>NC_139461.1:90757500-93257500 GCF_057233095.1 Heloderma suspectum
CTGCTCTGGTTACCGGTGTGTTTCCGAGCCCAATTCAAAGTGCTGGTTTTGACCTCCAAAGCCTTAAATGGTTTGGGATGAAATTACTTGAAGGATCTCCTTCACCTATATCAACCTGCCCACACTTTAAGATCAGAAAGAGAGGCCCTTCTCACCTGCCCATCTGTAAGAACAGTCAGGTGGGTGACCACACATGAGAGGGCCTTCTCTGCAGTGGCCCCACACCTTTGGAACAAGCTGCCATTAGAGGTTCACCATGCTCTGTCATTGCAGACTTTTAAGAAGGCCATTTGAAAACATATTATTTTACTTTGGCTTTCTCTTGATATGACTGCAATTGTTGCTGTTACTGACATTATCATTGTTTCTGGTTTTATTGTTGGCTTTTATTGTTGTTTTTATTGTTTTTTATGTTTTTACTGCTCTTAATATTTTAACTGTTTTATGTATTTTATTGCTGTAAGCCACCTTGGGAGGGCTTCTGCCTGGAAAAGTGGCCAAGGAATGTTATAAATAAATAAATAAATAAATAAATAAATAAGGCAGTCTATTAGGTACTCTGGTCCCAAGTTATTTAGGGCTTTCTTTGGGGGGTCTCAGCTTCTAAGTTGCCAGTCTCAGGCTAAATATCAGGGACTGGGCCACACAGCTCTGCTGTGAATGCAGGTGAGATGGACTTGACCACCTCCACTCCCTCCTTATCTAAGTCTTTGCTGTTGCTCAGGGCCATTCAAAATAAAGGTGAGCTTTCCAAGAATGGCACATTGTGGGCACAATCTTATCCAGATAGGCGGCTGCCTCCGAACTCGGAGGCGACCGACTATCCAATGTACGGCAGGAGAAACATGGAGGGGATCATTCACTCTGCCTGGAGGGGATCATTCATTCTCCTGCTGTGCATTTTCAGCTAGACAGCTGATTGCAGCTGTCTAGCTGCAGAAGCATGGAGAAGGGGAGGAGGCTGCTGTATGACACATTTGATGTGTCATACAGGCATTTCCGCCCTCCCTGCCACAGAACGCCCCCAGACATGCCCCTTTTTGGCCGCTCTGTGCTCCTGTTGTGAGCGTGGAGGATGAGCAAGCATGGAAGTGGGGGGTGGTCAGTTTTCCAGGAACCAACCTCGGAGCATGGGCTCCAAGGTCGGTTCCTGGAAAACCAGATATCCTACGGCCGTTTAGCCACTGTCTAGCAGCTATAGGATTGCTCCCTCTGAGAGGCAGTTTAGCTCCTCTGCAAGCTTTGTAAAATAGCTCAGTTCATAAAATGGCTTTATTGAGCCTGAGCTATTAAACAGCTAAAATCACCCATCTATAATCTAATAGTTTAGGTTTAGGAAAGTTTCAAAATCAGCTGCCAGCAAACTAAGCAGAAAATGTCATATGTAAACCATGATGATATGAAACTTCTCGCTGTGTTTTAATGTTTGTTTTTTGTTTAAAAATCTGACCTAAATGTATTGAAATATTAAAATATTTACTTTGGTCTCCTTAGCTTTATTTTCAGTGCATAACCATTACGTTAATGAAGTAACAATGATATGTAGAAGGAATGTCATAGTCAAAGACAAAAGACTAAATCATAGAATAGTAGGGTTGGAAGGGGCCTACAAGGCCATCGAGTCCAATCTCTATCTTGAATTATCAAAAGGTGATTTTTTTTCATATCAGCACCCATTCCATTCCACCTACCTCCTTTGTTTATCATTATTTTCTAATTTCTGGTTGGTATTAATCCTCATATTTGGATTTTTCAAAATCGTCATCATCTTCATCATCATCACAGATTTTCACTTTAATTAGTCTAAAACTAAGATAGCATTACAGGTCCTTTCTTTCAGAAACAGTAAACAAGAACTGTATTGCTATGCAAACACCATCAATCAAGCACATGCCAAAAGTGTCAAGGCTCACATTTCTCATTAAAGCAACTGTTTGTGAAGGTAGCATGGCAACATGTCCAGGTTTCTGAGTGAAATGAGACAAATCCATTGTGTAGATTAGACGGCCTCATAGCTGAGAAGGACACAGCTCTTGATGTAATGTACAAGGTGTATTGATTTAAATTAAGGTGATTTAGTTCCATGATTTAAATCGGCAAGAAAAAGGTCCTATTTAATTAATTGATATAAATCAAATTTCCCATTTTGTAATTCATACATTTCCTGAACAAGCATGCTTGTTAACCATTTGGTAGAGCTGGGAATGGAAGAACCAGAGATTTTTGAGCTCATCAAAATTCTCTGAAACGCAGTTACAAGCTTATTCCACCTCCAATTTATGGCTCATTTAAACAGGAAAAGTGTTCATTTCGAATGGGGAAAATGTGCATTTCTGTGAATATTTTTTTTTTCAAAAGTGCACATTTCCCCCCATTGACTAAAGTGTAAAAATGTAATTTTTGATCACAATTTTCATACATTTGTGAACATTCCTCCAAAAACTCTAGTGTTCATGCTCACATTTGTGATTGTGAATGTGGCATTTTTGGATGATTCGCAAACATAAACAAAATTTTTGTACATCCCTAGCTAGAGCAATTAAATCATTTTGGTTTCCAGCTAAATAAATAGAGATTTTTCATGGTATATAAAGACTGGCTGGGAATTATGAGAGTTGCAGTCCAATACATGTGGAGTGCAAGTTAACAAGTTGGGGAAGGCTGACCGAAAGCATACTCCAAAAAAACTACACTGCAGCTCACATGCCTTTTCCACTACAGAATTATATTAGCTGAGTGATTAGTGGACAGTTATGACATTAATGGATTCTATCTGGATTCCTCTACAATAAAAGCAAAGACAATAAGAACGGGATCCTTTGCTTTCAGAGTGGAGCCTTTGATATCAGAGGCTCAACTCCTTCCCTGTGGACTCTTGACAGCAGGGCAGAAGTCAGGAGAGAGGTGGATTTTTTTTCTGTTTTTTCTTCCATCTTCCATCCATAGATGGAATAAAAATCAGTCTCTCTCATTGCCAACATTTAGATGCACTTTGGAATAGGGATGTACGAAAGGTACTTACCTTTCGGGGATTATGCTGATGGTGCAGGGGAAGGCATTCTGTCCCTCCCCCCGGAATCCTCGCCGGGGGGGAGGTGCTCCGTTCCTCCCCCCCCCCGGAATCCTGGCCGGCCGGCTGTGCTCCGCAGCGATTCTGCGGAGCTGCCGGCCGGCTCCGCCAGCAGCTGGACATCCGGCCGCTGGCTAGCAGGGACGCAAATGGCGGCGGCCGTAGCTGCCGCCGTTTGCGTCCCTCCAGTCAGCCGTGATAGGCTACGTAAATGTTTATGTAGCCTATCATGGCTGATTAAAAAACACACACACGCGTACGCAAATGGCGGTGGCCATGGCCGCCGCCATTTGCATATGCACGTGTCTGTGGGTTTTTTTTAATCAGCCGTGATAGGCGACGTAAACATTTACGTCGCCTATCACGGTGTTTTTTTAAAATCTAGCTGTGATAGGCTACGTAAATCTTTACGTAGCCTATCAGGTTTTTTTTTTTTTTAACCTGGAAATGGTGGCGGCGGCAGCCGGTCGGAAGACCGGCCGCCACAGCCACCGCCGCCAAACCGCCGCCACAGCCGCCAC
The DNA here is from genome assembly GCF_057233095.1 of Heloderma suspectum. Classification (NCBI taxonomy): domain Eukaryota; kingdom Metazoa; phylum Chordata; class Lepidosauria; order Squamata; family Helodermatidae; genus Heloderma; species Heloderma suspectum. The sequence continues at coordinate 90,761,092 of NC_139461.1, forward strand.
CGGAGCTGCCACCGCCAGGAAGATCCGCCCCAGGTAAGTCCCATCCCGGGGGGGTGGCGGGCCGTTCCGCCACCAATTTCGGGGGGCCGAATGCGCTGGCATTCGGCCTCCCCAAGATCCGTGGTGGAACTTTCGTACATCCCTACTCTGGAAGTGATGCTAACTCTGTTAATCTTCGGAACAATGGGAGCAGAGACTGGTTTAAATAAAGACTATGTTAACTAGTTTATCATCAATCTGGCTTGGCTAAAGGAATGGATTTACAATTAATGCTCCAAGCATTAATTTGTTTCATTTGTGTATGAATTAACTACAAAGTTGGGGCTACTTTGATTTTGCCATGTTCCTATATAATATGGAATGAATATACAGTCAGGGGCAGAAATATTGGAACAAGGATAACTGTTCTGGCAGTTGGCCTCTGTAAACCACCACATTGAAGTTGAAAGGAAACATACCCAGATGGGAGCGAAGTCAGGACTTTCAGCTGCAATTCAAGGGGTTCGATGAAAGTGGGGCACTAACCATGCAGGAAGGACAGCCAGTGGCAAACACACATCCCCATTGTTGGTGGCTCATAAGTAATGGAACGAATGGCTGACAAGCAGCTGCATGGCCAGGTGTGGCCTGTTTCCTGGGTACCCCATGACCAATCAAGCAGATAAAGGGCCTGGAGGTCGTTCTGAGTGTTACATTGGCATTTGGTAGCTGTTCACTGGAACCCCCAACATGAGGTCCAAAGAGGTGTCCATGCAAGTGAAGGAGGCCATCATTAGGCTGAGGAAACAAAATAAACCCATCAGAGAGATAGCAAAAACAGTGGGAGTGGCTGATACAACAGTTTGGAACATCCTGAAAAAGAAGGACTTAACTGGCAAGCTCAGCAACAGCAAAAGGCCTGGAAGACCACGGAAGACAACTAAAGTGGATGACCGCAGAATTCTGCTCATGGTGAAGAGGAACCCTTTCACAACATCTAGCCAGGTCAAGAACACTCTTGCGGAGGTAGGCATGTCATTGTCAACATGTACAGTCAAGAGATGGCTTTATGAATGTAAATACAGAGGCTTCACAACAAGGTGCAAACCACTGGTAACGCTCAAGATCTGAAAGGCCAGATTAGCCTTTGCCGGCAAACACCTAAAAAAGCCTGCCCAGTTCTGGAATAAGATTCTTTGGACTGATGAAACCAAGATTAACTTGTACCAGAATGATGGGAAGAGAAAAGTATGGAGAAGGAAAGGAACAGCTCATGATCCAAAGCATGCCACATCATCTGTCAAACATGGTGGAGGCAGTGTTATGGCATGGGCATGTATGGCTGCCAATGGAACTGGGTCACTTGTGTTTATTGATGACCTGACTGCTGATCAAAGCAGCAGGATGAATTCTGAAGTGTATAGGGCTATCTCCAGAAAAGGAGATTGTTACCTTGTCATGGTGCTGGAGCTTGAGCACCTCAATGACGCCATGAGCTAAACCATGAAGGGACACCCAAGACGGGAAGGTCATGGCAGAGAGATCAGACCAAATACGACCCCTGGGGAAGGAAACGGCAACCCATCCCAGTATTCTTGCCATGAAAACTAAATGGATCAGTACAAACAGAGATAGGTTGATATACCATTGGAAGATGGGACTCCTAGGTCAGAAGATGGTCAAAATGCTACTGGGGAGGAACAGAGGATAGGTTCAGCTAGCCCCAGATGTGATGACGCAGCTAGCTCAAAGCCAAAAGGACAGCTAGCGGCCGACAGTGCTGTTGGTGAATGATGAATCCGATGTTCTAAAGATCAACACACCATAGGAACCTGGAATGTAAGATCTATGAGCCAGGGCAAATTGGATGTGGTTATTGGGCGATGTCAAGATTAAATATAGACATTTTGGGTGTCAGTGAACTGAAATGGACTGGAATGGGCCACTTCACATCAAATGACCACCAGATCTACTACTGTGGACAAGAGGACCACATAAGAAATGGAGTAGCCTTCATAATTAATAATAAAGTAGCTAAAGCAGTGCTTGGATACAATTCAAAAAATGATCGAATGATCTCAATTCGAAGTCAGGGTAATTGATCCAAATATACGCCCCAACCACAGATGCTGAAGAAGCAGAAGTAGATCAGTTCTATGAGGATCTGCAGCACCTACTGGATAATATGCCAAAAAGAGATGTTATTTTCATTACAGGAGACTGGAATGCTAAGGTGGGTAGTCAAATGACACCTGGAATTACAGGCAAGCATAGTCTGGGAGAACAAAATGAAGCGGGACATAGGCTGAAAGAATTTTGCCAAGACAACTCACTGTGCATAACAAACACTCTCTTCCAACAACCTAAGAGTTGACTTTATACATGGACTTCACCAGATGGTCGACACCAAAATCAGATTGACTACATCCTTTGGAGCCAAAGGTGGTGGCCATCTATGCAGTTGGTAAAAACAAGACCTGGAGCTGATTGTAGTTCATATCACAAACTTCTTGTTGCACAATTTAGAATCAGACTAAAGAGAATAGGGAAGACCCACAGATCAGTTAGATATGACTCACTGATATTCCTCATGAATATGCAGTGGATGTGAAGAATAGATTTAAGGGACTAGATTTAGTAGATAGGGTCCTGGAAGAACTATGGACAGAAGTTTGCAACATTGTTCAGGAGGCAGCAACAAAAAATGTCCCAAAGAAAAAGAAAATCAAGAAGGCAAGATGGCTGTCTGCTGAGACACTGGAAGTAGCCCAAGAAAGAAGGAAAGCGAAAGGCAAAAGAGATAGGGGGAGATATGCCCAATTAAATGCAAAATTCCAGAGGTTAGCCAGAAGAGATAAGGAATTATTTTTAAACAAGCAATGCGCAGAAGTGGAAGAAGATAATAGAATAGGAAGGACAAGAGACCTCTTCCAGAAAATTAGAAACACTGGAGGTAAATTCCAGGCAAAAATGGGTATGATCAAAAACAAAGATGGCAAGGACCTAACAGAAGCAGAAGAGATTAAGAAAAGGTGGCAAGAATATACGGAAGATCTGTATAGGAAGGATAATAATATCGGGGATAGATTTGGCGGTGTGGTCAGTGAGTTAGAGCCAGACATCCTGAAGAGTGAGGTTGAATGGGCCTTAAGAAGCATTGCTAATAACAAGGCAGCAGGAGACGACGGTATCCCAGCTGAACTGTTTAAAATCTTGCAAGATGATGCTGTCAAGGTGATGCATGCCATATGCCAGCAAATTTGGAAAACACAAGAATGGCCAACAGATTGGAAAAAATCAACTTGTATCCCCATACCAAAAAAGGGAAGCACCAAAGAATGTTCGAACTATCGAACAGTGGCACTTATTTCACATGCCAGTAAGGTAATGCTCAAGGTCTTGCAAGGTAGACTCTAGTAATTCATGGATCAAGAATTGCCAGATGTACAAGCTGGGTTTAGAAAAGGCAGAGGAACTAGAGACCAAATTGCCAATATCCACTGGATAATGGAGAAAGCCAGTGAGTTTCAGAAAAACATCTATTTCTGTTTTACTGACTATTCTAAAGCCTTTGACTGTGTGGATCGTAACAAACTGTGGCAAGTTCTTGGTGGTAGGGGGATACCAAGTCATCTTGTCTGCCTCCTGAGTAATCTGTATAATGACCAAGTAGCAACGGTAGGGGTGCACGAAAGTCACTTACCTGGTCTCGCAGCTTGCTTCGCGGTGGGGGGGAGGCGCTTTGCTGCTCCCCCCGAAGTTCAGGCTGGGGGGGGAGGCTTCCCTCCTCGCCCAGCCGAAATTCAGGCCAGGGAGGAGGCGCCTCGCCTCGCCCGGCTGCGAAATAAAAAGTTTAAAAAAAAAACGCCCCCGTGATAGGCTACGTGACGATTTACGTAGCCTATCACGGCTAGATCTGCAAAGTCAGCCATGATAGGCTACGTTAATCATCACGTAGCCTATCACGGGTGACTTTAAAAAAAAAAAAAGCGTGTACGCAAATGGCGGCCCCCATAGGGAGCCGCCATTCACGTTCCTTATTTGGTCGCTGTAGTCTACGTAATCTTTACGTAGACTACAGCGACCAAATAAGGAACATGAATGGCGGCTCCCTATGGGGGCCGCCATTAGCCGTACGCGCTTTTTTTTTTTTTAAGTCACCCGTGATAGGCTACGTGATGATTAACGTAGCCTATCATGGCTGACTTTGCAAATCTAGCTGTGATAGGCTACGTAAATCGTCACGTAGCCTATCACGGGGGCGTTTTTTTTTTTTTTACTTTTCTTGGAATGGCGGTGGCGGCAGCCGGTCAAAAGACCGGCTGCCGCCCCTGCCCCTGTCGAAGCCCTGCCGAACCGCCGCTGCAACCCGCCACCGGGAGCAACATTCGGGAAAGGTAAGTCCCATCCCGGGGGGGGTGCGGAGAATTTCTCCCCAAAACTACTTCGGGGGGCCAAATACGTTGGCACTCGGCCCCCCGAAGTTTCGGGGAGAAATTCTCCCCCATCCCTAACGGTAAGAACAGACCATGGAACAATGGACTGGTTTAAGATTGGGAAAGGAGTACAGCAGGGTTGTATACTCTCACCCTACCTATTCAACCTGTATGCAGAACACATCATGCAACGTTCTGGGCTTGATGAAGCCAAGGCTGGAGTTAAAATCACTAGAAGAAATGTTAACAATCTCAGATATGCAGATGATACCACTTTGATGGCTGAAAGCGAGGAGGAGCTCAGGAACCTCATGATGAAGGTGAAAGAAGAAAGTGCAAAAGCTGGGTTGCAGTTAAATATTAAAAAAAACCAAGATTATGGCAACCAGCTTGATTGATCACTGGCAAATAGAGGGAGAAAACGTGGAGGCAGTGACAGACTTTGTCTGTCTAAGCGCAAAGATTACTGCAGACACTGACTGCAGCCAGGAAATCAGAAGACGTTTACTTCTTGGGAGGAGAGCAATGACAAATCTTGATAAAATAGTGAAGAGCAGAGACATCACACTGACAACAAAGGTCCACATAGTTAAAGCAATGGTATTCCCCGTAGTAACCTATGGCTGCAACAGCTGGACCATAAGGAAGGCTGAGCGAAGGAAGATAGATTCTTTTGAACTGTGGTGCTGGAGGAAAATTCTGAGAGCGCCTTGCACTGCAAGAAGATCAAACCAGTCCATCCTCCAGGAAATAAAGCCAGACTGCTCACTTGAGGGAATGATATTAAAGGCAAAACTGAAGTACTTTGGCCACATAATGAGAAGACAGGATACCCTGGAGAAGATGCTGGTGCTAGGGAAAGTGAGTGGAAGGCAAAAGGAAGAGGGGCTGACCACGTGCAAGATGGATGGATGATATTCTGGAGGTGACAGACTTGACCTTGGGGGAGCTGGAGGTGGAGACGGCTGACAGGAAGCTCTGGCATGGGCTGGTCCATGAAGTCACAAAGAGTCAGAAGCGATCGACCGAATAAACAACAACAACAAATAGGGCTATACTTTCTGCTCAGATTCAGCTGAATGCTGCCAAACTGATAGGACACCACTTCATAATGCAGATGGATAATGACCCAAAACATACAGCAAAAGCTACCCAAGAGTTTCTCCAGGCAAAGACATGGGATGTTCTTCAATGGCTAAGTCAGTCACCTGATCTTAACCCAATAGAGCATGCTTTTCATTACTGAAGACAAGACTGAAGGCAGAAAGACCCACAAACAAACAGCAGCTGAAGGCAGCTGCAGTAAAGGCCTGGCAAAGCATCTCGAGGAAGGAAAGTCAGCATTTGGTCATGTCCATGGGTTCCAGACTTCAGGCAGTCATTGACTGCAAAGGATTTTCATCCAAGTATTAAAGGCGATCCTTAAGTTTGAAATGATGTCAGTTTGTTCCATTACTTATGAGCCACCAACGATGGGGTGTGTGTGCATGCCACTGGCTGTCCTTCCTGAATGGGTAGTGCCCCACTTTTGTCAAACCCCTTGAATTACAGCTGGAAGTCCTGACTTCGCTCCCATCTGGGTGTGTTTCCTTTCAACTTCAGTGTGGTGGTGTGCAGAGGCCAACTGCCCAAACAGTTATCCTTGCTCCAATATTTCTGGCCCTGGCTGTATCTATTACTTTCATTCTGACAATGAGTGGTAATATTTGTTCACAAATGCAAGTTGTCACACTATTTTTAGTAATTGAAAATGGCACACCTATTGTGGTTTTGGCAACATGCTTATTTATTTGCATTTAACTGATTCATCTGTTAGAAGACAGGTGATTAATTAAAATTCTTTTTAACTGTAAGAGATAGTGTAGTGCTATAGTTGAACATCAATTGCCGATCAAGGGCAGAATTCCCTTATGCCCTGCCAACTCCCATCCACAGGTGGTGGGACCCATCACTTGCGGAATGAAGATTTGGTGCTTCTGGGGCAACTGGAAACAAGCAAAATGCTTATTTCTGGAACAAAAAGAGAGTTCTTCCAACCTGTTCCAATCAAGAAATTAGTGTTTCTGCTCATTTCAGGTCTTCTTCTGGAAAGCACTTAATCTCTGTTGTGCAAGTAGTGGGTTCTACTCATGCAATGGAATTGGTGGGACTCACTGCTTGTGCAACAGAATCAGCAGGGGGCAAGAGAACTGGTGGAGGTGTAAGCACCCCATTGGATTCCACCCTCAGTCTCCACATATCAGATGGAAACATGACATGTTTATTGAGCAAGGTTGTATACAGCTTCCTGGCAAGGTTCTAAAACAGAGATGTGAAACAGACTTTCTTCCTGTCCAAGACAGGGAAGTGGCAATGCAAGATGGATACTGGTTTGTAAGTTAAGGGGACTGTATCAATATATTGTCCCTGAATTCAATGCAGGAGCTATTGTTGTATCAAATGCTCATACTTTGGGGGTGGGTGGGTGGAGAACTGCAAGTTTAGAGCTCCATTCCTAAACATACTTACTAGTAAACCCCAAGGAATATAGTGAGACTTATTTCTACATGCATGGGGTTGTACTTTAAATAAAATATGTTATCATTACAGTATTTATAAGTGGACATATTCAACTTTTTCAATTAAAACAACATCTGATTGGCTCATCACAAATGTATGAAATCATTATTTGGCAGTTGACCATAAGATTTCTTGTTAAGATGTGGAATTTCTAAGACTTCCACACAGTCTGTTCTGATAGCTCATCTAATGCTTAATCTTAACACATCCATTTAGAAAATGTCCCAGATTTTAGATTGCTTGTATAATATTTCTTGGAAACTCTTCTTTTAAAACACTGGAAGCTTGTAGAGACAGGTATACCTTATTAATCATTGTAAACATTTAGATCAGGGTGAACATACTTTGAAGCCCATCCCATCTGTGGATTTTTGAAAGGAATGATTTTAATAATATGCAAAATTTCAATCCATCAGTGGAAGAGAAATTGTGAGAAAAAGTAAGGAGGTTTGTTTGATTTTTTCAGATTTTCTCAGCTGGCACCTATGATTCTTTTTTCCACAATATTTTTAACAGAATCATAAAAGTTGCTTAAGAAATGTATTTCCATTACTGATATCAGTAGTGACAACAGTGAAGAACTTGTGCTGTACAATGAAGCCGGAAAATTTGAAGAAAAGACTTTAAAACCATATTTTCAGATGAAATGAAAGAGAAAACATCTTGATGCTCCCCCCTCCCTCCCATAAGTATGAGGATAATATCCAAAGGGCTAAATTACAACAAACCTTGAATGGGACAGAAATAGATCTACTAAAAACATTTTTTTGTTTTAACAGAAATTGTGCAGTTCTATTGCCAGGACAAATTTGATTGCTAAGCTCCCAAGCTGTTTCAGAGGTTTTAGTGCTTACACATACCAGATGGATTCAATAAACAGATCCTTTATCCAGGGTAGTAATACATTTAATTGGACTAAACATTTTCTTCTTCCTGTCTGAATGTTGTAATCAATTTTGTCTATGATAAACCTCTCTTTTTAGGGAAGGGGGGATGCTCTAATTATTTATTTATTTATTTAAATGTGTGTTTGATAAATATTATAAAATTAAAAAATGCTTTGGAAATGAAAACTCATCAGATAACTTGAGTGTGATAAAAAGATCCACATAAATACTGAGACCATTTCTCTTTTCCCTATCCCTTCCATTCCCCCCCCCCCCCCGATAAACCATCAGTTGTAAGTGGCATTGGCAAGAGTGAAACAAAGTAGTGGCTGTTTTGGAAAATAAGACAGCCTAGGTCTTTATATTTTGCAAGAGATGAGGATATATTTGGGAATCACTTTCTGTGTTTTTTGTGTACTTATGGATTCAGGAAGGGGATCAACATGCATGTTTTTAATTTGGCTTTTAAATTATGGTTTTAAAGGTTTTTGATGTTATTCTTAATCGGCTCTTATGTTTGCATTTGTTTATCCCTGCCCCTTTTTAATTCTTGCAAACCGCCTTGGTTACAGAAAGCTGATCTATAAATATAACATATAAATAAATAATACATAATACATTCATCTATTTAAAGAGAAGCCTCCCCTTCCCGTACCAACCCCACACACATTACAATCCAGTATCTCCAGAAAAAGCATGCAATATTTGAGGAGCTTGCTTTAGTATGAGAAATATTCATTTCTCTCCTTACAATAAATTGTGTAGATTAGGGCCGTGCAGGGACCCCGCGATCCGCCTTGGGCAAATTGGGCCCCCCCAACCCACCTCGGCCCCAAACCCAAAGTGGGTTCCCCCCAACACCCCTACACAACCCCCAGCTTCTTACCTGGGCTGCCTCCTCCTGTGCCACTGCCGCCTTCTCTATTGTACCACCTTCACCACCATCACCTTCACCACTGCCACCCGCTGCTGCTGTCTTCGCTGCCATCTTCACTGCCTGCTGCTGCACTGCCCCACTGCCTCCTGAGGCCTGGACGCATGGTGACTCTTTTTGCAGGGAGTCACCATTTTAAAAATGGCGACTCCCTGGAAGAAGAGTCGCTGCGCGTCCAGGCCTCAGGAGACAGTGGCATGGTAGAGCGGCAGCAAAGGTGGCAGAAGCGTGGAGGCAATGAGGAGAAGGCAGCTCAGGTAGGGACCTGGAGCACACCCAGCCCCCAACCTGCTCTGGGCCGCTTTGTGCCCCCTCCACTTCACCTCGGAAGGGGCACAAAGTGGCCTGAAGCAGCCCACTTTGACTTGGGGTTCAGGCCTCAGGCTGAAGCAGTGCACAGCCCTAGTGTAAATCTTGAAGGAATGACTCTGGAATGCACTAGTAAGTGTGAAAAGAGTCTGCACTTATCTTGCAGATTTTAGAACTCAATGAGCTGAACACCAGGGCAGAAGAACAGGTTTCTGGAAAAGGAGAAACAACATGTTAAGACATTACTGCTTTATAGTGGCATGTGCATAGAGTGGCCACTTATGAATCATCAAAAAAGAGGAAATGCATCACCCCCAAAGCCAAAAGAGGGCAGCAATTTGCATAAAATCTGCATATGCTAATTTTTTATGTCTATATGCAAATTTAGAAATAATTGTTATAATTTAAATAGCAATACAGTAACTCTCACCATAGTGTGGAGGACTGTGACCTCCGTGCCTGCCTGTTTAATCTGCTGCCCAGCTGCTAACTGCTGATGGGCAACAGTTCTGTAGAATCTTCCTTTTAAAACTGGATTGGACAGGATAGCCATTCAAATTATACTTCTTCAGATGCATGAAGTCTTACCCTAAATTGTTGGCAAAGATATACAGATATAGACAGACAGAGAGAGAGAGAGAGAGAGAGAGAGAGAAAGTAAAGAACCATCGAGCCAAATGGTCAAGAAATGCCAGAGATACCATTTGTGACAATTCCAGCATCCCTTTCATACATCGAAAGGGCAATAGGGCTGTTTCACTGGCCCCGCTCTCAACATCACACAGCTTCCCTATCTCCATCCCCAAAGTCCATGCATTAGGCATGGGTGTCTGAGCCAGGGAAGCCTCCAGATCCAGGCCACTGTGCATGTAGACTTCCATGGGAGCTGGAACCCTGCACAGTCAGAGTCCGAGCTCATGTAGATGTCTATGTGCATAAGCTTCCTGAGCTCAGACGGATACACCTACCATGTGGACGATGGGGGTGGAGCAGGGGAACCCATGCAATGTTGGGGGCCTGGCCAGCAGCACAGACCTGCTGCCCCTTTCAACATGTGGTATGTGTGAAAGGAACTTAGGGAAAGCTCCAAAAAGAAGGTTTTACATAAAATGACCACCGGGTGTATCATTGTATTTTAGCACTATTTAGTTCCCCTCTTCAGATCATTTATTTTTCTTTTATATTTATCTGTCAACTGAAGATAACACTTCATGCATCTCTTTTGTCTAGCCCACAAAAGAATCAACAACAATACATCTGTTAATGTAATAAATTAACATGTAATGCAATAAATAATAAATATAATAATAATAATAATAATAATAATATTTAAAGGGTCACAATTTTTGTCATTGGTTTTGCTGCAACAGAGTAATATGGCGACCTTTCTGGAAGGTGCAAAACAGTTCAGGGGCCAAATCTGGCTCACCTAGAGTCCCAATCCAGCTGCCCAGGGTTCCCCAGAAGGCTGTACCCCTTTCACCCATCTACACATCATTTGGCCGTTTCCCCAGTGTCTCTGTGGTTTTCTCCCATTCTCAGAGGTTGAGACGCCTCTCCCATTGAGACGCCTCTCCCATTCTCAGAGGTTGAGACGCCTTGGCAGCAAGAGCTTTCAGTTCGAACAGGCTGGTATTATTATGTGGTTTCTTTCTTTGTTTGTTTTGTATTTTGGCCCCTCCCCTTTTGCTTTCGGGCCCACCTGCCATTGGAATGTGGTTCCTGAGAGCTTCTCTGAAATGGAATCTGGACCTCAGGCTGAAAGACGTTCTGCACCTGTGGTGTCAAATAAGAGAAAAGGTGTTGGGGAACAAGCGTGCCCCAACAGAGCTTTGGCTTCTGTCTGGATTGTACTTCAGGATGTTGCTCCTGGCCTGGTGAGAAATCATCACTAGCTCATCCCCCAGGTGCCAGTCTGTGAATTCCCACACTTGCCCGACTTGACACGTGTGAGTCAGGCAAGCATGGGGATCCCTGATCCCTCAGCAAGCTGCAAAATGGCAGCTTGGCCTCTTTCATAAAGGCCGATGTTATGCAAGTGGCAGCTGTAAAGCAACCATTTATGCAAGATTACAGGTGTAAGTGTCCATTTATGCCTGTAATCTTGCGCAAATGGATGCTTTACAGCCGCCATTTCCATAAAATTAGCCTTTACGAAAGAGGCCAAGCTGCCATTTTTACACAAAATGGCAGTTCAGCGAGGGATTGGGTGTCCACGCACTGCTCACCAGGTGCTCACGGACCACCCAGAAACTTGCTGAGCACGGCAAACAGGGGTGGCTGGGCGACCAGGGGGGGTCTGATGAGTGGGACGTGACCCAGACCACAGTAAGTTCACCCATCCCTAATTGTACTTACTGTCCTGGTCTTAGAATTATCCCCATCTACAATACAGAAGGAATCCACACAAGCAAAATATTCAAGCAGCACAGTGGGAGGATGGCGTTTCAGATGGTTATAAAGCCCTGAAAAAATGGGGTCTTGTGTTTTCATCTGAGAAAATCTAATATTTATCCAGCCTGCTATCCAAACAGTATAGAGAGATTGATTGAAAATGAAAATTGGAAAATGGGATGACTGAAATGGAAATTTGCAATGAAATTACTATACCCACATCTCTTAAGATTGAAATACAGCAAAATAAAAATAATTCAGACTCAAAAGATGATGATTCTAGATTAGAAATGTCACGTAAAATATCACTTCTTATGAGAGTTTGACTTCTTGGTTCTTTGATGAATCTAGTAAATAACAAGAAACAGTGAGAAGCAGGTGCACTGTACAAAAAAGAAAGTGTAAGCTTGAAATAAAGTAATCTAAAAAAGAGATAGGAGCCCCACTCTATCTTAGAATGTGAATTCTAAGTCACTATTGCAAAATGAATAAACAGCAAGAAGAAAAACTGCAGAGATACTTCCTGTGCTACTGCTAACATCTTAGTCTCAGTAGATGACATTACCAGTGCACTCACCTACTCTGCTCTCTTGGCTACTCCCTCCATCTCCAATTCCACCTGAAAAGGCTTTAAAATAAAGAGCCAGCAATGATGTCCTCCACATGGCTTCTACAAATGCAGTCATCAGCAATAAGATTTCATCCAATATACAAATGCATCATCTTTTATCTACGAAAAATGAAGATTCCTGATTTATGTTCCATTTATTGTGAATGCTTCTTTTTGTACTTATCCTTCAAAAAATCTATTTTGATTCTGCAAAAATGATTTTCTGCAGCTATTCCAAAATACAACAGTTTCCAAGGTGACCAAAATACAGAAGATCCAAAAGAAGAAGAGTAGAAATAATTTTAAAGCAATAGGTCTGTTGTTCCTGTGATTAAAATGTAACAACAACAACAAAACAGATTCTGGCTTCAAAATACATGTTATGTTAAATATGTAGCATGTAGTTGTGTGTGTGTGTGTGTGTGTTTAAAAAAGTTTATGCTAAGTGCAGTAGTCCAGATCAAGAATGCAGTGCATGGTGAGGGAATGTTTAATCCTTCCCTTCCCTGCCACAATCACAACAAGTATCATCCCCTCCACGTGCCAATTGAGGTTAGGGGAAAAAAGCCCCAAGGCGGGCAGTGGTCCCCCCCAACATTAACTGGTGTGTGGAGGGGACTTATTGGGACTTGAGTTGTGGGGGGAAGGATTAAACCTTCCATTCCCATGCACTGTGATCCCAATCCAACTCAGGTGTTCGGTGCTTAGTTTTAACTTTAAAAAACTGGACATGAGTTACATGGTACATATTTAATGTAACAACTCAGTTATTTGTTTATGGCAAGAAACATCTGATGAAACAAGGTCCTGCCAACAATTGTAAGTTAGTCCAACCTGCATACATCTCCAGGAAAGCTACTGATTGATAAAGTCATTGACTAATCCACTTGTCATCATGTATCTGTCTTAGTCACCTGTCACTTCTCTGTCCCTTGCTGGAAATTCTTGCTACAATGAGTAGGCAACTATATGGGGAGCAGAGGCAAAGGATATAGCAAACATGTGTACACTAAGCAGGTCTGGTTCTAGTCAATGCCTGGAGGGAGATTACCCAGAAAAGCATGCCCCAAACTCCATGGAGGAAAAGTAGAGCATACATGTAATAATAATAGATGAATGGCTATTTATAAGACCGAATACAGTTCCCACGTGGAAAACTCAACTGGCTGACACAATTATTCCTCTGGAGTGTTGCAGGAAGAGTGGCTTGAGTTAATTTTGTTATCACTGAGTAGAGGTATGGTCATCACATCTTACCCTGGACATCAGATGAAGACCTTTAAATCTCACAGTGAGACACAAGCCAGGCCTGGTCTGACCATTTGGTCCTATTCCTTATTCTCCCCTCTCCTCACACAGCAGCCGTGTGGCACACCTGGAGACCTGATCGCCACTGCATGTGTAGGAGAGGACAGACAACAGGAGTGGGGAGTGACCAAGTAGGAACAGACACAACTGATTACTCTCCCATGACACTGGTGCATTTAAAGATCTGCATCCAGTGTCCCGAGTAAGATGTGGAAAACCCATTGTGCAACCAAGCATTTGATTCTTGAAGCTCAGTCCAGATAAGACAGGATTATTGTGAGTGGGTGGTTTGTCTGCACATGGTAGTGATGTACTTGAATAGCGGTGGCACAGGACCACACCAAAAAAGGTGCAAGCTGAGGGTTAATTTGTTCTTGGAGATTTTTTATCTCCCTGATGCTATTTAACATCTATGTGAAGCCACTGGGGGCTATCATCAGGAGGTTTGGGGTGCAGTGTCATCAATATGTGGATGACACGCAGCTCTACCTCTCGTTCAAATCTTCACCAAGGTTGGCCGTAGAATCCCTGTCCAAATGTCTGGAGACGGTGAGTGGCTGGATGGGGAGGAATAAGCTGAAGCTGAGCCCTGACAAGTCCGAGGTACTTTTGGTGGGAGACAAGAGGAGGCTGGGGGATGTTGACCTGGTGTTGAATGGGGTACGGCTACCCTTGAAAGACCAGGTCTGCAGCCTGGGGGTCATTTTAGACTCCCAGCTGTCCATGGAGGCTCAGGTGTCAGCTGTGAGCCGGACAGCGCTGTATCAACTCCATCTGATACGGCGGCTGCGCCCCTTCCTTCCCGACCATCTGCTCCCATTGGTAGTACATGCCCTGGTCTCCTTTCGTTTAGACTACTGTAATGCGCTCTACGTGGGGTTACCCTTGAAGACAGTTCGGAAGCTGCAGCTGGTACAGAACGCGGCGGCTTGCCTGATTAAAAGCAGCCGCCAGTGAGATGAGATCACATCACTCCAGTGCTGAAGGAGCTGCACTGGTTACCAGTTGTTTTCCGGGCCAAATTCAAGGTGTTGGTTTTGACCTTTAAAACCCTATATGGTTCCGGCCCAGCCTATCTTAAGGAGCGCCTCCAGCAACACCAGACAGGCCACTTAACATGCCACTGTTAACAGGCCATCAGCCAGGACAGCTAGACTGGTGGGGACGAGGGAGAGGGCCTTTTCTGTGGTGGCCCCCACTCTGTGGAACTCCCTCCCTCCCTAGGGAACTCCGCCATGCCCCCTCTTTAATGAGCTTCCGTCGTGCATTAAAAACGTGGTTGTTCAGGCAGGCATTTGGGGTGGGTTAGGGTATTTTAGAAAATGTTTTTACTGTAGAATTTTATTGTATTAAACTGTTTTATTGTACGTTGTACATGGCCCAGAGTGGCTGGGTGACCAGCCAGATGGGCGATTAATAAATTTAATAATAATAATAATAATTTTAAAAAGATATTAGATACAATAGCAAGAGTTACTCAGGGTGAAGAGCTAATTAGCAGCTCTGGATGTAAACAGGGGTCACAAAGGCAGGGGGCTGTTGGCTAGCAGCCAGGTGGAGCCATCCTTTCCAGCTTGGGTTTTTGTGTGTATCTACAGAAACAGTAGCATGTTCACAGTGTTCAGTAGTAGTTGTCTCATTCTGTTAGAAAACTGGTCTGAATTGTTCTGCTGTTTTATACTTCTGGCTGCTTAACCAGTGGACTTCCTGTTTCTGAGTCAGTAAAGTTTGCTAAGCCCTTCACTTTCTGGATTCCATCACCATTATTCAGCTACTTCTGCTAACTTGATGTTCATCCTATATTAGATGGGGTCATGCTCCCCCTGCAGGATCAGATTTGCAGTTTGGGTGTGCCCCATAATCCCTCTTTGTTACCTGGAGGAGGCACAGCACAGGTTGCTTCCATTGCAACAAGTGATTTAGCAGCTTAGACCCACAAACCAGCTACAACTCCACCTGTGTTGCTACCTTTGAAGATGGTTCAGTAACTGCAATTGGTTTAGTGATGGCTGATTACTAACCAGGACATATTGTTATGATCATATTACACCAATGCTATGCCAGTTGCAGTGGTTCCCAATGTTTTCAGGCCTAATTCAAAGTACTGTTTTTGACCTTTAATGCTTTTTATGGCTTAGAACCAGGATATTTGAAGGACTCCGAATGAGCCTACCCATACATTAAGATCTTCAGTAGAGAGCTTTCTGCAGATTCCCCCACCATCTGTGGTGAGGCAGGTGAGTACAGGGAGAAGGCCTTCTCAGTGGTGGCATCCCAATTGTGGAATGCTCTTCTGGTGCTTACGTTATTGTCCTTTCAGTGCCAGGCAAAGACCTTTCTATTTTCCTACACTTTTTAAACATATTTTTGGTCCTGCTGATTGTCCTGCTGAGTAAGATGTTGCTGGGTTTAGTTCTCGGGTTTATTATGATTGTTCAGATTTGCATTATTTGTTTTTTAATCATTTTTGTATTTTTTTTAATGTAAGCCATGCTGGGAATTGTTTTTAAAGGGTGGTGTAAAAAATATCCATAAATACATAAATAAATGAAAATTCATATGAACAATGGAATGGGGCTCTGCCTATGTTCTCAAAGAAAAATTATATATATTTAGAAGTTTACATAATCTCAGTGGACTCTTTATCCTTTCCAGAATAAGAGAGAAATTGGATGCTTTTTAATAGCAAAAAAAGCCAGGGAGCTTTAAAGATAGCTTAAAAATCTGGAAAGAAGACTGAGGACCCTTTATTTTATAATGCATCAAAATGAATCCAAGCCATACACCTGTTCCTTTCTAGTGCTCACTGCTTTTTTTCTTTTTTGGCCATTTTCCACCTTTCTAAAATGCCTCAATTTTGTCTGACTCCTATCCCTTTTCCTACCTTTTTTCTTTCACTCTTACTCTCTCACACACCTACTTCACTGAATTGACACTTCAGAGATCAGCACCTCCTCTCATTGTATTAGTGATCACATACTGTGACAAGATGCTACTCTCTGCCTTTTCAAGTGGCTTTTCAAAGGAACGGAGAAGGGAGCTCTGCAATGGAGCTAGGCAGGGGAAAGGGGGAAAAGAAGAGAACCACAGGGAATGGGAGATGAATTCAAATAGAAAAGAGGAGAGAAAAGGAAATCAACTCTCTTTGTAAGGAAGGCTCCAAAAAGAGGGGGAAAGGTGTCCCTTTTAACCAATCTGCCTTCTTCTGTTGGTGGGATGGACATGGAAGGAAAGGTTATATTGCTGACTTCAGAGTGGTGTCAAGATGGCTCTGGTCTGGAATAACAAACTCTACAACAGATTCTACTCCCTATTCCTATTGCCTTTAAAGAGGCAAAAGCAAGGGAGGTGTCATCTGTTACTGCTCACCCGCTTGATCAGGAGACATCATATAGAGAGATTTCCCATGAGTTAGGAAATTCCTATTCCTTTCAGTGCATCTCCAGCTTTCCTACTGGGATTGAGTGATGAGCTTCCTTATGGAGAACATGTAACAGGAGGATTGACCTTTTTGTGCCACACATGAAATACCTTTCTTCAACTTGTGCCTGGGACTAGGGAAGGATGATTCTGTCAGTTACACTCTCTCCCACATTTAATTTAAAATTTATTTTAAATTTAAAAGATTTTTTTTAAAAAAAGCCCACACACCTCAAGTTCTTTCCATCCTGAATATGAAGAACTTTGTTACTTTTGATCAATGCTTATCAAAAAATAAACTGAAATGAAATTCTCACCAATCTGCATAGGCCAAATTGAGTAGGTACAGCTATTCTCAGCATAAAGAGGACTATGTTGTACCTGCCTGCCATATCCCTGTTAAAGATGAGGAGCCTGTTAGAAAGAAGAGGTGGCAACACTAATTCAGCATGGTTGAATACACAGGGATTCAAACCCAGACCTTACAGAGAGCGCTCAAAATGAATTGAAACAAAATTCTCACCCATCCCTACCTGGAACAAAAGCTACATCCGAGACTTGCTTCTTCCTTGTTTCATCGTGGCTACCTTTGAGGAAGCTGAAACTTTGTTTTATGCTTTGGGATACTTGCACTGAGCACTCCTGCTTCCTGAAAGTGGTCCAAGTCTCTTTAGGTTGCAGTGGAGATAATGCTTGAATCAGTTTGGACTTGGCTCCAACCACAAAGCAGGGGGGAACACTGTTGCTGAGCAGATTTGCTATTAACTCTCTTGCCTACATGGGTCACAGCTGCTAAATTAACTGTCGTTAGTGATATATTAAGTTCTCAAGGTTCATGACAGATTTTGTTCCTCATCCATTTGGAGGCTGACAGCAGCCATTTCCAATGCCTCCGCAAATCAAACTGCAGCTCTAGACATGGGGTGTGTGACAGTGACTTTAAGTAGTGTTATGGCTGACATACAGCATTTGCTGTTATTAAAATAAAATTTCAGTAGCCTCAAGTGACTTATCAAACAGCAGTGAGAGTGCTAGTGGTGACAGTTTAAAACCCTTTCTTTGTATCTCAATGGAGGCAATTCAGGATTTCATCAAAATTGCAAAGAACATTTGTCTTATTTGTATCTGAACTTTCAGAGCAATCATGCCTATGACCTCACACAGCGAAAGCAAATGGAAGTATATAAAGTTTAACTCATTCCTATCTTTTCCAGGAAGACTCAACTTTCACTGGCATCACTATATTTATTTCCAACAAAAGGACTCGGGGTGAACACACACACACATATTAAGAAAACTGAAGCTAGAGTTCTGGTGGGTGGGAAAAGTGGCAAATCAGGGCATTTGATTCAGTTTAGGGATGGCCGGACCTGTCAGTTTCAATTTCTCCCACATTGTTTTTAAAAAATATATATCTCAAGTTTTTTCCATCCTGAATCTGAAGACATTTACTAATTTTGGAGATATATATATATATATATATATATATATAGAGAGAGAGAGAGAGAGAGAGAGAGAACTGAAGTGAAATTCTCATCCATCTCTAGTTCAATTTCATTTCCCAGCATCTATGTTCAGAAAGAAAGGCAAATCCATCCTTTCAAGTTGTAAAGAGAGATCCAAGGGCTTTACACATTTCCTTCCAGAAGTTCAGTCTAGGTGTGGAGAGGGGAATGAGATTGAACATGTTTAACCCTCCCCAAATGCTGTGTGCCATCCCCACAATATCTGTGCATTCAGTGGGACATCTGAAAACAGGCTTTGAGCATAAAGCAGTGTGCATGTATGAGTTCCATGCGAATGGGAACCTTAATTACACAGGTTCCCAATCCTGTGGAGAACCTACACATGATCCCCTCATGAAAGATTTAGACTAGCCTTAGCTTTGATGGTTTTTCAATGGGAGAGGGAAAAGAAAATGGCTGAACATAGCCAAATAAACAGAGGGGAAAAACATGCACCCACCTTCCACCCTGCTGACAGAGCCAACAGGGCACTGGAAAAGGTGGTTCCTCCACCTCAGACCGCCCCCACCTGCTCAATAAGATTGCACTCTGGTAAAATTTTATATACTGTTTTCTTTGGCTTGTATCCAATGGTGTCCCTTCACTCATGGAAGGCTCTTTGCTCCAGCCCAGGCTTCTATAAATGGAAGGAGGAGAGAGGCAACCTTTGCAAATTCTATCTTGTTCCTGCACCCTCCAGTGCTACTTCCTATGGTGCTCCAGAGGTTCCCCAATCCTCTGGAGCAGATTTGGAGCAGCACTGGGGGCTGCTGTGGGAAAGGGGGATCAGCCAAAATTGTCTTCAGAGAATCATAGAATAGTAGGGTTGGAAGGGGCCTACAAGGCCATCGAGTCCAACCCCCTGCTCAATGCAGGAATCCAAGTCAGAGCATCCCTGACAGATGGCTGTCCTCCATCCCTTCCATTCATGTAAGCATCCACAGGGTTGAATAGCCTTCCATGAGTGGAGTGACACAACTGGATACAACACTTTGTATTTGATGAAGGGAGGGAGGTGTGTGTATATATGCATATTTCATAGAATCATAGAATCATAGAATAGTAGGGTTGGAAGGGGCCTACAAGGCCATCGAGTCCAACCCCCTGCTCAATGCAGGAATCCAAGTCAGAGCATCCCTGACAAATGGCTGTCCAGCCTCGTCTTGAAGGCCTCCAGTGTGGGAGAGCCCACCACCTCCCCAGGTAATTGGTTCCATTGCCGTATTGCTCTGACACTCAGGAAGTTTTTCCTGATGTTCAGTCGGAATCTGGCTTCCTGTAACTTGAGCCCATTATTCCGTGTCCTGCACTCTGGGATGATCAAGAAGAGATCCTGGCCTTCTTCTCTGTGACAACCTTTCAAGTACTTGAAGAGCGCTATCATATCTCCCCTCAGTCTTCTCTTCTCAAGGCTAAACATGCCCAGTTCTTTCAGTCTCTCTTCATAGGGCTTTGTTTCCAGTCCCCTGATCATCTTTGTTGCCCTCCTTTGAACCCTCTCCAGCTTGTCTGCATCCTTCTTAAAGTGTGGTGCCCAGAACTGGACACAGTACTCCAGATGAGGCCTAACCAGTGCTGAGTAGAGGGGAACTAGTACTTCCCGGGATTTGGAAGCGATGCTTCTATGAATGCAGCCCAAAATAGCATTTGCCTTTTTTGCAGCCACATCACATTGTTGGCTCATATTCAGCTTGTGATCGACGACAATTCCAAGATCCTTCTCGCTCGTAGTGTGGTTGAGCCACGTATCCCCCATCTTGTAACTGTGCATTTGGTTTCTTTTTCCTAGGTGCAGAACTTGGCATTTGTCCCTATTAAATGCCATTCTGTTGTTTTCTGCCCAGCACTCCAATCTATCCAGATCACTTTGAATTTTGTTTCTGTCTTCCAAAGTATTAGCTATCCCTCCCAATTTTGTGTCATCTGCAAATTTGATCAGCATTCCCTGCACCTCCTCCTCCAAGTCATTAATAAAAATATTGAAGAGCACTGGGCCCAGGACTGAGCCCTGCGGTACCCCACTCGTTACCTCTCCCCAGCTTGAGAAGGTCCCATTGATAAGCACTCTTTGAGTCCGATTCTGTAGCCAACTGTGGATCCACTGGATCGTTGTTTCATCTAGCCCACTTCGAGCTAGTTTGCTCATCAGGATATCATGGGGCACTTTGTCGAAAGCTTTGCTGAAGTCGAGGTATATGATGTCTACAGCATTCCCACGGTCTACAAGGGAGGTGACTTGATCAAAAAATGAGATCAGATTTGTCTGGCAGGACTTGTTTTTGACAAATCCATGTTGGCTTCGAGTAATCACTGCATTGTTGTCAAGGTGCTTCCAGATGGATTGCTTTATGATCTGCTCCAGAATTTTCCCAGGGATTGATGTCAGACTGACTGGTCTGTAGTTCCCAGGTTCCTCCTTTTTACCCTTTTTGAAGATAGGGACAACGTTAGCCCTCCTCCAGTCATCTGGCACTTCCCCGGTCCTCCATGATTTCTCAAAGAGAATAGACAGCGGTTCTGAGAGCTCTTCTGCCAGTTCCTTTATGACTCTAGGATGCAGTTCATCTGGCCCTGGAGATTTGAACTCATTCAAAGTAATGAGGTGTTCCTTGACCATATGCCTGTCAATCTCAAGCTGCAATCCTGCCCCTTCAGCCTGTACTTCGCCTTTGCCAGGGGGGTCATAGACCCTCTTTTGGGAGAAGACTGAGCCAAAGTAGGAATTGAGCACCTCTGCCTTTTCTTTGTCCTCTGTTATCATTTTGCCATCCTTATTTAATAGCTGAACAACCATTTCTTTCCTCTGCCTTTTACTATGCACGTAGCTGAAGAAAGCCTTTTTGTTGTTTTTAGCATCCCTCGCTAACCTCACCTCGTTCTCCGCTTTAGCCTTCCTGACGCCATCCCTGCAATTCTGTGCTACCTGCCTGTACTCTTCCTTTGTTACTTGGCCTTCTTTCCACTTCCTATATGTGTCCTTTTTTGTTTTCAGGTCATCCCTAAGCTTTTTGTGAAGCCACATTGGCTTCTTCTGTTGTCTTCCACCTTTTCTTCTTGTTGGAATTGTTTGTGATTGTGCCTTGAGAATTTCCTTTTTTAAAAGTTCCCACCCATCTTGGACTCCTTTTCTCGCTAGCATTGCTTGCCATGGGACCTTACTGATCATTGTTCTGAGTTTATTAAAATCAGCTTTCCTAAAATCCAGGGTACGCGTTTGAGTACACTCGGCTTTTGCTTCCCTTAGAACCAAGAACTCAAGTACAACATGGTCGCTTTCCCCCAGAGTTCCTGTAACTGCTACTTTATCCACTAAGTCATCTCTGTTGGTTAGGATCAAGTCAAGGATAGCCGATCCTCTAGTTCCTTCCTCTACTTTCTGTAGGAGGAAGTTATCCGCCACACAAGTCAGGAATTTCCTGGAGGGGCCATGTTTTGCAGAATTTGTCTCCCAACAAATATTGGGGAAATTGAAGTCCCCCATTACTACTACATCATGCTTCCTTAAAACATTGGCTATTTGCTTTTGAAAAGTTTCATCCTTGGCTTCTCCTTGATTGGGTGGCCGGTAGTAGACTCCGACCACCAGGTTCCTTTTATTCTTTGCTCCATTTATTTCAACCCAGATGCTCTCGATGGGGCTACCAAGCTCCTCCTCCTGTATTTCTGTGCAGAGATATGTATTTTTCACATACAGTGCAACCCCGCCTCCCTTTCTGTTCCTCCTGTTCTTTTTGAACAAGTTATATCCTTCAACTGCTGTATTCCAGTCATGAGAGTCATCCCACCAAGTCTCAGTTATACCTATCAAGTCATAATTTCCCTCCTGTATTAAGAGTTCAAGTTCGTTCTGTTTGTTTCCCATACTCTGGGCATTAGTATATAGACATCGAAGACCATGTGCTTCATAGTCTGGCTTTCTTCCTACATGTGTCTGAAGACTATTATTGGGCGCTATCAGCGCTGTTCTCTCCATTGCAGTGCATGCGCCTACGTCCATTGTTACCCCCAACATTACATCTCCCTTCCCCGTAGGATTCAGTTTAAAGCCCTCCTGATGAAGTTCTTCATGCTGTGGCCAAACACATTCTTCCCAGCCTTTGTGAGGTGCAACCCATCCCTAGCCAACAGCCCATCTTCCAGGAAGTATAGCCCGTGGTCCCAGAATCCAAATCTCTCTCGTCGGCACCACCTTCGTAGCCAGTCATTCACCCGGAGTATTTTTCGTTCCCTTTCTATCCCTCTTCTAACTACTGGAAGGATGGATGAGAAAACTATCTGGGCCCCAAAGTTCTTGAGTTTCCTTCCCAAAGCTTCTAAGTCTGACGTGATCTCTTCGTAGCTCCGCTTGGCGGTATCATTTGTTCCCACATGGATGAGAAGAAAGGGATACCTGTCAGTGGGCTTTATGAGTGCAGGCAACCTTTCAGTCACGTCTCTAATCTGTCCTCCCGGGAGACAACATACCTGGCGAGTCCACGGGTCTTCGCGACATACTTGGGTCTCGATCCCACGCAGCAAGGAGTCTCCCACTACTACCACTCTTCTCTTCTTCTTCTTGTAGGCCTGGGTTTCATCGCCTCTGTTTGACTGACCTTTAGCCTCTTGCTCACTCTCATGCAGGTTCCCCTGTGATTCTTCCTCTGCAGGCTGTCCTCCAGTCTCATCTGCAAGTACCTGGAATCGGTTCCACAGCTCCACCGCTTCCACTGGTGCAGAGTGGCGTCTAGTTCTTCTTCTCCTAACTGTCACCGTTTTCCAAGGAGTATCCTCTACTCCATTTTTCTTCACCTCAGCATTTCCCACTGCCTCATCTTGCTGTTGCTCTTCAAGCTTCTGGTCTGCCCTTTGCTGCTGTAGTTCCCCCATTCTGTCCAAGAACTCTTCGTGTTCTCTTATTCCCCGGAGGGTTGACAGTCGCCGCTCCAGTCCACTTACTTTTTCCTCCAGCAGCGTGATCAACTTGCACTTGTTGCAGGTGTAGGCCATGTTGTTCTCAGGCAAGAAAACAAACATTGCACACACCTTGCAGGTCACCACCACTGGAGAGTCTTGTCCTTCCATAGCCTCTTTTCCCTTTTTGTGTCTAGCTTTGTGATTGTTCTAGACTAGCCTGTGCCTGCTCCTCTACTCAGTAGAGGTTAAAAGCAGAGTCCCACTGGTGTGGAAGTGTGTGTTACAAGACAAATAAATGAAAAAAAGTTAGTAAAAAAAAATAAAAAAAATGTTAGGGGCCTCCCCCTTGACCTCCCCTGCCAAACTCCCCTGGCCAACTCCTGTTTGCTCCCCCTGTCCACTCACTCTGATCACTGGCTCTCTGGGAGCTTGCTTGCTTCTGTAGTCCCTGGACCAGCTGGAGCAGCTTGCTCTGCTCTGCTCTGCTCAGCTGGGAGGCGGGAAACAGACTGAAGCTTCCCGCCCAGTCAGCTGCTGGGAGTACTCAGGCCACACCCCTCCAATTCAGTTGGAGCTCTCAGAAGCTCCTGGTGAGCTCACAGCCAGTCAGAAGGATAAAGGGCAGCGCCCTGGGCTTCCTGCAACCCACTTACCTCTTAGCCTCTGTCTCCTTTGTCTCCTTTGTCTCTTCAACCACTGCAACTCCCCTGGCCAACTCCTGTTTGCTCCCCCTGTTCGCTCGCTCTGTTCGCTCGCTCTCTGGGAGCTTGCCTGCTTCTGTAGTCCCTGGACCAGCTGGAGCAGCTTGCTCTGCTCTGCTCTGCTCAGCTGGGAGGCGGGAAACAGACTAAAGCTTCCCGCCCAGTCAGCTGCTGGGAGTACTCAGGCCACACCCCTCCAATTCAGTTGGAGCTCTCAGAAGCTCCTGGTGAGCTCACAGCCAGTCAGAAGGATAAAGGGCAGCGCCCTGGGCTTCCTGCAACCCACTTACCTCTTAGCCTCTGTCTCCTTTGTCTCCTTTGTCTCTTCAACCACTGCAACTCCCCTGGCCAACTCCTGTTTGCTCCCCCTGTTCGCTCGCTCTGTTCGCTCGCTCTCTGGGAGCTTACCTGCTTCTGTAGTCCCTGGACCAGCTGGAGCAGCTTGCTCTGCTCTGCTCTGCTCAGCTGGGAGGCGGGAAACAGACTGAAGCTTCCCGCCCAGTCAGCTGCTGGGAGTACTCAGGCCACACCCCTCCAATTCAGTTGGAGCTCTCAGAAGCTCCTGGTGAGCTCACAGCCAGTCAGAAGGATAAAGGGCAGCGCCCTGGGCTTCCTGCAACCCACTTACCTCTTAGCCTCTGTCTCCTTTGTCTCCTTTGTCTCTTCAACCACTGCAACTCCCCTGGCCAACTCCTGTTTGCTCCCCCTGTTCGCTCGCTCTGTTCGCTCGCTCTCTGGGAGCTTGCCTGCTTCTGTAGTCCCTGGACCAGCTGGAGCAGCTTGCTCTGCTCTGCTCTGCTCAGCTGGGAGGCGGGAAACTCTCAGCTGGGAGGCGGGAAATGCATACATTTCTATGTATGCATGTGTGTGTATAGATATAAATATAGATATAGGTAGAAATAATTTGCTCTGGGCTTTTCTTTTCTGTTTTGAAGAATTATTCACACACATTCATCACTATTTCATTATGATCTAGTTCACACCTGCATATACATCACTTGATTGCTGTTCACTTGATGAATGGCAGATAAGGTCTGATCGACTTATGAAGCAGGATGGTGGGGTAGAATTCTGATGTGATATTGTGCATTGTATCACTTCACACTGCAGGTGTGTGTGCGGGATACCATTTTTGACTGCACCCCAATGTAAAGGACTTTCTACAAGGGGGGGGGGAACACACACAACTAACACAACAGAAGGAACAGTTGTAGACTAGGGGTAGTATCCAATAGAGGCCATGCACATGTGGCCAGCCCCAGTCTGTACGTGCACAGCCTCATCAGCCCAGGTCCGTTTGCAGCCCCTACTATGCACGGTTGTGCTATTGTGCTCCCACACAAAAACACTCATTTCCGGAAGGGGTGTGACCTACCCTTTCTGGAAACGAGCATTTTCATGCATTGCAGGGGTTGCCCCCAGAAGCATGATATCACAGCCATCCATGGGTTGGCGGTCCCTGCACACATGGCCCCTATTGGATACTACCCTAGAACATCCCTAGTTCTGATCATTTGGGGCGGGGGGAGTATTAGTTGAGAATCATCACAGGGGGACCACTGGAAAATGTGATCTTCCAAATTATTATGCAGTAGTACAGTCCGTTCTGTCACCTCAAGACTCTCCATTTATCTATTTATTGAAAACTACCCCACGTTTCCATAAAAATAGATCTCCCCAAAGGCTCACAAAAGATGTCTTTAAAAATTAGCAAAAGAAAAAAAATATATCCACAAAGATAATCTGAGGTGATATGAAAGTTCTACCTGTTGTGTCAGATTTGTGAATACCCAGATCTGAGGAACGACACGAACATGCTAGTGTGAACCAGCTTGTCTGAGCCTTTGGTCAGTGGCAGAGTACTTGAAATGCATGAAACAAGTCCCAGGTTCCTTCCCTCGTATCTCTTGGAAGGGCTGGGTGTCATGTTCTTCCGTCTTCTCTCTTAGCAATCAACACACTCCAGAAAACAAAGCTCCAGGCTAACGCTACTTTATTGGTTAACGGCTAGCTTCATTACAAATGCAAATTCTAGGAAACTCTCAGACTGCAATGAGCCAGCTAATCCACACATCTACAAATATCAATAGAGGATATGAAGTGGAAGTGAGGAAAGTTACTAGCAGTCTGGGCAAGAGCTTCACAGTCAGACTAGCTTAGCAGGGTTGCCCCCCTCCCATAGGGTGGCTCCCTGCTGTGTTGGCTTTCATGAGTGGCCAACCTGGTGGAGCATCTTAGCTCTGCCCCTAACTTTTCCCACTTTGCTCTGCGACGGACTCTTGCATCCCTCAAGTCATGGCCTCCCCGCCCCCACTCCTCCTCCTCAATTTGCGTTCTCATGGTGGAGGAAAGGGGGAGCCATTCAGCCTGTGCCATCTGTGTGTCAAGGACAGTCCTGGGAAGAAAGTCTCAGCGTATCTTGGCTAACTGGGAAGGCTGCCTCCCTCTGTTCCAGCTGTTCCCATTCTGATTCTGAATCTGAATTGCCAGACATCTCCACACACTCAGACTCAGATTCATTCCTGACATGGGGAAAGACTCCTGTCCGAAATCCTGGAGGACCACTGCAAGTCACTGTGGGCAATACTGAGCCAGATGGATCAATATCAATATCAATATCAATATCATATCAATAGTCTGACTCAGTAAAAGGCAGCTTCTTACATTTTAGAAATTAATGTGTTATTAATGTTAGTGTTAGTATTAATATGTAGCACAAGCTGAGGTCTAGACTGACCTATTCTGGAGCCATAGAGTGCAATGCTATGCTTCACACATGATGCCAGGAGTGTTGAACCCCAGGCCTGCAGACTGAATCCAGCCCTCTGGGATTCCCCAGATGTCCACATCACCTTCCCCTGGCCTCACCCATGCCCCCAACTGCCAATCTTTTGGTGGTTTCCCAGCTTCTCTCTGTGTGTTCCCCCCCCCAATCTCAAAGGTTGAAAAGCCTCTCTTAAAGCATATTTCCTGGCAGTAAGTGCTTTAATAGGCAATCCTATGCAAGTTTAGACAGAAAAAAGGCCTATAAATCCCAACATGCTCCAGCCAACATAGCTTGTGCTATGCTGGCTGGGGCATACTGGGAATTGTAGGCCTCTTAAGCTAAAATATGCTAGTATTTTGGCCCTACCCCTTTTGCCTTGAGTCCTGCCCCCCTTTCCCTTTTGTCCTGCCCACTACTAGAATGTGGCCTCTGAGAGCTTCTCTGAAATTGAATTTGTCCTTTGGGTTGAAAGAGGTTCGACACCTGCATTATGCTACAAAGCACCACTCGGTATTCTGCTTCAGTAATAAGCAGTGGCATGTTCTTCATCTAAACTCCATGGGAAAGCTCATTAAATTGCATTCTTGGATTCTAGAGAAGGCCATTTTCCAAAGGGGGTTCCTGTATTTGGCATTTATGTACATAAAATGCAACACTTGACAATTATAGATGAAGGGCTGATATCTATTTAGAAAACACTGGATATAGGGGTTCTCTGCAAATGTTTAGGGGCTATTATCAAACACCCAAGTGCCTAGGGATGGGGGAGAATTTCTCCCTGAAACTTCGGGGGGCCGAGTGCCAATGTATTCGGCCCCCCGAAGTAGTTTCGGGGAGAAATTCTCCGCCCCCCTGCCCCCCCCCGGGATGGGACTTACCTTTCCCAAATGTCCCTCCCGGCGGCGGGTCCCGGCGGCGGTTCGGCAGGTCTTCGTCAGGGGCGGGGGTGGCAGCCGGTTTTTCGACCGGCTGCCGCCGCCGCCATTCCAATAAAAGTAAAAAAAAAACAACACCCCTGTGATAGGCTACGTGACGATTAACGTAGCCTATCACGGCTGACTTTGCAGATCTAGCCATGATAGGCTACGTAAATCGTCACGTAGCCTATCACGGGGGCGTTTTTTTTTTAAACTTTTTATTTCGTGGCCGGGCGAGGCGAGGCGCCTCCTCCCCAGCCTGAATTTCGGCCAGGCGAGGTGGGAAGCCTCCCCCCCGGCCAGAATTTCGGCCGGGCGAGGTGGGAAGCCTCCCCCCCCCGGCCTGAACTTCGGGGGGAGCAGCGAAGCGCCTCCCCCCCACCGCGAAGCAAGCTGCGAGACCAGGTAAGTGGCTTTCATGCACCCCTACAAGTGCCATTTCCTGACCAGAAATTATTGACAGGCCTGTAGTATAAACTGGAATTCAAGCCTCCAAAACCCTTAACAGACAAAAACATTCTCAAAATCTTTAGAAAGTTAAGATGCTTTCCATATGCCAATTAAAATGTTCTTTGTTTGCAGTGATTTCTAGATGATTAAAGTCTTAACTGAAAGACAGTATCTGTTTTTTACATTTCTTGTTTTGTTTTTGTTTGAGCTATAATGCTTTGGCAAGGCATTAACACACAATATACAAATGGTAATTCTCCCCCTGCCCCAGATGTGTTTAATTAAGTTGAATTATTATGTGTCACATTGTTTTATACCTCGTCATGCTGTAAGCCAAAGCAATGCTGAGAAAATGAAACACAAGAGCATTAAATACACAGATTGGATGAGATTTATTTGCAACAAAGACAACAGTCATCTGCTACCCATTTTTAAAGATTTTTTACTCGTCTGGGCATCTGTTACAAGCAGGCAAACACTTCCAATTGGTTGTGCTATACTCCAATGTTTGCTCCCACCACTATGTTTAATGACTGCTTATCTTAAAAAGAAACCCTACTGCTAGTAACAGAATAGAGTTAGTGCCAAACACCATGTTACATTAAGGACATATTTTTAAAATTGAGCTTTTGTGGGCAGTCCATTGTTGGATCCTGGGGAAAGGAAGGGAGAGGGGAACACATAGGCCTGGATTGGTTAATAACATTGGCCACAGCTTTATTGGTTACAGCTAGGGATGGGAGAATCAGGGATGTTTGAGCTTGCAGAAATTCTCAGTTTAGCTTGCTCCCCATTTCACTTGTGACCTGTTTTTCAATTCATTTTTGAACAGGAAAAGTGCATACTTTGAATGGGAAAAGTGCATTTCTGTGCCCATTTTTCAAAGGTGTGCACTTTCCCCTCATTGACTGAAGTGTGAAAATGCATATATATTTCAAAATGCACATTTTCCATATGTGATCACAAGTTTGGGAATGTGCAAACATTATTTTTTTAAGCACTCCTGTTTCCATTCACTTGTGAACAGGGCAAGTTCGTAAGATTTGTGAACTGAAACAAAATTAACATCCATACCTAGTTACAGCTTGAATAGATATTGGTGGGGGTATAGGGTATGGATCCAGTCATCAGGCAGCTTGCCTGCTGGCCAATACTACCATCCCAGCCTGCGTGCCAAACTACATATTATGTTAAAGACATTTTTTAAAGCGTGCTTCGCACTGGATACTTTCTTTTTCAGAAATAGGAGCCATGTAAACTCCAATACAGATTGGGACCATGTGCCATGAAAAGAAGGTTAACTCTTCTCTCTGCACCATTTTCCTACTGAAGCACCCATTGCAGCTGCTATTTGCCTCCAAAGGTGGCAATAAACAGCACCTTCAGGGGAGGTGATTTTCAGTTGGAAAACAGTGCAGGAAGAAAAGAGTTAAAAAGTAACGAAACACCTCCTTGCATGCCGTGGTCCAGATCAGGATCCTGGGTGGCTGCTATTTCTGACAAAAAGGAAGTGGCTATTGCTAAGTACACCTTTTAAAAAGCACACTGCTTAACGTAACCTGTCATTTGGCTCTTAGAAGTGTGTTCAACATGAGTGACCAACAACAAAAACATTGCTCTGAACATTGTGTGTTTTTGGCTTTGTTTAATCAATTCCATGTTATTCCAGAAAGCGATTCATAACTGGAAATTTCTATGTAGCAGTCCATCACAGAAACCAAACCATCAAGAGCATAGCTCATTAATAACTTGAAAAGGTAAATGAAGTATGACAACTGTTAATATGATTAACACCAAATGGTCTCTGGAGCATTTGTCACACCTCTGTTGCTTCGTATGTCACATCATACTAGTAGAAAGACATCAAATTAATGAGAGGGGTAAAATTATTTCCCTCTACCAAGCAGCACTTGGTAGTTTTAATCAAGGTTCAAGCAAGGCGAGGGACCTGTTTGGGACTTATTTATACTTTTTATCAAGGCAATGCAATTCTTTACCAAGGAACGATGGATGAGAGAGGGAACTGTCATGTCTAAAATGCAATAATTGCTTTGTGCAAAGGCAAACAAGGGGAGACAAGTTGTGCTTACTATAGGACTCGACAGATTTCGATTTTTCTGTTCTGACTTTTTGCCATTTTCAAGTTACATTTCATCCCATTTCTATAATGTGGATTGTTACAAGCTCTCCATGTATATATTTGCTATATTATGTATGTATATCATAGTGATGCATATGGTATTATTTATCCAAACCTTGTTCTATATTTAATGTATCTTATACAGACATTATTTTCATCTCTTTTGTAACCTGGTCTTTTTACTCAACCCAATTTGGCTCCCCCTCCCACCTTGTCTATCTAACATTTAGTAACCTGGTCTCTTCACTCAACCCAATTTGGCTCCCCCCCCCCCACCTTGTCTATCTAACATACTTCTCTCCTCCAATTCCTTTTTTTAGTATCAGCTTTAACTCCCCAAGGACCAGGGGAAGGAGCCATGACCATCTGGGGAACCCAGTGGGGGACAGGTTGCGACTCCAGGTGGGTTAGATTTGACCCCCAGGCCTGAGTTCCTGTACCCCTGGCATATACAGTTTGACTGTGGATATTGGGAAAGCTGCATCTTATGTTTCAAATAGGGATGTATGAGAAATTTGGTTCAGTTCATTTTTTATCAGGATTTACCCAGTTTACACCTTCCAGACCAAAGAAGGACTTTGACACAATCTGGGGTTGAAGTCTGTACATTTCTGAGCTTGCAATGCAATTTGCAGACCAAAAAAAATATTCAACTGCATGTGTACATCTGAAAAATAGGCATAAAAATATGTATTTTTAAAAAATGCAGACAAATACATTTTAATCAATGGGAGAAGAATGCATACATTTAAAAGATGTGCACAACTGATGTATAGATTTGGAAAAATACGCATGAGAATATGCATGGATTTTCATGTGAAATGAAAAAAGCAAAGCTCATAATTTGATACAGACTCAAGTTGGAACAAGCTTTGAGATGGAATTTGGAGAACTTTGGCGAGCTCAAGTTTTGCTGGTTTGCACATCCCTAGATTCAAAGCAGCACATACACTTCTGGGAAAAGATGGTCTGATCCATTGGTTAGATTCATAAAGTCTGACTAGAATTTTGTGCTGTGTGGATTCCTCAAACTTCCCTAACCTACAGTTACTCAGAAATGGTATGATTCAAACAGCAAGAAAATGTTATATGCTAACATGAACTGATGCTATACGTCTTTCTTCCTGCCCCTTCCCCCACCTCCAGTTTTATTGAAGCCACATTTATCGAATCCAAACAGAAGCACCACCAAGTAACCAGTCACAGATTTGTTATTACTAGGGATGTACAAAAGTCACTTACCGTTTCACAGATCTGCTTTGCGGTGGGGGGGAGGCGCTCTGTCCCTCCCCCCGGAATCCTCTATGGGGGGGAGGCGCTCCATCCCTCCCCCCAGAGTCCTGCCCGGCTGGCTCCGCTCCATGGGGATTCCGCAGAGCCGCCGGCTGGCTCCGCCCGCAGCCAGACATCCGGCTGCTGGGCAGCAGGGACGCAAATGGTGGCGGCCATAGCCACCGCCGTTTGCATCCCTGTACTTAACCATGATAGGCTATGTAAATATTTATGTAGCCTATCACAGCAAAGTAAAAAAAACGCGTATGCAAATGGTGGTGACTATAGCGGCCGCCATTTGCATTTGCTATTTTTCTCCGTTCTAGCCTACGTAAATATTTACGTAGACTAGAATGGCGAAAAATAGCGAACACAAATGGCGGCCGCTGTAGCCACCATTTGTGTATGCTGCGCCCAGCCGTGGTCAGCCAAGAGACCAGCCGCACCCGCCGCCACCGCCGCCACCGCCCCCACCGCCGCCAGAGCCGCCGCCACTGAATCCACCGCATCCGCCCCAGGTAAGTGCCGTACCGGGGGATTCTGTGGGGGGGCGGGGGGCGGGAGGCTGTTCTGCCACGGATTCCAGGGGGGCCGGATTCTACAGAATCCAGCCTCACTGGAATCCGTGGCGGAATTCTTCACCATCCCTAGTATTACTGAGCAGGGCATAGACTCTGCAGAAAAATAGGACTAGTTCACAAAGTCAATTTTGTCTCCATGCAATGCTCCCTGAGGACACATGCTTGCAGGGAATGTCTCTGCATGAAAAATGTGCTGCTGAAAATATGCCGCACCAATTGCAGGAAATGTTGTTGTCACTGACAAATGAACTGTGCCAATGCAATTGCAGAAGTCACCACCAAGAATCAACAACTGTATCCACTGAGATCCTGGTTCATATGAGGTGCATTTTTCATGCAACCATGGAGATAAAATTGGCCATATGCCCTGGACCACATAGTGTATGTTCAGTAGAGATGGCAGTAAACTTTTCCATGGTCAGGCTCAGAAAATAAGTTTGGGAAGGGCAAGCTTTTCAAATCCCAATATTTTTTTTGCCTCCAGATTAAAATCTCAACCAGAGAAGGATTTATATCTCTCCTCACCCATTAAATTTAATGGAACAACTTTCTGTCAAGGATAATGAGGCTGGGTGGGTCTGGATTCAGACTTGTAAACGAGCCAAGCCATTTCCCAATTTTTTTTGGGGGGGGGGATAGCTTGGGCTATTTGAACACTATCCAATGCAAACCATGGGTGGTTCTCCCAACATCAATTGTCAATAGTTTCTACAGTGCTAAAAAGTTTACATGGGATATGTGGCTAGTGTTACATCTTAATGAGCATGCATGCAATAGTCTAGACTGTAACATGAAAGGGCAGTACCACTTCTTTGTGTGATGTTGAAGGCTACATATAACAGTTCTTAGGAACCCTACTGGAGAAGGTTCTATGGTGTTCTCTGTGGCAGGGATGGGGAAGAATTTTGTTCAGTTCACATTTGAATGTGAACTTACCCAATTTTGCACATTTGAACCACAAAACTAAGTTATCCTTCAAAATCTTCACTTCTCTGAACTTTGCAGTGAAGTTTGCCAACCAAAAATGCATACAAAGATACATACATTAGGGAAAATAACCTTCCCAAATACGTTATATTAGGAAAAATGTTTGGGGAAAATGTGTATATTAGGCAAAAACTGCATACAAAACTACATGTATTAGGAGAAATGTGCACCAAAATGCTCACGAATTTCCATGCAAACTTAAAAAAAATCTCAAGAGTTTGGAGTGAACTGAACTTAATACTGGGGAAATTCTCAAAGTTCGAGATGAACTGATTTTAAGATTGGAAAAAATGGAAACCGGAGAGAAACCAAAATTGACAGATTTGGGGCATTCCTATTCTGGATATACAGGCCAAATATGTATGTGAGAAAAATGAGCTTCCCTTTTTGTGCCAGAGTTCTGGGGAGTTATGTAGACATACTCCCAAACACGGAGTGATTCAATCAAGAATGCTTAGCCTGCTGCACCACGGCCAAGAGCTCAAAACAGCTTTCCATTTTTGCAGAGGAGCTCGTGGTTTCCCTATCCACTTTTAAGCAGCACAATTGGCTAATTATCCCCTGGTTGCACAGAATCAGCCTTCCTTAAGCACTGGGCAA
This sequence comes from Heloderma suspectum, assembly GCF_057233095.1. Lineage (NCBI taxonomy): Eukaryota > Metazoa > Chordata > Lepidosauria > Squamata > Helodermatidae > Heloderma > Heloderma suspectum. The sequence continues at coordinate 90,794,741 of NC_139461.1, forward strand.
TGACAGGGCTGCAATCAATCAATTACAAGTTCATGCTCAGGCATGCCTGTGGTCTGAAGAACCATTCGAGTAGCCACTCTGGCAGCCAATATGGGAATATTTACCCTTGGGGGCAATGGTGACAGCAACACATTAGCTAATGCTTTCATTTTCCTGATGACAAAATCATGAGAAAACTACTCACCACCAAAAGGGCAGAAGTCAAACGAGGACATTTTGGAATGGATCAAAAGAGCTTTATTATCTAGGGTATTAGAGCGAAACAGGAGAACTGAGAGTTGGTGCTGTTGATTCTGAGGCTAGGGAATGTCTGTCAAGTGTTTGTCATTGTTAGGGACTCCCTTCACTCATCAACGTCACATGTGCTTGTGAACTATATGGACTTTGAGTGAATGGAGACATTTGAGCTCACAGCGTTTAACAAAGTCAGTGCAAAAAGCAAGCAAGAATTTAAAAAGGAAACAGAAGACAGCTGTCCCTCACAGTTAAAGATGTCCTAGAACTGTAGTTCAGGGTCAGGAAGCCCACAAGCAAGTTATGACAGGCCACACAAACTTACATCCATTTTCATGGCTATCCAGTCCAGCCCCTTTGCATGATCAATTTGTTCACAGGATATGTCTAATATGAAACACAAACACACACACACACACACACACACACACACACGGTTCACATTAAAGCTCACACTTTGTACCTGAGCCTTGGGCACAATGTCCATTTAGATGCAAGAAGATATTAGGGATGTACGAAGCACTTACCTTATTCCGCGCCGGGGCACCCGCGGTGGGGGATAGCACTCCATCTCTCCCCCCAGAATTCTCCCCAGCTGGCTCCGCTCCATGGCGGCTCCGTGGAGCCGCCGGCCAGGGCCTTTTGCAGCCAGAGTTCCGGCCATGGCTGGGCTGCTGTGGCCGCAAATGGTGGCCATCGTAGTGGCTACCATTTGCGTCCCTGCAGGCAGCTGTGATAGGCTACGTAAGTATTTACATAGCCTATCACGGCAGAGAGCAGGGATGTAAATGGTGGCCGCTAGGCCATTTGCGCCCCTGCTCTTTGCCATGATAGGCTATGTAAATACTTACATAGCCTATCACAACAAAAAGCAGGGGCACAAATGGCATAGCAGCTACCATTTGCATCCCTGCTCTTTGCCGTGATAGGCTACGTAAATACTTACGTAGCCTATCACGGCTGCAAGAACACAAATGGCAGCCTCAGCAGCCCGGCCGTGACTGGCTGGGAGAGAGCAGCTGGGGCTGCCACCACCGGAGCCACTGCCAGAGCCACTGCTGCATTCGACCCTGCTAAGTTCCGTCCCGGGGGGATTCTGAGGGGTGGCGGGGGGTGGGAGGCCGTTCCACCACTGGAATCCATGGCGGAATTCCCTAGAAGATGCACAGAATATAATAGCAACAAGTACGCATGTGCTGTAAATGACAACTTGATAAAATCAGTTGTTTGGCTTCGATTCTTCTTAAGGCAGTGGACAATGTTGTTGCTGCTGCTGCTGGTGTTGAGGATTGAATCCTTTTTTAAAGCTCAACGGAATTTTGGTTCTGTGAGTAGGGATGTATGAAAATTCTGTCACGGATCTCGGGGAGACTGAATGCCAGCACATTCGGCCCCCTGAAATCGATGGCGGAACGCCCCCCACCCCTCCCAGGACAGGACTTACCTGGGGTGGATGTTTCTGGCGGCGGCAGCAGCTCCGGCGGTGGTGCGGCAGCGGGGTGGTGGTGGCAGCGGCGGCAGCTGCGGCGACTGGTCTTCCGACCGGCTGCCACCACCGCCATTTCCAAGTTAAACAAAAAACAAAAAAATGTGATAGGCTACGTAAAGATTTATGTAGCCTATCACGGCTAAATTTTAAAAAACACCATGATCGGCTACATAAATGTTTACGTAGCCTATCACGGCTGATTGCAGGGATGCAAACGGTGGCGGCTATGGCTGCCACCATTTGCGTCCCTGCTAGCCAGCGGCCGGATGTCCGGCCGCTGGCAGAGCCAGCTGGCAGCTCTGCAGAATCCCTGCGGGCTGGAGCCGGCTGGTCAGGATTCGAGGGGGGGGAGGGATGGAGTGCTTCCCCCCCGGCCAGAATTTCAGGGGGAGGGACGGAGCGCCTCCCCCTCAACATCAGCATAATCCACGAACAGGTAAGTGACTTTCGTACATCCCTATCTGTGAGGTTTTGATGATGGTATAAAATAGGCTCCCCCAACCTGGTGAATTTCAGATGTTTTTGAGTAGAACTCCCTGCATTTCTGACCATTGGCAATAGTAGCTGGAGCTGATGGGAGCTGAAGTCCAAAGCATCTAGAGGATACCTGGTTGGGAATGGTTTCCCAACACATAAACCAAAAAAAGGGAGAGTGGGCTAATAAAGAATTGTAATATTTAATAAGTAATGTATTGAATATCAGATCATATCAAAGGAACATCAGCGCCTACTCCAGTTGGACTCCTCCCCACCCCCTCAGAGCTAACTGACATCCATGGCCCTGTGGGGAAAAAGGAGCAAGGGAGCAGGCAATGGGAACATCAGGGCCTGCTCCAGTTGGACTGCCCCTCCTTTGGGAGATGAGAGGGGGGAACAGGGCCATCCCACCAGCTCTGCTGACAGTTTGCCTAATTCTTTTTCCCCACCTCCCCATTGCCTTTTCCTTGTGTGTCATGTCTTTTTTAGATTGTAAGCCTGTGGGCAGGGACTGTCTTCTTTGTTCATTGATTGTAAGCTGCTCCAGGAGCCTTTTTTGGCTGTGGAGCGGGATAAAAATACAATAAGTAAGTAAGTAAGTAAGTAAATAAGTAAATAAATATTGGAATGCATCTTTTTAGAATATGCTTTCCCTTATGTCTTGAAATGAACTTTTTAGATGCCACTGATGGCAAATAAAGCCTTCATTGATTTCCCCAACCCACAAAAACAACTCAACCAGATAAAACACAGATAAAGTGTGTAAACCAGAGCCCAATAAACTAAATATTTCCTATGCATTAAGTCTTTAATAAACACTAATAATAAACACTTAATAAACAGAAATTATGCTGTTATTTCAAATAGGTCAGTAGACAAAAGCATTTTATTGTATGTACTACTAGACGCAAAACTGCCAATCCAGAAGTTCCTTAAAGTGAACTGTTGGACATATCAAAAGCCTTAATGGATATCCATGTACCAAGTGAATACAAGGGGAAACAGGATCACGGTAAGTGCATATCACATCCTACCTGTGCCTCATAAGACAAAGTCAAGAAGACCATGATAGACCATGGTTTTCGTATTCATACACTGGGTGAATGCCATGCATCTGTTGGCCCCTCCTTCTGAACCCCACACATTCAGCAGAAGGCAAGAACTGGGTCTACACAGATACAGTTGTAATTATGTAATTATGTAATTATTCTGTTTATGTGATCAGGACTTCTGATCAGAATCCTGATCAAAACCCAATAGTACATACAGACCCTACATGCATATAGAGCTTAGTCAAAAGAACAAGTTACTCATTACTAACTTAAGTCCAATATATTTCCATTTGTATTTTATTTCTTTATTGATTACATTTCTATACCGCCCCATAGCAGAAGCTCTCTGGGTGGTTCACAACACTTAAAACCATAAAACACAACACAACAAAATACAGTATAAACATTTAAAAGTTTAAAACTACAGTATAAAATAAAAACAATAACGGTAACCAAATAAAACCTAGCAGCAATGCAAAGATTTAAAATAGAGGAATAGATTTAAAACAACATAAACTGAAAGACTAAAATGTCTGGGAAAATAAAAAGGTCTTCTGGTGCTGAAAAGAGCACAATTTTGGCACCAGGCAGGCATCTCTGGGAAGCTCATTCCACAACTGGGGTGCCACAACAGAAAGGGCCCTCCTCTTATAGCCACCCACCTTACTTCCTTTGGCAGGGGCTCCTGGAGAAAAACTGCTGAAGATGATCTTAGGGTCCAGACAGGTATATATGGGAGGAGATGATCCCTCAGGTAACTCTAAGCCTGCATCTACTCTACTCATGAATCACTGTGGTCATGTTGGGTTGGATCCACACTGGCAAGCAGATATGTGGAGTTCAATTGGCCAGTGGACATAACCCCATGACCCTTCTGCACATTCACTCAATATGTGGATATGCAAATGAGAACAGGATGTGTCATGGTCATGACTCCATCTGGTGAGGTAGGGTAAGGATATGATAGCTGGTTACAATAATACTATAAGGCAGATCTAGGTGTGGAAACTGGGATTTGGTATGCAAAGCCAATGTGGATACAGATGTGGACCCCCTGCTTCATCACAACATTCTGCTGGGCCCCACTGGACCAGCTGGATCATGCTTCCATGTGAACTGTAATGCACACAGAATGCACACCCACATAATACTCTGCAAGGCATGCATAAACCAAGATAAGAATGGGGCGAAATTTGTTCAGTTCACATTTTAATGTGAGTTTACCTAATTTCCCACTTTTGAACAAGCGAGCAAACCGAAACACAGTTAGGACACAATTCTATGCATGTTTAGACAGAAACAAATCCTACAACTCCCAGCATTCCCCAGCCAGCCATGGCTTTTTTCTGTCTAAACATGCATAGGATTGCGCAATTACTCTTTGAAATTCGCACTTCTGCAAATTTTGCAATGTAGTTTGCCAGTGAAAAGGGAACACAAAAAATGCATATGTTGACGAAAATAACGTTAAAAATGCATTATATTAGGAAAACTGCTTGCATGGAATGAATACATTAGGCAAAATTGTGCACCAAAAATGCATGCATTCAGAGAAATGTGCACAAAAATAAGTAAAAATTTGCATGCAAATTTTTAATAAAATATTTCAAAGTTCAGGATGAACCAAACTGGTAACTGGTACAAACTGAAGATTGGAATAATGAGAAACTGAAAGTGATAGATTTGTTCCTCCCTAAATGAAAGTGCCTACAGAAATTGTCCCAAACAACAGCAGTTTCCACGGAAGCAGACAGGGTGCTCAGGAGTGCAGAACAAGGAATGAGAAAAGACGGTGCCCATTGCACGCAAAACCATTAGGGATTTGTTTAAAGAACATATGGGTAAAAAGCATAGCATTAGCTCTCCCTAAATAGACTGTAGTAAATCAAAACGTGTACATTAGAGGATACATAAGTTCATGTTTAACTGAGCTCAGTTTATTTACTTCTAGGAAGATTTATATCACCACAAGGCTCATTAACATTGATTTTCATAGTCCCCACTAGGAATTAATGTGTCCTTGATATTTGAATATATGCAGGCTTGATATTAATGGCCAATTGGAATCCTTCCATATATATTCAGCAGATGCGTATTCGCTTTCATGCAGAGCCAGACAAAAAATTTGGCTCCAGAAAATAACAGTACCTGCAGCGTGATTAAAAAATAATGTCAGGATACCTTAATGGTACAGTGAGACAACACTTTGCTGAAACTTCAGGTCCAAAGGGTTTTTCAGCATCCAAAGAGCCAGTCAGCCTATAAAAAGATCAGATAACAATCCCTTTTCTTCAAACAAAGCATAAAAGGTTGAGTGCTTATCAGACAGCAGCATAGAATGTACATGTATATCACTGTAATCTGTCTGGAATTGAAAGGATTTAGTTCCACTGCCTAGGCTTTTGAAGAGACTCGGGACATTTTACTGCAGATATCTGGCACAAATATTTTGCCTCTATGTTTTCCAAATTTTATTATTTGGATATTTATATCCCACCCTTCAACGAATTAAATGTCATTGGGGAAAGGCCTTAGAATACTGAATCCTTACTTCAGAGTGAAAGCCTTGTTTGAAATGCAGTTGAGGGTCAAACAACACATTCCATCAGTTGTGAAGCATGAGGCTTATCTTTTTATTTTCCTTTTTTTCTTTTTTTCCCCTTTTGAGTAAGGATGTGCAACCCCATTTTTGATCAGGAGTACCATGCACCGGGAGGGGAGGATTAAATCTTCCCCATGCTGTTTGCTTCCCAGAATCCCCCCACAAAACTTGCAAGGGGGGGGGAAGTTAAAAGAAGAAAAAAGTCTCAATGGACACCAATTGTGACTTTTTTTGTTTAACCCCCCTGGAGGAGATGGATTTCTGGAAGCAAATGATGGTGGGAGACTTAATCCTCCCCTCCCAGTGTGTGGTGTTCCTGACCCCAACCAGGGCTGTCCACACTTACTTTAGAGTAAAATGAAAGAAAAGATCATCCTCTGTTATGCAGTACACAATTAACATAACATCGCAGTTTGATCCAGATCATGACCACCATGAATGAGTGGGGAGCTTTAATATGCCTAAACCTCCCTCAGAACAGATTACTTTGAAATCCACTTATATACTTGAACAGAGTACTTTTGTTTTCTTTTACATCACTGCTGAACAAGATCCACTTCACCAACTGTTAAGTAACTTAAAGAACAGGTGGCCAAAAGAGGTATCAGAAAAATCACCATGCATGTATTTTGGGTTGAATGCAAAAGATGTGCAGAAAGTGAATACAATGATTTCCCACCAGTAAAACACTAATATTTGGTTCCATCCAATGAGGTTGAAACAGAATATGAAGTACTTCATACAATCACATTTGGAATTCACCAAGAGATGATGCAACTGCTTTTAAAAGATTACATACTGGAGGGCCAAATCCTGCCCAGTAGAGTACCAAATGCCCCCCACAGAGGTTCTGTAGAGGGAGCAGCAGAGGTGGCAACAGGGCTGTCCCTGGATAGCTCAGAAGCAGAACATCTGAGAGTGTGATGCATATTGCAAATAAAAGGAGATGGTACATCTTCAACATGTACTGCTGGTGACCTTCCCAGGAATATCTGGTTGGCAATTATTCGAAACAGGGAGCTGAGCAGATTTTAAGTTTGTATCCATATCAAAAAGCAATTGTTCAGCGTTATGGTGTTCTCCCTCCCTCCCTCCCTCTCTCCCTCCCTCTCTCCGGTGTGAAACACTTTTATTTAAACATTTAGCCATTCCAATGGAGGGGAAGAGACATTTGAATGTCGGTGATGGGGGGCAGCTGATGAGTAAGATGTATTTAAGAAGCTGCCGGGGGGGAATTACTTGAGAAGAACCGGGGCCAGGGGATGCTGCATAACCCCTATTAAGTTAAGCGAGGACACCCCCTCCTTAGCAGTGCCTCTCTCAAATGACAGGTTGTGGAAGATCCCGGAAGGCAGCAGCCATTGTTCCTGGAACCAGGAAGAAGAAAGCCCACTGGAGCGTAGTTACGTATGGCCCAATTGCTTCCTGCATGTCAAAGGTTCGATCTGTCCTTTGTGGGGGCTGGGGGAAGGTTAGGGGAAAGGGGCTCACTGGGGGCAGATGCTCCATCATCACAGGCCCCCCTCACGTAGAGCCAAGACCAAGAGATGCACAGAGCCACCCTGGATCTTGTAGTTGGCTGCAGTTTTCTCATTGTTCATCTGACACTGTAGATTAGCCGCTGTTGTGGTGGTGTCAGGGCCCAGCTTCAGTACTGCAAAGGGCCTTGTAGGTTATAGCCAGGATTTGATTAGAAGTACCTGGAAGGGCTTGGGCCTGTTCAGCCTCTGGAATGTCAGAATCTGTGTGAGCTTATCTCTGTCTGTGTTCTCAGAGCAGAGCCAGGGGGAGTCAGCCAACTACCCGTGCACCTGCTGGTCTGGCCTTGGCAGGCAGGGAGGCTGGAAGTAGAGGTGCACGAAAGTCACTTACCTGGTCTCGCAGCTTGCTTCGTGGTGGGGGGGAGGTGCTTCGCTGCTCCCCCCGAAATTCAGGCCGGGGGGGAGGTTTCCCGCCTCGCCCGGCCGAAATTCAGGCCGGGGAGAAGCACCCCGTCTCCCCGGCCGTGAACTTCAAAAGAAAAAAAAAATGCCCCTGTGATAGGCTATGTAACGATTAACATAGCCTATCACGGCTAGATCTGCAAAGTCAACCGTGATAGGCTACGTTAATCGTCATGTAGCCTATCACGGGTGACTTTGAAAAAAAAAAGCGCGTACGCAAATGGCGGCCACCATAGGGAACCACCATTCGCGTTCCTTATTTGGTCCCTGTAGTCTATGTAAAGATTTACATAGACTATGGCGAAAATAAGGGCAACGCTATTTGCGTTGTCCTTATTTTCGCCGTAGTCTACGTAAAGATTTATATAGACTACAGGGACCAAATAAGGAACGCGAATGGCGGCTCCCTATGGGGGCCGCCATTAGCCGTACGCGCTTTTTTTTTTTTTAAGTCACCCGTGATAGGCTACGTGACGATTAACGTAGCCTATCACGGCTGACTGCAAATCTGACTTTGCAAATCTGACTTTGCAAACCTATCACAGGGGTGTTTTTTTTTTTTTTTACTTTGCTTGTAATGGCGGCGGTGGCTGCCACCCCCGCCCCTGACAAAGACCTGCTGAACCGCCGCCGGGACCCGCCGCCGGGAGGGACATTCGTGAAAGGTCAGTCCCATCCCGGGGGGGGCGGGGGGTGGAGAAGTTCTCCCCGAACAACCTTTGTAGGACCGAATGCGTTGGCGCTCGCCCCCCCGAAGTTTCGGGGAGAAATTCTCCCCCATCCCTAGCTGGAAGCTGTCCGTGAGAACCTGACAGAGGTGGGGTGGGGTTTGCAGAAGGGTCGCCCAGGTTGTAGCATCACTGCTGGAGGTCTGAACAGTGCCTCGTTGTTTAGACAGGGGCCTTGCTGAAAGGCTAAAGGCCCTTGTCTATCAAGGGATCTGGAGGGGGTGTCCTACAGTCACAACTTCCCTTTTAAGCTGATGCAAAGAGCTTTTGCTAGGAACATCTCATCTTCCTTGCTCAAAGCCTTCTCTGTTTGGATCCATCATCGTCTGGGCTTTTGGAGGAACTCTTCACATGGACTGGAACTTTGGATTGTTAAGGACTTGCCATGAAAAGTACCGTGAGGCTTTTCATAGACTTGAATTCTCATTGCTGTGGATTGTGTGTCTGTGTTTGCAGTCAGCTCAGTGTACAGCAGGCTGGGTTTGATCTATGACTTTTGGATTTCCCTCTGTCACAACTCATGCAGCGTGGAGTTGCCAATGTGAAAGCAGTGGCCTGGAACTCCTTGTGTGTGGGTAGACCCTTCCCTTGATCTTGATGGGCCTTGACCATGTAGCCTGGAGTTATCAACAAAAGATTCGAAGTTGGACTCTCTATGGGTGTGGGTTGTTTAGGCCTTTCAAGAAGTTATCCCCTGATTGCCTGATGGGTTCATTCCAGGAATCATTCCCTTTCCATGTCTGGGGTTGGAACCCCATGAAAGGATTGTCTGGGTTAGGTACCTAGGAATCCAGAGTCCCTTCCCTTGTGTTCAGAGCCATGGAGATGGCAACAGAGAAATCATATTGAGGATCTCAGTCACAGTAGTAGTGTTTAGCTTTGGACTGTTCTGGAATTGCATAGAGCCTATAGCTACTGACCATCAGCTATATGATTTCTGAAGAGCATAACCATCAAGCTTTTAATGTGGGATTTCCTGCAGTAAAGAAATCTCACTGATTTGGGTGTCCAGTGTCAGATAGCCTGAGCATGTGCTCTGGGGGGATCGGGAAACCTGACACCATGTTCCTAGCCAAACCAAAAACGCTACTACCATGGTCCTGCAAGCTTCAACAAACCCTGTAAGCTGGAAGACCCAACCTGATTTAGAAAAAGAAGATATGTAGTAGCTGTCTTCAAAAACATCAAGACCTGTTTAGCTGGCTAGCTGACACTGTAAATTATGTTACAACTGCAAACAAACCCCCTTTTGCCTGGATCAACTACTAAGACTGCTCTCCTTTTTGAGACCCCAGCAGAAAAAAGACTGACCTGAGTCATTTGTCATCCCTGACAAAGCAAAGATTTGGTTGGCCATTACTTCATCATGTCTTGTTTCGAACCTGGGATTTACAATTAAGAACAAACAGCGAAGCTCTCCTTTCGTGATTTGGCTTGGGTCCGGTGCCAGATTGCCTGAGCGTGTGCTCTGGGGGGATCAGGAAACCTGACAGGGGCAGGGAAAATATCACTTTCCCCCTGCTGCTAATAGCAGAGAAGAAAAAGCAATCTTGATCAGGTTTACTGGTGGGAGAGGTTGTAACCTTGTGCCCCCTTCCAGTGATCCCAATATAGAGATTGCTGGGGATGGGGGGAGGCTTTAATCTTGCCCTCCTCCAAGCGATCCTATGCAGAAATTGCTAGGGATCACAATAGCAGAGATCACTGCTATTATCTCTGAGGAAACAGAGATCTTGAACAGAATTATTCTTGCCCCCTCCCAGAGAAACACATGCAGAGTGCTGTTTCTCCACTGCTACTAACTGCTAATAGCAGTGAGAAAACAGAAATCTAGCTCAGGAACCGGGGGTGGGGTGGAGGCTTCAACTGTGATCCTAGTGGGTGATGCCACTGAATTTCATAATTAGTCAGCTTGTTGGTCAATACTCATCCATTCGTAGTGAGCCTGGCTAGATGTATTCCAAATTTGCTATTAAGTTTGGAGTTGATTCTAAGCTTCAGAGCATGTGCAGTAAAACTGTACACACATACCCCCAAAATTTCAGTTGTCCTACTACATAGACCCTCAAAAATGTTCCTGAACCAGTCTTCTTAGCTGCTTCCCTCATCATTGTTGCCATTGGTGCAGCTCTGGCTCCATGAGGAAGAGGAGGAAGAAGAGGAGGAGGACTTTGTGGGGGCTATCTTCATACTGGCAATTGGCAATGGTGAGTAAACATCACATGACATCATGCAGGCAGGCCACATGAAAACAACCAGTCAGAAATGGGGCATAATGTAATGATGCATGATGTTGTGCTGCACTACGCACTTCCAGACTACAGCTCCCAAGATGCACCGTGATATTCGTGCATGTACAAAAACTCATATGTACAGAACGAGATTTTGCATTAAAGGAGAACTCTCATCAGAGCTCACATGGATGTATTAATTACTTTCCGAATAAATAAATTAAGTGGGGATAAGTCCATCTGTTATGAATCTTAAAGCAGAGAAGGATGTTTCCTCCTTGCTTTTATTAGCAGTGACTAACAGATACCTGGACTGGGACTGCAGGCAGAAGAGGCTTTAATCTCTTTCTCTCAGTGATGCCATTCCTGAATCTCAGTAGGCAGGGGGAGGGTTAATTCTCCTCTTCCCTACATGCTGTGAGATGTCGGGGGAAAGACTGTGTGCATGCATATGTATGTATGCTAGTGTAGATGTATGTGTGTGGCCCTTGATGCACAAACTGGTACTGCATGTGGCCCTCAGGGCCAAAACGGTTGCCCACCCTGGCTTAAGAGGTTGAGTCAAAATCACTAGACAGAGGAGCTTAACTTCCATAAGTGCTGTGTGTACACACACACAAATCTTACTTCTAAAAGTGATGTAACAACATATAATACGATTAATAATATAATTATTCCTTATGATGTAGAAAATCAACAAAGCATAACCGTAATGAAAACTTCAATACCCAAAATGCTGAAGCCAAGTCAACTATCACATGGCACTTGATGTTACTAGCATATTTATGGCAAATTTGCATAATTGCTCTTTTAAACAAGAGTAACCTTTTCCCCTAATTGAATGTTATTATTTGCAAAATCTCCCTAGACTTGTTTTTCCTCTTTAGTATGTAATGTTAATATGGTGATTAGCAAGCAATTGAAGAGCCTCAAGAATATATGAATATGGATACTTGCTGGCAAATGCATGCATCATTTAGAGAGAGACACTTATCTGATTTTAAAGAAAGATGAGCATGCAAAAGCAGTTTTTAATATTGGAGAGACACTTCCAGCATTGTTTATTAGCCAGTTTTTCTACATGAAACACAGAATAGCTTAATTTATATTCAGCAATTTTAAAAACTTGCATATTTAAGACCAGAGTTAAGGCTATCACATGTTGGCTCAAACTCCCCAAAGCGAGGGAACTGGAAGCTTAAGGCTAATACCTTAACTGATGTGCCCCATGATCAGTGATGATATTGTGTAACGTCAGAAATTGTGCTTTCTTATAACTTATCCTCCATGCACCCACAATTTTCCTTGGTCTTTCAGGCCCAAATCCAGTTGGGGAAAATGGAGTTCCTAGGACTAGCAAGGGTGCCACATGTTGTCCTGGTCCTGTTGTCCTCATGAAGTATCTGAGCCTAACCGTATTGTTAGAGGAATCCTCCTGTAAGTTGACCCGTGCCAGTTTGCTGCTTCCATCAGTCACAGCAAACATCAGGTTGTGGAGCAAGCTGAGGAATATGAAAACACCCTAGGAGGTCCATAAATTCAACAGGGCTGAAGGAAGGAGGCTTCAGGAAAAGGGCATAGGACACAGATAATGGAACCAAGAAAGAACTAATAAGAGAGGAGACTCTGAAGGAACCTCATAGTGCTTGGAGACAGAAGTCATGGCCTGGAGTCAGGACTGTTTGAGAGGTTGGCTAAGAAACAGAGTGGCTACAAGAAATGGCATACCATATTAGCACTGGGCCAGATATCCTCCAGTAGCAGTAGGGATGGTGCAGGTGTCCGGTTGGGGCTCGAAGCTTGGCAATTTCTCACCAGCTTGGCCCCTGGATGCCAGTCTGGGGATCCCTGTGCTTGCCTGATCATAATATTGCATAAATGGCCCATTTATGGCCTCCATTTGTATAAATGGTTATTTACAAAAAAAGTCCAAGCAGCCATTTTTACGCAAAATGGCGGGTCGGTGAGGGAGCTGGTGGCTGCGCAAGTGCCTGTGGACCATGAGGTGAGCAGGGTCTGGTGGCCAGCGGGGGTCCAGCAAGTGGTGAACAGCACATGTAGGGATGTTAGAGAATTCCGCCACGGATTCCAATGAGGCTGGATTCTTTAGAATCTGGCCCCTGAGAGTCCGTAGCGGAACAGAGCAATCCCCACCACCACCCTGCAAAATTTCCCTGGGACAGACCGTACCTTTTGTCAGCTGTCCGGTCCGTCTGCTGCTTAGATCTGCAGCTGCGAATGGCTGCCCCAGTCTGTGGCCGCCATTCCTTCCCTACTTTAGCCGTGATAAGCTACATAAATATATACATAGCCTATCACGGCTAACACAGGGACACAAATGGCGGCCACTACGCCTAAACACAGGTGTAGGTACACCCCTAAGCACAGATGCACAGAGTCATAAGTAGGGAGGGAGATTTGGGGGAACATTCATAGGTGGATGGGAGAAATTCTAACCATTTTCATGGTGTCCCTTACCAATATTTGCAAGCCAACCAAGGGCTTTTGTCTCTTTTCTTTCCCCTAGGAATGGCGGAGAATTCCACCACAGATTCCAGTGAGGCCAGATTCTGTAGAATCCAGCCCCCCAGAATCCGTGGTGGAACGGCCTCCTGCCCCCGCCCCCCCTGCATAATCCTGGGATGGCACTCACCTGGAGTGGCTCCGGTGGCGCAGCCATGGATTCGGCGGTGGCGGGTGCGGCCGCGGATTCGGCGGCAGGTGTGGCGGCGGCAGGTGTGACTGGTGCGGCGGGGCGGCAGTGGCAGGTGCAGCAGGGGCGGGGGCAGGGGTGGCGGGGTGGCGGCGGGGGCAGCAGGGCGGCGGCGGCAGGTGTGGCAGCTGTGGCGGTGGGGGCAGCGGGGCGGCAGTGGCAGGGGCGACGGGGGTGGTGGCAGGGGCGATGGGGCGGCGGCGGGAGCAGTAGGTGCTGCAGCGGGTGCTGCAGCAGTGCGGCGGGGGTGGTGGCGGGGGCGGTGGCAGCAGCTGGTCTCCTGGCTGGCTGCAGCCGGGCGCAGCTTACGCAAATTTGTTGGTGTTGTTGTTCAGTCGTTCAGTCGTGTCCGACTCTTCGTGACCCCATGGACCATAGCACGCCAGGCCTTCCTGTCCTGTGCTCTCTCCCGGAGCGTGCTCAAGTTCATATTCATTGCATCCGTGATGCTATCTAGCCATCTCATCCTCTGCCGTCCCCTTCTCCTTTGGCCTTCAGTCTTTCCCAGCATCAGGGTCTTTTCCAGGGAGTTTTCTCTTCGCATTAGGTGGCCAAAATATTGGAGCTTCAGCTTCATTATCTGTCCTTCCAATGAGCACTCAGGGTTGATTTCCTTTAGGATGGACTGATTTGACCTCCTTGCAGTCCAGGGGACTCATAAGAGTCTTCTCCAGCACCACAGTTTGAAAGCATCGATTCTTCGGCGCTCAGGCTTCCTTATAGTCCAGCTCTCACAGCCATACATTACTACTGGGAAAACCATAGCTTTGATTAGATGGACCTTTGTCGGCGAGGTGATGTCTCTGCTTCTTACTATGCTGTCTAGGTTGGCCATAGCTTTCCTCCCCAGGAGCAAGCGTCTTTTAATTTCATGGCTACAGTCACCATCTGCGGTGATCTTGGAGCCCAAGAAAGTAAAATCTGTCACTGCTTCCATTTCTTCCCCTTCTATATGCCAGGAAGTGATGGGGCCAGATGCCATGATCTTAGTTTTTTTAATGTTGAGTTTCAAACCAGCTTTTGCACTCTCCTCTTTCACCCTGGCGGCGGCTAAATATTTACATAGGCTAGAACGGTAAAAAATTGCGAACGCAAATGGCAGCCGCCATAGCCGCCGCCATTTGCGTACGTGTTTTTTTTTACTTTGCCATGATAGTACAGGGACCATGAGAAGTACAGGGACGCAAACGGCGGCGGCTATGGCCGCCACCCTTTGAGTCCCTGCTGCCCAGCGGCCGGATGTCCGGCTGCGGGTGGAGCCAGCTGGCAGCTCCGTGGAATCCCCACGGAGCAGAGCCGGACGGGCTGGGCTCCGGGGGGAAGGACAGAGCACCTCCCCCCCATCGAGGATTCTGGGGGGAGGGACGGAGCGCCTACCCCCCCCCACTGCGAAGCAGATCTGCGAAACGGTAAGTGACTTTCGTACATCCCTACTTTCCCCCATAGAAAAAAGTTTTTTCTACCACGTCGAGCAGTGTCAGAGCAATCCAACAGCATTCCTCTTTTTTATTTTGAAGAGCAATCCTATGGCAATGACACTACATCATGGTGTAGCATTGTTCCCAGGTGTATTGTTGGGTAAACAATTATTGCTGCTCTGATTGGTTTGAAGTTGGTTTAAGATCCTGGCACCTGGTAACCATAGTTTTCTGATTCGGTCAGAACACAAAACTATGGTTAATTGGCAACTTCCAGGTTCAACTGCTGTGCGCTTCAAAGGGAAAAGGGGCTGCAAAAATGGGTTTATGCATAACTCATGTTGACCAGACAACCAATGTTACATTTCCCTATATCTAGGAACATAGGCCCTACCCTTGTCTTTTAAGAGCATACAAGGACCAGTATTCTGAGCCAATGGGGATTTTGGAATGTCCAGTGAAAGGAGCAGGAGGTCTGTATTGTTGTTGTCCAGTGTTTAAGTCGTGTCCGACTCTTCGTGACCCCATGGACCATAGCATGCCAGGCCTTCCTGTCCTCCGCTCTCTCCCGGAGTGTGCTCAAGTTCATATTCATTGCATCGGTGATGCTATCTAGCCATCCCATCCTCTGCCATCCCCTTCTCCTTTTGCCTTCAGTCTTTCCCAGCATCAGGGTCTTTTCCAGTGATTTTTCTCTTCGCATTAGGTGGCCAAAATATTGGAGCTTCAGCTTCAGTATCTGTCCTTCCAATGAGCACTCAGGGTTGATTTCCTTTAGGATGGACTGATTTGACCTCCTTGCAGTCCAGGGGACTCGTAAGAGTCTTCTCCAGCACCACAGTTTGAACGCATCAATTCTTCGGTGCTCAGCCTTCCTTATAGTCCAGCTCTCACAGCCATACATTACTACTGGGAAAACCATACGAACCTTTGTCGGCACGGTGATGTCTCTGCTTTTTACTATGCTCTCAAGGTGTGCCATAGCTTTCCTCCCAAGGAGCAAGCATCTTTTAAGTTCATAGCTACAGTCACCGTCTGCAGTGATCTTAGAGCCCAAGAAAATAAAATCTGTCACTGCTTC
The DNA here is from genome assembly GCF_057233095.1 of Heloderma suspectum. Classification (NCBI taxonomy): domain Eukaryota; kingdom Metazoa; phylum Chordata; class Lepidosauria; order Squamata; family Helodermatidae; genus Heloderma; species Heloderma suspectum. Next base: position 90,810,709 of record NC_139461.1, read on the forward strand.
CATTTCTTCCCCTTCTATATGCCAGGAAGTGATAGGGCCAGATGCCATGATCTTCATTTTTTTAATGTTGAGTTTCAAACCAGCTTTTGCACTCTCCACTTTCACCCTCAACAAGAGGCTCTTTAGATCCTCTTCGCTTTCTGCCATTAGGGTGGTAACATCTGCGTATCGGAGGTTGTTGATAATTCTCCCGGCAATCTTAATTCCGACCTGTGATTCATCCAACCCGGTGTTTCTCATGATGTACTCTGCATATAAATTAAATAAGCAGGGTGACAATATACAGCCTTGTCATACTCCTTTCCCAATTTTTAACCAATCGGTTGTTCCATGTCTGGTTCTTACTGTTGCTTCTTGACCCTCGTACAGGTTTCTCAGGAGACAGGTAAGGTGGTCTGGTACTCCCATCTCTTTAAGAATTTGCTAGGGATGGTGGAGAATTTCTCCCCGAAACTTCAGGGGGCCGAGCGCCAACGTGTTCGGACCCCAGAACAAGTTTTGGGGAGAAATTCTCCGCACCCCCCACGCCCCCGCACCCTCCCCCGGGACGGGACTTACCTTTGCCGAATGTCCCTCCCGGCGGCGGGTCCAGCCGGCGGTTTGTCGGGTCTTTGTCAGGGACGGAGGTGGCAGCCGATCTTTCGACTGGCTGCTGCCGCCGCCATTGCAATAAAAGAAAAAAAAACAAAAACGCCCCCGTGATAGGCTACGTGACGATTAACGTAGCCTATCACGGCTAGATTTGCAAAGTCAGCCGTGATAGGCTACGTAAATCGTCACTTAGCCTATCACGGGTGACTTAAAAAAAAAAAAGCGCGTACGGATAATGGCGGCCCCCATAGGGAGCCGCCATTCCCGTTCCTTATTTGGTCGCTGTAGTTTACGTAAATGTTTACGTAGACTACGGCGAAAATAAGGGCAACGCTATTTGCGTTGCCCTTATTTTCGCCGTAGTCTACGTAAACATTTACGTAGACTACAGGGACCAAATAAGGAACGCAAATGGCGGCTCCCTATGGGGGCCGCCATTTGCGTACATACTTTTTTTTTTTTAAAGTCACCCGTGATAGGCTACGTGGCGATTTATGTAGCCTATCACGGCTGACTTTGCAGATCTAGCCGTGATAGGCTACGTTAATCATCACATAGCCTATCACGGTGGCGTTGTTTTTTTTTTTAACTGTTTAGTTCACGGCCGGGCAAGGCGAGGCGCCCCCTCCCCGGCCTGAATTTCGGCCGGGCGAGGAGGGAAGCCTCCCCCCTGGCCTGAATTTCGGCCGGGCGAGGCGGGAAGCCTCCGCCCCCGGCCTGAACTTCGCGGGGGGAGCAACGAAGCGCCTCCCCCCCACCACGGGAAATCTTCGAGGACAGGTAAGTGACTTTCGTCCACCCTTAGAATTTGCCACAGTTTGTTGTGATCCACACAATCCAAGGCTTTAGCATAGTCAATGAAACAGAAATAGATTTTTTTTTCTGGAATTCTCTTGCTTTCTCCATGATCCAGAGAATGTTGGCGATTTGATCTCTAGTTCCTCTGCCTCTTCGAAACCCAGCTTGTACTTCCGGTAGTTCTCAGTTCACATGCTGCTGAAGCCTAGCTTGTAGGATTTTGAGCATCACCTTGCTGGCATGTGAAATATGTGCAATTGTACGGTAGTCTGAACACTCTTTGGCGTTGCCCTTCTTTGGAATTGGAATGTAAACTGACCTTTTCCAGTCTTGTGGCCACTGTTGAGTGTTCCAAATTTGTTGGCATATTGAGTGCAGCACTTTAACAGCATCATCTTTTAGCATTTTAAATAGCTCTGCTGGAATACTCTCATCTCCGCTAGCTTTGTTGTTACTAATGCTTCCTAAGGCCCACTTGACTTCCCTCTCGAGGATGTCTAGCTGAAGTTCAGTGACCGCACTAACATGGCTATCAGGGACATTAAGATATTTCCTGTAGAGTTCTTCTGTGTATTCTCTCCACCTCTTCTTAATCTCATCTGCTTCTGTTAGGTCCCTGCCTTCTTTGTCCTTTATCATGCCCATCTTTGCTCAAAACGTTCCCTTGATATCTGCGATTTTCTTGAAAAGATCTCTAGTCTTTCCCATTCTATTGTTTTCCTCAATTTCTTTGCATTGTTCATTTAAGAAGGCCTTCTTGTCTCTCTCTGGAACTCTGCATTCAGTTGGATATATCTTCCCCTTTCTCCCTTGCTTTTCACTTCCCTTCTTTCCTCAGCTACTTGTAAAGCCTCATCAGACAGCCACTTTGCTTTCTTGCATTTCTTTTTCTTTGGGATGGATTTCGTTGCTGCCTCCTAAACAATGTTATGGATCTCCGTCCATAGTTCCTCAGGCACTCTGTCTATCAGGTCTAATCCCTGAAATCTATTCCTCACCTCCACTGTATATTCATAAGGGATATGATTGAAGTCATACCTGAATGGTTTAGTGGTTTTCCCTACGTTCTTCAATTTCAGCTGAAATTTTGCAATAAGAAGCTCATGATCTGAGCCACAGTCAGCACCAGGTTTTGTTTTTACTGACTGTATAGAGCTTCTCCATCTTTGGCTGCAAAGGATATAATCAATCTGATTTCGATATTGACCATCTGGTGATGTCCATGTGTAGAGTCACCTCTTGTGCTGTTGGAAAAGAGTGTTTGCTATGATCAGCGTGTTCTCTTGGCAAAACTCTATTAGCCTTTGTCCTGCTTCATTTAGTACACCAAGGCCATGCTTGCCTGTTAACCCGGTGATTTCTTGACTTCCTACTTTAGCATTCCAATCCCCTATGATGAAGAGGACATCTTTTTTTGGTGTTAGTTCTAGAAGGTGTTGCAGGTCTTCATAGAACCGATCAACCTCAGCTTCTTCGGCATCAGTGGTTGGGGCATAGACTTGAATTACTGTGATGTTGAATGGTTTGCCTTGAATTCGTACTGAGATCATTCTATCATTTTTGAGATTGTACCCCAGTACTGCTTTTCCCATCCTTTTGTTGACTATGAGTGCTACTCCATTTCTTCTAAGGGATTCTTGCCCACAGTAGTAGATATAATGGTCACCTGAATTAAATTCGCCCACTCCTGTCTATTTTAGTTCACTGATTCCCAAGATGTGAATGTTCAATCTTGCCATCTCATGTTTGACCACCTCCCGCTTACCTTGATTCATTGGTTTTACATTCCAGGTTCCTAAACAATATTGTTGTTTACAGCATTGGACTTTCTTTTCAGCACCAGACACATCCACAGCTGAGTGTCCTTTCGGCTTTGACCCAGCTGCTTCACTCTTTCTGGCACTTCATGGAAATTCCGTCTGCTCTTCCCCAGTAGTATATTGGACACCTTCCAACCTGAGGGGCTCATCTTCCGGCATCATCTCTTTTAGCCTTGTGATATGTTCCATGGGGTTTTCTTGGCAAGAATACTAGAGTGGATTGCCATTTCCTTCTCCAGTGGACCACATTTTGTCAGAACTCTCCACCATGACCTGTCTGTCTTGGGTGGCCCTGCACGGCATAGCTTATGGCTTCACTGAGTTATGCAAGCCCCTTCACCACAACAAGGAAGTGATCCTAGGGATGTACGAAAGGCACTTACCTGGTCCCGCAGCTTGCTTCACGGTGGGGGGGAGGCGCTTCGGTTCTACCCCCGAAGTTCAGGCCAGGGGGGGAGGCGCCCCGCCTCGCCCGGCCGAAATTCAGGCCGTGGGGGGAGGCGCCCTGCCTCGCCCGGCCAAAATTCAGGCCGGGGAGAAGCACCCAATCTTCCCAGCTGCGAAATACAAAAGTAAAAAAAAAAAAAAACACCCGTCATAGGCTACGTAACGATTTACGTAGCCTATCATGGCTAGATTTCCAAAGTCAGCCATGATAGGCTACGTAAATCATTATGTAGCCTATCACGGGTGACTTTGGGGGGAAAAAAAGCGCGTACACAAATGGCGGTGCCCATGGGTGCCGCCATTTGCGTACGTGCTTTTTTTTTTTTTCAAAATCAGCCGTGATAGGCTACGTAATGATTTACGTAGCCTATCACGGCTGACTTTGGAAATCTAGCCGTGATAGGCTACGTAAATCGTTACATTGTAGCAGAAAGCAGGGTCCTTTTCCTTGTCTGGGGTTATTTCCGGAACATTCTATGCATCGCACAGATGCAGAATTGGCGTAACTGTATATTCCATTGATGTAGACCTGCTTTTGTAGTAGTGCTGCCAGAGCGCTCTTACCTAGATGGGTAGCTTTATGTGCAGTCTGTACAATACTCCAAGCTAGCCACTGTGGCACATAGATCCGTTAATCTGGCAGTTCCCACCACTTCTGGGCTATCTTCTTAGCTTGCAGGGTCTCAACAGCCATTTGATCTTCTTCCGGAGTGTAGGTTGGACACACATCTGTCAAGTTAACCTGGAACAACGGGGCTTCTGAGGCTGTCATCTCTTCTTTTTCTTTATCTTGCTCGCCTCTGAAGGCAACTTGCTTTGCCACTTGATCTGCCCATCGATTGCCTTCTGCCACATCACTAGTTCCCTTTTGATGTCCTCGGCAATGTATTGCTGCCACACGTTTGGGGTGCCACACGACATCTAATAGAGCTGATATTTCTGTTATATTTTTGATACCTTGTCCTGCTGAGTTTATTAATCCTTTCTCATGGTATAATGCTCCATGGGCATGGATGGTGGTGAAGGCGTACTTAGAGTCCATGTAAATATTGACCGTGAGTCCAGCAGCCAGTGTTAAGGCTCGGATGAGGGCAACTAACTCTGCCTTTTGGGCTGAGGTTCCTACAGACAGAGGGTTGGCCTCGATGACCTTTTCTTTAGTTACTACTGCATAGCCGGCATACCTTTTCCCATCTCGAACAAAACTACTTCCATCAGTAAAGTAGGTGACATCTGGGTGAGGCCATGGGCTATCACGCAAGTCTGGACAGCTGGAGTAAACTTCATCAATCGTTTTGATACAATTGTGCTCAGGCTGACCTCCTGGCTCTATTGGCAGCAGCGTGGCTGGATTTAAGTTGGAAGACACCTCTAACTTGATACGTGGGTTTTCACAGAGCATAGCTTGGTACCTGGTCATGCGCTCATTGGTGAACCAATAATTTCCTTTATACTCCATTAGCGTGAGTACCGCATGTGAACCCGGATGGTTAGCTCTTGTCCCATCGACAATTTATCTGCTTCTTTAACCAGGAGGGCTGTTGCTGCAATGGCTTTCAGGCATGCTGGCCAGCCTCTGGCAACTGCATCTAATTGCTTGGATAAATATGCAACAGGTCGCTGCTATGATCCAAGTTGCTGTGTCAGCACTCCTATGGCTACATTGTCTCGCTCATGCACATACAACAGAAAAGGCTTAGCCACATCAGGAAGTCCTAGAGCTGGCGCTTGGAGTAGCACTTTTTTGATGTTCATGAAAGCCTGTCTTTGTGGCTCTTCCCACTGAAACGGAGCTGCCTCCGGACCTTTAGTAGCTTCATAGAGGCTTACTCATTACAGCAAAGTTAGGAATCCAAATTCTGCAAAACCCGGCAGCCCCAAGGAACTCCCATACCTGCCTCCTAGTGGTTGGCTCCGGCAGGGCACACACAGTCTCTTTCCATTCAGAACCCAATTCTCGCTGATGTTGAGACACTATAAACCCTAGATATCGTACCTGGGTTTTACATAGTTGCACCTTTTTCCGGGATACCTTGTATCCCCATTCCCACAGGAGTTGTAGCAGTTCCTGGGTGCTTTGCCAGCATTCAAGTCTTGTCGATGCTGCCAGGAGCAAATCATCTACGTAGGGATGGGGGAGAATTTCTCCCCAAAACTTCGGGGGGCCGAGTGCCAACGTATTCGGCCTCCCGAAGTAGTTTCGGGAGAAATTCTCCCCCCCGCCCCCCCGGGATGGGACTTACCTTTCACGAATGTCCCTCCCGGCGGCGGGTCCCGGCGGTGGTTTGGCAGGTCTTCGACAGGGGCAGAGGCGGCAGCCAGTCTTTCGACCGGCTGCCACCGCTGCCATTCCAATAAAAGTTAAAAAAAAAACGCCCCCGTGATAGGCTACGTGATGATTAACGTAGCCTATCATGGCTAGATTTGCAAAGTCAGCCATGATAGGCTATGTAAATCGTCACGTAGCCTATCACAGGTGACTTAAAAAAAAAAAGCGCGTGCGGCTAATGGCAGCCCCCATAGGGAGCCGCCATTCGCGTTCCTTATTTGGTCGCCGTAGTCTACGTAAAGATTAACATAGCCTATCACGGCTGACTTTGCAGATCTAGCCGTGATAGGCTACGTAAATCGTTACGTAGCCTATCACGGGGCTTTTTTTTTTTACTTTTCTTTTGAAGTTCGTGGCCAGGGAGACGGGGCGTTTCTCCCCGGCCTGAATTTCGGCCGGGCGAGGCGGGAAGACACCCCCCCTCGCATGAACTTCGGGGGGAGAAGCAAAGCGCCTCCCCCCCACCGCGAAAAAAGCTGCGGGACAAGGTAAGTCCCTTTTGTACATCCCTACATACAGGTGTTAATACAAAGACCATGTGACATTGGGCGAGCTATTTTTGCGTGTTTCATAGATTTTGAAAAGGCTTTCAAGTTCAACATGGAAAGCTAGTTAAGATCTTATAAATTATTGGTCTAGATGACAAAGACATATGAATCATCACTAATTTATATCAACACAAGCATCCATTTGTGTAGATGACAGAGTATCAGAAGAATTTGAAAACCACAAGGCTGTAAATTATTGCCAATGCTTTTTCATGCCTATTCCAAATCCCTTTTCAAGAATGCTATTGGTGGAATGGAAGATGGGATAATAATAAAGGGAGAAGTCATCAATAATCTTAGGTACACTGACGATACAGTATTATTGGCCAGTAGAGTAGCGGGCCTCCAAAGGTTAATAGATCACATAGTGGTGGTAAGCAAAAGATATGGTATGAAGCTTAATCAAACCAAAACAAAAGTGGTGATTGTGAGTAAAGATTTTAACATAAATGCTCAGTTTATATTAAATAAAAAACCATTACAAAGAATAGAAATTATAACCTATTTGGGAGTTAGCCTAAATGAGAACTGGGACCATGCTCATGAAATCAGAATTCGCATTGAGAAAGCAAGAAGCACCTTTAACCGCCTTAGGAAAGTCCTTAACTTGACCCTAAACCTTCATATTTGAACTCACATGCTAAGGTGCTGTGTTTTCTCAGTTCTGATGTATAGAGTGGAGGCCTGGACTCACACAGAAGCTGCCTGTAAATGCCTGGAAGCATTTGAACTATGGTGCTACTGTCGTACGCTTAGAATATCTTGGACACATTATGTAACAAATGACACCATACTGCAGAGAATAGGAAAGACCAAAGAAACTCAGAAATGTGTAAAAGAAAAGAAGCTGTCATACTTCAGTCATATAATGCATAATGAAAAATATTGGCTTTTACAATTTATAATGCAAGGCAAAGTGGAGGGAAAAAGAGGACCTGGATGACATAGGACATCATGGCTGAGGAATCTAAGAAAGAGGACAGGAATGACATCTACTTCTTTCTTTCGAACTGCAGTAAATGTGGGCCAGAGTGATGGCCAATGTTTAATGAGGATATATGGCACATAAAGAAGAAGATAGACTGAAATGGGAAATTAAAAAATGGCTATACATTTGTTCTGTTGTAGCTGTTATATAGGAGGGGACTACACCTGCCAAATTTCAGAAAAATAATGACAGGAGTGCTATGCAAAACATCTTATTTTGGCTGTTTTAAGGGACCTTTTTCTTGGCAGAACTGGATTAAATTTGCAGGAATAGGTACAGGACATTTTGTGCAACATAAATGTATGGTTTTATTTTTTAAAGGGAACTGCCACTATTTTATTATTATTATTATTATTATTATTATTATTATTATTATCATCATCATTATTATCATTATTTCTTGCCAGAATTGGATGAAATTTGCAGGGAAGCGGAATTGTAAATGAAGCCCCATGCAAAGTTCAGCTTCAGTTCTAATCATTTTGGAAGGAAGACTGATTTACTTCGGGCAGCACAAGAAATAGTCTGATGGGACTCAATTCAACTTGGGCTTGCGCTAAATCTGATGTATATCTCTGCTAGTTGTCTGTTTCTCCTGTTGTACCGTTTTGCTTTGGCTGTTGTGGTTTTTTAATATTTCATTTTTGCAACAATGGTTTTGTTTAAGTTAGTTTGAGTATTTTTGTTGGCTGCCTTGAATTTTTTTATATAAACATGGGATATACATTAAAAGACAACAGTAATATACAAACTCATTAGTTACACAAATGAGTTTTGGAAATATACTTCGGACTCCATCTTGAAATCTACTAAAGATATGCTCCAATGGCTTCTTATGCCTGTCTTCAGATCTTCCTGGTTTTTGAAGTAATTCTTGCACCTTGAACCAGTGGAGGCTTAATGGCCAATCCTAAAAGTCCATAGATAAATCAAAAGATTCCTTAGGCTCCAATTCTATACTCAATGGGGCTTAGTTTTGAGTAAACATGTATAGGATTGTACTGTTAATTCATGAAGAATGCTGCATTGTTAAATTGGCATATGACCCTGAAAGTCTTCAAAATAGCAACAACAACCACAACAACACAACTATCTTGCTCACTTATGGCCAGGAGAAAACCTCTGTGAGTAATCTTTTTTGTTTTCAGTGGATCACTCTTGGCATGTTGTCTTTGTTGAAGTAATGCCTTTTGTTGCATTGGGCTGCCTCAAAACCTCAAGAAAATCCTCAAATAGAGCAGCCTTACATTCATGTATAATAAAAGAAGTGTGTAAAGTGGGGGAAATGGGAATGGTAAGTTACATCTCTTGGGATGAGTAAGAATCTCAGGGAACTGATATATTTTATTACAGATAAATGTCAGCTGATTAAAAATTCATGGTTTTATGCCACTGCTATGCTTTGTTACGTGCATTTGTTATGGTATGGTCCCTTATTTGGAGGTGCAAAATGAAGCTGCATAGATCTTCACAACAAAGCACTTGTGTCAAACCAGTAGAAAAATCTGTTCATAATGAGTCTCTCGGGCAGGATACCCCACGGAAGAGAGATCAGTATAAGATGACCCTACAAAGCAACCACCTGTCTATTCTATACCATTTTGTCTCCCAGTGTGCCGAAGAGAAAACAAATGCATTATGCACTCCCTCTCCTCTCTTCCCTTTGCCTCAAAGATAAGAGGAGAAAGAGAATTTATTTTCTGTTGCTCAGATAATGGGAGATAAAAATGCCTTTTTGGTATCACAAAGCTAATGATTGACAGTGCCAAAATCCTTTTGTCTACAAAGTGATAAGAAATGAGAAAACTGTAGATGAAAATCACTTCTTTCTCTTAATTAAAGCTTTGCTACAAAAGCTATTAGCCAGTGAAATAGGAAAGGGGGGAATAAGACATAAAATCTTCATTCTCAAGCAGATTTAATAGAGGATAAAGATCTGTGATAACCATATTGTCTGAGTGCCTAGAGCCAAATCTGATAATTGCAGCATGAAGAGAAGAACCTTTTCTAGAACAGGTAAAGCTACTGTAAATTCAGGCAGATTTTCCAAAGAGCAATCATCATTGTTTGTAATGTTCTGTTTTCATTAAGCCTTTTTCTTATTAAGTACATTCAATCAGAAGGGAACAAAGTCATCACAGTTCCATGGTTTCTACTGTGTTAATGTCACCAAGTATACAATCAGATCAAACTATAATAAAAAGTGGAATTATGAACACTGTATGTTCTGCCAAGAGAATCCTTCTGTGAAATGGGTTTCACTTACAGTACACTATTCATTTGCATAACCTATAAGGCAAGGATTTTCATTCAGAGTCAGTTGTGCATAGGGTAGCCAGAAACAAGGAAGGACAAGACTCCTGAATCTTAAATACTTGTGTAGAAGATGTAATTTCAGCAGGTGTAGCTTGTACAATTAAAGCTATTAAAGGTGCAGGGGCCCTGTCCATTTTTGCATCTGGCCACACTAGCTCTAACTGAGGATGCCAAATTTGGGCTCATATATTCTGATCACAGTGGATAGTGTCTTTTCTCTGTCTGAAGCACATGGAAAGTAAATCTCGTTGAGATATACAAGGAAATCTGACAGCCAAACATTTAGATATCTGACATATTTACAGCACAATCATTTACATAACTACTTAGAAGCAAATCCTATAGAATTAAATGGGGCTTATTCCCAGATAAGTGGCTATTGCAGCCTTACTTCATAGAAACACATTTTTTCAACTCTGTGGACATTTTTATATGTGGCACTTAAATTGCCTTTGAGTGCCTTTCTTATACTATAGATGTGAATGAAAGAATCATTGTGGATGAGAAGCAAGAAAGGTAGATGAGAAGCATTTTTTATAATTTTACCTTTGTTGTTGTTGTTGTTGTTGCTGAATAGCACATTCAAACAAATATATCAGCTTTGGGTGCAAAACAGACCAACTAAGGGGATGTAGGGAACCAGAAAGTATTTATTACAGGAGAAAAGTTAGGACAAGGGGAAAGAGAGGCGTTTATAAATGTCCTTTCTAGCTGATGCAGAGTTAGATTGTAGACATTACAAAGAAATTACAAAGTAATTTTCACTGCAATTATATACATATCTACTCACAAGTGAGCCCCAATGAATTAGATGGGGCATACTCCTATATGAGGGTGTATAGGATTGCAGCCATAGGCAAAAAATCCTTTAAGCTTCCTAAGGGGGAAGGAATCCCCTACTTATCACATTTCCATGATAAGCAATTGGATTGATCTACAGGAAACCAGAAACTATTATCATTAAATTTGATTGATCATCCTGATCAGAGATCTACATCAGGTGAACTTGATTCAGAACCAAGATTGGATCTATCTAGGGGTGTATGAAACCCCGCTTACCTGGCTCCGCTGGGTTCCGCTGGGGGGGGCAGGCGCTCCGTCCCTCCCCCCAGAATCCTCACCGGGGGGGAGGTGATCCGGTCCTCCCCCCCCGGAATCCTCGAAAGCCGGCTGTGCTCCACAGCGGCTCCGCAGAGCAGCCGGCCAGGCCCAGGCCAGGGCCGTCCGCAGCTGGATTTCCAGCCGTGGAGGGCTCTGGGTAAGGGGGGAAAAAAACGCGTATGCAAATGGCGGCGGCTACAGCCACCGCCAATTGCTTTCCTTATTTTTCTTCATCTTAGTCTACATAAATATTTACATAGACTAAGACGAAGAAAAATAAGGAACGCAAATGGGGGTGGCTGTAGTCACCGCCATTTGCGTACGCCTTTTTTTTTTTACCCAGACGTTTTAGGCTACGTAAAAACTTACGTAGCCTATCACGTCTGGGTAAAAAAAAAAAAGACAAGACTGCAAATGGCGGCGGTGGCAGCCGGTTGGAAGACCAGCCACCGTAGCCGCCGCTGCTGAAGCCGCCGCCAAAGCTGCCGCCGGAGCCGCCGCCACCCAGAACATCCACCCCAGGTAAGTCTCATCTCGGGGGGGATCCATGGGGGGGTGGGGGGTGGCAGGCTGTTCTGCCATGGAGTTCGGGGGCCGAATGCACTGGCATTCGGCCTCACCGAGATACGTGGCGGAATTCTCTGACATCCCTAGATCTATCACATTTTCCAAATCCCTCCCCCCACCACCCTTTTTTGTAGGTTAGCTATGTGGCATACTTAGCTGATGTGGCATTGGGAACACTAGCTTGCCTCTAAGAAAATGTGTCAAGTTATAAGTACTGCCTGCCCCTCACATCCCAATATAGAGGGAAAAGAGTAAAGAAACTGTGGTGTCTTTGGAAGCAGAACTTTCTGGCAGTTCATTTTAGATGGTCATAGTTAAGTTAAGGTGCTGACCCATGCCTTTAATTTCTCAGAACAACTTCCCTAGAAAAGCTTTTTGCCCTTGTTTCTGCTTCATGTGTGTAATGTACAACTGTACATGCATAGATTCTTCACATGATCAGCAACCCCTGTCATGTATGGTTCCAAACCACATGGAGAGCAACTGCAGGTGGAGACACAGTTGTATACATGTAGGGGCCCCTTTCAGATGTTGCCCAAGTGCAATGACATCACAAGGTTCACTATTAGGGATGGTGGAGAATTCCATCCAGACCCCGATGAGGCCAGATTCCAAAGATTCCGGCCTCCAGAGTCCATGGCGGAATGAAGCACTTACCTCCACCTCCCTCTGGAATCTGGTCTGAGCTAGCTCCTCCACACAGCGATCCCATGGAGCTGGCCGCTGGCTCCGCATCGCTGGCGATACAGCCGGCCGCCATTGCCATGCCATATCACTGGCTGAGTGAGGGCTAACTCCGGATGCAAATATGCTGCATTTAGGTTAATATGCTGCATTTAGGTTATGTGGTCATAAAGCATAACAGCTTTATGACCACAAATGGCATCCACTACGCCATTTGGGTCTGTGTTTTTTCACGTGATAGACTGGCTGGCCGTATTGCCAGTGATGCAGAGCTGGCAGCCAGCTCTGTGGGATTGTTGCAGATTAGAGCCAGCTCCTGAGGATTCTGGGGGGAGGGACAGATCACCTCCCCCCATGGGTGGATTCCCACCTGGACCAGCAGATAGGGAATCCGCCCATCCCTATTCACTTTACACATGGAAGGGAAACAAATGAATAGGCTTTATCAAGGTTGCTCTTAAGAGGCTGTAGTGGAAATGCAGAAGGTATCGAGGAGTGAGCAGTGCACCTGCAGTGACATTTGGCAAGTTTGTTGAGCTGATGGATGGGGGTGGAGTAGCTCTGCTAATTCCCAGGGCTAATGCTGTTGATGCTGTGCTCCGGACTGGTAGATAAAGCCTCTGGCAGGGTCTCAAGGTTAGCTGCCTGTTGTTTAGAGTGGCTGGGATGAGGGTTATCCATGCTGGGCTGGCTGCCTGCCTGCCAATTGTTGAGGGTGGTTGTTTTTTCTATTCTACAAGAATGTATGAAATACTCTCAAAATGATTGGATTCTGTCCAGAATGGGAGGGATCAAGGAAATAGCAGGATTCCCTGGGACCCTCCGAAGGGGCACAGTCTCAACACAGGCTGATTTCAAAAATGCTTTGTAAAGCCGGGCTGATCCTTGAAATTGTGCTTGTTGCTGTAAGGGATTCACAGCAGTGAGAGGGGTGCAAGCATTATATTCTTGCTTTATAATTTCACCTTGCTACCACTATTATTCTGTACTGTTTCACTGATTAACTAGTTTTCTCTTTAATCAAACCTTTCCTTCACCAATTGCTGTGTGCTTATTGCCTCTGAATATCCTAAGAAGAACCATTGCCTATTGGCAAAACATTGGCTCCCAGCAAACCTAGGGACAGCTCCGGGTCCACTCTCTGAACTGCAGAACCTAATTCAAATGTCTGCAGACCCGTCATGCCCCACTTCATCTTGGGACTCTGAACATGCAGACACCGTGATTTCACCATCAAGTCCTGTTCTGAACTCCCCATTCCCTACCATCATCACCACCACCTTCATGCCTGATGAAAAGATCTATAGCACTTGGAAACTTGCACATTTTTTGTGAGCTTGCTTGGCTTAATAAAGGTTTTACACTAATATGGATTTTGGAATTCTTCTTGTGGTCAACGCAGCTACTTATGCATCTTTTTCACTGACACTTCTGGCATTGCACACTTGGTTTATGGGTCCTCCCTTGTTGTGGAACACATCTTTAGACCGACATGAACCTACCCATATACTGCGCTCAACATCTAAGGCCCTCCTCCAGCTGCCTATACCTAGGGAAGCTTGGAAGACAAGGGAGAGGGCCTTTTTGGTGGTAGCCCCCAAAGTATGGAATTATCTCCCCAATGAGGCCTGCCTGGTGCCAACATTGTTAACTTTTCAGCACCAGCTTAAGACCTTTCTCTTCTCCCAGGCATTCAACAGTATACGATAAGCGTTTAATCGATCCTGGAATGTCTTATGATTATGGATGTTTGTTTTTTGATATTGTTTGTTTGAAGTTGTTTTAGATATGTTTCTTTTGTGTATATTGTCTATTCAAGTGTTTTTATGTAAATGGTTTTTAATCTCTGTATATTGTAATTTTAATGTGTTTAATCTTTGTAAACTGGCCAGAGAGCTCCAGCTATTGGGCGGTATAGAAGTATAAATAATAATAATAATAATAATAATAATAATAATAATAATAGATATGACCTATGTAAGGATGTTGGATATGAGGAAACTATGTGAGTGAGTAGAAAATGACCCTACGATCCTGCGTAAGGCTCTGCTCACATATTTAATAACAACACTAGCATTAGAAAATGTGTGCTATTTAAGTGGGTTCTCAACATCATTTTTAATAGAAAAAGGTCACTGCATTGTGACTTTTCCCTGTTTCCCATAGTTAGCATTTACTGTGATTTTTTTCCCCATCCCAAAATGTTGTGTGAACTTTCCTTTGTTCAGGCTCTGTTGAACTAAAGCATGATTAAACATCACTTTCTGATAGTTGTATCTAGATATCCTTCTTACAAATAAAACTTTTATGAGGCATTTTGCTTTTGTGTCAAGTTCACATGGGTTTTGCACTTCTGTTGCAGTGCTTTGCTAAACTGAACTATGAAACTCATACAAAAACCATTTAAACTAACTTTTTAGTCCAAATCTTTCTAATGTATGCATAGTACATTGCTGCCCTGAAATAGTTCTCTCTGCACTACAGATGTGTTCATTACCCTGAAATGCTTTTCCTAGCTTTTCAGATATGTTTGCTTTATTACAGTCAGGAAAGGTGTAAACAGCTTGATGTTGCATCATGCACAGAAAGGGTTAATGTTGCACATAGAATGTGCCCAATGTTTTGTTAAGAAACAAGAGGTCAAATGTTTCTAGAGCACAATCAGAATTAGAAAATGTCTTTATAGAAAAAAACACCCTATACTGCATTTAAGTAGGAACAGGGGTGAAATGCCATTGTGAGAAAATAGGGATGTGCAAACCCACCCCAGTTTGGGTTCTCTGGGTGCCCGCTGAAGTGCCCCCCCTGCTTGCCCCCCCCCTGGACCTGCACTCAAGCCCTACAAGCTTGGCAAGTCACCTGCACTCACCTGGACTCATCCGGTGAACACATCCCATTTTGCTGGCTTTTTTTTTTATGGAAAAAAAGGGAGCTTAAAAATATGTGCAGTTTGGGGCCAGGAAAGTGCAAACTGTGCATATTTAAATATGCACATTTTTTAAAGTTCCTTTTTTTCCATTAAAAAGGTGGCAAAATGGCGGGCATTCACCGGATGGGTCAGGGTGAGTCTGGGAGATCACAAGTGGGGGTAAGAGAGGGCAGGGGCTCATTGGACTCATTGTAGGTCTTATGGGTGGGAGAGGGGCCGATGGACTCCTGGACTCAGTTGGGCATCCGCAACATCCCTATGAGAAATACTACTTCTTAAGAATCCTGAAAGGTGCTTATAGAAAAACTTAGACTGTATAGTTAGCTTCACAGAATTTCATAATAGGTCCAATATTCTAGTATGCTCAGAAAATATAGCAGATTCTGGATCCATATAAACAAACAAAAATAAACATAGTTGAGAAATTTAAGTCACACCTTTGTTTCAGACACCAGTTTTTGAATGGAACACACCATTGATTGAAGCCTAACAGGACCTGTAGTGGCCAACAATTTTAACAGTCACTACAAGCCATCTGAGACTGGAAAGCCCCATTACAGCACTTGCCTTCTCCTGAAAACCAGATACTGAGATGACGCTATTGTTGCTCACTTATACCGCAGCAGGATCACCAGTTAACAAAATATAGCTATCTAATGGTAGCCCATTCTTCTTTTCACTTTCATAAAGATTTGTCATTAAGAAAAGCTAGGTGGGTTGTGTGGAACTATCCTCCCCCCACACACACACCCGCGCCCCATTATACGTGTAGGATGAGACTGTGAATTTATGGCAATAATCTCTACTCAAACTCTAAACCTAAGAGGATGGCATATCATTCTCCGTGGCAAGACAATGTAATCCCTTAGTTATCAAGGGAGATCCACATTTTTAATCCTGTGAATGTCAGGACCTTAGCATGAAGAGGCAATCTTCACTTACACTTTTCCAATTAAAGTTCATACATTATTCAATTTTTAAAATAAAATAAAATAAAAGGAGCTTAGGAAATGCCCTACACTAACTTTAAGTATAATTGTGAATTCAATTATAGAAGTTTTAAACTGTAATGAGTCTCTGGAGGTTCAGTAAATGACTGAGAGCATATTTTAATAACTACAGTATGATGTGAAAATGTAGTCAGTCCTTGAGAAATACAAAATGACTGACCCATTCAGTTTGATTTTTTTAAAAGATAAATTCATTAACTAGCAAATGTTGAATTTTACTGTGTTTTAGAATGTATGAATTATTTCAGTTTATATTTGGAATGAATCCATAGATAAGACTTTAAAATTCTTCTGTTTCCTGAGATATTTTATTGCTATTCTCCTAAGTGAAACCATGTCAAGGTACTATTTATAGGATTTAAAAATGTGAAATTCATTTAACATTGCAATCCTCCCAAACCCAACTGGAGCATGCCACAATACTCTGTCCCAGTTCTTAAGATCACTGGAGACAGTCTTCCTACAATCCAGAACTTAGTAAAGGAACTTCTAGCTTTTGTCACAAAGATAGAATGGCAATAGTTTTGTAGCAGAAAGAGGAAGAAACTGATGGCCCTATGAGAATAGGGAAGCCAGCAAGATCTCCTCAACAACAGTGGGGAAACAGTGGGGCAGAGAACTCCAAAAAGAGGTCAAGAGAGAAATGTGTATATATGCAGCCTCTTCCAGTGCCAAGACATGTGGGAGACCCGGCCTTAAACTACATGGAAGGATCAGAATGGCTTTCATTTATGACATTCTGAGGAAAGAGTAACTTCCCAGGCATGGCACCCAGTTAGAAAAGTCTCGCATGGAAAGCCCTTGTTCAAAAGAACTGGTGATTCCCAAGGGGGTCACACACCATTGCTTATAGAATATCAGCAATGTATCCAAATGGGAAGAGAAAACCTTCTCAGTGGCTGAAATGGCTTATATAAAACATAATAAATACTATTAAAAGGCACAAAAGGTGGCCTGGAGAAAGAGGAACCTTTTCACTTGACATCAAAAGCCAGCTAGTGCTGTGTGGCAGGCCTCTGGAGGGAGGCAATTCCAAAGTTCATAGAGCCAGCCTCCCCGCCCCCCAAGAGACGCTGTTTCCAAACATTAAGGAAGGGACCACACCAGCAGGTCTCAAGTTAGCAGAGAACTTCTTATGGGATAAGGGCCTTCCTAAGATATGCTGAGCTCATATTTAAAGCAGGGTGAGGAACCTTTTTTCTGTCAAGGACTACATTTCCTTGAGGGTGATCCATGGGGGAATGCATGCTGGCAGATGTGGCCATTTCTTTTATCTCTTTCCTTCCTTCCGTCTCCCTGCCAAACAGATTGCTGAGGGAGGGAGCAGATCTCTTTTGCTAAAGGTCTGAACCAAATGCTCACAAAAAACTTATTTCCCCTGCTTCCATCACTTGATCTGTTTCTGCTTTATCCTCAGTTTCTCCCACCCTCCTATCCCCCATCTCTCCCTCTAGGCTTGTCCACCTGCATGACAATAGATGTAGGGCTACATGAAATAAGGTGACCCTTGGTCACAGGTTTTTCACCCCTGATTTTGATTTAAAGCTTTAAATGGTCACAACCAGAACTTTGAATTATGACATTGTGGTATTGTGTTCTGAGAACAGCAGAGAACTGTACCACATAAATTATTTCTATAAAAACTGCCTGGAAGAATCCACATCAAAACCTATACTTTTAACATCAACAGATCTTTAGCATCTCTGTCTCCCAACTTTCTCTTGTGTTGTTCCCAAACTCTAGAACCCACTCCCTCTGGAGTTACAACTGGCTCCACTCTCTGCCTTTAGGAAGGGGCTCAGACACATCTTTTTTAATTTCGCTTTTCAAATTGCACTTATGGTTTTTAGAGTTGTTTTTAACATTTTACTATTTCTTTATTTGTTTATGATTCTTCTTTTCTGAATTTTTGTGAACTGTCTTGGTTGGTTCCAGAAAGGCAGTATAGAAATGCAATTCATAAATAAATATTACAAATCTGTCTTTGAGATGAGAAGATTAGCTACTAATCTTGTGTCCGTGAGTTTATGATACAGGAACGTACAGCAGCATGTGCGTGCGTGCCCATCCAAGTGCTGAAAAACTGCAGTAAATTCCTTGAACGTAATGAGGCATTTAGGGCATTCTGCCCTAAAGCAGTACTGCTGAAAAGGTAGTAAAACCAACAGCAGAAGCAAACTGACAGTCAGAGCAAGAATTGAAAAGAAATGTTTTCTGTGGCTGACTCCAGCAAGGAATCAGGAAACAGAATTTTGCACCAGCAATAGATTTGTTCCAAACACTCTGCAAGGAAAGCATGATACAGTGACGAATCTGCAGAGCTACCATGTGGCATTGATGATGGTGCCCAGGCTGGATTAAGTCACACAAAGGGTTGGGTCCACACATAATACTTGGAGTAGACCCATTGCAATCCATGGGGCTTACATTAATCATAACTAACTTGTCCCATTGATTGTAGTGGGTCTATTGTATAAATAAGTCTGGATCCAAGCCTGTGTGTGTGTGTGTGTGTGTGTGTGTGTGAGTGAGAGAGAGAGAGAGAGAGAGACAGAGAGACAGAGAGAGAAAGGAACCATATCTCAGTCCAAGGAACTCAGTGATTTCAGTGAGACTATGCAGTTCTATGTGTTGCTATGCAGCTGTTGACTGATTTTGGTTTCCTTTGAGGGAAGAGATCACTGCAGTTATAAGCTGCATTTCTGTAATATATAGAAATTGAGCATAGGTGTAGACACAGCTTAAGTTCTACAAACAGCGAATGCCATGGGCCCTTGCAAAGAGGCAGGGCCCCAAAGGCACTTTCCAGAGCACAGAGCTAGGTCTCTCCCTGCATCTCTCTCTGTGCTTCTAAATGGCTGCTTTTTATTTCTCTCTTGGACACAGATTTTTCTTCCATCATCCTTAGCTGTGGCAGAGCGAGAAGGTTAAGAAAGGTATCTCTTTGCTAAAATCGTTCTAACCTTTCAAACTATTTCCACCTCTTTCCTAGTCAATGTGGGCCTGGGCCATTTACACTTAACCCTTTCAGAGGAAGTATCTGGCTTGCACTATTGGTCTGCTGTCCATTAACAAGCTTTATGCAGTGATTCTGGCCTCATTAACCCTCTTCTGTACAAACCCCAAATGTACATCACCTGTTTCTTGCTAGAACTGTTGTTTTCTAATACTGCAGATATAATGCACTAAAAACTGGAGGATGAGGAAGGAAAGATTAACCATCACTCTGGAGTGAGTGATGTAATATACAAAATATACAAATATTTATTTTGTTTTGGATTTTCAACAAGTAACAACATTAAGTATAAAACAAATATAAGGATGAAAACCAAATGCAAATAACTCCAACCCCAAACCAGTATGAAGTACAAACCACAGTGTTACTGTTGTGAGACCAGTTTCTGGAGGGGTAGCTATGCTATTCTGTTGTAGCAAAAAAAAACCCCAAAGAGTCTTGTGACACCTTCAAGTAAAACAAAAGAAAGAAATTGGCATACGCTTTTGTGGACTATAGACCACTTCATTAGATACATCTGTTGAAGGGGACTGTAGTAGTCTATGAAACCCTATTAAATAAATTTGATACACTTCAAGGGGCTACACAACTCTTTGTTGTTTTTGTAGTTTCTTCCACATTTCCTCAGGATGGTTGTCTCTGGCCCCTTTTACTGTTTCACACTGGCTGAGAGTAGTCTGCCTGCCTCTTCCTTTTCCCTGCCCCCCACCTTTCTTCCTCTTCCTCTTCTCCTTGCTTGGCTTGTCCACTCTATTGCTTTCCTTATCATTCTCCTCAACTGCTCTTCTTCACCCCTTGGCCTTCTCTGCTTTTCTCCAAGTCTCCCCATTTGTCCCTAATTAACTTTTCTTCAGTTACTCTCCACATTCTATGTCCCCCTTTTTACCAATCCAGCATCTGAGGCCTTTTCAGGAGCAGGTGTTACACAGATAGAAGTGGAACTGGAAACAAAATATTGCAGTGTGGAGGGCTTCCTGTTCAGGATTCCAGCCCCTCCATTCCATTTCCCCTCCCACGATATTTTCAGTCCCACCCTCACAGTCAGTCCCTGGCCACTGAGAAAGCTCATTCCATATTGGACTGTTGGGGATGCTTCTCCACTTAGGGTTTTTAACTTCTGCAAACCTTCAGGTCCTCTTAAGCCTGCTAATAACTTCCCATTCTGAATAGGTGGTGCCACTCTGGTGGCATAAGCAACAGCACCCTTGGCTGAAGATGGGAAACAATACAGTGAATGATGATGTGGATTGCTGTGCTACGGGAGCCTGGGAAGTTGTTTCCCTTTTGCTCAAGCCAAACTTTTGCAGTTTTAAGGGAGAATGAAATGCCAGATTTTTATGTTAGATTTTTATGCCATTTTACAGTTTGGTGAGAACATCGAGCAAAAAAGGAAAATGCTGGTTTAAATCCCAGGCACCATTCATGTGTAAAGTGTCATCACATTTTTTAAGACATTATTTTAAAACAGAGATGGAGAGGCTCCAGTCCATGGGCCAAAACCACCCTGCCCCCACCCCAGAGAAGGAGTACACCTCAAGACTGCAGCTCTGCTTCACTCCTTCCTCTCCTTCCCTGATAAAGAAAGGAGAGGGGAAGAGAAGCTGGATCAGGTCTCAGCTGGCACTTCGAGGAGTGGCTCCTTGAAGCAGCAGCCGTGTCCCGTGTGTCTGTGTCTGTCTCTATGTGTGTGTGTTTATGTGTGTGAGAGAGGAGGGGGGACAAGCGTGATGCAGAGCATGCCAGTTGTGGGGGTGGCCTTGCCCACTTTGGGTGGTGGCCCTGCCCCCTGCTGCCATGCACCTCCAACCTACTTTTCTAGAGCCAGTTTGTCCCTCGTGCTGAAATAGGTTCCTTGCATTAAAGCTTTGCATATACCGATTCAGCTGATTTGATTCTTCTCCTTAATGCAAATCTGTGAACCTCTTGCAAAATAGGTTTCGATATCTTCTGTCTTCTGACATCCTACTGCAAGTGCTGTGTTTGCCACCATGTGATTGCCAATTTCTTGCAACATTTCATAGTTTAATATGTAGCTAAACCACAGGAGGGAAATCCTTTCTCCTGCTTCGTACTTCCAGTTCAGCGGTATGTTAACCTACAATGGGTCCAGAGGGCAGTGGTCTGGCATGAACCTGCAGCATGGTACATATGGCCTGATATACAGTAGTATGTCATTCTCCCACATGTCAGTGTGGAAAGTAACTGTTGCACCAGCTGCACCAATGGTTGCTATTGCTGAACTGGTCTCTGGGGTAAATTCCAGCACCAAAGGTCCTCCCCCCGCCCACTTTTGTTGGTATCCTTTTACTGCTGCTTGAAACCATCATTGTGATGTAGGTACTCCGGTAATAAAGTGCCAGATCGCAGAAGCTATAATCACACATTTCTGGGTGAAAGCTGCATACTGGGGGCGGGGGGATCCAAAGTTATGTGCTGGAAGATTACACTCCAGGCCCAGTTTAGTTTTGATTTGTTGTAACGTTGTCCATACAATAAAAATCTACAAAAAGTATTTGCCAACTCTTTAAAAAATATTTTGCAGGAGAGGAAAAAAAAAGGTCCAGAGGGCATGGGTACTACTGAGATGATTCATGGTAATATAACTTTTATTGCATCAATATGTCCCCATAATTGAAGCAATTAATGAATCCATCTGCTCACATTCCTTAGATTCTCTCTTAATTATAAAACCAGATTGGGTGCTCCATTTTCAAGAGTTTAGGTATAAACTTTGCACTCTTCTTTCCATAAAACTTGCAATTAAATTTGAACTGCCGTTCCATTATATTGATCTTTCAAGCTTAGCAGACACATTGCTACAGTAATGCTCTTCCAAGTGCAAAAATACAACTTTAAGGAGGACTGGTTGGCACTCAGAACTTACTCTTTTTCCCCCCCAAGTCTCAGTGTTCCTATTATAAAGAAGAGCAGTCAATGTGTTCTTGTTCTGACATAAAACTGCTTGAAATGTTTCCAGCATTTACACTTGTAGGACATTTGAATCAAATTTAAATAGAAAACTTCTGCAATAGAAGATGAGTGATTGACCTTCCATCAATAAATAAAGGGAAATGAGAAACTAATTCATATTGCAAGGCTATAATTTGCAGCCTGCCTAGATCAAACAGACCTGTGCTGAAGTAAGATGCAATCCGAACTATGTGGGACATTTATGTACAGGCACCCCAGCTTCTGTGCATTTCCATGATCATAACCTGGGGAGTTACTGGCTGAATTGTAGGGTTGGCGGAGAATTTCTCCCCGAAACTTGGGGGGCCAAGCGCCAACGTGTTCGGCCCCCTGAACAAGTTTCAGGGAGAAATTCTCCGCCCCCCCCGCCCCCCACACCCCCCCCCCCGGGATGGGACTTACCTTTCCCGAATGTCACTCCTGGCGGCAGGTCCCAGCGGCGGTTCGTCGGGTCTTCGTCAGGGGCGGGGGCGGCAGCCGATCTTTCGACCGGCTGCCACCACTGCCATTCCAATAAAACTAAAAAAAAAAAAACGCCCCCGTAATAGGCTATGTGATGATTAACGTAGCCTATCACGGCTAGATTTGCAAAGTCAGCCGTGATAGGCTATGTAAATCGTCACGTAGCCTATCACGGGTGACTTTAAAAAAAAAAAAAAGCGCGTACAGCTAATGGCGGCCCCCATAGGGAGCTGCCATTCCCGTTCCTTATTTGGTCGCTGTAGTCTACGTAAAGATTACGTAGACTAAGGCGAAAATAAGGGCAACGCTATTTGCGTTGCCCTTATTTTCGCCGTAGTCTACGTAAAGATTTATGTAGACTACAGCAACCAAATAAGGAACGCAAATGGCGGCTCCCTATGGGGGCCACCATTTGCGTACACGCTTTTTTTTTTTTTTTAAAGTCACCCGTGATAGGCTACGTGACGATTTACATAGCCTATCATGGCTGACTTTGCAGATCTAGCTGTGATAGGCTACGTAAATCGTCACGTAGCCTATCATGGGGGTGTTGTTGTTTTTTTAACTTTTAATTTCGCGGCCGGGCGAGGCGAGGCGCCTCCTCCCCGGCCTGAACTTCGCGGGGAGAGCAGCGAAGCGCCTCCCCCCACAGCGAAAAGCTGCAAGACCAGGTAAGTGACTTTCGTGCACCCCTAGTCGTGACTACCTTTCCCCCAGCAAACTGGGTACTCATTTTACCGACCTTGGAAGGATGGAAGGCTGAGTAGACCTGAGCCAGCTACCCAAGACCCGGCTTCCGCTGGGATCAAACTCAGGTTGTAGGGAGAGTTCGGTTGCAATACTGCCCCCTACCACTCTGTAGGGATGCACGAAAGTCACTTACCTGGTCTCACAGCTTGCTTCGCGGTGGGGGGGAGGCGCTTTGCTGCTCCCCCCGAAGTTCAGGCCGGGGGAGGAGGCTTCCCTCCTCGCCCGGCTGAAATTCAGGCCGGGGAGGAGGTGCCTTGCCTCGCCCGGCCGCAAAATTAAAAGTTAAAAAAGAAAAAACTTTTTCTTTTTTTTGCGAACGTCAAAAGAAAAAAAAAACGCCCCTGTGATAGGCTACGTAACGATTAACGTAGCCTATCACGGCTAGATCTGCAAAGTCAGCCATGATAGGCTACGTTAATCGTCACGTAGCCTATCACGGGTGACTTTGGAAAAAAAAAAAAAAGCGTGTACGCAAATGGTGGCCCCCATAGGGAGCCGCCATTTGCGTTCCTTATTTGGTTGCTGTAGTCTACGTAAAGATTTACGTAGACTACGGCGAAAATAAGGGCAATGCTATTTGCGTTGTCCTTATTTTCGTTGTAGTCTACGTAAATCTTTACGTAGACTACAGGGACCAAATAAGGAACGCGAATGGCGGCTCCCTATGGGGGCCGCCATTAGCCGTACACGCTTTTTTTTAAAAGTCACCCGTGATAGGCTACGTGACGATTAACGTAGCCTATCACGGCTGACTTTGCAAATCTAGCCGTGATAGGCTACGTTAATCGTTACGTAGCCTATCACAGGGGCATGTTTTTTTTTTTTACTTTGCTTGTAATGGCGGCCGCGGCAGCCGGTCGAAAGACCGGCTGCCACCCCCGCCCCTGACAAAGACCTGCCGAACCGCTGCCGGGACCCGCCTCCGGGAGGGACATTCGTGAAAGGTAAGTCCCATCCCAGGGGGGGGCGGGGGCAGAGAATTTATCCCCGAACAACCTTCGGAGGACTGAATGCGTTGGCACTCGGCCCCCCGAAGTTTCGGGGAGAAATTCTCCCCCATCCCTACCACTCTGTGCCACACGAGGCTGGAGTAGGTAACCCTTGTGCAAACTGCTGTCCCAGCCTATTTCACCTCAGGCAGCGGCCACTTTAGCCATGTGTGGTGAAACAGGGAATTAATTGTTGGGTTATGGTAAAAATCAACAAATGTGGGGTGTGTGTCTCTGTGTGTCTGTGTACCTATGACAAATAATACTGTTTCAGTTGGATATGGAGATGATAGAACTTCAATATGATTTGATTTATTTTCTGAGATGGGATGGGATTGGACAGTGGGGTTCTGAAAGCAGCTACACAGTTGGAGGGTGATAAAAGATTCAGTTAGGACAGTTGAAACCTGGAGGCGGAAGAGAAAGAGAGACGTCCTAGGAATTAATGCTTATCATATTCCTAAGGCTTATACATTATGAAAGATAGAAAGGCTAAGAACAGAGTATTCAGAAATATATATTTTTTTAAAAAAATGATAAACCACTGTATAAAATTATTATATAACTATAATATAGTTAATTTTATAAAAATTATAAGGTCTCTGTCTTGTACTTTATAGGAACATATATAAAACATGAAGAAGTAAACTACCATAAATTAGAGGATAGTGTTAATGTTTTTTCTTTTTTTTTTCTTCATTTTTTTTTAATATGTACTTACCTTGGCTGTATATCATTTGTGTGGAATGATATACAGTTTTTACTGTTATTTAAAAACAAACACCACCACCCCCAAAGCGCGCGCGCACGCACACACACACACACACACAATTGCAGTACATTGTTGCTTATCAGAAAACTTCCTGACTGTTAGAGCAATACGACAATGGAACCAATGACCTAGAGAGGTGGTGGGCTCTCCCACACTGGAGGCATTCAAGACGAGGCTGGACAGCCATCTGTCAGGGGTGCCCTGACTTGGATTCCTGCATTGAGCAGGGGGTTGGGCTCGATGGCCTTGTAGGCCCCTTCCAACCCTACTATTCTATGATTCTGTTATTCTTATCTAGTGTGACTTAGACAAATTCAATTCCTATATTGTTCTTCTCAAGCTTCCACAGCAAAAGCCATTATCTTTGTAAACTTGGTACACAAGGTAAGGGAAGGTAATTCCTCTAGTGGTGTCCACAGTTCAGTAATGCCAGCAAGAGCTCTCTAACTCCTATTGGGTGAGATGTGGAGGGGGAAGAGAAGAATCACAAACTGTGGCTGATCCTTTGACTTCCAAGTGTTCATCTGAAGCTCTGAACACACCCTACACATGTACGCACTTTAGGCTCTGCACGTGATCAGGGAGCCTGAAAAATGCAAGCTGTCCTCTTAGGGATGAGAGGGTTCCTACCTGCTGGTCCTCTGGAGAATCCACCCTTGGGGGGAGGTGATCCATCCCTCCCCCCGGAATCCTCGCCAGCTGGCTCCGCTCCATGGCGATTCCATAGAGCTGCCGGCTGGCTCCAGAGTGCCAGTGATACAGCTGCCATGGCTGCATTTAGCTTAAACTAAGCTAAATTTAGGCACTGTAAATGGCAGCCTTTAGCTTAAACTAAGGATTTTACAGCTGCAAATGGCATAGTGGATGCCATTTGCGTCCGGAGTCAGTCAGCCTCAGCCAGTGATATGGCAATGGCGGCCATATTGCTAGCGCTCCAGAGCTGGCAGCGAGGAGGATCCGGCCAGGGAGGGTTCCTCAGGGAGGTGGAGGTAAGTACTCCATTCCTCCATGGACTCTGGAGGCCGGATTCAAAAGAATCCAGCCTTACTGGGATCCGTGGAGGAATTCTCTGCCATCCCTAGTCCTCATATGGATTCTGTTTGCTATCTCAGATAAAGGTGTGGAGGTGTGCGGACAGATCCAGCAGGCATGATCTCACATAATGGGGATAATGAACAAGGCTTGCAAAGTATGGTTCTGATGGAATAATTCTTCAAATGAAGCAGAACTTCAGTTTGATTAATAGACTTAAAAATGCCAAGGAAGGCTATCTGACAAAAAGTAAGCTCTTCTGGTTAAATCTGAGCCTTGGCAGAAAGACAATTGACTTTGTCTGAGAAACTTTATAGTGTGACAGATCAATGGAAAAGATACATGACTCAGAGAGGTATGGGGAAGAAAAAAGAGAAAGGCAGATTAAAAAAATAACAGGGTAAGGCTATATATATATATATATATATTCTTATTCTTTATGAAGCTAAAACCTCAGCCTAATGTTAGCATCTAGTAGTCATTAGCTATGTTACATAATTGGCAGATATCTCCTTGCACTGTCTAGAAACTCTCATAAAGGAAAGGGTTATGCTCCCATGTTACACCAAGGCAAAAATTTGAATGTCCTTGACCCTCTTGCCAGAACTTGTCTCCCAATAAGCATGACAAGCTAAAGGGCCATAGGGAAAAATGCACATGCCAGAGACATTTGGAGAGGGACACCATGGATAGGTGTTTCTATGCTAATCCTAGAACTCTCTGAGCCAAGATGGGGGAGTGGGAGTGGTTGATTATAGAAGAGAATGTGGATACAGTGGACATAATGGAACCCTGGTAGAATAGAGACAACCAGTGGTATGTGTTTATCTCTGGATACTAGCACTATAGGAAGAACAGGAAATGCCATACTGGAAGTGTTGTCACTCCACACTCCCACAGAGTCAAAGAAACTAGAAATCTCAAATGAAGCAGATGCTTCTACAGAAGTGCTGCGATGGCAATACCAGACCCCCCAAAGTAATTCCATACTGGGGATATATTGGGCTTCTCCACACAGAGCTTTTATCCTGCTTTTGAGATTGGTTACTCACGGAAGTTTGTGGGTCTTTTAGATGACATCATCAACCTCCAGGGTGTCTCCTGCACCAAATGACCTTTATTCCATTTTTTTAAAAGATCAGAGATAATGAGCTATCAAATTACAACTCTTGAGTTCCACTTGAGTTCCCTTGTGAAAAGAGGAAAAGCCGCAATAAGAGGAGCTAGACCACATCGCCATCTAGTGGCTGTATTATGAAACATATCGAAGACTCAGATAAGGGGGGAAAGGAGGGGGGAAAGAGGGAAAGGAAGCGCGTGTAAAGGGAGTCTGTCATGATCCTGCATTTAAAATAGAAGCAGAAAGCCCTGTTTTAAATGTGGGATTTTAGGCTGGAGTAGAAATGCTCACGATCACTCCCCTGACTAAAATGCTCAGTGTGATCTTGAAATAAAGAAGGAAAAATTGTTGTGGTAATGGGTGACTTCAATTTCCTTCATATAGACTGCATAAATGTGTGCTCTGGTCATGACAAAGATGTAAAAATTTCTAGATACACTACACTGTATTTTGGGACAGTCGGTCATGGAACTGCAGTGTTATTCAATTCAGCATATATTTAAGTGGAGAATTACCAGGGAAAGTCCACTACAGTCACATTAGACTTCAGAAGAAGAAACATCTAAAAAAATGAAGGAACTGGTAAAAATGAAGATAAAAAGGGAAAGTCAAGAGGACAAAAGCTCTCCAGAAAGCTTAGTCAAACCAGCAATAATAGAACCTGAGCTGAATGTATACAGTTGATCAGGAGAGGTATCACCAGGTCCAAGAGGACAGAACGTGGTTCACATGCAGAGTCAAGGATGATCTTAGAGGTGAAGGCTTCCTTCAGAAAATGGAAGTCTTGCCCAAATGAGGTGAATAAGAAGGAACACAAACTTGTACATGTGTACACATGCACACACAATTGAAAGCAGTCAATAAGACAGGAGTGGGCAACTTGTAGTCCTACAACTTGATTTTTGACCTACAACTTCCATCCGCCCTCAGCATAGCCAATGTTAGGGATCTTGGGAGTTGTAGGTCAAAACATCAAGAAGACCACCAGTTGCCCACTCCTGCAATAAGGGATGCAACAAAAGGATTTGGACAGCATATCACTAAAACATTAAGACCAATAATAATATAAAAAATTAAATGCATCAGAAGCAGGACACTGGCTATGAAGGCTGTTAGATGACAAGGGAATTAAAGGTGTGCTGAAGGAGTATAAGAAGTTTTCAGAAAAGCTGAATTAATAATTTACATCTGTAAGCAGCAATCCTGGTCCCTGTCAGGCTTAAACAGATTGCATACCCAGCAGGAATAATATATTTGGCCCCAAGGCTCCAACCACAAGAGGACATAATTACTCAAAAACAATGGTTTACCGCCCCTAACATGACATCTTTAGCAAAGGGGGATGACCCATCCTTAGGGATGTACGAAAGTCACTTACCTTTCCTCGGATTATGTTGATGGTGGGGGGGAGGCATTCCGTCTCTCCCCCCAGAATCCTCGACGGGGGGGAGGCGATCCGTTCCTCCCTCCCAGAATCCTCCACGACCAGCTGTGCTCCGCGGCAGCTCCACGGAGCAGCTGACCAGGCCCAGCCAGGCCAGAGCCATCCACAGCCGGATTTCCGGCCACGGAGGGCTCGGGGGGCGGGGAACCGCATATGAAAATGGCAGCGGCTACAGCTGCCGCCATTTGCGTTCCTTCTTTTTGGCCGTCTTAATCTACGTAAATATTTACATAGACTATGATGGCGAAAATAAAGGGGAACGCAAATAGCGTAGTGGTCACTATTTGCATCCCTTCTTGATTCACCGTTTTAGCCTACTTAAATATTTACATAGGCTAAAACAGTGAATCAAAAAGGGATGCAAATAGCGCCCACTACGCTATTTGCGTTCCCCTTTATTTTCGCCGTTATACTCTACGTAAATATTTACGAAGACTAAGACGGCCAAAAATAAGGAACGCAAATGGCGGCGGCTGTAGCCGCCACCATTTGCATATGCTTTTTTTTTTTTTTAACCCAGCCATGATAGGATACGTAAATCTTTACATAGCCTATCATGTCAGGGTTTTGTTTTGTTTTTTTCCACAAGACTGCAAATGGTGGCGGTAGCAGCTGGTTGGAAGACCAGCCGCCGCCATCGCTGCCGAAGCCACCGCCGGAGCCGCCGCCGCCCAGAAGATCCGCCCCAGGTAAGTCTCGTCCTGGGGGGGATCCGCGGGGGGGCAGGGGGGGGCAGGTCGTTCCGCCATGGATTTCGGGGAGCCAAATGCACTGGCATTCGGCCTCACCAAGATCCATGGCGGAATTCTCTGACATCCCTACCCATCCTCCAGTCTTCAGATGGAAGCAAAGATCAAACTTTTTCCAGTCAGCCCAGAGCAAGGCTTCACCGATGGAACAGGAAAACCCTGGAATCAACCAGCTGGGGAATCCTTTTTGAAAGCCTTATATTATGCCAACTAGTGCTAATATTGTGTTAGATTGTTCTCACTTATATGTGTCCCTCCGTTAGTTGTGTCATTCATACTATTTTCAGCAAACCCAGTATACAGAGATGCAAGCCACTCCCTATACTGGATTGGATCTAGGATCAGCCTTCCATGAGAGGAAAGGACCTTCAGCTTGAGAAAGGTCCCACTGCCTGATTTGGGGGGATTCCCCACCCCGACACCACAGTTTACCCCATTCAGCAGGGTCTCTGACTCTGTGAAGCATTTTCTGGGGGCTGGGGAGGGGGCTGCTGTGGGAATGAGGAGGCATTGAAGTCCACTTCCACAAACACAGCTGATCCAGCGTAAATCTGGATCCAACCCACTACACCGAGGTAATTAAAAAAATGCAGTGATGTCAGCAAACCAATACAGTGGTGTCAGCAAACTAATATAGTAAGTTCAGTTAAACAACAAGGTATGAATCCTAATCAATGAGTTCACAAACCTTCAGCAAAATGTCTTGTGTCTACAATTATATTTATATCTCAAGGAACAGCTTAACTGACTTTTGCCTCTTAGTAATGTCTTTTTCCACTTCCTTGTGGACTGTATTCTTCAGGCCCTCTCTCTATTCATGCTCAGGCCCATGGCTCCCTGCTAATATTATCAGTGGTTAAATTATATGTATTTGTCTCATCACATCAGCAGATGTTAATCAGCTTCATCACCGTGGAAGCCCTGATCTGTGGATGAAGACTGTTTTGCAATGCTATGTGCGCAAAGTGCATTTGTAAGGCAGGATCACTTCCTAAGGGCAAGGCATGGGCATTCTGGACAATTTGGTAGATGCACAGCTGGCTGCTTTGCTGAAGCAGCAAAAACACTGATGGTTCTCCATGTAAGGCTGGTATACTATGGCATGAGTGGTAACAAAGGTGGTAGCAGCTGCTGGTAGTGGAAGGAACATGGGTCTAGTTGTGACAGCAGCAGCAACGGGCAGCCTTGCTTGATCCACCGTCCCTCCCAAACTGACACCTGAGCCAAGTGGCTCGTCATAGATCATAGTAGGGCCAGCCCTGTATTGTGTTTGCCCCTCTCAAATAATACTAGGAACTGGGGTCATCCAATGAAGCTGAGGTTCAGGACAAACAAAAGGAAGCACTTCTTCACACAGCACATAGTTAAACTATGGAATTTCTAGGGATGTACGAAAGTCACTTACCTGAACCCGAAAGTTGATTCGCGGTGGGGGGGAGGTGCTCTGTCCCTCCCTCTGAAATTCTGGCCAGGGGGGAGGTGCCCTGTCGCTCCCCCAAAAAATTCTGGCTGGGGGTGGAGGCGCCCTGTCCCTCCCCCCTCAAATTCTGGCCGGGCGGGAGGCGGCCCGTCCCTCCGGCCACGAATCCTGTCCTGCCGGGACGCAAATGGTGGCGGCCATAGCCGCCGCCGTTTGCATCCCTGCAGTCAGCTGTGATGGGCTATATAAATGTTTACGTAGCCTATCACAGCTGAGTGAAAAAAAAAAACCGCGCGTACGCAAATGGCAGCGCCCATGGGCGCCGCCATTTGCATTCCTTATTTTGGCATGTGTAGTCTACATAAACATTTACGTAGACTACACATGCCAAAATAAGGAACGCAAATGGCGGGGCCCATGGGCGCCGCCATTTGCGTACGCGCGGGGTGTTTTTTTTTTCACTTAGCCATGATAGGCTATGTAAACATTTACGTAGCCTATCACGGTGTTTTTTAAAAATCTAGCCGTGATAGGCTACGCAAATCTTTATTTAGCCTATCATTTTTTTTTGCTTTGTTTTGTTTTTTTTAAGTTGGAAATGGCGGCGGCGGCAGCCGGTCGGAAGACCAGCCACCGCAGCTGCCGCCGCCGCCACCAAACCGCCGCCACCGAACCGCCGCCAAACCACCGCCACCAGGGACATTCGCACAAGGTAAGTCCCGTCCCGGGGTGGGGGTGGGTGGGCAGACCGTTTCTCCACCAATTTCAGGGGGCTGAATGCGCTGGCATTCAGCCTCCCCGAGATTCGTGGAGAAATTCTCTGACATCCCTAGGAATTTCATGCCACAAGATGTGGTGATTGCCACTAATGTAGATGGCTTTAAAGGGGGATTAGATGTATTTGTCAATGGTCAGGCTCACTGTGGCTATTAGTCATGATAGTTACATGCCACCACCCAGATCAGAGGCAGGCAGCATACATCTGAATAGCAGTTGCTAAGAAACAGCGGTGGAAGAGGGCTATTGCCCTCATGTGCTGCTTATGAACTTCCCATAGGCTTAGGCATCTGGTTAGCAACTGTGAGACACAGGATTCTGGATTAGAGAGACCTTTGGTCTGATCCATCAGGCTCTTCTTATGTGACAAGAACAGGCTGACATAATTACAACAATTTCCTGGTGCTTTCCTAGAGACTTGCTTTCACATTTTAAAATGCTGCCAATAAAATTAACCCTAATTTATACCTACATCATTTGATGCCACATCTTGACAGCCCTGTTCCACCTCCAATTTAAATAGCATTTTTAGCCTACAAACATGTTGTCTTTTGTGTACTTTGTACAGCTTAATGGATAATTGGCATAGGCTTTAAAACCATCAGCCCACTGTCAAAGCTGACAGCAATTAGGAAAGTAAACAAAACACTAGATTTGTAAGGAGATGGGGATAGAACATGAAACAGAAGAAAACACTGCGGTACGGTACTGCTCACTTGACTAGTGAAATCTTTATTGGAACACTGAACAAAATTAATGCACCACGTAAACCCCTAGAAGACAGGGAGATAGATAATAATGAATGCTCAAACCACACTTATAAGAAGAAAACAATATATAATATTTATCCCAGACATGATTAAGGTGGATAATGATTAACAGACACAGTTCTGAAGGGCAATGAGAAGGTGGATGCCTTAAAATTAGACAGGGTAATGGGCTGCAAAATAAGAAGGCATGAACTAAAGCTAAGAAAAGACTGGGCAGCAAGGGAGTTCAGGCTAAATCTCTTTTCACAGAGGGTAATTAATGTGTGGTACTACAAGCAATTAGAGGTAAAAATAAAGACAAAATGCTAAATAGACAGGTAGATAGACAGTAGGACAGATGAGCTGCACAGCCTGATTTCCTCCCCAAACTCTGGTACATTACCTCTGCTGTCAGAAGGTCAAAGACAACACATAATTCAAATTAGTGGAAGATAGCATGTTCCCAGTTGACTGCAGTTCAAGGTTTACAAGGTAAATCCAAAAACAATGACTTGATTTACAAGGATACACAAAATAGTAATGGCTTAGTATTCCAGAAGTGCAAACTTTCTGAAAACTTCATTGCCATCTCATAGTTTCCAGGGGAAAATTATTTGAGTGTAACAATCAGTTCACAAATGAATGTGCTCAAACTCCATCAGATATGCCTTTGAGAAAATGTTAATGATGGTTCTACATGGCAGGTAGTTTTGACTATTAAGTTGCTATAAAATGTCTACAGTAACTATTTTGCACAGCTTCCCAAACATAGATCAAGACATTGGAGCTGAAAGCTGGAAGCAAATATGCTGGAATCCACATATGTCGATACATGGTTGTTGGGCACCAATAAAATGTCATTAATAAGTGTGTTTTCTGGTGGCACATTATTGCTGTCCAACAACATGTACTGACATATTCAGTTATGCTTATTAGCTGAGAAGAGGGGAGTCATGTGTTTACTAGGGCTGTGCAGGGACCCCCTGATCCAACATGGAAGCTATTTCATGGCTTTGGAGGTGGGTCTGATTTGGCTTGGGCTGATTTGGGGGCCCCTGACCCGACTTGGCCCTGAACACGAAGCAGGACTTGGATGCCGAACTCTGTTTCAGGTCCCCCGCTGATGCCCCCATGCAACCCCCCAGTTCCTTACCTTGCCACCACCTCCTCCTCTTCCATCACCGCCTTCTCCTCCTCCATCTCCTCCAATGCTATCACTTCCACCACCGCCTTCTCCTACTCTGCCGCTGCCACCTCTGGTGCTGCCTTCTCTTCACCTTCACCTCCTACAGTGCTGCCTTTGCTGCTGCCTTCTCTGCCTTCGCCGCCACCGTTCTCCGCCTTTACCTTCACCGCTACTACCGCTGCCACTGCCAGGTCCTGAGGCTTGGATGCTCACTGGCTCTTATTGCAGGGAGTCGCCATTTTTAAAATGGCAACCTCCTGGAAGTTACTGGAAGTTGCCATTTAAAAAATGGCGACTCCCTGCAATAAGACTTGGCACACATCCAGGCCTCAGGACCTGGCGGCAGCGAGGGTGGCAGAGGCGGCGGCGGCAGTGGCAGCAATGACAGTGGTGGAGGAGGAGGGGAAGTCGGTGGCAGAGAAGGTGGAAGCGATGACAGCGGTGGAGGCAGCGGTGACGGAGGCAGTGGCAAAGATGGCAGCGGGGGAGGTGGGCGGCTCATGTAAGGACCTGGAGGTGCCGGCGTGGCTGGACCAGGACTGCCGAAGCTCCAGAGTGCAACAATCGCTTCGGAGAGCCCCCGACCTGCTCTGGGTCACTTCGTGACCCCTCCGCTTCACCTCGGAAGGGGCTCAAAGTGTCCCGAAGCAGTCCGGGGTTCGGGCCTTGGGCTGAAGCGGTGCACAGCGCTAGTGTTTCTAACAAGTGCCACCGGGAGGCAGAAGCAGAGGAAGAAGCAGAAGAAGAAGAAGGTGGACCATAGCTAGACGGTGCAAATGTTAAAATATAGTAGGGCTGTGCACAGACCCCCTGCTTCACTTCAGATGCTGATTCGGATCTTCTGAAGCAGTCCTGCTTTGCTTTGGACTGAGTCAGATCCAATCTGCTTCGCTTGGAATCCAAAGCGAGATTCGGATATCAAAATTATTTGGATGTGATGTTTTCCCATTGACTTGCATTGGGAAACAGGAACAGCCATAACCTTTTCAGTTTTCATGAATACATGATATTTGGGGACCTGGCAGCCCCCATGGAGATGATTCCACCTGACAAATTTCAGACAGTTTGTCCTAGTTGTTTTTGTGCTAGGCACAGGTAGAATGTGCTGTTCTCAGAAACTCAAATCAAAGGACATAAGGGGATAATCAGAGAAGTTAGGCATTTAAGCGGTGATTAGAAGGAGGTCACTATCCCTAATCTCTGTTGCAGGTTTCTTTGGAGTGCAAATAACCCCTCTCCCCTAGTACATCTTTCTAGGGATGTAGGAAAGTCACTTAACTTTTCGAAGGGTGACATTTGCGGTGGGGGGGAGGTGCTCTATCCCTCCCCCAAAAATTCTTCCCGGCCGGCTCCGCTCCGCAGTGACTCCACAGAGCCACCGGCCGGGGCCACCTGCAGCCAGACATCTGGCTGCTGAGCAGCCTGCACAGGGACGCAAATGGCAGCCGCTGTAGCCACCGCCATTTGCATCCCTGTATTTTGCCGTGATAGGCTATGTAAATATTTATGTTTTTTTTAAAAAAAGGGAACGCAAATGGAAGCAGCTATGGCAGCCGCCATTTGCGCTCCCTTTTTTTGCCGTAATAGGCTATGTAAATATTTACGTAGCCTATTACAGTAAAAGACAGGGGTGCAAATGCCATAATGGCCACCATAGCCACCGCCATTTGTGTTCCCCTTTTTTTTTTTGCCATGATTGTTGTTCAGTCATTAAGTCGTGTCCGACTCTTCGTGACCCCATGGACCATAGCATGCCAGACCTTCTTGTCCTTCGCTCTCTCCTGGAGTGTGCTCAGGTTCATATTCATTGCATCGGTGATGCTATCTAGCCATCTCATCCTCTGCCATCCCCTCCTCCTTTTACCTTCAATTTCTCCTAGCATCAGGGTCTTTTCCATTGAGTTTTCTCTTTGCATTAGGTGGCCAAAATATTTGAGCTTCAGCTTCAGTATCTGTCCTTCCAATGAGCAGTTAGGGTTGATTTTCTTCAGGATGGACTGATTTGATCTCCTTGCAGTCCAGGGGACTCGTAAGAGTCTTCTCCAGCACCACAGTTCGAAAGCATCAATTCTTAAGGATGTAGGAAAGTTCCGCCACGGATCTCAGGGAGGCCGAACGTCAGCGCATTCGGCCCCCCGAAATCGGTGGCGGAACGGCCCCCCGCCCCCACCGGGATGGGACTTACCTTAGGCGGATCTTCCTGGCGGTGGTGGCTGCGGCAGCGGTTCGGCGGCTGCGGTGGCCGGTCTTCTGACCAGCTGCCGCAGCCGCCATTTCCAGGTAAAAAAAAACAAAAGAAATGTGATAGGCTACATAAAGATTTACGTAGCCTATCATGGCTAGATTTTTAAAAAAAACACCATGATAGGCTACGTAAATGTTTATGTAGCCTATCAAGGCTGATTAAAAAAAAATGCGCATACACAAATGGCGGTGCCCATGGGTGCCGCCATTTGTGTTCCTTATTTTGGCACGTCTTAGTCTACATAAACATTTATGTAGACTAAGACGGCGAAAATAAGGGGAACGCAAATAGCGTAGCGTCTATGCTATTTGCGTTCCCCTTATTTTTGCCGTCTTAGTCTACGTAAATGTTTACGTAGACTAAGACGTGCCAAAATAAGGAACGCAAATGGCGGCGCCCCATGGGCGCCGCCATTTGCGTATGCGCTTTTTTCCCCCAAAGTCAGCCGTGATAGGCTACGTGACGATTTATGTAGCCTATCATGGCTGACTTTGGAAATCTAGCCGTGATAGGCTACGTAAATCGTTACGTAGCCTATCACGGGTGTGTGTGTGTTTTTTTACTTTACTTTTTTTTTTTTGCAATGGCGGCGGTGGCAGCCGGTCGGGAGACCGGCCGCCACCCCCGCCCCCACTGAACCGCCGCCGAACCGCCGGCGGGACCCGCCGCCGAGAAGGACATTCGCCGAAGGTAAGTCCCATCCCGGGGGGGGCGGGGGGCCGGTGGAGAATTTCCCCAACACTTTCGGGGGGCCAAATGCCTCGGCACTTGGCCTCCCGAAGATTCGTGGAGAAATTCTCCACCAACCCTAATTCTGCCCCGGATTTCAGTAAGGCCAAATGCACTGGCATTCGGCCTCCCGAAATCTGTGGCAGAACGGCTTACCCCCCCATCCCCCAAGGATTCCCCCCAGGACGAGGCTTACCTTGGGGGGGATGTTCCGGATGGTGGCGGGTCCACCAGCGGGTCCACTGCCGGCGGCAGCTGGTCTTTCGACCGGCTGCTGTGGCCGCCATTGTCATCCTGGTCTTTCCTGTGATAGGCTATGTAAGTATTTACATAGCGTATCACAGCAAGCCAATTAAAAAACAAAAACAAAACACGGCATATGCAAATGGTGGCTATGGCGGCCGCCATTTGCGTTCGCTATTTTTCACCGATTTTTCTTAGATAAATATTTATGTAAGATAAAATGGCGAAAAAAAGGGGAACGCAAATAGCTTAGTGGGTAGGAATGTCACAGAATTCCACGACGGATCTTGGTGAGGCTGAATGCCAGTGCATTCGGCCCCCCGAAATCCGTCACAGAATGAAGCCCTCGCCCCCCCCACGAAAGGCGTATGGGACGAAGTCCCCGCCGCCCCCAACTCACAAAAGGCACGTGAAACGGATCACTTACCTGCTCCCATCCACGCAGCTTTGTGAATGGTGGCCATCCTGCGGCCACCATTTGCTTCGTATTCATAGCCGTGATAGACTACGTAAATACTTACGTAGCCTATCATGGCTAGGGATGTACAAAAGTCAGTTACCTTTCGTGGATTATGTTGATCTTGGGAGGGAGGCGCTCCGTCCCTTCCCCGGAATCCTGGCCGGCTGACTGTGCTCTGCAGGGATTCTGCGGAGCTCCCAGCAGGCTCCGCCAGCAGCCAGACATCCGGCCGCTGGCTAGGAGGGACGCAAATGGTGGCGGCCGTAGCCGCCGCCGTTTGCATCCCTGCAGTCAGACGTGATAGGCTACGTAAATGTTTATGTAGCCTATCACATCTGACTTAAAAACAACAACAACGTGTGTACGCAAGTGGCGGTGGTCACGGCCGCCGCCATTTGCGTTCCTTATTTTGGCATGTCTTAGTCTACGTCAAGATTTACGTAGACTAAGACAGCGAAAAAAGGGGGAATGCAAATAGCGTAGCGGACGCATCCATTTGCGTACGCGCGGTTTTTTGTGTTTTTTTAAAGTCAGACGTGATAGGCTACGTAAAGATTTATGTTGGGGTGCACGAAACCCACTTACCTGGTCTCGCAGCTTTTTGCGGTGGGGGAGAGGCACTTCGCTGCTCTCCCCCCGAAGTTCAGGCCGGGGGGGGAGGCTTCCTGCCTCGCCCGGCCAAAATTCAGCCTGGGGGGGAGGCTTCCCGCCTCGCCCGGCCAAAATTCAGGCCGGGGAGGAGGCGCCTCACCTTGCCCGGCCGCGAAACTAAAAGTTAAAAAAAAAAACGCCCCCGTGATAGGCTACGTAACGATTAACGTAGCCTATCACGGCTAGATCTGCAAAGTCAGCCATGATAGGCTACGTAAATCGTCACGTAGCCTATCACGGGTGACTTTAAAAAAAAAAGCGCGTACGCAAATGGCAGCCCTATAGGGAGCCGCCATTCGCATTCCTTATTTGGTCGCTGTAGTCTACGTAATCTTTATGTAGACTACAGCGACCAAATAAGGAACAGGAATGGCGGCTCCCTATGGGGGCCGCCATTATCCGTACGGGCTTTTTTTTTTTTTTTAAAGTCACCCATGATAGGCTATGTGACGTAACCTATCACAGCTGACTTTGCAAATCTAGCCATGGTAGGCTACGTTAATTGTCACGTAGCCTATCACGGGGGCGTTTTTGTTTTTTTTAGTTTTATTGGAATGGCGGCGGCGGCAGCCGGTCGAAAGATTGGCTGCCGCCCCCGCCCCTGACGAAGACCCAACAAACCGCCGCCGGGACCCGCTGCCGGGATGGACATTCGGCAAAGGTAAGTCCCGTCCCGGGGGGGGTG
The DNA here is from genome assembly GCF_057233095.1 of Heloderma suspectum. Taxonomy (NCBI): domain Eukaryota; kingdom Metazoa; phylum Chordata; class Lepidosauria; order Squamata; family Helodermatidae; genus Heloderma; species Heloderma suspectum. The sequence goes on from NC_139461.1 coordinate 90,849,286, forward strand.
CGGAGAATTTCTCCCCGAAACTTGTTCGGGGGGCCGAACACGTTGGCGCTCGCCCCCCCGAAGTTTCGGGGAGAAATTCTCCGCCAACCCTAGATTTATGTAGCCTATCATGTTTTTTTAAAAAAACCTAGCCGTGATAGGCTACATAAATCTTTATGTAGCCTATCACGTCTTTTTTTTTTTTTTAACTGGAAATGGCAGCGGCGGCGGCCGGTCAGAAGACCGGCTGCCGCCGCCGCCACCCCGCCACTGGAGCAGCCGCTGTCAGGAAGATCCACCCCAGGTAAGTCTCGTCCCGGGGGGGCGGGGGAACAGACCATTCCGCCACCGATTTCGGGGGGCGGAATGCGCTGGCATTTAGCCTCCCCAAGATCCGTGGTGGAATTCTCTGACATTCCTAATCATGGCTAACACAGGGACGCCATTTGTGTCCCTGCAGAGGCTGTGATAGGCTACGTAAGTATTTACGTAGCCTATCACGACAGGGGGAAAAAAAAAACCAGCATACGCAAATGGCAGCGGCTACTGCCATTTGCGTATGCTGGGTTTTTTTTCCCCCTGCCGTGATAGGCTACGTAAATATTTACGTAGCCTATCATGGGTCAATACAGGGATGCAAATGGTGGCGACTACGACAGCCGCCACGTGCATCCCTGCAGGGCTGCCCAGCGGCTGGATGTCTGGCTGCGGGTGGTCAGAGCCGGCTGGCGGCTCTGCAGCTTGGCCGCGGAGCGGAGCCAGCCGGGCAGGATTCCCGGGGGGAGGACCAGATTGCCGGCCAGGCAGGATTCTGGGGGGGAGGACCGGATCATTGAATTTCTGGGGGGAGGGACGGAGTGCCTCCCCCTCACCACGGATTGCCTGGTGCGGAGCCAGGTAGGTGTTTGGTACATCCCTAGTAGTGGGCGCTATTTGTGTTCCTTTATTTTTTGCCATTCTAGCCTACGAAAATATTTACATAAGATAAATTACGTAAGATTCTTTGTGGACTGTCTCTCTACTCATGCTTAGGCCCATGGCTGCCTGCTAATATTATCAGTGGTTAAATTATATGTATTTGTCTCATCACATCAGCAGATGTTAATCAGCTTCATCACCGTGGAAGCCCTGATCTGTGGATGAAGACTGTTTTGCAATGCTATGTGCACAAAGTGCATTTGTAAGGCAGGATCACTTCCTAAGGGCAAGGCATGGGCATTCTGGACAATTTGATAGATGCACAGCTGGCTGCTTTGCTGAAGCAGCAAAAACACTGATGGTTCTCCATGTAAGGCTGGTATACTATGGCATGAGTGGTAACAAAGGTAGTAGCAGCTGCTGGTAGTGGAAGGAACATGGGTCTAGTTGTGACAGCAGCAGCAACGGGCAGCCTTGCTTGATCCACCGTCTCTCCCAAACTGACACCTGAGCCAAGTGGCTCGTCATAGATCATAGTAGGGCCAGCCCTGCATTGTGTTTGCCCCTCTCAAATAATACTAGGAACTGGGGTCATCCAATGAAGCTGAGGTTCAGGACAAACAAAAGGAAGCACTTCTTCACACAGCACATAGTTAAACTATGGAATTTCATACAACAAGACGTGATGATTGGTAAAAAACAGCATACGCAAATGGCGGCAGCTACGGCGGCTGCCATTTGCGTTCCCTATTTTTCGCCGTTTTATCTTACGTAAATATTTACGTAAGATAAAACAGCGAAAAAAAGGGGAACGCAAATAGCGTAGTGGGCACTATTTATGTTCCTTTATTTTTCACTGTTCTAGCCTACATAAATATTTACGTAGGCTAGAACGGCGAAAAATAAAGGAACACAAATAGCGCCCACTACGCTATTTGCATTCCCCTTTTTTTCGGCTTTTTAACTTACGTAAATATTTACGTAAGATAAATCGGCGAAAAATAGGGAACGCAAATGGCGGCCACCGTAGCCGCCGCCATTTGCATACACCTTTCCCCCCCCTTTCCGGAATGAAGTTGCCCAGCAGCTGGATTTCCGGCTGCGGGTAGCCCCGTCCAGCGGCTCCGTGGAATCTCCGCGGAGTGGAGCTGGCTGGAGAAGGATTTCGGGGTGAGGGGTGGAGCACCTCACCCCCACCGCGAATTGCCTCATCGAAAAGGTAAGTGACTTTCATATATCCCTACTCTCACAGCCATACATTACTACTGGGAAAACCATAGCTTTCATTATACGGACCTTTGTCGGCAAGGTGATGTCTCTGCTTCTTACTATGCTGTCTAGGTTTGCCATAGCTTTCCTCCCAAGGAGTAAGCATCTTTTAATTTCATAGCTACAGTCACCGTCTGCAGTTTTCTTGGAGCCCAAGAAAATAAAATCTGTCACTGCTTCCATTTCTTCCCCTTCTATATGCCAGGAAGTGATGGGGCCAGATGCCATGATCTTAGTTTTTTTAATGTTGAGTTTCAAACCAGCTTTTGCACTCTCCTCTTTCACCCTCAACAAGAGGCTCTTTAGATCCTCTTCGCTTTCTGCCATTAGGGTGGTATCGTCTGCATATCGGAGGTTGTTGATAATTCTCCCAGCAATCTTAATTCCAACCTCTCATTCATCCAACCCGACATTTCTCATGATTTACTCTGCATATAAGTTAAATAAGCAGGGTGACAATATGCAGCCTTGTTGTACTCCTTTCCCAATTTTGAACCAATCGGTTGTTCCATGTCTGGTTCTTGCTGTTGCTTCTTGGCCCTCGTACAGGTTTCTCAGGAGACAGGTCAGGTGGTCTGGTACTCCCATCTCTTTAAGAAGTTGCCACAGTTTGTTGTGATCCACACAATCAAAGGCTTTAGCGTAGTCAATGAAGCAGAAATAGACATTTTTCTGGAATTCTCTTGCTTTCTCCATGATCCAGAAAATGGTGTCCCTGTGTTAGCCATGATAGGCTACATAAGTATTTACGTAGCCTATCATGGCAAAAATGGGGAAGCGAATGCAAAGCAGCAAGAATGGCAGCAGGTAAGTGCTCCATTTTGCGTGCCTTTCACAGGGTGGGGGGCGGGGGTCTTCGTTCTGCCACAGATTTCGGAGGGCAGAATGCACTGGCATTCAGCCGCACCAAGATCCGTGGCGGAATTCTCTGACATCCTACTTCTTTCTTATTCAGCTTCACAGTGGATGACCTCAGGCTCTCTTTGATTGAAGGGAATGCGCATTACCTGGGAAAACAGGCTGGCAGGCAGGCTGGCAGAGTAATTTTTGTGCTATGTGCTTTTTTCAACAAAAACTCGCAAAGCACAGGGCTATAACTTTTCACTGTTTGCACTGAAGTGCATGAAATCTGTGGCAGCCCCAGTGTAGGTCACTCAAGCTGCCAAACCTCAGACAGTTTGGCCCAAGAGTTTTTGTGCTGGTAGACACAGGTAAAATGAGCTGTTCTCAGAAAGTCAAACCAAAGGTCATAAAGAGATAATCAGAGAAGTTAGGAGCGGTGATTAGGAGGATGCATCACTACTATCCCTAACCTTTGGTGTAGGCTTTTTTTGAAGTGCAGAATAATAACCCCAGTCCCCTAGTACTACTATTCAGCTTCACATTGGATGGCCTCAGGCTGTCTTTGGCTGAATGGAATTTACCTATTACCTGGGAAAACAGGCTGGCAGGGTGGAGAGGCAGCTACAGGCAAGGCTGCTGGCACAAGGCTGGTGTAGAGAGAAAGAGAAGAGAGAGAGAGAGAGAGAGAGAGAGACCCATGTACAGGGAGGGCACCACCCACCTGCTAAGGGGGGGGTGAAACATGGCAGCTTGTAGCAGGGCACCACAAGGGCCGTCAACCTCTTGAACGCCACATTTTCAGTGAGGCTGAATGGCTGGTCATCCAGCACCATCATCTCACCAATGCACTTGGTGATCTGGTTGGGTGTTGGAAGCCTCCACCTCGTGGACCCATACTTCCCCCACCCCATCTCCTCCATGGTGGACTGCCTAAGCCTCTTAGGGGTGAGAGACAGGGAGCTTGCAGGAGTTCCAGCACCACCAGCCTCTGCTTGCCCCTGCTGCCTGGCTGCTGGGACATGGGGGCCTCTTCTCTGAGCAGGACCAATTGGTGCTTCCTCCTTAAGTGCAGGAGCAGGCTGCTGCTGGTGTACTGCCCTGACTTTCCCCCCTGCTCAGATATGCTTTTAGTGGCAGCAGACAGCAGTGCTGGGATCCACATCTCAAAGTGGTCCCACATGATGCTGCCCTGCCATTTCTGTGGAGACAGAGACTGCCTGCCTTGAGTCTTGGGGGTCACCACAGGAGCAGGGGGACCAAAAGGGGCTGGGTGCTGGAGATTGAGCCTCTACCTGCTGCTCATCCTCCCCCACACCCTGGAGGATCTCCTCCTCTTGATCCTCCACCATGTTTATGTGGATGATGCAATCCTGATTTTTCACACTCAGGTGGGCTTACATAGATTGCTGAACTGGTTCAGTTTATATTGTAGGAATTTATTCTTTCTATCAATTACCAAAAACCAAAAACTATGATATTTGGTAAATCCAAGCAAATTCTTAACTGGTCACTCGATGGGAATAAATTGGAGCAAGTGTTCTCTTTAAAGTACCTTGGTGTGGTCTTCCAGTGGACAGGTGCATGGTCTTCACTGGTTCAATCAAGCAGCTTATTAGCTGGTGGAACATTAAATGGATTATTATGGTTTTATCATACAAAGCGGGGTGGGAATCTGATTCAGCCCACCTAGAATTGTATACGACCAGGGTTTTGCCAAAATTGCTAGATGGAGCTCCACTATGGGCTATGGCCAATTTAGATTAATTAGAAAGAGCTCAAAATAAATTTCTGCGTAGGCTTCTGGCAGTTCCCATTTCTACAAAACTAGAATTGGTTCATGCAGAACTGGGTGCAATGACTGTAAGTGCTGAAGTTCTTAGATTAGTCCTGCCTTTTTGGTTAAAAAGCATATTTAAGCGGGTATCAGAATTTATTCTGATGGTATTGGAAGAGATGTGCCCAAACTCTTGGAAGCAAAAAATGAAACTTGCTGTCATGAAACTTGTATCTACCTCCTTTCTCTTAATCCAGTGATGTGACAGAGCTAAAGTAATATTGCTCCAAAGGTTTAAGGACACTGAGATGCAATGTCAGGTGGCTGGGATTAAGGCTTGTCAAGCTAGCAACTTTTATGCCTCCTTTATTCCTTCATACCTATTGCTCCCAAAATACTTGGTAGATCTGCCAAATGTTAAAATGAGGGTAGGCTTTACTTGGGAAGGATTAAATGTTCTTCCCTTGGCAGATTGGGTTGGACAGCATAAAGGGGTTCCTAAAAAGGAGAGGATGTGGTTGCAAATCTGTATCAGCTGAAGATATTATTCATGTACTTCAAGAATGCTCTATCTCTAATGATCTTGGAGCCAAATATATTCATCCATTTTTAAAATCGTTGAAGGGGAGGTCATTTCTTGTAAAAGTTTGCTTTGTATTGTATAATGCTGATGAATATGTATCCTTCAGAACATCTAAATTTCTTGTCGATGTTTTACAGATGCATGTTACTAAACTTAAAGCCTGTAAGGAAAATTATTCAATTTTTGAGGGTCCGAGTTTTTAATTGTATAATGATTTCCCCCCACCCCTGTAACTGTGTATAATGGAAAATTGCTAGGATACAATAAACTCTTTTGGTTGATGATCCTCCACCATGCTGAGGACATCAGACAGCTCTGACATGACGTCCATCAGCGGGCTCCCCTCTTCCACTACAGAAGGAGATACTGTACTGATAATTTTGCAGAAGTGCTACTGAGACTGCCTGCACCAGTCTCCTGAATAAGGATGTACAAAAGTCACTTACTTGTCCCGCACCTTTTTTCACGGTGGGGGGGAGGCGCTTCGCTTCTCCCCCTGAAGTTCATGCGAGGGGGGGGTGTCTTCCCGCCTTGCCCGGCCGAACTTCAGGCCGGGGAGAAGCGCCCCGTCTCCCCGGCCGCAAACTTCAAAAGAAAAGTAAAAAAAAAAAAAAAAGCCCCGTGATAGGCTACGTGACGATTAACGTAGCCTATCACAGCTAGATCTGCAAAGTCAGCCATGATAGGCTACGTTAATCGTCACATAGCCTATCACGGGTGACTTTAAAAAAAAAAAGTGCGTACGCTAATGGCAGCCCCCATAGGGAGCCGCCATTCGTGTTCCTTATTTGGTCCCTGTAGTCTACGTAAAGATTTACGTAGACTATGGCGAAAATTAGGGCAACGCAAATAGCGTTCCCTTATTTTCGCTGTAGTCTACGTAAATCTTTACGTAGACTACAGGGACCAAATAAGGAACGCGAATGGCGGCTCCCTATGGGGGCCGCCATTTGCGTACGCGCTTTTTTTTTTTTCAAAGTCACCCATGATAGGCTACGTGACGATTAACGTAGCCTATCACGGCTGACTTTGCAAATCTAGCCGTGATAGGCTACGTTAATCGTTATGTAGCCTATCACAGGGGCGTTTTTGTTTTTTTTTACTTTTCTTGTAATGGCGGTGGCGGCAGCCAGTCAAAAGACCGGCTGCCGCCCCCGCCCCTGACGAAGACCTGCCGAACCGCCGCCGGGACCCGCCGCCGGGAGCGACATTCGTAAAAGGTAAGTCCCATCCCAGGGGTGGCGGGGGGGCGGGGGAGAATTTCTCCCCGAACCTTCGGAGGACCGAATGCATTGGCACTTGGCCCCCCGAAGTTTCGGGGAGAAATTCTCCCCCATCCCTACTCCTGGAACAGTGGCCTCCAGGCACTGGAGACTGGCCTCTGCACTCTGCCGCCCTACACTAAGAGGCACTATCCAGACTGGGGGAGAGCCAGCTTGGCTACCAGTGCTGCTAGTCCCAGCAGCACCTTGCCCACCTCTGCTCCTGCCAAAAGCCCAAAGATGCCTTTTTTGGGCATGCTTTTCTACACAGTGTAGTATTAAATTTAAATAATAGATGTTAATATATGTAGAGCTTTGCCCACTGTATTCTGAAATGTGGACTTGTGTGTATTGCTTTGCCACACACACAAGCCACACACAGGTTTGACTAAAACACAAGCACGCACAAGCAAAGGAAAAGCTAATACAGAACTACCTACAAGCAAAGAAAGGGCTTTACTTATTTATTTATTTTTAGGGAAAGATATAAAATTCAAAAATGGGAAGGGATGCAGGAACTGAGAAGGACGGGGGGAGAGCCAAGAACAAGGAAAGTACTTATTTTATATATACGTGGTTTTTCTTATAAAGGATCTAGAAAGAAAGAAAGAAAGAAAGAAAGAAAGAAAGAAAGAAAGAAAGAAAGGAAGGAAGGAAGGAAGGAAGGAAGGAAGGAAAACTACTAAGAAATTGTTGAATTGAGAAGGGGGGGCAAAGAACAAGGCAAGGCAGGAAACTAATGTACTTTTTAAATGTTTTTGGGTTTTTTTAAAAAGTAAAGAATAAGAAAGAAAGAAAGAAAGAAAGAAAGAAAGAGAGGGAAAACTAATATGAATGGTTGATGTGAGAATGGCGCGGGGAGGCAAAGAACAAGGCAAAGCAAGGATGAAACTAAAGTACTTTTTAAATGTTTTTGGTTTCTTAAATAAAGAATCTAGAAAAGAAAGAAAGGGAATCGCTGAATTGAGAAGGGCTGAGCAGGAAAGAAGAAGAATGACAAAGCTGCAGTGCAGTGCAGTGCAGTACAACACACATGGACACACACACCACATATCTAGCCAACTAACCAGCTTTCTCTAACCGACTCTAACCAGCCCTCTCTCACACAATGAAAAAACATACAAGCTGCACTCCAATCAATGCAGTATCACCACCACCACCACCACTGTCACTGATTGGAGACTGCTGGGTTAAATTCAGCCCTAATTTGGCAACTAGAGTTGCCATTCGCCAAAGCTCAGCATTTCCCCCTTCCCTCCTCCCCCTCCCTTTCCTCCCTCTGCTGTCCTCCTCAACCCCTCCCTGATCTTTCACAAGTTGATACTTTTTAGAGACAGGCTCTCTGGGCTTCAGAAGACTTCAGAATATGTGATCTTGGAGCCCAAGAAAATAAAATCTGTCACTGCTTCCATTTCTTCCCCTTCTATATGCCAGGAAGTGATGGGGCCAGATGCCATGATTTTAGTTTTTTTAATGTTGAGTTTCAAACCAGCTTTTGCACTCTCCACTTTCACCCTCAACAAGAGGCTCTTTAGATCCTCTTCGCATTCTGCCATTAGGGTGGTATCGTCCGCGTATCTGAGGTTGTTGATAATTCTCCCGACAATCTTAATTCCGACCTGTGATTCAGCCAACCCAGCATTTCTCATTATGTACTCTGCATATAAATTAAATAAGCAGGGCGACAATATACAGCCTTATCGTACTCCTTTCCCAGTTTTGAACCAATCGGTTATTCCATGTCTGGTTCTTACTGTTGCTTCTTGATCCTCGTACAGGTTTCTCAGGAGACAGGTAAGGTGGTCTGGTACTCCCTTCTCTTTAAGAATTTGCCACAGTTTGTTGTGATCCACACAATCAAAGGCTTTAGCATAGTCAATGGAGCAGAAATACACGTTTTTCTGGAATTCTCTTGCTTTCTCCATCAGTGAATGTTGGCAATTTGATCTCTAGTTCTTCTGCCTCTTCGAAACCCCGCTTGTACTTCCGGAAGTTCTCGGTTCACATACTGCTGAAGCCTAGCATGTAGGATTTTCAGCATAACCTTGCTAGCATGTGAAATGAGCGCAATTGTACGGTAATTTGAACACCCTTTGGCATTGCTCTTCTTTGGAATTGGAATGTAAACTGACCTTTTCCAGTCTTGTGGCCATTGTTGAGTGTTCCAAATTTGTTGGCATATTGAGTGCAGCACTTTAACAGCATCATCTTTTAGGATTTTAAATAGCTCTGCTGGAATACTGTCATCTCCACTAGCTTTGTTGTTAGTAATGCTTCCTAAGGCCCACTTGACTTCACTCTCGAGGATGTCCGGCCCAAGTTCAGTGACTGCACTATCATGGCTATCAGGGACATTCAGATCTTTCCTGTATAGTTCTTCTGTGTATTCTTTCCACCTCTTCTTAATCTCATCTGCTTCTGTTAGGTCCCTTTGTCCTTCATCATGCCCGTCTTTGCAAAAAAGTTTCCCTTGATATCTCCAATTTTCTTGAAAAGATCTCTAGTCTTTCCCATTCTGTTGTTTTCCTCGATTTGTTTGCAATGTTCATTTAAGAAGGCCTTCTTGTCTCTCCTTGCTATTCTCTGGAACTCTGCATTCAGTTGGATAGATCTTCCCCTTTCTCCCTTGCTTTTCACTTCCCTTCTTTCCTCAGCTACTTGTAAAGCCTCCTCAGACAGCCACTTTGCTTCCTTGCATTTCTTTTTCTTTGGGATGGATTTCGTTGCTGCCTCCTGAACAATGTTACAGACCTCCATCCATAGTTTCTCAGGCACTCTGTCTATCAGGTTTAATCCCTGAAATCTATTCCTCACCTCCACTGTATATTCATAAGGGATATGATTTAGGTCATACCTGAATGGTTTAGTGGTTTTCCCTACGTTCTTCAATTTCAGCTGAAATTTTGCAACAAGAAGCTCATGATCTGAGCCACAGTCAGTTCCAGGTCTTGTTTTGACTGACTGTACAGAGGTTCTCCATCTTTGGCTGGAAAGGATATAATCAATCTGATTTCGATATTGACCATCTAGTGATGTCCATGTGTAGAGTCGCCTCTTGTGCTGTTGGAAAAGCGTGTTTGCTATGATCAGCATGTTCTCTTGGCAAAACTCTATTAGCTTTTGTCTTGCTTCATTTTGTACACCAAGGCCATGCTTGCCTGTTATCCTGGTGATTTCTTGACTTCCTACTTTAGCATTCCAATCCCCTATGATGAAGAGGACATCTTTGTTTGGTGTTAGTTCTAGAAGGTGTTGTAGGTCTTCATAGAACCGATCAACCTCAGCTTCTTCGGCCTCAGTGGTTGGGGCATAGACTTGAATTACTGTGATGTTGAATGGTTTGCCTTGGATTCGTACTGAGATCATCCTATCATTTTTGAGATTGTACCCCAGTACTGCTTTTCCCACCCTTTTGTTGACTATGAGTGCTACTCCATTTCTTCTAAGGGATTCTTGCCCACAGTAGTAGATATAATGGTCACCTGAATTAAATTCGCCCATGCTTGTCCATTTTAGTTCACTGATTCCCAAGATGTTGATGTTCAATCTTGCCATCTCATGTTTGACCACCTCCAGCTTACCTTGATTCATTGATCTGACATTCCAGGTTCCTAAACAATATTGTTCTTTACAGCATCGGACTTTCTTTTCACTACCAGACACATCCACAGCTGAGTGTCCTTTCGGCTTTGGCCCAGCCGCTTCACTCTTTCTGGCGCTACTTGGAAATTCTATCTGCTCTTCCCCAGTAGTATATTGGACACCTTCCGACCTGAGGGGCTCATGATGTCATCTTTCGGCGTCATCTCTTTTAGCCTTGTGATACGTTCCATGGGGTTTTCTTGGCAAGGATACTGGAGTGGGTTGCCATTTCCTTCTCCGGTGGACCACATTTTGTCAGACCTCTCCACCATGACCTGTCCGTCTTGGGTGGCCCTGCACGGCATAGCTTATGGCTTCACTGAGTTACGCAAGCCCCTTCTCCACAACAAGGCAGTGATCCATAAAGGCGGCATACACATTATATCTGCATAATCTACATAAGAATTAAAATACATCCTATCATCTATGTTAGTAATAGTATACATGAGCTGGAGAAATGCAAACATTACCACAGATATTACCAAGACTGTGTGGGTATGTTGGTTGAAGTCTGATCTGGTTTTCTTTCCACAGTTTTATCTGCATCTATGTTATCCAAGTAATGTTGGAAAACATCCAAGTTATTATAAATGCAAACTAAGCAGCTAATACTCAATTACTTGGACCTACTTAGAAATGTTCCACTAAGACATCCACATTAAACTTGAAAGATGTCCAAAGTCAACTACATTATCTGACAACTATGCATGTTAGCCAACTTAACTTGCCATAGATTTTGCTATTACAATGCACATTTAGCAGGGTAGGTGGATATGCTATTGGTAAATAATAGAAGTTGCATTTGATAATGTATCGCACAAAAGATAGTGCCTCCAATTTGTTAAAGCGTGGCATAATGAAATCCTATCAAAAGCAATAAGATGTACACATTTAACTGTGCACTTAACTTTTCAGGTGGGGGTTGAAATTTGCTATGGGAAGTCAATACGTCTGGTGAATATATAAGGTAGTGTGGTCTGGTCTCATATACTGCAGTATGAACAGTCTCCACTGAATTCTATTGGGCTTTGAGGTAAGGTGAGTCTGTGGTTACTTACCCTCCTGTGAGAGAGAAGCTATAGATCAATGGTAGAACAAATGCTTGCATACAGAAGAAGTCAGCTTCAATGCTTGGTATCTTTGGTTAAAAGAATAAGGTAGCTGGTCATGGAAAACATATCTACCAAAGAACCACTGCTACTCAGAGTAGACAATATTTGCCTAGATAGACCCTCTGACTCAATGTAAGGAAGCTTCATATGTTCATGTGACTGTTAGGGTATATCAACATGGTGCTCTGCAGCCAGGTGTGTTATACAGCAGATGCCTCAGCGGGGAATCAAGCAGAGAGTCCATGAATGGGACAGGGAGAAGCTCAGCTTGCACCTGAGATGAGTGGTTAGATTGAGAAGCCAGGGCAGAGTCAGCAACTTTATAAGATCATGTGGGATCTTGTTAGCTTCTTGCACCACCTGATCCCTGGTGGGCTGGAAGCTCATTTTACCAGCAACTGCAGTGGTAGTCCTGCAGTGCTGCAGAGCTTGGATTAGTTGTTGTTTTCCCCCCTTGAGCATTACTTTACACTTTCTTACACAAAACCATATTGCTCATTTTAATTCCCATTTCCCCACTTTGGAGAAATCATTTTGGAGCTCTTCTGTGTCTCTTTTTGTTTTAACCATTCTAAACAATTTGGTGTTATCGGCAAATGACAATGGGATGGTGGTAAGTGAACCAGCCCAGAAAGGTGGGCTATAAATAAATGCATAAATATCTTCCAGATTCATAATGGTGAGTTACTAGGAGTCTTAATCTGGCAGTAGGCTTCACTACTTTTGCACTACCATGCCAAAAAAATCCTAACTTTACATATACACTGATGGGGCCAGAGCTAGAGGTGACTGACCAGGAAAGGGATCTTGGAGTTGTGGTGGATAGCTGACTGTAAACACTGCCCTGGTGTGCAACTGCTATTAAAAAAGGTGAATTCTATATTTGGGATTGTGAAGGGAACAGAACTGTGCTCCATTTTTGTATTTAGTTTGGTTTTCGGATATTCTGGGGTTAAATATTTTTGTGTGTGTGCTAGTCAGTTTCAGCCAAAAGGTTAATAGTTTAGAGGCCAGAAAGTTTGCTCAGGAAGCCAGGAGATTTTAAAGTTCAACAACAGGTCGGGGGGGGGGAGAGATTTTACTGAGGAAATAAAAACTTAGTTTGCAGAAGTGAACAAGTAACTACCCTCCTTATTGGTTGGATTTGGGGCAAAAAAGAGAAACCTAATTTTAAGACATAAAGGCCTAAGGAAAAAAAAGCTTAATGGCAGAGTAGAAGAGGGAAGAGAGAGAGAGAAGGAAGGAAGGAAGGAAGGAAGGAAGGAAGGAAGGAAGGAAGGAAGGAAGGTAGGTCATAGCTGCTAGAACTGACAAACCAACTGAGAGAACTGGACAAATGACAGTAAGATGATGCTCGGTGGAGACCTGGATAAAATAGGGACACTCCAATTAGGTTAGCTTTACATGTTTATTTGTGGTTGTTTTTATTACCCTATTGTTCCTGTTTTTTGTGTGATGTTTTTAAATGGTGTGATGATTTTAAAAATGTTCTAAATGACATTTTTCTTCAGTGAAATTTCAGCTTTGTTACATGAAGCTTCACAGTGTCTTTTTTGGGGGGTGGGGTACCCATACCATGTCTAATAGCCAACCCCAACCCTATTGGAGAGAGCAATCCTATGTCCCCTAGAAAGCATCTGGGGAGAGATAGGATTTTTTGGTTACCCAGATCTGAGGTCGTAGACAGCGCTACAAGCTTGTAGCTGGGAAAATGTGCTCCCCACCCCCACCCCCTCCCCCTCATAGCTCACACAGAGAGAACCACCTCCACTTCTGTGCTTGTAACATGGAGCCCGGAGGGGTGAAAGTGTGGTGTTCCTGGGGGCAAGAATGGGAGGAGACCACGGATGTTGTTTTAGACAGCTTCCTATGTGGTCTCCAGCCCCGCCCCCCCCTCCTTGAAGCTGCATTTAGAAATGTGAAAATGCACATCTAAGGCAAAGTCCAGGGTGGCTGGAGCATGGAGGAAATCCTCTCTTCTGTGCTGCTTCTGCCTGCATTGGATAGATGGTCACCTCTGACTTCAGGGGAGGTTGGAGGCACCCATCTATCTCTATAGGATTGCACCCTAAAGTAGATGCATGAGACCCAGAGGGTTTTGAATCAGAGCATCAGAGAAATAAAGAGTTCCACCTGGCAGTAGTGGAACAGGCCACAGGAACAGAAGGGCAAAAGGGAATGTGGGCACACTATTTTGCCTGTTCTTCCATCTATTCACAGAACATAGCACTGAGGGTCCATGACAGGGATCATTAGGAAAGGAATCAAAAATAAAACTGCCAATATTGCATTGGCTTTATACAAACCAGCAGCCACTCTTAAAATACTGTGTACAGTTCTGGTCACCACATCTCAAAAAAGATATTATAGAGCTAGAAAGATGCAGAAAAGGACAACCAACATGATAATGGAGCTGCAGCAAATCCCTTATGAGGAAAGGTTACAACTTTGGGGGCATATTAGCTTAAGGAAAAAAGTGTGTAATAGGGGACATGATAGATGTATATAAAATAATACACGGTGACCTACTCGCTGGATCGTCACCTTGCTGTGGTGAGTGGGCTTGTGTGTTCCAATGAACCCTGTGAGTGAAGCTGTCAGGAGTTATGTACTCCCAGCAGGGTCACCCATGGCAGCAAGTTCAAGGGGGAGGAACTAGACAAAGAACGATCCAAGAAAGTCCTCAACGGCAGAACAGGCAGAAGATAACAAGGTGTATGTTACAATGGTTGAGAAGGCGGATGAAGGCTGCAGCAGATAAAGGACCACCAATGGTCATGATATTCATGCCATTGGATTAGAGCCTTTTTTGTGAAGACTGTGTGTTGATCATTGTGCACTGATCTCCACACATAAAACAAATTCACACACAGGCGTATTCCAATCTAAACCCAACCGACCTAAAGTCCCATGGCGATCAGCGAATGGCAACGGGGGCAGGACTGTGAAAACTGGAAGCCCCTAGTCATGGACCGGCACATGGGTGGTGGATACAGATTCAGTCATCCTGAATCAAGGACCGAGGCAGTTGAGTAGTACAGCAGCTGTATCCATGACTGAGCAGTCCTATTCAGGATCCACTCTGCTCACCCTGTATGGGGAGGGGGCTAGAAAAGGTGGCCTAAACATAGTCTCCCTCATCTTCTCCCTGACTGGATTACCATGTCCAGTGGGGTCACCATTTAGTAGTCACAAAAAACAAATGAACTTTGGAACATGGAATATACGGATACTGCTGGTAGGGATGTACGAAAGTTACTTACCGTTTCGCGGATCTGCTTCGCGGTGGGGGGGAGGTGCTCCATCCCTCCCCCCGGAATCCTCGACAGGGGGGAGGCGCTCCATCCCTCCCTCCGGAGTCCTGCCTGGCCGGCTCCACTCTGCGGGGATTCTGCAGAGCCGCCGGCCGGCTCCGCCAGCAGCCAGACATCCGGCTGCTGGGTAGCAGGGACGCAAATGGTGGCTGCCGTAGCTGCCGCGGTTTGCATCCCTGTATTCAACTGTGATAGGCTACATAAATATTTACATAGCCTATCATGTCTGGGTTAAAAAACAAAAACAAAACGCGTACGCAAATGGCGACGGCTACGGCGGCCACCATTTGTGTTCCTTATTTTTCGCCGTCTTAGTCTACTTAAATATTTACATAGACTATTACAGTAAAAATAAAGGGGAATGCAAATAGCATAGTGGGCACTATTTGCGTTCCTTTTTGATTCGCCATTTTAGCCAACGTAAATATTTACGTAGGCTAAAACAGCAAATCAAAAAGGAATGCAAATAGTGCCCACTACACTATTTGCATTCCCCTTTATTTTCGCCGTAATAGTCTACGTAAATATTTATGTAGACTAAGACGGCGAAAAATAAGGAATGCAAATGGCGGCCGCCATAGCCACCTCCATTTGCGTACGCGTTTCTTTTTTAAACCCAGACGTGATAAGCTACGTAAGTCTTTACGTAGCCTATCATGTCTAAGTAAAAAAAAAAGAAAAAGATCAGACTGCAAATGGCGGTGGCGGCAGCCGGTCGGAAGACCAGCCGCCGCCAAAGCCGCCGCTGGAGCCGCTGCCATCCGGAACATCCGCCCCAGGTAAGTCTCATCCTGGGGGGGATCCATGGGGGTGGCAGGCTGTTCTGCCATGGATTTTGGGGGGCTGAATGCCAGTGCATTTGGCCTCACTGAAATCCATGGCAGAATTCTCCACCATCCCTAACTGCTGGACAATACAGATAGTGAACTCCCTGAACACAGGACTGCCACCATTGCAAGGGAGCTGAGACATTTTAACATTGACATAGCAGCACTCCAAGAAACTCAAAGAGCAGGAGAGGGACAACTGAAGGAAGAAAAAGAAAAAGGAGGTTACACCTTTTTCTGGAAAGGACTGCCTGAACAAGAATGATGAATACCTGGAGTAGGCTTTGCTATTAAAAATGATCTTATGACGCTTTTGTCAGAAGTTCCTACTGACATTAATGAACGACTCTCAACCCTCTGAATAAAACTTGCCCCAAACCAGCAGGCAACTATTCTAAGTGCCTATGCACCAACATTAGATGCTGATCACAGAAAATTTTTACTCCCAACTGGACACCATCTTATCAGAGATACCTAACCTAAAGAGGTTAAAATCATCCCCCTGGGTGATTTCAATGCAGGAGTTGGGCATGATTTTGATTTGTGGCCAGGGACCAATGGGAAAGAAGGAGTTGGCAATAGCAACCAGAATGGAATTCTATTTCTGACTAAATGTGCAGAGCATAATCTTGTCATTACCAACACACTTTTTCGTCAGAAAAATAAATTTAAAACATCATGGAAGCACCCCCGGTCGAAGCACTGGCATCTTCTAGATTATGTAATTGCCTGTGCCAGAGATTGCTGCGATGTACTCCTCACTAGAGCCATGATGAGTGCTGATGACTGCTGGACAGACCATAGATTAATTTGTTCCACAATGGCCATTAATATTGTCCCTCAACGTAGGCTCCAAGGAAGAAAACCAAGGCGTAAAATGAACACCCAAGCCCTTCAAGACCCTATTAAGTGAGCCTGCTTTCAAACAACCCTCAAGGAACATCTACCTATGGAAACCCCTGAAAATGTCAAGGAACACTGGAATAAACTGAAGACTTCCATTATTGCAGCCTCTGAACAAACTATTGGATACCAAACTAAGAAACATCAGGACTGGTTTGATGAGAATGATAGGGAGATTGAACATATTATTGATCAGAAAAGGAAAGCTTTCCAAATATGGCAAAAAGACATCAACTGTGCCGCTAAGAAAAAAATCTATGCCAGTGCAAAGGCTGAGGTCCAAAGAAGAACTAGGGAACTTAAGAACACCTGGTGGATAAAGAAAGCTCAAGAAATCCAGCATTTTGCAGATGCCCATGACGCACAGGTGTTTTTTAATGCCACAAAGGCCATCTACGGACCAACAAACCATGGTACAAACCCCTTACGCTCAATAGATGGTGCTGAACTTCTAAAGGACAAAAAGTCTATTGCACTGCATTGAAAAGAGCATTACCACAACCTCCTTAACCATAACTCTATTGTGGTTGATGAGGTTTTCTTGCAAATCCCACAAAAACAAACCAGAGATGAGCTTGCAGTATCCCCTAGTTTGGAGGAAGTCAGTAGAGCCATTAACCAAATGAAAAATAACAAAGCTAGTGGACCTGATGGGATCCCTGTTGAAGTCTTTAAAGAAGGTAGGCCTGAAGATACACAACAGCTTCACAAGCTCATTGGAAAAATCTGGATGAGGGAGGAGATCCTAGCAGACTTCAGGGATGCCATAGTTATCATTCTCTTTAAAAAGGATGATAGAACAGATTGTGGAAACTATCAAGGCATCTCCCTTCTAGCTACAGCAGGCAAAATTCTGGCTAGGATCCTCACAAACCGCCTTCTATCTATCTCAGAAGATATCGTCCTTGAATCCCAAAATGGCTTCTGCCCTTCCAGGGGGACAGTGGATATGATCTTCACCGCACGACAGCTCCAAGAAAAATGCAGGGAGCAAAACCAACCCTTGTACATGGAGTTTATTGATCTGACTAAGGCCTTTGACACTGTAAATCGTACTGCTCTCTGGACCATCCTTCTGAAAACTGGATGCCCTAATAAATTTGTGAACATCTTGTGGCTCCTCCATGATGGCAACAATCTTGGATAACAATAGCTCTCAAAGTGATCCATTCAAAGTGGGATCAGACGTTAAACAGGGAAGCGCCATTGCTCCAACCTTATTCGCTATCTTCATCACTATGGTTGTACACCTTGTTGAAGGGAAACTTCTCACTGGTGTAGAAATCATATATCGAACAGATGGAAAACTTTTTAATCTCAGTAGGCTGAAAGCAAAAAGTAAGGTAATTACATCCTCTGTCATAGAACTTCAATATGCTGATGATAACGTAATCTGCACACATTCAGAGGAAAATCTCCAAACTATTCTAAACATCTTCGCAGAAGCATATGAAAAGCTTGGCCTCTCGCTTAACATCAAAAAAACCAAAGTGCTTTACCAGCAAGCACAAAGCAACCCCTCTGTAGCGCCATCAATCCAGCTGAATGGTGTGATGCTGGAAAATATTAGGGATGGCGGAGAATTTCTCCCCAAAACTTTGGGGGGCCGAGTGCCAATGTGTTCGGCCCCCCGAACAAGTTTCGGGGAGAAATCCTCCGAACCCCCCCCCCGCCCCCGCACCCCCCCCGGGACGGGACTTACCTTCACCGAATGTCCCTCCCGGTGGCGGGTCCGGCCGGAGGTTCGGCGGGTGTTCGAGCGGAGCGGGAGCAGTGCCGCCGCCGCCATTGCAATCAAAGAAAAAAAAAACGCCCCCTGATAGGCTACGTGACGATTCACTTAGCCTATCACGGCTAGATTTGCAAAGTCAGCCGGGAAAGGCTACGTCAATCGTCACGTAGCCTATCACAGGTGACTTTAAAAAAAAAAAAAAAGCGCGTACGGATAATGGCAGCCCCCATAGGGAGCCACCATTCCCGTTCCTTATTTGGTCGCTGTAGTCTACGTAAATGTTTACGTAGACTACGGCGAAAATAAGGGCAACGCTATTTGCGTTGCCCTTATTTTCGCCATAGTCTACGTAAACATTTATGTAGACTACAGCGTCTAAATAAGGAACGCGAATGGCGGCTCCCT
Source organism: Heloderma suspectum (assembly GCF_057233095.1). NCBI lineage: Eukaryota > Metazoa > Chordata > Lepidosauria > Squamata > Helodermatidae > Heloderma > Heloderma suspectum. Next base: position 90,867,849 of record NC_139461.1, read on the forward strand.
ATGGGGGCCGCCATTCGCGTACGCCCTTTTTTTTTTAAGTCACCCGTGATAGGCTACGTGACGATTGACGTAGCCTATCACGGCTGACTTTGCAGATCTAGCCGTGATAGGCTACGTGAATCGTCACGTAGCCTATCAGGGGGCGTTTAAAAAAAAAAAAAAAACACTTTTGCGTTCGCGGCCGGGCGAGGCGGGAAGCCTCCCCCCCGGCCTGAATTTCGGCTGGGACAAGGCGGGAAGCCTCCCCCCCGGCCTGAACTTCACGGGGGGAGCAGCGAAGCGCCTCCCCCCCACCGTGAACGTCCTTCGACGACAGGTAAGGGACTTTCGTCCACCCCTAGAAAATATCAATCACTTTTCTTATCTTGGCAACCATCTCTCCACAAAAGCTGACATCGATGCTGAAATTCAGCATCGCCTGAGCTCTGCGACTGTATCATTCTCCCGAATGAAGTGTAGAGTGTTCAAGGATTGGGACATTTGCAGGGAGACCAAAATGCTTGTTTACAAAGCCATTGTACTACTGACCTTATTGAATGCCTGTGAAACATGGACCATCTATAAACACCACTCCCAACTTCTCAAAAAATTCCACCAACGCTGCCTCTGAAAAATTCTGCAAATTACTTGGGAAGACAGACGAACTAATGTGAGCATACTGGAAGAAGCAAAGACCACCAGTGTTGAAACAATGATTCTCCAACATCAACTTTGCTGGATCGGCCATGTTGTTTGAATGCCTGATTATAGTCTTCCAAAGCAGTTACTCTATTCCCAACTTATGAATGGAAAACGGAATATTGGTGGACAGCAAAAGAGATTTAAAGATGTTCTTAAAGCTAATCTAAAAAAAATGTCACATAAGGATTGAGAACTGGGCAGCTCTAACCCATGAGCATTCCAACTGGAGGTCAGCCTATATTAAAGGCACTATGGACTTTGAAGAACCACGAGTACAGAGCGAAAGGGAGAAACAAGCTCAGCGGAAGGCACGTCAAGCAAACCCTCACTGTGACCGCCTTCCACGTGGAAACCTATGTCCTCACTGTGGGAGGCTGTGTGGATCCAGAATCGGGTCAATCGGCCTTTGCAGCCACCTGCAGACCCACTGCTAGAGATTAATGTGTTGATTGACCCATCTTCTATGAATCTGTCTAATCCTTTTAAAGAGTTATCTATATAGACTCTATCTTTGGAAGACAATCTTACCCAGTCACAAGTGATCGCCATGATGATGATGATGATGATGAATACATGGTGAGGACAGAGTGGACAGGAGGGAGTTTTTTCTCCTGCTTTCACAATTTTCCACATAGTCCTCCAATGAAGGTGAATGGTGGGAGATTCAGGACTGATAAAAGGAAGTATTTCTTAGTACATAAACTATAGAATTCACTGCCACAGGATATAGTGATGACCACCAACTAGGATAGCTTTAAAGGGGATTAGACAAATTCATGGAGGATGAGGCTGTCATCAGTGGCTGTTAATCATGATGGCTATATATTGGGTTGGATCCTGGGTCCTGCCTGCAATGAATGGGAGGGCTATACTCATGGAAGTTATCGCCACCTGATTGGGGGGGGGTGGGAATGCTGATCAAATTTGCAGATGACACAAAATTGGGCGGGATAGCTAATATTTTGAAAGACAGAAACAAAATTAAAAGTGATCTTGATAGACTGGAGCGCTGGGCAGAAAACAACAGAATGACATTTAATAGGGATAAATGCCAAGTTCTGCACCTAGGAAAAAAGAAACCAAATGTACAGTTACAAGATGAGGGATATGTGGCTCAACCACACTACAAGTGAGAAGGATCTTGGAATTGTTGTCGATCACAAGCTGAATATGAGCCAACAATGTGATATGGCTGCAAAAAAAACAAAACAAATGCTCTTTTGGGCTGCATTAATAGAAGCATAGCTTCCAAATCCCAGGAAGTACTATTTCCCCTCTACTCAGCACTGGTTAGACCTCATCTGGAGTCCTGTGTCCAGTTCTAGGCACCACAATTTAAGAAGGATGCAGACAAGCTGGAGAGGGTTCAGAGGACGGCAACAAAGATGATCAGGGGCCTGGAAACAAAGCCCTATGAGGAGAGACTGAAAGAACTGGGCATGTTTAGCCTTGAGAAGAGAAGACTGAGGGGAGATACGATAGAGCTCTTCAAGTACTTGAAAGGTTGTCACAGAGAGGAAGGCCAGGATTTCTTCTTGATCATCCCAGAGTGCAGGACACGGAATAATGGGTGCAAGTGACAGGAAGCCAGATTCCGGCTGAGCATCAGGAGAAACATCCTGACTGTTCAAGCAATACGAGAATGGAAACAATTACCTAGGGAGGTAGTGGGCTCTCCCACACTGGCGGTGTTCAAGACGAGGCTGGACAGCCATCTGCTGTGGATGCTCTGACTTGAATGGATTTCTGCATTGAGCAGGGGGTTGGACTCGATGGCCTTGTAGGCCCCTTCCAACCCTACTCTTCTATGATTCTATGATTCTATGATGTATCAGCAGGCTTGGAGAAACCCAAAGGTTTTCAGAAATATAAAAAGGAAGAACACCAAAACAGCCCACTGGATACTCAGTAGCTGCAGAATGGTAGCTAATTGTTGCAGGGGGCGGGGGAATGGAATGGAGAATTGTGGAAAAAGGCAGGGCTGGCTAGAATCCTAAACAAATCACTCCACAGAGCAACATTTTGTTGCGGGTCCCATTTGTTAATGTTACAAATGCAATGCCATAGGAATAGTTTAAAGGGGTGTGTGTGTGCAAAGTTAATGACTTTTAGGACTCATTTCTTTCAATTACAGAAATTAAAACTCACTCACTGAAATCATTTGGACCTGGAAATATTTAACTCTGGCTGAATCATGCCCACAGTAATAATGGGAAAGGCCAGAAAGTAGTGTCTACCTTTATGGTGTGTCACATTTGCAGGCAGGACAAGGTAATGAATTTTCATCAGTTGTAATCTACTATAGATGAAGATAGTATGCAATTCATCATTTTAAAGAGACAGCATGTCAGTTTGTGATATATAAAGTGAATTAAGTCCTCTCTTAAATGTCATTGTAATGTCACATTACAGAATGCAAAGCACTTCTTTGCTAGTATTGTTTCTATAAGGAACCACAAGTTAGAAATCACAGCATAATGAATATTTGCAGGGACATCTGAATAAGATTTAATTTGTCATTTTACAAAGTATTTTGAAATCTTCATGTGAACCCAGCAATATCAATGCAAAATAGAAGCAATATGCTTCTACAATTTGTGCTTAATATTAATAGCTCCTTATATAGCCAACTAAAACATTGGCCATTTATGGCAATGAATAAATGTACAAATAGGCTACTATGTTATATTGTTCAACATGTCTTTACAGTCACACTAAAGATCTGGAATAAGAGCTAGTCTGCTCATAGTTTTGCCCTCCCCCTCCCCAGGAATGGGAGTCATCCATTCCTATGATCAATATCATATGTAAACGGATAATGAGCCGCATACTTTACTCAATCTTCCCTTTGTAAAGCTCCAAAACTGTCTTACATTTTTTCTATATAATTTGGTTTGGTTATTATGAGGCTGAAAAAAATTGTATATGTGCTGGTCAGTATCAGTCAAAAGGTCAGTTAAAGATTATTAGAATCGGGAGGCCAAGGATTTGCAGAAACGCTCAAGGAGCTACAATGGCACAGGGAGTTAGTTTATTTCCCCTGCAGAAGAAAAGGAAATAAGGAACTGGGCAGGAGGTTCAACAGATGGTCAGAGATATGAGGAGGTTTAGGAGTCATGACGACTGCATGGAGGAAAAAAGTAATGAGTGTTTGCAGGAAGCAACTGAAGGTTAGAGAAAGGATTCTGGGATAGGAATTTAGGGGAAAGTGAACAAGAAACTAACCTCCTAATTAGTTGAGAGGGGAGGGAACATGGTGTTTTAGGATATAAAAGGCATAAAGGCAGTTTTTAGAGGATACAGAAGAAAGAGAAGAGAGAGAAGAATTAAAGAACAATCACAGAAAAAGCTCAAGAGTCCTAGAGGAAGGAAAGGGCTGCTGGATCTGGAGGACTGCAAAAAAAAAAGAAAAAGAAAAAAAGCTGGACCTCTGACAGTAAGATATTGCTGGGAAAGAAAGAGCTTAGATCAAACAGGGAAACCATCTAGTTAGGTTAGCTGGATATGTTCATTCCTGGTTATTTTATTACCCTGTTCCTCACATGGATATGTGTATGTGTGTGTGTGTTGCTATGTGTGTATGTATTCAGAGATACAAAACATTTTGCTATTAACAATGTTTTTAGTAAACGTTTAAACTTAATTTTTGAAACTTTGTGGTCTCTTTTCTTGTTGGGTTACTCATTCCATGTCTAAAAGCCAAACCCAACACTACCTAAACGTGGACACTTGAGACCCAAGGAGTTTTAAGGTTGATTTGGATGAGACAATCAGGGGTAGGGGGAGAGATTTTTAGACATTATTGTGCCTGGATTCCCTTCCACACACAAAACAGGGCGTTACTGGTGTACAACATCTATATATCAACGTGTCACACACCTCATGGAAATTGCTGCTGTGTCTACATTGTTTATGTCAGTAGTTTTCAAATTGTGTTCTGGTGAATCCTTAGGTTCATTGGGAAATTAACAATAATAATTTTATTATTATTGAAGCAGCACAGACATCCAGAGCACAGGGGAACAGATTGGACACCACCCCCCTTGTCTCTGTTGGAGCCTTGAGAACCGCACCAGAGTGAGAGAGCGGAGCACGGAAGAGATCTGCTGCAGGCTGTAAGAAACCTGGCTGCTATTTTCTGAACTTTGTTTTCCTGGCATAGCTGTTGCGTTTTGTAGTGTTTATTAAAGCCTTCATGCATAGGAAAGATTTAGTTTACTGGGCTCTGGTTTACAGACTACTGAAAGATAATAATTGATATTGTGCTGGAATGTTTGATTTTGCCAATTTTGTAATTATTCTGAAATGTTATTATGTTAGTATCAGTGAAATCAGTTGTTTTATGATTGTAATGTGGTCCTATTATAATGATGCATTGGTATGCTTTTTTGTTGTCGTATTGCTATTTTGTTAGCCGCTTTGGGCACTTTTTGTGGAAAAGTGGCATATAAATTAAATGATGATGATGATTTTTTTAAAAAAAGTCATGAAGAACAATATTCCCTGAAAGTTGGCTTGCCCATCCACTACTGATCTTCTCCTGCAGTGTATAGCCTTTTATGTATGTATGCGGCATGCCCCGCATGCACACTGTGGGTTCTGTACATGGGAAAGCCTTACTGCTCAATGGCAACTATTATACTCTGGGCCCAGACTTCTGATAAGGAGACGTATGACATATATGACAAAGAGCCAGTGTGGTGTAGTGGCAAGAGTGTTGGACTAGGAGCCAGGAGATCTGGATTCTAGTCCCCACTCAGCCATGGAAGCTCACTGGGTGACTTTGGGCCAGTCACAGAATCTCTGTCCAACCTACCTCACAGGGTTGTTGTTGTTGTGAGGCTAAAATGGAGAGGAGGAGGATTATGTATGCCACCTTGGGTTTCTCAAAGAGGAAAAAAGACAGGATATAAATGTAATAAACAAACAAACAAATATATGTTTGGGTCCCAGACCACTATCTGGAGAAAAAATAACTCCTGAAAACATCAAACATGAGTCTCTGTGGTCCAAGGTATAGTGTGGCAATTCTGTATTTCACTCTGTTATTCTGCCTATCTCCAAATATCTCATGCTGGGGAAAGATTTCACTCTTCAGTTTTTCAGATTTCCAGACTTCTCCCTTGTGGCCATGACCATCATTTCCAAAAACACACTTCAGTGTGTTGTCTGTTGTTGTTGTTGTTGTTGTTGTTGTTAACAACATCATTATGATTTCAGGCCCTGCTTTCATCAGTGTACTGAAAATTTCCATAGAAATAAATGTTCTATTCCAATTAAAGGTCAGCATCACGGGGGGTTAGTAGAAGTGCACTGCTAGCCACAAGAGTAAGTGTAATTTGAATCATCAATAGAAGAATGAGTGACCTTTCTTGAAAGATGCAGCAGGAAGAGAAATGTCGATAAAAAAACAAGGGTTTTTTTTTTTTTGCATATCCCATTACACAAAGTTATTTCCTGTTTATATCCGCAGAGAGAGTCTCACTCCAAGCGACCAGTTTAGCGGTGAGGAGGAGCTGCCAATGCTGAAGTGAAATAAAAGCTTCCACACCGAGCCTTGAGTCCTGCCGCTTCAGTGAAACAATCAAATATGTATGAGCCGCCCTGCTCTTTTCAAAATAGCGAGATGCTTAGCACTAACAGCTCAGACAAACTGTTTTATCTTTTGCATTGTACCAGTCACTTTAAAATGCAAAGAATGCTGGCAAAGCGACGGCCTGTTCATCTGTCCTAAGCTCAAAGGACACTGAATAGCAAATGCAAACACTGTTGTGTATGTGACACATTCGATCAAATAGTTCACGGATGACACGGCCATTATTTCTACATATATACACAGTGTTACCAAAAGGGCTCACTACTCCTTTTCTATGAGATACTGCCACTTTATAGGAACTGTTTTTGTTCAGGATGGGGGCTGTTCATGAGTAAGCACTGGGCATTTACAGTGTTCTCATAATCTTCTTTCATTCTGTTTCTAAACATCAGGGGAAGTGCCCGCTATTGTGTAGCTAAATCTCCAGCATCCATGCACAAGAGTTATGCACAAGTGCAATAAAATCTGTAAGGAACAAAAAAGCTTTGGCACTGGGGTCCCTAACAAACCCCCCATTAGAATTCAGTGCCACAGAATCTTGAAAGTGACTGAGAGGGTAAAAGCTGTCAAGCAGATGGAAGGAAGAATGGAATGGAGTAGGGGGGAAGGGAGAGAAGTGGAAAATGAAAGATAAAATGTACAGAAGGAACCACCTCATTGCTTGGATAGGTCACTTCCTGTGTCACTAGGGATGGTGAGGATGCCTGATTCCATCCGGGAGTCTGACAGAACCCCCATGCCTGAACCCCTGAGCCATACTTGTCAGGCCCCTGCCCCCACTTGCCCCCTGCCTACATTTGCCAAACTGCCCTCACTCACCCAGGCAGTGGCACTGAGCTCCGCAATTGCCATTTTTCAGAAAAAAATGGTGATCACGAAAAAGCGCATATTTGCATATCAGCAAAATAAGGCCGTGAATAGCCCATATAGGCAAGATTACAGGCATCTGCTTGCATGTAATCTTGCATACATGGACCATTTATGGCCCCATTTTGTATATACCCGAATGTTCACATTTGCGAAAATGCTCATAATTTGCAAATGTGCAAGTAAGTGCATTTTCGCTAGGGATGGTGGAGAACTCTGCCACGGATTCCAGTGAGGCTGGATTCTTTAGAAACCAGCCGCCCAGAATCTGTGGCGGAACAGCCTCCTTCCCCCCCCCCCGCCCCCCTGCGGAATCCCCCCGGGACAGCACTTACCTGGGGCGGATGCGGCAGCAGCTCCGGCAACTCCAGCAGCAGCGGCTGGGCTCCTGGCCAGCCGCGGCAGGGCTGCTGCCACCACCATTGCCGTCTTTGGACTGTGATAGGCTACATAAGAATTTATGTAGCCTATCACGGCTAACCTCAAAACAACAACAACAATGCAGCGTACACAAATGGAGGCGGCTACGGCGGCCGCCATTTGTGTTCTCCATTTTTCACCGATTTTTTCACCGATTTCACCAATTTTTTCAGCGAAAAAAAAGGGGGATGCAAATAGCGTAGTGGATGCTATTTGCGTGCCTTCATTTTTCACCGTTCTAGCCTAGGTAAATATTTATGTAAGATTAAACAGCGAAATAAAAGGGAACACGAATAGCGTAGTGGACGCTATTTGCGTTCCTTCATTTTTCGCCGTTCTAGCCTACGTAAATATTTACGTAGGCTAGAACGGCGAAAAATAAAGGAACGCAAATAGCGTCCACTACGCTATTCACGTTCCCTTTTTACTTCGCTGTTTAATCTTACGTAAATATTTACGTAAGATAAATTGGCGAAAAATAGGGAAAGCAAATGGCGGCCGCCGTATCCGCCGCCATTTGTGTATGCTGCGTGGTGTGTTTGTTTTTTGAGGTTAGCCATGAAAGGCTATGTAAATTCTTACGTAGCCTATCATGGTTGTCTGGCTGGACACAAATGGCGGCTGTTACGGTGGCTGCCATTTGCATCCACACCAGGCCGTCTGCTCCGCGGCCTGGCCGTGGAGCGGAGCCAGCCGTTGAGGATTCCAGGGGGGAAGACCGGATTGCCTCCCCCCCCATCGAGGATTCTGCGGGGAGGGACGGAGCAAAGGTCAGTTTCGTACATTCCTAATTTTCGCAAATGCACATATTTGCACATATGCAAAATGGAGCCATGGATAGCCCATATAAGCAAGATTACAGGCATTTGCTTGCTGGTAATCTTGCCCCTATGGGCTATTCATGGCCCCATTTTGCTTATATGTGAATATGCACATTTGTGAAAAAGTGCACGTTCATGTATATGCAAAATGGGGGCATGAATGGCCCATATATGCAAGATTACAGGCAAGATAACCCCTGTAATCTTGCATATATGGATGATTTCTGGGCCCATTTTTCATATATGCAAATATGCACATTTTTGCAATCATTTTATTTTTCAAAAAATGGCAATGAAGGAGCTTGGCAAGGCTGCCTGGGTGAGTGTGTGGGTAGCTTGGCGAGCAGCAGGGAGCTTGATCACAGGTGTGGGTGCATACAAGTGGGGCCAGGGCTGGGCGGGTGCCTGGAGAACTCAGACGGGGGGGCACCCACCCATCCCTATGTGTTACATTGGGAAGCTATTTTAAAGTGTCTTCAGGGATAGAAGTAAAGCTCTATGAAGAAATCAGTGGAGAAATTCAAGATAGCAATGTAGCTGAGAGTGGGCAATTGTGTGTCCACTCCCCCCCCACACACACACACACAAACCCTAGCAGCAAAGAGTTCCCTCTGTTGCTGGTTGAGGATTTGGCTGAAGCTGACAGAGTAGAACAACCATTCAGTGTTATCCATCGGTTTTATCCCCACATTGCACATTGGGCTGAGAGGATATTACACAACAACCTTGCAATGTATCTCACTCATAAGTTACACCAATGGTCAGTCTGCTTAAGTTCATCTCTCAAATGTCCCTCCTCCAGGCCAAATCAAGTGCTCAGTTGCATTCAGAAACCTCATGCTCCATTGACCTGCATGCAGATCAGTTGTACATTTAAATGTTTTTTTTAAAAAAACTAACTACATAACTAAATTTTACACATGAAATAAGACCCAAGATTGAGCAAGAATTCCTGTCTCTGATACTAACTTTTGTTTTTTCAACCCCTCACCCCCACCCCCTCCGCCACAGGTTCAGGTAACACATGCACACCAGGGATACACTGAAACATTTTGTTACAGGGGCCCACTTGTGTATCCTAATAGCAAACTCAATAATCTGAGTACAGCTTGTTATGTTACGTAGCAAAAAAGGCACCATCCATGCATAAGAGGGAGGAATGAGCAGGGTTCAAGGGAACTTGAAGGACTGCAGAAGTACAAAATCTCTTGAGGGGGTGGACAAAAACAGCCCAATTAGGACTGAGCATGCTCAGTGGATGTGGAATACTTATTGACTGCTGAGGAATAACCCCAGCAGTCAATCTGACCAGTGAACACTGTGCGTATTTGGCAAAGGATAAAAAATCAGGGTGCTTTGGATTACATATCAATAAAATTTGAGCTGTTTGTTATAGAAATACCTTAACTTTTTTAATACCCTCCCATGCATGTAATTCTGCATATTCACATACTCCTGTAATGAACAAAAATCTTTACATCAAAATGATAATTTATGATAATTGACATGAAATACTTGTGAATGCTATGTTGTGTACTGATTTCCAGGGGACAGAGGGAAAACATTTTAAAAAATCTGATATTAACTGGTAAATTTCCTGGGCAACAAGCTGCCTTGGGTAAATAGCCAAACTTCATGCCTGTTTCCATCATTGATTTGCAACTGAAGCCGGAGTGCAGAATCTCAGGCCTGGGAGCCAAATCTGGCCTGCCTGTGGTCCCATCCTGGTCCTCTAGGTGGCCACACCCTTTGCCCTGGCTCCACCCACTTCCCCCAACCTCTGATCATTTGGTGCCTTCCCATCATGTGTGCACGTTGTCCCCATTCTAAATGGCTGAAATGCCTCCCTAAGGCTTAGCTACATACAATAAGAGCTTTAAGCTAAAATATGATGGTGTATTTGGGTATTTTGACCCTTTTGCCCTGACCACCACTGGAAGGCAGCCTCCAAAAGCATGTCTGAAATTGAATTCGGCCCTCGAGCTGAAAGAGGTTCTGCACCCCAGCTTGTAAAGGATAACATTTATCATTGACTGGCTCTAAACCAGGAATGGGCAACCTTTTTTTTCTGTCAAAGGTAACATTCCCCCATGGGTAATCTGTTGCAGGGGGGTACATTTTACTGGTGGGTGGGGCCAAAGCCAGTAGTGGGTAGACCCAGATCCAAATGTGGGTGAGGCCACTCTTTTTTTCTTTCTCATTCTTGCACTTCCTTCTCGCTCCCTCCCTCTCTCCCCAATATGCCCTTCTCTCTCTCTCCTCTTCCTTCCTGCCCAGCAATATAGATAGATAGATAGATAGATAGATAGATAGATAGATAGATAGATAGATAGATAGATCGTTGTTGTTGTTCAGTCATTCAGTCGTGTCCGACTCTTCGTGACCCCATGGACCATAGCACGCCAGGCCTTCCTGTCCTGCGCTCTCTCCCGGAGCATGCTCAAGTTCATATTCATTGCATCGGTGATGCTATCTAGCCATCTCATCCTCTGCCGTCCCCTTCTCCTTTTGCCTTCAGTCTTTCCCAGCATCAGGGTCTTTTCCAGAGAGTTTTCTCTTCGCATTAGGTGGCCAAAATATTGGAGCCTCAGCTTCAGTATCTGTCCTTCCAATGAGCACTCAGGGTTGATTTCGTTTAGGATTGACTGATTTGACCTCTTTGCAGTCCAGGGGACTCATAAGAGTCTTCTCCAGCACCACAGTTTGAAAGCATCAATTCTTCGGCGCTCAGCCTTCCTTAGAGTCCAGCTCTCACAGCCATACATTACTACTGGGAAAACCATAGCTTTGATTAGACGGACCTTTGTCGGCAAGGTGATGTCTCTGCTTCTTACTATGCTGTCTGCGTTTGCCATAGCTTTCCTCCCAAGGAGCAAGCGTCTTTTAATTTCATGGCTACAGTCACCGTCTGTGGTGATCTTGGAGCCCAAGAAAGTAAAATCTGTCACTGCTTCCATTTCTTTCCCTTCTATATGCCAGGAAGTGATGGGATCAGATGCCATGATCTTCATTTTTTTAATGTTGAGTTTCAAACCAGCTTTTGCACTCTGCTCTTTCACCCTCAACAAGAGGCTCTTGAGATCCTCTTCGCTTTCTGCCATTAGGGTGGTATCGTCTGCATATCGGAGGTTGTCGATAATTCTCCCAGCAATCTTAATTCCGACCTCTCATTCATCCAACCTGGCATTTCTCATGATGTACTCTGCATATAAGTTAAATAAGCAGGGTGACAATATGCAGCCTTGTCGTACTCCTTTCCCAATTTTGAACCACTCGGTTGTTCCATGTCTGGTTCTTACTGTTGCTTCTTGACCCTCGTACAGGTTTCTCAGGAGACAGATAAGGTGGTCTGGTACTCCCATCACTTTAAGAATTTGCCACAGTTTGTTGCGATCCACACAATCAAAGGCTTTAGCGTAGTCAATGAAGCAGAAATAGACATTTTTCTGGAATTCTCTTGCTTTCTCCATGATCCAGCGAATGTTGGCAATTTGATCTCTAGTTCCTCTGCCTCTTCAAAACCCCGCTTGTACTTCCGGTAGTTCTCGGTTCGCATACTGCTGAAGCCTAGCTTGTAGGATTTTGAGCATCACCTTGCTGGCATGTGAAATGAGCGCAATTATGCGGTAGTTTGAACACTCTTTGGCATTGCCCTTCTTTGGAATTGGAATGTAAACTGACCTTTTCCAATCTTGTGGCCATTGTTGAGTGTTCCAGGGCTCATCAGGGCTGATTCCCAAGATGGCGATGTTCAATCTTGCCATCTCATGTTTGACCACCTCCAGCTTACCTTGATTCATTGATCTGACATTCCAGGCAACCCACACCAGTATTCTTGCCAAGAAAACCCCATGGAATGTATCACAAGGCTAAAAGATATGATGCCGGAAGATGAGCCCCTCAGGTCGGAAGGTGTCCAATATACTACTGGGGAAGAGCAGAGGGTATTTCCAAGTAGCGCCAGAAAGAGTGAAGCAGCTGGGCCAAAGCCGAAAGGACACTCATCTGTGGATGTGTCTGGTGGTGAAAAGAAAATCCGATGCTGTAAAGAACAATATTGTTTAGGAACCTGGAATGTCAGATAGATAGATAGATAGATAGATAGATAGATAGATAGATAGATAGATAGATAGATAGATAGAAAGATGATAGAGATACAGATACACACACACACACACACACACATATATATATATATATATAGAGAGAGAGAGAGAGAGAGAGAGATTGGTGTAAAGCGGCACAACAGAAAAGAAACAAGGAGGCTCTGGATCCACTATGGATGCAGTCAGTCTTAAGGTAAAATATATAAGAAAGAGAGAGATTAATAGCCTTAATCTGGAGGATAATTCATAAGCATTATACCAGTCACACCTCTGTTTTTTCTCCTAAGGTGTTTCATCTCCAGGCATTCCTAACCGACGCTCCTGGTATCTATTTAACAGCACAGTTATTGATGATGGCGGAAGACGAAACATTGAGCTCAAAGAATAATTTTTAAAATACTCTGTTATTAGTCTCTCTCTGTCTTTCGTGTGTGTGTGTATCTGACACTTCTGAGTAATGGCATGTGAGAGTGAGCTGGGTACATGTGTCTGACTATGCCAGATTTTGCTTGGTTCTACTCAATCCACATTGTCAGTAGGCCAGCCCTACCCAGCCTATACCTCCAATTATCCCCAACCAGCAGTCACCATACATGCTGGGAATTATGGAAGTTGCAGTCCCAACACATCTGGAGGGCACCAGGTTGGGGGAGGCTGCTGCAGGCCGATTCAGGTCTATGAACTGGCCTTAAGCCCTGAACTGGCCTTAAGCCCTGAACTGGCCTTAAGCCCTGAACTGGCCTTTATCCCTGAATAAAAAGATCTGACTTTGGGCAAGAGATGCTTGCCTGATGGAAGGTTGGTGACAATAAGTGGCCATCTCTCCACACCTTGATGTGGACAGGTTTTATGTCCTCCCTGATCTATTGAGTTTCAGTCAGTTAAAACCAGCCAGAGAATGAAATAATTCATCTCTTTCCTATAGAACATCTAAACTGACCCTATTTTCTTGTTTCTCCTTTGTCCAAAATGCTGCACTTCTGTGTACTGACTCCATTCATTTTTATTGCATTTCTTACATTTCAAATTTCTTTTAGTTAATTCAGCAGAGACAAACTTCTGTTTTTAAGAAAATGGTCCACAGAGAACGTATATGTTGTCATTTGTTTTGAAGGTATGTTTATAAGGCCAGCAGGGTGGGGGATGATACACTTTCATCAATTTTGATGTCATTTTTGTTTTCAAGAACAGCTGTTCCAAGAAACATCAGTCGATTCCACATTAAACGTGTTTTGCTTTCTGAGCTCAGCCAACACAGGAGGGAATTATTCATGCCAATCTAACAAGATCCTTGCCAATGGAAATATGAACTTCATAGGTTTAGTGTATGTGCCACTCACTTATAGGCAAACAAAAGCTGTAGGATGCAAGGCAAAGGGGAGCCTTTTGTTCTAGGAACTCCACGGGGGGGGGGATGTTTTTTCTCCAGAACAAAATGGATTCATACCTTTGAGCTCTTGCCACTTTCATCCCTTTCTGAGTAAACATAGGATGGAAAACTTTCAGCTGCACTTTGTGAAAGGACCAGTAAGTTTTTGAATTTCAGGAGCCCATCACATCCACCATTATTAGAGTTCCCCCTAGCTTTACTTGGGTTTAGAAAGAACAACACATTGCTTTATTGGTAGGGATGTTGGTGAAGTGAAATTCACCCAAAGCAGGCTCAGGAATGAAGTTCCAGGGCTCATTCAAGCTTACCTCAAAATCAAAGTGACCTTTAACAAATCCCCAAACACTCCTCCATTTGTTCCTATGGGGTCAGTCATGCGGGGATGACCTTTGGTCCCTCTCCCATTTAATTTTCTTACTGCCGGGCCTTTACCCTCCACTCCAGCAGTAGGCAACCTTGTTGGCCCCGTGGGCCCATCTGGCAATTTTGAAAAACTGTCCTCTCCACCACCACAAAATGGGTGTGCTGCAGATGATAGCATTGGCCTGCAACAACCTACCATTTTCATTTCTTAAGGATGTCGCTGACCCTACCATGTAGCCCAGAGGCATTCATGGGAAAGGAAGGAGGCAGCATCCGGTGGCTCTCACTTAACTTTGAAGCGATCCCAGCTGACTTTAATATGTTTTGTTATTTTTAAAATTAAAAATAAAAGTAAGAGAGGTTGGGAACCACAACATGTGCCAAGAAAGGTGTTTGAGCATGCACTAGTGCCAATGGGTGCCATGTTGCCTACCACTGCTTTACCACAGCCCATGTGGTTGCTTTTAGCGTTTCACTCTTTCAGCCCCATAGAAACTAATGAAACCATTTGTTCCTATGGGGGATGGGGAAAAGCTGCTGAGATGGGGATGATTCTTCCAAACCTTTAGATTGGATTGACAAAAATCCCTGAAGGGAACTTTGGGAACTTACACATCTCTGCTTTTGGAAATCATGGGGTCTAATGTTGTGGTTTTGGGACATGGCTTGTGGACATTAAAGGTGATGATATAACATCTGACAAGAATCCAAGTTAGATGTATCAAACTCAACTGCTGTTTCACCTAGGACATGCTGGCGTGGCAGCTGCCTGCATTCTTGGCTGAGAACCAGAAAGTTGGAGAAAGTGTTCTTGGGCAAGGGAGATACCATGGACAAAGCAGTTACATTTCTGTACTGCAGGCATGCAGTGATTTGGCATTAGTCCCCATAAGCTGTGAAAATGGGCAATGAGCCAGCCTGGGCTAAATCTATTTTCCATGTGGGATTTCCAGGACTAGATGTTCAGTTGGTCTCCAAAATAAGCAATGTGCCACCAGCATCCTCCCCTAATATTCCTTCCATCTGGAGAAAAACAGCAAAAGCTCTCCATTCAAGCTCTGGATGTAGGATAGTGGCTGATCTGCTTCAAAGGATTCAGACCAAATTACCTACTGCCAGGCCTCCAGTAGCATACAGTTTGTTGGATCATGGTTTCCATCTGAGTTGTGTGTCTGAAATGTGTGGACTGAGTAATGGCAATGGTATCATGTGGCATTTGAAAATGCACTTAAAGGATCCATGCTGGCCTGTACCCTGAGCAGCCTTTTGTTGGAAGACTTCCTGTCTCCTGATAGTATTTCACAACCCAATATATTCTCTGCTTTGCCAAAAACAATGTCAGAAGAAATTAAGTGATACTATAGCTGATGTAGCTAACAAATGCACAGTGCTTATTTTGTGTGTTCATATGTGTTTGAATTTTAAAACAGTAGACCAGAAAGCCATTTAACTTTCATTTATATTGTCCTCTTCTGTTTAAAATGAGTGTTTTCTGCTGCATAGCATTAGCAATACAAACTTTGTGGTGTAGCTTCCCTAAGCAACACCCCTTTGGGACAATATGAGCAAGTACCATGACCAATGCAGAAATAACTAGGTATTGGGAGAAATTTGTTCAGTTCGCATTTTAATATGTCATATAATTTAGTATATTCAAGTAATACAGAAACATGTGAAATGTAAAATATAGTTCATGTATTTTTAACCAATATGTGAATCGAAACTCAGTTATCTTTCAAGATTTGCATTTCTCTGAATTTTATAATGGAGTTCTCAAATCGAAAAATGCAAACAAAAGTTCATGTATTGGGGGGAGTATACAAAAAATGCATATATTCATGAAAATAACATCAAAATGCATTATATTAGGAAAAGTGCTGCACAAAAGATGTGATTAGACAAAATTGCATACAAAAATGCATGTATTCGCAGAAATGTGCACAAAAATGTGTTCAAATTTTGATGCCAACATCTTTAAAAGGATTCTCAGTGTCTGGGAAGAACCAGACTTAAGACTGGAAAAGTTCTCAAAGTTTGGAATGAACCAAACATAAGACTGGAAAAATGAGAAATTGAGAGAACCCGAAATCGAGAGATTCATCCATCCCTGGTAATAACCATGTATCTGGATTTCTTTCCTTCTTTCCTTCTTTCATCTCATTTGAAGTTAACTTTAGTACCAGTCTCACTAGGCAGGGGAAAACTACTGTCATATTAGTACAGATACACATATCTAATGTGGTGCTACTTAAAGCTAAATCCAAAAGATGGTATGAAGTTATCAGACCCTTTCTTGGCAGAGTTTCCTATGCTTGAGCATACATGACAGGCAACATTCAACCAGTGCTGCTTTTCTGTCACTACCGGATCCTGAGGGAAATTCTGCACATAATGAATTTCACACTGTCATGAAGTTCTAAATCAACCTCCCTCAATCTGGTACTGTCTAGATGACAACTCCCAGCATTCCTGACCATTGGCCATGTTGACTGGGGCTGATAAGACTTGAAGTCCCAATCATCTGAGGGACACCAGGTTGGGGAAGACAATGCTATAGGCACTGAAGCCTTTACTGGGAAAGAAGCTGGCCATTCTACATGCAAGTATATAAGCCAATACAACATACTTTGAACTGTAATGTGGCCACACCTACAAATTATTGTTATATTATTATTGTCATTGTTGTTGTTATTGCATTATTTCCCACCACAAAAAGCAGTCTCAAAATGACTTACACACACAATACAGAAGTCCATGAGTAATATAACCGTGGTGGTGGTGGTAGAATCAATATACAATATAATTAGCACAATAATACAAATAAAAATAAGTACCATAAAAACAAAATCTAAAAACAATAAATATGAAAAGTGTTCATCCACAAATATACAACATCTCTCCCCACCACCACCACCAGCCCAGAATGAACATCACAAGAGCAGCCCACAAAAACAGTTGCTATACAGTATTTCCCAGTATTATTCATCTGGTGAAGATAATGGTCCAGCCTGAATGTAATATTAAACCATGGTTTAGTATTATATAGATAAGCTGCAGCAAGCCTTGGACTTATGCTTTCCTCCCTCTTCCTCCTCCAGCCACAAAGAGAAGGTCAGAAGCGTCTGTTTCCATTTTAGAGTAACCACTGTTCAGTATGACATCCAAACCCTAACTGGTTAAATCTGAACTATGCTTAGCTGAAGCCATGGTTTGAAGTTGCCTTGTTCCAACTAACCATAGTTAAGAATAAGATTAACCACAGGTTGTTCAGGTCCAGAAACCTAGGAAGGTGCTGTTAATTAGGGATGTATGATAATTTCATTGTCTGCAAATCAAGAGAACATGGCCTATTTGCAATCCTGAATGTGAATGTAGTGCTTTTCTTTTTCTTTTCTTTTTTGGAGACATGTTCACAAATTCCTGAATTTGCGATTGCGTTCGAAAAATGTGTTATTTTTTAAAAATGCATTTTCCCACTTCATTCAATGGGGGATAATGTGCATTTGACAATATACACAGACATCCATATTCTTCTCATTCAAAATGCATAGTTTTCCCATGTAAATGAGCCAAAAAAACAGATTGAAAACAAAAACAGTAGTGGAATGAAACGAGATCTGAAGTGATGTTCAGAGAATTTGTTGCTGTTCAGTATCTGTCCTTCCAAAGAGCACTCAGGGTTGATTTCCTTTAGGATTGACTGATGTGACCTCTTTGCAGTCCAGGGGACTCATAAGATTTTGAGCATCACCTTGCTGGCATGTGAAATGAGCGCAATTGTGCAGTAGTTTGAACACTCTTTGGCATTGCCCTTCTTTGGAATTGGAATGTAAACTGACCTTTTCCAGTCTTGTGGCCACTGTTGAGTGTTCCAGATTTGTTGGCATATTGAATGCAGCACTTTAACAGCATCATCTTTTAGATTTTAAATAGCTCGGCTGGAATACTGTCATCTCCGCTAGCTTTGTTGTTACTAATGCTTCCTAAGGCCCACTTGACTTCACTCTCTAGGATGTCCGGCTCAAGTTCAGTGACCGCACTATCATGGCTATCAGGGACATTCAGATCTTTCCTGTATAGTTCTTCTGTGTATTCTTGCCACCTCTTCTTAATCTCATCTGCTTCTGTTAGGTCCCTGCCTTCTTTGTCCTTTATCTAGGGGTGCACGAAACCCACTTACCTGTCCTCAAAGCTTTTCACGGTGGGGGGGAGGCGCTTCGCTGCTCCCCCCGCGAAGTTCAGGCTGGGGGGGGGAGGCTACCCACCTCACCTGGCCGAAATTCAGGCCAGGTGGGAGGCTTCCCGCCTCTCCAGGCCGAAATTCAGGCCGGGGAGGAGGCGCCTCGCCTTGCCCGGCCGCGAACTAAAAAGTTTAAAAAAAACAAACGCCCCCGTGATAGGCTACATGACGGTTAATGTAGCCTATCATGGCTAGATCTGCAAAGTCAGCCATGATAGGCTACGTAAATCGTCACGTAGCCTATCACGGGTGACTTAAAAAAAAAAAAAAGCGCATACGCAAATGGCGGCCCCCATAGGGAGCCGCCATTCGCGTTCCTTATTTGGTCGCTGTAGTCTACGTAAATCTTTTATCCGTACGTGCTTTTTTTTTTAAAGTCACCCATGATAGGCTATGTGACGATTTATGTAGCCTATCACGGCTGACTTTGCAAATCTAGCCATGATAGGCTACGTTAATCGTCACATAGCCTATCACGGGGGCATTTGTTTTTTTTTTCTTTTATTGGACTGGCGGCGGCGGCAGCCGGTCAAAAGACCGACTGCTGCTCCCGCCCCGGACGAAGACCCGCTGAACCGCCGGCCGGACTCGCCGCCTGGAGGGACATTCGGCAAAGGTAAGTCTCGTCCCGGGGGGCTGCGGGGGGTGGGGGGTGCGGAGAATTTCTCCCCGAAACATGTTCAGGGGGCCGAACACATTGGTGCTCGGCCCCCCGAAGTTTCGGGGAGAAATTCTCCGCCAACCCTACCTTTATCATGCCCGTCTTTGCACAAAACGTTCCCTTGAGATCTCCAATTTTCTTGAAGAGATCTCTAGTCTTTCCCATTCTGTTGTTTTCCTCTATTTCTTTGCATTGTTCATTTAAGAAGGCCTTCTTGTCTCTCCTTGCTATTCTCTGGAACTCTGCATTCAGTTGGATATATCTTCCCCTTTATCCCTTGCTTTTCGCTTCCCTTCTTTCTTCAGCTACTTGTAAAGCCTCCTCAGACAGCCCCTTGGCTTTCTTGCATTTCTTTTTCTTTGGGATGGATTTCGTTGCTGCCTCCTGAACAATGTTACGGACCTCCATCCATAGTTCCTCATGCACTCTGTCTATCAGGTCTAATCCCTGGAATCTATTCCTCACCTCCACTGTATATTCATAAGGGATATGATTTAGGTCATACCTGAATGGTTTAGTGGTTTTCCCTACGTTCTTCAATTTCAGCTGAAATTTTGCAACAAGAAGCTCATGATCTGAGCCACAGTCAGCTCCAGGTCTTGTTTTTACTGACTGTATGGAGCTTCTCCATCTTTGGCTGCAAAGGACATAATCAATCTGATTTCGATATTGACCATCTGGTGATGTCCATGTGTAAAGTCGCCTCTTGTGCTGTTGGAAAAGAGTGTTTGCTATGATCAGCATGTTCTCTTGGCAAAACTCTATTAGCTTTTGTCCTGCTTCATTTTGTACACCAAGGCCATGCCTGCCTGTTATCCCGGTGATTTCTTGACTTCCTACTTTAGCATTCCAATCCCCTATGATGAAGAGGACATTTTTTTTGGTGTTAGTTCTAGAAGGTGTTGTAGGTCTTCATAGAACCCATCAACCTCAGCTTCTTCAGCCTCAGTGGTTGGGGCATAGACTTGAATTACTGTGATGTTGAATGGTTTGCCTTGGATTCGTACTGAGATCATTCTATCATTTTTAAGATTGTACCCCAGTACTGCTTTTCCCACCCTTTTGTTGATTATGAGTGCTACTCCATTTCTTCTAAGGGATTCTTGCCCACAATAGTAGATATGATGGTCACCTGAATTAAATTCGCCCATGCCTGTCCATTTTAGTTCACAGATTCCCAAGATGGCGATGTTCAATCTTGCCATCTCATGTTTGACCACCTCCAGCTTACCTTGATTCATTGATCTGACATTCCAGGTTCCTAAACAATATTGGTCTTTACAGTATCGGATTTTCTTTTCACCACCAGACACATCCACAGCTGAGTGTCCTTTCAGCTTTGGCCCAGCCGCTTCACTCTTTCTGGCACTACTTGGAAATACCCTCTGCTCTTCCCCAGTAGCATATTGGACACCTTCCGACCTGAGGGGCTCATCTTCTGGCGTCATCTCTTTTAGCCTTGTGATATGTTCCATGGGGTTTTCTTGGCAAGAATATTGGAGTGGGTTGCCATTTCCTTCTCCAGTGGACCACATTTTGTCAGAACTCTCTGCCATGACCTGTCCGTCTTGGGTGGCCCTGCACGGCATAGCTTATGGCTTCACTGAGTTACGCAAGCCCCTTCGCCACAACAAGGCAGTGATCCATGAAGGGGTCAGAGAATTTAGGTAAGGTCAAAATTGTTGATTCTCTCATCCCTACTGTTAATATAAAATGAAAGGTTCTAACCTCCTCCCTGTGACCAAGGGTGGGGGGGGGGAGAGGGAAGGGCATGAGGCAGAGCCAGAGGCTCACTGAGGCTTGTTCTCAAAATGCTAAATAAAACGGTAATGGTTTATCATTACACCATCCCAATATTTTCCACAATCCAAAAGATTTACTTTAAAACTGTACCATTTCCTTTAACCTGAACATTATTTCCATTTTAAGAACATTTTTAAAGGTTCTTGCTGTAGGGCCTCTGCAGTTTTAGTGTATGACTAAGAAGAAAACTGGTAAGAATCTTGATGTTGTATCATGAACCTGAAACAGCTGAAGCAGAAAAAAACTTCCTGGCTTAAAGATCTAAAATAAATTTTACAAAGAGAGTTGTATCCCGCTGGCTTAGCTCGTATTGCCATCTTAAATGCCATATCCTTTTAACTGTCCTTGAGAGTTGTGAGCACAGACTTTAGTATAGGTGTGTGTGTGTGTGTGTGTGTATAGCAGAGTCTCTTGCTACAGGAACACAAGCAAGTTTGGGGTTGGGGAGTTCCAAGCAATGAAGCAGATAATAAAGAGTGTCTGGTAAATGGCTAGAAGGCACTGGAAAATCAACCAAATAAACTCAGGGAAAGTGTGACTAAAACAGGATAGGAGTATTGGGCACAATTAAAGGCATCCTGAGGCCTGAATGAGTCAAAGAGTTGCCCAAAGAGGCCACTGGTTCTTACTCCACCAATCCTTTGGACTGGCTATATCAGGGGTGGGCAGTTAATATGCACATTTTTACACACTTTTTTTCCTGACAAGCTATGTCTTCAAGCTTTGGAAGAATGCATACTTTGGGATGCAACTCTGCCTTGGCTCATGTATTGGTTCAAGAGGTGCAAATTCACATTAAAAACTCAACAGAGAGAATTTCTCACCCAGTCCTAGGCATCCTTAGGTATTATGTAGATTGGCTGCATTCTGTTGTGGAATTTATTGTTGCTGGTGTCCCATTCTGTAGTTACTTGAGGCTCACATGGAAAGCCAATAGCATCTGATGGAGTCAGATCAAGCCAGGTAAAGTTCAGTCTAGTAAGCAGTGTCAGGTCACAGCAGGCAAGGTCAGGTTAAGCAGATACAATCTGACCAAGGTAGATGAGTCAAGAAACAACAGGCAATGTCAGGGCAAAAGCAGAGGGCAGTAGGGATGGCAGAGAATTCCGCCACGGATCTCGGTGAGGCCAAATGCCAGTGCATTCAGCCCCCCGAAATCTGTGGAGGAACGGCCTACCCCCCCACGGATCCCCCCCCCCGGGACAAGACTTACCTGGGGCGGATCTTCCGGGTGGCGGCGGCTCCAGAGGCAGCGGCGGCAGCAACAGCAGTGGCTTGTCTTCCAACCGGCTGCCGCCACCCCCATTTGCAGTCTTGTCGGGTTGTTGTTGTTTTTTTTTACAAGACGTGATAGGCTACATAAAGACTTACGTAGCCTATCACGTCTGGCTTAAAAAAAAAAAACCACGTATGCAAATGGCGGCAGCTACGGCCACCGCCATTTGCATTTCTTATTTTTGGCCATCTTAGTCTACGTAAATATTTACATAGACTAAGACGGCGAAAATAAGGGGAACGCAAATAGCGTAGCGGATGCTATTTGCATTCCCCCTTATTTTCACCATCTTAGTCTATGTAAATATTTACGTAGACTAAGACGGCCAAAAATAAGGAACGCAAATGGCGGCGGCCGTAGCTGCCAGCATTTGCGTACACGCATTTTTTTTTTTTTAAAGCCAGAGGTGATAGGCTACATAAGTCTTTACGTAGCCTATCACGGCTCACTACAGGGATGCAAGCAGCAGTGGCTACAGCCGCTGCCATTTGCGTCCCTGCTAGCCAGCGGCCGGATGTCCGGATGCTGGCGGAGCTGGCCAGCGGCTCCGCAGAATCCCTGCGGAGCGGAGCTGGCCAGCCAGGATTCCGGGGGGAGGGACGGAGCGCCTCCCCCCCCCAGCGGAACCCGGTCGAGCCAGGTGAGGGGAGTTTCGTACATCCCTAGAGGGCAGATGTAAACAGGACCTTGGATAGCTCTAAAGGGGTTCTACTTGCTGGATCTCTCTCCTACTATGACAATAGGAGAGTGTTGTCTCAGCAGTAAACTAAAGCCAAATGAAGCTGTATCTAGGCTGACAGGGCCTGTAACGTGGCCAAGTCCTCCCCACCAGGAGGAGCTGACTAAACTGTTAAAGGGTGCTCAACTGTTTTTGCAGTCTTAGAATTCTGTGAGACTGGGGAGATGGTGGTTCTGCTGGAGACTCATCCTCTGAGTCAGGGTACAGTGGCAGGGCTGTGTCCTCTGGCTGGGAGGCTCCTGAATAAGATACTGGCTGATCTGCCTCCAGGTTCTTTGTCTGTATAAGAGTGCTGTGCTGTACATTGGAAGATCCGAGGGTCATGACAGTTGCCTTGGACATTTTTATTTTTTTTATAGAAAGCTGGGATATAATTGTAACAAATAAATAATTAAATTTCCCCACTTTGGGCAGAGAAAATTGCCTGAGGCAGAGAGAAGTTGCTAAGAAGCTGTTTGCCCTCTCTACTTTGCATCCCAGACAGAACAAAAAGTGAAGGATTACTCTAGGAAGGTGATCCCAGGACTCAGAAAGAGAGATATTTATTGCATTTTTCTCCCACACTTCCTCCTAGGAGTGTAAGGCAGAATGTATTGTTCATCTCACTCACTTCTTACCTCACAACAACCCTGTGAGGTAGGTTAGGCTAAGACATAGTGACTGGTCCAAGCTTACCTTGTGAACTCCACACCTGAGTGGGGTTTAAACCCTATTCTCCCAGGTCCTATTACAACTTTGTAACCACTATAACATGCTAAATTTGATATCTGACAAAGGAAAGACATGGCAGCAAATAATATTCAGAAATAGTGCTGTGCTTGCCAAAAGAGCATATCCCCTGCATTTTCAGTGTTTACCCAGTGCCCTGACTTAAAATGTCTCTACACTGCATGAAAAAAGTGATCTACTACAGCAGGGGTGGGCTGGGCACACACTTATTTAGCAAGTTGAGAAACTGTAGTGGGTACCACCACAAAATAGCTGTGCTGCAGATGAAAGCATCAGCCTGCAACTACCCGCCATCTTCATTTCCTAAAAAGGTCTCTGAGCCCCATGTGTGGCCCAGAGGCATTTATGGGGAAAGACGATGCGAGCAGCTAGAGGCCCTCACTTTGCCTTGAAGCAATTCCAACTGCCAGTAAAAAAAAGTTTTGGTTTTTTTAAAATCAAAATCAAAAGTAGGACAGTAGGGAACTCAACCCTGCCCACTCTGACTGCCACTCGCCAGACCCCTGCATGCAGTGAGCCATCTGGCAGTCTGTGAGCACCCAGGGAGCAGCGTGCAGGATCCCTTTGCTCTTCCATTTTGCACAGGATGGCAGCTGTTCCGTAAATAGCCATTTTACATAAACGGTGGCCATAAAGAGGTCCAGGTGACGGACTCGACCTTGGGGGAGCTGGGGGTGGCGACGGCTGACAGGAAGCTATGGTGTGGGCTGGTCCATGACATCATGAAGAGTTGGAAGCAACTGACTGAATAAATAACAAATAAAGAGGTCCATTTACACAAAATTGCAGGCACAAATGTAACGTTCTAATTAGACCATTTACCCCTGTAATTTTGCGTGAATGGACTGCTTTATGGGCGCCATTTATATAAAATGGTGATTTATGGAAAAAGCTGAGCTGCCATTCTGCACAAAATGCTGGCTCAGTGGAGCAGTGGGACTGCCATACTTGCCTGAACTTGCATACTTGCATGCCAAGTTGGGCAAGTGCGGGGGGCCACAGACCCCAGTCTGGGGGTCCAAGCTGGTGGGAACCCACCAAGCTCAAGCCCCCAAACAGATGCTGGCAACATCCCTATAGGAGAGGTTGAGCACTTCGACAGGTGCCCAGAAAGATGTCCGAGGGTGCACTGGAGCTCATGGGTGACACATAGCCTACCCCTGTACTACATAAAGGATTAGTCACATAAAGATAATTAAGCTGTAAGCATATGCAAGATTTTCTTTATTGGCATAAACAAACTGACTGGTTCCCACCCTCTATTCAGCCAGCATGAAACCTCTGGAGAAAGTAAACTTCCTATCCTACACCTATTTCCAATCTCATCAAAGCCCTACTGGGTATCTATTAACTGACTAGATCTCTAAAGGAGAATGACAATATACAAGGATGAACTACTGTTCCCCCTCTTCCCTTATTAATGAACTATCTTCCTTTGGTTGTGCCTGGAAAGCACCCTCCAAGGACCATCACCCCTTCTTGGTAAGGTCTTCAACACCCAAGACTCTTAACTGCCTGGAAACACCAGCCCTTCCCTCTCTTCCATTTTCTCCCTGAGTTCCTGAGCTGCCTTTCATTACCACACTGGTCTCTTATTCCCTGATCATGCCCCTTTCCTTCCCCAGGCCCAGGAGTTTCTGGCTAGTGTCTGCCTTGCATACTGGGATCATTGGCCCATCTCCTCCATTCAGACAGAATCTAAGTGGAAGGATCTTCCTTTCCTTCATCTCTAACCCTATTTCCCTGCCTTTTCTCCATCGTACTGCAACTATCCCCTTCTTCCCTCCTTCCTGTCTAAACTGAAGCTACACTGTACAGCTGTGGCATGGACTGACTCTCCAACCCCTCCTCCTTTCCCTTTCTTTTTCCTGGGAAGCCTCAAACCTAACCATTTAATTGCTGTTTAGTATATTTATCTCAATAGAATCTTTATTTTCTGGAAAAATCCTGACTTGTCTCCATTGCTCCTAGAGGTACCTTTTGAGGGCACTCCTTTACCCATCCTTAATCATCCCAGTTACCCATGCTTGGCTCTTCTGTAGTTTGGTTAGTATGCTAATAGGACCGGTCTCTACTGGAATGCTATCAGACTGTCCTCTGGTAGAACAGGATTGGGGTCACATTGGGAAGAGTTTTCTCCTAGCACACCATTTGAACTAAATTTCACCAATCTTATTATTCCCCAAACACAGAGAAATAGTTTGCAGACATAATTACAGACATGTACAGGCTTCATTATGTCTGCTATGGAAATGTGCTTAGTGGGAGTCAATCAATTTGAAAAGTTGTTGCTGCTAGGTTTTCTACAACTCCCCCCGCCACAAGTGTTTGGTGTTACAGTAACACTTCCCATGATTGAAAAATCTTAATAGCTCCTCTGAAGCCATTAAAACCTATTGTTTCAGTGATTTGCAAACACAAGGTTTCTAAATAGGTCTTGAGCAGACAGACAAATCGATCGGAAGTTTGTTTTTCTAGTCAGGCTTTGAATCTGTGTCCCCAGGTGGGCCTTGAGACAGCATACCAAAAGCTGCACTGGAGACACTATGGCTATACATCATGATTTGTTTACTCCCCAAGTAGTCTTTAGCTCAGTTTGGCACTTCGTACAAGGTCACATTTTACAGTACAAGGGAAAATGCTGTACTAGGTAGTGCTTATACAAAACAGAGAAATCACCCATGGTGCCACCTATTTTCAGACCTAATTCCTGTTGCATAATTTCATACACACAATTGGCCTCCCTGTGGTCAAGCTCAATGTTGTATTAGTAACATCTAAAAGCATCACTTGTGTTACTCAAATTGCATGGTCACTTCCAAAGCCCATGTTGCACCTCCACTGGGGCTCAGTGAGGAGTAGCCAGTAAGTGTGTTACTTGTTTATGTGAAGCACAGACACGAAGGGCACAATCCTATGCGTGTTTAGACAGAAAAATAATCCTGTAACGTCCAGCATTCCTCAGCCAGCATGGCTGGCTGGGGAATACTGGGAGTTATAGGACTTTTTTTTCTGTCTAAACATGCATAGGATTGAACCCAAAATTGTTTTTATACACACATGATTAGAGAATGTATTCTCCAGGATCAACTGTTGAACTATGTTGCATGATGAAATAAGAACTGAACATATATACCGACAGCTCCTCAGTACATCAGCCCATGAATTATACTATGTATGGGTTACTTAGGTCAAAACTAAATGTTTCTTTAATCACGCACAGCTGAGGTATGCATGATTGTCTCCCCTACTCTCCTGCCCACAGTTTGGATTGGGACCATGGCGCTTCGGAACAGGAGGGTTTAAAATTCCTCCCTCCCCCGCTTTTCATCCCCCAATCCCCCCCCCCTTTTGCAGGTGGATTAAAACAAGAAAAAGGTCTTCACTGGAATCCATGGAGACTTTTTTTCCTCTTTTTTTAGCCCCCACGTCCTATAGGAGGGGTGGAATTTCAGGACAAAATGAGAAGAAACTTAAACTCTCCTCTCCTAAAGCACCATAGTTCCGATCTGAATTGGTGCTGTGCATGCTTGCAATGGAGTACGAGAGACAATCACACATAGCTCAGCTATTCATGATTAAAGGGACATCTAATTTGGTCCTTAGCTGTATCCATCATCACTGCCCACAGCCCATGTTGATTGGGGCTAATAGGAACTGGATCTAGAGTATATTTATATGCTAGAGTATATTTATGCAAACAAGGGTGCTTCCAGACAGAGAATGTTGCAAATGGAAGGACTATTTCATTCGACCTCTCAGCGGCTTTTGATACCGTTGACCACGGTATCCTCCTGGACCGCCTGGAGGGGTTGGGCATTGGGGACACCGTATTGCGGTGGTTCCGGTCCTTCCTCTCCGGCAGGTACCAGAGGGTAGCACTGGGAGAGGAGGTTTCGGACCCGTGGCCACTTACTTGTGGGGTGCCACAGGGTTCCATCCTCTCCCCGATGCTATTTAACATCTATGTGAAGCCGCTGGGGGCTATCATCAGGAGGTTTGGGGTGCAGTGTCATCAATATGCAGGTGACACGCAGCTCTACCTCTCGTTTAAATCTTCACCAAGGTTGGCCATAGAATCCCTGTCCAAATGTCTGGAGACGGTGAGTGGCTGGATGGGGAGGAATAGGCTGAAGCTTAACCCTGACAAGACCGAGGTACTTTTGGTGGGAGACAAGAGGAGGCTGGGGGATGCTGACCTGGTGTTAAATGGGGTACGGCTACCCTTGAAAGACCAGGTCCGCAGCCTGGGGGTCATTTTGGACTCCCAGCTGTCCATGGAGGCTCAGGTATCAGCTGTGAGCCGGAGAGCGCTGTATCAACTCCATCTGATACGGCGGCTGCGCCCCTTCCTTCCCGACCATCTGCTCCCATCGGTAGTACATGCCCTAGTCTCCTCTCGTTTAGACTACTGTAATGCGCTCTACGTGGGGTTACCCTTGAAGACGGTTCGGAAACTGCAGCTGGTACAGAACGCGGCGGCTCACCTGATTAAAGGCAGCCGCCGACGAGATCACATCACTCCAGTGCTGAAGGAGTTGCACTGGTTACCAGTTGTTTTCCAGGCCAAATTCAAGGTGTTGGTTTTGACCTTTAAAACCCTATATGGTTGTGGCCCAGCCTATCTTAAGGAGTGCCTCCAGCAGCACCAGACAGGCCGCTTAACAAGATCAGCCTCGGATGGCCTTCTCTCTGTCCCATCAGCCAGGACAGCTAGACTGGTGGGGACGAGGGAGAGGGCCTTTTCTGTGGTGGCCCCCACTCTGTGGAACTCCCTCCCTAGGGAACTCCGTCATGCCCCCTCTTTAATGAGCTTCCGTCGTGCATTAAAAACGTTGTTGTTCAGGCAGGCATTTGGGGTGCGTTAGGGTATTTTAGAAAATGTTTTTATTGTAGAATTTTATTGTTTTAAACTGTTTTTATTGTATGTTGTACATTGCCCAGAGTGGCTGGGTGACCAGCCAGATGGGCGATTAATAAATTTAATAATAAATAAATAAATAAATAAACTATAGCGCAGTGTATAGCAGGGGTGTTGAACCTCCAGCCTGTGGGCCAAATGCAGCCCACCAGGCTCCCAACTCAGCCTCTGGAGGTCCCCAGAGAACTCCTTCCCTTGGCCCCACCCCCTTTTCCCAGTCCACCAGTTGTCTGATGGTTTCCTGGCTTTTGTGCAGTTTTTTCCCCATTCTAAAAGGTTGAAATGCCTCTCCTAAGGCTTCATTACTGGCAGGAAGAACTGTGGACTAAAACATGCTGGCATTTTTGGTATTTTGGCCCCACCACTTTTGCCTTTTGCCCCACCCATGACTAGAATGTGCCCCCCGAGAACGTCTCTGAAATTGAATTTGGCCCTCAGGCTGAAAGTAGGGATGTGCGAACCCACCCCCGTCTGGGTTCTCCAGGTGTCTGACAAGCCCCTGCCCCTGCTTGCTGGTCTCCGGACCATGCTCGAGCCCCTCCTGCACTTGGTGAGGAACCCACACTCACCCTGGCAGCCTTGTCAAGCTCCACAGTCACCATTTTTTGAAAAATAAAATGGCGATCACACAAATACACATTTCGTGCATACATAAACATGCGCATATGCAAAATGTGCATTTTCGCGCATACGCAAATATGCACATTTTTGCGAGTGACTGTTTTTTTTAAAAAAAAATGGCAACTGCGGCGCTTGCCAAGGCTGCCAGGGTAAGTGCGAGCCGCTCACCGAGCAAGGGCAGGGGGTGAGCAGGGGTGTGTGTGTGGGGGGGGGTCCACCGGATTCCCAGATGGAATTGGGTGCCCGCACCATCCCTAGCTGAAAGAGGTCTGGCAACCCTGGTGTAGACAATGCTGTACTAAACAGACCAAAGGTCTGACTCCACATTAGGCAGCTTCCTATGTTTGTAATTGAGAGGCAGGCATAATTAGCATGCCTGACAGTTGCTATCTATAGGCATGCCTCTCCAATTTCTATGCCAATTGCTGCAAGTCAAAATGAGGAAGATCACTGCAGGAGCTACAGCATGCACAGTACAAAAATAGAAACACCAGCATCCCATGCTAGTTGCCATCTCGTGTATGGAGTATTGCCCACTTCCTCTGGTGTGCTGCTACTGTGGTGAAGCAGACACTTTGTACTACTGTGCACTAAGTACTGCCTACAGCAGCACTCAAGGCAGTGCACGAGGCTGCATTCACTCCTACTCTACTCCGGCCTGGTACTGGAGTTGTTAAAACACCCTGGAAGAACTTGACAATTCAAAGTTTCTAGATGATTACATTTTATGGGATTACTCCACTCAGTTGAAACCACTGGCATGCTGCCCTTTGAGCACCTCCTCAAGCATTTCTGGTTTGCTGTCCCACTGAATATTAGGATTCGGTAAGTGTAAAAGTAAGTGAAATACATACGAGGAGTATATAACTTGATTTAAGGATATCATATGAATATTATTTATTATCACTGTAAAGCAATTTCCCCCACTGTATGAACAGGCCAGTTTTCTTACTCTTAACATACAGTGGGGATTAGGCAGTAAAAAAATAAATGAATCATAATCTCTTTTCTGAATACCCGTTAAGAGGAAATCAAAAGGTGCAGTGTTGTGGCTAACCAAGTGTGGCATTGAACATTGGGAGCTGCAAATTATAGGAATGGCATTTCTCTCATTCAGCAATATGCCAACCACCTTTTCCTATGTGATGCATTAACTTTAGAAGAACAGACTATTTATAGTATCAGTTATGATCTTTCTACCCACTGATGCAAATCTCTAGCAGTTCTGTTCCATCCAATAGAAAAGTCCAGGATATGTGTGTGTGTGTGTGGGGGGGGGAGTTTTATTTTTATTTCTACCACTTTTCCATAGGGATGTACAAAAGTCACTTACCTTTTTGCAGGTGTGATTTGCGGTGGGGGGGAAGGCGCTCTATCCCTCCCCCCGGAATCCTCCCTGGCTGGATCTGCTCCACCGCAGCTCCGCAGAGCCGCCAGCCAGGGCCAGCCACAGCCGGAGTTCCGGCCGCAGCCGGGCTGCTGCGGATGCAAATGGCAGACGCCGTAGAGGCCGCCATTTGCATCCTGCCATGCTGCCATGATAGGCTACGTAAATACTTACGTAGCCTATCACGGAAAGAGCAGCAGCGCAAATGGTGTAGTGGACGCCTTTTGCGTCCCTGCTCTTTGCCGTGATAGGTTACGTAAATACTTATGTAGCCTATCATGGCAGCCTGGCAGGATGCAAATGGCAGCCACTACAGCAGCCGCCATTTGCGGCCGCAGCAGCCAGCCGAGAGACCAGCTGCCGCCACCACTGGAGCTGCTGCAGGAGCCACTGCCGGAGCCACACCACCGGAACATCCGCCCCAGGTAAGCTTCGCCCCAGAGGGGATTCCGCAGGGTGGCAGGGGGTGGGAGCCATTCTGCCACGGGTCTTGGGGGGCTGAATGCCAGCGCATTCGGCCACACTGAAATCCATGGTGGAATTCTCTGCCATCCCTACTTTTCCAGTAAGTTTTCTCTTCGCATTAGGTTAGGGATGGCGGAGAATTCTGCCACAGATTTCAGTGAGGCCGAATGCACTGGCATTCGGCCCCCCAAAATCCATGGCAGAACGGCCTGTCCCCCAGCCCCCCCCCTTGTGGATTCCCCCTGGGATGAAGCTTACCTGGGGTGGATGTTCCAGATGGCAGCGGCTCCAGCAGCGGCTCTGGCGGTGGCTCTGGCGGTGGTGGCTGGTCTTTCGACTGGCTGCCACAGCTGCCATTTGCATCCTGATCTTTGACGTGATAGGCTACGTAAGTATGTACGTAGCCTATCACGGCAAGCCAAGCCAAGCAAAAAACAAAAACAAAACGGCATATGCAAATGGAAGCAGCTACAGCAGCAGCCATTTGCATTCCCTATTTTTCGCCAATTTAGCCTACGTAAATATTTACGTAGGCTATTACGGCCAAAAAAAAAAGGGAATGCAAATAGCATAGTGGTGGGCGCTATTTGCGTTCCCCTTTTTTTTCACCGTAATAGCCTATGTAAATATTTATGTAGCCTAAACTGGTGAAAAATAGGGAATGCAAATGGTGGCTGCCATAGCTGCCGCCATTTGCATACGCCATTTTTTTTTTCCTGCTGTGATGGGCTACGTAAATACTTACGTAGACTATCACAGCAGCCTGGCTGGATGCAAATGGCAGCCACTATGGTGGCCGCCATTTGCGTCCGCACCAGCCAGTCCACGGCTGGAACGACAAGGAACCAGCCAGTCCACGGCCGGAACTCCAAGCCAGAACTGCAGGGAGGTCAAATCAGTCAATCCTAAAGGAAATCAACCCTGAGTGCTCATTGGAAGGACAGATCCTGAAGCTGAAGCTCAAATATTTTGGCCACCTAATGTAGGGATGTACGAAAGTCACTTACCTTTTCGCGGATGGATTCGCAGTGGGGGGGAGGTGCTCCGTCCCTCCCCCCGGATCCTCGACGCGGAGCAGAGCCAGCCGGGCAGGATTCCAGGGGGGAGGACCGGATCACCTCCCCACCGTTGAGGATTCCTGGGGGAGGGATGGAGCGCCTCCCCCCCACCGCGAATCAATCCGTGAAAAGGAAGTGACTTTCATACATCCCTATATTAGGTGGCCAAAATATTTGACCTTCAGCTTCAGGATCTGTCCTTCCAATGAGCACACAGGGTTGATTTCCTTTAGGATTGACTGATTTGACCTCCTTGCAGACCAGGGGACTCGTAAGAGTCTTCTCTAGCACCACAGTTCGAAAGCATCAGTTCTTCGGCACTCAGCCTTCCTTATAGTCCAGCTCTCTCACAGCCATACATTACTACTGGGAAAACCATAGCTTTGATTATACGAACCTTAGTCGGCAAGGTGATGTCTCTGCTTCTTACTATGCTGTCTAGGTGTGCCATAGCTTTCCTTCCAAGGAGCAAGCATCTTTTAATTTCATGGCTACAGTAGGGATGCACGAAAGTCACTTATCTGGTCTCGCATCTTGCTTGGCGGTGGGGGGGAGGCGCTTCGCTGCTCCCCCCAAAGTTCAGGCCAGGGGGGGGAGGCTTCCCACCTCGCCCGGCCGAAATTCAGGCCAGGGAGAAGTGCCCCGTCTCCCCGGCCGCGAACTTCAAAAGAAAAAAAACAACAACGCCCCTGTGATAGGCTACGTAACGATTAACGTAGCCTATCACGGCTAGATCTGCAAAGTCAGACGTGATAGGCTATGTTAATCGTCACGTAGCCTATCACGGGTGACTTTGAAAAAAAAAAAAAGTGCGTACGCAAATGGCGGCCCCCATAGGGAGCCACCATTCGCGTTCCTTATTTGGTCCCTGTAGTCTACGTAAAGATTTACGTAGACTACGACGAAAATAAGGGCAATGCAAATAGCGTTGCCCTTATTTTCGCCGTAGTCTACGTAAATCTTTACGTAGACTACAGGGACCAAATAAGGAACGTGAATGGCGGCTCCCTATGGGGGCTGCCATTAGCCGTATGCGCTTTTTTTTTTTCAAAGTCACCCGTGATAGGCTACGTGACGTTTAACATAGCCTATCACAGCTGACTTTGCAAATCTAGCCATGATAGGCTACGTTAATTGTTACGTAGCCTATCACAGGGGCGTTGTTTTTTTTTTACTTTTCTTGTAATGGCGGCGGAGGCAGCCGGTCAAAAGACCGGCTGCCGCCCCTGCCCCTGACGAAGACCTGCCGAACCGCCGCCGGGACCCGCCGCCGGGAGGGACATTCGTGAAAGGTAAGTCCCATCCCGGGGGGGGCAGGGGGCGGGGGGCGCGAAGAATTTCTCCCCGAACAACCTTCGGAGGACCGAATGCGTTGGCACTCGGCCCCCCGAAGTTTCGGGGAGAAATTCTCCCCCATCCCTAGGCTACAGTCACCGTCTGCAGTGATCTTGGAGCCCAAGAAAATAAAATCTGTCATTGCTTCCATTTCATAGAATAGAATCATAGAATAGTAGGGTTGGAAGGGGCCTACAAGGCCATCGAGTCCAACCCCTGCTCAGTGCAGGAATCCAAGTCAGAGCATCCCTGACAAATGGCTGTCCAGCCTCGTCTTGAAGGCCTCCAGTGTGGGAGAGCCCACCACCTCCCCAGGTAATTGATTCCATTGTCGTATTGCTCTTACAGTCAGGAAGTTTTTCCTGATGTTCAGCTGGAATCTGGCTTCCTGTAACTTGAGCCCATTATTCCGTGTCCTGCACTCTGGGATGATCAAGAAGAGATCCTGGCCTTCTTCTCTGTGACAACTTTTCAAGTACTTGAAGAGTGCTATCATATCTCCCCTCAGTCTTGTCTTCTCAAGGCTAAACATGCCCAGTTCTTTCAGTCTCTCTTCATAGGGCTTTGTTTCCAGGCCCCTGATCATCTTTGTTGCCCTCCTCTGAACCCTCTCCAGTTTGTCTGCATCCTTCTGAAAGTGTGGTGCCCAGAACTGGACACAGTACTCCAGATGAGGCCTAACCAGTGCTGAGTAGAGGGGAATATCTTCCCCGTCTATATGCCAGGAAGTGATGAGGCCAGATGCCATGATCTTAGTTTTTTTAATGTTGAGTTTCAAACCAGCTTTTGCACTCTCTCCACTTTCACTCTCAACAAGAGGATCTTTAGATCTTCTTCGATTTCTGCCACTAGGGTGGTATCATCTGCGTATCTGAGGTTGTTAATAATTCTCCCAGCAATCTTAATTCTGACCTGTGATTCATCCAACCCGGCATTTCTCATGATGTACTCTGCATATAAGTTAAATAAGCAGGGTGACAATATGCAGCCTTGTCGTACTCCTTTCCCAATTTTGAACCAATCGGTTATTCCATGTCCAGTTCTTACTGTTGCTTCTTGGCCCTCATACAGGTTTCTGAGGAGACAGGTAAGGTGGTCTGGTACTCTCATCTCTTTAAGAATTTGCCACAGTTTGTTGTGATCCACACAATCAAAGGCTTTAGCGTAGTCAATGAAGCAGAAATAGACGTTTTTCTGGAATTCTCTTGCTTTCTGCATGATCCAGTGAATGTTGGCAATTTGATCTCTAGTTCCTCTGCCTCTTTGAAACCCAGCTTGTACTTCCAGTAGTTCTCGGTTCACATACTGCTGAAGCCTAGCTTGTAGGATTTTGAGCATAACCTTGCTGGCATGTGAAATGAGTGCAATTGTACGGTAGTTTGAACACTCTTTGGCGTTGCCCTTCTTTGGAATTGGAATGTAAACTGACCTTTTCCAGTCTTGTTGCCACTGTTGAGTGTTCCAAATTTGTTGGCATATTGAGTTCAGCACTTTAACAGCATCATCTTTTAGCATTTTAAATAGCTCCACTGGAATACTGTCATCTCTGCTAGCTATGTTGTTAGTAATGCTTCCTAAGGCCCACTTGCCTTTACTCTGTAGGATGTCCGGCTCAAGTTCAGTGAGCACACTATCATGGCTATCAAGGACATTAAGATCTTTCCTGTATAGTTCTTCTGTGTATTCTCTCCATCTCTTCTTAATCTCATCTGCATCTGTTAGGTCCCTGCCTTCTTTGTCCTTTATCATGCCCATCTTTGCATAAAACGTTCCCTTGATATCTCCAATTTTCTTGAAGAGATCTCTAGTCTTTCCCATTCTGTTGTTTTCCTTGATTTCTTTGCATTGTTCATTTAAGAAAGCCTTCTCATCATCTCTCCTTGCTGTTCTCTGGAACTCTGCATTCAGTTGGATATATCTTCCCCTTTCTCCCTTGCTTTTCACTTCCCTTCTTTCCTCAGCTACTTGTAAAGCCTCGTCAGACAGCCACTTTGCTTTCTTACATTTCTTTTTCTTTGGGATGGATTTTGTTGCTGCCTAATCAATCTTATTTCGATATTTACCATCTGGTGATGTCGATGTGTAGAGTCGCCTCTTGTGCTGTTGGAAAAGAGTGTTTGCTATGATCAGCGTGTTCTCTTGGCAAAACTCTATTAGCCTTTGTCCTGCTTCATTTTGTACACCAAGGCCATGCCTGCCTGTTATCCCAGTGATTTCTTGACTTCTTGCTTTAGCATTCCAATCCCCTATGATGAAGAGGACATCTTTTTTTGGTGTTAGTTCTAGAAGGTGTTGTAGGTCTTCACAGAACCAATCAACCTCAGCTTCTTCGGTATCAGTGGTTGGGGCATAGACTTGAATTACTGTGATGTTGAATGGTTTGCCTTGGATTCTTATTGAGATCATTCTATCGTTTTTGAGATTGTACCTCAGTACTGCTTTTCCCACCCTTTTGTTGACTATGAGTGCTGCTACTCCATTTTTTCTAAGGGATTCTTGGCCACAGTAGTAGATATGATGCTCACCTGAATTAAATTCGCCCATGCTTGTCCATTTTAGTTTGCTGATTCCCAAGATGTCGATGTTCAATCTTGCCGTCTCATGTTTGACCACCTCCAGCTTACCTTGATTCATTGATCTTACATTCCATGTTCCTAAACAATATTGTTCTTTACAACATCAGACTTTCTTTTCACCACCACACACATCCACAGCTGAGTCAATAGTGTCCTTTCAGCTTTGGCCCAGCCGCTTCACTCTTTCTGGAGCTACTTGGAAATTGCCTCTGCTCTTCCCCAGTAGTATATTGGACACCTCCCGACCTGAGGGGCTCATCTTCCAGCGTCATCTCTTTTAGCCTTGTGATACGTTTCATGGGGTTTTCTCGGCAAGAATACTGGAGTGGGTTGCCATTTCCTTCTCCAGTGGACCACATTTTGTCAGAACTCTCCGCCATGACCTGTCTGTCTTGAGTGGCCCTGCACAGCATAGCTTATGGCTTCACTGAGTTACACAAGCCCCTTCGCCACAACAAGGCAGTGATCTATGAAGGGGCATAAAATGGTAGGCATGCCATTTTGGAAACACCTACAGGACCCACCAATCAGGGACTGTGTTAACAGTGACACACACATGCCACTCACATGGAGAGCCAATGAACTCATGACAATAGGGACACAACCCTAACCAACACCCCTGTACCACAGCACACAACACCACAGCATCCCAACTCCATTAGTCACACTGGCAGGTGCTGTGACAACTCCAGTACTGCCAAGTCTGCAGGCATCCCACCATGCAGGGGATTAAATCCCTTTGCACATGGTTTACATGCAAAGCAACATTTATGAGTACAATATACAATGAGGAAGAAAAGAGTATACACAACACACAACACCCACATAGCTTCCTGAGTAGGGGGCTTGCAAAGAACAGGCTTCCTGCTTTCCTGGGAAAAGGGGTGAAGACCCCCCCAGAGAGGAAATAATTTTTCCGAAAAGACCAATGTATCTTCCATGGTGGCATAACCTCCTGTTTCTCCTCATCCAAACCAATGACAGTTCAGAGTATAATATCGATTGCAGTTGGGGGTTAGCCATTATGAACACTTAGATGCCCATAGACAGGCATACTTATCATCAGGTATCTAGTTCTGGAAGTGCTTCCTTCTTTACTAGGAGCTAAACCACACACCATGCTAAATATGCTGTGTGCAGATGATCCTAACATCCTTTTTTACCTCCAGGTAAGCATGCAGAGTCCTGATCCAGATCATGACCAACAAATGATAGTTTAAATTATCCCACCTAGCTGCTTCCCCCCAATACACACACCATTTGACCCCAATTGATTTTTTCTCTTTTTAGCCCCTGCATGGGAGAGGGGCAAATTAATGATGGGGAAAGCAGCCTGCATGTGCTGGCCCTGATCCAGATTACGGAACCATGTGCATACTTAGAGATGAAAAAAGAAAGTTAGGATATCTGCATGCTACGTATTTCACACGATGCCTTTGTACATGAGACTTTTATTGTGTACTCATGATTCCTCACTTACAGTAGTTTGCAGATCCTTTACATGATTTCATCATCCTCCAGAGCCTCTCCCATGCTTTGCAATCATTATCACTTGTGTGATTCCCCCCCCCCCAGGACAAAAGTCTGATATTTTTCTGAATAGCATTATTGAATCATCCTTTATTTGTGCAGTTCCTCTGTACCACAGTGCCATCTAGTGATTGTGTAATGGAACATAAAGAAAGGCAGAGAAAGAAACCCCCCAGAAAAAGCATGTGTAAAGGAGCTGAGCTTAATCCCAGAAATAATCCAGAAGCAGAAGTCCATAGTGTGTAGTGTAACCATAGGTTTGCCCAGTGATGCATCTTTTCAAGGCAACATAAAGGCTTTCTTATTTGTTTAGGGAAACATGGGAATTACCATAGTACTTGAATATATTTACTGCTTTTTCCATCCTCTGGAAATGTTTAATGCTATTTGTTGCAATTGGCTTTCAGGGCTAGACCTGTTTATAAATAAATACCAAAAAGAAGTCACCCATTTCTATGTAGTCATTCCATGCAATATGGTTTGACTTTATCGCATATACAAACAGAACAGAACATCAATATTTTATTTCCTTGCACTGTAAAACCCTATGGCTTTTATAAGGAAGAAAATAGATGAAGAATAATCTTGAGTCCGTCTGATGAAATATCTAGTAGCATTGACAAGAATTACCTGTGACCTCTAAACACCCAGTAAGGTATAACTGTACGGTAATAAGATGTAATCCTGATGGAATTTGTTTTATTTTAGTCTCTATTTTGGTTTGGCTTGGTTTTATTTTGCTTTGTTAATATTACTGAAATTCAATAAAAAATTGTATTAATACAAAAGCACTAAAAAAAAAAAAAGAACTAGTAGCCACTGATAGCCTTCTCCTCCATTAATTTGTCTAATCCCCTTTTAAAGCCATCCAAATTGGTGGGCATCACTTTGTTTTGTGGTAGCAAATTCCATTGTCTAAAGCTGTGTGAAGCACATTTGAACCTCTCATTCATAGGAGTTAACTGATTCCTGGAACCTGGATTGAGTCTCTCTCATGTAAAATGAAAATCAACCTTCAAAAATACAGCACAAAAAAATTATTAGCCCTAAATATTCCTGCAAGTAGACATTAAAGGCCCATGACAGCTGTCAGCAGTATTTGAAGTAGCTACTTGAAGCTTTCATTTGTTGTTTTTTAAAACTGTTGCTCAGCATTGTGGTGAAACTTCCTGCAGTGGATATCTGTTGATGCCAGTGTTTTGGTTTTTGAGGAAGGTATGTGGGTATCTTCTTTCTGAAAGAGGTTG
The DNA here is from genome assembly GCF_057233095.1 of Heloderma suspectum. Classification (NCBI taxonomy): domain Eukaryota; kingdom Metazoa; phylum Chordata; class Lepidosauria; order Squamata; family Helodermatidae; genus Heloderma; species Heloderma suspectum. The sequence continues at coordinate 90,906,681 of NC_139461.1, forward strand.
GTGCATTAAATAATCAGGTTCTCCATACTTGTTTTAAAAGCCATGGGATTCAGCTGCTGTATTGATCACTGTGTCATATTTCTTGAGTCTGAGGCCTACCAATTTCAGCAAGACTTGTGTAGTCAAATATGGCGTACTTCTTGTAAGCAGTTGAGAATTGGAAAAATCACCATCGAATGTATGGGGAGGGAACATTCTTTAAAGTTAAATGATATCACTGAACTATTTTTAAAAGCCACAATGAACAAGATCTCTGAGTAAAAAATCCCAGTGCTACATCTGACCTCAGAGGCATTGATAACAATAATTTAAATCTATTATTATGCCCCAAATACGTAGTTTTATGAATACATGGGTACATTCTTAATTACATACATAATTATGATCATCATAATAGCTATTTTTGTTTAACTCACATGGAAATGTTCAGCTCATAAGCAAGATCCCGCCAACATGCTGATCCTACCCATTGCGAGCAATTAAGCCATTCCACGGGAGAAGCTATTTCCATAGGGTGCTTTGAATTAGTGTACAGTAAAAGTGTATTCATTCCCAGTTAATTGGAATGAGTACTTCAGCCACATTTGTTGCTAGTGTCAAAGAAATTGTGTCCTTTCCTGCTGGAAACCTGCAGCAGTTGTCCAATAAAGAAAAGGTTGTACTGTTTGGTGCAAGACTGAATAAACCAAGTTCTGATTAAGCTGCAGGACTGAGCCAGATATAGCTGTGGCTGAAATCTCATGATGGCACACAGTGTATTAGATTATTGTTGCCACAGTAAAAGAATGTCTGACCATTACATTACAAATGGGACAAAGACTCTAGGTCCCTCCACAGATGTCCAGCTTTCCAAATCCATAGGACTTGGATAATCTTATCCTTTTTTATGATATTGTTATAATAATGGCCAGTGCATTACTACCTCAAAATATGTAAGGAATGATTTTGGGACACCTTTCTTCACACATACGTATTCGACCTCGTTACCTCCTGTTTTTACTATTTGCTTCTTTCACAAATAAATGTAAAGGGTATTATTATTCATTGTCTGATGTCATTCATAAGGCCAGTGGTGGTTTATAACAATGATACATAGATACAGCTGAGCAACACTGGCCCCGAGGGACTCAGACAACCTTTAAGTCATGCATCAGGAGGAACAAACATCGCAGAGGAACAAAGAGAAGGAGAATTAATAAAATACAGTACAAACACCACCACCATCAAATTCACTGTTAAGGTGTTTTTGTTTTTTTAAAAAAGGTATGTCAAAATTATTTCAGCCTAAGGGATGAATTCCATTTCTGAGAAGCTCTCAAGTGCTGCAGTGCATTCCAGTGGTGGACAAGGCTGAAGGCAAAGGGGCCAGGCCAAACTGCAAAATACTAGCATATTTTACTTCAAAGCTCTTACTGCCAATAACCAAGCCTTAGGAGAGGCTTTCTCTCTGTGTGTGTGTGTGTGTCTCTCTCTCACTCTCTCCTCCCCCTACAATTTTTTGGGGGGAGTCAGGAAACTGCCAACTGATCAATGGTCACGGGAAATGAGCCAGGAGAAGGGAGCATGGCCATCTGGGAAAGCCTGGATGACTGGATTTAGCCCCAAGGTGGGCTGGATTTAGCCCATGGTTCTGATGTTTGATACCTCTGTTTTAAAACAACAGCCTTGATGTTGTACTCATGTACATATATTTCCTTCCTCTTCTCTGTCCCACACACCTTCATAGACACCATCATCCTCTCGGTGGAGTTGCTGTAATGTTATACAAACAAAAAATCACCTTGTGTCATGACCCCACTCAAAGTTTCATCCGCAGAAGAACAGCTGTAGGACCAGGAGCCACCCACCAACAACGATGCCCAGGATCTTCCAGTAGAGCAGGAGAAGCCCAGGCCTTCAGGGGTGACTACCATGAGGACATTACCTGTGGAGGACAAGGACTCTGCCTCAGAGGTGGAGGCAGAGAAACCTCCAAGCACTCAGGAGAGACACCACCTGGAAAGACAGGAACTCAGGAGTGCTAGACTGAGCCAGAGGCCTCCTTGTGAGAAAGGGTCTTTTTGCACATTGGAGGCTTGCTCACAAGGAGGACCTTTTCAGCTACAATCACGAAACAGTTTATAGCTGAGGCTTGGGTCAGAGAGGCTCTGACAGCCTCTGCATAAAAACAGCAGTGTAAGGCTGAGAGAGTTACTGGAAACAATGTTGACTGGGTTGTCTTGAATCCTGATTCTAGAGGACTTCCAGAAGCATAAGTACTTCTGTACTAAACTCTGACCCTCTTCCTGTCTGCTCCTTGTCTGTTGTGTTGCCTTGAAACCTTGTTATTTGTGACCTGGACCATTGAGACCTTACTTTTTGCCTGAACTCTCTTTGTTCTGGTCATCTTGGAATTCCTGGATCCTTGAACCTTCAACTGTTAGGGTCAAACTTGGGGAAATGTGACACCTTGCAAGAAAATATTGAAGGTAATGTTTGTTTGTTTTCTTTGAATAGAGTTTCCAACTGTATCAATAGGCTTTTCATAAGGATTCTTAATATTGTTTCCATGTAGAAGGTTTTAAATTGCTGTTCTCTAAATGGGGGCTAACATAAGCTTCCCAAATGTACAGCAATGCATATGACTGTTGTGTTCTAATGAGTTTATAGAGCTTGACTCCTGTAGACTCCTGACTCCATATTTTGTTCTTAAGGCAGGCTTGCATATTCTTACGGAACACTCTCCCCCTCAAGTCCCTCTAATTCATACCCCTTCACAAGTTGCTAGTGTGTCTGAGGGTCAAACTACATGTTATGTTATCTCCATTCTTACTTTAACTCCAGCCATGGGGATGGGAGAGATCCTTACCTATGTAAGGCTCCTGTAAGGAACTTTTGTAAGGCCTCTGCCTGTGTGTGTGTGGGCGGGGGAAGGATTTTCATTCTGATTGCACTGGGGTGGGAAGAGATAAGCCTTCCCTCCCCTGTACTGCATTTCTGGTCAGGATTGCACCCCCCCCCCATTCCTATAATCAATGCTTCACAATAAACAAATGTATAATTTGGCCCTAAAGGAGCTGGAATCTGTGGAAAGATATCTGCTGGAGTCAAGTAACAAATTTATAAATATAATAGCTTAAAATTCCTCTGCTATGTATCAGTCCGGTTGCTGATAAGTAAAATAGCATCATTCTCCAAGTCAACATTTTAATAATCACAGTTTGGGGCATTTCAGTTCATCTTGTCTGAAAAATAGAGACTGAGTGCCATGTGTTATACTTGACAGCTGCAATTACATTATTCCACAGAAACCGTACCAGCCTCACACAAATCTCAATGAAATATGTATTGACGAATGGCTTGTGCTGATACAAAGAAATGGGATGGTGAGGAAGTGTCCTTGTTTTGAAGTCAATTAACCATTTTGATCTTTGTGAATACAAACATTTGCTTTTACTCAGAAATGGGAGGCAGCTTTAAATTTAGAAAATGAGAAACGTCTGAGAATAGGTCCAATTCCCAAAGCATTTACATAGGGACTCCTGAACTCAGTTGGCCTTTTCCAGAAAAAAGAGCATCCTGTAACTCTATAAGCCACGATGAAGAGGTGGGCAGGTCTGTCAGTTTTGCTTCCAATTGAATTTTTAAAAACTGAAGTTCTATCCCTTCTGCAAGTGAAGAATATTATGGATTTTGGTCAATTCTGAGCAAAAATGAATTGACGTTTTCACCCATCTGCACCAGCCAAATGTAATAGACAGAGCTATTCCCTGCATGGGCAGGACCATGATATGCCTGCCTTCCCTAGAGCTCTTACAGATGAGGAGCCTGTCAGAACAAAAAAGAAAAAAGATGTCACAGCCCTAATTAAGCACCACTAAGATGGTTAAATATGCAAGGATTTAACCCAGACTTTAAAGAACACAGCACTCAAAGCCCTGGGGCTGGATGAACAAATGTCAGTTTCTGTTTCTCCCACACTTAATTTTTTTTTCAATCTCAAGTCCATTTTTTTGTCCTAAATATGGAGATCTCTGCACATTTTGGTAAGTTTTTATCAAAACCTAAAATGAAATTCTCACTCCTCCCTAGTCATAACAGCTGACATACATCTCCCACCTGCTAGACTACATAAAGAGTGTCAAGGGGCAAGCCAGAATGTGGGTAGCATAGTAGGGTAAATGTTAAGTGCAAATAAGCAGGAAAAAGCCAAATACTTCCAAGTTGTGCTTGGCAGGAATGAGAGGAAGGGCCTTTTCTGTAGCTGCTCCCAGACTGTGGAATACCCTTCTTAGAGAGCCTTGTCTTTATCCTTCATTGTTAGCTTCTTCTCGCCTTCCTCATTATGGTCTATAAGGGCACAATCCTATGGCTGCTACTCAGCGGTTAGACAGCCATAGGATAAGTCGATTCCCTGAGAATCGACCTTCACCCCCTCCCATGCTGCCTCCGTGTCTGTAAGAGGAGTGCGAAGCAGCAAAAATGGGGTGTTCTTGGGGGTGGGGCAGGGTGGGCGGAAGTGCCATCCTGATGCTTCCTATGTGTTGTCTGGTGTCCACCCCCCCACCCCCGCACTCTAGCTTCCCACAGCTAGACAGCTGAAATCGGCTGTCTAGCTGCAAATGCAGGGTGGTTGAAGCATGGAGGGGACTATCCCCTCCACGCTGCTCCTGCCCTGCATTGGATAGGCAGTTGCCTCCAAGTTTGGAGGTGGCCGCCTATCCCAATAGGATTGCACCCTAAGATGTTCTTTTGTTATGTTTCAACCCCGCTTATTTTTCGCTTTTGGATTGATTGATTGATTGAATTTATATCCTGCCTTTTTCCCTCTTGCAAGGAACCCAAGGCGGCTTACATTATCCTCCTCCTCTCTGTTTTATCCTCACAGCAACAACCCTGTGAGGTAGGTTGGGCTGAGAGTCTGTGACTGGCCCAAAGTCACATGGCCAAGGGGGGACTAGAACCTGGATCTCCCAGCTCCCAGTCCAACACTCTTACCACTACACTACACTGGCTCTCAATTTGATAGTTTTTGATAGGGTTACCAATACCTTTTTGCACTTATTGATGTTGTTAGATGCATCATGTTAGCTATAAAGGCAGAGTACAGGCAGGTAGCACAGAATTGCAGGGATGGCGTCAGGAAGGCTAAGGCTGAGAATGAGCTGAGGTTAGGGATGTCAGAGAATTCCACGACGGATCTCGGTGAGGCCAAATGCCAGTGCATTCGGCCCCCCAAAGTCCATCGCAGAACGAAGCCCCCGCCCCCCCCAACCCACGAAAGGTGCACGGGATGAAGTCCCCGCCGCCCGCTGCTTTGCGAATGGCGGCCGTCCTGAGGCCGCCATTCGCTTCCTCTTCCTAGCCGTGATAGGCTATGTAAGTATTTTTTTCCATCCGTGTCCCTGCGGAGGCGGTGATAGGCTACATAAGTATTTATGTAGCCTATCACAGCAGGGGGAAAAAAACCCAGCGTATGCAAATGGCGGCAGCTACCGCCATTTGCGTATGCTGGGTTTTTTTCCCCCTGCCGTGATAGGCTACGTAAGTATTTACATAGCCTATCACGGCTAAATACTGGGACGCAAACGGCGGCGGCTACGACAGCCGCCATTTGCGTCCCTGAAGGGCTGCCCAGCAGCCAGATATCCGGCTGCGGGCGGCTGGAGCTGGCCGGCAGCTCCGCGGCTTGGCTGAGGAGCGGAGCCGGCTGGGCAGGATTCCAGGGGGAAGGACCGGATCGCCTCCCCCCCTTCAAGGATTCTGGGAGAAGGGATGGAGCGCCTCCCCCCCCCAGCGGAAACAGAATGGAACAGAAGTTAAGTGTTCTGTCCATCCCTAGCTGAGGTTAGTGAGGGATGCTAAAAGCAACAAAAAAGCTTTCTTCAGCTGTGTGTATAGTAAAAGACAGAGGAAAGAAATGGTGGTTCAGCTATTAAATAAGGATGGCAAAATGATAACAGATGACAAAAAAAGGCAGAAGTGCTCAGTCTTCTCCCAAAAGAGGGTCTATGACCCCCCACCCGGCAAAGGCAAAGTACAGGCTGAAGGAGCAGGACTGCAGCTTGAGATTGATAGGCAAATGGTCAAGGAACACCTAATTACTTTGAAGGAGTTCAAATCTCCAGGGCCAGATGAACTGCATCCTCGAGTAATGAAGGAACTGGCAGAAGAACTCTCAGAACCATTGTCTATTATCTTTGAGCAATCATGGAGGACGGGGGAAGTGCCAGATGACTGGAGGACAGCTAATGTTGTCCCTATCTTCAAAAAGGGTAAAAAGGAGGAACCTGGGAACTACAAACCAGTCAGTCAGACATCAATCCCTGGCAAAATTCTGGAGCAGATTATAAAGCAATCCATCTGTAAGCACAGTGATTACTCAAAGCCAACATGGATTTGTCAAGAACAAATCCTGCCAGACTAATCTGATCTCATTTTTTAATCAGGTAACTTCTAGGGATGTACAAAAGGCACTTACCTGGTCCCGCAGCTTGCTTCGCGGTGGGGAGGAGGCGCTTCGGTTTGTCAAGGGCTCCTTGGAGGGCTCTCTCAGTCTAATCCAGTAGCCAAGTCCAGACACAGACAAAGGGATTCTTTTCAAAGCTTTATTCTTCTCTTACAACTTAATAACTCTACAGGTAGCAACTAGATCTGAGCAGCAGCATCCCTATGCCCTAAATTTAGGGATGGCGGATAATTTCTCCCCGAAACTTCGGGGGGCCGAGCGCCAACGTGTTCGGCTCCTCGAACAAGTTTCGGGGAGAAATTCTCCACACACACCCGGCCCCCGCACCCCCCCTGGGACAGGACTTACCTTTGCCGAATGTCCCTCCCGGCAGCGGGTCCGGCCGGTGGTTCGGCGGGTCTTCGTCAGGGGCGGGGGCGGCAGCCGATCTTTCGACCGGCTGCCGCCGCCGCCATTGCAATAAAAGAAAAAAAAACGCCCCCGTGATAGGCTACGTGACGATTAACGTAGCCTGTCACGGCTAGATTTGCAAAGTCAGCCGTGATAGGCTACGTAAATCGTCACTTAGCCTATCACGGGTGACTTTAAAAAAAAAAAAGCGCGTACGGATAATGGCGGCCCCCATAGGGAGCCGCCATTCCCGTTCCTTATTTGGTCGCTGTAGTCTACGTAAATGTTTACGTAGACTACGGCGAAAATAAGGGCAATGCTATTTGCGTTGCCCTTATTTTCACCGTAGTCTACGTAAACATTTACGTAGACTACAGCGACCAAATAAGGAACGCGAATGGCAGCTCCCTATGGGGGCCGCCATTTGCGTACGCGCTTTTTTTTAAGTCACCCATGATAGGCTACGTGGCCATTTACGTAGCCTATCATGGCTGACTTTGCAGATCTAGCCGTGATAGGTTACGTTAATGGTCACATAGCCTATCACGGGGGCGTGTTTTGTTTTTTAACTGTTTAGTTCGCGGCCGGGCGAGGCGAGGCGAGGCGCCACCCCCCGGCCTGAATTTCGGCCGGGTGAGGCGGAAAGCCTCCCCCCGGCCTGAATTTCGGCTGGGCGAGGCGGGAAGCCTCCCCCTCCCGGCCTGAACTTCGCGGGGGGAGCAACGAAGCGCCTTCCCCCCACCGCGGGAAATCTTCGAGGACAGGTAAGTGACTTTCGTCCACCCCTACCTAAATTGGAACAGTTGGTCCCCGTTTGAAAGGCAATTACTGGCAGACCCCTGAATATAAGGACTAGGGAGAATCCCTCCCCTTTTCCCTTGGATCCTCTGGGCGCAACTGTTCTTTGAGCGCGAACCCTTTGGCGCCGCTCTCTGCATCTGTGCCACGCCACCCAGTCTGCTATCTGTGCTGAGTCACTCCCTGGACTGCTTTCTAAACTAGGAATGTGGGTGGGAGGAATCTCTGTCAGCTGTTGGTCCTGGGAAAAAGGAGCGCGCTCCACTCCCGAAGGAGCGACTGCTCTTCCTCAGCAGCAGAACTACTCTGGGAATCTATGGGCTCAGTGTCCACCCTGACACGGTTCTCCCTCCAAAGTTCAGGCTGGGGGGGAGGCGCCCCGCCTCGCCCGGCTGAAATTCAGGCCGGGGGGGGAGGCGCCCTGCCTCGCCCGGCCAAAATTCAGGCCGGGGAGAAGCGCCCCGTCTCCCCGGCCGAGAAATAAAAAAGTGAAAGAAAAAAAACACCCGTGATAGGCTACGTAACAATTTACGTAGCCTATCACAGCTACATTTCCAAAGTCAGCCGTGATAGGCTAAATAAACCGTTACGTAGCCTATCACGGGTGACTTTGAAAAAAAAAAGCACGTACACAAATGGCGGCACCCATGGGCGCCGCCATTTGCGTGCCTTATTTGGTCCCGGTAGTTTACGTAAAGATTTATGTAGACTACGGCGAAAATAAGGGCGCCGCCATTTGTGTACGTGCTTTTTTTTTTTTTCAAAAGTCACCTGTGATAGGCTACGTAATGATTAATGTAGCCTATCACGGCAGACTTTGGAAATCTAGCCATGACAGGCTACGTAAATCGTTACGTAACCTATCACGGGTGTTTTTGGTTTTTTTTACTTTATTTTGTAATGGCGGCGGCCGGTCGGAAGACCGGCTGCCGCCCCCGCCCCCGATGAACCGCCACCGAACTCCCACCGGGACCCGCCACCGATAGGGACATTCGAGGGAGGTAAGTCCCATCCTGGGGGGGGCGCAGGGGGGGACGGAGAATTTCACCAACAATTTCAGGTGGCCGAATGCGTTGGCATTCGGCCTCCCCGAGATTCGTGGAGAAACTCTCCGCCATCCCTAGTAACTTCCCTTGTGAACTGTGGGAATACTGCGAACATAATATACCTCGACTTCAGCTAAGCTTTCAACAAAATGCATCATGATATCCTTATTAGCAAACTAGCTAAAAGTGGGCTAGATGAAAGAACTATCAGGTGGATCCACAGCTGGCTACAGAATCAGACTCAAAGAGTGCTTATCAATGGGATCTTCTCAAACTGGGGAGAGGTAACGAATGCGGTACTGCAGGGCTCAGTCCTGGGCCCAGTGCTCTTCAAATTTTTTATTAATGACTTGGATAAGGAGGTGTAGGGAATGCTTACCAGATTTGCAGATGACACAAAATTGGGTGGGATAGCTAATACCCTGGAAGACAGAAACAAAATTCAAAGTGATCTTGATAGGCTAGAATGCTGGGCTGAAAACAACAGAATGAAATTTAACAGCGATAAATGCCAAGTTCTGCACCTCGGAAAAAGAAACCAAATGCACAGTTCCAAGATGGGCGATACTTGGCTCAACAATACTACAAGCGAGAAGGTTCTTGGAATTGTTGTAGATCACAAGCTGAATATGAGCCAACAATGTGAAGTGGCTGCAAAAAAAGGTGAATGTTATTTTGGGCTGCATTAATATAAGTATAGCTTCCAAATCCCAGAGGAGGGCAATGAAGATGATCAGGGGAATGGAAACAAAGCCCTATGAGGAGAGACTAAATGAACTGGGCATGTTTAGCCTTGAGAAGAGAAGACTGAGAGGAGATATGATAGTGCTGTTCAAGTACTGTCACAAAGACGAAGGCCAGGATTTCGTCTTGATCATCACATTATGCAGGACATGGAATAACGGGCTCAAGTTACAAGAAGATTCCAGCTGAACATCAGGAAAAGCGTTCTGACTGTTAGAGCAATACAACAATGGAACCAATTACCTAAGGAGGTGGTGGGCATTCCCATGCCAGAGGCATTCAAGACGAGGCTGGACAGCCATCTGTCAGGGATGCTTTGACTTGGATTCCTGAACTGAGCAGGGAGTTGGGCTTGATGGTCTTGTAGGCCCCTTCCAACCCTACTATTCTGTGATTCTGTGATTCTATGGTTCATGGAAATGCAGGATAAAAATATACATTTAAATAAATCCATAAATAAGGCAAGGACACCAGGCATGCATTAGCGATAGAAGGGGAATAATATAGCTGGCAAAGGTGACTAAAAGAGCAGAGGCCATTTTGAGACACATAGACACAATCCTCATCCTGGGTTTGTTGGCCAATCAATTGTCAGCATCTTCCTGTTTCCTTCTATATGGACTGCTGAGAGGCTGGCTCCAGGAAAAGCAAGAAAGCTCAGGTGGATTCAGGAGAGTTTGCAGTGCCAAGTAGGGAAGGGATGAGGAGCTATTTCTGATAACAAAGGCATAACTTGCCCTGTTGTACCACTGCAAGGATCTCACCACAGCCCAGCCCGGCAGCGGCAATTGTTCTTTCCCTATAGAGAACATTAGGGTTGTAGAAAAAGCTATTTTTGAGTGTGCTTGGGGAAAGGGTGAGGGTTGGTGGGGGAGGGCCAGTAATACGTTTTATTTATATATTAAAATTACTTTGCATTTTCTGTACACTCTGAACACTCAAAGCAACTTGTAGCTAAAACCGCATAATAAAATAAGGACATTAGTGTAACCTAAGATGACTTAAAAATAAATAACAAAACAGCAAGGGCAGAAGACATTGGCAAATTCCAGAAAAACTAGCCAGCATTATGCCACAATTCCCTTTGTATAGAGAATGTTTTTAAGTCTATGAAAGCTAAGCAGGAAGAGGGCACAATCCTATGGCCGCTACTCAGTGGCTAGATGGCCATAGGATAGGTTGGTTCCCTGAGAACCGACCTCCACCCCCGCCTGCACTGCCTCATAGGTAGCATGGAACTGGCCCGTGCTCCGTGCTCGGAAGAGGATCACAGAGTGGACAAAATGCGACATTCCTGGGGGCAGGGAGGGTGGAAGTGCCGATCCGACACTTCCTATGTATTGTTTGGCATCCGCCCACCTCCCCACTCTGATTTCCCCGGCTAGACAGCCGAAATTAGCTGTCTAGCCATGAATGCAGGGTGGCTGAAGTGTGGAAGGGACGATCCCCTCCATACTGCTCCTGCCCTGCATTGGATAGGTGGTTGCCCCTACGTTCAGAGGCAGCCACCTATCCTGATAGGTTTGCGCTCTAAATGGAGGATCTCCCTCAGCAGGGAATTCTGGAGAGTGGGAACAGATAAGACTGGTCTCCATTCCCTGACAGTTCAGAGCTCTCATATACTCAGCTATAAGGTACTCTTCACTTCTAATGGGAAAGGGAAAAGTTGTTTGCAACGTTCTCATCATGCCTATATCCTCTGGACCTCTGTGCTAAGCTTTTACATGGTTGGTCACTGTATTCCTTCTTCCCAGAGTCCCTAGGAGAGCAATCCTATGGCCACTAGACACTGTCTAGATGGCCATAGGTATTTGGGGATTCTGGAAACCAAGGTCATCCAGTCTCAGTTTCCAGAAGCCGCGTTCTCCGCCCCCTGTAGCTGGTGCAGTTCTTTTCGCGCTGCTGCCATCTCTGAGCTCATGAATGGAGTGCAGAGAGGGTGAAAAGGGGGTGGCCCTAGGGGTGGGGAGGAGACTGCAGAAGCCACTTTAGGCATCTTCCTACCAGGTCTCCAGGCTCCTTCCTTCCCCGAAGCCATGTCTAGATGCACAAAAACATAGGTCTAGCCACAAATGCAGGACAGCTGGAGGATCCCCCTCCATGCTCCATCCACCCTTCATAGGATAGTTGGTAGCCTCCAAGTTCAGAGGTTCTCGACTATCTCAGTAGGATTGCACCCTTAACTGCTCTTTCCCACTGCTAGCAGCAAGGAAATAGCTATTGGTATCAGGATCACTGATGTGTGTGTGTGTGCGTGCGCATCTGTGTGCATGTGTCATGCATATGCGCATGGACCCCCAACCCCGAGCCAGCATCATATGGGGCTGAAAAAGCCGTGCACCCCTGGTGTAAAGCTTTAAACAGCTTGCAAACATTGGATAGTTTTAAGGTCTCCAGATTTAAGCACTGGTAAATTTCAGAAAATCTACAGTATTTTTTGCTTCTTCTAGAGTGTTGTTTAGACTTGAGAAAACCTGAAATGGAGTAACTTCAACCAGAATCTTCTGGGGTACTGGCTAGGATTTAGTTATGGATCAATCATCACATTGTGTCCTGAAAATAGTCTCCCCATAGCTTTCCGATTTGTATCGTACTTTCTATTGGGAACTGCTTTTACAACCGTTGTATAAGCCCCCGGGAAGATGGGTTTATGGGAGATATGTAGGCACTCAAGCACTGCAGTAATAGAAGTAACTCAATTATGCTAACAGCTCTGTATCACAGATCATCAACCAGACTTGAGGAACAACCAACACCTTTTCATATCTGAATCTGCAGCTGTTCTCTTAGAAAGAGATGTAATTCACTACAGTGACTAGATAAAACTTCCATGCAATTTCACAGGGTGGCATAAAAGTCTTCTTTTAAAATCAGCACTGGTATTATCAAGTGTGGTGACACTGAGAGTTATAAACATTCCTCATGAGGGAATATTTTCATAAAGAAAATAACAGTAAATGAAGTATTCTACTTTATCCATATAGATATAGTACTATATGGATGGATATATATATATATATATGCGTGCCACATCATAATTTTTTTTTCTTTTACCTAGGATTCTGTATGGTAAAATATTAGTCAATGACGTATATATACTACCTTATACAATATAGGAATCTCTATTGACAGGGGCTTATATTGGATACCAGTTGATACAAATTTCTTATAGCTGATGTCAAGACATCTAAACAAAGGTTTTAAATATTCCTGGAGCCAGGAGTATAATGAGCCACGTTAACCATATATTCAATTCTGAATCTTAAACAAGAAAATTTATGTGACGGCACTGTAGCGTGGACCATGAGAGGGAGGGAAGGAAAGCAAACCAGCTAACTTAGGCCCTCAGCACTGCTACCAAGTGAGCATCTTTAGTGTCCTGGCTACTTTCCACTAAAACATCCTGTTATCCTTAAGGATGTATGAAAGTCACTTACCTTTTTGAAGGGTGACATTCGCGGTGGGGGGGAGGCGCTCTGTCCCTCCCCCCCAAATTCTCTCCAGCCAGCTCCGCTCTGCGGAGATTCCGCAGAGCCACCGGCCGGGGCTGCCCACAGCTGGACATCCGGCCACTGGGCAGCCTGCAGGGATGCAAATGGCGGCTGCTGTAGCCGCCGCCATTTGCGTCCCTGTATTTTGCCATGATAGGCTACATAAATATTTACGTAGCCTAACACGGCAAAAAAACCCAAACAGCGAACGCAAATGGCGGTGGCTATGGTGGCCGCCATTTGCGTTCCCTTTTTTTTTTGCCGTGATAGGTTACGTAAATATTTACATAGCCTATTACGGCAAAAAAAAGAGGGGGGAACGCAAATGGCGACCGCCGTAGCCACCGCCATTTGCATTCCCTTTTTTTTGCCATGATAGGCTATGTAAATACTTATGCAGCCTATCACGGCTTCCGCAGGGACACAAATGGCATCCCTGCATTAGCCATGATAGGCTACGTAAATACTTACGTAGCCTATCACGGCTATAGTGATGAAGCAAATGGTGGCCGTGGCCACCATTCGTAAGTCAGCGTGAACGGCAGCAGGTAGGTGTCCCATTTTGCGCAGCTTTCGCGGGGTGGGGGGAGGGGGGGCTTCATTCCACCACGGATTTCAGGGGGCTGAGATCCGTGGCAGAATTCTCTGACATCCCTATGTGACTTTCTACTGGCCCTGCCAACTCATTGTACTGGGTATTGTGGGGAGGCAAGTAGACATGGGGTTAAAATGAAGGCATTAGACCAAGACTAAACCAGCATGAAAAAAAAGGTTTTACTAAAGGTTTCGGGGGGAGAAAAACAGCAATTAAATAGTACTTGTAATTAGGGCTGTGCACCACCTCAGTATGAAGCTTGAATCATGGGGTGAAGCAGGCTGATTTGGAGGTGCCTTGTCATGATATGAAGTGGATCAGACCAGCACTGAAGTGCCCCAAAGCAAAGCGGCTCCTCCACAAAGTGCCTCGTCCGCCTCATATATTTGGAACTTGTCTTATGCCTTCTGAGCAGCCTAGACAGGCTGTCTCCGAAATGTATCAACTTCTGAAAGATCACGCAGAGGGGCAGGAGGAGGAGGAGGAGGGAGGGGGGAAGGCGAGAGGACATGGAGGCACCAAATGTATCAATTTGAGAGAGATCCAGCCACCGGGTGAGGCAGGGAAGGGGAAAGGCAGGAGGAGGGGGAGTGACTGAGTGAGCTTTGCTGTGTGAGTCAGCCTCCATTTGCTCATTGTGAGAGAGGTGGTCTTACTGGAGAGCGGAGGACTCTCTGGATGTTATTTGGCTAGAGCAATGGTCTTCAAAGTGGGGGGTGCAAGACCATCCATTGGGGTGCAGGAGCCACCTGATAATTCAGCACCCTCCCATTGCCTTGACAAGTTGCTATTGTGTGTAATGATGGTGGTGTCGGTAGTGGTGGTGGCAGCAGCAGGAGGGGAGGGGAGCTGAGAAGGAAGCTCCGTGGCATTTCTCTCTCCGCTCCAGTCCTAACCACTGGGAGCAACTGCCCCAGTTTCTGCCCGGCATGGCAGAGGAAATCTTAACCCTTCCCACTCTCCTTTGGGAGAATGAAGCCAAGAAGAAAGCACATGCTATGGGGACTGGATAAAATGGGGATCCATAAAATCAAAGAGGGATCCTCATAATTTCATAAGATTTTTTAAAGGAGAGACCCACAAAACCACCATCCGATCACAGAGCACATCTGCCTCCGTGGACTGAACCAGAAAAGTCACAGATCCGCCACTCGTGGGCACAGCTACAGTGCAAAAACATGGATCCTTGGCAGGGATCCTCTTGATTTCATATGATTTTTGCAGAGCAAATCCCTCAAACCACCATCATATCACTAGGGATGTTAGAGAATTCCGCCATGGACTCCAATGAGGTTGGATTCTTTAGAATCCGGCCCCCTGAAGTCCATGGCGGAATGGAGCACTCCCCCCCTTCCACCCCGCGAAACTTTCCCAGGACGGACCCTACCTGGTGTCGACCAGTCTGGTCCATCCGCTGCCTTCGTCTGCGGCCGCAAATGGCTGCCCGGTCTGCAGGCACCATTTGCCTCTCTACTTTAGCTGTGATAGGTTATATAAGTATTTACGGAGCCTATCATGGCTAACGCAGGGATGCAAATGGTGCCTGCTACGCCAGACGCCATTTGCGGCCACAGCCCAGCAGTGGATGGAAGTCCGGCTGTGGGTGGCCCCAGCCGGCAACTCCATGGACTCGCCACAGAGTGGAGCCAGCTGGGGATGATTCCAGGGGGAGGGAGGGATCGCCTCCCCCCAACTGCAGTCACCCCGGACCAGAATAGGGTAAGTAATCCGCCCATCCCTACATATCACAGAACACATCTGCCTCCACAGACTGAACCAAAAAATATATGGATCCGCCACCGGCAGGCACAGCCACAGTGCAAAAGCAGGGGAAAATGGCTCCCCCCATTCCCTGGAACAAGACGGCTGCCAGTGCATGTCCAGACAGCCTAGGAGATGGTGGTGGCAGTGGCAGCAGCCCGCCCTCATTGGCAGAAGTCAGCCTCCAACCGGGCGCCCTCCTCTCCTTCTAAGGAAGAGAGCGTAGTAGGAGGGCGATTCCTGCCCACTGCCTGACTCAAGTCTTTACGGGCTCCTCGCAAGCAAGGAACCCATGAAGGGTTGAGCAGAGGCAGGAATTGTCCTCCAACCAGGCGCCCTCCCCTCCTTCCAAGGAAGGGAGAGAGGCAGACAGCACAGTTGGAGGGTGACTCCTGCCCTTGTGCCTGTCGGAGGTTGGCGGGCTGTGACCAGCAGTGTTTTCCCCAGCAAAGACAGCTGCCGGCTTCTCTGTTGGCACCAGAAGCAGTGGCAGTGCTGCTCCCCTGGCAGCAGCGCCCATCCCCCCATGGCACAAGGGCCCAAGTAAGGAGCTGGGGGCTGGGTGGCATGTTGGGGCTGGGGGGGGATTCGGATTTGAATCCCACTTCATAGGCTGAGGTGGGTCAAGGGGCCCCTGCATCAGCCCAAACTGAATCAGGCCCACCTCGGAAGCCCCGAAGCAGCTTCCAAGTTGGATCAGGGGGGTCCATGCACAGCCCTACTTATAATGATACCTCCTGGAAAAGGAAGATTTTAAAACAGCTTTAGAAGTTAACCATAAGAGCAATTAATATATTTTTTTTAAAAAACATAGGAAAACATAATAACTGAATCCTTATCTAGACTGTTTCCCTACTTTAGCCAAGATATAGTAATAAAGCAATTTCTTACAGCTCATTCTACTCCACCGGCAATGCAGCTTCCAGCCTTCTTGCTCTCAGCTTAACTTTTGTTCCTGTAGTCTGGATCCTCTGTCTGTCCTGGCTTTCTTTCTAGCTCTTCTTCCTTCTCACATGCTTCCCAGCTTCACTTAGATACTATTGCTCCCAACCTCTTAGCCAGTTAGAAGGGCAGTGGACTTTTGGTAAATTTCTAGTTCCCACAGTACCTAGGTCTCTTCTCTCCTTAAATTTCAGTTACCTGGGCTGATCCAATTTAACACCGTGGCCAGAAGGGCCTAAACTAAAAGCAACCATTTTATAACTAAAAATAAACCAAAATGGCTGAACAGTCTTATTCCTTCACAGTATGTGTTCAGAAAACACATAATAACTAAATGGAGTCTGTAGAAGGGAATGCAATTTGCCGTAGCAACGGTAAGTTTACATCATCATTTTAAAACTGTTTTTTGGGGAACTCTATGACACATTTTTCAATCTAAATTGTTCTGAGCATCTTTTCCTGCTAGGGATCATGGTTTTTTTAATCTAGCTTTATGATCCTCAATGCAAAACGTTGTTTTACCAGAGTACTGTGCCACCCTCTGCCACCCTCCACCACCTACTACCCTGTCCCTTGTCCAAGGTGAAGCTTTTTCCCTTGGGGGAGGAGGAAAGGGTAGCATGTGACAGATGTTTGAATAAGGTGTGAATGGAATTGATGACTGGGGCGGCTGTTCACGCTCAGCTGTAACTTGGAAAAGGATGTTTGCATAGTTGAGCACTGCTGCTTCAAATTTTCCCCTATCCCTTCTCTCTTTGCTGTGCATCCCCATATTTGTCCTTCTCATAACAGCATGTCAGGTGTAAAAGGGATAATCCCAGCTCAGCTGGGGGCTGGGTTACATTTTCTCCATGACTAAAGAACCCTGGGCCTGGCCACTGTGCATATCAAAGGGAATATTGGATGATGGCTTCTAGAAGTACATTTTCATGGACAGATCTGGCTTTGTGATGGACTAACAGGTTTGGTGTTTTTTTTTTTCAGAATGGAGGTACTAGAAAGTTGTGGGGGTGGCAAAGGGTTAAAGAGAATCTCAGGTTTCACTCAGGAGGTAGGATAGGCATTATAGTGAAAGAGAAAAGCCTCTCTTCCCTGGCTAACAGACCAGAATGTAACTGCTCCAGTGTTGACTAGGTTGCATATCTATTTTGTTTGGCTATACATAGCCCCATAATCTCTGTATCCTTAATAAAAATGTTTGTGTTTTAGAGCTGCTCTATACATTCCACCAGGGGTGGGGAACGTGTGGCTGTCTAGATGTTGTTGGAATGCAACTCTCATCATCCTTCACCATTGACTATGCTGGCTAGGGTTGATGGGAGTTGTGCTCCAAAAATATCTGGAGGGTCACATCTTTCCCACCCCTGTATTACACTTAGGGTACAATCCTATGGAGATAGGAGACCGCCTCCGAACTTGAAGGCAACTGCCTATCCAATGCAAGGCAGGAGAAGCATGGAGGGGATCATCCCCCCCATGCCTCTCCTGCCCTGTATTTGCAGCTAGACAGCTGATTTTGGCTATCTAGCTGAGGGAAGGCGGAGCAGGGGAGGAGGCTGTCAGACGATATGTCGTACCAGCATTTCCACCTTCCCCATCCCAGAACGCCCCCCCGGAATGCCCCATTTTGGCCGCTTCATGCTCCTCTTCTGAACACGGAGCATTGGGCTGTTCCATGCTGCCTGCGAGGCAGCGTGGAAGGGGGGGAAGGTTGGTTCTCCGGGAACCGACCTCAGAGAGTGGGCTCTGAGGTCGGTTCCCAGAAAACCACATATCCTATGGTCCTCTAGCCACTGACGAGCAGCCATAGGATTGCTCCCTTACTGTGAGAATCAGTGATTCTGGCCTGTGTTTCCCATACCTAAGCTAGACAGTTTAGTAAGACTCGTCCTGTGAGTTGAAACCTTCAGCTCTTACATTTTCCTGCCAGTGACTACCACTGAAATGGATGACAGGAAAGGGAAGGGAAATTCACTTTGTCATGATAAATGGTATGGCTGGAAAGGGGCTTCAACAAGCAGATGCTGATGCCCATATCAAGAACAGACCAATTTTTATCATTGGATAAAATCTTGTATGATTAATGTGTGGGATATTGTAGCTTTGATCAGCTTTAAGGATTTTGACTTTCAGGAAATTAGAAGACAGATTTTGGCCAGCATTAGGGCACATCTATTGAAGACTAAAATGCACTCAGATAATTGCATTATAGAGGTCATATGTCTATCCTAAAACTTGTAACGTACATATTTTAGATAACAGTGGATCTTCTGGAATATACATTAATATAATTGACCTCTGAATGACTTTAGGTGAAGCAAAATGGAATTCTTTCTAATAGAGGGCAATTACAAATAATGAAGCAAAACTCCCCCTGTGAAATGAATAGTAATGGTATA
The DNA here is from genome assembly GCF_057233095.1 of Heloderma suspectum. Lineage (NCBI taxonomy): Eukaryota > Metazoa > Chordata > Lepidosauria > Squamata > Helodermatidae > Heloderma > Heloderma suspectum. The sequence continues at coordinate 90,925,295 of NC_139461.1, forward strand.
ACAGAGCCTGCAGAGCAATGTACAAATTAATGCATGTATGGTTATTTTAATCATCTTGGAAATCAATGTATCATTAAAAAATTCAGTGTAATGACTCTCCCATAATTCCCAGTAGTAATTGTGTTGAAGAATAGAAGAACTTAGTTGGAAATTTTTGTTTGGTGGCTTATGCAGATATTACCAAAAGAACATGTATTGCACCTACTATATCTGGTACATCAGCTATGAGTGGGGTGGATTTTGTTCTTTGAGAATTTCTTTGAGATGCAATTGTAAAATTATGTGGAACCACTATTTCTTACTTATCAAATATGATATAGGATCATTATGGAGGTGTATATTTTAAAAATCTCTTAGAAATGTGGAACTTAGTACTCATAATATGGCAATTTCCTAGGATAATCTTTCGCTATAGTGTTTGTCAGTAGAAAAATAATAAATGAAACTAGAGGCACTTATTTAAATAACACGGGAACAACAGATAAAGATACAAGACACAGACAGAAGAGAAATAGGAATGCGTTGCTGCTTTTGTATTGTTTCAGCTTTTGATGAAACAACATAAGTTTGTGAGCAAAACGTATGTTTACTTAAAAAAGAAAGAGAACAAAGAGGAAATAGGCTGTTGATGCCTCTCACCATGCCACCTGCTCTGCAGGAATAGAAACTGACATTGGGGCAATTCAGAGAGGGTATTCAAGTGGTAATGAGCAGGTTATTCACCACTAATTTACCAGCCAGAATCAGCAGGGATCACAGTAAAATGGACTGAGCATGCAAGCAATAAACATAACTGAAGTGGTCAGGCGCCTTTGCTAAATGAGACTTACTGTTATGTAAACATTATAAGAGAATCTTGGCCACGGGCAAAGGCATGGCTGGATAATATAGTGCAGTATGGAACCTTCATTTTAATTTTATTTCCAGCTAATTGCACAATGGCAATGCCTCAGCAGTGCTTAAGGGTTCTTAATCTGGAAGCAACCCTGGGAAGGAGTTCCTTAGGACAAAGCAAAAGTGCTGAGGTGCATTTACTCTGCTGCGGCCTACCTACTTGCAAATACTTCCATCCAACTTAGAAGTACTGCTAAGAACCAAGTCAGTTGTAGCCCAAATAATTTTCTTTCAAGGACATATAAGATTCTGTGGGTGAGCAGACAATTCTCCCCCAGTGACTCTGTGCAAAATTTACTTCCTTCACAAGCCAAAACAGTGTTTTTCCAATTGTCAGCACATCAGGCTCAACCTGCTTTCTGAAAAATCCTGCTGCGTCTTTTCTGTTCTGTTCAGGGTGCTAATAATGAGACTAGAACCAGAGATTAGCTGTCAGTTTGGCTGATAGGTATTTGAAATGTAGATACTGCTATATCTCCAGCACTCCTGCAAGTTACTCCCAAATGTAACCATCAAGTTTGCTGTTCTACCCACTCTAATGCTTTTATATGTAATTGATTGATAGACTGCACTTCTAAATTGCCCAATAACCCAAGTTCTCTGGGAGTGTACAATACATTAAAAACATCAAATACGAACAATAAAACAATGAATAAAAATGGCACATAATTAAACCAAGATGAACCCAGTGACAGAGATTAAAAACACTACAGCACATAAAGCCAAAGTAAAATCAGCAGCAAAGTAGAAGTGCAATGATCTAAAAACAGCTTGTAGAATGTCTGGGATAATAAGAAAAGTCTTCACCTGGTACCAAAAAGACCATAACATAGGCACCAGGTGAGCCTCCCTGGGGAGGGCATTCCATGGATGGAGTGCCATCACTGAGGGCACACAGATTGGGGCCTCAGCTGATTAGTGTTCAGGTGGGTAAATATGGGATGAGATGCTTCTTCTGGTATCCTGGCCTCAAGCCATTTAGGACTTTAAAGGTTAAATCACTTTTAGGGTGCAATCCTAAGTAGATAGGTGGCCGCCTCCGAACACGGAGGCATCTGCCTTTCCAAAGCAAGGCAGGAGAGGCACAGGGGGGATTGTTCCCTCCATGCCTCTCCTGCCTCACTATTTTTCACTAGACAGCCATTTTCAGCTGTCTAGCGGCAGGGGGGCCTACTGGGAGAGGAAGCTTCCATACAACACATTGGATGTGTCGTACACGCAGCTCCGCTCTCCCCACCCCAGAACGCCCCCCAGCCCCAGCCCTTTTCAGTTGCTCCGCACTCCTCTTATGAGTGTGGAGGATGGAGCTTCTCTGCACTGCCTCCGAGGCAGCGCGGACGAGGGGGGAAGTCAGTTTTCCAGGAACTGACCTTGGACCACAGGCTCTGAGGTCAGTTCCTGGAAAACCGCATATCTTGTGGCCCTCTAGACAGTGTCTATTGGCCATAGAATTGCTCCCTTCATTTGACCCAGAAACAGACTGGCACCCAGTGCAGAAGGCAAAGTACTGACATAATATGATTACATTGGCCAGTCTCCATTAGGATGTCCTATTTTGAACTAATTGAAGTTTCAGGACCATTTTCAAAGGCAGTCCCACATATGATATGACACATTTAGGGATGTCAGAGAAATCCTCTGCAGATTCAAATGAGGCTGGATTCTTTGGAATCCAGCCTCAGGAATCCGCAGAGGATCAGGACCACTTACCTCCGCTCCAGGAGGACTGGAGGCAGAACGGCACTCGGCTGTTTCCTGCCAGCCAGAGCCATTTGCCTCCTTCCTGTCCCTGCCAATTGCCATGTCTTTTCTTTAAAAATAAAAATAAAAATGGTGATCGGGAGGATGTGCCCATAGACTTAGACACAAATAGAGTCATGAATCTTGCATCTACGTCTATGTGTCCATAGGCTTATATGCAAGATTCACAGCTCTATTTTGCATATAAGTCTATGGGCACATCCTCCCGATGACCTTTTTTTTTTTTTTAAGAAAAGACATGGCAATCGGCAGGGACAGGGAGGAGGCGAACAGCTCTGGCTGGCAGGAGGGAAGGTAAGTGGCCCCCAAACCATCCCCCCCCCTGGAATCCTTGTGGAGCGGAGCCACTCCAGAGGATTCCGGGGAGAGGAAGAACGGATCACCTCCCCCCTACACAGATTCCCCACCGGAACAGACGGTGGGGAATCCGTACACCCCTAACACATTGCAGTAATCCATATGGGGGGATACCAGAACATGAACAACTGTTGCAAGGCTATCTCTGTCCAGGTAAGGTCATAGTATATCAGTGTAAGTTGATAAAAGATGCTCTGAACTACCAAGGCCACCTGTCAGGCCTGGCCTGAGGCATGCTGCCACCTCAACCTGCTGCTGGTGCCATTACCTTACTTCTTCTGGGCAGCAGCAGCAGAATGTGGGTGGGTGGTGGCTTCCCCTCCCTGGGTAGTATCCAAATGGGGTGCTGATCACGCACTCTGGTGCCGGTGCTCCTGCTCTCAGTGCCCCATTTGGATACTCCCCCCTCCCTGCTCTCAGGCTGACCAGCTGGCTGGCCGCTCCCACTTTCTGCTCCATCCACGGGGCTCCTGCAAGAGTTGGCCAAAATATCAGAAGAGGTCCTCTCATGATATCTCAGCTAACTCTTCCAGGAGCAACACGGCTGGGGTACAAGATGGGAATGGCTGGCTGGCTGGTCGGCCAGCTGGTGAGCAAATAGGAGGAAGGGGGAGGGGGCAGCAGTGGAAGGGGTGGGGAGAGTGGCGCAATTCGCCTCTCTTCCTGCTCTACTGCCTGATGCGGGCACATGACCCCATGTCATGGTAGGGCCAGCCCTGCCACCTATGCATCTAGTGATAATTATGGATCTAAGAATACACCCAAACTACACACTTGCTCTTTTAGGGGGAGTGCAACCTCCTTCAGAACAGGTTGAACGCCACTTAACTGGACAAAAGATCTACCCATAAGAAGTTGTGTTTTTGTTGTAGTTTAATAACAAAAATGGAACTAAATGGAGCTATATTTAGGAGAAATAGGGGGGATGTCCAAAGATTGGATGGAAACACCTTCCATGAGTGGAGCTCCGCTCACGGAAGGTGTCTCCATTTGATTTTCGGGGATCTGCCTCTCACCCCCAAACCACAGACCATTCCATTCAGCAGGGTCCCCCAAACCTTTTTATAGCATTTTCAGGGATCTGGAGGGGCTGCCGTATAGTGGGTGGAGATAAGGTTACATGAAGTGTTTTGAGCACCTAGGAAAAGGCCATTGTACATGCTAAGGATTTCAACATTTAAAAATAATTAGTTTAAGAGAAAAGGGCGTTGGAAATTAACTTTCGAAATTTACAAGTGCCATCAAAGAGCATGATACTTGTAAGTTAAGGATTGTGCCTTTTACGCCAAGATCATGCTGCTGGCAAGCAGGTTTTTTAAAAATATGTAAACAGAGATGTAGATTTAGATGTAGATATATTTAAAGTTGGCTGCCTGGATAATATCAGCACTGACTCTCAGTGAGTGCTCAAAGGACAGCATTTTTTCAAAATTAAGAATGATTTTAGAAATCATTCTAAGGAGGCCCGCAATGGAGCTGAAATAATTAACCCTTTAGTGTATTTTGTTTTCTATAATTTCATAAAGCCTAAATGATCTTTAGATGTTTTCTCATGACCACCTCTATTATTATTGCTCTGGGCTGATTAATTGGTCTAGGACAGAAAAGCCTTTGGTTTAAATGGAGAGTCTGGAATTATGTTTGACAGTTTATGCAAATAGGTGCTCAGCCCCTGCATTCGGTTTCAAAGCTGTGATGAAAATGCAAAACACAGTTCAATGTGATATTTTTCTTGAATGCTGAGAAATTAGAAAGTTCTAATTTCCTATTCAGGACTAGGAATGGACAAATATTTCAATTTTGGTTTCTCCCAGTTTCATTTTTTTCCAGTCTTAAGTTCAGTTTGTCCTAAACTTTTGAGCATTTAAAGTTTGCATGAAAATTCTCCGTTGTGCACATTTCTCCTGATATGTTCATTTTATATGTATTTTTGCTCAATGCACACATTTTTGCAATCATTTTATTAATACAATGCATTTTTGACATTATTTTTCCTAATATACACATTTTTGTATGCAGGTTTTGATTGGAGAATGCCATTTCAAAATTTGGAGAAGTGCGAATTTCAAAGGATAACTGACTTTCAGTTAACATAATGGTTCAAAAGTGCAAAATTAGGCAAGTTCACATTAAATGAATGAATTTCTCTCCCTTCCCTATTCAGGACATCAGCTGCTTTTCAAGGACAAAGCCTAGACCAACCCTTTCCCTTTCTGAAGGGGTGCAAATCAAATATTTAAAATGCAACACTTGATCTTGGGGGGCTCATTCAGGGCAGAATTATACACTGGATTCTTCAAACCAAGCTCCATCCACACACCTGTTTCTATGAGGGCTCTTGATCACTGTGTATTACCGGTGCAACATTGCTCCTTCTTATTTGTGGCTGCACCACAAAGCACTCCAGTATAATGTTGAATAGCAGAACCATGTGGGATGAGATAGTAACCACATCAGTGTCATCCCCTCCCCCATTGGTGCTATGCTAGCATGAGCTTGATTATCCTGTGTGAGTCTGTTTTTTATAATGTTAGCAGATCAATATCAGACCCAGTTATGGAAAAGCAGGATGCCATTCCAGTAATGTATGTCTTGAGCCCCAGCTTTCTTAAATGAGGAAAGAAGAACCTCAGGCCAAATTTGACCTGCCTGGGTTCCCAGTATGGCCCCCAGTGGTTTCCCAGATGACTCCTTTTCCTCAGCCAACTGATTGTTTGGTGGTTTCCCAGGTTTTGTGCTTTCCAAATGTTTCCCATTCCAAAAGGTTGTAATTCCTGTCCTAAAGCTTAGTTACTGGCGTAAGGGCATTACATTAAATTATGCTTAAAGCGTTAGTTGCTTTAGGGCAACTAATATGATCAGGGGGTGGAGCATTTCCCCTGTGAGAGAAGGTTATAACAGCTGGGATTGTGTAGCTTGGAAAAAAGGAGGGTGAGGGGAGACATGATAGAGGTCTACAAAATGATGCATGGTGTGGAGAATGTGGAGAGGAAGACATTTTTAACCCTCTCTCAAAATACTAGAACATGGGGCCATCCCATGAAGCTGATTGGTGGGAGATAAAGGACAGAACAAAGGTAGGACTTCTTCACACAGCACATAGTTAAACTGTGGAATTTGCTACCACAGGATGTAGTGATGGTCACCAATTTGGATGGCTTTAAAATGGGGTTGGACAAATTCCTGGAAGAAAGGCTATCAATGACTACTAGTCTTGATGGCTATGTGCTACCTCCTGTACCAGAGGCAGTAAGCCTATGTATATCAGTTTGTTTGTTTGTTTGTTTATTTTATTAATCGTCCATCTGGCTGGTCACCTAGCTACTCTGGGCAATGTACAACAATGAAAACAGTTCATACAATAAAATTCAACATTAAAAACATCACATTTCTAAAATTACCCTAGCCCACCCCAAATGCCTGCCTGAACAACCATGTTTTTAATGCATGGTGGAAACTCATTAAAGAGGGGGCATGGCAGAGTTCCCTAGGGAGGGAGTTCCACAGAGTGGGGGCCACCACAGAGAAGGCCCTCTCCCTCGTCCTCACCAGCCTAGCTGTCCTGGCTGATGGGACAGAGAGAAGGCCATTCGAGGCTGATCTTGTTGAGCGGCCTATCTGGTGTTGCTGCCAGAGGCACTCCTTGAGATAGGCTGGGCTGGAACCGTATAGGGTTTTAAAGGTCAAAACCAACACCTTGAATTTGGCCCAGAAAACAACTGGTAGCCAGTACAGCTCCTTCAGCACTGGAGTGATGTGATCTCGCCAGCGGCTGCCTTTAATCAGGCCAGCCGCCGCGTTCTGTACCAGCTGCAGCTTCCTAACTGTCTTCAAGGGTAACCCCATGTAGAGCGCATTACAGTAGTCCCCAGTTGCTGGGGAACATGGGTGGGAGGGTGCTGTTGCGCTCATGCCCTGCTTGTGGGTTCCTGGTCAATATCTGGTTGGCCACAGTGTGAACAGAATGCTGGACTAGATGGACCCGTAATCTGATCCAGCAGGGCTCTTCTTATGCTCTTATGATGGTATTTTTGGTATTTTGACCCTGCCTCTTTTGCCTTTGGCCCCATCCACAACCAGAATGAGGCCCCCAAGAACTTCTCCAAAATGGAATTTGGCCCTTGGGCTGAAAGCGGTTCAAGACTCCTGCTTTAAAGAGTAGTTAGACTTTCATAAAGCATATATTTTCCTTTGTTGTCTTTTCCCAGTTTAAAAAGCAAAACACTTCCCATCATTTAAAACTGTGTTCTGACACACTGCATTTGTACGGCTTCTTCGCTCAAGGGACATGCATGTTTATGTGTGTATTGTTAACATGTGAAATGGTAATTCACAGATTTTGGCTGCAGCAACTTCGATAATATCCTGTAGCTATATTTTAGAGCAGGGCTGCACAAGCCACAGCCCAAGGGCCACATGTAAGCCTTAAATGAGGGTTGTGCAGGGGCCCCCTTTCCCCTCAGTCCAGCTGACCAGCTAAGCTGTGGAATAAGACCACAGAAATGAGAATCTCAGAAAGAATGGAGGCTTTCTTCAGCAGTAAGCAGGGAAACTTTGTTCTTCTCTTCTATCACTGAGGAGAGATAACGGCGATTTGGAGACATTTAAATTTTAAATACCCTGCTGGCTATTTAAACACCTTTAAATTTTAGAATTGGCTGCACTTTGCATGCCGGAAAGCTGGCTACAGCATTGGGGCTTACTTCTGAGTAAAATTTAGAGCATCAACCATCTTGGAAGCCGCTAATACTCATACATCATTACGAAAATACTAGCATGTGGAGAGTTATTGTGTGATGAAATCTTCAGAGAAGCAGGCTATGACTTGAAAACTACCATCATCCCTTGAATAACAGGATTGCATCTGTCAGCCCTGAGAGACAAGTCTATTGTTAAAATGGCAAACTTGTAAAAAAAAAAAAAAATAGAGGGTATGAAAAAGCACAGAATTACTAGATGAATTAGCCTGTTTCCTTCTCAGAGCACAACACCAACAGGTCATATAAGAATCAAAGAAGCTGGATTGTTTGGGGCCCAATAGATCACTTGACTGCTATAAAAGCTGCTTCATTCTTCAGAGTCAACAGAGTTGTCAAGGCTGCAATGATGGATACGTTTGCTGTAGCCAGTTAGAAAGTAGGAATAAATAAAATGTTTCCAGGCCTGTTGTGCCTGATTTATCTTATCCTTGAGCTGGTTGAGAACACTGGGTCCTGTAATGTACAATATTTATGAAGGGGCGTGGCACGCGTCAGTGAGGTGATATGCTTCCAAACAGTGTCCTGCATTTGCCACAGATGTCATAGGGAGACTAAACATCCCTATATCAGGACTTAGCCCATGTGGTGTACCTGATGCCTGGTGAAGAATTAACAGGTCAACAATATGTGCGGAATCAGCTAAAGGAGAAGCAAGAAAGCTGGGCAATAAATGTCACCCAAATTCATGTGGTGTGTGCAGCTCTGCCAGCATGAGGACAACGCTACTGCTGTGCTGTCAGCAAAAATTATGTTCTGCCTGTGTTTCTGGGTCACATGGCAAGAGTTTTCCTTGTTACACAGCAGCACAGGAAAGGTGCTCTCTGTCACCTTCCGTCTGACATTTTATAGGGATTAAGAAAATAAGTCAGAGAGGAAAACGTATTATATATTGTTTCCCCCCTCTAGCTGACTACCAGCAATCTTTAAAAGTCAACAGATGTCAGATTTCAATTTCTTGCTCACTGAATTACTGCAATCCCAAGGAGTTTTATTTCTCTAATTCATCCACACACAGTTACTGAGGGAGAGAAACCCATTTCATTATCGCTGTCTCCTCAAAACCAAAAGTGTGTGGTGGTGTGTGAGTGTGTCTGATTAGGAAAGCACTTGCATCCTGCTCAGCCCATAAAGACATGAGCTTCACAGGCATGGCCACTTTTTGTCCTGCCTCAAGGTGGGGGAAAACTTACCTTGGGGCAGAGAGGAAGGAGGAGGAGAAAGTGGCGGAGGCTACGGCTGTGGATACTAAAAGGCTCAGGAAGAGCATCTTTTCACATGCACTCCCTGGTAGGAAAAGATGCTTCACTGGAGGCTCCTAGTAGTGCCTGCATCCACTGCCTTTCTCTCTGCTTTTCTCTGCCCAATGTAAGATTCTTTATGTTGGGTAAGGGGAAAGGTGAGGCAAGCAGACTCTTGCTTATGGCAAGCTCCTACCAATCCTTCTTGCAAGCTTTCAAGGAGTGGTGCTCATCTGGAGTAGCCACTTGTGTATTGCCCACCCCCAACCCCAAAAGGAAATGCATCACCAAAAACGAGGACACCAATCTGCATAATATTTACATAGGTGTGCATTATATGTTTACATGCCCATTTGGAAATAATAGCTGTAACTGAAATGGGACTACAGTACACCTCACCATAGTGTAGGGATGTACGAAACGACTTACCTGTTTCATTTCGTGACATCCATGGTGGTGGGGGAGGCGCTCTGTCCCTCCCCCTGAAATCCTCGCTGGCCAGCTCCACTCCTCAGTGATTCTGCAGAGCTGCCAGCCGGGGCCACCCTCAGCAACATCCGGCCACTGCTGGGCTGTGCAGGGACGCAAATGGTAGCAGCTACAGCGGCCGCCATTTGCGTTCCCTTTTTTGCCGTGATAGGCTACGTAAGTATTTATGGAGCCTATCACGGGAAAAGTCGTGAAGCAAATGGCAGCCACAGATGCGGCCGCCATTCACAAAGCAGCGTGGACGGCACCAGGTAGGTGTTCCGTTCCACGCGCCTTTCGCGGGGTGGTGGGGCAGGGGGGGCTTTGTTCTGCCACGGATTTCGGGGGTCCGAATGCACTGGCATTCAGCCTCACTGAGATCCATGGCAGAATTCTCCGCCATCCCTACCATAGTGGGGAAGACTAACCAGGTGATCTGTGTGCCTGCTCAGTCTTCTGCCCAGGTCTCCCTTCTTATGGTTCTTTATCTTCAAACTGGATGTGGACTGGGCAGCCTTTCAAACTGAGGACTATCCTCTGGCAGTCCTTCAAATACTGTCCCCTGTAAAATAGGACACTTGGCCACCCTACCTTTGTGAAAACCTCTCCTCAAATGCTTCCAGCCCTCTTACAACGGATTGATTGAAGTGCTTAAGAGCAGATATTATGTACACCAGGCACATACAAAGGAGCTGGGGGAAGGTGTCTCCATCTGATTTTCCTTATATAAATTTCTAAACAATTTTTTTTAAGTCACATGCCAATGAGTTCTATAGATTCCACACCCTTTCCCCCAACCCCGGATCATTTGGTGGTTTCCTGGCTTTGGTGCCGTTTTCTCCCCTTTCTAAAATGTTGAAATGCCTCTCCTAAGGTTTAGTTCCTGGCAACAACAGCTTTAAGCTAAAACCTGCTGCCCCTTTTGCCTTTAGCTCTGCCCACCAGTGGAATATGGCCCCTGAAATTTCTCCTAAATGGAATGTGGCCCTCAGACTGAAAGAGGTTCTGCACCCCAGGCTTACAATGGCCAATGTGAATCCCCAGTTAGTAAAACAAGAAAACAATCATATAACAATATAAAATATTGTAAAACAATAAAAAATATATCAGATAGGAGCAGCTGATTAAAGAGTTATAGAATGAACAGGATAATAATGAAGCCTTTGGAGTTTTCCTAAAAACCACCAGAGAGGGGGCCAGCATCAGCATCGTTATCATTTTGTTGTTTGTATGTCGCTTTTCAAACCATGCTCAGAGTGGCTTACAGCAATGTCAAGAAAAACACATAAAATGCAGCAACATTTCCAGATAGCAAACAATTACAAATCATAACAAAAATAATCATATGAACAGGCTAAAGATCTCACAGTAACTACACACCAGAATTAAACAATCCATTAATGACAAAAGTGAAATGCAAAACCATTTCAACAGGAATAAAAATAATTTACCTCAGCAGAAGGAAGCAGCTGCTAGATCCAAAGAGCCAAGGTCCAAATATTCTCCACAAGAAGAATTTCACTTTTTTCTGCCTTCGGCAGTGCTTGGTGGGAAGGAGAACATGTATTTGCCCTCAGAAAGCCTGAAGCCCCCTGCACGAGCTTCCTGAGGCCCTCGAGCAGTCCAGCAGCAGGGTACCACACACAGAAGGCAAGGAAGAGGAAAAGGAGACAGTTACTCCATGGCTACCTATATACATTCTTGTTTGTCTCAAGAATGAAAGCAGGTGAATCACAAAAAGTGCAGTCCTATGGATATTTACTGAGAAGTAAATCCTACTGTGTTCAAAGGGGCTTGCTCATTAGAAAGTGTGCACAGGATTTAGAGACACTATGCATGTTTAGACAGAAAGAAGTCCTACAACTCCCAGTATTCCCCAGCCAGCCATGCTGGCTGGGGAATGCTGGGAGTTGTAGGACTTCTTTCTGTCTAAACATGCCTATAGGATTGTGCCCTAAGCAGTTTCAATGGGAATTTCTCATCCACAGTCTGCCACGAGGGATGTTGGGCACAGGGAAATCTGGCACTCTTAGGGCTCGACGGATTTCACCTGAGCCTCTGGCTTGGCTTGCATTAGTGAGTCAAACTGTGGGCTTCCTGCCAGAATTTGCGGACCCCCCACCACTGTGTGCAAATGGCTCCTTCCCCCTCCTGGGTCGCCGGAGGGAGGAGCCATTTGCACACAGCACCAGGGTCACTGTGCACGAGGCTCTCCATCTCCTTCCAGACCCCTGGAAGGGAGAAGGAGAGACTCGTGCACAGCAACCCTGCTGTGTGCAAATGGCTCTTTCCCCCTCCTGGGTCCCAGGAGTGAGAAGGAGCCATTTGTGCTCAGTGCCAGGGCCCTACAGCCAAAACCCACTGCCATGCATAAGCCCCTCATGCTCTCCTTGCCAGTGTCAGCATCTGCAAAGAGAGTGCAGGGGGTTTGCACCCAGCAGTGCTGGCGGCTGAAGTCTACGAGCTGGCCCGACTTGCACAGGTCAAGTCCGGCCAGCTCGCAGACAAGTGAATCACAGTCCACTCCAGAGGGGCCGAGTCACCGAAAGCTTGGGGGGCTTGACCCCCCGGATGGATTCTTTTACCATCCCTATCAGTCACACATATGAAAAAGAAAACTAAAGGGCCCGCTAGTGTTACAAACTGAAAGGAAAGACAAAAGGGACACATTTCTCATAGGGTTGGGCAAATCTGTCAGTTTCACTTTCTCCTGCCTTCAGATTTTTTGAATCTCAAATTCTTTCTCTCTTGAATATGAACTTTGCAAATTTGAAGTCTCGCCAGAAACACACTGAAACGAAATGCTCACCCATCTGCACTGGCCGTATTAAATTGGTACAACTATTCCCAGCATGAAGAGGACCACGATACTTGAGTTCTTGTTATACTTGAGATCTTGGTTCTAAAGGAAGCAGAAGCTGAGTGTAGCCAAACGCGGGTGGATTTTAGGAAAGCCCATTTTAATAAGCTCAGAACAATGATCAGTAAGGTCCCATGGCAAGCGATGCTAGCGAGAAAAGGAGTCCAAGATGGGTGGGAGCTTTTAAAAAAGGAAATTCTCAAGGCACAATCACAAGCAACTCCAACAAGAAGAAAAGGTGGAAGACAACAGAAGAAGCCAATGTGGCTTCACAAAAAGCTTAGGGATGACCTGAAAACAAAAAAGAAGCACACATATAGGAAGTGGAAGGAAGGCCAAGTAACAAAGGAAGAGTACAGGCAGGTAGCACAGAATTGCAGGGATGGCGTCAGGAAGGCTAAAGCTGAGAACGAGCTGAGGTTAGTGGGGGATGCTAAAAGCAACAAAAAGGCCTTCTTCAGATACGTGCACAGTAAAAGACATAGGAAAGAAATGGTGGTTCAGCTATTCAATGAGGATGGCAAAATGATAACAGATGACAAAGAAAAGGCAGAAGTTCTCAATTCCTACTTTGGCTCAGTCTTCTCCTGAAAGAGGGTCAATGACCCCCCTGGCAAAGGTGAAGTACAGGCTGAAGGCATGGGATTGCAGCTTGAGATTGATAAGCAAATGGTCAAGGAACACCTAATTACTTTGAAGGAGTTCAAATCTCCAGGGCCAGATGAACTGCATCCTCGAGTAATAAAGGAACTGGCAGAAGAACTCTCAGAACCAATGTCTATAATCTTTGAGAAATCATGGAGGACGGGTGAAGTGCCAGAGGACTGGAGGAGGGCTAATGTTGTCCATATATTCAAAAAGGGCAAAAAAGAGGAATCTGGGAACTACAGACTAGTCAGTCTGACATCAATCCCCAGGAGAATTCTGGAGCAGATTATAAATCAATCCATCTGTAAGCACCTTGAAAACAATGCAGTGATTACTCGAAGCCAACATGGATTTGTCAAGAACAAATACTGCCAGACTAATCTGATCTCATTTTTTGATCAGGTAACCTCCCTTGTGGACTGTGGGAATGCTGTGGACATAATATATCTCGACTTCAGTAAAGCTTTCAACAAAGGGCCCCATGATATCCTGATGAGCAAACTAGCTCAAAGTGAAACAACCATCAGGTAGATCCACATTTGGCTACAGAATGGGACTCAAAGAGTGCTTATCAATGGGATCTTCTGAAACTGGGGAGAGGTAATGAGCGAGGTACCACAGGGCTCAGTCCTGGGCCCAGTGTTCTTCAACATTTTTATTAATGACTTGAGGAGGTGTAGGGAATGCTTATCAAATCTGCAGATGACACAAATTGGGTGGGATACCCTGGAAGACAGAAACAAAATTCAAAGTGATCTTGATAGACTGGAGCGCTGCGCAGAAAACAACAGAATGACATTTAACAGGGATAGATGCCAAGTTCTGCACCTAGGAAAAAGAAACAGTTACAAGATGCGGGATACTTGGCTCAACAATACTACAAACGAGAAGGACCTTGGAATTGTTGTAGATCACAAGTTGAATATGAGCCAACAATATGATGTGGCTGCAAAAAAGGCAAATGCTATTTTGGGCTGCATTAATAGAAGCATAGCTTCCAAATCCTGGGAAGTACTAGTTCCCCTCTACTCAGCACTTATTAGGCCTCATCTGGAGTACTGTGTCCAGTTCTGGGCACCACACTTTAAAAAGGATGCAGACAAACTGGAAAAGTTTCAAAAGAGGGCAACAGATCAGGGGCCTGGAAACAAAGCCCTATGAAGAGAGACTGAAAGAACTGGGCATGTTTAGCCTTGAGAAGAGAAGACTGAGGGGAGATACGATAGCACTCTTCAAGTATTTGAAAGGTTGTCACTAGGGATGGCGGAGAATTTCTTCCCGAAACTTCGGGGGGCCAAGTGCCAACGTGTTCGGCCCCCCGAACAAGTTTCAGGGAGAAATTCTCCGCACCCCCCGCCCCCCGCACCCCCCCCCGGGACGTGACTTACCTTTGGCGAATGTCCCTCCCGGCGGTGGGTCCAGCCGGCGGTTCAGCGGGTGTTCGTCCGGGGCAGGAGCGGCAGCCGGTCTTTCGACCAGCTGCCACCGCCGCCATTCCAATCAAAGAAAAAAAAACAAAAACGCCCCCGTGATAGGCTACGTGACGATTCACGTAGCCTATCACGGCTAGATTTGCAAAGTCAGCCGTGATAGGCTACGTTAATTGTCACGTAGCCTATCACGGGTGACTTTAAAAAAAAAAAAAGCGTACGGATAATGGCGGTCCCCATAGGGAGCCGCCATTCCCATTCCTTATTTGGTCACTGTAGTCTATGTAAATCTTTACGTAGACTACGGCGAAAATAAGGGCAACGCTATTTGCGATTATTTGTGACGATTAACGTAGCCTATCACGGCTGACTTTGCAGATCTAGCCGTGATAGGCTACGTTAATCGTCACGTAGCCTATCACGGGGGCGTTTAAAAAAAAAAAAACTTTTGAGTTCACGGCCGGGCGAGGCGAGGTGCCTCCTCCCCGGCCTGAATTTCGGCCGGGCGAGGCAGGAAGCCTCCCCCCCGGCCTGAATTTCGGCCGGGCGAGGCGGGAAGCCTCCCCCCCCGGCCTGAACTTTGCGGGGGGAGCAGCGAAGCGCCTCCCCCCCACCGCGAAAAGTTTCGAGGACAGGTAAGTGACTTTTGTCCACCCCTAGTTGTCACAGAGAGGAAGGCCAGGATCTCTTCTTGATCATCTCAGAGTGCACGACATGGAATAGTGGGCTCGAGTTCCAGGTAGCCAGATTCCAGCTGAACATCAGAAAAGCTTCCTGACTGTTAGAGCAGTATGACAATGGAACCGATTACCTACGGAGGTAGTGGGATCTCCCACACTGGAGGCATTCAAGATGAAGCTGGACAGCCATGTCAGGGATGCTTTGACTTGGATTCCTGCATTGAGCAGGGGGTTGGACTCGATGGTCTTATAGGCCCCTCCCAACCCTAATATTCTATGGTTCTATGATGTCCCTGCCTGCCTTAAGAATGCTAAAGATGAGGAGCTTGTAAAAAAAAGAGGTAGCAACCCTAATTAAGTGCTAACATGGTTGAAAATGCAGGAATTCAAACCTAGACTTTTAAGACCAAAGCACTCAAAGCACTTGGATGGATACATGTCAAGTCCTTTTGTCCGATTATGGAGAACTTTGAAAATGTTGATAAATTCTTCTCAAAACCAAACTGAAACAAAATTCTCCCATCCCCTATTTTCAGTTTGCAGTTGAATCCTCAAGAGTCCACTGGATTCAAAGAAATAACACCTTCAGTTTTGTAACCCATCACAAGAATTGATTGCTTTAATGTGCTTTACATGGGGCTGCCCTTGAAGACAATACAGAAGCTGCAGCTGGGGCAGAAGACTGCACCTCATCATCTGAGGAATACGAAGAAGCAAAAACCTGTGCATCCACTTTTGTGGTAGTTGCACTGGCTTCCTATGTTCTTCGGGAGCCAACTCAATGGGATGCACCTAATCTTTAAAGCCCTTCTCAGCATAGGGCCAAACAGGCAATAAACACAGATGCTTCTGCGTTAGCCCAACATATTTTTTTTTAAACTAGAAGAAATGCTTCTGGGGAGCATTAGAGATTGGAAGAGTGGAAGGGGAAGGGTGCTTTTGCAAGCCACGAACTGCCATTGTAAATTGATTTTTTAAAAATTGGGGGGGGGGTCCAAATTTAGCTAATACAGAAGTGTTGAGCCTCTTTTAGCCCAAGGACTAAATTCAATTTTGGAAAAGTTCTAAGGGCCCACATTCCAGTGGTAGGCAGGGCTGAATGGAAAATAGGGTGGAGCTAAAGGCAAAGGGGTAGGGAACCCCAGGCAGGCCAGATTTAGCTCATGAGATGGAAGTCCTGAACCCTGAGCTAATACATACAAGGAACTCTGGAGGGGGAAGATTTGAAACAGAGAGCCAGGGGATGGGGAAAGGATTTGTCACCTTTTCCCACTTCTCCAGTCCAAACAATCCCTCAGGAAAGGATTTTCCTAAAGAGGATAATGTTAGACACATCTGCACGTAACATTTATTTTGGCCTTACCTCTTGTCCCCATGCTGGTGATGATTCTCTGATCAATCCCTCGACACATGAGGTGAAGTCATCAGGAGCTAAGACTGCGCTAGCCTGAACCTCTGGGCATCACCTCCCTCTAAAGAGGCTAGAATGAAGCCTTATTTTGCAGCCTTCTATAGGAGCCACAAAAAAACTCAGTGGTGTTGAGTGGCTTTTGAAAGCTTATTTTATGAGGGACTGTCCTGTTAATGTTTTTATTTCCTGGCGACTAAATTGTTCTTAGCCCATTTTATGTTAACCTTGACAAAAAAACATCCATAATTTTTTGTAAAGTGCAGTGCACTCTTAAGGGTGAAATTAGTGATTCTGAGATGTCATCTGTTTGCTGTGCATCCCAATTATCCAAGCATCACCTCTTCACAGACTGCATTGCATTTGATAAGCTGTACATGTAATATGTACTCAGCCTCACCACTGCCATTTAATTATTCTTTACAGTTTTGATCTTGAATTCAAATGCAAAAACCTATATTGTGATTAAACTGTAATTGATAATATTCACAAGTGATCGATTTAAATATGATGCCAGTGATATGGAGGCTGATGATAACAGCTCTTAACCAGTGTAGTCAGAGTAGTATTTAGAACAGGGGTGTTGAACCTCTTTCAGGCCAAGGGCCAAATTCCATTTCAGTTTCGGAGAAGCTCTCTTGGAGTGCATTTCAGCGGTGGACAGACAGGATGAAAGGCAAAAAGGGCGCGACCAAATGCAAAAAAGGTGAGACCAAAATACCAGCATATTTTAGCTTAAAGCTCTTGGTGTCTTGTTGCTATGGTTTTCCTTTGGTATTTGTTATCAGTTTTATATATTCATGACTTGTTCCCACAATACGTGGTACACAAATACTGAGGCACCAGGGTGCACCTGTAAGTGCTTGTTTTGGAGCTCTACAATGACAGGTGCCACCAGTGGGAGGGATTTCTCAATTTTGATGCTAAATATAAAAGGTCTTGGTACCCCAACAAGAAGTGCCAGGGTTCTTGCCACCTTACAAAGGAATAATCCAGATATAGCGTTTCCTCTGGAGATGCACCAGAAATCAGACAGCCATAACTTACTGAAAAAAGGATGGATAGGGGAGCAGTTCTGCACCCCAGGCACAACCAAATCAAGAGATGTCTCTATTATAATCACCAAGAAATGCCTTTTTATCAAAAGGGCAACCCTCAAACCTCGAAGAGGGAGATTTATCTTTGTGGCTGGGTGACTAGCGGGCAATCTTGTGACTCTAGCATCTATTTATAGGCCCAAGAAGGGGCAAAACACATTCCCGGAGGACACCTTTGTAAAGCTCCAACACTTTCAGCAGGGTGGAGTGGTTCTGGGAGGTGATTCAAACATGGTGGTGGATGAAAGACTAGACAGAAGTAAACACAAAAACTTACAGCACTAACTGTAGTGGCTAGCAAAATTGTTTACATCACAGAATGTGATATACATTTGGAGAAAACTACATCCCACAGAAAAGGACTTTACATTCTATTCAGCTACACGGCAAACCTATGCCAAGCTGGACTACATACTGGTTCCACAAATCCAGGCAAATTTGGAGTACCCAGATTGGGGTTATTGCAGTGCCTGACTGCTCCAGTTGCAATGGTAATGACTTTACAAAATGAAGAAGCACGGCCATTTGCGTAGTCTAGATCTACACTAGTGCTTTTTATTGGTACTGAGGTGCACTGATACTGTTGAGCCATAATACAAATCCAATATACCGCTTTTCTAGCGTTATTTCCTGCTTTTTATTCCATATTATCCAAAATACCACAACTGATGTCATTGTGAGTGCTATGAAATATGTATGTGAAAGAGGTATGTTATGTAGCATTACCATAATAGGATCATATTGATATAACATGAGGTGTAGATCTGGCCTCGGTGTTTTAGCCCCTACCTTCTTGCTCATCAGGAGATAGCAGAATGACTCAAAGAGGAAATCTTCTCATTTTTCACTCTCAACAAGAACTTGGAGCAGACTACTTACCTATGTAAATAGGTATGGGATACGATGAAAGTGGTGACTCAACGTTTATGTATAAAAGAAATGAGGACTCTAAAAAGAGACATTAGGCAGCTAAGCAAATTTTTTTAAACTGAAATAGCTAAATTAGAGGTCGATCATAAGAGGTAAGGGAGTTCTTATGAGATATATAGCGCCCTACCGGGTAAGAGATATGAACGGAATGCTTTGGAAATAGTGTACACTCTTCTATGGTATATCTAGACAGAAAATACTATGGATTTGGAAACGTTCTAAACTTCTAGCCTGGGCCCTTAAAAATAATAAGTAGAAACAACACACTGAGTATATTAGATGGGGCAGGCACTGTGCAAAATAGATCAAATCACATTGCTGAAGCTTTTGGCAGATTCTATAAGGACCTATATTCCTCAAATAATCCAAACCATTCTGCTATGTCAACATTTCCAAACAAGATGAAACCTAAAGTCTACAGCACACAGGGATTTATTGAACCAACCAATGTCAGAGGAGAAAATTAATAATATATTTAAAATATTAAAAAAATGGAGAAACACCAGGCACAGATGGGTTCAGTGGAAGGTCTTAGAAAGCACTTGAGGAAATCCTGATACTATCAGGGTCTGCCTAGGTTCCTGTCCTATAGTGAGGAAGCTAGGCAGACCCTGACAGATACCTTATTTGAAATACCTATTTAACAGTATTCTAGAGGGTGGTGCAATCCCAGAGTCCTGGAGGCAAGCAGTAGTTGTGATACTTAAGACAGACAAAAACTCTGAGGCTCTGGGATCATATCAACCCAATTCCCTTCTGAATTAGGATGCCAAACGTCTCTCACCCATCTTGGTAAAGAGAATTAATACATTTATCTCTGCTTATATTGAGACAGACCAAACAGGTTTTACTCCAAAGAGACGTCTACCTAACTCAATTCACCATGTATTTACCCACCGTCGTAATAAACATAGAACCCCAGCAGCCATACTCTCCTTGGATGCTTTCAAAGCATTTGACAGCATGGAATTGTCTAAAAGAACTCCTTGAAAAAAATTGACTTTGGAGACAAATTCCTTCATTACAGCACAATTATGCTCAGCATCATGCAGTGATCAGAACTAATGGATTTGACTCCAGACCATTTTCATCAGCCAGAAGCATGAGGCAAGGCTCTCCTCTCCATGTTCAACCTCAATACTATTCAACCTAGTCATTGAAACACTGGCGAATGACCTGAGGGCAAACCACAGTGTGGAAGGCATTACTATATGGGGAGCATCCCAACTGATCCAATCTATTTGCGGATGACATTCTGCTAACCCTTAGCAACCAAAAGGAATCCATCCCAGAATTATTAAACACCCTAAAACATTTCCATCTTTTCACTGGATTAAAGATCAACTAATCTGTCATATCCTGCCAACCTAGCAGTTTGAAAGCAAGAAATTGCAAGTAGATAAATAGGTACCGCTTCGGTGGGAAAGGTAACAGCATTCCATGCACCTTGGTGTTCAGTCATGCCGGCCACATGACCATGGAAGCGTCTTCGGACAGCGCTGGCTCTTCGGCTTAGAAATGGAGATGAGCACCACACCCTAGAGTCGGACACGACTGGTTGGGGACACCTTTACCTTTAATCTGTCATAATGCATTTGCCTTAATACCCTTCCAGATGAGCAAAGCAATTGCAAAAATTATTGAGGCTGCAATCGCAAGCAAGCTACTTGAGATACTTGCAAGTTATAATTGTAAAGGACCTGAAGCAACTACAAAAAAAGAAATTATGTCCTCCTGATAAGAGAACTGAGGCAAGATCTTCAAACATGGAGCAAACTAAATTTGTCTTGGTTGGGCAGAATAGCTGCACTGAAGATAATGACCCTGCCCAAATTCTTGGTCCTCTTCCAGAGCTTATCTGATCGTGTTCTGGAAGACTCCCTTAAAATGTGGCAAAAACTGATTGAAGCTTTTGCACGTCGGAGGAAAGACAAGAATGCAAACTGGCCCTATATAGGAATGCTTTAAAAAAGCAGGGCTTGGGATTCCATAATTTAGAAATTTATTATCACACTGCTCAGATTTCTCAATTGCTTAATCTCATCAACAATACTCCAAGTGCTGTATGGGTGCAAATGGAAAATCTCATGTAGTTCCTTCAATGAGAGACATGGCATCCCCCTTACAAGAGATCCAGTTTAGCAACTATAAATAGTCCCTTTTCTTTAACTACTTTTCATATTTGGAAACTGTGAAGAAATGCCCTATATATAACTATTATTGTTATGTAATATTTACTTTCTGTGGCTTATGTGGGCTTACATGTAATGTATCTGAGTAGGCCTGAGACCTTGTTTTGTTAATGTGAAAAACCTGTGTAGGAGAGTTTAGCAATGTTTTTTTTTGGGGGGGGGGGAGAGAATCACTTTGAATATTATTAGATGGGGACTGGATAGAGTAAATTTCATTCTGATTGGCTGGGGATTCTAGCTAGGTGGAAAAGAGTGGTTAGGAAAGGACAGTTAAGAAGTTGACAGTTGAGAGATTCAGTTAGTCTGTGGTAGTCAGAGAGGGAGAAGTAGGGATGTACGAATCACCTACCTGGCTCTGCGCCGGGCAATCTGCGGTGGTGGGGAAGTGCTCCTTCCCTCCCCCTGGAATCCTCCCCGGCCGGCTCCGCTCCACAGTGACTCCGCAGAGCTGCCGGCTGGGGCCGCCCGCAGCCAGACATCTGGCCGCTGGGCTGCACAGGGGCACAAATGGAGGCCACGACGCCATTTGCACCCCTGTCTTTTGCCATAATAGGCTACATAAATATATATGTAGCCTATCACAGCTAAAAACACGGACACAAATGGCGGCGGCTACACCATTTGCGTCCCTGCCCTGAGCTGTGATAGGCTACGTAGATACTTACATAGCCTATCACGGCTTGCCAGGGATGCAAATGGCGGCTGGTGTAGTGGCCGCCATTTGCAGCCGCAGCCCGGCAGTGGCTGAAGCTGCCGCTGGAGCCGCTGCTGCTGCTGCCACCGGAGCTGCTGCCGGTGCCAGAGCCACAGCCAGGTAGGCTCCATTTCGCGGGGCTTTCGCAGGGTGGTGGGGCAGGTTGCTCCATTCCGCCACAGATTCCAGTGGGCCGAATTCACTGGAATTCGGCCTCCCTGGGATCTGTGGTGGAATTCTCTAACATCCCTAGAAAGAAGGTCTGCTGGTTGGTGTGCGGTGTTATAGAAGGAGTAGGAGAAAGCTGAGGGGAAAGAGCTAAGGGTTGGATGTTAAGCTCTTCCTCCTCTGTGGGATAACCATACATGGCTGGTAAGATCAGGTGTAGGGAGTGGGTGGTGTGTTATGCCAGGAGGCTGCCCTAAGACCTTGCCAGAAAAAGGTTATATGAGCAGGCAGTAAAAACCCAGGTAAACTGTCCATGCAGCCAGAAATATAATGGGAGGAACGTTGGTGTTAGAGGAAGACTGTACCCAGAAGCTGGATCTGGTTGTAAGTGTATTTGGCTGGGGTGGAGGTTGAGGGAATTTGGCAGTTCAGGTCACTTTCACTGATGTAAAAGAAGTCATTAAGAGGCTTGTAGCAAAAAGTGTCTCTTTAGTCCTAAGTAATGGTCACTAAGCAGTCTTTTGAAAATCCCAAAGTAAATATTAGTAATCTTTTATGTACAAAAGATTCCTTTAATATATTAACTAGTTCACCTTGTCTCTAGTGTTGATGCCCATCTCCCACCTAAGCCTCTTATACCAGCTGCTAGAAGGTTTTAAAGTATTCTAACAGAACTGGTGACAGCCGAAAAAGGTCAGGTTGGGGAACTCTGTGATAGTGACAGAGAGTTTAGTGACAGAGGCCTTAGCCCCTGAAATATATGCATTTTCTAAAAATAAAAACCCCATAGGTGGGATTGCCCAGTGAAGGGGCAGTTTCCGTATAGGTGGTGGCAGTACAGGGGAGAGAAAATCCCCAGTACTTATATGGAATTATATGGGCAAAGTGACTAACACCATCTCCCTCCCCCTGCTCCCATATTTGGATCATCCCCACTTTTGTCAGAAAGACAGATAAAAACAATTTGAGGAGTGGGAAGCCAGAGGACTGTATAGAGTACAAGACCTGATAGACAAGGCATAGCCAATCTCAGAGTCAAGAATGGCTGACTTATTAGCTAGCCTATGTGTAGGATGGCTTCAAAGTCTTCAGAACAGACTATGTGCCAGCAGACTGCTCAGGGCCAAAGAAGTGTCTCAGCTTTTAACAAGATTTGAATCCTTATGCCTACAGTCACTAGAGGACTTAAAGGTTACCTTGTCCAGCATTTGTCACCTACTTGTAGGTGAAACCCCTGGGAGCACTCAAGGGCTAAGAACTGCCTGAGAAAGTGACCTGAACTGCCAAATTGACAAAGGCAGCTGGGATAGAATGTGGGCCAGGGGGTCCTTCATGGCTATCTTAGCCAAACTACACGAAATCACAATAAAAATGGTATATAGATGGCATTATACTCTGGTCAACCGGAACGGTATGGACACCTCCCTATCCCCACAGTGCTAGAGAGGTTGTGGAGATGTAGGGTCACTGTTCAATATGTGGTGGGGTTGTCCCCAAGTTCAACTTTCTGGGCTGGGTTTTTTGGAATTATATTGGATACAGTAGCATGTATTATAGTCCCTGATCCCCTCCTAGCACTCCTGTCCATGGCGGACAACGTACAAGGGAAGGTAATCGCGTCTTTGTTAATGACTGTATGTTTGGAAGCTGTGCAGCACTGGCAAGTGAGTTTTCCATGTTCGATACAGGGCTGGTTTGTCAAAATATGGAACACTGCACTCTTAGAAAGATTAACTCATCATAGTAGAGTGGTACGAGGGTCTGCGAAATATGACCAATTTATGGAAACCACCAAATGCTCAGTGATCAGGGAAAGGAGGTGAGGCCAATGGAAGGGGGTGTGGCCATCTAGGTAACACCAGAGGGCCAGATTGGGACCCCAGGAAGGCCAGATTTGGCCCATGGGCCTAAGGTTCTGCATCCCTGATTTAGAAGCTGCTTAGTCCATGTGGGCGCAATCCAATGTCATGCAAGCAGACTTCCACATGCACAACATGTCTTCCCCTTTCTCCCCTGTCCCATGCACCCCTGTGCACCCCAAACTTGCACTCCTGAGTGTTCCTTTGGGAGGAAATTTGGGATGTGGGGGAAGGTCTGCAATGGGGAGTGGGAATCCATTCTGCCAGTGATTTCCATTGCTGTGGAGAACAGACAGCATTGGATAAATCCAACCAGTCTGTGCCAATGTTTACTTCACTGTAAGGTAAGGTCCAGGTGCCTAGCACACTTGTATGCAGATGCTCCATACTGGTGGACAGATGAAGAGATGTTCAAAAATCCCACCAGCTACATAGATGGCTGTTTCAGGCTGCTGTCATGTTAAAACTGATTAACATCCCAGATTAATAGTTGTTCTTCTTAGCTGTACTTGTCTCTGATAGAAAATAAATAAATAAATAAATAAATAAATAAATAAGCAAGCAAGCAAGCAAGCAAGCAAGCAAGCAAGCCATCTCAATGAGAAAGGGAGTTTTTAAGAGAGGAGTCTTTGGGGACAAAACGGTTTAATGTTGCTTCCCTGTTCCACTTTCTTCTGTCAAATAATTGGCCACTGCAATTATGTCAAGCCATTACATGGCAAAAAAGACAGGCTCTTTCCTTAAGGGTCCGAAGGTTTTTTCCCATATGAGATGCATGGGAAAGAAAAAAATAACTGGGCAAAGAGTGTGTTTATTCTTCAACAATGCTTACTACTATAAATATTTTACTCACAGCTTGCATCTGCTCGATAATCTAAAGAGTTAAACTCCCCTAAGAACTGTAAATGCATTTCTAACGCTTTTCTGTGTCTCTCCTCTAAGTCTTCCATTATTTAATGAACATCTAAAGTCTAGCAGCCACTACCAACTAGAACTGTAGGAACTGAGGAATTCCAGAATGGAATGCAGAGAACACTGCCAACTGTTCAAAGAATAGCACCGAGTACGCATTGGCAGTAAAGGCAGTGAGCAGGCCATCTGCTTAGTTAAAAAGAAAATTGTCTGAAAGAAGAGCAGAGGAGCAGCTCTTCAGTTAAATGGAGTAATAAACTAATCTGGAGAGTTGCATGGCAAACAGAAATGAAATAAATGAAGTCAACTGTGGATTTATCTGACAAATCAGAACACATCCAGATACCTGCCCTACAGACGGATTCACACATACAAGTACACCACGGGTAGGCAACCTTTGTGGGCCCATGGGAACATTTGGAAATCTGAGAAACTGTCCTGGGCACCACCACAAAATGGCTGCCATGAGAGGGGTGGCTAGTCACAAAAGCTAGATACCAGGTAGCCCAGGGGCATTAACTGGAAGTGAAGATGGCAGGTGCTGGAGGCCTTCACTTTGCTTTGAAATGATCCCAGCTGTCAGAAAGAGAATGTGTTAATTGGGAGTGGGAGGGGAGGGCACATTGGTGGGTGACAAGAATGGTGTCCAGGGTCACATTGGTGATGGTGACCACCACATTGCCTACCTCTGAGGTACACTATTGTCTTGAGTTGGGAATTAGCTCAGATGATAACAACAGGGATCAATTTGTGGTAGTTGATATGTGCAGTTATCATATTATGGATATACACATCTGAACTCACCTGAAGTTCAGGAACTGCGTACTCTGTTTTTCCATCCAATCCAGCTGTGCAAGTTACCAAATCCTGCTTGTACCACATTATCTCCCATGTGCAAGCCAGTAGGGTAGGCATGGGCAAACTCCGGCCCTAGGATCATATGTGGCCATCGGCCTCCTTTCATATGGCCCTCACATTAATTTCAAAAGTATTCTGCATCATGTGAAACTCCCAGCAAGGGCTATCCACCCCTTCCCTGGCAGCTTGGACATTTGGAAGGAAGAGGGGGAGAGAGAAAAGGAGGTGGCAGAAAGGGAAAAGGGGTGGCCCACCCATTTTTGGTTTTGTCCCCACCCACCAACTGACTTGCAGCTCCCAACAGATTACCCATGAGGAAGTATGGCCCTCAGCAGGAAAAAAAAAGCTTCCCCACCCATGCAATAGAGTAAGAAAAGAGAAAGGGAAGGGAAGGGAAGGGAAGGGAAGGGAAGGGAAGGGAAGGGAAGGGAAGGGAAGGGAAGGGAAGGGAAGGAAGGAAGGAAGGAAGGAAAGAAAGAAAGAAAGAAAGAAAGAAAGATAATTCTATAGCTGAAATCCTAGACATAGCCACCCACCAGTGCAATTAAAAATATCCTATATTAGGACATATATATTTTTCTGAAATGTGGAAAAGTACCTCTCAAATCTTTCAATGTTATATTTTTGTGTATTCTGTTTTATTATATGTATATCTTATATTCCTTGCAATATGAAGATGAGAACTGTTATCCAATGATTTTCATACTTCACAAATTTCCAAAACAGTTCTTGGCTCAAAAGCATGTCAAAATAGTTTTTAAAATACATTGGTTGTATCCTGGTTTAGGTATGTGCAACTGGACTGGCAAAAGTGGACTTCTCTGCCTCCTCCTCCTCATGGCAGCCCCTCCAGCCCCATGAAAACATTACACAGGTGATCAGGACCCCCTCCTGAATGAGGTGAGCTGTGTTGAGGAGGGGAGGGGGAATTGCCATCATACATTTTCAAAGGCTTTTTTGTAGGGATGTCTGAGAAATTTGTTTCTGTTCGTTTTTGATCAGGATACCCATTTTGCACCTTCCAGACTGAACATAGACTCTGATGCAATCTGCGGTCAAAATTTGTACATTTCTGAGCTTGCAGTATGATTTGCAGACCAAAAACAATGTGTTTGACAGCATGCATATGTTTGGAAAATGCACATGAAAAATGCATATTTTAAAAAATGTGCAGAAATATACTTTAATCAATGAGAGAAGAATGAATACATTTCAAAGATGCGCACAATTGATGTGTACATTTGGGGAAATGCACATGAAGATACACACAGATTTTCATGCAAAAAACAAACAAACAAAACAAAGCTTGCAATCTGATACAGACTGGAGTCTTCGAGATGGAATTCGGAGAACTTCAGCGAGCTTGGGTTTTGCTGATTCACACATCCTTGCTTTGATGATTCCTTCCTGCTGGGTTGCTTATTCTCACTTTCTCCCAATATCTATATAGGTTCTCCTTTCTTCTCAGGCCTGCACCTTTACATTGCATTCTCCTAGGAATAAGCAAGCTCTGTCATTTCACAAGTGTCATGGTAAGTTGTCTCAGGCTAGACCTCCCAAATACAGAATATGAAGACAAATGGCGGAAGCGGACCTGTGAAATACAGAAGACCATAGTGTTCCTAGCTTTAATACATTGATGAAGTCCCACAGAGACTGCACATATCAGCATGAGATGCTCCAATTTGATCTCAGTGGGCCAGAACAGTTATGACTGCATGAGCTACTGCTCATATTAAAGAAGGGTAATCAACAGTCTTGCTTTTAAGCACTCACTTTGGCTGTATTTAGCTTGCAGTCTGTCCTTGGATGACCTTTTCCTGCCTCTGTAAATTGTTGAGATTTATGCAATCACATCCTGGGTTACTCCAGAGCAGGCACTGAATGATGCAAGTTAAAAATCTGCTGCATCATGCTAACTGGAAATATATTCGCCCTATGCAGGCATTCACCTTTATGATGTAAAGTATATGTAAGGGAGGGGAGGGTGAATGAGGACGAGCATTCTAGCTCTGCTGTCCTCTGTTGCCATCCTCATTGTCCTCTACATGTAGAGAGCGAACTTCTGCAGTAGTAGGGGGCTTTTCAGTCCATGTAGGCTCCCTGCACAATTTGAGCCTCAGTTTTGTTATTGTCAACTGGAAATCCTAATGAAACCATTCCCCCAAGTACAACACCTTTGTAGTGTATTTTTAATTCACACTTCATTACACTAAAGTTTTCTGAGTTCAGCCATTTGTAAACAAGAACAGAAAGGAGAACAAGGTGGCAGGGCAAGTCCTATCATTAGGCAGAGTGTAGTGACTTCCTTAAGGGACAGATGTTGGGGGCAGCAGTGGCAGACCCTCAGCTGCTCTTCTTGAATCCCTCAGCCATTCCCCTCTTGCGACATAGCATGTTGCGCACCCCCTAAAGCATCCTGCTGCCCTCAGGTGTGATGGATGATCCTATCCTGTTGCTGGTGCTGCAGTAAGTTTCCACACATGTCTTCTGTACATGGAATGGAAGGGCATGCCATCTTGTCCTCTGCCTCAGGCAGCAAAATGTCTTGGGCTTTGTCATGCCCCTGCTGGAAGACTCCTCAGAGGAGGAAGAGTTGGAGGACCAGAAACCACCCATCACCGGCAGTGCCCAAGATCCATCAGTAGACCAGGAGGAGCCTGGGCTAACAGGGGCAACTGTCATGAAGATATCACCTGTGGAGGACAAGCACTCTGCCTCAGATGGGAAGGCAGAGAACCCCCCAAGCCCTCGGGAGAGATGTCGCCTGAAAAGACAGGAACTCAGAAGGAGTGCTAGACTGAGCCAGAAGCCTCCTGGTGTAAAAAGGTCTACTTGCACATAGAGAGCTTGCTCACAAGGAGGACCTTCCTTTTCCCCTGCAGTCACTAACAGCTCACAGCTGAAGCTGAGGTCTGGCTCTGACCTCATCTGCATAAAAACAGCAGTGTAAGGCCAAGAGAGTTGCTGGAAACGATGTTGACCAGACCTTCCTGAATCCAGCTTCCCTTGTCTTGACTCTGGACTGCTTCCTGGCATGAGTACTTCTGGACTGAACTCTGATTATCTTTTTGCCTGCTCCTTGTCTTCTGTGTTGCCTTGGCACCTTGTTGCCTGTGACCTGGACTGGACTCTGGCCCTCCTCCTGTCTGTCCCTTATCTGCTGCCTCTGTTACCTTGGAACCTTGTTGCCTGTGACTTAGATAACTCAGACTTTGCTGTTTGCCTGATTTCTGTTTGTGCTGACCACCTTGGAACTCTTCTTGGACCCTTGAACCTGTAACTTGCTAAGCTCAGACTCTGGAAACATGACAGCCTGGTCGGTCCTGCAAGGTGGTTCTGGAAAAGAGTTCAAGCTGATGAGTTTACTAAGATGTGGAGATGGAGAGGTAGACAGTTTATGTGGTACACTAAAGGGCCAGTGGGAGATCCAGAATTTGAAAATTCATCTTAAGCCATCACACCTGACCACACCAAGCCATCTAGCCTGCACTCTGCCCCCTCCAATGCCATAAAAAAAGTCCTACAACTCCCAGCATTTCCCAGCCGGGCTGGCTGGCTGGGGAATACTAAGAGTTGTAGGACTTTTCAATCTAAACATGCATAGGATTGCTCCCTCAAACAGAATCTTGTACACCCAATTGGAAGTGATGGTTTTGACTTATAAGCGCTACATGGCTTGGGACCTCAGTACCTGATGGAATGCATCCTCACATATGTACCTGGCCATACTTCAAAGTCACCCAGAGAAGCCCTCCTTCAAGTGCCCCCCTCATTCTGAGGCTCAGACGGAACAACAACAGAGTAGGCTTTTTGGTAGTGGCCCCCAGCTCTGGAATGCTCCCCCAAGGAAAGCTTACCTGGCACCCCCACTGCTGTCTTTTTGGCACCAGGCTAAGACTTTCTTGTTCCCTCAGGCAATTAAAAATTGTTGAAATCTTTTAAAGTATGTTATCATCATCATCATCATCTCTATGCTGCCCCATAGCGAAGCTCTCAAGACAGTTTAGAAAAGTTAAAACACTGAAATACAGTATACGAAGTTTAAAAACATTTTACATAAAGCATCTGGGCAATATATACAACAACATATAGCTAAAAACAACTTTGAACTAAAACATTTTTTAAATCCAACAATAAACCAACATAGCTTAAACCAATACAGCTTAAAAACAGTATACAAAAGTCAGCAAAAGGAACAAGATATTATTTATTACATTTATATACATATACATATAACCTTCCCCAACCTGGTGTCCTCCAGATATTTCAGCCTACAACTTCCATCAGCCCTTGCCACCATAGCTAATGGTGAGGGAAGATGGAAGTGCTAGGCCAAAATTTATGGAGGGTCACAAGTTTCTCATCCCTGACTTAGTGGTTCAGAAAGGTGCACAGCAGGGTTGCTTCCTCTAAACTGTATTATGAAATTGGGTTGGCTCATGCAGTTCCAGGATCTGAGTTTCTAACCAGGCCAGGGCATTGCCTCTATCCTCTTTAGCATCCAGAGCAACAAGAGCAGATAGTGATCCCTCGTGTTATGCTCTACTCATCTTTTTCTCCCTAAAATTGCTTTTCCATAAAAGCCTTTTAATATTACTGTTGCTATCACCAAGTCCCCACATTGGTCATGGCTGCACTATGGCCAGCAATAAAGAGAACATGGTAATTCCCAGCTGGGTCTGATACTGCAGAATGAATTCACACAGCTGGTTCTTTAGCTGGGACTTTCTGCTGACAGGAGGAGGAGAGAGAATTAATGTTGCAGGGCAAAGGAAAACATGAAAAAGTTGCTAGACCACCCTTGCCCAACCTGGTGCTCTCCAAATGTGCTGGACTACACCTTCCATCATTCCCAGATGAAATGCCTATCTAGTCCAGCATTCTGTTCCCATAGGGGGCAACTAGATACCTATGGGAAGCCCACAAGCTGGACATGAATGGAATAGTATCTTCTGTCTCATGTTCTCCAGGAACTGATATTCGAAGGCATACCGCCCCTGATACCAGAGATATTATATATATATGTGTGTGTGTGTACACGCACGCACATGCATGCGCACACACACACACACACACACACACACTATTAACCATCGATAGCCTTATCTACCAAGAAATAATAAGAGAGACTCTGAACATGTTTAGACTGACTCCCCCCAGCCTAGTGTAGATAGCTGCCTTGATCCCAGACACCTAAGATTCCGGGGCAGGGCTTCGTGGCAGCTTCAACTGAGGCACACCTCTTTTTAGAGATGAACCATTGCTGTGATACAGGTCACACAGCCTTTCACATTCCAGAAACTTCCAAAGTTTTGCGCAGTTTTATGGGAATTTCACTGACATCTTCTAAGGTGCTTAGAAGAGAGCATGATCTGGAAGCGCATCCTTCAGTGAATTGTCCTGGTGCCTCTAATTTGTGGGCTCACATCTCACAGAGCAAGAACAAAGGACGTTTACATTGTCAGAGGTGCCTGTGCATGCCAATAAAAGAACAATGCTTCTGATCCTAAATGCTTTTAATGAGACAAGATAAATCACAGGTGACTTACTTAACTTTGCTGGTCACTGAAGTATGCACAATGCCTAGATAAGACAATGCATTACAGAGTGCATACTAAACATTTGCTAACTACAGCTGCCAGCACTTATAGACCTTTTTCAACCTAAATGCACAGCGGCATAACAAATTGAAAAACAAACAAGTGTACCATTTCCCCAACTGGCCACCAGAGACTTGAATACATAAATTATTATTATTTTCCCCCCAAAATGTCATTACAGCATGAAAGGGCAGAGTGGTGCATTTTAATTAATTTCTAAAGGACACATTGTCTTGTCTTCCTCCCACCCCCCGCTCTCGTCTGCATCATTAATTTTGAAGCCTATACTATCTGAGATATCTAATTAACATTTCCTTGCATACACATCATTGCTAGTGTGGCATCACAGAGATGGCAGCCTCGCAGGATTCAAAGGGTCCCAAAGGCTTCTGTCATTCTGAACAAGGAGTTCCAGCATCACAAGCTCACAAGTAGAATATGTTAACGATGACAGGTCTTCCCTAAATTGTATTGTGAAGCCATTTTGGCCTAATTTATGTTTTTTATACTTGATCATCCCCAAGTTGATATATTCAGTGATTTTCCTATGCCCACGTGTCTACATTTGTCATTGTATTCTCTCTAAGCTCTTGCATCAATTTCCCATTTGAACATCTTAATTCTGTCTTGGGCCATAAAAAGGTAATTGTTAATGGCAGAAATTGCAGCTCCTCTAATTCCCCAAAGTCCCATTCATTCCGCAAACCACATCGACCACACAGCTTATTGGCCTTCATTTTCCATTACCTGAAGTTAACACCGCTTGGAGAACACTTCCATTTAGGATAATGTGGGTGAATAATGAAGATGGCGCCTTGAAGACTTTGTTACACAGTGCAACAAGATGGCTTTAGGACTGAAATTCATTTTCCAAATCGAAATCATTTGAATTTCAAAGGAGTCATAGAAGAACCGATGTTTTCCACACCCATCGAGCTTTCTGTACATAAGCGAGTGCCATGGGACAGTTCAAGTACTGTGCTCGTTCCTTTAAAGATGACTGAGCTGCAACCAGACATTGGGGGGGGGGGCTAAGGATTCCCAGTCCCATGTTTGCCTCATTTCTGACATAAAAGTACATTTCCCTTACCCATTGCTTTTCCTCTGCAAATTCCCCATCCCTCCAAGTGGGCAAAGGGGGTTGGGGTGTGGGGCGCAGAAGAAAAGTGACAGACAAGAGAAGGCATCCCCATCTCTCAGATGTAAATTAATGTAAAGGAAGTGTTGATTCTCCTTGTAATGATTTCTTCCTCCCCTCTCTGACTTTTCTTGGAGGAGGAAAAGACCCTCAGCCTTTTTCAATGACAGACTCACGCTCACCTGAGAAAGAAGAGAGAAGAAATAAGCCCAACCACTAAACAGAGAAAACTCTCCTTCTCTCCAACTATCCAGGACATTTTCCCATTCTTGCTGCTGTTGGGACTTGCTGGCCATGTGAGAAATTTTGACCATGCTGTCCAAGGTAGTGTTTGCTTGCTTGCTTGTTTATTTATTTATTTGGGGCATTTATATTTGTTGTTGTTCAGTCGTTCAGTTGTGTCCGACTCTTCGTGACCCCATGGACCATAGCATGCCAGGCCTTCCTGTCCTGCGCTTTCTCCTGGAGCGTGCTCAAGTTCATATTCATTGCATCGGTGATGCTATCTAGCCATCTCATCCTCTGCCGTCCCCTTCTCCTTTTGCCTTCAGTCTTTCCCAGCATCAGGGTCTTTTCCAGAGAGTTTTCTCTTCGCATTAGGTGGCCAAAATATTTGAGCTTCAGCTTCAGTATCTGTCCTTCCAATGAACACTCAGGGTTGATTTCCTTTAGGATGGACTGATTTGACCTCCTTGCAGTCCAGGGGACTCATAAGAGTCTTCTCCAGCACCACAGTTCGAAAGCATCAATTCTTCGGTGATCAGCCTTCCTTAGAGTCCAGCTCTCACAGCCATACATTACTACTGGGAAAACCATAGCTTTGATTAGACGGACCTTTGTCGGCAAGGTGATGTCTCTGCTTCTTACTATGCTGTCTAGGTTTGCCATAGCTTTCCTCCCAAGGAGCAAGCGTCTTTTAATTTCATGGCTACAGTCACCGTCTGCGGTGACCTTGGAGCCCAAGAAAGTAAAATCTGTCACTGCTTCCATTTCTTCCCCTTCTATATGCCAGGAAGTGATAGGGCCAGATGCCATGATCTTCATTTTTTTAATGTTGAGTTTCAAACCAGCTTTTGCACTCTCCTCTTTCACCCTCAACAAGAGGCTCTTTAGATCCTCTTTGCTTTCTGCCATTAGGGTGGTATCGTCTGCATATCGGAGGTTGTTGATAATTCTCCCAGCAATCTTAATTCCGACCTCTGATTCATCCAACCCGGCATTTCTCATGATGTACTCTGCATATAAGTTAAATAAGCAGGGTGACAATATGCAGCCTTGTCGTACTCCTTTCCTAATTTTGAACCACTCGGTTGTTTCATGTCTGGTTCTTACTATTGCTTCTTGACCCTCGTACAGGTTTCTCAGGAGACAGGTAAGGTGGTCTGGTACTCCCATCACTTTAAGAATTTGCCACAGTTTGTTGTGATCCACACAATCAAAGGCTTTAGTGTACTCAATGAAGCAGAAATAGACGTTTTTCTGGAATTCTCTTGCTTTCTCCATGATCCAGCGAACGTTGGCGATTTGATCTCTAGTTCCTCTGCCTCTTCGAAACCCAGCTTGTACTTCCGGTAGTTCTCAGTTCGCATACTGCTGAAGCCTAGCTTGTAGGATTTTGAGCATCACCTTGCTGGCATGTGAAATGAGTGCAATTGTGCAGTAGTTTGAACACTCTTTGGCGTTGCCCTTCTTTGGAATTTGAATGTAAACTGACCTTTTCCAGTCTTGCGGCCATTGTTGAGTGTTCCAAATTTGTTGGCATATTGAATGCAGCACTTTAACAGCATCATCTTTTAGGATTTTAAATAGCTCAGCTGGAATACTGTCATCTCCGCTAGCTTTGTTGTTAGTAATGCTTCCTAAGGCCCACTTGACTTCACTCTCTAGGATGTCCAGCTCAAGTTCAGTGACCGCACTATCATGGCTATCAGGGACATTAAGATCTTTCCTGTATACCTTTTCTGTGTATTCTTTCCACCTCTTCTTAATCTCATCTGCATCTGTTAGGTCCCTGCCTTCTTTGTCCTTGATCATGCCCGTCTTTGCACAAAAAATCCCTTGAGATCTCCGATTTTCTTGAAGAGATCTCTAGTCTTTCCCATTCTGTTGTTTTCCTCGATTTCTTTGCATTGTTCATTTAAGAAGGCCTTCTTGTCTCTCTTTGCTATTCTCTGGAACTCTGCATTCAGTTGGATATATCTTCTCCTTTCTCCCTTGCTTTTCGCTTCCCTTCTTTCCTCAGCTACTTGTAAAGCCTCATCAGACAGCCACTTGGCTTTCTTGCATTTCTTTTTCTTTGGGACGGATTTCATTGCTGCCTCCTGAACAGTGTTGCGGACCTCCGTCCATAGTTCCTCAGGCACTCTATCAGGTCTAATCCCTGAAATCTATTCCTCACCTCCACTGTATATTCATAAGGGATATGATTGAGGTCATACCTGAATGGTTTAGTGGTTTTCCCTACGTTCTTCAATTGAAGCCGAAATTTTGCAAGAAGCACCTCATGATCTGAGCCACAGTCAGCTCCAGGTCTTGTTTTGACTGACTGTATAGAGCTTCTCTATCTTTGGCTGCAAAGGACATAATCAATCTGATTTCGATATTGACCATCTGGTGATGTCCATGTGTAGAGTCGCCTCTTGTGCTGTTGGAAAAGAGTGTTTGCTATGATCAGCGTGTTCTCTTGGCAAAACTCTATTAGCTTTTGTCCTGCTTCATTTTGTACACCAAGGCCATGCCTGTTATCCCAGTGATTTCTTGACTTGCTACTTTAGCATTCCAATCCCCTATGATGAAGAGGACATCTTTTTTTGGTGTTAGTTCTAGAAGGTGTTGTAGGTCTTCATAGAACCGATCAACCTCAGCTTTTTCGGCATCAGTGGTTGGGGCATAGACTTGAATTACTGTGATGTTGAATGGTTTGCCTTGGATTCGTACTGAGATCATTCTATCATTTTTAAGACTGTACCCCAGTACTGCTTTTCCCACCCTTTTGTTGACTATGAGTGCTACTCCATTTCTTCTAAGGGATTCTTGCCCACAATAGTAGATATGATGGTCACCTGAATTAAATTCGCCCATGCCTGTCCATTTTAGTTCACTGATTCCCAAGATGGCGATGTTCAATCTTGCCATCTCATGTTTGACCACCTCCAGCTTACCTTGATTCATTGATCTGACATTCCAGGATCCTAAACAATATTGTTCTTTACAGCATCGGATTTTCTTTTCACCACCAGACACATCCACAGCTGAGTGTCCTTTTGGCTTTGGCCCAGCCGCTTCACTCTTTCTGGCGCTACTTGGAAATACCCTCTGCTCTTCCCCAGTAGTATATTGGACACCTTCCGACCTGAGGGGCTCATCTTCCGGCATCATATCTTTTAGCCTTGTGATACGTTCCATGGGGTTTTCTTGGCAAGAATACTGGAGTGGGTTGCCATTTCCTTCTCCAGTGGACCACATTTTGTCAGAACTCTCTGCCATGACCTTTCCATCTTGGGTGGCCCTGCACGGCATAGCTTATGGCTTCACTGAGTTACGCAAGCCCCTTCGCCACAACAAGGCAGTGATCCATGAAGGGGGGGCATTTATATACCACTGAATATAATGCTGTAATAAGGAACCCTTGTGTATGTGAAGAAGTGCAAAAGTTCTCATACCTTGCACAGCTCTTCTCATTTTTGCATGTCTGGAAACGCTGGTAAGAAGAGCTTCTAGAGAAAGGAAGACAAAAGAACAGCCATAATGTCTAGACAGCAATAAGAAGAACACGCTATACCCAGTAAAGTATGTCCAGATCTAACCCTACTGCCTAGGATATGGCTTTGTTGCAGAGGGATGGAGTCTTAGACCCAAAACAGACATTCTGTTTTAATCTAGAGTAAGTGCAGGGGGCTGATCAGGACCTTAGCAAGTTGGGTGTGTGTGTGTGTGTGGGGGGGGGGATTTAGTCATTGTCCTCTGCTATGGTCCTGATCCAGATTGGGGGCACCTGCAAGTAGTGATCCATTTGCTTTACTATTTCACGATACAAATTGCAGGCATGGGGAGGCCTGACACAAATCAGGACCACAGCAGGGGGAAAGGGTTAAATCCACCCTACCCCCATGCTAGGGTCCCAATCCAACTTGGAGCCCCTGCACTTACTCTAGAGCAGGGGTGGGCAACATGCGTTTTCCGAGCCTCTAGTGCAGCCCCTGCTGCCCCCACTGTGATGCCAACACTGGCAGCATAGCCGCAGCAAAAATATTGCAGTTGGCTGCTGGATTCTGGCAGCAAACTGCCATTTTTTTTTGCCAACATGGCAGTGGTAGGAAAATTACCCCGGGGGCAGGGAGTGGAAAATGGCCCCAAACCCACTGAAGCTGTCCATCACTGCTCTAGAGTAAAACAGAAATATATATATATATATATAGTTGCTAGCTACATCTTTAACGTAATGTCTGTTTTGGCCCTTAGTAATTTTGCAAAAAGACCTCAGGGAGACATGCATTCCAGCACTAGAATCATGCAGAGCAGGTTTCAGGGCAGTGAGGAAAATTGTTCTTTATACATGTGGTATAATTTATTCCTAATATTTTATCCTGCTTTTCTTCCTGATAAACAGGCCTCAGAGGTGGTTGATGACAAGTGAACATGCATAATAAATATAATAAGAAGGAAGAGGAGACTCATGAAGGCTCTGGGGGAAACAAAGATGAAAAATGTCCACTCCCCAGGCCTTAGAGGTTTCTACTGCTGAGGCTGTTAGACTACTGCTCTTTGAACCTCCATAGTGACCACAGGGGAGAATATATGTCCCCCTCCACTGTGTGGCAGGATGCCAGCTAGCAACCAGGGCCAGTTAGCATGTAATGTTTCTGCCCAAAGGGGGATGGGGCAACTCCTCATCCAGGCAGCTGAATAGTCTGGAGCGCTGGGTCTTCCAAGTGGCAGGGGTGCCTGATGAAGTCTCTGGAGGGTCAATTATGGGAAAAGTCCACTCCCCAGATCAAAACTATTAGTATCTTTTTACTTACAAATATACTAGATGAGCAGATAGGAAGCAAGTAGTCACACAACCAGCCCCTGCCATACTAATTATAAACCAATGCTCAATCTCCAAAGGCCACAAAAATCCCCAAACACACCTTCTCTCCCTGGCCATACTGAAACTGCACAAACTGTATCTCTCAGCTCCCATTCTGCAAGATGGCACTGCTTTGGGTTTGTTTACGGCGTGGACATGCCCAGTGGGTACACTAACAGGAAACTCATTCTAGCATGGATCCAAATGTTAGCCCTACTTAGAGCAGACCCATCAAAATGAATGGGGCTTAAGTTAGCTGACCATTGGATACACCCCTATGTGAACAAAATGTCACCACCAACACAAAAGGAGGTAGCAGTAGGCTTGGGGGGGGGAAACAACCTGTGGTTTGCAGGTGTACCAAAAAAAACAACAACACCCCAAAACCTTTGGGCAAACAAGCAAAAACTAAGGAGGGTACACCCCAAAACACCTCAGTGAGGATTGAGCATGCTCAGTGCCACAGAATGTTGACTAACTGATGAGGTGGGGAGTGGGCAAAAAAACATAGGAGAGGGGAGGGGCATGGAATTGAACATCCTGGAAAAGGCATTTCTGGATAGACGGCATTCTGAAGAGGAGCACTCAGCACTGCAACAACAAGGCCCCACTTGTGGAATGCCTGTTCTTCACCATGAGCTAGCAGGCCATAGAAGAACCTAGGACAGCTATATGTCATCTTGCATCTGACAGACCAGTATGGCCCATAATAGAAATATAGAGGGAGACTTTTCAATCTGAATGTATCATGACATCTTGATCAAAGGGAGAAAAAGTAGAGAAAGAGGTGAAAAACACCTAAAGTTATGCATCGACCTCATGCAAATAGCTTACAAAGGTTTTTTAATTATTATTTAACTGACTTGACTGGATGTGACAATGATAAAACTGCACAATGGATAGTCTGGGTATTAATGTGAACTTGATTGACTGATGAAATGTCTGAAAATGATTGCCAACTCAGGAAGAATTTGGATAAACAAGAGTAAGGTTAATGATCTGTGAAAGTCATTGATAGACAATGCAAATAAAAAAAAAATACATCAACAGGAAACAATCAATGCTCACCATATGTCATTTGCTGGACTTAAGCCTCAATTAGATCATAATGGTTCCATGTAGCAAGCACACGGTTCCAGCACTGCGGGGGGAGGGGGGAGTTAAGGAAACATTTTTTTGTTCTTGACAGAATGTTTTAGAGAACCGTTGAAAAATATTGACGCATTTTGACTTGGCTGACAAAGTCTTTGAAAGCTTCTAATTTCCATTCAAAGGCTTGCTGAATTCTCATGAGCCACTTCTGCAGTTGTCCACTCTGTGTACATTAAGAGCAGTAAAGGAAAAATATTTTCAAATAGAGAATTGAACTGTGCTATGAAGGCCCTTCAATGCTGATGCATTTTAAGATTTGCTGGAGGACATTAAACAACATATTAAACAACAACAACATAGTATTTAATACTTACCTGTTTTCCACAGTGCTTTAATGGGGGAGAAGGGCAGGAGGAAATCCACAAACCCAATCACTGACACCACCCAATTTTAGCCAATCTCACACTTCCATGGTGGCCATCTAACCAGTGGATAAGAGGCATCACAGAAGAGAAGGGGTCTGGAACTGCTCTGGCTTTTCTGTAATTCAAGTGCTGGTTTTGCACATCTGAGAAATGTTGAGGAATGATCAGATTTCATTTAAAATGCTGAGACTGGGTATGTCATCGCCCAGCATACCTATGTGTTGCCAAGAGGCAATGGTTCTTTTTAGGATGCAGAATGCAATGAACACACCAACAGGTGAGGGCTAAAGATTTTATTAAGCAAGAATAGACTAATACAGCAGAATATCAAAACACAATGATTGTTAGGGGTGTTGCGGGAGTCCAAGAGGGGGATGGAGTCAGTTGAATTCCCCCCAACTCAGCCTCCCGGGTCCTGTTTGTTGAGCCACTACATGGTCCGTGAGCATCACCAACCCATTCCCTCACCGAGCCACCATTTTGTGGGAAAATGGCTCCAGTTTTTCCATGTAATGGAAATGTAATGTTGCGTAAATGGTGGCCATAAAGGGGCCTTTTACACAATGGCTTGGTGAGGGGTCAGGTGGCCACCGGGTGCTCGTTGAGTGCCCCTGGACCCTGTGGTGACTCATTCAGGGAGCCAAACAGGGGCTGGTGGCCAGCAGGGGTTCTATGAGTGCCTGTTATTGTGGACAGAGGTAAATCCATCCATGCCTAATTATTGCAGCAAGAAACTTCAAAGCAAGATAGTAAGTGTACATCTATACGGTTGCCGGTAATCCCATCTAAATATGGCAATGGACGTGACTCCACTACCGGCCTGCCACACAACACTTTTTCCGGATCAGCCTGCACTGAGATCCCACCCTGGGAATATCTCAGGGATTGATATATACACTATTATACTCATATTAAGCCCACCCATATTCTGGAGCTGTAACATGTGGGACCACAGCCAACATAGACAGGATGATCCTGACTACTCTCACCACAAGTGGCCAACTTTGAGATCTCATCAGAGGCTTATCTAAAGTTAAATACTAGTTTCTAAGCTGTATCGTCATCTCAAAGAAATAATGGACTCTGGGAAGAAGAAGCATAGCTAACCACTAAAAGCAACAGGCCCAACTGGAAGTCTAGACATGAGAAGGAGCAATTTGTTGTACACCACTAAACTCCTTGAGATAACAGTTGTCTTCTGCATTTCCAGTACAACCTATGCCACTGGATTTTAAGTCTGTTTTGTCACTACTAAGTGAAATACATTTGGGGTTGGTTGGGTGACCCCGTAAAACTGATAGGAAGAACAGAATATGGCCAGACTGGGCTCTATCTCTTGAAACCTGTCCCAGGTCCCCCACCATAAGTATATGTTAATTTTTCAGATAGCAACTAGCCTGAAGTATTTATTCCATGATATCTCAGACTTCTGCTCTGGGATGAACTTGTGTGACTCCTGATATAAATTTATTTATTATTACATTTATACCCCTTTTCCCCCTCTTGTCAGGAAACGTGGCTTACATGATCCTCCTCCTCACCACTTTATCCTCTCAAGAACCCTGTCAGGTAGGTTAGGCTGAGAGTCAGTGACTGGCCCAAAGTCACCTAGTGAGCTTCGTGGCTGAGTGGGGATTAGAACCAACCAAGATCTCTCAAGTCCCAGTCCAACACTAGGGACTCTAACTCTTAAGATCTATGCAAATGTACTTGCCTGTCTATAACACCTAATACTGCCCCTTCCCTGGCAATGCCCATGTTAGATCACAGTTCATTATGTTGCACTAGAACAGCCATAGATATGCTCCATCCATATACTTGCTAGTGTGTTGAGTCTTTCCTCTGGCTATACATTAACCTATTTGTTTTATTTAAAGCATGTCCATACCACCCTTCATAACCACTTACAGTCAGGGCCAAAAATATTGGAACAAGGATAACTGTTTTGGCAGTTGGCCTCTGTACACCACCACATTGAAGTTGAAAGGAAATGCACCCAGGTGGGAGCGAGGTCAGGACTTTCAGTTGTAATTCAAGGGGTGTGGCAAAAGTATAAATTATAAATAACTGAAATATTTAGTCATTCAATTATCTCCTCTCCGCCAACCTTGGGGTTTAAGATCAGCTATTGTTTAAGAGAAATACCCCCCCGGCCAAATAAACCACAATACCATACCATATAAGACTAATGAAATATCTGTTGGATAAAATTCCAAGCCCATCCCTCAGTTCCTTGTGGCAGCATTAGTCCAGCCAACAATTCCAAACATGTCTTGGGATGAATTCTAGCCCAATCCCTATGCGGAGAGAGTCATTTTGCAATGTCAATATTTTCAAAACCTGTTAAAGCAGTGTGTCACTATTAGGATGGGGCATATACTAATTCAGCACCAGAACCTATTATGTTATACAGGCATCTTAAGCTGATAAGACAACCCAAATGTTTAGGGTCAGAGAGCCAGCTGGAATAGTTCTGTTTCATTTTCTTTGAAACTACAAAGACTCAAAATCTCAGTGTAATCATCAAGGGTGGGCAACTTGTGGCCCTCCAGATGTTTTGGCCAACAACTCCCATCATCTCTCACCATTGACTGTGCTTACTAGGGCTGATGGGAGTTGTAGGCCAAAATAACCGGAGGGCCACAAGGCCCACAACAAGTTACCCATCCTTGGTATAAACTGTTGGCTAGTTCACATATTTTCAAAGTTGTAAATAATGTATGCACAATGGGCAATGGGATCATGTGTGCAACTACACCATGAGTATATGATACAACTCTTATGATCAAATATCCATGCACAATATGCAAAAATGCCACAGTTCTTATAGGGGTGTACGAAACCCCACTTACCTACATCTGCGGGGGGTCTGCTGGGGGGGAGGCGATCCATTCCTCCCCCTGGAATCCTTGGGGGGGGAGGCGATCCATTGCTCCCCCCCGGAACCCTCCCTGGCTGGCTCCGCTCCGCGGCAAATCCAGCGAGCCACCGGCCAGGGCCGCCCACAGCCAGACTTCCATCTGCTGCTGGGCTGCAGCCGCAAATGGCATCCCACGTAGGGGATGTCATTTGCGTCCCTGCTTTGCCATGATAGGCTACGTAAATACTTACGTAGCCTATCATGAAAAGAGTAGTGATGCAAATGGCGTAGGGGACACCATTTGCATCCCTGCTCTTTGCCATGATAGGCTACGTAAATATTTATGTAGCCTATCACGGCTAAAGCAGGGACGCAAATGGCATCCGCTACGCAGGACGCCATTCGTGGCCGCAGACCGGATGGCAGACAGCAGCGGCCGGATCCAGACCCTCTGGAGGCAGGTAGGAGCTGGTCTGCCAAGACTTCGTGGGGTGGCGGGGGGGGATTGCTCCATTCCTCCACGGACTCTGGGGGCCGAATTCACTGGAATTCAGCCTCACTGGCGTCCGTGGTGGAATTCTCCTCCATCCCTACTTCTACATGTTTTTTTCTAAGATGGAAAGATCACAAATATCAAGCATCAGCATCGGACAGTATGTTATAGATTCAGTAGGGACATATGTATGTGCTTATTGTCCCACTGTATATGTAGTATGTTGACTTTGAAAATGTATGAAGAATAGGGATGTCATGGGAGTCTGAGAGGTGGGGTCAAGTCCAGTGGACACCCCTCCACACACTCAGCCTCTTGGACTCCAGTCTGTGGATGGCACCACTTACCCACCCTTGCTCAGCCCCCTAGATGAGCCTTCGTGCAGTCCGCAGGCACCTGGTGAGTGGTGCCTGGCTGCCCAACCCCTCAG
This sequence comes from Heloderma suspectum, assembly GCF_057233095.1. Classification (NCBI taxonomy): domain Eukaryota; kingdom Metazoa; phylum Chordata; class Lepidosauria; order Squamata; family Helodermatidae; genus Heloderma; species Heloderma suspectum. The sequence continues at coordinate 90,967,621 of NC_139461.1, forward strand.
TGAGCTGCCATTTTGCATAAAAATGGTGGCTCGAGTTTTTTTGTAAAAGGCCTTTTGCATAAATGATGGTTGTGAAGCGGCCATTTATGCATGATTACAGGCATGAATGGTCCACTGACACCTGTAATGTTGCATAAATTATCCCTTTATGACTGTCATTTAAGTAAAAGGCCTTTTTTGGGAGGGGGAGCCAAGCCGCCATTATTACAAAAAATAGTGGCTTGCTGAGAGGTTGGGCAGCTGCTTGCTGGGCAACTGAGGACCTTGCGGCAGCTCACCCAGGGAGACGAACAGGGGCAGCCGGCTGGCAAGGGTTTGGCAAGTGGTGTGCAGCACAGACAGAGGTGAGTCCGTCCATCCCTACTGAAGAAGTCCAGAGATTCTCATATATTCTATTCATTTTATTTGAGACATTGGGCCTTTCAAAATATGAAATAATTCGTGAACATACTCTTCTTTGTACATGTTGGAATATCCAGTAGCAAAGCCTATCAATGAAGGTGCACAGCTGGGTCTGTCCTATTTGCAGGAAGCCATGTCAACTGGCACCCCTTGGCATGACCTCTGGCATGATACACCCCTATGGGCCCCTGAGGACAAGGTCTGCCCACTCTATTCCCCTGAGGAGGGACTGGCCCACAGCAGGTGGGGGTGGGGATCTCTGTTCCACCGACTATCCATGCTCCTGGATTCAAACTACTGACTGCAAACTTATACAATGGTTAGTCACCTAGTGATGGTACTGTAGGCTATAAACATATAGACACATTGGAGGGAGCAATACTATGTGGAGAGGTGACTACCTCTGAACTATCCAATGCAGGGTAGGGGAAGCATGGAGGGGATCTTCTCCTCCATACTCCGGCCACCTTGTGCTCACACCTAGATGGCTGATTTCAGCTGATTTGGAGTGGTGGGTGGGGAGGCCGGATGACTCCTAGGAAGCATCATACTGGCACTTCCGCACTCCCCGCCCTTCTCTGCCCCCAGGAACACCCCATTTTGCCTGCTCCATGCTGCTCATCAGAGCCCCAGGACGATCTGAGCTGCCTCCGAGGTGGTGGGGGAGTTGGTGGGGAGGCAGTTTTCCAGGAACCAGCCTTGGAGCACGGGCTCCAAGATCAGTTCCCAGAAACCAAACAATCCTATGGCTCTCTAGCCACTGTCTAGCAGTCACAGGATTGCACCCTAAATTAATAAAAAATTATTAACACAATAATTAACAAAACAACCCTGAGGTGCACATCCCATAGGGTCTCCTTAGTATGCATGGCAAGTTTCAGGTGTCTATGCTCTTGGAGGTATAGTACCGGAAGACAGACACATGGACACACACAGTCTCCTTTATTAATGGAGATTAAAATTATGAGAATTTACACCTGTTATTCCTTCCACACATTCTTCTAATAGTTTACTTCCTCCTTTGAATTTCATTTTAAAATTCCTAGCAGCTTTTTTTTCTCAGTGCCACAATTTTATCAAAATGCTGGCTGCTTCGTGATTCCTTTCTGCAGTAACCATATTTTATTGTAATAAACTCAATTAAAGCTTGCATATACTGGGTTTACTTTGCAGCCAACATTGTGCTAAGTCTTGCAAATGCTCCATTTAAAGCTGTCATAATTATTTTATACCTCTTATTTATTCATTATCCAAGCCAGCTGGGCTGGAATCATTAAGGCTGTACTGCTTTTATAATGGGAAGTTTAGTACTTAATGACCCTGATTCAAAGCTCTGCAGGAACATTCATGTGAGAACATGGAGGTCCCAGAAAGTATGGGCTTTCTCCATTTAGTTCAACAATGGGGCTGGCTCTGCATATTCATCTGCAAAGATCTATCAGCCACTACCATGAATGGGTCTACACTTGACTGCACAAGAGCAGTGTGAACATAAGATAATGGTGGTTCTCTCTAAAGCCAAATGATCAATCAAAATTAGCTTTATTATTTATTTAGATTAATTTAGCTATTACATTTCTATACTACCCAATAGCTGCAGCTTTCTGGGTGGTTCACAAAAGTTAAAAACATAAAATACAACAACATGAGCAAACACAATATAAATGTTTAAAAGTTTAAAACTACAATATAAAATGAACATAAGAGCCAGCAGGTGTAAAGCTTTAAAAATACAATAACACATTTACCAGGAAGAAAAACTGAAGGACTAATGTGCTAGGGAGAACAAAAAGGTCTTCACCTGGTGCCAAAAATACCACAGTGTAGGTGCCAGGTGAGCTTCTCTGGGGAGGACATTCCACAACTGAAAAGGTCATCTCCTTGGAAGCCACTCACCTCACTTCATCTGACGGCAGCACCCAGTGGAAGGCCTGTAAAGATGATCTTAGGATCTGGGCATGTATCAGTTAGATGATGCTATTAAAGTGCTGCACTCAATATGCCAACAAATTTGGAACACTCAACAGTGGCCACAAGACTGGAAAAAGTCAGTTTACATTCCAATTCCAAAGAAGGGCAATGCCAAAGAGTGTTCCAACTACCGCACAATTGCGCTCATGTCACATGCCAGCAAGGTGATGCTCAAAATCCTACAAGCTAGGCTTCAGCAGTATGTGAACCAAGAACTACCAGAAGTACAAGCTGGGTTCCGAAGAGGCAGGGGAGCTAGAGATCAAATCACCAACATTCGCTGGATCATGGAGAAAGCAAGAGAATTCCAGAAAAAATGTCTATTTCTGCTTCATTGACTACGCTAAAGCCTTTGATTGTGTGGATCACAACAAACTGTGGCAAATTCTTAAAGACATGGGAATACCAGACCACCTTACCTGTCTCCTGAGAAACCTGTACGAGGGCCAAGAAGCAGCAACAGTAAGAACTGAACATGGAACAACCGATTGGTTCAAAATTGGGAAAGGAGTATGACAAGGCTGCATATTGTCGCCCTGCTTATTTAACTTATATGCAGAGTACATATAAAAAAAATAAAAACAGAGTACATAGAAAAACAAAAACAAAAAAACCTGCATACGCAAATGGTGGCGGCTATGGCCGCCACCATTTGCATTCCTTCTTTTTACCATCTTAATCTATGTAAATATTTACGTAGAGTATGACGGTGAAAATCAAGGGGAATGCAAATAGCGTAGCGGGTGCTATTTGCGTACCCTTTTGATTCGCTGTTTTAGCCTACGTAAAGATTTACGTAGGCTAAAACGGTGAATGAAAAAGGGACGAAAATAGAGCCTGCTACGCTATTTGCGTTCCCCTTTATTTTCGCCGTCATAGTCTATGTAAATATTTACGTAGATTAAGACGGCCAAAAAGAAGGAATGCAAATGGCAGCGGCCGTAGACGCCGCCATTTGCGTACGTGGTTGGTTTTTGTTGTTTTTTTTTACCCAGAGCCCTCCGCGGCCGGAAATCCAGCTACTGACAGCTCTGGCCTGGCCGGGCCTGGCCGGCTGCTCTGCAGAGCTGCCACGGAGCACAGCCGGCCAATCGAGGATTCCGGGGGGAGGAACGGAGCGCCTCCCCCCCCGGCCAGGATTCCGGGGGGAGGGACAGAACGCCCCCCCCACCATCAACATAATCCATGAAAGGTAAGTCACTTTCGTACATCCCTTCGGTGACTGTTGCCATGAAATTAAAAGACGCTTGCTCCTTGGGAGGAAAGCTATGGCAAACCTAGACAGCATAGTAAGAAGCAGAGACATCACCTTGCCGACAAAGGTTCGTATAATCAAAGCTATGGTTTTCCCAGTAGTAATGTATGGCTGTGAGAGCTGGACTGTAAGGAAGGCTGAGCGCCGAAGAATTGATGCTTTTGAACTGTGGTGCTGGAGAAGACTCTTACAAGTCCCCTGGACTGCAAGGAGGTCAAATCAGTCCATCCTAAAGGAAATCAACCCTGAGTGCTCATTGGAAGGACAGATACTGAGGCTGAAGCTCAAATATTTTGGCCACCTAATGTGAAGAGAAAAGTCACTGGAAAAGACCCTGAAGCTGGGAAAGATTGAAGGCAAAAGGAGAAGGGGATGGCAGAGGATGAGGTGGCTAGATAGCATCACCGATGCAATGAATATGAACTTGAGCACACTCCGGGAGAGAGCGGAGGTCAGGAAGGCCTGGCGTGCTATGGTCCATGGGGTCACGAAGAGTCAGACATGACTTAATGACTGAACAACAACAATGTATCAGTTGGAAGATTCGATCCTTCCAGTAACCTGGCTGGCTCCAACCTGTTTAGGGCTTTGAAAGTTAATACCAGCATGTTGAACTGGAACCAAAAATGGATTGGAAGTGAATGCATCATACAGTTTCTTTATCTGACCAATAAAGAGCATCTTCAAAAAATTAAAACAAGGAACCTGGTAAGCTGTCTTATACCAGATCAGACCATAGGTCCATGTAGTCCAATATGTCTGCAGTGGCTGATAGTGGTCCTCAAGGGCTTCAGACTAGGGATGTCAGAGAAATCTACAATGGGATGAAATCAGTTCAGATTTCTATGAATCCGACCTATGGATTCTGCTGTGGAATGGCTTTTCCTGTGTTGCACAGAGTCTGTGGACTTGTGGACTGGTTTGCTTTTTTGGCGTTTTTTTTACTTTCCAGAATTTTACACAAATGTAGTCATATAAAAGTATGTTATTAAAAAAAAATCCAGCTGAAAATGTGCATTTCCCCATAGGCTAAAGCATGAAAATGAGCATTTGGGGAAGATTTGCACATTTGGGGGGGAATTTGCACATTTGGGGGGGGGGCTTGCACATTTTTGCAGGTGTGAATCTGCACAAGTGCAAATTCACACAAATTTCTGAAATTGGAAAAAAAATCCATTTCTGGCAATGACAGAATGAAAGGTGCCCGACAATCCATGAAACGCAGACAGAATGTATTTTACAAACTCTGTACATCCCTACTTTAGATAGAAGTATTTCCCAGCGCTGGAGATGTCAGAGGGAGATTGAACCTGAGCCCTATTGCATGCAAAGCATGTGTTCTACCACTCAGTTGCAGTCCTTCAACATGTTTTAATCAATACAAGTGTTCTTCAGCATAATTACTAGCGAAAACTCAATATGTAATATTTCCAAATTTCAGAATATTCAGATGTATATTTGAATACATGTATACTACTGGCCATAGTATGAAACTCTACAAACATAAACCTGCATTGAGATACTGTATCTATCAATATTCAAATTTCTCTCATTTCACTTCTCCCCTTCTTGCTTTTTTTTTAATAGCACCCATCTCTTTTACCAAACTCACAAGCTTTGCATTATTGTATTTGTATTATTGGACATCGCTGATGATCAAGAAGTATTATATGGTATAGTATGTTTATAATACCAGAAGTATTCATAGTATGGCACTAATATATTGTTGTTAGCCATGCTACAAGCACCAGAAGGGTGGGATATAATTTTTAAAATATAAATAAAAGTAAAATAATATAGTTAGGGGTAAAATAATTACTTTATTTATAACATTTCTTGGCCACCTTTCAGGGCAGAAGCCATCCCACGGAGGCTTACAGCAATACAATACATAAAAACAGTTAAAATATTAAAAGTGATAAAAACATAAAACAATAAAAACAATAAAAGCCAACAATAAAACCAGCAACAATATAAGTGTATTCCAGTGAAGCACTCAAAAGAGGAATATGTTGCCAGGAGCGGCAAAGAATTAACTGAACTCCCCCCCACCCCCGCCACCGCCTTTTCTTTTTGGTATATAACCAGTGCTGATTTAAAATATTACCAGCTATTATATATCGTCGTCAAATCTGAAATATAACAATTATAAATGATAAATTTGTTTTCTTATTTTAAAAAAATAGGGAATTGCATATTGTGTATGCCAAATATAAACTGAGTACATGTATGTATGTATGTATGTATGTTATTTATTTATTTGCCAACCATTCACCCTCACTGCAAATAAAAGTAATTTCACCAAGAGCAATCAGCTTCATCGTCTCCCTGACTTTTTAATCTATTCATATTGGACTGTTTCATTAATCCCACGGTCCAGAAAATGTTCCCTTTTGTCAAAATGATTAACATTACAGAATCAGCGCATTGCCCTGCTAAGTTTCTTTTTTAAATGTTGTTTAAAAATTAAATGCACTTTTCTGACTCATATGTTTCAAATCCCTGACTATCCCAAACTCTAAAATGGAATTTCCCCCTCTTTCCCTCCTCCAAAGGAGGCATAAGGTTATAAGAACTGTACAGCCCTGAGATGATCCTGTCAAACTGACCAGTTATAAGGGAGGTACACATCTCCTTCCTACTGGGGCTTCCCCCTACCAACAATGCGCATGCCTGCACTAGCATGAAGAATTTGCATCAGGGACCCAATTCAAGTGCAGGGATGGCCCAGGACATTTTGCTGCCTGAGGAGGAGCAGAAAATGCCCCCCCACACACACACACACAAAGAAGTCAAGGTGGACATAGTACCTACAAGGCCAATCAAGTTATTTAGGCACCTGAGACAGAAACTTCCAGAAGTACCTCCATCCCTCCCTGGCAGTAAAAAATACAATAACAAATTCCTTTACAGGACACCAAAATCAGTTGCGGGAGATGACTGCTACTCTCTGCCTAATGGTAGAACTGGCACTGTTAAAGAAGAAATGGCAATCACAAAATTTAGTGATTGCCACTAACCTAATTGGATATAAGAAACAGACCAATTAATGGCGGATAGCTCTATCAACGTCTATTAGCCATGGTAGCTAAATTGAACAATCTATGTTCAAAAAAGTCTCTCTCTGGAAATTGGATGCTAGAAACAAGTCACGGGGGATGGCTGTTGCCCTCATGGCCAGCTGGTGACCTTTTTGTTTGTTTGTTTACGATATTTATATGCCACTCCATATCTAGAACAGATTTCGGAGCGGAGAATACAAAAAATAAGACAATAAAAGCATAAAAAGATTAAAACATCATATTAGAATTACACTTGTTTAAAAAGCCACTTTTGAAAGCAACTAGCAGGCCTTTGTTGGAAAGAGAATACTTGAGTGGATGGACCTTTGTTCTGATCCAGCATGACAATGAGCACCTGCCCCCCATTCTCCTACAGAAAAAGTTATTGGTAAAGGTAGATCACGTATCTTTAACACAGAAGTACAACATGATAATCAAAGTCCTTCAGAGGCTGTTTGGAATAGGGATGTACAGAATGTGTAAAATCCGCTCCGTCTGTGTTTCGCGGATTGTCAGGCGCCTTTTGTTTCATCATCTGCCCACAGGTGGACATGGATATTTTTTTTTTTTTTGGTCATGCAGAAAAATGTGCAAATAATTACAGAAGCATTTACTTAAGTATTTACATAATTTACCTCAGTTCGTAACATTTAGCAAATTGTCCCCATTCCATTCAACGTTTCCTCAGCAGAAACTTGCGTATTTTCTTATGAATATATATGCCTAAATTTCAGGAAAGTAAAAAAATCATCCGAAAGTCCATGGACTCCACACGGCCTGAGGGGGTTGCTCTGCAGTGGACCCTGCAGGTCAGATTCTAAGAAATCTGAGCTCATTTTAGTCTGTCTCGACTTTCTTCAGCATCCCTAGTTTGGACCACACCATTGCCCTCAAGCCCACTAAAGTATATCTCAATGTCACCCCTAATGAGAGACTTCTTTAACATGTTTCTAAGAATAGAGACCTGACCTCATTTTGGTGAAGCCATGTGACTTACACATATTTTAAAATTAAACAGAGACAATTAAAAGTTCTATTGTTTGCCCTGAAATGGGGGGGGGGGGGCAGAAGGGAAGGACATACTGGCCTCTGCCATCAATCAGGAGAATAGGGCAGGGGTGGGCAGAAAGTAGATCTCCAGATGTTTTGAACTTCAACTCCCAGCATTCCTGACCATTGGCCATGCTGGGGCTTCTGAAAGAAGAAGTCCAAAACTTCTGGAGATCTACCTTCTGCCCATCCCTGATCTGGGGCAACTGGGAGGCTGTAGCCCGTGTCCCCAGGATTAACACTGAGCCAAGCGGGAGACCAACCTGGCCCAATGGCTGAAAACAAGGGAGTTGACAGCAGAAGAGAAAAATGTGCACCTTTTACTAGACCCTTGTGCCTGAGGAGTGATATGTTGTAAATATGGCGTGCTAGTGGAATGCCGTAGGGATGGGCGAATGAGTGATGTTTGAGCTCATTGAGGCTCTCTGAATTCTTCCTCGAGGGTTGTTTTGCCTTGTTCCTGAGCACGAGTGTCTCCCCCCATGCCACCCATTGATCAGGAAAACTGCACATTTTCGATCAGCAAGCGAAGATCAGCCTGGCCCAAAGTGCATTTAAATGCCCACTTACAGTTCACCACCTTGTTCTGGCCTTGAAAACTGATCTACCTCCTCTTCCTTTTCCCTCCACTCCCTTTCCCTTGTGTGTCATATTTAGATATGAACCAGGGAATAGATTTCCCATCCTTGCTAGTAAAAATACAATAATAACAAATTCCTTTACATGAAACCCAAAATCAGTTGCGTGAGATGGCTGCTACCCCCCTGCCTGATGGTAGAACTGCCACTGGTGAAGAAATGCTGTTTCCTGCCACCCTCCCTGAGGCTCTCTTCTTATATGGAATATATACATAAAACACACTATGATACTGAGTTTATAAAATTTGGGTTGTGTGTGTGTGTGTGTGTGCATGTCATTTGCATGAAAATATATGCAAGTGGTATTGAGGAAAGCAGGAACCCCCAAATTATATTTGGATGTGACAGCAACTGTATATGCACAAATGCACCGTTCATAATCCACCTGATCCAGATATATGCATGTGGGGCTTGTGTAGCTTTATACAAGAGGTACAAGAAATAGCTCCATGAAACCCTCAGGGGAAAGATGTAATTTTGACTTTTTGCTTCTGGAACAAAAACGTCTAAGCTTGGGATTGTCACGAAGACATGCCCTAAGAGAAGAGTTTGTCCTTCAGAGGACATCCTCATATTCCCTATTTATGTGTTGGACTGAATAGAAATAGAGAAATCAAGTAAGTATTGAAAGTGTAAGAGTGAGGAATGCTACAAAAGACAGATTTTTAAACACATCACCTCTCCTTGTGAAAGTAAGCATGGGGCTATTTGAAATGGAAGGAGGTCAAAAAGAACTAAGAAGGGCTTGCAAAGAACGTGCAAGAAACTTCACTTGTGCTCCGCTTCAGCTCCATCAATATTCCAGCTCCTACAGAGCATGCCAAGCTGTCATCAGTTTAAAGTCACTGTCCCATGCTGACATTTCTCTTGCAAACTTCGTGCCGCTTCCTCATCCACTGTAATTTAGCATGACAGCTTTTGTCGCCAGCCTAACTGATAATTTACAGCAGCTTTAGAAACCCAGGCCTAGCAATTCCCAGAAAATGTGCTCCCCCACCCCTGCCACTTCTCTTCTGAGATTTGTTTATATGCAAGAATATTTAAAGCGCTTAGAAGCAGTTATGGCTATTTATTGGCAAAGTTAGCCTTTTCCCCTTCCTGGAAGAGGAAGGGGAAGAAGAACAAAAATATCCTTTCACTCTCTTATGTTTCTGAAACAATTACGTTTCAATTCATTTTAACAACTAGATAGCGAACGAAGACAATGGGCTTCTTCACACCAGCTTTTTATCCTGCAGCTTTACTGGGGCTTCTGCTTCTGGATTCTTTGCGGGATTACGATCAGCTCCTTCACATGAACGTTGTCTTTTTTTTTCCCTCGGGGATTGCCTTTATCCAAAAGTTCTATATGTTTTGTTATACAGCCACTAGATGGCACTGCTCTTATAGCACTCCCTCTTTACATGGACAAATTCAAACTGTGTTTTTTTTTAAATAGCTCATTATCTCCATTTCAAATAAAGCTGTGGAAGTGGTCGGAAAGCATGGGAGAGGTGCTGGAGGTTGACAGTGTCATGTAAAGGACCAGCAAACTTCTGTGAGTGGCTGATCTTGATCACAGGATAAAAGCCACATATAGAGAAGCCCAATGGCTTGGATTCTAAGCTGCTCCTCCATTCAGGTAAGGGGGTGAAGATTCTGCCAACTCCCCTCCAGCCCCATGCACTGTATCCCACACCATTCACATGCATCTCCAGCCTCCAGCAGATTTTTGGAGATGCAGGTTGCTGCAGAGAGAAGGGCTATGCGGAAAAGCCCTGTCCCATTAACAAGAACTCTGTCCCATTCAAAGAAGAAAATAGGATCCCAGCCAATAAGGTTGCAATATATATTCCTTTGAAGTACTTATGTTTGTTTGTTTGTTTTATATTCCAGCCTTCCAACCAACAAAAAAATTTGATCTCCAGTCCTGAGGTTGTTCCTTCCCATAAAATCAGCAAAGGCCAAATGGAAAGGAGTAGAGTACTACTGGTGTGATCAATGCAATTTCATGTGACTGATGTTTCCATGTGCTACTGAGCTGATGTGAGAATCAAACACCAAAAAATATTTTTTTCAGTGGCTGTTGCACCATCCCAGTATGGCTTGATTCTTAACGTGCATGAATTCCGATTTTTGAGAATGGACATTCCTGATGGATGGTTTACAGCAATTGTGATTTATTTAATGTGAAACTAATTGAGACACACTAAGCTCTTTGCAGACTTACAATAAAATAGCACCGATATTCATTTATGACCCTAGCTCTGCCTACCAGACATAAATTCAGTATTGATTCAAATCATTTGAGTGCCAAAAGGATCAATTTTATACCTCATTCATCACTAACAGCTTCCAAACCACCAACCCCTTTATAAAATAAAACCCCGACATGTCTAATAAAGATATAATCAATTGGTTAACTCAGAAGCAAAGAATCTTTATATCTTCCAGACAGAGTGAGCTTCTTTTCTGAAACAACAACAACAATGAAAACAACAGAGGTGAACCTGCTTCGCAAATAATCACTGAAATTGTGAGACTGCAGTGCTGTGTTGCAGCTGACATAAATATTATTTTTATTCAGTGTTATAAAAACTTCACTAAAACTAAACTGAAAAAAGAAAGAAAGTTGTGAGACTCTGGGGGCAATGAAAAACATCCATTATAGGTTTTCACACAGGAATCTTAATACAGATACCAGTGCCAATAAATTCATTGGCAGCACTTCCATTATCTAAAGCAAAGCCACAATTATGCTCCCTTTTCTGAAGCAATGTTCCTGAACAATAGAAACCCCTTCTTTTTTGAAGAAAATACCCCCAAATCAAAATCATTTAGGGTGCAATCCTATGGCCGCTAGTCAGCGGCTAGACGGCCATTGGATAGGTTGGTTCCTGGAGAACCCACCCCCATCCTCTCCCGCACTGCCTCGTAGACAACGCAGATTCTCCCCGCGCTCCGCGCTCGTACGAGCAGCACAGAGTGGTGAAAACGGGACATTCCTGGGGGCAGGGTGGGGAGGTTGGAAATGCTGGTACAACACATCCTATGTGTCATCCGGCCACCGCTTCCTGTGCGTCCCGAAGCTAGACAGACGAAATCGGCTATCTATCCATGAAAGCAGGCCAGGGGGAGCAAAGAGGAGATCCGTTCCTCACCACTCCTCCCGCCCTGCACTGGATAGGTGGTCGCCCCCGAGCTTGGAGGCGACCGTTGATCCAGATAGGATTGCTCCCTTAGAAAGCAATCCTAGACAAGGTCTGATAGGATGCTGCAGATCTCTTCCTCGTTCTCCCAGCATAGTTCCCCAACCTGCAATAGGTATATAATAACAGTGGACTACATTGCTGGGTTGCTGTAAGCTATTATTTCAGACTGGCCTTCAGTCTGCAGCATGGGGATAATGGTACAGCACTGGAAGACATTGCAGGATTGTTGTAAGCTACTCACTCAGCTTTAATATAGGCATATCACTACACTACGTTGCATAGTTGTCGCAAGCCACTCTAACAGCCTCTGCCTTATCCCCAACCTGCAATACTGCAGGGCTGTCATAAGTTTCTAATATCCAGCCCAGCCCTCTCGGATTGCAGTATGGAGATAATGGGTTGATTGGTTGAAGCATTTGCATCAGAATTGTATTGGCAAAGCACATGCTTAAATTTTTAAAAACTCAATAAAATTAAAATGTTTCATGCAAAATAAGATCTTAGGTAGAAAGAGCAGGAATTCCTCTCTTTTGGAGGGAGGAGGGGATACATACCACACTCTCACACAGCAGCAGCACCCCCCCCCCCACACACACACACACACCACCCAGAATGCAGCATATCTTGCTGTGCTGGAGAGAGAACGGAAGGAAAATGGCTGCCAGCTAAAGTAAAGGACCAGCTGCCACCACTGCTGCTGTTGTAAGGTCTGTGATAGTGGCACCCCCTTCCTGCTGCTTTGCTGCTTTGTGGCTGCCGAGACAAATTTGAAAAGCAGACAGAACTGCAGACAGAATGTAAAACTGAAGATTATCCGGGGGGGGGGGGGAGGATAGCTGGGCCTAGAGGACAGGTGACATCACAATGGATGCTTACAACAGCTTTCTTTCTGTCCCTAGACCAGAGGTGGGCAACCTGTGGCCCTCCAGATGTTTTGGCCTACAACTCGCATGATCCCTCACCATTTGCTATGCTGGCTAGGGCTGGTGGGAGTTGTAGGCCAAAAGATCAGGTGGGCCACAAGTTGCCCACCCCTGCCCTAGACCATGAGTGACCAGACGACCTTAAAGAGACAACAACTCCTTTCTTATTGGGCCTGTGAGGGAGTGAATATTTTGGGCATCTACTTTACCAGCCACCCTAGCCCTTACTCTGTGACTCTGAGACACACACCCCTTCACACCTGGTACATTCCATCTATTTTTGCATATTATACTGTGGGGGACAGTTTTTTAAAAAAAATATTAAACACTTTTCTGATCTCATGTTCATTGTTTAGCACCCCATTCTGCGGTTTTGCTACAATCAATGGCATTCTCCTTTACATATTCAGTCTGCTATGTTGTCCACCGGCTGCAGTCCCATTGTAAAAGCTTACTAGGATGTGTAATGGTTCCCTGTGCCATAGTTGCTAGCGAGGCAGGCTGGGTGTGTGTGTTTCTCTCTGATCAGTAGGTTCCTGTCACCCCTCCCTTTTCCTCTCACTCTGGCTGGGGAGGCTAGTCCAGAGCTTGGAATTTTTTAATCTCCATGGGAGAGGTGGCAAGCAGCTGAGAACTCCCATCACCTTGGGCAGGCAGCCTACTTTCCTCTTACTTCTGATAGGCACAAGTAGATAAACTCAGGTAGGTGTTCCACGTTGCAAGGAGAGGGAGGAAAACCTCTCTCAGAATTCCACACTCCAAACCTCCAGTCCAAATTAAGAAATATTTATTAAAGGAATATAATAAGAGACAAAAAGGGAAAGCAGCGTGGGTAGTTGAAACTAAACAAAACAGTATAAACTTATTAACCTATGCTAAACATCCAGTGGGAAAGGATTCACGGCACAGGGGTCACCTGGAGAGTTGTAAAACTGAGAAAAAGAATACTCTCAGAAAATGTATCAGAAAATTGGTTTCTGAGGAATTTTGGCCCAACTCTAGTTTCACTCTATTCTCTTAACACTTCATGCAGATCTTCCAATCGGTTCTTTGTGCCACTTTGATATTGGTGCTATTTTATTATGTCTTACTATGAATTTTTTATTGAACTTTTATAATGTGGAGTTCTTATGGGTAGTGACTGTTGATGTGTGTGTGTGTGTGTTGTTATTGTTGTCATGAAGCATTTTGTGCATAACATGTCCCGCAGTATACAAATAAAGTGATTCTGACAGCAGTGCCTATACACACTTAAATGGAAGTTAGTTCCATTGAAGTCAATAGGGCTTACTTTTGTGTAGACATGTATAGAATTGCTCTGCAAGACTGTGCCTGTTAGCAATTAAAAATGGAAATATCAGACTGTGCAATACAATGTTTTTGACATGTTAGCTCTTCTAGCCATTCTTATTATTCTACTTACAATTCTGAGTGCTGTTTTTACATCTTTGTAAAAGGGTAGGAGTTCTATACTTTCATTGCCAAAGTACAGTGTCACCTTGAGTAGTGATAAAGGACTTTTTCTTTCTTCTTTTACTTGCTTATTTTCCAAAAGTGCCCGCTGAGTCAAATTGAATGCGGCCTCATTAGAATAATAACTTCAGAATTTCGAACAGAATTTCTCAGGCAACTTTCTCATTGGTGAACAGGGGTTTTGTTTTTGTTCTGCCCTTTCAGAATGGATAAAATCTATCCCTGTGGAGAGGGCCAAGCTAAAACATGAAGGATTCAAAATGCCATATAACTATAAGCCAGTGGCTACAGTCTATAATGAACTTGCTCATTTTCTGACAGGAAGAGTACATGGCCTTCCTTTGACAGTATGTTCCTTGCTCTTATAATTCCATTAAACAGCCACCACTGTGTCACATCACACAGTGTTTTCAAGTTGTTTTTAGCATGATGTGGTTCGCACAATCCACCCTTTGCCCTTCAGCTAGAAAGTATGCTGATGTGGTAAGAGCATTATATTTGTTATACCTGATAAATGAATCAAAAGTGCTAAGACAATCATGTGAAAGCCAAAAACGCTGCAAAAAAACTTCCAACCTATATGTCCTTTAAATCAGGTATGGGCAGAAAGGTAGATCTCCAGATGCTTTGGACTTCAACTCTCAGAAGACTTTGCCAGCATAGCCAATAGTCAGGAATGCTGGGAGTTGAAGTCCAAAACATCCGGGGATCAAATTTCTGCCCACCCCTGCTTTAAAGGGCTACAGTTAAGGGCTCTGACGTTTCCTGGACCAATCATGCAGTTTCAAAACCCTGTTTACATGGCGAGATAATAAGCATTGTATGAAAAGTATAGGAATTTACTAAAAATAAAATAAAAGAAGAAAAAAAAAAACAGCTCTCCTTAAAAGAGCCCAGAAACACTAATGGCAGGACAAATAATTGCAGTCATTTCAGTCCCATTGATTTCAGTATGTCGACTCTAAGTATGACCAACTCTGGATCCAGCCCCATGGATGTGAAAGAAAGTTATATAGATTTGGGAATGAATCAGAGGATTGCTCTAAGTCACAAGACGCTGATTTTGTTGCCAATATGCTATTGAAGTAGTGCTGGATGTCTGGCAGTCCTTAGCCATAGTGTCAAAAGTTTTGGAGTTCTTCTTAAGCCTAATTCCAAACTTTGACCAAAGTTAATTGGGCCTGAAATAGTCAATTTATAGCACTGAGGTCTGATATCAGACATATGCAAAATTAAGTTCTGGCCTCATAATTGTACTGGCTATTTGCCACTTTTCTTCTGTTTTGACTTGGTTGTTGTAACTATTTTTGTTTTATGAGTTGCTTTATGATTTTTATATAAATTGTATTAATAAATAAAATGTATAGTCCTTAGACATGAAAAAATATGATTATATATTATGTATCTAGCAGAACAGAATACAATATCTCCAAAATTAAACTAGCCTTTAGTAAAAAAATTCCCATTACAGAGTTTTTATTAAATTCGAAAAGATAACATATGCAGCTACATGAACTGGTGAAAAGCAATCAGAAAAAATAAAATCTACTGTGTTATTCATGAGAGATGTTTGAATGAAGTCTTTCAGATGAGGGTTACCAGGTGTCACTGTGTAAACAAAATAGCCTGTATTGAAATTGTCTCCCTAGCAAATGGTTTTATATGCCACAATCCAGGAGTTTGGTTTAACAGATGAAGAATCAGTCCTTATGTATGTTCACTTCAGTCTGTGTACAGGTTCAGGAAGGCAGGCAGACTGGCTTCCATTTATTTCAAAGGGAGGGTTGGAGGGGACCTTCCCAGTGGAAAGTGTCCAATATGTAGGGATGTACGAAAGTCACTTACCTTTCGCGGATTATGTTTATGGGGGGGAGGCGTTCCGTCCCTCCCCCCGGAATCCTCAACGGGGGGAGGCGCTCCGTTCCTCCCCCCTGGAATCCTCCGTGGCTGTCTGTGCTCCGCGGCAGCTCCACGGAGCAGCCAGCCAGGCCCAGCCAGCCCAGAGCCGTCCGCAGCCAGATTTCCGGCCGCGGAGGGCTCTGGGGGGAAAAAACAAACAAACCCGCGTTCCTTAGTTCGGGCCGCCTTAGGCTACATAAATATTTACATAAACTAAGACAGCAAAAATAAGGGGAATGCAAATAGCGTAGCTGACGCTATTTGTGTTCCCCTTATTTTCGCCGTCTTAGTCTATGTAATTATTTATAGGACGTAGCCTATCATGTCTCTGTAAAAAAACAAACTGCAAATGATGGCGGCGGCAGCTGGTCGGAAGACCAGCTGCCACCGCCGGAGCTGCTGCCGCCCGGAAGATCCACCCCAGGTAAGTCTCATCCCAGGGGGGATCCGCGGGGGGGTGGCAGGCCGTTCCGCCACAGATTTTGAGGGGCCGAATGCACTGGCATTCGGCCTCACCATGATCCATGGCGGAATTCTCTGCCATCCCTACCAATATGTCATGACATTAGGATCACTTAAATCAGGCACAGCCCCAGAACATATTTTGATATTCCATCAAGTAGCTAACCTTGCTTTCACTGATATTGTTCCACAAAGTTTCCCAGTCTTTTTTAAAGAGAAGGAAAGAAAAGAAAAAGTATAGTTGCACAATATTTCAGCTATAAAATTGTTCCTGGGGTTCCATGTTTTCCAGAGAAATACAGAGAGATCAGGTTAGATTATTTCCACATGATCTCAGTATTCCTTTTGGGAAGTCACTGCAATCTTTTGAGCTGTTCTGTTGGCAGTGAGACAGGTGTGGGTCATGCGAGTTGATCTGGTTAGAAGCAAATGCACATGTGGATAACTTTAAAAGCTTCTAGCATTTCCATTACACATTTCTGTTGCTTCCTGTTGCATTCCCAATGCTTTTCTTCCCTCCCCAGTCTTCAAAGATGCACTGTCTCCAACTTATCTGCCCAGTGATAAAAATTCCTAAGAATAAAATAACAGAGGGGTGAGTGGTATAAAGCTTATGAATTGCCCTCCAGATTAAGGCCATATGGATAAAGAGTCCTGAGTCTGTCGAATTTGCCTTTCTGTCAAGCATGTCAGTGTCTCCTGTTTGTTCAAATGGAAGCAAGTGTAAGTCTGAGAATAGGGCCCCATCTACATGGGGCCTTTACTCTAGTTCTACAGTGCCTCACAGGCATTTGTAGCACATCATGTTCCCTCTTCCCTGCAGCAACTGCGACTTTTCATGCCAGCTTCACGTACGTAAAGTCATTTTCAGATGTATTTTCCCATTGTGCCGGCTTCGGGGCAGTTTGGGAGTCTCTGTGACCTCAACTAGTGATACTGGCTTCAGCTGGCTGAGGGGAGCAGTGCTGACAGGAGGAAGGGAAAGTCGCATCATATACTTAAACACTTTTCTAGAGGTGCATACCAGCTAACAATCATGCTTTGTTTTCCCTAAATGAGCCTTCACAGCTTGCTAAACATGTCTCCTCTGAAGTAATTCCCATTGACTTCCACTGCACTTAAACACAAGGAGTAGAGAGAAGGGTGGAAAGCCAATAGTATTAAAACTCATTTTTCTGGAGGTGCGCACTTGCAAGCGACTGTGGTGTTTTCCCTAAAGGAACCCTGCGCCCACTGCCATTTACATGCGAGAACTTCTGGGGGGCTGCTGAATCCTCCTCGTCCTTTCAGGGAAGGGCTTCTGTGGAACCTGGAGCCTACTGTTTTACATCTGCCCTTTGAGTAGGGGTGGACGAAAGTCCCTCACCTGTCCTCGAAGGTTGTTCGCGGTGGGGGGGAGGTGCTTCGCTGCTCCCCCCGCGAAGTTCAGGCTGGGAGGGGGGCTTCCCGCCTTGCCCCGGCCGAAATTCAGGCCGGGGGGGAGGCTTCCCGCCTCGCCCCGGCCGAAATTCAGGCCGGGGGGGAGGCTTCCCGCCTCGCCCGGCCGCGAACTCGAAAGTTTTTTTTAAAAAAAGCCCCCTGATAGGCTACGTGACGATTAACGTAGCCTATCACGGCTAGATTTGCAAAGTCAGCCGTGATAGGCTACGTCAATCGTCACGTAGCCTATCACGGGTGACTTTAAAAAAAAAAAAAGTGTGTACGCTAATGGAGGCCCCCATAGGGAGCCGCCATTCGCGTTCCTTATTTGGTCGCTGTAGTCTATGTAAAGATTTACGTAGACTACGGCGAAAATAAGGGCAATGCTATTTGCGTTGCCCTTATTTTCACCGTAGTCTACGTAAACCTTTACGTAGACTACAGCGACCAAATAAGGAAAGGGAATGGCGGCTCCCTATGGGGGCCGCCATTATCCGTACGTGCTTTTTTTTTTTTTTTAAAGTCACCCGTGATAGGCTACGTGACGATTGACGTAGCCTATCACGGCTGACTTTGCAAATCTAGCCGTTATAGGCTACGTTAATCGCCACGTAGCCTATCAGGGGGCGTTTGTTTGTTTTTTTCTTTTATTGGAATGGCGGCTGCCGCTCCCGCCCTGCTCGAACACCCGCCAAACCGCCGGCCGGACCCGCCGCCGGGAGGGACATTCGGCGAAGGTAAGTCCCGTCCCAGAGGGGGGTGCGAAACTTGTTCGGGGGGCCGAACACGTTGGCGCTCGGCCCCCCAAAGTTTCGGGGAGAAATTCTCCGCCATCCCTACCTTTGAGGAGTACACCTTCATATAAGAGTACACCTTCATATAACTGCGGAGCATGCTGCTTGGAGCCGACTGGAGAAGTGAAATTATAAATAAACATATGTAATACTCCAACATTTCTCTTTCTCTCCCTCCCTCTTTCTCTCTCTCTTCCTTTCCTCCCCCCTTGTTGATGCCATGAGACTCCACACGCTTATGCCCAGAAAAAACAGCCCAGTGCTCCAGCTGCAGTGAGTGATATGTTATACCTGCACCAATACCAAAACCCATATGAATGCGTTTGTTACTTTAAAAACGAAATGTTAAGTTACATGCTAAAAGAATTCTCTATCCTTTATTGAAGTGAGACTAGTGCAATACGATATTTCGTCTCAATTACTGTTTGAAAACCTTACTATGCCTTTGCCAACAGAAACAAGGTCACTGACAAGCCTAGAACATCTGACTGAAGAATCAGAGAAGAAATTTCACACAGTGATGATGTTTTAGGCTGGTGTAGAGATGCTCTGAGAAGGAGAGGAGATATGGGGAAACTACAGCATTAATTGCATATGGGGAAATATTAGGATGCTAATCCACATTCCAGAATATATGGAAAAAAGACATTTAACTCATCCACATCAGTGGACCTCCTGAGAAAAGTCACTAATCCTATCAAGATTTTTTCAGTTCCTTCAAAAAAAAATTCCGAACATGCTTCCACATGAGCGGGACTCTCAATATTCACCTTTAATTTCGCTTTACATAACATTATGTGACAACTCTGAGACTAAACTCAGTGAAATATGAGTAAGCCAGAGTACTTAGATTTAAGCAACTGAATCTTTCTGAGTCAGAGTCAAGACAGCAAGCAGTGATTCACCCACTTCTGGAAACAGGCTAAAATGAGGTTTATGTGAATTGAGATTGGGGCAGAAAGGGAAAATATCACGTCACTGCTTCATTATAAGCTATACCAGCCCTCCTCAACTTGATGCCCTCCAGAAGTGTTGGGCAACAACTTCCATCATCCCTAGCCAGGATGGCCATTGGGCATGACATTCCAATGCATCTGAGATGGGCAAGGCTGAGCTATATAATTCCTAACTGTGCTAATCATGGAAGTATTGATGTAGTGTGTGAGGAAGGAACACACTAATCCACCTAGCTCAGTATCATCTACACCAGGGGTTGTCCAGATATTTTGGCCTACAACTCCTCTCATCCCTCAACATTGGCTGTGCTGGCCATGTAGAGATCTGCCTGAGTACATAAATCCAACCAGATGACTAACCTCCAGCCCCATACTCTCAGCCATACTGTGTAGAAGGAGCTGAAATTATAATTATAATCTGAAATTATCAGATAGATACAGCAGAGGGTTGGGAGAAAGGAGCAAGTTGCCCAGATAACAGGAAAAGGAGGTTGGCAGTTGATGTGGAGGGAGAGGGAGAGAATGAAGAGCTGGAGTGAGGGAGTTATGGCTGGCAGAGAGGGAAGCTAAAAAATATCTTCATGAGATAAAGAGTAGTATCCAATGTTAGTCCTGCATAAGGTAGGCCCAATGAAATGAATGAGATTTAAGTCCCATTCATTTCAACAGGTCTACTCTACATAGGACTAACATTGGATACTACCCAAGTAGAAAGTGGTGGAAGAAGTTAAGAATAAGCCCCTGAGACCACAGAAGACTGAGGGTAAAAGATCTGACAGAGAAAGAAGCAGTTACTGTTAACAGAAGAAGAGTTTCTTTCTGAAAGAACTAAAGATTTGTGCACTTTAGCTCCAACAAACACAACTGATTCAAATCCACTGACCTACTTGAATTTTCCTTGCCTTTGCTGTGGCACCATTTCCTTTTCTATCTAACATACAGAGGAAACAGAGACCTCAACAGGAGGTTGGTTTTTCTTTTCCATAGGCCTGTAGAGGTAGGGTTGTATGAGGCTATTCATGCATACCACATTTTGCCAGTTCCATCTTTGATTGATTGCTGCAGTGAAGAAAAGAGAAGCACAGTAGAGTTTAGCTTTGCTTTGACAAAGGAACACATCATCTATGATATTTCTCTTACGTAAGCAGAGAAACAAGGAGAGGAAAATGTGGGAAGATCATGGATTTTTCTGTTTTGCTACACATTCCATAGAGAAGCTAGAGGTGACCTCAAAATGTAAATACACATGCTGCACAATGAACATAGAATCATAGAGACAGAAGGCACCTCAAAGTTCCTTTAGTTGAACTTGATGCAGAAGATGTGGACGACAAGTTAACTTAAGGACTGTCACAAAATTTAGTGATTGCCACTAGCTGGATTGGATTTAACAAACAGTTAGACAAATTAATGGTGGGTAACTCTATCAATGTTTATTAGCCATGGTAGCTAAATGGAACAATCTATGTTCATAAAAATATTTCTCTGGACATCGGATGCTAGGAACAAGTCGCAGGGGATGGCTGTTGCCCTCATGACCAGCTTGTAACCTTTCTGAAAGCAACTAGCAGACTGTCTTTGGAAAACATGAATTGCGTGGATGGACCTTTGTTCTGCTCCAGCATGCCAGTGAGCACCCCCCACCCATTCTCTTATTTAAAAAAATAAATAAGATTTTTTATTTACCTTTATTGGTAAAGGTAGATCACATATCTTTAACACAGAAGTACAACATGATAATCGAAGTCCTTCACTAGCTGTTTAGACCACACCATTGCCCTCAAGCACAGTAAAGTGTATCTAAATGTCACCCCTGAGGAGAGACTTCTTTAACATGTTTCTAAGAATAGTGGTGTGACCGCATTGGGGTGAAGCCATGTGACTTATGCATATTTGGAAATTAAACAGAGAGAATTTGATTAAAAGTTCTATTGTTTGCCCTGAGACTGGGGGGCAGAAAGGAAGCACACTCTGGCCTCTGCCATCAATCAGGGGAATAGAGGGGGGAGGCAAGAAAGAGATCTCCAGATGTTTTGGACTTCAATTCCCAGCATTCCTGACCATTGGCAATGCTGGCAGGGGCTTCTGAAAGTAGCAGTCCAAAACCTCTGGAGATTCCCATCCCTGATCTGGGGGCAACAGGGAGACCACAGCCCCTGTCCCCAGAATTAACATTGAACCAAGAGGGAGACCAACCTGACCCAATGGCTGAAGACAAGGGAGTTGACAGCAGAAGAGAAAAATGTGCATCTTTTACTAGAGCCTTGTGCCTGAGGAGTGATATGTTGTAAATATGGCGTGCTAGTGGAATGCCATAGAGATGTCTGAGCTCATTGAGGCTCTCTGAATTCTTCCTCGAGGGTTGTTTTGCCTTGTTCCTGAGCGCGAGTGTCTCCCCCCATGCCACCCATTGATCAGGAAAACTGCACATTTTCGGTCTGCAAGCGAAGATCAGCCTGGCCCAAAGTGCATTTAAATGCCCACTTATAGTTCACTACCTTGTTCTGGCCTTGAAAACTGATCTACCTCCTCTTCCTTTTCCCTCCACTCCCTTTCCCTTGTGTGTCATATTTAGATATGAACCAGGAAACAGATTTCACCACCATCTGATTTTCCTTCTTTGTGCCTTCAGACTGAAGAGCTGATAAACTTTCTTCAATCACAGTCATTTGGAATTTAGGAATATTCGTTTTGAATAAAATTTGAGTTTATTTAAGGAACACCTATTGTAAAAAGCCTCACAGTGCAATCCTACACATCTCTACTCAGAAGTAGGTCCCATTGAATTAAATGGGTCTTACTTCCAGGTAAGTGAATATAGGATTGCAGCCTAAACGGCTTTAAAAATTAATCCTGCACCCATTTTCCTGAAACGTTGGCTATTTCTGGCTAGTTTTTGCAGTTATTATGTTTATGCTCCCCCCCCACACACACACACACATATACACACAGAAAAAATGAGAAAGAAACCCAGATTTAGGATGCAATATTTCTTCCTGCTTGATTCCATTGTCATTATTTCTTTTGCAAGGGCACCATGTGCCCCATTTGTCAAGGGTAATTGTATAATAGTTCTTCTTTTTGTGGTTTTCAAAGCAGCATTAAGGTTTTCCTATGGTATGTATCTCTGTGGTTTCAATACAACTTCTCAGCCCAGCCTGGGATAGTTTACTGCTTGGCAGGGAAAATGCTTTCATTCAACAGAATGGTAACCAACTACAATACTATGTAGGGCAATAAGGTGCTAGGTAATTGAGAATCTGACCAGCCTTCATGATTTGTGACCCACCAATCCAAACGCAGCAGCTATGTACAGAAAGCTGCAGGGTGCCTGACCTGTCCCAGGCAGCAAAAACAGAACTTTCATTGAGCCACCATACATGAAATGCTGCACAGACAGAGTAGGCTCCATTTAATTTGGCAAATCAGTACGGACCTTGGACACAATCCAGTGGGGAATTCCCCGGTGTGGTGAATGGACCGAACATTGCCCAACAGCATAGCTGTGTTCTTGCGTGTCCCTTTTCAATTTTGTTGAAGATTGTGTAGGATAAGAGGACAGAACCCCTGGCCTTGGGGACCAAATCCAGCTTTCTGGGATCCCCCCAAAGGCCCTACCCACTTTCCCCCAACCACCAATTGTGTAGTCGTTTCCCAGCCTTTCTGCCCTTTCCCCCCACCCCCCATTCTCAAAGCTTGAAATGCCTCTCCTAAGGCTTAGTTACAGGCAGTAAGAACTTTAAGCTAAATTATGCTGGCATTTGGGGGATTTTGGTCCTGTCCCCTTTGCCTTTGGTTCCCAGCCACCTCTGGCATGTGGGCCCTGAGCGCTTCTCTGAAATGTCATGTGTCCCTTGGGTGAAAATAGGTTCTGCGCCCCCGTTGTAGGAGAACGCCCCAACAGATTGTGTGGAATGTTTTAAATAGCGCTGTGCCGAAAATTTCTCCCACATTTTTTTCGACCATTCTCATTCAATTTGATAGCAGATAAATTGCTTCTGAAAAGAAATTCAATGGTGAAGAAATTTTGGAGAAATTCTCCTGGGTTGGGTCTGGGTTTCTTGGGCTTACCTTGCTTAGGAGATGGCCGAGGAGTGAGCACAAGTGTTCTGCTTTTCATTGCACAGTCATCTCTCTGGCAGCCTGTGGCCCCCTCAGCTTCCTACACTTCAACTAAAGCCTCGTTTAAGGCGCCATGAGGTCATTCCTTCCATGGGCCTTTCTCAGATTAGGACATGCCGGCAGCCTGGGAGGCTAGCTGTGATTAGGTAAGCCCCCAAACACCACAGAAATACTTTATAAAACATCCTGAAGGAGGCAGAAGCCTCTTTCAGGTGGGGGGGTTACAGGAAATTGGAGGACAGATTTTGGCAGAGCACTAACTCCACCTCGTCCCTGGTGCCAGACACAACACTGCCCCCACCTGCATTGTGGTGGATGCAAACTGGGGGTCAGCCTGCCAAAACATTTGATGCTGTTGCAGCACAAAGACCCACAAAACCCTTAGGAAAAAAGAGAGAGGCTGTGCTACAAGCCTTGCCAATGGGGAGCCCTACCTGGGAGAAACTGTGGAGAATTTCTCCTCCCGCTGGAGAATTTCAAGAGGCCATTTGCACACAGCTCTAGCTTTAAAACTATGGCCATCTCTAAACACCTGCTGCACAACACTCTTGCTTTGTTGCTTTCACACACAATGAATAGTACGTGAAGTATCTTTAAGGGATGCAAACCCCACTTTTCTTGGGACAGTCCCATCACGTTTTCAGGAAGCCTGCTGTGCAGGCTGCACAACCTGTGTTGGTCCCATGGTAGCCCTGGCCAACATTGTGAATGATGACTAGGAAACCAGTATTGGGCCATTTATAGATTACAGGGATCAGTTATGCTGAAGGAACACATCTGATCCCTGAAGTTAACGCTATGAAGCTGCGCCTTAAATGAAAGCTGCCTTCCAAATGCCAGGTCAATGGCATTATATTGGTTCCAAGCTTTACTTACTCAGAAGAAACAACAGGGTTATTTTCTATTTTTTTAAAGAAGGTGAATTTCTTTAAAGATCACAGCCTCTGGGACAGACCTCATAAACCCTTTCTGTTTGAAGAATAGCACTAGCAAACAGTACCGGCTTTACGGTCTCCCTAGCTTCTCGGAACTCACTGTTTCTGACCGTCAGCCGCCCTGAAAGGGCCAGCTGGGGCCAGCCATTTTGTTGGTTTCAATCGGATTCGGGATTGTAAATCATCGGAACTGAAAGCAAATGCTTTGTGTTAAAGCTTGATCCTCCAAGGGCAGCTGTGTCAATGCGAACAAGGGCACCGGGTGTCAGCAGAGCAGTCTGAAGTGCAGAAATTGGCTTTGTCGACTAAAGAAAAGTGTGATGGCAATGATAAGAAAGAAAAAAAGCACCCATTTTACATATGCTTTGAAACAGGAGAGCAGGACAGACACAGAGAGAAACAGCTTGGTGGGGATGACAGTCATGATGCAAGGGTTCACTGACACATCAATGCACATTAATACACTTTGCCGTTTCCTTTAGCATGTGACATTGTACTTGGCCAGAGGAAAACCTTGGGGGGGGGGAGAGAAAAGAAAAAGAGGGCTGCCAGTCCCCCTTCTAATCCAAGACAAGTGTCAGCCAAGTTACCGTTAGTGAAACTGCATCAACAGCTTTATCAGGCTGGAGGCACATTTTGACATAATAATGAAAAGCTGGGAAAAAGAAGAGCGACTTTTATCTAGGTAAGAACAAGAGATCACAGAACGTTGCAGCATGTTAGTGGAGGCTGATACTGGGGGAGAGAAGACATAACACCAAAGCATTCAACATCACCAAAGGGAGATCAATCTGTCAAGACAAACTCATTAAATTGTGACATTGGCTAATTGTTGTCACTCGAATAAATGGCAATTACTCCACCAGACACCATTATCATGGCATCAAATGCTGATTCCAGATCCTACAAATACATATTTCATAGCAACTTAATTTGTGATGCAATGACAGACAGTAAAAAAAAAGAGAGAGAGGAGGTGGGAGGAAAAGAAGAAGAAAAGAAACAGATATATTTGATGATATCATCTAGGGCTTATAATTTACACATCTGCAGATATGAACAGTATGTACGCTTCTCTAAAGAATATAAAGTAAAACAGATTAGGAAAATACATTCAGTGTTTTTAAAAAAGCATAGGGAGAATAGATTGTTAGTTGGAAGGGTGGAAGAGCCATGTGCAAGAGGGTGACTGCATCTAAACATCAAAGTAATATTTTACTGCAAATTAAGAGACCAGGGGAGCTGGTTTTCTATATATGTACACAATTGGTGAGACTAAATATCAACCACAAAGAGCCAGGATCTCTGAGACACAAGGAGAAAATGAAGATCTGAAGAAAGAACAAGGTTATCCCAACATGCCATATGAATTAAATTCACTGTACTAATGCTGCAATCCTAAACATATTTATTTGCAAGTCAGTCATCGTGATTTTTTTTTAAAATAAAGGACCTACTTGGCGCTCTGTGGAAATTAAAAGCAAAACAAAAAACAAAGCAAGGTTCTTGCCCCACCCCTCAGATTCATGATCTAAGAAGTTAGTCCCATTAAAACAAAAACAATAAAACTCACTTCTGAGCAAATGAGGCCAAATGAATTGGATTGAAAAACTTGTCACATGGTCCTACACAGAGAGAGAGAGGGAGAGAGAACCCACTGATTACTATGATTAGGATTGAAGAGCTAAATACATGGATTTACACAGAAGTAAGTCTGATGAGTTTGATTCCTTAGAGATTCTAGTTTCCCTAGTAAGCGTGCTTAGGATTGCATCCTCAAACCCTAATTCTCCTGACCATTTTTGATATGGAAAAGTCAGCACATGAAAAATTTACTTGTTATTAAGGGCTGCTTTACAGATTACAAGAAAGAAGTATTGCTGTCTATTGCATCTCTCCATGGTAAACAAAAAACTGCAATGTGTGGAAAGAAGATTCATTTCTCATAACACAGGGCAAACACACTTCCTAGCACTTTTGCCAATCATGTGTCAAGAGCATTTTTCCACTTGTCAGTTATATCTTTCTCTCTTTTGTGTGCACACATACATGGAAGCATGTAGTGCACATGGCTTGAGTGCAATGTCTGCAAAGAAGCAGCCTCTGAGCAAACAGCTGGATATGCGTAGGCTTCCTGATCACATGGAAAGATAGGCATCCCCTTTGTGGCCTGGGGGCATGCATGGGCCCACTCTGCAAACATGTATTTAATCCTACAATGGCTGCAAAAGAATGCAAGAAGAGCTATGCTGGATCAGACCAAGGGTCCATCTAGTCCAGCATTCTGTTCACACAGTGGCCAATCAGCTGTCTGTGGGAAACCCACAACAGCACCCTCCTGCTCGTGTTCCCCAGCAACTGGTGTACATAGGTATACTGGCTCAGATACTGTATCATAGAATCATAGGGTTGGAAGGGACCTGCAAGACTATCGAGTCCAGCCCCCTGCCCAGTGCAGGAAGCCTGATTCCCAGGTGGTCTCCCATCCAAGTACTAATCAGGGCTGACCCTGCTTAGCTTCCAAGATCAGATGAAATCAGGCACATCCCCTATCCTGGCCTCAGTGGAGGTGGCATGTAGCCATCAGGTCTAGTAAACACTGATAGCCATATCCTCCATGAACTTGTCTAATCCCCTTTTAAAGCCACCCAAGTTGGTGGCCATCACTACCTCTTGTAGTAGGTAATTCCATAGTTCAGCTATGTGCTGTGTGAAGAAGTACATCTGTCCTGAATCTCCAACCAATCAGCTTCATGGGATGACCCCAGGTTCTAGTACTACAAGAGAGAGAAATGTCTCCCTATCCACTTCCTCCACACCATGCATACTTTTGTATACCTCTCTCATGTCTCCCCTTTCCCTCCTTTTCTCTGAGTTAAACAGTCCCAGACTCTGCAACCTTTCCTCATAGGGAAGTTGCTCCATCCCCTAGATAGTTGCCCTTTTTCAAACTGTGCAATATTCCTTTTCAGGTGCAGTGACCAGAACAGTACACAGTATTCCAAGTGTGGTTGCACTATGGATTTGTATAAGGGCGGTTTGATATTGGTAGTTTTATTTCTGATACGTTTCCTAATTATGTCTAACATGGAATTCGAATTTGCCATTGTCACAGCAGCTGCACACTGGGCTGACGCTTGCATCAAGTTGTCCACCACAATCCCAAGATCTCTTTCTTGGTCAGTCATCACTAGCTCAGATCCCATCAGCATATATATGAAGTAGGGATTTTTTGCCCCAGCGTGCATCACTTTACATTTGCTTACACTGAACCACATTTGCCATTTTGATGCCCATTTTCCCAGTCTGGGGAGCTCCCTGCAATCCTTTTGTTTTAACCACCCTAAATAATTTGGTGTCATCTGCAAACTTGGCCACTTAACTGCTCACTCCCAATTCCAGATAATTTGTGAACAAGTTGAAAAGCATTGGTTCTAAATAACACAGATCCTTGTTGGACCCCACTCTTTACATCCCTCCATTGGGAGAATTCACTATTTATTCCTACTCTCTGTTTTCTGTTCTTCGACTGGTTACTGATCCAAACAGGGACCTGCAAATGGCTAGGGCAGCCTACCCCAACAAGGTGTCCTCCAGATGTTGTGGATTACAAGTTCCAGCATTCCTGAACATGGGCCAGGCTGGCTGGGGATGATGGGAGTTGAAATCCAAAACATCTGGAGGGCACCAGGTTGGGGAAGTCTGAGCTAGGATGTTAAGATGTTCTTATAACAAAACAGGGTGAAAACAGACATTACTATGTGTAATGTCTATGTGTAATAGTCTACCAGCTACATCTTTTTTCCATTTTTACTCTAGAGTAGGCACAAGGCCCTTTTTAATTTCTACTCAATCTAAATCTTAACACACTGCTACATTAGGGTCCTGATCCAAATCAGGGTCCCTGAGCCTACTCTAGAGTAAAAATAAAAAGCATAGTTGCTAGACGCAGATTTAAACTAATGTCTGTTTGAGCCCTTAGACTTTACAGATAAAAGCAGCCTTTTGATGAGCAGAAGAAGCAAGCCTCAGGCTGCAACCCACAACCTCTTTACTCTAGAGTAATTGGCTTGGTTCGCACAACATGACAACTCACACTCAAAGTTGAGTGTGGGTTGTCGTCGAACAGTGGGTTATCAAAATGTGGGTTGTTGTGTGAACCCAGTCACGTGCCATCATGAACAACCCACAAAGAGAACCCATAGTTTGTTGTTGGTTTGTGAATTGTGGGTTGTTCATGGTTAATAAACCATGATTTGTTAGCATGGCTGGATTCAAAGAACACAACTCACAGCTCAACAACAACCCATGATTCAATGACAACTCACACTCAGCCTTGAGTACGGGTTGTTGTATTGTGTGAACCCAGCCAGTATATTAAGGTGAAGACACAGTTGAGATATACATCCCCACCCTACTATCTACTTTGTTAATCATGAATAAATACCAATGAAGACAGCATAAAATGTGATGAGAAAACTCCATACATTTTCCTCCTAGTTCCCACTTAGAGTCAAAACTTAATTCAATGTCCACAGGCTATAGTATACAAAAACAAAACAGACAAAACATCAGCGTCCTTTCTTTTGAGAAGCTTCATCGAAATTTTGTCACAGAGTACGTTCTGTGTAGAATGCAACAACCAAGTGCCACAGAAGGGGAATCTTCCAGAGAAAATAGAGGGGAATCTAGTTAATCCGTATGCCTCCACGAAATCTGTGTTGGCCTGATCCCTATCTACATAGTCAATCCAGTAGCAAAGCCAAGACGGGCCTTGTTTGAGTGACGCTAATAACGCATCAACACAGGATTCTTCTCATCCACATTGCACTTTCTTGTTCGGAAGATTTCTATATTTCCAGTCTAGTCCAGAGATGCTGAACTAGACCAGGAAGCTGCTGTGCAGATGGCCCTATGTAGGCCAATGGCAGTCTCTGCCATAAAGAGCAGTCTTTGTAACCAAAAAATAGACTGTGGTGTTACAGAACATAAAATAAATCTCAGAGTTGCTATGTTTATCATTAGTTCTGACCATTGTTTCTTTATTCACATAATGATTACAGTAGGGATTGGTATCCTGAAATAAACCTGACTGACCCCAGTTCCTCACTACTGAAAAACACATTAAGAAGTATTCTTCTATTTCCATGTCAGCTGGGTTTTTGGTGTCTTTTGCTAAGGCTGCCAGTAAGATACCAAAACTTGCCAAAATGTGTGTGTGTGTGTGGGGGGGGGGATCTGTCTCCTGTCACTCCAATGATGTTAGGCAATCATAAAACACAGTTTAACTGGCTGGTTACATTGAGCTTACAGCTTCTCAGCACCGCAGGAGTAGTTAAAAGTAGACATAACATGCCAGTAAATCTAGCCCAGGGGAGACAATTGCTGCCAAATGCAAAGTCTGCTTTGTGAGACAAACAGTTGTTCATAGAAAGCCAGGGCTGAGCCCTGCCTCCTCCCAATTGATTTCACGTTGACCACCAAATAACCAGCAGACAGCAGTGACACTTGGCAACTCCCCGCCTGGCTTGGACTCATACTGATAGCCTAGAAATGAAAGGTACCTTATCCTTTTAGCAGTCCCCTGAGCTCTCCAGTGCCCATCTGGAAAAGAATGTAAAGATTCACACAGCTTTATTTTCAAAGGCAGCAACAGTAAATATGAGTTTTTGTGGAATGGGAGGAGGGAGTGGGAGAGGCTTACTAGGCCAAATATCTCATTTCATTTAAAATAATCTCTCTCTGCAAGTGTAATAGACTGTACAGACATTTTACAAGAATAAACCAGATTCTTATCTACAAATTGAAGTGCCTGGGAATCCTTAGTGCAAACTACTGCTGACCCGCAGCATCTAAATCAGTAAACTTTGGATATCCTAAGCGGTCCATTAGAGTCGAACAGATGTCCTCGATTTGCTTAATTTCCACCCGAGGCATATTGTGCTGCCAAGCATGGATGCTTGCTGGGGAAACTTCTCCTTCATAAGGAAGATAAAAAAGATTGGTGGATGTGGCAAATAATATTTGGTTTAAGCTAGCGGGAGACAGAGGGATGCCGAGGAAGGCATAGACAGACTCAGCCGTCTTCTGGGGAAAATTGACAATGTCTTCAAACTTGAGAAGGCGGTAATTTGCCAGAGGCAAATCCCCATTGAGTCTCAGAGCTGCTGCTGTATTTGCCAGCCACAAATGGGACATCACAGAGACGGCATTTGAATTCGAATTGGAAAGTTCCTCCCTCAGCGATTCGTATTCAAAGGCATAGCCTGCATTTAAACAGCACTTTTCTTTCCTACCTTCCACTTGAAACAGCCTGGCTAAGCGCTGTGGAACCTTCCTCAAGGAGTAAAGGCTAGGCTGGCTTTTGTACAATACTGAATAGACCCAGGCCCGAGGGTCCCGTACTACATAGAGCGCTCTCAATGAAGGGCCTATGATTTCTTGAAAGAAGGGCAGCTTTAATGTCCAGCTCCCACTGCTCAGACTAAGCACAGGACGTGCATTTGGATAAAAGGCAAGGTGTCTCCTCAGTTCCCTGATGTATTCAGCATCTTTGTCTGAACTCCCTCTCATTCGGTTTCTTTGTTCCACTATGGATTCTCTCTTTCTAGGCCGCCTCTTTTTGTCTTTACTGGTGGTAGAATGCTGAACCAACTTACTCCTGCTGGTTTCGTGTAAGTGGATGTTTTGTAAATGAAGCTTGGTGTCTTTGACTAGGGAATGCAGCCAGCCTTGGAGTAGCCGGAAGTGACCGCTCTGAACATCAGACGCTGTCCACTCACAAGCGTCAACGAATGAGTCGATCTCAAATTCAGTTTCAGGGATATCAAGGTAGCCTGCAGGGATCCTGATATAGATGAAGTCGCTGCTGTTGAAAAAGAGTTGCTTCAGAATTTCCGCACCTGAACTGGGGAGAGAGGTAATGATAACATCCGGCAAACTCACAGGGCTCCTCCCTGTGTTGTGTTCTGGAATTGTCATGTCACTGCTCCATTTTGCACAGATTGGTTGAGTACAGGAGCTCCACACATCGACCAGTTCAACCAACCACAATGCGATGACTAGGATCAGGATCCAACGCAAAAGCTTGCCAAAGGAAATGTAAAACCGCCACTGGAAGGCCAATATGGCCAAACTAATTCCCAGAACCAGCCCCACTATTATGTTCACTTTAAATCCAAACGGGAAAACAGTCCTGGTACTCAGTGCCTGCTTTTCTATAGCTTCGGTACCCAGGCCAAATTTTGTAACCTTGCCTTGGGTGGCTACCTTGGCATAGCCACCAAAGCCTAAATAGCTAAACCTCGTCCTCAGATTTAGATAGTCTGTTACAACAGAGAAAATGGTTTCTGTATTGTTGACATTCAGAGAAATCTGAAATCCTGATTGGGCATCATCAATAAACGTACAGCTAGAAATATTGACATAAGGGCCATAGAAGAGGTAGGCGATCCTCGCAGTAGTACTCTTTGTAGGGAAAGTAACATTTACAAACTGCGTCCACCTCTTTTTGAACTCAGCTGCCTGCTCTGCCTCTTGTATCCTAGCAACAGGGCTATTTCCATGATGGTCAAACCAAAACATTTTATAGTGAGCATCCCATACATCCATCATGGCTCCATTGTATTTGTTCATAAATTTATATGGTACATACTTAAAGTCAATGTCAAGGTTATGAAAAAAGGCACTGATGGAGTTGATGGGAGAGTCTTCCTCCTTTTCAATATGATCCACCACTAGTAAAGCCTGAGGATTGAGCAGAAGCAAGGAACGGTACACACTTTTCAGCTTCATCGCTGAGGAGTATGCAGGTGCCGCCTCACCACTCACAAATAACATGTCCTCTTGCTGAGACG
The DNA here is from genome assembly GCF_057233095.1 of Heloderma suspectum. Lineage (NCBI taxonomy): Eukaryota > Metazoa > Chordata > Lepidosauria > Squamata > Helodermatidae > Heloderma > Heloderma suspectum. Next base: position 91,000,029 of record NC_139461.1, read on the forward strand.
ATGTGATAATGTCACCAGCTGCATCTCCAACTTCATCCCCCATCCACTTAAGCCACTGTGTGCATTCCCCAAGCTGACCTTCCCAAGGTTGATTGCACTGACTTGTGGGAGATGGAGCAAACACCAGAACATTATTCAAGTGGCTAAGTTTGGGTCCATAAAGGGCCTCAGAGACAAACACCTGCCCATTAGGGGCAAACGTAAAAGAGTTTTGATCAGGATGTTCATGCCCTGGGTTGAAGCTTCGCCATCCATCAATCCAGGAGTATGGCTGGAAGTGGACTATGTCATAGACAGCACGGCCACCCAGCTTTCCAGATTTAAAAGAAACAAAGGTATTTGTCTGAGTATTTGGTAACCCTGCTCCATATGTAACTACCCCCCAGTTAGGGAACACGTGCATTTTAGCACTGCCATATTCAGGTGGAGGGTGGGGAGTTAGTTCTGGGTCATACCATATGTACTCTGTGTGAAGGGTACTCCATCTCTGGGCAGTGGATGGCACCATTGGACCATCCTTTGGGCGGTGCTTTCTAATTTGTTGTGCAAGCCAATTGCCTACCCCACTCTTTAACACAAACTTATCTAGGAAAACCAGTTGGCTTTCAGGGCCATAAAACCAATTATAATTGGAATCCGCTATGCCTACAGTCCTCTGAAAGCCTGGCAAAAGGGTAGCATAGTAAAACCAAAAGTGCATTTTGAGCCAGTGGTTTTCAAGATTGTTAATCCCAAAGTGGCGCTGTGCCAGAAAAATATACTGGGTTATTGATTTGGCAGTGTAGCTACCATAAGCCACCCCTTCATCCAAAGAGCCATCAACAATATGGTTTAGCAGAAACATGGTTTTTTCCATCACATCCACTACTGCATGCTTCCAGGCATTTGCTCGGGACTCTATGCCCCCTCCAGTTACCAAGGCCCCAATGAGCAACGCCAGCATATTAGTGGCTTGGTGATTATGAAGAAGCTGCTTGCCCCAGGAACGGACTTTGGAATACTCATACATTTCCTCACTCACAGCCCATATCTTGGCAAAGTATTTTTGCCTTCTGACCTCATCCAAGGAGGCATATAAAAAATCAAATGCTGTGGCAAAGCCAGTTAAAGAGTGCCCAAGAGGAACTTCATCACCTGGGGCATTCTCCACCAACCAGTCTTTGTAGCCAGTCATCCTGTCCATATATTCTACAACAAAATCAAAAGCCGCTTTATCTTCTGGGCACAGAAGGCAATAAAATGCCAAGGGAGGCAAATTGTTGCCATAGATTTCATTCCACTTTGCAGCAAAATCAGCATGCTTGGGTGGAGGTAAGTAGTAGGAAGGACTGGAGAGCATCGCTGACACTGCACTTCTGATTGCTCTAAAAAGGTGCAGGTGGCTGGTGTGAGATTTCTGCCTCAGTACCGGGATCTCATCAACATTAAAATATAAGCTTGGGTGAGGACCTGCTTTTTTCATCTTCTGACTAGCCCTGAAACCTTCCAGTCTTTGTTTCTCATACTGATCCACCTCCTCAGTAAAAGTCACCCAGTCTGAGTAATTGCTTACAGACTCTTCGTAAGTGGAGACTGCCAACATCACTAATGCTAGAAATAGGGAATGTCTTGTAAACATTCGAGCCATGATCCATTAGGCAGTTTCCTCCCTTCAGGCATATACCTCTTTGAAAACCCACAGTGTTCAGATTTCAAACATGAATCAAGCTACCGGTGGGAAAAGACACTCAAAAGCTTTTTCTGTCAACAGGGAAGGGTGGGGGAGGACCCTTACGCCACAAGGTACACACTGTTCTTGTCTGACATGTTCTTTAAGCACCGTACTGAAAAATTCTGAACTGCAGGTGCATTGCGTAGACACCATCCATCCACAATAAAAGCAACAACACAGAGGGCTAAAGGGAGCGTAACCTCTCACCAACTTCCATGTAAACTAATGAGTAAGTTTGATATCAAAAGCATATCTTTCAAGCCATGAAGTGCAGTGAAGAAAATCACATCCGGCGTGTTGCTTTGTTAATAATGGAGTTGTTTTTAAAAGAAGAAGATGAAAAAACCTTTAATGTTCAGTTATTCCCATAATAAGAAAAAAAAAACCCTGATAACAATACATACGTTGAAAATTAAGAAACAAATGGAATGTTGTCCAGAAGATACAAAATAGTGAATTCATGTCGCCTTCTGTCCCATTCTCTCATACTGCACAAAAAAGTTCATCCTTTTGTGGTGGGCGGGAAACGAAACTTGGCAAAATATCCCCATCAGCCAATTTTGACACAGCGGCCATAATTCTAACACTTGCTAACTTCCAGTTGTGACAGCTTTGTTTGGTTTGATGATCATATAAGAGACTGGTAGCTTTAACATCTCCTTTCATTATCTTCATGTCCTCATCAATCTGTGAAACTAGTCCCTGTCCCAGGTTTTCAATTAGCTCTATCTCCTCATTGCAGAACCAAATTAAAAATACAAAATGGGACACACAGATCCTTTTTCTCTTTTCATTGATAGTTGCTTCTGGAATCTGTTCACTTTGCATGTTGATCTTATCTGTGAAAGAAACAATAACATGTGTCATTCAAAAATGTCCATGGAAAATATTAACACGATAATCAACTACTTGTTAAAAAAATCTGCTTTTAAAATCTGCTTTTAATAATATTTTCCTTCTAGTTGTTCAGTCTTTCATAATGGCAAGATCTCAGAAATTAATGCTTTACCAAACGAAGCATTACATACTTTTGTTAGTTAAGAGCTAGCGTTCCTTCAGAAGCATCATCTGGAATGCTGTTTGTGATCTTCATAATGTGATTATGTCCTTCTTAACTGTCATCCAAATGATGAACTAACGAAGTTTTAAAATGAAACAAACTTGAATGGTAACAGATCTTTTTGCATCACTGTACAGTAACAGATGGGTTCCTCCTTTTACAAAGGCATTTTTGCTTTTCAAATGCAATTGATCTGTGGAAGTGTGCACTTTTTGCATTTGGCAGCAATAAATACATTTTATACACAGGATTTTTCTCACCTGTGACTTATACATGACAATGCTGGCTTGCAAGTCACCAGAGGGCGCTATGGGCTAATTAGTATCCTAAATGTCTCCGGGCTGAAGAACTTAGAACAAGTTTTCTTTGCCAACAGCTGCAAATATTTAAAAGTCATCGCCAACAGGAGGTCGGCCATACAGAACTATTTTTCCCTTAGTGCTCTGCCTCTTCCTTAACTTTTTTTTTAGTTTTAAACTCACCAACTTACCTTAAATAGACTACTTTGAAGTGGGGGATCGTATCTCATCACTGCCGATGACGGTATACCAGGGGGAACAGAAAGTAGAATAGATATCCAGCTGCCACATAGTTCTTTTCTCTTTAATCCGAGGAAATTTTTCCGCCGTCCTTAACATTTACTTTGCATTGGCAGGGTGGGTGGTTTGGTTGCTCGCTTGCTTAAACAGCAATAGATCGAACTTCAGCCGCCCATCGAAAGAGACAGTCCCCGCATGTGGACGGTGATGCTCCCAGTCACTCGTGCCCCATCCCTTTGCTTTTTTCCAAAAATATCGTTCAAAATGCCTAAGGTTCCTAAATACAGCTCGAAGCACGCCAGGCGGCCCTAAAACAGAGTCTTCTTGCCTTTCAAAGCAGGGGAGAAGCCAGTCAACGGTATTCGGGAGAGAGGGAGAAAGCGGCAATACAATCCGGGATTATTCTTTTTTTTTTTCTAGAAGGGTTGGGGTGGAAATGGGGGGTGGGGCGGGGCGGGGAGACCCGCAACTGCCTGTAATCTTTCAGAGTTTGATCCGAATCCAACCCCTGCAAAGAACTTGACTTCCGCAGAGGCGATCCAGGCAGGGATGCTGCGACTTCAGCTTCTGCCCCAAGCCGCGGAGGCTTCTCCGTTAGCCGTGGGCTGGTAGTGACACCGTTCGCTCTCGCTCTCGCTCTCGCTCGCCCTGCGCTTCAGCGAGCAGCTCAAGCCGTCGCGGTTAGAAAGCGGCAGGCAGCAGAGAAGGAAGCAGAGGCGGAGCCAAGGCGGGTCTTGCTGCCTTCGCAGCAGCCAGACCCGGCTCTTTTTCAGCTCTGCCGCGTAACGCCTGCTGCGCGCCCCCGCCCTCCCTCCCTCCCTCCCGACTGGGCATGTGCGAAGGCTTCGCACATGCCCTTCGCGAGGCGATGAAGCTGCTGCCCTTAGCCTGCCCGGAGCTCAGATCTTGGAAAGCTTACAAAGGGGAGGGGAGGGGAGGGGAGGGGAGGGGGCTTGGCAGTCAACGCGGGAAAGGGAGCGATGCAGCGAGGGGAGGGAGAGGGGGAGAAGCCAGGGAGCAGCGTGGATGGGAAAGACCCTCGGGGTGACTGATGCGATCGAAAACACATTCATAAACATGCGTTCGAGATTTACGACAAGAATCCCAATTTAGAACGCAGCGCTTAGAAAACTGTACGTGTTTTATAAGTCAATCATCGTCATCATCATCCCCCAAATTAGAAAAGAGAGCTGCTGGATCAGGCCAAGTAGTCCAGCATCCATGCAGGCAGTCGCTTTCTCCCGTTCCCAGCTGCTGGTATTTTCAGAGCAATCGATGCTGCGCCTGAACCTGGAGGGTGCATAGCCATACTGGCAGCCACTGGCTAGTGGAATGGCTAGTAGCCACTTATTTCCTAGTGGCCACTAATCGACTTCTCCCTCCGTGTGTTACCTAATCCCCTTTTAAAGCCGTCCAAGCTGGTGGCCACCAGCACTGTGTCTTGTGGCGGAGAGTTCCATAAAATCGACGGTGAAACACACAACTAACAAGGGTAGGAAAGTATCGCCAACGTGCAGTGGAGGCTGGTGGCTCCGATTTCGGTGGGGGTGTGCATCCATTCCAGATTGCAGTCGGAACCAGGCAGAACCCTAAATGAGCTATCCACAGTGCTGATCCCTATCCCCAAAATAAGTTCAGAGCCTTAGACATCTCCTTTAGAGTTCTGGCTGGGTCTGACTGCAACCCAGAATGGATTTACAGCCCCACCGAAATCAGGCCACCAGCCTCCACTGCCTACATTGCGTTACAATCAGGGCCCGAGTTCAGGGGCTTCTGACTGTCCAGAGCGCAATCGATAGGACTGAGCCCTGAACGAATGACTCCCTATGTAGGCTAGGCTGAGAGAGAATCACCCAGTGGGCTTCATGCTGACTGAGTCAGTGGGACCTTAACTGATACTAGTCTGGGACTCTATGCATTGCACTGCCTTGGTTCTTGGCAACTGTGCAACATACAACCTTGCAACATAAATACTTATTTATCCTACAGAAGAAATAAGAAGTGAACATTTATTGCATGAAAAATAAACCAGTGGTTTCAAAAGTTCTCTCCCCACTTTAACAGATCTTACACAACCCAGCAGAACTAGCTTCTATCTAGCTGTGTCATCAGTACGCATGGACTGAGACTGCACACCGAATTACTCCAAGTCAGATAATAAGTGAAGAAGCTGATGATGCCCTACACTGAATCAAAGTCTATTTGAGAAAGTGTTGCCTTTTGACCCATATGGCTTTTTTTTTTTTTTGTCATGACAGAGGGATACTAGCTTTAAGCCAAGCTAAATATCCATTATGAGACTTGCACTTTCTTCCTAAAATGCTTGCTATTCCCCTGCTAGCCATCTGTGACTCTCCATCTGAAAGCACCAAAGGACAGATCATGTTGCTAGGCTACCACCCCATGAGAAAACTTCAGTGGTGCAGAGTAGAAATGCCTGGAAATGAAGTGACATTCAGCATAAACTTTCTTGCATGGAACAACTTAGGGAGGGCACTCTGGAAAAAGTGGTTCTGGAGTCACACATCTCAGATGATGTATTATCCTTCCAGCGGTATTTTTTTAGTGCCTCTTAAGACAAGGATGCAATTCAGTAAAGTGCACTTCTGTCTTTTACAAGTAATGTGGACAGCGGGTCCTTTTGGCCATATGTTAAATAAAGACACGAAGGAATAATGGTTATAGCAACCTGGGGAAATATCTAAAGATCAAGCTGAAAACAAAGCATAGTCAGCATTTTTTAACAAAAGGAACGTAACATGTGATTTACATAGATGATCTGTAACAGTCAGGATGCCCCAGAGTAAGAGTTGCTTTCTACATTTCCAGAGTAAGAGTTGCTTTCTACATTTCGGGGAGTGATTTATTGAAGAACCTTGGGAAAGTGTCAGCAAATTGTGCTCATCAACTGTGAAAATTCTAAATAATTCTCAGGATGGGCTGCTAACTAAAAAAAACCCAGTCTGCTGCTTTATCACCGTTGTCAGAGGACAGCATATATTAGTTGTGGTGTCTTCTGCTAAGATGATGTTTGATTTCACTTGCTTAGTATGAAATTTCTTCACCCATGTTTCAACCATTCTCATTTATGCGAAGCTCTGTAGAGTGCTTCACAATAGCTCATCCAGACTTAGTCATACTTATTGAAATCAATAGGGCTAACATTAATCATGACTAATCTAGGTCCCATTGCTTTCAACGGGTCTAGTACTGTAAGTACAACTATGCCTGGATCCAATCCATTATCTTGTTTTAATCCTCATGGCAACTCTGGGGAGGTCACTGGGGATGGGCCACAGTTCAGTGGTGTAGCATATGTTTTGCATGAAAAACATCCCAGTTCAATCCCTGGCATCCACTGGTTGGGCTGGGAAAGATCCCTCTCTGAAGACAGCTACTGCCAGTTAGTGTAAACAATACTGAGTTAGATAAACCAGTGCCCCACCTTGACATAAGACATCTTTCTGTGTCATATAAATTAGAGTAGCATTATTATCCCCATTTTGTAGTTGTGGAGTCTCAGAGCTCTTCCACATGAGGCATTTATTATGTATTTGTCATTCACGGTTGTTCTTTATGGGTTCTTTAGGCAACGTTGTGACCCTCCAGTTTCACTTCTGTTTTTTTTTAAGAGCTTTTCTGTATGAGGCATTTATTGTATATTCATCATTCCCTACTCACAATTGCTTACGGGGTTCTTTAGATAACGTTGCGACCCTCCAGTTTTGCTTCTGTTTTTAAACAGCACTTTGGGCAACTTTATTTTAGAACAGGAAAAAATGTGTATTATTTGTAAAAGTGAAAGAAAATGATTTTTCCACTTGTGTAATTGTACTATTCCACTATACTACAGCACCACCTAGAGACTGCAGTATGTAGTAGAAAAGCAGGAAAGGAAACACTCTTTCTTTGTGTAGTTCTTGAATCTCAGCTCTGCAACAAAACTGAAAGCAGATACATTGGATTAATATCCTTGTGCAGAAAAGCTCCAAGAAAGAGCACTTTCCAGGGTGGGGGGCCTTAGAACAGGGGAAATTGAGTATTATTTCTAAAAGCAAAAGAAAACATATTTTCCTATTTGTGTAATTGCATTATTCTGCCATAGTATAGTGCCACCTAGAGGTTATATAGAAGAAAAGCAGGAAAGGAAAAGCTCATTGCGTAGACCTGAAATTTCATTTATAAAAGTGGATACAGTGGATTAGGAGCCTTGTGTAGAAAAGCTCTAAAAGCCAGAGAGTGTCTGCTTTGCGTAGTGAGTCCATGAGTGAGTCCAGAATGAGTCCATGACAGTAAAAAAGATTTGGTCTCTCAATCACTGTGTTACACCAACACAATATTATGATTGATGGACAAAATTTTGTCTCCTGAAATATGGCTGGCTGGGGAATGCTGGGAGTTGTACGACGTTTTTCTGTCTAAACATTCATAGGATTTTGCCCTTATTTATTTTCTTAAGAGTGATGAAAAGTGCAGCCTTGCTTATTTTATTTTTACAAATGTTGGTACTTGTATATTCAATTGTGTATTGGCTATACAAAATCGGAGCTTGGTAGGTTAATTTTAATAGAGCTACAAAAATAGAAGATAAGGGTTTGCAGCCAAGTGCTGCTTTCATTTTTGTACTAGCGCCAGTCTAGCATAAGAAGTTGAAACCGAGTCTGTCAGGAACAAAAAAAGAATTGCTGGGTGTCCATATCAGTTGCTAATCTGAGAAACAGCCGGTATCCATGGAATAAGCTTCCAAAAATATGTGCAACATGCAAAAATAAGCCAAAGACCACAATTTTAAAAACTTGTATATTGCTTGAAAAATAGCACAGACTGCTTTCTCTCCAGTAAGTCCCAGTTTTATGATGTTATTTGAAAGTAGGGCTGTCGGAAGCTGCTTTGCAGCTTCCGAGGTGGGCCCAATTCAGCTCAGGCAGATTCAAGGGGCCCCCAACCTGACTCAGCAGGATTTGGATGGCGAACCCTGCTTCGGGGGCCCCCCCGACACCCCTGTGCAACCCCCAACTCCTCACCTGGGTCTCCTCCTCCTCTTCCACCACCACAGCCTTCTCTGTCACCGCACCACCACTGCACCACTGCCACCTTCTCCGCTGCCACCACACTCTCCTCTCCGCTGCCACGTTCTCCATTGCCGCCACACTGCCTTCACCGCCTTCTATGTCACCGCTGCTGCTGCCTTCTCCGCCGCTGCCAGCTCCTGAGGCCTGAATGTGCAGCAGCAACTCGTCTTCTTGCAGGGAGTTGCCATTTTTAAAATGGCAAGCTCCTGGAAGTTCCAGGAAGTTGCCATTTTAAAAATGGTGACTCCCTGCAAGAAGAATTACTGTGTGTCGAGGCCTCAGGAGCTGGCGGCGAAGGCAGCAGAGAGGTGGCGGCAGTGGCAGCTAGGGATATACGAATTCCCTACCTGCCAGCCTAGAGAGGGGGGGGTCTGTGGGGGGGAGGAAATCTGTTCGTCCCCCCAGAATCCTCGCTGGCCAGCTCCGCTGCGATTCCCTGGAGCCACCGGCTGGATATCGCTAGCCGTATCGCTGGCTTGAAGGGGACTTCACTGACTGCGGACGCAAATGGTGTCCAGGACGCCATTTGCGGCCGTAAAGGCCTTAGGCCATAAATGGCTGCATTTACTTTAAATTAAGGCCTTTATGGCTGTGAATGGTGTCCTGGATGCCATTTGCGTCCATGCTTTCCATTCGCGCGATAGGGTATGCAAATCCATGGAAAGTGCAAAGAGTTGTTGTGGGCCCTGCTGCACACACAGACCTTGTACACCTGCACAGTCTTCCCCAGTTAATATTAATGTAGGGCATAAACTTTACATGGCTGGAAAATATGAATGAAGAGTTTCCCCTCCATTGGAATTAATGGGGAAATCCAGTTAACCAGGAGCTCAGTGTGTGCATCAAAGCACATATGAGGCTCTGGATCATGGGTTGGGGGTAAAATATTCTTCCCCTTCACTTTTCCACCGTAAGAATGGCCTGCTATATTTTATCATCTCTTTGATGATGATGATGATGATAATAATTTAAGTATTTAGTTCTTTAAACATTGTGTGGACCTCAGCAGAAAAAAAAAAAAGAGAGAGAGAGAGGGGGGGGGGAATATGATTATGGCTAAGCAACATAGGAGGGGCCGTGGTGGCTTAGTGGTTAAGACGCTGAACTGCAGACTGGAAGTTCGGCAGGTCAGCAGTTCGAGACCCGAGTGCTGCATGACGGAGTGAGCTCCCATCTTCAGTCCCAGCTCCTGTCAACCTAGCAGTTCGAGAGCAAGAAATTGCAAGTAGATAAATAGGTACCGCCTCGGCGGGGAAGGTAACAGCGTTCCGTGCACCTCGGTGTTCAGTCATGCCGGCCACATGACCACGGATGCGTCTTCGGACAGCGCTGGCTCTTCGGCTTAGAAACAGGGATGAGCACCGCACCCTAGAGTCGGACACGCCTGGTTGGGGACACCTTTACCTTTACCTTTAAGCAACATAGGATGCTTTATATTGAGGGCTCATTGATCTAGTATTGTATGCACAAGGGATGGTGGAGAATTCTGCCACGGATTTCAGTGAGGCCGAATTAGGGATGGGGGAGAATTTCTCCCCGAAACTTCGGGGGGCCGAGTGCCAACGTATTCGGCCCCCCGAAGTAGTTTCGGGGAGAAATTTTCCGCAACCCCCCCCCCCCGGGATGGGACTTACCTTTCCCGAATGTCCCTCCCGGCGGCGGGTCCCGGCGGCAGTTCGGCAGGTCTTCGTCAGGGACGGGGGCGGCAGCCGCCATTCCAAGAAAAGTAAAAAAAAAACACGCCCCCGTGATAGGCTACGTGACAATTAACGTAGCCTATCATGGCTAGATTTGCAAAGTCAGCCGTGATAGGCTATGTAAATCGTCACGTAGCCTATCACAGGTGACTTAAAAAAAAAAAAGCACGTATGCTAATGGTGGCCCCCGTAGGGAGCCGCCATTCACGTTCCTTATTTGGTCGCCATAGTCTACGTAAAGATTTACGTAGACTACAGCCACCAAATAAGGAACGCGAATGGCGGCTCCCTATGGGGGCCGCCATTTGTGTACGCGCTTTTTTTTTTTTAAGTCACCTGTGATAGGCTACGTGACGATTAACATAGCCTATCATGGCTGGCTTTGCAGATCTAGCCATGATAGGCTACGTAAATCGTCACGTAGCCTATCACGGGGGCGTTTTTTTTTAACTTTTAATTTCGCGGCCAGGCAAGGCGAGGCGCCTCCTCCCCAGCCTGAATTTCGGCCGGGCGAGGCGGGAAGCCTCCCCCATGGCCTGAACTTCGGGGGGAGCAGCGAAGCGCCTCCCCCGCACCGCAAAACAAGCTGCGAGACCAGGTAAGTGACTTCCGTGCACCCCTAGGCCGAATGCACTGGCATTTGGCCCCCCGAAATCCGTGGCAGAAAGGCCTGCCACCCCCCGTCCCCCCCACGGATTCCTCCTGGGACGAGGCGTACCTGGGGCGGATGTTCCAGACGGCGGCAGCTACGGCGGCAGCTACGGCGTCTGGTCTTTCGACCGGCTGCCGTGGCCACCATTTGCACCCTGGTCTTTGCCATCATAGGCTACGTAAGTATTTATGTAGCCTATCATGGCAAGCCAAGCAAAACAAAAACAAAATTCTCTTTCAGTGCAATCATAAGCTAGTTTATTCAGAAGTGATTTCCACTGCTTACAGTATGACTTTTTCCCAAGTAAGCAGGAGTGAAAGAATGAAACTCTTCAGCCATTTTATCCAGTGGTGTGCAATGCATTGGACTGCTGCCTTTTAAATTAAATGTAATTAATTTCACTTAATTTAAATGATTGAGTTATTTGCCAGACTTTGCCAATCCATTCTTCACTTGTGGGCATTGCATCCTCCTAATCACTGCTAGGGCTGTCTGTCACAGAGAAATCTGGCCCCTTTGGGGAATGCTAGATCCCCGTGACAGACTCGGCTTGCATTTGTGAGCCACGCGGAGGGTCAGTTCTCAAAACTCAGGAACTTTGCTGGCTTTTTTAAAAAAATTGCGATTTGCACAAAATTGCATCTGTAAATATTTGCAGAAATCACGATTTGTGCAAAATCATGGCCGTAAATAGTGCAATTTGCACTAAATTGCAGGTGTAAATGGTCTAATTAAACAATTTACATCTGAAATTTTATGCAAGTTGCAGTATTTACAGCTGCGATTTTGCGCAACTTGTGAAATACAGCCACGATTTTGTATAATTGAAAGAAAAAAAAACACCAGAAAACTACGAGCTAGCTCAACTAGTCACTCAATGAGTTGGGCCAATTCGCAGATAAGTGAGATGGAGTCCAGGGGGCTGACCTGGTGAAAACGTGCCGAGCTCTACCCCATGAACGGATTCCTCCAACATCCCCAATCACTGCAATTTATTCCTCTGCTGAAGCTGAAGCTCAACTATTTTGGCCACCTAATGCAAAGAGAAAACTCACTGGAAAAGACCCTGATGCTGGGAAAGATTGAAAGCAAAAGGAGAAGGGGACAGCAGAGGATGAGATGGCTAGATAGCATCCCGATGCAATGAATATGAACTTGAGCACACTCCGGGAGAGAGCAGAGGACAGGAAGGCCTGGCGTTCTATGGTCCATGGGGTCACGAAGAGTCAGAGACGACTTAACAACTGAACAACAACAACAATCCTTTAGGATGGCCATTTGTTTGGATTGTCTGCTGCCTGACCCCTAGGACTAAAAATATTCCCAAGATGCTCAGGGAGAATGAGGAGGAGAAAAGGGAAAAGACAAAGAATGGAAAAGGGCAGGGCACGTAGAGCTTTTCTACACGAGGCATTTATTCCGCACTTGTCATTCCTTACTGTTGTTTACAGGTTCTTTAGATGATGTCATGCGCTTCCACTTCCACTTCTGTTTGTAAACAACACTTTTAGCAAGATTTTTCTTTTTTTGAGCAGGCAAAATGGGATATTATTTTTGAAAGCAAAAGAAAACACTGCTTCCACTTGTGTATTTCTACACAATTGTATTCTGCTATACCACAGTGCTACCTAGAGGTTATGTAGTGGAAAAAGGGGAAAGGAAACATTCCTCGTGTAGTGCTCAAATCTCAATTCTGTGCTGAAACCAAAAGTAGATGCAGCGGATTAATGGCCTTGTGTAGAAAAGCCCATAGATAAGGAAATAACAAAAAATAAAAGTTTTTTTGTGCTTGGATCCAAAGGGTCCTTTGTGCTTCAAAGGCACAACTGGTAAAGCAAGGTCCTTTCCCCAGTTCTTCCCTCCTGCCAGAACCTACCATGCATGCCACAACAACCCATGCCAGTGGTCTCCAATTCTCAGGAATGGCTCTTGGGGGGAGGTTGCATGGGGCTGCAGTGGGAAGGAGGCGCCAGGAAAGGCCTACTGTGTGAGTGGCATTCCACTTTATCTAACTCCTTTCTTCACATTTACTAGCATACCCTCCTTGCAAAGAGCAAGCTACAAAAACAATGATTCTTTTTATTAATGTGTAGTTCTTGTTCATATTCACAGGAGTGTAAATGGGTGTCGTATCTCACACGCACACAAAACACACGGGGCATAGGTTAGGTTGGACACTAAGGTTATCTACTAAACTTCATGGCTAAGCAGAGATTTCAGTTCAGGCCACCTCTGCCCACTATACTATACTGTGCCAATAGTAAGCAGCAGCAATAAAGAGCTGGTATAGTGCAGTGGCTAAGACAAGGGCTGGGTGCACAAATCACTGAATTGAAGTTCAGATTATACCTCAGCTCCTATCTCATTAGGTCAGCCTTCCCCAACCTAGTGCTATCCGTTGTCTATGCTGGCTGGGGATAATGGGAGCTGGGAGCGAAAGAGGCAGAAAAAACAATGCCTCTTTTCACAGGGAAAGAAAAAGTTCCTGAAAATAGGGGGCAGGTTTTGGCATAGTACTAGTTTTTTTTTCCCCTTTTCAAGAAGAATTTTGTACATTAATATATTCTTTCTTTCTTTTTTCTATTTATGCAGCTATTCAGACAAAGCCCCTAGTGTTTGCAGATCTCAGACACATAAAATTTGTTCAGGCTGTATGAAAAACAATAGCCTTCACTGCTAGAATTACCATGATAAAATACGTGTGTTATCTACAAGCGTTTGAATAAATCAAAGGGTTTTTCATTGCCTTCCATGGTTTACGGATAAACCGCCAAGGCCACGCACTCAAAGGTTAGCATTATTATAGCTGTGCATTAACAAATTGAAGTGGGAGGTTCTTAATTGGTAGAGAGCAAAAGTTCAGATCTAATATTTTAACCTTGTTGGGGAGGTGGGGGGAGTAATAACAGCCTCTGCCACTGAGAAATATTCTCAAGGGCCGGTGCAAGACATACAGAACACTAAGATGTACCAATTAAACTTGTAATAGTGGGAGCAAAACAATTATGATCTACACATCTTTTCTCAAATTATTTTATTAAGGAGACATTGTGTTGAAGTAGAGGTTATCAGCAAGAAATACACCTATGAATCTAAACAAGGCATTTACCCTAATCTTATCTACTCTAGCAGTGTGCAGATCCATATTTAGCAGCTTTAGGGGCATTAGAAATGTGAACCTGTAGATTACAGCCTATTTGGCTACACTTAGCCTGACCATCACAGAGCATGTCTGTTACTCATTTCTTTCCTAGCAACTGGAAAACTACCTAGAAGATATTCCAATGCCTCAGCACCCTGTCAATCCTAACACTCTTTTTTTCCCCCTTAGCAAATAAGAATAGAAATTGGAAAGGATGTTCATGTGGAGTTAAGGGCTTTTTTATTTAGTTGTTGTTGTTGTTCAGTCATTAAGTCGTGACCCCATGGACCGACTCTTCATGACCCCATGGACCATAGCACACCAGACCTTCTTGTCCTCCACTCTCTCCCAGAACGTGCTCAAGTTCATATTCATTGCATCGGTGATGCTATCTACCCATCTCATTCTCTGCCGTCCCCTTCTCCTTTTGCCTTCAGTCTTTCCCAGCATCAGGGTCTTTTCCAGGGAGTTTTCTCTTTGCATTAGGTGGCCAAAATAGTTGAGCTTCAGCTTCAGTATCTGTCCTTCCAATGGGCAGTCAGGGTTGATTTCCTTTCGGATTGACTGATTTGACCTCCTTGAAGTCCAGAGGACTTGTAAGGGTCTTCTCCAGCACCACAGTTCGAAGGCATCAATTCTTCCTTCAGCGCTCAGCCTTCCTTATAGTCCAGCTCTCACAGCCATACATTACTACTGGGAAAACCATAGCTTTGATTAGACAGACCTTTGTCGGCAAGGTGATGTCTCTGCTTCTTACTATGCTGTCTAGGTTTGCCATAGCTTTCCTCCCAAGGAGCAAGCGTCTTTTAATTTCATGGCTACAGTCACCGTCTGCGGTGATCTTGGAGCCCAAGAAAATAAAATCTATCACTGCTTCCATTTCTTCCCCTTCTATATGTCAGGAAGTGATGGGACCAGATGCCATGATATTCATTTTTTTAATGTTGAGTTTCAAACCAGCTTTTGCACTCTCCTCTTTCACCCTCAGCAAGAGGCTCTTTAGATCCTCTTCGCTTTCTGCCATTAGGGTGGTATCATCTGCGTGTTGATAATTCTCCCAGCAATCTTAATTCTGACCTGTGATTCATCCAACCCAGCATTTCTCATGATGTACTGTGCATATAAGTTAAATAAGCAGGGCGACAATATGCAGTCTTGTTGTACTCCTTTCCCAATTTTGAACCACTCGGTGTTCCATGTCTGGTTCTTACTGTTGCTTCTTGACCCTCGTACAGGTTTCTCAGGAGACAGGTAAGGTGGTCTGGTACTCCCATCACTTTAAGAATTTGCCACAGTTTGTTGTGATCCATACAATCAAAGGCTTTAGCGTAGTCAATGAAGCAGAAATAGACGTTTTTCTGGAATTCTCTTGCTTTCTCCATGATGCAGTGAATGTTGGCGATTTGATCTCTAGTTCCTCTGCCTCTTCGAAACCCAGCTTGTACTTCCAGTAGTTCTCAGTTCACATGCTGCTGAAGGCTAGCTTGTAGGATTTTGAGCATCACCTTGCTGGCATGTGAAATGAGCGCAATTGTGCAGTAGTTTGAACACTCTTTGGCATTGCCCTTCTTTGGAATTGGAATGTAAACTGACCTTTTCCAGTCTTGTGGCCACTGTTGAGTGTTCCAAATTTGTTGGCATATTGAGTTCAGCACTTTAACAGCATCATCTTTTAGCATTTTAAATAGCTCAGCTGGAATACTGTCATCTCTGCTAGCTTTGTTGTTAGTAATGCTTCCTAAGGCCCACTTGACTTCACCCTCTAGGATGTCCGGCTCAAGTTCAGTAACCACACTATCATGGCTATCAGGGACATTAAGATCTTTCCTGTATACTTCTTCTGTGTATTCTTTCCACCTCTTCTTAATTTCATCTGTTTCTCTTAGGTCCCTGCCTTCTTTGTCCTTTATCATGCTCGTCTTTGCACAAAACGTTCCCTTGAGACCTCCAATTTTCTTGAAAAGATCTCTAGTCTTTCCCATTCTGTTGTTTTCCTCTATTTCTTTGCATTGTAGGGATGGCAGAGAATTCCGCCACGGATCTCGGGGAGGCCGAATGCCAGCGCATTCGGCTCCCCGAAATCGGTGGCGGAACAGTCTGCCACCCCCCCGCCACCCCCCGGGACGAGACTTACCTGGGGGGGATCTTCCTGGCAGCGGCGGCTCCAGCAGCGGTGCGGCGGCGGTGGCGGCCGGTCTTCCGACTGGCTACCGCTGCCGCCATTTCCAGTTAAACAAAAAACAAAAAACAAAAAACAAAAAAAGTGATAGGCTACGTAAAGATTTACGTAGCCTATGATGGTTAGATTTAAAAAAACACCGTGATAGGCTACGTAAATCTTTACATAGCCTATCATGGCTGACTTAAAAAACAAAACAAAACGCGAGTTCGCAAATGGCGGCGCCCATGGGCGCCGCCATTTGCGTTCCTTATTTTGGTACGTCTTCGTCTACGTCAACATTTACGTAGACTAAGATGGCAAAAATAAGGGGAATGCGAATAGCATAGACACTACTCTATTTGCGTTCCCCTTATTTTCGCCGTCTTAGTCTACGTAAATGTTTACGTAGACTAAGATGTGCCAAAATAAGGAACGCAAATTGCGGCGGCCATGGGCGCCGCCATTTGCATACGCCTGTGTTTTTTTGTGTTTTTTTACTCAGCCGTGATAGGCTACGTAAACATTTACATAGCCTATCACGGCTGACTGCAGGGACACAAACGGCGGCAGCTACGGCAGCTGCCATTTGCATCCCTGCTACCCAGCGGCCGGATGTCCGGCTGCTGTCGGAGCCGGCCGGCAGCTCCGCAGAATCGCTGCAGAGCACAGCCGGCCGGCCAGGATTACGGGGGGTGAGGAACAGAGCGCCTCCCCCCCGGCGAGGATTCCGGCGGGAGGGATGGAACGCCTCCCCCCGCACCATCAGCATAATCTCCGAAAGGTAAGTGATTTTCGTACGAATCCCTTACCTGGTTCCAGTCCAGGGCTTCAGCGGTGTGGGGGAGGCGATCCGTCCCTCCACCCGGAATCCTCCCCAGCTGGCTCCGCTCCACAGCAAGGCCACAGAGCTGCTTGCTGGGACCTGCCAGAGCCAGACTTCCGGCCGCTGCTGGGCTGCTGCAGCCACAAATACTGGCCTTCGTAGTGTTCGCCATTTGCGTCCTTGCATTCAGCCATGATAAGCTACGCAAGTATTTACGTAGCCTATCTTGGCAAAAGGCAGGGATGCAAATGGTGGCCACTACGCCATTTGTGTCCCTGCCTTTTACCATGATAGGCTACGTAAATACTTGCGTAGCTTATCACGGCTGAATGCAAGGACGCAAATGGCGAACACTACAAAGGCCAGCATTTGCGGCTGCAGCAGCCCAGCAGCAGCCAGAAGACGAGCCGGAGCCGCCGCTGCCGCAACCGCCGCTGCATCCGCCGCCGCCGCCACATCCGCCGCCAGGTAGGTCTGTTCCAGGGGAGATTTTTGGGGGTGGCGGTGGGGAGGCCGTTCCACCATGGACTCCGGGGGAGGGGGCGGATTCTAAAGAATCTGGCCTCACTGGAGTCCGTGGTGGAATTCTCCAACATCCCTAGACCTGCATGCCTGCTCAGTCATCTATTCAGGTACTAACTTCAAGGCCCCTGCTGTTCTTCCTTCTTATGGTTCTTTACCTTTAAACCAGACTTGGACGGGACAGCCATTCACATTAGTGCTGTGCCAAAAATTTGTCCCACCTTTTTTCAGCCATTCTCATTTAATTTGATAGAAAACAAATTGCTTTTGAAAAGAAATTCAATGGTGAAGAAATTTTGGAGAAATTCTCATGGATTTGGTGGGGCTTACCTGACTTAGCAGGTGGCTGACCTGAGATGAGTGAGTGCAAATGTCCTGTTTCACATTGTGAAATCATCTCTCCAGTAGCCTGTAGCCTCCTCAGCTTCCTTCGCTTCAATTAAATAGGGATGGCGGAGAATTTCTCCCCGAAACTTCGGGGGGCCGAGCGCAAGTTTTGGGGAGAAATCCTCCACACACCCCCGCCCTCCGCCCCCCCCGGGACGGGACTTACCTTCCCTGAATGTCCCTCCCGGCGGCGGGTCCAGCTGGCGGTTCGTCGGGTGTTCGAGCGGGGCGGGAGCGGCAGCCGGTCTTTTGACCGGCTGCCGCCGCCGCCATTGCAATAAAAGAAAAAGAAAAAAAAGTCCCCTGATAGGCTATGTGATGATTCATGTAGCCTATCACGGCTAGATTTGCAAAGTCAGCTGTGATAGGCTACGTGAATCGTCACGTAGCCTATCACGGGTGACTTAAAAAACAAAAAACAAAAAGTGTGTACGGATAATGGTGGCCCCCATAGGGAGCCGCCATTCCCATTCCTTATTTGGTCGCTGTAGTATACGTAAATGTTTATGTCTACATTTACGTAGACTACAGCAACTAAATAAGGAACGCGAATGGCGGCTCCCTATGGGGGCCGCCATTCGCGTACGCGCTTTTTTTTTTTTTAAAGTCACCCGTGATAGGCTACGTGACAATTCACGTAGCCTATCATGGCTGACTTTGCAAATCTAGCCGTGATAGGCTACGTGAATCGTCACATAGCCTATCAGGGGGCGTTGTTTGTTTTTTTTTTAACTTTCGCGTTCGCGGCCGGGCGAGGCGGCAAGCCTCCTCCCCGGCCTGAATTTCGGCCGGGCGAGGCGGGAAGCCTCCCCCCCGGCCTGAATTTCGGCCGGGCGAGGCGGGAAGCCTACCCCCCCGGCCTGAACTTCGCGGGGGGAGCAGCGAAGCGCTCCCCCCCACCGCGAAAAAGCTACGAGAAAAGGTAAGTGACTTTCGTCCACCCCTACAATTAAAGCCCAGTGGAAGGCATCATGAGGTAATTCCTCCCATAGAACCTTTTCAGATCAGGAGGTGCAGACAGCCTAGGAGGGTAGCACTGATTCGGTAAGCTCAAAAACATCACAAAAACAGAATTATAAAACACCCTGAGAATGAGACAGAGCAATGGAAGCCTCTTTCATGGGGCAAGAAAACTTTCAGGAAAACGAAAGATAGATTTTGGCTCAGCACTAACTCTGAGTGCTGTCTCTTTCCTTCAGCTAGATACAACACTGTCCCCGCCACACACACATACACACCTGTATTGTGGTGAATGCAAAATGGGGGCCAGTCTCCCAACACCGTTGATGCTGTTGCAGTATGAAAAATCCAAACCGCCTTATGAAAAAAGAAAGAAGCTGTGCTACAAGCCCTACCAATGAGGAGCCCTACCTGTGAGAAACTGTTGAGAATTTCACCTCCCCATGTAGAAATTCAATGAAATTGTCTCCCAAATGTCTCTGCCCACAAATGTGGAGAATTTTGAGGGACCATTTGTGCACAGCTCTAGTTCACATAGAGGACACCTTTAAAACAGAGGATGGTCCCCTGGCAGCCCTTCAAATAGATAGTTATGCTCTGCTTTATCCAGGAGCATTGCTCCCTGCTGAATAAGTGTTGCCCTTATTTTCACCATAGTCTACATAAATCTTTACGTAGACTACCCGTACCCAAATAAGGAACGCAAATGGCGGCGCCCATGGGTGCCGTCATTTGCGTACGTGCTTTCCCCCCCCCCAAAGTCAGCCGTGATAGGCTACGTAAAGATTTACGTAGCCTATCACGTCTGACTTTGAAAATCTAGCCGTGATAGGCTACGTAAATCGTTAGGTAGCCTATCACGTTGTTGTTGTTGTTGTTGTTGTTTTTTACTTTACTTGGAAATGGCGGCAGCCAGTCAGAAGACCGGCCGCCACCGCCACACCGCCGCCGCACCGCCGCCGGGACCCGCCGCCAAGAGGGACATTCGCACGAGCTAAGTCCCATCCTGGGGGGGCGGGGGGGTGTCGGAGAATTTCCCCACCAATTTCGGGCGGCCTAATGCATTGGCATTCAGCCTCCCAGAGATTCGTGGAGAAATTCTCCGACATCCCTAGTTCTGTCTCAAATACTAAATAGACCCTTATTCGATCCATATTCCCGCTTAAACACCTAGCAAACTGGGTTGGTTGAGTCCCTGCCTATCAGGCTAGCCTACCTCACAGAGTTGTTGTGAGGATAAAATGGGTGGGAGGAGGCCCAGGTACACAGCCCTGTGTTCCCTGAAGTGGCAGAGGGTTAAAAATAGAATGAATGAATGAATGAATGAATGAATAGCAGTTGTACCAAGGAATTGGTGCCAAATAGGGTAGCTATTAGTGGTCCTGCTCTATTTCTATGCATTGCGGCCTCCAAGGCCAAGCCAGTGTACTCAAACACCATGATTGAAGCAGAGGGAAAAATCATGCAGTAGTGATTGCTGCTGCACTACAGAGTGGGATGGCATCCTCCCAGCTCAGGTGCAAAGGCTGCTTTCCTGCCAGATCTTTAAGCCCAACTGTATGCATTAAACCAAAAGACTGGACTGTGTAAATGGACTAATAAAAATGCCATCCAGTTTGCAAAGCTGACCCATGCAATAAGCAATTTTGTCACATAGTGCAGTGACAGCTAAAAGTCTATGTTTCAAACTACATGTTATGTTAACTGCGTAGACAAGCTTTTTTTTGTTGTTTCTTTTTTTGCTAAGATCATGGCATCTGGCCCCATCACTTCCTGGCATATAGAAGGGGAAGAAATGGAAGCAGTGACAGATTTTACTTTCTTGGGCTCCAAGATCACCGCAGACGGTGACTGTAGCCATGAAATTAAAAGACGCTTGCTCCTTGGGAGGAAAGCTATGGCAAACCTAGACAGCATAGTAAGAAGCAGAGACATCACCTTGCCGACAAAGGTCTGTCTAATCAAAGCTATGGTTTTCTAGGGATGTCAGAGAATTCCGCCACTGATCTCGAACTCCATGGCGGAATGGTCTGCCGCCACCCCGCGGATCCCCCCCGGGACGAGACTCACCTGGGGCGGATCTTCCAGGTGGTGGCAGCTCCGGCGGTGGCTCCAGTGGCGGCAGCCGGTCTCCTGACCGGCTGCTGCCACCGCCGCCATTTCCAGGCTTGTGTACAAAAAAAAAAAAAAAAGACATGATAGGCTACGTAAAGATTTACGTAGCCTATCATGGCTAGGTGTAAAAAAAAGAAAAAAAAGATGTGATAGGCTGCGTAAATCTTTATGTAGCCTATCATGGTTGGGTGGGTTTAAAAAAAAAAACGCGTACGCAAATGGCGGCTATGGCCGCTGGCATTTGCATTCCTTCTTTTTACCGTCTTAATCTACATAAATATTTACGTAGACTATGACGGCAAAAATAAAGGGGAATGCAAATAGCGTAGCGGGCGCTATTTGCGTCCCCTTTTGATTCGCCGTTTTAGCCTACGTAAAGATTTACGTAGGCTAAAACGGTGAATGAAAAAGGGACGCAAATAGCGCCCGCTACGCTATTTGCGTTCCCCTTTATTTTCGCCGTCATAGTCTACGTAAATATTCACGTAGATTAAGACAGCCAAAAAGAAGGAACATGGTTTTGTTACGCGGTTGGTTGTTTTTGTTTTGTTTTTACCCAGAGCCCTCCGCAGCCAGAAATCCGGCTGTGGACGGCTCTGACCTGGCTAGAGGAGCACAGCTGGCCATTCGAGGATTCCGGGGGGAGAAATGGAGCGCCTCCCCCCCCCGGCCAGGATTCCGGGGGGAGGGACGGAATGCCTCCCCCCCCACCATCAACATAATCTGCGAAAGGTAAGTCACTTTCGTACATCCCTATGGTTTTCCCAGTAGCTACGTATGGCTGTGAGAGCTGTACTATAAGGAAGGCTGAGTGCTGAAGAATTGATGCATTCGAACTGTGGTGCTGAAGAAGACTCTTACGAGTCCCCTGGACTGCAAGGAGGTCAAATCAGTCAATCCTAAAGGAAATCAACCCTGACTGCTCATTGGAAGGACAGATACTGAAGCTGAAGCTCAAATATTTTGGTCACTTAATGCAAAGAGAAAACTCCCTGGAAAAGACCCTGATGCTGGGAAAGATTGGAGGCAAAAGGAGAAGGGGAAGCAGAGGATGAGATGGCTAGATAGCATCATCGATGCAATGAATATGAACTTGAGCACGCTCCGGGAGAAAGTGGAGGACAGGAAGGCCTAGCGTGCTATGGTCCATGGGGTCACGAAGAGTCGGACACGACTTAACGACTGAACAACAACAACAAAAGCATGCAGAGCCCTGATTCAGACTGGGACCAGCACACACTAGGATGCATACACACTGTTTGCTTCCTGAAGTTCTGCCCCCCTGCCACTACACACACACACACACACCACCACCACCACCACCACCACAATGTAGAGATTAAATAAAGAAAGCCTGCATTGACTCCAATTGAGACTCCCCTTCCCGCCATTTTTTAATCCCCCTGTGTGTGAATTCCAGGGAGCAAACAAGTGGGAGGAGGCTTAATCCTCCCCTCCCAGTGCTTGCTGGTCCCAATCTGTATCAGGGACAACTCTAAAGGGAGAAGGAGAAGAGGAGGAGAAGGAGGAGACTCAGCTACATGCTATGCAATTTATGCTATGCTATGTGGAATGTGTAGTTTGACCCTCAGCCACCAGCTAATGATGTTTGGGATGGGTTTTCTTTTATCTTCTTCTTCCTCCTTTAATGCCTGGAACCAATACAGAGCAGAAAAAGTTTCTGGAGACCATCCAGTATTCATCCATCTCTCTACAAAGTGATCCAAAATCTGTCAATTAAATAGTCTGCTTTTACTGCTTAAAGAATCGTATTTCTAATAGTACAGGATGTGGCTGCCAGAGATTTCTCTTTTTACTGGTAAAGTTAGATGGGATCATGTTACATTGATTCATAAGGAGTTACACAAGTTGTCTATCGCTTCCAAGCCTAGTTCAAGGTGCTGATGTTTACCTGTAGAGCCCTAAATGGCTTAGGACCCGAACACCTGAAGGAGCATTTCTCCCTGTACCAACCTGCCCATGTGTCTTAAGATCTTCAGAAGAGGATCATCCCCAAGTTTCTTTGCCAGAGGAAGCTCCTTTCATAGGAACTAGGCAGAGGGCCTTCTCTGCAGTGGAACCACATTTCTGGAATGCCCTCCCCATTGTAGCTTGCCTGCACCGACACTGTCATCGTTTTAGTGCCAGGTTCAAACTTACTTAGTTGCCCAGGCATGTTAAAATATTATGCTGGTCTGTTTGCTATGCTGCTTTTATGCTTTCAGTTTGTTTTACTGTGATGCTGTTTTATGGCAGCTTTCCCCAACCTGGTGTCCTCCAGAGATTTTGGATTTCAGCTCCCATCAGCCCTCCAGCCAGCACAGCCAATGGTCATGAATGTTAGGAGTTGTAGTCCAAAACATCTGGAGGGCACCATGCTGGGGAAGGCAGATTGAGGGCTTTATTGTGGCACATTTCAGGTTTTATGCCTCTTCTACACCACTCTGTTATTATGCTAGGATGAAGGGTGGGTTAATGAATGAATATCCCATATTTCTGTTTATGTATTTATTTTGACACATTCTGTGGTCTTGCTATGGGGCTAGACTGCATCACTACTGCAGGATTATAGTGCAGTAATTTAAGAAAAACCCCATTTCCGCACCCCATTCCCCACCCTAAATATGTTCTTAATTGAATTCCCATGAAAAGAGATGGGAAAACAGATGTAGGTTCAGGCAATTTTTGGTGGTTTAACTTTACAATCCAAAAGTATCACAGTGTGAATTTAGTATTTAGATCTTTTCAATACTAGTTTGGAGTCTGGTTTTGCAAACCCTGTCATCTGATGGTGTTTCTCCCTGCCCCCATTCCCCCTCTGCTTTCACAATCTTTTACTCATTTAAGGTTTGAATTACAGATGCATAGAACTGTTTACCATATGATAATATACTCTGAGGATAAGAGACCTGAATTGGCTAGTGTCAAGGTTCAGTCACACTGAAAAAATGTGTACCATATTATCCATATAACCACATTTTTGTCATGAATATGAAACAAGGAAATTGTTACCCACAAAAAATAAAAAAATAAATCCTACAAAAAAACAGCAGCAAGTGAAGTATTTACTGTCCATCTGTTTCCTGACCTAGGAATTAACACAGTGGACAGAGGCATAGGATTAACTAAAGCTGTCACTTTATTAAAAAAAAATGTTCTATAAAAACTGATTTATAAGCTAGTCTAAAATCCTGCAATCTGAAAAATTGAGGCATGTACAAATATACTTGATATCTCAGAGTAAGCAATGCACATCTTACAGGCTGCATCCATTCAATGCAAAAAGATTTTGCATTCCCTCTGTCCCCCAGCACTGATCAATTTTGGACCCTGTCATATTATGATTTGTTTCTTATAATAACATAAAACAAACTAGGCAGATTTCTCTAACTTAACCAAGATGTGTTTTCTCCTGTGTAACTTAGACAAGATAGTAAATGAGGAGTAAATAAGGAAATCAACCCTGAGTGTTCATTGGAAGGACCGATACTGAAGCTGAAGCTCAAATATTTTGGCCACCTAATGCGAAGAGAAAACTCTCTGGAAAAGACCCTGATGCTGGGAAAGACTGAAGGCAAAAGGAGAAGGGGACGACAGAGGATGAGATGGCTAGATAGCATCACCGATGCAATGAATATGAACTTGAGCACACTCCAGGAGAGAGCGCAGGACAGGAAGGCCTGGCGTGCTATGGTCCATGGGGTCACGAAGAGTCGGACACAACTGAACGACTGAACAACAACAACAACAAAATAAAAAAACCTCAATTCAAATTGCCAGTCCCCAGGAAAAGAAAAGAAAAATTCTGGACCCAGCATGATGGCAAATGTATACTTTTAGTTGTTAACTTGGAAGAGAGTAGGACTTTATAAGGTCTTGGAAACCCTACTCTATGGATGCAATCTTATACACATTCACTCAATGGGACTTAATTCTGAGTTGACATGCATAGCGTTGTGCTATAGGTCATGTGCCTTCCCATTATGCAGAAACTTACAGCACTGACATGGGCCAATGATTGCGTTGTTTTCTTTACCCTCCATTGACTGTGACATTTGGTGGGAACTAGGGACTCGGGGAATACAGTTTAAAATGAGCATAAAATAACAGAAGGAATGCACAGAATAAATATGTGTGTGTGTTATATTGCAATTTTCTGCATGTCTACTCAGAAGTTAGTCTCACCATGTTTAATGGAACTTACTCTGATTTCACTTTCTCCACAGTATATTTGGAACGTAACATAGAGATCATTTCTTTTGGAAACCAAAGAAATATAGTTAGATGCTGAATGTATGGCTGGCTATGCAAGATCATCAGTCTTTCATGAATCAAAAAAACTTGGTGAATTTGTTATGTGGTATGATCCAGACTGTTCTACTGTGCAAGTAAAATGTCTCATCAACATTTACATATATGTATTTACATACTGATAAGCTGATAGATGTTGAAATGTACTCCAGTCAGTCAGCTGAAAATGGTAAATGGTATGCAATTCCTTGTAGCTACAAATTACTAGACTCTGTCACTAAAGAAAGAGATTTCATTGAATTAGTACTGGACCTATGGCTTGAACTTGGATCAGCATCCCCATCTGAGGTGGCAGCTGGAGTTCTGTAGCCGCCTCAGCTACTGATGTAAACAACAAACAGTCATGCTTCAAATCTCAGGAGGATTCTCCTGGCAATACAGTAAGGCTCAGATATGTCGTCAATAGGCAATACAAAACCAGGACAATGTGGGGCATCTCTGCTGGTCCCAGGCACTCTATCTTCCCCATCTGGATTTGGGCCTGAAAGACTAAGGAAAAGTGTGGGTGCATGGGGGGTAAGTTGTAAGAAATCAACAGTTGTGGGATTGCCTATTATCAATTATCACAGGGCTCACCTTTTAAGAAAACCACCTTGCATTCCAATTTCCTGGCTTTGTAGATCTTGTGCCAACATGAGATAGCCTTTAGTCAGGTCTTAAACCAGCAGGTTTTTTGATCATTGAATATTGTACCACACTTAAGCTTCTGCAGCAGTTCCAAAGCCTTAACAGGCAGCTTTTTAGGCTGTGCCTTCTGGAACCAAAGTGGATTCTTGAGCCAAGGTTAATGTAAATTAAATCCATGGTGCATAATATATGTCCCAGAGAGCCAACACTTCTGCTCCTCTGGACCAGCTGACTTACTTAACTAGTGACGTCTAGGTGGTGGGTTTTGTAGGGGTCATAGACATGTCATAACAAGGTTATAAGCAAATGAGTTATCAGTCTAATCTGGTAAAGGAACCATTGCCCAGAGATTGCTTAAATGGGAATACCAGCATTGAACCAATAACCTAGTTAGATAATTACACAGTATTTTATGGACAAGATTAAAGATCTCCACTGTGTGGTTTTTGTGTGTAATGTGTATGGTTTAGTCACTAGGTGGCACTAGACTTAGTTGCAGTTGGGTGGATTCAGGAGTTTCCTGTTGCTGTTCTGTTCTTGTGGGAGATGGTTCTTGTCTAGCTTCCTGATGTGTGTCTTCTAAGCCTTTCATGACAGTCATCTTCCAGCAGTGGCTTCTGAGTTTGCTCCTAATATGCTGCTTATTAGGAAGGAATTTCCATGCACTGCTTAATGTGGAGGAAATCCCATCCTCTTTCCCATAAGGAAGCAATGCCTACTGGTTCCTGGGACACAACATTCCCTCCTACAGCTATTGCTTGTCCTGCCATCACCTGGCTTGGAAGGGAAAGGAAAGGGGGAATATGTTGGGAGGAGCTGGTGGGCTGATAGTGGTGCTGATGGGGGTGGCAGGGGCTGACAGTGATGAAGATGGTCATTTGTGAGGCAGGGCTTGGTTTTGGCTCAGGGCTTGAAAAATGATCTAAGCTCTCCTGTTTTTCTTTGTGTGTGTTGTTGTTGTTCAGTCGTTAAGTCATGTTGTTCAGTCGTTAAGTCTTCATGACCCCACGGATGCCAGGCCTTCCTGTCCTCCGCTCTCTCCCAGAATGTGCTCAAGTTCATATTCATTGCATCGGTGATGCTATCTAGCCATCTCATCCTCTGCCGTCCCCTTCTCCTTTTGCCTTCAATCTTTCCCAGCATCAGGTTCATTTCCAGGGAGTTTTCTCTTTGCATTAGGTGGCCAAAATATTTGAGCTTCAGTATCTGTCCTTCCAATGAGCAGTCAGGGTTGATTTCCTTTAGGATTGACTGATTTGACCTCCTTGCAGTCCAAGGGACTTGTAAGAGTCTTCTCCAACACCACAGTTCGAAAGCATCAATTCTTCGGCACTTCCTTATAGTCCAGCTCTCACAGCCATACATTACTACTGGGAAAACCATAGCTTTGATTAGACGGACCTTTGTCAGCAAGGTGATGTCTCTGCTTCTTACTATGCTGTCTAGGTTTGCCATAGCTTTCCTCCCAAGGAGCAAGCGTCTTTTAATTTCATGGCTACAGTCACCGTCTGCAGTGATCTTGGAGCCCAAGAAAATAAAATCTGTCACTGCTTCCATTTCTTCCCCTTCTATATGTCAGGAAGTGATGGGGCTAGATGCCATGATCTTCATTTTTTTAATGTTGAGTTTCAGACCAGTTTTTGCACTCTCTCCACTTTCACCCTCAACAAGAGGCTCTTTAGATCCTCTTCGCTTTCTGCCATTAGGGTGGTATCGTCTGCGTATCTGAGGTTGTTAAAAAGGGGAAAGCTTTGGGGAAGGTGCCCATCTAACATAATTCTGATCACTGTAGGCAAATTTCTGTGCTGCTGGCTGTGTTCAGGGAAGAGGAGGAAGCAAAAGGTAGGAGGAGTTGGGGGAGGTATGGAAGGAGTAAGAAAAGTTTGAGCTGGGGGAAGAGGTGAGTAAATACCGGTGACACGAAGGAGATAAAAACATACAGTACATGATGGAGGGGAGGGGAGGAGCAGATCAAGAAACAACAATCAAGAGGAGGAAAGAGGATAGAAATAAGAGACAGCATACAGGGGACACAGCACAAGATTTTGTTGCAGGTAGGGATGTACAATTTTTGTTCAATACATTCTGTCTGTTTTGTGGAGTGTCAGGGGGCTTTCATTCCATTGTCTACTCATTGATGGAATCAGATTTTTTCCCCCAGAATTTCATTCTACTTGTGCTAATTCACATAAGCACAATTCCCCTTTGAAAGGGAAAACCCAATCCACAAGTCCACAAAAACTGCATGATTTAGAAAAAGCTGGTCCACTGCAGGTTGGATTCATAAAAATCCAAACTCATTTGAATCCTTTGCAGATTTCTCCAACATCCCTAGCTGCAAGTCACACTTATATGTATATAATAAGGATCACTCCACATGTTCTGTAGTAAAGGGTTCATGTGACTGTTAGATTCGACCCTGCGTGCCATTTCACGTAGAGTTTCACACTAAGCCAGCGTGTGAAGCTACTGTTTTGTTAAGTTTAACAGATCTTCTATTTAACAAACAATAAGAATGTTTTGTTCCTGTCTGCAATGAAGAGGAAGAGAGGAGAATACTTAACCCATAATAGAATGCCAGATACATGGAATATTCAGCAAATAGGGGTGATTTTTAAAAATATGCAACCCTTTCTTTTATTAGATTTTACAGAATTTTCTTCACAAATCATCTCTTCCCGCCCCCCAGTATCAACCACGTCCCCAGTCACCCCCCACTGAGTCAATACTTGGTAGAAGCACCTTTGGCAGCAATTACAGTTGTGAGTCTTTGAGAGTAAGTCTCCACCAGCTTTGCACATCTGGATCCTGCAATTTTTGCCCATTCTTCTTGGCAAAATTCCTCAGGCTCTGTCAGGTTGGATGGGGACCATTGGTGAACAGCAATTTTCAAGTCTTGCCACAGATTCTCAACTGGATTGAGGTCTGGGCTTTGGGCCATTCTAAGACATTCAGATTCTTGTTTTTCAACCACTCTAGTGTAATTTGGCTGTGTGTTTAGGGTCATTGTCCTGCTAAAAGGTGAACCTCTACCCCAGTCCCAGGTCCCTTGCAAACTGAAACAGGTTTCCCTCTAGAATTGCCCTGTATTGGGCTCCATCCATCTTGCCCCCAATCCTGACCAGTTTCCCAGTTCCTGGTGATGCGAAGCACCCCCACAACATGATGCTGCCCCCACCATGCTTCACTGTGGGGATGGTGTTTTCAGGGCCTACAGTTCTAAACACTGTTAGCTTTGCACCACATGTAGTGTTTTGTGGTAAGGCCAAAAAATTCAATTTGGGTCTTATCATACCCAGAGAACCCTCTTCTTCATGTTTGCTGTGTCTCCCACATGCCTTTTGGCAAAATCCAAACAGGATTTGATATGTTGTTGTTTTTCTTTCTTTCTGCAATGGCTTTCTTGTCCCCACTCTTCCATAAAGCCCAGCTTTGTGGAACATCTGAGTGATAGTTGTCCCATGGATGGTTTCTCCCACCTCAGCAGTGGATCTCTCCATCTCCTTCAGAGTTACCAGTGGCCTCTTGATTGCTTCTCTGACTAATGCTCTCCCTACCCAGTCACTGAGTTTCGGTGGACGGCCTTCTCTTGGCAGAGTCACAGTTGTGCTATATTCTTTCCATTTTGTAATAATGGATGTAATGGTGGTCCCGGGGTTGTTCATAGTTTGGGATATTTTTTTTATAACCCAGCCCTGATTGGTGCTTCTCCAGAACTTTATCCCACACTTGTTTTGCTAGCTCCTTGGTCTCCATGATGCTGTTTGTTTAGATATGCTCTCCAACAAACTCTGGAGCCTTCCAGAAACAGGTTTTTTGAATTGCACACAGATGGACTCCATTCACGTAATTATATGACTTCTGAAGGAAGTTGGTTCCACCAGAGCTTATTTAGGGGTGTCACCGCAAAGGGGTGAATACTTATTCAATCCAGACTTTTCAGGTTTTTATTTGTAAATGATTTTGTAAAATATATAGATTCCCCCCCCCCCCCATTTGAACAATATGGACTATTTTGTGTAGATCAGTGACAACAAATCCCAATTACATCCATTTTAATTCCAGGTTGTAACACAGCAAAATGTGGAAAAGTCAAAGGGGTGTATGTGAACATTTAGGCAAGGCACTATAAATGGCATGAATAAATAATACTTTCTTTACTGCTTTATGTCCTTCCTTTGCAAAAAATGAAGGTCTGTTGTTTCCTTTGGATGAAGAGCTTTGTAATCAGAACCTCCCACGCAAGAAAAACCTAGAGCTGCATTTTTTTCTTAGCAATAGTGAAATAGAAATATTTCAACAACACTCGCCTTCTTAAATATCACTTCTTCAGACCTCAGAGCCAGCCTTAAGAGAAATGTGAGCAAAATAAAATGGGTTCCAAACAAAATCTATTAAACTAAAAAGGTGTGAAGCTAACAGGACTCATATGTTAACTTCACTGTTCTGTCAGTTTGCTTCACTGAAACGTTTCCCCTGAACAAAAAACGATCCAAACTAAAAACAACAGCAAGAATGGCTGAGCATGCAGAGACCTAGTGCTCTCACTGAGATGATAAGCTTATGTCTATGCTGTACGTTCCATATTGAATTGCAAGTGTGAGCTCACCTGACTGAATGCTCCTGCATGTTAGGCAGAAGGCTACACTAGGACCCTTCTAGTAATTTAGATACTTAAAAAAATTATTTGCAAATATAACAAAAACAAAAAGAAGAGGGGAAAAAGTCAGCAATGAAAGAGGAAGGAGTAAAGGGTGGGTGGAAGGAATATGACATAAACATCCACCACCTATCATTCAATGGTCTGAAGATCGTACCTCTCTTGCTACATTTGAACATATATTCTATAGACATCAATTTTGTTTCGATGCTTAGTTAGATATATCGACTGTTTATATTGATGTATATATTTAAAATAGAAACGTTGAATCTTTCTTTTCTTTATTTACACTAAGTGTACTGTAAACAGTTATTATGAATGGATATGCTTTTATGTCAGGAAATTTAGATATTTGAAGTCAATTGGGTTCTGGTGGATTGTATACTTGGCATCCACAAATCCCTTTGGCCATTTGCATATTCCATTTACACTACACGTAGTGGCAAGAACAGGACCTAAGCAACTTGGAACCAGGGTACCTTCCTTACCAACCTGCCGGGTCACTGAGGTCATCAGGGGGCATGTTCCTGGTGGTTCCACATGGACCCATAGCCCGGCTGGAATCCAGCAGGAAAAGAGCCTTCAGTCAGTGTGGTGGCCCCCTTCCCATGGAACTCCCTGCCTTTGGAGGTCAGGCAGGCACCAACGTTGTGTTGCTTCTGGCACCTCCTGAAGACATTGTTATTTCGGGAAGCCTTCCTTGAGTGACCAGCCACCATTTATTAAATTTGATTTTATCAGAACTTGTTTCTTTTAACCATGTTTTAATTGTTTTAACATGGTGTTTTAGACTTTTATCTTTTCTGTTCACTGCTCTGAAATCTTTTGATGTGGAGCAGTATATAAATATCGTAAATAAATGATAAATAAAACCAGTGCCCCACTGAGTTGCTTAGGGATTTTGTCTTGAATGTTAGCAGTGCAGCCTTTGTCTCAAACTGGATGTGAGTCAGATCCAAGAATTCAGGGGTGTTTGGGGTGTTTCAAAGCCAAAAGGGTTCAATTCAGGGGTCCAGAAAATAGGCTTCAATCCATGCCTCAATGCTTGTGGTAAGTGTACTGTATGCTGCTCCTACACAATTCCTTTGCACATGTATTATAGACTAAAAAAGACAACAAAGAGCAGAGTTGAAAGAAAAAAAACCCCAGAATGACCAAGGAAGTGGGATAATTCTATTTTCCCTTAGTTAATGGTTTATTGGCTCTGAACACTTGTAAACATGTTCATGTCAGATGTAGGCATCTCCTCACACAATGTGCCTGTTCTCCGGCAACAGCAGTGGGAAGTATGAAGCCTAGTAGCCAAGGCTAGGGAATTCAGAATTCACATTTGTCAAACCTTCAACATTTCATGAGTTTTCAAGCCCTCCACATAAAAGAATAAACATGCTTTGCACCAGATGTGGTCTTATCTGACTGCAGAAAAGCTGGAGAAGGAGATTTGTGTGATACCTTCCTAACTCAGATCCGAAAGAATTCAGCTTATGGAAATGCTATATTAAACATATTGATTCCATCCAGATAACACCATGTGTTGATTCTGGGAAACAGCCAAATTACTGACATTGGGACAGCACTAACGGAAAGCTTTGTACTGTGATGAACATATGCTTCTCTACAAGCAATATAATGCTGCTTACACAAAGACATTGCTGGTAAATGTTTTTCCTTGCCTGCTGACTAGGCACCACTGTTCCAGTTATCTGAAGAACAGCATGATGGACAGAGATTCAACAGGTTAAGCTTTTTCCAAGTAAGGAAGTGCAGTGATGGGGAGAGCTTCACTTGTGCCCAGTATCGGAACTATATTACACCTGTCTTGGAAGACCTCCACTGATTGCTAACTGCTTTCTGGTCTCAATTCAAGGTGTTGGTTTTAACTTTTAAAGCCCTAAAAGTTAAAACCAAGACCTTGGCTTAGGACCTGACTATTTAATGGGCTGCCTGTGTTGTTATGAACCTGCTGCCCAGTAATTAAGAACTGCAGGAATGGACCTCTTGAAGACACCACTGCTTGCAGAGGCCCATTTGTCAGGCATGCATGAACTGTGTTTCCTGTGCCGCTCCCAAACTGCGGACTGTGCTCCCTCGAGAACTACAATTGGAGCCCACTCTCTTAGCTTTTAGAATCTCTATGAAGATAGCTCTCTTTTAAATTATGTAGTTGTTCTAATATTTTAATATTTTGCTGTTTTAATTTTGTTGTTTTAAGGTTTTATTGCAGGGGATGGCAACTATGAGAGGTCCACCCCCATGAGCTACACTAGGTAAATAAGCATGGAGCACTTTTTATCAGCTTAGGCTGGTATACCAACTATGCCCTTACCTGGACAGAGATAGCCTAGCTACAGTTATCCACGTTCTGATAACTTCTCGTCTGGATTACTGCAATGCGTTATACGTGGGGCTGCCTTTGAAAACGGTCTGGAAACTTCAGCTGGTCCAAATAGGGCAGCAAGATTGTTAACAGGGAGTGGCCTGCGAGCTCATATTACGCCAGTACTTTTCCAGCTGCACTGGCTGCCAGTCCATTTCTGGGCCCGATTCAAAGTGCTGATATTAACATTCAAAGCCCTTAATGGCTTGGGACCATGTTATCTGAAGGATCGCCTCCTCCCATATGTGCTTGCCCGGACCTTAAGATCATCCTCAGTGGCCCTTCTCCGTGAGCCCCTGCCAAAGGAAGTGAGGTGGGTGGCTACTAGGAGGAGGGCCTTTTCTGCTGTGGCACCCCAGCTGTGGAATTAGCTCCTAGTGAGGTTCGCCTGGCACCTACATTGTATTCCTTCTGGTGCCAGGTGAAGACCTTTTTTATTTTCCCAGGTATTTTAGCATTTTAGCTTTCTAGACTTTTCGCTTTTCTGTTTTAAATCTGTATTTTAAATCTCTGCATTTCTGCTAGGTTTTATTCTGGTTTTATACTGGCTGTATTGTTATAGTGTGGTTTTAATTTTTTTATATTTTATACTGTTTTACTGTGTGCTTTTTGGTTTTAATTTTTGTGATCTGCCCAGAGAGCTTTGGCTATTGGGCAGTATAGAAATAAATAAATAAATAAATAAATAAATAAATGATTATGAATATGATTATGATTATTATATAAATTTGGTGGCAAACCACTCCCTAACACTCAGTAGTGCTAAAACAGACAAATTTAGCTTGCAGCCAAGCTACATTTGACCCTCTTAGTGGGCTGTAGCCACTAGGTAGTGCCAATTTGGTTGTCAGTTTTTTTAAAAAATAAGTGTGCGGTGGTGGGCAGCCAGGGCAGCACTGGGGGCAGTGGGGACTACATGCAGCCTACAGGCCACATGTTGCCCAGCCTTGTTTGATGCATTGTTTTAAATTGCTGTGTACCATCTTGGTGGCATTTTAGCAAATAAGGTGGTACATAAATGTTAATAATAAATAATATATTTCAGGGGTAGGCAATCTGGTGCCCTCCAGGTGTTTTAGACTACAGTGCCCATAAACCCCAGCCAGTATGACCAACATGCAGTGACTGTGGGAGTTGTAGCATCCTGGTTGTGGATTGACCTTCCCAGAGAGGCTTGCCTGGTGCCTACGTTGTGCTCTTTCCGGCACCAAGCAAAGACCTTCTTATTTTCCCAGGCATTTTAGTCTTTCAGTTTCTGTTGTTTTAAACCTGTTACTGGATTTTAAACCTTTGCATTGCCTCTAGGTTTGATTTTGGTTTTTATTTTTAATTTATCCTATAGTTTTAAAATTTTATGTTATATTCAATCAAGGTATATTTTATGGTTTTAATTGTTGTGAACCACCCAGAGTGCTTCAGCTATTGGGAAGTATAGAAATGTAATAAATAAATAAATAAATAAATAAATAAATAAAACATCTATAGGGCACCATGTTGTCTGCTTATGCTGTAGTTCTTCAACATGTGATGTTACCCATTTTATAGTCCTCTTCAAATAAATGCCATCTGCATAAGCAATATATTACTTATGTATGCCTGTTCTCCTGTTACATCATCACCATTCAGTTGTGGTGGTGGAAATGCAATTAACATCACATTGCCCCATACTCAAGGGCTGCTGGATGAAGAATTCTGCCCCCACACATGCACCTTCACATAGCCTTTGTCCCTCAGCTAAGGCAGGGGGAAATAATGTAGATTGTGCCGGGACCGGGAACCACTTAGCTTTTGGTGGAGCAGAGCCACCTTGTGACTGGGTTAGTGGCCAGGGTTTATTAATTTTGCCACAACTGCTCCCAGGTAATCATCTTACTTGTGTAGGTAAAGGAATTATGAGGAGGTTATCAGATCTTGAGTATCTAGTAGAATTCAGCTAGGTTGCAGAATTCCCACTGGGAGACATGCATTGTTTGCCTTTATTACTTTTACGACTGGGAAATTATACATCTCACCTCTCTTCTGTCTCTTAAGTAACTGCAGCCAGCTACAGACTATCATGTTCAGCATATGAAGAGTTGGAACATGGGAAATGTAATACGGAAGTGAATGAATTTAAACAACAACAAGAAGGGACTCTATCTGTTTTGTTGGAGGTGGAGGTTTGGAGTCATGCACTTTCTAGGCAAAGTAAAAAAAGGGAGAGAAATTATTTAGTCACCCATACTGTTACTGTTAAAATTTTCTCATGCTTCTTATTGTGTACCTGCAGAAGCATTAAGTGACATTTTGTCTCCTGTGCAATGTTGCCCATTATGAAGACTAATGAGCATTCTAATTAGCATAGTTTCTCAAGTTTTAATTATTTCAGTTTATCTTTTCTTTTCCACTTAGGCCTCATCATGGCATGATACTTGCCTACCAAGAAAATGCATTGATTTAATTTTATTCTCTTTAATTACTGTTGCCCTTGGCTAGACAGAAATACAAAACAGCAAAGTAGAATTTCCATTTTCCTCCCATCCTTCAAAATGGACAGGAAATAATCTGCCAGTCAATTGAATTACTTTGTTATTACTAAATTCAGTAAATTCAGTTATATTCAGTTACTTGTTTATTATTTCAGCTATTGCTATATGGGCAATTTAGTTTATTTTCTTATGTAGAAGTCATCATAAAAATAGAAGTTCCACCAAATATTATTTATCAAGAAAAGTAGATTTCTATCTGTAATATATTTTCTTCTTATCTCTCTATAAAAGGAAGTGTTTGTTTGTTTGTCCTGGATGGGCTAGAAAACCATCCATCTGATTGTCATGAAACTTTTAGGAGTTGTTCTGCCTCTATCTGGAACGGTTTTAGGCATAGTGAAAATTCCATCCCCCATCTTGAAACAAAATGGCAGCCAATTAAAATGTTTTAAAGATCTACTGCTTCAACTCCATTTGATTGTTATGAAACTTATAGGATATCTTCTACCTCTCTATCTGGGATGGTTTTAGGCATAGTTAAAAGTTTGACTGACATCTTGAACCAAAAAGGTGGCAAATCAAAATTTTTAAAGATATACTGTATCAATACAATCTGATTAATTTCAACCAAACTTTGCATCATGATTCAGCACTGCACCAAGCAGATTTTAACCATACAACATTCATGTTTTTCCTGGTTTTCAGACATTTAAAAAAATACTGAAAAAAATACCTATGTTAAAGTATGAAAAAGGAACAAGCAAGCACAGTCTGAAGCCAGGGAAGATAAGTAGGCCAAGTTATAGGCCTGCCCCCTCCCCTCTGCTGTGGAACAGCTCCATCTAAGGGGGATGGAGTGGACAGACCCATCCCTCAGGTGGCTATAGGGATGGACCATGGTAGGGGTCATGCCACAGGGTGGCAACAGGCATGCCTTCACTCCAGCGGGGCAGGCACCCTGTGTCCCACTCTGACAGCTGTGTAAGGTTGCTTGACACTTTCTCTGTATCAACCTAAATGCACCCCCAATCCGTGCAAAGCTGTGTCTTTCCGCTAGTGTATATGTGTGTGTGTGCGTACACGCACACTCAGGTGCACACATGTGTGTGTGAAAGACAGGCTAACATTAATTTCAAAATATATTTAGTGATGGTTTATATTTAAACTATCACTATATTTAAAATGGTTTAGCTTCTGTCCTCGGCAGTAGGTGTGATGTTAAATGCATACTATGACTAGCAGTTTGGAATGCTGGGAGATGAAAATTGCTAAGAAGGAGAGAGAAAAAACCAGAGGTGTGACTGGTGGTTGCAGTGTCCAGGAGTGTGTTTTACCAGCATAGGCTGGTATGCTAGCTGTGGCCCTATCTGGAGAGGACAGACCTTGCCTCAGTTATCCACACACTAATGACATCTGCGCTGGACTATTCTAATACATTGTATGTGAGGCTGCCATTTAAGACGGTTCGGAAACTTCAGTCAGTGTAGAATGTGACACCCAACAGCTGGTGGGAGAAAGGTACTCAGAGCAAGATAGCCCTGCGGCTGCCCCTGGAGGACTAGGTCCGCAGCCTGGGGATCATTTTAGACTCCCAGATGTCCATAAAGCCTCAGGTGTCATCCATGAGCCAGGCGGTGCTGTACCAACTCCATCTGATATGGTGGCTGCACTCCTATCTCCCTAACCATCTGCTCCCCTCAGTAGTTCATGCCCTCCTCTCACCTAGACTACTGTAAAGTGCTCTATGTGGGGTTACCCTTGAAGACAGTTTGGAAGTTGCAGCTGGTACAGAACGGCCCACCCGATTAAAGGCAGCCATCAGTGAGATCACATCACTCCAGTGCTGAAGGAGTTGCACCGGTTACAAGCTGCTTTCCAGGCCCAATTCAAGATGTTGGTTGACCTTTAAAACCCTATACGGTTCTGGCCCAGTCTATCTTAAGGAGCACCTCCAGCAACACCAGAGATGCCACTCAATGAGATCAGCCTTGGAAGGCCTTCTGTTTGTCCCATCAGCCAGGACAGCTAGGCTAGTGAGGACGAGGGAGAGGACTTTTTCGGCGGTGGCCCCCACTCTGTGGAATTCCCTCCCTAGTGACCTCTGCGTTGCCCCCTCTTTGATGATCTTCTGCTGGGCTTTGAAAACCTGGCTGTTCAGATGAGCATTTGGGGTGGGTTAGGTTTTTTTTTTTTGGAGCAATGTTGTTTTGTTCAGTTGATTGTGTTGTATGCTGTGTTGTTATTTGTATTGTATCTGCCTAGAGTGGCTGGGTAGCTGGTCAGGTGGGTGGCTAATAAATCTAATGAATAAATAAATCAATAAATATGACACCTATACTGCATCAGCTACCAGTGAATTTCCAAGCCTAATTTAAAAGTACTGGTTTTGATCTTGAAACGTGAAAGTCTTAAATGGATTAGGATCAAGTTACTTGAAGGATCACTTTCATCCATATCAGCCTGACTACAGTTTAAGATCAGCAACAGAGGCCCTTCTCACTTGTCTATCTTTGAGGACAACAACTACACGAGAGTGGGGTTTTTCTGCAGTGTCCCCGCACCTCTCAAATAAGTTGTCATCATGGGTCTGTCAGGTTCTATCACTGCGAGCTTTTAGGAAATCCCTGAAGAATTATTTGCTTTCTCTGGTCTTCTCCCAAGTATGTTTCAGTGGACTGTTCTGGGTTTTTAGCTGCAATTATGTTTCGGATTCTGTTACCATACAGGCTAGATGTTTTACTACTTGTGTTTGTTGATTTTATTAATTTTGGCTGTTGTATTGCTACTATAGGATATTGTGGTATTGGATTTTATTGGGTGTGCCACCTTGGGAAGTCTTTTTCCCTTCAAGGTGGCCTAGAATATTTCAAACAAATAAATATATACACAGAAATAAGTCCTATTGAGTGCAGTGGGACTTCCTTCCAGATAAGCGGGTGTGGCAACTTTTCCTAGAATAAGACTCATTGAACTCAGTGAGGCTTACTTCTGAGTAAACATGCACAGGATTGGGCTGCTAAAGTATGGATGTCCAACTCCTGCCTCTGTGTTCACATTGTTCCCTAAGCCTGCACTCCTATACCCATTGAACTCAGTGGGGCTTACTTTTGAGTAGACATGCCTAGGATTGTAGTGTAATAAATGTTTTTAAACAGCCTGCAAATTCTGTTGAACTGTGTCCATCAAATTATCCCTCACAGCAAGAGCATGCAAATAATCCTGGGTGCAAAGAAAACCAATTGATCTCATGAACATTTTTTAATATTAGGAATCACCACCTTTCTCCCAGTTCATTCTCACCCAGGCACGCAAAAGTCTCAGCAGCTATTCAATACTTTGTTGAATGAAAGAAACTAGAGTTATAGAACCTTTCCCACTCAGAGGCATCTAATTAAAGTTTATTCAATCACTTGTTCCATTCAGATAGAACCAGGGGGGAAAGTGAAAATGAAATCCGGATGAAATGAAAAGAATAATTGGCCAAGATTCATGAAGTGTTAACCATATTTCAGAACGCTGTAATAGACTATGATAATAGGGAAATCACAGTGAGCTGTCATTGATCTAACATCCCTATGTGGATCTATAGCAATATATTGCTCAAAAGCTTATTCCTTTTGTACATTTTGCCTCTTTCCAAGTTTATCTAGAATTAAAATGATTTATTTTATTTAGAAAAAGAGCAAAAAGTCCAGTTAAGTCAAAAGGACTTCTTTGTAGCTCACATAAATGTACAGGAGAAAGAGATTATCCAAAAGACAATTTCCTTTCAGAATTTATATAGGAAATAAATTCTATATTATTTTTAATAATAATATAGAATTAAATATATATTATTAATTTAATAATAATATTAAATTATATTATTTTAATATAATAAATATATTAAAATTTATTTAATATATAAATTAAATAAATTTATATATTTATAAATATATAAATTTATAACGGGGTGGACGAAAGTCACTTACCTTTTCTCGCAGCTTGTTCACGGTGGGGGGGAGCGCTTCGCTGCTCCCCCCGCGAAGTTCAGGCCGGGGGGGGAGGCTTCCCGCCTCGCCCGGCCGAAATTCAGGCCGGGGAGGAGGCTTCCCGCCTCGCCCGACAGCGAACACGAAAGTTTAAAAAAAAAACAAAACACGTCCCCTGATAGGCTACATGACGATTCACGTAGCCTATCATGGCTAGATCTGGAAAGTCAGCCATGATAGGCTACGTGAATCGTCACGTAGCCTATCACGGGTGACTTAAAAAAAAAAAAAGCGCGTACGCGAATGGCGGCCCCCATAGGGAGCCGCCATTCGCGTTCCTTATTTAGTTGCTGTAGTCTACGTAAATGTTTACGTAGACTACCGCGAAAATAAGGGCAACGCAAATAGCGTTGCCCTTATTTTCGCCGTAGTCTACGTAAACATTTACGTAGACTACAGCAACTAAATAAGGAACGGGAATGGTGGCTCCCTATGGGGGCCACCATTATCCGTACACACTTTTTTTTTTTTTTTTTAAGTCACCCGTGATAGGCTACGTGATGATTCACGTAGCCTATCATGGCTGACTTTGCAAATCTAGCCGTGATAGGCTACGTGAATCGTCACGTAGCCTATCAGGGGACGTGTTTTTTTTTTCTTTGATTGCAATGGTGGGGGTGGCAGCCGGTCGAAAGACCGGCTGCCGCTCCCGCCCCGCTCGAACACCGGACGAACCGCCAGCCGGACCCGCCGCCGGGAGGGACATTCAGGGAAGGTAAGTCCCGTCCTGGGGGGTGCGGGGGGGTGCGGAGGATTTCTCCCCGAAACTTGTTCGGGGGGCCGAACACGTTGGCGCTCGGCCCCCCGAAGTTTCGGGGAGAAATTCTCCGCCATCCCTATATATAAGTTATTTTGAAATTAAGACTCTCTTCCTTGAAGATTTATTTGTGAATCCAGATTAGTTTCAAGATATAGCAATGTGACAATGATGTTCTGTAGAAATTGTCCATAATGACCCTGAATCCTGTGAAGGCAAGTTGTGCTTACGTCCTTTTGAAATAAATGAAATTTAACATTGTCATGATCAGCTTATTTGATGGGCCAATTTCAGGGGAGGTGAACATTTACATTAATTTTCAGGGGTGGAGGTAGGGATGGCAGAGAATTCCGCCACAGATCTCAGTGAGGCTGAATGCCAGTGCATTTGGCCCGCCAAAATCTGTGGTGGAACAGCCTGCCCCCCCACCTCCCCGCGGATCCCCCCAGGGACGAGACTTACCTGGGGTGGATCTTCCGGGCGGCGGCGGCTCCAGCGGCGGCTTCGGCAGCAGTGGCTGGTCTTCTGACCGGCTGCCGCCACCACCATTTGCAGTTGTTGTTGTTGTTGTTGTTTTACAGAGATGTGATAGGCTACGTAAATTTTTATGTACCTTAAAATGTCTGGGTAAAAAAAAAAAAAAAGGCATACGCAAATGGCGGCAGCTATGGCTGCTGCCATTTGCGTTCCTTAGTTTGGGCCATCTTAGTCTACGTAAATATTTACATAGACTAAGACGGCCCAAACTAAGGAACGCAAATGGCGGTGGCCATATCCACCGCCATTTGCATACGCAGGTTGTTTTTTTTTCCCCAGAGCCCTCCGCGGCCGGAAATCTGGCTGCGGACAGCTCTGGCCTGGCTGGGCCTGGCCGGCTGCTCCGCAGAGCTGCTGCAGAGCACAGCCAGCCGCAGAGGATTCTGGGGGGGGGAGGAACGGATCTCCTCCCCCCCGGAGAGGATTCCGGGTGGGAGGGATGGAATGCCTCCCCCCCCCACCATCAACGTAATCCACAAAAGGTAAGTGGCTTTTGTACATCCCTAGGTGGAGGCTTATCTTGAGTGCTGGCTGGAGTTTTGTTTTGTTTTTTCTTCCCCTCACTCCCTCTCAAAGCATTTGTTTTGAGCAGCACTGCTATATGCCATCTCTTATCCCCCACCCCACCACAATGCCTATTCAAACAGCATCATATCATTATAAAGCATCATTTCAGGGCCATTGATGGGGGTGGGGAGAAGATGGTGGTCCCCATGAAGGCCTCAGATCAAACTCTTAGGACAGCTTTGCCCAAGTTGATGTCCTCCTGATGCTTCAACTCCCATAAGCTCCAGTGAGCATGGGCAATTAAAAGGAATGCTGGGAATTGTAGTCCAAAACATTTTGATGGTATCAGGTTGGCGAAGGCAGTTTTAGGATCATAATTATTGTAAAGGATTGTTAGCCTATTCTGTTTGTCCTACCAGCACCTGAAATACATTTGGCATGGGCTTGAGAGAGGACATTCTTGGTGGCTCTGGAATTCCTTGTCAAGGAAGGCCTGGTTAGCCCTGTTTCTGATGACCACCAGGCAAGGACAT
Organism: Heloderma suspectum; assembly: GCF_057233095.1. Lineage (NCBI taxonomy): Eukaryota > Metazoa > Chordata > Lepidosauria > Squamata > Helodermatidae > Heloderma > Heloderma suspectum. Next base: position 91,041,678 of record NC_139461.1, read on the forward strand.
TTTTATTTAGACAGTTCTATTGCCCATAAGCTAACTTGTAAATACATCAAAATTGGTTTAATGGGTTGTTTTTAATTTGTATTTTATTTTATTTGTATTACTGTTGTTAGCTGCGCTGAGCACCATTTGATTCAAAATACAAATTTTACCAAAAAAAATTATAATAAAACAGAAAACCTTCAATGCCAGTCTAACCACAGACCATGATGGGATGAGGCTGTGGGGAGAGAGATCTCCTACTGGCAATAACAGCTCTGAAACCTACAACTGTACTAGTACAGTCCTTTCAAATCAGTTTTGGCAAGTTATAACTACTGAACAAATGATTCCTAGGGGTGTACAAATTGTGTACCTTCCGTGCCACTTGACTTCTGCAGTTTGCAGCCAGTGTTCTGTTCCACTGTTCACAAGCCCCCGGAATTCTCCTCTCTTTTTTTCCACTCTGAAAATTATGAAGATAAATCCATACTGACAACCATAATTCTGGTGTGCAGCCGTCTCCGTGAGTCTGCATAACTTCCATAAGAATGTCTATTTTTCGTAAATATTTACGTTTTTTAAAAAAAAATTGAAATCCTCCATCTCCGTTTACTTTCAGCCAAAACACTTCCTCTTCCTAGGGGCTTCCCAAAAGAAGGCTGACTTAGGTGTGCCTGAGCGATAAACTCTTTGTTTAAAGCAACACTGTTTTAAAGAAAGAAAAAACCTTTTAAAATGACCATGCTGCTCCAGGACCAGCATGGTCATTTTAAAAGGTTTTTTCTTTCTTTAAAACAGCATTGCTTTAAACAAAGAGTTTATCACTCAGGCACACCTAAGACAGCCTTCTTTTGGGAAGCCCCTAGGAAGAGGAAGTGTTTTGGCTGAAAGTAAAAGGAGACAAGGATTTCAATTGAAAAAGAACACCCACAAACAAGGCAGTGAGCACAATTCATTAAAAAAAAAAACTTACGTATTTATTATCGGAATATACTACACTGTGTTTATATTTACAAAAAGTTTGCGACTCTTCGTGAACAATGAAAAAAAAAGCTGCATGACTGCTGGCTCCGCAGGACCTCATGGTGCTGTTCCACAGAGGATTCTGTGGCACAGACTGAAGGGAATTCTATCCCATTCTAGTCCAAGGCAGAATTCTCTGACATCCCTAATGATTCCTAAGGTTAGTATAGCTAAATCACACATTACCTCCCATGTAAATGACGAATACAAGTGCCCACTGCTCTACCTCACAGAAGGAATCCACATCCTGGCGACTATATAAAGTAGAGATGGGGGAGAAATTAGTTCAGTTCTCATTTTAATGCACATTCACCTAATTTCTCACTCTTGAACCACTATGCAAAGCAAAACTCAGTTATCCTTCAAAATCAGCACTTCTCCTAAACTTGCAATGGAGTTCTCCAATCAAACAATGTGTCAGGGGTGTTTCTGAGCACAGGGAGTGGGATAGCAGTTCAGATTCTGAAGGAGAACTGCCAGACATGGGGGAGGTGTTTTCCCAGGCTAGTCCAGATATGAGTAGGCTGGCTTCCCAGGTTACAAACGTCCATCTGGCTGAGGATGAGGGTCCCTTTTCACACACACACCCCTTGAGAGGCAGCGAACAGGAAGAGGTGGGGTCTGGGAAGTATGACCTAATAGAATTCAATTTCACTTGGCCAAGGTGCCCCAATACCTAGTTGTGCTGGGCATATCCTGGCTCTCTAAACAATCCTCAGATTTCTTGGAAGCTTCATCAAGTGCAGTTTTCATTCCCCTACTGTCAACAGCATTGTTTCCCAGGATCTAAAATGTTCCTGGCTCAGGCGTTAACACTTTCCTCTCCCTCCTTGCCTTCCCCAAGCAGCTTTTCTGCTCCGGTGAAACTACCAGACAAATATGCAGCTTTCCAGGATGTTTTTGACAAGAAGGAAGCCGGCCAACTGTCCCCCCACCGCCTCTATGATTGCACCATTGACCTGATCCCAGGAGCTACCATCCCAGCCAGCTGACTGTACTCTATGTCAGAGCCTGAACTCCGAGCTCTGTGGGAGTTTTTGGACACTAACTTGCAACGCGATTTCATTTACTCCTCTACCTCCCCTGCCAGTGCTCCAACTATGTTTGTGAAGAAGAAATCAGGGGAGCTCCATCCCGTCCATGACTACAGGAACCTCAATGCCATTACTGTCCCTGACAAATACCCCTCCTCTAACCCCCGAGATGCTGGAGTCCCTGGGGCAAGCCAAGATTTTCACTAAATTGGACCTGCGTGGTGACTATAATGTGATTCGCACCTGGGAGGGGGATGAGTGCAAGACCAGTTCCTTGTGCTGTTATGGATCATATCAATAGTTAGTCATGCCATTCGGCCTAGGGTCCGCTCCCTCTACGTTTTCATGTTTTATGTAATGACATTTTCTGGAATTATTTGGACATTTTTCTTATCATTTAACTGGATAATTTACTTAGATTTTCTTCGGACCCCCACTCACATCAATAACATGTGAAAGCTGTCCTACAGTGCCTCCAGGAACACTGTCTCTTTGCTAAGCTGGAGAAACGTGCTTTTGATTTGACATCCTTGGACCACCTGGGTTATATTATTTCAGCGGAAGGCATCAAGATAGATCCTGCAAAGGTCCAAGTGGTCCTCTCCTGGCAGGCTCCATCCACTAAAAAGGACTTACAACGTTTCCTGGGCTTTGTCACCTTCTACAGAAAGTTCCTGCATAGCTATGCAAAACTGACAACTCCTCTCACAGACCTCCTCAAAGGCAAGAAATCTCCCTTTCACTGGTCAGCAAACAGTCTTTTGAAGAGCTAAAGAGGCTATTTAGCTCCAAGCCGATCCTTTTACATCTCAAGCCACAGAAGCCTTTTGTAGTGCAAACGGACACCTCTGATTTTGCAGTTGGGGGCATACTTTTCCAGCCAGGAACAGCAGGGGGTGAGCTGCAGCCCTGTGCTTACCACTCCAAGAAATTAAGTGTGTCCAAGTGGAATTATACCATCTGGGAAAAAGAACTGTTAGCCATAAAGTCAGCCTTAGAGACGTGGCGTTATCCTTTGGAGGGGGCCACAGCACCCAGTTGAAGTGAGAACTGACCATTGTAACCTGGAACATCTCCAAACATTCTGGGCCTTAAATCAGCATCAAATTAGGTGGTCTTTATTTTTTCCATGATTTAACCTCCAGATCCACCACATGAGACCCACCGACAACCAACAGGCAGATGCACTCTCTGTAAGCTGGAATTGCAGCTGAGGGGTGAGGAGAGCCCCTCCCCCACCTTGATCCTTCCCCCCCAATGTCTGGCGGCTGCTGTTGAACCTCACTCTTGGATAGAGTTCCTTTGCACCAAACAAGCTCGGGATCCCTTTGTGCGCAATAAGGTGGCAGAATTGGGACAAGTAGCTGGCATCCCCAAGTCTACCTCCTGAATGCATGATGGGCTGCTTTACCACTCATGCATGGTCCAAACAACTCAGAGGAAATGTCCTCCATCAGTGCCACAACTCCTTAACCGCTGGGCATTTTGGCTTCTCTAAGACCATATATGGCATTACGTGGGACTTTTGGTGTCCTTGAGTATGTCGGGATGTCAAAACCTATGTCACCTCCTATGATACCTGTCAATGAGTGAAGGACCCCATAGTAGGGGTGGACGAAAGTCCCTTACCTTTCGCCGAAGCTTTTTCGCGGTGGGGGGGAGCGCTTCGCTGCTCCCCCCGCCAAGTTCAGGCCGGGGGGGGGAGGCTTCCCGTCTCGCCCGGCCGAAATTCAGGCCGGGGGGGGAGGCTTCCCGCCTCGCCTGGCCGAAATTCAGGCCGGGGAGGAGGCTTCCCGCCTCGCCCGGCTGCGAACTCGAAAGTAAAAAAAAAAAAAAAACACGAATCGTCACGTAGCCTATCAGGGGACGTGTTTTTTTTTTTTCTTTCATTGCAATGGCGGGGGCGGCAGCCGGTCAAAAGACCGGCTGCCACTCCCGCCCTGCTCGAACACCGTACGAACCGCCAGCCAGACCCGCCGCCGGGAGGGACATTCAGGGAAGGTAAGTCCTATCCCGGGGGGGGCGGGGGGCGGGGGGGCGGAGGATTTCTCCCCGAAACTTGTTCGGGGGGCCGAACACGTTGGCGCTCGGCCCCCCGAAGTTTCGGGGAGAAATTCTCCGCCATCCCTACCCCATAGGCAAACCCACTGGCTTACTCCATCCCCTTCCCTATGGCCCCTGGAAGCTGCTCTCCCTTGATTTAATCACCGACTTGCCCTGCTCACAAGGTAAGACCACCATTCTGGTGGTGGTGGACTTATTTTCGAAGATGGCCCACTTTATCATGTGTTCAGGGCTGCCCACGGCCAGGGACACAGCAGAACTCTTTTTGATGCATGTTTTCCGTAGGGATGTACGAAACAATTACCTGGTTTCGTCCAGAGACAGCCGCAGTAGGGAGGAGGCGCTCCATCCCTCCCCCCGAAATCCTCAACGGGGGGGAGGTGATCCGTTCCTCCCCCCCCAGAATCCTGCCCGGCTGGTTCCGCTCCGCAGCCAGGCCACAGAGCCGCCAGCTGGACCAATCTGCGGTGGGGCTCCAGCCGCTGCTGAGCTGCTGCAGATGCAAATGGCATCCTAAGGGACACAATTTGCGTCCCTATGGTAACCCGTGATAGGCTACGTAAATATTTACATAGCCTATCACGGCTAAAGCAGGGATGCAAATGGTGTCCCCTACGCCATTTGCATACCTGTTTTCTCCGTGATAGGCTACGTAAATATTTACATAGCCTATGATGGCTAAAGAAGGGATGCAAAAAAAGGAACGCAAATAGCACCCACTACGTTTTTTGCATTCTCCTTTTTCTTCGCCATAATAGCCTACGCAAATATTTACGTCGGATAAAACAGTGAAAAATAGGGAACGCAAATGGCGGCCGCCATAGCCACCGCCATTTGCATACGTCATTGTTTTTTTGGGGGGGGGGTTGCTTGGCTTGCCGTGATAGTCTATGTAAATACTTATGTAGCCTATCACAGCAAAGACCAGGATGCAAATGGCAGCCATGGCAGCCAGTCAAAAGACCAGCCACTGGCGCCGGACCCACCGGCAGCGCCAGCGCTGTCCGAAACATCTGCCCCAGGTAAGCTTCATCCCAGGGGGAATCTGTGGGGGGGTGGGGGGCAGGCCATTCCGCCACATATTTTGGGGGGCCAAATGCCAGTGCATTCGGCCTCACTGAATCCGTGGCGGAATTCTCTGCCATCCCTACACTCACCACCCCTAGACGGATTGGCAGACCAAACGCACCAATGCCACACTGGAGCAATACTTATGCTGTTATGTATACTGCCAACAAGGCAACTGGATTTCCCTGCTGCCTCTGGTGGAATTTGCTTATAACAATGTGTGCCATGCCTCCACATGCCAAACTCCTTTCTTTGCCAATTTTGGGTACCATCCCAAGGTCTTCCTGTCTTCACTCAACCCTGCCTCAGTGCCTGCTACCCATGAATTTTTAGAGGAATTGCACTCTGTGCACCACCTGTTATGGGACAACATCAAGCAAGTGAAAGCAGCATATAAAGAATCTGTGGACTGGCTCCGCCAGCCTGGCCCACCCCTGCAGGTTGGGGACTGGGTGTGGTTGTCCATCCAATATCTTGTCTCTCACCCCCCCACTAAGAATCTCGTAGCCCATTGGACAGGCCCCTTCCAGCTTACAGCTCAGATTAACCCTGTCACTTTTCGACTGACTCTCCCCTCCTCCATGAAGGTGCATCCTGTTTTCCATCACTCCTTGCTTTCCCCACTGGTCTCTGGTGACCCCCATCACTCTGACTGCTCCCCCCCACCTCCAGTGTTGGGGGAGGAGGAGTTTGAAGTTGCTGACATCTTGGATTTGTGCCTTTTCCAGGGCCAACTGCAATACTTGGTGGCCTGGGAGGGATATGGACTGGACAAATGTTCCTGGGAACCGGCCAAACATTTGCATGCCCCTATGCTGCTTCGCTGTTTCCACCAGCAATAACTCCACAAACCCAGGGCCCCACTGGGAGAGCAGGAGGGAGGACTCATGGAAGCAGGGATGATGTCAGGGGTGTTTCTGAGTGCAGGGAGTGGGATAGCAGTTCAGATTCTGAAGGAGAATCACCAGACATGGGTGAGGTAGTTTCCCAGGCTAGTTCGGATATGAGTAGGCTGGCTTTCCAGGTTACAAATGTCCAGTTGGCTGAGGATGAGGGTCCCTCTCCCCCCGCCCCGTGAGAGGCAGTGAAAAGGAGGAGGTGGGGTCTGGGGAGTATGACCTAGTAGATGCCAGATGCAGGTGCAGAGCAAAGAGAGAGAAGGCTGGTGCAGAACTTAAGACGGTCTCTCCAATTGGCCTTGCATGAAAAGCTGTGCTTATAGGCCTCAAGAGAAGAGAAGGACTTCCCCCTGTTAAGTTAGGCTAGTCAGAACCCCTCTTCAAATGGCAGGCAACTCTCATAACTTCCTTTTGAGTCCCCTGAAGGCATTCCTTGTAGACTGAGAGTCACTGAGAATTTGCATCTGTATGACCCTGTGAAGTAATGGATTAAAAGCTGTAGACGGAAGCCTCTCATCTGTGTATGTTTGAGCTTATAAGTAAAGCGAGGGCTAAAGGAATCCTGACACAATGAGTACAAAAATGTATTAGGATAACTGCTTACAAAAATGTGTATACTAGGCAAAATGCATATATTAGGAAAAAAGTGCACAAAAATGCTTTTGAATTTTAAAGCAAACATTTTAAAAAATTCTCATGGTTTGGGACAAATCAAACTTAAGACTAGGAACAATGAGAAACTGAAATTGACAGAATCATCCACCCCTAGTATAAACTGGGCCTTTGTTTATGAGACAAATCTGTAGCCCTTTTCCGATGTTCTAATGGTGTTGGCTCTACATGAAGAATATGTGTAGGCTCCTTTTGAGAGTAAGATGAATAGGCTAGGGTACCACAACATCCTACCTATGATGTGTAGAGCCTGCATAGTTAAAATGTGTGAAAAGGGCCTATATATTGCATTTAGTGCTGTAAAATAATAAATACTCTGTAAAAATGTAACTGAAGTATTCTTTTTATTCCCAGAATTTAGGCACAAAATGATGTGGAAGAGAGCTTTCAGAATCCAGACTTCTTCCTCTCCTTAAGCCCTAATGAATTCTTCTGCAAACTAAAAGCTTGATTCAGCAGCAGCATAGGGTTTAAGAAAACCTTACAGAACAGACAAGAAGATCCTGGTATTTGGGTATTCTTAGTATATGTAATACAAAACAGTAGACAAATATCCACAAAATAAACAGTTTTTCTCCAAGTTCCGGGCTTTGGAAGATAAAGCAGTAAAGATTAAATGTGTTAATTGTCTGGGGTTTGTTTTCCTCGTGGCTTATTCTCATTTATTCCAGGAAAGAAACCTTTTTAATGGTTATGGGAGTTCAAATGGGAAAATAACCTCAATTCTAAATTTAAAAAAAACCCTCCCACAAACCCTGTCTTTTGTTTTGCAGGGCTCAGAAGAAAAATAATTGAAGAAATCATTTTTATTTTTTTTTAATTCCGGGTCAGTCTTACAAAAAACATTTGTTTTGAAAGGCAACATTTTCAAACAGAGCCTCATTTCTCATCAGTGACTTGTGCCTCGACTTTACATTTTGGCTTTTGACAAGATGTAGATTCATTTTCCCTCATATAAAGAGCTTTCATTTCTGAGTGAAGAGAAAATAATGTTAATATACATCATACAATACAATAGAACCTAGCTTGCATACTCTCTTCAGAAATGTGGGTTGCATTTATCTCAGAAAGCTATTTCCCTCTCCCTCCTTCACTGTTAAGTCCACTGATTACAAGCCAGATAATTTTGCTCTGGTTGCTACTACAGGATTCTAGGCATTCTCTTCTATGCCCTGGAACCCAACTGCAAGACCCTTTCCTGGCCCTTTCCATGGCTAAGCCTGTGCAGGAAAAAAATATATTATTGTGGGAAAAGGAGAGTGGCGGGGAAAGGCAGCTAGTCTACCTTGCAACACTGAGGTCCAGTTTTCATGTAACAATAAACCAGAATTCTACAACAATCTAGGTTATCATGAATAAGACAGTATGCTGATACAAGGTGCCTGATCATTCCCGCTGCAGTCATGATTGGCTAAACAAACCATAGACCTTCCCTCTGTGGTTTGCTTACCATGACATGTGAACCCAGAACTCTGAGTTGTCTCTCCCCTGACAAACCAGAGAAAGAATCCAAGGTTTGTTGCTGGGTTAGGGCTTTGGCTCATTGGGGGAAAGACAAGCCAGAGTTCCAGGTTCACATGTCCTGGTAAGCAAACCATGGATGAAAGATCCATGGTTTGTTTGGCTGCTCCCACTTGCAGCAGGAGCTATCAGTCAGCATGCTGCTCATAAAAAAAAGCCAGGGTTTCCATGGAACCCTGGCTTAGTGTTACATGTAAACTCACCTTGAGACTTTGGGCCTACATCACCTGAAGTCCCATGGGATGTCAGAGAAATCTGCTACGGATTCAAATGAGGCTGGATTCTTTGGAATCCGGCCTCAGGAATCCGCAGAGGATCGGGACCACTTACCTCTGCTCCAGGAGGACTGGAGGCGGAACGGCACTCGGCTGCTTCTTCCAGCCAGAGCCATTCGCCTCCTCCCTGTCCCTGCCGATTGCCTTTAAAAAAAAAGTCTTTTTTTTTTTAAATGGCGATGGGGGGGGTGGATGTGCCCATAGACTTATATGCAAATAGAGTCATGAATCTTGCATATATGTCTATGTGTCCATAGGCCTATACACAAGATTCACCACTCTATTCCACTCTGGAGGATTCTGGGGGGGGGGAGGAACTGATCACCCCCCACCCCACGGATTCCCCACCGGAACAGACGGTGGGGAATCCATACACCCCTACATGATACCCAGGATTTGGCCAAGATGGTAATCTCCTGAGATGGTAATCAAGCCTATAAAAGGTCCTGTTCTAACCTGAAGAAATAGCTAATTGGTACAGAGAAACCCAAACACTCATTTGGATAGAGGAACACAGCAGACTTCTGCTGGATGCTTTTTATCGAGGTCAAGAAATTTTTAAATGTTAGTCTGTAGTAGCTGCTGGCATGTTTCTTGCCTCCCCAGGGATATTTCTTCTTCTAAGTAGGAATTGCATGTTTTGATAGTATTCAGTTCATCTTTGCTACTGGTCAACCGATTATTTTCTTTTTTCACAACTTTGCCAGAAGGACTGGTGTGGACATGGAAAATACCAGAAATCAACTGAGATGTGGGATAGCAGAACACTCATAAGTTTGAGGCAGCTCAAAAGGAAAACTGCTGCCTAGCACAGTTGCAGGTAGGTCTCAGACTGGATCCTCCAGCACCTTATCTCTTTGTCACCAGCACTCTGGTCCCTCGCCAGCCATTCAGACTAGGCTCTGTAAGCGAAGAGCACCCTGTAGGCTGCAGTACTGGCCTGCATACTGTCAGCAGGCCCTACAGTCTGTTGATGATCAGCTGACCACACAAGCTAATGGAGACATGCCAAGTCCTATAACACCTGTCCTTCCAAGCCAGCTGATCAGACTAAGGAACGTGTCTCACTGAGTAACAATATAGACTGCCTTGCTTGGTCTGCTATCTGTTATTCAACCTGTCTGTGACTATGTCTCATTTATTCATCACTTACCTGTATCAGACTCAGTCAGACCCCACTACAGCCTGTCACAAAGCTGGATCCCAGGTAGGACAGTTGCTCATATGGGGCCGATCTACACTGCGCCCACCCTTGCAATGAATTTGGGGTCCGGTCGGGTTAAATGCTCTCGCATTAAAATGTGATTATCCACACTCAGCCATTTTCCCTGTTGCAGTGCTTCATCAAATGCATGAGCTCAGTTCACACTCAAGCACTGTGCTGTTTTCCTGCTCTTAAAGACGGCGGCTAGGGATGTACGAAAGTCACTTACCTTTGACAAAATTTGCTTCGCGGTGGGGGGGAGGTGCTCCGTCCCTCCCCCTCAAATTCTGGCTGGGAGGGAGGCGCCCTGTCCCTTCCGCCGCGAATCCCGGCCGGCCGGGAACGCAAATGGCGGTGGCCGCAGCCGCCGCCGTTTGCGTCCCTGCAGTCAGCCGTGATAGGCTACATAAATGTTTACGTAGCCTATCATGGCTGAGTGAAAAAAAAACAAAAAAACCCCCGCGCATACGCAAATGGTGGCACCCATGGGCACCGCCATTTGCGTTCCTTATTTTGGCACGTGTAGTCTACGTAAACATTTACGTAGACTACGGCGAAAATAAAGGGAACGCAAATAGCGTAGACACTACGCTATTTGCGTTCCCCTTATCTTCGCCATAGTTTACGTAAATGTTTATGTAGACTACACATGCCAAAATAAGGAACACAAATGGCGGTGCCCATGGGTGCCACCATTTGCATACGCGCGGTTTTTTTTTTTCTTCACTCAGCCGTGATAGGCTACGTAAACATTTACGTAGCCTATCACGGTATTTTTTTAAAATCTAGCCGTGATAGGGTACATAAATCTTTATGTAGCCTATCACTTTTTTTGGTTTTTTGTGTTTTTTTTTACTGGAAATGGTGGCTGCGGCCAAACCGCCATTGGAGCCGCCGCCGCCAGGGAGATTCGCCAAAGGTAAGTCCTGTCCCAGGGGGCAGGGGGGGCAGACCGTTTTGCCACTGATTCCAGGGGGCTGAATGTGCTGGCATTCGGCCTCCCCGAGATTCGTGGCGAAATTCTCTGACATCCCTAATGGTGGATCTCATTGGAGGATCAGAAACTCTTCCTGTTTCTGCTGATTCCACACCCACTGCACGGCAGTGGCACGGGAGAGGCTTGTTGATTTCCACATGTTTTCCTGGCCTTGGGGAAAAGACCAGCTTGTCCCTTGCTGCCACCGCTGTAGCAGGTGGGGGTGGAGGGAAGAAGGAGGCACCTATTCCCTTCTCTCCCCCCACCTGCTGGAGGCCAGGTGAGCAGCTGGGGGGGTGTCTGCCAATGCTCTTTTCCCTGCATCAGGCCTTGACAGATGGTGTGAGGAAGAGGGGCAGTGGTGGTGGCACCAAACGCTCGCGTTTGGGGTGGGGGCTCCTGGTATCTTCGAAGATTCGAAGCTCTTCAAAAGGGAAGGGACCATTGGCCCGGTTAGTAGTTGGATGGGCGACCACCTGGGAATCAGGCTTCCTCCATTGAGCAGGGGGTTGTTCTATCCTTTCAAATGAGACTAAGTTTTACCCCCTTCTATCCACCGCTTTGGCTTAAAAAAAAAAAAAAGATGTTATCTTCGAAGAATTGTGGCTTCTCCACAATTTTTTTTTTTCTAATTCAGGCATGATCTTCGAAGATTTGAAGATTCAAAGGTGTGAAGCTTCAAATCTTCAAAGATCATGCCTGATCCAAAGATCATGCCCATCCAACTGTTGACTGGGGCCGACCCTGCTTAGCTTCCTAGATCAGACAAGCACGTGCACATCCAGCCCTTTGTTTGTTGCTGAGGAAGCTATGCGATCAGTAGCCAGAAGACATCATGGGGCCATCGAAAGCTGTGATTTAGGGATGTTAGAGAATTCCACCATGGATCCCAGGGAGGTTGAATTCCAGTGAATTTGGCCCATGGAATCTGTGGCGGAATGAAGCAACCCTCCCCACCACCCCGTGAAAGCCCTGTGAAATGGAGCCTACCTGGTTGTGGCTTCGGCAGTGGCAGCTCCAGTGGCAGCGGCGGCAGCTCCGGCGGCTCCAGCTGCTGCCAGGCGACGACCACAAATGGCAGCCGCTACACCGGCTGCCATTTGCGTCCCTGGCAAGCCATGATAGGCTACGTAAGTATCTATGTAGCCTATCACAGCTCAGGGCCGGGACACAAATGGCGTAGCCCCCACCATTTGCATCTGTGTCTTTAGCCGTGATAGGCTACATATATATTTACATAGCCTATCACAGCAAAAGTCGGACGCAAATGGCGTAGCGGCCGCCATTTGCGCCCCTGTCTTTTGCTGTGATAGGCTACGTAAATATATATGTAGCCTATCATGGCAATAGGAAGGAACGCAAATGGCAGCCGCCGTAGCCACCGCCATTTGCGTCTGTGTCTTTAGCCATGATAGGCTACGTATATATTTACGTAGCCTATCATGGCTAAAGACACGGACGCAAATGGCGGTGGGTACGGCGACTGCCATTTGCGTCCCTGTGCAGCCCAGCGGCCAGATGTCTGGCTGCGGGCGGCCCTGGCTGGTGGCTCCGCAGAGTCGCCACGGAGCGGAGCCAGCTGGGGAAGATTCTGGGGGGAGGGATGGAGCACCTCCACCCCTCCAGCGGACGCCGCCACCGGAACAAGGTAAGGGATTCATACATCCCTACTGTGATTGGACAGGAGGGAAAAAAAAACACTGCCATATATGGACAGGCAGGGGAGGGGACTACGACCAGATACGGTAGCTAAAGCAGAAAATCAGAGCACATTAAGGGGAAATACCAGGATATCAGGGTATTGAAAGCAGGAGCATGGAAGCAGGAAATTCTGGTTCCAATTCGAGGCGTGTACTGCATAGTGTGAAAGATGGGTGGTGAAACTTCATTGGGAGTGGAAAAACCAGTAAGTGCAGATCGGTCCATGGATAGCCTATCACTGCCATAAGGAAAATGGTTTATATTAGTCAGGGAAAGAATGAATGAATCTGCCAATTTTAGTTTCCTATTTTTCTAATATGAAGTTCTGTTTACCTCAAGCTTTAAGGATATCTCCAGTCTTATTACCTAATATGCATATTTTTACAAACAATTTTCCTAATATAATACATTTTTTAACATTATTTCCCCTAATATTTGCATTTTTGTATGCATTTTTTATTAGAGAACTCCACTGCAAAATTCTGAGCAGTATGAATTTGAAAGGATAACTGTTCGCATGGTGGTTCTAAACTATTTCTCCCCTGTCCCTAATCAGGGATAGCTCAAGAGCGAGTTGAAATGTGCCAGGAGGACAGCCATACCAATTTCCCATGACATGCCCCAGACTGGCATGTCCAGACTGAACATCTTAGGTAGGTGTTAACAGAAATGACCAGAAGCATACACTTCAGAGATGCCTTTGTATGCATGAAAGGCATTGTATACACACTTCTCCCAAAACCTAGGACCCAATGTCAGTGCCTATCTGGTCACCCTTAACGAAACCTGTGATGCAGTGCATGTGTAGAACTTCCATACTGGCTGAAAGCTGTCAGCTTCTCCTTAAACCCCTTAATCTGACTTGGATTCCTGCATTGAGCAGGGGGTTGGACGCGATGGCCTTGTAGGCCCCTTCCAACCCTACTATTCTATGATTCTATGATCCTAACACATCACAGCTTTGTACAAAAGCTGCACAATACACCATTCCCTAAATATTAATAGAGATTAATGTTGTTCTGGGGATACCTGCATTCACTTCTCAATCATTTTACTCCGCAATGTTCTCTATGTGGGCTAAAAAAAGTGGGGGCAGGGGGAGGAAACAGCTGGGGAAAAGAAAGAGATGGGTGGAATTGTGAGTGCATCACCAGAGACAGAAGAGAAGCAGGACAGCCAGCTTTGGCATAGGAAGTAGGAATAAATATTAATACATTGTTTCAAAGTTCTCAACCCAGGGAACCTTCAAAAATTGTTTTCCTGTATTGGAGGTTTTATAGTTCATTGCCTTGCTGCTAAGCATCCCATTCATTTACTGTCTGGGACGGTTGCCCCTTTTCTCTGGAAGTGTTTGGATTCCCCCAAGGAAACCAGGGCAAAGCTATGTTCAGCGGCAGCCAAGATTAAGCTTTGACTAAACAAGCATTGAGGATAATTCACTTTCTCCTTCTGTTATTGTTTTCTTCATCCTTGGATCCCAGGTAATTTATTGTAAAGGTATACAAATTTTTGTTTGGAATGGCTGTCTGCTACCTCATGATTTAACAGTCATTTGTTGCTCTGCTGCAGTGCATAAAAATGGGACAAAGCTGTGCTGGGAATGAAAATATTTATTTTATCAATATCCAGCTCTTTGGCTGGCCAGCAAAATACTGATGCTATGTTCCTCGTCCCCTGTGATTCATAGATACAGAAAAAAGGAGACATATGTTGCCAACTTCACATATACATACTTTGAAGCATCTATAGACCTGGGTTGGATGCAATGACAAACCAGTTTAAAAACAAACAAACAAACAAACAAACAAACAAAAACCCTTGGCTTCTCATGAAACCTTGCCGGCTCCAGCTGGAGCAAAATAACCCAGGGACACTCCATCACTGGGTTGTTTAGCACTGGTATGAATTGGGAACTCTGGGTTGTTGTGGGGGAGAGACAACTCAGAGTTGGAATCTTAGGTTTAGCTCTGGGTTCCGACTCAGGGTTGTCTCTCTCCCAACAACCTGGAGTTCCTGGTTCACTACAGTGTGAATGATAACTTTTGCAAAGTAAATACTTTTATCCCCCTGTGGCAAGATCAGAGCTCTTGGAGAACTATATTCTGAACTCTTTAATCAGAATAAACTTTGTATATCAAGACGGCCCATGTCAACATAATTATACTGAGATGGGCAGGATTTTAGAGAGTTGCATAGAAGATCCACAGAAAGAAATCCATAGACTATGGGCAGTATCCAAGGCTGCTGCTCGACTTGCGCTATTGACATACCCCTAGTATAATTGACCTCTAGTGGTATGCTAATAGTATAAGCTGTGCAGCAGGGGGTTTTGGTGTGGCGGGGAGAGAGAAGAGAAACATTAGTAGTGTGCTTCACAACTGACAGATGGTTGTCTAAAGACCCTGTCTTTTCCCAAGATCTAGAGTTACCTAGCTGCACTACTGATGGTGTGCAGCTACCAAGTATAGGGCTTTTCCTGCAGTGGCACCTACCCTGTGCAATGCATGGTGGAGAATGATTTCTGACCACATTGTTAGAAGAAATGAAAACCCATTATTTGTTCTTTTTTTCTTTTCTTTTTTTGCATTGTTAAGTCACCACTTTACATGATTAATATTTTATCTGGCATTTTGTTACAGTTATTTTGAATTATGATATTAATATTGTTGTACCCCACTCTGAAACTGAAATAGGATGAAAAGTTGTCTAGAAATGTTTTGTATGTATACATCTCTTTTTGGTGGATCCCATTGTGGACAGTGTAAGCTTTCTCAGTTGCAGCATTCTTTTAACACAGTAAGCTGGACAGTACGCCTTCCAGCTATGAGCCTGAGTGCCTGCTATAGGCAGGAGTTGATCTTAACACATTCAAAGGGAAATGAAGTTATATTTGAAGGAGGAAAATGTCACTGACTGTTTAAGAATTCTGCACAACCCAGGGAAGCAGACAAAGCTGTTTTGCAAAGGAAGGCATTTGGAGTTTTGAAACGCTGAGAACAATTTACAGATGGCCTCAATGAGTCACGTCTCCTAAAACCTTAGCATTCCACAATAGCTACTGTGTCAGCATAACATCCAAAAAAAGAGGACACCATATGGAAAACTACTTAACATTGATTTCTAATCCAAAAACACCAACAACCCCGCACCCCCCAAAAAAAAGGAAAGGAAAGAAAAGAAAAAACAAAATCGGATAAAAACAGAGGACAATAGAATAGTACTTTAATACTGGCCATACGTCATGTTCTCCTGGTTGTGGCTTACATGTGGAAACCATAAACATGTGCAGACATGTGCGTGGCTTTGTGCAAAATATCTCTCTGCACTCCCTTTCCACACATGCAGAACACCAACTCACATTTTATGAAGCTCCCTTCCAGACTTACATACAGACCACACAGAGCTCTCACAGCACCTCGCTGCACCTCCTGCAATAACATTGGGGTGGCTGAACTCTTCAGGATATGGAGCATCTTGCCAGCATTTAGCTCAGCTTTCACCTGATGAGATTATTACTAGGGAGGTATGAGAAATTTGATTCACTTCAGTTTTGACCGGAATTTACCGAGTTCACACCTCCTGTGACCAAATGCAGAACCAAACGCAATCTGTAGTCGAAGTTTGTACATTTCCAAGCCTGCAATGTGATTTGCGGAACAACAATCAAAAGCATTAAAATGTGTACATTTGAAAAATGCACAGGAAAGAATGTGTACTTTTGAAAAATGTGCACAAACATGCTTTAATCAATGGGAGAAAATTTCCAGAATGCACAGAACTGAAGCATACATTAGGAAAAAATGTGCATGAAAATATGCACATATATTTGTGCAAAAAGAAAAAGAAAAATGAAGCTCGCAATCTGATATGGGCATGAGTCAGGATGAGCTATAAGGTAGAATTTGGAGTACCTTGACAAACTTATGTTTTGCTGAGTCACCCATGTTCTCCGAGAGTGTGTGCGTGTGTGTGTGTGGGGGGAGTCAACCGCTTGCCAAAATTCCTCAGGTTTAACTAAAGAAACAACAGTTCAAGTGACTTCCTGGGAATATAGTGCAAACTAGTTTGACATTTTAAAAACAGAATTTTGAAATGTTGCCAATATTGGACTTTGTAGGAAATTTCATTGCAACTCTAGTTCGAATTAAGCTGATGACAGAGTCTGAATAAAGGTTATCCATCTTTTAGATGTGACCTATACATTTGTACAATATGGGATCTTCTGAGAAACAGACATATAAACTGGTCAGAAGCTGGGGGTCCCAAGGACTCCCTCTTGTGCCTGGAGTGAATGAGTCAGGGAGGGAGCAAGCCAAATCCTCCTCTGTTTGCAATTGGTGGCAAAGTGGACAACCTGCTGCCTGGCTGAGCTGTGATTCTGTCCTGCTCTTGGAGCCAAATCAGTAGTGTTGGTGGGCTTCTATGGTGGCAAGGCCTTACAGCAGGCCTCAGAAGGAAGGCCTGCTGCTTTTCCCTGTGGTCTGCTCTGAGACTTCCAAGACAAGACAGGCCCACGATTCCTGTCACTCCCATCACTGTAATCCCAAAAGCAGCCTGGATGGTGGGATCACACAGCACTTGAGCTGCCCGATAGCTGGATCCATGCCATTCCACATTCTATGAGGTATAGCCTATAAAGGTTATGGATGTTTATCCATCACTTCAGCCTTTGTATTGTTATTGCTCCCCACATCCCGGTGATCTCCAGGCTATGGGCACAAACTGACAGGGTTCTAAAGTGCCACAAGTATCAGTACTTTTAAAACGCTTCCAACAACAATAGATTCTTTCCCCACTGAAATACAACATGGTTTCCTTTATAATCTGTTGTGTTGAAGGCCACTTCCTGGAATGACCTGAGACCACTAAATAAAGTATAAGAACATACTGTGCTTCTGGCGTTTAGTGATATTTATTTTTATGGATTTTATTGTCTACAAGTACAGCAAGTTCTCTCACCTCCTGTTGGAGGAAGATTTTTCTTTGTGTGTGTCTAGTTGCTTACATTCTAATTTATTCAGAGAAATGCAGACAGAGATTTTATAATTTGGGCCAACAGACCATTTCCCCTCCTCCCCTTCTTTTTTCATGCCTGCCACGAGTTGCTTGATGCTCTTAAGTTCCCTGCAAGTTTCACAGTTCTTTAACAATGCTCAAGGGAAGTTACAGATGGTCAAAACATTCTGTCAGAAACTTTCACTTTCATGCGAGATACTTTTTCTTCTTACTAAAGAGAATTTTACAATTCTAAACTTTTGATCCAATCCATACCCCTCAAACAAACATCTTATTATCTTGAATAAGAGAAGAGCAAGTCTACCAGAAAGTAATACTGCATCTGAATTTTTCTCTGAGAATACTAATACCAGTATGCAAGTGCTCCCCTGGGTTACTTCTCTGACAGTCAAAGCTTTCCATCTACATTGGATAATAGTAGAAACTCTAAAGCCCTGGCACCCCCTTTGTCGCCCCTGCTTCTTGCAAGTGGGAAGAGACCCCCCACTCCACACCAGCCTCTAGAAAGAGCCCAAAACACTCAGGAAACCAGCAGTAAACGTGCTCAAGCTTAAGCAAGCTCAGTTGCTTAACATTGGAGACAATGGTTTATCAGGTTCACATGACTGAATACTCTTCCATACCAAAACAAATTAAATTTCTGCACATGAAAAATGACAACAACAATATTGCAATTATAGGAGAGGGCTGCAGACTAGGGTAGAATCACATCCAAAGAGGCACAGCAAAACATCCCAGGAAGAGTTTGCATCAGTGCAGTGGGTGCAACCTTCTTGGCCTTAGAAGTCTCCTCTGAGGCAAAGAGGGAAGAGAGTTTGGAAGAAGCAAGTGGCTGCAGCTTGTGATGAGAGATCAGAGGCTATCATTCCCTTGTTTCCCCTCTCTTGGCAAGGTTCTAAAGCAGGGCTGGGGAACATGTAGTTCCCAAGATGTTGTTGGACTGCAGCTCCCAGCTTCTCTCATCATAAGCTGTGCTGGCTAGGACTCATGGGAGCTGAGTCCAGCGACACTGGGTGGCCACTTTCCCCAGCCTTGACCTAAAGGGTGTGGGTAGTGGAAAGCAGCCAGCTTGTTCTGTTCTTTGACCTCTCCTGCACGAGATGGAATCCCAGTTTTAAAATCCAGCTAGGGTCTGTTTGGCACATAAGGGGTTCAGCTGAAGCATCACTCCCCTTGAAAACTGCTCTACTGTAATACTTCCCTTACCACTTACATTCAATGGGGAACAGAATAATATCCCAATGGAAACAGCATGAGTTAGTAAACCTATATCTGGGATATACCATGTCAGACTACTGGGAGGGAAGGGGCTCACATGATTGGATGTTCCTCTCTACAAAAAGAAACAAACACTCCCTCCACTTAAAAAAAAAAAACATGTCAGGAAGATGGGTTATACTAGACATATTATAGTCTATCCTTCTTCCTGATGTCTCATTTTTCTCAGAGAGTATTTATTTACTTTTATAAAGGAGGAGTAATGTGGGTTCCCCATGGGTAATCTGAAGGTGAGACAGTCCATCCACAGGTTTACCACTTCTGTGAAAACTGGAGATTTACCAAAATGTTATATTTGTGGAACAGTTCCAACTTTCCAGTTTCAACTGCATAATGATTAATATAACAGTTCCAAAATAATGTTGTCCCAGGAAGGACTTATAACTATCAAGAGATGGAACTCTTGGTTTTGATATAGTCCAAAATGTTATGAAACAACATTGTCCTGGATATACTACCTAACTACTTTAATGGTTTTTTATTATTTTTTTGCTTCAGGTAAGTCAGTATTAAATAAAATTGAAACTAATTTAACAATGTTATTAAATATATAATTTAAAAAAGAGTTTACTTTTGGACTAGACTAGGTACAGACCAACTCAAACAGAAAATATAATATCTTTGTGAAATAGATAAGAGTAATTAAAACATAATACTGTTAGACTTTGGTAATACTGACTGCTGATTGCACATTAAACATATATAAAATAAAAACTAGGACTTGAGCAGTTCTTGTCATTGGCATTGAGGACTGTGAAATAACCCCACAGTGTCCTGGCTTTTTGTCTTTTGCTCATTGCAAGCTGACCAAACTATAATAACAATAAACTAAAAGAAATAAATAATAAATTGAAAAATAATGGGCCTATAAAAACGAAATAGAAACACTAATAGAAATGCTGGAAAAATAAAAAGAATGAGCAGAACAGAAATAATGCACTATTTGGAACACAGAAGTAGTTAGAATGTGGAATGGTTATAACAGAGAAACTATGAAAGTAACTTAACAGATAGGAACTCTACTAGTAGGAACGGTAACTCTTTGGAATATTTGGAACTGACACAACACGGGTATTATGAAATGAAGTAACTGAAGCCAGTTCCAGATGTTCCAGTGAGTCAGCGAGTTTTCTCATTTTGTGGACATCAGACTCACGTGATGGGGTGGGGAGAAGGAAGAACAACCCTCACGCACTTACACTCACCACTCAACCTGCATATAGTTCTAATTCCACACAATTTCATTTCGCTCACACTCTAAACATTATATTGGAACTGGATCTACTGAGGAACACGTTATTTCTGAAACCGTTCCACTTTGGAACATTGTTATTTTAGCAGTTAGGGTATTTAATGCTCATCCCTAGTGAGAATTAGTCCATACTGATATCACCGTAAGAGACTGAGTGCCTGTGTTGCTACAGTTGAACAGTTCTTCTAAGCAGGATGCTATTATTAGCTGGCTCTGCCTTATGGCAATGCCATTCCCACCTCTCAGCCTTTTCAGTTAGGAAATGTGCAGGAGTATGTCCATGGTTCTTTAATGCACCAAACCCATATGCATTCCAGGATTTGGCCTGGATCCAGCATAATGATCCATAGTGATTAGGGGTGTATGAACCCCACTCACCTGAGTCCTCTGGGGGGTCTGTGGGTGGGGGAGGCGATCCGTTCCTCCCCCCAGAATTCTCCCCGTCCGGCTCCGCTCTGCGGAGAGTCCACAGAGCTGCCAGCCAGTTCTGTCCTCTGCCGGACTTCCTTCCACTGCCAGTCTGCGGACGCAAATGGTGTCCAGCATAGCAGGCACCATTTGCGTCTCTGCTCTTTGCCATGACAGGCTACGTAAATCTTTTTGCATCCCTGTCCCTTCACTCAATAGGTTACATAAAGATTTACATAGCCTATAATGGCAAAGAGCAGGGACACAAATGGCGTCCACTACCCCGGACACCATTTGCGTCCATAGACCAGCAGTGGACAGCAGTGGAGTGAGCGGACGGACTGAGCCGGTGGCAGGTAGGATCCGGCCGGCACGAACTTCGCGGGGTGGCGGAAGTGAGTGGTCCATTATGCCACAGACTCCGGGGGAGGGGTGGATTCTTTAGAATCCGGCCTCATTGGAGTCAGTGGTGGAAATCTCCGCCGTCCCTAACTGTGATATTGTGCTGACAAGTAAGCAAAATTTCTTCAAATCCTTTATCAAGCTTGATGTCAATCAATTAAAAAAAGACAACACCCAAAGGGCAGGGGAGTAAAATGTTTCTGGGTATGATTAAAATGTTCAAGCAAAGGGCCGGATGTGCCCGATCTCGTCTGATCTCAGAAGCTAAGCAGGGTCAGCCCTGGTTAGTACTTGGATGGGGAGCTGCCTGGGAATCAGGCTTCCTGCATTGAGCAGGGGGTGGACTTGATGGTCTTGTAGGCCCCCTCCAACCCTATGATTCTATGATTCTATGATTCTAAGTCTGCAGTGTACAATAGCCCTGAAATAGAGAAGGCGTTTCACAGCCCCATCCTGTGCATATTTCCTTGGAAGTAAGTGTCACTGAGTTCAGTGAGAGTAACAATGCAGTCCTATGCATGTTTACTCAGAGGTAAGCCATACTATCCCCAGTGGGCGTTTCTCCCCAGTAAGTGTATTTAGGACTGCATGCATACTTACAACTGAATCAGACCATTACCTGGCAGATCTGTATAACAGTCTTCGGATGATTTTTTTAAAAAAATGAATAGCAGACATGGGAGGCTGCAAATTTGATCAAAGGAGTGGATGAATGGGAGGGGTATTTAAGCTTCCTCTGCAGGCCATTTTTCCAGTCAAAATCACTTTCTCCGGACAGCTTTTCCACCTACAGAGAAAATATTGTTGGAAGATTCTTCCATGCTTTTTTGATCCAGTAAATGCCTGCATGTTGCTTTGGGATCAGAGTGGAAGCAGGGTGCTTCTGGCATATTAACTTTTGCTGGGGCTTAAAAGCTGAAAACAAATCTAAATCACCCCCTATCAATGGAAATCAGATGCTATACAAAATCAAAAGAGGAGCTTTAGGCTATGGACTCCTATGCCAGGTCTGACTTCTGAAAGAATTACAATGCCTGCGAATTCTGAATGCTGAAGGGGGGGGGGAATTGCTGGAGTCCCAAAAATAATAGCAGCTGGAAGTTGGGCTATAATAATAAGCTACGCATTTGTGTAGCCTGAAACCCTTTTGTGAAAAAGAAGTTAACGTTAACTTAAGCAGAAAGTCAGCTAAGAAGACTAAAAGGAAGAAGCAGCCCGCAAAAGAGAATTTGGCTAAAGGGAAAAGGCCTCCCAGACTAACGTAAGTAATGTCATTTTTTATTATCATTAGAGTACTGTGTGTGCTGAGTATATTAAAGGAAGAGAATAAATAAATATATCTCAGGTTAGGGTGGAGATATTCATACTTATTTACACAGTATGGTGGTTTACAGGCTAACATATGAACTGCTATATAGGTACCTTCTAGAACAGACATGCATAACATAGGGGCTGATGGTGGTCCTTGCCTTGACTATATGTGTCTTCCTGGGAGAAGGATCTGGGGGAGTGAATGGAGAACCTTCTCTAAACCCCCTCTCCTGGCAATCATCTTTCCTTGGGGGTAGACCCAGTGGGGGTGATTCAGTGGAGACTGGGGGATACATTTAAGGCCATGGGGAGCCACACTTGGCCTCTAGGCTAGGGATCATGAACCTCTGACATAAATACATATTGCCAGCCCTTTCTCTCCTCTAAGGCCCATACAAGCCAACACAAGTGGAACAGAAGACTGCAGCGCCACATTAGTGATGGAGATCTATTTTGGGGCCATGGTCATTCATTTTCATTTCATTCATTCATTCATCATTTATTTATTATATTTCTATACCACCCCATAGCCAAAGCTCTCTGGGCGGTCCACAAAAATTAAATGGTAGTTTCACATATGATCCAGTAAATGGATCATATGTGAAACTACCCCAACCACAGATGCTGAAGAAGCAGAAGTAGATCAGTTCTATGAGGATCTGCAGTACCTACTGGATAATACACCAAAAAGAGATGTTATTTTCATTACAGGAGACTGGAATGCTAAGGTGGATAGTCAAACAACACCTGGAATTACAAACAAGCATGATCTGGGAGAACAAAATGAAGCAGGACATAGGCTGATAGAATTTTGTCAAGACAACTCACTGTGCATAACAAACACTCTCTTCCAACAACCTAAAAGATGACTTTATACATGGACTTCATCAGATGGTCGACACTGAAATCAGATTGACTACATCCTTTGTAGCCAAAGGTGGCGGCCATCTATGCAGTCGGTAAAAACAAGACCTGGAGCTGACTGTAGTTCAGATCACGAACTTCTTATTGCACAATTTAGAATCGGACTAAAGAGAATAGGGAAGACCCACAGATCAGTTAGATATGAGCTCACTAATATTCCTCATGAATATGCAGTGGAGGTGAAGAATAGATTTAAGGGACTAGATTTAGTAGACAGGGTCCCAGAAGAACTATGGACAGAAGTTTGCAACATTGTTCAGGAGGCAGCAACAAAAAACGTCCCAAAGAAAAAGAAAACCAAGAAGGAAAGATGGCTGTCTGCTGAGACACTGGAAGCAGCCCAAGAAAGAAGGAAAGCAAAAGGCAACAGTGAAAGGGGGAGATATGCCCAATTAAATGCAAAATTCCAGAGGTTAGCCAGAAGAGATAAGGAATTATTTTTAAACAAGCAATGCACAGAAGTGGAAGAAGATAACAGAATAGGAAGGACAAGAGACCTCTTCCAGAAAATTAGGAACATCGGAGGTAAATTCTAGGCAAAAATGGGTATGATCAAAAACAAAGATGGCAAGGACCTAACAGAAGCAGAAGAGATCAAGAAAAGGTGGCAAGAATATATGGAAGATCTGTATCTATAAGGATAATAATATCGGGGATAGATCTGATGGTGTGGTCAGTGAGTTAGAGCCAGACATCCTGAAGAGTGAGGTTGAATTGGCCTTAAGAAGCATTGCTAAGGCAGCAGGAGACAACAGTATCCCAGCTGAACTGTTTAAAATCTTGCAAGATGATGCTGTCAAGGTGATGCATGCCATATGCCAGCAAATTTGGAAAACACAAGAATGGCCATCAGATTGGAAAAAATCAACTTATATCCCCATACCAAAAAAAGGAAACGCTAAAGAATGTTCAAACTATCAAACAGTGGCACTTATTTCACATGCCAGTAAAGTAATGCTCAAGATCTTGCAAGGTATACTCCAGCAATTCATGGAACGAGAATTGCCAGATGTACAAGCTGGGTTTAGAAAAGGCAGAGGAACTACAGACCAAGTTGCCAATATCTGCTGGATAATGGAGAAAGCCAGGGAGTTTCAGAAAAACATCTATTTCTCTTTTATTGACTGTTCTAAAGCCTTTGACTGTGTGGATCATAACAAACTGTGGCAAGTTCTTGGGGGTATGGGGATACCAAGTCATCTTGTCTGCCTCCTGAGGAATCTGTATAACGACCAAGTAGCAATGGTAAGAACAGACCACGGAACAACGGACTGATTTAAGATTGGGAAAGGAGTACGGCAGGGTTGTATACTGTCACCCTACCTATTCAACCTGTATGCAGAACACATCATGCGACATGCTGGGCTTGATGAAGCCAAGGCTGGAGTTAAAATTGCTGGGAGAAATGTTAACAATCTCAGATATGTAGATGATACCACTTTGATGGCTGAAAGTGAGGAGGAGCTGAGGAACCTTATGACGAAGGTGAAAGAAGAAAGTGCAAAAGCTGAGCTGCAGTTAAACCTCAAAAAAACCCCAAGATTATGGCAACCAGCTTGATTGATAACTGGCAAATAGAGGGAGAAAACGTGAAGGCAGTGCAAAGATTTGTCTTTCTAGGTGCAAAGATTGCTGCAGACGCTGACTGCAGCCAGGAAATCAGAAGACGTTTACTTCTTGGGAGGAGAGCAATGACAAATCTTGATAAAATAGTTAAGAGCAGAGACATCACACTGACAACAAACGTCTGCATAGTTAAAGCAATAGTATTCCCCATAGTAACTTATGGCTGTGAGAGCTGGACCATAAGGAAGGCTGAGCGAAGGAAGATAGATGCTTTTGAACTGTGGTGTTGGAGGAAAATTCTGAGAGTGCCTTGGACTTCAAGAAGATCAAACCAGTCCATCCTCCAGGAAATAAACCCAGACTGCTCACCTGAGGGAATGATATTAAAGGCAAAACTGAAGTACTTTGGCCACATAATGAAAAGACAAGATACCCTGGAGAAGATGCTGATGTTAGGGAAAGTGGAAGGCAAAAGGAAGAGGGGCCGACCAAGGGCCAAATGGATGGATGATATTCTGGAGGTGATGGACTTGACCTTGGGGGAGCTGGGGGTGGTGACGGCCGACAGGAAGCTCTGGCGTGGGCTGGTCCATGGAGTCATGAAGAGTCGGAAGCGACTGAATGAATAAACAACAACAACAACAGTTTCACATATGCTCATTCATAACTCCATTCCATCCCATTTCCTTATTAATTTGCATTTGTTTAAAACACACCCACACACACATTCACACTTCGATTCATTACATTTTTTTTGAGCAAAGACTATATTAAAAAAATCAGAGAAATGTGGAAGTCCAAGGATAACTCTGTTCTCATCCACATATTAGGCCAAATAGTGTGAATTAGGTTGGTTCTCTTAAAAATGTGGAAGGAAGAAAATCTTTGAGCACTACTCTGTCACTGGGTTCAGAAGACACACCATGGCTCATTGTGGATTATTTAATCCATGATGAGCTGTGGTGCCTGCAGACTCCAGTCTGTATATCTAACCCCTACTCAGGGGTTGTTGTGTCTTGAGAACCCAGCTAGTGTGGGTTATGCAACTGCATATTAATTTTGGACTGCAAGCACCCAAGAGCTCCTTCAAAATTGAATTTGGCCCTTGGGCTAAAAGAGGTTCCTGACCCCCAAGCTAGTCCCCACCAGCTGTGCATTTCACAACCATTCAAGGGGTCTACGTATGTACTGATGCAAACACATAGAGCTCATCCATGCAGCGGGGGAGCTTGATTGTCCAGGATTGCCCCTTGCATGGTGAAGTACTACTAAGCACATATATTAGGCCCTTTTCAGTTTTCACATATGATGAATGCAGGGCCAGTAGGGGGGCCATGGCTGGCAGGAGGAAGGGCTAGCCAGTGTGTCCCCTTCACGTGCGCCTTTAACATGTTTGTATTTGAAATTCACTATGAACTCATAGGTTTGATTCTAACAGCAAAAGAAGTTCCTAGGTAAAAGGTGTTATGCTCTCACGCACACACAGCTTAGCTCCCTGCAGCCCTTTTCCCCCTTGCACATCTCCCTTCCAGAATCAGAACCTGGCAGAGAGAAAAGTCAAGCTGCAGGGATGTAAGCTGTGATGAGGATAGGATTCAGTGTTCCTCACCTGCATGCACCTTTATTTATTTATTTATTTATTTATTTATTTATTTCATTTCTATACCGCCCAATAGCCGAAGCTCTCTGGGCGGTTTGGACCTTTTGCTGTCCAAACTGGATTCTCCCACACTCTCACTTTATCAGTGACTGGGCCATATACTAGTGATGGGTAGAGAATCTTGTCATTTGTCATAGCTGACATCACAGAACATGGATCATAGCAGTCCATGAGAATTTAACCCAGTCATGCTCCACATGATATTTGCCCTAGCAACACAACTTGGCTGGCTGGGTGAATCACGGCACACCGTGTTGCCCATGGTTCTGTCACTGTGTCATGTTGCTGTGGCCCAGCAGGCAGATGACACAGAGGGGGCATTAGTTTTCCAGGCTGCTGCAGCAGCCAGCCAGCCAGCCAGCCGGCTTTTCTCTATGGTCCAAGAGTGACTGAGACAATGCCGGAAAAGTGAGAGCCTTGTGTGCTGTTGACACTAAACTTGATGAAAAGGAGTAGAATGGAGGGAGACAAAAGCAGAGCAAAGAAAGTGTCTGAAGAAAAAAGAGAGATGGGGATGCAGAGAAATCTGTGGGGTGGGAAAAAATAAAAGGGTTGAAAACCCCTTGTGGGGGAGGAGAGTTGTGAGGGTGGAGAGACTTGTGACCAAAATAGACATTACTTTAAATATATGTCTAGCATCTATGTTTTCTTCTCATTTTTTTTTATTCTGGAGTAGTCACAGGGGTCCCAATCTGGATCTTAAATGTCCCCCATCCCCCTACCCACAAGCCCAGTCTGGATCAGGGGCCCTTAAACTTCTCTAGAATAAGAATGGGAAAAAAATACATAGGTGATACACACACATTTAAAGTAGTGACTGTGTTGACACTTGTAGTAATAGAAAGAAGCGGACAGGGAACCACTGTTTTTAAATTTAAATGTTTTAATTTGTTGTAAGTTGCCTTGCATCTACTTCTTTTTTTGAGAAAGGTGTCTAAATAATAATAATAATAATAATAGTAGTAGTAATAGTGAGGGTTGCAAAAGCATCCTGCCACTTGCCATAACAAGGGTGGCGGGTGGGGGGAGTTGGTGAGTGTTCAAGTTGAATACTTGCAAAGGCTTGGAGTAGGGGGAAATGTTCTCTCTCCAGAATCACTTTCCACAAACCACCTGGTACCACAAACCATATGGTATCCTAACATTTCAATTAGATAATTGCCACTGCTGAGTTATACTCATAGCTTCCTTTTACAAAGTCTCTTTATGCAGCCTTTTACTCTTCTGCTGATGCAATGAGCTAAAGGCAGACCACCCCTGTAGCTCTCGACGGGAGTTCATCCGACTTCAGATCGTTTTCATTGCTAGCACAAAAGTGGTCAAAATGCAATTACTGTTTAAAAAGGATAATTGAACACATTAAGCAAATGTGGCTTGTGGTATAGTAGCTCAATAACACTGAATAGTGTGGTGGGAAGAAAGAACATGTAAGCCAAACAATACAGGTAGCATCATTTTAACACAAATGCTAAAACAAGTGAATAATACCTCCATTTGATGATTTAACTAACAAGGTGGAATTAAAAAACATTACCACCACTTAACGTTTTTAGTTAGCTACAGGGGGCTAAGACAGAAGTGATTGAATATCCAGAGAATTTACAGTTCAATAACAACAAGAAGAAATTTAGGACTGTACTTTTGATGTTTCATCATAGATTACCTTTCCCTTTTCACATTCAATTTAAGATTCTGTTACTTGTTTCCAAATGTACTAATTCTCTACCTCAGAGGTCCTCAGCACAATGCCCCTAGCAGCTGCGGGCACCTCCAATGGGTCTTGCAAAGCTCTTCACTCCCTGCCCCCTTCAAAAAAAAAGAGAAAGGAAAATAAAATAAAAATGGAAAAACCTTATGGCACCAGGTTCTCTTTCCTGTTCCTGGCCTGCAGCAGCTGTTTTGTCACCAGGAAGAGGAAACAAGGCAAAGGGGTAAGGGGGGAGAAACAGTGAGCTAAAGAGGTGGTGGTGGGGTGGGAAATAGCAAGGCTAGAGGCTTGGAGTGGAGAGAAAGAGCAAGAAAAAGGGGTGAGTGGGAAAGACAGCAAAGCTAGAGGCTAGTAAGGGATAGAAAGAAGAAAGCTAGGGAAGGGGAAAGGAGAGAAATTGTGAGGAAAGGGGTTGGGGAAGAGAAATAGCAAGGCTAGAGGCTGGGAGTGGGGAAAGAGAGAGATCAAGAGAGCACAAAGGGGAGAGGTCTGTGTGGTCAGAAGAAGATTGGGTGGGTCACCCCCAGCCTCTATCCTCACTATTTCTCTCCCTGCCACACACCTCTTGAATAGCCAGGCCCCCATAGCAGCCATTATGTGACCAGCCACATCCTCCATGGGAGGCATCTTGTGGTGGTGCCCACAGCAGTTTACTAAATTCTCAAATGTGTCACAGCTCCAAAAATGTTGAGGACCTCAGCTCTACCTTTTCTAAACTTATTAAATCTCTAACTCTGTCACTGGCCACACATTAGGAGTAGGTTATGTCACATCACTGGGAATCTCTATGCTTGGCTCTGCCTCCCTGCCTCATTGCTCCATGTTGATACTAGTAGGCAATAATATCAGCTCCTTTAAACCAACCAGGTCAGTGTTTAGCTTCCTGGCAAAGCAGCAGACAATTTCATGTTATTGTTATATGATCTTAAAGTTCCTGCATTCTGTTCGAACAAGTCCCACTTTGTTCTCTTTGCATTTCTTTTTTAACCATTTACAGTGAAACTGTAAGAACCTGATGGGTTGTATTCAATGTTAGCCTATAATCCCATTCATTCCAATGGGTCTACTCTAAGTAGGACTAACAGCGAATACAACCTGATGGGACTACTTTTGAAGATATTTTTAATGCCATTCTATAAGAGAAAGGCAATTCCCACAAATACTTGAATTCTACATAAAGTATATACTGTATATCATTGTATTATACTGTATGGTATACCAGCCTTCCCCAACCTGGTACTCTCCAGATTTTTTAGACTTCAAATCCCATCAGCATCAGCCAGTTAGGTGGAGAATCAGTTATCCCTGCACTAAAATGTGCATTTGTGCAAAATCACTATATTCCGGTACATTGCTATATGAACGTTTTAGCTATATATGGGGGTAACGCATGTTTTAGCGATATACAGTGATTTTGCACAAATGTGCATATGTGCAAATGCACATTTTAGTGATACGGCGATTTTTCCACATTTTTTGGCATTTTTATTGATCTTTTGCTTATTTTTGTAATGGAATCAGAAAGAAGGAAGAAAATGGCCACCAATGGCCATCAGCACCCCTGTTCCTGTAATGGCTGTGTGAGCCACTGAGGCTGCTGGTATGCATGATGGAGCAGTTGGAGGACTGCAGGAGGGAGGGTGATTAGAGAGTGGTTAGGCTGACCACACAGCAGGCCATGGTTATCTGCATGTGTGGCAGGGGCTCTTGCAGTGGTTAGTGCGAACCACCCTGCACTGTAGTTACCTAACCACCCTGTCCCAATGTGTGTCTGAACAGGGTCAACATGTTTTAACATATTGTATTTTATATTGTAACACCCAGAGAACTTTGGCTACTGGACAGTATAGAAACGTAATGTAATAAATGAATGAAAAGCCTAACATGTACTTTGTGTGATACGACTGTGCTGTACAGGTGTGTGATGAGGGATCACACCATCAGAGCAGTGCCACTGGTAATTGCTACATCAACCTTTGGTTAAGGAGTGACGTTCTAGCACTAGGTATCCTTATGCCTAGTACCTGTCTAGTAAAACAGGATCCTTTGAGTATCATGCAATGGCACAAAGATGGAGTTAGAGAAGTCTTCTTTTTTGTAGAACTCAATTTACAGTGAACTTGAAGAACATGCCAATGTAGTTGTTGTTGTTCAGTCGTTCAGTCGTGTCTGACTCTTCGTGACCCCATGGACCATAGCACGCCAGGCCTTCCTGACCTGCGCTCTCTCCCGGAGTGTGCTCAAGTCCATATTCATTGCATCGGTGATGCTATCTAGCCATCTCATCCTCTGCCATCCCCTTCTCCCTTTGCCTTCAGTCTTTCCCAGCATCAGGGTCTTTTCCAGTGACTTTTCTCTTCGCATTAGGTGGCCAAAATATTTGAGCTTCTGCTTCAGTATCTGTCCTTCCAATGAGCACTCAGGGTTGATTTCCTTTAGGATGGACTGATTTGGCCTCCTTGCAGTCCACAGGACTCGTAAGAGTCTTCTCCAGCACCACAGTTCGAAAGCATCGATTCTTCGGCGCTCAGCCTTCCTTACAGCCCAGCTCTCACAGCCATACATAGTGGTAAAACTAATCCTTTCAGAATCAGTGCTGAAAGATAATGCAATTTGAAAGCACAAAGTTACTCTTCAAAGGATAATAAAACTCACTGATGATAGGAAAGGACAAAAAAAAAAAAAGAATAAAGAGAGATGCCTGGAAGCTAAAGCATTAAACAAGAATAAAATGGGGGAAATATAAAACAAAAGACCACTACTACCATAAAAAGGTAGATAAGAAACATGACATGAAGAGTAACCAAATGAGACAGAAGAATACTTTAAAAGAAGCAATCTCCTTGCAAAAACCAGTGAGGGAAAAATGAACAGTGTCATAAAATGGAATACAGATAGTGATTTATTGTCTATGGATGCTGTATTAGACTGAGCAAATATAACAACATCTCAAATTCTTTCTTGAGCAATGACAAATATATTTTTTTAGAAGTGAAAGCACATCAGTTCAACAAACCTTCCCTAGCACACAATCTTTTTCATACATTTAATTTTCAAACATTACATTAGATGACAAATACCATGCCCTCCTCTCTCTTCTGTCATTCAGGGAAATCACTGAGCAGCAAAAACCTGATAAGAACACAGAAGGACAGAAAGAGAAACACAGACAGCAGCTCATGTCCTTCTTGTTCATAGAGAAAGAGTAAAATAAAGAGTAGAATGCATGTCAGTCAAATTGCTTTAGATACCACCTGAATTCCATGTGCTTCCCATTCTTCTTTCATTTAGGACCAATTTATATGGCTTCTTTGTTTGGTGAAAAAGCAATGGCTTCCACCTTACGTGGGAGCCCTCTCTGTAAGGTACATGAGCAGGGGGACAGGAGGCAAGCAAGATCATTCACCATAATGCTGTGGGGTTCTGGGGCAGTTGGCTCACGCTGCCCCTGGGAAGCCAATCAGAATGTGGGGTTGGCGGGGGGGGGAGGGGCGCAAGGCTTTCGGGAATACCAGAAGGAGAACTTTCTCCTTTTCGTCCACCTCTGGGATATAAATGTGGGGCCTGAGCCACAGCTTTGGCATTGTAGCCGCCAACTCTCCCACCCACACACACTTCGAGTTAGATACCCTCATCTTGCTAGGGACTGAAGTTAGGTGCCAACTGATGGGACTGGGAAGGAATTTTACCCTATTCCTTGTCAGTAGAAGAGCCAATCTAGAAAGAGAGGGTCAGTTTGTGCTGGAAGGAATAACATTCTCTCTGAAAACACATCATGGAGCCAGTGTGAAAGAACATCCCTGTGGTGTCTGTCTTTTCCACATTGCTGCTGTAGTATTGCTGATCCTGTAGATCTTCCAGATTGTATAGAAAGCTTCCATGCCAGCAGGGTACATTCCTAGGAGTGGTTCAAGCTAGCATAGAAATTATCCAGAATAACTATGTGATGATCTGCCTATATGCTACTGAATGGGCAAATGGAAACACCACTGGGATCATTTCAAACCAGCTCCACACGGTAAGCGTAAGATGAAGAAATCCTCTATGGGCCACTTCATACATTTCACAGCTCTCATAGTAGCAGGGTTAAAGTGTTACAGCTGCAGAAATGATTTTAGTAGCTCACTCATGGAGGTTGTAGCTTAATCAATTCTCACTGAAGAGCTGGAAGCATCATTCCAGCACTTCCCTGGCAAACCAGACCTACAGAGTATTTCAGCCTCCTCTGTGATCCCTGCTTGGCCACCTGGCTGACAAGGACAAGCACCATCTGTTAAGGCCATTTCCCAAAATAAGCATAGCAGTGTCTCATGAAAACAGTAGAGGTACGAAACTCACTTACCTTTTCACAGAATTTTTCGTGGTGGGGGGGAGGCGCTCCATCCCTCCCCCCGGAATCCTCGATGGGAGGGAGGCGATCTGGTCTTCCCCCCCAGAATCCTGCCTGGCCGGCTCCGCTCCGTCGGATTTCCGGCTGCGGACGGGCTGCTGCAGATGCAAATGGCGGCCGCCATAGCAGCCGCCATTTGTGTCCAGACAGGCTGCCGTGATAGGCTACGTAAGTATTTACATAGCCTATCATGGCTACCCCCCCAAAAAAAAACCCAGTGTACGCCCACTACGCTATTTGCATTCCCCTTTTTTTCGCCCTAATAGCCAACGTAAATATTTACGTAGGCTAGAACGGCGAAAAATAGGGAACGCAAATGGCGGGTGCCGTAGCCGCCATTTGCGTACACTGGGTTTTTTTTGGGGGGGGTTAGCTGTGATAGGCTACGTAAATACTTACGTAGCCTATCACAGCTGCAAGGACGCCAATGGCGGCCGTGGCAGCCCTGCCGCGGCCAGCCAGGAGACCAGCCGCTGGAGCCGCCGCTGGAGCCGCCGCCGCTGCCGAATCCACTGCATTCGCCTCAGGTAAGTTCCGTCCCGGGGGATTCGGGGGGGGGGGCGGGGGGACAGAAGGACATTCCACCACAGATTCCAGGGGAATCCGTGGCGGAATTCTCTGCCATCCCTAGAAAACAGTCCCATTTTTTCCCTATGATATTTTTTCCTTATTGTATGCTACACTGTCCAGGATCTCAGGAAGCTACTTCTGTCTGGACAAGCCACTATAGAAGATGTTCAAATAGGATTTTACTGATTTAGGAAATCTTACTATGATTCTGTTTGAGAACCCTTGCTTTTAAGCGGTATGACTAATAGTGCTACTAAATCTAATTAAAATGGAACAGAATCCATGGTGAGAACACCACAGGAAAGCAAGTATCAAACCTGAAGTAAAAAATAGCAGCTATTCCACAGTGAAGCAAAGCAATGAACAACATATTAATAAGCAACCTCCAGTTATCAATACACTGAGAGCATAATGAATCAAAGAGCTGGATTTGTAACGACATGTGCGCATGTCTAAAAAATGCTCTCCCCTGTCTCCCAAGATATAGGGAAGGGGTAGGCAACCTGGTGCCCTCCAGATGTTTTGGATTACAGGTCTCATAAACCCCAGCCAGCATGGCCAATGGTCAGGGATTGTGGGAGTTGTAGTCCAAAACAGCCAGAGGGCACCAGGTTGTCTCTTCTTGATGTGTACTCTTCCTGTCTTGTGTACAGCCTCTTTAAGAGGCAAGCCCAGTGGGCCTCAGAGATCATATGGAATAAAAAGGAATGCTTTCACTTTTGAGGAGAAGCCAGTGGGAGCTATTGGGTCTGTGTAACCTGCTGAGAGACCAGGACAATCCTGGGCCTCTATGACTGTACCAGTTACCAGGGACAATTGCTCAGTTAAGGTGTTAATGCTGCTCTTACAAGTCGAACTTCTGTTGGGGGGCAGGGGGAAGCTGCACTGGGGGTGGGGGGCTGCATGCCACATGTATGGGCCACATGTTACCCACCCCTGTTTTACATTCTATGAAATGTTCCATAAACCACCACACTCCTCAACCAAGAAAAGAGACATAGAGAAGACGAGATTCTCATTTCCCTTCTCCCCCCCCCTTAAACAAGAAAATAAAAAAAATTCAAAACTGCTGCTCTGAATTCAGCTCTCAAAATTTGTGTCACAAATGTTCTAATAAACAACAAGATTCTAGTCAATATTGAAAGACAGAAACAACCACCAGACTGGAAACACTGTTTAACAAATCGCTATATAATACATATATATTACACAATATTTACATGCAGTGTGCATAATGTATTTTTTTCATACCAAAAATAGAAGGCTTTCACAACCATATGTTCTGGTGGAAAGCCCTATATTACACATCCTGTGCATATTAAAGACTGAGATATTATGGAGTTTTATATGGCAATTACAATAAAAGACAGGCTCACAATAATTGTACAAACTGTGCATAATTAAGACTGTTCTTCATTATGCACAATTTGTGTAATTATTGTGAGCCTGTCTTTCATTATAATTGTAATATCAGACTCAATAAGACCTCAATCTTTAATATGCACAGGATATGTAATATAACATTTTCCACAAGATCTTATGGCTGTGAAAGCCTTATATATTTGGCATGAAAAATAATTATTATGAACAAATGTTCTAATTCCACATATACAGGACCATATTAATCAGTTAATTGGAATAACAACTGATTTAGTCCACCAGGTTGGTCATAAACTTGGCTTTAAAAGGGGATTAGATAGGGATGGGGGGGAATTCTGCCATGGACCTCAATCAGGCTGGATTCCAAGAATCTGGCCCCATTGGGGCCCATAGCAGAATGGAGCACTCACCTCCGTCTCCCCCCAGAATCCATCCAGGTCGGCTTCCTCTGTGCATTGATCCTGTGGAGCCGGCCACCTGCTCCGCATCACTGGCGATACAGCCGGCAGCCATTGCCATGTCATGTCACTGTGCTAAGTCTCCGGACGCAAATGGCATAGTGGCAAATGGCCTGAATTCAGCCATTTACAGCTGCATTTAGGTTAATCTACCAGCTTTGTGGCCACAAATGGTGTCCACTATTCCATTTGCGTCCCTGTTTTTTCACGTGATAGGCTAGGCAAATATTTGCATAGCCTATCGCGTGAACAGGGAAGCAAATGGCATCCACTATGCCATTTGTGTCCCTGTTTTTTCACGCAATAGGCTACGCAAAAACAGGGACACAAGTGGATGCCATTTGCGGCCGTAAAGCTGATAGATTAACCTAAATGCAACCCTAAATGGCTGTATTTAGGCTAATCTAACAGCTTTACAGCCACAAATGGCACCCACTATTTCATTTGCATCCGGAGACCTAGCACAGCGATACAACACAGCAATGGCTGCTGGCCGTATCGCCAGCGATGAGGAGCAGGCGGCTGGCTCCGCAGGATCAATGTGGAGTGGAGTTGAACTGGACGGATTCCGGGGGGAGGGACAGATCACCTCCCTCCGCCTGCGGAGCCTCCCAGCCGGAACGGGGTAAGTTATCTTACCTGCACTTTCCTTGAACTCGTGTCTGCCATGAATCATGTACCTTCATATAGGATTACCCAGATTGCTTTCTTGAGTGGACTTATCCTGACTCTTGAACCCTTGCCTGGACTTATTGTGACTCTTGGACATCAAGATCCTGACATAAAATCAATTGCTGGACATGATCTTAAACTGTGTGTAAATTCTAGCCTTGGAACTTCATTTGGAACAAAGTCTTAACTGCCTGAAATACTTCCTTGCCTGGATTCATCATAAATCGTGGATCCTTATCTGTTTAAATCCTGTACTGTGTAATCCATGATCTATACTATCTTGCTGGCCTATGACTGTGAACTTTGGACCCTTGTCTGCTTTGAGTCTCATACCATGAGCTGGTGCAGAAGCAGAAAATCCTTTGTTGGGAATGTCATCTTTCTTTGCCTGGAATGCTTTCTTGTTTGGACTTATCATGTACTTTGGATCCTTGTCTGCTTTGAATCCTGCATTGCGTGATCCATGATTTGAACTATCTTGTGGGTCTTTGGATTCTAACTTGATACTGTGGGGATACTAGCCTTAGAACTGTTTCTTAAACTAAGCAACATCTGATTTATGGAGGGTTGTAACCATTATGTTTCTACCATGGGGTCTAAGAAGTCATGCTGTGTAACCTGATCTACTGCAATAAAAGACCTCACTGCTATTTGTGTCTCCGTGTAAGCTTGCCAGCGTGAAGCAGAAAGGCGGGTCCCAACAATCACTCCAAGTAACCAATCCTTCTGAACAGAGCCCACTTGGCTCTATGATATGCCAGAGATTTTAATCTGACTTCAGGCAAACTGGGTTTGGCACTGAAACATTTATTTTATGTATGGCATTTCTATATGGCCTTTCTGGAACCACTCAAGGTGGTTTACAAAAATTCAACAATCAAACATAATAAAAAAATAAAATCATTGTAAAATGTTACAAATTTTAAAAAGTATAACAATTTGAAAAGCCAAATTAAAAAGATGTGTCTTGACCCCCTTCCTGGATGCAGAGAGAGAGAGAGTGGAGACCAGGCACAACTCCAGAGGGAGTATGTTCCAGAGTCTGGGAGCAACACAGGAGAAAGCTCTGTCCCGCATGTCTGACAAGCAGGCCTCTGTAAGTGATGGTGTCTGCAAAAGGGCCTCTCATGCAGATCTTAGTAACCAAGCAGATTCATAGTGAGATAGGTAGTCCTGTAGATACCCGGGCCGTAAGCCATTTAGAACTTTAAAGGTTAAAACAAACAGCTTGAATTGAGTATGGAAAACAGGTGACAAATAGCCTTAGGTTGCCCTGATATGACCTGTGCCTGGAGAAAGACAGGAGAATGTGATCCCTACAGCAAATGTTAATCTTTTGTTCTTACTTTAACTTGCTTTGCTTTTCTAAAATGGCAGGAGCCCAGAGGATAGGAGGAAGCAATTTGGTGTTTTGTTTTGTTTTAAAAAATAAAGATGTTATTTTATTTTATTTCAATTCTGATGTTACCTTTTGAGCTGGCTTTAGCACTGCTTCAGAAAAGATTGTCTTTTACAGATGAGGGCTTATAATCTAGAGATATCTAGAAACAACTACATTTTCAACAGCATGCCTCAGTCCTTAAAGAGATGCTTCCTTGTGCTAGAACAGAAATTGTGAGGTCTGGGATGACATCTAAGATTTGCTAAATCCTTCTGCATAATAACAACTCCCTCCCACCCCCTGCCCACCCTGCAAATGTACAAATAATTGCAGTTTTGACTGGAGACAACTGTCAGGCAACATGATGCATCTTTTTATTTGGCCCTGCTTCCCAGCACAGATACTGTGAATAATTTCCCCCTGTTCATGTAATGGAATGTAATTATTTGCCCTGACAGCACCTCTAGAAAATCAATAGCTCCAGCATCAGCGGATGATCCAAAATGAATAGATGGCATGGTAGTTGCACATTTCAGACAAGAGATAGGAACAGAGCCCTTTGGGTCACTATCCACCTCACTGGATTTTATAGTTAGAAATAATTAACAAGCTCACTATGAAAACTCCCCCCTCCGCCTTGCCACCCACACACGCTTACAAATAAGGTGATCCTATAATAGCACTAACAAAACCACATTCAAAAAATAGCATTGAAAGGGGGAAATAGACTGTGAAATCATTGAATCATAGAGTTATAGAGTTGGAAGGAACTTTGGATGTCACCTAGTCTAACCTTCCACTTGCAGGGTGCAGCCACATTATCTCTGTCAGAAGGGCAGCCCTGAGACCACCTTGTACTTTTTGAAAAGTACATACAGGTAAAAAGTTTTTACAAATTTAACATTTGGTTAAACCATGTATGTGTGGGGTTCCCCCCCCCCCATAAAACATCCATGTGGAAACAGGATAGGCCAGACCTTGGACTGGGGTGCATGTGGGTATGGGCAGGAACCATCTTAGTTTGTTCATCCATCCCTGCATAACATAATGCTGTACACTTGAACACTGTAATTGTGAAGATGCTGGCATGGGGTTGCAATTAGATGTTTCACAACTGTGAATAAAAGAGCATCTAATGCAGGCCTATATGTAATGTAGGCCTGGACATGAGAAAGGGCCTTCTTGGTGGCTGCTCCCTGGCTATGGAACTTTCTACCAAGGAAGGCTAGGTTTGCTCCTTCTCTTTTGTCTTTCTACGAGCGGGCAAAGCAGGCCTTTGGCATGTAAGATGATCTGTTTCATTGGGTGCTGCTTTTATTCTTTAATGTTGTGTTTGTTTCTATTGTGTTTTTAGTGAATTTGCATAATGATTGCTTTAACTATGATTGTTTTATTTTATATTTTTATTTTTAAATTTTGATTCTTATTATTGTTAGCTGTGTTGAGCCCCATTTCCTTAGTGGAAAGGGAGTGCATAAATCAAATAAATAAATAAATAAATAAATAAAGATTTAAGGTAGGTCCAGTTGGTGCCCAATTTGTGATCAGGGCGGGATCCCACCCTCATGACCAAATTACTTAGTGAGTCTTTGGAAGGTTTGGCTTTCCTCTGTACATTATGCTGTGGTATACTTGCTTCCATGTTCTGCTCTGCATTATCACCAAGGGTTCAAAGTAGCCTACCAGACAGGGTACCTAAATTAAAGGAATGTGTTTTAACTCAAAACTACTTTTAAAAAGGAATTAATCACCAATAAATACGAATTAACCCAGCCTTAACAGTTTATGATAATAAATGCTAACCTCCAAAAATACAAGAATGAGAGCTAATTCAAATAGCATTACAGTCTCCTAAACATCTCTAAATGCCTTTCTAAAGAGGAACACTTTAAATTGCTTCCTGGGGGGTGTTTCTACCAGCAATTTACTCCGAGCTGGCTGCGTGTTGAGGTCATTAGGGATACATGATGTCATGGCCATCCAGCAGCCGCCCCAGAGCTTATCAGGGAAAAACTAGATTTCCTGAGACTGCTTGAAGTCCAAGGCTGTGTTTCCACGACAATGGAAGGAGAAGCAAATGGAAGAGTACCGGATTTTTTTTAAGGAATCAGCTTTGCTGCACTTTGGTCTATGCAGGGCTCCATGAGCAGATTCTCTGCACCAGTAAAAATTGCTTCAGAGAACATACTTCCTGGTGGGGGTGGGGGTTGGAGTGAATGTCATCTGACTGGCAGGGGCTGCTCAACCAATAAGAGAGGCTCCCCCTCTCTCCCTCCCTTTCTCTTTTCCCCTGAAAGTCCAGATGCACTTACATTTCAGGAGCAAGCCTCATTGAGCACAGTGGAAGTTACTTCTGAGTAGACACACATGCTTGTGCTGGGAAAGGGTGTGGGAGAACATGAAGACAGGAAACCAGCCCCCATTTGAACCCACAGGATCTCTGTAACAAAGAGTCAAAGTAGTTACTTCTTAAGGCAATAAACCAAA
This sequence comes from Heloderma suspectum, assembly GCF_057233095.1. Lineage (NCBI taxonomy): Eukaryota > Metazoa > Chordata > Lepidosauria > Squamata > Helodermatidae > Heloderma > Heloderma suspectum. The sequence continues at coordinate 91,080,957 of NC_139461.1, forward strand.
AAAAGGAGAATTGGGGCCTCGAAATCGTGCTTTACTGCTCTTAGAGAATTGGGCTTTAAACTGTGCCATGACATTGAGTGGGATCTCTGAAAGCTCTGATGTGGGCATTCAGGGGGCAAGCCTCATTGACCACAAAGGGAGCTACTTCTGAGCAGACACTAATGGATTTGTTGCGGGAAAGAGCGGTAAACACAAAGATGGAAACCAGACCCCATTTGAATCCACAGGATCTCTATTAAACCAAACATAGAAGAATTCGAGCCTTGAGATCACGCTTTACTGCACTTAGGGAATTGGGCTTTAAACTGTGCCATGTCATTGAGGGGGGTCTCTATAAGTTCTGATGTGGGCATTCAGAGGGCAAGCCTCATTGAGGACAATGGAAGCTACTTCTGAGCAGACACTAATTGGTTTGTGCAGGGTTGGGAAACACACAGGGAACACCTCTTGACTGGGGTCACAGTGAAAGGCACACCTCTGGGCAGGGCTAGCATACCTGAGGTAAATGTGGGGGTTGGGGCACCCAGTATTCAGAAAAAAAAGGAACGCAAATAGCACCCACTACGCTATTTGCGTTCCCCTTTTTTATCGCCGTAATAGCCTACGTAAATATTTACGTAGGATAAAATGGCAAAAAATAGGGAACGCAAATGGCAGCTGCCACCATTTGCATACGCTGGTTTTTGCTTTGTTTTTGGCTTGGCTTGCCATGATAGGCTATGTAAATACTTAAGTAGCCTATCACATGGCAAAGACCAGGATGCAAATGGTGGCCGCGGCAGCCGGTCGAAAGGCCAGCCACCAGCGCCGGAGCTGCCACCGGAGCTGCCACCGCTGGACATCCACCCCAGCTAAGCTTCGTCCCGGGAGGAATCTGTGGGGGGGGGGCGGCCGTTCCGCCACAGATTTCGGGGGGCCGAATGCCAGTGCATTCAGCCTCACTGAAATCCGTGGCGGAATTCTCCGCCATCCCTAATGCTGAGTGCATTTGGCCCCCCAAAATCCATGGCAGAACGAAGCCCCCCGCTCCCCACCCCGCGAAATGGGCCCAGAATGGAGCACCTACCTGCTGACGTCCGCGCTGCATTGCGAATGGCGGCTGCATCTGCGGCCACCATTCGCTTCTTCCATATAGCCGTGATAGGCTACGTAAATACTAAGGTAGCCTGTCACGGCTAATGCAGGGATGCCATTTGCATCCCTGCAGAAGCCGTGATAGGCTACGTAAGTATTTACATAGCCTATCACGGCAAAAGTAAGGGAATGCAAATGGCGGCAGCTATGGTGGCCACGATTTGCGTTCCCTTTTTTTTGCCGTGTGATAGTCTACATAAATATTTACATAGCCTGCTATGACAAAAGAGACAGGCGCAAATGGCATAGTGGCCGCCATTTGCGCTCCCCTTTTTTTTTTTTTTTTGCTGTAATAGGCTATGTAAATATTTATGTAACCTATCACTGCAAAAAAAAAAGGGGAACGCAAATGGCAGCCGCTGTGGCTGCCGCCGTTTGTGTTCACTGTGTTGTTGATTTTTTTTTGCTGTGATGGGCTACATAAATATTTACGTAGCCTATCACGGCAAAATACAGGGACGCAAATGGTGGTGGCTACGGCAGCTGCCATTTGCATCCCTGCAGGCTGCCCACTGGCTGGATGTCCGGCTGTGGGCAGCCCCGGCCAGCGGCTCCACGGAATCTCCGGAGAGAATTTCGGGGGGAGGGACGGAGCGCCTCCCCCCCACCGCGAATGTCACCTTTCGAAAAGGTAAGTGACTTTCGTACATCCCTAAATTGCTGAAAAGGGACAGCTTCCAACAAGAGCCAAGCTGCTGTGTTTCACTAACTCCAGCTTCCATAGCAGCCTGAAGGGCAGCCCCACATAGAATGCATTGCAGTAATCCAGTCTTGAGGTTACTAGTGGCTATGTCACTGTGGCCAAGCTATCCCGGTCCAGGAGAGGCCGTAGCTGGTGAACCAGCTGAAGCTGGTAAACGGCACTTCGAGCTGCTATGGCCACTTGGCCCTCCAGCAACAATGATGGATCTAGGAGTAACCCCAAGCTATGGACCTCATCTTTCAGAGGGAATGCAACCCCTCTGAGAACCCATGTGGTATAGTGGTGAGAGTGTTGGACTGGGAGCCAGGAGATCCAGGTTCTAGTCCCCACTCAGCCATGAAAGATCACTGGGTGACTTTGGGCTAGTAAAAGACTCTCAGCCCAACCTGTCAGGATTCTCTTAGCCCCCATTTTACTTCAGCGCCCAAACATACACAGATGAGAGGCTTCAGTCTACAGCTTTTAATCCATTGCCTCACAGGGTCATACAGATGCAAATTCTCAGAGACTCTCTGTCTACAAAGGAATGCCTTCAGGGGATTCAAATGGAATCTATGAGAGTTGCCCGCCATTTGAAGAGGGAGGTGGTCTCGCTAGCCTAACTTAAGTTGGGGAGATCCCTCTCTTGTTGTGAAGCCTCTAAATAGGGATGTCAGAGAATTCCGCCACCAACTGAAATGGGATCGAATTCCCTTCAGTCCGTGCCACGGAATCCTCTGCGAAACGGCACCACGAGGTCCTGCGGAGCCAGCAGTCATGCGGCTTTTCTTTCGTCGTTTGCAAAGAGTCATGAAATTTTTGTAAATAAAAATGCAAGGTAGAATATTTCAATAATAAATATGTAAGGTTTTTTTTTTAAAAAATGAACTGTGCTCACCACCTTGTTTGTGGGTGTTCTTTTTCAATTGAAATGCTCTGTCTCCGTTTACCTTCAGCTAAAACACTTCCTCCTCCTAGGGGCTTCCCCAAACAAGGCTGTCCTATGTGTGCCTGAGCGATGCACTCTTTGTTTAAAGCAACGCTGTTTTAAAGAAAGGAAAAACCTTTTAAAATGACCATGCCGGTCTGGAGCCTTTCACGAGGTATTATTCCCCCTGCTAAGCTTTATATTTCCACATCCAGCCTTGTTGGTGACATTGTGAGGCTAAAATGGAGAGGAGAACCAACTCTGTTCATGTCTACTCAGAAGGAAGTCTTACTGAGTTCAATGCGACTTACTCCTACACATGTCAGCACCCCACTTGCCCCCAGCTCAGCTTTGTATTTCCACATCCAGCTCATTAGCAAACCTCCTGTTAGTTATCTCACTGGGTGACTTTGGGCTGGACTCTCACCACTACACCATACTTCTGTTATATGAAACTCATGAAGAAAAAGAGACAGTATAATGGAAAGTTCTTTCTGAAGCAGTCACATTTCACTTGTACAAATGCAGCATGAAGGGAAAGATCAGCAACCTTCTCTTTGTTTGCACACTCAGCACATGCTCAGGGAATGGACAAAATGAGGAATAAACATACCAGGAAGTATGAAGAACTGTATTCTTCCATTATGTGTGTGTATGTGTGGGGGAGATTCTCTCTCAGTCCAGCTGGTTCCCTGGAACCCCCCCCCCCATTCACCCAAAGGTCTTCTGAGATAACTAACAGGAGGTTTGATCATGAGCATGGTCATTTTAAAAGGTTCTTTCTTTCTTTCTTTCTTTCTTTCTTTCTTTCATTCAAACAGCGTTGCTTTAAACAAAGAGTGCATAGCTCAGGCACACCTAGGACAGCCTTCTTTGGGGAAGCCCCTAGGAGGAGGAAGTGTTTTGCCTGAAAGTAATTACTGCACGTCAGGGCAGGGGGGAAAATACATAAATATCTACGAAAAATAGCCTTTCTTACGGAAGTTATGCAGACTCACAGAGATGGCTGGGCACTGGAATTACGGCTGTCGGTACGGATTTATCTTCATAATTTTTGGAGCGGAAAAAAAAGAGGAGAATTCCGGGGGCTTGTGAACGACGGTACGGAGCACTGGCCGCAAACTGCGGAAGTCAAGTGGCACAGAAGGTACACAATTCATACATCCCTAGCCATGGACTCCAGTGAGGCCGGATTCTTTAGAATCCGCCCCCCTGGAATCCATGGCGGAATGTCCTCCCCCCCCCCACCCCACGGAATCCCCCCGGGACGGAGCTTACCTGGAGGAGGATGCAGCTCCAGCGGTGGCAGATGTGGTGGCAGCTCCTCCAGCAGGTCTTCCTGCCGATGCCGAGCTGCTGCAGCTGCAAACGGCGGCTGTCGTAGCGGCCGCCATTTGAGTGGCTGCTTTAGTGTGATAGGCTACATAAATACTTATGTAGCCTATCACAGCAAAGAGCAGGGGCACAAATGGCAGCTGCTATGCCATTTGCGCCCCTGCTCTTTGCCGTGATAGGCTATGTAAGTATTTATGTAGCCTATCACGAAAAAGGCAGCCACGCAAATGGCGTAGCAGCTGCCATTTGCATGGCTGCCTTTTTCATGATAGGCTACGTAATTACTTACGTAGCCTATCATGGTTGGCAGCCACGCAAATGGCGGCTGGCGTAGCGGCCACCATTTGCAGCCGCAGGAGCCAGGCAGCAGCTGGAATTCCGGCTGCAGTCAGCCCTGGCCTGTGGCTCCATGGAGTCTCCATGGTGCGGAGCCAGCTGGGGAGGATTCTGGGGGGGGGGAGATGCGCCTCCCCCCCCCATGGATGGCCCCAGTGGAACCGGGTAAGTGTTTCGTACACCCCTATCTCTAAGTGCAGCTTTTCACGCAAGGCCATTCGGGCAGACCATCTATGTTCTGCCCCTGCCTTCCCTCTCTTTGCTCTGTGCCTGCATCTGGCATCTATTAGGTCATCCTCCCCAAACCCCAGCTCCTCTTGTTTGCTGCCTCTCATGGGGGGGGGTGAGGAGGGACCCTCATGCTCAGCCATCTGGACATTCATAAACTGAGAAGAAGGCCTACTCATATCTGGACTAGCCTGGGGAAACACCTCCCTCATGTTTGATGGTTCTCCTTTAGAATCTGAACTGCTATCCCACTCCCTGCACTCAGAAACATCCCTGACTCAACCTACCTCGCAGGGTGGTTGTTGTGAGGATAAAACAGGGAGGAGGCGAAAGAGAATATAAGCTGCCTTGGGTTTCTTGAAAGAGGGGGAAAAAGGAGGGATATAAATGCAATAAATAAATAAACCCCATTCAGAACAGGCAATGAGTCTATGTCCTGGATCCGGAAACCACTCACCCACATGGCTTCCATCTTGCCAGGATTCAGTTTCAGTTTATTGGCCCTCATCCAGCCCATTACTGCATCTAGGCACTGATCCAGGACTTGTACCACCTCTCCTGAATCAGATGTCACAGGGACATAGAGCTGTGTGTCACCAGTGTGTCACCCTCTCTCAATAAAGGTCATCCATCAGGATGACCCAGACTGATTCAGCCCTGTAACCATATCAAAGCCTAGATTGGAATGGGTCTAGATAAGCAGTATCCTTCAAGAGTGCCTTTAGTTGCTCCACCATGACCCATTCAAGCATCTTCTCTAGGAAATGGGTATTTGCAACTGGGCGGTAGTTGTATAGTACCATTGGGTAGAGATGTCACAAGCACCAGTGTGGGGGGTGGAGTCCAACAGACTCCACTCCACTCCGCCCTCTGGACGAGGCTTGCCAAGCCCCCACCCGCTAAGCTGAGAGAGGTGCCGGGACTTACCAGTTCTGCCCGCGAGTGCCCACAGCTGTCTGTCCTCTGTGTGAGTCACGCTACCATACATAAAAATGGCAACTTGCTATTTTTCATGAATTAAATCTAGCGCACAATGGCTGGCACTTTCTGGGCAACCATTGTGCACAAGATTTAATTTACAAAAAATAACGAGTCGCCATTTCTACGTATAATGGTGACTCGCACAGAGGACGGATGGCTGCGGGCACTGGCAGGTGGCTTGCGCAGCTGGGCAGGTGGGGGTGGGGAAAGCATGGAGACTAGATAATGTGGGTCTGGGCTGCGTGAGCAGGGGCAGTGGCTCATAGAACAGAATCCTGTAGAATCATAGGGTTAGAAGGTGTCTACACGACCATCAAGTCCAACCCCCTGCTCAATGCAGGAAGCCTGATTCCCAGGTGATCTCCCATCCAAGTACTAACCAGGGCTGACCCTGCTTAGCTTCTGAGATCAGAAGAGATCAGAAGCATCCAGCTCTTTGTCCCATCAAGTCCTTGACCGACAGGGGGAGCAAACAGGAGTTGGCCAGGGGAGTTCGGCAGAGGAGGTAAAAGGGGAGGCCTTTAACATTTTTTTTTTTACTTTATTTGTCTTGTAACACACACTTCCACACCAGTGGGACTCTGCTTTTAACCTCTACTGAGTAGAGCAGCAGGCACAGGCTAGTCTAGAACAATCAGAAAGCTAGAAACAAAAAGGGAAAAGAGGCAATGGAAGGACAAGACTCTCCAGTGGTGGTGACCTGCAAGGTAGGTGCAATGTTTGTTTTCTTGCCTGAGAACAACATGGCCTACACCTGCAACAAGTGCAAGTTGATCACACTGCTGGAAGAAAAAGTAAGTGGACTGGAGCAGCGACTGTCAACCATCCGGGGAATAAGAGAACATGAAGAGTTCTTGGACAGAATGGGGGAACTACAGCAGCAAAGGGAAGACCAGAAGCTTGAAGAGCAACAGCAAGATGAGGCAGAAGTGGGAAATGCTGAGGTGAGGAAAAATGCGGTAGAGGATACTCCTTGGAAAAGGGTGACAGTTAGGAGAAGGAGAACTAGACGCCACTCTGCACCAGTGGAAGCAGTGGAGCGGTGGAACCGATTCCAGGTACTTGTAGGGATGTACGAAAATCACTTACCTTTCGGGGATTATGCTGATGGTGCGGGGGGAGGCGTTCCGTCCCTCCCCCCAGAATCATCGCCACGGGGGGAGGCGCTCCGTTCCTCCCCCCCTGGAATCCTGGCTGGCCGGCTGTGCTCCACAGCAATTCTGCGGAGCCGCCAGCCGGATCCGCCAGCAGTCAGACATCTGGCCGCTGGCTAGCAGGGACGCAAATGGTGGTGGCTGTAGCTGCCGCCGTTTGCATCCCTGCAGTCAGCTGTGATAGGCTATGTAAATCTTTACGTAGCCTATCACGGCTGATTAAAAAAAAAAACCCACTTATGCAAATGGCGGCGCCCATGGCCGCCGCCATTTGCGTTCCTTATTTTGGCACGTCTTAGTCTATGTAAACATTTACGTAGACTAAGACGGCGAAAATAAGGGGAACGCAAATAGCGTCCGCTACGCTATTTGCGTTCCCCCTATTTTCACCGTCTTAGTCTACGTAAATGTTTATGTAGACTAAGACATGCCAAAATAAGGAACACAAATGGCGGCGGCCATGGCCGCCGCCATTTGCGTATGCACAGTTTTTTTTTGGTTTTTTTAAGTCAGCCGTGATAGGCTACGTAAAGATTTACGTAGCCTATCACGGTGTTTTTTTTAAATCTAGCTGTGATAGGCTATGTAAATCTTTATATAGCCTATCACTTTTTTTTTTTTAAACCTGAAAATGGTGGTGGCGGCAACTGGTCAGAAGACTGGCCGCTGGCGCAGCCACCGCTGCCGAACTGCTGCCGGAGCCGCCACCGCCACCGCCAGGAAGATCTGCCTCAGGTAAGTCCCGTCCTGGGGGGGGTGGGGGGGTGGCGGGCCGTTCTGCCACCGATTTCGGGGGGCTGAAAAAGGGGAACCTGCATAAGAGTGAGCAAGAGGCTGAAGGTCAGTCAAGCAGAGGCAATGAAACCCAGGCTTACTACAAGAAGAAGAGAAGAGTGGTAGTAGTGGGAGACCCCTTGCTGCGTGGGATCGAGACCCAAGTATGTTGCGAAGACCCATGGAGTCGCCAGGTATGTTGTCTCCTGGGAGGAAGGATTAGAGACGTACGTGACTGAAAGGTTGCCTGCACTCATAAAGCCCACTGACAGATATCCCTTTCTTCTCATCCATGTGGGAACAAGTGATACCGCCAAGCGGAGCTACGAAGAAATCACGTCAGACTTCGAAGCTTTGGGAAGGAAACTCAAGAACTTTGGGGCCCAGATAGTTTTCTCATCCATCCTTCCAGTAATTAGAAGAGGGATAGAAAGGGAAAGAAAAATACTCCGGGTGAATGACTGGCTACGAAGGTGGTACCGACGAGAGAGATTTGGATTCTGGGACCATGGACTATACTTCCTGGAAGATGGGCTGTTGGCAAGGGATGGGTTGCACCTCACAAAGGCTGGGAAGAATGTGTCCCAGCATGAAGAACTTCATCAGGAGGGCTTTAAACTGAATCCTACGGGGAAGGGAGATGTAAAGGTGGGGGTAAAAATGGATGAAGGCTCATGCACCGCAACGGAGAGAACAGCTCTAATAGCACCCAATAATAGTCTTCAGACACATGTAGGAAGAAAGCCAGACTATGAAGCACATGGTCTTCGATGTCTATATACTAATGGCCAGAGTATGGGAAACAAACTGAACAAACTTGAAAACTTAATACAAGAGGGAAATTATGACTTGATAGGTATAACTGAGACTTGGTGGGATGACTCTCATGACTGGAATACAGCAATTGAAGGATATAACTTGTTCAAAAAGAACAGGAGGAACAGAAAGGGAGATGGGGTTGCACTGTACGTGAAAAATACATATCTCTGCACAGAAATACAGGAGGATGAGCTTGGTAGCCCCATCGAGAGCATCTGGATCAAAATAAATGGAGCAAAGAATAAAAGGAACCTGGTGGTCGGAGTCTACTACCGGCCACCCAATCAAGGAGAAGACGAGGATGAAACTTTTGAAAAGCAAATAGCCTATGTTTCAAGGAATCATGATGTAGTAGTAATGGGGGACTTCAATTTCCCCCATATTTATTGGGGGACAAATTCTGCAAAACATGGCCCCTCCAGGAAATTCCTGACTTGTGTGGCGGATAACTTCCTCCTACAGAAAGTAGAGGAAGGAACTAGAGGATCGGCTATCCTTGACTTGCTCCTAACCAACAGAGATGACTTAGTGGATAAAGTAGCAGTTACAGGAACTCTGGGGGAAAGCGACCATGTTGTACTTGAGTTCTTGGTTCTAAGGGAAGCAAAAGTCAAGTGTGGTCAAACGCGTACCCTGGATTTTAGGAAAGCTGATTTTAATAAATTCAGAACAATGATTAGGGGTGCACGAAAGTCACTTACCTGGTCTTGCAGCTTTTCGCGGTGGGGGGGAGGTGCTTCACTGCTCTCCCCCCGAAGTTCAGGCCGGGAGGGAGGCTTCCTGCCTCGCCCGGCCGAAATTCAGGCCGGGGGGGAGGCTTCCCGCCTCGCCTGGCCGAAATTCAGGCCGGGGAGGAGGTGCCTCGCCTCACCCGGCCGCGAAATAAAAAGTTTTTTAAAAAAAACGCCCCCGTGATAGGCTACGTGACGATTAACGTAGCCTATCACGGCTAGATCTGCAAAGTCAGCCGTGATAGGCTACGTAAATCGTTACATAGCCTATCACGGGTGACTTAAAAAAAAAAAGCGCGTACGCAAATGGTGGCCCCCATAGGGAGCCGCCATTCGCGTTCCTTATTTGGTCGCTGTAGTCTATGTAAATCTTTACGTAGACTACAGCGAAAATAAGGGCAACGCAAATAGCGTTGCCCTTATTTTCACCGTAGTCTACGCAATCTTTACGTAGACTACAGCGACCAAATAAGGAACGCGAATGGCGGCTCCCTATGGGGGCCGCCATTAGCCGTACGCGCTTTTTTTTTTAAAGTCACCCGTGATAGGCTACGTGACGATTTACGTAGCCTATCATGGCTGACTTTGCAAATCTAGCCGTGATAGGCTACATTAATCGTCACATAGCCTATCACGGGGGCGTGTTTTTTTTTTTAGTTTTATTGGAATGGCGGCGGCAGCAGCCGGTCGAAAGATCGGCTGCCGCCCCCGCCCCTGACGAAGACCCGACGAACCGCTGCCGGGACCCACCGCCGGGAGGGACATTCGGGAAAGGTAAGTCCCGTCCCAGGGGGGGTGCAGGGGGCGGGGGTGTGCAGAGAATTTCTCCCCAAAACTTGTTCGGGGGGCCGAACACGTTGGCGCTCGGCCCCCTGAAGTTTCGGGGAGAAATTCTCCGCCAACCCTAACAATGATCAGTAAGGTCCCATGGCAAGCGACTCTAACGAGAAAAGGAGTCCAAGATGGGTGGGAGCTTTTAAAAATGGAAATCCTCAAGGCACAATTACAAACCATTTCAACAAGAAGAAAAGGTGGAAGACAACAGAAGAAGCCAATGTGGCTTCACAAACAGCTTAGAGATGACCTGAAAACAAAAAAGGACACATATAAGAAGTGGAAAGAAGGCCAAGTAACAAAGGAAGAGTACAGTCAGGTAGCACAGAATTGCAGGGATGGAGTAAAGCTGAGAACAAGCTGAGGTTAGCAAGGGATGCTAAAAACAACAAAAAGGCTTTCTTCAGCTACGTGCATAGTAAAAGGCAGAGGAAAGAAATGGTGGTTCACCTATTAAATAAGGATGGCAAAATGATAACAGATGACAAAAAAAGGCAGAGGTGCTCAATTCCTACTTTGGCTCAGTCTTCTCCCAAAAGAGGGTCTATGACCCCCTGGCAAAGGTGAAGTACAGGCTGAAGGGGCAGGACTGCAGCTTGAGATCGATAGGCATATGGTCAAGGAACACCTAATTACTTTGAAGGAGTTCAAATCTCCAGGGCCAGATGAACTGCACCATAGAGTAATAAAGGAACTGGTAGAAGAACTCTCAGAACCGCTGTCTATTCTCTTTGAGCAATCATGGAGGACGGAGGAAGTGCCAGATGACTGGAGGAGGGCTAATGTTGTCCCTATCTTCAAAAAGGGTAAAAAGGAGGAACCTGGGAACTACAGACCAGTCAGTCTGACATCAGTCCCTGGGAAAATTCTGGAGCAGTTGATAAAGCAATCCGTCTGGAAGCACCTTGAAAACAATGCAGTGATTACTCGAAGCCAACATGGATTTGTCAAGAACAAATCCTGCCAGACGAATCTGATCTCATTTTTTGATCAAGTACCCTCCCTTATGGACCGTGGGAATGCTGTAGACATCGTATTTCTCGACTTCAGCAAAGCTTTCACCAAAGTGCTCCATGATATCTTGATGAGCAAACTAGCTTACAGTGGGCTAGATGAAACAACGATCCGGTGGATCCACAGTTGGCTACAAAATCGGACTCAAAGAGTGCTTATCAATGGGACCTTCTCAAACTGGGGAGAAGGTAACGAGTGGGGTACCGTAGGGCTCAGTCCTGGGCCCAGTGCTCTTCAACATTTTTATGAATGACTTGGAGGAGGAGGTGCAAGGAATGCTGATCAAATTTGCAGATGACACAAAATTGGGCAGGATAGCTAATACTTTGGAAGACAGAAATAAAATTCAAAGTTATCTAGTTCCCCTCTACTCAGCACTGGTTAGGCCTCATCTGAAGCACTGTGTCCAGTTCTGGGCACCACATTTTAAGAAGGACGCAGACAAACTGGAGAGGGTTCAGAGGAGGGCAACAAAGATGATTAGGGGACTGGAAACAAAGCCCTATGAAGAGAGACTGAAAGAACTGGGCATGTTTAGCCTTGAGAAGAGAAGACTGAGGGGAGATAGGACAGATACTTGAAAGGCTGTCACAGAGAGGAAGGCCAGCATCTCTTCTCGATCACCCCAGAGTGCAGGACACGGAATAATGGGCTCAAGTTACAGGAAGCCAGATTCTGGCTGAACATCAGGAAAAAATTCCTGACTGTTAGAGCAGTATGACAATGGAACTAATTACCTGGGGTGGTGGCTTTCCCACACTGGAGGCATTCAAGACAAGGCTGGACAGCCATCTGTCAGGGATGCTCTGACTTGGATTCCTGCATTGAGCAGGGTGTTGGACTCGATGGCCTTGTAGGCCTCTTCCAACCCTACTAGTCTATGATTCTATGACTTGGACCAAGGTGAGTTTGTTCATCCGAACTGTTGGATCCAGAGTGGGCTTCTTCTAGGGATGTATGAATCCCACTCACCTGTCCATTCTGGGGCATTGGCGGTGGGGGGGAGGCACTCCATCCCTCCCCCTGGAATCCTTCCTAGCCAGCTCCTTGAAGCCACTGCCCGGGGCCTGCCGCAGCCGGAATTCCAGCCATGGCCGGACTGCTGCGGCCGCAAATGTTGGCCGCTACGCCGGCTGCCATTTCCGTGGCTTCCTTTTGCCATGATAGGCTACATTTGCCACCATTTGCGCCCCTGCTCTTTGCCATGATAGGCTACATAAGTATTTATGTAGCCTATCATGGCAAAAGGAAGCCACACAAATGGTGGCCGCTACGACGGCCGCCATTTGCGGCCACAGCAACCTGGCAGCAGCTGGGGGACCGCCGCCACCGCATCCGCTGCCAGGTAAGCTCTGTTCTGGGGGCATTCCATGGGGTGTGTGTGGGGGAGGCTGTTCTGCCACAGATTCCAGGGGGCTGGATTCTTTAGAACTTTAGAACTTCTTTAGGGGGCTGGACCTCACTGGAGTCCGTGGCGGAATTCTCTGACATCCCTAGCTTCTTCAGGAGTGGTCACACTACCGCCTCCTTAAGGACAGCAGGGATCATCCTGTTCCCCAGGGAAGCATTTACCACTCCTTGGACCCACACAGTCATATCACCTCGGCTAGCTTTTATTAGCCAGGAGGGGCAGAGAACAAGAGGGCACATGGCTGGTCACATTGCTGCAAAGGCCTTGTCCATGTCATCAGGACATGCAACTGAAATGTTTAAGCAGCAACTGACTGATCCCTAGGGGTGGACGAAATTCCCTTACCTGTCATCGAAGGACGTTCGCGGTGGGGGGGAGGTGCTTTGCTGGTCCCCCTGCGAAGTTCAGGCTGGGGGGGGGAGGCTTCCCGCCTCGCCCCGGCTGAAATTCAGGCCGGGGGGGAGGCTTCCCGCCTCGCCCCGGCCGAAATTCAGGCCGGGGAGGAGGCTTCCCGCCTCGCCCGGCCGCAAACGCGAAAGTTTTTTTAAAAAAAAAACGCCCCTTGATAGGCTACGTGACGATTCACGTAGCCTATCACGGCTAGATCTGCAAAGTCAGCCGTGATAGGCTACGTCAATCGTCACGTAGCCTATCACGGGTGACTTTAAAAAAAAAAAGCGTGTACACTAATGGCGGCCCCCATTGGGAGCCGCCATTCGCGTTCCTTATTTAGTCACCATAGTCTACGTAAACATTTACGTAGACTACAGCGACCAAATAAGGAGCGGGAATGGCGGCTCCCTATGGGGGCCGCCATTATCCGTACGCGCTTTTTTTTTTTTTAAAGTCACCCGTGATAGGCTACGTGACGATTGACGTAGCCTATCATGGCTGACTTTGCAAATCTAGCTGTGATAGGCTACGTGAATCGTCACGTAGCCTATCAGGGGGCGTTTTTTTTTTTCTTTCTTTCATTGCAGTGGCGGCAGCGGCAGCCAGTCGAAAGACCAGCTGCCGCTCCCACCCCGCTCGAACACCCGCCAAACCGCCAGCCGGACCAGCCACCGGGAGGGACATTCGGTGAAGGTAAGTCCCGTCCCGGGGGGGGGGGGTGCAGGGGGCGGGGGGGGTTCGGAGGATTTCTCCCCGAAACTTGTTCGGGGGGCCGAACACGTTGGCGCTCGGCCCCCCGAAGTTTCGGGGAGAAATTCTCTGCCATCCCTACTGATCCCACAAAATCCAGCAGATGGTGGTGTCAGATGCCTCAGCTGGAACTGCCCTAACAGCATCAAGTTCAATGTGGAGACAAGCGATTTTGTCCTCAAAGTGCAATACAAAAAGGTCACTATGGGTCCTTGAGGAGGCCAGGGCCCCATTTGCTGGGGAGGATGCTAACAACCCCTAGACCACCTGGAATTGTTCTGCTGGACAGCTACTTGCAGACACAATGGAGGCAGTAAAAATAAAATAAGCCTTCTTTGCTGCCTGCACTGTGCTATGCAGTAGGCACGATTATGCGGTCTACAGCATGTTTGGTCTTCTTCACTTCAAGTCTTATGCCATTTGCACTCTAGCCGACATCCAGCCTGTTTCATTGGCCACAGCTCCCCAGTATACCAAGGAGCAGAGCAGGCTCTACAGTGCTGGAGAGGGCACTCAGGTGCAATCAAGTCGATGGCCCTCCGCATCTCACTGTTCTACATTGAGACTAGGGCCTTGGCTGGATCACCAGCTCTCTCCATTGGGAAATCCCTAAGAGCATTCAGAAATCCACTGGGTTCCATTGGTCTCCTGGGGTGGACCATCTGAATAGGTCCCCCACCCCTGCAGGAGGGAAGTAGTTCCATGAGTTCAAATCTCACCAGGAAATGGTCTGACCATGAAAATGGAGTTATCCCCCCCCCCATTTTCAGACTGCCCATCTCACAACTTGGAGCAAAAAACAAATCAGGGGTATGCTCCGTTTCATGTGTTAGGCCAATGACAAACTGAGACAGCTCCATGGTTGTCATCGAGGCCATAAAGTCCTGAGCCAGCATGGAAGCTGAAGTCTCCCAGAACCACCATCCTGGATTCCTCCAACACCATACTAGCGACTGCCTCTGCCAGCTCGGTCAGGGAGGATGCTGAGCAGCAGGGTGGGCAGTACAGCAGCAGCATCCCCAATCTGTCTCTATGGCCCAACACCAGGTGCAGTACCTCAAGGCTTGCTCCAAGGTGGAGTGGTTTCCTGGTGATAGAGATGGAGGTTCTATGACTCTCCTCCCCCGGCCCTCTAGTCTATGTTGGTGCTGCACTGACTACCCAGGTGGGCAGAGCTGAGTCAGATCAACTCCACCAGCTCACCCACCCAAGTCTCATTAAAACATCCCAGGGTTGTATTATCCACAGTTACATCATGAATGAGTGTGGTCTTATTGCAGACTAGCCTGGCATTAAATAGCAGCACCGCAAGACAGGAGGGCCCAGTGGATGAGCTACCAGGTACATGAGAGCTCGAGGAGGGGAAGGGAGTAGAAGGTAGACATGTATAAACATATGCGGCCCATTCTACTTTGAGGTCCCTCCTCCCTCCTCCTGCCACATCTCCCTCTGCCCCAAGTCACTGGAATAGTGGTACCTCCTCCATGGGTCCCTGTGTCAGAGTTTCCCCAGCACATCCTTGCCACACCAGAACTACCCACACACTTTCAACACCCACTCACCATTCAACATCCCCTCATCTATTCAGCTCATACAGTCCACTCATCCAAACAATCACTCCCGGCCAAGCTAAGATAATCACAATTTCTAAGTTGTGTTTATAACCAGCCACTGGTCACATCTAAGACATCAGGCTTAGTTGTAGGCCAGATCATCAGGAGGGCTGCAAGTTTTCCACCCCATCTTAAACCCAGGCACCTAGGATTACAGTGCAATATTATACATAACTACTCAGAAGTAAGCCCCATTGATTTAAATAGGAATTACTCACAGGGAAGTGTGTATAAGATTACAGCCTTAACTGCATTGCCAATTAAGCTATCCAGTCCTGGCACTTTCTTTAGTTCTGTTGGACTCAAGAGGTATTTCTGAGAAGCAATAATTTACAGATCTTCTTGCCAACATCAGGAAGCATATAAATAGCTCTCTCTCTCTCTCTCTCTCTCTCCCTCTCTCTCTCTCTCTCTCATTTCCATTTCTTTGACAGTGCACCAGAGAGTACACTCTTCAATTACTTTAAAGAATTGGAATATGTTTTGTGCTACCTTGATTTCATCATTGCTGCTACAGCCAAGGTCTGCAGGAGATCCCTATGCTAAGCGAATTTACTGCACAAAATTTCTGGGAACATGCCCAAAACAGGGGGGTGGGGGGCTTATTGTCTACACAATACCTTTATAATCACAATAACAAAGGGTTCACAACCCATATTTCAGAGCTTGCTGGGTTGCCACTCCCCCACTATTACTGAAACAGCCCACTACCCACACACTTCCTCTAAGTACTTAGTATCACAAAACAATAGGTTTGATATGATTCCATAGAGTGGACTGGGGGGGGGTATTTAAAAAAAGGGCAAACTGTGAACATTTATGTCAATGATCAATGTATCCTTTCTGGTTTGATTTGACATTTTTCCCTGCACTTCTTTGGGCCAGTTTGAAGACACCGTTTATGTGTTCCTCACAAATGTAAGTACAGCATCAGTTGAAAGATTTCCAAACACAAATGGTCATTTATTTATTACACGCAGATTTCTATACTGCTTTCCTGTGAACTATCAAAGTGATTAACAAAATAATAAAACCATATAATATAATGATGCACAGTATTCAGTACTGCCACTGCACTTCTGCTCATTCTGTTGCACCTGTGGGACCAACCGCTAGCCCAACAAGAACCTAACACTTCCTAAGGCAACCGCAGAAATGAGCGGAAATATCCATGGCACAGGTTGGAGCTCCCTTCTGTGGACCCCACTGACCTTCCACTCATTTCTGGTTGCTTCAGGAACTGCTAGCTTTCCGTTGTGCTAGTGGGGAGTCCTGCTAGTGTGCAGGCAGCATTGGATACCGCCCAATAAAAGTACAATGAAATAATTGTTGGTCAACTGTAACTGTACTGGTTGAGTCACCCCTCAGGGAAAGAGGTTGGTCTTGAGCAGATCTCTAAAGATCAAAAATCAAGATGCTTGCTTAATGTCAAAAAGAAGCAAGTTCATTATGTCTGAAAGGTCAGACAAAAGTCTGACACTGAGATGTTGGAGTTCTAGCTGGCAAGAACTACACCTCCTTCCTCTCCTCTTCCTGTCTGCATGACTCAGCAGGAGGAAGACAGGCAAAGGCCCTGGGCTGGAGAGGTGGTGTCAGGGTTCCCCTTATGACCCAGATCCCCTGAGCAACTGCTTAAGGATCTCTTGCCTCCTTAAGAGTCCCACCTTCCTTCTTTTACCTTCCCCTTTCCAGTAATGTGGGGCTTAGGCTGTAGGCATGGGGTGATTGTGGGGGTGCACAAAAGTCACTTACCTGGTCTCGCAGCTTTTCGCGGTGGGGGGGAGGCGCTTCGCTGCTCCCCCCGAAGTTCAGGCCGGGGGGGAGGCTTCCCGCCTCGCCCGGCTGAAATTCAGGCCGGGGGGGAGGCTTCCCGCCTCGCCCGGCCGAAATTCAGGCTGGGGAGGAGGCGCCTCGCCTCACCTGGCCGCGAACTAAAAAGTAAAAAAAAACAAAACACCCCCGTGATAGGCTACGTGATGATTAACATAGCCTATCATGGCTAGATCTGCAAAGTCAGCCGTGATAAGCTACGTAAATCGTCACGTAGCCTATCACAGGTGACTTAAAAAAAAAAAAAAGCTCGTACGCAAATGGCGGCCCCCATAGGGAGCCGCCATTCGCGTTCCTTATTTGGTCGCTGTAGTCTACGTAAATCTTTACGTAGACTACGGCGAAAATAAGGGCAACGCAAATAGGGAAGCCTCCCCCCCCGGCCTGAACTTCGGAGGGAGCAGCGAAGCACCTCCCCCCCACTGCGAAGCAAGCTGTGAGACAAGGTAAGTGACTTTCGTGCACCCCTACCATATCCTGTTTCAAAAGTCTGCCTAAGGTCCTGAACATCTTTAATCTCTACTACATTTGGATCATTATGTGGTTTGAAGGGTTTCATTCAGGCATTACAGTGGGCTTTTCTGGTGTTTAATCATTCTCCGCCTGTTTTTCTTGCAATTCGTGCCCCTCGGTTACTCTATTCCCAATTTTTTTTATCAGGAAATACCAGGGATGCCACTCCTGTCTCCCCACTCGACGGCCCTGTAAGACTCAGAACCATACCAGTTCTCCAGTCCCCCCTAACTTTGGGAGTGCTCTATCTCCTTTTTCTACCCTCAAATCCCAATAGGAACACAGGGGTCCCTCCCAGACCACAGATGAGCCTGGGCCTGTAGTCCAGCTGTCCACCAAAGTGTGGACTAACCTGCAAAATCGCTCTTCTGGGGTCCAGGAAGGATTGTCCTCCAGTCCAGCGTCCCACCCTGGAATGGATGCAGCAATGCTCATTTAACTTAAGTTCTTTTCAAAATCAATCTAGTGGGAGAGTCTGTTTTGGTTACTGCCCAGGAGTCACCCTCCTGGGATTCTTTGACAGGTCCTTTCACATGGGTGTGGTGAGTCCAACCCTTCTCAGCAGTTAGGACAGCAGTTTCTGTTGCCAACAGCATTTGGAAGGGTCCTTCCTAACTTGGTTGAAGTTTGGCTTCTTTCCACAATTTTATCAACACCCACTCTCCCAGCTGGATATTATGGACCTCGAACTCCAGGGGTGGTGTTTGTGCCAACAATCCTTTTTCCCTGAGGAGAGATAGAGAAGACGACAGCCCAAGTATATATTCCTACATCTTTCCGGGGGGCCATCCGAATTCTCAATAATGCTATGGGTAAACACCTAGTCCATGGCAGCCTGGTTTCTAGAATTAATTTACTTAATGTACTTTTCAAGGTTGGATTCATTCTCTCAACTCTTCCTGAAGACGGAGGATGCCATGGAGTATGGTACTCCCATGCAATACCCAGTCCTCTCATTATTCCCTGTAACACCTTGGAAGTGAAATGACTTCCCTGATCAGAATCTATGTACTCTGCAATTCTATATCGGGGCACAATGTGTTCCAGGATTACTCTACTTACTCCTACAGCTGTGGCAGTTGACATTGGGTATGCCTCTATCCAGTGTGTCAAATGGTCTACTAAAACCAAAATATACTTTAATCAACCCACCCGAGGGAGTTCTGTAAAGTCAACCTGAATACTTCGGAAGGGACACAAGCTTGGCCTACACCCTCCTTGGGGCTGTTTTCTCAATACCTTCTTATTAATCTTTTTACAAATTAGACATCTTTCGCACATTTGTTTGGCCACTGTGTACATTCCTACACACCCCTATTTTCTAAGCACTAGATCACACATTGCTTGAACCCCCCAATGACTTCTCTGATGTAAAATAGCCATAATTTCCCTCATAATTGGTTTGTTGACCATCTCTTTGCCATCTGGAAGTATCCACTTCCCTTCTTCTACCTCCACTCCTCCTAATTCTTGTAGTTTTAACATTTCCTTCTCTGTCTATACCGGTTTCTCCGGTATCTGTGGCAACCCGGGGGTTATGATGCACATCCTCACAATTTCTTCTCCTATTGCAGTTTCTTGTGCTGCCTTATCTGCCAGGGCATTTCCCCATGCTTCAAATGATGTACTGTTCTGGTGTCCGGCCATGTGGGCTACAGCTATTTCTCTAGGTAAGAGTACGCTTTTCAACACCTGTTGTACGAGTTCGCTACTAATTCCTTTCCTCTACTGTTTATTAACCCTCTTTTATGCCATATTTTCCCAAACGTGTGAACCACCCCCATACGCATTGTTCCATCCTGTTTCTTTAGCAGCTGGAGGGCCTGATTTAAAGCATATAGTTCACATGTCTGGGCTGACCAATTATTAGGTAGCCTTCCTGACTCTACTCTCTTTGTGGTGATGCCATCCTTTTGAATCAGTAGATCCCATCTTTTTCTCCACAACCTGGTCTACTGTATTGACCGTCATCTTGACGGTTTGTTTTTGCTTCTCATCCTCTCTCTTAACATAAACCTTCTGTGCCTCTCTCAACAATTCTTCTATGGTTTTATCACTCCAGTTCTCTAACTTTTCTAGCTTCTTTTTAATGTCTGGCCATGATTTTGTTACAAAATTAACCTTCAATAGTGACTGACTTACAGGATCTTTAATATTCATGCCAGAATACTTTCTCATCTGATCCTTTAGTCGTTGGAGGAAATCAGATGGTGGTTCCTCCTTGCCTTGCTGAATTTCAAAGGCTTTGGTCAAGTTCTGGGACCTGGGTACTGCAAGTTTGATTCCTTTGATTATCAATACCCTAAGGTCTTGCATAATAATCTGGTGTTGGTCTTCTTGGTGGTTTCAGCCTGGATCTTCGTTAGGATATTTTTGATCAGCTGGGACCACTCCCTGCCCACGGGGATGTTCTTTTTCCCATTCAGCCATTGCTGTCCTCCTAACCATGGCCCTTTCTTCTCCTGAGAACAGGATGGCTAGAATATACATTAATTCTCCCCAGGTATATATATTACGTCCCAGAAATTGATCAAATTGCTCCCCCAATCCTACGGGGTCTTCCATTAAAGACTTCATCTCCTTCTTAAAGTTTCGTATTTCTGAACTATTGAGTGGGGCATTTACAAATCCCACTTGTCCCTGTCTTATTGGGACTTCCCGGAAGGGCTACATCTTTGCTCCCTCAAGTGTCACATTTGGTGAGGGATATTCTTGGTTTACCTCAGAATCACTGTCAGTTCCTTTTGGTGTACTACTGACCTTTCTTCGGGCCCCCTGAGGGATAGGGAAATTCACTACATCTCTCTTTAATTGGGCTAATTCTCTTCCCAATCCCCCATACATTTCACTGGGCCTTGTTGATGTCATTGTCTGAGTCCCCTGTTCCCTTTCCCTGTCTTCTTCTTCCTCCACCAAAGGAGGAATATTCGGCTCTTGTGCCATAGGATCATAAGGGGATGGGAGGTGGGACAGGGGATCCCATGACTCTGGGTTATTCTCAGGGGGATTTTCTTCCTTCCTACTTTGATAAGACTATCTTCCTCTGGGACTTTCCACTGTAGGAGGCTGCCTCAGATGGCTGCCAATACTTTAAGATGGTGCCTCTTTGGTTCTATCAATCCCCCCTTAAAATCCTTTCATTGAACATTAAACACGTTAATCAGCCATCTCGACTTTGTCATAAAGCAAAAGCATTTGTTTTGACAAGGCAGTTTCAATTAATCTTTGGGACAGACCCCTAGTGCAGGGGATGATGCAACAACCAAACAGTACCAAAACTCCAACTACCACTACAAGCGAGATAAGGATAGAGGCTGCCAAATGTTTCCATTTACTGAACCATTTTTCCAGCCAGATGGTTAAGGAGTTGTTAACTCCTGAATTCTCGGCTAATTCTTCAGATAGGGTGGTGAGGCCTTGCAACTCCTTCATTACCATGCCATCAGGGGCAGTGTTGTTGGGGATGAAGGTGCAACATCACCCGCCTAACATCATGCATACTCCTCCTTTTTCTGTTAACATCATGTCAAGAACACGCCAATTTTCCCAGTCCATTTGGCCAGTGGCGTCTAATTGTTCAGCCAATCCCTTTATATCATCTTGGGTATAGTTTATAAACCTTTGCTGATTATAATAGATGTAATTAATCCAGCTGAGCTATTTAAAATCCTAAAAGATGATGCTGTTAAAGTGCTGCATTCAATATGCCAACAAATTTGGAACACTCAACAATGGCCGCAAGACTGGAAAAGGTCAGTTTACATTCCAATTCCAAAGAAGGGCAATGCCAAAGAGTGTTCAAACTACTGCACAATTGCACTCATTTCACATGCCAGCAAGGTGATGCTCAAAATCCTACAAGCTAGGCTTCAGCAGTATGCGAACCGAGAACTACCGGAAGTACAAGCTGGGTTTCGAAGAGGCAGAGGAACTAGAGATCAAATCGCCAACATTCACTGCATCATGGAGAAAGCAAGAGAATTCCAGAAAAATGTCTATTTCTGCTTCATTGACTACGCTAAAGCCTTTGATTGTGTGGATCACAACAAACTGTGGCAAATTCTTAAAGTGATGGGAGTACCAGACCACCTTACCTGTCTCCTGAGAAACCTGTACGAGGGTCAAGAAGCAACAGTAAGAACCAGACATGGAACAACCGATTGGTTCAAAATTGGGAAAGGTGTACAACAAGGCTGCATATTGTCACCCTGCTTATTTAACTTATATGCAGAGTACATCATGAGAAATGCCGGGTTGGATGAATCAGAGGTCGGAATTAAGATTGCTGGGAGAATTATCAACAACCTCCGATACGCAGACGATACCACCCTAATGGCAGAAAGTGAAGAGGATCTCAAGAGCCTCTTGTTGAGGGTGAAAGAGGAGAGTGCAAAAGCTGGTTTGAAATGCAACATTAAAAAAATGAAGATCATGGCATCTGGCCCCATTACTTCCTGGCATATAGAAGGGGAAGAAATGGAAGCAGTGACAGATTTTATTTTCTTGGGCTCCAAGATCACCGCAGATGGTGACTGTAGCCATGAAATTAAAAGACGCTTGCTCCTTGGGAGGAAAGCTATGGCAAACCTAGACAGCATAGTAAGAACCAGAGACATCACCTTGCCGACAAAGGTCCGTCTAATCAAAGCTATGGTTTTCCCAGTAGTAATGTATGGCTGTGAGAGCTGGACTATAAGGAAGGCTGAGCGCCAAAAAATTGATGCTTTCGAACTGTGGTGCTGGAGAAGACTCTTACGAGTCCCTGGACTGCAAGGAGGTCAAATCAGTCCATCCTAAAGGAAATCAACCCTGAGTGCTCATTGGAAGGACAGATACTGAAGCTGAAGCTCCAGTATTTTGGCCACCTAATGCGAAGAGAAAACTCTCTGGAAAAGACCCTGATGCTGGGAAAGACTGAAGGCAAAAGGAGAAGGGGACGGCAGAGGATGAGATGGCTAGATAGCATCACCGATGCAATGAATATGAACTTGAGCACGCTCTGGGAGAGAGCGGAGGACAGGAAGGCCTGGCGTGCTATGGTCCATGGGGTCACGAAGAGTCGGACACGACTGAATGACTGAACAACAACAACATTTTTGTTAATGGTTGCCCACCAAAACAGACTAGATTCGAATCCCGTGGTTATTTGGTTTCACCCTTTAAACTCATCAGGGACTCCTCTTGGCACTCCTATTGAATCTATATATATTCTATTGTCAAAAGGGGTTGCACTTCGCCTTTGGCAGGAACGGGCAGGCTGCTGGGGTGGAAAAGAGGACCACAAGTAGGGGTGAACGAAAGTCGCTTACCTTTTCTCGCAGCTTTTTCGCGGTGGGGGGGAGCGCTTCGCTGCTCCCCCCGCGAAGTTCAGGCTGGGGGGGGGAGGCTTCCCGCCTCGCCCGGCCGAAATTCAGGCCGGGGGGGGAGGCTTCCCGCCTCGCCCGGCCGAAATTCAGGCCGGGGAGGAGGCTTCCCGCCTCGCCCGGCCGCGAACACGAAAGTAAAAAAAAAAAAAAGTCCCCTGATAGGCTACATGACGATTCACGTAGCCTATCACGGCTAGATCTGGAAAGTCAGCCATGATAGGCTACGTGAATCGTCACGTAGCCTATCACGGGTGACTTAAAAAAAAAAAAAAAGCGCGTACGCGAATGGCGGCCCCCATAGGGAGCCGCCATTCGCGTTCCTTATTTAGTTGCTGTAGTCTACGTCAATGTTTACGTAGACTATGGCGAAAATAAGGGCAATGCTATTTGCGTTGCCCTTATTTTCGCCGTAGTCTACGTAAACATTGACGTAGACTACAGCAACTAAATAAGGAACGCGAATGGCGGCTCCCTATGGGGGCCGCCATTCGCGTACGCGCTTTTTTTTTTTTTAAAGTCACCCGTGATAGGCTACGTGACGATTCACGTAGCCTATCACGGCTGACTTTGCAAATCTTGCCGTGATAGGCTACGTGAATCGTCACGTAGCCTATCAGGGGATGTTTTTTTTTTTTTCTTTCATTGCAATGGCGGGGGCGGCAGCCGGTCGAAAGACCGGCTGCCGCTCCCGCCCCACTCGAACACCGGACGAACCGCCAGCCGGACCCGCCGCTGGGAGGGACATTCAGGGAAGGTAAGTCCCGTCCCGGGGGGGGCGGGGGGCGGGGGGGGTGGAGGATTTCTCACGAAACTTGTTCGGGGGGCCGAACACGTTGGCGCTCGGCCCCCAGAAGTTTCGGGGAGAAATTCTCCGCCATCCCTAACCACAAGCTGAACCAGCCCGCGGGTCCCAGACCAATTTGAGGGAAGGGTTTCAAAGAGCTCCAGGCCTCCATAATACCACCAGAGGTCAGCTTGGGGAACGGGCAGAGAGTTATTATGGAATGTTGTGGTATTGAGGCAGGTTGAGAGATTGCCCAGAGGGGTACTATCTTGCTCTAGGGACTGGTAGATGCATCTGGTGTGGTTCCATCCCTCCATGGAAGACACAGGGGGTAGGACATAGGGCTGGCAGAGAATTCTGCCACGGATCATGGTGAGGCCGAATGCCAGTGCATTCGGCCCCCAGAACTCCGTGGCAGAATGGCCTGCCCCCCCGCCCCCCCGCGGATCCCCCCCAGGACGAGACTCACCTGGGGCGGATCTTCTGGGCAGCAGCGGCAGCGGTGGCGGCAGCCGGTCTTCCGGCCGGCTGCTGCCGCCGCCATTTCTACTCTTGTAAAAAAAAAAAGAAAGAAAGAAAAAGAAAGATGTGATAGGCTACGTAAAGATTTACGTAGCCTATCATGACTAGGTTTAAAAAAAAAACACGACATGATAGGCTACGTAAATCTTTACATAGCCTATCATGGCTGGGTGGGTTAAAAAACAAAACAAAACCTGCATATACAAATGGCGGCGGCTACGGCCGCCGCCATTTGCGTTCCTTATTTTTGCCCTCTTAATCTACGTAAATATTTACGTAGACTATGACGATGAAAATCAAGGGGAACGCAAATAGCGTAGCGGGCGCTATTCGCGTCCCTTTTTGATTCCCCGTTTTAGCCTACGTAAATATTTACATAGGCCGTAGCCGCCGCAATTTGCGTATGCGTTTTTTTTGTTTTTTTTTTACCCAGAGCCGTCCGCGGCTGGAAATCTGGCTGCGGACGGTTCTGGCCTGTCCGGGCCTGGCTGGCTGCTCCGCGGAGCTGCCGCAGAGCACAGCCGGCCGCAGGGGATTCCTGGGGGGAGGAACGGAGCGCCTTCCCCCCCGGCGAGGATTCTGGGGGGAGGGACGGAATGCTTCCCCCCCACCATCAACATAATCTGCGAACAGGTAAGTGACTTTTGTACATCCCTAGTAGGACGCGGCCTTCTACTTTGAGGGGGGGTAGAGTTTATTGAGGTCTTGATAACTTTCATCGCCCCATGCATCATGATGTTGAAACAGATGGATCATGCAAGTAAGGAGGGAAGGCTGGTCCCATCCTAAGGGAAAAGGCGACGGATCTTCTGGCCGTGCATACAAAACAATCAGATTTGTTTAAGGACTTGGCTGTGTATTTTACCCACTCTAGCCATACATTATCAGTTTCTTTTGTCATTGGGATCCCTAACCAGGCTCTCCAGGGGTGGTCTTTTATTTCTGGAATTTGCACTAAGGGTGGCTTGGGACGGCTTTTGTAATTAATCTGGCCTGTTGTATGACCTGCTTGATGGTTTTATGGACCCGCAGCGGGCTCCACTGATCTAATCCCCACTATTCTCCCTTGGTGAGGCAGACCTTGGTCCCTAGTGGTAACTGGCTTTTCTGGCTGCCAGTGTAGTAGGTGTAAGGTTTAATCAGTTGTACGTACCTCAAAAACCCTTTTCCTAGGCAGCTGATGGACTTCATGGATTTATAATATTCTGCCCCTAAAGAAGTTCTGAAAACTGTTTGGCCATTTTCTTGACAACAAGATCACCCCACTCCCACTACTCCATTGGAAAGTAGTGCTAGGACCCACAGCCACTTCATTTTTGGCGAAAAGGTCCCTTCAGCCCCTCAAGAGACTGATAGTTCCATGCCATCTCTAAATCTTGCCCTGTGCCTCCCCGAGCGTCCAGGGTCGGGGAGGGCAGAGGGTTGTTGTTTGTGAACACCAGGTCTCCTTGGGGACAGGATGCAGAGGTCTGGTCTGGATACTTTTTTATCCTAGTATGATGAGTCCACCTATCCCACCCCAAATGTTTTACCGCTGTGTGGCTAGTCAGGGCCACAGTATAGGGTCCGTCCCACCAGGCAGTCAGGGGCTCCTTTTTCCACTTTTTGACCAGTACTTGGTCTCCAGAGCAGAAAGAGTGGATGGTCTGGTCAAGCGGCAAAGACTGGAACTCTGCAGCGTGGCGGTGTAACTGAAATAAAACAGACTGCAAACCAGTAACATGGTTAGGGATGGCGGAGAATTTCTCCCCGAAACTTCGGGGGGCCGAGTGCCAACGTGTTCGGCCCCCCGAACAAGTTTTGGGGAGAAATTCTCCGCACCCCCCTGCCCCCCGCACCCCCCCCGGGACGGGACTTACATTTCACGAATGTCCCTCCCGGCGGCGGGTCCCAGCGGCGGTTCGTCGGGTCTTCGTCAGAGGCGGGAGCAGCAGCCAGTCTTTCGACCGGCTGCCGCTGCCGCCATTCCAATAAAAGTAAAAAAAAAAAAATGCCCCCGTGATAGGCTACGTGACGATTAATGTAGCCTATCATGACTAGATTTGTAAAGTCAGCCGTGATAGGCTACGTAAATCGTCACGTAGCCTATCATGGGTGACTTAAAAAAAAAACAAAACGCGTACGGCTAATGGCGGCCCCCATAGGGAGCCGCCATTCACGTTCCTTATTTGGTTGCTGTAGTCTACGTAAAGATTATGTAGACTACGGCAAAAATAAGTATTTTTGCTGTAATTATTTTTGCCGGAGTCTACGTAAAGATTTACGTAGACTACAGCGACCAAATAAGGAACGCGAATGGCGGCTCCCTATGGGGGCCGCCATTTGCGTACGCGCTTTTTTTTTTTTTAAAGTCACCCATGATAGGCTACGTGATGATTTACATAGCCTATCATGGCTGACTTTGCAGATCTAGCCATGATAGGCTACGTTAATCATCACGTAGCCTACCACGGGGGCGTTTTTTTTTTTAAACTTTTTATTTCGTGGCCGGGCGAGGCGAGGCGCCTCCTCCCCAGCCTGAATTTCGGCCGGGCGAGGCGGGAAGCCTCCCCCCCGGCCTGAATTTCAGCCGGGCGAGGCGGGAAGCCTCCCCCCCCCGGCCTGAACTTCGCGGGGAGAGCAGCGAAGCGCCTCCCCCCCACCGCGAAAAGCTGCGAGACCAGGTAAGTGGCTTTCGTGCACTCCTAAACATGGTCCCACAACATTTGCTTTCCCACTTCCCAAGTGGCTCCCTCGCATTGTCCCGGGGGCAGAACTCAGGGTGTCTGCCCAAACATGAGCTTGAAAGGGGACAACTTAATCCCTTTGTGGGGTGTTTTCAGGATTTTAGTTAGGGCGAGAGGGAGGGCCTCAACCCATTTGAGGTGAGTTTCAGCACAGATCTTAACTAAAGTTTCCTTTAGGGTCCTATTCATTCGTTCGACTTGGCCAGGGCTTTGGGGCCGCCAGGGCGTGTGAAGGTGCCACTGGATCCCTAGAGTCTGGGTGGTTCTCTGAGTAACTTGGGAGACAAGTGGCTCCCCATGTCAGATTCAATGGACTCAGGGAGAGAAACCGAGGTGTTATTTCATTGAGTAGGGCCTTAGCCACAGCTTGGGCTTGGCAGGTACGGTTTGGGAAACATTCAACCCATCCAGTAGGGGTGGACGAAAGTCACTTACCTGTCCTCGAAACTTGTTCGCGGTGGGGGGGAGGCGCTTCGTTGCTCCCCCCGCGAAGTTCAGGCCGGGGGGGAGGCTTCCCGCCTCGCCCGGCCGAAATTCAGGCCGGGGAGGAGGCGCCTCGCCTCGCCCGGCTGCGAACTCCAAAGTTTTTTTTTAAAAAAACAAATGCCCCCGTGATAGGCTACGTGACGATTCACGTAGCCTATCACGGCTAGATCTGCAAAGTCAGCCGTGATAGGCTACGTTAATCGTCACATAGCCTATTACGGGGGCGTTTTTGTTTTTCTTTTCTTTTCTTGGAATGGCAGTGGCGGCAGCCGGTCGAAAGACTGGCTGCTGCTCCCGCCCCGCACGAACACCCGCCGAACTGCCGGCCGGACCCGCCGCCAGGAGGGACATTCGGCAAAGGTAAGTCCCGTCCCGGGGGGGGGGTGCAGGGGGCGGGGGGGTGCAGAGAATTTCTCCCTGAAATTTGTTCAGGGGGCCGAACACATTGGCGCTCGGCCCCCCGAAGTTTCGGGGAGAAATTCTCCGCCATCCCTACCATCCAGTCATCTGAACAACAAACACAAGCATATACTTAAAACCTTTACATGGGGGCATCTCAGCAAAGTCAACTTGAAGCCTTTGGAATGGATAGTGAGCCCACAGTCTCCCTCCCATCAGGGCGGGCGGCTGTTTCCCTTTGCTGTGCGTTTTTAAGCAAACTGGGCAGTATGTGACTATTCTCTGTGCCTCCGTGTGCATGGCGGGCGCTAGGATGGTGTGTCTAGCTAAATCTACCATGAGGCCAGCTCCCATATGGCCCTGGTTATTGTGCAGGTCTTCCAAGATCTGCCTTAAAATTACTAAAAGGGTGTACACGATTCCATGGGGCAGGACCCACCACCCGTCTGGCCCCTTTTGCCCTCTGCAGATCTTGGCCTGTGTCTCTTCTTCCTTGGTATATTGGGGCTTTGTTACTGGTGTGGGCTTGGCCAGGCATATCCAGGTCATCCCATCCTCGGCAGCTTCTTTGGCTGCAATGTCAGCTTGGCGATTCCCCCGCTTTTGAGCGGGATCCTCGGCCCGTCCATGTGCATATATATGCACGACTGCTAGTTCCTTGGGCAGCATCAGGGCTTCAAGGGTGGCTGTGATCAGACGTCCATGGGCCACCTTGTGTCCAGAGGCAGTTATGAAACCTCGCTCTCTCCATAGCTTGCCGTGTGTGTGCACTGTTGTAAATACATACTTGGAGTCAGTGTAAATGTTCGCCCGCTTACCGGAGGCCATTTTTAAAGCTTCTGTAATCGCGACCATTTCGGTGGCCTGGGCCAAAAGATGGGCTGGGAGTTTATATAGCCAGCGGTTTGAGCTGGATACCACAGCTGCTCCAGTGTGTTGATGCCCATGTTTCATGAAACTTGACCCGTCAACATAGAATTCTTCATCGGGGTCAGGCCAGGGAATGTCTCAAAGGTCTGGTCGAGCCAGGGTTTCTTTGTTGAGGACCTCTAGGCAGTCGTGGGTGGCTCCCTGGCCTGGCTCTGGCAAGAGGGTTGCCGGATTCAGAGTTGTGGAGGTTTTGGAGGTGAGATTTGGGGCAAGCAGAAGGGCGATCTCATAGTGCAAATGCTGGGCAGGGTTGAGGTATTCCCCCCCCGAGCCTAATATCTGGGGAACCCCATGGGGAACGACCACTTCCATGTCTCCTCCTAAGGTTAGCTTTTCTGTCTCTTGAACGAGGAGGGCGCAGGCTGCAACAGCTCGCCAACAGGCAGGTCATGATCGAGCAACAGGGTCCAGCACCCTTGAGTAATATCCTACTGGGTGAAGGGAGGGCCCATACTCCTGGCAAAGCACATGCACAAAGAGGCAGCAGGCCTTGGCAGGATTTGGGATCATCAAGGCCGGGGGAGACATTAGGGACCATTTAAGCTCTTGAAAGGCTTTCTCCATGTCCCTGGTCCAAGCCCAATTGAGCGCCCCTTCTTTTGTCAAGGATTCATAGAGTGGCTTAGCCTTGCCACCATAGTCTGCAATCCATAAGCGACAGAATCTGGTGAGGCCCAAGAATGCCCGAAGTTCATGCGGGCAGTTCGGGGAGGGGTAGTCTTGAATGGCCTGTATTCGGCTATGATCAAGGTGGTGCTGGCCGTTTGAGATTTTATAGCCTAAAAAGGTGACCTCAGCTTTTACGAGTTGCACCTTTTTGCCAGAGACTTTGTACCCACAGGTGGCCAGCAAATTGAGCAATTCGCGGGTATATCGTTCACAGTCTTGCGGGGTCTCGGTGGCAATCAACATGTCGTCACAATACTGTAAGACCTGGCCTTTCTCAAGGCCCCCCTTCCAGGTGGCCAGGTCTCTTTGCAGTTGGGACCCAAAAATCTTAGGAGCGCCTGTGAACCCCTGAGGTACTATTGTCCACATTAGCTGGGTCTTGTGGTGGGTGTCAGGGTCTTCCCATTCAAAGGTAAACAGGGGCTGGGCCATTTCATGGAGGGGTATTGAGAAGAATGCATTCTTCAAGTCTAAGACAGAAAAGCAAGTGTTCTTTGGAGGGATCTGGCTTAGGATCATGTGGGGGTTTGGCACGACAGGATAGGGAGCTATAATTAATTTGTTGATAAAGCGTAAGTCTTGCACAAGCCTGAAATCTGGGAACCCCATTTTGGGAATCTCAAAAATGGGGTTGTTGTATGGGGAAGTTCCTTCACGGAGCCAGCCACAAACTTTGAATTTCTCAGTGAGGGGTTTCAGGCCTTTCCGGGTAGCTAGTTTCATTGGGTACTGGCGGACCTTGACAGGGCCATGGCCGGGCTTTAGAGTAAAAACAATGGGGGCTGCAGTCTTTGCCCGGGCCCATCCTCTGTTCTCAGCCCAGGCAGAGGGGTCTACACCCGGGAATCGTGACCACTCAGGACTCCCCTCAGGAGCCCTGACCATATAAGTCAACAAGGCCATCTGGTAGTTGGACCCCTGTTGTTTGGGAATTCTAACTTCTATTTGGCCATTGCAAAAGCTTATCTTGGCCTGTAGTTTTGTCAAGATGTCTCTTCCCAGGAGGGCTACAGGGCACGCGGGGCTGCAAACCAACTGATGAGTAAGGTGGGTGTCACCAATTTTAGTGAGGAGGGGTTGGGTCTTTTCGAGGCGGGTCGTACGACCCTCAATGCCCTGGATCTGTGCACTTCCCCCGGAGCCCCCCGGAGCCCTTGCAAAGGGTACGAGGCTAAGTGTGGCCCCAGTGTCAATTAAGGCAGGCATGGTCTGGCCCCCTACTTCAATTTTTACTACAGGGTCCAGGTGTGCTTGTTGTTGAGCCAAGAGGGGGTACCCGGAACCCTGACATCCCTATTCTGAGTGATTTTCAGCATAGAACAGGGGAGCTGGGGGGGCGGTGTCTGCACAGGACCAGTAGGCACACCATTGGCCTGGTTCTGGGGACATTCGTTCTTCCAATGGCTGTGCTGTTTGCAGCGGGCGCACTGGTTCCTGTCTAAATGGCAGCCCATGTTCCTATTACTCTCGCCGCACCCTGGTCTGCTGCACGAGGACCCCCCCATCCCCCATGACCCCTTCCTCGGCATCTGGGATCTTCACCCTGGATGGCCATTGCAAGGAGCCTGGCCCCCTTGACTTTCTCTTTTTCTTCCTGCCTATCATAGACTTCCATAGCAATCTCAATAAGCTCTTCAACGCCCTTTCCCTACTCCTTCTACCTTTTGCAACTTTCCTCTAATGTCATCATATGACTGGCTGACAAATAGGGACACCAGAACCCGTCGATTGTCAGGGTTCTTAGTATCCAGATCAGTATGCTTCTGACACACCTCATACAACCTTTCATAGAATCCCGCTGGAGATTCTTCTTTTGCCTGCTTTATTTCATACAGTTTGGATAAGTTGACTGTCTTTCTAATACACTTCCTCATTCCCTTTACAAGTGAATTAGCATAGCTGGCGTGCTGCTTGCACTCTGCAACAGTCCCATGTGACCACCCGGAGTTGGTGTCAGGGATGGCCTTGGATCCACTAATCTTATCTTCGTCCTCGCCCTGTACTCAAGCCGTCTCAAAAACACATTCCCTTGCTTTTGTTTTTATTAGTCTACGCTCCTCAGCTGTCAATAGGGTGTGCATGACAATCTGCATGTCTTGCCAAGTGGGCTTGTGAGTGTCAATGATAGCCTCAAAGACCCCAGCCATTTGGCCCGGATCTTCAGAGAAGGTAGGATTTTGATGTTTCCAATTACAGAGGTCGCTGGTAGTAAAAGGAACATACACATAGGCCGTGTGTCCTTCTGAGTCAAGAACTTCCCTTAAGGGAGCTTGGAGAGATGTTTCTGGAAGTGCCTCAGGGTCCTTTGGGGGGGGGTCTGATTCGTGGCTCCAGAGAGACTCTAACTGAGCCTTGACAGTGGCCGCCTCCCTCTCTTCACGTTCCTTTTTCCAAAAATCCTCCCAAATTTTTTTCTCGGCCTGAATCTTGGCCGGAGTTTTCTGGGACACAGGTTGTGGGAGGCTGGGATATAAAGGGGGGGGCCTGAAAGGTCCTCGAGTGCCGGGGGAATAACGGGGGCTGACAGGGGGCAGTGGCCGTCCGAAGCTGCAGCCTTCGAAGGACCTCTGCGGACAATCATTTTACAATGAGACATTTTTAGGGATGTACGAAAGTGACTTACCTTTCCCTGATTATGTTGATGGTGGGGGTGAGGCATTCCGTCCCTCCCCCCGGAATCCTGGCCGGGGGGGGAGGTGCTCCATTCCTCCCCCCCGGAATCCTGGCCAGCCAACTGTGCTCTGCAGTGACTCTGCAGAGCCGCCAGCCGGCTCCGCCAGCAGCTGGACATCCAGCCGCTGGCTAGCAGGGATGCAAATGGCGGCGGCCATAGCCGCCGCCATTTGCATCCCTGCAGTCAGCCATGATAGGCTACGTAAATGTTTACGGAGCCTATCATGACTGATTTAAAAAAACAAAAACAAACGCGCGTACGCAAATGGCGGCTGGCCATGTTTACGTAAATGTTTATGTAGACTAAGACGTGCTAAAATAAGGAACACAAATGGCGGGGGCCATGGCTGCCACCATTTGCGTATGCGCGTGTGTGTGTGTGTGTTTTTTTAAGTCAGCCGTGATAGGCTACGTAAAGATTTATGTAGCCTATCACGGTGTTTTTTTTAAAAAAATCTAGCCATGATAGGTTACGTAAATCTTTATGTAGCCTATCACCTTTTTTTGTTCTTGTTTTTGTTTTAACCTGGAAATGACGGCGGCGGCAGCCGGTCGGAGGACCGGCCGCCGCCGCCACCGCCGCTGCACCACCGCTGCAGCCACTGCCACAGCCGCCACCACCAGGAAGATCCACCCAAGGTAAGTCTCGTCCTGGGGGGGTGAGGTGGCGGGCCATTCTGTCACCGATTTTGGGGGGCTGAATGTGCTGGCATTCAGCCTTCCCGAGATCCGTGGCGGAACTTTCGTATATCCCTAGACGTTTTACTAGGGATGGGGGAGAATTTCTCCCCGAAACTTTGAGGGGTCGAGTGCCAACGCATTCGGCCCCCCGAAATCGGCCGTGAAATTCTCCGCCCCCCCGCCCCCCCAGGATGGGACTTACCTTTCACGAATGTCCCTCCCGGCGGCGGGTCCCGGCAGCGATTCATCGGGTCTTCGTCAGGGGTGGGGGCGGCAGCCGGTCTTTCAACTGGCTGCCGCCGCCGCCATTACAAGGAAAGTAAAAAACAAAACAAAACCCCATGATAGGCTACGTAACGATTAACGTAGCCTATCACGGCTAGATCTCCAAAGTCAGCCGTGATAGGCTACATAAATCGTCACGTAGCCTATCACAGGTGACTTTGAAAAAAAAAAAAAAAGCGCGTACGCAAATGGCGGCCCCCATAGGGAGCCGCCATTTGCGTTCCTTATTTGGTCCCTGTAGTCTACGTAAAGATTTACGTAGACTATGGCGAAAATAAGGGCAACGCAAATAGCGATGGTATAGATAGAGGGGTATGCCAATATCCCCTTAGAGACACACAGAACTCTGAGATTCAGTCCAACACACTTATATTTGGCAGGAGAGAAACAGCGCTGTTCAGGTGGATTCTCGCTAATGCCACAAAGGAGAATGACCTCATTAGCTATGCGAGGTGGGCCACATAATATTCATGAACTTCATTAAGCATGCATAGTTGACATGTCTTTACGGTTGACCTGTCCTTGCAAGCTGGGCAGGAAGTGATCTAGCTGGAACTAGTTCTAACCAGCTGCAGGAGTGGTGGCTACTCGAGGGGGAGGGCTCCTCTGGCTATACCTGATATGAAACAGACCGTTACTGTTGGTGCCAACAAGGCAGTTGATAGGACTGCCTATCTTCCTCTGGGACTTTCCACTGTAGGAGGCTGCCTCAGATGGCTGCCAATACTTTAAGATGGTGCCTCTTTGGTTCTATCACCTCCATGCAGTGGATCAGAAAGCATCATGAACCAGGAACATCATGCACAGAAAGACTTGACTTCCCTACAGGGCCACAGGGGAAAAAAAAAAGGTCTTGAGTGCATTGAACAACTTCATTTGTGTTTACATTCAAATCCATCTTTGTTGTCATCTTCCTTCACAGAAATTGATGTGTGTGTGTGAGTGTGTGTGTGTGTGTGGGGGAATAGAGCTTTACTGCAATAAGTACAAATAATGAGAGAAAGACAATAAAGAATGTCCTTCACTTAAGTGTTTATTCTAGCTTGAGATTTTCCATCAGTGGGAAATGGAGATGGATGGGTTAGAAGGGATTAGAAGCCAGGTTAGTGATTCATCAAGAGAATACACACACCACACACGTACAGTTTTAGAAAAAACCAAACCCTAGGGATGGCGGAGAATTCTACCACAGATTTCAGTAAGGCGGAATGTACTGGTGGAACAGCCTCCCCCCCGCCCCCCTGCGGAATCCCCCCCTGGACGAAGCTTACCTGGGGCGGATGTTCTGGTGGCGGCAGCTCTGGCGGCAGCTCTGGTGGTGGTGGTGGCAGCTGGTCTCTTGGCCAGCTCCTGCAGACTCAAATGGCGGCCGCTGTAGCAGCTGCCATTTGTGTCCAACCAGGCTGCCGTGATAGGCTACGTAAGTATTTACGTAGCCTATCATAGCAAAGGCAGCCACGCAAATGGCGTCCACCACGCCATGTGCACAGCTGCCTTTGCCGTGATAGGCTACGTAAATACTTACGTAGCCTATCATGGCAAGCTAAAACAACAACAACAACACAGCGTACGCAAATGGCGGCAGCTATGGCGGCCGCCATTTGCGTTCCCTTTTTTTTGGCTGTTTTAGCCTACGTAAATATTTACGTAAGCTATTACGGCGAAAAAAGGGGAACGCAAATAGCATAGTGGGCGCTATTTGCATTCCTTTTTTTCCCCACCGTAATAGCTTACACAAATATTTACGTAGGCTATAATGGCGGGGGGGGGGGAAGGAACGCAAATAGCACCCACTATGTTATTTGCGTTCCCCTTTTTTTTGCCGTAATAGCTTACGTAAATATTTACGTAGGCTAAAACAGTGAAAAAAAGGGAATGCAAATGGCGGCTGCTGTAGCCCCCATTTGCATACACTGATTTTTTTTTTCCAGAAGGCTGCCCAGCAGCCAGATGTCTGGCTGCGGGCGGCCCTGGCCGGCAGCTCTGCGGAATCTCCGCGGAGCAGAGCCAGCTGGATTAGGATTTCGGCGGGAGGTGCAGAGTGCCTCCCCCGCACCGCGAATCACCTCGTCGAAAAGGTAAGTGACTTTCGTACATCCCTACCAAACCCACATAGCTGAATTTTCGAGAGAACACTGAGAAGCAAACAATTGCAGCATAGAACCTGGCTGTTTGTCTTGAGTGTGTTACACTGCAGAAGTTGAACAGGGGTGATGCCTTGTAATATTCCTAAAATAAGCACCAAAGAATTTTAAAAATCTAGAAATTTGCTTTATCAGAGATCTGGAAAGGAAGGCAATGTATTAACACTGAGCGTGATTTATGTAAATGAAAGCTAAGTATCCATTCTTTCACATTTTTGATGTATTTCTTTTAAAAGACTGCCCGTCATTTTAAAAGGTGGGGGTGATATATACAAATACTTTCCTGTAATTTAATATGAATTGTGAGACATAACTGAAAATATGAAAGAGAGCAATAGATTAACATCTGCTGGATGAACCTCTTTTCTGCTGGATGAATCTCCAATCCCATCTAGTTGATGTATGCAGAAAGGGGCTGAGAGGCCTCTGCATCTAATGGATCCATGGCCTCTCTCCACCTCATCCACTTGTCCAACTCCAACACACCCATTTCCTCCCCTCCAGAAGGCATGAAACCAACCCCAGGAGAGGAAGCCACATTGGAGCTTTCTGGGGTAGCTGGGTGAGTGGAGGTATCCCTACTTAGATTCTTCCCGAACTCATAGCATTGTCTACAGCTGTGTGTGTGTGTGTGTGTGTGTGTGTGTGTGTGTGTGTGTAGGGGATCCCTAGCATCATATGTCCCCTCAGATGCCATCAGGGAACTATAAGGTAGGGATGTTGCAGGAGTTCAGTTGGGGCTCGAGCTCGGCAATTTCTTGCTGTCTCAGTCCCCAGCCACATTTGCCCAACTCAGCATGTGCTGAATCAGGCAAGTGCAGGGATCCCTGCTTGTTGGCGGGCTGCCATTTTGTGTAAAAATGGCAGCTTGGCTATTTAGTATATCATCATTCATGTAAAGTGGTGCCCATCAATAGCACCATTTATGCAAAACTACAGGCATAAATGGTCTAATGAGACCATTTTCACTTGTAATTTTATGTAATTTGTGCTATTTATGGCCATCATTTTACGTAAATGACGATTTACGTAACCAGCTAAAGCAGTGCACAGCCCTAATTTGGACTAATCTAATTTTTAAGCCAAGACTCCCATTTCACATGGATGATTGTATGTTTTGGGAAGTATCCAGTGGGGCACAACCACTAATGTATATTAAGTTGCAGTAGCTTTAGGAAAATCAGCATGCCGGCTAACACTATTACAGTAGAGTAGTTTATGCTAGTGCAAGGTAATTTATGTTAGTGAATAGTGACCCCATTGGATACTGCCCTTTGTATATATAGTGTTAATAGAGCTTATAAAAGAAGGATACACATCTTTGACCATATTGATAGGCATATTGTACTTTTTAATGCCATTTTTACCACTTCGGATGTGAAAGCAAACAGACTGTCAGTTCATTTTTTACTCACAATTGGTTCAGTGCACCTTGTTAAAAGGGAGATGATGGGGACTGCTTGGAGGCAGACAGATCACTTGGTGTTGTGAGGTAAGCCCCCACAATCCTCCCAGGAGCAAAGGAAGCTTTTTTTCATTGCATGAATCAGCCAGGGAAGCACAGTTCTGGGTGGGTCTATCAGACCACAGCCAGAGACTGCACATCGTTCACTGGCACATACCAGGAGCATTGTATAAAGGATGGGGGTGCTGAAGGACATAGCCATGAACCTCTGTCGTTTGGTGTAGCTGTTGATCTCTTTTCTCCATCAAAATCAGATATTTTTCCAAGTAAGAGACTCCGAGCATCTCTACACCAGCCTAAAATCCTGCATTTAAAACGGGGGCTTTCTGCTTCCATTTTAAATGCAGGATCATGACAGACTGCCTTTACATGCATTTCCTTTTCCCCCTCCCATTTCCCCTCCTCCCCCTCATCTGAGTCTTCCATATGTTTCATTGGTCCAGCTCCTCTTCTTGCGGCTCTTCCTTTTTCATGGAGGGAACTCAAGCGGGAAACAAATCGGGTAATATGATAGCTCATTATCTCGGATCTATTTCAAAATGGAATAAAAGTCATTTAGTGCAGGAGATGCCCTGGAGGTTCATGACGTCATCTAATGGGCCTGCAAACTTCTGTGAGTGAGCAATCCAAACAGCAGGATAAGAGCTCGGTGTGAAGAAGCCGTCTGTTGGATTGTGGAAGATCTTTGTGTCTGCAAGAACTCCATTGTGACAAATGTGCCCTTGCCCAGGGATTCTCTGATATGTGATTTCTGCATATATGTGGCCCTAGAGCAACAATTAACAGATCACACTCAATTTCTCCAGTGCTAAGTAGGGATGTACGAAAGTCACTTACCTTTTCGAAGGGTGACATTCGCGGTGCGGGGGAGGCACTCCGTCCCTCCCCCCAAAATTCTCTCCAGCCAGCTCAATTCCGCAGAGATTCTGTGGAGCCGCCAGCCAGGGCCGCCTGCAGCCGGACATCTGGCCGCTGGGCAGCCTGCAGGGACACAAATGGTGGCTGCCATAGCCGCCGCAATTTGCGTCCCTGTATTTTGCCATGATAGGCTATGTAAATATTTACATAGCCTATGACGGCAAAAAAACAACAACAACAGCGAACACAAATGGCAGCGGCTACGGCGGCAGCCATTTGCGTTCCCTTTTATTTTGCTGTTTTAACCTACTTATATATTTATGTAGGCTATTACGGCAAAAGAAAAAAGGGAACGCAAATGGCGTAGCCGCCATTTGCATTTGCTGTTGTTGTTTTTTTCTGTGATAGGCTATGTAAATACTTACATAGCCTATCACAGCCCCCTCAGGGATGCAAATGGCATCCCTGCATTAGGCGTGATAGGCTACGTAAGTATTTACATAGCCTATTACGGGGGGGGGGGAACCAAAAAAAAGCACAGCAAATGCAAATGGCGGCAGCTACGCCATTTGTGTTCCCTTTTTTCTTTTGCCGTAATAACCTATGTAAATATTTAAGTAGGCTAAAATGGCAAAATAAAAGATCCTATAATGGCTATAATGAAGAAGCAAATGGTGGCCGCAGACGTGGCCACCATTCACAAAGCAGCGCGTACAGCAGCAGGTAAGTGCTCCATTTTGCACGCCTTTTGTGGGGTGGGGGGGGCCCAATGTACTGGCATTCGGCCTCACCGAGATCTGTGGCAGAATTCTCTGACATCCCTAGTGCTAAGTGCCATCTAAGGATGTGTGGGTTCTATCCTGTGATGAAGACATTCAGAAACTATTTCACAGGACTCTGAGAACAGGATTGCCTTTCCATCTTTGACTTCAAAACCTCAGGCAATCTTTACATGATGACAAGATAAGACCTAAGAGCACAGAACAGGGATGCAGAGCCTCTTTCAGCCCAAGGGCCAAATTTCATTTCAGATAAATGTTCAGGGTGGGCGGTGCTGAAGGCAAAAGGTGTGGGGGTAGAATATTGAAAATACCAGCATATTTTAGCTTAAAGCTCTTATTGATAGTAACTCAGCCTGATGGGTGGCATTGCGACCTTACAGAAAGGGCGGAGGGGTGGGGAAAACTGTACAAAAGCTGGGAATGCACTGAACAAACAGCGGTTCAGGGAAAGGGAGTAGGGCTGGGGAAGGGGTGTGGCCATCTGAGAAACTCCAGAGGTCTGTGTTGAAAATAGTGCTGTGCCTGTGCCAAAAATTTCTCCCACATTTTTTCAACCCTTCTCATTCAATTGGATAGAAAAGAAAGTGCTTTTGAAAATAAATTCAAAAGAGGAGGAATTTCAGAGGAATTCTCATGGGTTGGGTTTGGGGTTCTTTGCCTTAATTTACTTAGGATGGCTGAGGAATGTGCATGATTGTCCTGTCTGTCATTGTACAATAACCTCTGTGGCAGCCTGTAGTCTCCTCGGCTTCCCAAACTTCAGTGAAAGCCATCATGAGGAAGGCATCATGAGGCAATTCCTCCCATGGGGCTTTTTCAGTTCAGAAAGTGCAGGTGGCCTGGGAGTAGGGATGGCGGAGAATTCCCCCGGAGTCTGTGGCAGAATGGACTGCACCCACCCTACCCTGCGAAGCCCAGTCAGGACGGACCCTACCTTGCGCCTGCCATCCGCTGCTGTCCATCCCATCCATCCTGTCCGCTGCCGCCTGTCTGCCTCTCTGCGGATGGGAAGCAAATGGTGTCCGACGTAGCAGATGCCATTTGCATCCATGCCTTTGGCCATGATAGGCTACATAAATCTTTACATAGCCTATCATGGCAAAAGACCAGGGATGCAAATAGTGTCCGCTATGCCATTTGCGTCTAGGGATGGCAGAGAATTCCACCATGGACTCCAGTGAGCCCCCGGAGTCCGTGGCAGAACGGAGCAATCCCTCCCGCCACCCCATGAAGTCCCCATGGACCGGATCCTACCTGCCTCTGGAGCTCCAGTGTGCAGCTGCGAATGGTGTCCTGCATAGAGGACGCCATTTGCGTCGCTGCTTTAGCCATGATAGGCTACGTAAATATTTACATAGCCTATCATGGCTAAAGCAGGGACACAAATGGCACCCGCTATGCCATTTGTGTCACCGCTTTAGCTGTGATAGGCTACGTAAATGTTTATGTAGCCTATCACTGCTAAAGCGGCGATGCAAATGGCGTCCCCTATGCAGGATGCCATTTGCGTCCGCAGCAGCCCAGCTGAAGATTGGCCTGGCCGGCTGCTCCTCAGACATGCTGCAGAGCAGAGCTGGCCAGGGAGGATTCCAGGGGGGGAGGAACGGATCACCTCCCCCCCATCGAGGATTCTGGGGGGAGGACTGGATTGCCTCCCCCCCTGCGGACCCCAGCAGAGCACGGTAAGTGGGGTTTGGTACACCCCTATTTGCGTCCTTGCCTTTGGCCGTGATAGGGGATGTAAAGATTTACGTAGCCTATTACTGCAAAGAACAGGGATGCAAATGGCGTAGCATACGCCATTTGCGTCCCTGCTCTTTGCCATGATAGGCTACATAAATCTTTAAATAGCCTATCATGGCAAAGAGCAGGGATGCAAATGGCATCTGCTACGCTGCACGCTATTTGTGTCCCAGCAGCCGCAAGTCCACCAGCGGCCAGAGCCAGCCGGCAGCTCCGTGGACTCTCTGCGGAGCGAAGCTGGCCGGCGAGGATTCCAGGGAGGAGGGATGGATCACCTCCCCCCACATGGACCCCCAATGGACTGAAGGTAAGGCTGTTTTGTACATCCCTACCTGGGAGACTGCAGAGCAATGGAAAGATGTGTGATAGAGAGAGAGAAAACAAACAGCACCCTTGGCCATCCATCTCACAGTGATAAGATAAGCTCAAAACCCAAAAGAAATTCAGAATTCTGCCTCAGAAAAGTGGAAGCCTCAACATAGTTGATGCTGTTGCCACTTGCAGGAGCAGTGCAATAAACCAAAAACCCTTAGGAAAAAAAGAAGAACCTGTGCTACAACCCCTGCCAGTAGTGAGCCCTTTCTGTGGGCAACTGTTGGAGAACTTCTCTTCCCCTAGGAGAAATCCGGTGAAATTATCCACCCAATTTCTCTACCCACAAATAGGCTGGAGAATTTTGAGAGGCCATTTGTGCACAGATCTAATTGAAACCACAGGAGAGCCAGATTTGGACTCCTGGCCTGAGGTTCTGCACCCCGAGCATAGACCACATCCAAACAATAAAAAAGTAGTAGATGTAACAAGCAAAACTCATTTCAAAAATATTTCTAAATATTGTTTCAGGAGCATGCCTTTCTTTTAAAAAGAGAGTAATATACCCATATTACATTTCTGAGCTGACCAAATGTTCCCTATCCTGAAATCTCAGGTCTGTCCCTGATATTCATATGATTCTTTATGAGCTAATTATGTGATATTTAACAAAGAAAGAAA
This sequence comes from Heloderma suspectum, assembly GCF_057233095.1. Lineage (NCBI taxonomy): Eukaryota > Metazoa > Chordata > Lepidosauria > Squamata > Helodermatidae > Heloderma > Heloderma suspectum. The sequence continues at coordinate 91,121,923 of NC_139461.1, forward strand.
CTTAAGCTCCGCGCACTTGAATAATAAACTCTTATTTTTACCAAAATATCCAGCTTTGATCTGGCAGTTAGGGCACCATCCTATCCAGACAGGCAGCCGCCTCCAAACTCGGAGGTGACTGCCTATCCAAAGCAGGGCAGGAGAAGCACGGAGGGGATTGTTCACTGCGCACTTCGCCTGCCCTGCTTTTTCAGCTAGACAGCCGATTGTGGCTGTCTTGCCGCGGGAGGACGGAATGGGGAAGGAGACTGCTGACAAGTGACAACACATAGGATGTGTCATACAGGCAGTTTTGCCCTCCCTGCCCTGGAACGCCCCCAGGACATACCCCTTTTTGGCCGCTCCATGCTCCACTTTTGAGCACGGAGGATGGGGTTGTTCTGTGCTGTCTCTGAGGCAGTGCAGAAGTGGGGGAAGGTCTGTTCTCCAAGAACTGACCTCGGAGCATGGGCTCTGTGGTCAGTTCCCAGAAAACAACATATCCTATGGCCGTCTAGCTGCTGTCTAGCGGCCATAGGATGCTCCCTAAGATACGTAATTCACTTCTTTGTCAGCATTTCTGCAGAACAGAATTTCTTTAAGTTCCTCAAATAGGATAGTTGATTTCCAGTGTCATAGCTAAATTCTCTTGCTCAAGCTCTGTTGTTTTGGGGCTAGCTTAAACTTAAAATGTTTTGAATTCTGTTGACACGTCAAAATATTTCATGTCATCTTCACCTGTTTATATCACAAGTAGAAAATATTCGGGAAGGAGCTTGGGGAAGGAGGACCAGCCAGCAGCTGCACCAGGTGGATCCTGATCCTGAGCCTGCTTCTGCCCCCGCCCACAGGTACTTAAGGCGGGGCTGCCAGAGGCAGCACCTCGGCGTGCGCCTTGGCGTCGCGCCAAGTGCGACGCTAAGTGCGCACTTAGCGTCGCACTTGGAGTCGCGTAGGACCTGAAGATCTACCCACCTGCCTCTCCAGAGACACCAGCAGCCACAATACCAGCAGCAAATAGCAGCAGCAGCAGAGGGCAGCAGCTTTAAAAACAAGGGGAAGGGGCAAACGTGGACTATCTGCTCCTTCTTAGCTGCTGTTCTCTTTTATCTCTCTTATATTCTTTTAAACTGTTGTGTATTTTATATCCTAATATTTTAACATGTGCCTGGGAGGACTATTGGGCAACTCAGGGTGTGGGGGAGGTGCCACCATAACTGTGGTCACGGGCAGGGGGAGGTATGGCGTTGGGGGATTAACAGGCCAGCTGAGGAGAAGAGGGGCTAGACACCTTACAGCTGTCCCCTCTTCTGGTTCTTCCCCCAACCTGATGGTTCCTGGCAGCCTTACCAGTCTGCCCTCGGGTCTGGTGGTGCTGCTGCTGAATGCCAGGTCGGCCCAAAATAAGACCTCCCTCATCCATGATTTGATTGTGGATGAGGGGGCTGACCTGGCATGTATTACTGAGACCTGGGTGGGGGAACTGGGAGGGGTCACTCTCTCCCAGCTGTGCCCTCCTGGGTACTCGGTGCAGCACCAACACCGACTTGAGGGTCGGGGAGGGGGGGTTGCTGTGGTCTATAGGAATTCAATCTCCCTCTCCAGGCTTCCTGCTCATTCGAGTGCAGATCTTGAGTGTTTGTACCTTGTGTTGGGTACCCGGGACAGATTAGGGATTCTGTTGGTGTACCGCCCACCCCGCTGCCCATCAGACTCCCTGCCTGAGCTGACGGAGGTGGTCTCGGACTTGGTGTTGAGGACCCCCAGGATGATGATCCTGGGGGATCTCAACTTCCATGCCGAGGCCGCTGTATCCGGGGCGGCTCAGGACTTCATGGCCGCCATGACAACCATGGGGCTGTCCCAACATGTCAACGGCCCAACGCATATAAAAGGACACACGCTTGATCTGGTTTTCTCGACTGGACAGGTGGATGGTGATCTGAAAGTGGAGGAATTAACATCTGTCCCTTTGTCATGGTCAGATCACTTCCTGCTGAGGTTTAGACTTCTGGTGGCCTTTCCCATCTGCAAGGGTGGGGGACCTATTAAAATGGTCCGCCCCCGAAGATTAATGGATTCTGATGGATTCCAGAGGGCTCTGGGGGATTTTCCTGCTGGTATGGCTGGTGCTCCTGTCGAAGCCCAGGTCGCTCTGTGGAATGCAGAGATGACTCGGGCGGTTGACACGATCGCGCCCAAGCTCCCTCTCCCTCTGAGCAGAGCCCAGCCAGCTCCTTGGTATACACCTGAGCTGAGGGCAATGAAGCAAGAGGGGAGACGGCTAGAACGCAGGTGGAGGAAAACTTGTGCTGAGTCTGACCGAACACAGGTAAGAGCCCACTATCGAGCCTACTCTGTGGTGGTGAGGGTGGCAAAGAGGCATTTCTTTTCCACTGGCATTGCATCTTCTCAGTGTCGTCCAGCGGAGCTTTTCCAAGTGGTTCACAGCCTGTTACATTCTGGGCCAGGGAGAGAGTCGGTGGAACCCTCGGTAGCACGCTGTGACAAGTTTGCGCGGCACTTTGAGGATAAAGTCGCTCAGATTCATCATGAATTGGACACCACCATTAATGCAGTTCCATTGGTAGAGGCGTTCAGAGCACCGTCTGGTCCAGTTTTACTGGATGAGTTTCAGTTACTGAGGCCTGAGGATGCGGACAAGGTGCTTGGCCAAGTCCGATCGACCACTTGTGTGCTTGACCCTTGCAGGAGGGGTTGCCCGGCTGGGTCCAGGAGGTTGTAAATTCCTCCTTGAGAGAGGGAGTGGTGCCTGCTGCTTTAAAAGAGGCAGTAATTAGACCACTCCTGAAAAAGCCTAACCTGGACCCAGAGGATGTTAACAATTATAGGCCAGTGGCCAACATCCCCTTCCTGGGCAAGGTGCTTGAGTGGGTGGTTGTAGGACAGCTCCAGGCACTCTTGAATGAAACGGATTATCTAGATCCATTTCAATTGGGCTTCAGGCCTGGTTTTGGAACGGAAACTGCCTTGGTCGCCCTGTGGGATGACCTCTGCCAGGAGAGGGACAGGGGGAGTGCGACCCTGTTGATTCTCCTGGACCTCTCAGCGGCTTTCGATACCATCGACCATGGTATCCTTCTGGATAGGTTGTCTGGGTTGGGAGTTGGAGGCACTGCACTACAGTGGTTCCGCTCCTACTTGGATGGCCGATTCCAGAAGGTGGTGCTGGGGGATTATTGCTCTGTGCCATGGCAATTGTGCCATGGGGTTCCACAGGGCTCTATTCTATCCCCCATGCTGTTTAACATCTACATGAAACCACTGGGGGAGGTTATCCGGAGGTATGGGCTGAGGTGCCATCAATATGCGGATGACACCCAGCTCTACCTCTCTTTCTCATCAAACCCAGGTGAGGCAGTGGCTGTTCTGAACCAGTGCCTGGGCACGGTAATGGACTGGATGAGGGCTAATAAACTGAAACTCAATCCAGACAAGACGGAGGTACTGTTAGTGGGTGGTTCGTCTGCCCAGCTAGGTGATATTCAACCTGTTCTGGAGGGGGTTGCACTCCCCCGAAAGGATCAGGTTCGTAGTTTGGGGCTGCTCTTGGATCCAGAACTGTCACTTGAGGCACAGGTGAACTCAGTGGCACGGAGCACTTTTTATCAGCTTAGGCTGGTATACCAACTACGCCCTTATCTGGACAGAGATAGCCTAGCTACAGTTATCCAAGCTCTGATAACTTCTCGTCTGGATTACTGCAATGCGTTATACATTGGGCTGCCTTTGAAAACGGTCCGGAAACTTCAGCTGGTCCAAAATAGGGCAGCAAGATTGTTAACAGGGACTGGCCAATGAGCTCATATTACGCCAGTACTTTTCCAGCTGCACTGGCTGCCAGTCCATTTCCGGGCCCGATTCAAAGTGCTGGTGTTAACATTCAAAGCCCTTAACGGCTTGGGGCCAGGTTACCTGAAGGATCGCCTCCTCCCATATGTGCCTGCCCGGACCTTAAGATCATCATCAGCGGCCCTTCTCCGTGAGCCCCTGCCAAAGGAAGTGAGGCGGGTGGCTACTAGGAGGAGGGCTTTTTCTGTTGTGGCACCCCGGCTCTGGAATGAGCTCCCTAGTGAGGTTCGCCTGGCGCCTACATTGTACTCCTTTCGGCGCCAGGAGAAGACCTTTTTATTTTCCCAGGCATTTTAGCTTTCTAAATTTTTATCTTTGCTGTTTTAAATCTGTATTTTAAACTCCTGTACTGCTGCTAGGTTTTATTGTGGTTGTATTGTTATATTGTGGTTTTAATGTTCTATATATTTTAAATTGTTTTATTGTGTGTTGTTTGGTTTTAATTTTTGTGAACCGCCCAGAGAGCTTCGGCTATTGGGCGGTATAGAAATGAAATAAATAATAATAATAATAATAATAATAATAATAATAATAATAATATTCACAATATTATCTTTACTACCTAACCAGCCACCCTTCCTTCAATCTCCTTATCTGAACCTTGTGTTATTTTCCCCCCTGAGTTTAGATGTTTTTCACTTGTCATTTAGGTTAGCAATGGTAGACTAAAAGGTCAGAAGTGAAAAAATACAGTGCAAAGTTACAGCATGTGAGAGTGAATGCATTTGCTAGAATCAAAATGATTCAAGCTTGTTGTTGTTCAGTCGTTCAGTCGTGTCCGACTCTTCGTGACCCCATGGACCATAGCACGCCAGGCCTTCCTGTCCTGCGCTCTCTCCCGGAGCGTGCTCAAGTTCATATTCATTGCATCCGTGATGCTATCTAGCCATCTCATCCCCTGCCGTCCCCTTCTCCTTTTGCCTTCAGTCTTTCCCAGCATCAGGGTCTTTTCCAGGGAGTTTTCTCTTCGCATTAGGTGGCCAAAATATTGGAGCTTCAGCTTCATTATCTGTCCTTCCAATGAGCACTCAGGGTTGATTTCCTTTAGGATGGACTGATTTGACCTCCTTGCAGTCCAGGGGACTCGTAACAGTCTTCTCCAGCACCACAGTTCAAAAGCATCAATTCTTCGGGGCTCAGCCTTCCTTATAGTCCAGCTCTCACAGCCATACATTACTACTGGGAAAACCATAGCTTTGATTAGACGGACCTTTGTCGGCAAGGTGATGTCTCTGCTTCTTACTATGCTGTCTAGGTTGGCCATAGCTTTCCTCCCAAGGAGCAAGCGTGTTTTAATTTCATGGCTACAGTCACCGTCTGCGGTGATCTTGGAGCCCAAAAAAGTAAAATCTGTCACTGCTTCCATTTCTTCCCCTTCTATATGCCAGGAAGTGATGGGGCCAGATGCCATGATCTTCGTTTTTTTAATGTTGAGTTTCAAACCAGCTTTTGCACTCTCCTCTTTCACCCTCAACAAGAGGCTCTTGAGATCCTCTTCGCTTTCTGCCATTAGGGTGGTATCATCTGCATATCGGAGGTTGTTGATAATTCTCCCGGCAATCTTAATTCCGACCTCTGATTCATCCAACCCGGCATTTCTCATGATGTACTCTGCATATAAGTTAAATAAGCAGGGTGACAATATGCAGCCTTGTCGTACTCCTTTCCCAATTTTGAACCAATCGGTTGTTCCATGTCTGGTTCTTACTGTTGCTTCTTGACCCTCGTACAGGTTTCTCAGGAGACAGGTAAGGTGGTCTGGTACTCCCATCACTTTAAGAATTTGCCACAGTTTGTTGTGATCCACACAATCAAAGGCTTTAGCGTAGTCAATGAAGCAGAAATAGACGTTTTTCTGGAATTCTCTTGCAAGAATTGTTTCTCTTGGAGAAACATGATGCAGCGAATGTTGGCGATTTGATCTCTAGTTCCTCTGCCTCTTCTAAACCCAGCTTGTACTTCCAGTAGTTCTCGGTTCGCATACTGCTGAAGCCTAGCTTGTAGGATTTTGAGCATCACCTTGCTGGCATGTGAAATGAGCACAATTGTGCGGTAGTTTGAACACTCTTTGGCGTTGCCCTTCTTTGGAATTGGAATGTAGACTGACCTTTTCCAGTCTTGTGGCCACTGTTGAGTGTTCCAGATTTGTTGGCATATTGAATGCAGCACTTTAACAGCATCATCTTTTAGGATTTTAAATAGCTCGGCTGGAATACTGTCATCTCCGCTAGCTTTGTTGTTACTAATGCTTCCTAAGGCCCACTTGACTTCACTCTCTAGGATGTCCGGCACAAGTTCAGTGACTGCACTATCATGGCTATCAGGGACATTCAGATCTTTCCTGTATAGTTCTTCTGTGTATTCTTGCCACCTCTTCTTAATCTCATCTGCTTCTGTTAGGTCCCTGCCTTCTTTGTCCTTTATCATGCCAGTCTTTGCACAAAATGTTCCCTTGAGATCTCCAATTTTCTTGAAGAGATCTCTAGTCTTTCCCATTCTGTTGTTTTCCTCGATTTCTTTGCATTGTTCATTTAAGAAGGCCTTCTTGTCTCTCCTTGCTATTCTCTGGAACTCTGCATTCAGTTGGGTATATCTTCCCCTTTCTCCCTTGCTTTTTGCTTCCCTTCTTTCCTCAGCTCCTTGTAAAGCCTCATCAGACAGCCACTTGGCTTTCTTGCATTTCTTTTTCTTTGGGATGGATTGAGTTGCTGCCTCCTGAACAATGTTACGGACCTCCGTCCATAGTTCCTCAGGCACTCTGTCTATCAGGTCTAATCCCTGAAATCTATTCCTCACCTCCACTGTATATTCATCAGGGATATGATTTAGGTCATACCTGAACGGTTTAGTGGTTTTCCCGACGTTCTTCAGTTTAAGCCGAAATTTTGCAAGAAGCAGCTCATGATCTGAGCCACAGTCAGCTCCAGGTCTTGTTTTGACTGACTGTATGGACTTCTCCATCTTTGGCTGCAAAGGACATAATCAATCTGATTTCGATATTGACCATCTGGTGATGTCCATGTGTAGAGTCGCCTCTTGTGCTGTTGGAAAAGAGTGTTTGCTATGATCAGCATGTTCTCCTGGCAAAACTCTATTAGCTTTTGTCCTGCTTCATTTTGTACACCAAGGCCATGCCTGCCTGTTATCCCGGTGATTTCTTGACTTCCTACTTTAGCATTCCAATCCCCTATGATGAAGAGGACATCTTTTTTGGGTGTTAGTTCTAGAAGGTGTTGTAGGTCTTCATAGAACCCATCAACCTCAGCTTCTTCGGCCTCAGTGGTTGGGGCATAGACTTGAATTACTGTGATGTTGAATGGTTTGCCTTGGATTCGTACTGAGATCATTCTATCATTTTTAAGATTGTACCCCAGTACTGCTTTTCACACCCTTTTGTTGACTATGAGTGCTACTCCATTTCTTCTAAGGGATTCTTGCCCACAATAGTAGATATGATGGTCACCTGAATTAAATTCGCCCATGCCTGTCCATTTTAGTTCGCTGATTCCCAAGATGTCGATGTTCAATCTTGCCATCTCATGTTTGACCACCTCCAGCTTACCTTGATTCATTGATCTGACATTCCAGGTTCCTAAACAATATTGTTCTTTACAGCATCGGATTTTCTTTTCACCACCAGACACATCCACAGCTGAGTGTCCTTTTGGGTTTGGCCCAGCCGCTTCACTCTTTCTGGCGCTACTTGGAAATACCCTCTGCTCTTCCCCAGTAGCATATTGGACACCTTCCGACCTGAGGGGCTCATCTTCCGGCGTCATATCTTTTAGCCTTGTGATTAGGGGTGAACGAAAGTCACTTACCTTTTCTCGCAGCTTGTTCGCGGTGGGGGGGAGCGCTTCGCTGCTCCCCCCGTGAAGTTCAGGCCGGGGGGGGAGGCTTCCTGCCTCGCCCGGCCGAAATTCAGGCCGGGGGGGAGGCTTCCCGCCTCGCCCGGCCGAAATTCAGGCCGGGGAGGAGGCTTCCCGCCTCGCCCGGCCGCGAACACGAAAGTAAAAAAAAACAAAAAAACGTCCCCTGATAGGCTACGTGACGATTCACGTAGCCTATCACGACTAGATCTGGAAAGTCAGCCGTGATAGGCTACGTGAATCGTCACGTAGGCTATCACGGGTAACTTTAAAAAAAAAAAGCGCGTACGCGAATGGCGGCCCCCATAGGGAGCCGCCATTCGCGTTCCTTATTTAGTTGCTGTAGTCTACGTAAATGTTTACATAGACTACGGCGAAAATAAGGGCAACGCTATTCGCGTTGCCCTTATTTTCGCCGTAGTCTACGTAAACATTGACATAGACTACAGCGACCAAATAAGGAAGGGGAATGGCGGCTCCCTATGGGGGCCGCCATTCGCGTACGCGCTTTGTTTTTTTAAGTCACCCGTGATAGGCTACGTGACGATTCACGTAGCCTATCACGGCTGACTTTGCAAATCTTGCCGTGATAGGCTACGTGAATCGTCACGTAGCCTATCAGGGAACGTTTTTTTTTTTTCTTTGATTGCAATGGCGGGGGCGGCAGCCGGTCGAAAGACCGGCTGCCGCTCCCACCCCGCTCGAACACCCGACGAACCGCCAGCCGGACCCGCCGCCGGGAGGGACATTCAGGGAAGGTAAGTCCCGTCCCGGGGGGGGGCGGGGGGCGGGGGGGTGCGGAGGATTTCTCCCCGAAACTTGTTCGGGGGGCCGAACACGTTGGCGCTCGGCCCCCCGAAGTTTCGGGGAGAAATTCTCCGCCATCCCTACTTGTGATACGTTCCATGGGGTTTTCTTGGCAAGAATACTGGAGTGGGTTGCCATTTCCTTCTCCAGTGGACCACATTTTGTCAGAACTCTCTGCCATGACCTGTCCGTCTTGGGTGGCCCTGCACGGCATAGCTTATGGCTTCACTGAGTTACGCAAGCCCCTTCGCCACAACAAGGCAGTGATCCATGAAGGGGGATTCAAGCTTAATATGTATCTAATATTTCATATGCTCTTTTTATGAGAGATTATCTCTTTCTTATGAGACATATAGAGAATAAAATATTTTTAAAAAGTCAGGAGGAATATTTGTGACACTACTATTTCCACCAGGAGACTCTATGGGATTGGTGCAATATATTTCTGTTGGATAGAACATTATCATTTCTGCCAAGAGTCTCTGTGGGGTCAGTTCAATATGTTTGTGTCTGCTAGGAGATTTTTTGAATATCATTGTTTTTGCCAACAGACTCTATGGGACCTGTGCAATATTTCTGTGTCTACTAGAACTTCACTATTTCTGCCAAAAGATTTTATGGGATTGGTGAAATATTACTGTGTGTGCTAGAGTATTTCTTGAATATCATCCTTTTGTTAAGAGACTCATAGGATCTGTGCAATATTTCTGTGTCTGCTAAATCTCTACCATTGCCATCAAGAGACTCCAGGGCATTTGTTTAATATTTGTGTATGTGTTAGGAGACCTTTTGAATATTGTTATGTGTTATTGTTATGTGTTAGGATATTGTTGAATATTGTTATGTGTTAGGAGACCTTTTGAATATTTTGAATACTGCCAAAGATTTCATGGGACTTGTGCAATATCTCTGCATCTGCTATGAGATTTTTTGAATGTTGTAACTTGTGTCAAGAGACTCTATAGAATCTGCAATATTTCTATGGGCAGTATCCAAGCAGGCCACTCCACAAGCAGACCCCATTGCTGATTCGTTCTGCAAGTGGGGGCCACTGCCAATTGCGTCCCACAAGCAGCACCCACCACTTGCACAATGGGGATTTAGCATTTCATTTAGGAAGCCCCCAAACAAGTGGAAACGCTCATTTCTGGACTGGGACAGAGCTCTGCTGACCTGCCCCATTTCATGAAATGACTGTTTCTACTCATTTCTGGTTCCTAGAGGAAGCGCTATTTGGAACAGAATCAGCAGTAGCCCCTGCTTGTGCAATAGCCCGCTTTGATACTGCCCTGTATGTTTTTAGATTTTGTGAACATTGTCTATGGGATTTGTGAAACATGAGCCCTTTGTCTAATGGCCGGGCATTGATCTGATAGGATTGCACCCTAAGAGATAGAAGCCTTAGAAAATCAGGTGAAGGGTTTAGAAAGCCATTCAACAGACATGTTCAGCTAATGTTTATAAAACGTTGTTGACAACAAGGAAAAAATTAAGAGTTAAAGAAAGCAAAGGAAATTGAAAAAATCTTTAAGGTTTCTTAAGCAGAGAACACTGAACAAGCAAATAAAGCAGATATTGTTAAAACATATGCTGTGAAAAGAGGAGAAATGTAGATTCATGCATCCAATTTGGAAAACACGACATGCAGTTAGCCCTTTAGAAATAGCAAAGGAGAAAGTTCTTGGCATAACCATCTAAAAATATGGTGTTGATTAGGGGAGAATATAGAAAGAATATTGGGTGTATCAAATCTGAAAGAAAATTTCTATAAAACATTGTGTCAATGGTATTAGATAAAATATACGTGAAAGATGATTTATAATTATCTGAAGATAATTGTTGGGGAAGAGGAAAAGCTCATGCAGATTATGCTTATATTTTGGAGTTCTGATAAAACTGAAAGCTTTTGGTAATTATATTGTATTCTATATAATAGAGTACAAGTTATACAATCCCAAATGAACCAGTGAGAATATTATTGATGTGTTGATGTTAGCATGAGTACAAATATATTACCAGCAGCTAAAATGTCAACTATGTTCAGGGGTGGGGGTGGGGAGTGGCTCTACCTGTATCAGATTGGCTCTAGAAGACCTGAGATATAGCTATAATGTACAAACTGACATATTAGGTCTGGGCTCATAAAAATCAAATGTATGAAAATTAATTTATTGGGAAATTGTTGTCTTCCATTAATTTTTGGAATGATAAATGTGAAGATGATGTACATTCTGATTAATTATTTTACATTAGGTTAAGGAACCAATCTCCTCTGTATTAACTTGTTTAATGTTAAGATTCATTAATTATACTATTATAGGACACCATCCATATGTTCATGTGTATTAACATTTGTCTGTTTTTTTTAAAAAAGTATATTAACAATTTAAAAAGGAAAAAGAGAGAGATTTTAGCTGATTCCCTGATGTTGTTGAATAAAATATTTAGGAGGGGGAAGACAGTGTGTCACAAGACTGGTCTCTGGGAGACTATAATGGCATAATTGTCTCCTCCTTCACTTGGTCCTGTGGCTGTATGGATGGAATGTTGCTTTGTGACATGAGATGTATCGGTTCATGCTGCCTCCCACTTCACCAACTAAGGGAGCAATCCTATGGCTGCCAGACAGCAGCTAGACGGCCATAGGATATCCTATTTTCCAGGAGCCAACCTTGGAGCCTTCACTCCAAGGTCGGTCCCTGGAAAACCGACCACCCCCCACCTCTGTGCTGCCTTGGAGACAGCACGGAACAGCCCCGTCCTCCGTGCTTGCAAGAAGAGCATGGAGTGGCTGAAAAGGGGCGTCTGGGGGTGTTCTAGGGCAGGGAGGGCGGAAATGCCTGTACGACACATCCTATGTACAGCAGCCTCCTCCCCTGCTCTGTTCTCCTGTGGCTAGACGGGCGCAATTGGCTGTCTAGCAGAAAATGCAGGGCAGGAGACACATGCAGGGAACAATCCCCTCCATGCTTTTCCTGCCCTGCATTGGATAGGTGGTCGCCTCCAAGTTCGGAGGCGGCTGCCTATCTGGATAGGATTGTGCCCTAAAATATTGTTGCTGGCTAGACCACATATAGGTAAGCTTTGCATTTTGGAGACTTTACTTCCATCACCTGGGCTGGACTTTAATGTCACTGTTTGTGCACCCACTGGAAAGGCATAGCCAGCAGGCCTGGTCCCACTCCCTTCTCATGTGTTCAGTGAATAGGGGTGTACGAACCCTGCAACTTCTGCAATGGGGAAATCTGGGCCACTTCGGGCCCCTAGAGCCGTATCGCTTCCATTGGATTTTGTGGGCTGGCTCTCCTCCATGGGGGCTGGGAGTGCTGGAATCCTTCTTCCCTGCACTGGCTGTTAAGAAATCCAGCATGGGCAGGAAGGGCCTCAGCGGCACCCCAGCTCTCTAACCCCAGTGCTGTTTAGAATGGAGAAGAGCCTCCCCACAGGAAATCTGATGGACCTGGAGGTGAGTGGGGTCGGCCCGCTGCATACTGTGTAGGTCAGATTCTTGAGAATCTGGCCTTATTTGAATCTGCAGAAGATTTCTCCACCATCCCTATTAGTGAATGGATGGGAGTGGGTACATGTGCAGCTCAACATCACTTGCTGCTGTAACTTTGATTATTACTTGTCAAGTATCTTTTTCCCCCTTTCCTTTACAAAAAGATCCATATCCTTTCCCAGCATTAGGGATGGGCGGATTCCTTACCTTCTGGTCCATGGGAAATCTGCCCACAGGGGGGAGGTGATCCGTTCCTCCCCCCGGAATCCTCTTTGGCTGGCTCCGCTCCGCTCCATTGCATCTGCAGTCAGTCCCTTCAGCCAGCAATACGGCATGGCGGCCGTATTGCTGGAAATCTGGAGCTGGAGGATCCGGCTGAAGAGGATTCCGCGAGGAGGGTGAGGTAAGTGTTCCATTCCACCACAGACTCCGAGGGGCCGGATTCTTTAGAATCTGGCCTCATTGGAGTCCGTGGTGGAATTCTCTGCCATCCCTACCCAGCATGCAAGCTTGTACCCACTGAACTATACTACTGGTTGATTGTAATTATTGGAATCAAGTCTTTCATTCTCTATGGCTCCAATGTAAGCTTAGTGTAAACATGGTTGGACCACTGGATTGCCCTATTATTAACATGGCTACTGTTGTCAAAATGTGCATGACCTTTTTTTAATCAGAGCTGTCATTCTTGTTAATATGATGTGCCCACTTTCTTAAGTACTTTTTTTTCTCTGAAAATATACTTGTTTCCAAAATTAGTTAGCAGTCATCACCTGACTTCTGTAATAATTAAATTAGCTTTAGCTTTCATCCTGCTTAACATCTTTGCTGTTTCCATTGCTTGTCCGCTTTATTGATTTCATTTGCTCTACTAATTTTTAATCAGTTTACCTGCTTAATCTCACTCCATTGCTTGTGTAGCCTAACCTGAATTAGTTCAAATATCTTACTCTCTGCCTTACCTACTTAATTGCTTATAGTCCATTCCATTGACTGCTTACTCAATTAAATGCTTGATTCTTCCAATTCCTGCACTGAGCAGGGGGTTGGACTTGATGGTCTTATAGGCCCCTTCCAAACCTACTTTTCTATGATTCTAATAGAGCACTGTCTATTTTTTCAATGAATAGTGAGAATAAACATCTGACTTAAAGAACAACAATCATTTTCTGTAAAGTATGTTATTTCTATTCCTCTTCAGTTTTTCTTCTTTCGTTCCTTCATTCATTCTTGACATCTAATCACCCTATCCTTCCCAACACTTTATATTCATAAATCCATTCAAACACTGCATTTATCATACCTAAATCTTGTGGCCTTTGCTGTCATCATTCGCTATTTAACTTTATAACAATTGTGAACCCTTATATTTAAAAATGGCTTTAAACCCAAATACATGTGACTTATAAGCACCACTTGTAAAACCCACACACACCACCATTATTGCCTGTGCTGTTATGATTGTTCACAATTATTTAGAGTGCAGAGGGTAAACTTCCAATATTATATTGGTGATGCTACTCTCAATGGGAAAGCCTCATTCAGGGGCCCAGGGACAGGAAGAACTGTGAGCCATTTGCTGGAATGATGGGCAAAAAGGCAGCAAAGCAGAGACTTGGAAATGCTGGGAGTTGTAGGATATTTTTCCTCCTAAACATGCATAGGATTGTGCCCTGAGTGTGAATGTGTGTCTGTGTGTGTTTAGGGGTCGGGGTGGAATGGAAACAAAGTTTACATATTTAAAATAACCAGCTATTTTTTTTCTTTCAACTTCTATGATTCATTTAATATTTCTTCCAGGAAGGCTTTATCTGCTCTCACTTTTGAAACAGCATCCTTTACTTTTTAATTACATTTTCCATAATCTCACAAATCTCCCTCTTGATCTGCCTACACAAATGTGACTATATTTATTATGATAGGGATGAATCATGTAGTTGCCTTCCTGTTCCTTTCTTTCATCAACTTTTCTGACAGCTTGGACAAATCTCAGTTGAATTTCTTTACTCCCCCAATATCTCTCAGTCTTTACAATCATGGAAGCATGGGGAACATGAGTGCTGTTGCGCTCATGTGTTACTTGTGGGTTCCTGGTCGAAAGCTGGATGGCCACTGTGTAAACAGAATGCTGGACTAGATGGACCCTTGGTCTGATCCAGCAGTGCTCTCCTGATATTCTTATGCTATTTTAGGAACATAGGAAGTTGCCTTATACATTGTCAGACCATTGGTGCATTGAGCCCAGTATTGTCAACACTGACTGGCAGTGGTTCTCCTAGGGTTGGGGCAGAATTCATTCCTAGCTCCACCTAGAGATGCCAGGGATTGAACCTGGGACCTTCTGCACGGAAAGCAGGTGCTGTACCACTGAGTAGGGATGTACGAAAGTCACTTACCTTTTCGAAGGGTGACATTCGCGGTGGGGGGGAGGTGCTCCGTCCCTCCCCCTGAAATTCTCTCCAGCTGGCTCCACTCCGTGGCGATTCCACAGAGCTGCTGGCCAGGGCCGTCCGCAGCCGGACATCCAGCCGCTAGGCAGCCTGCACAGGGATGCAACTGGCAGCTGCCATACCCTCCGCCATTTGTGTCCCTGTATTTTTCCATGATAGGCTACGTAAATATTTATGTAGCCTATCACGACAAACAACAACAACAACAACAGCGAACACAAATGGCGGTGGCTACGGCAGCCACCATTTCCGTTCCCTTTTTTTTTTGGCCGTGATAGGCTACGTAAATATTTACATAGCCTATTACAGCAAAAGAGATGGGCACAAATGGTGGCCACTACACCATTTGTGCCCCTTTCTTTTGCTGTAATAGGCTACATAAATATTTACATAGCCTATCATGGCCAAAAAAAGTGAATGCAAATGGCGGCCGCCGTAGCCGCCATCATTTGCGTTCCCTTTTTTTTGCTGTGATAGGCTACGTAAATACTTACGCAGCCTATCACAGCTTCTGCAGGGACGCAAATGGCATCCCTGCATTAGCCATGATAGGCTACATAAGTATTTACGTAGCCTATCACAGCTATAATGAAGAAGCACATGGCGGCCACGGAAGCGGCCAGCATTCGCAAAGCAGCGCGAACGGCAGCAGGTAGGTGTCCCGTTTCATGCGTCTTTCACGGGGTGGGGTGGCGGGGTGGCTTCATTCCGCCACAGATTTCGGGGGGCCAAATGTACTGGCATTCAGCCTCACTGAGATCCATGGCAGAATTCTCTGATACTAGGGATGGACGAAAGTCCCTTCCCTTATCCCGCAGCTTGCTTTGTGGTGGGGGGGAGGCGCTCCGTCCCTCCCCCCAAAATTATGGGCGGGGTGGGAGGCACCCTATCCCTCCCTGCCGAAATTCTGGTTGGGGGGGAGGCGCCCCATCCCTCTGGCCGAAATTCTGGCTGGGGGTAGGGGTGGGGAGAATTTTCCCCCGAAACTTCGGGGGGCCGAGTGCCATCGCATTCGGTCCTCCGAAGGTTCAGGGAGAAATTCTCCGCCCCCCCCCCCGGGATGGGACTTACCTTTTACGAATGTCGCTCCCGGCGGCGGGTCCCAGTGGCAGTTCGGCAGGTCTTCGTCAGGGGCGGGGGCGGCAGCCGGTCTTTCGACCGGCTGCCGCCCCCGCCATTACAAGAAAAGTAAAAAAAAAAAAAAACGCCCCTGTGATAGGCTACGTAACGATTAACGTAGCCTATCATGGGTAGATTTGCAAAGTCAGCCGTGATAGGCTACATTAATCGTCACGTAGCCTATGACGGGTGACTTTAAAAAAAAAAAGCATACGCTAATGGCAGCCCCCATAGGGAGCTGCCATTCGCGTTCCTTATTTGGTCCCTGTAGTCTACGTAAAGATTTACGTAGACTACGGCGAAAGTAAGGGCAACGCAAATAGCGTTGTCCCTATGGGGGCCGCCATTTGCGTACGCGCTTTTTTTTTTTTTAAGTCACCCATGATAGGCTACGTGACGATTAACGTAGCCTATCATGGCTGACTTTGCAGATCTAGCCATGATAGGCTACGTAAATCATTATGTAGCCTATCATGGGGCTTTTTTTTTCTTCTTCTTTTGAAGTTCGCAGCCGGGGAGACGGGGCGCTTCTCCCCAGCCTGAATTTTGGCTGGGCGAGGCGGGAAGCCTCCCCCCCCGGCCTGAACTTCGGGGGGAGAAGTGAAGCGCCTCCCCCCCACCGCGAAGCAAGCTGCGAGACCAGGTAAGTTACTTTCGTACATCCCTAGCTGGGGGGGAGGCGCCCTGTTCCTCCGGCCGCGAATCTCATCTCCTGCCGGGACGCAAACGGCAGCGGCTGTAGCCGCCGCCATTGGCGTCCCTGCAGTCAGCCATGATAGGCTACATAAATCCTTATGTAGTCTATCACGGCTGACTTTGGGGAGAAAAAAAAAGCGCGTACGCAAATGGCGGCCATTTGTGTTCCTTATTTGCGCACGTGTAGTCTACGTAAACATTTATGTAGACTACGGCGAAAATAAGGGCAACGCTATTTTTTGAAAATCTAGCCATGATAGGCTACGTAAATCTTTACCTAGTCTATCACGTTTGTTGTTGTTTTTTACTTGGAAATGGCGGCAGCAGCAGCCGGTCGGAAGACCGGCCGCCGCCGCACCGCCGCCGCACCACCGCCGGGAGCCGCTAGCGCCAGCGACATTCGCGCAAGGTAAGTCCCATCCCGGGGGGGGGCGGGGGGTGGACCGTTTCTCCACCAATTTCGGGGGGCCGAATGCGTTGGCATTCGGCCTCCCGGAGATTCATGGAGAAATTCTCCGACATCCCCACTATCCCTACCACTGAGCCACAGCCCATCCACATCTTCATTCCCCCAAAACACGTATAATGTGCAAAAGTGAAGCAAGGCTATCTGAAGAAAGATGGGCAGAATGGATAGAGTGAGCGATACAAGTGACTAATTATTGTAAGTGTGCTTTAGAAAGTAATTAAAAAAAACTTTTAACACTGAATAAAGCAGCCTGCAATTTTTTCATCAGGCAATAGACTAATCAGGGACATCACAAAATCCTGCTCCACTTTAAGATGTAGATATGCATTAATTAAGAAGCAAGGGCTGCACAATCACACCCATTTTACAAATGTACCCAAGAAATTGTACCATGTTAATTAGGGTGTGCAAGCCTTAAACACAAACTGGCTGGAGATAAAACCATACCCACCTATCCAGTGCTGTTCCTGGGACAGTAGTTGATGTAGGAAAATATGTGTGTATGTTCTCTTTTTATATCCTGCCTTTCTGCCAAGAAATGTTGCTCTTATCTATATGGGATTCACTTGCCTTTAGTGATCTATGCCATGTCTGATTCACCATTGATGATGGTGGTCTCTGATGGTGACCAAGATCTCTGGGCTGGCTCCACCCTGTCATTCCAAGTGATCTTATCCTAACATCCCCAGTCAAAATGTGTATTTGGTTCTTCTGTTGCATTACATTAGAAGAATTCACTGAATAAAATAATCAAAAAGATAGGGATGTACGAAAGTCACTTACCTTTTCGCAGCTTTGCTTCGCGGTGGGGGGGGAGGCGCTTCGCTTCTCCCCCCGAAATTCAGGCCGGGGGGGAGGCTCCTCGCCTCACCCAGCCGAACTTCAGGCCGGGGGGGGCGCCCCGCCTCGCCCGGCCGAAATTCAGGCTGGGGAGACGCGCCCCGTCTCCCCGGCCGCGAAAGAAAAAGTGAGGGAAAAAAACCCATGATAGGCTACGTAACGATTAACGTAGCCTATCACGGGTGTGTGGGGTTTTTTTTACTTTACTTTTTTTTTTTTTGCAATGGCGGCGGCGGCAGCTGGTCGGGAGACCGGCCGTCACCCCCGCCCCCACCGAACCGCCGCCGAACCGCCGCCAGGACCCACCGCCGAGAGGGACATTTGGCTACGGTAAGTCCCATCTTGGGGGGGAGGCCAGCGGAGAATTTCCCCACCAATTTCAGGGGGCCAAATGCGTTGGAACTCAGCCCCCTGAAGTTTCGGGGAGAAATTCTCCCCCATCCGTAAAGATTATACCCAGATGATACCCATCCCTTGATCCAGCCCATCACATGGAAGGTAGCTGTGTTTCTTCCCACCTACCTGGTGTGCTTGTCCCACCTCCACTGGACCTGTACATCCAAAAAGGGACAGACTATCTTAATGTGGCCTGCATGTGTAAACTCCTAAGTATGTAGGACAAAATGATGCTGTCAGTTGTCAGATTTGGGGGTGGGGTTGTTAACCATGCAGTTTTGGCCTACATGAATAACATTATATTCATATAGGCTGTCTTTAGATGTCCAGTCCCCATGTGTATGCATGGGAATGGTAGAGGCAGAGATGGTGTACAAGGCGGGCAGAGATGGAAGAGCATTTTCTTATCGTATCAGTTTTGCATACGTTTTTTAAAAGGTGAACACCCAGAATCCCTTTATTCAAAGCACAAGTGGAGACAGTTGCAGAAGAACCCCTCCATCATCCTTCTTCGACCATTGAAATGTAAGTGGTTTTTTAGTCTTAAAGGTCTCATAAAAACTAAAAAGCCTGTGATATGTGAAAAATCAGTTACTCAATGTAACTGATTTTATGGGCTTTATTGAGAATGTCAAAGCTAGAGGAAGAACTTGCTTGCACACAAGCTAAGGTCTGCAGTAAACCAATACAGAGTGAGGTGGTATGAATGGAAGTACTGTAAAGAAGAAGAACCCCTTCATGGATCACTGCCTTGTTGTGGCGAAGGGGCTTCCATAACTCAGTGAAGCCATAAGCTATGCCGTGCAGGGCCACCCAAGACGGACAGGTCATGGCAGAGGGTTCTGACAAAATGTGGTCCACTGGAGAAGGAAATGGCAACCCACTCCAGTATTCTTGCCAAGAAAACCCCATGAAACGTATCACAAGACTAAAAGATATGATGCTGGAAGATGAGCCCCTCAGGTCGGAAGGTGTCCAATATACTACTGGGGAAGAGCAGAGGGAATTTCCAAGTAGCGCCAGAAAGAGTGAAGCAGCTGGGCCAAAGCCGAAAGGACACTCAGCTGTGGATGTGTCTGGTGGTGAAAAGAAAATCCGATGCTGTAAAGAACAATATTGTTTAGGATCCTGGAATGTCAGATCAATGAATCAAGGTAAGCAGGAGGTGGTCAAACATGAGATGGCAAGATTGAACATCGACATCTTGGGAATCAGCGAACTAAAATGGACAAACATGGGTGAATTTAATTCAGGTGACCATCATATCTACTACTGTGGGCAAGAATCCCTTAGAAGAAATGGAGTAGCACTCATAGTCAACAAAAGGGTGGGAAAAGCAGTACTGGGGTACAATCTCAAAAATGATAGAATGATTTCAGTATGAATCCAAGGCAAACCATTCAACATCACAGTAATTCAAGTCTATGCCCCAACCACTGAGGCCAAAGAAGCTGAGGTTGATGGGTTCTATGAAGACCTACAACACCTTCTAGAACTAACACCCAAAAAAGATGTCCTCTTCATCATAGGGGATTGGAATGCTAAAGTAGGAAGTCAAGAAATCACCAGGATAACAGGCAAGCATGGCCTTGGTGTACAAAATGAAGCAGGACAAAGGCTAATAGAGTTTTGCCAAGAGAACACGCTGATCATAGCAAACATGCTTTTCCAACAGCACAAGAGGCGACTCTACACATGGACATCACCAGATGGTCAATACTGAAATCAGATTGATTATGTCCTTTGCAGCCAAAGATGGAGAAGCTCTATACAGTCAGTCAAAACAAGACCTGGAGCTGACTGTGGCTCACATCATGAGCTTCTTGTTGCAAAATTTCGGCTTAAATTGAAGAACGTAGGGAAAACCACTAAACCATCCAGGTATGACCTAAATCCTATCCCTTATGAATATACAGTGGAGGTGAGGAATAGATTTAAGGGATTAGACCTGATAGACAGAGTGCCTGAGGAACTATGGATGGAGGTCCATAACATTGTTCAGGAGGCAGCAACTCAGTCCATCCCAAAGGAAAAGAAATGCAAGAAAGCCAAGTGGCTGTCTGAGGAGGCTTTACAAGTAGCTGAGGAAAGAAGGGGAGCAAAAAGCAAGGGAGAAAGGGGAAGGTATATCCAACTGAATGCAGAGTTCCAGAGAATAGCAAGGACAGAAAAGAAGGCCTTCTTAAATGAACAATGCAAAGAAATGGAGGAAAACAATAGAATGGGCAAGACTAGAGATCTCTTCAAGAAAATTGGAGATCTCAAGGGAACGTTTTGTGCAAAGATGGGCATGATAAAGGACCAAGAAGGCAAGGACCTAACAGAAGCAGATGAGATTAAGGAGAGGTGGAAAGAATACACAGAAGAACTATACAGGAAAGATCTTAATGTCCCTGATAGCCATGATAGTGCAGTCACTGAACTTGAGCCTGACATCCTAGAGAGTGAAGTCAAGTGGGCTTTAGGAAGCATTAGTAACAACAAAGCAAGCGGAGATGACAGTCTTCCAGCTGAGCTATTTAAAATCCTAAAAGATGATGCTGTTAAAGTGCTGCACTCAATATGCCAACAAATTTGGAACACTCAACAGTGGCCACAAGACTGGAAAAGGTCAGTTTACATTCCAATTCCAAAGAAGGGCAATGCCAAAGAGTGTTCAAACTACCGTACAATTGTGCTCATTTCACATGCCAGCAAGGTGATGCTCAAAATCCTACAAGCTAGGCTTCAGCAGTATACGAACCAAGAACTACCGGAAGTACAAGCTGGGTTTCGAAGAGGCAGAGGAACTAGAGATCAAATTGCCAACATTCGCTGCATCATGGAGAAAGCAAGAGAATTCCAGAAAAACGTCTATTTCTGCTTCATTGAGTACGCTAAAGCCTTTGATTGTGTGGATCACAACAAACTGTGGCAAATTCTGAAAGAGATGGGAGTACCAGACCACCTTACCTGTCTCCTGAGAAACCTGTACAAGGGTCAGGAAGCAACAGTAAGAACCAGACATGGAACAACCGATTGGTTCAAAATTGGGAAAGGAGTATGACAAGGCTGCATATTGTCACCCTGCTTATTTAACTTATATGCAGAGTACATCATGAGAAACGCCGGGTTGGATGAATCAGAGGTCAGAATTAAGATTGCCGGGAGAATTATCAACAACTTCAGATATGCAGATGATACTACCCTAATGGCAGAAAGCGAAGAGGATCTAAAGAGCCTCCTGTTGAGGGTGAAAGAGGAGAGTGCAAAAGCTGGTTTGAAACTCAACATTAAAAAAACGAAGATCATGGCATCTGGCCCCATCACTTCCTGGCATATGGAAAGGGAGGAAATGGAAGCAGTGACAGATTTTATTTTCTTGGGCTCCAAGATCACCGTCGGTGACTGTAGCCATGAAATTAAAAGACGCTTGCTCCTTGGGAGGAAAGCTATGGCAAACCTAGACAGCATAGTAAGAAGCAGAGAAGTCACCTTGCCAACAAAGGTCTGTATAATCAAAGCTATGGTTTTCCCAGTAGTAATGTATGGCTGTGAGAGCTGGACTATAAGGAAGGCTGAGCGCTGAAGAATTGATGCTTTCGAACTGTGGGGTTGGAGAAGACTCTTAAGAGTCCCCTTGACTGCAAGGAGGTCAAATCAGTCAATCCTAAAGGAAATCAACCCTGAGTGCTCATTGGAAGGACAGATACTGAAGTGGAAGCTCCAATATTTTGGCCACCTAATGCGAAGAGAAAAGTCACTGGAAAAGACCCTGATGCTGGGAAAGATTGAAGGCAAAAGGAGAAGGGGACGGCAGAGGATGAGATGGCTAGATAGCATCACTGATGCAATGAATATGGACTTGAGCACGCTCTGGGAGAAAGCGGAGGACAGGAAGGCCTGGCGTGCTATGGTCCATGGGGTCACGAAGAGTCGGACACGACTGAACGACTGAACAACAACAAAGCAGAAGAAAAGTTAAAATAATTAAAAACAAATCAAACAGAGCCAACAAAGTAATGATTCTCCATGCCATTGCAGATTCTCATAGCAATGGTCTTTATGTTGTTTTCTTTAGAATCCTAGTTATATTGGGAATTAGCACTGAATTTGAAGCAGCCTTTCCCACCAGAGGCTATAAAAATAGCATGGTTTTCAACTTAATGTCCCTCATATGCTTCACTGAATGTATTTCATTTCACTGTCAGCTTTAAGAATCTGCCTATAAGTATACTTCATCTCAGCTAAAAGAGGTTACAAACTAATTTGTGTTAACACAACAATAATTCTAATGCCCATCAAGCTCAACAGTTCACATTTTAATATCTTCATAACTGTTAATCTGGAAATTACCTTGGTTCAAACTTCTCCTTTCCCCATCATCAAATACTTGCATTAATAAGAATTACAAGGAGGGGAACATTTTTATTTATCTTACAATATACATGACCTACAGCTTGATCCATAACATTGGCATTACCTAATAAACCATGGATTAGCACTTGCACTCACTGCAAGCCTCCAACCTTCCATTTCAGCAGAACTGTGCAAAAATTAGGGGTGAACGAAAGTCACTTACCTTTTCTCGCAGCTTTTTCGCGGTGGGGGGGAGCGCTTCGCTGCTCCCCCCGCGAAGTTCAGGCCGGGGGGGGAGGCTTCCCGCCTCGCCCGGCTGAAATTCAGGCCGGGGGGGGAGGCTTCCCGCCTCGCCCGGCCGCGAACACGAAAGTAAAAAAAAAAAAAAAAAAAAAAGTCCCCTGATAGGCTACGTGACGATTAACGTAGCCTATCACGGCTAGATCTGGAAAGTCAGCCGTGATAGGCTACGTGAATCGTCACGTAACCTATCACGGGTGACTTTAAAAAAAAAAAAGCGCGTACGCGAATGGCGGCCCCCATAGGGAGCCGCCATTCGCGTTCCTTATTTAGTTGCTGTAGTCTACGTCAATGTTTACGTAGACTATGGCGAAAATAAGGGCAACGCAAATAGCGTTGCCCTTATTTTCGCCGTAGTCTATGTAAACATTGACGTAGACTACAGCGACCAAATAAGGAAGGGGAATGGCGGCTCCCTATGGGGGCCGCCATTATCCGTACACACTTTTTTTTTTTTTTTAAAGTCACCCGTGATAGGCTACGTGACGATTCACGTAGCCTATCACGGCTGACTTTGCAAATCTTGCCGTGATAGGCTACGTGAATCGTCACGTAGCCTATCAGGGGACTTTTTTTTTTCTTTCTTTCATTGCAATGGCGGGGGCGGCAGCCGGTCGAAAGACCAGCTGCCGCTCCCGCCCCGCTCGAACACCGGACGAACCGCCAGCCGGACCCGCCGCCGGGAGGGACATTCAGGGAAGGTAAGTCCCGTCCCGGGGGGGGGGCGGGGGGGGCGCGGAGGATTTCTCCCCGAAACTTGTTCGGGGGGCCGAACACGTTGGCGCTCGGCCCCCCAAAGTTTCGGGGAGAAATTCTCCGCCATCCCTAGCAAAAATGGGAAGGTGCACAGGATAAATCACAGGCTTGGATCCAACAGTGTTGTTCCACCAAGGGAATGGAAACCAAGGGCAGATTTTCCCTCCTTGTGTATCCCCCAAATCTGCTCAGGAGGGTCGGGTGACTTAACTGTGATAGGCTACATCAATATTTACATAGCCTATCATGGCAAAGTAAAAAAAAAAAATGCATACGCAAATGGTGGCGGCTATGGCGGCTGCCATTTGCGTTTGCTATTTTTCGCCGTTCTAGCCTATGTAAATATTTACATAGGCTAGAACGGTGAAAAATAGCGAACGCAAATGGCGGCTGCCGTAGCTGCTGCCATTTGCGTACGCTGTGCCCAGCCGCGGCCTGCCAGGAGGGGTTTCTGAGGGGATGAGGGGATTCTACGGAGCTGCCATTTGTGTCCCTGCTGCCCAGTGGCCGGATGTCTGGCTGCTGGCGGAGCCAGCTGGCGGCTGCACAGAATCCCCGCAGAGTGGAGCTGGCTGGGCAGGATTCCGGGGGGAGGGACGGAGCGCCTCTCCCCACTGCGAAGCAGATCCGTGAAACGGTAAGTTACTTTCGTACATCCGTATTCCTTATAGAAATCCCGTGCATTAAAAAAAAGAGGGGGGTCTGGTTTCTGTCTCTGTGTTTACTGGTCTGTTTCCCACAACAAACCCATTACTTTCTCCTCAGAAGTAACTCCTATTGTGGTCAATGAGGTCCAGTGGTTTAAAATGGGGGCTGGTGTCCATCTTTGTGTTCTCCCCCCTCTTTCCCAGCACAAGCATATGTACGTCTACTCAGAAGTAACTACCATTTGTGCTCAATGAGGCTTGCTCCTGAAATGCAGGTGCATCTGGACTTTCAGGGGAAAGGAGAAAGGGTGGGAGAGGGGGGAAGCCTCTCTTATTAGTTGAGCAGCCCCTGCCAGTCAGATGACATTCACTCCGACCCCCACCAGGAAGTATGTTCTGTGAAGTGATTTTACTGCTGTAGAGAATCTGTTCGTGGTGCCCTGCTCACAGCAAAGCCAATTCCTTTTAAAAAATCTGGGACTCCTCCATTAGCTTCTCCTTCCATTGTCGTGGAAACTAGGGATGTCAGAGAATTCCGCCACAGATCTCAGGGAGGCCGAATGCCAGCACATTCGGCCCCCCGAAATTGGTGGCGGAATGGTCTGCCCCCCCCCCGGGATGGGACTTACCTTGGGTGGATCTTCCTGGCGGCGGCGGCGGCTCCGGCGGCAGCTCTGGCAGTAGTTTGGCAGTGGTGGCTGCGGCAGCCAGTTTTCCGACCGGCTGCCACCGCCACCATTTCCAGTTTTTTAAAAAAAAAACGTGATAGGCTACGTAAATGTTTATGTAGCCTATCACGGCTGATTTTTTTTAAAAAAACAAACAAACACGCGTACACAAATTTTGCTTTCCTTATTTTGGCACGTCTTAGTCTATGTAAACATTTACGTAGACTAAGACGGCAAAAATAAGGGGAACGCAAATAGCATAGAAGCTACGCTGTTTGCGTTCCCCTTATTTTCGCCGTCTTAGTCTATGTAAATGTTTACGTAGACTAAGACGTGCCAAAATAAGGAACACAAATGGTGGCGCCCATGGGCGCCACCATTCGCATACACACGTGTTTTTTTCTTTTAAATCAGCTGTGATAGGCTACGTAAACATTTACGTAGCCTATCACGGCAGAGCCGGCCGGTGGCTCCGCAGAATCCCTGCAGAGAGGAGCCAGCCGGCCAGGATTCCGGGGGGGGGGGGAGGAACGGAGCGTCTCCCCCCCGGTGAGGATTCCGGGGAGAGGGACGGAACACCTCCCCCCCAACCATTAGCATAATCACCGAAAGGTAAGTGATTTTCGTACATCCCTGGTGGAAACACGGCCCTATTCTGCTGAATTACATAGGAAAGTAAGCTACCTCTAATACTCCCCTTGCCCCGGTGAGTCCTAAAAGGTAGCAGTTGTGGGTAGATTAAGACCAACAGAAAATAGAATTCAATAAACCAGGAATGTGTTCTAATGTTCCCTTTTTTGAGGGAGTATAGCACAGTGGTAGAACATGTGCATGCAGAAGGTCTCAGCTTCAACTCCTGGCACCTCCAGTTAAAAGGATCAGATAGCAGGTGATAGAAAAGACCTCTGGCAGAGACCCTGGTGTGCTGCTTCTAATCACAATAGATAACTGTGGGCTAGCTGGACAACTAGTCTGACATGGTCTAAGGGAACTTCCTATGCTCCTCTCCCTTTGAGAGGGAGCATCAAGTCCAGTGTTTGGCATCCTCAGACCTAGTGCAGATCCCTGGAGCTCTGGGTACCTTTCTATGCCACTGATGCCTGTGTTCACCAACCTTCTCCAGTGTGTGTGCAGCTTGGAGAAAGAGCCACTTGCTTGCTCGTCTGCTTCAAATCAACACCCCAGTGGTGACTGCTGTTCCACTTCCTTGCCACTGTCAGCCGTGTGCTCAGGAAACATCAGGTGGGTGGGTGGGCGAGCAAGTTGTGTTGATGGTGGGGAGAGCAGCAACTTCCAACTTCCCAACAGGCCATTGGCTCTGGGGAAGGTGACTGCTGCCTCTTGTACTCACCCCCCTGAACACACACGCACTCACCTACCTCATCTCACCTCTTGGACGGCAAGTGGCAAGGGAGCAGTGGCAGCAAGGAGGAAGTGCAGCCACCACCATCTGCTCTTTGATGCTCTCAGTCTGACTCAGAGCTAGGGGTGCACGAAAGTCCCTTACCTGTCCTCGAAGCTTTTCGCAGTGGGGGGGAGGCGCTTCGCTGCTCCCCCCGCGAAGTTCAGGCCGGGGGGGGAGGCTTCCCGCCTCGCCCGGCCGAAATTCAGGTCAGGGGGGAGGCTTCCCGCCTCGCCCAGCCGAAATTCAGGCCAGGGAGGAGGCGCCTCGCCTCGCCCGGCCGCGAACTAAAAAGTAAAAAAAAAAAAAAAACGCCCCCGTGATAGTCTACGTGACGATTAACGTAGCCTATCACGGCTAGATCTGCAAAGTCAGCCGTGATAGGCTACGTAAATTGTCACGTAGCCTATCACGGGTGACTTTAAGAAAAAAAGAAACGCGCGTACGCAAATGGCGGCCCCCATAGGGAGCCGCCATTCGCGTTCCTTATTTGGTCGCTGTAGTCTATGTAAAGATTTACATAGACTACGGCGAAAATAAGGGCAACGCAAATAGCGTTGCCCTTATTTTCGCCATAGTCTACGTAATCTTTACGTAGACTACAGCGACCAAATAAGGAACGCGGATGGCGGCTCCCTATGGGGGCCGCCATTATCCGTACGTGCTTTTTTTTTTTTTAAGTCACCCGTGATAGGCTACGTGACGATTTACGTAGCCTATCACGGCTGACTTTGCAAATCTAGCTGTGATAGGCTACGTTAATCGTCATGTAGCCTATCACGGGGGCGTTTTTTTTTTCTTTTATTGGAATGGCGGCGGCGGCAGCTGGTCGAAAGACCGGCTGCCGCTCCCGCCCCGGACAAAGACCCGCCGAACCGCTGGCCGGACCCGCCGCCGGGAGGGACATTCGCCAAAGGTAAGTCCCGTCCCGGGGGGGGGGTGCGGGGGGTAGGGGGGTGCGGAGAATTTCTCCCCAAAACTTGTTCGGGGGGCTGAACACGTTGGCGCTCGGCCCCCCGAAGTTTCAGGGAGAAATTCTCCGCCAACCCTACTCAGAGCCAGAAAACAGGTGGTCAAGTGAACAGGCAATGGCAGAGGCTGCTGAAAGAAATGATTCTGAAGTTCTCTTCTTCTCTTCTAAGTTCTGAATGACACCAGTCCTCGTCAGATTTTCAAAATGAACATGGGAGGAGGGCAGCTGGGCCACACATGCAAGCACCACTCCCGGTGCCCCCATCCCTGAGGCAAGGCGCCCAATCGCATGGAGGCTTCTAAGCGCATTTAGTGGAATGAGCTTGAAAACCCCTTTCAGACCATCCCACGGAATGTACGATGCTCTGAAGAGCAGCCCATGCTCCCTGTGATGTTGGGGTCAAGCCTTGCATGCATGGCATTACCACCTCCGACACAGTTTTATCCCACCTGTGTTCAGGTGATTGCCTGAACAAGGCTACAGTGTACATTACACGGGGGTGGGGGGTGCGCGCATGTGCATTCAAATCAAGGTTTCAGAGAAAGATCATGTAGCTCTATTGATTACAAAATGAAATGCTGCCCACACTTAATCATCTCAAGCCTTGCCCCACTCATCATTTTTTCAAAACAGGATTCATCTAAAATTTCATCTAAGAGTTAGACTTTCACTTGGTACTTGCCAAAGGGGTTGTGCATTATCCCCAAAGGCAAAGCACCAGCGTTTTCTTTTTCAGAAAAACCAAACAGCAACCCATAACGTTTGAGTAGTGTGTAAGGAACAAGCTAGTACTATCAGATCTTTTCTGCTTCTTCACTATATTGTATCCCTCCCCAGGGTGATTTTTAATTGGTTCTTGACTGAATAGTTTTGTCACCTCTGAAAGTTCTCACTTCTGGGAATTCTTAAAATTAATACTTTTCTCACAAAAAACTAAGCCAGCCCCATAGCACATGAAAACCACATGGTTTCCATGAACTTTGTAACTTCTACAGTATATATGTGTACGTGTGTGTGTGTGTGTGTGTGTGTGATTTCCCATTTCTTCTTTTAAATTCTCAATTTGAATCATATGCATTTTACCAATCAGGAATAAATCTCTCCTTCAGGGTGTTCATTCACTTCTAGCTATGAGGAACACTTCATGCTGGTTATTGTATACTTTTGAAATCAGAGGACAATGCCTGAGGTCTCATATGCTTTCCAAAGGCTATTATTTTGTACACGCAAGTGTGAAAATTACCAAGAACAAGGTAAGTGCCATGAATTTTTGAGCTACATAAAGGACAGTTCTATGCATGGTTACTCCAAAGTAAATCACACTATATTCAGCCTTAATTTGCCATTAGTTGTGATGAATAGCCTGCAGTAGCAAAATAAATTATTCTAATGCATAGAATCATTGTGTTTTGCCTCAGTTACCGTTTAATCTCTATAATGCTCACAGAGTGGCTTTCTCTGAAGCAACATGAAGTAGACTCCATGTGTTGTAGCAGCATTTTTCAAAGGGATGCCTTTTTTGTGAGGTTCCAGTCTCCACCACCTGGAGATGCCAAAGGGGAGTCATTTTACTTCCAAATTATGTCTTTCTGGGAAAAATATCTTCTATACTGGCTAGGCCACTTTGAATTTTTGCTTCATGGGCAAAGCCCATTTTTATGAAAGGAAGTGTTCTCTCTCTCTCTCTCTCTCTCTCTCTATATATATATATATATATATATAAATACACACACACACACACACACACACTATATCTGCTTGCTTTACTAGTGAAGATGACTATATGTTTTGTATTGTTGTTCAGTCGTTCAGTCGTGTCCGACTCTTCGTGACCCCATGGACCATAGTACGCCAGGCCTTCCTGTCCTGCGCTCTCTCCCGGAGCGTGCTCAAGTTCATATTCATTGCATCTGTGATGCTATCTAGCCATCTCATCCTCTGCCGTCCCCTTCTCCTTTTGCCTTCAGTCTTTCCCAGCATCAGGGTCTTTTCCAGGGAGTTTTCTCTTCGCATTAGGTGGCCAAAATATTTCAGCTTCAGCTTCAGTATCTGTCCTTCCAATGAGCACTCAGGGTTGATTTCCTTTAGGATAGACTGATTTGACCTCCTTGCAGTCCAGGGGACTCGTAAGAGTCTTCTCCAGCACCACAGTTCGAAAGCATCAATTCTTCGGCGCTCAGCCTTCCTTATAGTCCAGCTCTCACAGCCATACATTACTACTGGGAAAACCATAGCTTTGATTAGACGGACCTTTGTCGGCAAGGTGATGTCTCTGCTTCTTACTATGCTGTCTAGGTTTGCCATAGCTTTCCTCCCAAGGAGCAAGCGTCTTTTAATTTCATGGCTACAGTCACCGTCTGCGGTGATCTTGGAGCCCAAGAAAGTAAAATCTGTCACTGCTTCCATTTCTTCCCCTTCTATATGCCAGGAAGTGATGTGGCCAGATGCCATGATCTTAGTTTTTTTAATGTTGAGTTTCAAACCAGCTTTTGCACTCTCCTCTTTCACCCTCAACAAGAGGCTCTTGAGATCCTCTTCGCTTTCTGCCATTAGGGTGGTATCGTCTGCATATCGGAGGTTGTTGATAATTCTCCCAGCAATCTTAATTCCGACCTGTGATTCATCCAACCCGGCATTTCTCATGATGTACTCTGCATATAAGTTAAATAAGCAGGGTGACAATATGCAGCCTTGTCGTACTCCTTTCCCAATATTGAACCAATCGGTTGTTCCATGTCTGGTTCTTACTGTTGCTTCTTGACCCTCGTACAGGTTTCTCAGGAGACAGGTAAGGTGGTCTGGTACTCCCATCACTTTAAGAATTTGCCACAGTTTGTTGTGATCCACACAATCAAAGGCTTTAGCGTAGTCAATGAAGCAGAAATAGACGTTTTTCTGGAATTCTCTTGCTTTCTCCATGATGCAGCGAATGTTGGCGATTTGATCTCTAGTTCCTCTGCCTCTTCGAAACCCTGCTTGTACTTCCGGTAGTTCTCGGTTCGCATACTGCTGAAGCCTAGCTTGTAGGATTTTGAGCATCACCTTGCTGGCATGTGAAATGAGCGCAATTGTGCGGTAGTTTGAACACTCTTTGGCGTTGCCCTTCTTTGGAATTGGAATGTAAACTGACCTTTTCCAGTCTTGTGGCCACTGTTGAGTGTTCCAGATTTGTTGGCATATTGAATGCAGCACTTTAACAGCATCATCTTTTAGGATTTTAAATAGCTCGGCTGGAATACTGTCATCTCCGCTAGCTTTGTTGTTACTAATGCTTCCTAAGGCCCACTTGACTTCACTCTCTAGGATGTCCGGCTCAAGTTCAGTGACCGCACTATCATGGCTATCAGGGACATTCAGATCTTTCCTGTATAGTTCTTCTGTGTATTCTTGCCACCTCTT
Source organism: Heloderma suspectum (assembly GCF_057233095.1). NCBI lineage: Eukaryota > Metazoa > Chordata > Lepidosauria > Squamata > Helodermatidae > Heloderma > Heloderma suspectum. The sequence goes on from NC_139461.1 coordinate 91,152,406, forward strand.
CTTAATCTCATCTGCTTCTGTTAGGTCCCTGCCTTCTTTGTCCTTTATCATGCCCGTCTTTGCACAAAACGTTCCCTTGAGATCTCCAATTTTCTTGAAGAGATCTCTAGTCTTTCCCATTCTGTTGTTTTCCTCGATTTCTTTGCATTGTTCATTTAAGAAGGCCTTCTTGTCTCTCCTTGCTATTCTCTGGAACTCTGCATTCAGTTGGGTATATCTTCCCCCTTCTCCCTTACTTTTCGCTTCCCTTCTTTCGTGAGCTACTTGTAAAGCGTCCTCAGACAGCCACTTGGCTTTCTTGCATTTCTTTTTCTTTGGGATGGATTTCGTTGCTGCCTCCTGAACAATGTTACGGACCTCCGTCCATAGTTCCTCAGGCACTCTGTCTATCAGGTCTAATCCCTGAAATCTATTCCTCACCTCCACTGTATATTCATCAGGGATATGATTTAGGTCATACCTGAACGGTTTAGTGGTTTTCCCGACGTTCTTCAATTTAAGCCGAAATTTTGCAAGAAGCAGCTCATGATCTGAGCCACAGTCAGCTCCAGGTCTTGTTTTGACTGACTGTATGGAGCTTCTCCATCTTTGGCTGCAAAGGACATAATCAATCTGATTTCGATATTGACCATCTGGTGACGTCCATGTGTAGAGTCGCCTCTTGTGCTGTTGGAAAAGAGTGTTTGCTATGATCAGCATGTTCTCTTGGCAAAACTCTATTAGCTTTTGTCCTGCTTCATTTTGTACACCAAGGCCATGCCTGCCTGTTATCCCGGTGATTTCTTGACTTCCTACTTTAGCATTCCAATCCCCTATGATGAAGAGGACATCTTTTTTTGGTGTTAGTTCTAGAAGGTGTTGTAGGTCTTCATAGAACCCATCAACCTCAGCTTCTTCGGCATCAGTGGTTGGGGCATAGACTTGAATTACTGTGATGTTGAATGGTTTGCCTTGGATTCGTACTGAGATCATTCTATCGTTTTTGAGATTGTACCCCAGTACTGCTTTTCCCACCCTTTTATTGACGATGAGTGCTACTCCATTTCTTCTAAGGGATTCTTGCCCACAATAGTAGATATGATGGTCACCTGAATTAAATTCGCCCATGCCTGTCCATTTTAGTTCGCTGATTCCCAAGATGTCGATGTTCAATCTTGCCATCTCATGTTTGACCACCTCCAGCTTACCTTGATTCATTGATCTGACATTCCAGGTTCCTAAACAATATTGTTCTTTACAGCATCGGATTTTCTTTTCACCACCAGACACATCCACAGCTGAGTGTCCTTTCGGCTTTGGCCCAGCCGCTTCACTCTTTCTGGCGCTACTTGGAAATACCCTCTGCTCTTCCCCAGTAGCATATTGGACACCTTCCGACCTGAGGGGCTCATCTTCCGGCGTCATATCTTTTAGCCTTGTGATACGTTCCATGGGGTTTTCTTGGCAAGAATACTGGAGTGGGTTGCCATTTCCTTCTCCAGTGGACCACATTTTGTCAGAACTCTCTGCCATGACCTGTCCGTCTTGGGTGGCCCTGCACGGCATAGCTTATGGCTTCACTGAGTTACGCAAGCCCCTTCGCCACAACAAGGCAGTGATCCATGAATGTTTTGTATTAGAACCCATAAAAATAATCACTTTTTTCAGGGAATAATTATTTTCATTCAGTTCTTTTATTATCATATGCAGTTGATATCAGATTCTCACTCAAAATAAATGCATAGTTGAAGCTAGTGAAAAAACAACCATTTTTACTAGGAAAGAACAGCTCATGGATTTCCATTTCATTGTCTGCGCTCTAAGTCTGTGATGATAGAATGCAACCAGGCAAGTAAGGAACTGTTTTCGACTTCCCTTTGGAAGAGTCACCTAGTTAGTAAGGAACAAAAAAAACCCAGCAACTTATATGATTTCAGTAATAATTCTTTTATCCACAGCACCAATAATATTTTCCTGCAGTACATGTGACCATAACCATTGAAATCCCTGTGTTCTTCGAAATGCTGGTTGGCATAGATCAGGGGTGTGGGACATGTTACTGCAGGAGAGGATTGTACTGGCCCCTACCATGACCACACCTACTGATATCATTAGCTTGACCCCCCACACACACCATGTCTACCTTTCTCTGTGCTGGGAGAGGCACAGAGTGCTGTGGCTCTCTCAGCCTGAAGAAATTGACTTGGCTGGCACTGGAAAGAGCAGGCACTCCTGTCATGGGTAATATCAGCTGCCTAAAATTATGGGAAAATACTTTTTGCAGGTTTCTACCCACCCAATATGTCTTTCACCAATCCAAAACCAAACTTCCAGTTGGCAACTGGAAAGAAGAAGAAAAAGCCAATCAGAAGGCAGGAACATTTAGCGGAGTCAGTGGATCAAAAATTGACTGAATCCTAGGAGAGGGCCTTCATCCACTTCTTTCATTTTTCTCCTTTTTTGCATAGCTCCAGTTTTTGCCAAATAGATTTTTGCTAGTTTGGGGGCCTTTTGGGCCATAGCTTGCATGTTTGCTTTCCTTTTGAGAGAGCAGGGAATTTCTTACTTTGACCAGGTCAGGTTTTAAGGCTGCAAATGGCCATCATTCCTGAACTAGCTTTTGGGGGCTAGATGTTTGGCTCCTAAGTAACTGCCAGTGTAATGGAACACAAAATGGATGGAACAAACTCCTTTTGAAAGTCTGTGCTGTATCTGCATTGTATATGCAAGAATATTTGTGAGTAAAAGCTGTTTTCTTTCCTTCACTGAAGAAAGGTGTGACCTCCTTTATTGTGCTAAGATAGCCTATGAGCATATGGGACTGGTAAACACTCATTCTGTTTTGCCTTCTTGGTTTTTTTTTCCTCTGCTAAGTCTCTTTCCAGCAAGAGTCATCATTACTAAATAATCCCATCAGCTTCAGCCATTATATTAGCCTGTTTGCACCATTAACAGTGCAACTATGCAGGTTTATTTACAAGCAAGCCCCACTGTGTTGAGTAGGGTTTATCTCCAGGTAAGTGCACATAGGGTCACACACAGCCTTAGTGTATTGGTCCTTCGTGTGCATCTCTCCAGTAAAATGTAGTGTTCTCACTTTCCTGTGAATATAATCACCTCACCTCTTCACAGCCCTCTCCAAAACTCTTTTCAGCCTCTGAAAAAATCAATATATATAAATGGATTTACATTAGTGTTCATAACTGCAATTAAAGTTTAAACTATACCCTATCCTCTCTTCAATTAAAAGTTGTTTGGGAGGTGAAGGAAGTGAATATGTGTCTTAAATTTAAATTAATTTCTATTCCATGTCTCTTTTTAACATTAATTATCAATAGCAATAAAAGAAAGACTTCTACAAAAGGGGAATACTGATCAGTTCATTGAAGACGCCTGTACAAATACACAGGCAGATGGTTAGCATTGAAAGCTTTCCTGTGTCTTTGCCTCAGTAACTCCCAACAGTTTGTTCTGCTCACATTTAAACAAATTTCATCCCCCCATCCCTGCTCCAGTTTGTCTGTATGCCAGAAATGGAATGGAGAGACAGCATAATGAGAGTGCCTCGATATATTATATCTGCAAGTTGAAGATAATTCTGCCTGTGTATGTGTTAATGACATCTGTATATCAGACTACCCAGACTGTGGAACATACAAAAAGGCAATCGGCTATAGCAATGCCATAGGGCAGCCTAGGGTATTCCTAGCTGTTATTTAAACATTTCCTCGTTGTTGCTTTTGCAGTCTTATTATAGCTTCCATAATATGAATGGAAATAGAGATCATGGTAAATGGCTCTGGTTTGGAACATTCAGTTTCGACTATACACATAGCCAGTTGGCAATGCCCACATATGAACTGCATTGTTCAAGACTGGTTTGTGCATCAGGATGAAAAATGTAGACACTTAGAGGAAGAAAGAATCCTGATAAAAACCCTGACCGTGAGCTCTTCAAAATCCATCATGGTCAACCACACCGTAAAGAAAATATTCTCTGAGGCAGAGACTTAATCCAACCAATATTGACTAATTACAAACCTAACATTCATAAGCAAATGTTTCCCCGTTATTCATGAAAAATCAGTTGAGATATGTGTGTGTGTGGGTGGGTGTGGGGGGGTATCTGAGCTTTAGCTTGGCTCATTTGTGTAAATCATCTTAATCACAGTGCTCTGTAAGCACTTTGTTCTCTGCCTGTGGAGTAATGCAATTTGTATAGGCTGCTCTGGGCAAATGCAAAACTTCACAATCAGGATAGCTAATTGCAGCATATTCTCTGTAAGCAGAATCAATTATTAGTTGATTTAAATCTTACAAATATTTTGATTACTCAATTCTGTTCAGGGTCAAAAGGATGTGGACGGAGCTAAACATTTCTTAAAATAGCCAACCATGCCAAGTAAGGTATACTTTCTTGACTGCAAAATAATTCATTAGCAGAGGGGAAGAATGTATAATGCTTGTTTGTAGAAGCATGACTCACTAAGCAGAGTCATTAAAAGCATGTCATATTTTGGGACTGGTGCCAGCATTTTTGGATCAAGATTTCAGAAATGACAGAATCACAGCAATCCCCTCTGCCAGCTGTTAACATTCCACCAGCTTATTTCTTGATTTCAGCTGCAAATCTAGATGTATAGCTCTAATTATATATCTATTCAATCTGTTGCATCTAACAAAGCAGATTTCATTTGCAGAATATACTTTTATAAGGCAAAGTAAGCAACTTATTTCCTGCTCTAAGTAGGCTGACCATATTTCCTTGAGACAAAAATGGGATATTGGGATGACAAAAACGGGATATTGGGATGACAAAAACGGGACAGGGTTATGTAATATTCCATATTCATGAAAAAGTAAGACAATATAACAAAAGTTTTATTACATGAACATATTGAGCTAACAATTATTCTTCAGTGACAGAACTAACTCTTACAAAAATTTAGGTAGACATAGAGGCGGACTGCATTTCACCATGATCGTACCATGAATATTTCTCTGATGAAGTAATCTTATGCAGCAAATTTTGGTCTTTCAACACCTTATCATAACACTTCTCACACTCCATGACACAATTTTGTTTTACAACTAACATAGCCCTCATTGTCTCAGCACTTAATCTGGATTTCTCCTTTGACCACTTACCGTTCATAACAGAAAATAATGGAATGATGGTAGAAATAAGAGTAAGACTCACCCTCCTGGCTCCCACACGCTGAATGGGGCTTAGCGACCGCCTCTTGAATTCCCTGCCACTGCAGACAAGCAAGGGGGTAGTGTCTGATCGTTGCTAGCTCAAGAAGCCTGGCTCTGACTGGATAATAAAGCAAATGGAACTTCCTCTTTCGTCACACTAGTAGTTTTATTGCACGCATTGACAGAGCCTTATGAGAAACGCGTTCAGTTTTTTTACAAAAAATTAAAAACGGGACAAAATTGACATTTATATTAAAATGATGGGACAGTCGGGAAATATGAAAAAACTGTACTGTCCCATTTAAAACAGTATGTATGGTCAGCCTAGCTCTAAGGAGTTAAAAGAACCTGGCCTCCATATATCTCCTTGCCAAGAAAAGGTCAACAGGGATTCAAATAGTCCGTATCAACCACATATAGTCATACGCTTATTTACAACATGCAGAACAGCTATTAACTTAGGGATGGATCAAACTGTGCTGATGGAAGTAGTCTTCTCTGCCCTTTCTTCCCAAGTCAGCCCCTCCAGCTCCCTAAAAAAATGCTACACAGCAACCTGGTTCACATGACATGACAGCCCATTGAGGCAGCCCAGACTGTGGGTTATGAGAGCGTTGTATAAATAACCCCCACCAGCTGGGTTCACATGACACGACAACCCACAGTTGGGGTTCGTATATTCACAGTTGGGGTTCGTATATGGCCACAGGTGCTCAAGGGTAAATTAATCCTCAATGGGCATCATGTCATGCAAACTGGCCCTGAAAATCAGGGAGACAGGGGATTCCCCACATCCTGGATCCAATGCAAAGTCTGAACTTGGCTTAATGGACTTGCTTTATACAGTTGATAGTCTTAGCAGCACTTTTGATACTTGTCAAGTGCAATCAAGAAGAGTTTGATTACCCACTTAATTGGATTAATTGGATTATAGTTAGCATAGAATAGAGGAAATGTGCACTTTTTCTTAACCAGCTGCACCAACTCATCTGTCCAGCCATCTAGTTATCTAGCTAGGTGGCTAGCTATCATCACATTTATATACCAACAATGGGTACAATTTTTACAGGGGGAAAGTCAGAGATAGGACACTGTGCATTTGGGCTGATTACAGATCTTCAAGGCAATCATTTTTCATTGTCATTCTGGTTTCAAGCTTGATATTATTTGAAGAAAAGGGTTGCATTTATAGAGACATAGCAAGAGAAAAGCCTTTAATCCTCATTCATCCTATGAACCACTGGGTTAGTCCCCCACTATTCATTTATTGGATGGTTTCATTAAAATAAAATCCCTATTCACCTATTTTAGTTTGTGAACAAATGCTACCATGGTAACTCATTTTGTGGCCAAGATTGCAAGACACATGTAGCCCTAACTAGAAATCAGTTTTGGATGAGCTCACAGAGTCTTCAAAGATCCAAGTCACATCCCCATTCCTTAGTACTATGTCCCCTTCTTCAACCCAATGTTTTATCTTTTCTATATTGTTAGTTTTAAGTAGTATAGGGATTCGTACGTTTGCTTTCATGGCTGTATTTCCTGCATGGCAAGATAAGGATTGGCATTTTTTTTAAAAAAAAAATAATAACAGCAGCCTATGTATGTAGTACAAAAATTATTCTAGTATGAACATAAAGTAAACCTGATTTATTATGTATTACACTGCTTTGTTTATCAGGATATATCAATATAAATTGGACATCTACAATTTGCTTGCTTCAGGAAAATGTCCTCTATTAAACATCATGTAGACTAGCAGGCAGTAAATAAAGTTACAAGTGAAGAGATTTGAATATGAAATAAATACACTTCTGGGTGATTAGGATACCCAAAGCAGCCCTTCCATGGCTGGATCTGAATAATATTACAGGTATACTTTTTCATTAAAAATGTGATACTAAGGATCAAATATGCTACAGTTTTTCAAGGAAATAATGAATCCACAGAAGTCACAGTGGTTCAGCTGTGGATTATGCCCATGCAGATAGCAATTGCCATATTCATTCAAACTGTCGAATTACTGTACGAGGTCAGGAATATTCATTATTTATTTGGTAAGTTCATCCCACTGTAGCTCCCAAGTGAAGGAGCCACTTTCATTTTCAAGCATATTATATATAAGGGAACAAAACTCTATACAAGACCCTTAGCATGGAAATAATAAAAAGTCTACATGAGAAAGTTTTACAACAGTTTACATTTCCATGAGGCATTGAGAGCAGAGGTTTGCCAGGCAGATTTCAGCAAGAGAAAAGGATTGAAATTCTACAGCCATCTGTATCAAACAAATGCATTGTTACAGAGTTGAAGCTAGGGATGTTGGAGAAATCTGGAATAGATTCAAATGGGTTTGGATTTCTATGAATCTGAGCTGTGGATTCCACAGGTGACCCACTTATTTATCTATTTACTTTAATATTTGTATATTGCTCCACATCTAAAACAGATTCCGGAGTGGTGAACATAAAAAGTTAAATGATAAAAAGATCTTAAAAACCAACCATATTAAAATTGTTCTTTAAAAAACAGAATTCCAATAAAAACCATGGTTGGTCATGCTTTCTGGAAAAGAGCTGTTTTCAGGAGGCGTAGGAAGGAGCACAGTGTAGGGATGTATGAAACTCACTTATCTTTGCTCCGTCCCTCCCCGCGGAATCCTCGATGGGAGGGGGAGGTGATCCGGTCTTCCACCCCGGAATCCTCGATGGCTGGCTCTGCTCCGACAGGAAGCTCTGGCGTGGGCTGGTCCATGAAGTCATGAAGAGTCAGAAGCGACTGACCGAATAAACAACAATAGAATAACCCAAGGTATGTGTATAGCCAAAGACAAGTTCAAGGGAAAACAAAAGGAGGATATCTCAGGCATTTTAAAATAAAAGACAAGATGGTGGAGATCAATGGCATATAATGGCTGACTGCTGCAATTGTTCTGGTGTGATGTACAGGGTCATTGTGGCAACTCAAAGGCACAAGCTATCATCATTCCCAGAGGGATAGCTGTGTTGGTCTCTTGTGGGGAAAAGAACAAAGAGTCTTGCGTCACCTTGCAGATGAACAAACTTATTACAGCATAAACTTAAGTGAACTAGAGTCCACTTCATCAGATGCATGGGATGATGTTTCACTAACCTGACAATCATTTTACCCATTATAATAAGCACATTTTCCAGCATATTAATTTGAAGGATTGGTCCCATTAAGAAATAGTTTAAGGAAATGCAGAGATCGTGCATACATTCCAGTTTGCACAAATTACCTGACTAAATGATGGTTCAACAGATTCTTTGTTCCTTCCACTTCTTACTTCTAAGCTCTATTTTTCTGGGATCAAGTTGTTTCTGAGCTCCAAGAAAGTCTATAGTTTTTCAGCTGGCCATCCCAGATCTTAATATCTGACTATACACAAGAGGTCTAGAACATTTCCTATTTTCTTGTTCTTAAATGTTTCAGGTTTGAAGAAGTCTACTTACAATTCATTGGTTTGGATCCAAAGGTATGAGAAGAAAGCTCACTTCTGCTCAAGATGAGCCCACTTTCACAAGATGGCTCCACCCAAGTTTGGGCCATTCCTCCCTCCCACTGCAACCACCCATGATGATCTATGCAATTTATGAGGATCTCTGACTCTCTGGAAAGACTTGGGAGAGGGGCTGCAGAGGGAAAAAATGAAGAGAAAGATCACTTGCACAGGAACTTTCCACTTGTGCAACCTTTGGATCCAACACAATGTTGGAACATGAAAAAATATGAATCCCTCAACATTGGTTTATAAGTAAATTGTACATCTCCCCCGCCCACCTGTCTGTCAGTATTTTCACCTCCTTATCGCCTTGGGCCCCAAGAGATTTTACAGTTATAAATCTATTTATAAAGCTGTTTATTTAAATTTATAAGTGGAAAGCAAATGAATATGGTGAGGTAATATGGAGAAGAAAGTATTAAAATGCAAATTATCATATTTACTTATGTGCTGCAAAATTGAAACACAAAATAAATGATGAATAGCAGCTATTCATTAAACCCTTATCCAACTCCAATTAAAGAGAATGGCAATGCTCACAATGATTTTCACAAGTGTAGAATTAGAATGGAGACCCAATGAAAATTAAAGATACTACTTCTTTAAAAAAAATTGATGCACAAATTGGAATTTCAGTTCTTAGATTCTTCAATTAATAGTGACAATTGGTATATGATTTCATTCCTTCTGACAATTTGTTAATCTAATTTTGAATGAATTTGCTCTGTACACACCAAAGTCAGAACAACAGAGAAAAACACCACAGCTACCTTCTGAAAAAAGGAGCCAATATTTATGAGGAAAGTCAATGGATCTGAAGCAAGCCTAGATTTCCTGGAAAGAAGTGGGCAGGAACCAAGGCTTTGGTAATCAAGGTCATTTTTCTACTCTGTTCTACTTTGGACTGTTGACTACTTGGAACCAAGTAGTACAGGATGGACCACCACTCCGTCCCTATTCTGGTACCTATTTAGATACGAGCGGATCTGTCACAGACTCATTACATAGAATCATAGAATCATAGGGTTGGAAGGGGCCTACAAGGCTATCGAGTCCAACCCCCTGCTCAATGCAGGAATCCAAGTCAGGATTCTTGCACCTCTAGATGTTCTTTCATATGTCTCTTATGTTTAATGACTAGGGTGAGGATTTCAGAAATCTAAAATCAAGGCTGGTTTTCTATTTTTATTATTATTATTATTATTATTATTATTATTATTATTATTATTATTATTATTTGTACGTATGTCCTGACACAAGCATATTTCACTATTTACTTGAGCAGCATCCTAACTTTAGGTACATGTAAAAGGTAAAAACCTACCTTAGGCTAGTAGGCTTAGGCAAGAGCAATTATCCTTCCGATTTCATTGTAGACTATACCATTCAATAGACCTGCGTGCAGATGGCCTCTCAAAATTCTCCAGCCTATTTGTGGACAGCAAAATGGGGCAATTTCACTGAATTTCTCCAAGGGGAGGAGAAATTCTCCAACAGTTTCTCACAGATAGGGCTCACTATTGGTGGGGGTTGTAGCACAGGTTCTTTCTTTTTTCCTACAGATTTTAGGTTTAATGCACTAGGGATGGCGGAGAATTCCACCACAGATTTCAGTGAGGCCGAATGCACTGGCGTTGCTCCATGGAGCCAGCCAGGGAGGATTCTGGGGGGGAGGGATGGAGCGCCTCCCCCCCACCGTGGAAGCCCCACAACGGAACAAGGTAAGGGATTCGTACATCCCTATATTGCACTGCTCCTGCAAGTGGCAACAGCATCAACTAAGTTGAGGCTTCCACTTTTCTGAGGCAGAATTTTGGATTTCTTTTGATTTTTGAGCTTACCTAATCACTGTGAGGTGGCTGAGCGTGCTGTGTGTGTTCTCTCCCTGTCTATTACACATCTTTCCATTGCTCTGCAGCCTCCCAGGCCACCTGCTGTTTGTGAACTAAAACAGCCCCATGGAAGAATTGCCTCAGGATGCCTTCCTCATGATGGCTTTAACTTGAAGTGCGTGACACTGAGGAGGCTACAGGCTGCCACAGAGATTATTGTACAATGAGCCTCTGTACACTCCATGGCCCCCTCATAAGTAAAGTAAGCACAAAAACCCCAAATCCAACCCATGAGAATTTCTCCAAAATTTCTTCTTATTTGAATTTCTTTTCAAAAGCAATTTCTTTTCTATCAAATTGAATGCGAACGTGGGAGAAATTTTCAGCACAGCAGTCAGTCAGTACTTTCAGTCAGTACTTTCCTATTTATTCTGTAAAGATGCATCTCAGCTTAGAAAATAGGGCCAGAGGAGACTATAAGTTTTGCAGGAGATCCATGGCTTGATCTTCCAGTGTATTTATTTTAACATAAAAACAGATATTGGAGGTGCTGAATTCAATCCATAAAATGGCACTGGGAGAAGAGACACAAACATACACACAACATTTTCACAGTCTAAATCTGTTCATGCAAAGCTGCAGCGAAAATATTGATCTCCACCTTCAGTGTCAGTGCTCCAATCCAGTTTTGTGTGTGGCTGCTTTTAACTGAAAATAAATCGGACAAGAAATACAGTCACAGTTCTCTATGTAACCTGTGATTTGGCCCTTGCACTTCATGACATAATTAGCATTACAGCAGGTTTTCCTGCCCCTTCATGGATCACTGCCTTGTTGTGGCAAAGGGGCTTGCATAACTCAGTGAAGCCATAAGCTATGCCGTGCAGGGCCACCCAAGATGGACAGGTCATGGTGGAGAGTTCTGACAAAATGTGGTCCACTGGCAACCCACTCCAGTATGCTTGCCAAGAAAACTCCATGGAACGTATCACAAGGTTAAAAGATATGATGCCAGAAGATGAGCCCCTCAGGTCGGAAGGTGTCCAATATACTACTGGGGAAGAGCAGAGGGTTGAACATCGATTGAACATCGACATCTTGGGAATCAGTGAACTAAAATGGACAGGCATGGGCGAATTTAATTCAGGTGACCATTATATCTATTACTGTGGGCAAGAATCCCTTAGAAGAAATGGAGTAGCACTCATAGTCAATAAAAGGGTGGGAAAAGCAGTACTGGGGTACAATCTCAAAAATGATAGAATGATCTCAGTACGAATCGAAAGCAAACCATTCAACCTCACAGTAATTCAAGTCTATGCCCCAACCACTGAGGCCGAAGAAGCTGAGGTTGATGGGTTCTATGAAGACCTACAACACCTTCTAGAACTAATACCAAAAAAAGATGTCCTCTTCATCACAGGGGATTGGAATGCTAAAGTAGAAAGTCAAGAAATCACCGGGATAACAGACAAGCGTGGCCTTGGTGTACAAAATGAAGCAGGACAAAGGCTAATAGAGTTTTGCCAAGAGAACACGCTGATCATAGCAAACATGCTTTTCCAACAGCACAAGAGGCGACTCTACACATGGACATCACCAGATGGTCAATATCGAAATCAGATTGATTATGTCCTTTGCAGCCAAAGATGCAGGAGCTCTATAGTCAGTAAAAACAAGACCTGGAGCTGACTGTGGCTCAGATCATGAGCTTCTTATTGCAAAATTTCAGCTTAAATTGAAGAACGTAGAGAAAACCACTAAACCATTCAGGTAAGACCTAAATCATATCCCTTATGAATATACAGTGGAGGTGGGGAATAGATTTCAGGGATTAGACCTGATAGACAGAGTGCCTGAGGAACTATGGACAGAGGTCCGTAACATTGTTCAGGAGGCAGCAACTCAATTCATCCCAAAGAAAAAGAAATGTAAGAAAGCAAAGTGGCTGTCTGATGAGGCTTTACAAGTAGCTGAGGAAAGAAGGGAAGGGAAAAGGAAGGGAGAAAGGGGAAGATATATCCAACTGAATGCAGAGTTCCAGAGAATAGCAAGGAGGAGAGACAAGAAGACCTTCTTAAATGAACAATGCAAAGAAATTGAGGAAAACAATAGAATGGGAAAGACTAGAGATCTTTTCAAGAAAATTGGAGATCTCAAGGGAACGTTTTGTGCAAAGACGGGCATGATAAAGGACAAAGAAGGCAGGGATCTAACAGAAGCAGATGAGATTAAGAAGAGGTGGAAAGAATACACAGAAGAACTATACAGGAAAGATCTGAATGTCCCTGATAGCCATGATAGTGTAGTCACTGAACTTGATCCAGACATCCTAGAGGGTGAAGTCAAGTGGGCCTTAGGAAGCATTAGTAACAACAAAGCTAGCAGAGATGACAGTATTCCAGCTGAGCTATTTAAGATCCTAAAAGATGATGCTGTTAAAGTGCTGCACTCAATATGCCAACAAATTTGGAACACTCAAGAGTGGCCACAAGACTGGAAAAGGTCAGTTTACATTCCAATTCCAAAGAAGGGCAATGCCAAAGAGTGTTCAAACTACCGTACAACTGCACTCATTTCACATGCCAGCAAGTTATGCTCAAAATCCTACAAGCTAGGCTTCAGCAGCATGTGAACCGAGAACTACCGGAAGTACAAGCTGGGTTTTGAAGAGGCAGAGGAGATCAAATCGCCAACATTCACTGGATCATGGAGAATTTATTATTAATATTATTATTATTAATTTTAATAATAATTATTATTAATTTATTATTATTATTATTATTATTCATGGAGAAAGCAAGAGAATTCCAGAAAAACGTCTATTTCTGCTTCATTGACTACGCTAAAGCCTTTGATTGGGTGGATCACAACAAACTGTGGCAAATTCTGAAAGAGATGGGAGTACCAGACCACCTTACCTATCTCCTGAGAAATCTGTACGAGGGTCAAGAAGCAACAGTAAGAACCGGACATGGAACAACCGATTGGTTCAAAATTGGGAAAGGAGTATGACAAGGCTGCATATTGTTTCCCTGCTTATTTAATTTATATGCACAGTACGTCATGAGAAACGCCGGGTTGGATGAACCACAGGTCGGAATTAAGATTGCCGGGAGAATTATCATCAACCTCAGATACACAGACGATACCACACTAATGGCAGAAAAAGTGAAGAGGATCTAAAGAGCCTCTTGTTGAGGGTGAAAGAGGAGAGTGCAAAAGCTGGTCTGAAACTCAACATTAAAAAAACGAAGATCATGGCATCTGGCCCCATCACTTCCCGGCATATAGAAGGGGAAGAACTGGAAGCAGTGACAGATTTTACTTTCTTGGGCTCCAAGATCACCGCAGACAGCGACTGTAGCCACGAAATTAAAAGACGCTTGCTCCTTGGGAGGAAAGCTATGGCACACCTAGACAGCATAGTAAGAAGCAGAGACATCACCTTGCCGACAAAGGTTCGTATAATCAAAGCTATGGTTTTCCCAGTAGTAACGTATGGCTGTGAGAGCTGGACTATAAGGAAGGCTGAGCGCTGAAGAATTGATGCTTTCAAACTGTGGTGCTGGAGAAGACTCTTACGAGTCCCCTGGACTGCAAGGAGGTCAAATCAGTCCATCCTAAAGGAAATCAACCCTGACTGCTCATTGGAAGGACAGATACTGGAAGCTCAAATATTTTGGCCACCTAATGTGAAGAGAAAACTCTCTGGAAAACACCCTGATGCTGGGAAAGATTGAAGGCAAAAGGAGAAGGGGGTGGCAGAGGGTGAGATGGCTAGATAGCATCACTGATGCAATGAATATGGACTTGAGCACACTCTGGGGGAGAGCGCAGGACAGGAAGGCCTGGCGTGCTATGGTCCATGGGGTCACGAAGAGTTGGACACGACTTAATGACTGAACAACAACAAGATTTTCTTGCTTGCTTTCTGGCCACGCTCATCCTTCTGCTATGATGTTGAGTGTGAATATGACAAAAGTAGAAAATGGGTGCATCATTGGTTTCAGTAACTGATTTACATGAGCAAGCTGCTATACAATTGCTGAAACATGCACACTCTATTTTGGTTTGAATACAGATCTTATCGTCATCATCATTAATATTATTGCTTCACTCTCAGAATTGATTCTTGGTTGGCACCTTTTAGAAAGACCCAGCTCTTCTGTACTTCTAGCATAAGAGGATGCACTTAGGATGGGAAAGTAATTTATATGGGGGTATTTGGCTGGCAACAAGCACCTTTTGAATATTCACTCAGAAGGTTATCTGCAATTTAAATGCCTTGTTGTAGTTAATAAGGGCTGTAAAAAAAAGCCCATTAACAAGCCTTTGGGATTAATTCGCAACTTATTCAACTGTACATATGCGACTAAGGCAACCTCCTAACATGATGCTGGGTGAGTGCATCTGCACATTTTTTATGCATTGATAGCTTCCAGTGGAAAGGACTGGAGTGGGGAGAAAGCATTCATATTAATACCAGAAAAAGTACTTCAGACTTTTACAGATAAGGGTAAATACTTTGAAACTGACATTCATAATGGGATCTTATGAATACCTGGTATAATATCTTGTTCCCCAGGATCTGTCTAGCAGCCTGATGGCAGTGATCTTGCAATACTCCAGTCTTTATTCCTGGGGGATAGGGGTGGGCCAAAGTCACTTACCTGTCCTCGAAGCTTGTTCGCGGTGGGGGGGAGGCGCTTCGCTGCTCCCCCCGTGAAGTTCAGGCCGGGGGGGGGAGGCTTCCTGCCTCGCCCGGCCAAAATTCAGGCCGGGGGGGAGGCTTTCCGCCTCGCCCGGCCGAAATTCAGGCTGGGGAGGAGGCGCCTCGCCTCGCCCGGCCACGAACTCAAAAGTTTTTTTTAAAAAAAACAAACGCCCCCATGATAGGCTACGTGACGATTTACGTAGCCTATCATGGCTGACTTTGCAGATCTAGCCATGATAGGCTACGTGAATCGTCACGTAGCCTATCACGGGGGCATTTTTTTTTCTTTTATTGCCATGGCGGCTGCCGCTCCCGCCCCGGACGAACACCCGCCGAACCGCCGGCCGGACCCGCCGCCAGGAGGGACATTCAGCAAAGGTAAATCCCGTCCCGGGGGGGGGGCGGGGGCGGGGGGGAGAATTTCTCCCCGAAACTTGTTCGGGGGGCCGAACACATTGGCGCTCGGCCCCCCGAAGTTTCAGGGAGAAATTCTCCGCCATCCCTACTGGGGGATATTGGTAGAAATTAGTGCTGTGTCAAAAATTTCTCCCACATTTTTTTGACCATTCTCATTCAGTTTGATAGAAAATAAATTGCTTTTGGAAAAAAAATCAGAGAAGAAGAAAATTTAGAGAAATTCTCATGGGTTGGGTTCTGGGTTCTTGTCCTCCCTTTACTTATGAGATGGCTGAGGAGTGTGCATGATTGTCCTGTCTTTCATTGTACAATAATCTCTGTGGTGACCTGGAGCCTCCTCAGCTTCCCGCACTTCAGTGAAAGCCATCACAGCATCATTAGGGAATTCCTCCCATGGGTTTTTTTCAGTTCAGGAAGCACAGGTGGCCTGGGAGGCTGCAAAGCAATAGAAAGATGTGTAATAGAGAGAGAAAGCACACACAGCACCCTCAGTCACCTCGCAGTGGTTAGGTAAACTCAAAAATACCAGCTGTGATGTATGCCAGCTGTGATGGACAACATTGTAGATGAAAAACTAAACAAATGATACTCAAGTTGAACCACTTACAGTTACAGCAGTAATGCATAATAAGCATGTTGTTGGCCTTCAGGTTGCTAGGCTGGAAACTTGCTATGTTGGCTGGTCACTGCCTCTCACCTGCATGCTAAGTAGGGATGTACAGACTGTATAAAATCCATTCGGTCTGTGTTCCATGGATTGTCAGATGCCTTTTGTTCTGTCATCCGCCCACAGACTAGGGATGGCGGAGAATTTCTCCCCGAAACTTCAGGGGGCCGAGCGCCAACATGTTCGGCCCACCGAACAAGTTTCAGGGAGAAATCCTCCGAACCCCCCCCGCCCCCCGCACACCCCCCGGGACGGGACCTACCTTCACCGAATGTCCCTCCCGGTGGTGGGTCCGGCCGGCGATTCGGCTGGTGTTCGAGCGGGGCGGGGGCGGGAGCGGCAGCCGGTCTTTCGACCGGCTGCCGCCCCCGCCATTGCAATCAAAGAAAAAAAAATGCCCCCTGATCGGCTACGTGACGATTCACGTAGCCTATCATGGCTAGATTTGCAAAGTCAGCCGTGATAGGCTACGTCAATCGTCACGTAGCCTATCACGGGTGACTTTAAAAAAAAAAAAGCGCATACGGATAATGGCGGCCCCCATAGGGAGCCGCCATTCCCATTCCTTATTTGGTCGCTGTAGTCTACGTAAATGTTTACGTAGACTATGGCGAAAATAAGGGCAACGCTATTTGCATTGCCCTTATTTTCGCCGTAGTCTACGTAAACATTTACGTAGACTACTGCGACTAAATAAGGAACGCGAATGATGGCTCCCTATGGGGGCCGCCATTAGCGTACGTGCTTTTTTTTTTTTTAAGTCACCCGTGATAGGCTACGTGACGATTGACATAGCCTATCACGGCTGACTTTGCAAATCTAGCCGTGATAGGCTACGTCAGGGGGCGTTTTTTTTTTTAAAAAAAAAACTTTCGCGTTCGTGGCCGGGCGAGGCGGGAAGCCTCCTCCTCGGCCTGAATTTCGGCCGGGCGAGGCGGGAAGCCTCCCCCCCGGCCTGAATTTCGGCTGGGATGAGGCGGGAAGCCTCCCCCCCCAGCCTGAACTTCGCGGGGGGAGCAGCGAAGAGCTTCCCCCCCACCGCGAACATCCTTCGACGACAGGTAAGGGACTTTCATCCACCCCTACCACAGACGGATGCGAATATCTTTTTTCTCATCATGCGGAAAAGTACCGAAATATTTACGTAAGTATTTACATAATTTACCTCAGCACATAACATTTAGTGCATTGTCCTCCATTCCATTCA
Organism: Heloderma suspectum; assembly: GCF_057233095.1. Classification (NCBI taxonomy): domain Eukaryota; kingdom Metazoa; phylum Chordata; class Lepidosauria; order Squamata; family Helodermatidae; genus Heloderma; species Heloderma suspectum. The sequence continues at coordinate 91,169,947 of NC_139461.1, forward strand.
GTGTTTTCTTGGCAGAAACTTATGTATTTTTCTACGGATTAATATGAGTAAATTTTGGGAAAGTAAAAAAATCATCTGAAAGTAGGGATGGCGGAGAATTTCTCCCCGAATCTTCAGGGGGCCAAGCGCCAACGCATTCGGCCCCCCGAAATCGGTGGTGAAATTCTCCGCCACCCCCCCGCCACCCCCGGGACGGGACTTACCTTTGGCGAATGTCCCTCCCGGCGGTGGGTCCCGGCGGCGGTTTGGCGCAGGTGGGGGCGGCGGCCAGTCTCCCGACCGGCTACCGCCGCCGCCATTGCAAAAAAAAAAATAATAAAGTAAAAAAAAAAACATGCACCCGTGCATAGGCTACGTAACGATTTACGTAGCCTATGATGGCTAGATTTCCAAAGTCAGCCGTGATAGGCTACGTAAATCGTCATGTAGCCTATCATGGGTGACTTTGGGGAAAAAAAAAAGCGCGTACGCAAATGGCGGCTCCCATGGGGACCGCCATTTGCGTTCCTTATTTTGGCACGTCTAGTCTACGTAAAGATTTACGTAGACTACGGCGAAAATAAGGGAACGCTATTTGCGTTGCCCTTATTTTCGCCGTAGTCTATGTAAATCTTTACGTAGACTAGACGTGCCAAAATAAGGAACGCAAATGGCGGCACCCATGGGCTGCCGCCATTTGCATACGTGCTTTTTTTCCCCCCAAAGTCACCTGTGATAGGCTACGTGACGATTTACGTAGCCTATCACGGCTGACTTTGGAAATCTAGCCATGATAGGCTACGTAAATCGTTACGTAGCCTATCACGGGATCTTTTTTTTTTTTTACTTTTTGTTTCACGGCCAGGGAGATGGGGCGCTTCTCCCCGGCCTGAATTTCGGCCGGGCGAGGCGGGAAGCCTCCCCCCCCTCGTCTGAACTTTGGGGGGAGAAGCGAAGCGCCTCCCCCCCACCGCGAAGCCAAGCTGCGAAAAGGTAAGTGACTTTCGTACATCCCTATCTGAAAGTCCACGGACTCCGCATGGCCTGAGGGGATCACTCTGCAGCAGATTCCTCAGGTCGGATTCTTAGAAATCCGAGCTCATTTTAATCCGTCTTGAATTACTCCAGCCTCCTTAATGCTAAGTGCCTCCTTGCTGCTTCATGAGCTCCTTCTCCTGCTTCATCCTTTACCTATCATAAGCTAAAGTACACTCTTGCCTCTCTATAGTATTATTTTCCTCACTGTGGTCTCTGTATGTCACTCTCAGACCCTATTTTCTTTCCTAGCTGTGTTGCTCCACACTGGCCTGTTCAGTTGGACTGTTTGCAGGGAACCAACCTCTGTTTTATGTCCTAGACAGGGATCTTTCTAGCTCCTTCTCTCTCCTATTTTGCCTGAAGGGCAAAGCATATTGTATGTTTTACACTCTGCTGATCCTTCTAGAGATTGATCCTGGAAAGACTTATAGCATTTTTCAGGGGCCCTGATTCTGTCGGGAGGCAACAGGACCCCACCTTTGTAAATGTCTATTTTACTATGATTAATTGAAGGTGCATACACAATTTAGCACATGTAGGGCGCAATCCCATCAGGATGGTCAGCCGCCTCCAAACTTGGAGTGCAGGGTGGGAGGCGCACAGAGGGGATCTTCTCTTGTGCCCTCAGGCCACCCTGCATTTGTGGCTAGATGGCTGATTTTGGCTGTCTAGCTGGCTCCAAGCTCGGTTCCCAGAAACTGAAAAACCTTATGGCTGTGTAGACACTGTCTCGCAGCCATAGGCTTGCTCTCCCCAAGCACATCACCATGGGTGTTTTCTTTGGCAATCAAATACAATGGGTTGGAACCAGGATCTGACTTCCATGCATAGAAGGGCTCTGTTCATAGAAGATGCCTCTGCCCAATTTTTGGAGATCCTTCTTTACCCTGTCCCCCCACCACGGCCACAGCTCATCCCATTTGTCAGGGTCTCCTGATGCTTGTGTAGCAATTTCAGGGGTCTGGAGGGGCTGCCAAGCAGAGGAGGGGAAGTCCAGTTCCACCAACCCAGTTCCATGCGCCTAAATTTGGAACCCATCCATAGTGTCCGTGTGCTCCCAGTTACTGCAGGCCTCACACACATACACAAATATGTGATATGTGAGTCATCGCTAGTTCTTTACTCATTAACACATTTAATAAAGATGGAAATGGGGATAGAGTGGGGTGCCCTCTGTGCAGGATCTGACATATACTCTCACAGCATCCTTTTGTGAGAAATTGCCCTTTCAGTATTCAGGCCATCTTGCCTGTTCTTACAGTTTAGCTGTGAAACAGTGAACTAATAGCAGAAGAAGTCCATGTATGGTCATATCCTAAGACAAGGATATCTTATGTTTTTGTGTGTGGTGAAATATATAATAGAGATCAGAACATCAATCTTTAGGGAAGTGATATTCTGAATAAAAATAAAGGGGGGGACTGCAAATTCAGTTCATGTAGTTTCTACTGTAATAAAAAGGAGGAATGTAGTACATAGGGAAATTCTTCCATTTATTTAAATGTACAGCAGTTTGCATTCCCTAAGGGGCAGAGTAACATCACGAAAGACTTAAATACTCTCATGATTGACATCATATATCATAAAGTATGCTTCTGATAAGCCTGGCATGTCACACTGTAATAATTGGGTTATGAAGTTGATGGATATTTTGCATGTTGTGTGTCTAACAAACCCAAACTCATATTTCTCAATTAGTTTGTGAAGTAATTTCCTATATGCACTCTACATTCAGCAGATCTAAGTAGGGATGTATGAAAGGTACTTACCTTTCTGCGGATTATGCTGATGCTGGGGGGAGGTGTTCTGTCCCTCCCACTGGAATCCTGGCTGGGGGGGGAGGCGCTCCGTTCCTCCCCCCCGGAATCCTGGCCGGCCAGCTCCGCTCCACAGGGATTCTGCGGAGCCACCGGCCAGCTCCGCCAGCAGCCGGACATCTGGCCGCTGGCTAGCAGGGATGCCGCCGTTTGTGTCCCTGCAGTCAGCCGTGATAGGCTACGTAAATGTTTACGTAGCCTATCACGGCAGATTAAAAAAAACAACAACGTGCATATGCAAATGGCGGCGGCCATGGCCGCCGCCATTTGCGTTCTTTATTTTTGCCGTCTTAGTCTACGTAAATGTTTACGTAGACTAAGACGTGCCAAAATAAGGAACGCAAATGGCGGTGGCCATGGCCGCCGCCATTTGCGTACACACGCGTGTGTGTTTTTTTAAGTCAGCCGTGATAGGCTACGTAAAGATTTACGTAGCCTATCACGGTGTTTTTTTTAAATCTAGTCGTGATAGGCTACGTAAATCTTTACGTAGCCTATCACGTTTTGTTTTGTTTTTTTAACTGGAAATGGCGGCGGCGGCAGCCAGTCAGAAGACCGGCTACCGCAGCCGCCGCCGCCGAACCACCGCTGGAGGCGTGCTGGAGCCGCCGCCGGAGCTGCCGCCGCCGCCAGGAAGATCCGCCCCAGGTAAGTCTCGTCCCAGGGGGGGCGGGGGGGCAGACCGTTCCGCCACCGATTTCGGGGGGCCGAATGCGCTGGCATTCGGCATCCCCGAGAACCATGGCGGAATTCTCTGACATCCCTAGATCTAAGGCTATGGTGAAGCATAACAGTAAAACCATATTTCTGCAGGATGCTTTATCCAATACTTTTTTCTGACATTGAGATATCAGAGACTACATGTATAGTCTACATGAGCTGGGTGGGGTGGATCTGTCTCAGCTCTGTTCACCTGGGTACTCAGTGCAGCACCAACCTAGATTGGAGTGCTGGGGGGGGGGAGTTGCCATCATCCATAAGGATTCCATCTCCCTCATGAGGAAACCCATCCACCCTAGCACCAGTTTTGAGGGTCTGTACCTTGTGTTGGGCCAAAGAGACAGAACAGGTATGTTGCTGGTGTATGCCCACCCCGCTGCCCAGCAGTCTTCCTGCCTGAGCTGGCTGAGGTGGTCTCGGAGATGGTGCTGGAGAACCTAGGACAGTAGTTTTGGGGGACGTCAACATCTACACTGAGGCTATCCTGACAGGGCCTGCTCAGGACTTCATGGCAACCATGACAACCATGGGGCTGGCTCAATACATCGCTGGCCCGACACATGTGGCAGGGCATACCCTGGACCTGGTTTTTGTAGGGGTGGACGAAAGTCACTTACCTGTCGTCGAAGCTTGTTCACGGTGGGGGGGAGGCGCTTCACTGCTCCCCCCGCGAAGTTCAGGCCGGGGGGGAGGCTTCCCGCCTCGCCCCGGCTGAAATTCAGGCTGGGGGGAAGGCTTCCCGCCTCGCCTGGCTGAAATTCAGGCCGGGGAGGAGGCTTCCCGCCTCGCCCGGCCGCGAACTCCAAAGTTTTTTTTTTTAAAAAAAAACGCCCCCGTGATAGGCTACGTGACGATTAACGTAGCCTATCACGGCTAGATCTGCAAAGTCAGCCATGATAGGCTACGTTAATCGTCACGTAGCCTATCACGGGTGACTTAAAAAAAAAAAAAGTGCGTACGGATAATGGCGGCCCCCATAGGGAGCCGCCATTCCCGTTCCTTATTTGGTCGCTGTAGTCTACGTAAAGATTTACATAGACTACGGTGAAAATAAGGGCAACGCTATTTGCGTTGCCCTTATTTTTGCCGTAGTCTACGTAAATCTTTACGTAGACTACAGCGACCAAATAAGGAACGGGAATGGCGGCTCCCTATGGGGGCCGCCATTATCCGTACGCACTTTTTTTTTTTTTAAGTCACCCGTGATAGGCTACGTGACGATTAACGTAGCCTATCATGGCTGGCTTTGCAAATCTAGCTGTGATAAGCTACGTTAATCGTCACGTAGCCTATTACGGGGGCGTTTTTTTTTTCTTTTATTGGAATGGCGGTGGCGGCAGCCGGACGAAAGACCGGCTGCCGCTCCCGCCCTGCACGAACACCCGCCAAACCGCTGGCCGGACCCGCCGCCGGGAGGGACATTCGGCAAAGGTAAGTCCCGTCCCGGGGGGGTGCAGGGGGCGGGGGGTATGGAGAATTTCTCCCCGAAACATGTTCGGGGGGCCGAACACATTGGTGCTCAGCCCCCCGAAGTTTCAGGGAGAAATTCTCCACCATCCCTAGGTTTTTGCTGTTCGGTGGATGAGGGATGATCTGGTTTTCAGGCGGGTGGGGTGGGGTTCAACAACATGGTCAGATCATTTCCTTGTGAAGTTTGGTTTGGTGGTAGCAGATCCTCCCTGCAGGGGTGGGGGACTGATTAAGATGGTCCACCCCCGGAGAACTATGTAATCCAATGGATTCCTAAATGCTCTCGGGAATTTTCTGGATGACAGGGCTGGTGATTTGGTTGAGGCCTTGGTCTCACTATGGAATGGTGAGATGGGAAAGACCATTGAGACAATCACTCCCAAGTGCCCACTCCAGTGCTGTGGAGCCCATAATTCACCTTGGTTTACAGAAGAGACTACGGGCAATGAAACAGGCTGAACAATAGCTAGAGTGCAGGGGGCACAGGTCTCTGAGCGAGTACCATCGAAGATTAGCAAGCTTTCATTTTGGCGCCAAGTAAAAACATGGCTTTTTACCAAAGCCTTTGAGGGCTAAATGCATTCCCTAAAGTAGCACACTGTTTTACTTGTTTTATTGTTTTAGATTTTAATTGGTATTAGCTTGTTTAATGGTTTAATATGTTTTTAGGTGTTTAAATTATTTATTGTTTTATACTGTTAAAAGTGATTTTATCTGTACGCTGCCCCGAGATCTTAATGATATAGGGCAGGATACAAACGTTTTAAATTATAATATAATATAATATAATATAATATAATGCTTGGAAAGCTGCTATTTGTATCACCTGCTAATCCTCTCTGTGCCCCCTTTTATGTTTCAACATGCCATGTTTTTTTCAGAAAGAGTAACCTATAAAATGTCCCATAATGAATGTGCCATATAGTTTGGTATTCTACACTAGAGCTATAAGCAAATGGCCTCTCAAAATTCTCCACCCTATTTGTGAACAGAGAAAGGGGGGGGGCAATTTCACCAAATTTCTCCTCACCTCACCGTGAGGTGGCCAAGGGTTATGTATGTGCTTTTTTCCCTTTCTGTTACATACCTCCCAGGCTGCCTGCGCTTCATGATCTGAAAAAGTCCTATGGGTGGAATTATCTCAATATGTCTTCCTCTGGGCTTTAATTGAAGTGTGTGAAGCTGAGGAGCTTAAGGCTGCCAGAGAGATAAGTGTATGATGAAAAACAGGAAACTAGCACACCCTTCTCAGCCATCTCATAACTAAGGTAAGCGCAAGAACTAGGGATGGGGGAGAATTTCTCCCCGAAACTTTGGGGGGCTGAGTGCCAACGTGTTCAGCCCTCCGAAGTAGTTTCGGGGAGAAATTCTCCGCACCCCCCCCCCAGGACGGGACTTACCTTTCCTGAATGTCCCTCCCGGCGGCGGGTCCTGGCAGCAGTTCATCAGGTCTTCAACAGCGGCAGAGGCGGCAGCCGGTCTTTCCAATAAAAGTAAAAAAAAAAAACAACGCCCCCGTGATAGGCTACGTGATGATTAACGTAGCCTATCACAGCTAGATTTGCAAAGTCAGCCATGATAGGCTACGTAAATTGTCACGTAGCCTATCACGGGTGACTTTTTTTTAAAAAAATAGCACATACGGCTAATGGCGGCCCCCATAGGGAGCCGCCATTCGCGTTCCTTATTTGGTCACTGTAGTCTACGTAAATCTTTACGTAGACTACGGCGAAAATAAGGGCAACGCTATTTGCATTGCCCTTATTTTCGCCGTAGTCTACGTAAAGATTTACGTGGACTACAGTGACCAAATAAGGAACGCGAATGGCGGCTCCCTATGGGGGCCGCCATTTGCGTACCCGCATTTTTTTTTTTAAAGTCACCCATGATAGGCTACGTGACGATTAACGTAGCCTATCACGGCTGACTTTGCAGATCTAGCCGTGATAGGCTACGTTAATCGTCACGTAGCCTATCACGGGGGCGTTTTTGGTTTTTTTTTAAACTTTTAATTTCGCGGCCGGGCGAGGCGAGGCACCTCCTCCCCGGCCTGAATTTCGGCCGGGCGAGGCGGGAAGCCTCCCCCCCTGCCTGAATTTCGGCCAGGCGAGGCGTGAAGCCTCCCCCCTTGGCCAGAACTTCAGGGGGAGCAGCGAAGCGCCTCCCCCCCACCGCGAAGCAAGCTGCGAGACCAGGTAAGTGGCTTTCGTGCACTCCTAACAAGAACCCCAAACCCAACCTACGAGAATTTCTCCGAGAATTTCTTCTCCTTCGTATTTCCTTTTGAAAGCAATTTCTTTTCTATCAAACTGAAAAAGAATGGTAAAAAAAGTATGTGGGATAAATTTTTGGCACAGCACTATTCTACACAATGTAATAAGAAGCTCCAGGCATTTCAGTAGTTCATCAGGGAACTGGGAGCAGGGCATCCAAATGACAGCAAGATTAACAGAAAGAAATCAGAATCTTTTAGTGGCTTCTTTCTTATACCTGCTCATATAACGTATGCAGAAGATGAATAAAATGGCTCCAGACAAAATCTGATTTAAAGGATCTGTTTTACAGATTTTTCTTCAGCGAAGTCTGAACCATGCTCTCTTCTTTCAAGACTGCATGAGTGTGAGTCATTTCAAATATCATTTTAAATCAAAGTGTCTTACCTCAGTCAGACTAGTATTTCATCAGTGGTATTGGAGCAGGGGGTGGGTGGCAGGGATAATTCTACAAGGCCTGGCAACTGGGTTTTCTGTAAGGCCCAAACTATACATGAATGATGCTGGAAATCCATGGGGGTGTCTCCATGAGTGATTTACTCTGAGCTGGCTGCATTTGGAGGCCATTAGGGATATATGACATCGTGGCCATCCAGCAGCCGCCCCAGAGCTTATCAGGGAAAAACCGAATTTCCTGAGACTGCTTAAAGTGTGATTCTTTTCCTTAAGTTGGGTTTTCCCTGGTATAGCTGCTGTGTGCCCCAACCCCAGCATTTACCTCAGGTATGCAGCCCATGGGTGTGCCTTTCATCATGACCCTGGTCAAGGTTGTTTTCTGTGTGTTTCCCATCCCTGAGTAGACACTAATTGGTTTGTGTCTACTCAGAAGTAACTCCCATTGTGATCAATGGGGCTTGTCCCCTGAATGCATATACCAGCATTTACAGAGACCCCCCTCAATTGAAATAGCACATTTTTAAGCACTAATTCCCTAAAGTTTGTAAAGTGCTTTCTTCACAGCTTCGATTCTCTGTTCTTTAGTTTATTGCCATTCAGAAGTAATTACTTCCACCTTCAGTCAGCAGATCCTGCACACCATAAGGTTAGGAAGGGGGCTGGTTTCACATCCTTTTGTTTCCCTTCTGTCTTTCCCAGCACAAGCATATGTGTGTCTACTCATCAGTAACTCCCATTGTAGTCAATGAGGCTTGTCTCCAAAATGTGCACTCCCGGAGTTACTAGATCCCTTGAATCAAAATAGTGCATGAAGGAGCCTTCATGTTGAAGCTCTGAAGCTTCGATTGATAGCATCATTGGCTGATCAGGGCAGAAGGAATACTGTGTTCTTTTCATGATTGTTCTTTAAGCTGAGGGGCGGGAGGGAGAGAGAGAACGTGATTGTTCCCAGCATCCTCAGTTTCAGGGGAAGGAGCACACTGTGTTGTTTTAGGGATTTTTCTTTAACAGAGTTAATAATGCTGGGGCCGGGGGCAGAGGGAGGGAGGGGGAGACAGAGAGAGAGAGAGAGGAGAGTGATTTATGTAGTGACACAGGAGGAAACCTCCTAGGATTTTATCAAAGGTGAAAGGGGGGAGAGCCTGGAGGGGGGAACCTCTCTTATTGGTTGAGCAGCTCCTGCCTGTCAGATGACATTCACTCCACCCCCGCCCCAAACCTGGAAGTTGTTCTAAGAAGCAACTTTTAATGGTGCAATACACTTGCTCGTGGAGCCCTGTGTGGAGCAAAGCTGGCTCCTTAAAAAAATGGGGTAAGCCATAATCGGCTTCTCCTTCCATCTCCTTTGTTGTAGTGGAACACCCCCCCCCCCATGATTTGATCTTCTGATGTTTATGTTTCAAGCATATTCAGAGGGCCTACCATTTTGAATGGATCAGTGGTCCTGGGGAAGAGGAGATTAGTCCTTCCCCTATGCCATTTCCCTGCCTAAACCATCTCCCTTCCCAACGCTGTCAGTCCTGTGGCCAAAAAATTCAGGCACAGATGCTGAAGTATTAGCATTAGCAGTACTGCTGCTGCAATCCAAATTGGAGCCCCTGGAATCCAGAATATCCGGCAGTCCACAATGTCAGTTTGAAGGAGAATATGCCCCCCCCCTCGTGAACTGATATAGGGCACTACATGTAAAGAATCACTATGGGTTTTTGTTTTGTTTTGCTGCAATATTTCATAAGCTCCAGAGACCTTTTTTACAGAAGACCTAATATTCACTTGAGAATCTCCATGTCTACAATTTCTGCTTCTTTACAAAGACTTACCTTTCATTAGCAAATGGATACATGGGGCATTAATATTGCTCATAATTCACATTATCAGAACTTTGAGGTTCGCAACAGTTTCCTACCTCAGGGACTATACAGTTGTACAGAGGTGGCAAACCAGATTCCTTAATTTCAATATACACACAGAATTGTTCAGGCATGAAGCATTAGCATATAGAGTATATTCAATATATGTACAGTGCTTCTGAGAATAATAAATCAGGTGCTCTGTGCTGTCATTGCTGCATTGAATGATAACCATGAAAGGGACAGAGAACATAGACATTGAAGGATTTACTCAATATATGGAAGGTGTTTATGTCTCTATACAAGAGGCCCATCATATCTTTGGGAGAAATACTTGTGCCTTGGTTCTCTTTGTTTTACGTATGTAACACTGAATAAGGAGGAACCTTAAAATAAGCAGATCACCTATTTATTTTGCATATTTCAGTGTTGCCAGAGGACTTGGTGAAGCCCTAATCAAGACAAAGATGTTCTGGTTGCAGTAAACTCAAGATGAGAAATCACATTTCTCAGTCTGGTTTCCATTGGGCTTCTGCATCCAATTCTAGAAAGCATTGCATTTTCCAGTGCCCACTCCATGTCACCATGCAATACCCTGACAGCAGTCCTTCTTGGTGGCAGCACCCACCCTTTGCACCCTGCCCCCACTCCTGCAGTTTGGGAGGAAGACAATGCGGCATCTTTTAAACACTTCCTGAAAACACACTTGTTCCAGCAGGCATTCCCTGGGCTGTAATTACATTACTCATGCTGCTCCATCTTACTACTCTTGTAGTTGGAAGTGTTTTTAATGTTGCGCTTTTAATATGGTATTTTACATGTGATTTTAATATTTACTGTGAACCGCGGAGGGACTTTATTATCTTTACCAGTATATAAGTGTCACAAATAAATAAATAGATAGATAAATAAATAGGAGTGCCTTTTCTCATACCAACCTGCCTGTGCCCAAAGATAATCTGTTGAGGCCCTCTTCAGACTGCCACAACTGTCAAAAGTAGGGATGTTGGAGAAATCCGCAATGGAACCAAATAAGTTTAGACATTACAAATCCGACTTGTGGATTCCGCGAGGAATCAGCTTTTCCCCTATTGGGTGGATTCTATGGATTTGTGGACTGTTTTTCTAACCGTTATTCATAGAAAAATATGCAAAATATTGAAAAACAGCAAAAAATGTGCATTTCCCCTGTAGGCTAAAGCGTGAAAACGTGTATTTCTGGGGGATTTGTGCATTTTTGCACATATAAATTTGTGCAAATTTAGGAACAACCCCCCCCATCCTATCGATTGGTGGACAACCGAATGAAAGGTGCCTGACAGCCCATGAAACACAGATGGAACAGATTTTATACAATCTGTACATCCCTAGTTGGAAGTGCCAATGAATGTGCCAGTTCAGCTGTGGTAAACTGGTTATTGAATGCCCTCTGAAAGGAAGATTGCCCAATAGCTTGGAAAAAAGGAAGGTAAAGGGAGACATGATAGAGGTCTACAGAATTATGCATGGTGTGGAGAATGTGGACAGGGAGACATTTTCTCCCTCTCTCAAATGACTAGAACCTGGGGTCATCCTATGAAGCTGATTGGTGAGAGATTCAGGACAGATAAAAGTACTTATTTGCACAGCACATACTTAAACTATGGAACTCACTTCCACAGGATATGCTGGCCACCAATTTGGATGGCTTTAAAAGGAGGTTGGACAAATTCCTGGAGGAAAAGGCTATCAATAGCTACTAGTCTTTAAGGATGGACCAAAGTCCCTTACCTGGGCCTGCAGCTGTTTTCGGTGTGGGGGGGGAGGTGCTCTGTTTCTCCCCCTGAAATTCTTGGCAGGTGGGGAGGCGCCTCGCCCCTCCCAGCCAAAATTCAAGCCGGGGGGGAGGTGCCCCATCCCTCCCCGCCGAAATTCTGGCCAGGGGGGAGCGCCCCGCCTCTCCGGCCACGAAAGAAAAAAGTTATGTAAAAAAAAAAAGTGATAGGCTACATAGGAATAGACAAAAGGGACTTACCTCGTCCCGCAGCTTGCTTCGCGGTGGGGGGGAGGTGCTTCGGTTCTCCCCCAGAAGTTCAGGCGAGGGGGTGAGGCGCCCCGTCTCGCCCAGCCGAAATTCAGGCAGGGGGGGAGGCGCCCCATCCCTCGCCAGTGAAATTCAGGCCTGGTAGGAGCGCCCCGTCTACCCGGCCGTGAAAAAAAAAGGTAAACACACACACACACCCGTGATAGGCTACGTAACGATTTACATAGCCTATCACGGCTAGATTTACAAAGTCAGCCGTGATAGGCTATGTAAATCGTCACGTAGCCTATCACGGGTGACTTTGAAAAAAAAAGCGCGTACGCAAATGGCAACTCCCATGGGGACCACCATTTGCTTTCTTATTTTGGCATGTCTAGTCTACATAAAGATTTACATAGACTACGGCGAAAATAAGGGCAACGCAAATAGTGTTCCCTTATTTTCTCCATAGTCTACGTAAATGTTTACGTAGACTAGACATGCCAAAATAAGGAACACAAATGGCGGCGCCCCATGGGAGCCGCTATTTGCGTATGTGCTCTTTTTTTTTCCCCCAAAGTCACCCGTGATAGGCTACGTGACGATTTACGTAGCCTATCACGGCTGACTTTGGAAATCTAGCCATGATAGGCTACATAAATCATTACGTAGCCTATCACGGGTGTGTGGGGTTTTTTTACTTTACTTTTTTTTTTTTGCAATTGTGGTGGCGGCAGCTGGTCAGGAGACCGGCCCCCACCGAACCGCCGCCGAACCGCCGCCGGGACCCGCCGCCAAGAGGGACATTCGGCCACGGTAAGTCCCATCCCGGGGGGGCGGGGGGCCGGCGGAGAATTTCCCCAACACTTTTGGGGGGCCGAATGTGTCGGCACTCGGCCTCCCGAAGATTCATGGAGAAATTCTCCACCAACCCTAAGGCTACATAACGATTTACATAGCCTATCACAGCTAGATTTTCAAAGTCAGCCGTGATAGGCTACGTAACGATTTACGTAGCCTATCACGGCTGACTTTGAAAATCTAGCCATGATAGGCTACGTAAATCATTACGTAGCCTATCACTTTTTTTTTTTTACTTTACTGGGAAATGGCTGCGGCAGCGGCAGCCAGTCGGAAGACCAGCCGCCGCCACTGCCGCCCCCGAAACGCCGCCGAAATGCCGCCGGGACCCGCCGCTGAGAGGGACATTCGCACGAGGTAAGTCCCATCCCAGGGGGGGCGGGGGGTGTTGAAGAATTTCCCCACCAATTTCGGGGGGCCAAATGCGTTGGCATTCGGCCTCCCGGAGATTCGTGGAGAAATTCTCCGCCATCCCTACCTTGATGGCTATGTGCTACCTCTTGTACCAGAGGCAGCGAGCCTATGTGCACCAGTTGCTGTGCACTCATGCCCTGCTTGTGGGATTCATGTGGGTAACTGGTTGGCCACTGTGTGAACAGAATGCTGGACTAGATGTATCCTTCGTCCGATCCAGCATGGCTCTTCTTATGTTCTTATGTTCTTAATATCAACATTGCTCTCTTTTAGACATCTTTCTTTTATTTTCCTTTTAAATCCATCCAGGTTTTTTAGCTTGCTGATAAGTTCTTGTCTCTTATTATTATTGTTTTGTTGTTGTTTTTACAAATTGTGCCTTTTCATTTTTAAATTCTGATGAAGGGTGGCATAAAGTGCTTTAAAGAAAAAGAAGAGATAAATATAATAGATCATGGAATGACTGCTAATCCCTGCAGAATTAACCCCAGCTTGTCATGCAGGCTGATGGTGTTGCATATAATTTATAAAGTTTTTTTCGGGTTTTGAAACCTCTAAGTTATTCTTCTTGGACAGATGGGAGAGACTCAGTGGTGAATGACTTAAAAGGTCAGTCTATCTCAGTGGGGATTCACCTCTCCGGATTCTCAGTAAACATTTACAGTCATGTTGTTTCAATCTTGCCAGTAGTGTAATGCTAGCAGTGCCAAACTGGTTTCTTGTGGTCTGGCAGTAGTATTTTCAGCCCATGTGCATATGTATTAGCCTCTGATTCAAAACAAAACTAGTTCTAAAAAAAGCTCACTTTTTAATACATAATCAATTCATAAGGAATTGTTACTTTTACCCCCTTCTGGTTGAGGTACTACTTACATTGCCAATAGGGAAAAAAAAGTTTGAAGAAGTAGATGTGCGGTTAATGAGTGTACATGTCTCCTGCTGGTATGCTCCAACACCAAAGAGAATATAGCAACATCCAAAGATTAACATAGGATGCTTTAAAGTTACAATTTTAAAAGATACAGGTAGAATTCTGTTTACATGTCTATTTTAAGAGTTAGCATGGTAAGGGTCCATTTAATATCACCTAATTGTGGCAGATCACACCTCACCTAAACGTGACAGAACATCCTGCCAATCTGCCACCACATGTCAAAAATGGACTTTTATCCCTGCTGGTGCCACCACATGGGAAAGACTGGAGCCTTGATATTATCCCACCATTCTGGCATCATATGTGACTGATCTACTTATGATCCCACTGCTTTTTCCATTACATGTGAAGTTAGCTTTTCAAAGACCAACAATTGGTGGTTTAATAGTGGCAACAGCCTCTAAATGCAGATTCCTGCAGAGGAAAGAATATGCAAGTTTGATAACCTTTTGTCCTACACCTGACTGGAATTTGCCAGATATAAAATTGGGTTGTTATAAAGGTCTGTAGTCCTCCACCCCCTGTCCCACTGTCTACAACCTGCTCAACATTCTTGCCGTAGGTAGAGAACTGAAAACATTGCCTTTCTTCGAATGGGACTATCATATATATATATATATAGGTGATTTGTGCCAACAAATATGTGGTTGTATATAAACTTGAGAAGAACAGGCATACAACAATATTTCAATGCAAATGATTCATCCAGGAAGGCTGCAAAAATCTAAGCAAAATTGTGCAGCCGAAATCATGTGTACCACATACGGAATCAACCTCTAAGAGTAAAAGGTGTTGAATTTAATTAACACAGTACGTAATTACAATCTTCTCTCTGATCTACACTATATTCATCTCTTGCATATTCTGCTCTCATAGCCCACCTGGAGATTCCCCTTTGATATTAATGGGAGCCAGGACAGGAGTATGTAAAACAGAGAATGGAACTATCAACCAGAGCGGAGGAACATAATTTGGCTAAAAATGTAAAAGGTTCAAGTCCTTTATCTTAAGAGTCCTTGCAATTCTAGAATAAGTACTTTTTCCCTGCAAACAGATCTAATAATTAATGAATTGTGTTAGTGTAAAGGAAGTGAGAGAAGTGGAAGACCTGGGAAATTATACAGATACCTAATGCTGGCTGATACAGAGATGTGGGAGTAAAGGGGGTAAACTCACTACCTTAATTTAACTCATGTTACGATAAAAAAAAAATAATTTTAAATTATGGATATCCCTGATGATTAGGAGATATGACACTGTATTCTAAGTTTCAAGAAGCTGTACTGATATTCCACCACTGAGTAGTATTTATCCTGATTTCAAGTGTTTGCCAATGTGAATAAGCAGAGATTTTACTCACTAAACTTTATTCACTAGTTTTCAAATTTAAGAGCCCAACTGTATCAAATTCCCCACATTTCATTTATTGATCACCAAGATTAACTTGTCCATTACACAATAATACCCTTCTGCCACAAAATGCCATACTAACACAAAATAATTTATTTTTATTTTCCTCTGTTATGTAAGTATATAAATGGACAAACATTATATGCTTGCTTCTTTTACTTACTATCATAAATAACCTTTACAGGATCCATTTCAGATAATAAGATATCCCCTCCCAAAATATACTTTCCTATTTCAGAGCACCATAAAAGGACACAACTTCATTCATCTTGACTATCTTTTGTAGTTATGTGAAATAGGACTTTAGGTAGAGAACATTTCCTGTGTAAAACAATCCCCAGCTGTGCCTCTGAATAATGCACAATTTCTTGAAATTCCTGCATGGCTTATTTTTGAAGCTATGACTTTGTGTGCTCACTGCTCAGCCAAATCCCAATGCAAGGTTGTGAAATATAAACAAGGTAATTTTGCCACATAGTGATCATAAAAGTGGCTGGGCTATAAGAGATGCAAAATAAATCAGAAATGCCAGTAAGACTATGCTTGTGATGTGTCAAAAAGGAGAGAGACAGGGAGGCTGTACTAGCCAGTGAAGCGAACAAGCAGCAGACACTTGTGATAAGAGAGGCACATAATGAGACATGTTAAATTGGGACATGTAAAAGTCAAGGTAATAGTAGTTCAGGTTCCCATGCGCTGAAGCTGTATATGGAGAGCCAAACGGTTTGTTCAAGGCTTTCATTAGACCTTACAGAAGTCCACAGGTCTGTGCCCATGGGGTGGTCTGAGAATACTCTTTGAAGAGGGAAAGCCTGAGGGTAGTTGAAGGTGACAGCTGTTGAAGGCAGCTGTGGGCAAAGCAGTTGTATTATATTCTGAGCCAACTTTAGCTAACAGCATGTCTTTGATTTGTGCAAGAAAGCCAGCTTTGGTGGGCTTTTGTTGTTTACATTTCTATGTGACACTGAATGTTTTGTGACAAATCTGTTAAAGATTTGAAAGTGGCCAATTCAAGCAGACCCAGCTCAAGATGTTTCTGTTATTATTTTTTTTAACTATGCATAAAATATGTATCCCATTCAATTCATGTTGTATTTGTTGCAGAATGGCCGTTCTCCCTTTATCACTGAACCATGAGAGATTGCTCCCCCACACTTGGAATTAAGAAGCAAGCAAGGGACAGATTGCAAGATGGCTTCCAGGCATATATGAACTCTTGATACCTCACTTCTTGGAAATGAGGCTTCGTGTGTGTGTGTGTGTGTGTGTGTTTGTGTGTGTAAGGGTGCTCTTCCTTCCCCTGTCTTCTCCTTTTTTTCTGTGCCTAACCTAATTGCAGCATCGGAGTCACTGCATTCTGTCTCCCCCCATCCCGCATTTCAAAGAAACATCAGAAGCTCTGGGCCATATGGGAGGTATCTGTCCTGAATCTCTTCTCCATGTGAATGTTGCCCTAATTTCCACTAGGGACAATGTTGACTGGTTAGGAGCTGACTCATGGAATCTTGGGTAGGGGAAGGAGGCAGACAGCAGTGGGTGGCCAGGTGCTCATTTACAGAGGACAGACAGTCTTCTATCTGAAGGTGTTCTCTATTTGTCTGCTCCAATTCCAGTTCAAGGATAAAGAATTATAAGAGCTGTTGCCCATCAACACGTAGCACCTGAAGGGCAGATTAAACAGGCAGGCACACAGGTCACCTGGTTCCGGTCTTCCACACTACATTGAAATGTACTGTATTTCTATTTAAAATATAAAATTTATTTCTAAATTTGCATCTAAATGTATACATTAGCATATGTAAAGTTATGTAAATCACTTTCCTCTGTTGTCCTCTTTTTGGTGATGCATGCCCTCTTTTTTGGTCATTTATAAGTGCCTACTCTAGCAGTGACTCCAAGGCTATGACCTACCTTAAACATCATTTACTATAGTTTAAACTTTAATCCTAGTTTGTTTTCTTTTAGGACTAGGGATGCTGAAGAATTCTGCCCTGGATTCCAAAGAATCCGACCTCCGGAGTCTGAGGCAAAATGGCTGCACTTACCACTGGGTCTGGAGGAGTTCCTGTGGGGCGGCTCTCTGGCTCCCTATAAGACGTGATACACTAATGACGGCTGTCATTAGCTTATCGCAGGAAAGTTCCAGCCGTAAATGGAGTATTGTACACCTTTTGTGGTCGTAAAGCACTTAATTTGACCTAAATACAGCTGTAAACAGCTGCAATTTAGGTCAAAGTCAGTGCTTTATGATCACAAATGGCATCCAATATGCCACTCATGGCTATATTTTTTCCATGATAGGCTAATGGCGGCCACCATTAGCGTATTGCATCTTATAGGGAGCCAGAGAGATGCTCCACCAGCTCCAGCGGACATGGCTAGGCTCTGGAGGATTCCATGGGGCCCTGAGCAGCCCACATTGCCCCTCCATGGACCCCTCCCAGACCGGACATGGGGGGTTCACACATCCCTACTTAGGACTAAATGTGCACATGCCGGAATCTATGGCGGAATGGCCTCCTGCTCCCCTGCCCCCCCACGGAATCCCCCTGGGATGGCACTTACCTGGGGCGGATGCGGCGGATTTGGTGGTGGTGGCTCCAGTGGCGGCAGCTGGTTTCCTGGTCGGCCATGGCCAGGCTGCTGCCGCCACCATTGCCATCCTTGCAGCCGTGATAGGCTATGTAAGAATTTACATAGCCTATCACAGCTAACCCCCCCCCAAAAAAACCCAGCATACACAAATGGCAGCTGCCATTTGCGTTCCCTATTTTTTGCTGATTTATCTTATGTAAATATTTACATAAGATAAAACGGTGGGGAAAAAAAGGGGAACGCAAATAGCATATTGGGCGCTATTTGCATTCCTTTATTTTTCGCCGTTCTAGCCTACATCTGCAGTCGCCATTTGCTTCGTCCATTTAGCCATGATAGGCTACGTAAATACTTATGTAGCCTATCACGGCTAACGCAGGGACACCATTGGCATCCCTGCGGAAGCTGTGATAGACTACATAATATTTATTTACTATTATAATAAATAATATTACTATTATTTATTTAATAGTATTTACATAGCCTATCACGGCAAAACTAAGGGAATGCAAATGGTGGCGGCTACGGCAAACAGAGGCAAAAACAGAGGGGCGCAAATGACGTTGTGGCTGCCATTTGCGCCCTTCTGTTTTGCCATGAGAGGCTATGTAAATATTTATGTAGCCTATCACGGCGGGGAAAAAAAGGGCAAAAAAAAGGGCACACAAGTGGCGGCCGCCATAGCCGCCACCATTTGCGTTCGCTGTTGTTGTTGTTTTTCATGATAGGCCATGTAAATATTTACGTAGCCTATCATGGGACAGCATAGGGACGCAAATGGCATCCCCTACACAGGATGCTATTTGTGTCCACACCAGCTCAGCAGCTGTTGGAGGCCGCAGAGTGGAGTCAGCTGGGCAGGATTCTGGGGTGGAGGAACAGATTGCCTCCCCCCCCGTTGAGGAGTCTGGGGGGAGGAATGGATAGCCTCCTCCCACCTGCAAAACCCAGCAGAGCCAGGTAAGCAGGGTTTTGTACACCCCTAGAAAATTCTGGAGCAGATGATAAAGCAGTCCATCTGGAAGCACCTTGAAAACAATGCAGTGATTACTCAAAGCCAACATGCATTTGTCAAGAACAAATCCTGCCAGACAAATCTGATCTCATTTTTTGATCAAGTACCCTCCCTTGTGGACTGTGGGAATGCTGTAGACATAATATATCTCAACTTCAGCAAAGCTTTCGACAAAGTGCCCCATGACATCCTGATTTGCAAACTAGCTCAAAGTCAGCTAGATGAAACAACAATCCGGTGAATCCACAGTTGGCTACATCATCGGACTCAAAGAGTGCTTGTCAATGGGACCTTCTCAAACTGGGGAGAGGTAACGAGTGGGGTACCGCAGGGCTCAGTCCTGGGCCCAGTGCTCTTCAACATTTTTATGAATGACTTGGAGGAGGAGGTGCAGGGAATGCTGATCAAATTTGCAGATGACACAAAATTGGGCGGGATAGCTAATACTTTGGAAGACAGGAACAAAATTCAAAGTGATCTGGATAGACTGGAGCACTGGGCAGAAAACAACAGAATGACATTTAATAGCAATAAATGCCAAGTTCTGCACCTCGGAAAAAGAAACCAAATGCACAGTTACAAGATGGGGGATACGTGGCTCAACAACACTACAAGTGAGAAGGATCTTCGAATTGTTGTCGATCACAAGCTGAATATGAGCCAACAATGTGATGCGGCTGCAAAAAAGGCAAATGATATTTTTGGCTGCATTAATAGAAGCATGGCTTCCAAATCCTGGGAAGTACTAGTTCCCCTCTACTCAGCACTTGTTAGGCCTCATCTGGAGTACTGTGTCCAATTCTGGGCACCACACTTTAAGAAGGATGCAGACAAGCTGGAGAGGGTTCAGAGGAGGGCAACAAAGATGATCAGGGGACTGGAAACAAAGCCCAATGAGGAGAGACTGAAAGAACTGGGCATGTTTAGCCTTGAGAAGAGAAGACTGAGGGGAGATATGATAGCGCTCTTCAAGTACTTGAAAAGCTGTCACAGAGAGGAAGGCCAGGATCTCTTCTCAATCATCCCAGAGTACAGGACACGGAATAATGGGCTCAAGTTACAGGAAGCCAGATTCCAGTTGAACATCAGGAAAAACTTCCTGACTGTTAGAGCAGTATGACAATGGAACCAATTACCTAGGGAGGTGGTGGGCTCTCCCACACTGGAGGCATTCAAGACGAGGCTGGACAGCCATCTGTCAGGGATGCTCTGACTTAGATTCCTGCATTGAGCAGGGGGTTGGACTCGTTGGTCTTGTAGGCCCCTTCCAACCCTACTATTCTATGATTCTATGATTTCCTCTTGTGTATTTACACTATTCCGCTATAACTCAGTGCCACCTAAAGGTTATACAGCAGAAAAACAGGGAAGGAAATGTTCCTTGTGTAGTGCTCGGATCTCAATTGTGCAACTAAACTGAAAGGCAATGCAGTGAATTAACAGCCAATTCATTAGGGCTGTGCATGGACCCCCCGATTCAACTCAGAGGCCACTTTGGGGCTTCCAAGGTGGGCCCGATTTGGCTCGGGCTGATTCGGGGGGCCCAACTCGCTTTGGCCTACAAAGCCGAAGTGGGACTCGGACATCTGAATCCTGTTTTGCCCCCCCCAACATGCCCCCCAGCTCCTACCTGGGCCCCTGTTCAGTGGAGCAGCCCTGCCCCAGGGGACTCACTGGCAGGAGAGACGCTGCTGGGGGAACCTCTGCTGGTGCTGCCACTGCTTCCGGTCCTGCCAGGGGAGCCGCTACTGGTGCTACTGGGGTAGCAGCCACTGGCTCTGCTGAGAGGAGCCACTGCTGGCACTGCCAGGGGGAGCCGCCACTCCAGCCACTGCTGCTGCCAAAGCCACCAGGGGAGCTGGCACCGATGTCGGGGGAACTGCCACTGGGGGAGCTGCTACTGCAGCTAGCTCCTAAGCCCTCTGGATGTGTGTCGGTCAGCAGCCGTCTTGTTGTTCTGGAGGGAGGGAACCATTTTAAAAATGGCACCTCCCTGTATTTCCAGAAACCATTTTTAAAATGGCTCCCCGCCCCCCAGAACAACAAGACAGCTGCTGGCGCGCATCCATAGGACCCAGGTAAGGAGCTGGGGGCTGGGAGGCAGCAGTGCCTGCAGGAGTGGTGGCGGCATGGCAGCTGGGCTTCCGAATCATGCCAAAGTGCCCCAAAGCACTTCAGAGTGACCTGCTTCACTTTAGGCTGCTTTGTGCCCCCTCCGCCTTGCCTCAGAGGTGGCCCAAAGTGCCCAGCTTCGACTCGGAGCTCAGGCTTTAGGCCAAAGCAGTGCACAGCCCTACAATTAATAGCCTCAAGTAGAAAAGCTCTAATTATGCTATTCTTGCATTGGATTCAGAGTGCTGCTGCTGCTGCAGCTTCTCCAAGGCTACACTCAAGTTCTGCTAACTCCAGCTAAGTTTCGTTAACCTCTGCGAAATTCTCTACTGTCTATTTCCAAAATTCAAACTACAAACTTGCACCAAACTGTTTCTGTGCCCTTCCCTCTAGCTCAGAAGGGTGTAACCATCTGAGGGGCCAGCAGAATACAACTCCCACGCCATCATTATAAGGACTATTTTTCTGCTGATGTACCTGGAACTCATTCACAGACCATGTTCAAGATATTCAAACCCACAGGAATACTTTAAAGTTTCCAAAATTACTACATGTTTGACTATCCTCAACATAGATGTGCAGGAGTCCTCAACCTTTTTTGAGCTGGTGGGCACGTTTGAATTTTGAGGGATTGTGAAGGTTTCAGGTTTGCAGAGGCAAGGAAAATACAAAAGTCAGGCCTAGAGGCCTGGGGTTTGTTGTTGTTGTTGTTGTTAGGAGGGGGCAACCCAGAGAGGAGTAGTTTCATTTCCCTGGTTGGTTTGATTTTCCTGAGTTAGGTTTCATTTCTCCAGGTTTGAAATGGTCCTTTCAGTTTTAGGGAAGGTGGGGTGTAAAGCGAGAGAGAGCCAGTGACAGGTAGACCAGAAAGAGGAAAACCAGAGAGTCAGAAAGAGCAGAGCAAGATGAGAGAGCAGGAAGAAGCAGCCTGGAGATAAGTGCAGCTAGGGTTTTTGAAAGCTTTATTTTCTCTTAATGCCTTTTGTATTACTCTGGTCTATTCTATAAATACCTTTAGTTGTAATTTGCTTGCTTCAATTTATCAGTAAATTGTTGTGGTTAACACCCAAATGTCTGAAGTGTCCCTCACCTCCTACAACCTAAACTCCATGTTATTGGGAAGGGGAAGTTTAAAAGAAGGAAGGTAGGACTCTTAAGGAGGCAAGAGACCCTTAAGAAGTTCCCCAGTGGGTCCAGGTCATAAGGGGAGACCTGACAGGGAGTGTCACAGGTACTCTCAAAAATGACTACCATGATGGGCATAGCTAGTCACAAAAACATTCATTTCCCAGAAGACAAAATGGTGAGTCTAAAAGAAAAGTAACTTGCCCAAGGACCTAAGTGTACAAGGCAAAATTGGGGGTCTGAGCTCCAAAACACAAAACTACTCTTTTGAACCAAACCCCTTTGAATTAGGGATGGTGGAGAAATCCACCACGGACTCCAGTGAGGCCAAATTCTTTAGAATCTGCCCCCCCCCCCGGAGTCCGTGGCAGAATGGACTGCTTCCCCCGCCACCCCGTGATGTCTGGTAGGGACAGACCCTACCTGGCGCTGGCCGGTCCGGGTCCATCCGCTGCCGTCCACAGCCATCTGCTGCCAGACTGCAGACGCAAATGGCATCTGGCGTAGCGGATGCCATTTGCATCCCTGCCCTTGGCCATGATAAGCTACGTAAATATTTACGGAAGTCCAGCCGTGGATGGGCCCGGCCGGCTCCGCTCCACAGCGAGTCTGCAGAGAAGGATTCCGGGGGGAGGGACGGATCACCTCCCTGCCCCAGCGGATGCCCCGGACTGGACGGGTGAGTGGGGTTCATACACCCTTACTTTGAATCTTTTGAAGCTATTTATTTAGTGAGAACATAAGGTTGCCCTGTCCTGGAGCAAAAGTTTATTTTTTTCTTTGAGATAATTTCATTGGTGCAGTTTTGCTAACGTTCATGGTTTGACTGGTTGCTGTATCTAGACTTGGGAAGGAGTTCCCCCACCCACTACCACCAAGTTAGATAGATTCAAGGCCACATGAGCTTTTTAGTTTCACCTACGGCATTTGGCTTTATTTATCTACATGAGCCACCTTGAGTGAATGGTCCTGTAAAGCACTTTTGTACAACAAACCTGCTCTCCACTTGTAGCAAATGCGATTGCATAGGTTGCTCTGTAGGAAGCCAGTGGTAAATGGCTCTATGCTGGGCACAGAGTTGATTTATTTATTTAATATATTTCTAGCCTGTCTTTTATTGTAAGACAGCATACAATAAAAAAACCCTATTGGATAAACATAATTTTAAAAATATGATGCCCTTCCAACTTCAGGATTTTTATAATTTTTTGAAGTGTTTCAGGCATTGAGTTTTGAAGGAAAAGAGGGAATATGTGCAACAGCATTAATACTAGTACACAATAAACACTTCTGTTTGGATATTAATCACAGTTAGGTCCCACACTGTGGTCATTGGAAACTTAATCCATTTTGCCCATTTGGAAGTGTGCTTGTCATCCAGAATTCCTTCCAGAGTAGAAACTTCTGCAGATATTGCTGATGCATTGCTAGGGTTTTGTCAGCTATCATTAGTGGGGAGGGAAATTCAGTATTTGTTTCTCTTTTTCCTCCCTTTTTAACCAAATGCTGTAAAACATGGTGCAATCATATCCATGCAAATGTGCAGTTTCTCTCTTGTATATTTTGTATACATGATGAGTTGAATTGGATGATGTATTGCTGTTAGCAGTGTCTATTTTTTTCTGATTTATATAGGCAAAAGAAAGCAAAAACATTGAATTGATTCCATGAACTGCAATATGCAGTTCCAGATATCAGTCCAACTGCACTTTATTTAGGAACATGAATAGCTCTCATCACCATATAACATTTATTAGATTTGTTTATTCCACTATTACATGATTAATTACAGTATTTAATTGTTTCAATTAAGTCTCTGTGGAGTTTTCTTTCCACAGAGACCTGCCAGACATGGTTATCTGAGTCATTTAGGAAGCTGGCGGTGGCGGGGGGGGGGGTAGGGAATTTTGGAAAGCCTATGGGCTTGTGAAGTGTGATTTTAGTATGCTGCTGTGCTATTCTTCAAAGTCTTAGCACTTATTAGTTTGTTGTCAAAGTGTGATTTTATGGATATTGTAATTTTGTTTGTGAAGTTATTGAGGTTTTCTTTAAGTTTTTTTGCATGCTATATTTATGTTTTGATTTAAGCTACTTTGGAAGACCTTGAGAAAGGCTAAATGTCAGAGCATATATGTATGTTTGCATAGATAGATGATTGATAGATAGATAGATAGATAGATAGATAGATAGATAGATAGATAGTGTTTAAAAATGGGTTGTTTGCAAAAGTCACTGAAGTACCATTGCTGCAAGTAGACAAGATGAAATTGATTGGCAGTATGTTTAGAACAGACAAAAGGAGGTACAGTTTCATACTGTAAATATATAATGTAAAATAATTAACTGTTTGAAATTACAAACATCTTTTTCCAGTATTAGAATTTGAGATGGTATGTTGAAAAGTAACACATTTTAAAAATATGTACTACTTGTTTTACATATCCAAAAGTTAGAAAGGATAGTGTTGACGTACCCGCAGCTGTATCAAGTCATATGTGCCATAGGTTGAAGATATATATAAAGTCCAAGTATATATGTCTTACTACTTCCTTAACACTTCAGAATATCTGTCTAGTGGTGTTCAGATTAATCCCCCCCCCATGCTTTGAGGGAGGACTGGGATCACACCCTCTGGACCCCTGCTGCTACCATGTGCACCCAATGCATTGACTGTGAATTTGGCAAACATGAGAAGGTATCCTATGTGCATACTAACGTATGCACATAGAGCTCTTCCACATGAGAGGGATTCCCATTTTGGAGGGGATCCCATTTGAGGGGAGCCCCGAAGGCAGATCCTCCACACAGCAATCAAGATCCCCACTGTGTAGAGGAGACGTACCTGCACATGTTGATACATGCATAGGACCTCTTCTTATATTCACTAAATGTGCTGTGCATTGGCAGTGAGGGGTAGAACCACCAGTCATTGTGGGGGCAAGACTAGTCCATGGTGAACTGCAGTGCTGTCATACATCTGGCTAACCTCGTTGCACACTTCATTGAAAGGGGAATAAGGAAAAGAGCAGCATGGACTGACTCATTCATTGACTCATGGGAATGCTGAGAATAAAGTGATGATTGGGCAAACACATCCTCCAATTTGATCAGAAATGAATTAACAGGAATTTTGTTTAGACAAATGCAGGAAATGGTGCCCTCAAAAAGGCCTCTCTTGCACATCTTAGTACTCAGGCAGGTTCATAGCAGGTGGCACCTTAGATAGACAAATGAAGCACATCCAGCCATCTGGACTAGAGACCCTCCAGTGCTTTCATAGACCACAAACATGAGCTTCATTCAAATTGAATATGAGAATTTTCCCACTTGCCTTTCATTTATTCCATGGGTTTGATCTGTCCTGCATGGCTGGATTAACAAATGGGATAAGGGGGTTGCATTTCCCAATCCCACCATATAAGGGGCCAACTAGCTAGCCCAGATTCCCAGCTTTCAAGAAAAGAAAAGAAAAGAAAAGAAAAGAAAAGAAAAGAAAAGGAAAGGAAAGGAAAGGAAAAGAGCAAGTCTCTAGCCCTTGTAGAACCTGAGATACGAGACAAAATGTTCAGGCAGAATTTTGTGGGAAACACCTTTCAGTGCATTTAGCCAAGGAGTGAAGTCATCGCTAAGACTGACATTTGAGAATGACCACTTGTCTGCATTGAGTTATCAATTGCGTTCTTTATGTGCCCTGGTAACCTGAAGGAAAGGAAGAAGAGGGGTGGAAGAAGAGAGATGTAGGCTGCAATTCTATGCACACGTATCTGAGAGCAAGTCGCATTAAACACAACGGGACTTTTTTCTAAGTAGACATGTAAATGTTTGTGCTGTAAGGCTGTAATCGTATACACAGCTGGAATTAAACCTCGCTGGACATAGTGGCACTGACTCTTGAGTAGATATGTATAGGGTTGTACTGTTAATCAAGGTTCTTTGAATTAATGATCATGCAGGAGATGGAAGAAAGGGGAGGTTTTTCAAGTTTTGAATTTTAGGCATGAGTTATAAGAGTTGACGTCAGCCTTCAGACAGCCTCCCAAGGTCTCTAAAAGGGCCAAACTACACATTATGCTAATCATGTAGTATCTAGCTACACATGATAGATTTATTTACTCTTGTGCAAACATGTGTGGCCCTGATTCATATTGGGACCATGGTGCTCCAGTAGGGGAGCATTAAACCTTCCCCCAAGTATTTCCCCCCAAATCTTCCCTGGTGGAGGGGGGGGGGTTAAAAAAAGAAAAAAGCCCCCATTGACTCTGAGACTTTTTTCTTTTTAACCCCCCCCCAATGGGTGGGGAGAGATTTTGGGGAAAAACAGGTGGAGGGGAGGTTTAACCAAATCTAGTGTGGTTAGCTAGGGAATGCTGGGAGTTGAAGGAGGGTGGGAGGGTGCTGTTGCACTAATGCCCTGCTTGAGTGTTCCCGGCCGACAGCTGGTTGGCCACTGTGTGAACAGAATGCTGGACTAGATGGACCCTTGGTCTGATCCAGCAGGGCTCTTTTTATGTTCTTATGACTTTTCCCTGTCTAAACATGCATAGGATTGCACCCAAAGGAACTGAAGGACATGGAAGTTTTAGCTAAATGCACATGCACCGTGCTCTCTACAAATTTTGGAAATAAATAATGGAACAATGAAAGAGCAATAACAAGACTAGGTCATTTGGAACTCCACAATCAAGGGAAAATTTGGATAAGGAAAGGTTTGAGGTAAGTCCGTATTCAAATAGGACTTCCAAGGATAAATGCAAATGGAAGAGAATATTTGGCCCTGAGGCCATCATTTCTCTTTAAAATTTTGATGCAGAATTTTGGTTTTCCCCATTCCTTTCAAGACAGACACCCTGTCAACTCATATTGATTTACTATAGCCAGGACTGCTCCAAAATGAAAACTATTTTTAAAAGAATTTTGCAAAATGCTGCTATATATCATAGAATCATAGAATAGTAGGGTTGGAAGGGGCCTACAAGACCATCGAGTCCAACCCCCTGCTCAATGCAGGAATCCAA
This sequence comes from Heloderma suspectum, assembly GCF_057233095.1. Taxonomy (NCBI): domain Eukaryota; kingdom Metazoa; phylum Chordata; class Lepidosauria; order Squamata; family Helodermatidae; genus Heloderma; species Heloderma suspectum. Next base: position 91,196,973 of record NC_139461.1, read on the forward strand.
GTCAGAGCATCCCCGACAGATACACATACACACATTTTAAACTTCGGACTTTTGACATATAAATTGTTTTTATTCTTGTGATTGCAGCCTTCCACAGCCCACTCCCAAAATGCAAACAGAACTAATAGCTTGTGCAGATTGCAATTTTCTTTTCCCCCTTCCTATTCAATTTTAAAAAGAGAAAGGAGTCCTAACAGAAACCTGCTATTAAGTAAAGGTCAAAAAGGTCTAACATTTCATTTGCACATTTTAATTTGATGACTTCAAGAGATCCCAGGCATGAAAAAATGAAAGGAACTCTGACAGAAGTTGTGGTTATTGGAATGGACATAATAATCATTGTGTAGGTGGCATTGTTAACTTAGCTAAAGGAGAGAAAAAAAGTTTAGATGCTTTTGAGCTGAAAATATGTTTTGGGGAAGCTTGCTACCACCAAACTAAAAGCTGTGCTCTTTTAAAATCTGGTTAATTTTTTGGCAGGCTTCTATGGTTCCATATGGTGCATCTGGGCTAAAATTCCCAAACCTCACACTCTTTCAAGTATTCCCATAGATGCCTATTGAACTAATTCAGATTAGCTTTTTTATTTTGGTTTAGGTTTTGTCATTAATATTTTGATTATCCAGGAACGTTACAATATATTATACTAAATAAAATGACGTTTAGCCATTAAATTGTGCAATAATCAAAATGTTTTGTCAACATCTGCTATAGCATTTAAAAAAATGTAGGCCTGTCCATGATTCTTCCAAAATATAATAAAGGAATGCAATCTTACATGACCAGTGTTTATGTTCATTCTGGTCACTGTCCATTCCACAAAGTTCATAAGCGCGGTAACAACTCTGTAATTGCCAAGTTCTAGTGCCTACATGACTGATTTTATGTGCTGGACATGCGCTATATCTTTCTGTGATTGTGACACCAAGATAATTCAAACTTGGGGTGGTAATGGAGTCTGGGTAGGAACAGAACTGCTAAAATTATGAAAGAATATTTTGTTTTATTTTCCCATTTTTTTAAAAAAAGTCCAGTAGTGAAATGATGAATTAGTGCAATAAAAGAGCTGCGCTATTTATTTCATCATTTTGTGATTGTGCCATGACACCATTTTGCATGAATAAAATGGGGATAAAATGTTCTTTCTCAATTATCTTTATTAAAGATTTCTTGAAAAGCCAAATCTACCCAATCTTTTCCCTTCCCTGCATAAAAATTATGGCAAAAAAAAAACAAGTTATGGAGAGACAGGTATTTGCACAATTTCACCATTGCACAATTGCATGATGTATTTTAATAACAACAACAATAATAAATGAAAAAACAACAACTGTTTTTAGGTAAATTGCGCATATGCAGAATTTCACCAGCTTCATTTTGGAATCTGAATTTCCAAACAAAGTGGGGTGGAACCAACCTATTGTTAAAATCCAGAACAATTATGAAATGGAATTGCTCTGTTCCACTCATCCTCCATACATCCGTAATGCAAACATATTTTTTATCGCTCTTGACTTAGCCTCCCTCCGTGAAGGGTCATGGAGGGGGGGACCGGATGCCAAATCATTCATGAAAACCAAATATGACAACCAGTTAAAACTGCATCTTGCTATAAAGTCCAGAAGGCATGTAGCTGTAGCTCCACATTCAGAATGTTCCTTTAGCTTACCATGGGAGTGGGTGGGGGACACCACACCTGCAGTGACAGAAAATAAGGTGATAATATTACTTATCTCAACTCAACACAAGCCTCTGGCTGGCAGATGCAAGCACTACAAGCCTTAACAGGAATGAATTTTACATCTGACACAATCATATCAATTGGAGTGCACAAACCAGAGCAAAGCTTAACAAAATCTGTCCCCAAGGTTGAGGACAGCAATAATAAATCTATGAGCAGCACAGACTTAGAAATATTTTTATGCCCCTAAAAAAAAATCCAATGAACACAGAAACTTTGCAACAATGCAAGCATTTCAAAAATGGCACTTTGAGTTAGCAACCAAAAGATGGCAAAAATCTGTGAATCTTAATCGACAAGTGCTACTATATTATTAGTGCACATTTTGGTGCTTCATTAAGTGTTTTTCTTGTTAATGCAACAATTAAGGTAATGCCATCAACAATGTCTTTCTCTTGTACCAATCTTACCACTTCTTAGGACCGTGTTTCATAACATAACCACTAGACAATCCAATGTGGTACTCTCCAGATGTTTAGGACTACAGGTTCTGACATCACAGACCATGGCTCATGCTGGTTGGGGTTGATGGGGTTTGTAGCCCAACATATCTGGAGGGCACCACATCAAGGAAGGGTGAATAAAGGGTTGGTTCAAGATTTAACCTTGGTACTTTTCTACATGTTAATCCACTGTACCTGCTTTTGGTTTCATTGCAGGATTGAGATCTGAACACTGCACGAAGGGCATTTCCTTTCCTGCTTTTGTGCTACAAAACCTCTAGGTGGCACTGTGGTATAGTGGAATATCACCATTACACAAGTGGAAAAAGCATTTTCTTTTGCATTCACAAATAGTACTGCATTTTACTATTAAATTAGGGAACAATCCTATAAATTAGGGAACAATCCTATGGGTTGCACCCTCAATGATTGTAAGCCACTGAACTTGGAGGCTTACAAACATCCAATGCACAACAGGAGCGGTGGAGGAAATCTTTTGCCTCCCTGTCCTTCTGCCCTGCATTTGTCACTAGAAAGTGCATTTGTCACTAGCCGGGGCACTTCAGAGGGGGAGGGAAGGAGGCTGGAGAGGCCTCAGGATAACTCATGTCCTGGCCTCTCCAGTCTCCTTTCCTCCCCGCCCACTAAAATACTCCCTTCTCCTCTTCTCCAAGGTCGAGTTCCTGACCTCAGAGAACAGCCAATGTGGTTCTTTCTGCACCTGCTGCAAGGGTGAGGGGGGTAGAAGTCTGATCCACCCCACACCCCAAGGTCAGAAGGCTGTCTCCAGTCTCAGATCAGGAAATCCAAAATATCCTGTGGGTCCTCAGACATGGTCTAGGGGCCATTAGATTGCTCCCCTAATCAAGATAAATGTGGTGAAAAGGACAAACAGAAGGAGTCAAAGGGTATTAGAAACTGGAGTTTGTATACCATGGGATGCCAAGTTATATTAGGTAAGACATCTGTCCATCCAGCCCAGTAGTGTCAGTCTTGACTGAGAGAGGCTCCCCAAGATCTTAGACAGAGGTGTTTCACATCACTTGTTATGTGATCTTGTTAACTGGAGATGCAAGGGAATGAACCTAGGACCTTCTGCATGCCAAAGTCTGCCACTGAGCTGTGGTTCCCTTCCTGGACACTGGGGTCCAGAGAGAAGAGGGACAGAATGCAGGAAAGAACAGCAACTGCAGGAAAGCTGTACAGAGCTGTGCAGGACAGCAATCTGTACCTATAGAAACCTTGCCTAACCCTCCACTGTTTCCCAGGCTTCTGTTGTGCACTGTCCTTGGATGATATAAGCACAAAGGATGGCAATCTGTACATTCCTTGACATAGATGCAATGTCAAACCTGTGCCCAGCCATTCAACATCCAGATGGTACATATACCATTGTTAATTAACCGAATTTCAATTCAATAGGGAATCCGCCCATCCCTACCACTCACTAATCAACATGATTATTTCTCAGCAGGATGTACATTCATAATCCTCTACCTGCTGAATGGTTTTGCTTGAAAATATTGACTGGATAGTATTATATACAGTGGAGACTTGGCAATGCAACTTTTCCTTTTTTTCCTTTTCTTTACTTTAGACAGAATCAAATGCACCCAGAAACAGGAATTCTTCGATCTCCAAGGCACAGAAATGTAAGAAATAGAGATGGCTTATAGCTGGTGTGGCATAGTGGTTAAGACACTGAACGATGAACAGGGAAGTCCTGGTTTAACTAAAATCTCACCTCTGCCACAAACTCATACTTGGTCAAATTACTTGCTCTTTCTCTCAGTTTCTGCCCTCTCCCCTTTTGCAACATGGGAATAATAACACTAACGTTTATCAAGGATGTTGGGATGATAACAAGAAGAAAATGTCCCTAAAGCTCTCTTTTGATTGCCGTCTTCAGACCAGACACGTTCAGGATCATGGAGCAGGGCCACACCAACTAGCCACACCTCAATGTTAGCGTGCCTCTGATGTGCACCTGTTGAACTGAATGCATGAGAAGGACCCCTACTTTTAGGGATTCCATGCCATTGGGAACCCAGTTGCACAGAAGCTTCTATGCATGTACAACTGTATGCATGCAAGGGCCTTTGTCACGTATTCAGTCAAATGTGCAGATGTCAGAGGGGTATAGCTAAAAGCATATGCTGACATTGAGAGTGCACAGTTAGCCAACATGGCCCCACATTCCACTCATTCATTCAGTGACGACATAGACACTCTTGCCTGAGTGTCTATGTCGTCACTCTTCCTATACATAGGGATAGGAAAACCAGGGATGCTTGAGCTCACCGAAATTCTCCTAACTTCACTTGAAAGCTCCATTTGTTTTGCTCCTGTTTTCATTTGCAACCTGTTTTTTCAGTTCATTCAAACAGGAAAAGTACACATTTCAAATGGGTAAAGTGTACATTTTTCACAAGTGCACTTTCCCCCATTGGCTAAAAGTGTGAAATGTGAATTTTTAAAAGTGTGCATTTCTTAATGTGTACAGTTTTTAAAGTGCACATTGTGCAAACATAAGTATAAGTTTTAAAATTTCAAGAATACAAAGAAAATTCAAGACTTTTGTATACAAGATACAGCATTTCTGAACATTTTTGAAGGACATGCACTCGTGTTCATGTTTGGGGTTGCGAATGTGACATTTCTGAGTGATTTGCAAATTGAAATAAAATTCACATACCTCCTTAGGTTTGTAAAGGTTTAAATATTCAAGCCCAGTGACCAAACATCTGATAATTATCAGAAAATATTTTATTTACTTATATACTTACCAATATTTGTGAATCACACACATTAAAAAGGAATTTCTAAGGCTTATAGAAATTATACAGTACAAACACCAGAATAAAATCCTATGTAAAACATGGGAGAGATGATAGCATGGTAATAGCCAGTCTTCCAGCTGTAATTAGTGTACGTTTCTATTCTCTGCAGTGACAGGACTAAGACTTTGGGTAAGAATGTTACCAACAGATGTGTTTATGTTAATTAATAAAAAGTCTGCAGTACAAACAGCAGGTATTAGTGCACTGAGCATTCTGTAATCATCCATGAACAAATTAAGCTGCCAGGGGGCGCAATCCTACAGGGACAGGCAGCCACCTCCAAACTCAGAGGTGACTGCCTATCCAATGCAGGGTGGGCAGAGTGCAAAGAGGATCTTCTCCTCCATGCTCCAGCCACCCTGCATTTGTGGCTAGATGGCCGATTTCATCTCTCTAGCTGCAGGGCTTTGGAGCAGGCGGGTGCGGACAATGCATAAGAAGCATCATGCTAGCCCTTCCAAGGTTCCCACCCCTCCCTGCCCCCAGGAATGCCCCCTTTCTTCCCACTCAGTGCTGCTCTTATGAGCGTGGAGCCTGGGATGATCCGCATCGCCTATGAGGTGGCGAGGGAGGGTGGGGAGGCAGCTTTCTGGGAACTGACCTCAGAGCGCAGGCTCTGAGGTCGGTTCCCCAAAAAGGAATAATCCTGTGGCTGCCTAGCCACTGTCTAGCAGCCATAGGAATTGCACCCTTATATGCAGAGTCAGATCTAGTCACATCTAGCCCAGTATTACCTGGGTAATGATAGCTCTCTCCATCAGGTGTAGGTATTTCATAGTCCTGATACACAAGATCCTTTTGCTCTACAAGAGCAAAGGGCTGGATGTACCCGACCTCTTCTGATCTCAGAAGCTAAGCAGGGTCAGCCCTGGTGAGTCCTTGGATGGGAGTCCACCTGGGAATCAGGCTTCCTGCATTGAGAGGGGGTTGGACTCGATGGTTGTGTAGGCCCCTTCCAACCCTATGATTCTATGATTCTAAGAGTACTAAGATTTCAGCTAGTTTTGTCCCGTCACTTTCAATGGGACTAGTATCCTAATGACAGCCATAGCTGTGACATGATTGAGATGGTTGTGTGCCATCATCACCACAATGCCATACAAGACAAGTGGGGTAAATTTGTCTCTCTCTGCCTGCTGTGCCACATGTCAGTTTCAATGCCTTTCAAATGAACGTCCTGTCCCTATCCAGTCTATACATTTGCTCTGGCATAAGACGGCTTCATGGAAGCTGAAATAATTTCAGGTGACATTGGGAGAGTGGCTTCTCCAGTCGCCCTGCTAGCGCCACGCCTACCACTGCCTGTTCTAATGCTGTGAAATAGCTCTGCGTGGAAGTGACAAATGGGAAGAACTCATTCAGCCTGCATAGGTATCTCATCAGCATACAAGTTTGACCATGCAGTTCACCAACAGGCTGTTTTCCTTGGCAACTTGTATGAGTAATTTTGGATTACTTTTGGCCATGATCCAGAAAACTCTGTGCTCAGTTAGGTCCAATTAAATCTATTATTTAAAATCCCCGCAGTGCAAGCTGTTCCATCATCAACAGCAGGAAAGTCCCAGTTGTGCTATGGAATTCACCCACTGGACTGGGGCTAACACTCTATTCACATAGTGTGAAATTGCTGTCAGAACCAGTCTATCATTTATTGGGTGGGATGTGATCAGCCCATCATTCTTCAAAGTTCCCCAAACTGAAGAAATGTGCACATAAGAACTGAATTGGCCTGTCTCCATAAATGCTTTGGGAAGGGGGGTTATTTATATAGCATGTCTACATTTACTATTTTTCGCTTCCTCCTTTTTCAAAGGAGTCTCTCTCAGGATTGTACACATGGAATTTCCCAACTTTTATCTTCAAAATTCTTTCCCCATGAGGTAGGCTAGACTGTGAGATGATAGACTGGCCAAAGATCACCAATGAACTTCAGACCTGAGTGGGATTTTACATCTGGGTCTCCCCAGTCTAACATTCTATCCACAGGCTCTTGGGTTTAATCTGACTGCTTCAGGTGAAAATAAGGTGGTTTATACACCTGATCTGTATTCTACAGCTCTTAAAACACCATAGTATTAAGGTCTGCAGCAGCTGCCACAGTTATGTTAGTCCCCTTAGCCTTTTCTGAATGCTCAGCATTTGGTACCTCAAATCAAGAAAATGCACATTTCTAGAAGTATTCAGTAGACATTTCACTAAAAGTCTCACATTTTCTGGTTTAGTCCTGCTCAAATATTAAGAATATCTGCAGAGGCCTTACTCTAGGTCTGGTCCCTTCATCTTCAGAGGTGGGGGTTGGGACCTGGGATAGGGGCTTTTTGGTGGTGTTGCCCCACTCTGGAATGTTCTCCCCAAGGAGGCTTACCTGGTACCACAAAGACCTTTTTAATTTGCACAGGACTTTTTTCCCCCCAGTCTTAGACAATCTTAGATGTAGTCCTGTTAATGCTAATGGTAACTTTCAGCTGCTCTGCTATCTGTTATGCTGTCTTCTATATGTTTTTGTTTTACTGTTATGCTGTTGCTTTGCAAGCCTCTCTTGGAAACTGAAAAGCAGCACAGGGAGGCAGGAGGATTTCATTTGGTGTGCATTTTTAAGTGAAACAACCTAATTCACACTTCCCAGCTGAATGCACAGATAGGAATGCAGTAATCCTTTGGATTTTGCACTTCTCCAAATTTTGCACTGCAATTCTTGGCTCAAATAATATGTACCAAAATGCATATATTAGGGGAAATAGTGTACAAAAATGTGAATATTTGGGAAAATGCATCTGGACATAAATGCAAAATTTTCATGTAAATTTCACAGACTGATATAGATATGGGACCAAATGGATTTAAAACTGAGCACATGTGAAACTGGCATGGTCCAGAAATAGAGGGATTCATCCATCCCTAGAACAGCAAATAAATAGCTTAAATAAAATGAACAACTAAACAAATCAATCCAATGTAGCCTTGAGGTGCGTGAGATTTTTGTATGTGCCTACTAACACCAAAGCAAAGAGCAGCAGGGAGAGGAATGTGCCCATGACCCAATCCGGTACTGTACTCCCTCGATAGCCATGTGCTACTTCAAATATAAAAATTTAACTCCTTCTCTTAAATTTGCAAAGCAGTGCTCCGGGGTTTCACATTATGATTTTCACTGACTTTTACAAGTTTAAAGAGAATTCTAGCTTTTACTATCTTGCATTGCCAAAGAAGTTAATGAATTGGGCAGGAGTACATTTCCAGTAGCAGGGGGTTACAGTTTCATTGGTTTGCATAAACCGCTTTAATTGGTTTTCCCAGATACATTGCATCAACATCTCAGAAAATCATCAGGGCATTTCAAGTTTCAGTGCTATCTGATGAACTTACTGTTGCAACACTGAAGCTTAGTAATATGCAACACAATCCTACTCATATTTACTCGGCTATTCATCACACTGTGTCCAGTGGGACTCACTGCCTAGTATGTGGATTTAGGATTGGAAACTTACTTCTTTATTACTAAATGAAAAATATCTATGTGCTTCCTCTGGTTCCATTTATTTCATATCTTCTTTTTTATTTCCTCAAGGGCAACAACGGCATATGCTCTTTTACATTGGTTAACATTATATTAGCTTATATTTGGTAGGATGCCTGGGCCTTAATTTTAATGTCTGGTGAAACAATAGAAAAGCAATAACCATTTTATCTATGTGGCAAATTAATTGCATTTTGAATGTCACTTAGAATTTCACTATTTTAATAGCCAAGGAGACGTTGAACAGCCTGTCTAATATTTTACAACCAGTGGCTTATATTTGGGCTTCTATACTGAGTTCTCACAAGGCAAACTTTGAAGTGGGTATCTGGCTGAAAGGATCTGATGAAAACAGGGATAGTAGCCCTCAGACAAATCAAGTCACTGAACACATTCCAAGTGAATTATCGTATAGGATGTACATAGGTAGGGATGCCTGTTGCTGCAAAATCTGGCCCTTTTGTGGCTCACTAGATGTCTGCAGTACACCCAATGTGGCTTGCTTTTGCCAATCAAGCCTCACAGTTTCCCTGAGTTCCAGGGACTTTTAACCCATTTTTGTTTTTGTCTCAGCCATAATTTGTGCTAATAGAGATTTGCACAAATTTTCACCACAAATTGTGTGAATTTGCATAATGTGCACTAATTTTGGCTGTAAATTGTGTAAATTATGCAAATTTGCACAATTTACAGTGAATTTTTTGCCATTTTTTTTTACACACACAGAATATATATTCATGGAAATTTTACCAACTGGCCTGACTCATTGCTCAGCAAGCTGGGCCAGCTAGTGGAAGACAGAACAGAGTCCGTGGGGCTGAGCTGACAAAAGCACACCTAGCTCTACCCTCCAACTGGATTCCTCCAACATCCATAGATATAGGTAGGGATGTTAGAGAAATCTGCAAGGGATTCAAATGTGTTCAGATTTCTGTGAATATGACCTGTGGAATCCATAGTGGACTGGCTTTTCTGAGGCCCATGGACTTGTGGATTGATTTTTTTAAAAAAACTTTTGGAGGAGATTTGTACAAATTCACACTTGCACTAAAGCACATTAGCACAAGTGCACATTTGTGCTAATGTACATTGGAGTAAGTAGGGATGTACGAAAGTCACTTACCTTTCGCAGATTATGTTGATGGTGGGGGGGGAGGTGTTCCGTCCCTTCCCACAGAATCCTCGATGGGGAGGAGGCAATCCGTTCCTCCCCCCCAGAATCCTCCGCGTCCGGCTGTGCTCTGCAGCAGCTCTGCGGAGCAGCCGGCCAGGCCCAGCCAGGCCAGAGCTGTCCGCAGCTGGATTTCCAGCCGTGGAGGGCTGTGGGAAAAAAACAAACAAACCGCGTATGCAAATGGCAGTGGCTATGGCCACCGCCGTTTGCATTCCTTATTTTTGCCATCTTAATCTACATAAATATTTACGTAGACTAAGACGGGGAAAATAAGGGGAACACAAATAGCGTCTGCTACGCTATTTGCATTCCCCTTATTTTCGCCATCTTAGTCTACATAAATATTTACATAGACTAAGACTGCCCAAAATAAGGAATGCAAATGGCGGCGGCTGTAGCCGCCGCCATTTGCGTACACCTTTTTTTTTTTTTTTTTTACCCAGTCGTTTTAGGCTACGAAAAAACTTACGTAGCCTATCACGTCTGGGTAAAAAAACCCTCACGTACACAAATGGCAGCGGCCGTAGCCACCGCCATTTGCGTACGCCTTTTTTTAAATTATTTTTACCCAGACGTTTTAGGCTACGTAAAAACTTACAAGCCTATCACGTCTCTGTAAAAAAAAATAAAACACCTGCAAATGGCAGCGGCGGCAGCCGGTCGGAAGACCAGCCGCCGCAGCCGCTGCCGGACCCGCCACCGCCCGGAAGATCCACCCCAGGTAAGTCCCATCCCGGGGGGGATCCACAGGGGGGGCGGGGGGGCAGGCCATTCCGCCACAGATTTCAGGGGGCCGAATGCACTGGCATTTGGCCTCACCGAGATCCGTGGCGGAATTCTCTGCCATCCCTAGGAGTAAGTGTGCAGTTGCACTAATTCACATTAACATGAATGTGCACTTGCACTAATGCACACTTGCACAAGTGGAACAAAATTCCCATACATTCCTAAAAAAATAATAATATACAGTTCTGTCAGTGAGTAGACAATGGAACAAAAGATGCCTGCTAATCCATAAAATACAGATGGAATGGATTTAACTAAATCCACACATCCCTAAATGTAGCCAGCTATATTACTGCAAATCTCAGCATGTACCGAATTGAGCTGCACATACGGAGTGGCATCATGTACATGAATGAGTGAAGAAATTCAGTAGTATGAATACTACCCTAGAGTACTGTGCAAATATAACAGTGCAAATGTTGGTCCACCAGGCAGACCTTGAGGCACAAAATCCTCAAGGGTAAAGAACATTTGGTTGAAAGCAGTGTACAACTTCAGCAAGAACTGAAATGCTCTGAACTATGTTCCTATCCCAAGTAAATGTAATGGTTTACAGCACTTGAAAGACAACAATATGATAGAATAAAATTGAAATCCTCCCTGGGTCTGTTCAAGAAGGAAAGAATATCTCTCCTGGATTGGAATTTTCTCAATCAGGTTTAATTCCCAGTTGATGATAGCATGGAGATGATCTGAAAGCATCTTAAAAATGCCAGATTTTGGCATTTTTCTTCTAATTAATTTTGTGCTGAAAATTACTTCTCCATTTGTTTTACAGTTCTTATTGTGTATGACAGGGGGAAATGCTTTTGATTTTTTCTTCAATGGGAAAGAAAATTTCTGTGAAATTCTTGTGGGTGGGATGCAAGTGGCCAAGGGTGTGAGTGTGAGCATCCTGTCTTTCATTGTAAAATCATCTCTCTGATGGTCTGCAGCCTTCCCAGCTTCCCACACTTCTATTAAAGCAGAGGGCAAGAAGTCATGAGGTCAGTCCTCCTGTGGGGCTTTTTCAAACCAGAATGCACAGGTTAGGAATGGATGAGAATTTTGTTTCAGTTCGTTTTTGATGAGGATTTACCAAAATTCACAAATTTCTTCATCTCCAGGAAGGTAAGAACTTGAGATTTTAAAAAAATCCAATGCAGGAGAAAGGGAAAATGACAGATTCATCTACCACTTGTGAAGGCAGCTGGGGCGGTTGCAGAGCAATGGAGAGATGTGTAATAGAAAGAAAACACACACATAGCACCCTCAGCCATCTTGCAATGATAGATAAAGTAACCTAAAAAAAAAAACAACCAAAAGACATTCAAAAGAAATTATAGAGCATTCTGAGAATGAGGCAATAAAAAGGAAGCTTCTTTCATAAGGGAAGAAAATATTCAGGAAATTGGGCAGATCTTAGCACAGCGCTACGTTTAATTATAATTTATCTGTTGCTTTAGTATTCCTGATGTACTCTGCTGAGATGAAAACACACACACACACACAGTCTATTCTGGTAGTTCCTGATACTGTACAATGGTAGCCTCTTCTGTTTCCAAAGGAGGTTAATGTCAAGTTCTTCTTGACAACATGGCACCACAAGGACAATGAAAATAACTGATGTTTGCAATCCTACTCACCTTTTTTTTATTTTTGCACCTCAGATTGATGATTATAGCACATTTGGAACCGCTTTCTGCTTATTTTCTCCTCACTGTTAGAGCTGGCATGTCATTAGCCTGACCTATCTGCTCCCTTAGCTAATAATGGTGATGTCAGCTTAGTTCTCTTTCAGATGGTGCTATCAGTTTGGATTAGCACATACCTCAGAGAGCCTGGCCATTTTCTACTGTGCCTTAGAAACAGTTTTGGGTGGATATTTGTCAGCAAATTCTCATCTAACTTCAGTAACAGGGAATTTGCTTGTAAGCAAGAACATAGGTGGATGTCTTTTCAGATGTTCCTGAAGAATATTTCCCAAGCATCTTTTTGTCTTTTACTTGAAATAATAAAAACCCTACATTAAAGGCACAATACATCCAGAACTGTCAGATCCCAGTTTGGATGGCACTAAGGTTGGTATAGCATGTATTATTACTTAAATATATATATATATATATATATATATATATATATATATATATTTTCCAGTTTAAAAAGTGCTGGATCATTCTTAGTGAATGAATTGGGGATGAGAGCCTGCATCTGTCATCCAAGCCCTCATAAGGGGCCAAGTGGAGCTATTCTCTTTTGAAGAGCAGCCCTCCAGACACCCATTCCAAAAAGTGGCTTGCAAAGTCTCACAAGAAAGACAGGAGATTGCTATTGGAAAATTAAAAAAAAATTAATGTACTTTGCATGCACAGATCTTGTGGTGCAATCCTCTGCTTCATGATGCCAGGTTTCATAATGCCGGAAGGAACCTGACAGAACTGATGTCATAGGGGAGAACAGAGAAAGGAATAACTAATAAGGGTAGAGTGCATCAGCAGGAGTAGGGATGGGCAAACCCCTCAACATCCAGTTGGGGGAGGGATCCACCACAGGGAAATCTAAACCATATGGGGCCCCACAGATTTCCCCAGAGCTCTGGTGCCTCTGCTGGATGTCGTGTGGTGGCTTTCTGGCTTTATAACAGATGAGATAGGCTAATGGTGGCTGCCATTAGCCTATCATACCAAAATTACAGCTGTAATTGGTGTACGTTACACCATTTGCAGCTGTAAAGCACTTACTTCTACCTAAATTGCTAAATTGTTTACTTGGAGTGCAGCAAGACCTTACTGATCAAGAAAAAGTAGAAGAGCAGGCTCCTATTATTACCTTGGGCCTTGACAAGCTGGAGGATTCATATGTGACTCAACCACAGAAAAGCATAGCAAGGCTTCCATCTCCCCAAGGAACCCCAGGGGGTGGCTCCCCTACATCCAGATGAGGGTCCATTACCATCCTCAGACTTTAAGGATTCAGACTATGAAGACACAAGTAAGTTACAACCATGTCCAACCCTGAGGCTGCTAAAACAGACCAGACCCATTTAAGTAGGGCTGGATGGACTCACCCATGCATGGCTTCATTGGGCACTTGCTGAGCCACCACCCACCCATTTGTGGTGCCACATGAGCTTCTGGATGGCCTAGCGAGCACCCGATGAAGCTGCAGGGCCACCCACCTTCATAATGAGCTGCCATTTTGCACAACAATAGTGGCTCAGGCTCTTCTGGGGAGGCAATGTTGCATAATTGGCGGCCATAAAGGGGCCATTTCTGCAACATTGCAGGCATGAATGGAGCATTCACACCTGTAATGTTGCCTAAATAGCCCCTTTACGGCTGCCAATTATGTAACTTCACCTTCCTGGAAAAGCCTGCACTGCCATTGTTGCGCAAAATGGCAGCTTGCTATGTGGGCAGACAGCTGCTGGGTGCTCGCCAAGGCATGGCACTTGGCACAGAGCAGGTCTGTGAGTGCCCCGCAGCTTGGCAAGCAGGGTCCAGAGGGTGAGTGAGGGAGAGCCCATCAGATTCCACACACCCTCTCCCCACAGACTCTCAGATCATCCCTACTTTTAAGGTCAATGCTTCCATGGAGGTAGAGGCTCAGCTATCCAGCCTAAAGCCCAGTAACTTCCTACTTAAGAGTCAGTCCTGCTCTGACCTTTGTTGGAGCAACACATAGACAACCCTGTCTGGCTTCCAGCTCCAGGACTATTTGGAGCTTTCTGTGGAACCTGACCCCTGCTCTGGATCAGATCTATAGCTGAACTTCGCAACCCAACAGAGTGTCATCAGAACCCACAGCCTGAAATGGTACAGAAAGTCTTCTAAGCTTTCTGAAGATGTTCCATGGTAGAGGCATTTAGGGAATAGCAAGTAAGGGTGTCATTTGCTTCATTCATTTGAAAACCTGACTCAAGAATCCTATACACACATTTAATGTATGTGTGGATGGGACATCATGATCATGCCTATCAGCCATGCCTACAGATTGCCTAATGTCCATGTGTACAGAAGAGCATGTGTAGGTGCTAATCACACAATCAGTACACTACATTTTATGTGAGGCATTGATCACACAATTTATGTCTGCAGGCATAGACATAGGCATGCACAGGCATTCTTTATGTGTGGATATCAGGTTTGCTCTATCAGGAATATCAGGGGTGGGGCTGGCAGGTTCAATTTACACATAACTTGGATTGTATATATAACAAGTTCATATGAATAGACTGGAGTACTGTGTCCAGTTCTGGGCATCACACTTGAGGAAGGATGTAGACAAACTGGAAAAGGTTCAGAGGAGGGCAACGAAGATGATCAAGGGACTGGAAACAAAGCCCTATGAGGAGAGACTGAAAGAACTGGGCACGTTTAGCCTCAAGAAGAGAAGACCAAGGGGAGATATTATAGTGCTCTTCAAATACTTGAAAAGGCTGTAACAGAGAGGAAGGCCAGGATCTCTTCTTGATCATCCCAGAGTGCAGGACATGGAATAATGGGTTCAAGTTACAGGATGCCAGATTCTGGCTGAACATCAGGAAAAATGTCCTGACTGTTAGAGCAATACAACAATGGAACCAATTACCCAGGGAGGTGGTGGGCTCTCCCACATTGGAGGCATTCAAGACAAGGCTGGACAGCCATCTGTCAGGGATGCTTTGACTTGGATCCCTGCATTGAGCAGGGGGTTGGACTTGATGTTCTTATAGGCCCCTTCCATCCCTATGATTCTATGATTCTATAATTCTGTGCAGATTCCCAAGAGGCAAGGAAAAATCTGTCAGGACCCTGGACAGAACATTGGCTGAAACTTTAAGCAAAGTTTAAACAAAGACCAGTTGTCTCAACAACATGCAGAGGCCTTCTGAAAGCTGGCAGGTCTGGACCTGCTGGTCACTCTGCCCCCTCTGAGGACCCCTCTAATTCTCAAAGGGTCATTGTCTGATTCTGCAGCCTCATCCCCTTTCGAGTCCGTCTCTGAGCCAGAGGGGAGATCAGTGCTGGAGAACTTAGAAGGACCAAAGAAAGCAAATATTTGTTTTATTCTCCTACTTGCCATCCAATAAATGCATCTACCAGTAATACCCTTCCTGATACTGATTCCCTGGTTTACAATCCAGTCTGGATAGGTGAATCAATCCAGTCATTTTTTCATGTGTTCACTCATACATCCATTCTGTTCCTGTCCAATATCGAACTAATCTGCAAATTATATATTTTTAAAAGTTGCATGAAAATTTGCATTTGATGTGTATTATTAAACATATTTTCTTTCATAATATGTATTTCTGAATGCATTTTGATACTTTAAAAAAACAAGAACTGGGTCGAAACATTTGGGAAGTGCAAAAACTAGTGGATAAATAAGTTCCAATTGGCACATTAGTCTGAGAGGTGCAGATCATATCACTTTGCATCAGAATTCACAAAAACTGAATTTCGCAAGCCTACCTAGAAGAACATATTTCAATTGTACTTTGGCTCACTCCCCTACAGAAGGGCCAATTATTAGTGTTTCATTAAAAAAAGAAATTCAGCTTAGGAACATCTCATTATTGCTTGGCATTTTTTGTTTGAAGGAGAAAAACCAGCCATGGCTTAGAATATCTACAGAAGATGAAATCTCTGCAAACAGTTTGTATTTCATGGGGTGTTTTTCTTTTATTTAGCAAGAATGTTAATTTAATCACAGCATAGTGTAATGCTGGATATGAACAGATGTCAATTCCTAATGCATATCAATGTCACAATGACCTTCCTCGTCTTATCCTTTTCTGTGGCTCTCCTATGTCAAAGAGAAATCCTTTATTATTAATAGACTTTTTTTAAAAAAATCCTTTTGCACAGCTGTCTCTCAATCACAGAAATCTAATATCCTCTGTTACATGCTTCCACACCTGTCATTTGCAATCACAACTGGATGTACTTGCTAAATTATCCATTTACAACTCACACCGATTTTGATAAAGCAGCAGTAGAAATCAATCTTAAGAATGCAAATAAAATAGATGGAATTTTGCTTTTGGACAGAAAGCAGTGTTGGAACTTATGAACAACAAACCATTTTGACACCTTACTGCCATTGCAAGGGATGGAGGAGATGACATGATATTTAATCCATTCAATAAAAGGTATCTGAGCAGATAAGCTGTCTGATTTGCTAGATGTGTGAGGATCTACAGACCTATTTGTGAATGAAAGAAAGAAAGAAAGAAAGAAAGAAAGAAAGAAGAGCTATAAGATTCATACACTTGACTAGTTGGCTTTCCTAATCTACTTCCTTGTTCTAAGCATATGACTATAAAATTGATGGGATTTTATTAGGGATGGCAGAGAATTCCGCCACAGATCTCGGTGAGGCCGAATGCCAGTGCCAGTGCATTCGGCCCCCCAAAATCTATGGCAGAACAGCCTGCCTCCCTGCCCCCCCATGGATCCCCCCCGGGACAAGACTTACCTGGGGTGGATCTTCCGGGCGGCGGCGGCTCCGGCGGTGGCGGAGGCGGCAGAGGCTGCGGTGGCTGGTCTTCCGACCAGCTGCTACCACCACCATTTGCAGTCTTGTCGCTTTGTTGTTGTTGTTTTTTACAAGACGTGATAGGCTATGTAAAGACTTACATAGCCTATCACATCTGGCTTAAAAAAACAAACGCTTGTACGCAAATGGCAGTGGCTACGGCCGCAGCCATTTGCATTCCTTATTTTTGGCCGTCTTAGTCTATGTAAATATTTACATAGACTAAGACAGCGAAAATAAGGGGAATGCAAATAGCGTAGTGGATGCTATTTGCGTTCCCCCTTATTTTCACCATCTTAGTCTATGTAAATATTTATGTAGACTAAGACGGCCAAAAATAAGGAATGCAAATGGCGGTGGCCATAGCCGCCGCCATTTGCATACGCACGGGTTTTTTTTTTAAACCAGACGTGATAGGCCATGTAAGTCTTTACGTAGCCGATCACAGCTGACTACAGGGACGCAAACGGTGGTGGCTATGGCCACCGCCATTTGTGTCCCTGCTAGCCAGCGGCCAGATGACTGGCTGCTGGCGGAGCAGGCCGGCAGCTCTGCGGAATCCCCGCAGAGCAGAGCCGGCTGGCCAGGATTCCAGGGGGAGGGACGGGGCGCCTCCCCCCCCCCAGCGGAACCTGGCAGAGCCAGGTAAGGGGACTTTCATACATCCCTAGATTTTATATGCCAAACGGTTGCATAAAACAATAGGAGATTATAGTTATTCTCTGCTATATGACAGTGTCTTCCTCCTATCTCAGCATTATAAGCATGAAACATTGTTTGAATCTCTATCCCCATGTAGTAAAAATGTACTTAAAAAGGGAAGGAGGAAGCAACACTAGAATGAGTGCATTGCAGCATTTGATTAAGTACCCATGGTGATGTTACTATGTTTGCTCAGGACATATGTCTCTAAATATGCCTGCAGACTACCTTTCATTGTCCAGGGAATATGCCCATCTGGAATAAAAATGGCTGGAGAAATCAGCTCAAATGTGTACTGGGGGAAGTATTTTCCAATGCAATCTGACTTTATTCTGTTGGAGGACAGGCTGCAGTCTGTGTAGTAAAGCTGGATGTAACTGGCATCTCTAAAGCAAAATACAGAGGCAAGCATTTGTAACTGGGATTATTTAATCTGGAGAGCATAAGGAAACCATGGGGAGGCAACAGAGACAAGATCAGAACTTTTCCACAAAGTGACATGCATTGATAAACAAAGCAGCGATTAAATGACTGACTAGGATGAGGCTTCCCAGGAGAGAGAGAAGGAGAGGGAGAGGTTGTGAGGCGAGTGGGATGGTTGCTCAGTATGACTTTTAGTTTCTGAGGAATAGGGGAAAGGAAGAGGGAACTACAATAGGACTTAGAAGAAGCAGGAGAAGAGACAGTAAAAGACAGGGGGGGAGTCCTTCCTTATTGCTCTCTCAGGCGACTGGAAGAGAGGGCAATGATGGTTCAAGGGTGCAATGCAGACACCCACCAGTTGCTCTGGAACTTAGGGAAGGGAAGGTGGTACTAAGGGGAATAAGGAAATCAGAGGAGAGAGCATTGCTCTGTAGCGAAGGGAACAAACTCCAGCACCAGGGAACCTGGGGTATAAAGAGCCTTCGAGTGCAATCCTATGCATGTTTAGACAAAAAAAGGCCTATAACTCCCAGCATACCCCATCCAGCATGGCTGGCTGGGCCATATAGGGAGTTGTAGGACTTTTTTTGTCTAAACATTCATAGGATTGCACCCGTAATGTTCAGAAGGGTGGGCTTGTGAAGACATTTTCCAGGTGTGTCCTCAAAAAAAGCCATTGTTTAGCCCTCATTCAACATGATTAAAAAATACACAAACGTGTTTGGGGGTCATTTTTACTACTCCAACAAGCCATTTTGCAATGTACCCTAGGGAGGTAAAGTGTACCATGATCTGAAATGTGTCCATGGTGTCAGAAGAAGTGTGTTTTAAACTCAAAATACTCAAAATATTAGAAAAAATACCATACACTTTCCAGGTAAACCTTTAGGCAAAACATTATTACTAAAAACTAGTATTTTTCATTGTGTGGGGTGTTTCTCTAACCCCATAATGAATCTGTCTTCAATGAGATAAATATTCTCCCAATGAAATCCCATTGTGCAAACATACTGACAACTAGAGTACCTAAGCCTGCTTCCATAGACCAGTTTTCTTTGGAAAAAGCTATGGGAAAATTTTTATACCTCAAATATTTTTATGACCCAAAGGATGTTGCTTGTGTTTGGGGCATAAAGACACCTAATGGCAAAATCAATAGAAACTGGGGATATTTTATGCCCCAGGTGTGGCATGGAAGGACTATGTTGAAGGTCTATGTCTGTAAATTCTGCAGTGTAAGGTGTGTTTGGGGTAGCTTTGTAACCCTTCCCAAGCAAATAATATTTTATGCATTGCTAGTGAGATTTACAGTACTTCTTGTACAGTGCTCTTTACTTCTTAGGGCTGTCAGACTCAGTAGCCAATTCAACAGAGAGTAAGGTAAGGCTTGTTTAGGTTAAGACAGGAAGGAAGTTGGGTGTTTACAATATTGGGAGGTCCCATGCTCCTCCCTTGTCCATGTCTACAGAGAGTTGTCAGCAGAAAGCTTCAGATACACATTGATTTGCCCTGTGGAACCATGCCTTAGCTTAGCTTAGCTTACTCATGCAAAATGGCACCTTTTTCAACTCAATATGCTGGAGAACATAGAAAATGGTGGTGAGATTTTGCTCTTCTGGTACAGCAGTGCTGGTTGAGCCTTTCTAAAGCATCTTAATGATGACAGAAACAGTGTTAATTGAAGGAAAGCTATGTGAAAAAGGAGTGAAAGGCAGTCTTTCATCAGATGCTTCTTGATTCCATATATACTGGTCTTGCCTTGAAACTGAAGCTTCAAGATTATTATGACACTAGCTAGTCTATCCTTTAAAATATTTTATTTCATGTTCTGATTCTGTTCAATATTGCATCGTTTTCCAGCTGTCTTCAATAATACAGGTTAGCTGCTGCCTTCAAGGGGAAAAAAAATACTGTCTGCCTTGGCCCTAGATAAAACCCATGCCCCATGAACCAGTTGGTTGGATCCAGGCATAGTCATACTTGGAGTACACCACTTGAAATCAACGGGACTTTAGTTGGTCAAGATTGACTTAAGTACTTTGATTTTGATGGGTCTATTCTATGTATGACTACCTTAACAATCCTATTTGATCAGGGGAGGGGAAAGCCATGGTGGAGAAACTGCCAAATATGAAGACCTGCTGGGCTCTTGAGGGGAGGCTGAAGACTTGAGGGAAAATAAGAAAAAATAAGAAGGAAAGTAAGTTCGCCACTTCCAGGCCAGTTGGAGTTCGCCATTCCAGGGGCATGTCAGGGCAATGGGAGGGCTTTAAATCCAGAGGATCCAGACTAGGGATGGCGGAGAATTCCACCACGGATTTCAGTGAGGCCGAATACACTGGCATTCGGCCCCGCGAAATCCATGGCGGAACAGCCTGCCACCCCCCCACCCCCCCACAGATCCTCCCCCATGGATCCCCCCTGGGATGAGACTTACCTGGGGCAGATGTTCCGGACGGCAGTGGCTCCAGCGGCGGCTTTGGCAGCGGCGGCGGCTGGTCTTCTGACCGGCTGCCGCCGCCACCATTTGCAGTCTGGGATTTATTTATTTATTTATTTATTTTACCCAGACGTGATAGGCTATGTAAAGACTTACGTAGCCTATCACTTCTGGGTAAAAAAAAAAAGGTGTATGCAAATGGCGGCGGCTACGGCGGCCACCATTTGCGTTCCTTATTTTTCACCGTTTTAGCCTACGTAAATATTTACGTACACTATTACGGTGAAAATAAAGGGGAACGCACATAGCGTAGTGGGCGCTATTTGCGTTCCTTTTTGATTTGCCGTTTTAGCCTACGTAAATATTTACGTAGGCTAAAACGGCAAATCAAAAAGGAACGCAAATAGCGCCCACTACGCTATGTGCGTTCCCCTTTATTTTCACCGTAATAGTCTACGTAAATATTTACGTAGGCTAAAACGGTGAAAAATAAGGAACGCAAATGGCGGCGGCCGTAGCTGCCGCCATTTGCGTACACCATTGTTGTTTTTTACTTTACCGTGATAGGCTACATAAATATTTACGTCGCCTATCATGGTTAACTATAGGGATGCAAATTCACATTTAGATTCACACTTTTTATGTGAATCTAAAGTTTCCCAGCTCAGGGTTCCAGAAGTCAGTGGCTTTAGCCATAGGAAGTATAGGAAGCTACCTTATTCTAAATTAGAGCATTGGTCCATCTAGCTCAGAATTATCCACAATGAATGGCAGTGGCTTTCCACAGTTTCAGGTGGGAGTCTTTCCCAGCCCTTCTGAGAGATGCTGCGGATTGAACCTGGGCCCTCTGCCTGCTTTACTGATCAAGCAAAGGTAGAAGAGCAGCTCTGACTATTTACCCAGGGCTTTGCCAAGTGACTCACTCACTACAAATACTCAACTCCTTTTAATTCTGCCATTACTTATGCATTTAATCTCTGTGTGATTTAATTATATAGATGGCTTATGTAGGAAGGAAGATGCTAACAGCATGCATTCTCAGACTGGTGGTTTGCCTACATTTTTCATAGCGTCAGGGTTAATAAGTCAAAACTAATGAGTATGGTATAAAACTACCCTCCCTCCTCCCCCAAACCCCCACAACAACATATTTATATGGAGGAAACCGTGATTTCCGAGATACAACAAATAATAACTTAAGTGTGGTAGTATGACAGGTGATGATAGCCAGGTTACACTAAAGCTGTGTTCCACTTCGAGAGAAAGCTTTAATCAACAAATAACAACGCACAATACATATCTTTTTGGATTTCAGAATTATATTTAAAGTAACCAAGTATTGTATTGGGAATTGCTGAACTGAAATAATACCAATAAATTCTC
Organism: Heloderma suspectum; assembly: GCF_057233095.1. NCBI lineage: Eukaryota > Metazoa > Chordata > Lepidosauria > Squamata > Helodermatidae > Heloderma > Heloderma suspectum. Next base: position 91,218,923 of record NC_139461.1, read on the forward strand.
TATATGCTCCATTTTAAATGCTTTACGTATATAGACTGGTCAACCAGAGCCCCAGTGTGGAAGTGGGTAGACAGGGGATCTGACCCAAGTTTGCAGGTGCAAAGCACCTGACCTAGTTTGGGGCTGAATGGTAGATTTAAGGAGCAATCCTATGGCCACTAGACAGTGGCTAGATGGCCATAGGATATGCCGTTTTCTGGGAATCGACCTTGGAGCCCATGCTCTGAGGTCAAGTCCTAGAGAACCAACCTCCCCCCACGTCCGTGCTGCCTCTGAGGCAGCGCGGAACAGCCCTGTCCTCTGCGCTCACACAAGGAGTGCAAAGCAGCTGGAAGGGGGCATTCCAGGGGTGTTCCAGGGTGGGGGGGCGGAAATGCCTGTATGACACATCCTATATGTTGTACAGCAGCTTCCTCCCTCTCTCAGCCCTCCCGCAGCTAGACAGCCGCAATCTTTTTCTCTGTCTAGCAGAAAAAGCAGGGCAGGAGAAGCACAGAGGGAATGATCCCCTCCATGCTTCTCCTGCCCTGCTTTGGATAGGCGGTCGCCTCCGAGTTCAGAGGTGGCCAGCTCTCTCGATAGGATTACTCCCTTAGAATATTATTTCTCTGAGGTGTGTAGATATTGTGAGAAATTTGGAGTCAATCAGGAGCAGAGTTAGAACAGACAAACAACATTTTGAACAGCTCAAAGAGAATCAGGTTATTGGCTTTTTTTTAGCATCTCCTTCGAATTCTCTGGAGGCAAGAGAGTCTTCAGTGGTGGGTTGCTTTCTGCCCCCCAGCAGCCCTTAGCTCCACCAATACCAAAAGCACCCCTCAGGTATTACTGACGGCAGAGGGTTTCAGAACACATTAAGGTCTACGTGCATAGGCTGCGCTGCTGCAGACAACCATACTCAACATGCGGACATTGAAGGCATGGCTAGCTGGTGTGCATCAGGTCAGGCAGCAGTGCAGCCAGTGGAGGCTGGTGTCTCCAATTTTGGTGAGGCTGTAATTCCATTCTGGGTTTGTCAGACCCAGCCGGAACTCTAAAGGAGCCATCCAAAGTGCTGAACTCTAAATGTGTTCAGCACCTTGGATAGCTCCATTAGAGTTCTGGCTGCTTCTGTTTGAAACCCAGAATGGATTTACAGCCCCGCCAAAATCAGAGCCACCAGCCTCCACTAAGCCCCTTCAACATGTCAAGGCCCCTTCATATGAATGACACTTCAAGGGGTCTAAATTGTTCATTTATCTGAATTAGCAAAGTTGGAGGCACTGCTGCTCCAGGATATTCCGTACAGCTGGGTGTCTAGAAGCTATGGGCTAGTCATTCTCCCCTAGATAACACAGCATCTGGGAGTCTCCTTTTTTTTTTTTTGAAGGAAATAAACATAAAAACAAGAACTTATTTCTGAGTCGTGGACTAGTTATGGAACATGACAACAATCCTTTGGATTGTTGGCTAGCTAAAATGGGCAGAAAAGCTTCGAATGAAAGTTTGGGGTGCTTCAAGCAGAAGGTCTGTAGGCTCCCCCTCATACCATGATTAATTGTTTTGACACCTCCGTTTTATGTCTGTGCTTGTAGAGGCTTCTTGCCTCCTCATACACCTCTACTGAAGTCTAACGGTCAAACCAAACATTACGCTTACTTAGGGATGTACGAAAGTTCCGCCACGGATCTCTGGGAGGCCGAATGCCAGTGCATTCGGCTTCCCGAAATCGGTGGCAGAACGGTCCCCCCCGCCCCCCCGGGATGGGACTTACCTTGGGCGGATCTTCCTGGCGGCGGCAGCTCTGGCGGTGTTTTGACCGGCTGCCGCCGCCATTTCCAGGTAAAAAAACAAAAACAAAAAAAAGTGATATTTACGTAGCCTATCATGGCTAGATTTTAAAAAAACACTGTGATAGGCTACATAAATGTTTACGTAGCCTATCATGGCTGACTTTAAAAAACAACAACAACAACGCGTGTACGCAAATGGCGGCGCCCATGGGTGCCGCCATTTGCTTTCCTTATTTTGACACGTCTTAGTCTACGTAAACATTTACGTAGACTAAGACGGCAAAAATAAGGGGAACGCAAATAGCGTAGACGCTACGCTATTTGCGTTCCCCTTATTTTTGCCGTCTTAGTCTACGTAAATGTTTACATAGACTAAGATGTGTCAAAATAAGGAACGCAAATGGTGGTGCCCATGGGCGACACCATTTGCGTACGTGCATTTTTTTTCCTTTTAAATCAGCCGTGATAGGCTACATAAACATTTACGTAGCCTATCACAGCTGACTGCAGGTACGCAAATGGCGGTGGCTATGGCCGCCACTATTTGCAGACCCAGCCAGCCAGGATTTGGGGGGGGGGAGGGACGGAACGCCTCCCCCCTGGCCAGAATTTCGGGGGAGAAGGATGGACCGCCTCCCTCCCTGGCCAGAATTTCAGGGGGGGGAGGGACAGAATGCCTCCCCCCTGCCAGAATTTTGGGGGGAGGGACAGATCGCCTCGCCCCCACCGCCAATCACTCCCTTTGAAAAGGTAAGTGACTTTCGTACATCCCTAGTAGGGGTGCACGAATGTCACTTACCTGGTTTTGCAGCTTTTCGCGGTGGGGGGGAGGCACTTCGCTGCTCTCCCCCCGAAGTTCAGGCCGGGGGGGAGGCTTTCCGCCTCGCCCGGCTGAAATTCAGGCCGGGGAGGAGGCGCCTCGCCTCGCCCGGCTGCGAAATAAAAAGTTAAAAAAAAAAACGCCCCCATGATAGGCTACGTGATGATTAACGTAGCCTATCACGGCTAGATCTGCAAAGTCAGCCGTGATAGGCTACGTAAATTGTCACGTAGCCTATCACGGGGGCGTTTTTTTTTTTTTAGTTTTATTGGAATGGCGGCGGCGGCAGCCGGTTGAAAGATCGGCTGCCGCCCCCGCCCCTGACGAAGACCTGACGAACCGCCGCCGGGACCCGCCGCTGGGAGGGACTAGGGATGGCGGAGAATTTCTCCCCGAAACTTCGGGGGGCCGAGCGCCAACGTGTTCGGCCCCCCGAACAAGTTTCGGGGAGAAATCCTCCGAACCCCCCCCCCGCACCCCGCACCCCCCCCGGGACAGGACTTACCTTCACCGAATGTCCCTCCCGGTGGCGGGTCCAGCTGGCGGTTCAGCGGGTGTTCGAGCGGGGCGGGAGCGGCAGCCGGTCTTTCGACCGGCTGCTGCCGCCGCCATTGCAATCAAAGAAAAAAAAAATGCCCCCTGATAGGCTACGTGGTGGGGGGGAGGCACTTCGCTGCTCTCCCCCCGAAGTTCAGGCCAGGGGGGAGGCTTCCCGCCTCGCCCGGCCGAAATTCAGGCCGGGGAGGAGGCGCCTCGCCTCGCCCGGCTGCGAAATAAAAAGTTAAAAAAAAAAATGCCCCCATGATAGGCTACGTGATGATTAACGTAGCCTATCACGGCTAGATTTGCAAAGTCAGCCATGATAGGCTACGTCAATCGTCACGTAGCCTATCACGGGTGACTTTAAAAAAAAAAAAGCGCGTACGGATAATAACGCGTTTTGCGTTGCCCTTATTTTCGCCGTAGTCTACATAAACATTTACGTAGACTACAGCGTCTAAATAAGGAACGCGAATGGTGGCTCCCTATGGGGGCCGCCATTATCCGTACACGCTTTTTTTTCTTTTTTTTAAAGTCACCCGTGATAGGCTATGTGACGATTGACGTAGCCTATCACGGCTGACTTTGCAGATCTAGCAAAGATCTAGCAAAGATCTAGATCTTTGCAGATCTAGCCATGATAGGCTACGTGAATCGTCACGTAGCCTATCAGGGGGCGTTTTTTTTTTTTAAAAAAAAAACTTTCGCGTTCACGGCCGGGCGAGGCAGGAAGCCTCCCCCCTGGCCTGAATTTCGGCCGGGGCGAGGCGGGAAGCCTCCCCCCCGTCCTGAACTTCACGGGGGGAGCAGCGAAGCGCCTCCCCCCCACCGCGAACGTCCTTCGATGACAGGTAAGGGACTTTCGTCCACCCCTAGGAGGGACATTCGGGAAAGGTAAGTCCCGTCCCGGGGGGGGTGTGGGGGGCGGGGGGGGGAGAATTTCTCCCTGAAACTTCTTGGCAGGGCCAAACACGTTGGCGCTCGGCCCCCCGAAGTTTCGGGGAGAAATTCTCCGCCAACCCTAATCCCTAGATGAAAATGAGGCTGTTTGATTTTTAATTAAGTCCCTGGTTCTCTTTCTTCTAAGTTCTTTAAGTTTATATCATTTCTTATGCTTATGACAATAGTTATTATATGCCCTGTAATATTTTTTTACACCAGGGGTTTTCTTTATCATTCCTCTTTCTCTGTATGAACCTTAACTGTTGGCTCCAGGAGGGGAAGTCTCCTTCCATCAACACAGTTGATCCAGCGTAAATCTAGATCCAGCCCAAAGACTTCATGGGCTATCTGTCCAATTAAGCTGGAATGGGAAGACGTAGAAGGCAGATTTATAATTTTACAGGGTCTTATTTCACCCGAACTGTTTGGTGTCAGAGAGGAGATGGCTGCATGTCATATGTATGGCTTTTAGTTTCACAATAAAGATATTTCATTGATAAGAAAGAACAAAGGAAAATGTATTGGCACCAAAAAACTTGTCCTAGTCATTAAATCAATATATAATAGAATCAGTTTTCATTGGGTGGAAATTTTTAACAAGGTTATTAGCCAAACAGGACATAGAGCACAAAATACCCAATGAGGGCACAAGGCACAGAGAAGTTTTTGGGTGTTACCAGAAGCACAGGGTGATGATGATGATTGAAGTTGTTTTGATCTCTTTGTCTCTTTCTTTTATTACGCTTTCTTCTCCCAGAAAGGGGAGAAGATGACTTTTTGGCCATTTGTATGTATGTATGTAAGATTACATTTATATCCCAGCTTTTTCCTTCAAGGAACTCAAGGTGGCTTACATGATCCTCCTCTCCATTTTGTCCTCACAACAACTCTGTGTGGTTGGTTATGCTGAGAGTCAGTGACTGGGCCAAAATCACCCAGTGAGTGTCATGGCTGAGTAGGGACTAGAACCCGGATCTCCTGAATCCCAGTCCAGCACTCTAACCATTATTCCACACTGGCTCTCTATCTTTAGGTTTTCCTCCTCATGTTTATGGCACGCTTCCTGGCTAATGTAATTTTATATACTCTTGGAGGGAAGATTTCCTCTTCTCCTATGCGGTGTTTTTCTAGCTTATCTTCATCTTTAGATTCTTCTATGCTTTTGCAATTTTCTCCCAACCTCTATGGATTCTTTTTGGATTTTTTCCAGTTTGCATCAGCAACCACAGTATTAGTAATTATTAACTTTCTAACTTTGTTATAGTTAGAGGAAATTAAATTTCTGCTAAGCCAGGAATGAACTAGAGGAGAATAATATTATTGGGTGGATTTAAGCTACAGCATTAATAAGTTGTTTTGACAATGAGCCTCATTGTTCCTTATGGATTGAGCCTTTTCCCTCCTGCCCTTCTATGTTAACCATTATGGTTAACCTGGTGTACAGGATTGTAATCTCAATTGACTTTGCATTGAGCATTTACACCAGGGCATGATTTAGTTGTATGGTTCAAGATAGATAGTTTTGCTGAATGGTAGGGATAACACTGAATGGCAGAGCTGTATCCTGGAGCTAGTATTTGCATTTGGGCTTAAAAAATTAAAATGCATTTGTATAATAAGTGTGCGCATGTGTGTGTGTGTGTTTTAATTCCTGAAGAGGTTGGTGGGTGGATGATTGCTAAAGCAATCTGTTTTGCCTGCTGGGCAAGCATAACAAGGCACTGTGACAGTGATCCCAGCCAAATTGGTGGGTGGATGATTTTGCAAGAGCTTTGTTATGCCTGCCCAAGATGCAGTCAAGAGTCTATTGTATTAAGAATATAGCACTTAACAGTCATATTAAAAACATAGCCCAGTCATCCTCTCACCAGCCCTGCAGCCTAGAATGACTTCAAAAACACACACCTATTTTAAATGTTCAGCAGAGTGCCAGGATAGCAACAGGGTGACTCGGCAAGTATTCATTATGGCTCCCTGGCAGGTAGCACAAAATGTTTCTGCAATAATCCACCCACATGTCCAGCAACTTTCCAAGCAATTAAAAAGTGTTCTCCAAGATAAAGGAGGGGGTCTCCCCCCCCCCAGCAAGTTTTGGTTTTGCGACTCAAGTTGCATGTGGAGTCCTGAAAAATTGCCCATGTGATTCAGTATGAGAAAAGGCAAGTTCATGGAATTAAAGCATGATATGTTCCAGAATGTGAAAATGACATTATCCAATTAAACATGTAATGCGTAGCAGTACAGCGTCAAATCCTCAAACGATACATCTAGATTTGCCAGCTAGTTCTGCTCTTCAGCGTTCTGTTTAATTCTGTCCATATTAATACATCAACGTACAGAGGACAGCTCAACACCTCATTGCCTCAACCTATGCTGGCATGGCAACTGCAGGGGATCTGAAGGTACTAGCACTAGCTTGCCACTCTGCTTAAAAAACTATTATCACTAGCATCTGTACTAGGAAAGAAAATATACATCAGTGGCATGAGACATCTCTTCCAATATTTTTGCTGAAAGATACATGCTGCATTTGAGAATTAAGTTACTTCTAAAAAACTGCTTCCTATCCCCCAAATGATTAAAGAACATCTGCCTCAAAGGATATCTGGTGTGCAAAAGGATGACTAGGGCAGCTGTTGATCTTGATAAACCATTTCAATCATCTGTAACATAAAACTCAGGGAGAAGTTACATCCGAAGTTTAATATGTAGCCTGCAGGAATAGCTCAACTTCCCCTTTTACTAATCAGATGTGGTGGCTCAGGGGATTCTTATCAGCAGTGCATGGGGAGGGACTTTTATCCTTTCCCTGACCAGCCACAACTTCCCCGCCCCATCAAAAAGCAAAACAAAAAACCTCCTCACACATACATTTGGCTAGGAACAGTAGAAAAATGAGGGAAAAGATAAACTGCCCCTGTGATATTGATAAGAATCCCCTCACACGTCTATTCCCTCCCCCTCCCCCCAAAAATGGAGACATGGCTTCAGACTACTTGTTAAATGTTATGTGTGTAGTTTGCCCTTCATAAATACAGGTGCAGCAGGCCCTAGTTTACACACATGCTCATCATTTACACACACATGCTCATCATTGACAACATCAAGTAATGATGTGCATATGGCTGAATGGACATCTAAGATAGAAATCCTCAGATAGTATCCAATGCAGTGTGAACACAAGGATGCTTATTCAAGCTTCCTGCATCTCCTCCTCGCCACAGCTCACTGCATTTCCCCAAAAGCCTTTCCTGGTTTCCCAAAAGCCTTTCCTGGGAGGTCAAAGGAAATTGGATGGGGGCATCTTGCACAAGGGGGCTGTATTGGGGAGGTGGGACAGCACACTCCCCTTGCTTAACCATCCTTGCACGAGCACCACACTGTGGATACAATCCAATGTTCATCAGTGGCATCCATTCATACATTCAGATGTTGGTCATCACGTGCAGAGAAATCAAATGATGTACCTCCAACCCATGAATTCTCAGTTTGCAGGTTTTCCTTCTGGTACAGCTAGTCTTTCTCAATAAGCTAGAGCTGAGGATGGCACCAAGGATATGACCAGAGCACTGAGATTCATGATGGGATTGAAGATGGAGAGATCAAAAGATGTTCTATATGAGAGAAAGCAACAGGCTGAAGGATCAGAAGGCTCATCAAAGTGCATACTGAAGTCCATGAGGATACAGGCAGAAGGTGGGGATAAATGGAATCCCAGGAAGGAGCATGAGGGTGAGGGGCTATCAGGAAGTCAAGGGAGGTATTCAGAGCAGAGACCAGAGTGTGGCTGAGAAGAGGAGAGAGATTTGGAACATGGCCAGGAAAAGTGTTGGTTTGGAACCTGGAACGAATGAAGAGGTGAGACAAGAGTATTGGGGGCCACAACTTCAGTAGGATCTGCAAGGAAAACAACTTACTGCAAAACAAGGATCTGCAATGGAAAACTATTTACTGTTAGGGCTTGAGCAAATGTGTTTGTAAATGTACACACCTTTACACAGCAAATGTACACACATTTACACAGCAAATGTACACACACATGAACACTTGAGTGTGAGTTAACTACCTGGACTGAGGAAGTGGATAGTAAACACTGCACTGCCTCCTACCCAACTTCAGGGGTAATGTCTTTGAAATGCCTCCTGAAAACACACGTTTCACACAGGCTTTCCCTGGACTGTAACTGCTGCTGGGTTTTGCCTTGGTTTTACCAGGTATTTTTAAACTTTGAAAAGTGTTATGTTTTTTTCAAGTTGAGTTTTATGGTTTTAATTGTGAACTGCCCAGAGAGCCTTGGCTATTGGGCCATATAAACATGTAATAACAAATAAATAAAATAAGAAAGGGTGAGCTCCACCTGGCTCTAAACTCAGGAGCAGTTGCTCCCATTCAGGGGTGCAGAAGCTCAGGCCCAGGACCACATCCGGCCTTCCTGGGGTCCCCTGATGGCCATGCCCCCTTATCCTGGCCCCACTCCCTTTCCCTTGACCACCAGTCATTTAGTGACTTTCCAGTTGTTGTGATGTTTCCAGTTCTAAGAGCTTGAAAGGTCTCTCCTAAGGCTCAGTTACTGTCAGTAAGAACTTTACGCTAAAAGAAGCTGGTCTTTCCTGGCCCCACCCACCACTGTAATGCACCCCGTGAGAGCTTCTCCAAAATGGATTTCAGCCTTCAGGTGGAAAGAGGTTCAACCAACACCACTGCTCTAATTGCTCCTACCTCTTCACTACACATGCTCTGGATATGTTGAACAAAGGCATAATAGAATCACCCCTCACCCATTGGCAGCAAGGTAGGGATGCACCAAAGGGATTCCCTGAGCCCGCAGCCTGCTAGTCCTGAGAGGCTAGTTTAGAGAAGCTCCCCTCAACTTCCTACTGATGCTTCAGGACACCTACCAAAAAAATGCCAGCTGCAACCTTATCGCAATGGAGAAAGCTTGGCCCCAATTGCACTCTAGTAACCTCCCAGTCATTATACATGGGGCTGCCTTTAAAAACAGTTGAGATTCACAAACTGCAGTTGGTTCACAAGAAGACTACAAGATTAATTGGGACTGGGCCATTGGACCATATTATACCTCTGCTCTGTCAGCTACACTGGCTCTCAGCCCATTTCTGGGCCTAATTTAAAGTGCTGATTTAAAGCCCTAACCAAATTGAGGCTACCTGGAAGACTGCCTCCTCCCATATGTACCTACCTGACAATTAAGATCTATTTCCGAGGCCAAATGTCCCTGCCAAGTGATGTGAAGTGATGCCACCAGGGAGGAGGCCTTTTCAGTGGTGGCACACCAGTTACAGTACAGCCTTTCCCGGGGAGATTCACCTGGTAGCATCCTTGTAGTCTTTTCAGCACAGAGTGAAGACCTTTTTATTCACCCAAGCCTTTTATTTGACTTCTGCAGTCTGGACAGCTCAGTTTTGAAGTCTGAGTTTTAGCATGGGCTTGCTATTAGGTTTTTGTTTAGTTTTTTGTATTTATGTTGCATTTGATTTTATGGTTTTATGTCCTATTTTATATTTATTTATTTATTTTTACTTATTTATTGTAAGCTGCCCAGATAACTTTATGTTATAGGGAAGCATACAGCTGTTGAACATAAACAAACAAACAAACAAACAAATGCTTACATAAATAAGAAAGCTACATGTTTTAGTTCCATGGCAACATCTTTCTTTCAAAGAACTTCCTTTTCCATCACTTATCCATAGATTCCTCTTATTCTCTAGAACAGCTCAATGGCATTTGATGGATGAAACCTCGGCCTTTCAGTCCTCTATCAGCACACATTGTGTGCACCATAAAGGGGGAAAAAACATTTCTGTAATTGGCGTGTGCGCGTGCGCGTGCGCGTGCGCACACACACACACGACACATCATGTAAACCTAACACCAGCAGCAGCTACACAGGCTGTATTACATATATTTATGATCCTATTTGATGTTTGTACAAGCACATCATATCATTTTGAAAACTTTCTCTTTCTATACAGCTTCAAAAGGACAGGTACTGTGTGTTAGAGCAGGCATTAAATGATCAAAATGTGTTTATTGCCGCTTACTGTTTGTGGGGATCAATCCGCCAGCTGTTTGCCTTGACCACAAAAGACATCAGGGTACCTCACATGCTTTGAAAGGAAAACAGCTTGGGACTTGAGGGAGGGGGGGGGGTTTAAAGACCCCACACACACACTCACACTATACAGTCTCTACAAAGTTTGAGAATCCCAGGGACAGACAAACTTACTGAAATTTGAGCTGCCTGGTTTTGAATTGCTGGATGGGTTGTTTTTATTTTGAAAACACACCATGATTTATAATTATAAAATCACAGTTTTGAAAGCAACCCAATAGATTATGTACTACAGCATCCTTCCCTGGCAGATGATTGACCAGCCTTACTTAAAAATCTCCAGAGAATGTTTTTACACACCCTTGTTAAATAGCTTATTTTATAGCTGAACAGCTTTTAGAATTAACTGCTTCCTAAGAGTTCATTTACTTGTAGTTTAGTTACTTTTAATTGAAAACTACTGCTTGTTTGCCTGTCTTCAGTGAAGAGAATGAATGTCCATGTTCAATTCTGTGACTGTGATCCTTCTCAAACTGAAATATTTAACAGTTCTAGTAAATGCCTCCAATGCTGATGGTATCCTTTGGGATTACTTTGATTCCTTTCTAAACAGAAATTATTGGAGCACCAATTATAATAATGTTGTGAAAACGCCAAATTTCCCAACTGATTTGACAACTGAATCATTCAGCTTTCTCTTAACAGATCATCTGTGTGTATGTGTGTGTGTGCGGGGGGTTTGGTTAAATTTCCCTTTCAAAATTAAATCACATTCTGATCAGTTTCTACTACATGCTGAATTTGATAGTACTGTGTTCACAACAAGACTAACATATTGCATCAGATCCTATATTTAACTGAATTTTTATTCTTGGCCTAAATCAAGCACGACTTCATTTCATTTATTATATTTCAATACCGCCCCATATCTGAAGCTCTCTGGGTGGTTCACAAGGCTTCTCTTCTTCTTGACTCCTTGTCTAGCTACTCCAAGGCATAATGGTTTTATTCTACCTAGACATTTTGTAACTCCTGTTCCTTAACCAAAATGTCAGTGAGGCAGTCAACGTGCAAATAGGGATGTACGAAAGTCACTTACCTTTTAACGAAATGTGATTCGAGGTGGGGGGGAGGTGCTCCATCCCTCCCCCCGAAATTCTGGCCCGGGGGGAGGCGTGCCATCCCTCCCCCCCCGAATCCTGGCCAGCCGGGTCCGCAAATGGCAGCGGCCATAGCCGCCGCCATTTGCGCCCCTGCAGTCAGCCGTGATAGGCTACGTAAATGTTTACGTAGCCTATCACGGCTGAGTAAAAAAAAAACCAATAACAACCGCGCGTCCGCAAATGGCAGCACCCATGGGCGCTGCCATTTGCATACGCACGGTGTTGTTTTGTTTTGTTTTACTCATCCGTGATAGGCTACGTAAACATTTATGTAGCCTATCACAGTATTTTTTAAAAATCTAGCCGTGATAGGCTACGTAAATCTTTACGTAGCCTATCACATTTTTTTGTTTTTTGGGGTTTTTTTACCGGAAATGGCAGCAGCAGCAGCTGGTCGGAAGACCGGCTGCCGCAGCAGCTGCAGCTGAAGCGCTGCCGAACCGCCGCCGGAGCTGCCGCGGTCAGGAAGATTCGCCCAAGGTAAGTCCCGTCCCGGGGGGGCGGGGGGGCAGACCGTTTCACCACTGATTACGGGGAGCCAAATGCGCTGGCATTCGGCCTTCCCAAGATTCGTGGCGAAATTCTCTGACATCCCTACATGCAAATAGCTAAACACCTCTACCACAACTTTTGCCTCTTGTGGCTGTCTCCTTGGTTTCTTTCTCCATCTCAAAGTTTTCCATCTTCACCAAAGCTGTGGTCAGGAAGGTAATGCAGTCCTTAGTGCTATGGTTTGACCTGGAATTTCTACCTATGTTAAATTACCTGTGGATACATTGAATAATTTCTGGAAAAGATATCCAGCCAGGATCCCCCAAGTTGCAGTGTCAGCAACCTTCCAATCAAGCTGCTTGTAAAACAAGGCAATAGACTGCAAAGTGATAACATTCAATATATCCTATAAGTAGATATTACCCTGTCTTCATAGCCATTTAGTTCACATAACTCATATGGTATTATGTTTATAAATTGCATTGCTATCACGAACACCTTTTCATGTGTTTTATTTGTCCTTGTACTCTTAAAAAGCATACATTAGTTATCAGTCAAAGCTGCAGGAATGGAAGCATCCTACAAGGTCACCCATTTCAAAACAGATGCCCCTATAATTTATGACAATGAACATGTGCTTGTGCTTCATTCAATTAAGTATTATGCCATAAATTAGGAGGAACATTATTTTGCAGGAAATCCAACAGCCTGGTTCAAGTGCATGGTAATTTATTTTACTGAGAAAGTTCTAAAATGTGTTTCTAAATAGCTTAAGAAGTATCTGTTCCCTTAAACACAAATGGGGCAGCAATAGGGAGTGATACCTAAAGTGCTTGAATTTGTTTCTGCACTAGGGATGTCAGAGAATTCCGCCATGGATTCCAGTGAGGCTGGATTCTTTAGAATCTGGTCCCCCAGAATCCGTGACAGAATGGTCTCCCGCCCCCCAACCCCCACCCCGCAGAATCCCCCTGGGACAGAACTTACCTGGGGCAGATGTGGCTTCGGCGGTGGCTCCGGCAGCAGCTCCAGCGGTGGTGGCTGGTCTCCCAGCCGGCCACGGCCGGGCTGCTGCAGCCGCCATTTGAGTTCTTGCAGCCATGATAGGTTACGTAAGTATGAGAGTTATAGTCCAACAACATCTGGAGGGCCACTAGTTTTGCACTCATGCAATAAAGGCATGGAACAAAGACCATAGTTTCATCCTTAAATGTTTCCTAATGTGCAATTGGGCATCTGCGGTGGGGGGGAGGTGCTCTGTCCCTCTTCCCAGAATCCTCCCCAGCTGGCTCCACTCTGTGGTGGCTCCGCAGAGCTGCCGGCTGGGGCCAGCCGCAGCTGGAGTTCCAGCCGCGACTGGGCTGCTGTGGCCGCAAATGGCGGCTGTCGTAGCGGCCACCATTTGCATCCTTGCAAGCGGCCGTGATAGGCTACGTAAGTATTTACATAGCCTATCATGGTAAAGGCAGCCACACAAATGGAGTAGCGGCCACCATTTGCATGGCTGCCTTTACCGTGATGGGCTACGTAAATACTTACGTAGCCTATCACGGCCGCTTGCAAGGATGCAAATGGCGGCCGCTACGACAGCCACCATTTGCGGCCGCAGCAGCCCAGTCGCGGCTGGAACTCCAGCTGCAGCCAGCCCCGGCCGGCAGCTCTGCGGAGCTGCCACAGAGTGGAGCCAGCTGGGGAGGATTCTGGGAAGAGGGATGGAGCACCTCCCCCCCCCACCGGGAATGCCCAATTGCACATTAGGAAACATTTAAGGATGAAACTATGGTCTTTGTTCCATGCCTTTATTGCATGAGTGCAAAACTAGTGGCCCTCCAGATAGTGTTGGACTATAACTCTCATCATCCCTTACCACTGGATATGGTAACTGGTGATGATGGGAGTTGGAGTCCAATGATATCTGGAAAGCACTGTACAAGATCTGTAAATAAAAATAAACTGCATTGGAGAATTCGTATTCTCTATATTTCAATTCAGAAGCATGACCATATACTTCAGAACTACCAAACCCATGTTGGTTGGATTGGACTGGATATTTGGCTGAGGAGAATTTTGGAAGCAAATACACATTCAGTAAATTTAAGGAGCATTCTTGCTATAGAATCATAGAATAGTATAGTAGGGTTGGAAGGGGCCTACAAGGCCATCGAGTCCAACCCCCTGCTCAATGCAGGAATCCAAGTCAGAGCATCCCTGACAAATGGCTGTCCAGCCTCGTCTTGAAGGCCTCCAGTGTGGGAGAGCCCACCACCTCCCCAGGTAATTGGTTCCATTGCCGTATTGCTCTGACACTCAGGAAGTTTTTCCTGATGTTCAGTCGGAATCTGGCTTCCTGTAACTTGAGCCCATTATTCCGTGTCCTGCACTCTGGGATAATCAAGAAGAGATCCTGGCCTTCTTCTCTGTGACAACCTTTCAAGTACTTGAAGAGCGCTATCATATCTCCCCTCAGTCTTCTCTTCTCAAGGCTAAACATGCCCAGTTCTTTCAGTCTCTCTTCATAGGGCTTTGTTTCCAGTCCCCTGATCATCTTTGTTGCCCTCCTTTGAACCCTCTCCAGCTTGTCTGCATCCTTCTTAAAGTGTGGTGCCCAGAACTGGACACAGTACTCCAGATGAGGCCTAACCAGTGCTGAGTAGAGGGGAACTAGTACTTCCCGGGATTTGGAAGCGATGCTTCTATGAATGCAGCCCAAAATAGCATTTGCCTTTTTTGCAGCCACATCACATTGTTGGCTCATATTCAGCTTGTGATCGACGACAATTCCAAGATCCTTCTCGCTCGTAGTGTGGTTGAGCCACGTATCCCCTATCTTGTAACTGTGCATTTGGTTTCTTTTTCCTAGGTGCAGAACTTGGCATTTGTCCCTATTAAATGCCATTCTGTTGTTTTCTGCCCAGCACTCCAGTCTATCCAGATCACTTTGAATTTTGTTTCTGTCTTCCAAAGTATTAGCTATCCCTCCCAATTTTGTGTCATCTGCAAATTTGATCAGCATTCCCTGCACCTCCTCCTCCAAGTCATTAATAAAAATATTGAAGAGCACTGGGCCCAGGACTGAGCCCTGCGGTACCCCACTCGTTACCTCTCCCCAGCTTGAGAAGGTCCCATTGATAAGCACTCTTTGAGTCCGATTCTGTAGCCAACTGTGGATCCACATGATCGTTGTTTCATCTAGCCCACTTCGAGCTAGTTTGCTCATCAGGATATCATGGGGCACTTTGTCGAAAGCTTTGCTGAAGTCGAGGTATATGATGTCTACAGCATTCCCACGGTCTACAAGGGAGGTGACTTGATCAAAAAATGAGATCAGATTTGTCTGGCAGGACTTGTTTTTGACAAATCCATGTTGGCTTCGAGTAATCACTGCATTGTTGTCAAGGTGCTTCCAGATGGATTGCTTTATGATCTGCTCCAGAATTTTCCCAGGGATTGATGTCAGACTGACTGGTCTGTAGTTCCCAGGTTCCTCCTTTTTACCCTTTTTGAAGATAGGGACAACGTTAGCCCTCCTCCAGTCATCTGGCACTTCCCCGGTCCTCCATGATTTCTCAAAGAGAATAGACAGCGGTTCTGAGAGCTCTTCTGCCAGTTCCTTTATGACTCTAGGATGCAGTTCATCTGGCCCTGGAGATTTGAACTCATTCAAAGTAATGAGGTGTTCCTTGACCATATGCCTGTCGATCTCAAGCTGCAATCCTGCCCCTTCAGCCTGTACTTCGCCTTTGCCAGGGGGGTCATAGACCCTCTTTTGTCTATCAAATTGTCCTAAGGCAGATCTGTTTCGGTCTTATTTATTTATTTATTTGTTTGTTTATTTATTTATTTAAAACATTTGTATCCCACCCTATATCATTAAGATCTCTGGGCAATGTACAGGTAAAATCAAATTTAAAAATGTAAAACAATAATTAATTTAAACATCTGAAAGCATATTAAACCATTAAACAAGCTAATACCAATTAGAAAATCTAAAACAATAAAACAGTTAAACAGTATGCACATTTAGGGAATTCAATTAGGCCTCAAAGGCTTTGGTAAAAAGCCATGTTTTAACTTGGTGGTGAAATGAAATCACTGTCTGCACCAATCAGGCCTCCAAGGGGAGGGCATTTCACAACCAGGGTGCCACAGCAGAGAAGACCCTCTCCCATATCCCACCTTCATTCTGACACCAATATAAGGCCAGGACAATGTGGGGCATCTTTGATGGTCCCAGGCACCCCATCCTTCCCTTTTGGCCCTGAAAGACCCAGGAAAAATGTGGATGCATGGAGGATAAGTTGTAAGCAAGCACAATTTGTGACATTATACCACATCATTACTGATCAGAGGGCAAATCTGTTAGGGGATCAGCCTTAGCTTCCAATTTCCTGGCTTTGCGGAGCTTGAGACAACATGAAATAGCCTTGACTCTGGTCTTAAACAGGCAGGGTTTTTTTTTTTTTAAATCATATCTAGCTCTACCTTCAGTTCAAAGGTATTTGTTACCATTGTTTACGATTGATTGACTCATCAGAGTTTCAAGGATGCTTGTATTAAAGAGATGTTGTTGAGGCCTTGCACGATACATGTGGGCCTTTGCTCTATTATTATTTATTTGTTTATGTGCTGTTTCTGATGCAAATCTGTTCCTGCGCTTTGGGGGTACCGCTTTTAGATATCAACATTATGTTTACTATAATCCAAACATTGTTTCTGCTATTGAAACAAACCATTGGGTAAAATAATATTCCCAGAGCTCTAAATCATTGTCTTCCATAGTCTTAATAAACTACAAAAGGGATACATCTAAGAAGACATCAATAAGCCCATAAGAATGATATTCATAGACCTGCCAAGTTTCATTCATTTTCAATACATACATCTCATTTCTGCTGACAATTTCAAGCAATTTGCAGGAAGTCCATGTGCAAGCAAAATGGTCCACTAACATTTTCAAGCCCGCATATGAAAATAGGGCTCTTCCTTAGGTGATCACAACTTTTCCTGTTACGAGGAGATTTTTATGCCTCAAACAATTTTATTTCTCTTCTCCAAATGATTTGTTGGGCAACCCACCTGCCCCCTCGGATTTCTATCACCATGCCTGTACGTCATGTGTGACAACAGAAAAATCTCAGGAAAGGTATAAATCCTTTAGGGTTAAATGGCAGAAGGATTACAAAAAAACTACCTTTAGTCAATGTACTGTAAGAAGATATAAAAACACAAAGAAAGCAATAATATGGCATGTTTGCTTTTAAGGCAGTTTAAAAAAATCATCTTCCCATTCCTGTAGGATAATATTTTGCCCCTTTTCAAAGATGGTAAATAGGCCGTACAACACCATGGCTTACAAATGGACAAAGCTACAGGCGCAATTCTTTAGAGAGTTTTACAGCTGGGAATTATTCAAGAATTCTTTGTCTGACAAAAATTCTGAAGCAATTTTTCTCTTCAGCTTTTTTATTCTTCTGTATTCCATAGCATATTTGGGGGAAAAACAGCTCATAAGCAAAAGATACATTTGAGAAAACTAGAAGAGTCTATCATTTGAATTTCCCTTTTTGATTTTAGTTTTTTCATGGTCGCACATGAGCATTCTTCACACCAGGGGTTGGATGCAGACTTAGTCATACTGGGAGTAGCAATTGGACCTATGTTAGTCATGACTTACTTGGGTTCCGCTGATTTCAGTGTGTCTGCTCTAAGCATCTAAATGAATGTTGTTAGATCTGGATCTACAACTCCTGTAGGTAAATCTCAAGAGCACCCTGCCCCCAACACACACACACTTGAAGCATACCAGCTGGGGTAAGAGGACTTACTCCAGCCCTGACCTTTGATGAAAAGCATAAGGAAAGTCGTAGGAACTCTTAAGGGCCTTCTATGCCCAGCCAGTGAGTTGTGCTTATATAAAGGGGTGGCATGCTTCTATAAAGCAGAGAACTGCTTGGGGCCTAGATTCTGCTGTGTGCTAATTTTAACAATAGTTATAATACAGTACACACCATTTCGTAAGTCCTCCCTTAGAGGACACATTTTGGATGATATGGGAGTTCATAATGGGGTGTTTCACCATATACTGGACAACAGGGCCATCTGGGAAAATATGACATTGTGTCTACCCAATGCTGGTGCCTCTAGGTAAGCATGGGTGTGCGGAGAAGGTAGCTGGTAGTTCCATGGCTGCAATATCCCAATGAATAATAAATATTCTTATAAATATATATCCTAAAAAAAAAGTAAATTAATAAATAAAATGGCAGTGGGCAGGGTCCTGATGGCAGTGAGACTGCAGGCAGGGTAGGTATTATCCCTGGCGGCCACTGGCAGGCTATGTGGGCCCTGGTAGCTGCCTAAATATGCCAGGTGCTGAAGCCAGACCTCCTGGACAGATAACTTCTGTTGATGTGTCAGCTAGTTATTGCTTTCATATATTAGGACAGATACTGTTTAGGGTACTGTGTTGCAGGGCTAGCATTAAGGACATTGCGCTAGCATAAATCAACACTAGGGCAATGCCTTTAGCGCTTGCTGGTTCAAAGGGGAAAAGTGGTGATTTGTAGCATTATTATTATTTATTACATTTCTATACTGCCCCGTAGTCGAAGCTCTCTGGGCAGTTCACAGAAGTTAAAACATTAAATATAATATAAGAAGTTGAAAAGCCATTTACATAAAAACACACAGACAAAGTCAAAAACAACTTTGAACTGTGAGTCATAACTAAAGATGCATCCAAGACCGAGTTGAGAGAGCCCTGTTCCACTTGTTATCCCTTCCTCCTTCTCCAAGTTAAGGCTTTTCTTTTTTGGCTTAGGGGAGGGGGCATGACGAAGAGAACATGGAGGGGCAAAGGTAGGATGTGAGCCCTTTTCAAGGTGGGCTTTTTGAGAGGAGGAACTGTGCCCACCACAAACTGAGGCTGCTGTATGTTGATAAGGGGTGCATATTTCAGCACCATGCTGTCTTTGAAAAATCATCCCATCTCTGCTTTAAAAAAAAGTATGTGATGGCGGATGTTAAGCATGTGCCAGTTGAGTTCTTTCCATCTGTAAATCTTACTATGTTTAGTATTATCCATGGACATTTAATTGTTTTACCTATTTTGAGCCTGAAGGATCATGTAGGTTACAAAACTACGTAAATGAATGCGCACACCATCTGTTTCAACCCTTAGTTTCAGTACTAGAAGACTAAATGAAAACTAGGGATGGCAGAGAATTCCGCCACAGATTTCAGTGAGGCCAAATACACTGGCATTCAGCCCCCCGAAACCTGTAGCGGAATGGCCTCCCACCCCCGCCCCCCACGGAATCCCCCACAGGATGAAGCTTATCTGGGGTGGATGTTTCAGCAACGGGAGCTCCGGCAGCGGCTCCAGTGGCAGCGGTGGCAGCTGGTCTCTCGGCCGGCTGCTGCGGACGCAAATGGCGGCCGCTGCAGCGGCCGCCATTTGCATCCTGCAAGGCTGCCGTGATAGGCTATGTAAGTATTTACATAGCCTATCATGGCAAAGAGCAGGGGCGCAAACAGCGGCCGCTATGCCATTTGCGCCACTGCTCTTTCTGTGATAGGCTACATAAATACTTACGTAGCCTACCACGGCAGCCTGGCCAGATGCAAATGGCGGCTGCTACAGCAGCCGCCATTTGCATCCGCAGCAGCTGGCCGTGGCCGGAACTCCAGCTGCAGACGGCCCTGGCCAGTGGCTCTGCAGAGCCGCCGTGGAGCAGAGCCGGCCCAGCAGGGATTCCGGGGGGAGGGACGGAGCTCCTCCCCCCCGCCGCGAATCCAAGCTGTGGAAAAGTAAGTGACTTTCATACATCCCTAATGAAAACATTTTAAACAATGTTGATTTCCGGCTGGCACCGATGTCGCTCTGGGAGCTTCCCACGGGTCTCCATGAGAGCTTTCTCAAACAGCTTTTTCAAAGGTTGAAAAACCTTTTCATCTCCCCCCTGGAATTGAAAGGGGGGGCAAGGCATGCTCTGGACAACATAGTGGAGAAAAGCAACCCCTATGAGATGGGGGGGCTGGATTCCAGGATTATCTTCTCAGAGCTTTACCAATGCAAAAAGCTGTACTGAGACTCCTATTTTATAGGAGAAAACAGGGCCGATGTGTTCCATAATAATATATGCTTTAAGAAATATCAACAACCTCTGAGGGATGATTTAAGAAACTTAACAATATTTGAGAACATCTGAGGACCTGTAAGATCTGTTTGAGAGAAACATGTCTGTGCCAAGGAGAAGAAGGGAGATGGCATCTACTCCCCCCGCATCCTGTGTCAAAAGTGTCGAAAACAGAAGATATAGGGGAATTATTTACGCTGATAAAGACTTTATCTTTGCAATTACGGAACAAGTCAAAAGGTTGGATTTAATCCAAAATTTCATCACCGCCCTGCAAGGAGCTGTAGATTTAATTAATGCATCACAGCAAAAAATGGAGATGAAAATTAATGATCTGGAAGACTGAGTGGCAGGAAATGAAAAGACGACAGAAATTTGTTTTAAAAATATCTCTGATAGAATCTCTCAACTGGAGGCCTTCACGAAAAGATCCAATGTATGTTTTATTGGGATTAAAAATCTGCCTAATGATGTAAAATTGCCTATTTTTGTGGATAAACTTTTGCATGAGATACTCCCTATTCCATCTTATTATTTACTTGATATTGAGCAGGCATTTAATGTGCCAAATGCTAACGGGACTGATTACACGATCATAGCTCAATTTGCAAAAGTCTCCACAAAGAATTATATCCTGTGTTTGGCAAGGGAGGCTGGAAGCCTTTCCTGGAAACAAGATAAAGTTATGTTATTTCCAGGCTACATCAAAGAGGTGGCGAATAAAAGAAGGCAATTTATCAAAGCAAAGAATATGTCAAAACAAATGAACTTACAGTATTACTTAAAATATCCTGCTATACTGTGTATTGTGTCTGAAGGTCAGATGAAGAAGTTTCTAAATCTAGGGATGTACAAAAGTCACTTACCTTTCCGCGGATTCTGTTCATGGTGGGGGGGAGGTGTTCCGTCCCTCCCCCCGGAATCTTCGATGGGGGGAGGCAATCCGGTCCTCCTCCCCGGAATCCTCGACGGCCGGCTGTGCTCCATGGCGGATCCGAGGAGCAGCTGGCCAGGCCAGGGCCGTCTGCAGCCGGATTTCCGGCCGTAGTGGCTGCTGGGTAAAAACAACAACAACAACAACAACAACGGCATACACAAATGGCAGCGGCTACAGCAGCTGCCATTTGCATTCCTTATTTTTTGCCATCTTAGTCTACGTAAATATTTACATTGACTATTACGGCAAAAATAAAGGGGAACGCAAATAGCGTAGTGGGTGCTATTTGCGTCCCTTTTTAATTCACCTTTTTAGCCTACGTAAATATTTACATAGGCTAAAATGGCGAATCAAAAAGGGACGCAAATAGTGCCCACTATGCTATTTCCGTTCCCCTTTATTTTCACCATAATATTAGGGATGTACAAAAGTCACTTACCTTTCCGTGGATTATGTTTATGGTGTGGGGGGAAGGCGTTCCGTCCCTCCCCCCGGAATCCTCGACAGGGGGGGAGGTGATCCATTCCTCCCCCCCGGAATCCTCGAATGGCCGGCTGTGCTCCGTGGCGGCTCTGGATTTCCGGCCGCGGAGGGCTCTGGGTAAAAAAAATAAACAAACCACGTACGCAAATGGTGGCGGTTACAGACGCCGCCATTTGCGTTCCTTATTTTTCGCCATCTTAGTCTATGTAAATATTTACTTAGACTATTACGGCGAAAATAAAGGGGAACACAAATAGCACCCGCTACGCTATTTGCGTTCCCCTTTATTTTCACCATAATAGCCTACATAAATATTTACGTAGACTAAGAGGGCCAAAAATAAGGAAAGCAAATGGCGGTGGCTGTAGCCGCTGCCATTTGCGTACGTGTGGTTTTTTTTAACCCAGCCGTGATAGGCTACATGAATCTTTACGTAGCCTGTCACGTCTCTGTAAAAAAAACCAAAAAACCCCCCTCCAGACTGCAAATGGCGGCGGTGGCAGCCGGTCGGAAGACCAGCCGCCACCACTGGAGCCACCGCTGCCTGGAACATCCACCCCCGGTAAGTCTCATCCCGGGGGGGATCCACGGGGGGGCAGGGGGACAGGCTGTTATGCCACAGATTTCGGGGGGCCGAATGCACTGGCATTCGGCCTCACCGAGATCCGTGGCGGAATTCTCTGACATCCCTAAATAGTCTATGTAAATATTTACGTAGACTAAGACGGTGAAAAATAAGGAATGCAAATGGCCGTGGCCGTAGCCGCCGCCATTTGCATACGCATTTTTTTTTTTTTTACCGGGATGTGATAGGCTACGTAAATCTTTACATAGCCTATCACGTCTATGTAAAAAACAAACAAACACCAGACTACAAATGGCGACAGCAGCAGCAGCTGGTTGGAAGACCAGCCGCCAAAGCCGCCGCCACCGCCAGAGCCGCCTCTGGGGCCACCGCTGGAGCCGCTGCCACCCAGAACATCCGCCCCAGGTAAGTCTCGTCCCGGGGGGGATCCATGGGGGGGGGCAGGGGGTAGCAGGCCATTCCACCACAGATTTCAGGGGGCCGAATGCACTGGCATTCGGCCTCACCAAGATCCGTGGCAGAATTCTCTGACATCCCTATCTAAATCATGAAATGGCGGCGGCATGGCTTAACATAAAAATGCATGAGAATTCTGTTGCAACCCCATGAACTGGAATCTTTAAACAAGCTTTATTAACTGTTTGTGTTTAGTCTACATGATCCAGGCTAATTCAGAAGATCAAGGATTATATTTATATTGGTTTACTCTCTTTCATCTTTTATTTTTTCTTGCTTTTCTTTATATTTTTTATTTCAAAATAGATAATATATCTAGTATAAAATATATTACTGATAGTTGACGGTTTATATTAAGTTGTATTATTATATAATACTGTACACACACACACACACACATATATATATATATATATTACTAATAATATAGGCTTTTGGGAATGAATTGTAGACCTGTTTCTTTGAAATAAGATTGATGATATGATATAGAAATGTCAGGTTGTTTATTAAACTGTAAGATTGTTAAGGTTATAGATACAGTTTTTAAAAATAGAATGGCATCGGAGGCAGGGGGCTGTTGGAGTTTAAACTCAATTCTTTAAGGGGGAGGGAGAGGGAGAGGGGGAGGGAGGGGAGAGAATTGTTTTTCTTCACTTCCTTTCCTCCTCCCTTTCCCCTTTTTTTTCCTCTTTTTTCTTCTTTCTTTGTTATTGTGGTGTCCTCATCAGAATATTGTACTGTTGGGAAATTGAAGTATTGATTAGGTTGTTGGTAATTTTGGTATTATTTCACTTATAAAAATAAAATACATAAAAATACATAAAACATATGTATTTATGTTATATAAATACATAAAAACATATGTATTTATTTATATTAAAAATACATAAAAACTGCTGTAGGTGATAGTATTTACAGTATGTAATTGTGAAGAAAGATACTCTTATCTTTGTTGATCTGTTTTACTATGCTGAATGATGAATGAATGTTTGAAGCAATTTTCAAGCAAAGAAGTGCTATGGTCAGCTTCTGCTGAATAAATCTCCTTTGACAACAAGTTGTATATGGATGCCACAACTAACCAGTACTTTGTATACCCATGGTAGCAATATGAATATGCTGTTACCATAAGACAAAAAAAAAAGTTCTCAGCACTGAACCGCTGTCTATTCTCTTTGAGAAATCATGGAGGACGGGGGAAGAGCCAGATGACTGGAGGAGGGCTACTGTTGTCCCTATCTTCAAAAAGGGTAAAAAGGAGGGACCTGGGAACTACAGACCAGTCAGTCTGACATCAATCCCTGGGAAAATTTTGGAGCAGATGATCAAGCAATCCATCTGGAAGCACCTTGACAACAATGCCGTGATTACTCAAAACCAACATGGATTTGTCAAAAACAAGTCCTGCCAGACAAATCTTATCTCATTATTTTATCAAGTAAACTCCCTTGTAGACCATGGGAATGCTGTAGACATCATATACCTCGACTTCAGCAAAGCTTTCGACAAAGTGCCCCATGATATCCTGATGAGCAAACTAGCTCAAAGAGGGCTAGATGAAACAACGATCCGATGGATCCACAGTTGGCTACAGAATCGGACTCAAAGAGTGCTTATCAATGGGACCATCTCAAAGTGGGGAGAGGTAACGGTTGGGGTACTGCAGGGCTCAGTCTTCAACATTTTTATGAATGACTTGGAGGAGGAGGTGCAGGGAATGCTGATCAAATTTGCAGATGACACCAAATTAGGTGGGATAGCTAATACTTTGGAAGACAGAAACAAAATTCAAAGTGATCTGGATAGACTGGAGCGCTGGGCAGAAAACAACAGAATGACATTTAATAGGGATAAACGCCAAGTTCTGCACTTAGGAAAAAGAAACCAAATGCACAGTTACAAGATGGGGGATACGTGGCTCAACAACACTACAAGCGAGAAAGGTCTTGGAATTGTTGTCAATCACAAACTGAATATGAGCCAACAATGTGATGTGGTTGCCAAAAAGGCAAATGCTATTTTGGGCTGCATTAATAGAAGCATAGCTTCCAAATCCCGGGAAGTACTAGTTCCCCTCTACTCAGCACTGGTTAGGCCTCATCTGGAGTACTGTGTCCAGTTCTGGGCACCACACTTTAAGAAGGTTGCAGACAAGCTGGAGAGGGTTCAGAGGAGGGCAACAAAGATGATCAGAGGACTGGAAACAAAGCCCTATGAAGAGAGACCGAAAGAACTGGGCATGTTTAGCCTTGAGAAGAGAAGACTAAGGGGAGATATGATAGCACTCTTCAAGTACTTGAAAGGTTGTCACAGAGAAGAAGGCCAGGATCTCTTCTTGATCATCCCAGAGTGCAGGACACGGAATAATGGACTCAAGTGACAGGAAGCCAGATTCCGGCTGAACATCAGGAAAAACTTCCTGACTGTTAGAGCAATGCGACAATGGAACCAATTACCTAGGGAGGTGGTGGGCTCTCCCACACTGGAGGCATTCAAGACAACGCTGGACAGCCATCTGTCAGGGATGTTCTGACTTGGATTCCTGCAATGAGCAGGGGGTTGGACTCAATGGCCTTGTAGGCCCCTTCCAACCCTACTATTCTATGATTCACTACAGTTGGTGCCACAAGCTTATTTTAAAACCTACTTTTGTATTTAACTCAGGGGTAGGCATCCTGGTGCCCCCCAGGTGTTTTGGACTACAACTCCCATCAGCCCCAATGGCATGGTCAATTGACAGGGATTATGGGAGTCATAGTCCAAAACATCTGGAAGGTACCAAGTTGCCTACCCCTAATTTACCTTACCTAACATCTCAAAAGATATGCATATTGTCACATGGTGTGAACATGCTTTGGAGAGATCTGATTTTCAGAATTAGTGGATGTGTTTAGGAGAAGACTAAGGGAGCAGTAGTGGAATTGCTAGGACAAGCAACTGAGTTCACCATATGTTTTTCTTACAAAAATAGATATGGCTAAGAAAATGTGGCAATTGCTGGAGAAATGCAAATGCTAATGTAGCACACAGAAGCATAAACAGAGATTCTCAAGATGTCAGGCCTCAGGGTTTATGTATTTATTTTGATTCAGCATCGTGAGGGTGTTGTTTTCTAGCTGCTGTGCACACAACTCCCACGTGAAGTTACCAGTTCTTATAAAAGCACCACTGAATGACTGCCACTGGACCATGAGCCCTGCGTAGGTGTTTCCAAGGGGCTACTGTTACTTCTCAGCCTGTCTATACAGTCGGCATTAGATTTCATTCTCAAACTATGGGGTAAGAACCAGCCCTCAATGAAAAGCTGCTATTAATATATTAATGGTTGTTTTCCTTTGATCTGTAATAATGTTGAACATTTCAGGAGTCACAACTATATGACTGTATTATCTGCCCCCAATGTAGTTCCTGTATTCAGGTGCTTTTACAATAGGGTGGGATTTCATAATTGGAAAGTGGAACCCATATGGATGCAAAACTCGAGCTTAGTGAGATTCTTCGAATTCCACCTCAAAGCTCATTCCAACTCTTGTCCATATCAGATTGTGTTATTTGTTTTGTTTGTCTAATTACTTTAGTTGTTTTGTTTTCTCAGCCATTCTCAGTGCTAATTGGCCACTGAAAATTCATGCATATTTTTGTGTACATATTTCCAAATGTACATTTTTGAAGTGCACCCATTTTTCATGCATATTTTTCAAATATATGCAATTTGTTGTTGTTCAATGAATTGTGAATGGAGCTATAGTAATTCGCCTAAGTCCTCCAAATGAGCATAATGGATATTTCATCCTGGGTTCTCCACATAAAAACCCTTCTAGCTCCTGGGATTCATTGTTCTTCCACGAGTGTTTCCCACAGTAAAATGTGACATTGTGTACAAATGTCTAAGGCTACAATACTATACAATGCTACCAGAGACAGGGAGTAAATCCTATTAAATTGAATGGGACTTACATCTGAGTAGATAGGTAGAATTGCATTGTAAGGATGAGTCGAAGAATGTATAATCAGGAAGCCTCTTTTTGTTCATGATAAAAGTCACTTGTTCATAATCTGTTCAGATGCTGAAATGTGGATTTGAAACAATAATGATTTGGATTGGTTTTATTTTACACATTTGTCATCCTTTAATTTCACCTTTTCATCAAAAATATCCACAAGGCAGCTTGATTTACTGAGAGCAACAGATGGTCTGCTGTGAGTAGTTCTTCCTACATACAACAATAGAGTTATTTCTGCTCCTGTCCGCATGCCCAGTGAATATTACAATTCTAAACACCTTCTCTTTTTTTTTTTTTACTACTTTCCTTCCCTCCAACAGTATTTGCTTTAACCTCTTCTGACAACTTGAATTATACTCCTCAGCTTGTTGAATGACCTCTAAGGCAGGCAGCTGATGGTCTTGACTGGCAGATCATGGAATGTGAGCAGGTTGCAGAATTTGTGCCTCAGCATAAAACATCCAGGCCAAGTCCCAGAATGTAGAATATATCTCTGGGCACGTGTCCTGTGGAAGAGAAATGGAGCAGTGGCTGCACTGTTCACATATGGAATATTACTGCAACCACAAAGTCTCAGCCAGCCCCAAGAAATTAGATGTCAGGTCAGCGTGGGACATTGCCATATATTTTTATCCCAATGAACTTAAAGAGCTGTTACTCCTGGGAATCCGCCATGCATATTTCTCCCTAGTTCACACGTTTGCTTTCAAACTATTTTCTGGGTGCTTTTGTGGTGGAGGAACTTACATTCAGAAGTGGGACGATATGAAGAGTGCACTGAAAGAGAAATAAAAGTGTCCTTTGTACTGAGATTAACTGATATCCTCAGGGTAGTGCTGGAACTGCCCCCTTTGCTAATCTGTTATTAATCAATGCAGAGTTTCTAGGGCAGGGAGGGGGGCATTTTTTTTCAGTCCAAGGGCCAAAATCCAACCTGGGAAAGGTCTTTGGGTCTGCATTCCAACTGTGGGTGCGGTCAAAAGCAGAATGGGCAAAGCAAGAATGTGAATCCTACTGATTTTAACCTACTCATAAGTAAGCAAGACATGTCTATTCAGAAGTAAGCAGGGATGAATTACTCAGCAACACTTTCCAATACTATCTGAAATACCAAGCTTCTGCATGTCTACTCAGAAGTAAGCATGAGCATGAACAGCATGTCTACTCACAAGCAAGCAGGGCACACCTCTGGATGTCTACTCGGAAGTAAGCAAGACAAGCTTCAGAAAGCAGACCTGAATCACTCAGCAGTGTCCTCCCCAGGCCCTGCCCCCTCTGCCTTGCACTGAAAAGCTCTTATCTCCCATCAGCAGCTGGTAAGAGGAGGTAAGAGCAGTTCCCCACTGAGCACTGAGAAAGGAAGTGCCCAGTCAACCCCTGCCCCTTGCCCAAACACTGGGCATCATGGGGGTAAGACATGTCAAAGGTAAGAAGGATGGGGTTTTTAAAGGGTGTGGTTCCAGCAGCAAAGGCTTCATGGCAGGATTAGAGAGCCCTGTGGTCTGGAAGTTCCCTGCCTCTGTTCTAAGGAATTAAGTAAGGTGGGGATGGGGAAGGAACTTGGAAGATTCCAGGGTAGCAAATTCATACAATTCATCACTTATTCCACTTCCAGCAGCATCTTCCACCAGTAGAAAGCCTTTGCCTATTGTCTCCTTTCACCCCGCTGCCTGTGCAAGGCCAAGGATCTGCACCAATGAATTTGAAGCATCACAGTGAAAATTAGCAACATGATTACCTTCTGCAACAGTGTATCAGCATGACATCCTGGATTTTCCCCAAGAGTATGAGTTCATTTTCAGCAGCTGACAGAAGGAGCAGACGTTCCCCTTTTTGCTTTGCTGCTGATAGCGCTTAGGTAGTGATTTATTCTATAACGGGATTTTCAAGATTTCCGACATCCTGGAAATCTACTATTATTTCCAGCTGGCAACATTGTGCCTCAATGGTACCACTAACTGCCCTTCATAAAAGACAAAAATTGCTTGCATCATTTCACTGATGGTATTAAATCTGATTCGTTTGTCAAATCCATGGAAGACCTTCAGCATTTGGCATCTAACAGCGGCCGATTAGCACTGAGAATGGCTGAGAAAACAAAACAACTAAAGTAATTAGACATTTAAGTGAAAAAGCTTACCTGGCAGAAATCCAGTGCCCATATATTAATGCAAACAGCCATTACAGCAACTTTCTTTATTGCCGTTCTCAGGAGATCCAACAATACAAATAACAAAATTGCACCAACTGTTCACAACTGGGTATGTTCTATCACAGCCAGGAAACTAATTCACAAAATCTGTTATTCCAGCATGAGCTCAAATATGTGTTTAACTTCTAAACTGTAACCACCTTTTCTTTCTCTGTAATTTTTGTCAGCTAATGACTGATAAAGAAGATTAATAGGTTATATCTGTGGAGTGCTTCACATTGCAAAGAGCATTATTATATCAGCACAGATAATGACATTTCCCCAGAAAGTAGGTTAACGTTATCGGTGATGCATTGGGAATGAATGTTTAGTTCTTTAAAATCCAGATGTAGCTTGAATTATTAAATGTGTCACACATGATGTGTATTTCAAATCATTGCAGTTTAAGACGGATGATCAGTCTATTTCCAGTCCATCATGTCATGTTTTCATATGTGTTCACCAATAAATCTGTTCTGTCTCATTTCCATATTAAACTGTGATTTGCATTGAAATATGTATATTAAATTTTGCATTTCAAAATGGGTTGGATCCATGATCTGTAGACTCAAGGAAGGTGCCTCTGCCTGATTTTTAGAGATGGCCCCTTCCCTCCACACCACAGCTCACTCCATTCAGGGTCCCATTGCTCTCTGTGTAGCATTTTCAGGGTGCTGGAGGGGCTGCCATGGAGAAGTTGGGGTGGGGAAGTCTGCTTCTTCCAGTGCAGTTGCACATGCCTACAGCTGGAGCCAACCCATTTTGTCTTAAACTAAACATTGTTAAACATACTTCAATAAGTTAAGGAGTTTTGTTTTGTTTTTAGCCAAGAATTGCATCAGAACATTCAGGAAGTTCAAAAGTCAAGCATATTTATCATGGTTCAGTAGATGGTTGTTGCAGTTAATAATAATGGTCACAATTCTAGGCAGGGATCTGAACATATGAACCTTTCTCTTAATGAGACTATTGGGCTTTCTAACTCAGCCCCAACTCTACAAGTGGGACTGAGCTCTATGCCTCTATAATGTGGCCCTGCCTTTACAATGTGGAGCTCCACCTCTACCCCCACATCTACAATGTGGTTCTTCAAGGTCTGAGGCAGATGTCACTGCCACTCCTGATGCCTAGGGTCCTTTCAGCCCAAAAACCGCACTGCCCATCCCCTTCCCCTTGTAGCCAGCATGGTTCTGGCTATGTCCCTCATTTGGAAACTGAGCATGGAGACGGGAAAAAGAGGAAGTTCCCAGGGGGATGGAGAGGCCTGGGGTTGCAACCATATGAAATTTCCTATGGCAGCTCCAGCCTCCTTCTTTCCCCCTCCAAAGTGTGACTGCTAGATGGGAGAAATCGCCCATCTAGCAGACGTGCATGGCAGCTGGAGAGTGTAGACAAAGATCACCTCCATGCTTCAGCTACCCTGCATTGGATATTTGGCAGCCTCCAAGTTCAGGGACTGCCGACTATCTTCATAGGATTGAGCCCTCCACCTATCAATGGATACTAGTAGTCACAATGACTATATACTCCTACATCCAGAATTAGAGGCAGCATGATTCTGAATACTAGTTGCTGGGCAAAAAACAGAGGAAGAGGGCTATGCTTTTGTGTCTGCTTTTGGGCTTCCCATAGGCATTTTTATTATTATTATTATTTTGCTGGATTAGATAGGCCTTTGGTTTGGCCCAGCAGGGCTATTCTTATGTTCATAAAGGTCAGTCTCATTAAATGGCCTCATCAGACCCATCTCCTAGTCCCAATTCAACACTCAATTGCATGTGGAAGCCTTGGACTCTATTTGCTAGCATGTAGACACATTTCACCTTTAACTCAAAAAATGAGTAATTTTCTTTCATACAAAATAAGATTCAAGTAAAGTTAGAAAGAGCAGGGACTCCTGCCTTTGCTGGTACTTCTTTTATTTATGAGTGGGCATCCTGCTGCCCATTCCTAGCTATGGTGAATCCTGGATTTCTCTGTTGACTTCTATGGGCAGCTTTCACTTTTACCTGAAGGGAAAGGAGAAGAAAGTTTCCAGAAACCAACCCTGTGTGTTAGCTTAGCCATTCAATCCATAGGGCTATTATGGGGAAATCTGGCCCTTTTTAAAGCTCACCAGATTTCTCCAGAGCCCCTGGCTCAGGTTGCATTTGCCAACCAAGCCATGGGCTTTTCCCAGGAATCTGGGACCTTTTCTCTGATTTGTTTTTCTTAAAGCAACATTTGCACAATAGCAGGTGCAATTTGCATGACTTACACAAATTTGGGGCATAATTTGTGCAAATTGCACATGCAATTTGTGTAAATTAAGCATGTTATGGCTGCAATTTGCACAAATTGCCATTGAAATTTGCACAAGTTATGCAACTTGCAGCCGCAATGTGCATATATGTCACTTTAAGAAAAGCAAAAATCGGCGCGCTGGCCCGACTCGATCTGCATCAAGTCAGGATAGCTTGCAAGTAAGTGAGTCAAAGTCTGGGGGGCTAAGCTGCTAAAGCTTGGTGAACTTTACCCCACAGACAGATTCCTCTGCCACCCCTATCAATCTATGGATCTGTACACACATTATAGAAACAAGGAATGAGCTTACACATATGCATTATTCTTCATGTAAGATCAATGCTTTAGGGAGCAATCCTATGGCCACTAGACTCTGTCTAGAGGGCCATAGGATATGCTCTTTTCCAGAAACTGACCTCGGAGCCCATGCTCCAAGGTTGGTTCCCCAAAAACCAACCTCCCCCCTCATCAGCGCTTCCTTGGAGGCAGCACAGAGGAGCCACATCATCTGCGCTCAGAAGAGGAGCATGGAGCAACTGAAAAGGGGTGTTGGGGGAGGGCGTTCCAGGGCAGGGAGCTCAGAACTGCTTGTGCGACACACCCAATGTATCGTATGGCAGCTTCCTCTCCTGGTCACCCCCAACCTCCTCTAGACAGCCAAAACTGGCTGTCTAGCAAAAAATAGCAGGGCAGGAGAAATGCAGAGGGAACAATCCCCCCCCCACCACCCCTGGTTCTCCTCCCTTGCTTAGGGTAGGCGGTCACCTCTGAGCTGAGAGGCGGCTGCCTATCTTGATAGGATTGCGCTCTTAGTCTCCTTTCTCTGGATCTCCGGGCACCTCTGGAGGGTGCCTCCTTCTCATTATGCTCGTAACTTGTGTGGAAAAGAGAGGGAGTGAGCCCAGAGCCTTCTGCGTGCAAACAATACGCTCCACTACTGAGCTAAGCCCATGGACAGGTTGGTGAGAAGTGTGAGCACAGCCTGAGTTGTGTTTTTTTAAACATTATTATTACAGCTGATGACCCAGCTGAAAAGCTAAGGTGGTTTTAAAAGGAAAAGCAGCTTGCCAGTACTGCCATGGCTGCTGTAAAAACAAACCAAAGCTTTCAAACTACCTCTGGGTGCATTTGTGGTTCTAACATAGGGCTGCATATAAAATGGCGGCCAATACAGAAACCTTTATCCTTAAGGTATTTGACTTACATCTCACACAAACATCTACTCAGTATCTTTCAAGCAGCAATGCCAGGCATTTAATCCCTAATTCTGCCCAATGGACCACCCACCGTTTCTTTAGCATGCAGCAGGAACACTACACTGAGCTACACCTAAGA
Organism: Heloderma suspectum; assembly: GCF_057233095.1. NCBI lineage: Eukaryota > Metazoa > Chordata > Lepidosauria > Squamata > Helodermatidae > Heloderma > Heloderma suspectum. Next base: position 91,251,141 of record NC_139461.1, read on the forward strand.
TGGCAAATCAATTCCAAAGGGAGTGCAGTGCTGTACCCTGGCAGCACTGCACTCCCTGGCAGTTAAGCTCAATAAGAGTGACTTTTGAGTAGACATGTCTAGGATTGTGCTGTGCATGTGCTATCAAAGGATGCAGTGAGCTTTCACAACTGACACTATGGCCGGGTCTGCAGAGTCCTTGCTCCCACTACCATGGCACAATGCTGATCCAGCAATGTTAACTTGATAATTGCACACACTTAATTAAGGAGTGAAGGAGCTTCACTGCAGGAGGGAAAGCCATTTTCTGAATTGAGTAACCGAGCAACAACCACCTGGAGGCACTCCAGGAGGACCTTGCCTAGTGCCTACACCATAAAACTGTTGCTGTGATGTATCTGAGAATGCAGCATACCAACATGCATAACATAGGACAGTGTAGTCACTGCACCAAAGTTAGACATAAAATGTTATAAGAAGTTTCTAATATAAGAGAATAATAATAGGCTGATCCACAAACCAGTTACACTGAAGCATGAGAATTTAAACCAGTTTTGACTAGGCAGCATCATTATCATTATCATCATTGCAGCGTCTATATAGCACTTTAAAATGTTCACATACATTATCTCACTAATCCTAATGACAACCTTGTAACAGGAGAGTGTCAGAGCCCTTTAAATGCTTCCCTAGCTGTATGAGCAGCTTCGGTGTAGCTGGATTAACTCTTCAGTGATGCAGTGGGATGGTTTCTTAGGTAGCGATGCAAAGAAAGGACTCTACAGCTGGGGGCTGATCATGCAGGTCCCAACCATGGAAATTGCACCCTGATAAGTGGCAAACAGAGCTCCTCCATGCATGGATCGTGTGAATGGGGCATCACATGATTGCTGGGGAGTAGGGCTGCACCAGTGAGCCTGCCCCACTGAGTCAGGCACACTGCTGGCCCTGCTACCCGATGTCCATGCATTAGCATGGATTAGAGATAGGTGAATCTGTCAATTTTGCTTTCTCTCAGTTTCACATTTTTCCAGTCGTAGTTTAGTTTGCATCGAACTTAGGAGAGTTTCTCCAGTCTTCAGTTTGGTACATCCCAAACGGTAAGTCTGTTTTTCAAAAAAAAGTTTGCATGGAAATCCATAAGCATTTTTGTGCACACTTTCCCTGAGACATATATTTTTGTATGCATATTTGACTAATGTGCACATTTTTGAAAGCATTTTTTCCTAATGGAATGCATATTTGAACATTATTTCCCCTAACAGATGCATTTTTGTATACATTTTTTGATTGGAGAACTCAAAACTTCAAAATTGAAGAAGTGCACATTTTGAAGGAAAACTGGGTTTCAGTTTGCATGGTGATTCAAAAGTGCAATGTTAGGTAAGTTTGTACTGAAATGCAAACTGAACGAACCCTCCCTCCCCATCCCTAGTGTGGATGACTCTCAATCACATGGAAATGTATGCACAAGCAGGTGCTCATATATAGACTGCTTTACACCAATGCATGGGTGCCCAGGGGTGGGGCCCAGTAGCCTAGGGAGAGCCAGCAGTGCATCTGCATTCCCAATAATGTGTGATGACCCCTTCATGCATGAATCATTCATGTCTATGGCTGAACTGCTAGACAGCTCATATTTTTTAGCTACTGCTCAACACTTCACCATGACTGCAGTGGGACAAGGGGAATTTAAATCCAAGAAATCCTGATTAACTTGCTTGTGGATCAGGCTTTTAGCTGAGTTATTCGTTTGGTTTTATTTATTAGTGATTTTCCTTTTACAGTAATGCCCTTCTATTTGCATAGCAAAGCTTCAGAAAAGTGTTGACTAAGTAGGTTTACAAGTAGTCAAACTGGGCCATAGAACTTGTGAATCAGGCTGGAACAGGACAGTGCAACTTGTAACCTACCATACCAAGCCAAAGATAGTAAACTAGAAAGGCAGCGGGGTGGGGTGGGGTGTGTGGGTTTGTTTTTGGTTTTGCTGCCCATAGGAAAAAAAGAGAGAATGATCTTGAAGACCACAAGGCATAGCTACTGGGTCTGTTTGGCATGGCGGATCACAAGCGGTGCAGGCACAAGTGGTGAGCTAACATTTTATTGCCCAGCTATAGTAAAGTATACTACCATCAACTATTTCAAACACAATGGGAATTCAGTTGTTGGTGGGAAAGTGATATAAAAACATATAAGCTCTCATAAAATCAAGAGTCCCAGCCTGCACCCCCCCACCCCAGTCAAACACAATGGTTTAGACAAGACGATCATTGGAAAAGGAGAAAAGAGGAAAATTGCTTGTTAATCAGAACCATCATGGATATGTGGAGCCCCTACGATAAATCTCACTAGTCTTTAAAAAAACAACCACACCTCTTTGGGGAACCCTCAAAATTCCTTCATTGCTTCACCCAAGCAGGGACCCCTGAAATGTTGCTTTAAGTGAAATCCAGCATGAAATTCCATTGTAACTTTAGCAGGAATTTCTTTGAAAGTTGGATCTCAGAACCACAAAGAATGTCCCTTCTAAACTGATGTAAAGAAAGCCCTAGCATACCCTAACCTACTGCTTTTTTTTTTCTTTTTTTAGCAGCTTACCTTGGGATAAAACTACAACATTATATTTGGAAATGGATAAGACACAGAAAAAGAAAAGCTGGTTCACTTGACAGCCTTTATAACTCTGGGTAGTTATTGCACCATGTTCAATGGACAGACTCACAGTGGGGCTAGGCATCTGGTGAAGATGGGAAGGCAGACGGGGCAGATGGGAAGAGGATCATTACTGAAGATTTTGGCATAAAAAGTTCATTTTCAAAACTATATTTTCCTTGAATGGTTAGAAAAGACCAGCTGGGAAGGGACAGATGGGGTGGAAGGGAGTACATCTGCCAAACACTTAGGAAACAATAAAAATGACTCTTTTATAGAGGCTTCAGGAAAGTTTTTAAAAAGAACCATTGTTAAGACGGTGGGGATTTTACAAGGACCTGATAGTAAAACGTCAGAAAGAAACATTTATCTTACCATGGTGGGAAGATAAGCAAAACAAAGTAGTTGCAAAGTTGCATCCTTTCCCCCTGTACTTCTCTTCCTCATGCCCCACTTACACATTCTATACAGTTCATATATCCTAGTAAATGGCCAGTATGCACTGCATTTCAATTACACAGATTCTGTAAAATCTTTGCTGTGAATGAGTAAAGGGGGGGGGGGCTGGTCTCAAATAGGTTAAAGGAACAGTGAACTTACTGTGTCCTTATTGTGAGCATAGGAATGCATAAGAAACAACTGTGTGAATGTAAACCCTTCTACTGAAAAATGTGTTACACACAGGCATTAGAAATGTTTACTTCCAAGTAAGGCATGTATCTTAAACATACCCCGCCCGCATTCAGCAAACAGCCTGTACTCACCCTAGTTACCTCTTTGAGCTTTGCAGTTGCCATTTTTGAGAAATCAAATGGCAATTGCAAAATGCGCATATTTGCATGCATGCAAAAATGTGCATATTTGCGAACGTGCATATTCGTGTATGCAAAAATTCACATTTTTGCAAAAAACCCCACAGTTTTGCACATACACAAATATGCACATTCACAAAAATGCTCATTTTCATGCATGCACAAATATGCACATTTTTCAGTCACCATTTTATCTTTCCAAACATGGCGACCGCAGAGCTCGACGAGGCCACCGAGGTGAGTGCGGGCTGCTCGCTGAGTGCGGTCCAGGGACCGGTGAGCAGAGGCAAGGGCTGGGCGGGTGCCCGGAGAACCTGGACAGGGGTGGGTTTGCACATCCCTATGCAAGGTAGTCTAAGATGAGTTTGCCAACCCTAGTGTAAGATCACCATAACATTGTTTCAGAATGAGATATAAAAACTGAAAAAACAACACTGCAACAAGCTCATATTTTATTTTTCTTAATCATACAAACTAGCACTATGCCCAAAACAATTCTCCTTTTAATTTATTTTTTTTTTTCATATTCTCATTCAATCTGACAGTGAAGAAATTACTTTTGAAAATAAATGTGATGGTGAAGACCATTTCGGAGAAATGCTCATGGGTTGGGTTTCTTGAGTTCACCCTGCTCAGGAAGTGGCTGAGGAGCATGTGCAATGTCCTTTGTTCATTGTACACCATCTCTCCAGCAGCCTCTTCAGCTTCCCACACTGCAATTAAGGGCACAATCCTATGCATGTTTAGACAGAAAAAAAGCCTACAACTCCCAGCATTCCCCCAGCCAGCCTACTGGGTGGGGGAATGCTGGGAGTTGTAGGCTTTTTGCTGTCTAAACATGCATAGGATTGTGCCCTTAATTTCACCCTCCCATTTTCATCCCAATATTCCACCCCATGGGTTTAAAAACAAAACTAAACTTTTTTTCTTCTTTTTAAAAATCCCCATGAAGGACAGGTGGAATTTTGGGACAAAAATGGGAGGAGGAAAGCTTAAATCCCCTTCTCCTAGAGCACCACAGTGCTAGCCTGAATGGATGCCATGCATGCTTACACTTCTGCAGGAAATCAATCACGCATCGCTCTACTATGTGTGATTTGAAGAATGTTTAGTTTGGCCCTCTGTCAGTTACCCGTTCTAACTGACTTTTTCAACTGACTCTGACTCCATCCATCATTCCATCTGGACTCTTCTGTCAATCATTCCTTCTGTCTTTCACCTGGTATCTACCTAACACATACCTGCACAATTGGTGACTCACCATGCTGAAGGTAGCTCACCTACCAGGACACACAGTACAGCAACTGACTGGCTGCACAAAAGGCAGGACAGGCTGGCACTGAAGGATACCCAGGCCATCTGGTCAACCAGGCCTGAGTAACACATGGCCATAATGCTATAGGAGCCTTCAAATTAAGCGTTGGCAACATGCAGCTCACGGGTTGCATACAGCCCCCTTGGCCCTTTTTGGATGCCCAGTGCCTTGCTGCTACTACTGTGCTGCAGAAATTTGATGATGCAGTGGCAGCAACAGGAGAAAAAGACTGCCTTTGAAACTGAAAAGTTGCAGTTTGCCACTGGAATTCAGTGCCACAGCAGTGGTGGCAAAAGGGGGCTATTTTAAAGCAATTTGGTGGCACAGCAGTGGTGGCAAAAGGGGGCTAGTTTAAAGCAATTTGGTGGCACAGCAGTGGTGGCAAAAGGGGGCTAGTTTAAAGCAATTTGGTGGCACAGCAGTGGTGGCAAAAGGGGGCTGTTGTTTTCAGCTGCTGCACTACCACATTTTGACAGCAAACTGTGGCTTTTTGCTTTAAAACGGAGCCTTTTTCCCCTCTTTCCTCCACCGTGCTGCCAAATTTTGGTAACGAATTCAGCAGTGTGGTGGCAGGCAGGGGGATGGGTCCTGGTGGAGTACAGGGTGGCAATGAGGCCTCCTGACCCATGGAAGTTGCTCAGCCCTGCTTTGAAGAGTAATCGTATCAAGCATGGTGGTGGCTGGGCAGCAGCTGTGCTTGGTGGATTGCACCCGACATGTTTTCCTTTAAGAACATGATACTGATAATCACTACAGAACAAGAAAACCATTGCAAAGATGATTCTTCATGTCAGAATATGAAATCTATATATTGAGTAAGTGCTGGCACTTTTGAGGAACTGTAAGGGGACCCAGCATCCATAAATGGAACACAGACAATGAAATCCAAGGAACATGTTTTGTTTTCAGATGACTCTTAGACTACATCTTCGAACAGCTGGTTCATTTTGAGAGCATTGGACTATGCCTAAATAACAAAGCAGGAAACCGATTGCAAATTAAACAAAACATTTCCAAATTAGATTTATCTCCTAGCTGAGCACTGATATGAAGGGTTCCTTGAATATCATCCTTGTTTTGATCTTTTTAACTACTGAAATTTTACTTTCCCCTCCTTTAAATTTATTTTATTAGAAGCTATTAGAAACTGGTGGGGTTCTAAGGCTTTTTTGAATATCACAATGGAGAAGGGACACCACTGCACACCCCTTGGGAGGGAATGCCATAATGTAGGGGCCACTACTGAGAAGGCACTGTCCCTAGTGCTAACCACTCTAACTTAAAAGATGGGCCAAAGATCCAACATTGATACATGGGTAGAACCTAAAGGCTAGATTCTGCATTTGTGATTATTCAAATAATGGAATGCCTTAAGAATGTAAGTGGAAGTGTCTTATTAGCTGCCAGTGATCTTAGCATCAGGAGACACTCCACGCACCACAATTCTGCCTTTGGCTTCCAGCCTGATCTCACTATCCAGGCCATATGATAATTGGCTCAACGTGCATTTCCTGTTGTGCCTCTCTGCTTAATTAGGATTAGTTCCCCTTGAAGATTTCTGCTTTAACTCTATGGCTCTTAAATTAGAGACAGATTGGTAGGGGGGAGTTTCAGTACCTGTGAGCATATGAGACCAGCAAAGTGTTATATATATGCATACACTGGTAATATAACTCATAAGAATGGAGATTCATAAGCAGCTCACACGAGATAGCCCAACTGCTAGGATAATTGTGCTCCTTAAAGACTCCTGCCAGGATGTCAGAAACACAAGACAGGTAAATTGTCAGATTTTATAGCTGCCACCTAGAAAGCCCTCTGAGAAACTCAAAACAAGTCCATTTCACTTGAATAGCACAACTTTTGAACACAAAACAACCAACTCCTCTAAGCTGAGAGCATATATTAATTTGAATCTTTCTTTTCTCTACAGACTGACACTAGACATACAGACAACTATTGCAGGGGTAAGCAGAGCACTGAATTCTAGATAAATATACCCACAACATCTACCAAATAATTTCTGTTCTGTCTAGGACATGACTAACAAGGTGACAATTAGTGCTGTGCCAAATATTTTGATTCTTCCATTTTTGGCAGCTCATGGGGATCAGGGTGAAATGAAACCTCTAGCAAAAGAGGCTGGGGAGGTGAGAATTTTGAATAGTTTTCTCCTTGGGGAGGAAGATTTCTGCTAACCTTTTAAAGTGTAGGTGGTAGGAGAGGAATTTAGAAATATCCCCCGAACTGGAAGCAGGCTTCTCCAGCCGCCTGGCAGCTCTTTCTTAACTCCCATGAGCCCATGTGGCTGGGCCTCTCTCATAGGCATTCAAGAAGCACTCCCAGGCCTGATCTCAGAAGCTAAGCAGGGTCAGCCCTGGTGAGTCCTTGGATGGGGAACTGCCAGGGAATCAGGCTTGCTGCACTGACCAGGGGGTTGGACTCGATGGTCTTGTAGACACCTTCCAACCCTATGATTCTGTGAGATCTATGAGGCTCCAGAAGCCTCTGTGCAAAGCAAGAACAAGCAGGGCTTTGAAATCTTTAGAAAAACTCTGTTCTTGCTTGCAGTAGCACAGCACCCTTTGCTGAGAGGCTTTCTGCAGAGAGGCATTAAGGGACTCCCGCTGGACTGCAAGCCTCTCTGTCAAGAGCTCTGTCCTGCTGCAAGCAAGAACGGAGAGTTTTCTAAAGCGCTAAAAGTCCTGTTTCTTCTGGACTCTTTGCAGACAGCCTTCTGCCATCCAGGAGCTCTTCCAGAATGCCTGTGAGAAAGGGCAATGTCCTGTGGTCCCATGGGAGTTCAGGAATCACTGCTGGGTTGGAGGAACCTCTCTGTAAAGAGCCTCATGCTGCTGCAAGTGTAGGGGGCACTTTAAAGTAGAAAAAGAGAAAGAGAAAGAAGATCCTTCAGCCAGCTCCTAAACTTAAAAAGGTATGTGGAAACCCTGTCCCTCTCCCCAAGGATAAAACTATTCAATATTCCCCCCCTTCCTGCAAAAGAGGCAGAAAACAACAATGCCTCTTTTGCAGGGAGAGAAAAAACTCCCGAACATAGGGGGCAGGGTTTGGCATAACACTAATGACAATTAGGGATGGACGGACTCACCGCCATCCAGGGCTGTAAGCCACTTGCTGAACCTCCGCCGCTGCCCGCACCTGCTTGCCACACGAGCCCCTCGACCACTTGGCAAGCTCCTGACAAGTGCCACAGACCTGCCCACTTCATGCCTGGAATGTTGCATACATCACTCTTTATGGCTGCAATCTATGCAACATTCCCTTCCTGGAAATGCCCCAGCCACCAATGTTGCACAAAATGGCAGCTTGCGGAAGGAGTGGGCAAGCTGCTAGATGCTCACAGATGGGTCTGGTTAGTGCCGCACAGTCTGCGAATGGGGGCCTGGGGGGCTGAGCAGGGGGGAGTCTGTTGGATTTCACCCCCATATCAGGTGCCTGTGACATCCCTAATGACAATGTTCATATTAACAACATGAATGTATATAGAAGCCATCTCATGCTGACAGACCATAGGACAGTAGGCATGTACTGTAGTGTATGCTCTGATGGGTAGAAGATCTCCAAGGCCATGAGTGGGCAACCTTTCTGCCCCTATGGGCCACATGTTGGGAGGGGGCACATGACAGTGGTGGGTTTGGCCAGGGCTGGAATCCACTTTGACCCCCCACTCTGTCATGCACAAATACACATACTCAGCTTTTGCCCTCATCCTCTGCTCTTAAACGTAGCAATACACACACTGTTCTCCCCACTCATGTCTCTCTCAGAGACATACACACTGTTCCACCCCTCCCATTTCAGTATCCAGGGATGGGGAGGTTTAAATCTTCCTCCATGCATGCTGAAATCCCATAACAGCCCCCCCCCCAGTTTTTCCCCAGAGCCAATCAGCAGGGCAGGGGGGAAGTGTGCAATTTAAATGGGGAGGATGGCCTGTGCAGATGACCTCCCCCCAACACACACACACACATTTGTTCCTATCCGAATCATGCTCTAAGGAGCCCCAAAACAACAGGTGGCAGACAGGGTGTGTGTGTGTGTGTGTGTGTGTGTGTGTGTGTAACCTGTGGCTCTCCAGACATTGTTGGGCTACATTTCCCATCAACCATGACCATTAGTCATACTGGCTGGGGCTGATGGTAGTTGGACTCCAGCAACATCTGGAGGGCCTCTGGTTACCCATCCCAGGTTAAAAGAGTGTGATTCTATGCATGATGATAAGGAATGTATCAATTCCACCTGCAAGTACATACACACACACACACACACACACACGGAGGCACACAAATATACATTAGCCTCGCAAATTTCATATCAAATCAAAGGTGTATATCTGTTCAGAGTGTATCACCCTGTCTAAAATAATTTGTTCTAGTAATTTTGAAGTGCACAGCTGGATTTTTTGTTCCCTCAAGCAAAAATAAAGGAAACTTACAAGAAAAAAAAGTACATCTTGGGGGGGTTTTAGGAGCGATACAAGAACAGTTGCTAATGTAACATGCATAAGACCTAGCACAAAACATCTTGCTAACATATTGTATTTGCACTTTTTCGGATGACCTATTGAAACAACATCTGACCCTGGACTGAACTCTTATCTATCAGAAGTGATGATATATTGCTGTAATTTGGAAACATGCTGTGGGAAAAAAAACTCAAGAACAGCCAGAAAGAATGGGCCCCGTTTTTTTTTTTTTTTTTTAAAATTGCTGTGACGGAAGTGCAGGAGAAACAAGGATTCTTTTTCTCTTCCTTTGCTGAAGTCTGAGAAAAGATACAGAGGGGTTTTTTTTGTGTGTGTGGGGGGGTTGTTTTTAAATCAAATAGGATGAGAAACTAAAATGGCTTTCCACAACCAACTACTGAAAAGTACTTGTTGGTATAAACATAATTAAAATTTTAAAATGAGTGTATCAATATTTGAAGCTGAAAACATGGGGAAAGGTTTGATCAGTTATCATAAATCCAAAGGAAATATGATTTTAGTGTGGGTTAATTTGGCTTTATGCCAAATATTTTCATCATTCGATATTTGCTCTCCAGCATGTGTCTTTTCATCCTCTCGTTTATTATTACAGTTAGGCAGTGCAGCATTTATTGGAAACCACAGTTAACTCTGAGATGGTGCAAATTTTATTGTTTGAAGCAAAATGAAGAAACCTAGTATATTAACAGGATTAATATTTCCCAAGAAATGCATCTTTCTGATATAAACAAGATGCACATGAAAGAAAAATGAATTAAAAGAAGCTAATGAATGAGAAGAATGGGAATAAAATCCAAGCGTGTAAAGAAACGCAAAGGATGTCAGGGTTTGTTCACTGTCATGCCTCTTCTCCTAAGGCAGGATGGGCAACTTGTGGCCCTCCAGATGTTTTGGCCTAAAATTCCTATCATCCCTCACCACTGGCTATGCTAGTTAGGGCTGATGGGAGTTGTAAGCCAACATTTCTGGAAGGCCACAAGTTACCCACTTGTGTCTGATGGAGACAGACTCAGTCTTCTCTGAGAACTAGTTCCAAACATGGCAAAGAGGGCCACCTGATTTCAGCTCAGAGATCCCAGGAGAGATAGTAGCCTGGGCCACAAGCCTATTATTAGAAAGAAGAAAAATGAAGCTAATTTGTAGATCATTGATGAGGTTGTTTATGTTAACTTATTTCCCTGTATATATCCACAATTACCTCCTGGAATCAAACAACAAATACCATGAAAGCTGAGGTACTCTTCTAGGCTCTTCTGTAGTGACGAGAGAGAGAGAGCGTATATAGGGACCTCTAGAAGTTGCAGTTTAAGAACAGAAACAAAAGTGACATCCTCTGTGATGTTCTCTCTTAAGAACTATATGTCCCAAACTCCCTTGTGGCCAAAACAGACATTATTTTAGATCCATATCTAGCAGCGATTTTTTTCTTTCATTTTCACTTAGTGGGCCCCTGATCCTGACCCTAGTATGGAAGAAAAGGTTATTTCCCCCCCCCCATACACCCCATACCAGAATCCTGATCTGGACTGGGCCCCTGCACCTCCTCTAGAGTAAAAATAAAAAAAAGACTAGGTACAGATTTAAAGTAAGGCTACTAGATATGGATTTAAAGCAACATCTCTTTTGGTCCTTAGTTCCTGCAGATATTTCCTATTTGCATGCAGGAGGAGCCAACAGGGTTTGGCATTTGACTGGTGGCAGGAGAGAGGGACAAGATCCATAATGAGATCCCAGGGCAAGGAAAGCCAGTCCTGCTGGTAGGTTCCAGAGAACATATATGAGTAAATGATGTGTGTATTTAGTAGCTAGGCCTTCTTTTCATTTTGCAGAACCCTGATCCAGATCTTAAAAGTCCCCCTTTCCCACACACTATGGTCCTGACTCAGATCAAGGGCTCTGCAGCTACCTTCCCTAGAGTAAAACAACAACAACAACAACAACAGCAGCAATAACAGCAGCAGCAACAACAACAACAACATTGCTGCTAGACACATATTTAAAGCAATATCTGTTTTGGGCCATAGAAGAGCTGACACTCATTCTCAGGGACAGGAAGCAGTGCCTAAAGGCCATTTGTGTATAATTAGTATACATCTATGCCATACTGCCATATGTGGCTCTAGGGACATATTAAACCAGTGGTATACATAGGTTATTTTAGACTCTGGACTAGGTAGGGAGGAGCAATTTATTTGGCTTGCATTTAAATACAAACAAACCTAATTTGCACTTCCTGAACTAATATGCCAGCTGGAATGCAATTTCACACTTCTCCAGATTTTGTAATGCAGTTCTCTAATTAAAAATGTGTATAGAAATGCTTGTGAATTTTCATGCCTACAAAACAACATGAAAGTGCGTACAAATTTTTGTGCAGATATTTTAAAAAGGGAAAAAAAACATTCGCAAAGCAATGCAGAAATGGAACAGAATTAACTTGTGCTTGAAAAAAGAGAGAAAACATTATAGAAAGTGAAACAGACATATTCATCCATCCCTACTCTTGACTTAGTGGTCTTACAACGGGACCCCTTTAGATGATAATGAGCAGGGCCAACTCCAGGAACTTCTTGTCCCTTGGTTAACAGAATATGATTGGGTCACCTTTGGAACTGTCCTTTCAGCACCACCTTTTCCTCCAGCCATCACAGGCCTTCCTTCTTTGGTCTTTCGCCCTTTAAAACTAAAACAGAGCTAAGAATCTGTAAGGTAGTTCATTATTATCAACCTCATACTGAAGAGGGAGTGGGGTGGAAAACTTGAGGCTGAGAGAGAGACAGAGGCTTGCCTAAGGCCATGCAGTGAGTCAAGGCCAATGAGATTTGAACTGAGACACAGTTCAAACTCATAGCCACTACACTCTTCACGCCACACTGATGCTCTCTCAGACCAGTATTTTTTAGCCATTATTCATTTAGGATGCTGATTTCAACTGCAACGCTGCAACCCCCCTCCACCAAATATATTTCTGAGAATAATTGGTTATGTCTGGTAGAGATTAGAGTTACGTATATACTTAAGAAATGGGGGGGATATGGGGGATGTAGTTATCACCATATCATTTTAGATGGTAATATCCTTTCATCTTTGAGTAATTTTGCTGATTAGAATCTCTCTGCAACCTAGCAGATCAGACAGATTTTATTTGTGTTGCTTCAGGAACCTCCAGTATAATTAATTTGAAAACGAGCGCACATGTGTGTTTGTGCACGTACACACACACACACACACACACACACAGGAGTGCACTGCAGGAGAGACAGAAATAGACAGAGAGTGATAGACAGGGAAAGAGAGAGAGAGAATAGAGAAAAATCTATTATGCTTTTGAAAAGTTAGGCACAATACATATGTTATTTACCTTATGCATAATTTACATTAAAAAAAACATTCATGATACACTGTTTGCTGACATAATAAGTAAACCATCCTGAGCTTCCCTCTTCACAGGAACACCATATAGCCACCAGAAGCACAGCAGCATATGTTTGCATGTGGCTTGTGACCCCTGTGCTGTTTTTCCTGAGCTGCCATTAGTTGCCTCTGGCTGTCAGAGTGAGAGAGAAAAAAGGGAGTGGAATCAGCGATAACATCACTTCTCAGATGCGGGGGGCGGGGGGGGGGGAGAAGAGGATGTGGAGTCATAAGGAAGCCAGTGATTAATTCCCAGTTTAGATGCTGCCTGCTGTTGTCAGTTTTGAAAGGACTGCTTCTGGGTCACAGGACAGGTTATTGCTTACCTGCTCATATGAACCTGCCATTTTAGCATGTAATAGACACAAGTGAGACTTGAAATAACTGTTCAAGGTTCCAGCCAGTCATGCCTTCTTCTTTCCATGTAGTGTATGTCCTTCCGCTCCCCCATGGTTTTCCTTTTCCCCACCCTATTAACAGTTACCAAGCGCTCTGTGCCTTCTGAGCATATCTAGTTCTCATTGGGCTGCTTTGGGGTTTCTCCCCTCCCCCCTTGGTAGGGTTTTTTTCTAAAGTGTTTCTGTACTTCTGCAAGCTATGGAGTTCCCTCAAGACTGCAGGTACCTCCTTTTTGGCTGCCTGTGGCAATCACCAGGAAAGGCAATTGGCACATGGAATTTGCTCATATGAAACTGCCATTTTAGCATGTAACAGAACTGAAACAAAATGGGTTTGTTTGCTTTTTGCAGATATGCGCGCGCACGCGCACACACACACACACACACAATCTCTCCTTTTCTTTCTAAGAAGCCAAAGCAGTAAAGCAACTAACCATAATGGTCTTGTCAGGCAGCCCACCAACCTTATAATTTCCTCCTGAAAGCAGCAGTCATCTATTAAGATCCTTTAAGATCGCAGCAGTGCTGTTCTGATTCACCACCACCCCGCCCACCCCAAACCTTCCCATCTCTTTCAATTTCACTCCCTAGCCCTTATCTGTTTCTGTTTGTAGCAGCAAAAAGACCCACCAAGTCTCCCAAAGACTCAGTCCAAACTATGGCTAGATCTACACTAGTGCTTTTTATCAGTATAGAAGATAACTGCTGGGGCACATTATGTATACTATATACTGCTTTTCTAGTGTTATTTCCCACTTTTTAGTCTGTATTATCCAAAATACCGTAACAGATGTCACTGTGTGTGCTACGAGGTATAAATGCACAAGAGAGATATAGGGTCACCATGATGGGATCATATCAATATGACATGAGGTATAGATCTGGCCTATATGTCCTTAGAAGCTCCATTGATTTCAGTGGGATTTACTTCCAGGTTAGTATTATTAGACTTGCAGCCATGAATGTTATGCTATATTAATTATAGGTTCAATTATTGTTTGTGGCATGAGCTTTCATGGACAACAGCCCTCCATCACATACAGGAATTAGATTGATAAGGTGGTAGTTGCATATCCAAGCATGGGTTGAAGTACACTGGAAAATAAACCAAAGCTGGAACTGGGTGCTACAGGGCATGCATGTAGGGATGGCAGATAATTCCGCCATGGACTCAAATAAGACCGGATTCCAGAGAATCCAACCTCCAGATTCTGTGGCGGAATGGCACCACTTACCTCCAGCTCTGGAGGATTTCATGCGGAGGGGCTCCCCGGCTCCCTATATAAGGCGAAATGCTAATGGCGGCTGCCATTAGCCTATCGCTGGGAAAAATACAGACGCAAATGGCATATTGTGTGCCACTTGCAGCTGTAAAGCACTGATTTTGACCTAAATGCAGCCGTAAATGGCTGCAATTAAAGTCAGGGGTTAACGGCCCCAAGTGGTGTCCAATATGCCATTTGCATCTGTATTTTCCCCCACAATAGGCTAATGGCAGCCACCATTAGCGTACTGCCTTGTATTTATTTTATTTATTATTTATTAAATTTATTAATCGCCCATCTGGCTGGTCACCCAGCCACTCTGGGCGATGTACAACAGAACAGTTAAAACAATAAAATTCTACATTAAAAACATCATAAAAAATACTCTAACCCACCCCGAATGCCTGCCTGAACAACCACGTTTTTAATGTGCGGTGGAAGCTCATTAAAGAGGGGGCATGGCGGAGTTCCCTAGGGAGGGAGTTCCACAGAGTGGGGGCCACCACAGAGAAGGCCTTCTCTCTCATCCTTACCGGCCTAGCTGTGCTGGCTGATGGGACAGAGAGAAGGCCATCCAAGGCTTATCTTGTTAAGCGGCCTGTCTGGTGTTGCTGGAGGCGCTCCTTAAGATAGGCTGGGCCAGAACCATATAGCGTTTTAAAGGTCAAAACCAACACCTTGAATTTGGCCCAGAAAACAACTGGTAATCAGTGCAACTCCTTCAGCACTGGAGTGATGTGATCTCTCCGGCGAGATCTTGTATAGGGAGCCGGAGAGCTAGGGATGGTGGAGAATTTCTCCCCGAAACTTCGGGGGGCCGAGTGCCAACGTGTTTGGCCCCCCCGAACAAGTTTCGGGGAGAAATCCTCCACACACACCCGCCCCCCGCACCCCCCCCGGGACGGGACTTACCTTCATCGAATGTCCCTCCCGGCGGCGGGTCCGGCCGGCGGTTCGGCGGGCGTTCGTGCGAGGCAGGTTCGGAGGGCGTTCGTGCCGCCGCCGTCATTCCAATAAAAGAAAAAAAAACGCCCCTGTGATAGGCTACATGACGATTAACGTAGCCTATCATGGCTGACTTTGCAGATCTAGCCATGATAGGCTACGTTAATCGTCACGTAGCCTATCACGGGGGCGTTTAAAAAAAAAAAAAACTTTCGAGTTCGCGGCTGGGCAAGGCGGGAAGCCTCCTCCCCGACCTGAATTTCAGCCGGGTGAGGCGGGAAGCCTCCCCCCCGGCCTGAATTTCGGCCGGGGCGAGGCAGGAAGCCTCCCCCCCCCAGCCTGAACTTCGCGGGGGGAGCAGCGAAGCGCCTCCCCCCCACCGCGAACAAGCTTCGACGAAAGGTAAGTGACTTTCATCCACCCCTACATAGGAGGAGGCGATCTTTCAGATAACTTGGCCCCAAGCCATTTAGGGCTTTAAACATTACTACCAGCACGCTGAATATGGCCCGGACATTAATTTCAGCTGGGAAAGTACTGGTGTAATGTGATCTCATTGGCCAGTCCCCATTAACAATCTTTTTGCCCTGTTTTGGACCAGCTGAAGTTTCTGGATCATGTTCAAGGGCATATATATAACAAATTGCACATATAACACATATAACAAATTGCAGTAATACAAACAAGAGGTTATCAGAGCATGGATAACTGTAGCTAGTTTATCTCTGTGCAGATAAGGGTGTTGTTGGTATATCAGCCTAAGCTGATAAAAGGTGCTCCATGCCACTGAGTCCACCTTTTCCTCAAATGACAGTTCCGGGGCCAAGAGGAACCCCAAACTATGAACCTGATCCTTTAGGGGGAGTGCAACCCCCTCCATAACAGGTTGAACATCACCTAGCCAGGCAGATGAACCACCCACTAACAGTACCGCCACCTTGTCCATTTACTGGCCCTCATCCAGTCCATTACCATACCTAGGCACTGATTCAGAACAGCCATTGCCTCACCTGGGTTTGATGAAAAAGAAAGTTAGAACTGGATGTCATCCGCATATTGATGGCACCTCAGCCCCCACTCCAGATAAACTCCTGCAGTGGTTTCATATAGATGTTGAGCAGCATAGGGGATAAAGTAGAGCCCTGTGGAACTCCATAGCATAATTGCCAAGGCACAGGGCAATAATCCCCCAGCACCACCTTCTGGAGTCGGCCATCCAAGTAGGAGTGGAACCACTGTAGTGCAGTTCCTCCAACTCCCAGACCAGACAACCTATCCAGAAGGATGCCATGGTCAATGGTATCAAAAGCCACTGAGAGGTCCAGGAGAATCAACAGGGTTGCAATCCCTCTGTCCCTCTCCCAACAAAGGTCATCCCACAGGGTGATGAAAGCAGTTCTCTTTTGAGATCTTACAGTTTCCAATACATATGTATTGCTTTTCATTATTTTGAACTGAGAGTCAGGGGAGCTCCAAAATATCATGAAATCTTGCCCTTAATGCATCTGAAAGTCTCCCAGCCTCTCTCAGCATTCTCAGATACCTGGCTCTCCCTCACCACTATCATTATCCCTTACTCTTCAGACTCTTCCTGCATGGGCAATGCATCCCAGGCTCACTGTCGCAGTCTGTGAAATCTAAAAGTAGCATGAGTTAACCCTATGAAACCCTAGTATCATTGAAACTCACTGCATTCACACGATTCAGTTTGTTAAGAAACAAAGATAAATAAATAAATAAATAAATAAATAAAACTGAAGGACAGCTTGAATCCTCTCCTGAGCTTTAATCCTTTCTAGGATTTGTAATGTTGCTGAAGTTCATCATTAACTGGCTTGTGAGGTTCTTAGTTCCAGGCTCAGAAACACAAATCCCAGGTTTTTGTAATGCTCACTCCAAGCATGCATTATGATTCCCAAGTAAATCCCCTAAGCTGGAGAGGAGTTTTCCTTCTGCCCCTTCCCATACTAGTAGTTCCCAAACCATCACCAGTGATTCTCCCTCCAAACCATCCCCTCATTTCCCCTATCCCAGTTACTGGACTGCTGGGCTACCAGTGGCAATAGAAAGTAGTGATGAGGAGGGATGTCTGGATTTTGTGAAATCTGTCCCATGTGTGTTTCATGGATTGTGCAGTGTGTCATTCGTTCTAGCATCCGCTCACAGAAAAAATTGATTTTTTTTGTTACGTGGAAAATTATGCAAATAATTCCATAAGAGGGTTCACACCAATTTACATAACTTATGTTAGTATGTAACATTTTGTGCACTGTCTCCCATTCCATTCCACTTTTCCTTGCGTAACCAGTCTCAGCAGAAATTTGTGTATTTTCCTATGAATAAATTTGCATAAATTTGGGGGAAGTTAAAAAAAATCCAGAAGTCCACGGACTCTGTATGGCCTGAGGAGGCTGGTCTGCAGTGGATTCCATCGGCTGGATTCTTAGAAATCTGAACTCAGTCCATCTCAGATTTCTCCAGCATCTCTAGTGACAAGTGGGGAAAGGAAAGCACTCAGGCTAAACTGATTCTGGCATGGCTTGGAAATAAGCTCTTTGCTGATTTTTGAGTAAATAAGCCAATAACCTTGGCTTATTTCAGAGCCAATCTAATGTAAGCCACATGGAGCTAACCCATCACAATTTGGAATATGAATAAGTACAGTATGTAATGGTCAACTGCATTATGTCTTGAACATCATTTCCCTAAGACATTTTTCTGTGGCTCAGAATGTAGAAATGAGGCTGTGACATGCATGAGCCACAATTTTTCAACAGCTCATTCAAACAGCCTATTTCTTTTGTGCTGTTGTTCAAGCCCAGGATACTAATTGCAGCGTAGACAGACAACCCCAAAGGCTGTGTTTTAAAGCTATGCAGACCTTGATCTACTGACATAGGGCTAGGGATGTACGAAAATCACTTACCTTTCACGGATTATGCTGATGGTGGGGGCGGAGGCGTTCCGTCCCTCCCCCCGGAATCTTGGATGGGGGGGGAGGCGCTCCGTTCCTCCCCCCTGGAATCCTGGCCAGCCAGCTGTGCTCTGCAGGGATTCTGCGGAGCCGCCAGCCGGCTCCGCCAGCAGCCGGACATCCGGCTGCTGGCTAGCAGGGATGCAAATGGCAGCGGACATAGCCACCACCATTTGCGTCCCTGCAGTCAGCCGTGATAGGCTACGTAAATGTTTATGTAGCCTATCACGACTGACTTTAAAAACAACAACAACAACAATGCATGTACACAAATGGCGGCGGCCACGGCCACCGCCATTTGCATTCCTTATTTTGGCACATCTTAGTCTACGTAAACATTTACGTAGACTAAGACGGCGAAAATAAGGGGAACGCAAATAGCATAGACACTACGCTATTTGCGTTCCCCTTATTTCGCCGTCTTAGTCTATGTAAATGTTTATGTAGACTAAAATAATCATTTATTAAAATAAAATAAAATAATTATGTGTGCCAAAATAAGGAACGCAAATGGCGGCGGCCATGGCCGCCGCCATTTGCATACGCACGTTTTTTGTTTTTTGTTTAAGTCAGCCGTGATAGGCTATGTAAACATTTACATAGCCTATCACGTTTTTTTAAAAAAAACTGGAAATGGCGGCGGCAGCAGCTGATCGGAAGACCAGCCACCGCCACCGCCGCCGCCAGGAAGATCCGCCTAAGGTAAGTCTCGTCCCGGGGGGGTGGCGGGCCGTTCCACCACCAATTTTGGGGGGCCGAATGCGCTGGCATTCGGCCTCCCCAAGATCCATGGCAGAACTTTCGTACATCCCTACATAGGGCACTGGTCAAGGAAGGTTCTTCTGAGCCTTGGGAGCAAGGAGGCTGTGCAGAATCTGTGCTTGTCTGACCATGCTTGCAGAAGCTTCCCGAATTGAATGGGCCCCTTCTGACCCCTATTCAAATCTCTAAATATTTACACCACAACAGACTCTTCTGTATCCCATGTGTGCTGGCATTCAAATGTTTGCATTCTTTAACAGTTTGCCCTCCTCCAAACCTTCTGTATACATGAGCAATGCTATGCTTTTATAAGGGGCATAGTTGGGTTAGGAAGTAGCTAAGAAAAAAAAATAGATCTGTGGCTTATACCTTACTCTCTGAATACATGCCCATTGAAATCACTGGAACTTACTTCTGAGTACACATGCATAAGGCTGCACTATTAGTCATGCTTGGGAGTTTCCATCTGCACAGAGCTTTTTGTTCATCCATCCTTTCCCCCTTAACCAGCGGAAGTCTGTATCACTGCTCACTGTTTCCTGCTTTGTCTGCTTTGGAGTAGCTGACTCTTCATTTGAGCATTAATTATAGTTTGCACAGTTTAATGTTTGCAAAGACTTTCCAACAAATATATTAGTCAAGTGTAAATATTCAATGGAGTAGCAATGATCAGGTTTCCTCTTGAGGGTCACTTCTTACAAGCTGAGTTATTAAAATGCATGCTTTTTAATCCTGGTTTCCCAGCAAAAACAAATCCCTTTTAATGCAGCAGTAAATAAATCAAATTAGTGCTTTATTATATTATGCAATTTCTAGAAAACTAATGGTGAGAGCGTCACCTTGTCATTCAACAGTTTTGGCCAGCCAAGCTAAAGTAATTATATGAATCACTTTGTGAAATTCTATGAAGCATGAAAAAGAATGTCTGAATATCTCAAACTTTCCTTGCTTCCAGCTCACAGCTTTGTCCAGATTAGGTCTTTACACAAGATTATTTTCCTACATGGATTTAAGTTCTTATAAAACAATAGCACGTATATTATAATATATGATAAATGCATACTTGTTTACTTTGTTATGGTGTACATACGGTTTTCTCCCACAGAACCAACAACAGGAACTCCTCCATTGCTACTATAATGCATCATTATTAGGAATTGTGGAACTTGTGCCTTTAGTTTGTTTCCATGTACTTTTCTTCTGTTTGTGCCAGATATCCTGGAAATGTATTGGATACCAGTTGTCAAACAAGTTCTATACATGTACATCTCTCACCTTGCATCTGTTTTTTTTTTCTCCTCACACTACTTTCTTGCACAATCGTTTGTGAATTATGCCATGAATCCCACAAAGTTCAGTCCTAATTGCACATTATAAAGTCCCTACGCAAAGACTGCAAAAAGTAGTGGTGAAACTGACAAGTGTTCTCACTACCTGAGAAGTTCCTTTAAAGTAGAGGTGACTTGATATCTAATTGAAATTGACAACTCTTGTCACTTTCATCTCTGCAGGGAAGGAACTTTTCTCATCTCAAGCTTGTCAGCTGCAATTTTTTTCATGGGGACTATATAATTCTTCCAGTTTAAGTAAGATGTTGAACAGCTTTGCAACTACACAGTGAAATTTATACATTTGAGTCCTCAAAAGCCCCTCTACCATATAAGTGAAACTGACAAGCATGTTTAAACATCATGTCAATGTTGCCTCTATAGCAAAGGGGGGTTTCTGGCCTTGCTGCACAAGTAGTTCCAAAAGAAAATCAGTTTCACTACTGCTCTTTTGAAGTCTTTATAAGTTGTTTGTTTGTTTGTTTGTTGTTGTTTGTAACACCTTGCTTCTTCTACATAGATGTGTCCAAAGAGACTACAAAAAGCAGCAGTGAATCTGACACTGCCCCCCTTCCCCACAGCATCAAGACCAGAAGTCTCTTCACTCTAAAAGTGAACTTGACAGAGCATATGATACCTTTAGTCAGTTTCACCTCTACACCGAAAGAATCGTGAGCTGTGTCAGTAACTTGGCCAAGCTATTCATGCTGAGCTTTATGTAGGAGTGCTCGAAAGTCACTTACCTCGTCTCGCAGCTTGCTTCGCAGTGGGGGGGAGGCGCTTCACTTCTCGCCCCGAAATTCAGGCCGGGGGGAGGAGGCGCCTCGCCTCGCCCAGCCGAAATTCAGGCCGGGGAGGAGGTGCCTCGCCTTGCCCGGCCGCAAAATAAAAAGTTAAAAAAAAAACGCCCCCGTGATAGGCTACGTGACGATTTACGTAGCCTATCATGGCTAGATCTGCAAAGTCAGCCGTGATAGGCTACGTTAATCGTCACGTAGCCTATCACGGGTGACTTAAAAAAAATAAGCGCATACGCAAATGGCGGCCCCCATAGGGAGCCGCCATTCGCATTCCTTATTTGGTTGCTGTAGTCTACGTAAAGATTACGTAGACTACGGCGAAAATAAGGGCAACGCTACTTGCATTGCCCTTATTTTTGCCGTAGTCTACGTAAAGATTTACGTAGACTACAGCGACCAAATAAGAAACGCGAATGGCGGCTCCCTATGGGGGCCGCCATTAGCGTACGCGCTTTTTTTCCCCCAAAGTCACCCGTGATAGGCTACATGACGATTTACGTAGCCTACCACGGCTGACTTTGCAAATCTAGCCGTGATAGGCTACGTTAATCGTCACGTAGCCTATCACGGGGGCGTTTTTTTTTTTTTTACTTTTCTTGGAATGGCGGCGGCGGCAGCTGGTTGACAGACTGGCCGCCGCCCCCGCCCCTGTCGAAGCCCTGCCGAACCGCTGCTGGGACCCAACACCGGGAGGGACATTCGGGAAAGGTAAGTCCCATCCTGGGGGGGGTGAGGGGCAGGGGGGCGGAGAATTTCTCCCCGAAACTATTTCGGGGGGCCGAATGCGTTGGCACTTGGCCCCCCGAAGTCTCAGAGAGAAATTCTCTGACACCCCTAGCTTTATGTAGGAATAGACAAAAGTCACTTACCTTTTTGAAGGGTGACATTCACGGTGGGGGGGAGGCACTCTGTCCCTCTCTCCGAAATTCTCTCCAGCTGGCTCCGCTCCAAGGAGATTCCGCAGAGCCACCGGCCGGGGCCGCCCGCAGCCGGACATCTGGCTGCTACGCAGCCTGCAGGGACACAAATGGCGGCATATTTACATACAAATATTTACGTAGCCTATCACAGCAAAAAAAAAACAGCAAACACAAATGGCGGCAGCTTCAGCGGCCTCCATTTGCATTCCCTTTTTTTCCCCATGATAGGGTACGTAAATATTTATGTAGCCTATTACGGCAAAAAAAAGGGGGGGAACGCAAATGGCGGCCACTATGCCATTTGCGCCCCTCTCTTTTGCCGTAATAGCCTAAGTAAATATTTACGTAGGCTATCACGGTCAAAAAAAAAAAGGGAATGCAAATGGCGGCTGCTGTAGCTGCCGCCATTTGCATTCCCTTTTTTTTGCCGTGATAGGCTATGTAAATACTTACACAGCCTATCACGGCTTCTGCAGGGACGCAAATGGACACTATCACGGCTATAGTGATGAAGCGAATGGCGGCTGCGGCCACCATTCGCAAGTCAGTGCGAACGGCAGCAGGTAGGTCCCATTTCATGTGCCTTTCGCGGGGTGGGGGTGGGGGGCTTCATTCTGCCATGGATTTCGGGGGGCCAAATGCACTGGCATTCGGCCTCACCGAGATCCATGGCAGAATTCTCTGACATCCCTAGCTTTATGTAGCAATAGGATTTTGATGTTTAAATTAGAACTGTGCAGAAATGACCTCTTGAAATTCTCCAATCTCCACTCTCTTTGTGGGCAGAGGAATTGAAGGGACAGTTTCACTGAATTTCTCCAGTGGGAGGGGAAATTCTCCAGCAATTTCTCACAGGTAGGGCTTATTTTCACCATAGTCTATGTAAATCTTTACGTAAACTACCGGGACCAAATAAGGAACGCAAATGGCAGCGCCCATGGGCGCCGCCATTTGCATACGCACTTTTTTTTTTCAAAGTCACCCATGATAGGCTACATAACGATTAACGTAGCCTATCACAGCTGACTTCGGAAATCTAGCCGTGATAGGCTACGTTAATCGTTACATAGCCTATCATGTTTGTTTTTTTCCCACTTTTTCTTTCGCGGCCGGGGAGACGGGGCGCTTCTCCCCAGCCTGAATTTTGGCCGGGTGAAGCGGGCGCCTCCCCCTCCGGCCTGAATTTCGGCCGGGCGAGGTGGGGTGCCTCCCCCCCGCCATGAACTTCGGGGGGAGAAGCGAAGCGCCTCCCCCCCACCGCGAAGCAAGCTGTGGGACCAGTTAAGTCCCTTTCGTACATCACTAGGCCTTCATAATCACAGTCCAACTAGGGATGTCAGAGAATTTCGGCACAAATCTCAGGGACGCCGAATGCCAGCACATTCAGCCCCCTGAAATCGGTGGCGAAATAGTCTGCCACCCCCCCTGCTCCCCCCCCGGGATGGGACTTACCTTTGGTGAATCTCCCTGGCAGCAGCGGCTCCGGCGGCGGTGCGGCAGCGGCGGTGGCGGCCGGTCTTCCGACCGGCTACTGCCGCCACCATTTCCAGTTAAAAAAAACACACAAAAAATGATAGGCTACATAAAGATTTACGTAGCCTATCATGGCTAGATTTTCAAAAAATACCGTGATAGGCTATGTAAACGTTTATGTAGCCTATCACGGCTGAGTGAAAACAAAAAACAAAAAACTGCGCGTACGCAAATGGCGGCGTCCATGGGCGCCACCATTTGCGTTCCTTATTTTGGCACGTGTAGTCTATGTAAACATTTACGTAGACTATGGCGAAAATAAGGGGAACGCAAATAGCGTAGCATCTACGCTATTTGTGTTCCCCTTATTTTCGCTGTAGTCTACGTAAATGTTTACGTAGACTACACGTGCCAAAATAAGGAACGCAAATGGCGGCGCCCATGGGCGCCACCATTTGCGTACACGCGGTTTGGTTTGGTTTTTTTCACTCAGCCGTGATAGGCTACGTAAACATTTACATAGCCTATCACAGCTGACTGCAGGGATGCAAACGGCGGCAGCTACGGCTGCCGCCATTTGCATTCCTGGCCGGCCGGGATTCGCGGTGGGAGAGACAGGGTGCCTCCCCCCCGGCCAGAATTTGGGGGGGAAGGACAGGGCGCCTCCCCCCCCGGCCAGAATTTCGGGGGGGAGGGACGGGATGCGTCCCCCCCGGCCAGAATTTCGACGGGAGGGACAGAGTGCCTCCCTCCCACCGCGAAGCAAACTTTGTCAAAGGGATGACTTTCGTACATCCCTAAGTCCAACTCTCTAGCCACTGTGTTCATTGGTTCTCTGCATACCCTATAAATTTAGGGTCACATTCTCTCCACAGCCATATGGCTTAAAGCCCTGAAACCCAGGCTAACTTGAGCGATGAGCATAAATGTTAGTGCTGAGCTGAAAATTTCTCCCACATTTTTTCAACTATTCTTATTCAATTTGAAAGAAAAGAAATTGCTTTCAAAAAGAAATTCAACAGAGAAGAAAATGTCATAAAAATATAATGGATTGGTTTCTGGATTCTCGTGCTTGCCTTATTTAAGAGGTGGCTGAGGGATGTGCATGAGTGTCCTGTCTTTCATTATACAACCATTTCTCTGGTAGTCTCCTTGGCTTCCTGCACTTCAAATAAAGATATCATGAGTTAAGTCCTCCCATACAGCTTTTTTACAGATTCAGATAAGTCCTGAATTATCTGAATAATTACAGATTCAGATAAGCCCTGAATCCCCTCTACTCAGCACTGGTTAGGCCTCATCTGGAGTACTGTGTCCAGTTCTGGGCACCACACTTTAAGAAGGATGCAGACAAACTGGAGAGGGTTCAGAGGAGGGCAACAAAGATGATCAGGGGACTGGAAACAAAGCCCTATGAAAAGAGACTGAAAGGACTGGGCATGTTTAGCCTTGAGAAGAGAAGACTGAGGGGAGATATGATAGCACTCTTCAAGTACTTGAAAGGTTGTCACAGAGAAGGCCAGGATCTCTTCTCCATCATCCCAGAGTGCAGGACATGGAATAATGGGCTCAAGTTACAGGAAGCCAGATTCCGGCTGCACATCAGGAAAAACTTCCTGTTAGAGCAATACGACAATGGAACCAATTACCTAGGGAGGTGGTGGGCTCACCCACAATGGAGGCATTCAAGACGAGGCTGGACAGCCATCTGTCAGGGATGCTCTGACTTGGATTCCTACATTGAGCAGGGGGTTGAACTCGATGGCCTTGTAGGCCCCTTCCAACCCTACTGTTCTATGATTCTATAAGCCTGGGAGGCTGCAGAGCAATGGGGAGATGTGTAATAGAAAGAAAACACACACAGCACTCTCAGCCACCTCACAGTGATTAAGCTCAAAAACACCATCAAAATAAATTCATATAGAAAACACACTGAGAAAGAGGCAGAAAAATGTAGGGGTGGGCGGATCACTTACCTGGCTCCGTTTCCAGGGATCCGTGTGGGGGGGGAGGTGATCTGTCCCTCCCCCCGGAATCCTCCCTGGCCAGCTTTGCTCTGCGGCGAGTCAGCGGAGCTGCCAGCCAGGGCCGCCCACAGCCAGACCTCCGTCTGCTGCTGGGCCACGGCCGCAAACAGAGGCTGCCATAGCAGCCGCCATTTGCGTCCCTGCATTGCTGTGATAGGCTATGTATATATTTACATAGCCTATCACAGCAAAGAGCAGGGACGCAAATGGTGGCCACTATGCCATTTGAGTCCCTGCTCTTTGCCGTGATAGGCTATGTAAATATATATGTAACCTATCACGGCAATGCAGGGATGCAAATGGTGTAGCAGCCGCCATTTGCGTCCCTGTGTTAGCAGTGATAGGCTATGTATATATTTATGTAGCCTATCACGAAAAGAGCAGGGATGCAAATGGCATAGTGGATGCTATTTGCACCCCTGCTCTTTGCCGTGATAGGCTACGTAAATACTTATGTAGCCTATCACGGCTAACAGAGCAAGGGAAATGGTGGCCGCAGACTGGGGCTGCCATTCTCACCTGCGGATGGCCGACAAAAGGTAGCTTTCGTCCCGGGGAGGTTTCGCAAGGTGGCGGGGGGGATTGTTCCATTCCGCCACGGACTCTGGGGGGTCGGCCTCACTGGAGTCCATGGTGGAATTCTCCACCATCCCTAGAAAAATGGAAACCTCTTTAATGAGAGATGAAAACTTTCAGGGAATTGGAGGACAGATCTTGGCATAACATTAGATCCACCTCTTCCCTGGAACTAGATACAACGCTGCCCCCCACCCCACAACAGAACTGCATTGTGGGTGATGCAAAATGGAGGCCAGGCTGCCAACACAGTTGATGCTGTTGCAATGCAACAAAACAAAAACCCTTAGGAAAAAAAGGAAGAAGCTGTGCTACAAGCCCTGGCAATGATGAGCCCTACCTGTGAGAAACTATTGGAGAATTTCTCCTCTCCCTGGAGAAATTTGGTGAAATTGTTTCTCCAATTTCACTGCTCACAAATAGGGTAGAGAATTGTGAGAGGCCATTTGCGTACAGCTTTAATAACTATGGCTCTTTTGAATCATTTCATTTGTGGAAACAGCAATGCACCTTATGATCCTGATTACTGGAGAGCATGTTTACACTCACTCTTTGTCCTGGCCTTGCACTGTGGGATGCTTCCGCCATGTCATTCGTTCTTGTATCCAGTTATATTTTGGTCAGTACTGTCTCAGGATAAGTCCACACATGGCTGTTCATTGCTTAACATTGTGAATCAACCAGCACAGATCATACACCGCAGATCTAACAGAGCTTTCAGAAAATCCAAAACACAATGCCATCATATTAAAGCAGGCACACTTTCATCCATGAGATATGAAATGATGAATCCTTGAGTGATGTTCATGCACACCTGCATGAATACACACATCCTAATTTACTGCATGTGCTTTGTGATGACATTATGGTCATGATGATGTTAACATGTCTAGCAGAGACATGGGCTTGTTATGTCCTGGTTTGCAAAAATACAAAAATGCAGCTTATAAGAAAAAAAAAATCATTTAAATCCCTAGGAGCTGTTTAGCTGTCCCTATTTTTGGCTGCTTCAATCATTCTTAACCCCCTTAGCATGCCAGTAAAATATTATTATCACACCAAAAAAACATTGAAAGTTAACATATGGTTGATGAGAACTGTACCTTCTTTATTTTTGTAACCCCACAGCAGCAAAAGAATACTTAGCAGGGTGTACTTTTAACACAGTGATATAGTATCATTGTATTAGGAATGAAATCCTTAAAAGCTACCAGAAAGCCATGCATTATTTTCATTTCTGGCTTAATATTGTGTACAGTAAGCTTCTTGGAAAATTGCATGATATTCTTAAAGGAATCTAGGATTTTTTTTTCTTTCAAAAATACAAACAGAATAACAGATGAAAGGTAGCACAGTTTTTATAGACTGTAAGGGCCTCCAATGTAAATTAGGAGAGCAAGATTAAAGTCTCTGAGGTTCTTTTATCCCAGATTGTAGATGCATTGCTTGTATTCTTGATTATGAAGAAATTATAGTAAAAGAAAAGACAATCTGTTTTCCAAACTGTCTGAATTCCCTGCTCTCCTTAGACAAGAGATTATGAAAAGGAAAAGATGTTGTTCCTATTACGTTTTTTTTTTCTTTCTTAGGAAAACATAAGGATATCTATATTTAATCCATAGCTTTCTAATGCATGTGTGTATTTAATGATATGTTTAACAACTCCACTACTAATAGTACACATTTCCCCAGGGAGGAAAGTTATTTTTGCACCTTCAAAAAACATCCTACTACTGGGTTTTAAGTTCAGAGGTAAAACGATTTTCAGCAACTAGTTTAATTCAAAAAATGAATCTGTACTGACATTAATTTCACATGCAAAACTAATATCTCTCTTTTAAACACAAAAACAACAGAGGCATTCTTTATTTGGCATCATGATGATTTTAACATAGCCAAACACAGAGTTCTGTGCAGTCTGAACCTGACATAAATCTTATTAATTTCTACAGGACTTACTCTCAATTCACTGCATATTGGGCTGTTAGCATGTACCTTTAGTTTGGCTTGCAATCTTTAATTTATATGCCAGGCTCTCATTTCAGAAACTGGAAGCTTCATTTATTGATTTATTATTTTTCAGATTAAGGTTTTCACTGCCTACCAAACTGAACATTCCAACACAATATTCTCAGGTGACTGGCATATCTGATATTGATCTGTTCCCCATACTCATGTGCACATCCTTCACATACTGATTTCTCCATGACAACAGAAGTAGAAGAAAATGGAGGATTATCTGGATTTTTTCAGGGGATCGGCTTTGGTGCGCTTGTGTCTGCACAGCGCTCCACAAGCTAGTGCACTGCACCAGTATAAGTTGCTTCGCAGAACATACTTCTGAGTTGAGGGGGGGGGGAGTTGGAGTGAACGTCATCTGACTGGCAGGGGCTGCTCAACCAACAAGAGAGGCTTCTTCCTATCCAGGATCTCCCCCCTTTCTCCTTCAATTAAATCTTGAGGTTTCCTCCTGTGTCTTGACAAAAACCACTCTCCTTCTCCCCCTGCCACTGCATTACGTACTTCCTTAAACCAACAATCATCACAGGAACACAGTGTTCCCCCCGCCTTGAAGCTGCTGAAGCTGCAAACAATATTCTTCTCTCCCCACTGCCACAGTCCTTCTTTCCTTAAGTAATCATTATAGGAACGCAGTGTTCTTGCTGCCCTGCTGCAATCAGTCGAAGCTTCAAAGCTTCAAAGCTTTAGGGATGTCAGAGAATTCTGTGACAGATCTCAGTGAGGCCGAATGCCAGTGCATTCGGCCCCCTGAAATCCATTGCAGAACAGCCTGCCACCCTCCGTCCCCCGCGGATCCCCCCTGGGATGAGACTTACCTGGGGCGGATGTTTCAGAAGGCAGCGGCTTCGGCGGTGGCAGCAGCGGCTGGTCTTCCGACCGGCTGCCACTGCCGCCATTTGCAGTCTGTTTTTTTTTTCTTTTTTCCCCCATAGATGTGATAGCCTACGTAAAGATTTACGTAGCCTATCACATCTGGGTAAAAAACAATACAAAACAAAAACCATGTATGCAAATGGCGGCGGCTATGGCCGCCGCCATTTGCATTCCTTATTTTTCACCATCTTAGTCTATGTAAATATTTACGTAGACTAAGATGAAGATAAGAAAGGGGAACACAAATAGCGCCCACTACGCTATTTGCATTCCCCTTTCTTTTCTTCATCTTAGTCTACGTAAATATTTACAAAGACTAAGATGGCGAAAAATAAGGAATGCAAATGGCGGCGTCCATAGCCGCCGCCATTTGCATACACGTTTTGTTTTGTTTTTACCCAGAGCCCTCCGCAGCTGGAAACCCAGCTGCGGACAGCCCTGGCCTGGGCCTGGCTGGCTGCTCTGCGGCGCCACCACAGAGCACAGCCGGCTGTCGAAGATTCCATGGGGAGGGACAGAACACCTCCCCCCCACACACCATGAACAGAATCCATGAAAAGGTAAGTGACATTTGTACATCCCTATTGACATTAAGGTTCTCTAAATGCATTATTTTGATTCATAGGAATCTCAGTAACTTCAGGAGTGTGCAGTTGGGGAACAAACCTCATTGACCACAATAGGAGTTACTTCTGAGTAGACACACATATGTTTGTGCTGGGAAAGAGGGAGGGGAAACAAAAGGATGGGAAACCAGTCCCCTTTCTAACCTGATGCTGTGCAGGAACGAAAGTGTGAATTAATTACTTACTTCCAAAGGTGACAAGCCAAACAATGGAGAATTGCAGCTTCGGAAAAGTGCTTTACAGCCTTTAGGGAATTAATGATTTAAAATTTGCTGTTTCAGTTGAGGAGGATCTCTGTAAATGCTGGTGTGCACATTCAGGGGACAAGCTTCACTGAACACAATGGGAGTTACTTTTGAGTAGACACTAATTGGTTTGTGCTGGGAAACACAGAGACGGGAAACACCCCTTGATCTGGCTCATGGTGAAAGGCACACCTCTGGGCGGGGCTAGCATACCTGAGGTAAATGCGGGGGTTGGGGCACACAGCAACTATACCACAGAGAACCTGACTTAAGGAAAAGGATCGGACTTTAAGCAGTCCAGGTTTTCAGTGACAAGCTCCAGGGTGGCTGCTGGATGGTCACAACATCATGTATCCCTAACAACCTCTAAATGCAGCCAGTAGGGTTGGCGGAGAATTTCTCCCCGAAACTTCGGGGGGCCGAGCGCCAACGTGTTCGGCCCCCCGAACAAGTTTCGGGAAGAAATTCTCCGAACCCCCCCGCACCCCGCACCCCCCCGGGACGGGACTTACCTTTGGCGAATGTCCCTCCCGGCGGCGGGTCCGGCCGGCAGTTCGGCGGGTGTTCGTCCGGGGCGGGAGCAGCAGCCGGTCTTTTGACCGGCTGCTGCCGCCGCCATTCCAATAAAAGAAAAAAAAAA
This sequence comes from Heloderma suspectum, assembly GCF_057233095.1. Lineage (NCBI taxonomy): Eukaryota > Metazoa > Chordata > Lepidosauria > Squamata > Helodermatidae > Heloderma > Heloderma suspectum. Next base: position 91,281,694 of record NC_139461.1, read on the forward strand.
CGCCCCCGTGATAGGCTACGTGACGATTAACGTAGCCTATCATGGCTAGATTTGCAAAGTCAGCTGTGATAGGCTACGTAAATTGTCATGTAGCCTATCACGGGAGACTTTAAAAAAAAAAGCGTGTACGGATAATGGCGGCCCCCATAGGGAGCCGCCATTCCTGTTCCTTATTTGGTCGCTGTAGTCTACGTAAAGATTTACGTAGACTACAGCGAAAATAAGGGCAACGCTAATTGCATTGCCCTTATTTTCGCCATAGTCTACGTAAAGATTTACGTAGACTACAGCAACCAAATAAGGAACGCGAATGGCGGCTCCCTATGGGGGCCGCCATTTGCGTATGCGCTTTTTTTTTTTTAAGTCACCCGTGATAGGCTACGTGATGATTAACGTAGCCTATCACGGCTGACTTTGCAGATCTAGCCGTGATAGGCTACGTTAATCGTCACGTAGCCTATCACGGGGGCGTTTTTTTTTTTTAAACTTTTTAGTTCGCGGCCGGGCGAGGCGAGGCGCCTCCTCCCCGGCCTGAATTTCGGCCAGGCGAGGCGGGAAGCCTTCACCCCCGGCCTGAACTTCGCAGGGGGAGCAGCGAAGCGCCTCCCCCCCACCGCGAAAAGCTTCGAGGACAGGTAAGTGACTTTCGTCCATCCCTAGCAGCCAGCTCAGAGTAAATTGCTGGTGGAAACACCCTCCAGGAGAGTCTCACATAACTCTGACATTTCAACTTTTTGAACATGTCTGCTAAGATGTTGGTTGTTCCTATTTCCATGTGCTTTCATCTTTTTATTTATTATATTATTTATTTTAAAAGATATACTCCACTTTTCTTTATAATATAAACTCAGAAAGGTTGCCAAACAATTCTTAACATACATAACACAACAAACAGTGTGTTACTATAAAACACAGCGTATTAAAATTTAAAAAAACAATTTAAACTTCAAAAAAACATTTCATACCTAAAAACCAAGAGCAGGATAAAACAATTCAGCATAAAGAACAGGGAGACTCTCAGGGATGCTCTGACTTGGATTCCTGCATTGAGCAGGGGCTTGGCCTCGATGGCCTTGTAGGCCCCTTCCAACCCTACTATTCTATGATTCTATGAGACAGAGTTTTAATCCACAGTAAAATCTTTGTAAAATATAAAGGTCTTAGCTGTTCACCTAAAGCTCAAAACAGAGGTGGCCACCAAACCTCTCTAGGGGAGAATTTCAAAACCTGAACAACAGAAAAGGCCCTGTTTTGCTTCTGCCTGAACTTTTCACCATCCCTGCTGGAAGCAATGTGTTACACTCAGTCCCCACATGTGCAGTGCTTCACTGGCCCCGTTGATGGTAGAAACTGCCATGGACGGTGTGATGTCCTACTGGGGATGAATGAGAAATTCATTTTTTTATCAGGATTTACCCAGTTATTACCTAGTTCACACCTTCCAGACCAAACACAGACTCAGACACAATCTATACTCAAAATCCATACATTTCAGAGCTTCCAGTGTGATTCATGGACCAAAAATATTGTGTTTAACAGGATGAGTACATTTGAAAAATGTGCATTAAAAAAAGTGTGCTTTTGAAAAATGGACACAAATGTGCTTTCATCAATGGGAGACGAACACGTACATTTCAAACATGCACCCAATTAATGCTTATATTTTGAAAATTACATGCTACAATATACATGGATTTTCAAGTGAAAAGAAAATGAAACAAAACTAGGGATGGGAGAACTCACTGGGGTCCATGTTGTACCCTACTTGCTGGACCCCCACCAGCTGGCTGTACCTGTTTGCTATGCCATACACCACACCAGGCAGTCCATGAGCACCCAGTGCGTGACTGCCCACTTCCTTGCCAAGCTGCCATTTTGCAGAAAAATGGCAGCTCGTCCTTGTTCGTAAATGTCCATCTGCGCAAATCGCAGCTGTAAAGGGGCCACTTATACATTATAGGCATAAATGGTCCATTTACATCTGTTATCTGCAAAATGGTGACTCAGCAAGGAAGTGGGTGGTTGTACGCTTGCCTGCTTGGTGCACGCCAAGCCAGGAAAGCAGGGAGATTTGCAGACTGGTGTCTGACTGAGACAGTGATTTCTTGCTGGGCTTTGAGGTTCAGCCAGATGCCCATGACATCCCTAAGCAAAACTCAGACTTGATACACATACAGACTTGAGCCAGCAGAACAAGCTTTGAGATGCAATTCAGAGAAATTTGGCGAGCTCGGGTTTTGCTGATTCACATATCCCCATGTCCTCCTGGGAAATCTTGGGAAGGATCTCTCACACAGGTACACCTGAGAAAGTGTGGTGCATGAGCAAATCAAGTTGGGTGCTGTATGGGCCAATAGCCTGGCTCCTGCAAGGGCCAACTTTTGGCTTACCCCTAAAGGTCACAGCCTTGATTTGAATTTGGGACTGCCTCCATGCTAAACCTATTTCCACCAAGCTTGGGCTCCTTCTGTAACCGAGTAAGTGACTGGGTCTCCAGACTGGCAGCTGGGGTATGACAAATGGCTCTTGATGTCTCTGTTCCCAGTCTACTGCTGTGGCTGAGTAGAAAGATAATTGTTCTGTGGAAGTTCCACTGTGGTATTGAGTCCTGGAGTCTCTTTTGCCTCTGACATAACTATTGCTGCCCAGGAATGAAAAAGGTGAGTGGGAAATTCTCAGCATTTCCCACAATGGAGAGACATGCCCGTTCATTGCACCTCAGATATTGCCAGGGAATATGAAGGAAGAAGGACTGGAAGATGGCCAATGTAACACCAGTTTTAAAAAAGGATCAGGGGAGGAGGAGGGGTTCCAGGAAGTTACAGGCCAGTTAGCTTAATGTCTGTTCTGGGTAAATTGGTTGAAAGCATTATTAAAGATAAAATTAGTAAGCATATAGAAGGACAAGACCTGCTGAAAAAGAATCAACATGGCTTCTGCAAAGGTAAGTCCTGTCTCACTAATCTTTTAGAGTTCTTTGAGAGCATCAATAGATATGCAGGCAGGGGTGATCTGGTAGGCATTATTTACTTTGACTTCCAAAAGGCTTTTGACAAAGTTACTCACCAACAATTCCTGAGCAAATTCAGCAGTCATGGAATCAGAGGACTGGCCCTCTTATGGATCAGTAACTGGTTAAAGGACAGAAAGCAGAGAGTAGGAATAAATGGTAAATTCTCCCAATGGAGGGAAGTAAATAGAAGGGTCCCACAGGGATCTGTATTGGGACCAGTGTTTTTCAACCTTTTCATAAATGATCTGGAATTAGGAGTGACCAGTGAAGTGGCCAAGTTTGTGGATGACACCAAATTATTTAGGGTGATTAAAACAAAAAGGGATTATGAGGAGCTCCAAAAGAATCTCTCTGAACTGGGACAATGGACATCTAAGTGGCAAATGCAGTTCAATGTAAGCAAGTGTAAAATGATGCATGTTGGGTGAAAAATCCAAAGTTCAAGTATAAGCTGATGAGACCTGAGCTAGCAGTAACTGACCAAGAAAGAGATCTTGGGGTTGTGGTGGACAGCTTGATGAAAATGTCAATCCAGTGTGTGGCCCCTGTAAAAAAAGGCAAACTCCATGTTAGGCATAATTAGAAAGGGTATTGATAATAAAAATTCCATTATCATACTGCCCTTATACAAATCTATGGAGTGAGCACACTTGGAATACTGTGTACAGTTCTGGTCACCACACCTAAAAAAGGATATTGTAGAGCTGGAAAAAGTGCAGAAAAGGGTAACTAAAATGATCAAGGGACTGGAGCCTCTCCCCTATGAGGGAAGGTTACAACACTTGGGATTGTTTAGCTTGGAGAAAAGGAGAGTAAGGGGAGACATGATAGAGGTGTACAAAATTATGCATGGTGCGGAGAATATGGATAGGGAGACTTTTTTCTCCCTCTCTCATAATAGTAGAACCTGAGGTTGTCCCATGAAGCTGATTGGTGGGAGACTCAGGACAGATAAAAGGAAGTACTTCTTCACACAGGACATAGCTGAACTACGGAATTTGCCACCACAAGACGCAGAGATGGCCACCAACCTAGATGGCTTTAAAAAGGGGTTCGACAAATTCCTGGAGGAGAAGACTATCAATGGCTACTAGGCTTGATGGCTGTGTGCTAACTCCAGTACCTGAAGTGGTATGCCTATGTGCACCAGTTGCTGGGGAACATGGGAAGGAGAGTGCTGTTGCATTCATGTCCTGCTTGTGGTTTCCTGGTTGACACAGCTGGTCAACCACTGTGTGAACAGAATGCTGGACTAGACGGACCCTTGGTCTGATCCATCATGGCTCTACTTATGTTCTTAAGGAAGGAGTCCATCACAGAGTTCCCAGGCAGATTCAGACAGGAGAAAGCGATTCTGAAGATATCTTGGTCCCAGGCCCAAAGACAAGGATATCGAAATCAGTAAACTCCAATTCACTGAGGTTCTCTGAGTTCCACCTTGAACTTATGCCTGTATCAGATTGCAAGCTTTGTTCTTTTCTTTTTGCATTAAAATCACAAAGTATTTTTGTGTGTATTTAGGTATGTATGCAAGTACGCACATTCAAAAGTACACAGTCTTCTCCCATTGATTAGTGTGTGTTCATGCACACTTCTTAAAAAGTACATGTTTTCTAACATACTCATTTTTCAAATGCACATTTTCCTCTGCAAACCAGGAATAGGGAATGTATGAGCTTTGACTGAGATTGCATTTGCATTCAGGTTAGGGAGTTAAGAATGGGATAAATTCTGGTCATGTATTCAAATGAATTTCTAACAGAAATGAATTTCATATACATCCCTACCCCAAAACCAGCACCTTGAATTGAGCTCAGAAGCAAACTAGTAACCAGTGCAGTTAGAAAAAGATCAAAGTAACATGCTCCAGTGTCCTTGCCCCTGTCAGAATTCCGGCAGTCATATTCTGGACCAATTCAATAATAATACTTAACATTTGTATGGCCTTTTCAAGTGTTCAAAGCATTTCAGATGCATTATCTAGGTGTAATCCTTGCTACAACAACCCTGTAATTTAATCTCTATTATTATCCCCCATATTGCAGATGGGGGTGCAAGGGATTCAGGCTGAGAAAGAATGGCTTGCCTAAGGTTACCTAGAGAATTCAGGGCAGAGGGAATTCCCTGCTTTGTAGTTCAGTCTCTTATTCACTATGTTGCAGCGGACATTTCCAGATTGTCTTCTGTTGCCTAATAATGTTGCCTACACAATGACCAGAGGGTTGGTCCTTGCACAAGATAATCCTAGGAGAGGAAGATCCAAAAGGCTCTTTGGTCCCAGCTGAACCAATGGAGGGGCCCTCTCACCTCTCCCTCCGAGGGAGCTAATTTCTCTGGGGTCCTGGTGCAAGGACAGTGCCAGCCTTGCTCAGATCAGGGCCACTGGAAAATAGATACTGACACCTTGGATCCTGCTGTGTCATTGTTTGTGTGCCAGCTGTCCTCCTTGCTGTTGACATTGTTGCCAGCCAGGTAGGTTTGAGTGTGACAACAGAGTTTCCATCCTGACAAGGTCCCCAAAAACTTCATAGAGGGCCAAACTTCATAGAGTTCATAGAGGGTTTGTGTTTGCTCTTAACTGACCTAGAGATTCTGAACTGGGGGGAATTAATTTACACACACACACACACACACACACACCACAGTTCCCAAATCCACAGCCATCACTAATTCCCACCACTGGTGTCTGCCACTTTATTTCTTTTTCTCTGAAAATGATAATTCCTATTCCCTTTGATGGTACTGCTTCATTAATGATGCCCAGAGAGCATACCTTCCTTGTTAGAAATCTCACTTCCTTTCATCTGCCATCAAAACAAAACAAGAAAAGAACTCTGGCATATATTCTGAAGGCCAGAGTAAGTGATGTTTCTTTCTTTATGCTTAGTTCATCCACTAGATACCTTTAGAAATACTTGTTAATGATGTTCATACAGTCAAAGAAGCCATCTGGCTTCAAGGGCGGGGGACATCATGTAAAATTTAAAATATGTCTGGCTGTGTGAAATATTGATAGCAAGATCTTTAAAAATGACTGTTGTGAAATATTTCTCCATCATAAATATTGAATAAAAGATAATCACTTTTAGAGTATTCTTTGGGGTCATGATTTAGCGATTCTCATTTTCAGTTGGTGAATTCAGAGATGTTAATTAATGTTCCATCCTGATCCATTTAAATCAATGTGAGATATGGCATCAGATTGCTCCTAAAAGAGGGTGAACTATTTCTAGTGAAACAGCTTCATTAGTTCTTCTCTGTTATATCTCAGTCTCTTCTGGGAGAAAATAAATATGAATAACATATGAAACAAGGGGATGTTTTTCCTTAAATATCTCATTCTGTTCAAAACTCATTCTGTTTAAATTACTGGGACCCATTCAGTCTGGTTTCAGGCCAGGGTACAGCGGCACTGAAACAGCCTTGGTTGCTCTGACTGACAACCTACTCTGGGTGAAAGACAGGGAGAGTGCTACCCTGTTGATCTTCCTGGATCTCTCAGTGGCTTTTGACACCATTGATCATGGTATCTTACTGGTCTGGAGCGGCTCTGCAGGATGGGTGTTGGTTGGGGGCACTGTGCTACAGTGGTTGTGCTCCTACCTGCAGGGCCAATTCCAGAGAGTGGTATTGGGGGATTCCTGTTCTACCCCATGACTATTAAGCTGTGGGATGCCACAGGGTTCTATTCTATCCCCCATGCTGTTCAACATCTATATGAAGCCATTGGGTGAGGTCATTAGGAGTTTTGGGGTCGGGGGTCGCCAGTACACTGACGATGCTCAGCTCTATTTCTCCTTGTTAGAGTCAGCTGGGCTGGAGAAGGTGCTGGACCAGTGCCTGGAGGCTGTAATGGGCAGGATGAGGGCCAATAAACTGAAGCAAAATCTTGACAAGATGGAAGCTCTGTGGATTGGTGGTTCCCGAGTCTGGGAATTGGGTAAGCGACCTTTCCTGGATGGGGTTGCGCTCCCCCTGAAGGAGCAGGTGTGTAGCTTCAGAGTACTCCTAGATCCATCCCTGTCGCTGGAGGCCTAGGTGGACTCTGTGGCCCAGAGTACTTGGGGCCAGCTTTGGCTGATCTGCCAGCTTCGTCCTTTCCTGGACAGGGATAACCTAGCCACAGTAGAGCATGCCCTTTGAAGAGCCATTCAAAGCCTGGACTAAGCAGGGGAAGGTAGACCTGACATCGAACAGAGGCAGGTGGGCCAATTTACCATCTTATTAACCCTGCCTGGGACTGTGTTGCTGCCAGCGAGAAGTCATCCCCCTGGCTGGAGCTGAAGAGGGGAAAAACTCCCCCGGGCTAATTACTGGGTCCGGGTCCAAGTTCCCTGGGAAGACTCTTACCTGCCCAGCTCTGACACAGGGCAGCAGCACCCCAGCGGCAGTGATGCCAAAGGAAGTGCCACCCCTTTGGGGGGAGATGCTTTGGGGGAGATGCAAGGGCAAGGGCCAGCCCATTAACACTGGGTTGACTGGTTTTGAGGCTTCTATGTGTGGGGGCTGGTTGCTGTTTTGTTTTTGTTTTTTTGCTTATCCTGTTATGTGCCTGGGAGACAGGATACATGGCCAAGTTGGGGCGCTTGAGGGGGGGCCAATTAGTGTGGTTATGGGTCAAGGGAAATATGGCATTGGGAAGAGGGCTAGCCAGGTTAGGGTAACATGGCCCAGGCACTGAATGGCTGTGCTGTGTTCCAGCCCTCCCCCAGCTTCAGGCATGGGAGTTGCCCTATCAGCCTGCCCTTGAGTCTCCAGATGCTGCTTTTAAATGCCAGAGCAGTTCAAAAATAAGACCTCCCTCATCCATGATTTAATAATGGATGAAGCGGCCGATCTGGCATACATAACTGAGACCTGGGTGAGTGAGCAGAGAGGAGTTAGTCTCTCCCACCTCTACCCACTGGGGGTACTTGGTTCAGCATCTGGGAATACCTGAGGACCAGGAGGGGGAGGGGTTGCTGTGGTCTATAGGAATTCCATCTCCCTCTGCACACTCCCTGTCCATGTGACTACTGGTCTGGAGTGTTTGCACCTTGTGTTGGGTCAGAGGGACAGATTGGGGACTCTGTTGATGTACCGTCCACCCCGCTGCTCAACAGACTCCCTATCTGAGCTGACGGAGGTGGTCTCAGGTGCACTGTTGCAATCCCCCAGACTGTTGGTTCTGGGGCATGTCAACATTCACACTGAAGGCACCTTGTATGGAGTGGCTCAGGATTTCATGGTAGGGATGTATGAAACCTCGCTTACCTGGCTCCGCTGGGTTCCACTGGGGGGGGGAGGAACTCCGTCCCTCCCCCCGGAATCCTGGCTGGCCGGCCGGCTCCACTCCGCGGGGATTCCGCAGAGCCACCGGCCGGCTCCACCAGTAGCCGGACATCCGGCCTCTGGCTAGCAGGGATGCAAATGGCGGCGGCCGTAGCCACGGCCATTTGTGTCCCTGAATTCAGCCATGATAGGCTACGTAAAGACTTATGTAGCCTATCACGTCTGGGTTAAAAAAAAAAAACAACGCGTACGCAAATGGTGGTGGCTACGGCCGCCGCAGTGGGGGGGAGGCGCTTCGGTTCTCCCCCCAAAGTTCAGGCTGGGGGGGGAGGCGCCCCGCCTCGCCCGGCCAAAATTCAGGCTGGGGAGAAGCGCCCCGTCTCCCCAGCTGCGAAATACAAAAGTAAAACAAAAAACAAAACACACACACCCGTGATAGGCTACCTAATGATTAACGTAGCCTATCACGACTAGATTTCCAAAGTCAGCTGTGATAGGCTACGTTAATCGTTACGTAGCCTATCACGGGTGACTTTGGGGGGGAAAAAAAGCATGTACGCAAATGGCGGTGCCCATGGGCGCCGCCATTTGCGTTCCTTATTTGGGCCTGGTAGTCTACGTAAAGATTTACGTAGACTATGGGGAAAATAAGGGCAACGCTAAATATTTACATAGGCTAAAACAGTGAATTAAAAAGGAACGCAAATAGTGCCCGCTACGCTATTTGTGTTCCCCTTTATTTTCACCATCATAGTTTACGTAAATATTTACATAGACTCAGATGGCCAAAAATAAGGAACGCAAATGGCGGCGGCTGTAGCCACCGCCATTTGCGTATGCGGTTGTTGTTGTTGTTGTTTTACCCAGATCCCTCTGCGGCCGGAAATCCGGCTGCAGACAGCTCTGGCCTGGGCCTGGCCGCCTGCTCCACGGAGCTGCCGCGAAGCACAGCCGGCCATGGAGGATTCCGGGGGGGAGGAATCCCCCCTCAGATCGCCTCCCCCCTCGTTGAGGATTCCGGGGGGAGGGACGGAACACCTCCCCCCCCCACTATCAACATAATCCGCGGAAAGGTAAGTGACTTTCGTACATCCCTAGAATGTGGTAGCTAGAATTAGGGCTTCGATGTGGAAAAGTTAGTGTTAAATCCTGCTCAGCTACAATGCTCATTTTAATATCACACCATTATATCTTGCCTGCTCCACACAGTTATTGTGAAGCTAAAAGCCCACTCTGATCTCCATGACTGTAGGGTGGGATATAAATCAAATCAAATATTTTAAATGTAAAATAGCTACATGCCCACTTGTCCTATCCATTTTATTTCTTATAGGCACATGTGACTGCAAAGTGTACACGGACAGGAAGCTAGCACATCCATGTTTGCATTCTGTTAGATGCGTTCCCCTTATTTTCGCCGTCTTAGTCTACGTAAATGTTTACGTAGACTAAGACGTCCCAAAATAAAGAACGCAAATGGCGGCAGCCATGGCCGCCGCCATTTGTGTACGCGTGTTTGTTTGTTTTTTAAATCAGCCGTGAGGCTACGTAAACATTTACATAGCCTATCATGGCTGACTGCAGGGACGCAAACAGCGGCAGCTATGGCTGCCGCCATTTGCGTCCCTGCTAGCCAGAGGCCGGATGTCCGGCTGCTGGCGGAGCTGGCCGGTGGCTCCGCAGAATTCCTGCGGAGCGGAGCTGGCCAGCCAGGATTCCAGGGGGGAGGAACGGAGCGCCTCCCCCCCCGGCCAGGATTCTGGGGGGAGGGACAGAACACCTCCCCCCCCAGCATCAACATAATCCACGGAATGGTAAGTCACTTTTGTACATCCCTACTCATTACCAATGTAACAGTAAAATCTATCCAGGGAAGTAATTTCAGATGTTTGGGGGAGAGAGGAAAAGAAGATTTCAGTTGGGGCATGATGCAGAGCAAGTTTTGAAAGCCCCAAACTTTGGGATATTATAGTTTAAATACGAAGCAAGCAGTATAATTTAAAAACCATTGTTGCAAATACTTTTTAGACCTTCAAAATAACTATATCATCCCCAAAATAGGTAAGTCATACTGTAAGCAAAGAGATTCTATCTTTGACATCTATTGATAGACACATTTGATCATTTACAACAGGGATGGGGAAGCTGTGGCTCTCCAGAAGTCATTTGACTCCAGCTCCCATCAACCCCAGCCAGCACTGCCAATGGGTAAGGGGTTGGAGGAGAAAAAGCCTGCAGTTCGCTCACAAACACAATACAAGCCATGGGCTCCAGGGAAATCCAGTGAGCCGCCAAAAGGCCAGATTTCTCCACGATAGCCATCCCTACTAGGGGTGATGGGAATTGTACTCAAACATCTGGAGAGCCACACGTTGCTCACCCCTGATTTGCAGCCTCTGGGGGTATGCGAATCAGCAAAACTCAAGCTCATCAAAGTTCCCCAAATTCCATCTTCAAGCTTGCTCCGACTTGATTGCAAGCTTTGTGGGTTTTTTCTTTTTGCGTGAAAATCCATCTCTATTTTCATGCATATTTTCCCAGATGTACGCATCAACTGTGCACATCTTTGAAATGTATGCATTCTTCTCCCATTGATTAAAGCACATTTTTCACTTTTTCATGTGCATTTTTCAAATGTACACATGATACCAAATGCATTTGGGGGGGGGGGCGGTCTGTTAATCACATTGCAAGCTCAGAAATGTACAGACTTTAACCGTAGATTGTGTCTGTGTCCATGTTTGGTTTGAAACATTCAAACTGGGTAAATCCTGATCAAAAAATGAACTGTAACAAATTTATCATACATCCTTAGTGGGCCCTCAGTGTGTATGGAATCAGGGAGGTGGCCAGAGTTAGGGATGGATGGACTCCCCCCAGTCCATCTCACACACTGTTCGCCAGACCCCCGCTGGCCACCCACTCTGCCACACTGCACAAGCAGCTGGGCAGTCCACGAGTGAGGATAATGAGGATAAAATGGAGAGGAGGAGGATAATGTAAGCAGCCTTGGGTTCCTTGCAAGAGGAAAAAGGCGGGGTATAAATGTAATAAAATGAATAAATAAATAAATAATGCAGCCACCCATTCCCTCAGCAAGCTGCCATTTTGCATAAAAATGGCAGTTCATTCTTTTATGTAAAGGGCCTTTTATACAAATGGAAGCCGTAAAGTGGCCATTTATGTAAGATTACAGGTGTAAATGGTCCATTTAAGCCTGTAATCATGTGTAAATGGCTTCTTTATGGCTGCCATTTTTGTAAAAGGCCCTTCACATAAAAGAATGAGACATCATTTTATGCAAAATGGCAGCTTGTTGAGGGAACAGGCAGCTGCGCATCAAGGTGCTCACGGACTGTTCAGCAGCTTGCACAGCACAGCAAACAGGGTCTGGCAAGTCCAGCGGTCCATAGACTGGAGTCTGGGAGGTCGGGTCCACTGGACTCCACACACCCCCCCCAGACTCCCATGGCATCGCTAGCCAGAGATGCAGATGCGCCTGAGAAATGGCCACATACAATGTGAAACCAATCATACTTAGCCTGCAACTGCCACTTTCCCTCCACATTCTCCTGTAGTGGACTCCCTGCATTTCAAGCCATTTGAATTTGATATGATTACAGGAATTTAAAAAATTGTGACTGAGTTGTCTTCCTCCCACCCCAAAGCCCCCTTTAAATACCAACCAAGCTGGTGAGAGGTTCTCTCATATGTGTCAACATAATTGGCAAGGCCTTGCCTCAGATCAAACATAACTAATGCAGAGATTATATTCTCGTCTTCACACACAAGAAGATTTACAATATCAGTATTGAGGTACATTACCAAAATTGGAATGCAAGGAAGCCCACAAGCATGACCTGGCTCCAATGGTTTTTTTGTCCCATCTGCTTTAGAGATATTATTCCCTCCATAAAAGCCATGAAAATTGCCTATCAATTTGCATGCTATAAACTAATCTCTTTGGATACTACGCATTACAAAGTATTCAGCTCTGCCACATGCTATTTAAACATCCGGAAATAATGACATCCCTCAGTGCTGGATTAATGCCATGGAGTCCGAGAGGACTGCTACTTCAGTTTAAGACTCTCTCTCTCTCTCTCTCTCTCTCTCTCTCTCTCTCTCTCTCTCGTGTGTGTGTGTGTGTGTGTGTGTGTGTGTATTGACTGAGAAAGGCATGTATGAGAATATTTCCTTTTCTTTGGAAGAAATAGGTAATGAAACATCAGTGCCCTTCATAGTCACATCAAAATATGTGTACATTATTTGAAAGAGAAAATCCTCATGTCAGAGAGAAAGTTGTCACATACAAGACACTTCCAAGAGATATGATCTCTTGTATACCGTCTGAAGCAAGGGTCAGCAATGCTACATTGACTTTAATAGAAGTGGGGAAAAGGATGCCCTGCCAAAAAAAAAAAAAAAGTCTGAGGCAGGGAACCCCCCCCCCCCACACACACTACTACCATGGGGCAACAAGGGTTCTTGGTGATGGGTGGGCTTCCTTCCTTTGGCATATTGCTCCTTTGACTTTAATAGAGGTGGGGACAAAAGTCTCTTGCCAAAAATCCAGAGAAGGGTTGCTGGGATATGTATGCTGGGATATAAATGCAATCAATCAATCAATCAATCAATCAATCTATCAATGCATTTTGCTGCCTGAGGACAAGATGCTGCTGCCTCCCATTCCACATACAAAAATGCCAACTGGATTCATAGTTTGTTTGTTTGTTTGTTTGTTTTATTACATTTATATCCCACCTTTTTTCCTCGTTAAGGAATCGAAAGCAGCGTACATAGTCCTCCTCCTCCATTTCAGACTCACAACAACAACCCTATGAGGTCGGTTGGGCTGAGAGTCTGTAACTGGCCCAAAGTCAGCCAGTGAGCTTCCATGGCCAAGTGGGGACTAGAACCTGGATCTCCCGGCTCCCAGTCTAACACTCTAGCCATTACACCACACTGGCTCTCAGTGTAGTTGAATCTCTCTTCAATACTGTCAATGGGACAACATCATCCACCACACCTAAAGGCAACAGGGTAGTTTAGGGAGTGAAGGGTAGGCCACATGCCCCACAGGCTCTCCGCCAACACTTAACTGCCATCTCCCAGCATCTGCCATATGAGGTGACTGCCTCACCCTTCCTAATGGCAGGACCATCCCTGCTTGAGCCACCCCCATCTACCTGCAACCCACTCCCATTTCCCCAAGGTGAGGTTTTTTTCTTCCTTGGCAGAGGGAGATGGGGCTGCTTTGTATACTACAAAGAACCATGAGCAGAGGAAGCAGAAGTTATTCCCATTCCCAGTTTCTCCCTACAGGTTTGAATGTCTGAAGTTTCTCTTAAAGGCTATGGCATATTGTCCACTTTCATTCATATACCTTTTTTTCTTGGTGCAAACTCTTACCATATGCACACAGGAGGTTTAGATGAAAGGGCAACCGGATGCTCTGCTCTTTGACCTTGGAAACATCATGAGCTTGTAGCTGTCACATCACAAATGAAAATGAGCTTAGTTGTCTGAACCTTGCCCTTTGGGATGTTTGTTGATATCATAAAAGGACCTCGAACTTTATTGCAGTTGTCAGCCTCTGCTCAGGAGAAAGCCATCTTGGCATTTGTGTGGGTGCTGAAAGCTGGAAATAGAGAAACACCATTGGAAACTTGGAAGTGATGTTTGAAAACACTGCAAGCTATGCATTGGAATGTGTTCAAGTATGCATATGGAAAATATCACAAGCATCAGTCATTTAGGACACTCTTCTAATTTAAAAATACAGCAGAAGCATTTTAGAATTGTAAAGTATCGTGCGTTTGAACTAACCTGGCTGGTACATCCTGTCATCCCTATGCTCAAACAGTTTAGACATGAGTTAATTTCCAGAAAGAGGCTTGCATTCCTGCAAGTCACATCCTCTGATCTGGGAGCCCATCCACCAGGGACAGACCAATCAGTCTATTTCCTGTTGGTGTCAGTTTCACAGGTGTTCATTCATGAGTCTGCCCCATCTTGTTTCCCCATCCATCTGCAAATGTGTATTTATTTTTTAAAACTGCAATATTTTTAGACCTTTCCCCACACCAAATACACATAATTTTTGTATGCTTTTATACATTAAAATGCACAAGATATGCATGTTGATATGTTTTTTGAGGTGCATCACAAATTCAGAGATGTGTGAAAACTGAAGAATAGCTGAGTTCCGATCCATATATTAGATATGACGCCGGAAGATGAGCCCCTCAGGTCGGAAGGTGTCCAATATACTACTGGGGAAGAGCAGAGGGTATTTCCAAGTAGCGCCAGAAAGAGTGAAGCGGCTGGGCCAAAGCCGAAAGGACACTCAGCTGTGGATGTGTCTGGTGGTGAAAAGAAAGTCCGATGCTGTAAAGAACAATATTTTTTAGGAACCTGGAATGTCAGATCAATGAATCAAGGTAAGCTGGAGGTGGTCAGACATGAGATGGCAAGATTGAACATCGACATCTTGGGAATCAGCGAACTAAAATGGATAAGCGTGGGCGAATTTAATTCAGGTGACCATTATATCTACTACTGTGGGCAAGAATCCCTTAGAAGAAATGGAGTAGCACTCATAGTCAATAAAAGGGTGGGAAAAGCAGTACTGGGGTACAATCTCAAAAATGATAGAATGATCTCAGTACGAATCCAAGGCAAACCATTCAACATCGCAGTAATTCAAGTCTATGTCCCAACCACTGAGGCCGAAGAAGCTGAGGTTGATCAGTTCTATGAAGACCTACAACACCTTCGAGAACTAACACCAAAAAAAGATGTCCTCTTCATCATAGGGGATTGGAATGCTAAAGTAGGAAGTCAAGAAATCACCGGGATAATCGGCAAGCATGGCCTTGGTGTACAAAATGAAGCAGGACAAAAGCTAATAGAGTTTTGCTGAGAGAACACACTGATCATAGCAAACACTCTTTTCCAACAGCACAAGAGGCGACTCTACACATGGACATCACCAGATGGTCAATATCAAAATCAGATTGATTATGTCCTTTGCAGCCAAAGATGGAGAAGCTCTATACAGTCAGTAAAAACAAGACCTGGAGCTGACTGTGGCTCAGATCATGAGCTGCTTCTTGCAAAATTTCAGCTTAAATTGAAGAACGTAGGGAAAACCACTAAACCATTCAGGTATGACTTCAATCATATCCCTTATGAATATACAGTGGAGGTGAGGAATAGATTTCAGGGATTAGACCTGATAGACAGAGTGCCTGAGGAACTATGGACGGAGGTCCGTAACATTGTTCAGGAGGCAGCAACTCAATCCATCCCAAAGAAAAAGAAATGCAAGAAAGCCAAGTGGCTGTCTGATGAGGCTTTACAAGTAGCTGAGGAAAGAAGGGAAGCGAAAAGCAAGGGAGAAAGGGGAAGATATATCCAACTGAATGCAGAGTTCCAGAGAATAGCAAGGAGAGACAAGAAGGCCTTCTTAAATGAACAATACAAAGAAATCGAGAAAAACAACAGAATGGGAAAGACTAGAGATCACTTCAAGAAAATTGGAGATACCAAGGGAACGTTTTGTGCACAGACAGCCACGATAAAGGATGAAGAAGGCAGGGACCTAACAGAAGCAGATGAGATTAAGAAGAGGTGGAAAGAATACACAGAAGAACAATACGGGAAAGATCTTAATGTCCCTGATAGCCATGATAGTGCGGTCACTGAACTTGAGCCAGACATCCTTGGAGGGTAAATTCAAGTGGGCCTTAGGAAGCATTACTAACAACAAAGCTAGCAGAGATGACAGTCTTCCAGCTGAGCTATTTAAGATCCTAAAAGATGATGCTGTTAAAGTGCTGCACTCAATATGCCAACAAATTTGGAACACTCAACAGCGGCCACAAGACTGGAAAAGGTCAGTTTACATTCCAATTCCAAAGAAGGGCAATGCCAAAGAGTGTTCAAACTACCGTACAGTTGTGCTCATTTCACATGCCAGCAAGGTTATGCTCAAAATCCTACAAGCTAGCCTTCAGCAGCATGTGAACCGAGAACTACCGGAAGTCCAAGCTGGGTTTCGAAGAGGCAAAGGAACTAGAGATCAAATCGCCAACATTCGCTGGATCATGGAGAAAGCAAGAGAATTCCAGAAAAACGTCTATTTCTGCTTCATTGACTATGTTAAAGCCTTTGATTGTGTGGATCACAACAAACTCTGGCAAATTCTTAAAGAGATGGGAGTACCAGACCACCTTACCCATCTCGTGAGAAACCTGTACGAGGGTCAAGAAGCAACAGTAAGAACCAGACATGGAACAACCGATTGGTTCAAAATTGGGAAAGGAGTACAACAAGGCTGCATATTGTTGCCCTGCTTATTTAATTTATATGCAGAGTACATCATGAGAAACGCCAGGTTGGATGAATCACAGGTCGGAATTAAGATTGCCGGGAGAATTATCAACAACTTCAGATACGCAGACGATACCACCCTAATGGCAGAAAGTGAAGAGGATCTAAAGAGCCTCTTGTTGAGGGTGAAAGAGGAGAGTGCAAAAGCTGGTTTGAAACTCAACATTAAAAAAACGAAGATCATGGCATCTGGCCCCATCACTTCCTGGCATATAGAAGGGGAAGAAATGGAAGCAGTGACAGATTTTATTTTCTAGGGCTCCAAGATCACCACAGATGATGACTGTAGCCATGACATTAAAAGACGCTTGCTCCTTGGGAGGAAAGCTATGGCAAACCTAGACAGCATAGTAAGAAGCAGACACATCACCTTGCCGACAAAGGTCCATATAATCAAAGCTATGGTTTTCCCAATAGTAATGTACGGCTGTGAGAGCTGGACTATAAGGAAGGCTGAGTGCCGAAGAATTGATGCTTTCGAACTGTGGTGCTGGAGAAGACTCTTACGGGTCCCCTGGACTGCAAGGAGGTCAAATCAGTCCATCCTAAAGGAAATCAACCCTGAGGGCTCATTGGAAGGACAGATACTGAAGCTGAAGCTCAAATATTTTGGCCACCTAATGCGAAGAGAAAACTCCCTGGAAAAGACCCTGATGCTGGGAAAGATTGAAGGCAAAAGGAGAAGGGGACAGCAGAGGATGAGATGGCTAGATAGCATCACTGATGCAATGAATATGAACCTGAGCACACTCCAGGAGAGAGCGGAGGACAGGAAGGCCTGGAGTGCTATGGTCCATGGGGTCACAAGGAGTTGGACATGACTTAATGACTGAACAACAAATCCATATTAATCTGGGAAGTGAAAATTGGGTCAGGTTGCTTAAAGATGCAGACCAAACAAAATCCTAGGACAACACTACTTTCTATGGTTGCAGAATCTCAGGCCCAGGGGCCAAATCTGGCCCTCCTGTAGTTCCAATCCAATCCTCCAGAGTTTCCCAGATGGACATGTCTCCTTCCCGAGGCTCCACCGTCTAGGAGTGCACGAAAGCCACTTACCCGGTCTCGCAGCTTGCTTCGCAGTGGGGGGGGGGAGGCGCTTCGCTGCTCCCCCGAAGTTCAGGCCGGGGGGGGGGAGGCTTCCCGCCTCACCGGCCGAAATTCAGGCCGGGGAGGAGGAGCCTTGCCTCGCCCGGCCGCGAAATAAGAAGTTAAAAAAAACAAAACAAAACGCCCCCGTGATAGGCTACGTGACGATTAACATAGCCTATCACGGCTAGATCTGCAAAGTCAGCCGTGATAGGCTATGTTAATCATCACGTAGCCTATCATGGGTGACTTAAAAAAAAAAAAAGTGCGTACGCAAATGGCGGCACCCATAGGGAGCCGCCATTCGCGTTCCTTATTTGGTCGCTGTAGTCTACGTAAGTCTTTACGTAGACTACGGCGAAAATAAGGGCAACGCAAATAGCGTTGCCCTTATTTTCGCCGTAGTCTACGTAATCTTTACGTAGACTACAGCGACCAAATAAGGAACACGAATGGCGGCTCCCTATGGGGGCCGCCATTAGCATACGCACTTTTTTTTTTTTAAGTCACCCGTGATAGGCTACGTGACGATTGACGTAGCCTATCACGGCTGACTTTGCAAATCTAGCCGTGATAGGCTACGTTAATCGTCACGTAGCCTATCACGGGGGCGTTTTGTTTTTTTTTACTTTTATTGGAATGGCGGTGGCGGCAGCCAGTCGAAAGACCGGCTGCCGCCTCTGCCCCTATCGAAGACCTGACGAACCGCCGCCGGGACCCACCGCCGGGAGGGACATTCGGGAAAGGTAAGTCCCGTCCCGGGGGGGTGTGGGGTGCAGGGGTTGCGGAGAATTTCTCCCCAAAACTACTTCGGGGGGCTGAACACGTTGGCACTCGGCCCCCTGAAGTTTCGGGGAGAAATTCTCCCCCATCCCTACCACCCTCTTTCTCTGACCACCAATAGTTTGGTTGTTTCCTTGCTTTCCTGCAGGTTTTTCACCATTCTAAAAGGTTGAAATGCCTCTCCTACCACTAAAAGATAGATAACCCATTAGCAGTGGCAGTAGCACAGCTTTTTTTCTTTTTCCCTAAGTTGGAAATGGTAGTTGTTCGTGCTGTTGAAAGAGACAGTAACAGCAACTGTGCTTGGCCACCATTTTGTATCATCAACAATGCCCTGCACCTAGCATCATTCTGAGGCATTATGGCAGGGACATTGTGTCTGCCCCCTCCCCAAGTATGGAGAATATTTTGAGAAAATTCTGCAAAATTGTTTTTTTCTAGGGGAGTAAGGAAAAGAAAAATCTCAGCTTTTACTAGAAAATGTCTTCTGAGAAATTTTAGTTCACTTCTAATTACATAGCTTGGGACTGCAATACCTGATGGAATGCCGCTCCTGACATGATGAACCTACCTGGACACTATGATCAACATCTGAGTGCCTCCTCTGAGGAAGACTTGGGAGATGGCAACAAGGGAAAGGGCCTTCTCAGTGATGGCCCCCCAACTGTGGAATGAGATCCTCACTGAGGTCTGCCTGGTGCCAACACTGTCATCTTTTTGGCACCAGGTTAAGACTGCCCTCTACTCCCAGACATTTAATGGCATATGACAGGGCACCTATGTCAGCTGTCTTGAACAGGTCTGTTATTGAAATTGTTAATTGGTTTTTTTTTAGCTATTTATATTGTTTTAATTTTTTACTTTAAAACATTTTAGGTGATATTTTATTATAATATTGTATTATGTAATGTTGTATAATGTTCACAATGTTCTAATGTGTGTGTGTTTGTGTGAATTGTTGGAAACTGCCCAGAAAGCCTCGGCTATTGGGTGGTATAGATATGAAAATAATAATAATAATAATAATAATAATAATAATAATAAAAACTAACACTCCCAAATCATGCAACAATATTTAATACAGGGACACAATTCAGTGGAAATGGTGGGAGAAAAGTTTTCTCTGTGTTTGAGCCAACATGTGATTATTTTTCCTCAGAGAAGCACCAGCCCACTCACAGCTACAAATTAATTGGCTATTGTTATACATAATTTAATGAGCTTATGTAATAGAGATGAGTGCCAAAGGCCCAAATCCTTGCATGCATGTGTGTGTGTGAGCGTGTGTGTGTGTGAGAGAGACCTGTACTGATAACATTCGCATATTTAGGCTGTGTAAAAAAGTAACCACAACAGATACTCATAAAATACATTACTTTATTGCAGTTCAGTTCCAAATCCAAACATATATTCAATAACCCTTTCTGAGGAGGCAGAAAGCCCCAGATTGCCCTTTTGAAGTCTCTACGTGCAACTCCACTAAGTCCCTTAGTGCAACTGCAGCAGAGCTGGCTAATGGTTGGGAAGAAGGAGCTAGATGTGATAAGTGCTTTAGAAGCAGGTGGTGTCTGCCAAGGGAACCTAAGTTTAAACAGACCTTTCTCCTGTACATCCATGTTTATTTTTTTCCTCCAAATCTACAATCCAGTGACTCCAGTGTGCCTGCAGGAGGCTCCTCTGTCTATATGGAGTTTCCTGGACTCTCCCCATTGCTATTCCTTCTCTACTACATCTGGGCACACAACAGAAAATGCCTATTCCTGCATCCTATATGAATATGAGCTTCCTATAGACTTTTAGTGCCTCACAGCAGAATACATCTCCATCTACCATATATCATCACATCACTATTTCTTGTGGATAATTGCAGCCCTATTTTTAGAATCTATGTATTACAGTAATCAGCTCTACCATATGTGATTAAACCATCTGTTACTCCTAACTTCTTTACTTTCTTTTACCCTTTGGATATTCCCCCCACCCCCAAGGCTGTCACTTCTGTTAATTTCAGTTATGGGCATGGCTATGCTGTGCCTTATTGGTAAATCAGTATTATTATTATTCCTCTCACAGGTCCATAGTGTTTCATTGACCTGAATGAACTGAATATTTCTCTCTGTATTTTCAGCAATAATAGAGGAATGTAGATAGTTCTGTTGCTGAGTTGTCATTTTTTGAAAGGAAACTAAAGGAACTGTGCCCAGTATAAGGAAAACAAAGTATCTTCTGTGAAGTGACCATTAAAAGGCACCCTAATGAGGGTTCAATTGTTAGGAAGAGAAGAGGTGATATTGATGATATTGATTATTAATCACCAGTACCTGGCACATAATGTAGGTAAAATTGTCTCTGAAAATAAAGGTTGCACTTTTGACCAGCATAGCCAGTATGCAATAACAAACCTTTTAAAGCAGTATTAAAGCTATGAAAGCACTCCATGTGATTCAGGTTCTAAATTGCACAGAGAACCTTCACAGTTAGAGGAGGCTCCTCTCTGCAGAGAGTCGCCCTCTACACATGATCTGACTTGGATTCCTGCGTTGAGCAGGGGGTTGGACTCAGTGGCCTTGTAGGCCCCTTCCAACCCTACTATTATTCTATGATTCATGGAGGGTGATGAGGAAGGCAGTGGAGGGGGACTGCCCTAATATGCTCACCCCCCCTCTCCTTCCATGAACAGATTACACCTAGGATCTCCACTGTGGTGTCCATGGCCATTAATGTGCCCACTGACACTGCTCTTGGTATCCAACACTTCTCTTGGTGCCCCTCCTGACTTTTATTTTATTTGTAAAGGTTTTTTCTAATTAAAAAGAATTAACTGGGCGGCTGGTTTGCTGCAAACTGAAGCATCATCCTCCAGAGTAAGAATTCCTCTGGCCCTCCTGTCTCTGAGCTTCAATGGTTTGCTTTCTGTAAAATGACTGTTGGAGCAGAAAAATGTGGGTTCAAAAGCATGGTTGTGTGTACTGGAGCTTAGACCCCTTGTACATGGGGTTTTTTTTTTGGCAAGTTACTTTATTTAGTCTAACGCATTTGCTTTCTGGGAAATGGGTGTTCTGTGACCAGCCACACCCACTGTGGCGCTCCTGCCCCTTCCCAGTGAGAGCACCCCTTCTCTCAGGCCTTTCTCTCTCCAAGCAGGAAGCACCTTCCTCACAGCATCACACTGCCAGCAGGACCTTTCAGGCTCAGGTCCAACCCTTTACACTGTCCTCAAGCTGTGAGGACACACTTATTTATATTTTCACCTGTATTGTTTCCTTTATTACCTTCCCTTCATGTAGCCAAGAGCAGAAGATGTAGGGTCTGGTTAAACAAATATACCTTATTTGTTTAACATCAAATAAGTTGTTGAACACTAAATAAGCAAAGGTATGTTCTCTCATAAACCATACAGCAGATCACACTCTCAAATCAAACACTTCACAGTCAACACAGACCCCTCCCCACCCTCTAAGTTCTCAGTCCTAAAATCCAATCTATATCCCTGTCTGACTCACACAGCACAGCACGCATTTTATATAGCACACACACACTTCACTCCCCCTCTCACTCAGTCAGCCAATCATCTCACATATGCAAATCCACCATTCTTCCTGCCATTCATCCCATTCTCACCCTAGGGATACACAGAATAAACATAGACTTATAACAGGAATACATTATTATACTTACAAACGCCACACATATATATATATATATATAGAGAGAGAGAGAGAGAGTCACACCCACCACAGCAGAGATTTTGTGAATAGACAACCCCACCATGGCAGCCATTTTGTGAGATGGCACCCATCATGGCACCCATGGCCCACTCTCAACATTCAACATCTTTGTCCCTTGAGGCTCAAGTGGCACAGAGTGCCTTCTACCAACTTCAGTTGATGGCCCAGCTATGCCCCTATCTGGACAGGGATAACCTGGCTTCAGTTGTCTATGCTCTGGTATTCTCCAGGTTAGATTACTGCAATGCACTCTACGTGGAGCTACCTTTGAAGACATTCAGAAGCTGCAGCTCATGCAAAATGCAGCAGCCAGATTGCTAACAGGGACCAGAAGGTCTGAACATATAAGACCAACTCTGGCGTGCTTGCACTGGCTGCCTATATGCTTCTGAGCTCAATTCAAGGTGCTGGTTTTAACCTAAAAAGCCCTATACAGCTTGAGACCACAATACCTGATGGAGTGCCTCTCCAGAAAGGAACCTACCTGTACTCTACACTCAGCATCTAAGGCCCTCCTCTGAGTACCTCCTCCAAGGCAAGCTTTGAAGGCAGTAACAAGGGAGAAGGCCGTCTCAGTGGTTGCCCCCCATCTGTGGAATAACCTCCCTGATGAGGTCTGCCTGGCAACAACATTATTATCTTTTAGGCGCTAGGTTAAGACCTATCTCTTTTCCCAGGAATTTGGCAGCACATTATGAGTTTTAATTAGGGGTGTACGAAACCCCGCTTACCTGGCTCTGCTGGGGTCCACAGTTGGGGGGAGGCGATCCATCCCCCCCCCCGGAATCCTGCCCAGCTGGCTTCACTTCATGGATAGTCTGCGGAGCCACCAGCCAGGCCAACCCCGCAGCGGGGCCTCCAGCCGCTGCCAGGCTGCTACGGATGCAACTGGCGACCTGCGTAGGGGACACCATTTGCGTCCCTATGCTAGCCCATGATAGGCTATGTAAATATTTACGTAGCCTATCATGGCTAAAGCAGGAAAGCAAATGGCATCCCCTACGCCATTTGCGTCCCTGCTTTAGCCGTGATAGGCTATGTAAATACTTACATAGCCTATCACAGCTAAAGCGGGGATGCAAATGGCATAGGGGATGCCATTTGCGTCCCTGCTTCTGCCGTGATAGGCTACGTAAGTATTTATGTAGCCTATCATGGCAAAAGGCAGCTACGTAAATGGCAGCAGCTACTGCGGAGAAGCAAATGGCATCCCTGCATTAGCCGTGATAGGCTACGTAAATACTTACGTAGCCTATCACTGCATTCCTGGGGAGGCGAATGGCGGCCGCCGAAGCGGCCGCCATTCGAGGAGCACCCACCAGCTAACGGCACCAGGTAGGCTCCATTTCGTGCGTGTTTCGCGCGTGTTTCACGGGGGGGGGCTTCGCTTTGCCACCGATTCTGGAGGCCCAAATGCGCTGGCATTCTGCCTCACTGGGATCCATGGTGGAATTCTCCGCCATCCCTAGTTTTAATCAGTCCTGGATGTGTCTTTAGTTATCACTGATCATTCAATGCTGCTTTTAGTATGTTGTTTGTGTATATTGACTGTGGACTTTCATGTGCTTTTTTGTAAATGGCTTTTAAATTTTTTATATTGTATTTAATGTTTTAACTACTGTAAATTGCCCAGAGAGCTTCGGCTATGGGGCAGTATAGAAATGCAATAAATAAATAAATAAATAATAAACATTCCAACTGTGCCCACTAACCCCAAACACCTGGGGAACGCTTGAGGAGTTCTTTACATGCTTGAGGAGAGCTTCTATCTTGTGGCACTGTATTCAGCTCGTGATAACTATACTATATCGCACTTGTTGCAATGAAGCCTCTGACCTTGGTTGGCTATGGTGGTGTGGTGCAAAAATATATGGAATATTTTTGAGCATGCCAAGCACTCTGGGAACAAAGCTATTAGAATGGTGCCAGTGCAGTATCTGTGATCTGTCTAGGGATGTCAGAGAATTCCGCCACGGATCTCGGTGAGGCCGAATGCCAGCGCATTCGGCCCCCCGAACTCCGTGGTGAAACGGCCTGCCCCCTGCCCCCGCGTGGATTCCCCCCAGGATGAGACTCACCTGGGGCAGATCTTCCGGGCAGCTGCCGCCACCACCATTTCCAGGCTTCCCTTGTGTAAAAAAAAAAAAATAAGACGTTATAGTAGGGATGTATGAAGGACACTTACCTTTTAACGAAATTTGATTTGAGCGGGGGGAGGCGCTCTGTCCCTCCCCCCGAAATTCTGGCCAGGGGGGAGGCGCTCCGTCCCTCCCCCCCAAATCCTGGCCGGCCGGGTCTGCAAATGGCGGCGGCCATAGCTGCCGCCGTTTGCGTCCTTGCAGTCAGCCGTGATAGGCTACGTAAATGTTTACGTAGCTATCACGGCTGACTAAAAAGAAAACTGCGTATGCAAATGGCGGCGCCCATGGGCGCCACCATTTGCGTTCCTTATTTTGGCACGTCTAGTCTACGTAAACATTTACATAGACTACGGTGAAAATAAGGGGAACGCAAATAGCGTAGACGCTACGCTATTTGCGTTCCCTTTATATTCGCCATAGTCTACGTAAAAGTTTACGTAGACTAAGACGGCAAAAATAAGGAATGCAAATGGCGGCACCCATGGGCGCCGCCATTTGCGTACACGCATTTTTTTCTTTTTCTTTTAAATCAGCCATGATAGGCTACGTAAACATTTACGTAGCCTATCACGGTATTTTTTAAAAATCTAGCTGTGATAGGCTACGTAAATCTTTATGTAGCCTATCACATTCTGTTTTTGTTTTTTTGTTTTTTTACTGGAAATGGCAGTGGCAGCAGCCGGTCGGTAGACCGGCGGCCGCAGCTGCTGCTGCCAAACCGCCGCCGAACTGCCGCTGCAGCTGCCGCCACCAGGAAGATTCGCCCAAGGTAGGTCCCGTCCCGGGGGGGGGGACGGGGGGACAGACCGTTTTGCCACCGATTTCGGGGGGCCGAATGCACTGGCATTCGGCCTACCTGAGATTCATGGCAAAATTCTCTGACATCTCTATGTGATAGGCTACGTAAACATTTACGTAGCCTATTATGGCTAGGTTTAAAAGAAAAAAAAAGACGTGATAGGCTACGTAAATCTTTACGTAGCCTATCATGGCTAGGTGGGTAAAAAACAAAACAAAACACTGCATATGCAAATGGCGGCGTCCGCCACCATTTGCATTCCTTCTTTTTACCATCTTAATCTACGTAAATATTTATGTAGACTATGACGGCGAAAATAAAGGGGAATGCAAATAGCGTAGCGGGCGCTATTTGCGTCCCCTTTTGATTCACCATTTTAGCCTACATAAAGATTTACGTAGATTTACGCCGTCATAGTCTACGTAAATATTTACGTAGATTAAGATGGCCAAAAAGAAGGAACTCAAATGGCAGTGGCCATAGCCGCCGCCATTTGCGTACGCTTTTGTTATTGTTGTTGATGTTGTTTGTTTTACCCAGAGCCCTCCTCGGCCGGAAATCCAGCTGCGTACGGCTGTGGCCTGGCCGGGCTGGGCCTGGCCGGCTGCTCTGTGGAGCTGCCACGGAGCACAGCCGGCCGTTCGAGGATTCCGGGGGGAAGAACGGAGCCTCCCCCCCCACTATCAACATAATCCGCGAAAGGTAAGTCACTTTCGTACATCCCTAGATCTGTCTGGGTGGGATTAAAACTTCACATAGGATTTAAGAACAGGAGCAGCCCTGTAGGATAGGCTGAGGACTGGGAAGATGTCCTTGGCACCAAGGAAGCTAAGACTCAAGGAGCCCAGAGGCAGGGTGGCTGAAGTAACCATGTAAAGTAGGCCCAACTAGGTTAAGAAGAAAGGAACCTGTGGAAAGGGAAGATGAAGGAAAAGGAGAGCTGAGGGAAAGGGCAGAGGAGGCACTGATTTAGGAAAGTAGGTGTTAATGAGACTGGGGTGGAGAAACCTCACAAAGTTTAAGACAGGAGGGGTGTGTGTGATGGTATGGGAGGGAGAAAGTAGTACCAGTCTTCCTAAAGGGAACAGGGCAAAATAGGCAGTGAGTTTAAAAGGACCTGTGGACACAATGGATGGCAGAGAGGCATGGATCTGAAGAGAAGGGCAGCCAAGTAGGTCTGGGGCAAAAATCTCCCAGAACACCTGGAGACAGACAAGAGGTGCACTATTGACAGGAAGGAAATGTTCAGGCAAGGGAGATTTGGCAACTGGGGGCCAGAGAACCATGGTGATACAGTGCTGCTCTTCCAAATTTGGTGGATTGCACCATATACAATCAGACACGCTGCTTTATAAACAAGCTTTTAAGTGTTACTAAAATAAAAGGCTTTTCTACACAGCTCTCTCAGGCTGTGGCCTCTCTCTCCCCAGGCCAGAGACAGAGGGTGTTGCCCTCTAACTACTTCCTGGATCCTCTCAGGAAGCACAACCCATTCAGGCTGAACCCAGTAGTTCCTTCATATTGTTTGCTAGGCCAAAGTCTAGATCCTGGCAGGAGAATGTTCCCAGTTGTTGACTGTTACTGATTTGGCAAGGGTATAAGTATCATCAAGAAACAGTGGTGGAGGGTCCAGGGACTGAATTTCAAATACTGATTTGAACTTACTTGGTGACAAGCTAAATAGAGATTTTGATGAGACTATACAGAACTATAGCCTACATTTCTATGTGTGGGTTCAATTATCTCAGTTTTCCTTTATGTATCCATTAACTTGAGCTCTAAAGTGCCAAACATTAACTAGGCTTGCAACAGCACCTCATCTTATTTTATTTATTTATTGCATTTATACCCCGCCTTTTTTCCTCTTGCAAGGAACCCAAGGCGGCTTACATGATCCTCCTCCTCTCCATTTTATCCTCACAACAACAACCCTGTGAGGTGGGTTGGGCTGAGAGTCTGTGACTGGCCCAAGGTCACCCAGTGAGCTTCCATGGCCGAGTGGGGACTAGAACCCGGATCTCCCAGCTCCTAGTCCAACACTCTTGCCACTACACCACACTGGCTCTCTTATTTTTCTTATTTTTCTCCTATTTCACAGATGGAAAAACTGAGTAACAAGTCTAATTTAACTTACCCCATGTAAATAGGTTCATAACCTTTGGTCCATACCCCTTCTCAGAATATTATTGTCTTTATATTAAACTCAATGAAGCTGTGCCAATTTATATCAGCTTAAGATCTGACTCACAAAAGCACACAGTTCCAGCTCAAAAAACCTTTTGCTCTAATCAATAGCTGATGCCAGCAGTCCTCCTATAATTAATATAAATTACAGTTGTGATTCCATTGTGGGAATTTTTGGCAATGGTGGTGGTGGGGAATTGCCAGATAGTCTGAAAAGAAAAATTAAAACCCTTTGTTTTGTATTTATATTCTTGTCAGCTCAAGTTTGGAAGATAATACATTTAAAAAAGTTTCAAATCACATTTGCAGTCAGATGAAATTGAAAAAAGGCCAGCCTATTACTGGAAGGTAATGAGTCAGAGTGATTCATGCAGCCTCTTGGTGGTTTCTGTGTGAACCAATCAAGTGAAAGGGCATGAAAGCCATTCACAAGGAAGATGAGCCTCAGCTCTCTGACTAATAAAAAAAACTAACGTCATTAAAATGCCTAAAGGTACCTCTGCATGTCTACTCAGAGGTAAGTGCCACTGAGTTCAACAGGTCTTACTCCTCAGTAAGTGAGTATAGGATTGTAGCCTATCAGAAGGGAAAGAGAGAAACTGAAAAGCAGAGTAAACTCTGTCAATACCAAACCAAACAAAATACCCATAAATTTTATACTGAGGTGCCAGATAACAAAACCCTTAAATCAATCATCAAGACACAACTGTCCAAACATTCTAATTTATGATTCCTGAAAAACAGTATAGGTAAAACACAGGAGCTACTGACAAAACAATTTCATTTTAACTTAGGACATGGAAAGTAGCTTCTATTGCTGCATGTCCTCATTCATATGCACACGTTAACTTGGGTGTGTACATGTGTAACAATGAACATCGGTCTAATGGGGCCTTTAACCAGAGGTGTGGTGTGTGAACACAGCAGATTTATGCATTGCGCTCTAGAAAAAGGGTGAATAGCTACTTCTAAAATGGGGAAATTAGTTCAAAGCTCATTCAAGTCCAAAAGCATAGAAATTATTTTTACAGATTTTGTTTTTCACAAACACATGAACACCCATTACGGAGGAGAAAAGTGGCTTGGTTTGTATACCAGCCCTCTAGCACATGGACCAGTATGCTGGTTAAAATAGGCCTAACTAAGAGAAAGACAATGATTGGGGAAATTAACATTTGCAAAATGTGGTGGTGCTATGAAAATGGCAATAAGTATAAGTTGGTGCTATGAAAATCCGGGGATTGGGAGGCTATTTATGTACATGCCAAAGGAGCTTGGGTTCTGGTGACAATGTTGGGCTGCACGGGTGCAAATGTATAGATTCAGGAAAGGAAGCAGAGCATAAGTGGTTATAATTAGGGATGTCTGCTGTTTGAAAATCTGGCCCCTTCTGGGCCTGATGGATGCCTGCTCCTTGCTCAGCTCAGCTTGCATTTGCAAGCCGAGCCACAGGCTTTCCCCAAAATCCAGGAACATCCCCCCCCATTTTTTCCCTCAAAAATAGGAAGTTGCACAAATCGCAACTACAATTTGTGCAGTTTGCACAAATTGCGGCCACTATTTGCATAATTTTTGCACAACTGCAATTTGCACAAATTACTCAAATTATGGCTGCAATTTGCGCAAAACCCAAAAAATCCACGAGCTGGCCCGACTTGATGCAGATTGAGTCAGGCCAGCTCGCGGGAAGTGAGGGGGGCTGAGCTAATGAAAGCTCAGCAGACCCCACCACCAGGATAGATTCCTCCAACATCCCTAGTTATATGACTTCAGAATAAGATAAATCAGAAGACTTCACTTCTTGCTTGGTTGCAAATAGTTAGAAAAATGCAGTGGGCACAGATTACCCATGGGTTTCTCGGCTTCTGGTTGTGAATTCAAAAATGGGTTGTTTAGACACTCTTGAGTACTATGTTGCCTAGAAAGTTCTGAAGGCTGATAAATCCAAAGGTTTTGGTACAGTTAGTACTCACTAGTTGTACCAGGTGGGTGGCATGTGTTTGCAATGCATTAGCTCTCATGTTTTATTGATACTGCTTTGTATTTGTGCAGAAGATGTTTCTGGTCCTGTTGATCTGGAGAAGATCATGTAGCATTTTCAGCCCCCTCTCCTCCACATATTATATCCCCAGTCTGCCCACATCTGACTTGTACAAGGCTTTGGATGTAGTGACAGCAACTAAAGGTGCAATCCTATGCATGTTTAGAAGGGAATGGCTGGCTGGGGAATGCTGTAAGCTGTAGGACTTTTTTCTTTCTAAACATATATAGGATTGTGCCCAAAATTGTATTGCCCTAAATCTGTCACCAGTGCAATATTCTAGAATGTTTTGCTGCCACAGTGCAACGCCGCTGCTGTTGACATGCACAGATACAATTCGCCTGTATCTGAACCTATGCACTGATGCTTTGCAAAGCATCAAGCCCTTTGTCAGCAAGTCTAAAGTTGGCTTCAGTCTTTATGAAGAAGCAGAAAGACCATTTACTTACTTGTGGTTCTTCTGATGTAACCTGCAGAGAGATGTATCTACATCATGAATCATCTAGCCATTCAAAGTGAATGCATGCCACTCATGTAGTTGATCTTGCTGCTTTGTCATCATATGTGAAGAAGGATTGACCTAGTGTGTCTGTCTATGAGTTACATCCATTGGGAAAGTAAATCATATCTGCTATGTCCCCTATATGCCAGTGTTTGTCCTGCAAAAGGATTCAAAGCTCAGTCTGTAGCAAGCATTGGAGCCTATAGCTATAGCTGCCCCCTGCTTGCTGTGCTATGGTGGTCTACACTGAAGAAGGTGCTGTCTTCTCTGCCCACCTGCCTGGTTGTGTGTTATGTGTGTACTGGCTAGGTTACACCATTGGGCCATTCCATTGCCATGCATCCCAAGGGACCTCATAGGTGGTATGCATCAATGGAGTTGCCAGGGATACTGTTGTCATGTCTGTTGGTATTACTGTATTGTCTCTTGTTTTTGCAGCTATGGTTGTGCTGTTGCCTCTGCTGCTGTGAATGGCTAGGATTATGTACACATTATGGCAGCATGAGCCCTGGTGTAACAGCTACTGATGCAGACTTGCTTTTCTTTTCTCTGTCCTCATCTACTGATCCATGCTGGCTGGGAAATGCAGGGAATTGTAGGACTTATTTCCATCTAAAATGCATAGGATTGTGCCTTTAGTCACCCTTTCCCCCTGAACTTAAAAACCCCATACACAAGTCTTTCCTTGCACAAAAGGTGCTCCAGCCTCCAGCATCTGATCAACATATTATGAAATCAGACCAGAAAAGAACCTGTTTTCAGATCTCTCTCTCTCTCTCTCTCTCTCCCTCTCTCTCTCTCTCTCTCTAATTGTAATACACAGTACATCAAATGAAGGAAAGGATCTGAATGCCAGTTCCCACAAGGAACCACCTATTCATGTTTCTTCAGAAGTATATATTTTGTTGAGCAAGTAGAGAAAAAATATGTGAAGCACTGATTTTTGCCCATTCAAAGTAACCCACCTTATATGTGAGTTTCTATGCTGTGGGGTATTGCTGGGCATGTTTGCCTTGAGTGCAGTACACTTGATGTACATGATTCTATAAATAAATAAATGCCAGTAATTAGAGCTTCCTTATAGGAGAAAGGAAGAAGAACTTGACCAACAAAAATATCAAGCAAAATGTTACTGAACCTTTACCCTAGTCAAACATTATATTTTGAAATATTCTTGAACTGACAGATCTATTTGTTATATATTTGCATAGTTGAAATGTTAACAGTCTATTTCTTAATCCTACTCTCTTAGAGCAAATTTGGTGGTACTATGAAAGAAACCCACAATTCACCAGAGTTGCCATTTCAGCTCCATTCCGGTTTGCAGGTATTATGCCCAGGCAGACTTCAATTTCTTTATTTTAGCTTAGGCTTGACCTCCCCTGAGGCTCTGATTCAAGCTATAAAATCAGCAAAGCAAATCATATGATAAGTCAGGTTTAATAGATGCTAGGGCATAATCCAGATGGTCAGGAATGCCAAGGCTCAAGAATTCAGAAGAGAAATGAAACACAGATGTCACAAACGTATGAGCTGGCAAGTATACAAAACAGGCAGGATGACCAAGAGCAGCAATTCAGAAATATTACCAGACAAGGACACTTACAGGGGTGATGATCATGGAGAACATTTGATACAGTAAGGAAAAGGGTCTCCCTAGAATCCAGGCAAGATCTTTCAGTCTCAGAAGAACTGGGAGCACAAGTGCTTCAGAAACAATATTGCAGAAGAGCCTCCCTGTTGAATAAGCAACCAATGATTGATCCACCTCTAGTATTTGTACTACAAGAAGTCAATGAAATCTCATAGCTTGAAGAGTGCACTGTTGTAGTCCATGTTTAGTCTCTATAGCTCCAAGGGCTGAGTTGATACTGCAGAGTTATAGGGATCAGTTTAAGGCCTCCATCCCTTAATATCAAGCAAGAAACAAGATTGGATTCTTCTTTAATAACTCTCCGATGCCTTCAGTGTTGCCAGAAATATTTGCAGCAGGGAGAGCACTAGGCAGTGAGAAGGTAAATTGTTCCCACTTCTATGTTAACCTTTCTTTCCCCAAGAGCTTCAGAAATTAATGAAGACATCAAAGGAAGCCCCAGAATAGACCAGGGCTTGGGAAAGTTCAGTTGTAAGTGAAAGATGATGAACTGAAAAGGTAATTTGTTTTTTTAAAAAATGTGAATTCTTTTCTCCCCCTGCACTCAGAAATACTAGAGAGCTGGAGAACTAGGGAGCCTTATTGGTTGCCTTAACAACAAATTGTTGTAAAACTTCCATAATACAATTTTTCAAACTATGCTTTCTTTTTTCAGTTAAAAAAAGACTGTATCTGTAAAGCAAACAGTAGAAATCATATTTATCTTGGGATATGACCTAATATAGGAAAAAAAAACCCCATAAATATTTATTATTGCATTAATGCAAAGGCTAGGAGGATTCTGGCAGGAAACCATGTAGAGTTGTACATTGCATACACAGAGGACAACACATTAGTATCTGTATGCCAAGTTTTCTCATATTCTCCCTCTTTCACTCTCCATGAAAACCAATTACATTTTGAATTACTAAGATTCCCTTACACTTGGTTTGTTGAGTAATAAATGCCCACTTAGTTCAAGCTATAATATACATGTGTATGATACTATGGGGAAAGCAAAGGAGAAGTGTCAATTAGGGCATTTTTAAACTGCCCTAGGGACTACTGGCTTAACACTAATTGATGACCTAGTATAAGCAATATTCCATAAAAAAAAAATTATCATCTTTTCTGACTCCCCAAAGCCTTGCATAATGTAGCATGATTACCACAGTGATGGATATTGCCAAATGGGCATCCCACGGAGGAGGAGGAGGAGGAGGAGGAGGAGGAGGGAGAATATGCATACAGTGAAAATGTTTCCTTTCTATTCTTAGGTTTGGATATTATGAACTCATGTTGAGTGGGGGACAGCAAAATCATAGAACAGTAGGGTTGGAAGGGACCTATAAGACCATCAACCCCCTGCTCACTGCAGGAATCTAAGTCAAAGCATCCCTGACAGATGGCTGTCCAGCTTCATCTTGAATGCCTGCAGTGTGGGAGAGCCCACCACCTCCCTAGGTAATTGGTTCCATTGTCATATTGCTCTAACAGTCAGGACATTTTTCCCTGATGTTCAGCCAGAATCTGACTTCCTGTAACTTGAGCCCATTATCCCATGCCCTGCGCTCTGGGATGATCGAGAAGAGATCCTGGCCTTCCTCTGTGTGACAGCCTTTCAAGTACTTGACAAGCACTATCATATCTCCCCCCAGTCTCCCCTCAGATGGTGGAACCTATAATAGTTCACAAAGACTAAATGGTTGTTGTGCTGCCTTGATAATGGAACCCCATCTGCCAAGCACAGTTAGCATGCTCTTAGAGGATCTCTTATCAAGATGACAATGTTGTTACTATTTTTCTCCTGCTTTGCTGAAAAGGCACTCAAAGTGGCTTCTTAAAATACAGTGAAATGAAAAATAAAAAGACAATTGAAAACAAGGAGCCAGCAGCACTCTATTTCACTTGCTATTTTATGGCCACCACCAAAAGCGCCCTGTCTCCTGTAGCCACTATTTGATATCTTGCAATGATGGGATGGAAACCAGGATCCCTGAGATTATCTTATGAACTGGTAGGTTCACATGTGAGAAGGACATGGTAGATAATCAATTTTGAAAAGTGGGAGATATATAATTTTTTTTTACCATTTTCTGCTTTATTTCTTTTGGTATTGCTAGGGAAAGAAGGAAACCCCATCTTTTAATTTGTTCTGCAAGAAGCTCATTAGTTATAGTGTATGGAGTTGCAGCATAAGGCACAGATTTAGCACTACCTGAGGTAACTTTATTCTTTACATGCTGCATTTTTTACCACAACATGTCCTCATGGACCAGGGTGACATGACAAAGATCATTCCGCCATGTCTTTCTTAGAAATGTAGCCTTATACAGAAAAATCAAGATAGAAAATGGAAAATTCAGTGTTAGGTTTCAGTGGCTGGATTTTCAGTGGTTTGCTCTGGATTAGATTGCTCTTGGTTGTTGGGGGTTGTAGCTGACTGTCAGCCGGCTCCTGCCCCTAGCCATGACACTCATTAGCCACAAGTGATAGAACATCTCCCATATGCCATGCAGTTCAGCTGCTGCTGCTACAACAACCAGCCTCATGCACAGCAGCTGTGCCACTTCTCACCTGACACAGAATTTGGAGCTGATGGCAGATACTGGAATGAAGGCTGGTAAAGAAGGTTAAAAAAGAGGGAGGTACTTCCAGCCCTCTAAGGCTAAAGTGCCCTTCCTCTTCCAGGGCAGGCCAGGAAGACAAAAGACAGCAGCTGGGGAAAGCTGGACACAGGCCTGTAGATAGCCTGGTACAGGGAACCGACATGGCGAATCTCTCCTAGAGCCACACAGGGCAGTAGCAACACCCTGGAAAATCTGCAGGTCCCACCTTTGTTGTAATCTCCACCAGGCAAGATGAGAGCTAAGCAGACACAAATGAAGCAAGTGCCATCTGATAGATTCATGGACCTCAAGAAGAAACATTGATGACACCCCTGTATCATCACCTTCTTTTTATGTAATCTTCAGGGCAAGTGAAGAAACTGCCCTCCCAACTTCTTCTGTTACTCCCTTCCAGTTATTAAATCCACAGAAGAATCAAAGGGAATTGTCATATTATGGTGATGGTCTTCTATGGTATGGATCACGAACAAGTGGCTCTCTAGATGTTGTTAGACTGCAACTCTCAGCCCTAGCCAGCAAAGCCAATGGTGAAGAATAATGGGATTTGTGGTCCAACAACAACTCCCATTTTCCCTATCCCTGTTCTATGAACACGTATAGTCCAAAAGATACATTTGGCTTTATTTCATCTTATCATAATTTTATCTTGTAAGCTGCTTTGGGATTTTAAAAAAAAATGAAAATGAAAAGAAGTATAGGAAGTCTCTGAAATCAATAAACTCAACCTTGGTCCCACAATGAAGAGACGTATGCAGATGCATCCTGGGTAAAACTACCACAAACATACACATTCAATTTTTGGAATAATTTTTTTTTTAAAAAAAATACTGTATGTATTTGTTTGTCTTCTTGTTTATGTATTCATTGATTCTAGGAATTGAAAATGCAAGGAAACAAGGTCCGGTGAACATTCCTGAGCCTGTGTTACTTCGCATTCACCAAGGTACTTCTGGTTATCCTCTTGCCATCCTCCTTACTGAAAATTGCAGCAAAGAAGCTGTTCCTACTCTCCAGATCATGTCCTGGGAAGAACTATTTCAGGCTCCTTTATTCCCTTGAAGAGGCTGAAAGAAGAGGAGAACGCAAGTCTAGAGCACTGAGATGAGACTAGCAATGGGGGAGAATTTCATTCAGTCTGCATTGTTAAGTGAATCAGCCTCATTCACACTTCTCAGAGCAATATTGGAATGCAGTTATCCTTTGGACTGCGCACTTCTCTGAATTTTGTAATTCAGTTCTCAGCTCAACCATGTGTATATTAGGGGAAAATGTAAATAAAAACACATATTTTAAGCAAAAATTGTGAATGAAAATAAATGAATTTTCGTGCTTTATTTTTTTTTTAGGGAACGAACGAATATGGAAAGATGAGAGAACTGACTTATGATTGAACACATGTGAAACTGACATGGAGTGTATACTGACTCACTCATTTCTTAATGAGAGATACTGATTTGGTGGCTAAATGATGGGAAAGCCAAGAGAATTAGCTATCCCGGGACAAGCTTGTTTGATTGAATTGGGAACATTATTAATAATTAGAACTATCTTTAAAATTAGAACTGCCTGTTTCATTGAACTGGAAACATTATGAACAAATTAGACTGTCTTATTAACAGTGGGAACTGTCTTGTAAATGGAAACAGAAAACAGATTTTTTTTTTAATGGCTTTCGGGCATCAGCAATTTTGTTAAATCGTTAATTGTTTTCCTTTCCTCATGCTGCAGGGTGGAACTCACAAAAACAGTGCATATTAAAAACAAGCCTCTCAATGAAAAAGCACCAATTTTTTTTTTTAAGGAATATATTTTTGCTCAAGAAAATTAAGAGTTATTTTGTTCCCAGTCTGATATTTCAAGATGGACTGATCTTTCAATATCGACAGATATTAAGGGTATAGAAACATGGGAGGGTTTTGTTCAATCCATAGCAATTAATGAACTGCTTCCTAGGACTTAAAAGTAAATCATGTATGAGAGCATGGCTGTCTGCGTAACAGCAACTGCTACAAATGAGGAGAAGAGCAGCTGCCAAATGAACTGATCTTTTTTGTTTTGTTTTCTTAAAGAAGATATATTGCAATCTCATCTTTCGCTAGCATAGAATTGATACAATAACCTCGTTTATTCCCTTTAACTCCCTCATAAGAAAACAGAAAGGAAGCAAAAGTTAAGGGCAAATGTACAGACATGAAAATGCAGTAATGTTTATTCTCAGTGTCATCTCCAGGTTTAAGAGGACCCTTGGGCAAGGCACCCTCAATGGGCCCCTTCCCTCAGTGAATCTGCCTTCTCACCACCACTGCCATCTTTCTCATCATAGCTACCACTTGCTTGCTTGCCAGGCAGAGAGCCAGTGAGCAAGTAGGCAGTGAAATTCATTTTGGCTCACGCCTGTTTTAGTTTTTGATAGGGCTGTGCAGGGACCCCCTGACCCACTTCAGATGCCAATTCAGAACTTCCAAATCGGCCCTGACCTGCCTCGGCCCAAAATGAGCTTCACTGCCTGCTTGCTCACTGGCTCTCTGCCTGGCAAGCAAGCAAGTTGTAGCAATGATGAGAAGGAAGATGAGGAGCAATCGGAGCAGATGACAATGGTGGTGAGAAGGTAGATTCACTGAGGGAAGGGGCCCATTGCGGGTGCCTTGCCCCAGGGTCTTCTAAAATCTGGAGCTGACACTGAGAATAAACATTATTGAATTTTCTTGTCTGTACATTTGCCCTTAACTTTCCCCTGTAATGTTGCGTAGATGGCCCCTTTATGGCCGCAATCTACGCAACATTTAATTATTGGAAGAAGAAGAAGAAGAAGAAGAAGAAGAAGAAGAAGAAGAAGAAGAGTTCCATTTTAGAGGAAAATGGTGACTCCCTCCAAGATGGCAATGGCTGTGGGCACTCCCCACAGGTCCAGGTAAGGAGCAGGGCGCTTGCATGGCTGGACGGGTGGCTAGACAGTTCGGGCCAAAGTGCCCCCAAACACCTCGGATCAATCCAACCTGTTTCAAGACACTTTGGCCTGACCCTGACCTGCTCCAGAACTGGAGCATTTTGTTTCTAATCACCCTAGTTCATTTTGGGATTCAGACTGAAGCAATGCACATCCCTAGTTTTTTAATCTTTTTTTTCAGCTCATTCAAACAGGGAAAGTGCACATTTCTGTACATATTTTTCAAAACTGCTCAAAACTTTTGACTTACATTCAAAAATGCATATTTTTTAAAGTGCATTTCAATGTGTGCAATTTTTTTAATAGACATTTTTCAAATATCCTTGCAAATTCAAGAATGTGCAAATATTTCTTGGAAAAAGTGCTCCATTCACGTTGTGAACAGGCCATATTTGCAAGATTTGCAAAGAGAAATGAAATTCTTGAACTCTCAATCACTTTACTTGGCTGTTTTAGTAGCTTCTGTGATGTTGTTGATAGAACACAGGAAGCTGCCTAATACCGAGTGAGACCATTGGTCCATCAAGATCAGTATTGTCTACACTGACTGGCAGTTGCTCTCCAGGGTTTCAGACTGCAGTCTTTCCCAGCCTTAACTGGAGATGTTAGGGATTAAACCTGGGACCTTTCACATGGAAAGCATATGATCTACCACTGAGCTATGGTCCTGGTGGCAGCATATCTGTCACCACCTTCCCTTCCCTGTTTGCAGGAGCTGTGGGTGTGGTGTCAGAGACAGCAGGTACTTCCTCCCTCCTGCCCACTGTCCCTGCCATATCTGTCACTGCAACAGCAGCAATCCAATGCCAGTGAAGGAATGGAGGGTGGAAGGGAAGGAAAGACTACCTAGTACCTCTGCCATTACTGTTGCCAACCCTTAACACTCAGTGAAGCCTAGGGGAAAGGGAGGAAAGTAAGGCTGCACATGGACCCCTCGCTCCGCTTTAGATGCCACTTTGGATCTTCTGAAATGGCCCTGCTCCACTTCAGACTGATTTGGACCCCCTCCACTTTGACTCAGATCCGTATCCGAAGCGAGATTTGGATTTCCAGACCACTCGTTTGGGGTGTTTCCCCATTGTCTTGCACAGGAAAGCACAAATGGCCATAATTTTTCAGTTTTTATGATACATGCATGTAATTTGGGAAACTCTCTGCCCCCCTGGAGGGGACTCCACCTGCCAAATTTCAGACAGTTTGGCCCAGTGGTTATTGTGCTAGGCAGAGTTAAAATTTGATTTTTTTCCACAAAACCTCTCAAAGCAACGAGCTATAACTTTTCACTGTTTCCACAGAAGTGCTTGAAATCTGGGCCCTGCTCAGCTCCCCCCCCCCCCCCGAGGGCATTCCACCTGCCAAATCTCAGACAGTTTAGAACACTAGGTTTTGTGCAAGGTGCAGGTAAAATGTACTGTTCTCAGAAGAGAAACTCAAACCAAACTTCATAAAGGGATAATCAGGTTAGGTGTTGAAGTGGTGAGGAGGGCACTATCCCTAAACTCTGCTGTAGTTTTCTTTGAAGTGCAAGTAACCCCTTTCACCTAGTAAGTACTACTTATTCACAGTCAATAACCTCAGGGTCTCTTTGGCTCAATTGTCTGGGAAAACACTGGCCGGTAGGCAGGAAGCAAGCAAAGACAGCAGCCCTGCCAGGTGGGCACATTGACTTGAATGAAGAGTAATGACAGTTGTCTGCTGGACTGACAGAGGTGGGAGGCAACACAACAACCCTGCCAGGAGGGCACAGCAGCACCTCGCCCACCTCTGCCCCTGCCAAGACCCCAAAGATGCCTCATATTGGTCTGGCTTGTTTTGCCACACAGTGGAGTATTATTGGAATAATAAGTTAATATAAATAATATGTGTTTAGTGCTGCCCACTATACTGCAATGTGGACAAATTGCTTTGCTTGACCACAACACAAGCATGCACACACACACATACACATGCAAAAGAAAAGCAAATACAGAACTACCTACAAGCAAAGAAAGGGGTTTTATTATTTAATTTATTATTATTATTAAGGAAAACATATAAAGTTCAAGAAATACAGGAGGGCTGGGGGTGGGGGTGGGGGGGATAAGATCCAGGAGTAAGTGAAGAATAGAAAAAAGAATCTTTCTGTAATTTATGATTTTTAGCATCAAGCCAGAAAAGAAACAGAGGTTCACTTCAGTGTGAAGTGGAGGGGGGAGCCAAACAATAAGGCAAGGCATGGGTAGGAAGGAATAAGAAGCTGCAATGAGTGCCAAACTTAAAAAACAAACATCACCCTCTCCCAAGTCCCAACCGACCACCTTGTGCAATGAACAATGGAACGGGGGGGGGGGAGTGAAGGAACGAGCCAAGGAGGAATATAAGAAGCTGCAATGAGTGCATGCATGCACCCCAGATCTAACCAAAAAAACACAGCCTCTCCCAACCAACCACCTCACGTAATGAACAAACGTAGCCTTTTGCCAAACTATATATACCACCCTCCTCCACTACTGTCTCTGATTGGAGACTGCTGGCTTAGGTTCAGCCCTAGAGTTCCCATTTGCCAAAGCACATTCCCTTCCACCCTCCCTCCTCCTCCCTCCTTCTCTTGTAGCAGCCATATCGGGGCTCAGACTAAGTAGCCTCATGCAGTCTCATGCTTCATGTTCTTGCTGAGCTCTTTCTCCCTTGAATATATTGTTGTAAGCTGACGAGACACAGGAATTCCTTATCTTGTCAAAGGTCATACAATTGTATATCTTGTTCTCTGCTGTTCTCTTCTGTTCTCTCCTTATCATGGCTACCCTATAACCCAGTTCTTGTATTATAAACAATAGTGCTAGGAAAAGAAATGTTGAGGACTGCAACCCCACGCGGGAGAGAGAGGAGGAGCCGTTTCATATGTGTCACAATGTCTATAAAAACAATGTGCTAATGTAAATCGGGGCTTCTGGCTCTTTGGAAATGATTCCAGCCTTAAGCCCACGCGTTAAATAAAGAATCTCTTTTTCCTTCACTCCGTGGTCTCTCTGACTCTGGGTTCTGCAACATAAATGGTGCCGTGACTCGGATGTGGCAGGCTCTGAGCCAGACAGGTGGCAGTTGCCTGCTCTTGATCGCCGCACCGGGAAGACGAGCTCGGCGCATGCCTCCCTTTCTTGGCGCCACCGACCTTTTTGTCGAGTGAATGGGAGAAAGCCTGCACCGGGATCGCCCAAACGGCAGCGAGCAGCAAGAGAACCTTGGGAAGCGGAGGAAGGAACTTGAGCCCTGCCTATATCGCAGCTGCAATTGAGTTGAAACCCACATTGGAAGCCTTCAGGAGAAAGGCAAGTATATGGGAAAAAGAGGGCCCCGCCTTTAGGGAGAAAGGCCACTGGGCAGAAAAAAAGAGGGCCCCGCCTTATGAAGAAGGTCAGTGTTGGTGGTATACGTATACAAAAGAACCTACTCCTTGCGAGTAGATGGGGGGCCTGATCACACCCCCGAGTGGGCGCCAGTACCTAGCACGCCAGTACTCAGTAAGAAGCTGAGGAAGCTGGGGAGGCCGCTTTCCGCTCTGGTAAAAAGTGGGAAAAGTGGGTGGCAGGGACATATGGATGTAATGGAGAGATTGATGATTGTGTGAGTGGCTACTGCAGTTTCTGACGCATACCGTTGACCGTCCGGGTGCCCAGGCCAGTAGCAAAGTGCGTGGTGTATAAAATCCTCTTGTGTCGGCCAGTGAGACCCCTTACTCACTGACCAATTCCCATTCCCTAATTGTGTCTGTCTTCAATTTAGGAGGGAGGCTATGGGTGGTGGGGGAAGCAAACCTTGCACCCCCTTGGGATGTATGTCAAACAAAGAAGGAAAAAGGTTTTTTTTAAAAAGATTCAGAATAGAAAGAGAAAACAGCAAAAAGCTCAAGGTCGAGCTGAGAGGGGAAAAAAAAAAAACAAGATCTGAGGCTGTTAATTAGAAAAATGTTGCAGGACAGTCTGGCTTTTTACAAAGCGTGGGAGTGTGAGAGTGTAAGGCCGAAGAAGTAGCTGTTAGCCTAGCGCACCGAGAGAGGGGGGGCAGGAAAATTGCCCACAACGTTCTGAGTTGTGCAACATCATCACCTCGCCTAATTGAGATGAAATCCCTAAGAAATGGAAACTGAAAATGAAGACCCAGAAGATGAAGGCAAAATAGAAAATAAAGGTGAAGAATCAGCCCCCAGAGCACAGGCTTAGACCCCTCTTCGAGTGAAAAGTGTGCCATAAGACTGTCCCAAAGCAGAATGAAGTGGAAAGACCACGTTGAAGATCTCTGTCAAGGTAACCGTGTTTAGCTTTGAACTGTGTTAGAATTGCATAGAACCTGTAGCTACTGACCATCGGCTATATGATTTCTGAAGAGCGTAACCATTAAGCTTTTGCCGTGGGATTCCCTGCAATGAAGAAATCTCACTGATTTAAGTGTCCAGTGTTACACTGCCTAAGTGTGTGCTGAAGAGACCGAGAAACCAGACAGCATGTTCCTGGCCAAGCCAAAACCGCGCTACTACCATGCTCCTGAAAGCTGCAATAAACTGTGTAAGCTGGGAGACCCAACCTGATTGAGAAGAAAAGAAGATATTGGAGCAACTGTCTTAAAAAACAATGAGATCTGTGTAGCTGGCTGGCTGACGCTGTCAGTGATGTTACAACTTTAAATTAAGACTGTTTTCCTGTTTGAGACCCCAGAGAAGAAAGCTGACCCGAGTTATTTGTTGCCCATGCCAAAGCAAGAATTTGGCTGCCCTGTACCTCATCGTGTCCTGTTTTGAGCTTGGGATTTACAAATACAAACAAACTGAGAAGCTTGCCTTTGAAGTCCTGCAAATCACCCCACCGCCTCCCCGAAGATTAATGGCTGCCTGAAAAATGCAAGGATAAAGCGATGCCCATCACCCCCCAGCGCCCTGAGTTTCGGCACTCAGTGTTTCAGTGCTTTCGTGTACCAGGTTAGAAGAAAAAAAAAGTAAGTTCTTAGAATGTCTGTGAGAACCTGACAGAGGTAGAATAAAATTTACAGAGGAGTTGCCCAAGTTAAAGCGTCACGGCTAGAGAGCTGAGCTGTGCCGCTCTGTTTAGACAGAGGCCTTGCTAAAAAGTTAAAGGCCCTTGTCTGTCAGAAGGGGTGTAGGGCCACACTTTCCCTTTTTAAACTGATGCAAAAGTGGAGAGCCTTTGCTGGAAACATCGCATCTTCATTGCCCAGAGCCTTCTCTGTTTGCCTCCATCATTGTCTGGGCTTTTTAGAGACACTCTGCACATGGACTAAAATTTTAAATTGTCAAAGACTTGCCATGGACAGTGCTATGAAGCTTTTGATAAACTTGAACTCTCATCGCTATGGACCGTGTGTCTGTGTTTGTAGTCAGCTCAGTGTACAGCAGGCTGAGTTTGATCTATGACTTTTAGATTTCCTTCTGCTAGAACTCATGCAGCATAGAGTTGCTGATGCAAAAATGGTGACCTAGAACTCTTTGCGTGTGTGGGTATGCCTGTCCCTTGATTTTGATGAGCCCTGAGCTTTCAGCCAGAAGACCAGTATAATTGCTGGATCTGCTCCATCATGCCTTACCATGCAAAAAGTGTTTTCCATTCATTGTGTTAAATTGCAGAAAAAGTTTGTTGTGTATATTTTATGATTTCTTAGATATCATAAAATATATGTGATATTTGCAGATTAGTGTTAGTTGCAACTCCAAATAATACTAAGTGTGGTTCCCAATGGATGACAAGGAAGAAAAGACAAAGTCAAGTAGAGAAAAGACAAAAGCAAGTAGAAAAAAAAGGAATAGAGAAAGTAGCAGACAGATAGAGAAGGAAGAAAAAAAAAGAAGAAAGAAAAGGCAAGAGGCAAAGAAAAAACATTTGTAGAAAAGAAGCGTGGCCATAGTTGCCCCCAGGGTAAATTAAAAGCAGCTGATTGTGCCTGGAGCTTATTACCTGGGGTAAAGTAGCCATAATAATGTAATAGTTCTTTAAGATGAAGAAAATGTAACTAGAAGGAGAAGAAGAGCCTATCCCAAATGTGTGTCATTGAGACTAGTGTAAGGCAGAAAGGTTTAAGTAAGTGAGTTTAACTTGAAAAAGACAAATAAAGAGACAAGGCTGGTGCATGGAGCAGAAAGTTTTATGTAAAAAGTTTGAAACATGATCTGCAATACAGGCAGATCAGCAAAGAAAAAGAAAGCAAAAGAAAGAGAAAAAATTTATCTTCCCATACTAATAAATAAAAGTGTTATCAAGCACTTTGGGAAGCGAAGTTGTTTACAGGAAGCTGTGCCTGAGAACCAAACACTTCTAGCCTATGCTGAAAATGCTTGCTAGTGTTGTGTTGCCTAATGTATAACATGTATAAAACCCATTTAGCCCAATAGCTCGTGGTTCAGAGAAGCTGTCTGATCCAACCATTAAGTACGCCTGTGTGCTGTAAGTTACCCAATAAAGTCTCCTTGTAAGTAACCCCCCCCCCCCGCTGGAATCCCAAAACACAAGTGGGGATTCCATTTAAACCCTGCTGTTAGAAGCCATGAAAGCAGGTATGAAGAAGTCAATTAATATGACCAAAGTGTCTAAAGTGCTGCCAGGTGCCACTGAGGCCTCAGAGCGCACTTGGAGCATCTTTCAAATGCCTATCGCCAGTATACCTCCCTCAACCCAGAGGCCCAAGAAGACGTGGACGAGAAGAAAAGAAGAAGACCCGGCAGAGGCAGAAGATTCTTAAAAA
This sequence comes from Heloderma suspectum, assembly GCF_057233095.1. Taxonomy (NCBI): domain Eukaryota; kingdom Metazoa; phylum Chordata; class Lepidosauria; order Squamata; family Helodermatidae; genus Heloderma; species Heloderma suspectum. The sequence goes on from NC_139461.1 coordinate 91,325,578, forward strand.
AGAACCAGTGTGCCCAGTGTGGACAAGATGGACATTAGTGGCATGAATGCCCAAATAAAATAAATCAAATACACAAAGGAGAAAACCAAAGGGGCCGGAATGGGCGAAGAGGGAGACAACTTGAGAGGGGCCATGACATAATTGACACTGGAGCAGCATCAAGAGCAAGCAAACCTTAGCCTTAAACAAGAAGTCCAAACACTGAACAAAGTTCTTCAAGCCCAGCGTCGCTTTGTCTTAGAAAATAAGCCCCCAATTCCCATCACAGAAGTTCATCCTTTCCAACCAAGAGTTAAAGTATGAGTTAAAGAGGGAAAAATAACCCTTTGACTCCCAGATGGAGAGGACTGAGAACTGTCATACTTTCCACCCCCGCAGCTATGAAAGCAGCTAGAATTAAACCCTGGATACATTAGACACGAGTCAAGAGAGCGAGAGGGGGAAAGTAGACTGTAAACAGAAATCCTGAAAATCCTTTAAAAATCATTCTGAAAAAGCAGTAAGAAGACTCAGGCTAGACCTTACTGTGGACACACCAGGAGACTGTCCCCCGGCGTACGGTCAGACCTGCAACTGGAGAATTGAAGTAGGGGACTAGACCTTACTGCAGCTTGCCAAGTGAATAGTTGCCCAGCGTACGGTCAGATCCCAAAGAAGATCAAACATGCGTGTTGTAGTGTTAGTAGTGTTGCATTGTGTCTCCTTAATAAGGTGCAAAAAGGGGGGCCAGCCCCTGAAAGGGAAAGTTTGTCCCAGTGATTTGCTGATAATTACTGGCTTCACCTATCTAACATCACGAGAGTAAAACATTTTTGTTTGCCAGGAGGTATACCTGCAAACAGGCTTATTAGCTCTTGCCTAATACCTGTCTGTAGACATCCTGGGAACATTCAAAAAGATACCATGTTAAGAGTTTATGGTGTAAGTTTAACCTATTCCCAAAATGCTAATTGGGGCATGGTTGCAAAGATCCTACACCCTACAGAGTTCACTCTACGCACCCCCATCGTTGCTGAAACAAATGCTACATGTGCATGAATGCTTAATTGTCAAAAATTTTCCAGAAAATATAACGCTATCCCTGGCCCCCTTCCACTGTAATAAAATTCAAAACATATCTTTTAATGATGCCCACATGCTTTTGCCTCATGGATGGTTTTAGACATGTAGTTCCCGCACTTGGTCATTCATTCCTGCCAACTTGTCTAATAACCACCCATGTTGCCTCAGCCGCCTGGTGCCAATTCTTCCCCTGTAGCCCGAGAAAATCCGTCGACGGCAGCCTCGAGCACTCCAACTAACTAAAAATTGTAATAGTCATGTGCAGTTATATTCTGACTCAGAAAAATTGGCCTTAACAATGTCACTGGTTGGGGTTCCAGGTTTAGCCTTGGCTAATGGTCTAAAGATCAACTGGTTAGCTTGCAGCTTAGCCAAAAGCATAAATGCCACCTCACGAGCATTGTCATTGTTAAATAAAGAGTTGTGTGATCTAAGAGGTGCAGTTCTAGAAAATACAGCTGGTATAGATTACCTCTTCCTTCTTCCTCATTTAAGTTGTGAGACACACCAAAAGCTCTATTGTTTTAACTTAACTGATAATGGCAATGCTGTAGATGAACAGATCAACAAGCTGCACAATATAGTAGCTAACAAAACAATAAAACAAAACAATTAGTTCAATTAGTTAACCCCTTGGCTTCCAGATCTTAGCTGGCTTGAAGCATTGTTCATCCTAATTCTACCAGTGTTGTTCATAGAGATACTGTTATGTCTCTGCGTTCCTTGTCTTATGCGCTGTTTAACCAATCTGTTTTATGTCACAGCTAGTAAAACTGCTGCCCTCTACGCTCTAGTAGCCCAACAAGAGGCTAAGTAATATGTATGTCACAAAAAGCTTTGTATAGTTATCAGAAATGCTATAATTGTAATGAAATTATGCATTTAAGGGGGGAATGTAGCAGCCATATCGGGGGTCAGACTAAGTAGCCTCATGCAGTCTCATGCTTCATGTTCTTGCTGAGCTCTTTCTCCCTTGAATATATTGTTGTAAGCTGACGAGACACAGGAATTCCTTATCTTGTCAAAGGTCATACAATTGTATATCTTGTTCTCTGCTGTTCTCTTCTGTTCTCTCCTTATCATGGCTACCCTATAACCCAGTTCTTGTATTATAAACAATAGTGCTAGGAGAAGAAATGTTGAGGACTGCAACCCCACGCGGGAGAGAGAGGAGGAGCCGTTTCATATGTGTCACAATGTCTATAAAAACAATGTGCTAATGTAAATCGGGGCTTCTGGCTCTTTGGAAATGATTCCAGCCTTAAGCCCGTGCGTTAAATAAAGAATCTATTTTTCCTTCACTCCGTGGTCTCTCTGACTCTGGGTTCTGCAACACTCTCACCTTCTCCTCTCCCTCCTTCTCCTTCTGCCCCTCTTGCGTGATCTTTCAGAAGTTGATACATCTTGGAGACAGCTTGTCTGGGCAGCTCAGAAGGCATAAGAAGTGCTATGAATTTCTGAGGCTTATGAGGTGCCTTGTGGAGGAGCCATTCATTTTGGGGTGCCTCAGTGCTGGTCTGATCTGCTTTGTATCATGAGGCACCTCCAAATCAGCCCACTTCACCTCATTATTTGGGCTTTGTACCAAAGCGGTGCACAGCCCTAGAAGTAAGGTTTAGGTGGTAGATAGGGTGAGAAGTGAGTACTGAATGACTGCGTTCTAGTGGGAGGGAGGGGGAGTTTTTTCCTGTTTCAGATTACAATCTAAGTGTGGGGAGGGGAGAAAGGAGAGGAATCTCAAAGATACAAGGAAAAATACATAAAGACATTCTTCCTCAGGGCACAACACTATGTCTCCAGCTATTGTGTGGCGGATAACATCCTCCTACAGAAAGTAGAGGAAGGAACTAGACGATCGGCTATCCTTGACTTGATCCTAAGCAACAGAGATGACTTAGTGGATAAAGTAGCAGTTACAGGAACTCTGGGCGAAAGCGACCATGTTGTACTTGAGTTCTTGGTTCTAAGGGAAGCAAAAGCCGAGTGTAGTCAAACGCGTACATTGGATTTTAGGAAAGCTGACTTTCATAAACTCAGAACAATGATCAGTAAGGTCCCATGGCAAGCGATGCTAGCGAGAAAAGGAGTCCAAGATGGGTGGGAGCTTTTAAAAAAGGAAATTCTCAAGGCACAATCACAAGCAACTCCAACAAGAAGAAAAGGTGGAAGACAACAGAAGAAGCCAATGTGGCTTCACAAAAAGCTTAGGGATGACCTGAAAACAAAAAAGCACACATATAGGAAATGGAAAGAAGGCCAAGTAACAAAGGAAGAGTACAGGCAGATAGCACAGAATTGCAGGGATGGCGTCAGGAAGGCTAAAGCTGAGAATGAGCTGAGGTTAGCAAGGGATGCTAAAAACAACAAAAAGGCTTTCTTCAGCTACGTGCATAGTAAAAGGCAGAGGAAAGAAATGGTGGTTCAGCTATTAAATAAGGATGGCAAAATGATAACAGATGACAAAGAAAAGGCAGAGGTGCTCAATTCCTACTTTGGCTCAGTCTTCTCCCAAAAGAGGGTCTATGACCCCCCTGGCAAAGGCGAAGTACAGGCTGAAGGGGCAGGATTGCAGCTTGAGGTCAATAGGCATATGGTCAAGGAACACCTCATTACTTTGAATAAGTTCAGATCTCCAGGGCCAGATGAACTGTGTCCTAGAGTCATAAAGGAACTGGCAGAAGAACTCTCAGAACCGCTGTCTATTCTCTTTGAGAAATCATGGAGGACGGGGGAAGTGCCAGATGACTGGAGGAGGGCTAACGTTGTCCTTATCTTCAAAAAGGGTAAAAAGGAGGAACCTGGGAACTACAGACCAGTCAGTCTGACATCAATCCCTGGGAAAATTCTGGAGCAGATGATAAAGCAATCCATCTGGAAGCACCTTGACAACAATGCCGTGATTACTCGAAGCCAACATGGATTTGTCAAAAACAAGTCCTGCCAGACAAATCTGATCTCATTTTTTGATCAAGTAACCTCCCTTGTAGACCGTGGGAATGCTGTAGACATCATATACCTCGACTTCAGCAAAGCTTTCGACAAAGTGCCCCATGATATCCTGATGAGCAAACTAGCTCAAAGTGGGCTAGATGAAACAACGATCCGGTGGATCCACAGTTGGCTACAGAATCGGACTCAAAGAGTGCTCATCAATGGGACCTTCTCAAACTGGGGAGAGGTAACGAGTGGGGTACCGCAGGGCTCAGTCCTGGGCCCAGTGCTCTTCAACATTTTTATTAATGACTTGGAGGAGGAGGTGCAGGGAATGCTCATAAAATTTGCAGATGACACAAAACTGGGAGGGATAGCTAATACTTTGGAAGACAGAAACAAAATTCAAAGTGATCTGGATAGACTGGAGCCCTGGGCAGAAAACAACAGAATGACATTTAATAGGGACAAATGCCAAGTTCTGCACCTAGGAAAAAGAAACCAAATGCACAGTTACAAGACAGGGGATACGTGGCTCAACAACACTACAAGCGAGAAAGATCTTGGAATTGTTGTCGATCACAAGCTGAATATGAGCCAACAATGTGATGTGGCTGCAAAAAAGGGAAATGCTCTTTTGGGCTGCATTCATAGAAGCATCACTTCCAAATCCCGGGAAGTACTAGTTCCCCTCTACTCAGCACTGGTTAGGCCTCATCTGGAGTACTGTGACCAGTTCTGGTCACCACTCTTTAAGAAGGATGCAGACAAACTGGAGAGGGTTCAGAGGAGGGCAACAAAGATGATCAGGGGACTGGAAACAAAGCCCTATGAAGAGAGACTGAAAGAACTGGGCATGTTTAGCCTTGAGAAGAGAAGACTGAGGGGAGATATGATAGCACTCTTCAAGTACTTGAAAGGTTGTCACAGAGAAGAAGGCCAGGATCTCTTCTTGATCATCCCAGAGTGCAGGACACGGAATAATGGGCTCAAGTGACAGGAAGCCAGATTCCGGCTGAAAATCAGGAAAAACTTCCTGACTGTAAGAGCAATACGACAATGGAACCAATTACCTGGGGAGGTGGTGGGCTCTCCCACACTGGAGGCCTTCAAGACAAGGCTGGACAGCCATTTGTCAGGGATTCTCTGACTTGGATTCCTGCATTGAGCAGGGGGTTGGACTCGATGGCCTTGTAGGCCCCTTCCAACCCTACTATTCTATGATTCTATGATTCTATGTCTTGTGACCACATTTCATTTTATTTATTACAATTTTATACTACCAATAGCTGAAGCTCTCTGGGTAATTTATAAAGATTAAAAACCATTAAAAATACATGATACATAGTATAAAAATCATTTACATACAAACATATAAACAGACAGCACACAGAGAGACATACATATATCTAAACATTTTTAAATTATCAAGAAGAACGATCTTATGAATGTTCTATTTCCTTGCAATTTGGAGATACCATCTCTACTTTTTTATCTTTGGTACAGGTGCCTCCCCTCCCCTCCAACCCTTTGGGTTTACAGTCTGAAACTCAGAAGAACTCATGCTTCAGATTGCCCAGGTTGATATTCCATGCCAAGGAATTCCAAACTTCTGCAACATCACCACTCCTAAAGCTTGGCTTGGAAGCACTTTTAATGCTTGTTCAGACCAGGAACCTGTTTCCCCCAGGCCTGCCATCTCATGTCTTTACTTTCTCTGCTCTCTGCTCCATTTCCCAATCCAAGAGTCATTGTTATCTTCCTCCTTGGTCAGCCTTCCCAAACCTGGTGCCTTCCAAATGTTTTAGACTTCAGCTCCCATCAGCAGCAGCTAACATGTCCAATGGACAGGAATACTGGGAGTTGTAGTCTAAAACATCCAGAGACCATCAGGTTGGAGACCACTGCTATAGATGGTGCATAACCAGGGATCTACCATGAAAGTCCTCTGCTCATGCATCAGCTGTAGCAGGTGACAACTGGGTTTTAGCTGCCACAGGGGCAGTGTCTTTGTCTTTCTCCCATCATGATTTTCCTGGCAGATGTTAAGAACACCTGGGTTCATACCAATAGCGTCACATAAATATCCTCATAACATAGTCCTGTATGTGAGGCCTAAGCGTTTTAATTTATGAAACACTTTTGGGAGCCTTTTCTATTTACATGTAATTGCTGATTGCAAAAACATGGCAATTTATCAGCAAAGTCTGCCAAAAGATGTTACAGGATAAAAAGATGAGAAAACAGCTACATTCCGAAGTAAAAATGATTTTTTTTATTCAACTAGACTTGCCTATTTCACAGTGAAATTTTTATGAAGTGAAAAACTAGAACATGCCCCTACAGTTCCTGCAAACGTTTGAAGCCAAAGAAAAAACTGCTACACACATTGCTTACATCTAGTGCTTCTCATTTTGGCATCACAGCCTTTAACCAGGACTTTGTGCTGATTGTTTTTATCTGGCTTTTAAGATGGTGCTGCATTTTCATTCTTATGCCTGTTATGATTTATAATATTTGTATTTTAGTTGATTTTGTGCTTTCTTTTATGCAAACTGCCCAGGGAATTTTTATTTAAGGGTAATATTAAAATATTTGGAATGAATAAATAAAACCACCAAAACATTTGTTCTTTATGTATACTAGGGATGTACGAAACCCACTTACCTTTTCGCAGAATCTTTTGCTGTGGGGGGGATGGGAGGGAGCCGATCCGGTCCTCCCACCTGGAATCCTCGTTGGCCGGCTCCGCTACGTGGCCAGGCCACGGAGCAGCCAGCCAGGGCCATCCGCAGCTGGATTTCCAGCTGCGGACGGGCTGCTGCGGACACAAATGGCGGCCGCTGTAACGGCCGGCATTTGCATCCAGCCAGGCAGCCGTGATAGGCTACGTAAGAATTTACGTAGCCTATCACAGCTAACCCCCCCCCCAAAAAAAACCCAGCGTACGCAAATGGCAGTGGCTACGGTGGCCACCATTTGCGTTCCCTATTTTTCGCCAATTTATCTTACATAAATATTTACGTAATATTTACATAAATATTTACGTAAGATAAATTGGTGAAAAATAGGGAACGCAAATGGCGGCCACCGTAGCCACCGCCATTTGCGTATGCTGGGGGTTTTTTGGGGGGGTTAGCCATGATAGGCTACGTAAATTGTTACATAGCCTACCACGGCTGGAAGGATGGCAATGGTGGTGGTGGCAGCCCGGCCGCAGCGGGCCAGGAGACCAGCCACCACCAGAGCCGCTGCTGCCGCCCCAGGTAAGTGCTGTCCCAGGAGAATTCCGTGGGGGTGGGGGGGCTGGAGGCTGTTCCACCACAGATTTCAGGGAGCCGAATGCACTGGCATTCGGCCTCACTGAAATCTGTGGCAGAATTCTCCGCCATCCCTAATGTATACCATAATCATGTTTGGAAACTGGCATAAACACATATATCACACATAGCCAGTCATTTGCTATTATTTATTTCTTCCTACTGAAGACAACAGAAACAGAAAGAGCAATCTTATGACCAATAGACAGTGGCTACATTCATAAAACATGGTAACCCACACTCAGTGGTTGAGTGTGGCTTGTTGTTGAACCATGGGTTGTTTGTTGAACTGTGGGCTAGACTGTTGTCAGAACCCAGGACATTTTATGCAGGGTGGCTTGTTAACCATTCAGTGTGGTTTTTTAACCACCCTGAATAACCCAACAACAAACCATGGGTTCTCAAGGTGGCTTGTTTGAGAAAAATACACCACACTACCTGGTTAACAAGCCACCTTGCAGAAAATCTCCTGGGTTCAGACAACACTCTAACCCCTGGTTCAACAAATAACCCACAGTTCAACATCAACCCACACTCAACCACTGAATGTGGATTAGTGTGTTCTGTGTAGGGACGTTAGAGAAATCCGCCACGGATTCAAATGAGGCTGGATTCTTTGGGATCTGGCCTCCAGAATCTGTGGCAGATCGGCCTCACTTACCTCCGTTTCAGGAGGATTCCGCACGGAACAGCTCTGGCTGCTTGCTCCTGAACCCGTCCCATTTGCCTCCGCTCCAGTCACCATTTTTTTTTTTAAAAAAAAATAGCAACCAGCAGGATGTGCCCATAGACTTATACACAAACCAGAGCCGTGAATCTTGTGTCTAGGTCTATGTGTCCATATGCAAGATTCATGGCTCTATTTTGAGCCGCTTACCTGCTGAACCCATCCCATTCTCCTCCATGCCAATCGCCATTTTTCTTTTTTAAAAAATGGCAATCGGCAGGATGTGCCCATAAACTTATACACAAACTAGAGCTGTGAATCTTGCGTATAAGTCTATGTGTCCATATGCAAAATTCACGGCTCTATTTTGAGCCGCTTACCTGCTGGATGGAACCGCTCTGGATGTTTCGGGGGGGGGGAGGAACGGATCGCCTCCCCCCCCAGGCAGATTCCCCCCCCGGAATGGATGGTGGGGAATCCATACACCCCTGTGTACCCAGCCAGTGCATGAGAGGGCATAGGATGCTGAGGCTGTAGATAGAGCTAGATCTTGGAGGGGGGAATCCGAGTGGAGATTCCCCAGTGATCCTCACCCCTCCTAGCCACTGCAAAAAGCTCCATGGCAGCTCCCTCTCATGAGGTCTGAGCTTTGACATTGGGAAGAGGGGTGGAGATGTGCCTGAGAGGAGAGAAGAGGTCTTGGATCTGCTGGATCCAAAGGCCTCTCAGCCACAGTCCCTGCCCCCAGCAAAGTGAGTGAGCTAGACAGGCTCAGTTAGGGATGGGCAAACCTCCTGATTTTGGGGGGGGGGTGTCAGCCATGGGGAAATCCAGGCCATAGTTTGCAGGGTGGCTCTCTAACTGTCTAAAAGGTAGCCAACATTAGCCTACTGCAGGAAAACTACAGTCATAAGTTGCATAGTTTATGGCATCTGGGGTGGTAAAGCACTTCTTTCTATGTAAATTGTGGCCTTTCACACCATGGGGCAGCCAGAGAGCTGCCCCATGAACTATGGTGGATGCATCCAGTAAGGGGGTGCTGGTCCTCTGTGGAACTGGAAAGTCAGAATCCTGGGAATTTGGCCTCATTCTTGGGAATTTGGCACCCAAGTCTGCAGCAGTTTTCTCCAACATCCCTAGGCTCAGTGGCCCATCTAGCAAGTTTAGCTAAATCAGAGGACAGAGAGGACAACAAAGCCTCTTCCATTCCTTCCACCCTTGCTGGCAGGGTTTAAGATGGATGTAGGGCTCTAAGATTGGAGCTTTCCATCCTCTGAGCATCTATCCAATAGGATTGCACTCTAAGACAATTTGAAGGATAGGGGTCATTTTCCAAATGAAAGAGTTCTGTTGGTGGGCTTCATACTCTAAGGGAGCAATCCTATGGCTGCAAGTCAGCTGCTAGATGGCCATAGGATATGTGGTTTTCCGGGAACCAATCTTCCCCCCCTTCCACGCTGCCTTGGAGGCAGCTTGGGACAGCCCTGCACTCCGCGCTTGGAAGAGGAGCATGGAGCAGCCAAAATGGGGCATTCTGGGGGGTGTTCCAGGATAGGGAAGGCAGAAATGCCAGTATGACACATCCTGTGTGTCGTACAGTAGCCTCCTGCCCCGCTCTGCCTTCCTGCAGCTAGACAGCCGAAATCAGCTGTCTAGCCACAAATGCAGGGAAGGAGAAGCATGAAGGGAATGATCCCTTCCACGCTTCTCCTACCCTGCATTGGATAGGCAGTCACCTCCGAGTTCAGAGGCGGCCGCCTATCCCCATAGGATTGTGCCCTAATTTAGAAACAAATCTTCAGTGGAAAAGCAGGATACAGACCTAGGAGCAAGCCCCACTGAACACAATGGGACTTACTTCTGACTTGGTAATCATGCATACATTTGTGTTGTCCAAATTTTTTCATATTAGTGTTTCTGATGGTTTCATTGAGTGATGTGTGTGAGGGCGCCACTTTAATTCATAGATATATTATTGGGTTCTGAAAGATATTTGAAATATATTTTATTGTTTCCTTTTTATTTTATGATGACTAATTTTACCATTTATTTTATGACTATTGTCCAAGCTGCTTTAGGCTTCCTTTTGGGGGGGTAGAAGGAAAAGCTGAACACTAATCCTAAAAATAAATAAATACATACATTTTAAAATATGACCTTTTTAATGGCATTGAGTTCAATCCAGAGGTGCTTCCTCTGATGGAGAGAGCTCCTTCATCAGTAGGGATGTACGAATCCCTTACCTCCGGGTCCAGCGGGGGGTTCTGCAGGGGGGGAGGCCATCCGTCTCTCCCTCCCGGAATCCATCTGGGCCGGATCCGCTCCGTGGAAATCCTGCGGAGCCAATCTGGCCAGCAATCCTCCACTATGTCTACTACGCCATTTGCGTCCCTGTTCACTTGATAGGCTTTGCAAATATTTGTGTAGCCTATCGTGGGGAAAAACAGGGACACAAATGGTGTAGTGGACGTCATTTGTGGCCATAAAGCTGGTAGATTATGGCTAAATGCAGCCATAAATGGCTGAATTTAGGCTAATCTACCAGCCTTATGGCTGCAAATGGCACCCACTACACCATTTGTGTCTGGAGACTCCCTTACCCTACCCCAGCGATATGGCACGGCAATGGTGGCCGGCCGTATCGCCAGCGGAGCAGAGCTGGTGGCCAGCTCCGCAGGATCAACGCATAGAGGGAGCCGACCTGCATGGATTCTGGGGGGAGGCAGAGGTGAGTGCTCCGTTCTGCCACGGGCCCCAGTAGGGCCAGATTCTTGGAATCCTGCCTCATTGGGGTCCGTGGCGGAATTCTCCCCCATCCCTATTCATCAGAGGAGGCTCCTCTGTGTCCAACACATCAATTCTATGGCTGCCTGCTGTCCAAAAGAGCTCTATGCCTTGCAACAGCCATTCCACAAAATAATTTATCTGGGAGATCCAGGCCAAATTGTCAGCGCCCGCCTTGCCTTCTTAATGGTGGCATGATGTGGCATTTCAAATATATAGAAGGCATCCCTAGAGGTATATATCTAGAGGAAAATGATTCAGTTTGTCTTGGGATAAGAGAAACTATCTGAGTGACCCACAGTACAGGATTCCCTGCAGCCCCTCTACCCCACACACACAGAAAGAGAGAAAACTGTTTTACAAGGAAAGGGAAGCAGCTCAGATGTGACTAGCCCATTCACTTAGGGATGGCACAGGCACCCGATTCCATCTGGGAATCCTGCAGAAACCCCACACACACCTGTACCCCCGAGCCCTGCTCACTGAGCATGCACAAATATGCACATTTTTGCGATAACCTTTTTTTTTTTTTAAGGCAACCGCAGAGCTCAATGAGGCCGCCAGGGTGAGTGCGGGCAGCTTGCCAAGCATGGGGCAGGCTCGAGTGTGTTCCAGGGCCAGCAAGCGGGGACAGGGTCTGGGTGCATGCCTGGTGGATTCGCACATCCCTGTCTTCACTGTATGCAGTACAAACTACTGGATTCATTAGGCTGTAAGGCCACATAGTAGTTACTGACTGTTAATATTATGTGTGTGATTGAGAATTTAGAACCTAAAACTCAGCGTGGCTTTGCTTGCAATGAAGCAGAACTGTGAATTCTGGTATTCCACACAATGAAAGGGCAGCAGTCCTGTTGCCGGCCCCACTCCCAACTTCTATTTGTTGGGCATGGACATCTGCAGGGGGAACCCTATGCACATAAGAGATCTGTGGGCATACCCGGCATAGGCTTTTCCCCTGCAGACATCCATGCCTAATATCTGGATATCAAGAAAGCTGGATATCAAGATATCAATATCTGGATATCAAGAACTCGGAGGTGACTGCCTATCCTAAGCAAGGCAGGAGAGGCACGGGGGGATCATTCCCTCCGCACCTCTCCTGCCCTGCTATTTTCTGCTAGACAAGTGTTTCGGCTGTCTAGCCACAGGGGGCCAACCGGGAGAGGAGGCTGCGTTTACGACACATAGGATGTGCCATATACACATCCCTGCTCTCCCCAGCCCAGAACGCCCCCAGCCCCACCTCTTTTCAGTCGCTCTGTGCTCCTCTTGCGAGTGCGGAGGACAGGGCTATTCTGCTCTGCCTTGGAGGCAGCGCAGACATGGGGGGAGGTCAGTTGTCTGAGAACCGACCTTGGATTGCAGACTCCGAGGTCGGTTCCTGGAAAAGAGCATATCCTATGGCCCTCTAGACAGTGTCTAGTGGCCATAGGATTGCTCCCTAAGAAAAGAATTTAAGGGGTGAAATTTCAGGATGAAAATGGGGGGGAAGGTGAAATTCCCTGCTCTCAGGGGAATTTTCACTAAAGTAAATAAGCCATTTATGCATAGCTCTGCTATGGATGATTTGAAGAGCTTTAGTTTGGTCCTGACTACCAGTTACTCTTTTATGTTCTAATGGCAAAATGAAGGAGGAGTCACAGTTTTGATCCATGTTGTGTCTGAAGCCATCCTCAGGGAACCTTTGGGATTATCTCTGACAAAAAGTGAGGAGCCGCAATTGAAACACGAAACTGGGAAGTCCCAGTCCACAAATGAAAGTACTTGGAATGCACTCAGGCCCCTTAGATCATGGTCATCATCTCTAGCCGCTCACTATATTTCATCAAGAATGAGCTGCTAACAATATAATCATTCTGTTTCTATAGGCATCTGTTCTCTATTCTCCATACTAAGGGCTATAAATGGTAAAATTGTTTAGCAATGTAGGAAAATTTGTTCATCATACATACTATTTTACTGAGGTATTATTATTATTATTATTATTATTATTATTTTAATTGCTTAGCTCTGTACTGACCTAGAAAATGAAAATGTCACTCTGCCCCCCTATTTAAAATTGAGTGTAAAGTACAAACGATGAGGTCTGACCTGCTTACTTAGATACTTTGAATTGTCTCTATCAATCATGAAGCTAATCATTAAAACTAATTAGCAACTTTTCATTAGCGTGCACTTTACATGAATAGAATTTTTTAAACTAATTTTAAAAATTGCAGTTCATAATAAATGTCTTTATTGTTATTAATACCTATCTGCACTGCCCAGGCAAAACTAGGTTTTATTCAGACTATTAAACCTGAGGTGAAATTAGCATTTTGAAAAAAATAAGAAGGCATTTAATAGGATATTTAGGGTCAAAAAAATCTACATATTTTGTGAGCCATTTTAATCCAGAGAAAGTAATTAATTCTCTAATTGCAGTTTTCCATGGAAAAAAACACCAGTTGGACCAAAATCATTTGAAAATATGTATGTAGTTTATTGTTTCATTTATGACTCTTTTTTTATTAATCTCAGTGGAATTGCCCAGAAAACTTGGAAGGTGTGTAATCCATTGGATGACAATGCCCATGGACTGCACAGTTCTATATCTGGGCAGCAGTATTAAACAGAAATTGCTTACGCCATCCCTATAAATATTCAAAAGCCAGATGGGTGTATACTTTTCATTCTTCCCAGAAGTTTGAAGAATTGCAAATGTGGCTTCATTTACAGAAACAACACATTTAATACTCCAATAAAAGCTCTTGTGGGAATTATTCAGGAGGATATGTCTCACTTTACAGCTGTACATATATACAAGACCACATGTGCTAACAAATGAACTAAGGGTGGGGAACACGCAGTTCAGTCAAATTACATCTTTCTCTCCAACAATTTAGGAACATCTTGGACCTTGTTCACCCTCTCTACGTCACACAATACAAATATGCAACATGAATACTTGCAAAGAGCCTAAATCCCATTCCATAGTTATGTGTCTCATCCTCAAGTTTGACCATTCCTACATGACAGAAATAAATGTCCTCCATGATTTCCTGACTGCTTCCCTACATTAGTTTTCACTTAATAAAATACTCTTAGAGAGCAATCCTATGGCCCATTAGACACTGTCTAGCAGGCCATAGGATATGCTCATTTCTGGGAAACCGGGAAACTGACCGCCCCTCTCGTCTGCACTGCCTCAGTGGCAGCATGGAGAAGCCCCATCCTCCGCGCTCAGAAGTGGAGCGTGGAGCAACTGAAAAGGGGAGGGGCTGGGGGGTGTTCCAGGGCGGGGAGAGCAGAGCTGCATATATGACACATCCAATGTGTTGTACGGCAACTTCCTCTCCCGGTTGGGCCCCCCGCCGCTAGACAGTTGAAAACGGCTGTCTAGTGAAAAATTGCAAGGCAGAGAGGTGTGGAGGTAATGATCCCCCCGTGCCTGTCCTGCCTTGTTTTGGATAGGCGGTCACCTCCGAGGTCGGAGGCAGCCACCTATCTAGTTAGGATTGCACCCTTAGGATTCTCCTTTTAGTATAAGAACTGAGTCCTAGGTAGGGCCATTTGTCTTTGGGCTCCACGTTGCTGGTAGAGGTTTTATACATATCGAAATTTACAAATCATGCTGAAGGCACTCTCAGCTCAGACCAACCAGGTAAGTCTCATTAAGATCATAGCTCTATCTTTATATTCTTTAGGAAGATAACTTTGAAAGGTCCTGTCCTATCACTAATGGCATTATTTTCACAGAGCTGTGTACTGTATCATGGATATCCTCCACAAATATAGCACAAAATGCTAAACATCTCATAAAAATCTGAGAGAAATGCAAGAAGTTGTGTGTTCAGATTTGGTTGATGTCTCCAAATACCAACTCCTGGACATGATAATGAGCAAGTTGGACATGCAGTGATAATCTGAAGGCAGAAATTGTGGAGCTCTAGATGTACCTCTCCTGCATACAGACAACTAGTTCCCAATATATATGCATTCAATTTTCTCTTGCATTAGGAAGCGCAGGAGGGAATTGCTGGAAGTGATTTTTTTTTTTGTACTATGCTCCTGTGTTATCTCTTTCTGAAAACAACTGACATATGACCCTAAGCGTTCACTTCATTACACATGTGAGCTGTCCCAGGGTTATGTCACCATGTACTACAAGGACACAGGATTAATCTAGCCAAAGTTAAGCACTTGTACGTTCCACGGATTTGAATGGCAGTTAAATAGCGATCTGTAAACACTCACGCAAACCACTTGGAAAACCACTTGGTGAAGTGAATTCAGTAGACAAAGAAAGCTACAAACTACAGGATCTCCAGCTGGAAAGTATTATCCTAAGCTTGCTCAGGAACATTTATTTCCAGCTAAGAGCAGGCCCTATAAGGCTTCTCTTGTGTTCAGTAAGCCTTTAAACTGATGGTTACCTGGTCCTCCTTAGCGTTCATGCTTGAAAGAAAGAACTGGCAGAGGAGGGCTGGATAGTGACAGGTATGTGGGCATTTTGCATCTTGACCCAGACATGAAAGGGACTGAATCCATCACGAAATAGGATGAGGCTTTTTGAATATGGGCAGTTTGCGTTCCACTACCACATCATTTGAATTTAATCCCAACACTGGATTTAATGCTGTACTTGCATCTCTTCCATTCCCAAAAACCTTAAAAGGGTTTAACTTTGGTTAGACCCATTTTTTTTAGTTGTGGTATAGCTGTTGGCAGGGCTTAGTTGCCTGTGCACCCCTTTTGTTCTCAAAGCTTCCATCTTGCCTCACTATAGATGTCACACTGGCAAAGGCTAGCAGCTGAAAGCAATGGTACTTGGTTGGCAGGACCAGCACATAGCCCAAAGATCCCTCCATTGGAATGGAGATGACAATATCCTAGCCCCTGAATGCCAAGAGCTCTCAAACATGCTAAACCAATCACCCACACAATCAAATGTAATACTGAGACCTGTGCCCCTTCACAGCCATCTGGCCTAGTACTGGCTCACCAACCATCAAGCTTCTCCAACCAGAAGTCATTCTTGGTATTTGTGCTCCTTTGTTTCCCATGAAACAACATTTGCTGTAGACGCCCCTCTGTCATTTGATTGCTAAAATATAATTGGCCTTGGATTCTTATGTTTAGTGGGCTTTTGAGAGTTGTCCTGGGGGCTGCCACTAAGCCCAGCTTGCAGATGCCTGCCGTTGCACCCCATCACCTCATGTTTCTGCCCAACCTGGATGCTTCCTGGATGCTATGCAGCAGCCTGGAATCACCTGATCTACCCCTTTTCTGGATTTAGTCTACTGATGAGGATCCCCCCTTCTCCATTCATTTCATCAGATTAAGCATAAGTAACTCCCCCCCCCCACTTTCCCTCCCTCCCTGTCTGTCAACACACATTTACCCTTTTGGGATAGCCTTCATACTTGTAACCTATAATAGCGTTTATTGGTTGGTGTTCCTTTTGACTTTCTCTTAATAAACACTCTTTTTTCTTGATTAAGTCCTGAAGTCTTGGCTCTGTCTTTCCTTCTAAGAAATCTTGCATAGATGGTCCAGTACCAGAGGGGCTCTAGCTCAGTGACAGAACTCATGCTTTTCATGAAAAGGTCCAAGGTTCAATCTCTGCCTTCTCCAGGTAGGTAGGGCTGGAAAAACCCCTCTCTGAAACCTTGGTTAACTTCTGCCAATCATTGTTGACAATACAGGGCTAGCTAAATCAATAGTCTGACCTCAGTATAAGGCAGCCTCCTATGTTCCTAGACCAAAGGTCCTAGGTGGCACATGCTGGCTCCTGTTAATTTGGTTATAGTAATGTTTTATAAAAGGCTCTATTGAACAGATAGCAATCCTATAGTGTGAACAGAGTCAAAAGCTGCAGAGAGCTGCCTCTAGAACCAGCTAATTAATTTCCTTATCATCCATTGTTCCTGAAGGAAGCACTCACAGGACATGGAATCAGGTTCAAACACATTTCAAATACATGTGTTAATAACTAAGTGGGTAATATCCCATCCTTAGCATTTATTTTCTTGTGCAACAGGTCTAACAACTATTTTATTTATTTATTAAATTTATTAATCACCCATCTGGCCAGTCACCCGGCCACTTTGGGCGATGCACATCAACACAAACAGCTTTAAAACAATAAAATTTTACATTAAAACATATTTCTAAAAATACCCTAACCCACCCCAAAAGCCTGCCTGAACAACCACATTTTTAATGCGTGGTGGAAGCTCATTAAAGAGGGGGCATGGCGGAGTTCCCTAGGGAGGGAGTTCCACAGAGTGGGGGCCACTACAGAGAAGGCCCTCTCCCTCGTCCTCACCAGCCTAGCTGTCCTGGCTGATGGAACAGACAGAAGGCCATCCGAGGCTGATCCGAGGCGAGCTCATATTATGCCAGTACTTTTCCAGCTGCACTGGCTGCCAGTCCACTTCCGGGCCCGATTCAAAGTGCTGGTGTTAACATTCAAAGCCCTTAACAGCTTGGGGCCAGGTTACCTGAAGGATCGCCTCCTCCCATATGTGCCTGCCCAGACCTTAAGATCAACATCAGCGGCCCTTCTCCGTGAGCCCCTGCCAAAGGAAGTGAGGCGGGTGGCTACTAGGAGGTAGGGTTGGCGGAGAATTTCTCCCCGAAATTTCGGGGGGCCGAGCGCCAACATGTTCAGCCCCCCGAACAAGTTTCGGGGAGACATTCTCCGCACCCCCTGCCCCCGCACCCCCCCCCGGGATGGGACTTACCTTTCCTGAACGTCCCTTCCGGCGGTGGGTCCCGGCGGCGGTTCGTCGGGTCTTCATCAGGGGCGGGGGCGGCAGCCGATCTTTTGACCGGCTGCCGCTGCCGCCATTCCAATAAAAGTAAAAAAAAAAAAAAAAGCCCCGGTGATAGGCTACGTGACGATTAACGTAGCCTATCACGGCTAGATCTGCAAAGTCAGCCGTGATAGGCTACGTAAATCGTCACGTAGCCTATCACGGGTGACTTTAAAAAAAAAAAAAAAGCACGTACGGCTAATGGCGGCCCCCATAGGGAGCTGCCATTCACGTTCCTTATTTGGTCGCTGTAGTCTACGTAAAGATTACATAGACTACGGCGAAAATAAGGGCAACGCTATTTGCGATTTACATAGCCTATCATGGCTGACTTTGCAGATCTAGCCGTGATAGGCTACGTTAATCGTCACGTAGCCTATCACAGGGGCGTTTTGTTTTTTTAAAAAAAACTTTTTATTTTGCGGCCGGGCGAGGCGAGGCGCCTCCTCCCCAGCCTGAATTTCGGCCGGGCGAGGCGGGAAGCCTCCCTCCCGGCCTGAACTTCGGGGGGAGAGCAGCGAAGTGCCTCCCCCCCACCGCGAAAAGCTGCGAGACCAGGTAAGTGGCTTTCGTGCACTCCTACTAGGAGGAGGGCTTTTTCTGCTGTGGCACCCCGGCTCTGGAATGAGCTCCCTAGTGAGGTTCACCTGGCGCCTACATTGTATTCCTTTCGGCGCCAGGTGAAGATTTTTTTATTTTCCCAGGCATTTTAGCATTTTAGCTTTATAAATTTTTATCTTTGCTGTTTTAAATCTGTATTTTAAACTCCTGCACTGCTGCTAGGTTTTATTGTGGTTGTATTGTTATATTGTGGTTTTAACGTTCTGTATATTTTAAATTGTTTTATTGTGTGTTGCTTGGATTTAATTTTTGTGAATCGCCCAGAGAGCTTCGGCTATTGGGCGGTATAGAAATGAAATCAATCAATCAATCAATCAATCAATCTTGTTAAGCAGCCAGTCTGGTGCTGCTGGAGGCGCTCCTTGAGATAGGCTGGGCAAAACCATATAGGGTTTTAAAGGTCAAAACCAACACCTTGAATTTGGCCCAGAAAACAACTGGTAACCAGTGCAACTCCTTCAGCACTGGAGTGATGTGATCACACCAGCGGCTGCCTTTAATTATGCTATTATGGTGACAAAACAATCACTCTGGGTCATTTTAGCATGTTTAGTCCTGTTCAATTCATTTTAATAGGGCTGTGCACTGCCTCGGTATGAAGCCCAAATAATGAGGCGAAGTGGGCTGATTCGGAGGTGCCTCATTGTGATACAAAGCAGATCAGACCAGCACCGAGGTGCCAGGAAGCAAAGCAGCTCCTTTATGAAGCGCCTCATCTGCTTCATATATTCAGAGCTCTTCTTATGCCTTCTGAGGAGCCTAGACTGAATGTCTCCAAAATGTATCAACTTCTGAAAGATCACACAGAGGGGCAGGAGGAGGAGGGAGGTGGAAAGCGAGAGGATGTGGAGGCACCAAGTGTATCAATTTGAGAGAGATCTGGCCACCGGGAGAGGCAGGGGAAGGGGAGAGGAGAGGAGAGGCAGGAGAAGGAAGAGGAGGAGAAGGAGGAGGAGGGAGTGATCTCTGCTGTGAGTCAGCCTCCATTTGCTCATGTGAGAGAGGTAGTGTTACTGGAAAGGACTCTCTGAACATTATTGGGCTAGAACAGTGGGTCCAAAGTGGGGTGCACACCCCACGGGGGGGTGTAAGACAATCTATTGGGGTGTGTGAGCTGCCTGATAATTGAGCAGCTTCCTGCTGTCCTGACAAGTTGCCACTGTGTGCAATGATGGTGGTAGCAGCAGTGGTGGTAGCAGCAGGATGGGATGGGAGCTAAAAAGGAAGCTCCATGGCATTTCTCTCTCTGCTCCAGTCCTAGCCACTGGGAGTAACTATGCCAGTCTCTGCCAGGCATGGCAGAGGAAGCCTTAGCCCTTCCCACTCTCCTTTTGGCACAACAAAACCGAGAAGGAAGTGTGTGCTATGGGGACTGGCATCCATAAAAGCAAGCATTCATAAAATCAAAAAGGGGTCCTCATGATTTCATATGATTTTTAAAGGGGAGACCCACGAAGCTGCCATCTGATCACAGAGCACAGCTGCCTTGGCAGAGTGAACCAGAAAAATCAAGGATGTGCCACTTGTGGGCACAGCCACAGTGCAAAAATGGGGGGAAATGTCTCCCTCTATTCCCCAGATCAAGATGGCTGCCAGCACACATCCAGGGGGTCTAGGAGGTGGTGGCAGCAGCGGTGACAGCCCGGCTTCATTGGCAGGAGTCAGCCTCCATCTGGGCACCCTCCCCTTCTTCCAAGGAAGGGAGAGAGAGCAGTTGGAGGGCAACTCCTGCCCTCATGCCTGTCGGCGGTTGGTGGGCTGTGATGGGCAGCATTTTCCCCAGTAGCATTTCCCCCGGCAGCACCTTCCCCGGCAGCACCAGCAGCAGTGACAGCAGTGGCGCCCCCCCCCCCCAGCAAGGGCCCAAGTAAGGAGCTGGGGGCTGGGTGGTGTGTTGGGGGGGGGCATATCGGGATTCGGATGTCAAAATCCCACTTTGGCTTTGTAGGCCGAGGTGGGTTGGGGGCCCTCCAAATCAGCTCGAGCCAAATCAGCCTGCTTCCAAAGCCCCGGTGCGGCTTCTGAGTCAGATTGGGGGTCCATGCACAGCCCTACATTTTAATGCATTGATTTTTTTTCCTTCATTGATTTTTTTTCTGCCACTGCAATATTTATTACATAGATGCTCATTGTTCTTCTCTGTGATTCAAGGTAAGGAGCTATAGTTTAGGGGCAGAATGGAAGATTTCTCTGATTCTTGCTTAGGGACAGGGGGTTTCTGCTCCATGGGTTGGATGCAGCCTGCAGGGTTTCTCAATATGGCCTGTACACTACTTTTGCCCCCCCCCCCTCCACAAGTATGCTTTTTAAAAACCTAATCACCACATGGGGTCCAATTTGGGGGAGGGTCACTGCTGAATAGGAAAGAGCTAACCCTCCCCTCCCCAATCACTGCAACCTCCTTCAAAAACTCACCCCATGCTGCAATTAGATTGCATTTCAGAGGATGGGGGGGGGGTGAGTGAGAGAGAGGGAGAGAGAGGTATATGAAATGTTATGTATCGGGGAAGGGGGCGGTACTGTGGGTTTGATATTGATTTTTTAAAATTGGCAGCTCCTGTAGAGCTGGGAGCAAACAGTGGGTGGAGCTTCTGCTAAGTTCTTCAGTTCTGTGTGTGATAAATAAAGGACAGTTGTGTTTAAGGCCTGCTGATTCTTGCAGTCATTCCTACTACCTTTGCAACATTTTTTGGTGATGAAGGTGGGATTTGCGAGCTATACAGGCAGTAAGAACTGTTAATCCAATGAATACAGCTAACTAGTAAGCAGTCAACTAGGCCCACTTAAGAACTTGAGCAACTCCTGTGGGGGAAAATAATCAAAACTAAAATGTCTGCCCTTGAACATATTGAAGATTTTGATGTAAGTCCACCTGCTTCCTGGGATTCTTATACAGAAGAGCTTTCATTTTATCTTGAAGCAAATAAGATAGCTAATCCTGAACAAAAGCGAGCTGTGTTCTTTACAGTTTGTGGGCCACAGACATTTGCCATAATAAGATCCCTTACTGCTCCTGCCTCACCCAAAACTAAGACATTTGATGAACTTTTAGGATGACTGAATATACATTTCTCACCAAATCCTTCAGTGATTGTGCAGACATGTAAATTTCACAAACGAATGCAGCAACCTGGAGAGGGCATTGCTGCTTATATTGCAGAACCGCATCATCTTTCTCAACACTGCAACTTTGGGGATTTTCTAAAGGAAATGTTGAGTAGCGATGTCAGAGAAATCCACCCAAAAGTTAAATGGGATCGAATTCTGACACATCCGGTCTGCGGAACCCTCTCCGGAACCGGGCGCCCCGGTCTACTCAGACCGGAGCTCACGTGGACCTTTTTTTTTTCCTCCGCCAAAAATTTTACGAAAGTATTTACAAAAGAAACTTCGCAAATCGGAATGAAAGGAATAGACAGCGAAAGGGATTTTACAAAAGTATTTAATAAATATGCAGTTTCCTGCAACGATGTGGCTTTCTTTCTCTGGGAGGGATGGGGTCATGAAGTGCACGTAGCCTGCCTCTGTCACAAAATGCATATAGCCTCATCTTTTTTTTGTTGTCTGTGAAGGTGAGGTCAGGTTCAGGTGAGGTCAGGTGAGCGAGATCCCTCCAGGCCACCCCCGCACCCCACCAGGAAGATAACGTCATTGAGGGGAAGGAACTCACCAACCATTTTTCCCGCCTTCACACATAGGATGGCGGTGTGTGAGTGTGCAGCAGCCTCAGTTGCTCCAGTCCAGACTAGAGACCAGAGGCGCTGCTGCTGCAGACAGAGTGTCCGTGTCCAGCAGCTGCAAGGAGTATGTTTCTGTGTGTCCCCGTTCTACGGCACTGCAGTTCAACCTTTATTACAGTAAAGTTATGTTCTTTGATATGTTTACTTTCCCTGAATGTGCCCCTATGTTTAGTAATTTTTGGGTTGGTCCAGGTGGGGGGAACTGGGAAGGCATCCTCCAGCAGCCTGTGTTTAGGCCTGCTGAGAAGGACTCCATCCTCCATCCTCCTGGGCTTTCCAGGATTAATCAATGTGCTTTTCAACTCCAAGAGTCATGTGCCCCTATGTACTTAGTGTTTCTGAGTGATTCTGGGGAGGGTCTGCCTGGGCAGCCAGGCCAGGCCAGGCCAGCAACCTGTGTTTAGGCCTGCTGAGAAGGACTCCATCCCCCAGCATCCTGTGTGTACTGTAGGCTTGTGTTTTTCAGGCCACATGGATGGACTACATCCTCCATCCTGGGCTTTTCAGCCTAATCTGCTGTACAATATGCCCCTATTTAGTTAGCATTGGATGGCTG
Source organism: Heloderma suspectum (assembly GCF_057233095.1). Classification (NCBI taxonomy): domain Eukaryota; kingdom Metazoa; phylum Chordata; class Lepidosauria; order Squamata; family Helodermatidae; genus Heloderma; species Heloderma suspectum. Next base: position 91,348,062 of record NC_139461.1, read on the forward strand.
GATTGGTGGGGAACTACTTTTACACTGCACTATATCTGCGATTGTAGGCTGTTCACATGATTTGTGAACAGAATTGTGAACTTTGCCACATGCATTTATGTTTCCCTCTGCCCAGAGACATGAACATGGAGAAAAGAGGAACCCATAGTCAATCCAGCACTCAAAAGAGGTGTGGACGCCCGGTGAGAACATACACCGCTGAGGTTGCATTTCAACGGTATTTTAATAATGAGATGGAACAGGAGAAAGCCCAAGGTGTGACCAGCAGTGACAGCAGCCCCAGCAGTAGTCCGCCCCACAACCGTAAGCAGCACACACCACTAATTACCACCACAGAAAGTGGCACAGGCACAGCCAGCCACAACTCCAGAGGAAGAGGAAGAAAGTTCATGGATGGTGAGCGGAAGGGCAGTGTCTCCAAAGCGGATGAAAATGTTCCCAAGGAGACTCTACAGCAGCGGAATGAAAGTCAAGAGCTCTACATCATTCCAAAGGATGAATCTGGTAAGACTCTGTCATCACAGGTGCTTGTAATTATCTGGATACAAATAAATATCTTCAAATATTTGAATAGTCCCTACATTAGCCTTCTGCAACCTGCAGCCTTCCAGATGTTTTGGGCTATAACTCCCAGCATTTTTTACCATTGGTCATGCTGGCTGGGGCTGATGGGAGTTGAAGTCCAAAACCTTTGGAGGGAACCATTTGGGGAAGACTACCCCACGGGATCTTCTTCTTCAACACCACAAAACATACACGACTGTTTTACATTCATTCATATTCATTGCTGTGAACATATTTCATATTATTAAAATGTTTATGGTACTCCAGTACTAAAGAAAACCCCAACTCTTTAAAAGAACTGCAATACTTTCTCAAATGATACACCTTTTCAGTGAGAAAACACTTCAGTGTTTTGTTCTTGCTTTGTTTCCAAAGCCATTCATCATAGTTTGCTTACTTGTTTGGCCTTGATCTCTTTTAACTAGAGCTGCAATGTGAATTGATTAAGCAATTACATTTCTGAGGATGGTTTTTAAAAGAGGGCCTGACTAATCAGGCACTGCTCCCGAGGGACCACAAATGCACTCTGGAAAAAGGCAGTGGGATTTGCCAAGTATGTGCTCAGGACCAGCCCTATCATTAGGTAGCAGCGAGGTGTTGGGGCACAGAACTGTGGGTGCTCCTCAGACTGCCTTGTACCTCCTCAGCCAGCTTGTTGTCCTCTGGTGTGGTGGAAGAAGCTCTCCCACTGTCACTGTTCAAGTAAGATTCAGCTATCACTCTATGTAGGATGGAGGGGTGCCATTTTTTCCGTTGCCTCTGGAAGCAAAATGCTTTGGGCCAGCCCTGTAGGTGCTGAGTCTCACACAGTGGTATAATAGAGCTGATATTCCGCCATGGATTCCAGTGAGCCCCCAGGAATCCGTGGCGGAATGGCCTCCTGCCCCCCGCCCCCCCCGCGGAATCCCCCAGGATGGCACTTACCTGGGGTGAATGTGGCGGATTCGGTGGATTCGGCGGCAGCAGCTCCAGCGGCAGTGGCGGCGGATTCAGCAGTGGCGGCAGGTGCGGCAGCGGGTGTGGCAGTGGGGGGTGCAGCAGGTGCGGCGGCAGCTGGCCTCCTGGCCGGGTGCAGCATACGCAAATGGCAGCGCCTACAGTGGCCGCCATTTGCGTTAGCTATTTTTCGCCGATTTATCTTACGTAAATATTTACGTAATAAATAATAAATATTATTTATAATGGAACGCAAATAGTCTCCACTATGCTATTTGTGTTCCCCTTTTTTTCGCCATTTTATCTTACGTAAATATTTATGTAAGATAAATCGGTGAAAAATAGCGAACGCAAATGGCGGCCGCTGTAGCCACCCCCATTTGCGTACGCTGCGTGTTTTGGGGGGGGGTTAGTTGTGATAGGCTACGTAAATTCTTACGTAGCCTATTACGGCTCCCTGGCTGGATGCAAATGGCGGCCGCTATGGCGGCCACCATTTGCGTCCGCACCAGCGAGTCTGCGGCTGGAAATCCGGCTGTGGACAGCCCTGGCTGCCTGGCCGGCTGCTTTGCGGAACCGCTGCGGAACAGAGCCGGCCATCGAGGATTCCAGGGTGGAGGACAGGATCGCCTCCCGCCCAGTCGAGGATTCCAAGGGGAGGGACGGAGTGCCTCCCCCCCCACAAACAGAATCCGTGAAAAGGTAAGTGACTTTCGTACATCCCTAAAAGGAGTGGACCCTGCGAGGGAGCCAGATATCTCTCTCCCCCATGCTTTTCAGACTTTTACCAGTGAGGACATGTTTAGATAACTCTCGTGGAGTTTTGAAGTCTGTAGAGTACATTTTTTTTGCACCTTGTGTCATGTGTTGTTTTCTCAGTGCTAGCTAGTGCAGTAGTAGCTTACATCTGCACCTTGTGTAATGTTGATTGATCGCAATTCCAAGCTGTGTTTCATAGATTTCTACAAGTACACAGTTTTATTCTCTTGGCTATTACTCATGTGTAAAAGGTGCATTTCTCATGAAACTGCTTCTATCTATTTTGAATCTTTACAGAGACGCCCACAACCATCCTTCCTGCAACAGAGAGCAGAAGTGGTACAGATGAACCAGGTCCACAGCTGCCTGCTGATAATCACCTCGTGGGCAGCGGCTCACGTGATTTGGAAAAAAAGGCCAGAGGACTGAGCAGAGAGGAGAACCAACTCTGTGCATGTCTACTCAGAAGTAAGTCTTACTGAGTTCAATGGAACTTACTCCTACACATGTCAGCACCCCACTTGCCCCCAGCTCAGCTTTGTATTTCCACATCCAGCTCATTAGCAAACCTCCTGTTAGTTATCTCAGAAGACCCTTGGGTGAATGGTTTTGGTTTTTTTTCCAGGGAACAGCTGGATGGAGGGAGATCCCCCCCACACACACATACACACACACACACACATAATGGAAGAATATAGTTCTTCATATTCCCTGGTATGTTTATTCCTCATTTTGTCCATTCCCTGAGCATGTGCAGAGTGTGCTTTTTATTCAAACAAAGAGAAGGTTGCTGATCTTTCCCTTCATGCTGCATTTGTACAAGTGAAGTGTGACTGCTTCAGAAAGAACTTTCCATTATACTGTCTCTTTTTCTTCATGAGTTTCATAACAGAAGTTATGAAACTCATAACTTCTGGGGGCAAGTGCCCTCCTCCGCCAGCAAGGCATGATGTGCAGCTGTGGGATGTCACAGTAACAGAATGAATGCATTTATATATGCGGTGAGTGAACAAAACCACAGTCATTGATTGATCTGTCTATCACCATCCCTACTACCATAAGAACTGTGGTCCTTCAGGTCTAATGATGAGGTGATAATTAGGGAGGCAGATTATACAGTACTGACAGTTTTGGCATGATGAGGACTGTTGGACTTCTGTAAACATGCACAGGATTGCACTTCTAGTCACCTCATTTCTACATTTGCAATGCCATGGTATTTATTTCTTGATGCATTGCAGAAATGCCACCTTTTTTCCAAGCGCAAGAAATCCAAGGCGGCTCACATTATCCTCTCCCTCTCCATTTAACGCTCACAACAACAACACTGAGGTAGGCTGGGGTTTTCTGACTGGGCCAAACTCACCCAGCGAGCTTCCATGGCTGAGTGGACTATACTCCAGCGGCAGCTCCGGCAGTGGTGGCTGCGGTGGCTGGTCTTCCAACCGGCTGCCGCCACCGCCACCATTTGCAGTCTTCTGTAAAAACAAACAAACAAACACAATGTGATAGGCTACGTAAAGAATTACGTAGCCTATCATGGCTGGGTTTAAAAAAAAAAAAAACATGATGTGATAGGCTACATAAAGATTTACGTAGCCTATCATGGCTGGGTTTAAAAAACAAAACAAAACCTGTGTATGCAAATGGCGGCGGCTATGGCCGCCGCCATTTGCGTTCCTTATTTTTGGCCATGATAGAGTAGCGGGCGCTATTTACGTCCCTTTTTGATTCGCCATTTTAACCTACGTAAAGATTTATGTAGGCTAAAACAGTGAATCAAAAAGGGACACAAATAGCACCCGCTATGCTATTTGCGTTCCCCTTTATTTTCACCGTCATAGTCTACGTAAATATTTACGTAGATTAAGACGGCCAAAAATAAAGAACGCAACTGGCGGCGGCTGTGGCCGCTGCCATTTGCGTACGCGGGTGTGTGTTTTTTTCCCAGAGCCCTCCGCGGCCAGAAATCCGGCTGCGGATGGCTCTGGCCTGACTGGGCCTGGCCGGCTGCTCCGTGGAGCTGCCGCAAAACACAGTCGTCTGTGGAGGATTCTGGGGGGCAGGAACGGATCGCCTCCCCCGCATCAAGAATTCCGGGGGGAGGGACAGAACGCCTCCCCCCCCACCATCAACATAATCAGCGGAAAGGTAAGTGACTTTCGTACATCCCTAAAGTCTGTGCAGAGACCGGCAGCAGCATTTCTAGGGATGTACGAAACACCTACCTGGCTCCGCTCCGGGCAATCCACGGTGGGGGGGAGGTGCTCCGTCCCTCCCCCCGGAATCCTCGACGGGGGAGGAGGTGATCTAGTCCTCCCCCCCGGAATCCTGCCCGGCCGGTTCTGCTCTGCGGCCAAGCCGCAGAGCCGCCAGCCAGCTCTGGCAGCCCCCAGCCGGACATCCGGCTGCCTGGCAGCCCTGCAGGGACGCAAATGGCTGCTGTTGTAGCCACCGCCATTTGCGTCCCTGTATTGAGAAGTGATAGGCTACATAAATATTTATGTAGCCTATAACGGCAGGGGGGAAAACCCCAGCATACACAAATGGCGGTCGCCACCGCCATTTGCGTATGCTGGGTTCCCCCGCCCACCGTGATATTCTACATAAATACTTATGTATGTAATCATGGCCTCCGCAGGGACGCAAATGGTGTCCCTGTGTTAGCCGTGATAGGCTACATAAGTATTTATGTAGCCTATCATGGCTATGAAGAGGAGGAAGCGAATGGCGGCTGCAGGACGGCTACCATTCGCAAAGCAGCGTGGACGGGAGCAGGTAAGTGCTCTGTTTCATGCACCTTTTGTGAGTTGGAGGTGGCGGGGACTTTGTCCCGTGCACCTGTTGTGGGTTGGGGGGGTGGGGGCTTTGTTCCGTGATGGATTTCGGGGGGCCGAATGCACTGGCATTCGGCCTCACCGAGATCCATTGCGGAATTCTCTGACATCCCTAAGCATTTCCCTGGAAATGGACAGCATGGCAGTGTGTAATATGAGTTGTAGCCAGGCCTGCATAATCCTATGCATGTGGTTGTACGGGAAAAAGCAGTTCCCAGCATCCCTTCTTCAACCAGCCAAAGTGACCAAAAGATGATGAGACCTTTTTCTGTATAAGTTCAACAAGCATAGGATTGCAGGCTAAATGTCAGGATTTGTTTGTTTCCACATGAGACCACAAGGAGATAGTTTCATTTTTGGTATACATCCTTGTTTTCATATTTAGTTAAGCTTGATGATGGGATGGGATAAATATAACTTACCAGGCATATGCCTCTGGGAAAATGGGGGCTGGCCTGCCTTGACCCACACTCTATGGATGTGCCAGTCGGGGGGAGGGGTTCAACAGTGGTGCCCTCAGCAGAAGCTATCCCCTCCCTGATGAAGGACTGCTTCAATGCCTTCCATTTGGACCGTAATTGTCTCATCGTGCGATGGTGGCCCTCTCGCTCCATCCTCGTCTTTATCCGCCCCCAATAAACGTCATTGCGGCAGGAGCAGTTGCCAAACAGCGCTGCCACTGCCTCGCTGCTCCTAATGTTAATGAGGAGGGCCTTGGTCTCCTCATGATCCCACCTCCTGCCAAGCACTCGTGCAGCCATTTTAGTGCAGCCACACTACTACACACAAACACACACACACACATCAGACAGCCATGCACAACCACCACTTAACTACACACACACAGACCAAACCAGACAAAAACACCACAATGGACAACTACACACACAAACACACACACACACCAGACAAAACCACCACAATGCACAAACAACACTGACACAAGCAAATCCAATAAGCACCACCACTAACACACAACCACCACCACACAACAGAACTCCACCCACAAATCACGACACAGACGCAAATGCAGATGCAGACAACATTCAGGAAGTTAGCAGGAAGTGGACGACAGATTTTGCGGAAGCGGAGCTGCAGCCCCATTTTTTTTTTGGGGGGGAGATGGTTTTCTGAGGTTAACAAGACCAGTAAACACGAGGAACATCAAGCACAAATACACAGAAATTAATAAAATCACAGTCCCTGTCCAAGAAAACAAGACAGCGGGGGACCGCACAGAGGGCAGGAAACATTCCAGGTGGCAATGAAAAGAAATACATAAACAATTACTAAAATAGCAGGAAAGTTCCGGCCAAGGCAATCACAACAATGGCGAGTGCGGTGGAAGTTACAGCGGGATTCCCCCCTAGGGAGAAAATACGTAAGCAATCATAACAAACAATGGCAAGCGTGGCAGAAGTTACATAGGGTCAATTCTGGCCAATGGAAACTACGTAAATATTTACGAAGAATAGTGTTTCGCGGGATGGTGGAATGGGACAGGCGGCTGTTGGGCGTGGAGGATTTTTTGACAGATGGTGCGGATTTATTTACGTAACTTCTGAGGTGGAAAAAAACACAGAGGATTTCGGGGGCTTGCAGCCAGTGGAACGGGACAGAGGACGCAAACTGCGGAAGTCCAGTGGAACGGTATGAGCACAATTCGTACATCCCTATCATTGTTGAGGGATCGCCTTGTCTGTGAGATTTATGATGAAGCACTACAACGATGCCTCCTATCTGAGCCAAACTTGACATTTCCAATGGCTCAAGGAAGGGCATTAGCCAGTGAGACTGCATCACTATATGTCACAGAACTCAAGAGAGATGCAGATGATGTAAATGCCATCTGGAGCAAGCAGGCTGAGAAGTCTGGGCAGCAAGGTCAACAGAACAGAGGAAATGCACCCTCCATAAAATCTGCAGATAGGCCTTGGCTTACCTATTCCTGTGGAGGACCACACCAACCCTCTCTGTGCAGGTTCAAGGATGCTGAGTGGAGGTTTAGCAAGAAGAAGGGTCACCTTGAGTGACTCTGCCATTCTAAATCTGTCAGCACAAGGCCAAGAAACTAAAACAAAAAGTCAATCCAGCTAGCCTCTCATGGAGTTGATTATCCACAGGGTGATGAAACTCAGCTATATCACATCCAGAAGATCTGTGGCAAGGAACCTCATGATTCTGTGCTGTATGCAACAGTATTAATTAATGGCCGGAAGTGCAAAATGGAACTCGATTTGGGATCTGGGGTATCCATAATTAACAGAGACACCTTTAAGCACATATTTTCTGGGACTCTTGCTCCAAAATTGTCAAGTCTATCATGCATTCTGCATTCGAGATGGCGGAGAATTCCTCCTAGGGATGGCGGAGAATTTCTCCCCGAATCTTCGGGAGGCCGAGCGCTGACGCATTCGCCCCCCAAAGTTGGTTGGGAAATTCTCCGCTGGCTGTCCCCCCCCCCCCGGGATGGGACTTACCTTCGGTGAATGTCCCTCTCGGCGGCAGGTCCCAGCGGCGGTTCGGTGGCATTTCATCGCGGGCGGGGGCGGCGGCCAGTCTCCCGACCGGCTGCCACCACCACCATTACAAAAAAAAAAGTAAAAAAACAACAACAAACACCCGTGATAGGCTATGTAACGATTTACGTAGCCTATCACGGCTAGATTTCCAAAGTCAGCCATGATAGGCTACGTAAATCGTCACGTAGCCTATCACGGGTGACTTTGAAAAAAAAACACAACTTTGACTTTGGAAATCTAGCCGTGATAGGTTACCTAAATTGTCACATAGCCTATCATGGGGTCTTTTTTTTTACTTTTTGTTTCGTGGCCAGGGAGACGGGGTGCTTCTCCCTGGCCTGAATTTCGGCCGGGTGAGGCGGGACGCCTCCCCCCCCTCGCCTGAACTTCGGGGGGAGAAGCGAAGTGCCTCCCCCCCACCACAAAGCCAAGCTGCGAAAAGGTAAGTGACTTTTGTACATCCCTAATTCCTCCACAGACCCTAATCAGGCCAGATTCTAAAGAATTCCCCCCCCCCCCGGAGTCTGTGGCAGAACGGAGCACTTACCTCCACCTCCCTCTGGAATCCTCAGGAGCCATATCCTCCATTCAGCGATCCTGCGAAGTTGCCACCCAGCTCCAGAGCACCAGTGATACAGCCACCAATGCCGAATCGCTGGCTGAGGGGGACTGTCTCTGGATGCAAATGGCATCCAGTACACCGTTTGCATCCATAAAGGCCTTAGATTAAGGTAAATGCAGCTGTAAATGACTAAGACCTTTACGGCTGCAAATGGTGCAGTGGACACCATTTGCATCCCTGCTTTTTAACACGATAGGCTACAAAAATATTCCTTCTGCAAGGGGAAGCCAGTGTCATTCCATGTGGATCCATCTATTGCACTAATCTGCATTAGGGATGTACGAATCTCTTACCTGGCTCCATTCAGGGGCATCCATGTTGGGGGGGAGGCAGTAGGGATGGACGAAAGGGACTTACCTCGTCCAGCAGCTTGCTTTGCGGTGGGGGGGAGGCACTTCGGAGGCGCCCCGCCTCGCCCGGCCAAAATTCAGGCTGGGGGGGAGGCGCCCCATCCCTCGCCGGCGAAATTCAGGCTGGGTAGGAGCGCCCCGTCTACCCGGCCGCGAAAAAAAAGTAAAAACACACACACCCATGATAGGCTACGTAACGATTTACGTAGCCTATCACTGCTAGATTTCCAAAGTCAGCCGTGATAGGCTATGTAAATCGTCACGTAGCCTATCATGGGTGACTTTGAAAAAAAAAAAAAAGGCCCATACACAAATGGCGGCTCCCATGGGGACTGCCATTTGCGTTCCTTATTTTGGCACGTCTAGTCTATGTAAAGATTTACGTAGACTACGGCGAAAATAAGGGCAATGCAAATAGCGTTCCCTTATTTTCGCCGTAGTCTACGTAAATGTTTACGTAGACTACCCCTGTCCAAATAAGGAACGCAAATGGTGGCGCCCATGGGAGCCGCCATTTGCGTATGCACTTTTTTTTTCCAAAGTCACCCGTGATAAGCTACGTGACGATTTACGTAGCCTATCATGGCTGACTTTGGAAATCTAGCCGTGATAGGCTACGTAAATCGTTATGTAGCCTATCACGGGTGTGTGTGTTTTTTTTTACTTTACTTTTTTTTTTTGCAATGGCGGCGGCGGCAGCCGGTCAGGAGACCGGCTGCCACCCCCGCCCCCGACGAAATGCTGCCAAAACGCCACCAGGACCCGCCGCTGAGAGGGACATTCGCCGAAGGTAAGGTAAGAGGAGCGACTCCTCTTCCTCAGAATCAGAACTACTCTGGGATTCTATGGGCTCAGTGTCCACCCTGACATCATCCCCACTCCCATGAGGCCACCCCTTGTGCTCCTCCCCTGGGGCCCCGGGTTTGTGGGGGTACAGCTGGTGGAAGTGCCTCAGCAGCAACGGAGCATGAACATTTTCTGCAGGTTCCCAGGATTGCTCATCAGGCCCGTACCCCTTCCAGTCCACCAGATATTTCAAGCAGCCATGAGAAAGGCGGGAGTCCAGAATCTCCACGACCTCAAACTCCTCCCCCTCCACCAGCACTGGCGGTGGGGGGGGAGCTGACTGAGTGATGAGGGTTGCCAGAAACCAGGGGAGACAGCAAGGACCGATGAAAAACAGGATGGATCTTCATGGAGGGGGGGAGAGCCAGGCAAAAAGCAACAGGGGTAATCTGGGCCGTAATCTGGGAAGGCCCCGTGCGGAGAGGCTTGAGCTTCCTTGTGGGCGAGTGAGAGGGGAGGTATTGGGTGGACAACCAAACTCAGTCCCCCGGTTGCAGAGACGGACCCGGCTGGCGCCGCTGGTCTGCAGAGGCCTTGTAGGCCGTCTTGGCTTGCTTAAGGGAGTCCTGTAAGAGGTGGTGTACCGCTCGCAACTCCTCTAAAAAGTCCTGGGCCGCTGGCACCAAAGAGGGAGCTAGGGTGGATGGGAAAGCCTTGGGGTGGTAACCAAAATTGGCAAAAAATGGAGTTTGGCGGGTGGAAGCATGGCAGGCATTGTTATAAGCAAATTCTGCAAGAGGCAGCAAGGAAAACCAGTCATGCTGCTGGTAATTGACATAACCGCAGATATTGCTCCAGAGTCGCATTGGTGCGCTCGGTCTGACTGTCTGTCTGTGGATGGTGGGCGGAGGAAAGACGGAGCGTCACATGGAGCAACGCAAGTAGCTCCCTCCAGAAATGGGCAGTGAATTGGGCCCCCCCTATCCAAAATGAGACCCTTGGGCCATCCGTGGAGGTGGAAAACATGCGCCAAGAACAGCTCTGCTGTCTCCCTGGCTGTGGGCAACCCAGAACAGGGGATGAAATGGGCCATCTTAGAAAACAAATCCACCACCACCAGAATAGTGGACTTACCGTGTGAGCGAGGCAAGTCAGTGATGAAGTCAAGGGAGAGCAGTTTCCAAGGTCTTGAGGGGGTAGGCAGGGGGTGAAGCAAGCCTGTGGGCTTGCCTGAGGGGGCCTTCACCCGCTGGCAGGTTGGGCAGGAGGTGACATAGGACTTGACATCCTGACACACACGAGGCCACCAAAAATCCCTCATCACTCCATGCAGGGTCTTGGCGACGCCAAAATGCCCAGCTGTGGGGGAGTCATGGCACTGATGGAGGACCTTCTCACGGAGGGGTCTAAAAGGCACACAGACCCAGCTGGAATGGTAAAGCAGGCCACCTCGCAAAGAGAAGGGGGTAGAGTGGGGGGCAGAGGCTAGCCCCAATTCCTCCACCTTTGTGCGAACAAAAGCATCCTGAACCTGTGCAGAGAGAAGGAGCTCCTCCCAAGAATGAGGCACCGCAGCTGCCACCAGGCCTTGGGGGGGAAGAATCAGAGAGGGAGGGGATTTTCCTCACTCCCTGGCTGGAGGTCAGGCTTACGAGAAAGAGTATCCGCTTGTAGGTTGTCTGAGGCTTTCACATGGCAAATCTTAAGGTGGAACCGAGAAAAAAAAAGTGACCACCTAATCTGCCGCTGGTTTAAGGCACGGGCTGTCTGAAGATGTTCGAAGTTGCAATGGTCAGTTCTAACTTCAACTGGGTGCTGCGCCCCTCCAGGAGATGACGCCAGGTCTCCAAAGCGGACGTGATGGCCAACAGTTCCTTCTCCCAGATGGTATAATTCCTCTCAGACATGGTCAGTTTCCTGGAGTGGTAGGCGCAGGGTTGCAGCCCGCCACCCTCCCGATCTGGCTGAAAGAGCACCGCCCCCACCGTGAAGTCAGAGGCATCAGTCTGCACTACAAAAGACTTCCTTGGGTCGGGATGTAAATTGATCGGCTCAGAACTGAAAAGCTTCTTAAGTTCCTCGAAAGCCTGTTGGGCAGATGCTGTCCAATGAAAAGGAGATTTCTTGCCCTTAAGGAGGTCCGTGAGAGAAGTCAGCCGAGCAAAACTGGGCAGGAACTTTCTGTAAAAATTAGCAAAACCCAGAAAATGTTGCAAGTCCTTCTTGGTGGATGGAGCCTGCCAGGAGAGGACAGCCTGGACCTTTGCAGGATCAATCCTGATACCGTCAGGTGAAATAATGTAGCCAAGAAAGTCCAAAGAGGTTAGGTCAAACTCACATTTCTCCAGCTTGGCATAAAGATGGTTCTCGCAGAGGCGCTGGAGGACGGCGGAGACATGAAGCTGATGGGCGTGGGGGTCCTCAGAAAATATAAGTAAATCATCGAGATAAACAATGAGGAAAGTGTCCAAATAGTCCCGGAAGATGGCATTCATAAAACATGAAAAAGGGGGGGGGGCGCAGGCAAGCTCAAAAGGCATTACTAGGTATTCATACGCTCTGTACCTGGTCCTGAAACAGGTCTTCCACTTATCCCCCTCCCGGATGCGAATGAGATTGTATGCGTTACGCAGGTCCAACTTTGTGAAAATCTTGGCTCGCCCCAGGTGCTCCAGCATCTCAGGTATGAGGGGGAGGGGGTACTTGTCAGGAATGGAGACCAAATTTAGATTCCTGAAATCGTGCACCAGGCGGAGCTCTCCAGATCGTTTGGCCACAAAGAAAGTAGGAGCGCAGGCGGGGGAGGAAGACGGGTGAATGAAACCGCGTTTGAGATTCTTGTCCAAAAACTCCCGCAGAGCTCGAAGTTCCGGCTCCGACATCGAATACAGCCGGCCAGCGGGGATGGTAGCCCCTGGAATGAGGTTAATGGCACAGTCAAAAGGGTGGTGGTGGGGAAGCTTGTCAGCTTCCTTCTTGTCAAACACATCCCGAAAAGCTGCATACTTCTCTGGGATGATGACGGTAGCTGAAGGACTGCCAGAAGCAGACAAGGAGTGGGAGGAAAGGGTTAATGCCTGGGCTGGGACTGGCACCTCCTCTGGGAGGCAATGCTCCCAGCAGTAGGGAGACACAAACTCCACTTGCTGAAGCCCCCAAGAAATCTGAGGGTTGTGTTTAGAGAGCCAGGAAACACCCAGCATGATTGGGTATAAGGGAACCTTGGCTAAGTGAAACTGAATCTGCTCAACGTGGGACTGGGTGCACAGAGTAAGCGGAATTGTAATACGGGTCACCATGCCCGAAGAGAGAGGATGCCCATCAATGGGGGCAGGAAGGGGGCAGGAAGGGGCAGGGTAGGAATCTTGTGGAAGTGAGTGAATGTTTCATCCATGAAACTGGTCGTAGCCCCTGAGTCCACTAAAGCTAGGGCCTCCACCCCACCCCACTGAGAGGAGCGGAGGTGAACATGCAACAGCAGATGGGAGGGTGGGGGGGTTGGGGAAGGCACCCACCTGGTGAGGAACTGACCCCCACACTGGAGGCCCCCAACAAGCTTGGGGGGCAGTCTAGTCAGGCCTGGGGACAAGGAGGAGGAGGAGGGGGAAGGAGAGGAGGAGGAGGCAGCGGAGCTGTGGATTTAACTCGGCAGGTCTTGGCAAAATGCCCCAGCTTTCCACATCAAAAACATTGGCGCTCAGCACGCTGGCGCTCCAGCTCCTCTGGCAGCCGTGAGGCTCAGTTAGCTCCCAGCTGCATCGGGGTCTCCTCCACCCCCAGAGCCAGAGCGGGGGGTGGGGGAGGAGGCAGGAAACATGGGGGAATGGGAGGAGGGAAATCCCAGCCCCTGGCGCCCCACCGGGTCTGCCGGTGCCCCTCCAGCTGACTATCTATCTGAAGGCAGGTCTGGATGAGGTCCTCCAAAGTAGGCGGGCTGGGCGTGCGTGCCAACTCATCTAAGATCTCATCGTTCAAACCATCCAAAAACTGAGCCACTAGCGCGGCATCATTCCACTGTAAATCCTGCATCAGCAAGCGAAAGGTTGTCGCGTAGCTGGAAACTGAGTCCTTGCCCTGCCGGAGGCGGCAAATCTCCCAAGAAGCCATCTGCATGCGCAGGAGGTCACCGAAAAAACGGGCCATCACTGTCATGAAACCTTGATAGTCCCCAAGCAGGGGGTCATTAGCGAGCAGGAGCCCCGAAGCCCATCTAGCTGCCATGCCTGACAGTAGGTTAATGATGAAACCCACATGAACCTGTTCTGTCTGGAAATCCTCAGGCCTAAGACGCATGTACAGCTCTGATTGGGCCCTGAAAATCTGAAAAAGTCCTTTCTCACCAGAAAACTTATCTGGCAAGGCCACCGGGCACTTGCGGCGAGGGGGAATCGGAGGTGGAGGGGGTTGAACTGCAGCCTGTAGATTCTGCATGGCAGCCGTCTGTTGAGCCATCTGATGACGGAGCATCTGGTTCTCTTGCGCTAGAGCTTGCACCGCTGGGTCCCCGGCACCCTCCATAAGGCAACAAGAGAAGAGAGAGAGAGAGGGAAAAAAAGAGGAACGGGGACCAAGCTGTCAAGGGCTCCTTGCAGGCCTCTCTCAGTCTAATCCAGTAGCCAAGTCCAGACACAGACAAAGAGATTCTTTTCAAAGCTTTATTCCTCTTTTACAACTTAACAACTCTACTGTTAGCAAACAGATATGAGCAGCAGAGTACCTATGCCCTAAGTTGGAACAGTTGGTCCCCATTTGAAAGGGAATTACTAGCAGACCCCTGAACTTAAGGACTAGGGAGAGTCCCTCCCCTTTCCCTTGGATCCTCTGGGCGCAGCCGTTCTTTGCACACCAACCGGGCACTACATCTCCTTTCTGCGCCCTCCATTTGGCGCCGCTCTCTGCGTCGGCATCGCGCGTACATCAAGTCTGCTTCCCGCGCTCTGTCACTCCCAGGACTGCTATCTAAACTAGGAATATTGGTGGGAGGAATCTCCATCAGCTGTTGGCCCTGGGAAAGAGGAGCGCGCTCCTCTCCCAGGAGCGACTCCTCTTCCTCAGAATCAGAACTACTCTGGGATTCTATGGGCTCAGTGTCCGCCCTGACAGCCGGATTCTAAAGAATCCGGCCCCCTGGAATCCGTGGCAGAATGGCCTCCTGCCCCCCCATCCCCCCACGGAATCCCCCCGGGACGGCCCTTACCTGGGGCGGATGCGGTGGATTCGGCGGTGGCAGCAGCAGCTCCGATGGCTGGTCTCCTGGCCGGCCGCGGCAGGGCTGCTGCTGCTGCCATTGCCGTCCTTGGACCGTGATAGGCTACGTAAGAATTTACGTAGCCTATCACGGCTAACCTCAAAAAAAAAAAAAGCAGTGTATGCAAATGGCAGTGGCTATGGCGGCCGCCATTTGCGTTCCCTATTTTTCGCCCATTTATCTTACGTAAATATTTACATAAGATAAAATGACGAAAAAAAGGGGAACACAAATAGCGTAGTGGACGCTATTTGCATTCCTTTATTTTTCACCATTCTAGCCTACGTAAATATTTACGTAGGCTAGAACAGCGAAAAAGGAACGCAAATAGCGTCCACTACTCTATTTGCATTCCCCTTAGGGATGTATGAAGGTTCCGCCACGGATCTCGGGGAGGCCGAATGCCAGTGCATTCGGCCCCCCAAAATCGGTGGCAGAATGGCCCGTCACCCCCCCGCCACCCCCCTGGGACGGGACTTACCTTTGCCGAATGTCCCTCCCGGCGGCGGGTCCGGCCGGCGGTTCGGCGGGTCTTCGTCTGGGAAGGGAGCGGCAGCCGGTCTTTCGACCAGCTGCTGCCGCCACCATTCCAATAAAAGAAAAAAAAAACGCCCCCGTGATAGGCTACGTGACGATTAACACAGCCTATCATGGCTAGATTTGCAAAGTCAGCCGTGATAGGCTACGTAAATCGTCACGTAGCCTATCACGGGTGACTTTAAAAAAAAAAAGCGCGTACGGCTAATGGCGGCCCCCATAGGGAGCCGCCATTCACGTTCCTTATTTGGTCGCTGTAGTCTACGTAAAGATTACATAGACTACGGCGAAAATAAGGGCAATGCTATTTGCGTTGCCCTTATTTTCGCCGTAGTCTACGTAAAGATTTACGTAGACTACAGTGACCAAATAAGGAACGTGAATGGCGGCTCCCTATGGGGGCCACCATTTGCGTACGCGCTTTTTTTTTTTTTAAGTCACCCGTGATAGACTACGTGACAATTTACGTAGCCTATCACGGCTGACTTTGCAGATCTAGCCATGATAGGCTACGTTAATCGTCACGTAGCCTATCACGGGGGCGTTTGTTTGTTTTTTAACTTTTTAGTTCGCGGCGAGGTGAGGCGCCTCCTCCCCGGCCTGAATTTCAGCCGGGCGAGACGGGAAGCCTCCCCCCCCGGCCTGAACTTCGCGGGGGGAGCAGCGAAGCGCCTCCCCCCCCACCGCGAAAAGCTTCGAGGACAGGTAAGGGACTTTCGTGCACCCCTAAGCCTATCACAGCTGACTTAAAAAAATACCAAAAAAAGCGCAAAAAAAATAGCATCTACGCTATTTGCGTTCCCCTTATTTTCGCCGTCTTAGTCTGCGTAAATGTTCACGTAGACTAAGACGTGCCAAAATAAGGAACGCAAATGGCGGCGGCCATGGGCGTCGCCATTTGCGTACATACGTTTGTTTGTTTTTTACTCAGCCGTGATAGGCTATGTAAAGATTTATGTAGCCTATCATGGCTGACTGCAGGGACGCAAACGGCAGCGGCTACAGCCGCCGCCATTTGCGTCCCTGCTAGCCAGCAGCCGGATGTCCGGCTGCTGGTGAAGCCGGCCGGCAGCTCCGCAGAATCGCTGCAGAGCACAGCTAGCTGGCCAGGATTCCAGGGGGGGAGGGACGGAACGCCTCCCCCTGCACCATCAGCATAATCCCCGAAAGGTAAGTGATTTTCGTACATTCCTAGTTCCCCTTTTTTTCATCGTTTTATCTTACGTAAATATTTGCGTACGCTGTGTTTGGTTTTTTTGGGGGGTTGAGGCTAGCCATGATAGGCTACGTAAATTCTTACATAGCCTATCACAGCTGTCTGGCTGGATGCAAATGGCGGCCGCTGCGGCCAGAAATCTGGCTGTGGCCGGAAATCTCTATGGCCAGAAATCTGGCTGCGGACAGCCTTGGCCGGCTGCTCTGTGGCCTGGCCACGGAGTGGAGTCGGCCGTCGAGGATTCCGGGGGAGGAGGACCGGATCATCTCCCCCCCCCATTGTGGATTCTTGGGGGAGGGACGGAGCAAAGGTATTAGAGTTTCGTACATCCCTAGTGGCCTCCAGACTATCCCAACAATCCATGGAAACCCTACTTTCTGGAATTCCAGGTGTTGTACTATATTTTGACGAGGTCCTGCTCATGGGATCAATAGAGGAAGAGCTTGCTGAACAACTTCAAGAAGTCCTACATTGTTTTAACACATCCAACATCCATGTAAAAAAGGAGAAATGTGAAACTGGAACCTCCAGAATAACATTTTGAGGCTATTGTATTGATGCTTCTGGCATTCATCCCACAGACAAAAAAATATGTGCAAATCATGATGCACCTGCTCCAAAAACAAAGCAGGAACTTCAAGCCTTCTTGGGACTTCTAAATGTCTACCATGTGTTCCTTCCACAAAAGGCTACCATTGCTGAGCCACTGCATCGCTTGCTGGGAAAAGGAGTTCCATGGAAATGGACCAGCCAGCATGACAATGCTTTCCAGAATGTCAAACACTTGTTGAGTTCAAATTCTGTGCTTGTACATTATGATGAAACAACAAACAAACACTAATCCTCACTACTGACATTTCTTCGTATGGGGTTGGTGCTGTGCTAAGCCACAATTTCCAGATAGTACAGAAGCACCAATAGCTTATTATTCAAGGACTATGTCATCCACTGAAAGGAACTTTGCAGAAATTGACAGAGAAGCCTTGCCTGTTATTGCAAGAGTCAAAAAGTTCCACAACCATCTCTATGGCTACACTTTTGAATACGCATGGACCACAAGCCTCTTTTAGGAATCATCTGTCCTGGCAAGCCTACTCCCTGCATACTATCACCTCGCATGCAGCGCTGGAGCATTCTGCTCAGTGCTTATGATTATACACTTGTCTGCAAGCCAGGAAAGGCAATAGCTAATGCCAATAGATTGAGTAGGGTACCACTTCACATTCCAGATTTTGTTGTACCTCCTCCACTGGAAGTCTTGATGCTAGATGCCCTTCCTGACCCACCTCTTCAGGCTGATCAAATTGCTAGGCTGATTGCTTGAGATCCTGTACTGACTTGTGTCTTAAACTGGGTATGGATGGGATAGCCAGATGACGAACTGCCAGAGGAATTTAAGCCATTCAAGCACTGTCAGCATGAGATGTCTGAGCATAAGGGGTGCCTGCTATGGGGAAACCATGTTGTTTTTCCAGATAAGGGTCATCAAACCATCTTGACCACACTGCATGCAGCTCTTCCAGGGATTGTTTGCATGAAAGCATTGGCCAGGAGCTACGTCTGGTGGCCCAGTATTGACTCAGATATTGAAAACTGTAAATGAGTGCAGTACTTGTCAAGCCACTAGGCACAATCCACCAAGGGCACCTGTCTTTCTATGGGAAGTGACAAAGAAGCCTTGGTCAAGAATCCATATTGATTTTGCAGGACCATTTCAAGGAAAAAACTTCTTGGTTGTGGTAGATTCTTACTTGAAGTGGCTTGAAGTAGTCTTAGTACTATCACAAACTGCTGCTACAAGAATCACAGCAATGTGACACTTATTTGCAACCCACGGGTTGCCTGATACTATAGTCTCAGACAGTGGGATTGCTTTTACATCTGCTTAATTTAAAACATTTGAGGACAAGAACCTCATTCAGGCTGTCACCATTGAACTTCATCATCCCCGAGCAAATGGCCAAACTGAACAGAAGGTGCAGACAAGAAAAGATGCCCTGAAGTGCATTGCAGGAGGACACTGGACAACAGTGCTTACCATGTTACTCCCTGTGCAACAACAGGAGTCAGTCCTGCAGAGGTACTTATGGGGTGGTGTCTAAAATCTTGCCTTGACCATCTCCACCCAGATTTAGCTGAAGACTTACAAAGCAAATTGGAGCAAGCTCTGGATGCTGCCTTCTCAGCTCCTACTCTCCGTTCATTTGCCCCACAAGATCAAGTGTTTACTAGGAACTATGGTGCTGGACCAAGGTGGGTTCCTTCCTCTATCACTAGATCACTGGACCTGTACCATACAAAGTCCAGTGTGCGGATGGCTCAGTGTAGCATCACCATGTTGACCAGCTGAGAAGGCATTCTGGCCAGAGTGGGTTGTCATCAGCAAAGATAGCTGCTCAAGACCTACAGTCAGGGCCAGAACAAGGATAACTGTTTTGGCAGTTGGCCTCTGTACACCACCACATTGAAGTTGAAAGGAAACACACCCAGATGGGAGCAAAGTCAGGACTTTCAGCTGTAATTCAAGGGGTTTGACAAAGTGGGGCACTAACCATTCAGGAAGTACAGCCAGTGGCATGCACACACACCCATCATTGGTGGCTCATAAATAATGGAACGAATGGCTGACAAGCAGCTGCATGGCCAGGTGTGGCCTGTTTCCTGGGTACCCCATGACCAATCAAGCAGAGAAAAGGCCTGGAGGTGGTTCTGAGTATTACATTGGCATTTCGTAGCTGTTCACTGGAACTCCCAACATAAGGTCCAAAGAGGTGTCCAGGAGAGTGAAGGAGGCCATCATTAGGCTGAGGAAACAAAATAAACCCATCAGAGAGATAGCAAAAACAGTGGGAGTGGCCAGCACAACAGTTTGGAACATCCTGAAAAAGAAGAAATTAACTGGCAAGCTCAGCAACAGCAAAAGGCCTGAAATAGGGGTGGACGAAAGTCCCTTACCTTTCGCCGAAGCTTGTTCGCGGTGGGGGGGAGGCGCTTTGCTGCTCCCCCCGCGAAGTTCAGGCCGGGGTGGAGGCTTCCTGCCTCGCCCGGCCGCGAACGCTAAAGTTAAAAAAAAAAAAAAAAAAGCCACCTGATAGGCTACGTGACAATTAACGTAGCCTATCACGGCTAGATTTGCAAAGTCAGCCGTGATAGGCTACGTCAATCGTCACGTAGCCTATCACGGGTGACTTAAAAAAAAAAAAGCGCGTACGCTAATGGCGGCCCCCATAGGGAGCCGCCATTCGCGTTCCTTATTTGGTCGCCGTAGTCTATGTAAATCTTTACGTAGACTACGGCGAAAATAAGGAACGGGAATGGCGGCTCCCTATGGGGGCCGCCATTATCCATACGCGCTTTTTTTTTTTTTTTAAAGTCACCCGTGATAGGCTACGTGACGATTGACGTAGCCTATCACGGCTGACTTTGCAAATCTAGCCGTGATAGGCTACGTTAATCGTCACGTAGCCTATCAGGGGGCGTTTGTTTGTTTTTTTCTTTCATTGCAATGGCGGCGGCGGCAGCCGGTCAAAAGACCGGCTGCCGCTCCCGCCCCGCTCCAACACCCGCCGAACCGCTGGCTGGACCCGCCGCTGGGAGGGACATTCGGCAAAGGTAAGTCCCATCCCGGGGGGGGGGGGTTCGGAGGATTTCTCCCCAAAACTTGTTCGGGGGGCCGAACACGTTGGCGCTCGGCCCCCCGAAGTTTCGGGGAGAAATTCTCCGCCATCCCTAACCACGGAAGACAACTAAAGTGGATGACTGCAGAATTCTGCCCAAGGTGAAGAGGAACCCTTTCACAACCTCTAGCCAGGTCAAGAATGCTCTTGAGGAGGTAGGCATGTCATTGTCAAGATCTACAGGCAAGAGACGGCTTTATGAATGTAAATACAGAGGCTTCACAGCAAGGTGCAAACCGCTGGTAACGCTCAAGAACAGAAAGACCAGATTAGCCTTTGCCAGCAAACACCTAAAAAAGCCTGCCCATTTCTGGAATAAGATTCTTTGGACTGATGAAACCAAGATTAACTTGTACCAGAATGATGGGAAGAGAAAAGTATGGAGAAGGAAAGGAACAGCTCATGATCCAAAGCATACCAAATCATCTGTCAAACATGGTGGAGGCAGTGTTATGACATGGGCATGTATGGCTGCCAATGGAACTGGGTCACTGGTGTTTATTGATGACCTGACTGCTGATAAAAGCAGCAGGACAAATTCTGAAGTGTATAGGGCTATACTTTCTGCTCAGATTCAGCTGAATGCTGCCAAACTGATAGGATGCCACTTCATATTGCAGATGGATAATGACCCAAAACATACAGAAAAGCTACCCAAGAGTTTCTCAAGGCAAAGAAGTGAGATGTTCTTGAATGGCCAAGTCAGTCACCTGTAGGGATGTCAGAGAATTCCGCCACGGACTCCAGTGAGGCCGGATTCTTTAGAATCCACCCCCCCCCCGGAATCCATGGCAGAATGGCCTCCCACCCCCTGCTACCCCATGGAATCCCCCCAGGACAGAGCTTACCTGGGGCAGATGTGGCAGCGGCGGCGGCAGCTCTGGTGGCGGCAGTGGCTCTGGTGGCAGCAGCTCCGGCTGGTCTCCTGGCTGCCTGCTGCCAGGCTGCTACAGCCGCCATTTGCATGCTTGCAGGCAGCCCTGACAGGCTACGTAAGTATTTGTGCTCCTGCCTTTGCCGTGATAGGCTACGTAAGTATTACGTAGCCTATCATGGTAAAGGCAGCCATGCAAATGGCATAGCAGCCACCATTTGCATAGCTGCCTTTACCATGATAGGCTATTTAAATACTTACGTAGCCTATCACGGCAAAGAGCAGGGGTGCAAATAGCGTAGCGACTGCCATTTGCGTCCCTGCTTTA
Organism: Heloderma suspectum; assembly: GCF_057233095.1. Classification (NCBI taxonomy): domain Eukaryota; kingdom Metazoa; phylum Chordata; class Lepidosauria; order Squamata; family Helodermatidae; genus Heloderma; species Heloderma suspectum. The sequence goes on from NC_139461.1 coordinate 91,369,318, forward strand.
GCCGTGATAGGCTACGTAAATACTTACGTAGCCTATCACGGTCTACCATAGGGATGCAAATGGCGTCCCCCTACGCAGGACGCCATTTGTGTCCGCACCAGCCCGGCAGCAGTTGGAGGCCCTGCTGCTGATTGGCCCGGCCGGCAGCTCCGCAGCATGGCCATGGAATGGAGCCGGCCAGGCAGGATTCCGGGGGGGAGGAATGGATCGCCTCCCCCCCCATCGAGGAGTCTGGGGGGAGGAACGGATCACCCCCCCAGTGGATGCCCCGACTGGAACCAGGTAAGGGATTCGTACATTCCTAGTCACTTGATCTCCACCCAATAGAGCATGCTTCTCACTGACTGAAGACAAGACTGAAGGCAGAAAGACCCACAAACAAGCAGCAGCTGAAGGCAGCTGCAGTAAAGGCCTGGCAAAGCATCTCGAGGGAGGACACTCAGCATTTGGTCATGTCCATGGGTTCCAGACTTCAGGCAGTCATTGACTGCAAAGGATTTTCATCCAGGTATTAAACGTGATCCTTAAGTTTGAAATGATGTTGGTTTGTTCCATTACTTATGAGCCACCAACGACGGCTGTGTGTGTATGCCACTGGCTGTACTCCCAGAATGGTTAGTGCCCCACTTTCATCGAACCCCTTGAATTACAGCTGAAAGTCCTGACTTGGCTCCCATCTGGGTGTGTTTCCTTTCAACTTCAATGTGGTGGCGTACAGAGGCCAACTGCCAAAATAGTAGGGATGGGGGAGAATTTCTCCCCGAACCTTCGGGGGGCTGAGTGCCAACGCATTCGGTCCTCCGAAGGTTGTTCAGGGAGAAATTCTCATGGACAAATTCTAAATAACATGGACAAATTCTAAATAAAATGTGCAATACTTCAAAGTCAACTAGAAGTCAAACTTAGGGGTGGACGAAAGTCACTTACCTGTCCTCGAAGCTTGTTCGCGGTGGGGGGGAGGTGCTTCGCTGCTCCCCCCGCGAAGTTCAGGCGGGGGGGAGGCTTCCCGCCTCGCCCGGCCGAAATTCAGGCCGGGGAGGAGGCGCCTCGCCTCGCCCGGCCACGAACTCAAAAGTTTTTTTTAAAAAAACAAAACGCCCCCGTGATAGGCTACGTGATGATTAACGTAGCCTATCACGGCTAAATCTGCAAAGTCAGCCATGATAGGCTACGTTAATCGTCACATAGCCTATCACGGGTGACTTAAAAAAAAAAAGCGCGTATGCAAATGGCGGCCCCCATAGGGTGCCACCATTCGCGTTCCTTATTTGGTCGCTGTAGTCTACATAAATCTTTACGTAGACTACGGCGAAAATAAGGGCAACGCTATTTGCGTTGCCCTTATTTTCGCCGTAGTCTACGTAAATCTTTATGTAGACTACAGCAACCAAATAAGGAACGGGAATGGCGGCTCCCTATGGGGGCCGCCATTATCCGTACGCGCTTTTTTTTTTTTTAAGTCACCCGTGATAGGCTACGTGACGATTTACGTAGCCTATCACGGCTGACTTTGCAGATCTAGGCGTGATAGGCTACGTTAATCATCATGTAGCCTATCACGGGGGCATTTTTTTTTCTTTTATTGCAATGGCGGCGGCGGCAGCCGGTCAAAAGACCGGCTGCCGCTCCCGCCCCGGACAAACACCCACCGAACCGCCGGCCGGACTCGCCGCCGGGAGGGACATTCGGCAAAGGTAAGTCCCGTCCCGGGGGGGGTGCGGGGGGGTGCAGAGAATTTCTCCCCGAAACTTGTTCGGGGGGCCGAACATGTTGGCGCTCGGCCCCTGGAAGTTTTGGGCAGAAATTCTCCGCCATCCCTAGTCAAACTACAGAAATTAATAACGAATTGCCAGCTTACCAAAAGTATCAAAGCACATATCATACCAATGGACTTATGTACTTCATAGGTGCTTTACATTAACACGTCAGCTATGCATTAGGCACTACCAGAATAATTATGCTACTGCATTTTCTACCATCATTTAAAAGAAAAAATAGCATTACACAGTGACGAAGTCATGCATACTCATATAATTTCTAACATATTTCTCAAGGGCAGATTTTTAAAATGTAAAGTTGCCATGGGAACAAGCAATTGAACCAAAATACATTCAAGTATATGAAACCTATATGGATCAGGTACCTGAAGATCAAAAGGACCGATATAGGACTGGATAAAATTATTCTCAACCACAAGGATCTATGAAGGATTTCAACAAAACTTCAGTAGTAATCAAAAATGGAAGGAAGAGAAATAGAGCATATTAATCACTGAACGATATTAAAAGATTGCTCTAAAGTTAGAACCAAAAATAAAAGATTTATCAACTATTACCTATAGTGTGGGACACAGAAAATAATAATTGATGGCATTCCCTATTGATATATTTCACCTGTCACGGTGGAAACTGAGCTGATAGAACCCCAGAGCAGTTCTGATTCTGAGGAGGAACAGCAATCCATGGGAAAGGAGCATGTTCATCTCTCACAGGCACAGCAGCTGGCAGAGATTCCTCCTGCCAGCATTCCTGGGATAGATAGTGACTCTGGCAGTGAGAGAGTGCTGGAGGGGGGCTTGCTGGACACTCAACTCTGATGCAGGGAGCGACGACAGATGGAGGGCGCAGAAAGGAGGCGTAGCGCTTGTTTGGCGCACAAGCAACGGTCACGTCCCGAGGACCCAAGGGAAAGAGGGAGGATCTCTTCCTAGGCCATAAGTTCAGGGTCTTCCCATGATTCTCCTTCAAACAGGGACCAACTGCCTAACCTGGAGCATAGGCTACTCTGCTATCTTTTCCCCAGTGCTGTTCCTTGCTTAGTCGCTGGTGATTAGCATCTGAAAGAGTCATACAGTTGTAAAAGGATTAAAGCCTTGAAAAGAATCCTTTTGTCTGTGTCTTGAGTTAGCTATTGGAGTAGACTGAAAGAAGCTGCTAGGGCGCTCCTGACATCACCATTGCTTTGTCTCTAATAAAATAGGAAGACTATATTCATATTTAATAAAGTTTACAGTGATATTGACCTAAAAGATGTTTAATGCATGGCCAATTTTTTATTCAGTTTTGGTGAGTGAGTGAGTGAATGAGTTACTAACTTAGGGCTAGGGATGTCAGAGAATTCCACCACGGATCTCAGGGAGGCCGAATGCCAGCGCATTCGGCCCCCCGAAATCAGTGGCGGAACGGTCTTCCCCCCGCCCCCCCTGCGACAGGACTTACCTTGGGCAGATCTTCCTGGCAGCGGCGGCTCTGACGGCGGCTCCGGCGGTGGTTCGGCAACGGTGGCTGTGATGGCCGGTCTTCCGACCAGCTGCCGCCGCCGCCATTTCCAGTTAAAACAAAACAAAACAAAAAAAGTGATATAAAGATTTACGTAGCCTATCACGGCTAGATTTTTTTTAAAAAAAACACTGTGATGGGCTACGTAAATGTTTACGTAGCCTATCACAGCTGATTTAAAAGGAAAAAAATGCATACGCAAATGGCGGCGCCCATGGGCGCCGCCATTTGCGTTCCTTATTTTGGCACGCCTTAGTCTACGTAAACATTTACGTAGACTAAGACGGCGAAAATAAGGGGAACGCAAATAGCGTCTACGCTATTTGCATTCCCCTTATTTTCACCGTCTTAGTCTATGTAAATGTTTAGAATCATAGAATAGTAGGGTTGGAAGGGGCCTACAAGGCCATCGAGTCCAACCCCCTGCTGAATGCCGGAATCCAAGTCAGAGCATCCCTGACAGATGGCTGTCCAGCCTCGTCTTGAAGGCCTCCAGTGTGGGAGAGCCCACCACCTCCCCAGGTAATTGGTTCCATTGTCGTATTGCTCTTACAGTCAGGAAGTTTTTCCTGATGTTCAGCCGGAATCTGGTTTCCTGTAACTTGAGCCCATTATTCCGTGTCCTGCACTCTGGGATGATCAAGAAGAGATCCTGGCCTTCTTCTCTGTGACAACCTTTCATGTACTTGAAGAGTGCTATCATATCTCCCCTCAGTCTTCTCTTCTCAAGGCTAAACATGCCCAGTTCTTTCAGTCTCTCTTCATAGGGCTTTGTTTCCAGTCCCCTGATCATCTTTGTTGCCCTCCTCTGAACCCTCTCCAGTTTGTCTGCATCCTTCTTAAAGTGTGGTGCCCAGAACTGGACACAGTACTCCAGATGAGGCCTAACCAGTGCTGAGTAGAGGGGAACTAGTACTTCCCGGGATTTGGAAGCGATGCTTCTATGAATGCAGCCCAAAAGAGCATTTGCCTTTTTTGCAGCCACATCACATTGTTGGCTCATATTCAGTTTGTGATCGACAACAATTCCAAGATCCTTCTCGCTTAGTTTACATAGACTAAGACGTGCCAAAATAAAAAACGTAAATGGCGGTGCCCATGGGCGCCGCCATTTGCGTACGCGCGGGGTTTTTTTCTTTTAAATCAGCCGTGATAGGCTACGTAAACATTTACGTAGCCTATGACGGCTGACTGCAGGGACGCAAATGGCGGCGGCTGCGGCCGCCGCCATTTGCGTCCCTGCTAGCCAGCGGCTGGATGTCCGGCCACTGGCGGAGCCGGCCGGCGGCTCTGCAGAATCCCTGCAGAGCGGAGCCAGCTGGCCAGGATTCCGAGGGGGGGGAGGAACGGAGCGCCCCCCCCTGGTGAGGATTCCGGGGAGAGTGACGGAACGCCTCCCCACCAACCATTAGCATAATCCCCGAAAGGAAGTAATTTTCATACATCCCTACTTAGGGCACAATCCTATGGCCGCTACTCAGCAGCTAGACAGCCATAGGATAGATCAGTTCTCAGGAACTGACCTTGGAGCCCGTGGTCCGAGATCGATTCCCTAAGAACTGACCTCCACCCGCTCCCGCACTGCCTCATAGGGCCCCACGCTCTGCACTCAGGAGTGCAGAGCGTCGAAGACTGGGCATTCCTGGGGGCGTGCCGGGGTGGGGAGGATGGAAGTGCTGTTCTGATGCTTTCTATGCGTCATCCGGCTTCTGCCTGCCCTGCTCCGACTTCCCGCAGCTAGACAGCAGAAATTGGCTGCCTAGCCACGAATGCAGGGCAGCTGAAGTGCAGAGGGGACAATCCCTTCCTCTCCTGCCCTGCACTGGATAGGCGGTCGCCTCCAAGTTTAGAGGCAGCCGCCTATCCTGATAGGATTGTGCCCTCCCTTAGTTACTTACTTACTGCACTTACGTTTTGCTTTTCCTCCATTACATTCATTAAAAAAAAACTTATGTTCTTTCTGCCCTGTTTATAAAAAGATTTGTGAACTTTTGTAAATTCTTATAAAAAAAATGAACTGAATGAAATTTTCACCCATCTGCACTGCTCAAATTCAAAAGGTACAGCTGTTCCCAGCATAGAGAGAACCATGTTGTACCTGCCTCATGTCGGTGTTAAAGATGAGGAGACTGTCAGAAAAAAAGTGGTGGCAGGCAAGGCAACCCTAATTCAGCAATATATGGAGAGATTCAAAACAAGACTTTTAAGAGCTAAGGACTCAAACCCCAGGGCCTGGATGGCCAACTTTGTCAGTTTCACTTTCTCTCACATTCAGTTTAAAAAACAAACTCAAGTTCTTTCCTTCCACTTTATGAAGAAATTTGCAAATTTGGTAAGTTCTTCTAAAACAACCACAAACCAAACAAAATTCTCATTGATCCCTTCTAAAAAGGTACTTTCCAAAGTTTAAAGCTATTTCTCTTTGTGTATATGTCTCCCTGCTCCACAACTTGCTTCAATTATTTTGATCCTTTTTACATAAATACTTAGATTACTTCGTCCCTGTTCAGAACCTTCAGAGAAGATTTGAGGTTTTCCCTAGCCATTCAGAAAGCACCCACCAGTCATTCTGCTTTTTTCCTAAGTATTTTAGGGTGCAATCCTATAGAGATAGACATCAGCCTCCAAACTCAGAGGCTGACACCTATCCAATGCAGGGCAGCTAGAGCATGGAGGCGATCCTCACCTTAAGGTTCCGCCTGCCTTGCATTTCTGGCTAGAGACGCATGATTTTGCACATCTAGCCAGGGACTTGGGAGCAGGGGTGGGAGGCCATCTAGCACATAGGAAGCCTTGTAAAGTGGCTTCCGCAGTCTCTTCCCCACCCCGTCCCCAGGACCGCTCCCTTTTCGCCTTCTCCACACTCCATTTCCAGCGCAGAGAAATAGCTGCTATGAGGAGGAGGGGGATAGAAGTGCAGTTTCTTGACCTCAGTTCCCAGAAACCAAAAAATCCTATGGCCCTACAGACCGTGTCTAGTATCCATAAGACTGCTCCCTTACCTAACAAATGATCTGGCTGCCATACCTGGCCACTCACCATTATGAATGTTACACAATCCTTCTGGCTCCTAATAGCACTTTTTCTGTCCAAACCATACTCCTTCAGCAGTTAGGTGGTAGTCCTATAGCAATATTGAGTAGATCACATTCCAATGAAGGAGTGGTGTTTTTTGAAAAACAAAAATAAAAAGTGGTTAACTTGAAGGTGTGTGTGTGTGTGTGTGTGTGTGTGTTTAAGGATGTTCTTATTAGTATGCTGGAAAAGTATGGAAGAAGAATAGTAAAGATGTCTGTAATAGAGTTGAAAAGAAGAATATAAATTGCTACGTATGAAATACAATGTGTTTTTTCAGTTCCAATTTGATCAAAGGCACAGATGGCTTTTTTTCAAGTGTGAATTTGCATTTGTTATAAAGAAAATGATGTTATTGGTGTGTACATGCTACTGTGTTAGGAACAGACTAACAACTTAGTTTCTCCAGGGAGATGATCCAAATAGCTTGGAGACTTGGAAAAAATGTATCTACTAGGCTAAGAAGCGTCCAATGTAATTAATTAAATGTAGCTTTCCTTCCATCTGAGCTCAGCTTTACCAGAGTTTAGAACAGTCATTCACAGATTTGTCCTACAGCTCAAAAAACAACTTTAGGTAAAATACTCTCACTGAAGTCAAGGTATTTTATACTTCTCAAATGTTATGGTTGAAGAGAAAATGGTCCAGAACATAGTAATTCCCTACTAACAGGCAGTTAAACTGTTGTCTCTGGAAGTATTTTGTAACTACAACAAAAATGCCATATCTCAAACAAGTAAGAAACTGAGATTTATTTTTTACTAGAGATGGAAGAACCAGTGGTTTTCAAGCTCACCTAAATTTTCCAGAAATCACTTTGAAGCTCATTTAGGCTCACTCCCATTTTTGTTTTAGACCTGTTTTTTCAGCTAGTTCAAATAGGGAATGTGTGTGTTTCAAACAGGAAAAGTGCACATATTTTTCAAAAATCTACACTTTCCCTCTGCTGACAAGTGTGAATATGCATTTAAAAAGTAGCATTTCATAGTGCACATTTAAAACTATATATGCATTTTTCAAACACAATTGCAAATTAAGGGACTTGCAAACATTTCTACCCCAAAATGCTACTGCTCATGTTCAGGATTGTGAATGGTACATGTCTGCATGTTTTGCAACAGTGGGACTTACTTCTGAGTAGACATAAGATCACCTTGTAAGTCTGCAACCCTCGGCATGCTTACTTGGGAGTAAGCCCCACTGAACTTAATAGGGTGCTCTCAAGCAATAGAGGATGTTGCTTCTGAGCTTGGTGGGGTGGGGGATCAGATGTGTCTCCCTTCGTTGCAGGGAGGCATTTTACCCTCTTCTGCCTCCAAGTGAGAAGTGCAGAGGCTGGAGACGCAATCAGCAGGCGATTCTTGCCCTCATTCCTGTCAAATCTCATCCTGACCATGCCCCCAACAACTGAAAACAAATGCCCACATCAGGCAGACACAGCGGTTTCTTCCGCTATTGGAGAATTTCACAGGGAGGTCATGGTGCTCCTGTTTGTAGGCTGGAAAAAATACCACATTTTTTGTGTTTGGGGAAAACATGAGATAGGCTGGAGGAAATGGCAGGAGACACCCTGGAGGGTAACGGCATCATCTAAAGAGCCCACAAATTTCCAAGAGACAGCCATCTCAGTGGCAGGATAAAAGCTCTGTGCAATGAACTCCTATGTCTCTTTCTTTCCTTCTGTTCTTTGCTGAACCAGAAAAATAGTTTAAAAGTCAGATCAAATTCAATATTATTAGTACTCAGTGACTGGAAGGTCTGCCATTGTGTCCTTCCTGAACAAAGTCCTGTCTTTCTAAGGGCAACGGTTCTCTGCCCCCCTCCCCCAGCCTTGCTGGTGGTTGGGGTGTGTTTTTTGCAGCTGGATGAAGGGAGGCTTTGTGAGACTTGCCCATTTCAAGGTTGTGAGGCTAGAAGGGGCAGAGACAGGGTCTCCACTTGGGGTTTGCCGGATTCACCCACACATAGCCATGAGTCCCAGGGAGTGGAGTGGGCAAGCCCCCCTTGGCACTTTAAGGTGCAAACTTTGAGGAACCTTAGGTAGGTGAAGGTCTAACCATTGGCCCTGAGCCTGCAGAGCTCTCCCCAAAGGTGGGAGTAGTATGATGGAAGTTCCTTTCTCACAGTCTGATAGGGAACCCATACAGGAGGGCAGGTATTATTTCTGTCAGGCTATTTACTTGTTTGTTTGTTTGTTTACAATATTTATATACCAATCCAGATCAGAGATTTTGGAGTGGTGAACAAGAAGATGAAATAATAAAACCCAATAATTAAAACAATTGCAACATTTAAAAAACAGGTTCTGAAGTTAATAAACCACAGCTGTCACTCAGGGAAGGCCTCTCAAAATGACAATGTCTTCAGGAGGTGCGGAAAGCAACACAACATTGGTGCCTGCCTGACCTTCAAAGGAAGGGAATTCCATGGGAAGGGGGACACCACACTGAAGGCTCTTTTCCTGGTGGACTCCAGCTGGGCCATGGGTCCATGTGGAACCACCAGGAACATGCTGTCTGATAACCTCAGCAACCGGGCAGGTTGGTAAAGGAGAAGGTGCTCTCTCAGATATCCTGGTCCCAAGTTGTTTTGGGCTTCGTACACTAGTACTAGTACCTTAAACCTGGTCCAGTAGTGAATAGGCAGCCAGTGCAGTTCCTTCAGCAAAGGAGTTACATGCCGAAAAGGGGCAGCTCCTAACAACAGCTGAGATACTGCATTCTGCACTAGCTCCAGCTTCTGGACCAGCCTCAAGGGTGGCCCCACATAGAGCACATTGCAGTAATCCAGTCTTGAGGTTACTAATGCCTGTACCACTGTGGCCAAGCTATCCCTGTCCAGGAGAGGCCATAGCTGGCGAACCAGCCAAAGCTGGTAAAAGGCTCTCTGAGCCGCAGTGGCCATTTGGGCCTCCAGTGACAATGATGGATCTAGGAGTACCCCCAGACTATGAACCTGATCTTTCAGAGGGAGTGCAATCCCATCCAGAACAGACAATGCACCTGTCTCCTGGACTCACTCACTCACCCACAGGGCTTCTGTCTTGCCAGGATTCAGCTTCAGTTTATTGGCCCTCATCCAGCCCAGTACTGAGTTTAGACACTTATCCAGGACTTGCACAGCCTCTCCTGATTCAAATGTCACAGGGAGATAGAGCTGCATGTCATCAGCATACTGATGGCATTTAGCTCCAGATCCCCTAATGACCACTCCCAGTGGCTTCATATAGATGTTAAACAACATTGGGGACAAGATGGTGCACTGTGGCACCCCATAGCAGATGTCTTAAGTTAAATTAATGTAAATAAAGTTGTTGCTCTCTAAAATCCCAAGGAACTTGAGTCTTGTCTTTTTAATCTGGGGAGTACAGGCGCAATGACCAGTTTATATTAGGGATGTACGAAAGTCACTTACCTTTTCAGTGAGGTGATTAGCGGTGGGGGGGAGGTGCTCTGCACCTCCCCCCGAAATCCTAAACTGTCAGGCTCAGCTCCGCGGCGGCTCCACAGAGCCGCCAGCCAGAGCCGTCCACAGCTGGAGTGGGGGTGGGGTGTGGGGTGGGGGACAGAATCAGAAAAATTATAAATCAAAACACTGATATTTCCAGTTCAAATGAAATATTTTCCATACAATATTAACTGTGCATCTTGATGTGTCAAGACCAAAGTGACTTCTAGATTTGCCAGTTTCATTCATTTTGAAATGTTGATTTTTTTAAAAAAAAAAACTTAATTCAAACCATACTACTGGATAGGGTGATCTTCATTAATACATATCAGTGTTTCTCATGTTTCTCATGACCGATATGATTTCATCCTAAACTCAAAGATGACACAAATATAAACATTTGTAATGAAGACATTGAAACAGACATAAAATGAAATCCATTTCAAGCTAGAGAATATTATGTATGGCTAAGAGAGGTATTTTGTGGTCATGTCTGCAAAAATGACAGTACCAATACAGTTTCTATGATAGCAACAATTTATATTTGACTTTTATGTGTTGTTGGGAAATATTATGAATACATTTCTTGTATGAATGCATCCTCTATTCATGAGGAAGCCTTTCACTGTCAGTACAAACACTTTAATTTTTTTATTTTTTTGGTAGCAAAATGTTTTCCCCTCATATATTACAGTTTTCACTCATCAAGCTATATTGTGAAAAAAGCTAAAATATAAATACTTTAAAGGAACAGATAGTAATTTTAAAAGGCTAAAGAAATTTAGATGTAGTCAAGAAATGAAGATGAAATCATTCACAAAAGTTGGACCTTATTTTTTTCCCTGCTTTAATCACAGTTGCACAGGAGTGTGAGACTGTATGGGTATCAATTTGTTATATTCAGAGGTAATATATTAGTATTCTCAAATGGAAATTATCAGTAACTGATACCAGCCAGTTAGATTGAGAAATACTAGGGTGTGGAGAGCTTTTGAACCACCTCACATGCCATAGATTCTAATGGATTTTGGTGGAGGAATAGCCAGTGTCTCCATCTTTCTGCTACATCAAGAACAATAGAAGCAGTAGGGATGGTGGAGAATTTCTCCCCGAATCTTCAGGAGGCCGAGCGCCAACACATTCGGCCCCCCGAAGTTGGTTGGGAAATTCTCTGCCGCCCCCCCCCCGGGACGGGACTTACCTTCGGCGAATGTCCTTCTTGGCAGCGGGTCCCGGAGGCGGTTCAGTGGCGTTTCGTCGCGGGCGGGGGAGGCGGCCAGTCTCCCGACCGGCTGCCGCTGCCGCCATTGAAAAAAAAAAAAAAACTAAAGTAAAAAAAAAAAAAACACCCGTGGTAGGCTTAGGGATGTACAAAAGTCACTTACCGTTTCGCAGCTTGGCTTCGCGGTGGGGGGGAGGTGCTTCGCTTCTCCCCCCGAAGTTCAGGCGAGGGGGGGAGGCGTCCCGCCTCGCCCGGCCGAAATTCAGGCCGGGGGGGGAGGCGCCCCACCTCGCCCAGCTGAAATTCAGGCCGGGGAGAAGCACCCCGTCTCCCTGGCCGTGAAACAAAAAGTTAAAAAGAAAAAGACCCCGTGATAGGCTACGTGACAATTAACATAGCCTATCATGGCTAGATTTCCAAAGACACCCATGATAGGCTACGTGACGATTTACGTAGCCTATCACGGCTGACTTTGGAAATCTAGCCATGATAGGCTACGTAAATCGTTACGTAGCCTATCACGGGTGTTATTTGTTTTTTTTACTTTAGGGTTTTTTTTTTGCAATGGCGGCGGCCTATCATGCAATGGCAGCTGCCGCCCCCGCCCGTGGTGAACCGCCGCCGAACCACCGCCGGGACCCGCCGCCGAGAGGGACATTTGCCGAAGGTAAGCCCCGTCCCTGGGGGGACGGGGGGACGGCGGAGAATTTCCCAACCAACTTCGGGGGGCCGAATGCGTCGGCGCTCGGCCTCCCGAAGATTCGGGGAGAAATTCTCCGCCATCCCTAGATAGGCTACGTGACGATTTACGTAGCCTATCACGGCTAGATTTCCAAAGTCAGCCATGATACGCTACGTAAATCGTCACGTAGCCTATCACGGGTGACTTTGAAAAAAAAAAAGTGCATACACAAATGGCAGTGCCCATGGGGCGCCGCCATTTGCCTTCTTTATTTTGGCGCGTCTAGTCTATGTAAAGATTTACGTAGACTACGGCGAAAATAAGGGCACGCTATTTGCGTTGCCCTTATTTTCGCCGTAGTCTACGTAAATCTTTACATAGACTAGATGTGCCAAAATAAGGAACGCAAATGGCGGCGCCCCATGGGCGCCACTATTTGCATACGCGCTTTTTTTTTTCTAAAGTCACCCGTGATAGGCTACGTGACGATTTATGTAGCCTATCACGGCTGACTTTGGAAATCTAGCCATGATAGGCTACGTAAATCGTCACCTAGCCTATCACGGGATCTTTTTTTTTTTTTTTACTTTTTGTTTCGTGGCCAGGGAGACGGGCGCTTCTCCCCGGCCTGAATTTCGGCCGGGCGAGGCGGGGCGCCTCCCCCCCTGGCCTGAATTTCAGCCGGGTGAGGCAGGATGCCTCCCCCCCCTCGCCTGAACTTCGGGGTGGAAAGCAAAGCGCCTCCCCCCACCGCGAAGCCAAGCTGCGAAAAGGTAAGTGACTTTTGTACATCCCTAAGAAGCAGTAGATATATAATGTAAGTGTTCACATTTCCTTTCCCAGTATTTACGTTATTAGGTAAGGAGATGATGGGAACCAGATGGGGTCTCCCACTACTAGTACTCCATACATTGTGTTAACACAGCCTATCAAACAAGGGATGTGGAGATGGGAAAATGTTGTGGATCATGGTTATCTTCCAGCTGGGGAAAATCTCTACTTTTCCCTCCCATGTCACCTGTTTGCTTGGTTTCTTCTTCCACCATGCACTGTACAAGATCAAATTAAGACCTGTTTACTGACAAGGAACAGTTCAGGATGGTACGTCTCCCATTAGGTGGTCTGTAGTTGTTCTGCAAGGTCAGAGGAAATACTAGAGCGGCGGCCAGGGGGGTGAGGTGATTTATTGTTACTGGTAAATAATGTCACAATGATTGTTAGCTTGTATAGTTAAAGTGTACAGTTATGCCGACAGGAATTCAGTTATGCCAACAGGAATTGTGCAAATAACTGCAACACTGCAATTTTGAAGAGGTTTAGCAAGACATATCATCTAGTGGAACAACTGTCAAATGTACAGAAGTCAAAGACAAAAAGAAGTATTGATTTAGTAAGTGCAGTCTTTGGTTCTTTGTGTTTGGTGGTGGGGGTGGGGGGAGAAACTCTAAGCCACCAATGCCAAAAATCATGGTAAAGCTTACAAATAAAAACAGGACACAAGGAAGCAATCACAAAATATATCTTAAAGGGTCAAGTACATACCACTGTACAAAAAAAGCCTGAAACTTAAAAAAAATCTAGTAGAGAAGCTCAAAATATCCCCCAAATTAAGACAAAATAATATCAAAAACCACACCAAAGGTTAAATATGACACAACATAAAAAATACAGAGGAACCAGGAAGTGATAATCACAGAGCATGTTAAGATGGAGGTGTGTGCCACTCTACACAGTGAAGAGCCTTGAACTTGAAAAATGTGCTAGACAAGCCCCATATTACAAATGTGTGATTCAATATTTGTTCCTTATTGATCATTACTAAACAATGATTAAAGCAATGAGAACAACTTGTAACACTAGAATGAGAAACCTAGAGCAAACGAGATGAAATCCTTTATTGGAGCATTAGTCTTCATAACACTTTCAAACTACATAGACTTCATTAGGTTTACATTTAATCAGGGCTTCAGTCTACAGTGGATCTTGGACTGATGACCTGTCAGTTGTCTGGAAGGGATTCACCCTGTGAACCACTACCTAGCTCTAGCCAAAGAAAGAAACTATAGCGTGCCCAGCAACACCAGCCAAGACATTTCCCTACAACACCAATAGGCCAGAGCAGTCATGCAATAAATTTCTGCATAAAAGGTACTTGTTGGTCTGAGCAGCTAGGAGACCTGTTCATGATGGTTACAGACCGTGATTGTTCTCTTCTTCCACTTTGCCCTGTCTCCAATTACATAGGAGTGGTATCTGAGACATGCCCCCACCCCCACAGGCATTTTGTGCAACCATGTAAGAAATACCACACCATTGAACCCATGGATGTTCTAACTGGATGTGGAAACATAAAGCTTTACCAAAAAGATGTTACGCTGCCCTGGGACTGAAGAGCAGAAGGGAAGCACACTCTGTCTTCAGCCATCAGCCATCAACCAGGGCCTTGGGAAGCTGCACCCCCTACTTCCCAGGAATATCTTCAAGCCAAGGGGGAGACCAGCTTGGCCCATCAGTTAGCCAGAGAAAGAGCAGTTGAAGGGAGCTCACTTCTCACTTCTCCCTCCCTGCCAGAAAGGGAAAGAACGCTCTGGCCCCATCCATTGGCCTAAGGGCCAAGAGCCTCATTCAGGCAAGAACACCAGCAAGGGAAGATCAGCCTGCCTGACCCAAAGCGCATTTAAAGACCCAGTACCATCTTGTTCTGGCCTTGAAAAACTGATCTTTCTCTCTTCATTTTCCCTCCATGCCCCTTACCTTGTGCGTCTTGTAAGCAGGGCCTGTCTCTTTGTATTGCTGTGAGTGACTTTAAGAGACAATGATAGTTTAAAAAGTGGTATAAAAATGTATAAAAAACGTTATGTGTCCCTCTGGGGACTCTTATCTACCTTAACTTCACAAACTGATTTGTGTGTTGCTTTTTACTAAGTGTTTAAAACTAATTCTTAACAGTTTAAGTATTGTCCTTTTAGGATACTTCCAGATTTTTTTTAATATAATGAAGTGCTAGAGCACAAGCTATAGAGATATTTCCATATGAAAAATGATTTAAGTTAATGGGAGCTGAATAATAGCACAGTGCACTATTCATTTCAATAGGATTTAAGTGGGAGAAGCTTCCAACAGATTCTTCTGGCAACCTTTGATGTTGTCCTCCTTTTATCATTGGAGATATAAAATTGGCTGTTAATGAATACTGTTACTGGCATTTCTAAATATGAATATTTCATTTTTATATGACTACTGAAAATGTAATAAACAGGATACACAGTAACCATCTACTTAACATTTTTGCTGATAAGGAGTGACCTTGAGAATTCTACATGCAACCTGGGTTACGGATGTACTCTCATAATTACAATAGGGTAGGAAGGAACACAAAAGCTCCCAGATAATGGTGTGAAGTGTAACTGGCTCATCATACCAGATACGAAATCATTCACACAGCATCATCTACCTGGATTTACACATTAAGTCATAAATACATGCCATTTGAAAGGCACATTTACCTTTATATGATTGCTTATTACTGTAATGGTAAATACAGATTTTGATCTGCGCTTCAATTTAGGCTTTGAACGTTGCTGCTGCTGGTTTTTCTGCAGTCCTAAGGGTCAACCCCAGAATATGCAAAAGGAAGTTAAAAACGAAAACAAAACAGCTGCTTGGAGCATGTGCAATGACCCACTTCCACCACTGTTGAATAACTGAGGATTAGGGGAAATGGCTTCTAAGTTATAAGGCATAGCTTCCAGGCATGTTTCAGTCCTGACCAATCAGTATTTTAGCAATTAAGCACTGCACTGGACCTAATTATTTGATAAATCTTGATCATTTCTTAAATCTGGTTCATTTTATGTGCTTATGCCCAGTTTGTTCTGTTACCTGCTGGAGAATTGTGTTTGCATGGTGGGTGGATGAGAGAGTACATGCAGCTCCCACCATATATATGAGGTGATGGCTGAGGTGGGCTGTATGGATGTGTAGACATAGGGAAGTCCAATCTCTGTGATGTTTTCTTTTTTAAAATAAAATGGGAAAACATCACATGAATAAGGTTGATGTGCACTTTTTTGTATGCAGATACTGCTCACAACTCACTTTGTCCGGTATGTACAGCACTGTGTGTGTGTGTGTGTGTGTGTGTGTGTATGTGTGTGTGTGTGTGTGTGTGTGTGTATATATATATATATATATATATATATGGGTTGACTCTAGATTTAGGCATATTGAGCTGGGCTGGGGATTCTTGAAAATCTGGTGATCCCCAAAAATCCATCAGAGAAGGCAGACTAACACACACACACACACACACACACACACACACACAATTTTTATGAGTAGTTGCTAACTGGGTTACATCAGACATAGCTGTAGATAAAAACAATTACTGAACAACACAAAACCTTGGACATTTGACGTAGTATGTATAAAACATACTCAGAATGAAGAAGAAACATAAACCTACTTGTGTAGCAAGTAGAAGGAACTGATGTCAGATAGAACACACTGTTTCTAAAATATCACATCCAAAACTGAGGTTAGAAGGCAGGATAGTTAAACACTATTGGGGGGGGGGGCATTTCCCCCATGTTATGCTCTCTCAGCCTCATTTCTCCAACTATAATATAGGAGTGGATAGGTTTGATGCACATGTATAAAATTAAAATGCCAAGGACACTCTGAGAATGACCTTAAGGTGGCCATTTTGAACAAAGGAATTTCAAACACGGATACCAATTGCTGAAGTACAATTTGTCAAGAGATTCAAAAAGGGTTTAAAAAAATCAGCTACATATGTTAATGTATGTGCATTATGCATATGTGATTAGCACTCACTGCATATGTGAGTAGCACCACTGCAATGCTGTCTGTTTTATCATCCAACAACATCTTATAAATGATGACTGTTAAGATAATCATCACTGTATATATTTTTTTGCATTTCTATTTCCTCTGACAACAACACAGTTTACATCTACCCACCCACTCCCAGCATGTGTATATAGAACTACCAATTTGAGGTTAACACTTCATGCATCTATTGAAGTGGACAGTGTCTACAAAAGGTGATGCCAGAAAAAAAAAAGTTAGTCTTTAAGGTGCCACAAGACTCTTTGTTATTTTTGTAAATATGCAGTTATAGAAGTTCCTACTTATGTTTGCCTGACTAAAGTTGCAATCCCATGCATACTTACTTGGGAGTAAGTCCTGCTCAACCCAGTGCAACTTACTTCTGAGTAAACATGGATAGATTTGCACTGTAAAAAGGCCTTACGGGGCATTTCTATACCAGCCTAAAATCCTGCATTTAAAACAGGGCTTTCTGCTTCTGTTTTAAATGCAGGATCACAACAACTCCCTTTTTCACATGCTTACTTTTCCCCCACCCCCTTATCCCCCCTCATCCCCCCTCATCCCCATATCTGAGTCTTCCATTGATCTCACTCCTCTTCTTACGGCTCTTTTCAAGAGGAAACAGAAGCAGAACACAATGGGGAAATTTGATAGGTTATTATCTGTGATCTATTTAAAAACAGAACAAAGGGCATTTAGCACAGTAGACACCTTGAATGATCACAGTGTCATGTAAAGAGCCTGCAAACTTCAGTGAAGGAGCAATCTCAATTGCAGAATAAGAGCTCCGTGTGAAGGAGCCCACAATAATATTGGGATATCGCTTACACTTGAAGCTTAAGGAGTACTATCAAAAGGTTGTTGTCAGGAGATCTTAGGGTCAAACTACACATTACATTAATTACATAGCATGTAGCTGACCCACTGTTTGTTGTTTACTCTAGTGTAAGTGCATGCAGGCTTTGGGACCATGGCATACTGAGAGAGAAAGATTATTCCCCATCTCCCCTTTGCTTCACAAAATTCTACACACACACACACACACACACACACACAGGGGTTAAAAAAAAGGAAAGCATTGATACAACTGAAACTTTTTCATTTTTAAAAAAAGATGGGGGGTTTGAAATTCAGGAAACAAACAGTGGGAGGAGGTTTAATGCTCCCCTCCTGGTGTGTGGCCCTAATCCAAATTGGGGCCACACATCTTACACTAGTGTAAAATAAAATTAGAGGATATACTACATAATTAATGTAATGTGTAGTTTTACCCTTCAAGATTGTAGAGGGAAACTGGAGAACAAAAATCCTCAAAGGTATGTAAAAACTTGCACGTTTAGAATCCACCTTACATCCATTGAGTTAGATCCAAACTTAGCCATACTTAGAGTAGAGACATTTAATTCAATGGAACTTAAAAGTTAGTCATGCCTAATTTGTCTAATTGATTTCTGTGGCAGTACTCCAAACATGACTAAGTCTGGATCCAAACCATGGTGATTGCCAAGCCTCTTTGGTCCAGGTTAGACATTATAAACTGCATATGTTGCACCTTGACTGTCCCCAGGGATGCTTTTACATTACGACTATGACAACATAGCATGTGTGTGAACCAAGCCTTCCATCGATACAGGCACAGCTAAAGACTTGGACTTTTTTCCTGAGAAGAAGTGCATATAGAGGGAGGCTATTGGCAACTAATGTATTGTTGTTGTGGAGAAAAAAAGGAAGAAGGGATGTTAAATGAAAAGAAGAAAGGGTTTCAAAAGCCCAAAATGTTGTTACTAACCCTTCAAAAGAATACCCTGCTCACCTGCTCTGTTCCTTCCGCAAAAAACTTTTGTTTCGTTGATGAGCTGTTTGCTCTGTACAGTTTTTCTCTTTATCTGGGAACTGCATCTTTCTATCATGTCATGTTGTAACTGGGTAGTGATGAGCCAGAGTTGTACTCCTTACTTTCACTGGCTTAAGTGGCATGATTGACATGACAGATTAATCCAGACTTGAAAGCACAGCATTTTGTCATTTGCAATTAACCATGACACAATCAACTTTTCTGGTCACCACCACTGATGACCTTGCTAAAAATGACATGGAATTGAAAGGTCCCCTGCCCCCGCCCCTCATATATTCACATGCATGCTGTCACATACAATATTGGGTATTTTGCTATTATTTGAAAAATAATATTAAAAAAATTAAAAAATAGCCTGAAAGGTATTTTAGTGCTACTTTTAAAAGATGGATTAAAAAAATAAATGGGTGATAAAAATGACACCCGCCACAACCATTATACTGAATGTGTACAGAGCTGTGATAGGTTAATCTGCCCAATAGGTCACTGCCCAGATCAAAACAATACCTCTTTAAAAAGACCAAAGAGAAGCATTAAGGATACCTGTACCTGTGGAGACAGCCTTACTCTTCCATCCTTCGTGAAAAAGCAAGTCAGGAAAAAATAGTATGCAGAAAGATGGAAGCAGGACTGGGAAAACACAGGAGGATTACAAATGGATGACAAGGTGATATGGACCCCATGTAGAATGTGAGTGAAGGAGCCATGGTGATTTCACAATAAATCAATGATTTTTTTTCCTGGAAGCTGCTTTGATGGATTCTTGTTCTAATCTGGTAGGGCCCTTCTCTTACATTCTTACATTCTAGACTTGCCAGTCATGCATTCTTAATTCTTTATGTGCTATTTAAGTATTCAAAAGTGCTTCTAAAAGTGTTTGCTATGCCAGAAAAACATAAGCTATTGGAAAACACTTTTTGTTTAAGATTTTCCTAAGGTGACAAAGCTGAGTTTATTCCTGGAGTCTTTGCAGCCACTTTGATGCAAATGGTGCAGTATGGCACTGGCAACATGGTTCCATTACCAATATCTTCTGACCACCAGGATTTTAAAATGCATGTTAACTGCACAATCATATATGAATAGTGAATTCTGCTGAATTCTGCAACATCCACTTTTCATCCCAAATTTGGGGTGGTTCTCCTACAGGTGGAGACTGCTGAAGATCAAAGCCTAATTTCCCCATGTCTGGGGCAGAAGAGGAATATTGCAACATGCTAATGCATCTTTAGTCTTCACACAGTGCCTTGCAACAGTAATGATATCATCTATCAAGTGCCTCAATACTTGCATGGCAAAACCTGGCATGTAGGCCTAACCAGATAAGCAGCCCTGCACTTTGGGGCGAATTCTGGCACTCCTCTCTGAAATTTCCCTTTGTACCCCTTCTTGCCTGTTTGCTGCTGCCCCAAAATTTTGAGCTAAAAGTTCTCAATAAGGAACTTTTGTGTCACTACTAATGCTATGAAAAGAAATAAAGCCGACATAAGTGTTTCTCTCTCACCCATTATTTTTAAGTATTAAGTATTTTGTTCCATTGAACAAAATGGAATATACATTAGTATACATCTTAAAAATAGGATGACAAAATGCAAGTAATCACCTACTTAGACTGTAGAGGTTTGGGCATAAATATATGTGGACTTAATACAGTCTGTGATTCTTTCCATTGAGATGCTTGTCTTGTCTTTCTATTTAAGTTTCTTGATGGTATTTTGTCTCTCTCACATTGGAATTACTGAGCACTTTTATGGACGTATTTGTGATAGGATTTGTCATTTTTAGAAAGTTATAAAAGACACTGTAAGGGAAAGCACTGCACTCCAGTGTTTAAAAAAAAACGATTTTTTCTGCCACTTTCATTGACTTAATGCTATCATACTGTCTCTGGGTCAGTACTGAACAACAGCAAGCCTGACTGGGGACATTAGTAAAATATATGGCACAGAACTTTTCTGAAAGAGGAATGTTCTCCCTAAAGGAATAAAGGTGTCAAGATCGATATGCAAAACTTGTTCAGTTGTAAATTAGAAGGAATAACACTTTTAGTACCTCTTACTTTTCCTTGCGGGGAAATGGCATGTTTTTATTCTTCAGCTAGTCCATGAAAAAGAACTTATTGTATTTCATACTAAACAGTCCCCTAGGCAAAAAAATATACCACGTTCGTGTTGCATACACAGAAGCGTTCTTCACACATTAAATATGTAAAAAGGGTCCCCATGTTGAAAGGGGCAGCATAGCCCCTTCACCGCCCATTGAGTGTGGATGTATGAGCAGGAAAAGCCTATGCACATAGACTCCCATGGGAGATGGAACCTTGACCAGTCATAGCCTCCATGTATAGAGGTATTTGTGTATAGGATTACACAGCTCAGATGTCAACACCTAACACACAGACTTTGGGGGTTGGTCTGGGGAAGCCATGCTGCTGTGTCAGGCAGGGTCAGGTGCAGCAATTCTGCCCCTCTGTTCTTTTCAATATGTGGACTCCTATGATGTATCTAGGGGTCCCCTATAAGTCCCTGTCTCCTAGAAGTCACTGGGTCCAGACTTTTCCCCAAAACATCTGCTTCCACCACCTACTCATTTATAGAGAGCAGTAGGGCTCCCCTCATTAGATCCTTAGTACTTGGGGTGAGACATGCCAACTTTCAAATCCACCCAGACGGCCAGACCAGAACATAAGTATTTATTTAAAAGATTAAGCATATATTTATTTAAGAGGACAACATTGAGAACAAACAATAACCAATAAATAGTAATAATAATGGTTCAAAAAACCAAACACCACATACATACTTTCAATAACTTCTCTCCCTCCCTTCTAATTCATACCCTGTCTCAGATTCTACTCACTAACTAACTTAGGGCACAATTGTATGTGTGTTCAAACAGAAACTAGTACTACAATGCTTGGGCAAACAAAAAGGTTTTGGACTGGCACCAAAACTATTGCACTGTTGGTATCAGTAGCACCTCCATTTATGTATGAATGTATCTATGTATGTATTTTATATTTTGCCTTTCTGCCAGATTATGACACTCAAAGGAGCTGATGACGAAAACCAAATTAAAACAAAATCTTAATTAAAACATAGCATGCAAACAAATTAAAACACCAGTAAAACACAACAATCAAAGGAACTAGCTAAAACTTTTTGCAAACATGTGTGCAACTCACAGTTCAGTAACTTCCTTAATCAGCTGATTTACCCAGTCTTGAGATTTCACAACTCCATTTGAATTTGTATTAAAATGGTTAGAGATGGACTCGTACAGTAAGTGAGAAATTTGGTCAGTTTTGAAAGCTTTTTCAAAATACCCTCCCCCCCCCCAGAAATCGCTATGACCCACAGTTTTGGAGTTATACATAATAGAAATATTTTTCCAATTATGTTAATGAAGTTAGCAAAACAGTGATTTTCAGGGGGTGGGTGGGTTGCCAAATCTGTGTGGTAAATGCTTTAATTTTAAAAAAGAAAAGTAAATTGGCCAAGTGGAACTCAAGATATTGATTGCTCAGAAAATCATTTTACATTTTAATATATATTATGCAGTGAAAGATTTCATAATGGTAGTGCATATAAAGAATTCAAAGTGGTAATTCAAGTACTAAATGTTGGCTTAACCATAATTTATTTATTTAAAACATTGTGGGTTCAATTGTTTGGATTTGGTAAGTGGATTTTTTAAAATTATTATATGATCTGACAAG
Organism: Heloderma suspectum; assembly: GCF_057233095.1. Lineage (NCBI taxonomy): Eukaryota > Metazoa > Chordata > Lepidosauria > Squamata > Helodermatidae > Heloderma > Heloderma suspectum. Next base: position 91,391,449 of record NC_139461.1, read on the forward strand.
CAACATTGCAACATACAATTATCCATGTGTAAATATCAGTTCAAGAAGACAAATGCCAATGTTATTAAAAGTTTGTCCTCAACTCTTGTTAATTGCAATAGCAAAAGCCAGTCGAATTGGAAACTGTCTTCTTTTAAACCCAAATGATAATGTTGTGTCAGATGGTGTTAAATCAATATGTGGTAAAAGCACCATTTTTCCTGCTGCTTCTCCTCCTGTAACTATTTCCAAATCTAAACAACTATCATGCATGTTTTTGACAATAAGCCTTGTACCATTCATTAAACCTTTGCAAATATTCATGTTTCTTAGTAATATCACAACAGCATTGACTTTTAATTTTAAAATATGTGGTGGCATTCCACTGAAGCTATCTAAAAATGCTGTTGGATATCATATTATTTCTTCAGAGTCTTCAGAAATTACAGTGTTAACGCTGATGTATTCTCTGTGATCACCAGGTATCATTTCTATTACCTGTTCGGCTCCATGATACAATTATAAAATTTATCAGTTAACTGTGAAGCTGTCAAGGGGTGGGTGTGATTATTTTTCTGCAAATCTAGGCATTGGCAGCTTTAATTTGAGACCATTCTGAACTTGACTGGATAATATTTAGAGGTCAAAACAGAGTGAACAAAAATCCATGCTCCATATTAATATATAGATAAGCAGCACCAGGCAATTTGAAAACCCCTTCAGCTGCACACCACCATATATGCCAAAGGCCTGTCTGCTGATAGAAGGACAACAGAGAGGGAGCCAACCTAGCCTTCTAGCCAGCAGGGAGTTCCAAAGCCTGGGGGAGCAGCTATTGAGAAGGCCCTTTTTCACATCCCCACCAAATGCGCCTCCATTGGCACTGGTACTGAGAGAAGGGCCTCTCCCAAAGATCTTATTACATGGGCACGTTCGAATGGGAGAAGGTGGTCCTTCAGGTAGCCTGGTCCCAAATCATATAGGACTTTATAGGTCATAACCAGCACTTTGAATTCTGCCCAGAAACAGACTGGTAGCTAGTGAAGCTGCTGTAACAAGGGAGTCATGTGCTCCCTGTAACCAGCCCTGGTCAACGGTCTGACTGCAGCATTTTGGACCAGCTGAAGTTTCCAAACAGTTTCCAAACACAGAGAGCACATTGCAGTAGTCCAAACAGGATGTAACTAAGGCATGCTTGACTGTGGCCAGATCAGACATCTCTAGGAATGGGCACAGTTGGCACATCAGCCATAGCCCCATTTGTACATCTGTAGAGTGGAGTTCATTCCTGGCTAACCAGTGAGTTCCTGGCTAGCCAGTGAGTTTTCACATGGACAGACAGATACTAGATCTGCTATGTAAACCATTTTCCCCTGAGATTAATTATATTTAACTACCATAGCTGCAGATTTCCACTCTGTCCATTCCTTTCCATCACCCTGCCCAGTCATTGCCCACTCAAACTCAGAATGTTTGAGTTAGAACTCTTTTCTTTTTCAAATAATTTGCTGCTGAAAAATAACTTGCCAGATTTGTTATATTAATAATACCTCTACTAGGCTGCAGTCTTGTGCATACTTACCGATGAGTAAGCACCATGGAACACAGAGGGACTTACTTCCAAGGAAACATGCATAGGATTGCACAGTAAGGGAGCAATCCTATGGCTGCTAGACAGAGGCTAGATGGCCATAGGATATCTGGCTTTCCAGGAACTGACCTTGGAGCCCGGAGAACCAACTTCTACCCACTTCTGCGCTGGCTCGGAGGCAGGGTGAAGCACCTGTATCATCCTTCGTGCTTGCAAGCGGAGCATGGAGCGGCCGAAAGGGGGTATTCTGGGGGTTGTTTTGGGGCGGGGCGGGTGGAAATGCCTCTATGACACATCCTATGTGTCATACAGCAGCCTCCCCCCCCCCCGCTCAGTCCTCCCATGGCTAGACAGCCACTGTCTAGCCAAAAATGCAGGGCAGGAGAAGTGCAGAGGGAACAATCCCCTCCGTGCTTCTTCTGCCCTGCATTGGATAGGCGGTTGTCTCTGAGTTTGGAGGCAGCTGCCTATCTGAAGAGGATTGCACCCTTAGATACTTTAATGCAAGGGACAGTCTCTTGCATTGAATGATAATAATAAATAAATTATGTGATATCAACAGTGCTATTTCATTAAGTTAGTATTAATAATTTAATATACACCCCATTCCTGGAGCTGCTGTAATGTACTGAGCATAGTACAGTGACTTGTGTAAGGTGAAGTATCTGTGTGTGAGGGGAGGGGACTTATATTTCTGTAATGAAATACCACAATTTGTACGCAATCATTTTATTCTGTGCTAGAGGAGTATCTATATGGTTTCTTTAATATCTATAAAGATAGAAAAATCAGGATGAAAAAAGATAGCAATCATTTAATAAGACCTCCTTTAATGTATTTTTTTCCATACTTGAACAGATCCTTAATCTTCAAAGGTAGCAGCAATCTTGGTATTATTTTTTATAGCCAAGATAATATTTGCCCATAATCTTCCATATTAAGATATATAAAATTGATTGCCCAAAGTGATAAATGCAGACAAACAGAACACCCACTGTTTCTTTTCTTTCAGACTTTTTCTGACTTGTGAGGGAGAAGGAATAAAAGGAATAGTTTTGCATTCCTCACTGATTTGTATCATTTCTCTTTTTCTTTGTTTCCTTCACTGATGCCAATGGACATTGGATCAGGTTGCCACTGCTAGAACTGATAAGATTGGCAATTGTTGCAATGGCAAAGGAGACTGATAATTTTGTAGGAACATGGGATCAGTTTCCCTCTCAGTGTTCCCATTGCTCAAGGCCAGCTGCTAAGGGTCCACACCCCAGCAGGGACCCACTGACCAAAGCCTCCTGAACTGACTCCTCCTCTTCACCATTGCAACCTTCTTGTTCACCTGCTTATCACTGTGGCCTTGTTCTTATCCTCGTTCCCATCACCAGTGGTGGTGATGGGAACGAGGAACGACAGTAGATGCAGGGCCAGCCCTCCTGTGAAGCAGGGTGAAGCACCTGTATCATCAAATGGCAGAGTCGGAGGAGTGACAAATTGCTCCTCCCCAAGGAGGGCCAACCACCACTACCCCCCTGCATCCAGCAGGTACTCTAGAAAGCCCCACCAGCCACTGTCCTGCCATTGCTATTTGCTGCAACAAGAGAGTGGCTGCAGGGCTCTCTGTAGCAGCTGCCTGCCCTCTGTTTCCCTCGTTGTGCACCCCACCCTTACTTCTGCCACTGCTGCATCAGCTCTATGGAGAGCTGTACAGCCAGAATCTGGACGGGTTCTCAGAAGAGCCCTGCAACCACTTCTTCTGGCTGTGCAGCTCTCCACAGAGCTGGTGTGGCAGTGCCAAATGTAAGGGTATATGACTGGGGAAGGGACACATGACAAGGAAAGGGAGGCAATGAAGCAGTGAGAAGGAGTACAACGCGATGGGAAGTCGGGATGGATGGATTCACGAGAGTCCATGCTCAGCGAGCACTTGAGCAGTCGCCACTGCCGCTCGCCTGTGTGAGCCCAGCTGTGTGAGCTGTGTGAGCCCCTGGAGGGCTCAGACAGAGAGCTGTCTGGGAGTGCGCCGCAGCTGCCTGCTCCCCCATGCAAGCCGCCATCTTTTGCACAAGATGGGGCTCCATATTTTCATATATTTACTGTTGCACACAATGGCAGCCGCAAAGGGCCATTTCCGCAGTGAGTCCAGTAAATCACTGCCGCTCACTCAGTTCGGAGGGTGGGGCGGTAGATTGATGAGCTGGATTTGGAGTCTGACAAATTCTCAGACCCAGTCAGGCAGCTGAGCCATCCCTAGAGGGAAGGGATGTGATGGTGCCAGTGTGCATTGTCTCCTGCCTCAGGCAGTGAGAGAGCTTGGGCCAGCTGAGTAGATGCCACTGCCTAGTTGTTCACTGGCTCTTTGCCTGTCAAGCAAGCAACCTGTAGCGAAGATGAAAAAGAGGATGAGGTGCATCTACAGCTGGTGGCAAGGGTGGTGAGCAACTAGACTCACTGAGGGAAGGGGCCCACTGAGATGTCTTGCCCAAGGGCCCTCACAAACCAGGAGCCAGCACAGTCTACTAGAACAGTGACAAAACTTTAGTAGATTGGTCTGGTTTCTCTGTGCAGCATGTTGCAGTGAACCATATATATATATATATATATATATACACACACACACACACAAACACAGTATATATATATATATATATATAGAGAGAGAGAGAGAGAACACATTAATGACTGCATAACAAAGCCTGTAGTGAACTACTGCTCCCCATAAATATAGTAACACACTAATAGTGTTATTAAAAACAACAACTCCACAACATCACTTCATCATTATGTGTGTTACGAATGGCTAAAAAATAATAAGCAAAGTGAAGAGGATCCACTTAGAGCCCAGGAAGAAATTATATGAGGTCATGAAGTGCCACATGCAAAACCTGATGCACACGATCCTGCTCTTTATCTGATTAGGGTCATTGTCAGCTGATGAAAAGTTCTCCATTGGAAGATTCCATCCATCAACGGGTGTTGATATTTTGGTTGGTGATATTTGTATCACATTTCAGCAAGTAGGCTCTTTAAAAAAATGTTTGCAATTCTTTTTTTAAAAAGTGTGAAAAATAAGGCCAAGCTGAAGATATAAATGGGGTGGGGTGAGTCAATGCAGTGGCAAATGGTGAGGGGGTTCACAAAACTGCTGGTGGTTGCCTTATGGCAATTGAATTCCAACCCTTACCTTTCTGCACTGGAAGTGGTGGTGGAGGTTATATGCATGCAATGCTCTGCTGTTACATGGATAGTTTGTTTGCCCTGCTGAGGGGCCAAGCTGATGACATCCGCAAGTGTGACTACCCACTAATGTGCATTTGTAATGTGCATAAGAAGAGGGAAAAGCGATTCACCTATTTCAAATTAGAAAGACTGTCAACTCATTAGTGCTGTTCTCTCCACACCACCCACCTGAGTATATTTGCACAGGAAGCTAGGAACACTTTTGGTACAATAGTAGAAGATATCTTGCATTTAAGGGCAAACTGCCACGCTGAGTCCCAGGCCATTTTTAACTGAAGGTCTTCGACTGGAGAAATATTAACTTTGACAGGATTTCCCTTTCTATCTCATTATACCCAGAGCCAGCCTGCAGAGATGTGGGTTTTTTCCTCCCTCCTTCTTTTTCTCTCCTACAGGGAAAGAAGAAAGAACCTGATCAAAATGAAGACCCCCCTCCCTAAAAATCAGTTCTGTGAAACTGGAATCCCTGCTGTTAACAGGCAGTGCTGGCAGCAAAAGCCATGTTACTATATTCCTTCCTTGCATCCGAACCTTTAAGTGACAGACATTTATCACTTGAAAGGAAGAGTACTGAACTGTTCGGCTTGCCCAGCTGTTTTCCAATTCCTTCTACCCAACATGCCGAGCTTTATTCACCATTTCACTTCCTGGTGTGACTTTTGAAGTTAACATTGGTATTTATTAGACATCCTACCCAATGCCATTTCTAAAAGGTATTATACTGTGGTGATGCTGCACCTGTCTCATGAAACCCATGGCTTGTGGGGAAGTCAAACTTCAACATGCCCACACCGATGTACAACTTTTTTTTCCTATTTTTGTATCCTACTGCAAATTTCAGGATGTGTGAGTGGATCTTTTGCATATCAACACATGTGCGTTCTGGAAACTATGGAGAACTTACAGAATTATAGGACTGGCAGAAAGTTTTCAGATGCACACACTCATGGGCTACATCAATTTTCCAAGATCAGCTGAAGTTATACAGACCTAGATGGAACAAATTTGTTTCCAGATATTCTCCTCTGTGAATTTTGATATTGGATATTTTCTGGATAGTCATTTTTTCTGGGTATTTGCCAGATATTCACATTTATGCCTGTAATATTGTGTAGATGGGGTCTTTATGGTCATTATGTGCACAATATTAAATGTAAGGAAGTTCTCGAGTCACATTTTTTCACAAAATGGTGACCATGGGAATGGACTCTTGCAGACGGCTCAGGGTAGGTGCGGACAGCTCTACGAGAATGGGTGGAGCACAGTGGGGGCAATGGTTTGGTGGGCATGGCCTGAAGGCACAAGCAGGGGGAATCTGTTGGACCCCCGGACTGAGCCGGGTGCCCGCGCCACCCCTAATTTCAATATAATGGTTGTCTTCGATAACTGACAGTCTTTGATTTCTGACATGCAGTGTTATTTTATACTTGACAGTATATCATATTCATAGGTGGCATGCAATGGAGTTTAGCTTTCAGCAGTTGACATACAATTATTTATCTGATAGAATTTGATAGTTAAGTTAACATTAGTAGTATTAGTATCTGATTGCACTAGATAGATGACATGGAATGGTACATTAAATATGCTAATACACCTAAAGCAGTGCGTTTTCAGGTCTTAAGGTAAAATTGCAAATTTCACTTTTTTATGCTAAATTCAAATGAACAATTTGGAAATTCAGTAAAATATAAATATTTGTGAATATTTGTTTTAGGAGACCACCATGTACTAGAGACTGAAAGCAGGAATTAACAAGTTGAATCACAATGCCATTTTTAATTTTCATTTCTCACAATGACATAATTTGCAACATTATTACAAATGTTGACATGCCCAGTAATAAGTCAGATTAAAGTTTTTAAAATCAAATTCACATGAATTTCAAATTAATCAAACTAACATGAATCTGCCAAATTAAATAATAATTTAATCTATGCACGTGTGGTTCAGTATCATCAACCATTTCTCTTTTGATTAAATGTAGCAAGCAAGCAAGCAAGAAAATGCTGGACTTTCATTTCCACTGAATGAGCTTTGAGATGACTCAAAAGATTAGACAGCCCTGATCATAATTTAAAGGCAATTCACTACTAATCCTCACTTCTGTATTAATACCATACCTTATCGTAAAATACTTATCCATGAGCTAGGCTGGAGCCAGGGGTTGGCATAGTTAAGCACATGCCAAGGCCCACACTCCAGCTGGAGGCCCAGTGGTAACCTCTGGAGCTCCTGGTCCTTCTGCCTGCTCCTCTGGTTAGGCCAGCTAGGTCTAGGTAGAAACTCTTCCAATAAAAAATTCTGAACAGCAGTTATATACCACACTGGCATCCATCTATCCATAATGAAATACATACCCACTGCCTTAGGATAGTAGGAAAGTAGTATATTAGCTGTTAATAGGGGCCGCGGTGGCTTAGTGATTAAGACGCTGAACTGCAGACCAGAAGGTCAGCAGGACAGCAGTTCGAGACCCGAGTGCCGCGTGACGGAGTGAGCTCCCGTCTTCAGTCCCAGCTCCTGCCAACCTAGCAGTTTGAAAGCAAGAAATTGCAAGTAGATAAATAGGTACCGCCTCGGCGGGAAAGGTAACAGCGTTCCGTGCACCTCAGTGTTCAGTCATGCTGGCCACATGACCACGGAAGCGTCTTCGGACAGCGCTGGCTCTTCGGCTTAGAAACGGGAATGAGCACCGCATCCTAGAGTCGGACACGACTGGTTGGGGACACCTTTACCTTAGCTGTTAATACCTGAGGAGGATTTACAGTATTTTTTTCAATTGTATGAGCCTGGGCCCTGATAATCAGATACTGTGCCTTCTGAATTTGTTCTGAAGAAGTCTGTTTAACACTTAAAAGACTGAAGAAGGTTGCAGAGTCAAAACATGTTTGGCATTCATTTATATGGGTCTGAATTAAATTGTATATGTTGGCTTGTTTACAATAAGTAGCCTTCTCTGTCCTTCACCATACATAAGTTGTGAAAGAAAAGGTTTAAGTTGTTTAATTGCAATGTTCAGTCACTGTACATTACTTTAGCAAGAACATAAGAACATAAAAATAACTGTGTTGGATTAGACCAATGGTCCAGCTTTTCCAGCATTCTATTCACACAGTGGCTAACCAGCTGCCTGTGGGAAACCCACAAGCAGGATATGAGTGCAACAGTGCACTCCAGCTTATGTTCCCCAGCATATTCTGTATATTCTGTTATGCATTTCTATATATTTTATTGTGTTATTCCATGTATACATGTTTTTCATTTTTCTAACAATGCTTGTAATTTGTGTCCTGACCTTTTATAATGAGGTCCAGGAGAACCAACAGTGTTGAACTTCCCCTACCCATACCCTGTCATATGTCATCTAAACTGGGTCTAAAGCTGGATTGTATCATCCCACACTATCTGGGGTTGAGAAGCCACCACAGTCTCTAACATTTTGCCCCAAAATGGTAGATTTGACACTGGACAGTAATTATCAGAAACCAATGGATCAAATTTAGGTTTCTTCAATAGTGGCCTCACCACTGCTTCCTTTAAGCTAGTGGGGACAAACCCTTCCCTCAGAGAGGCATTAATCACCTTTGAGCTCCAAATACCCAGCCCAGCTCTGACTGATTTCACAAGAGAGGATGGGCAAGGGGCCAGATCTTTGCCCATCTTGCAAGTAGTTTATCCATGTCACCCACTTTCTTCAATAGATAAGTTTCCTTGATGCGCTAGTATCTACTACTTTAAGAAATCCATCTTTCTGAAGCTTATTAAACAGACCACACTGTAGTAAGGCATGAAAAGAGGGCTTCATTAGAATTATGCAATCACATAGTTAGCAAGTACTCAAAATGAAATTCTTCTATGAAGGGCGCACAGGGATATTATTTCTCTTATAAACAAATGAAGCAAAATAGGATAATTAGAAATAACATGAAGGTGTAAGAGTTTCATGGCAAATCCCTCCAAGCTTTCAATTAAGTATTACATGTAATAAAGGGAAGCCCATGTTTACACCTTACATTATCATGCATAACTCAAAGATGTGCTGGATTTCAGAGCAGAAATGAGGAAAGAAATATACGAATTGGGTTAGAGAGCCTCAGCTGTGACTGTAATAAAATTGAAATAGATGAGAGGAGGGTTGCAAATGTGACTTCAAGCCATCTTTCCAGCTCACTGATTCTGGAGTCAGCCAGGGGCTACGTTGGTCCCTCATGTCAGTTAAAATAGCCTCGAGGTTGTTCTGAATGACATCTTTTTCTTGTGTGTAGTGCACACAGCATTATTATAACTCTTGCAGTTGAAGATGGCTAGAATAGCTCTGGTTAGGCTCAATTTTCCTCAGGAAATACCTTTCATGTGAAGGATGAGAAGGGAGCAGAGTAGAGTATTAACTGTATATTTTGTATCTGGATTCCGGCACATATCCCCAAAGAGCTGTTAAATGGCAAAGGACTGTCAAAAACCTATTTTAATTCCTAAGTGTTCAAGGTGGTTTTGGGGTGGATAAGGATGACTGTAACCTGAGACTTAACCCAGATGAGGTGGAAGCACTATGGGTAGGGAATTTGACCAATCTGGATGGATGACTACATCAGGTCTTAGGTAGGGTTGCACCTAGGGTTGTCACGGGCATCCGGTTGGGGCTCGTTTGTCTGTATTTGTCTGTTTTCTCATGGCCCCGATCCTGGGCACTTATTTACTTGGGAGTAAGCCACATTGATCTCAATGGGGCTTACTTCAGAGTAGACATAAAATCACTCTGTAAGTCTGCAACCCTCGAGTAAGCCCCATTGAACTTAATAAGGTGCTCTGTAACAACAGAGGACGTTGCTTCTGAGTTTGGTGGTGTGGGGGATCAGATGTGTCTCCCTTCATTGCAGGGATGCATTTTACCCTCTTCTCCCTCCGATTGAGAAATGCAGAGGCAGGAGACGCAATTGGCAGGCATTTGTCTGTATTTGTCCCAGCGATAGGGTTTCGCCTTCTGGAGAGCCGCTCCACAGGGAATCATCCAGAGCTAGAGGTAGGTGATGCCATTCCGCCGCAGAATCTGGAGGTCGAATTCTCTGGATCCGGCCTCATTTGAGTCTGCAGCAGAATTCTCTGACATCCCTATACACAGCATTTAGACACAGATGCAAGTATGTATATGCATGTACATACATGTGTTCGTATGCACCCAAACTAATAATTATGGCCTCCTACACGTTGCACACAGAGACAGTCAATTTTATATAATCCCTATTTTCTGTAATGTGTCTCATATTTGCAGAGCTACAGAGAGATAATGAAAATTCTATCCACTGCCAAAGTATTAATTCATGAGGGAAGGAGCAGCAATTGCATTCTTTCATTCCGAAGCCAGACAAGAGCTGTGTTGCCCCTTCTCTCATTTAGAAATATAGGGCAACTTCTGCAAATAGCCTGTGGGAACACACCCAACCATTGTTCATTCATATATAGGAATGAGAGGAACTGCTGAGTTCATATCAGAGATATTTTGGCAGACCTTGGAATACACATATTCCAGACCAGTTCACCAAAACTCCAAAAGGAGTGGAATCTATAATCCTGTATAGGCTCTGAAATTGAGTCAAGAATGGCCTCTATGCTTGCCCTGTCATGGTGGTGGCAGTGGGCCTCATTTTATTCTTTTTGAATTGTTTTTTGTGCATGAATCATAGGTGGCAGCAGCAACATAGCTCCTCTTGATAGTCACTTGCTGGTGGCCACCACCACACCCTCAATGCCCTGGAAAACAATGCTATGTCATTGTGTAGGAACAACCAGTTTATATCAAGGGCAAATTCATGGAATTGATTAAAAAAAAAAAGGGCTATTTGCGTTCCCCTTATTTTTGCCATAGTCTACGTAAATGTTTACGTAGACTACACATGCCAAAATAAGGAATGCAAATGGTGGCGCCCATGGGCAGCGCCATTTGCGTACGCGCGGTTTTTTGTTTTCACTCAGCCGTGATAGGCTATGTAAACATTTACGTAGCCTATCACGGCTGACTGCAGGGACGCAAATGGCAGCTACGGCTGCTGCCATTTGTGTCCCGGCAGGACAGGATTCGTGGCGGGAGGGACGGGGCGCCTCCCCCCGGCAGAATTTCGGGGGGAGGGACAGAGTGCCTCCTCCCCACCGCGAATCAAGTTTTGGGTTCAGGTAAGGGACTTTCGTACATCCCTAGAAAATTGCCTGATCCTTAGGGATGTACGAAACTCACTTACCTTTACGCGGAATTTTTCGCAGTGGGCGGGAGGCGATCTGCTCCTCCCCCCCGGAATCCTGCTCGGCCAGCTCCGCTCCATGGCGGCTCCACAGAGCAGCTGGCCAGGGCCGTCTGCAGCCAGATTTCCAGCCGCAGACAGGCTGCTGCAGACACAAATGGCAGCCACCATAGCGGCCGCCATTTGCGTCCAGCCAGGCTGCCATGATAGGCTACGTAAGTATTTACATAGCCTATCATGGCAACCTCTCCCCCCCAAAAAACAGTGTACGCAAATTTTTATTTAAAAATATTTTGGAGGCCTATTTTTAGCCATTTTAGCCTACGTAAATATTTATGTAGGCTATTACGGCGGGAAAAAAGGGGAACACAAATAGCGTACTGGGTGCTATTTGCATTCCTTTTTTTTCACCGTTCTAGCCTACGTAAATATTTACGTAGGACAGCAAAAAAAAAGGAATGCAAATAGTGCCCACTATGCTATTTGCGTTCCCCTTTTTTTTGCCGTAATAGCCTATGTAAATATTTACGTAGGCTAGAACGGTGAAGAATAGGGAACGCAAATGGCAGCAGCTGTAGCCGCTGCCATTTGCGTACGCTGGGGTTTGGGGGGGTAGCTGTGATAGGCTACGTAAATACTTACGTAGCCTATCACAGCTGCAAGGGTTAGGGTTAGGGCTGCGGCCGGCTAGGAGACCAGCCGCCGGACCCGCCGCCGCCACCGCCACCAGAGCCGCCGCTGGAACTGCCGCCACCGCCGCATTCGCCCCAGGTAAGTTCCGTCCCGGGGGGATTCTGCGGGGGGCAGGGGGGCAGGAGGCCGTTCTGCCACGGATTCCGGGGGGGGCGGATTCTAAAGAATCCGGCCTCACTGGAATTCTTGGCGGAATTCTCTGCCATCCCTACTGATGCTGCTCAGACCAACTTGGAGACTGTCTGACTTTGGCTCAAGGAATGAACCTGAGTTGAGATTCAGAAATCTGAGGCTTTGTGCTTCCAGTTCAGTATCATGGGATTTTTATAAAGAAAAATGGCTGTAATATTTTTTTGTGTTTGTCAGATGAGGATGAGATTTGCAGGCACAGTAAGCCCTTAGGAGGAGACTACACAAGATACTTTTCAGAAAACGAGGTGCAGTGGGTTTTGTGCTACACATCTTTATATATTTTAAAGGGAACTGCCAATAACATTTTCATCTTTTGATGGAATTGGGTGAAAGTTACCAACATATCCACTTCTGAGCAGATCATGCCTTTGAGGTGCATAATTGCAGAGTTTTGTGTGTGCAAGAGCAGCCTTTACATTTTGAGGTCCTCCAAAAAAGGTCACATGTCCTCCTATGTTCTTTGTGGACCATTCTTCTAACAATGACAGACAGCACAGAGATAGCCCTAAGTAAGAAAACTGCAAAGTTTCAAAAGGATAGGTGCAGCAGTTTATTTGGAAGGGGAGTCCTCAAATTTTTTGAGCGGGGTAGTGTTTTGTTTTCCCTCCCCTTTCCCCTTATTTTTAATGGTATTTTGTATGAAAATGGCACACATCATAGAAGTGTCTCCAGGCAAGAAACCTGAAAAGTTTAGGAGGATAGGTGCAGTGGCTAGGAGTTATGATGCTTGAAAATGAGTTTAAGGCTTTATTTTTAATAGCAAAGCCTGGAAATGTTGGAAGAATGGCCATATCATGGTTCCATCTTTACCCTCCTCCAAAGCACAGTGATTGGAGAGCCTCTTGTAAAACATGCTGTATAATTAGAAGGTGGATCTCTACCCCCTTTCCCTCTCCCCCCTCATCAGTGTTTATAGCAGGGTTGCAGAACTTAGGCTGGGGAGGGGGGGAATCAAGCCCTCCAGGGTTCTCCAGTCAGCCCCTTCCCCCTTTCCCCAACTACCAATTGTGTGATGGTTTCCTGGATTTTGTGCAGTTTTTCCCCATTCTAAAAGGTAGAAATGTCTCTCCTAAGGCTTCATTACTGCCAGTAAGAGCTTTAACTAAAATATGGGGAGGGGTTGGTATTTGGGCCCTGCCCCTTTTTGCCTTCAGCCCTACCCAGAGCTTCTCCAAAATGGTATTTTGTCCTCAAGCTGAAAGTGGGTTTGCATCCTTTGTTTAGAGAAACGAAAGCAAAAGATGCTATTGCTGAAGTCACACTGTGTCTGCCTTTCCAAAGCTGAATTGCAAAGTCTCAGTTCTTGTCACTTTGATTCTGGTCACTTGGATGGAAGTCCACTTTGCCTCAGGATCAGGAAACACCAGAAATGGTCCAAAGGGGCCCAGTTCACCTCAGGCTTCAGGTTGCAGGTTTCAGCTTAATCCAATGCACATCCAAGTAAATATATACCAGAAACTTGCCCATGGAGACTGGCATTGCCAGCTATTTATGGACTATATGGCACTTTATCAAGTACCACTGGGAACCACCATCTTAGTTCTACTTTAGCTGATTACAGACCCCAATGTTTCAGCAATGCAAAAGGGCCCTAATATGAAAGCAATGGTTGTCTGAGAAGGGGGTGGGGGAGAGAAAGAAACAGGCATTTTATCCTTTAGCAACAGACTTTCCCCACACAATAGAGTTCCTTCCTTTAATAGGGAAAAACTTTCAGGATTGGGTAAAGGATTGTTACTCACCAGGAGAAATGTGTTCAGTTCACATTATAATGTGAACTTACCCAATTTTGTACTTCTGAACCAAAATACGAACTGAAATTTCTTCAGTGTGTACTTCAACGTGCACTTCTCCAAAATTTGCTATACACAAAAATGTATATTTTAGTGAAAATAATGTTAAAAATGCATATATTATGAAAATTGCTTACATGAAATGTGTATATTATGCGAAATGGCATACAAATATGCATGTATTAGAAGACATGTGCACAAAAATAAAAATTCATGCAAAGTTTTAGAAATATAAATTCTCAAAATTTGGGACAAACTGAACTTCAGACTGGAAGAATGAAAAATGGAGAGAAACTGAAATTGACAGATTCATCCATCCCCACTACCCACTTCTGGTGACATGGACCAATCAATATTTATATACCCTACAACAGTCTTCACCAACCTAGTGCCATCCAGATGTGTTGGACTCCCATGCTAGTTGGAGATGGCATGAGTTGTAGTCTAGCACATCTGGTGGGCACCAGCTTGGGGTAGACTGTCCTACAGACATGGAAGCCAAGGGTTGACAAAAGTCTATCTGTGCAGCACATGCTAAAATAGCCTTTGGCTATTGGGCAGTATAGAAATGAAATTATTATTATTATTATTATTATTACATTTTAAAATTCTATATTCTGATCCATGTTGGTTTCAGTTAAGCACACTAAACACTGAGGCATTAGTTAGGCCAGAAAGAACTAAAACTTTTGTCTTTCTTTTTTTTTTTTGGTTTTTATTACTTTGGGTGGGAACTGGGAAATTTCCTTACATGGTTTCAGGACACTTACCAGTGACTGAGCAGCCACTAAGTATGCGGGATGGAGAGGTTGAGACAGAAGGGTTTTGCTTGGTTGCCTAGGTGACAGACAGAGAACTACACAGAGACCTAGTGAAAATTTTAGCCCTTTTCATGTATTCTTTCTCCAGTGACCATGCAATTAAGAACCCTGATTTTCCAGGGTTCTTAATCATGTGGACAGGATCCAACATGGATACAGGAGGCTCTCCTGTTTATACCGCTGCCCTCCATGAGTTGAGAGTGGCAGACGTGACAATGAAGAGGACTGGGGTTGGAGCATTCTTCTCCTCAAGCGTTCTTTCAACATGGAAGGAAGAACTAGGGATGGGAGAACAAGCATTTCTAAAATTCACCAAGATTCTCCAAACATCAGCTCGATGCTTCTCTCTCCTTGATTTCTGCTCACTTTTGCAATTGCTGTTCATTTTGTATGAATGGGAAAATTAAGCAAAAAGAATAGCGATCACATGTGAAAACTGCACAATTCCCCCCCAAAGTTGCACAAATTTCCAGAGTTGCACAAGTTCCGCACATAGGCTAAAGTGTGAAATTGCACATTTTCGAAAATGCGCAATTTCAAACTTTCCCCCCAGCAAAATTTGTATATTTTTCTTATGTGAGCGCATGTTCAAGAATTTGCAAACATTTTTGGAGAATGTCTTTTCCTGCTTACACTTACTTTCAGGTAGGGATGTATGAAAGTCACTTACCTTTCGTGGATTATGTTGATGGTGGGGGGGAGGCGTTCCGTCCCTCCCCCCGGAATCTTTGCTAGGGGGGAGGTGATCCGTTCCTCCCCCCCAGAATCCTCCGCAGCCGGCTGTGCTCCATGGCAGCTCCGCGGAGCAGCCGGCCAGGCCCAGCCAGGCCAGAGCCGTCCGTGGCCGGATTTCCGGCCACGGAGGGCTCTGGGGAAAACAAACAAACAAACTGCATATGCAAATGGTGGCGGCTATGGCCGCCGCCATTTGAGTTCCTTAGTTTGGGCCGTCTTAGTCTACGTAAATATTTACGTAGACTAAGACGGCCCAAACTAAGGAACGCAAATGGCGGCAGCCATAGCCGCTGCCATTTGCGTATGCCTTTTTTGTTTTACCCAGACTACGTAAAACTTACATAAAAACTTACGTAGCCTATCAGGTCTCTGTAAAAAAAAAAAAAAAACTGCAAATGGCGGCGGCGGCAGCTGGTCAGAAGACCAGCCACCGCTGCCGAAGCCGCCGCCGGAGCCACCACCAGAGTCACTGCCGCCCGGAAGATCCGCCCCAGGTAAGTCTCATCCCAGGGTGGATCCGCTGGGGGGGCAGGGGGGGCAGGCCATTCCACCACAGATTTCGGGGGGCTGAATGCACTGGCATTCGGCCTCACCGTGATCCGTGGCGGAATTCTCTGCCATCCCTACTTTCAGGGCATGTTCGCATGTTTTGTGAACTGATGGAAACACATTTTTCACACATCTCTAGGAAGAACACATAAAAAGGGTTGCTGGCTGTCAATATGGGGTTTGGCCTTCCAAAATTAAAGTAATACTAAGCACGCCAAATCTTAGCCATCATCATCAATAAGAAACAGGTTAATTACAGTAACTTCCTAACTTTTACTCATTTATATACAGCTAGGTTTGATACTCTTCAGCAAAGGAGATCGTTACCTTGTCGTGGCGCTGGAGCTTGAGCACCTCAGTGACGTCATGAGCTAAACCGTGAAGGGACACCCAAGATGGGAAGGTCATGGCAGAGAGGTCAGACTAAATACGATCCCTGGGGAAGGAAATGGCAACTCACCCCAGTATTCTTGCCATAAAAACTAAATGGATCAGTACAACCAGAGTTATGTCGGTATAACATCGGAAGATGGGACTCCCAGGTCAGAAGATGGTCAAAATGCTACTGGGGAGGAACAGAGGATAAATTCAACTAGCCCCAGATGTGATGACGCAACTAGCTCAAAGCCGAAAGGATGGCTAGCAGCCGATGGTGCTGGTGGTGAACGACGAATCCGATGTTCTAAAGATCAACACACCATAGGAACCTGGAATGTAAGATCTATGAGCCAGGGCAAATTCGATGTGGTTATTGGGGAGATGTCAAGATTAAACATAGACATTTTGGGTGTCAGTGAACTGAAATGGACTGGAATGGGCCACTTCACATCAAATGTCCACCAGATCTACTACTGTGGACAAGAGGAGCACAGAAGAAATGGAGTAGCCTTCATAATTAATAATAAAGTGGCTAAAGCAGTGCTTAGATACAATAAAAAAAATGACAGAATGATCTCAATTTGAATTCAGGGTAAGCCATTTAACATCACAGTGATCCAAATATACACCCCAAACACAGATGCTGAGGAAGCAGAAGTAGATCAGTTCTATGAGGATCTGCAGCACCTACTGGATAGGACGCCAAACAAAGATGTTATTTTCATTACAGGAGACTGGGATGCTAAGGTGGGTAGTCAAACGACACCTGAAATTACAGGCAAGCATGGTCTGGGAGAACAAAATGAAGCAGGACATAGGCTGATAGAATTTTTCCAAGACAACTCACTGTGCATAACAAACACTCTTCCAACAACCTAGGAGATGACTTTATACATGGACTTCACCAGATGGTCGACACTGAAATCAGATTGACTACATAGGGATGTCGGAGAATTTCTCCATGAATCTTGGGGAGGCCGAATGCCAGCGCATTCGGCCCCCCGAAATCAGTGGCGAAACGGTCTGCCACCCCCCCGCCCCCCCGGGACGGGACTTACCTCAGGCGACTCTCCCTAGCGGCGGCGGCTCCGGCGCGGCGGCGTTGCAGCAGCGGCCAGTCTTCCGACTGGCTGCCGCCGCCGCCATTTCCAGTAAAAAAAAAAAGTGATAGGCTACGTAAAGATTTACGTAGCCTATCACAGCTAGGTTTTTAAAAAATACCGTGATAGGCTACGTAAATGTTTACGTAGCCTATCACGGCTGAGTAAAAAAACAACAACAAACAAACCGCGCATACGCAAATGGCGGCGCCCATGGGCGCCGCCATTTGTGTTCCTTATTTTGGCATATGTAGTCTATGTAAACATTTACGTAGACTACGGCGAAAATAAGGGGAACGCAAACAGCGTAGACGCTACGCTATTTGCGGTCCCCTTATTTTCGCCGTAGTCTACGTAAATGTTTACGTAGACTACACGTGCCAAAATAAGGAACGCAAATGGCGGCGCCCATGGGCGCCGCCATTTGCGTACGCGCGGTTTGTTTGTTTTTTAACTCAGCCGTGATAGGCTACGTAAATATTTATGTAGCCTATCACGGCTGACTGCAGGGACACAAACATTTGCATTCCCGGCCAGCCGGGATTAGCGGCGAGAGGGATGGGGTGCCTCCCGCCCAGCCAGAATTTTGGATGGAGGGACAGGACACCTCCCCCCCACCTCGAATCAGCTTTCGGGAACAGGTAAGTGACTTTCGTACATCCGTACCAAAGGTGGCGGACATCTATGCAGTCGGTAAAAACAAGACCTGGAGCTGACTGTAGTTCAGATCACGAACTTCTTATTGCACAATTTAGAATCAGACTAAAGAGAATAGGGAAGACCCACAGATCAGTTAGATATGAGCTCACTAATATTCCTAATGAATATGCACTGGAGGTGAAGAATAGATTTAAGGGACTAGATTTAGTAGATAGGGTCCCGGAAGAACTATGGACAGAAGTTCGCAACATTGTTCAGGAGGTGGCAACAAAAAATGTCCCAAAGAAAAAGAAAACCAAGAAGGCAAGGTGGCTTTCTGCTGAGACACTGGAAGTAGCCCAAGAAAGAAGGAAAGCAAAAGGCAACAGTGATAGGGGTGATAAATGCAAAATTCCAGAGGTTAGCCAGAAGAGATAAGGAATTATTTTTAAACAAGCAATGCACCGAAGTGGAAGAAGATAATAGAATAGGAAGGACAAGAGACCTCTTCTAGGAAATTAGAAACATCGGAGGTAAATTCCAGGCAAAAATGGGTATGATCAAAAACAAAGATGGCAAGGACCTAACAGAAGCAGAAGAGATCAAGAAAAGGTGGCAAGAATATACAGAAGATCTGTATAGGAAGGATAATAATATTGGGGATAGATTTGATGGTGTGGTCCGTGAGCTAGAGCCAGACATCCTGAAGAGAGAGGTTGAATGGGTCTTAAGAAGCATTGCTAATAACAAGGCAGCAGGAGATGACGGTATCCCAGCTGAACTGTTTAAAATCTTGCAAGATGATGCTGTCAAGGTGATGCATGCCATATGCTAGCAAATTTGGAAAACACAAGAATGGCCAACAGATTGGAAAAGATCAACTTATATCCCCATACCGAAAAAGGGAAGCACCAAAGAATGTTCAAACTATCGAACAGTGGCACTTATTTCACATGCCAGTAAGGTAATGCTCAAGATCTTGCAAGGTAGACTCCAGCAATTCATGGAACGAGAATTGCCAGATGTACAAGCTGGGTTTCGAAAAGGCAGAGGAACTAGAGACCAAATTGCCAATATCCACTGGATAATGGAGAAAGCCAGGGAGTTTCAGAAAAACATCTATTTCTGTTTTATTGACTATTCTAAAGCCCTTGACTGTGTGGATCATAACAAATTGTGGCAAGTTCTTGGTGGTATGGGGATACCAAGTCATCTTGTCTGCCTCCTGAGGAGTCTGTATAACGACCAAGGAGCAACGGTAAGAACAGACCACGGAACAATGGACTGGTTTAAGATTGGGAAAGGAGTACGGCAGGGTTGTATACTCTCACCCTACCTATTCAACCTGTACGCAGAACACATCATGTGACATGCTGGGCTTGATGAAGCCAAGGCTGGAGTTAAAATCGCTGGAAGAAACATTAACAATCTCAGATATGCAGATGATACAACTTTGATGGCTGAAAGCAAGGAGAAGCTGAGGAACCTCATGACGAAAGTGAAAGAAGAAAGTGCAAAAGCTGGGCTGCAGTTAAACCTAAAAAAAAAAAAAAACAAGATTATGGCAACCAGCTTGATTGATAACTGGCAAATAGAGGGAGAAAACATGGAGGCAGTGACAGACTTTGTCTTTCTAGGTGCAAAGATTACTGCAGATGCTGACTGCAGCCAGGAAATCAGAAGACGTTTACTTCTTGGGAGGAGAGCAATGACAAAACTTGATAAAATAGTTAAGAGCAGAGACATCACACTGACAACAAAGGTCCGCATAGTTAAAGCAATGGTATTCCCTGTAGAAACCTATGGCTGCGAGAGCTGGACCATAAGGAAGGCTGAGCAAAGGAAGATAGATAGTTTTGAACTGTGGTGCTGGAGGAAAATTCTGAGAGTGCCTTGGACTGCAAGAAGATCAAACCAGTCCATCCTCCAGGAAATAAAGCCAGACTGCTCACTTGAGGGAATGATATTAAAGGCAAAACTGAAGTACTTTGGCCACATCATGAGAAGACAGGATACCCTGGAGAAGATGATGATGTTAGGGAAAG
Organism: Heloderma suspectum; assembly: GCF_057233095.1. Lineage (NCBI taxonomy): Eukaryota > Metazoa > Chordata > Lepidosauria > Squamata > Helodermatidae > Heloderma > Heloderma suspectum. The sequence continues at coordinate 91,411,434 of NC_139461.1, forward strand.
TGGAAGGCAAAAGAAAGAGGGGCCGACCAAGGGCAAGATGGATGGATAATATTCTGGAGGTGACAGACTTGACCTTGAGGGAGCTGTGGGTGGCGACGGCCGACAGGAAGCTCTGGCGTAGGCTGGTCCATGAAGTCATGAAAAGTCGGAAGTGACTGACCGAATAAACAACAAAGGTTTGATACAAGCAGAACTCATCATCCAGTCAAATGTAACTGCTTTTATCATTATTATATTATGTTCCACTGATTTCAGTCTTAACATGCAAAGCGATACATGTCTATTCAAAAGTAAGACCCATTGAGTTCAATGAGACTTATTCCCAGGTAAGTGTGTATTGTGTATATAGGATTGGAGCCTTAAACATGCAGTTCATTCATCAAAATCAATGGAACTTAGAAGTAGGGTTGTTGTGAGAATTTAACCAGGAATACTTATCTATGCAAACGCCCCTGTTTAAATATCAAAGTGCCAGCATAATCAAGGCGAGTACAAACCCCTCCTCAAAGCAGATCTTTATTGGGCTTGCACTGATTTGCACCCACCCCAGCTCCAGTTATTAAGCCTTTTCTCCTTCCCCAAGGAGAAGACAAACAACTCACCTTTGAGAAGGAAGCATGCAGAAGAAGGCTTCCTAATGACTGAAAATGGCTAGTGGGCCACTCAGTCGATGACAAGTGCCACGAAGAGCATCTTTTTCCCACTTGTAAATCATGAGCTGGCCTGGGTTTCAAATCTCATTATTCCCTGGCAAGAAATGCAGCATTTGCAGCCATTGAGAGGCCCATGCACCCTTCTCCACCAGCTGTCTTCTCCAGTTCCCCAAAATGAGTCTTTAAAAAAAATAAAATCCTTGGGAATATGGGCTACAACAGGAAGGGGGACATGCTCTCTTCTACTGCCCCTTCCACTTTACATTCAAGGTGGGGGAACTGCCAATGGACAGAAGGGCTCACAAATTCATTGGGTTTCATAAACATGCCCATCAAAGACCCACACACACCCCTCCATATTTTGTGGGTTCTTGAAGGGCCTATTCACAGAATTCTGATGGGTTTGTGAACAAAACAGGTAGTCATCAGCCTTAGAAGTGCTTGTTTTGGGATGAAATCCTTGTTGCTGTTGCTATTAATTCTTATTGTCATCATAAAAGAGATCCTCAGGCAGTATAAAAATATAATGCAGGGAAAGTGGCAGGTGTATGTTTTCCACAGGCTTTGTGGGAGTGTATACTTTCTAGAAAAAGAGATACTGGGACTCTTGTTTGTCTGGAAACAACACTGTATAATAGGAGTTGTCAACTTGTGGCCATCCAGATGTTTCAGCCAACAACTCCCATCATTCTTCACCATTGGCTATACCAGCTACTAGGCCTGATGGGCATCATAGGCCAAAACATATGCCCACCCTTACTCTATGATCTAAACGCCTGGTCCCTAATCTCTGTTGTGTGGCAAATCTCTACGTTGTGGTGAGAAAAGTGCACTCTGGGGGCTTGTTTGACACTCATCTGTTCAAGCCCTGGCATCAAAAACATTTGTCCAGTCTGAGCCCTGGCCCAAATTAGTGTACATCTAACCTAGGATGCCTCATGTATCAGGGCACTTCAACCTGAACTGAATTGTTCTTGGTCATCCACATGGGGTTGCAGTGTAAGCAGGACCAGTCATTAAGTGTGTTCAACCAGGTGTATGACCTAAATCATATCCCTGATGAATATACAGTGGAGGTGAGGAATAGATTTCAGGGATTAGACCTGATAGACAGAGTGCCTGAGGAACTATGGACGGAGGTCCGTAACATTGTTCAGGAGGCAGCAACGAAATCCGTCCCAAAGAAAAAGAAATGCAAGAAAGCCAAGTGGCTGTCTGATGAGGCTTTACAAGTAGCTCACGAAAGAAGGGAAGCGAAAAGCAAGGGAGAAAGGGGAAGATATACCCAACTGAATGCAGAGTTCCAGAGAATAGCAAGGAGAGACAAGAAGGCCTTCTTAAATGAACAATGCAAAGAAATCGAGGAAAACAACAGAATGGGAAAGACTAGAGATCTCTTCAAGAAAATTGGAGATCTCAAGGGAACGTTTTGTGCAAAGATGGGCATGATAAAGGACAAAGAAGGCAGGGACCTAACAGAAGCAGATGAGATTAAGAAGAGGTGGCAAGAATACACAGAAGAACTATACAGGAAAGATCTGAATGTCCCTGATAGCCATGATAGTGCGGTCACTGAACTTGAGCCGGACATCCTCGAGAGTGAAGTCAAGTGGGCCTTAGGAAGCATTACTAACAACAAAGCTAGCGGAGATGACAGTATTCCAGCTGAGCTATTTAAAATCCTAAAAGATGATGCTGTTAAAGTGCTGCATTCAATATGCCAACAAATCTGGAACACTCAACAGTGGCCACAAGACTGGAAAAGGTCAGTTTACATTCCAATTCCAAAGAAGGGCAACGCCAAAGAGTGTTCAAACTACCGCACAATTGCGCTCATTTCACATGCCAGCAAGGTGATGCTCAAAATCCTACAAGCTAGGCTTCAGCAGTATGCGAACCGAGAACTACCGGAAGTACAAGCTGGGTTTAGAAGAGGCAGAGGAACTAGAGATCAAATCGCCAACATTCGCTGCATCATGGAGAAAGCAAGAGAATTCCAGAAAAACGTCTATTTCTGCTTCATTGACTACGCTAAAGCCTTTGATTGTGTGGATCACAACAAACTGTGGCAAATTCTTAAAGTGATGGGAGTACCAGACCACCTTACCTGTCTCCTGAGAAACCTGTACGAGGGTCAAGAAGCAACAGTAAGAACCAGACATGGAACAACCGATTGGTTCAAAATTGGGAAAGGAGTACGACAAGGCTGCATATTGTCACCCTGCTTATTTAACTTATATGCAGAGTACATCATGAGAAATGCCGGGTTGGATGAATCAGAGGTCGGAATTAAGATTGCCGGGAGAATTATCAACAACCTCCGATATGCAGACGATACCACCCTAATGGCAGAAAGCGAAGAGGATCTAAAGAGCCTCTTGTGGAGGGTGAAAGAGGAGAGTGCAAAAACTGGTTTGAAACTCAACATTAAAAAAACTAAGATCATGGCATCTGGCCCTATCACTTCCTGGCATATAGAAGGGGAAGAAATGGAAGCAGTGACAGATTTTACTTTCTTGGGCTCCAAGATCACCGCAGACGGTGACTGTAGCCATGAAATTAAAAGACGCTTGCTCCTTGGGAGGAAAGCTATGGCAAACCTAGACAGCATAGTAAGAAGCAGAGACATCACCTTGCTGACAAAGGTCCGTCTAATCAAAGCTATGGTTTTCCCAGTAGTAATGTATGGCTGTGAGAGCTGGACTATAAGGAAGGCTGAGCGCCGAAGAATTGATGCTTTCAAACTGTGGTGCTGGAGAAGACTCTTACGAGTCCCCTGGACTGCAAGGAGGTCAAATCAGTCCATCCTAAAGGAAATCAACCCTGAGTGCTCATTGGAAGGACAGATAATGAAGCTGAAGCTCCAATATTTTGGCCACCTAATGCGAAGAGAAAACTCCCTGGAAAAGACCCTGATGCTGGGAAAGACTGAAGGCAAAAGGAGAAGGGGACGGCAGAGGATGAGATGGCTAGATAGCATCACGGATGCAATGAATATGAACTTGAGCACGCTCCGGGAGAGAGCGCAGGACAGGAAGGCCTGGCGTGCTATGGTCCATGGGGTCACGAAGAGTCGGACACGACTGAACGACTGAACAACAACAACAAAGGATGCCCAGTCAAAAAAGCACCTGTTGTTTCCAGGGATTCTTTCAGCATTTCTGATTTAGCAGTAAAGCACTGGATTTCAGATACAGGGAACTGCCATGCAGAGCCACTCAAAATCTACCTCACTGAGATGTTAAAATTATCGGCAAGTGTGGATCCATTACCAAAGAAAGGCATGCCTAGATTCCTCTTTTTTTGTCAAAGAAAGTATTTCTGAGGAGTGAAATGACATTAGCTGGAGGTAAAATATAGTCAACATAAAAAAAAAAAATCAAAGGCTGTTCTGACATATTAAGCCAAATTACTTTCAAATCAGGATTAACACTTGCACCTAATTACTCTTGAAATTTATTACGGACAGAGCTGCATCCTGATTTCAAATAAGCAAGTTATTGCTAATTCATTGGATTCATCTGTGCTTTTGTATTTTTAATTTGTATGGCAGGAGAGAGCAGTTTTAGAGTAGGCTGCTGCCAATTGTAATATAAAGTTCTCACACTTTGGGGACTTCATTAGCTGTAGAAGTTATTCAGCTAAGGCCACACTGAGACCTTTTAAAAAAAGACAATAAAAGATTTTTACCACCATATCTCCATTGCCAAACTAGGAGGGGGCACAATAGCATAGCTACTAGAACTGAAAATAGCTTCCACAAAAATCTAGGTATTATAGCCAGGCACATTTTTAGTTTCTTTGATGAACCACCCTTCAAACTCTGTTAACTTCTTTAAAAAAGAGTGCAATGCAATGTTTGTTGAATTTCAAATCAAATATAATAATTAACATCATACAATATTGAGTGCATGGGTAATGCAAGATAATGCTACCACACGAAAGTTCAGTGTTCACCCCTTCTCTTCTTTCATGACAACACTGGGTTGTATCCAGTGGTGTCCATCCACAGGCAGAATGAACACCACTGATGGAATGGATTCCTCCTCCCACTGCAGCCTCCCATGTGTTCCCAAATCTGCTCTGAAGGGTTGGGGGCCACTGGAGTAGAACTGGAAGGGTTCATGGGGGTGTGGTGTGGAAGGCAGCAAGGGGAAGTCTGTGTTGGGAATATTGCAGCTTCATCTTCAAGTTACTGGAAGGGGGCAGTGTTAGAGTTAGTTAGTTGATGGGAATTTTGACCATAGCTAGCTTTAGGATCTCTATGGCCTACAATGTGGTTTTCTGCGATTTCTTCCTTATGCTCCTCCCCTTCCTCCCACCCCCCTCTCTCTGGTTTCCACCATTGCTGGGAGCACATATGTTTGCTCTCTCACTCCTGCCAGTGTAATGGAACACAAAATGGACAGAACAAACTATTTGAAAATGCTCTACCTGCATTGTATATGCAAGAAGATTTATGAGTAAAAGTGCTTTCTTTTCTTCACTAAAGATGGGTGTGGTCTCCTTGTATTGTTACCATATTGTGGGACTGGTAAATGCTCATTCTGTTTTGTTTTCTGTTTATTTCCCTACTAATTGCCTTTCTAACAGGAGGCATCATTATTACTAAATAATCCTATCAGTCAGTTCATGTGATGTTGAATGTATCCCTCTGCATAATTTATAGCTTTGAATAAAATGCCCCCACTTTTGATGAATTTTTAACCACGCCAGCAAAATTTCCTAACAAACAGGGTGATTGAAAGTTGTACCCATGTGGCTAGTGATTTCAGAAGCAATAACAATGCTTGTGGAATGTATTAAGTGGGCCTTAGGTCCCAGCTTCTCTATAGCTCTTTCCCCACTCTTCTAGCCAATGTGTGTGTATGGATCCCAGCATTATAACTTCTAGTAGTACTTAACATAGAAAGAGCAGAGGACATCACCTATTTCTCCCAGCATGGCATCAGGCTGGGAGAGTGTGTGAGCATATAGCCAACTCCTAGGGACATTCTATTCTAGGAACAGTAAAATAGAGGCTTCTTTGAGCTAGTTGTTCAGTGCTGACATCCAGTGCCTTGGACAATTGTCCCATGGATCGTTGGGCATGCCAGTAGTTGAACCTAGCAAAAGGTCCATCTACCAATCGAAAAGCAAACAACAAAATTAGGGATGGGTTCATGTCTATTTCCAGTCTGTGTCACTTTTGCATGTTTTATCCATTATTCTGGTCTGTACTCTCATTAATCTGCATTTTTTATTTCAACAATTCTAATGAAAATACATATTTAAATGTTATTTTATAATGTTAGGGAACAATGTTATGTTATATGCATTTTCTTTTAGAACCTATAAATGTGCATTTTTGATACATAAACTAATGGAAACTACATTACAACATTCAGAGAAGGACAAACTTCAGTGGATAGCGAAGTGTGCTCTTTAGGCTGACAGGTGCAGATCAGGGGTTGGATCCAAGAACTGTCATCCATTGGCAGAAGGGCTCCACTCATGGAATGTGCTTCCACCTGATTTGGGGGGACGGACCCCAAACCTTTCCCGCCACACTGCAGTTCACCTATCAGCAGGTTCCCGTGACCTTCTGTGTAGCATTTTCAGGGGCCTGGAGGGGCTGCCATGCTGATGATGGAGCAGAGAAGTCTGCTTTGAACAGCCCAGTTGCACACAGCTAAATCTGGATCTAACCCAGGTCATTTTGTATAGGAACGTGCAAATATGGCATTTCTCAAGTATCCCCTACAGAGCATGATTTTTTTAAAAAAATTGAATCCCAGAAGATTTTAACTGGAAAACATTTAAGTTCAAGGCAGAAGAAACACTTCACACTGCTGTGAATTTATCTTAGTGCTGGCTATACCTTTGGGGACCTTTCTTTTTCTTTTTAAAGTTTTTTTCAGTTTAAGGATGTGTATATGTCTGTCTCTCTCTCTGTGTATGCTAGGTATTGTGACATTACTCTAAAGGCCTATAAGATCAATGCTTTTCATTTCCAGGAAAATCTGGTACATGTTCTATTGCTAAGGATAACTCTGAAATACAGGGCAGTGACTCAGAGTATGAGTTCTAAACTGCATGTGGAAAGTAAAGATTTGCCATTTGTTAAACTAAGAGCTGTTTCTGGTATGTCTTCTTTAAAGACAAAAATTCACACAGTGCTATGATGTGTAGATGCGTGTAGGGATAATTAAGGAGCATGTGTTTGGCAGAATGTTGTCAAATTCCTGAAAGAATGAACATTTTCCCAGGAAACAGATGTAATAATTTACCTTAACACATTTGAATTCCACATATCTAAAGACAGAAGTTTGTGTGATTTTTCAAAAATTCAAGTGTGACACATTCTCACAAAAGTCATTTAAGAAATAGGACTTGGTTTGGGTAACTGAGGAGGAGGCATGGTTTAGAATGCTTAACTTTTTAGGGCATGTTACCATAACAGCATATAGTTTTTTTACAAGTACATAAAATGTAAGATTGTGCTGTAAGTCTGCAACCCTTGGCACACTTCTGTGGGAGTAAGCTGCATTGAACTCAATGGGACTTACTTCTGAGTAGACATAAGATCGCCCTGTAAGTCTGCAACCCTCGGCACCCTTAGTTGGGAGTAAGCCCCATTGAACTTAATAGAGTGCTCTGAAACAACAAAGGATGTTGCTTCTGAGCTTGGTGGGGTGGGGGATCAGATGTGTCTCTCTTCGTTGCAGGGAGGCATTTTACCCTCTTCTCCCTCCAAGTGAGAAATGCAGAGGCTGGAGACACAATCAGCGGGTGATTCTTGCCCTCATTCCTGTCAAATCTCATCCTGACCATGCCCCCAACAACTGAAAACAAATACCCACAGCAGGCAGATACAGTGGTTTCTTCCACTACTGGAGAATTTCACAGGGAGGTCATGACACTCCTTTTCCATGGGCCACATTTTTGTGTTTGGGGAAAACACAAGATAGGCTGGAGGAAATGGCGGGAGGCACCCTGGAGGGTAACGGTGTCATCTAAAGAGCCCGCAAACTTCCAAGAGAGCCATCTCAACAGCAGAATAAAAGCTCTGTGTGATGAACCCCTAGGTCTTCTTCAAGGAAATACACCAGCCAATCAGGGATCACGTGGTGAGCATGATCATGTCACAAGTATGCAGCCTGACAGATGATGAGATCTAGCTACATGACATTGTCACAAAACACATTCAGAGTAAAGGCAATGCTTCCTAGACAATAATCACTGTTCTTCCTCTGAACAGTACAACACACTTCCAACCTTTATTCCAGCAGCCCCTGAAAACATTGCTGAAAGTGAAAAGGAAGCACTTCATGCTGCTTCCTGATGTCTTTGTGAGAAAAGAAGTGCTCCTTTTCATCTTTGCCCTCATTTATACTACTTTTCCTCCTCTGCCTGCAGCATTTCAAGTAGTTATTTAACATACTAAATCAGCAGAGGAATGTATGCCTATTATATTATATTCTGGCAGAAGAGACATTTAATAAAGTACACTTTAGATATAGCGACTGACACATGGGACCTACTTTTCTTTAGTTCTGTGAGAGCAAAAGTGAAAGACATTTGGGAGGTGTGTGTGTTTTTTCCTTCCCTTTTGTAAACATAGGACCTTTGCAGACATAACACTTAACTATGGTTTGTTTTCCTTAACCATGTTTAAGAATTTTATCTAAATGCCAATATCCTGGTTAATATTGGTTACAGGGAGCTAAGGCAGTTTTCTCACCTCACTCAGCAAGATGACAAGCAGGTCTGACTGGTATCTTCCTATAGTGGCCCTTCTGAAGGGAAGATTTAGGCCTAGTTTTCACAAGCTGCAGCTAAGGTGGCCACTTACGCATTGACAGAAAAGAGGAATGTATCACCAAAAAAGAGGATAAATGAGAACACAAATTTGCATAGCATTTGCATATTGACGTTGATCTTTATACATGCACATTTAGCAATAAGAGTATAATTTAACTAGAAATACATGTCACCATAGTTGAGAAGACTGTCCAGATGGCCTGTGTGCCTGCTCAATCTCCTGTCTCAGTGCAACTCCTGACGGGCAAATTCAAGGCCCCTGTTCTCCCTCTTTATGTTTCTTTCACTTTAAACCACACTTGGACTGGACAGCCCACCAAACAGAAGATACCTTCAAATAGAGCACTGTCCTCTGCCAGTTCTCCAAAACAGACAAGTGTCTTCTAAAGTAGGACACCTGGCCAGCCTAACTCCTCCAGATAGATAATAAACCTGCTTCTGGACTATACAGCTTCAGATTACAGATGGTGCCTCACGTGTTGAATGCTGCTCCATGCCCCACAAATAATAATCACTGCACATAGAAAACAGAATGGTACTAGGCAGAAGGATTTTAGCCTAGCTTCCTCCCCAGCTTGATAATCTTCAAGTCATTCCATCTTGTGAATATCCACTTACAGTCTGAATCAGTACAGTATGGACCCTGCTTTATTTATCACTGCTCCTTTTTTCAAGAACCAATCACTTGCCTTAGATGTATTATGGTTTTGCCATACGTTTGAGATCATAGGGTAATAAACCATGGATAGAATTAACCATGGCTAAGTATTATGTCTCTACCATGCCGAAGAAGAAAATGGGAAAACTTTGAAAAGCACCTTAATAGAACAGTGAAAGATACTGGTCATCTGTGATTTAACCATCTAATTGAATGGAATTGCACCCAGCTTTTTAATTTCTAATTTTTAAACTTTAGTCTCATAGGTGACCAGGACTATATTCTGTAGCTCCCACTTGCTATACTCTAGGCAGAGTACAGAAGAAGAAGGAAAATAAAGTAACCTGTTCAGTAGCCTGACATGGCTCTCATTGCTCCAGAGTTGTACCCTCTATAATCATCCCCACAGCTAATAGTACTTATCAAACTTCATATTATATAGGCTCATCCATCACAGGAAGACTTTTCCACCCTATTATCCAAAAATAAGCAGTGTCGCCAGGGAAGTTAGTGAAGTTTATTATGAGGGGGAAAAAACCCTGTTGACTGTTAAATTTGGCTCTGTTATAGCCATGACTTTAATGAGACCTATTGTAGACACACTCCATTTAACTTTCCTAGCAACATTTTGGAAAGTATCAGCAGTTGTCAAATACAAAGCCTCCAAATTGCCTCCCCAAATCCCATTTGTATAATGCTAATAACAACAAACAACCGAAGTTGCGCACGTACGCGCTCACCAGAACTGTTTCCTCTTAACATTTGTCATCTGATTTCATAACCTGCGTGCCCTGAGCCCAGTAACCATGGTGATGGGGTGAAATTTGTTAGATATAAGCTGGCTTGATTAGGCCGGTGAGGTAAGATGAGTCAAGAGGTCTGGGCCATTAATTCTTGAGTCTCCTGACAGCAGACACACATTTATTTTTCTTGCTATGTTATTAAAGAATTTCTGACACCTATCAGATGTGAGAACAGAAAAAAACAGTACCAAGTAAATAGGATACTACATTTATTTCAAGGTTCTTGCTGGATTCCCCCACCCCCGCCTTTGCTATAACTGGAAGCTCATATTGGAATATTTACCCTCCATTTGTTTATCTTCTTCCTAATTTTAAAAAGATAGTTTTGCCAGGGAGATGATAGGGCATCTGTGATCACTTAGAAAGCGCTAACAAGGATTGTGTGGCCCTGGGGTTTAGCTATGTTTAGCTTGTTCTAGTTTGAGTCAGGATTTTATATGATGCAACCTGCTGCGATAGTCTATTGGGAAACTATTTGTATTAAGTGGATTTTTAAAAAATCTGTAATGGTGATATCATTTCTCCCTCTTGCTGAGAATATGGATATTATTCAACTTTATTACAGTCTACTTACTGGCTCAGAAGAAAAAGCCCTAAAGCTAAGAACAGAAATCTCTTAGAATATTTTTCTAGGCTTTTTCATAATTGTTTTCTGCCCTAGAGAGTCACCATTTGAAAGTCCCGAGAAAAAAAAATAGTAGGAGAAACAATGCTATGGAAAATTATAGAGGGCAGAAAGGAATATGTTGCTGAAATATATGCATATTGTTCCTATTGTAACATCTTTTGAAACAAATTATCTTTGTAAAAACAATTTTCAAATTTAATTTGATATGTTGTTCGCCATCATTGCTAGTAAGGTGTTCTAGTAATTCTCCTCTGCCTGCCATGAAGAGTGTGCGCTGGGGAAGCTTTTGTGGGTGCCCCAGATGTGGGTGGGGCACATTAGATGTGGCATGTGTCCACCGATGCTAGCATCAGGGGCAGGGCCTGGCTGGCTTTATAAATCTGCCCCTCCTCCCTAGTTCAGGCTTCTATTTCTCTTGAGGTGTCTGTCCGCTCTGTCTTCAGGGTACAGTGTGTGTGTGTGTGTGGGGGGGGGGGTTATTTGGTCATATATGGGCTGAGTGACACTTTGTTAACAGCAGGCAGATTGGCCTTAACCTGTTGGTTCATTTACCTCTCCACAATGTAACCCCTAGCCAGGGCATGTTTGAAGGCAGCTAGTACCTGGGGTGACCCATTTCTCCAAAAAAAGGATTAGGCTGGTGGTCACAATTTGGCAGGAATGTGCAGGCAAAGAGCTGATCCTATAGGTTTTTTGCTGAGTACCTTGATGCACCTTTAAGGTGATGAGGGATTCCTAAGGCCTATGACCCAAGGCCTAGGGGGCAGGGTACAGATTTCTTCTGGAGACAACCTGTTCACCTACCTGGAGCTGTGAAGACTGGGGGCCTCCCTCTACACCTGGACTGGTGTGGCTACTGGGGGAGTGGTAGGGGCTTGGACTACCTGCAACCCATAACCTTTCCCTAGGTATAACCTACTCAAGTCACTATGCAGCTCTAGGCCACATCTGCACATTGTGTTCAATGCAGATCCTGTTGTAATTTAATAACATTGTGACTCTAGCTTTACCATAGGGTTTCTTTTCTGGCTGCATCACAAAGCACTGACAGAACAGTCTGTAAATTCCATAGAATTTTTAAGCTTGAAACTAGAATGTTGTAATTCCACAGGAACTAATACTCTAGTGGTCACATATCTGCTGTGAGTCCTTCAAGATCTAGTTTGCTGTTCTCTACCTGGTCAATTTTCACCTGGCTTAGGATGGTAGGGCCCTGACTGAATCCTGTTACGATGGATGCTACTGACTAATGAGTTTAGAATGAAGCTGTTATGTACTAGTTTCTCATTTCTCATTTTATTTATTACATTTATAAGTCACCTTTCGTTCCATCATGGAACTCAAGTTGGCTACATGCAGTTCTTAGGGGGTCTCCCCTCCAAGAACTAACCAGACCTAGACCTGCTTAGCTTCAACAAGGTGGCTGCATCACGAGTCCATGCCCTGGAACCAGGGTCAATTACTCTCTGTGGGACCAATTATTCATGCAATTAACTCTATTGAATTTTGTACTTATATTTTGTTCAATTGTTTAATAGATTATCAAATGTCTTCATAATTATGTATCATTGCCTTAGAAGTGGACCCTGCAACAAAATATCGCAGTGTGTTGTGCTCGTCTTCACTGTCCCAGTGAACCAGCCAGGCGTTCTTCAGGAGACTCTATTCCATACCCCTCCCTCACAGTTTTCCATTTGTTTTCCATTCTAACGGACACTCAGCATTCTTTGCCCACTGAGCATGCTCAGTCCACAGTGGGTTGTCTTGGGTTTTCCCCCCACTAAAGTTTTTTTTATCCTAACATTTTTGTACTTCTGCAAACCTTGGGGTTTCCTCAAGCCTGTTGGTATCTCCCTCTTGTGTTGGATGGTGCTGTTTTGGCTACATAAGGATCCAAGGATAAGTCCCCTCACCCCGCGTCCGGCTTGCCTGGCCGTGGGGGGGGGATGTTGCGGGTGGGGGGGGAAGGGCAGGACAAGATCGAAGGCCATATGCCCTCGCTCCCGACGTCAGCCCGACGGGCTGAGCTGGCCGATACTTAGGCCTCCCCGCTCCCTTTCCTCATTCATTCTGGCTTTTCTGGCGGGCTCAGCAGCAGCAGCAGCGTCGAGGAGGAGGCGGTGGTGCTCGGCAGCGGTGTCGAGGAGGAAGCGACGGCGCTCGGCAGCGACGGCTCCAGAGAGCCACAGGAGGGTGCCAGCCACTTTTAGGGTGGGCTGCTTTTGTTTGTTTGTTTGTTTGTTTGTGTTTGTTTTTCCCCGGACCTCGTCTCGAGTGGGGGGAGGGAGTAGTTCCCTGCATCCCCCCCGCTTGCCCCTAGGGCCGCTGACTGCAGCGGCTGACCCTGCAGGCCCTCGCCGTGCCTATCAAGGGGGGGGAGTTTCCCATGCCCCGTACGGCCCAGATTCTGCTGCGCTTTGCAGCGGGTGGCTGCAGCGCTGCTTTGCCGGCCCAGCAGTGAGATTTTCACCAAGCTCGCTCCCTCCGGGCTTCCTGTGCCTTCTGTGGAGCCCCATTTTGCCCAACGAGGGAGTTTTCCCTCGCCCCGAGCAGCCTGGAATTGCCACCTTTCTCGGTGGCGGTGACGGCCTCCCGCTCCAACTGGAGGAGGGGGGAGCTTTCTCACGCCTCTCCCAAATTGCTGCCTTTTTGCAGGCTTTTTCCTGCGCCTCAGAGCAGCCCATTTGCGGCTGACTGAGGCCCCTGCATTGCTGCCTTTCTTTGGGGGATTTTTTCCCATGCCCCACAGTGGCCCATTTGGCTGCCATTTGCGGTGCCTGAATTGCCTCTTCATCATTTTCCTCCTCCCCAGAGCGGCCCGTTTGGCTGAGGATGGCGGCGGCGTGGCCTTTTTGTCTCAGGGAGGTAGGGGAGTGTTCCTGCACCCTGGAGTGGCTGCAGCCAACGGGGGTTCATTCCCTGAGGGTTCTTCCCATTTTGCGGGTAGTGTGGTCTGTTTGGCCAATATAGCAGGTCGGCCTACCAGCTAGCAATCACCCCTGAGTAGCATGGCCTTGCTGCGCTACGGGCGCTTCCTGCACCTCCAGTGAGGCCCTTAGGGCTGGGGATTTCAGTGGGCAGCAGCTAAGTGGCCTTGCCGCCCCTGCAGAGGGAAGGGGAGTTTTCAGTGCTACGAAGCAGCCTGAATTGCCTTTGCTGTGGGTGGCAGCAGAGGGGCCTTGCCAGCCCAGAGAGGCCTGCAGTGCAGTAATAATAATAATAATAATAATAATAATAATAATAATAATAAGCATGTGGTGGAGTTCTTTCCCCACACCTCCAAGCAATCAGTCAAAGGACTGGATGTGCCCGATCTTGCCCGATCTCAGAAGCTAAGCAGGGTCAGCCCTGGTTTGTACTTGGCTGGGTGACCTCCTGGGAATCAGGCTTCCCGCATTTAGCAGGGGGTTGGTCCCAATGGTCTTGTAGGCCCCTTCCAACCCTATGATTCTATGATCTTTGGTGGCCTTGCCTGCCCAACGTCTTTTGTATTTAGATGGGAAGAGGAGAAGGAGGAGACCAAAAAAAAAAAAGGAAAGGGAAAAAAGTGCCAAGTTGTATCTAGGATATTCAGCTATCATTTTCTGCATGGGAAGTGCACGTATTTTGTTTGTTATTAGTCTCTCCCTCTCTTCCAGAGAGATCTTTTAGATGATCTCTGGAAGGAGATATAAGGGCTTTCTTTTATTTGGCCAAATGAATACATAGCATCAGGGCTATGCACTGTGAGCAGATTTCTTCCTTTCTCACCCTCAAAGGAAGGAATGGGGACATGTGCATGTGGCCCCATTGCTGCAGGGGAAGTTGTGTTTGGGTGGGGAGGTGAAGACATAGATGCCCCTCTACAATTCAAAGAGTTGTTTCCATCCATTCCCACCCCACATAGAAGGTCTCCTTTCCGCGGGGAGGCAGCTTCGAATAGTGGTCTTAATTTTTCAGGTCGGAGTGCAAGGTCCATAGATGGGGAGGAAGAGGGACAAAAGGAAATGAGAAGAAAAGTGAGCAGGGGGGAAGGCCCTCCGCCTTGCCTAAGTTTCAGACTCGGGCCTTTGAGCATATCACAGAGCCCCCTTATTGTTAACAAAGTCTGGGGCTTGATACCCAGCTTCCCTGGGTAGGGCGTGGTGAGAATCGTGTCTCACGCCCCTGGTAGAGCCGTTGCCAACCCCTGTGAGGGTAGACCGGTAGCTATGTGGGTTTGGGGTTCTCCTGTTTTCACACCTCCCTGGCAGCTTAGAGTACCAGCTTGGTTAAAGTGCCATAATGGGACTTGGAGATATGGGTTCTAGTCCGCACTTGGCCGTAAAGCTCACTGTGTGATTTTAGGCCAATCTCTGGCTCTCTGTGTAACCGGCCTCACTGGGTTGATGATTGTAACGGTTGTTCTTTGTTCATATTGCGAGGCAGAGGCTTTAGCATTCACGCCAAGGGCATGCTCGGGAGGAACAGGTAGCTTCTGCTTTGCTGAAGCTAAACAAGGTTGCCCCCCCATCTTTTTTTTTTTCACTCCACAGTCAGTGGCAGGAGTCTCTGCCAATTCAGCTAACTGGTTAAATTTATTAAGGTTACAACTCTGCAGTAACACGGGAGGTATGAAACACTACCCTGTTAGGGTCAATGTATAGGATCATCTGGTGTGTAGTGCCATGCCCAAGGGCTGCCCTATGATCTCTTGAAATCCCATTTTTCAAAATTCTCTTATACACAGCTTGGCCCATGCAGGCTGATTCAAGGCTTTATATCCATTCTTAAATTCCTTGTGTGTGAGGGGCAGGCCTCCATTCAGGTTATTAAACCACAGTCCTCCCGCAATCCGATCCTTATGGATCGGGTAGTAGTATTGAATTTGCAACACACCTCCTGCGTAACGCCTGTTTTTCTCATGAGGCATACAAACGGCAGGTTGAGCACCAGTGCCAATGTTTCATCTAATACTGGATACTGGAAATTCCAGAAACCACGCTAAGAGGCTCTCGTTGAGTGTTGTGTATTTAAGTAGTGTAAGCCATGCTGCACTTCATGTCTCACATGACAAGGGCCTTCTGTACCTGGGTTGATAGGGAGCCCTGGGGTGTTGCTCTCTCATTCAGCTGCAACAGTTGTAGCCCTCCCAGTAGTTTACAGTTATGGTCTTGTGTCCATTCCTAAAGTGTGGACTTTACTGCTCGGCATCTCTTTTCTTGTCCTTACAGTTATTTATTTATTTATTTATTTATTTTTCTTTGAGCAATGTATTGGACATCAACCCGTGCGCATGCATTCTCATGTCCAGACACAGCATGTTGTTTCAAGCTGGTCGTATATGTCAGGCTGCAGCTCCCGGAGCAGCCTGTTCCACGGTGCATGTGTTCACGGATTGACCGGCGCAGCTTGTAGCAAGAGTGCTTTCTTCCCACTCTGTTCCATTCTGGGTTGGTGAGTGTTCCCCTGCAGGTTCCAGTGCTGCATCTAGGAGGGAACAACCTGTGGGTGGGAAAGGCAAGGACCTTTCCCAGATCATGCGGCACATTTGCCAGCTATAATGATCATCGGTCCAGCTTGCTTCCTCAACTTTACTGGAGGAATGTGCTTGGTTAGATGGCCGGAGTGCGTGTGAACCGGTGCGGGTGTTCATCTGTGAGCGCAGCATGGTTTTCTGTGCCCGTCGGAGGGCCTCCTCAAGCAGTGGATCCCAGCTTGGGCTTAGCCGGTATGCCACCATTCAGTGGTTGGCAGATGTGGCTAGGGGTGCACAAAAGCCAATTACGTGGTCTCGCAGCTTTTTGCGGTGGGGGGGAGGCGCTTCGCTGCTCTCCCCCCGAAGTTCAGCTACCTTATTTGGTAGCTGTAGTCTATGTAATCTTTACGTAGACTACGGCGAAAATAAGGGCAACGCAAATAGCGTTGCCCTTATTTTCGCCGTAGTCTACTTAATCTTTACGTAGACTACAGCTACCAAATAAGGAACGTGAATGGCGGCTCCCTATGGGGGCCGCCATTAGCCGTACGCACTTTTTTTTTTTAAGTCACCCGTGATAGGCTACGTGACGATTGACGTAGCCTGTCACGGCTGACTTTGCAAATCTAGCCGTGATAGGCTACGTTAATTGTCACGTAGCCTATCACGGGGGCGTTTAAAAAAAAAAAAAAAAACTTTCGAGTTCGCGGCCAGGCGAGGCAGGAAGCCTCCTCCCCGGCCTGAATTTCGGCTGGGCGAGGCGGGAAGCCTCCCCCCCTGGCCTGAACTTCACGGGGGGAGCAGCGAAGTGCCTCCCCCCCACCGCGAACAAGCTTCGACGAAAGGTAAGTGACTTTCGTCCACCCCTAGCCGGGAGGGACATTCGGGAAAGGTAAGTCCCGTCCCGGGGAGGGTGCGGGGGGCGGGAGGGTGCGGAGAATTTCTCCCCGAAACTTCTTCGGGGGGCCGAACACGTTGGCGCTTGGCCCCCCGATGTTTCGGGGAGAAATTCTCCGCCAACCCTAGATGTGGCATGCGTTTGGAGCACCTCCTAGAAGGTAATGGGCTGCTAACCCAACTTATATCATTAACAGCATCGGAGGGTGTGGTTAGCAGAATTTGCCTCACCGGTTGCCGACCAGGGGCAATGGGTTGGAACAATCACAGGCCCCTCAGTCCACCTTCAAGGTGGACAGGCCAGGGAAAGCTCAGAACACCAACTTGGTGTGCCAGTGTTTGACGCCAGGGTGGCATCACCTCGAGGGTGGCAAAAGCTGATGTCTTCCAGTTTTAGCTGTACCCAGCAGTAGGGGTGGACGAAAGTCCCTTACCTGTCCTCGAAGGACGTTCGCGGTGGGGGGGAGGCGCTTCGTTGCTCCCCCCGCGAAGTTCAGGCTGGGGGGGAGGCTTCCCGCCTCGCCCCAGCCGAAATTCAGGCCGGGGGGGGAGGCTTCCCGCCTCGCCCCAGCCGAAATTCAGGCCAGGGAGGAGGCTTCCCGCCTCGCCTGGCCGCGAATGCAAAAGTTTTTTAAAAAAAAAACGCCCCCTGATAGGCTACGTGACGATTAACGTAGCCTATCACGGCTAGATCTGCAAAGTCAGCCGTGATAGGCTACATGACGATTGACGTAGCCTATCACGGCTGATCTTGCAAATCTAGCCGTGATAGGCTACGTTAATCGTCACGTAGCCTATCAGGGGGCATTTTTTTTTCTTTCATTGCAATGGCGGCGGCGGCAGCCGGTCGAAAGACCGGCTGCCGCTCCCACCCCGCTCGAACACCCGCCGAACCGCCGGCCGGACCCGCCGCCGGGAGGGACATTCGGCGAAGGTTTGTCCCGTCCCGGGGGGGGGGGGTGCGGGGGGGTGCGGAGGATTTCTCCCCGAAACTTGTTCGGGGGGCCGAACACGTTGGCGCTCGGCCCCCCGAAGTTTCGGGGAGAAATTCTCTGCCATCCCTACCCAGCAGCTAATTCCTGTTGTTAATTCTTTCCCCTGATCTTTGAATTGGATATTTATAAGCCTGTGTGTTAATCAGAAAATAAAAGTCAACCAGCTTCTTTTAAAAAACTTAGAGGTTTGCTGTGCTATGCTTCAGCATTAAGTAGCAGAATGGTTAACAAACATTTAGAGTGCTACACACAGGTCCTAATATTCATTTTGTGTTTCATTGTGCGGCTTCTAACTTACCTCACGTTGCTTCCCCTGGTGACTTTTGAATGGAGACAGTCTTGGAGACTAGATGACAAATTGTTAAGATTTTCTCTGTGGCAGTTGATGGGAGCTGTTTGGGCCTATAGCAGGAGTTTTCTTATTATTCAGCTTCCTTTACTATGCCCAGTGCTATGGCAGTACAGGAGATGTGTCCAATCCTGGCCTTTAAGTAAGATCTAGTCTAGGCTCTTTTGCTCTTCTCTTACCCTACCCATAGGGTATCCTGCTAGGGTAACTATAGTTTTGGCTTCAGCTTCTTCCCAAGCAAAGGCCTCAGCATCCTGTTCAGCTAGAATTGATTTAGGACTACGATCAATTTTCAAAAGCCCATGAAAGGGACTGCCCAGACTATTGGGGCAGGCTTGCTGCACTGGCCTTCTGGGCTAAAGATGAAGGGTGTGGCCAACAACACTGCTGACTTCCTGGTCAGGCAGGTGCTCCAGGGTTGGTCTCGGGGATCCCTGGCACCTCCAGACTCCAGAGCCCTTCTGCTGCCAGACATATTGCTGGGTTTACGGGCTCTGTGGCCTTTGGTTACCTCACCACGCGAGGCTTGGCAGTTTAGTGATGTGCATTTTCCCCAGCAGGTGGTCTTTATTCCACTGAGGAAGTCCAAAACTGACCAGGTCAGTAGTGGGGTTAGCGCGTCGCTGTTCCCAGCCATGTTGCTGGACCTTCGTCTGGTCACCACCCTGGGGGCCTTTTCTCTAGGTCTGGAGGAGTCTCCCCGGCCCTTTCTTCTGCCTTAGTGACTCCTCTCCCCTGACCAAACATCAATCCTGGGTAGTCACTCTGTGGCCTTGAAGGTGTTGGGCTTGCGCTGTGTCTCTGGGGCTCACATCAGACAAAGTGCAGGCTGTCGGCAAGTGGAGCTCCAAGGCGTATTGGGCCTCCGCAAGGCCCCTGCTGGGCCTTTTCGGACATGAGGACGCTGGTGTTCACATGTTTGTCTCTTGTTCTTTCAGATGTCTGGAGTGCGAGGGAACTGGTATGTGTGCTCATCTGGGGGCACAGCATGGTTCTCTGGGCTAGTCAGAGTGCCTCCTCAAGTGGCGGAGCCTAGCTGGGGCTCAGCCGGTGTGCCACCATCCAGTGGTTGTGCAGACGTGGCATGTGTTGGTGCACCTCCTGTCCACGTTCTTCCAGCAAGGGCTGGTGAAGGTTCCCCCGCAGATTCTGGTTCTGCACATGGGGGGAACGATTTATGCCTGCTGAAGGGCAAGGCCCTGATTCTTCAAGCCTGAGATTTACAGCTGATTCGGTGTCGCTGGCCCAGAATTGCCATCATTGGGTCCATCCTTCTGCCGAGAGGGGCATGGAATGACGGTTGGGATCCCTGAAGATGGTGGTCTTCTCTGACCTAGGCAATGTTTTCTTGTTGGAGTATCTGCGAAGGGGCATCATGGAGTGTTTTGCTGCGTAGGTTGGGGAGAGGGTGACTAAGCAGAGGCTTGTCGCCCTCCTGTGGCGGTTCCGGGTGGGCACTCCACTGGGGGAGAGGACAGGTGAGCATTCGTGGGCACCGTTTCAGGTGACTGGTAAGGCCCGAGGCTCTCGGCTCCAGGTTTTGTGGCCCCGAGTTGGGAGATAAGGCTTACCTCTGAGGCTGACCCTCCTCACTCACTCAGGTTCTGTGGCTCGAGGAGCGGTGACAGGGGAAGGTCTCCCAGGCCAGAATTGGGTGGATCGATCTGCAGGGTGGCTACAGTAGACACCATGCCTCAGATGACGAATGCCTCACTCTATACCTGTCATGATTACTTGTTTTCTATGTGCCCGCCGGTGCTTCCTTCGCAGATTGTAATATGTCAATAAATGTGGCCCAGTTTTATCCCAACTCTATTTGTGTTGTCTCATCATTTCTCCCCCCTATGCACCCGCAATGAGTTTGCTCTTAGTATATACTGTAGATACCAGCCTATCCTCGAGATACTAGGGATGGAACTGTGGATCCTCTACATGCAAAGCATGCGCTTTCTACCAATGCACTATGGCCCCTCAGTGAATCTGGAAGTTCCTCCTCAGGCAAAACGTCTGATCCTGAGGGAAAGCATAAGAATGTTGCTAAGTAGTGAAATTTCAATTTGTTAAATGGAAACAGTTTGCAAAGTTATCCTGAACACTTTTGATCTAAACTATAACTAGGTAAGTAAGACATGTTGGAATAACTGTTCCATGATTTTGTACAATCTTATCCCCTTTCCTTTTCTTGCCTCTGAAAAATGGGTATGAAGTATGAACACTTTAAAAAGCCACTTCACATTCAGGCCCAGAACCAGTGAACATATACTTGGCAGAGACCAAAAGATGATCCAATTCTCTAGGTGCCTGCAGATTACTAATCCAAGCAAGCCAAGCCCCACTTAGTGGAGGAGGGGCAGCAGCTCAGTGGCAGAGCCCCTGCTTTGCATGCAGAAGGTCCCAGGTTTGATCCCCAGCATCTCCAGGTAGGGCTGGAAAAAGTCCTGCCTGAAACCCTGGAGAGCCGCTGTCTGTCAGTGTCAACGGTACTGGGCTAGATGGACCATGGGAATGACTCAGTATAAGGCAGCTTCCCATGTTCCTGATTTTAAAAAATTAATTCTTATTGTCTAGCATATTTTAGCCAAGGGGCATTGTTTCCTGCCCCCTAATATGGCAATTTTCAGACCCAGAATCTGAGCAAATTCCATTTACCATGGCTATGATGCTATACCTGCAGAAGGAAGGATGGTAAATTTATTTTCCTTTAAAAATAGCATGCACAACCTGCCTCCTCCTCCTCCTCCTCCACAGACAGCATGTCACTATAAGGAAGGTTTGCAATTCTTTAATGAAAGAAACAGCTTTTCAGTGAGGTCTTTCTCTCTTCACAGGTACGTCAGGGCTTCTTAATATTGGTTTACTGCATATAACGTAGTATATTGATTGCATGTTCAAATTACAGAAAACTGGCAATTGAATAATTCTACCAGGACCAAGACAGGAAAATTCAACACCTGGAACAAGGCCAAGCAATTAGGAACATGGAACAAGCATGGGTTTTAGTAATATGGCTGAAATAGAGTTCCTTTGGCTGAGAGGATGCTATGAGTCAAACCCTGCAGAGAGCAAAAATAGAGTGACCTCGAAAAAGGCATGAAGAGCAATTGGCATTGCAACCCAATAATGTTTTGCAACTGTCAATAGCATCCATCCACCCGGCACTCTTCAGAGGGGCCTTAGAGAATCCTGAGAGTGCAATCTATAATATATGGGAAGGAAAAGCTGTTTCAAGACCTGATTACAATGTTCACATGCAAGCTTTGTGCCAGCCTGCCTGGATGAAAATTTAAGTGGCAGAGAGAGGAAAGCATGACACTTCTTGCACCAGCCTAGGAGTGGGGGCAAAAATAATTTGGTTTGCATTTTAATATGAACTAACCTAATCCGTACTTCTAAAACTAATACACAAAAGGTAATGCAATTAGCCTTTGGTGGGGTGTTTTTTTGCTAATTTTTGTGATGCAGTTCTCTGATCAAAGAAATTGTGCAAAAATGTGAACAATAACAAAATTGCATACAAAAATACTTATTAGTGGAAATCCCAGACAAAAAGGAATATATTTTAGGAAAAAGTGCTTTCAAAAATGACTATATCAAGGAAATCTATGTATAAGACTGTGTAAGACTTAAAAAGAAAAAAGCAAACTGATATGGAAACAGGATGGAACAAAATGTGTACTTGAAAAAAGTCAAACACCATAAAGCAAAACAGCCAGATTTATCCATCCTTACCCCTGCCTCATACCATATGAAAGGGTGTTGGAATGAGACAAGGGCTGTGTTCAGGTATAGGAGTGAGACCAGAAGAACAGGAAGCAGTATTGCTGAAAAAAGTAAGTATGGGGAAATTTTGCATCCATATTATTCTTGCACATTCCAACCTGGTTCACATGTAACGAAAACCCATGCATTGTTTAAATCATAGACTGGAGCCACATGGGAGCAAGTGAGCATGCTGTCTCCCATGCACTCACCTCCTCCACTTTGCATCCAGTTTCTCAAACAATCCAAGCCAATCCAACCCCATTCCTGGTTGTTGGATGTGACATCTGAACCTGGAACTCTGGATCGTTGAGGGCAAACAACCCAAAGTTTGAACCCATGGATTGTTTTTGAGTTTAAACTCTTTGTCCCTCAACAACCCAGAGTTCTAGGTTCAGACGTTGCATCAAAACCCAGGAATTCCCTGGGTTTTTTGTTGTTTACAAAAGCAAGTGCAAAGTGGAAATGATGAATAAGCTGTAAACTGTTCACTCTTGTGTGCAGCCCCAAAATTTATGGGTTAAGCAAACCTTGAATTGCAATTATGTCTGAAAAACTAGGTCACCATGTGCAATTGTCACTGATCCACTGTTTCTATATTTAATTTATCAGGATGTCAAAATCAAATGTTATCCCATGCTTTCTCTAGGGAGATTAGCACAGTGTACATTTTTTAAAAAACCCACCATTTAATCTTCACAATAACCCTGTAAGGTAGGTTAGGCTAAGAGATGGCAAATACCTCAGAGTCACCCAGCAATCTTCATGGCCAAATGGGGATTTGAACCCTGGTCCCTCAAGCCCAAGTCTGAAATGCTGCCCACTACACCACGGTTTTGGTCTGAGTTGGGCACTGGTGCCAAGTGGCTTACCAGTGGCGTAAGTGTGCATGCCTTAAGATGTGGAAAACAAAACCTCTCTGTGGAAACCCTTGGAAGCTGAACAGAGGTGGTGAGCGGAATACAGTTTTTGCGGACAATCTATATATGGAAGGTGCAATATGAGCAGTGAGCAGGAAGAGAGCAGGCAGGAAGGGGGACTGACCAGGAAAATACACTGAGGAGCCTCTAAGGATCAAACTACTGAAGATCAAAATCTACAGATCAGGAAAATCTCCCAAGCATCAAAATCTATTGAGGATTCTCTAAGGGCAAACACTACACATCATGCTAAACACATGTTTGAATCCTTTGTGCTCTCTCTCTTTTTCTTTCTTTTTTTGTATAAGTAGCAGCAGCTGCAGAAAGCAATATTCCAGCAGAAAAATGGATTAATGCTCCTTTCTTTGTAGGTATGGTCCAGATCCTCCGCACCCTCCCCCCGCCAGTGGTTGCTGTTAGTTAAGATACGGAAGATCCCAATCACAGGATTCAAAGGCACATTTCGCTTTACAAGTTTACATGCATAACTCGTTTGACCCTAAAAACCAAATGTAATGTCAATTTTAGTCAATCTCTGATAGCACAATCCTATGCATGTCAATTCAAAAATTAGCCTTAAAGGAGGCCTAAAAATAATTTTAAATAAATAAAAGTTCAGTGAGATTTACTCCTAAGTATGTTTGTACAGGACTTCAATCTGAGAGTTGTGGTGTTGCCATAATATTTATATTAAAAATACTCAATGGTTTTCATTGAGACATAACATAGAGCAAGTTGATCCATTTGGAAATAAGCTGGATTTTCTTTTCAGCTGCATTTCATCTTGCTCTGTAAGATTTGTTTCATTGTTCCAACCGGCATTCCACAGTGCAGCTGAACATTTATTAGAATTACTTTTATTATTAAGGACACAATTAAAACTGAGGGATCTTGTAAGCTATTATGCATTATATTATATAGATACCCTTACATTACATTAGCTATTGAACAGTTTTATGATGCATTAAATTGTTAGGAATGTTTGGACACTAATGAATAATTGAAACTAGCTATCAAGATACTAAGCATTGTGAAGAAGTTATTTTGGCTGTCTAGTTGAATCTGAGGTTTGTTTTTATTTAAACATTTCATTAAAAAAAAAAACTTGAATGCAAAATACAAAGCAATACTATTGTACCATAAGATAGAATGTACCAAAACACTGAGATAGAAAAACATAGTCTAATGAAATATAATTTCTAATAATATGAATAGTACTTACAGCTGCTAAATACACTGGATAGGATCCAGACTTAGTCATACTTTGAGTAGAAACATTGAATTCAATATGATGAATGTTAGTCATGACTAACCTTTATTCCATTTATTTCAATGGGCCTACTCCAAGTATGACTAAGTCTGGATCCAATACACTATCTTTATTTTTTTACAATGTATTCCCTACACATTTATGCATAAAACTCTTCTAGCAATGTTTCAGAGGCTCATACTTTGACCCAGAATATGAACGTCTACAGCTTGTAATGTTCAGGTAGAATACAAAGAAGAGCATTATGATTTCTAAGACCTAAGCTAGAGACAGGCAAATGGCTTCCTCCCACACATCCACGTATAGCTAGGGGTAGAGAATTCTCTTTCTCCTTTCCCTCACTGTGCCTGTAATGTCAGGGCCAGCCCAAGATATCTTGCTAGCTAAGTACAGTAAATGGTGCCCCCTTCCCAAGGCATGGTGCATAGTACCCAAGGCTGGTCAAATTATTTTCACACCTGAGGCAGAAAATCCCACAAGCACCTCTTTCTATCCTTGGAAGAAAATACCAAAATAATAAATAACCAGTAATGTTCTGCTCTTTCATGACACCTAAATTCACCTCACTCAGCATAATATTAACAACATTACAGGTTCCACTTAGGGGGAGGAGAGGAAAAAACACACACAGAAAAATAGCATGCCAGGTAGAAGACAAGGTCACAAGCGTTCTCCCTGACAGCTAGTTTTATATGTGGGAAAATTTATGCATTTATTCTTGTATAGAAAAATAATTCAGCCATGCCTACAAACTGAAGTGTTACATACAAGTCACAGCTTTACCAACTCATTGAGAACTAGGCTTTAGTTTTCATTCTTATCTGAGCCATGAGGTTTGTTTAAAAAAAAAAAATTACAGAGAGTGCCAGGCAAGGGTGACAATTACAATGATGATTTTTCGTGCCTTGGCTACCTTCCTGCTATCATCATCTCATTTCTGCATAGGCTGCCAAAATGCTGTCAGACCAGACAGTAACCAGTGTCTGTCAATGGCCTATTGACCTACTGTAGAAGTAAGCTACAAACAAATATCCAAGAGGCAAACTGTTCCATGCTACCAATCCAGCTCATCCATCTGGCACATAAAATGCTATTTTTGCCTGTTTTATTGTAGATTATCTCACAAGATACGTGTGTTATTAAAAGAACACATAAAAACAAACAAAACTATAGATAGCAACATAGGTAAGAAACAGGTAAGAAACCTCCATTCCTCTGCATTATCAATGAGAGTCCCCTTTACCCCTCATTTCTCAGGTGGACCATATATATGTATGTATGTATGTATGTATATACACATTTTTTTTTTACTTTAAGACATCACAAACCCCTACGTGCTATAGTAATTTTCAGAATTTCAAAAGTTACCTTATAGTGATACTATCACAATACTTTATCTGACATTAAAGTAGGAAAGCTGACATTCTGCCAACCAAAAGCTCATTTGAGGGATATGCTTGAACATAAAAAACACTTACTCAGTGCAGAAGAGCAACCATAGGGTGGATGTGGAATAGGAACTCTTTTTATTATAAAGTTGGATACTATAATGAACTATTTAGTGCACTGGTGCACACTGAAGACAAGATCATAAGTAATCATATGCTTTTCACACTGTTCCGTGAGATGAGCATTAATCTGGATGTCAGTAGAAGTAGGAGAGAAGCAGTTTATGCCTGAATTGCAGGAATTAACGGCTGTCTATTTGGCAGTTATATTCCTTGGTCAATAGGTGGCAGTGTCTACAGTATAACATTATTAGACATTCATGCATATAGTTGTTTATGTTATAGAGGTTTAAGATATAGGATTAAGAACATATTGCCTTTTGTTGCTACAGTAGACCCTTGGTAAAACAGAGTTTTCAGGTACTGGACATTCATTAGATTGAAGTTCCCTTACATTTTCAAGCCAAATATGAACAATTAATATCTCAGATTACTGAATGCAAAGTGCTTGCATATGCTGCAGTCCTCATTCAGAACTGGTTGCTTAAATAGTGTCCATGAAGTTAAATTGTGTATAGCTGCCTTGAGTGCCATTTTTCTTGGTAGAAAAGCAGGGTACAAATCAAATAAATAAACATGGCAAGAATATATAAAATATGCCCAACAAATGTTTGCTAGGGAAGTGTAACCCCTCACCCCGTATACCTCTGAATGGTGGACCAGTTAAAATGGCCTGCCCCAGGCACCTGATCGATCCGAATATATTCCTGAATGCAACTGGGGAGTGTCCTGCCGCATCTACTGGCAATGCTGTCGAAGCCCTAGCTGATCTGTGAAATACGGTCATTGACACTATCGCTCCTAGGTACCCTCTCCCCCCTGGTAGAGCCAGGTTAGTGCTCCTTAGCAGGAAATGATGCTGCTCAGAGCTTAATTTCCTTCCAAGAAGCATAGAGTTTGTCATTTGAACATTACAAGACCCATTTAATGTTTCCCTAGGCTGAGCAACATTAAAGCTCAGGACACATGGAGGCAAAGGTATACTGACCTTTTGATTTCTTTATATGCTAAACATGAATAGGTTTGGACTTTTTAACAGTTTGGCTCTCTTTTTAAATGAATTAATTAAATATTTAGCTGTTATGTATCTGGAGGGGGGCGTTACTGTGGCTTAGTTATTGTTTTGAACCTTGGTAGCTCCTGTAGAGCCGGGAGCAGCAACAGTGGGTGGAGCTTCTGCTAAGTTCTTCAGTTCTGTGTGTGCGGAATTAAAGAACAGTTGTGCTTGAGGCCCACTGATTCTGCAGCCATTCCTTCTCCCTATACAACATTAGCAAAATAGAGAAAGTCGCTAAGACTGATATTCTGAAGCGCTCGTACAGTTCTTTTGGTGATGTTACCTTTTATTCAACATGCACAAGGCCATGTCTGCAGCTTAAGATAAGCTATGCAAGAGGCTGATTGTTAGAATTAAGAGTTTAGAATTTAAAGTCATGTACCTTATCAAACATTTATCCCAGCTTCAGCACTCCCCTGACCTGCAGAATAAGAAAATTAGGCTGAAATAACAAGGAGAAAGTAGGAGTGCACAGAGGCCAGGTTGTAAGCAACCAATATGTCAAACTATAGACCATACATATCACTATAGAGCATGTCTGTCCACTGCTTACATGGCAAGAAATTTAAGTTACATGCTCTTGGGTGCATGAGTAAATTTGTACATGCCTCAGCTCTTCTATTAAACTAAAAGGGTCTTTAAAAAATGTTAGAGCAGGGTAAGCAACTGGTGGCCCTCCAGATGTTTTGCCAACTCCTAGCAGCCCCATCTAGCATAGCTAATGGTGAGTGTTCATGGGAGCTGTGGACCAAAACTGGACGGCCACAAGTTGCCCACCCCTGTCTTAGAATAGAATATGAAGTCTCTGAAATAGCTATTTCTTCAATATTACATAGACTGGGACTCAGCACTGTAGCTTTCTCAGTTCTGACCTTATTCTTCCACTTGTAATTGAAAAACTGGTTTAGGCCTTCGTATGCTAAACCCTGCTCAAATATTTTGGCCACCTAATGCGAAGAGAAAACTCACTGGAAAAGACCCTGATGCTGGGAAAGATTGAAGGCAAAAGGAGAAGGGGATGGGTCGGCAGAGGATGAGATGGCTAGATAGCATCACCGATGCAATGAATATGAACTTGAGCACACTCCAGGAGAGAGCGGAGGACAGGAAGGCCTGGCATGCTATGGTCCATGGGGTCACGAAGAGTCGGACACGACTTAACAACAACAACATGCTAAACCCTAAGGTTTATGCTGGTTGCAAGAGCAAGTTGTGGTTTCCATAGCAACACATTACGTATACTGCAGACACAATCCCAAATCAAAACTTTGTAACTTCTCACTGGAGTGACTTTCTCAACCACCAGCAGAGAAAATGGTGGGTTTCCCTGATACATGGAGAGATGTTGTTATATATGACATAGAAAAAATGACTAAGGTTATTTGCTATTGTACAAACAGAAATGTATCATTTCTGCAATATATTTTGAAGAGCAAAGTGTCTGCAGGAACTAGATCAAATCACTTATTTTAAAAGAAGTGTCAGTGTCTATGTGCAAAGGGCATGGTCTAGACAACCTTCCCCAAATTGGTGCCCTCCAGCTGTTTTGGACTTCAAGTCCCACGTTATGTGATGTGTTCTACTTAGACGCGTGTACAAACTAAATCTACGCTATTTGCGTTCCCCTTATTTTCACCATAGTCTACGTAAATGTTCACGTAGACTAGACATTCCAAAATAAGGAACACAAATGGCGGCCCCCATGGGCGCCGCCATTTGCGTACGCGCGGTTTTGTTTTGGTTTTTTTACTCAGCCATGATAGGCTACGTAAACATTTACGTAGCCTATCATGGCTGACTGCAGGGACGCAAACGGCTGTGGCTACGGCCGCCGCCATTTGCGGCCCGGCCAGCCAGGATTCGGGGGTGGAGGGACGGAGCGCCTCCCCCCCCAGCCGGAATTTCGGGGGAGAGGGACGGAGTGCCTCCCCCCCCGGCCAGAATTTCGGGGGGGAGGGATGGAGCGCCTCCCCCCTGCCAGAATTTCGGGGGGAAGGACGGAGCGCCTCCCCCCCCCCACGAATCAAATTTCGTTCAAGGTAATTGACTTTTGTACATCCCTACTTGCAGGTAGTTGATCAGGTACCTTACCAGACACCACTCTTGTTATCCAGCACAGTCACGTTTTCCACAGTTTTTACCCCCACTTTTGCCTTTGGGGAATGCATTTTATTAGAAAATGAATTGCTTGATCTAGTCTTATGTGACTGCTCTCAACCCCAGTCCTGTGCCTTTCTCCCACCTTTGCTGAAGCTGGGGATGAAGAAGACGCCTGGCTTTTTGGCTATGTCTCAAAATGGAGTCAGTACTGTTCACTCAAAAGAGAACTACTTTGTAACACTTCCGGCAAACTTGGTCAGGAATACTGAGAGTTGTAGTCCAAAACATCTGGAGTCTGTGATCTAGACATAGTTACACACTTTTAAGCACGTTTCTTTTCAAAGAAGACTTAAAAGTATTTAGCTTTTTCTGGATTGTGCCCTGGCCAGTTAAGGCTGTTGGCTCCAGTTTTGGTGGGGCTATGAATTAATTCTGGGTTTCAGTCAGAACCAGCCAGAACTCTAAAGGAGCTATCCAAGGTACTGGACCCTATCCCCAAAATAGGTTCAGCACCTTAGATAGCTCATTTAGAATTCTGGCTGATTCTGACTGAAACCCAGAATGAATTCACAGCTCCACTGAAATTGGAGCCACCAGCCTCCACTGGCCCTGGTAATTTACTAGAAACTGTGCCAGAGAAACTGCAAGCATTACAGAAGGAACAAACATAGAGTGCCTGGCAGTTGATGTTTGTTGATCTTGGCCATTGCTTTCATGCCGTTAGTCCCAGGCATATTGCACTAAGAGCCATTTAGTGCAGCCAAGTCCTGAAAATCTAGACCAAGAGAGCTTGGCTATTCACTCCTTGGGTAATCTAGGACAAGGAAGGGCAGAATCAGGATCTACTAGGTGATCCTTGGGTAATCTGAAGCAGGCAAGGTTTTCTAATATTATATTATTTAATAACAAAATGACTCCTCCCCACCCAAAATGATAATGCTGAAATGAAGAAAGCATGTTATAACCAGGAGTGGATTATTGGGTGAACTGAGCGCCAATTCCATTTATTCTGGTACTCAAAACAAATTTCTGGGCTCAGAATTCTGTAATTCTAAGTGTGTATCTTTTTGCATTGTTCTATTAAAAAGAAAGCAGATCCTTCAAGTCTGAAGTCTGCCCACCCCGGACCTAGGAAAAGCTTCAGTCTTTAAGGATAGCTTCTCATGCCACATTTAGGTATAGCTTTGCTCCATGGAAGGGCGCAGTGATCTACTTCAGATGGCACAATGTACTAACTGCAGTCATTACTAACTCCAGTCATTACTAATTGCAGTCATTAATAGCAACATACTACTAAGAAAGCATATGTATTTTAATATTTACCATATGTACCTTTTTTACTGTCTGTTATTATCATTTGAAATTGAATTCATAGAACTACTGAATGAGTGAAATATTTAAGAATGCATACTTGCATGTTAGGACTTAGCAATGGATGCAAGACAGACAGAAAGCCAATAAAGAGACCAATCTGGTTAATCAGTGGAGGTAATAAGCTGCCATTCCTATAGAGTTTAAATGAACCCATTGGAGTTTTATGACACACCAGTCTTGCAGCAACTATTGAAGTTTCACTGATCTACTAACTAGTAATGGATAATTTCCCCCCCCCCCATATATAAGCAATTTCTACTGACTCTTCTTCTTATGGATATAGTTGAGAGCAAACATCTGTAAGCTTCTTCAGTTAGCACAAGATCAGAGACAAATGTACTTATATGCAGACTCAGAAATTGATTTTTTTTCATAGTAGGAGAGGTCGTTTTGCAATGCATCTGGAATTGGATGTACACACTGCTTATCACAAGTGTTAGGAATAATACTACCAGCTCCATTTTGAATGTATGGACTTCAGCAATAAAACATAAAAAAAAGGTTCTGCCTGGGGGACCTTGTAGTTTAAAAGTCATCAGGAAGCAAGACAAAGGGAGAAGGCAAGGGCGGGGGGCAGTGAGAGGCAAGTTCAAAATGTTAGAATAGGGAGAACTTGCCATGGTCAGTCATGCACCCTGGTACCCAGTTTCTCAGCATTTCCCCAAGAGTGAATACTAAAATGGAATGCAGCTTTCCTAGAGCTTTCCCCAGGGGCTTAAATATTTCTTCTTGGGTATTTGGAATGGAATCCCATGCATTTTGTGAGCATGTAAGAATGAATAAGAGAATACAAAAGTGGTGGCCTCTGTCAAAAATGTGCCTCAGCAGTAGGGATGGCGGAGAATTTCTCCCCGAAACTTCGGGGGGCCGAGCGCCAACGTGTTCGGCCCCCCGAACAAGTTTCGGGGAGAAATCCTCCGCCCCCCCCGCCCCCCGCCCCCCCCCCCGGGATGGGACTTACCTTCCCTGAATGTCCCTCCCGGCGGCGGGTCCGGCTGGCGGTTCGTCCGGTGTTCGAGTGGGGCGGGAGCGGCAGCCGGTCTTTCGACCGGCTGCCGCTCCCGCCATTGCAATGAAAGAAAAAAAAACAAACACGTCCCCTGATAGGCTACGTGACGATTCACGTAGCCTATCACGGCAAGATTTGCAAAGTCAGCTGGCCCGTGATAGGCTACGTGAATCGTCACGTAGCCTATCACGGGTGACTTTAAAAAAAAAAGCGCGTACGCGAATGGCGGCCCCCATAGGGAGCCGCCATTCTCCTTCCTTATTTGGTCGCTGTAGTCTATGTCAATGTTTACGTAGACTACGGCAAAAATAAGGGCAACGCAAATAGCGTTGCCCTTAATTTCGCCGTAGTCTACGTAAACATTTACGTAGACTACAGGGACTAAATAAGGAAGGGGAATGGCGGCTCCCTATGGGGGCCGCCATTCGCGTACGCGCTTTTTTTTTTTAAAGTCACCCGTGATAGGCTACGTGACGATTCACGTAGCCTATCACGGCTGACTTTCCAGATCTAGCCGTGATAGGCTACGTGAATCGTCACGTAGCCTATCAGGGGACGTTGTTTTTTTTTTTTTTTACTTTTGTGTTCGCGGCCGGGCGAGGCGGGAAGCCTCCTCCCCGGCCTGAATTTCGGCCGGGCGAGGCGGGAAGCCTCCCCCCCCCGGCCTGAACTTCGCGGGGGGAGCAGCGAAGCGCTCCCCCCCACCGCGAACAAGCTGCGAGAAAAGGTAAGTGACTTTCGTCCACCCCTACTCAGCAGCTAGGGAAGACTATTTCCTGATGGCTTTTCTCCTCAGGTCACCATTATGAACAGCCATTGCATTAATAATGTTATGTGTCCTCCACTTCTTCAAACAGTGAAGCATTCCAAGGGCAGCGCTACCCAAGCTTGCCTTCCTTTGGAGAGGAGAACTCTGGGGACAGACGGCATTTTTGCAATATTTGGTATTTACAAATACCCAGGGTATTTGGTCCCAGGCTTGGTCTGAAGGCCAATGAGGCAGCCACCTTGCTGAAGCTAAGTAGGTCTGGGTCTGGCCAGCGCTTGGAGGGGAGACTCCCTGGGAACCACATGTAGCCACCTGAGTTCCATAAAGGTGGGATATAAATGTAATTAAATAAACGAACAAACATACAGGTAGAATGAAAGTGGAAGCAAGCAGCATGTGCAGTCCAGGCAGCAGTTCTGCTACCTCACATCTTGCCGCTGTGTCTGAAATAAGCATGGAAATGAGCGGAAACACCACTTCTAGAATATGGCTAGTCAGCTGAGCTCCTTGTGTGAGCTCTGTTGATCTTCCCCATTCTGGAAATAAGTGTTGCCACTCATTACTGGTTGTTTCAGGAACCACTAGTCCCGGTTGCACTGCCATTTCTCCATAGAAGGGTACCCTGCACCACAGAATATTCCAGTTGTTCCTTTGCTTCTGTCACTTAGCAAGGGCATAGTCTGAAGACACATGATGCAGCCACCTTGCTGAAGCCAAGCCAGTCAAGGTATGGTCAGTGCCTGGATGGGAGACCCCCTGGAAATGGCATGTAAGCCACCTTGAGTTCCATGATGAAGAAAAGTGGAATATTAATATGCTAAATAAATAAATAAATAAATAAATAGTGTTCCTTCTCTCTCTCTCTCTCTGTTTCACACACACACACACACAAACACCTACTGTATCTTATCTGGGATGGGAGGAAGGTGGGTGTCACTTTCCAAGCCCTGACAGCTTCCCCCAGGATATACTTCCAACTATTTCCTAACCATTAGCCCCTATTGAGGAAATACCAACCATCCAGAGCCATTAACAAGCAACCTCCCTAACAAAACAAAAAAAGGTCAGTCAGTCACAAGTTACAACACAAAAACAACAAAACATGTAAATCACATTGCAAAGTGTACTGCACGGTCATGACTAAATATACATGAAGTTAATTAGTGTGTCATTTTTAAGCCAGTTATTATTATCACACGTATTTTAATGCCAACATTCTGCTATAATGACCAATGTTCGGTTGGTTGATTTTTGAACTTTAAAGTATGTTATTTCAATAAATAACCATACACAGTTATAGGAATAGGCTGTGTTGAGATTCTAAACAAACCAGATGTTGAAAACATTTCCACAAGTTAAGGTAAAATGTAAATATATGGGCTCATACCCTAAGATATAGTGGTCAGACAGTAATTCACAGAAATAATATTTCCTTTTCCCTCCTCCCTGCATCCACTTCTACCCCCACAATCCTCTTTGGAGAACAATGGGTGGCCCTCCCGAACAATGCAGGATGGGGTGCAATGGGAATTGCTTAAAAAGTGGAAGGAATGCCCAGAAATTGGCCATTCTGTGCAGACATTTCTAGTGTTGCTTTGTATTTATTGCAACAGTCCATGGGGATCACAGCTGACCTATGTAAGACTTTGCTGATGGCATTAAACTTTTTAGAACACCAGTCAACATATTTGTTATGCTCATGTTGTCCATCCAAAACAAGCACAAGGCTTCTATCAGGCATATACACCCTAGACCCACCTTCCTACTGAGCAGGTATATAACATTCTGCCCAGCAACTTCAGAAAATCATCTCTGGAAAATCATCTCTGGACAATTGGCACTGGAAAAAAGGGAGAAGTGGTTCACTGTTTCACTAGGGCTCTCAACAGTCCCTTCTTCTGGCTTCAGTCCCAGTGGGACTAAGGGACATCAGTGCTCTTACTTGCCACAAACAACAGGTTGTAACTACTAACTAGTAAGGGATTGGTAAAGATCCGAGTCTCCAAGAGGAAGGGATGTGCTTTGCCTTTGCCTCACTTCTAGCAACTGGAGACGACAGCAGGCCAGTTCATATTTTTGTTTTGTGATCCATGGTAGCACCTTTACTGGGAACTCCCAATAAGGTGGACATTATTCCTTTTTTTCAAATGTAGTAAGGACAGAAAAATGCTGGGAGAAGCAGTTTGTTTGTCAGACATTCCCCTTGTTGGATGTTCCTTAGGGTTTGCCCACTCCTACAGGAAAAATGATAACACCAACAATTTAATGTACAGCATAGCAATGAATGACACAGTTTATTTCAGTTCTGCAATGACCTTAGTAGCACAAAGAAGTATAGGTCACCAAAAAACTGTCAATTGTTCCAGTATTAGTCTATTCAAGTATTATTCAAAAATACTAGTTGATTTTTAAGATGAGGAACAGCTATGTTTTCAGATTTTGAGAGGGGCTTTGTTGATAAGTCAAAAAGGCTGGGAAACAGGTGGAATTCATGAGCACTTATTATCTCAGTCACTGCACCTCTCAGTGCTAGAACTTGCTCTATGGGGCAAAGTTCAACACTTGATACTCAAGCTGTAATAGAGTCTTGACGTCCTCTGAAAAGGATATTGTAAGGAGTGGACCAGATTACATCTTAGAAGCATTTTCAAATTCTGTTGCTGTCACTTCTACCTGTTAAAGTAAAAGTTGTGGAGTTATTTTGAAGGAGCCTAGTGTGATTTACTGTGCATTTATGGAGCTTTAACTTCCAATGTGTGATTTTGTGAAATTAAAATATTTTCACATTGTAGATATCTCTGAAGCATACATCCGCATAGACATTTCTCCATACATTAAGCTCCCTTGTGCTTATAGATTGTACATGGACATCTTTTGAATGTTAACATCCATGGCTGCCAGAGAATCTTGATGAACTAAAGTCAATTGGAGTGAATGGACTGTGTCCGAGGAGATAACTCTTAGGAAAATGTTATAAACTGGAGCAATAACCATACCGCTTAGCATTTTTATAGTGCTTTAGGGAGCAATCCTATGGCTGCTAGATAGCGTCTAGATGGCCATAGGATTTTTCAGTTTCTAGGAACTCAGTTTAGAACTAGTGCTCTGAGCTCAGTTCCCAGAAATCCAACTCCCCGCCCTGCCCCTTCCCCTGCCACCTTGTAGGAGACGTGGGTCGTGCCCAGCTCCGTGCTTGGAAGAGCAGTTGGAGAGGCTGAAAAGGGGGCATTTCTGGGGGTGGATAGGGGAGGGGACCACGGAAGCGCTGTTACAATGCTCCTATGCGCCATCCAGCCCCCCCCCCACAAACACACACACTGAGGCACCCCAGTTAGACAGCCAAAATTGGCCATCTAGCTGCAAATGCAGAGTGGCTGGAGCACAGAGGAGAGGATTCCCTCCATGCTCCGCCTGCCCTGCATTGGGTAGTTGGCCATCTCCGAGTTCGGAGGCGGCTGACTATCCCCATAGGATTGTGCCCTTAGAGTTGAAAGAACTCCACATGTATTATCTCAGTAATCTTTATAACAAATCTGCAAGGTAGGATATAGATGGCATGAGGGTGGGAGGCAAAACAGAACTTTGCAGAACAGAAGAATTACATCAATTACAGATAATAAAAACAATCAGTTATCTTAGGTAAAACCTGAGATGTAATTATCAGACATGATCATTAACATCAAGGAGCTGTCATGTAAGCCAATAAAGACACATCCGAATGGGTATTGAATCTTCCAGTCTTATCTGAATACTAGTTCGGCAGCTCTTGCATTTTGGGTAATGTGCTTTTATCATGTTACTGATAAAAATTACAGTTTGATTTACCTAGGGAGCATGACTGATGTGACTCACCTCTATACCTACTTGCTTTTTTGAAATGGAATTGGCAGTTCAACTGTATTAGCCAAGTCCAGTAGTTAGATTAGATATAACAGGGGTCATTAAGGACACAAAGCTTTTCACAAGGTTCAGCAGGGTCTCATGCTTAGGGGAGCTGGGGTGAGGTTGGGGTTAGTCCAAAGATCATGCCCAAAGATTACACCCAGAAATAATCCTAATATCCTGGTAATCTCACAATTATTCCTTTATTTATTATTTCTTGTTACCTGTCATTGATTGATGGTGTACTGTTCTGGAAGAGTAAAATCCACTCTCATCTTAACTAGAGCTCCTGCCAGCCACTGCTGATGATGGAATTTCCTCTGTCAACCCCTTCTCCATTAAGAGTTTCTGCCCTCTATTGCTGCTACTCTGAAGCAGACCAAGGACTTTGTATGTTTTCCCATCAAAAAAGCAGTGCACTTGCCCTGGCTCCCTTTGCAGTAGGTCACTGCAGTTTCAAGGCAAACCGAATGAAAATTAACCAACTCAGAGAGAGCACTTTAGAACAGCTAATGGTGGGGCAGAAGCCAGATAATGAAGAAAGGTGGGATTAAGCAACATCATATGGTATACCTCCAACCTAGGTGAGACAAAAAAACACAATATTAGTGCACAGCTGAAAGGTTTGTGATATATTTGCAACAGAGGTTCCTAAAATCATTACAAATGAGTGCTTCTCTACCACCACAACAGGATGACATTTGGGAGAAAATGAGAATGCAACAATTTGGAAGCATACATGAATAAATGCATACATGAATAAGTGAATGTTGTCAATACAGAAAGAACAACCCTAGTCATGTGGCACTGTAGAACTAGCAAGGTAGAAAAATCAGGTTCCTATAGACAATTGACTGGGGGTCTATTTATAATACTGGAGTTCATATCAATTTCCAGTATAAGATAATTACTTGAAAGTATCTTGTGCTGGAAAGAAGCTGTAATGAGCAGCCCTGAATGCTTATGGGAAGGTCCCCTTTCTAAACCCAGAATGTCAACTAGTCCATAGGACTCATTCCACATATTAGTTGCTCTTTACAATTCTGAGTTTTAGCCATTCTACATCTGCTTTAAATTCTCATAGGAAACTGCATCCAAAGCCTCACACAAATATGAGGCAGTGCTAAATTTGTTTAGCAATGGGGTTATACATTTTCAACAAGTTAATTTTAACAAACTGTCAAATGACAGAAGGCCGGCAGGAGTTCGAGACCCGAGTGCTGCGTGACAGAGTGAGCTCCCGTCTTCAGTCCCAGCTTCTGCCAACCTAGCAGTTCGAAAGCAAGAAATTGCAAGTAGATAAATAGGTACCGCTTCGGCGGGAAAGGTAACAGCGTTCCGTGCACCTCGGTGTTCAGTCATGCCGGCCACATGACCACGGAAGCGTCTTCAGACAGCGCTGGCTCTTCGGCTTAGAAATGGAGATAAGCACCACACCCTAGAGTTGGACACGACTGGTTGGGGACACCTTTACCTTTTAATGTGAAAGGGGGGGAGGGGATCAGCACAGCCTGCTTAATGTTTGTGCAAGTTATTGTGGGGTTTGTTGGTAATTATATTTTGTGCCAAAGCTGTTTATCTAACACAACAGAACACAGAAGTACTAAAAAGAAGTGTTAGAGGCAGCCTTGATGTTAATAGTCAATTTATACACTGAAAGGCAGTCTCTTCACCTTCCCTCAGGTTTGTGCAATTTATGTACAAGAATCTGTGGGAACATGATCATTAATGCTAGTACAGTTATCAAGAGAAATCTATAGTAATAACATAGTGCATTCACAGAAAAGCATAATGATTACTAGCACACCAAAGACAAACGACAAGCCTGGATAAGCTTATACAGATGGTGTTTTATGAGGGCAGATATAACAACCCAAAGAAAAAAGGACATTGGGGAAAATATATTGAAACATGAGAGCAAAACCATTTGTAGAAGGAAGACTGGTGCAAACATGCACACACACACGCGCGCACACACACGTGCACACACACATATGGCACACTATGGAACAAGCTTTAGGAAAAGTAATATGTGAGACCTAACTCAAACTTCCAGGAAAAACAAAACAAAAAATATGGTCCAGTTCTTCCAAGACACCTTTTTTCCACTTGCAAGGAACCGAAGGCGGCGACAGCATACATAATCCTCCTCCTCTCCATTTTATCCTCACAACAACAACCCTGTGAGGTAGGTTGGGCTGAGAGTCTGTGACTGGCCCAAAGTCACCCAGTGAATTTCCATGGCCGAGTGGGGACTAGAACCCGGATCTACCGGCTCCCAGTCCAGCACTCTCGCCACTACACCACGCTAGCATTTTTGACATGCATTTACTGTTGTTGATGAAAACAGAATAGGAATCTATCCAGTTCATAATGGCTAACTCAGAGACAAGTTGAACCTCAGGCTTGTGGACCAAATCCAGCATGGCCCTCTAGGGGTTCCCCAGATGGCAGTGCCATTTACCTTGGACCCCTTTCCCCGAACACTGACCGTTTGGTGGTTTCCCAGTTTTTGCACAGTTGCTTCCCTGTTCTAAAAGGTTAAAATGCTTTTCTTGAGGCTTTGCTGTGGGCAGTAAGAGCTTGATGCTAAAATATGCTGGTACTTCTGGCCCTGCCTCTTTGGCCTCCAGCTCCACCCACTGGCAGAATGTGGTTCCTGAGAGCTTCTTGTAAATTGAACTTGGCCCTTGGGCTGAAATAGACTCAACTTTCCTGGCCTAACTGCATCCTAAACTCCTATCTTAATGCTGTTGTATCAGAATCCAAGTAGGAGGGTCTCCTTCCTGCCTCCTGGAATGCTACATTGGCAGTGTTTGGGGCACCAAGGTATCTGGAATGAACAGGCGCACGTGCCCAAGTTCCTTTTGAGGAGGACCAGACCTGCATATCATTTACACATGATTAGCTGCCATGATACATATCCTCAATCTGGACACACAGACCTGCAGAGATTTTAGGTGGAACAGGCAGATCTAAGTCTGTTCCCCTTCTAGCACTTAAGTAATGAGCAGACAGCTGTGGATGAGATAATCCAAGAAAAAGCTTTGAAATGTTTGTTTGAATCAACTCCAAATTTTTAATTCAGATTTTTGTGTTGTTGGTGTTGTTGTTGTCAAAATAAATAGGGCATTGCATTAAAAATAAAAGAAGCTGTATTTTCCTAAGAAGCATTACATGGCTAGAGAGTACATCCTTTACATGGGACTTCTTGGTGGGGAGCAGCAGCTGCTCCCCAGGGAATGAAGATGGAGACAAAAGCATAGTTTAAAAACCATTCCATTTTGCAGTGTTTCCCAGACGGTCTATGACTGACAGATTGGTAGTGCAGGGGAGCATTCAATCAGACTGGATGAACCACAGCTTCCTATCTGGCACATATGCAGGATGGCAGTACCTGGCACCTGGATGCTCAGGGAAAAAGCTTTCTGGAAGGTATTTATTTGAATGCTGAGCATCTCAGGAGATGGAAGTCTAGCATTTTGCCATTCACAAAATATAGGGAAAGAAAGAGACGTATGAATTTGGAAGGATTCCCTCTTTTGATTTTAAGCGGGAAGAGAGGAAGAAATGCTTGTGAAATTATATTCTCTATAGTAGTATAGAGAATCTTTGATGGGAAAAAAATGGGAGATTTCTTATAGGAACAGAGTTGAGACTGTACTTTTGTTCCACCATATAAATCCTTAATATGGGCATGATTGTTTTGGAAAACAGTCACTACAGGGTTAAAGGGACATTGTTCCATGAGCATGAGCATTACAACCAAGAGATCTATATTAGGGCTGTGCACTTGCTTTGGTCCAAATCCTGAAGTGAAGCAGGCTGCTTCGAAGCTGCCTCGGCGTGATCCGAAGCAGATCAGAAAAGCACCAAGGTGCCCCTAAAGCAAAGCAGCTCATCGCTGAGGCACCTTGGTCTGCTGAAGCCATTCCCAGACAGCCTGTCTCTCAGTGTATCAACTTGCAAAAGATTGGGGGGGGGGACAAGGAGGAGAACAGAGTGGGGAAGGGGAGAGGAGGGGGATGAGGTAGTGGGAAAATGAGCCTTGGTGAATGGCGACTCTAGCTGCCAAATTAGTAACCCAGCAGTCTCCAATCAGTGACAGTGGTGGAGGAGCAGGATGGGGTGGGGAATACTGGATGTATTGGAGAGGTCAGCCTGTTTTCATTTCATTGTGTGAGAGAGAAGTGGCTACTGGAGAGAGCTGTTGGTTAGTTAGTTGGCTAGATCTGTGTGGTGCCTGTGTTTGTATTGCAGCTTTGTCTTTCTTTTTCCTTCCCAATTCAACTATTTCTTTATTTTGTAGATTCTTTATTTTAAAAACCAAACATTTTAAAAGTACTTAGTTTGAGTTTCCTCCTTTCCTTGCTTGGGTCTTCAAAACAAAAAATTCTAAAAAGCACATTAGTTTTCCTTCCCTGGTCTCATTATTTAGCTCTCCACCCCTTCTCAGTTCTCAACCATTAGTTTTCTCTTACTTTCGGTCGGGGTCTCTCTCTCTCTCTCTCTCTCTCCACACACACACTCACACTCCTTTCTTTGTTCTTGGCTTCCCTCCACCCCCTCTTCTCAATTCCTGTATTCCTTTCCTTCCCAATTTTGATCTCTTTTCCCTAAAAAGACAATAGGACATGCATCAGTAGCTTGTGGGTTACTAATTCTGGGTGGGGGAAGCATTTGTCTTCCTTTGCAATTCAGAAGCACAGCAGAGCCCAATCTTAGTTGGGTTGGCTGAACCCAGTTCTGAATTATTTGAGATGAAGGAAGTTTGCCCATAAACATCCTTGTGGGAGAGCAGGCAAGAGATCTGTCCCATAAGCTTTATCTAAATATCTGTATTTTAAAAAATCTTATAGAAAAATGAAACTTTTTTTCCCCAAGTGCTGAGCTGTAACAGGGATGCATATGTCACCAACATTTTATCTCTTGGTGAAACACTCTTCCTCCTTTCTGTGATTTTCACATCTCTTTGCAAAAGGGTAGAAACAGGTGTTCACAACAGCACAGGTTCTAAAGGAACAGAGGATGCAACTATCTATTCTGAAGCAACAAGGCCTATGCTCCCCTGTCCCCATATAATCATGATGATTATTAGCTGCAGCAAATCATGAGTAATGCAGTGTACTGACATCTGCATTCAGATGCACATTTAAATGTGCATATCAGTACTGTGCTTTACTGGTTTGTTCAGTATCAGCCCCACATGTGCCAGCAAAAAGCTCTTTATGATACCACTCCAGATGATTATGAAGTGCTCCTTACCCTGTGCACCACTCAGTCACATGCCAGCATTGGCATATCCATGGCAGCAAAGGTACTACACACACGGAACTCTCCATGATAGAGTGACTCATAGGGTAAGAAGCACTGAAACATTTCAACTTCTATGTGAAGCGGTACAAAGCACTCGGGAAGAACCTTCAGGCAGCACTCACATGAAGGAGGTAACATATAAGGCAGCACTAAGGACCACCCTGAATATTAATGAAGAACTTGAACCACCTCTATATGATTTCTAAGAGAAGTCTACCTCTCACTTAGAGTTCTTCCACATGAACAGTGAGCAACCTGGGCTGTTAGTTCACTATGAAAAAAAAACACCATCCACAACTGGTAATTCTCTCAGTTCAGTATCACACAGAGTTTCTGAGTTCTGAGTTACCTGACATAAAACTATTTGTACCAATGTTATGATTCAACCAGGATGATCTATGTGAAAAGCCCTTTAGAGGATGTCCCTGATCAACACTGGCCCCTAAATAAAAACAACTCCAGCATAGATTGTGGAATGCCTGTCTGATACCAGTGTAACTGCTTAAAAGAACCAAACAAGACTGAAGTGAATTCATATAATCATTTTTATAAGAGAGAATCACCCCATGGTGTCTGTCCTTACTCCCCAATTCCATGCTTCCCAACTCCCATCATGCCTTTCAAATGACAGATATGCTGGGAGTGGGAAACATGGCAGTGTCTGGAGCATTTGCTCTAGTCAGTATGGTTTTAATTAGGGCTGTGCACTGCTTCAGCTGAGGCCCAACCCCCAAGTCGAGGTGGGCTGCTTCGGGCCAGTTCAGGCCCCTTCCAAGGTGAAGCAGAGGAGTTGGTCGGGAGCTCTCCAAAGTGCTTTGATGCTCTTCAGAGCTTTGGCACCACCTGGCCCAGCTGCACCGGCACCTCCACATCCTTACCTGAGCCGCCCATCACCGTAATCGCCACCGCCACCATCAACACCGGTGTTGCCACCGCCTCTGCCGGTGACTCCCTGCAATAGGAGCTGGTGCACGTCCAGGGGTTAGGAGCTGGTGGCGGCAATGGTGATGATGGCGATGACAACGGCAATGGCAGGTGAGGTGGCGGCAATGGCAGCAGTGGTGAAGAGGAGGAGGAGGCAGCCCAGGTAAGGAGCTAGGAGTTTGCATGGGGGCATTGGGGGGCCAAAGCAGGATTCAGCCATCTGAATCCTGCTTCGGGGTCGAGGTCAGGTCGGGGGGCCCCAGAATCAGCCCGAGCCAAATCAGGCCCACCTCGGAAGCCACGAAGCAGCTTCCGAGTCAGATCGAGGGGGCCCTGCACAG
Source organism: Heloderma suspectum (assembly GCF_057233095.1). Classification (NCBI taxonomy): domain Eukaryota; kingdom Metazoa; phylum Chordata; class Lepidosauria; order Squamata; family Helodermatidae; genus Heloderma; species Heloderma suspectum. Next base: position 91,453,886 of record NC_139461.1, read on the forward strand.
ACCTAGTTTTAATATTAAGCCACTTTAGCAGCAGCCCAGCTGTGCCAGGGACAGCAGGAGGGAGAAAATGTTTTGGTGATTTTTCAGTGAAAGAGCTGAGCATAGGGATGTAACTGTTCACACATTCAGAGGGGGGCAGGAAGCATTGTCTTCACTCTAAATTGACCTTGTGAGATCATCACGTAGCCAAATTTCCTTTCACTAGATTGTAGTGGAGTATTATCTTTCTTTCTCACACACAGACACATAACTTTCATGCCCAAAGCGTTCTTGAGCACACATACAGTGTAGTCCTAGTATAAATGATCAGCATTATGATTTTAAATTAAAGAAGCAGCAGAAATAAATAATAATCAGCAAATTACAAAATCTAAGTGTTGAGAAAGTAACACGTTTATGATAACAGAAGTTACTTGAGCTATTTCTAAATCACAGTTTTACACTTTTTTTTAATGGATGAATTATTTTGGTAGGTGTGGGGTTTGCTAAGTAAGACATTTCATTAGAGACTTTTAACACAAAACAAAACATTCACATGCTCTTGGTATAAAACAGCTCATTATTTTCAGCCTAGGAGGTGTATATATACATATATATATATATATATATATACACACACACACACACACACACACACACATATATATACACACACACACACACATCCAGTGCCATTAATATTCTTCACCAAGAATAAAATGTTATGGAACTTGACATTTATCCTCACCGCACCATAGGTGCTTAATGAGAATATCCACCTCATGCCAGGCTATTGTGACATCTCTTTACCGACAAAGGATGCACCTTTAATAATTGATCGCCCAGAGGCATTTCACATATAACAAGCACCTTGTCCTTCAGTGCTTCAAAGCTGTCTTTGTGTACTCCAATCAAGTGATCTCTTGCAGGCACGCCAATGCTGAAGTGCACACAGAGCAGCTACACTTGTGGGATAGCCACTTCCCTGGAAGAAGAAAATCTTCATGTTCACAAAGCCATGTATGCATTACTGCTCCCTTCCTTGAAATGAATGGAGAAGCTTCCATGTGCAGGTTCTCTGTGCACCTACAAGGGCACATATCATACTGTAGTCTGGGAAAGTTGAATCCTATGTTAAATCTCAGGGAAGATGTTTCTTTCCCCATATATATATATATATATATATAAATATATACCCACATACACACACATACATATACACACGTATATGTTTGTTTCCCAATACCATCATTCAGGACAGTTACAATACTTCCACTTAACACATATATAGTATATCTCTATATGTTGTTGTTGTTTATTCGTTCAGTCACTTCCGACTCTTCGTGACGTCATGGACCAGCCCACGCCAGAGCTTCCTGTCGGCCATCGCCACCCCCAGCTCCCCCAAGGTCGAGTCCATCACCTCCAGAATGTCATCCATCCATTTTGCCCTTGGTCGGCCCCTCTTCCTTTTGCCTTCCACTTTCCCTAGCTTATCTCTATATGCATGTAGTATAATATATATGCATATGTATATGATATCTGCATATGTACATATGTATATGTTCCTTATGGTCAGTTTAGTACTTAGGTCATGAACAAATACATATAAATCACAGCCATCTACAAATACACATGGATCACAACAATTTTGAAGATCAGACAGATGTAGATATTGGATGGGTTCACATAACGTGCTAACCCACACTCACTGAAAATCTCTCTCTGATTTTGAATGCTGCTCCAATTCTCTTCCACCAAAAAAGAAATATGCCTCATCCTCCAAAACGGGGATGATTGAGAAAGTCACTCCATCATGGTTTTTAAAAAACAGATTTACCTAATTCTTTCCTCCGAGAACCAAACACAGACCCGAAAGCAATTTGCAACCAGAAATCCATACATTTCTAAGTACGCGCTGTGTTCCACAAAACAAATGCATCCATTTACCTGTACACATTTGAAAACTGTGCAAAGAAAACTGTGTACATTTCTAATATGCACACAAACATGCTAAGTCAATGGGTGCCTGTGTACAAAATGTGTACACTGAAAAATGCATACAAATGCATGTATGAATTTATGTGCAGGGGGAAATCCTTTACTGAACCAGGATGGAGCAAGCTTGACAGTAGAAACCAGATCAAGCTTGCCAAAATGGCCCATCCCTACTCCAGAACACACACCATTTCAAGTTGGGTGAAACTGAAGAGAAATGGTCTTTGTCATTTTTTGCCAGTCCTAGTAGGGAGAGAAATAAGTGAAGACGAGAACCTTCCTCCTATGAATCTCACATGGTAATGATCACCATGCTTTACTCTCTTGGTCCTTTCTCTTAGGACCAGTCCTACTATAAGGTACATTGAAACCCTTGCTTAATTCCACAAGACAGCAAAGTCTGAAGGTGGTGGATCACAGGCATGTCCACCCCACCACCACCACCACCACCACGCCTCTCACCACCTGTGTCCAAAGAAAAGCTGAGTGAAGCTGCTGCTTGCCCAGCTGGGTTCCAACAGCTGCACTTCCTTTCCTGCACACAGGAAAAGGACTCTGGACCTTCTTCCTCCCACCGCCACTGCTCTGCTGCTCTGTTCTCCTCTCTCCTTCTAACTGGCTGGTGGGGGAGAAAGAGGCAGAACACTGTTTACTGAGAGCAGTGCTTGCCTATCTTCCATGGCTGTAGCAGCAGCAGGGTTGCCTGCTCCCTCAGACCAGCTGCATCAGTCCACCCACAGCAGCATGGAGCACTTAGTCCACAGCAAGTGAGGGGGAGGGAAGAGTGTGCTTGGGCATATGGGTTTGCAATTCAAGATCCACTTCTGCCATTCTTTGCAATAATGGTCTGGATGAGGATGGTCTGCGATAATGGACTGGATGAGGGCTAATAAACTGAAGCTCAATCCAGACAAGACTGAGAGGCTGCTGGTGGATGGTTCTGCTGACCAGATGGGGAGTGTTCAGCCTGTTCTGAAGGGGGGTGCACTCCTTCTGAAAGAGCAGGTCCATAGCTTGGGGGTCCTCCTGGAATCATCTTTGTTACTTGAGGCTCAGGTGGTGTGGCATGGAGTGCCTTCTACCAACTTCGATTGGTGGCCCAGCTATGCTCCTATCTGGGCAGGGATAACCTGGCTTCAGTTGTCTATGCTCTGGTAACCTCCAAGTTAGATTACTGCAATGCACTCTACATGGGGCTGCCTTTGAAGATGGTTTGGAAGCTGCAGCTTGTGCAAAATGCAGCAGCCAGATTGTTAACAGGGACCAGAAGGTTCAGACATATAAGACCAACTGTGGCCTGCTTGCACTGGCTGCCTATATACTTCCAAGCTCAATTCAAGGTGCTTAATGTATAAAGCCTTACATGGCTTGGGACCACAATACCTGATGACACTCCTCTCCCAAAATGAACCTACCCATACAGTAGGTTCAGCATCTAAGGCCCTCCTCCGAGTGCCTCCTCCAAGGGAAGCTCGGAAGGCAGCAACAAGGGAGAGGGCCTTCTCAGTGGTGGCTCCCCATCTGTGGAACAAGCTCCCTGATGAGTTCCACCTGGTGCCAATGTTATTATCTTTTTGTCACCAGGTTAAAACCTACCTCTTTTCCCAGGCATTTGGCAGCATATGATGAATTTTAATCGGTCCATGATGTGTCTTTAGTTATGTCTGATAGTTCAATGTTTTTAATTATATGTTGTTATATTGTTTGTGTGCTTTTATGTGCTTTTTTGTAAATGACATTTAAACTTTTTATATTGTGTTTAATAACTTTTGTAAACTGCCCAGAGAGCTTCGGCTATGGGGCAGTATAGAAATGCTAATGCTAATAACAGATCGTGAGATCTGCTATGTTTGCTTGTTTGTTTATGTGGTTGAAAAAAGGCCATCTCTGTTTTTTAATGACTTGGGTTTTTTACAAGCTCCTCGAGAGGACAAGAGGTAGGATTAAGTTGGTTGGGGAGTGGCGAATCCAAGCTGGTTGAGGACTTTTCTGCCACCTTTTCCATATTGGGAAAAGGTGTTTCCTTACTCTCTTTTGCTATGTGAAACTATCGTGCGCAGTAGCTGCCTGCTGGGCTATGTTGCAGTCCCCTTTCTGGGGCAAGGACGTGGGAGAGGATACCATTAATCACCAAGCTCTATTTTCAAAAGTCAGTCTTTTCCCTAGAAAAAAGAAAAAAAATTATTTGCATGCAGCAGCCACCAGTCCTTGTTGTCAGTGCTGGTAAGGGAAGTTCAAGCCACATTTTAGATGTTTATGTTGCTCTTTATATGGGCAGATGTGCATTCAAGGATTAAGATGAAAATTTGTGCTAATTTATTTGCAAATGGAAATTATAAAACTTCTGTGTCAGCTCATTCCACAGTTTCTTGCAAAACTGTTAGTTAATGGGTTACCCAACCTCTTAACACCTGTGGAGCCAGGTTCCTGGAAAAGCAAAACTAGGAGAAAGGGAGATTAATGATAGCATGAATCCATTTAAGACAGCCTGTTTGTTCTTAAGGAGGCTTACAGTTTAGTCTAAAACATGTCTGTTCAGAAGTAAGCCCACTGAGTCCAATGAGACTGGGTATAGTGGGTATAGAATCATAGCTTTAGAGTTGCATCTGGTATGTGACTGCTGTACTTGGAAGTCCTGCTGCTGTGATCTGAACATGCGCTGCATAAACACAGCCTCATGGATTCAAGCCTCATCACCTGTGGCTAAGAAGTGCAGCAGGGATAGATGACGGAGGAGTCATGGGGATCCACCAAAGCTTTGGGGATCTGGAGATAAGAGTTGCAAAGAACAATGCCCAGAGCACTTATCCCTACTACCTGTCTCCATGCCCCCTGCACTGTCCCATACAGAGCTATCTAGATGGTTTAGACCCCTTACGCCCCTCATAGATAGTTTTTACAGCTTTGGAAGCAATATTGCTTCAATGCCTGCAGGCCATATTCATTTGTGTTGCCATGTCTAACCATTTTGTCAGGTATAATGATAACATTTCAGACAGAACCTTGCAAAGCCTGAAAGTAGCTGCCCAGAAGCATGGCTGTGGTGGACGCCTATTAGATTTGGATGAGGAACGTAACTCGCATGCATGCACAGACACTCACACACAGTGGAGCAGTTTTGTAGCTGTCTTTAAGGAGCAATCCTATGGGATTACTGGCCATTAGATGGAAGCCCCAAGATTGGAGGCCTAAAAAAATCCTATGCCAGAAAGGTGGGATAGAGGCAATCTTTGCTGCCCTGCCCTCCTAAAAGCCTGTCTTTGCTCTGCCTCTGATCCTTGGGTAGAGGATCTGCCATATCCTATAGCTCCTGGGATGCCCTCATAAGCAGTACTTCACACTGATTTGGGGTTGTCATGAAAAGGCCACGAATTAGGTATTTAATTTGTTGTTGTTGTTACATTTTACTGTCAGGGTGGAAAAGAGGTGCTTGTATGATTTTCTGCTTCAGGTGCCAAAATAACTTGACTAGTGAAGGTGATATTTCGCCTTAGGCAGCAAAATGCCAGCCCTGATTCTAGTCAGGGCATGGCATGACCAGGTTTCTGGTGGATAAGGCATGTGTAATAGGAAACAAAGTTCAGCCAATCATTCTAAATGCTGGCCAGCTGGAAATGGCTTTCTTTCCCAAGGAATGTGTTCTCTATGCTACTACCCAGATTACCAGATCAATGCTTTGGACTGTAAATAGCTCAGTTAATATCCATTTTAATTTCCTATACAAACTAATTCCTATCTCCAGCATCTCAGCTGGTTCCACACTTTTGGTTTTCTCCATTTATTTATATTTGTGGAACTATTCATTTAGCACTACAATGTCTGTCAGCTGTTAGACTCAAACTTCCCATTAGGCTCTGGAAATAACAGTCTTTATTTAATCATCATCTGCTGGTTAATGTTTTAGTAAGGAAATGCAGTTACATTATTACTCAAGCAATGGAAAACATGTTACTGCAAATAATGTCAGGTTGGGATAGTAATAGAGAAAAGCACAATACCATGGATCTTCTTGTGCTGAAAAGAAGCTTTGTGATTAAATTATTTATTGCAGATCTGGCACAGAAATTCATTATTGGAGATTCTGGCAATACCGAAACATATGCTGCCTTTTCTATCCCACAAATATCATCATGTGGTGATGTAGTTTCTCAAAGGAACCAGTTGGTGGAACTTTTTCATTCAAAACTTATTGTAAAAATACTAGCTTTTCAGTTGATGAGAGAAAATGCTCACGAACACAACACACATGTATTAGGTATCATGTAATAAACTGAAAGTTAAAAGAGTTCTGTTTATCATAGTTTATAGGTTGCATCTGTGGAATTTATCCATGTGATATTTCTTGTTACATTCAATGCATCCATCACACATAGTCATATTATAATTCAGAGAATCAGATGTGACTCCAAACTGGACATTTTAGTGTTACAACAAGGAAAAACATATTACTGTCGCCTTCTGGGAATGGGGTGTGTGTGTGGTGGAGTGTGGGTGTGGGGACAGAGAGAGCTATAGGCAGTTATATGTATCAGAGATTTCTAAGAGCCAAACTAGATATGATGGAAGACTTTTGGGATATCTATGATTTTTTAAAAGTTAGTAGTAGGGAGTTTGGATTGGGACCACGGCACTGAAGAAAGAGGGATTACCCTCAGTATTAACAGAGCCAAGATTTCTTAGAAGAGATATATATTTACACACACACACACACACACACAAGTTGGAGAATTCCATCTTGCCCCAGAGAACATTCAGCAAAATACATTACACACACAGCCCACACACACACACTCTTTTCACTGCCCAAAAATAGCATGGAGAATTTAGGAAGGCCATTTTCACTCAGTCCTACAAATTAGCCACTAATGAAATAGAAATAGGTTAAGAAACATATTGGGTTTTCTTTCCAAGGTGAGCCATCATCACCATCATCATTACTGGAATGTAACAATCAGCTTCACAGGTACTAGAAGTCAGGATGGGTGGATATGCCAGGTTTATTTCTATGGCCTTCCTCCATTCCCACCTCCAAGTCTCTTCTGTACTAGTTCTGGATGGATTATTTTAATGTGAAAAAATCTGTATGTTCATATTTTTTGTGCATTTTTGTGCACATTTCTCAAAATGTGCGCATTTTTGTATGCTTGTCCCATTGACTAAAGCATGATTGCGTACATTTGCGAAATGTATGCATTTTTCTTCGCAAACTTTTCAAATGCACACATTTTATCAGATGTGATTTTCCTAAAAATGTATGGATTTCCAAATACAGAGCAAGTCTGTTTCCATTTCTGGTGATGTGGGCTGGAGAATTCCACAAAACAAAACAAAATCTGACTGAACAGATTTCTCACACATTCCTAACTAGAAGAATGTCAACACCCTTTGTTCAGGCTAATCTAGATTCTAGAGTTTCAAACAAGCTGAGTTTTGATAAATATGCACAGTACTGCTTATTGCTACTTCTCCCACTTCTCTTAACTCTTCAGCAAAACTCCTTCTTTCCTATAGAAAGGAAAAGGTCTATGTCATTGGTAAACACAAGACCCACTTTTGGAGTGATGGAAAATCGTTACCATCTGACAGCTCTTCTGTGGTCCATATGAAATGAGCTTGTGATTTCAGATGTGGATGGATGATCTGGGTCAGACAAATTACTGACAAGGTTTTAAGCATAGCTGTTTTTCCTTCACAAATACACCTGAAAACCTAAACTAGAGTAATAGGTATTCAATTTCATGCTGACCAGGAATAAGCTATATGGGGAAACAATTCACACAATATCCCTATTCTTTGAAATATGACACTTGCCAGATTTTCCCAAAGAGCTATAAAATGATATATAGAAAATAATTGCTTGTTCATCAATCCAATTTTTAAAAATTAGTGTTTCATTATGTGTCTATATAACGATGGGGTATACTTCAAGGAAATAAAACAATGAGAAAAGAAATGTGACATATTCTGAAAATAAGTAAAACATAGGAAGAATTAATTCCTTTTTCTTTAAAAAGAATCCATAATGTACTCTGAACTCAATATCCGAGGTTCCATAGGGTGTTTTGGCATATGTTGTTGCTGCTGCTGTAGGATCTAGGGGCTAATTTATTTCTAAAATGAATGAAAAAACAACACAAATCCCCCCACCCATTTGTTTAATACATTTCTACGAGAAACAGAAACAATATGAAAACTAATGGGAGAAAGGAAGAAAATTTCCTGTTGCTTTGTTTCTCGCCTTTGTTTCTCATAGGAAATATTCCTGAAACTGACAAAAGACATTGCATTGGTTAGCAAACTGATACAAATTGATACATTCTGCATTTGGGGGGGGGGATTGTGGAGTGCTCTGAAAATGATGAGACATGAGCCCTATTTGGGCATTCAGTGAATCCGGTACCCTAACAAGTGTGTGGGGAGTGGAACTGCTCCACTGATTTTATGCATATTACATAGGGCTCCTGCAGCTTCTGCATGTACAGCATAAAAGTCTGCAGGGAGGGGGCTTACATGCATAAGTCCTCACAGATGTTTACACTATATGCATAGATGTATGGGGGGAGCCCTACATAAAATGTGCGACATCCGCTGGCAGTCCTGCATGGTGTGGTCCTGCTCAGGTGTTGGCATAAGTGATGTATTGAATGCCCAAATAGGACTATGAAAAATGTCTAAACTGAAGCATAAAACAATGGAAATCTTAGAGGATATCACCCCCCCCTTTTTTTAGTTTTTTTAAAATGGGGACATTTTCTCCAGTCTATGAAACTTGATAGATCTGATGTCATAAAATAGTAGTACAATACCTGAAAATGTCATGACATTTAGATGTGAGACTTCAGAGTTACAGGCATCAGAAAACAGGCTAGAATGCTGACAATATCTCTCCAGCAACAGGTCAAATAACAAAGACATGGACACAGTGACTGGGCCCAATGCTGCCCCCATATCTGTTCAGACAACACTAGTACAGGAATTAATAAGGTTCATTCCCTGTTCATCTGCAAGTAATGTCCTTCTTCATTCTACATAGGACAGACAAGGCAGCCACTCTGTGCAAAAGGACAGAAGGGCATAAATCTGACATCGGAAAGGCAATGTTCAGAAATCAGTGGGAGAACATTTCTGCCTCTCAAGAAAGATACCCTGTCAGTAACCTTATAATGGCCATTCTTGAACAAAGAAACTTCAAAGAGAGACTCCAGCATGAAACCGGTGAATTATTATTCATCAAGAACTTCAGTTCTGTTGCCTGTGGCCTGAATCAAGATAATGGGTTTTTAGTCACTACAGTCTTCTCTTTAAAAAAAAGAAGAAGATTTTTCAATTAAACTAAAACAAAAAGGAAAAGTGGGGTGAGGGGAAACTGCAACATAAAAAAGAATTTAAAAAAATGATAAAAACCATATCCATTCACTGTAGCAGCCATATCGGGAGTCAGACCAAGTAGCCTCATGCAGTCTCATGCTTCATGTTCTTGCTGAGCTCTTTCTCCCTTGAATATATTGTTGTAAGCTGACGAGACACAGGAATTCCTTATCTTGTCAAAGGTCATACAATTGTATATCTTGTTCTCTGCTGTTCTCTTCTGTTCTCTCCTTATCATGGCTACCCTATAACCCAGTTCTTGTATTATAAACAATAGTGCTAGAAAAAGAAATGTTGAGGACTGCAACCCCACGCGGGAGGGGGAGGAGGAGCCGTTTCATATGTGTCACAATGTCTATAAAACCAATGTGCTGATGTATTTCGGGGCTTCTGGCTCTTTGGAAATGATTCCAGCCTTAAGCCCGCGCGTTAAATAAAGAATCTCTTTTTCCTTCACTCCGTGGTCTCTCTGACTCTGGGTTCTGCAACATAAATGGTGCCGTGACTCGGATGTGGCAGGTTCTGAGCCAGACAGGTGGCATTTGCCTGCTCTTGATCGCCGCACCGGGAAGACGAGCTCGGCGCATGCCTCCCTTTCTTGGTGCCACCAACCTTGTTGTCGAGTGAATGGGAGAAAACCTGCACCGGGATCGCCCAAACGGCAGCGAGCGGCAAGAGAACCTTGAGAAGCGGAGGAAGGAACTTGAGCCCTGCCTGTATCGCAGCTGCAATTGAGTTGAAACCCACATTGGAAGCCTTCAGGAGAAAGGCAAGTATATGGGAAAAAGAGGGCCCCGCCTTTAGGGAGAAAGGCCACTGGGCAGAAAAAAAGAGGGCCCCGCCTTATGAAGAAGATCAGTGTTAGTGGTATACGTATACAAAAAGAACCTACTCCTTGCGGGTAGAAGGGGGGCCTGATCACACCCCCGAGTGGGCGCCAGTACCCAGCACGCCAGTACTCAGTAGGAAGCTGAGGAACCTGGGGAAGCTGCTTTCCGCTCTGGTAAAAAGTGGGAAAAGTGGGTGGCAGGGACATATGGATGCAGTGGAGAGATTGATGATTGTGTAGGGATGGCGGAGAATTTCTCCCCGAAACTTCGGGGGGCCGAGCGCCAACGTGTTCGGCCCCCCGAACAAGTTTCGGGGAGAAATCCTCCGCACCCCCCCCGCACCCCGCACCCCCCCCCGGGACGGGACTTACCTTCCCTGAATGTCCCTCCCGGCGGCGGGTCCGGCTGGCGGTTCGTCCGGTGTTCGAGCGGGGCGGGAGCGGCAGCTGGTCTTTCGACCAGCTGCCGCCCCCGCCATTGCAATGAAAGAAAAAAAAAAAAACACGTCCCCTGATAGGCTACGTGACGATTCACGTAGCCTATCACGGCTAGATTTGCAAAGTCAGCCGTGATAGGCTACGTGAATCGTCACGTAGCCTATCACGGGTGACTTAAAAAAAAAAAAGTGTGTACGGATAATGGCGGCCCCCATAGGGAGCCACCATTCGCGTTCCTTATTTGGTCGCTGTAGTCTACGTCAATGTTTACATAGACTACGGCGAAAATAAGGGCAACGCTGTTTGTGTTGCCCTTATTTTTGCCGTAGTCTACGTAAACATTGACGTAGAGTACAGCAACTAAATAAGGAACGCGAATGGCGGCTACCTATGGGGGCCGCCATTCGCGTACGCACTTTTTTTTTAAAGTCACCCGTGATAGGCTACGTGACGATTCACGTAGCCTATCATGGATGACTTTCCAGATCAAGCCGTGATAGGCTACGTGAATCGTCACGTAGCCTATCAGGGGACTTTTTTGTTGTTGTTGTTACTTTCGTGTTCGCGGCCGGGCGAGGCGGGAAGCCTCCTCCCCGGCCTGAATTTCGGCCGGGCGAGGAGGGAAGCCTCCCCCCCCGGTTTGAATTTCGGCCGGGCGAGGCGGGAAGCCTCCCCCCCCGGCCTGAACTTCGCGGGGGGAGCAGCGAAGCGCTCCCCCCCACCGCGAAAAAGCTGCGAGAAAAGGTAAGTGACTTTCGTTCACCCCTATGATTGTGTGAGTGGCTACTGTGGTTTCTGACGCATACCGTTGACCGTCCGGGTGCCCAGGCCAGTAGCAAAGTGCGTGGTGTGTGAAATCCTCTTGTGTCAGCCAGTGAGACCCCTTACTCACTGATCAATTCCCATTCCCTAATTGTGTCTGTCTTCAATTTAGGAGGGAGGCTATGGGTGGTGGGGGAAGCAAACCTTGCACCCCCTTGAGATGTATGTCAAACAAAGAAGGAAAAAGGTTTTTTTTTAAAAGATTCAGAATAGAGAGAGAAAACAGCAAAAAGCTCAAGGTCGAGCTGAGAAAAAAAAGAACAAGATCTGAGGCTGTTAATTAGAAAAAGGTTATAGGACAGTCTGGCTTTTAACAAAGCGTGGGAGCGTGAGAGTGTAAGGCCGAAGAAGTAGCTGTTAGCCTAGCGCGCCGAGAGAGGGGGGGCAGGAAAATTGCCCACAATGTTCTGAGTTGTGCAACATCATCACCTCACCTAATTGAGATGAAATCCCTAAGAAATGGAAACTGAAAATGAAGACCCAGAAGATGGAAGGCAAAATAGAAAATAAAGGTGAAGAATCAGCCCCCAGAGCACAGGCTAGACCCCTCTTCGAATGAAAAGTGTGCCATAAGACTGTCCCAAAGCAGAATGAAGCAGAGAAACCATGTTGAAGATCTCTGTCAAGGTAACCGTGTTTAGCTTTGAACTGTGTTAGAATTGCATAGAGCCTGTAGCTACTGACCGTCGGCTATATGATTTCTGAAGAGCGTAACCATTAAGCTTTTGCCGTGGGATTCCCTGCACTGAAGAAATCTCACTGATTTGAGTGTCCAGTGTTACACTGCCTAAGTGTGTGTGCTGAAGAGACCGAGAAACCAGACAGCATGTTCCTGGCCAAGCCAAAATCATGCTGCTACCATGCTCCTGAAAGCTGCAATAAACTGTGTAAGCTGGGAGACCCAACCTGATTGAGAAGAAAAGAAGATATTGGAGCAACTGTCTTAAAAAACAATGAGATCTGTGTAGCTGGCTGGCTGACGCTGTCAGTGATGTTACAACTTTAAATTAAGACTATTTTCCTGTTTGAGACCTAGGAATGGCAGAGAATTTCTCCCCGAAACTTCGGGGGGCCGAGCGCCAACGTGTTCGGCCCCCCGAACAAGTTTCGGGGAGAAATCCTCCGCACCCCCCCCACACCCCCCCCCCGGGACGGGACTTACCTTCACCGAATGTCCCTCCTGGTGGCTGGTCCGGCCGGCGATTCGGCGGGTGTTCGAGCGAGGCGGGAGCGGCAGCTGGTCTTTCGACCGGCTGCCGCCGCCGCCATTGCAATAAAAGGAAAAAAAAAAAAACTTCCCCTGATAGGCTACGTGACGATTCACGTAGCCTATCACGGCTAGATTTGCAAAGTCAGCCGTGATAGGCTACGTGAATCGTCACGTAGCCTATCATGGGTGACTTAAAAAGAAAAAAAAAAGAGTGTACGGATAATGGCGGCCCCCATAGGGAGCCGCCATTCCCGTTCTTTATTTGGTCGCTGTAGTCTATGTAAATGTTTACGTAGACTACGGCGAAAATAAGGGCAACGCTATTTGCGTTGCCCTTATTTTCGCCGTAGTCTACGTAAACATTTACGTAGACTACAGCGACTAAATAAGGAACGCGAATGGCGGCTCCCTATGGGGGCCGCCATTCGCGTACGCGCTTTTTTTTTTTTTTTTTTAAAGTCACCCGTGATAGGCTACGTGACGATTCACGTAGCCTATCACGGCTGACTTTGCAGATCTAGCCGTGATAGGCTACGTGAATCGTCACGTAGCCTATCAGGGGAAGTTTGTTTTTTTTCTTTTTTACTTTCGCGTTCGCGGCCGGGCGAGGCGAGGCGCTTCCTCCCTGGCCTGAATTTCGGCCGGGCGAGGCGGGAAGCCTCCCCCCTGGTCTGAATTTCGGCCAGGCGAGGCGGGAAGCCTCCCCCCCCTGGCCTGAACTTCGCGGGGGGACCAGCGAAGCGCCTCCCCCCCACCGCGAACGGCCTTCGACGAAAGTGACTTTCGTCCACCCCTATTGAGACCCCAGCGAAGAAAGCTGACCCGAGTTATTTGTTGCCCGTGCCAAAGCAAGAATTTAGCTGCCCTGTACCTCATCGTGTCCTGTTTTAAGCTTGGGATTTACAAATACAAACAAACTGAGAAGCTTGCCTTTGAAGTCCTGCAAATCACCCCACCGCCTCCCCGAAGATTAATTGCTGCCTGAAAAATGCAAGTATAAGGCGATGCCCATCACCCCCCAGCGTCCTGAGTTTCGGCACTCAGTGTTTCAGTGCTTTCGTGTACCAGGTTAGAAGAAAAAAAAAAAAGAGTAAGTTTTTAAAATGTCTGTGAGAGAACCTGACAGAAGTAAAATAAAATTTACAGAGGAGTTGCCCAAGTTAAAATGTCACGGCTAGAGAGCTGAGCTGTGCCACTCTGTTTAAACAGAGGCCTTGCTAAAAAGTTAAAGGCCCTTGTCTGTCAGAAGAGGTGTAGGGCCACACTTTCCCTTTTTAAACTGATGCAAAAATAGACATCCTTTGCTGGAAACATCGCATCTTCATTGCCCAGAGCCTTCTCTGCTTGCCTCCATCAATGTCTAAGCTTTTTAGAGACACTCTGCACATAAACTAAAATTTTAAATTGTCAAAGACTTGCCATGGACAGTGCTGTGAAGCTTTGGATAAACTTGAACTCTCATCGCTGTGGACCGTGTGTCTGTGTTTGTAGTCAGCTCAGTGTACAGGAGGCTGAGTTTGATCTGTGACTTTTAGATTTCCTTCTGCCAGAACTCATGCAGCATAAAGTTGCCGATGCAAAAATGGTGACCTAAAACTCTTCGCGTGTGTGGGTATGCCCGTCCCTTGATTTTAATGGGCCCTGAGCTTTCAGCCAGAAGAGCAGTATGATTGCTGAATCTGCTCCATCATGCCTTACCATGCAAAAAGTGTTTTCCATTCATTGTGTTAAATTGCAGAAAAAAGTTTGTTGTGTATATTTTATGATTTCTTAAATATCATAAAAGATATGTGATATTTGCAGATTAGTGTTAGTTGCAACTCCAAATAATACTAAGTGTGGTTCCCAATAGATGACAAGGAGAGAAAGACAAAAGCAAATAAAAAAAGACAGAAATAGAGAAAGTAGCAGACAGACAGAGAAGGGAGAAAAAAAAGAAGAAAAAAAAGGCAAGAGGCAAAGAAAAAACATTTGTAGAAAAAAAGCGTGGCCATAGTTGCCCCCAGGGTAAATTAAAAGCAGCTGATTGTGCCTGGAGCTTATTACCTGGGATAAAGTAGCCACAATAATGTAATAGTTCTTTAAAATGAAGAAAATGTAACTAGAAAGAGAAAAAGACCCTATCCCAAATGTGTGTCATTGGGACTAGTGTAAGGCAAAAAGGTTTAAATAAGTGAGTTTAACTTGAAAAAGACAAATAAAGAGACAAGGCTGGTGCATGGAGCAGAAAGTTTTATGTAAAAAGTTTGAAACATGATCTGCAATACAGGCAGATCAGCAAAGAAAAAGAAAGCAAAAGAAAGAGAAAAAATTTGTCTTCCCATACTAATAAATAAAAAGTGTTATCAAGCACTTTGGGAAGCGAAGTTGTTTACAGGAAGCTGTGCCTGAGAACCAAACACTTCTAGCCTATGCTGAAAATGCTTGCTAGTGTTGTGCTGCCTCATGGGTAACATGTATGGTATAAAACCCATTTAGCCCAATAGCTCGTGGTTCAGAGAAGCTGTCTGATCCAACCATTAAGTACGCCTGCGTGCTGTAAGTTACCCAATAAAGTCTCCTTGTAAGTAACCCCCCCCCCCGCTGGAATCCCAAAACGCAAGTGGGGCTAGAGCGCCTCACCCAGTATCAAACCCTGCTGTTAGAAGCCATGAAAGCAGGTATAAAGAAGTCAGTTAATATGACCAAAGTGTCTAAAGTGCTGCAAGGTGCCACCGAGGTCCCAGAGCGTACTTGGAGCATCTTTCAAATGCCTATCGCCAGTATACCCCCCTCGACCCAGAGGCCCAAGAAGACGTGCACGAAAAAAGAAAAGAAGACCCGGCAGAGGCAGAAGATTCTTAAAAAAGAACCAGTGTGCCCAGTGTAGACAAGATGGACATTAGTGGCATGAATGCCCAAATAAAATAAATCAAATACAAAAGAGAAAACCAAAGGGGCCAGAATGGGCGAAGAGGGAGACAGCTTAAGAGGGGCCGTGACATTGACTTCATAAATGACACTGGAGCGGCATCAAGAGCAAGCAAACGTTAGCCTTAAACAAGAAGTCCAAACACTGAGCAAAGTTCTTCAAGCCCAGTGTCGCTTTGTCTTAGAAAATAAGCCATTCCCATCACAGAAGTTCATCCTTTCCAACCAAGAGTTAAAGTATGAGTTAAAGAGGGAAAAATAACCCTTTGACTCCCAGATGGAAAAAACTGAAAACTGTCATACTTTCCACCCCCGCAGCTATGAAAGCAGCTGGAGTTAAACCCTGGATGCATTAGACACAAGTCAAGAGAGCGAGAGGGGGAGAGTAGACTGTAAACAGAAATCCTGAAAATCCTTTAAAAAATCATTCTAAAAAAGCAGTAAGAAGACTCAGGCTAGACCTTACTGTGGACACACCGGGAGACTGTCCCCCTGCGTACGGTCAGATCTGCAACTGGAAAATTGAAGAAGGGGACTAGACCCTACTGCAGCTTGCCAGGTGAATAGCTGCCCAGCGTACGGTCAGATCCCAAAGAAGATCAAACTAGGGTTGGCGGAGAATTTCTTCCCGAAACTTCGGGGGGCCAAGCACCAACGTGTTCGGCCCCCCGAACAAGTTTCGGGAAGAAATCCTCCGAACCCCCCCGCCCCCCGCCCCCCCCGGGATGGGACTTACCTTCGCCGAATGTCCCTCCCGGCGGCGGGTCCGGCCGGCGGTTCGGCGGGTGTTCGAGCGGGGCGGGAGCGGCAGCTGGTCTTTTGACCGGCTGCCGCCGCCACCATTGCAATAAAAGAAAAAAAAAACACGCCCCCTGATAGGCTACGTGACGATTAACATAGCCTATCATGGCTAGATTTGCAAAGTCAGCCGTGATAGGCTACGTCAATCGTCACGTAGCCTATCACGGGTGACTTTAAAAAAAAAAAGCGCGTACGGATAATGGTGGCCCCCATAGGGAGCCGCCATTCCCGTTCCTTATTTGGTCGCTGTAGTCTACGTAAACATTTACGTAGACTACAGCGACCAAATAAGGAATGCGAATGGCGGCTCTCTATGGGGGCCGCCATTAGCGTACGCGCTTTTTTTTTTTAAGTCACCCATGATAGGCTACGTGATGATTGACATAGCCTATCACAGCTGACTTTGCAGATCTAGCCATGATAGGCTACGTTAATCGTCACGTAGCCTATCAGGGGGCGTTTTTTTTTTTTTTAAACTTTCGCGTTCGCGGCCGGACGAGGCGAGAAGCCTCCTCCCCGGCCTGAATTTCGGCCGGGGCGAGGTGGGAAGCCTCCCCGCCAGGCCTGAATTTCAGCCGGGGCGAGGTGGGAAGCCTCCCCCCCCCCGGCCTGAACTTCGCAGGGGGAGCAGCGAAGCACCTCCCCCCCACCGCGAACGTCCTTCGAGGACAGGTAAGGGACTTTCGTCCACCCCTAGATCAAACATGCATGTTGTAGTGTTAGTAGTGTTGCACTGTGTTTCCTTAATAAGGTGCAAAAAGGGGGGTCTGCCCCTGGAAAGAAAAGTTTGTCCCAGTGATTTGCTGATAATTACTGGCTTCACCTGGCTAACATCACAAGAATAAAACATTTTTGTTTGCCAAGAGGTATACCTGCAAACAGGCTTATTAGCTCTTGCCTAATACCTGTCTGTAGACATCCTGAGAAAATTCAAAAAGATACCATGTTAAGAGTTTATGGTGTAAGTTTAACTTATTCCCAAAATGCTAATTGGGGCGTGGTTGCAAAGATCCTACCCCCTACAGAGTTCACTCTACGCACCCCCATCATTGCTAAAACAAATGCTACATGTGCACGAATGGTTAATTGTCAAAAATTTTCCAGAAAATATAACGCTATCCCTGGCCCTCTTCCACTGTAATAAAATTCAAAACATATATTTTAATGATGTCCACATACTTTTGCCTCATGGATGGTTTTAGACATGTAGTTCCCGCACTTGGTCATTCATTCCTGCCAACTTGTCTAATAACCACCCATGTGGCCTCAGCCGCCAATTGAACTGGTGCCAATTCTTCCCCTGTGGCCCGAGAAAATCCGTCGACGGCAGCCTCGAGCACTCCAACTAACTAAAAATTGTAATAGTCATGTGCAGTTATATTCTGACTCAGAAAAATTGGCCTTAGCAATGTCACTGGTTGGGGTTCCAGGTTTAGCCTTGGCTGATGGTCTGAAAATCAACTCGTTAGCTTGCAGCTTAGCCAAAAGCATAAATGCCACCTCATGAGCATTGTCATTGTTAAATAAAGAGTTGCGTGATCTAAGAGGTGCAGTTCTAGAAAACAGAGCTGGTATAGATTACCTCTTCCTTCTTCATCATTTAAGTTGTGAGACACACCAAAAGCTCTGTTGTTTTAACTTAACTGATAATGGCCATGCTGTAGATGAACAGATCAACAAGCTGCACAATATAGTAGCTAACAAAACAATAAGACAAAACAATTAGCTAAATTAGTTGACCCCTTGGCTTCCAGATCTTAGCTGGCTTAAAAGCATTGTTCATCCTAATTCTACCAGTGTTGTTCATAAAAGTTCTGTTATGTCTCTGCGTTCCTTGTCTTATGCGCTGTTTAACCAATCTGTTTTATGTCTCAGCTAGTAAAACTGCTGCCCTCTACGCTCTAGTAGCCCAACAAGAGGCTAAGTAATATGTATGTCACAAAAAGCTTTGTATAGTTATCAGAAATGCTATAATTGTAATGAAATTATGCATTTAAGGGGGGAATGTAGCAGCCATATCGGGAGTCAGACCAAGTAGCCTCATGCAGTCTCATGCTTCATGTTCTTGCTGAGCTCTTTTTCCCTTGAATATATTGTTGTAAGCTGACGAGACACAGGAATTCCTTATCTTGTCAAAGGTCATACAATTGTATATCTTGTTCTCTGCTGTTCTCTTCTGTTCTCTCCTTATCACGGCTACCCTATAACCCAGTTCTTGTATTATAAACAATGGTGCTAAGAGAAGAAATGTTGAGGATTGCAACCCCATGCGGGAGGGGGAGGAGGAGCCGTTTCATATGTGTCACAGTGTCTATAAAACCAATGTGCTGATGTATTTCGGGGCTTCTGGCTCTTTGGAAATGATTCCAGCCTTAAGCCCGCACGTTAAATAAAGAATCTCTTTTTCCTTCACTCCGTGGTCTCTTTGACTCTGGGTTCTGCAACATCACAACATCATTAATAAAAAGAAAAGAAGGAGAAAAGGGGGAAAGGGATTCAACACTTCTATTTCAAATATATCCATCAGAACAAAATTATCCCTCCAATTCTGCACTTTTCTGAATTTTGTGAGACCATTCTTAGCTCAAAACCTGTGTACCAAAATGTGTATATTAAGGAAAGTTACATACAAATATGTGTACATTAGGGAACGATGTGTATAAAATTTCTGTTTTGGAAAGTTTTGTATGAAAATAACTTCAAATTGTTGTGTTTCTTTTTTTTCTTTTTTTTAAGGCAGTATGATGTGGAAGTTGGACAGAATGGACCTATGATGGAATATATGCAAAACTGACATGGACCAGATATATTCATTTATTATCTATTTAAAATATTTATCCGCTGCCTTTCAGGGCAGAAGCCCCCCCAAGGCTGCTTAAAGCAATAAAATACATAAAAACAGTTAAACTCGACTGCATAATTTGTGGTGTTAATAAAAGTGATATAACATAAACACAATAAAATAGCAATAAAAACAACAATAAAAGCCAACAATAAAACCAGCAACAAACAACAGCAGTAACAGCAGCAACAGCAGTCATATCAAGAGAAGGCCATAGTGAAATAATATGTTTTCAAGGCCTTCTTAAAAGTCTGCAGTGATGGAGCATGGCGGACCTCTGATGGCAACTTGTTTCAAAGGTGTGGGGCCACTGCAAAGAAGGCCCACTCACATGTGTTCACCCACCTAACTGCAGTGCTCTCACAGGTGAGCAAATGACAAGGGCCTCTGAATATATAGACTGATTTGTACACACTTAGCACATGCATACACATACCAGTACATTTTAGGAGGTATCTGTGACAATGACATAGCAAGACCTGAGAGCTAGGCCGTATTATGTGGACACCAATACAGAGTGCACTTTAAATTGTGGCTGCAATATGGTAAGACACAAGGGTCTCCTGGAACAAAAGTGATGGTAATAACCCAAGGTTATACAAAAGGATTAGGATTAGGCAGTTCTTGAGCCCATGGCTAGTAAATCAGTTTCCTTAAACATGAACTTCTTCTTAAGGTGCCATCTCCTATCAGAGGTTAGTTATCATTATTCATTACAGCTATTTTCGTTTTTGATGCTACTGTTCTCAATAGTTGTATAGAAGTACAGCTGAACCATTCCCTCAGATTCTTTAACCATGATGTTCGTCTTCTTCCTCTTGATCTTTTCCCTTCCATTTTCCCTTGTATAATGAGTTGGAGTATCGTGTATTTTTCACCTCAGATAATATGACCAAGGTATTGTAACTCTGTTCTCTTGATGGTCTTTACCAATTCTGTTTGTTTGCTTACTCTGCATAGTACGTTCTCATTTGTTACTCGATCAGTCTACGGTATTTTCTGCATGCGTCAGTATATCCACATTTCAAAGGATTCAGTTTTCCTCAGATTGTTCTTCTTAAGTGTCCAAGCCTCCACTCTGTAAAATAATATTGAGAACACGTAGCATCTTACCATCCAAATCCTTACCGCATGATTAAGGTCCCGATTACATAATAATTGCTTCCTTTTAACCAACGCTGCTCTTGCCATCTCTTGCATTTATCTCTTGTATTTGTTCATTTCTTTCATTGTGCCAAGTTCCTAGGTATTTGTATTTTGTGACTCAACTGGAATATTATTTATCATAATATTAAATGCAGTAAAAGGCTTTTTGCTTCTCACCATGTATTTTGTTTTCTTGGTATTCATGTTAAGGTCATACTCATTACTTACTTTATTAATCTGATCTAGTAATTTTTGTAAGTCAGATATATTGTCTGTCATTACTACAGTGTCATCAGTATATTGAACTGTGTTAATTATTTTTCCATTGATATTTATGCCAGCTGTTTATTCAGCAAGTGCTTTATTAAATATAGCTTCAGAATATAAATTGA
This sequence comes from Heloderma suspectum, assembly GCF_057233095.1. NCBI lineage: Eukaryota > Metazoa > Chordata > Lepidosauria > Squamata > Helodermatidae > Heloderma > Heloderma suspectum. Next base: position 91,474,621 of record NC_139461.1, read on the forward strand.
ACAGCATAAGTGATAGGACACAGCCTTGTCTTACTCCTCTTTGGATTTGAACTGATGAACTGATTAACCCCCAAATCCCAGATTCAAATATGAACTTCAATACTGATTCCTTTCCATGGTAGGCAGCCCTAGGGTGAGGCTTTCTCTTATAATTATACAGATTTATCTCGTTTACTCTGTATATGCTACTCCGTATCTCAACTTTATAGCTTAGGTATATTTGTTCTAAGGCAGTTTGATGATTATTTTGAGCTTCAAGCCAATAATATGTCTACTTAGTATTGAAGATCAATACTATCCTAGAAAGATGTCAGCATAATTTATGTCACTGCCAGTATTGTAACCTCATTGTTGCAAGGTATGCTTTTGATAGCCTGTGGCAAACCACTTGTTTTAATTTTAAATAGTTAGCATATTGGCATTTTTTACTTGCAAAGTATTAGTTGCACAGAGTATAGTCTTAGTGGGCGGGGGGGGAAATCAGCTTATCATAACTGGGTTCATCCACAACAACATGGCATATAATTTTAGGATGGCTTCTATATTTCAATTTCAGTGCCTTTGAATTTCAGCCAGTAGCTCCGTTGAAGAAAGGAAATTACTTGGCTATTTTATACCATTCTTCCCCCTCTTCTTTATTGTAGTCTACTCCCCTTCTACTCCTATTTTTGAAATAAAACAAACTTGCTTTGAATACTTCTTAGTACTAAAATATTCAAAACAAATTTCAACTTTGTTTTGATCTCCATATGAGTATGGGAATTAGGTTAGGGAAGGGATAATCCACGGGGCTTGACCTCCCTGAGGTTACCCAATTTCCACCTCGAAGTTCAGTTTGCCTGGTTCCAGTTCCTGACGGCGGCAGCTTTCTCATCTTTTTTTTTTCCATATAAGAAATGTGAACATTGGGTATGCATTTTTTAAAGCACCTCTCAAATGCACACTTTTATCCCACTGAATAAAGCTTTTTAGTCAATGCTCTTTTTTTTCTTCTTCCAAAAATGCACTTTAAAATCAAATAAAATTGCACATTTTTTCTAGTAAATGGATTCTTTGAATGTGATCACAGGCTTGGGAATATTCAAACTTTGCCTTATAAATGCCTGCTCGTGCATGTTCAGGGTTGCAAATGGGGCAAGCTCTGATGCTTTACAAACTGAACAGAAATTCTTGTACATCCCCAAATTAAGCGAGTTCTCTTAAAAATGTGGAATGAACAGAATTGTCCAACATCCTAACATGTGCAGTGAGTACTAAATGGCAGTGATTGGGAAAGTAAACATAATCAAATGCTTGGACTTGGACAAAAAATAGAGAACATTTTGAGAGTGGTGTCAAAAGCTCATGGTTGAAAATAACAGTGTTTTTCAACAATGGTGACAACAAAACTGAAACTAAATAGCAAAGTTTCTGCTTGCATTAATCCCAACCCTCAAGCCTGATCAAAGCTTGCCTTAAGTGGCAAATTTGGGGTTCAATTTAGGAATTATCACGTTCACACCTTTCCCTTCAGGGTTTTTTCCCTAAATCTCTCTTTCTCACCAATTTTGGAGAAGCTCAATGACTAAAACATGACAGGTGACTAAGCTTTTTTTTTTTTACCATATTCATGCTCACTTTAGAAATACAAATGATGAATGCATATTTATATGCAAAAAAGAGGCAAACAAACAGCTGTTTAAATGCAACTGCTCGGCAAATGAGGTGTTTTCAAATCAACACAATATAATTGGTTCCTTAAAACACACACACACACACACATTTGTGTGACAAGTTTTGTTCACCACACATATGAAGTTTTGGACTTCATAATATCATTATCAGTGTAAAGTGTATACTATACTTAAATGGTTTTGAATAAGAAAAATACGTCTTACTGCTTCAGAAAAAGAATTATACATAATTTGCAAACTACAACACGAAAGAGTTCCCACTTCAATATCACAGCATATTGAAGTGGGATTAGGTGTTAGAATGTTAACACCTAATCATATTGATTAGGTGTTAACATTCTGGAAGGCACAGCAAGTCATTAAACCCCAGCAGCCACAGTATTAAAATGTCAAATGCCATGTTTCACATAAAACTTTGCAAAGTGTGAAAATGGTACTGCCTAGAATTGGCTTTTTATAAACAGGAAAGAAAACAAGGCAAATCTGAAATAGAGAGATAATGAGCTTTGCATCATTTGCAAAATGAAAGGTTGGTTGACCTGAAAGGACAAATGTATCACTTTTAGTTTGTCCCTGTTCCTCATCTATCCAATCTTAAATTTGGTTCTTCCTGAACTGTGCTATATTTTTCTTTAAAGTTCACATGAAAAGTTTATGTACTTTTGTGCATATTTCTCCTAATACATGCATTTTGTAAGCAATTTTGCCTAATCTACACATTTTGCAAGAAAATTTCCTACTAAAATGCATTTCTGAACATTATTTTCAATAGTATATACATTTCTGCGTGCACCTTTCCCTAATATATGCATTTTGTACACATTTTTAATTGGAGTATTCCATTGCAAAATTCAGAGAACTGTGAATTTTGAAGGATAACTGAGTGTTGGTTCATATATTCATTCAAAAGTGTGAAATTAGGCAGTGCATTTCCCTACCCACAACCGAATCACAGACTTAGATCCGCAAGTTCTGTAGTTAGCCCAGTGCCTCTAAATGTGGCTTTTTCCAATGCAGCAATTTCTTTCAAAATGCAGCTCTTTCTGCCCATGTTTTCACCTAAAACATTTTCATCTTGGGATCTCCACAGCTCAGCAAGCACCGTGCCTTAAGCACCATCTTCAGAAATTAAGAATAGGCTGCACTGGCATCCTTAATTTCTCTCCCAGCTCAGCACAACACAGAATTCTAAATTGGAGGAGATCACAGTGTGAACTCACCAGTTCAAAATGTTTCATCCTAATACAAGACAAGCCCATGGGCTTCAAACTTCTAGCCTGGCCCAACATCTCTAATATTGAGCACCGCCATAAGCCACTCTCCCTTCCCTACTCCCCATTCTTTCCCACTGTCCCATCCTTTTCCTTTACCCACCTTACCTGTTGGGACAGTAGCAACAGCAACGACATCAGTGGCAGCAATGACTCTCCTCAGCAGGGTGCTTAGAACGCTGCCACAGACGTTCCCCAGGTGCGAAGATCTCCATGAAACATAGTAAGATTCAGAAGCCCTGAAGAACTTTGTTTCCCAGGGCTCCATGTTCCTTAAGATACTGCTGCTCCTTTCTAGTTGTCCCACAGAGGAAGGGAGAGAGCTTGCTGCAACCACTGCTACCCCTGCTCCACCACCAGGGAGGGGACAGCAGGAGGAATCTAGGGGTTCACAGTCATTTGGGAATTGAGGAGATGTAAATTGTCTAATCTGTTCAGCTTCTGTGATGTTTCCTTGTGAGTGCTAAGGGGTTTTTCAAGCATTTGCAAGGAATGAGATCAAAGCAAGCCAAGTGGAGTTCATCAATACAACATAAACGTTGATTTGCTAGCGGTAATCTCTTAAGCTGACCCTGCTCTAGAAGTGCAAAACCCAGCCCAGATTGTAATGCCAAAATGTTATAAAGTGTTACTTTGGTGTCTTTAGTGTCAGATGCTAGACCTTTATGTTGTCTGTGTATTTCAGCGTGCATGTTGAGAAAAACGTTATGGAGCTTGAGAGAATAGCCCTTTTTCTTCTTTTGACCCACCATTTCTTTCTGTAAATGACTTCTTCCACTATGTTTTTTCTTCAGGTCTTTTTAGATTGTATGCTCATGTTCCCAAATTAAAAGTTATTGGATTCTAATTTCAGAAGAAATAATAAAAAAAGGCACAATATGAACTATTATTGGATCCATTTTATTTTGTTATGGTAATGGATCTTTTCTATATTTGCAACAACAATAACAAAAAAGAGGGGGAATTCATATCATAAAACATATCAATACATAATCATAAAAAGATGTAAAAATGTTAAATTAAGGGATTTATTCTTATAGAGAACATCAAAATTATTGTTATTTGCTAATCACAGCTGGAATAGTAGTCTCCTATAAGTAAAAAAAAAAAAAAATCCTCTCAATTGCTGAGTGGAATAATAACATTTGGGATATATGGCCTATACTATTAAATTGAAAATATCGTAAGAGAAAGCAAAGAGAAGCACCAGGAAAATAGGTTTATAGAAAAGTAATTATTTCCTGTGTGTAGTACTTAAAAAAAAAAAAAAATCAAGACCATTTACACTCCCTGTCATCAAATCTCCTTGTGGAAGGCAACTATAGAGGCTTACAGCTGTCAAAATAGAGGAGGGCTATTTTCACATGAGTGGGTATGCCCATCTATGAAAGTATAAATTATTTTGAGTTTTCTCTATTATACACAGGTTTAAGGTGAAATATTCCAAGTAAAATTGTGAAGATCCAGAGACAGAAAGGTTTCAGAAAAGTTTAACTTTTTCTGCAGCCACTTCTTTTGTAGTCTGGCTGGGTCAACAGTTCCAGGAGTCCTGGCAGTTCACAGCCACTATTTTTTTCTTGCCACTACTATTCTTTTTTCCCCAGAAGGCTGCAGACAAAGGGCAGGAAGCATTGCCCCCACCTTCATAGAATCATAGAATGGTAGGGTTGGAAGGGGCCTACAAGGCCATTGAGTCCAACTCCCTGCTCAATGCAGGAATCCAACCTTGATTGGCTTTATGACAACACTACCTTATCATGCAGTGTCATCATGAAGTCATTCAGAATGAGTGAAAGCATGCTCTTGACTCAAAAGAAGAAGAAAATGGCAGCCATCAGCTGCCAGAACTTCCAGGAACACCATCAACATGGAGCTTTGCGATCCCCAATTACTGGAATATCATCTCCCACCCAAATGTGCCACATGAAAAAGGGTGATGAAGTTGGGAGAGGCATTTTGATTCAGCCCTTTTATATAATGAGCATTGTTTGCAGATGAACAGCTAGAATTCCAGACTGATAGCTCAAGGCTTGTCTAAGTTCCTCAGTTTTCTTGGCAGTTATTGATCTCCCATCCCTCCTGTTTTGTATCACTTTGGTGAAATGTATCATTTTTCTTGACTTGGCTTCACTCTTTTTCTCTGAACCCCATTCCTGCAGCCCCTTCCAAGATTTTGACACATCCTCTGAGTTTTCTCTTGGGGGGCCTAACTAGACAGAAAATGCAGCTTTCTCCTCAGTCTGCAACATTTTAAAACCAGTCCAGAAGCAGCCTTGAGAAGCTTCAGGTTTGAGTAGACCAACTGGGGCAGGAGGGAAGATTATGCTTGTTCCCTCAGACAAGGGAGCTGGGAGATCACTTTTGAGAAACAAACAGCAAGAGGAAAACTGGTTAAACACCTATTCCCTCCCCTGCCTCCCTGCTCCAAACTCACCACCAAAACCACATTTTTCACTCCTTTCAGCCTGTGAAGACTACATGGTTTAAAAGAAATGTCGGAGAAAAAACTCTGTCATCTAATTTGGACCTTATATCTGGCTTTGAGGTAGCATACTGTTCTGCCTTCTGCAACTCTTGTGGTGTTCTCACCTGTCCATGCTAGTTTAAATGTGCTTCCTGACTTTCCTAGATCAAGACAGCTTAATAGCTATCCTCCATATATTCTCCTCATTAGAGGTCTGTGTCAGAGGTAAGGGTCATCCATCACAGTGTAGAGAAATGTTCCTTTACACAACCATTATAAATTGGCATGTTCCTTCACACAATCCATTATTAATAAATGAGCATTACTGTTGATATACAAAACTGTTATGGTGACTAACAGTTGATACAATATGATCTGAAACTAACATTTACTTGTGTGTAACCATGTTACGGGATGCAGGATGCAGTGAAACTTTTCACGTCCATTGTAATACACATTCAAATGCATTTTCCCCATCAAAAATTAAATGTAGGGTTGAGGAAATCAGCAAAACATAAACTTGGCAAGGTTCTTTGAGTTTCACTTCGAACCTCAGACCGACTTGTATCTATCTCAGATTCTGTTCTTTTTTACATTTTTGCATGAAAATTGCAAAGTACTTAGGTGTATGTGGGTGCACATTCAAAACTATGCAATCTGCTCCCATTAATTAAAGCATGGTTTGCACACTTTTAAAAAAGAACTCATTTTTTCTAGAGATAGAGATAGATAGTATGAATTTTTTAAATGCGTTTTTGCCACTGCAAACAGAATCACAAGCTTGGGAATGTACAAACCTTAAAGATTGCACTTCCAGAACCTGAACATGAACACAAACAGGGTAAATTCTGATAATAAATGAACTGAAATAAATTTCTCATAGATCTCTAAACAAATGCACAAGAAAAAAAATTGAAGTCTTTTCTTGATGTGTTTAGAAAGAAAAGGGCTGTTCTCTTGTTTGGACTAGAGTGTGCCATTTGCATTTCTCCTAAAATGAAAACAAACAAACAAACCTGCAAACATCAAATAACCATGTTTGAAATATTACTTCTCTGGGGTTTGAACTTAATTCTCATTTCACTTATTCTTGGCTCTAAATTATTAGTTCAGTTCCATGTCTTTTAATAACCAAAGTACAAAGCTTCTGTTAGTACTTCAGCAAATATAGTTGTTAAACAAAGGAAAGGCAACTGGTAACTCTAAAACTAGCAGAATTCCAAAATACTGCTGAATAATGCTCCTTGGTTTGCAATAAGCATTCTACAAAGTGTGGCTATAATGTGTTTGTTATGTCTAAAATGCAGTGGGCACAGAAACCATTAACCACATTGCAACTGCTTAAACACTAAGCTTGTGTTAGTTGACTGCCTGTGTAAAGGCAGTCACTTGTAGACTACAGTAAGCCCAGCACTATCAACCTCATGAAATTACTCACAGCTACACATTAAATACCTATTCCTCCACCTTTCATCTCCTGAATCATGAGGAGATGAGGGGGTGGCATTGCACCTGGCCTCATATGGCCTGCCTAATGGGAGGCAGCTGCTGACAGAGTCTTTAAGGCCCGAAGTTGACCTCTCCAGTGCAGTTAAGAGTCACTGATCTATTTTTTTCCAGGACTGCAGTATGTGGCTTGTTGTTGTTGTTCAGTCATTCAGTCGTGTCCGACTCTTGGTGACCCCATGGACCATAGCACACCAGGCCTTCCTGTCCTGCGCTCTCTCCCGGAGTGTGCTCAAGTTCATATTCATTGCATCGGTGATGCTATCTAGCCATCTCATCCTCTGTCATCCCCTTCTCCTTTTGCCTTCAATCTTTCCCAGCATCAGGGTCTTTTCCAGGGAGTTTTCTCTTCGCATTAGGTGGCCAAAATATTTCAGCTTCAGCTTCAGTATCTGTCCGTCCAATGAGCACTCAGGGTTGATTTCCTTTAGGATGGACTGATCTGACCTCCTTGTAGTCCAGGGGACTCAAGAGTCTTCTCCAGCACCACAGTTAGAAAGCTAGGGATGGACGAAAGTCCCTTACCTGTTCTCGAAGCTTGCTTCGTGGTGGGGGGGAGGTGCTTCAGTTCTCCCCCCGAAGTTCAGGCAAGGGGGGGAGGCCCCCGCCTCGCCCGGCCGAAATTCAGACCGGGGGGGAGCGCCCCGTCTACCCGGCCGTGAAAAAAAAAGTAAAACACACACACACACATACCCGTGATAGGCTACGTAACGATTTACGTAGCCTATCACGGCTAGATTTCCAAAGTCAGCCATGATAGGCTATGTAAATCGTCACGTAGCCTATCACGGGTGACGTTGAAAAAAGAAAAAAAAAAGCACGTATGCAAATGGCGGCTCCCATGGGGACCGCCATTTGCGTTCCTCATTTTGACACGTCTAGTCTACGTAAAGATTTACGTAGACTATGGCGAAAATAAGGGCAACACAAATAGCATTCCCTTATTTTCGCCGTAGTCTACATAAATGTTTACGTAGACTAGACATGCCAAAATAAGGAACACAAATGGTGGTGCCCATGGGCCACGCCATTTGCGTACGTGCTTTTTTTTTTTTCCAAAGTCACCCGTGATAGGCTACGTGATGATTTACGTAGCCTATCATGGCTGACTTTGGAAATCTAGCCGTGATAGGCTACGTAAATTGTTACGTAGCCTATCACGGGTGTGGTGTTTTTTTTTTTACTTTACTTTTTTTTTTTGCAATGGTGGCGGCGGCAGCCGGTCAGGAGACCGGCCGCCACCCCCACCCCCTACGAAACGCCGCCGAAACGCCGCCGGGACCCGCCACCGAGAGGGACATTCGGCCACGGTAAGTCCCATCCCGGGGGAGGGCAGGGGGCCGGCGGAGAATTTCCCCACCAATTTCGGGGGAACACATTTGGAATGCCAACGCATTCGGCCTCCCAAAGATTCGTGGAGAAATTCTCCACCATCCCTATCGAAAGCATCAATTCTTCGGCACTCAGCCTTCCTTATAGTCCAGCTCTCACAGCCATACGATGTTACTGGGAAAACCATAGCTTTGATTATACGAACCTTTGTTGGCAAGGTGATGTCTCTGCTTCTTACTATGCTGTCTAGGTTTTCCATAGCTTTCCTCCCAAGGAGCAAGCGTCTTTCAATTTCATGGCTACTGTCATCGTCTGCAGTGATCTTGGAGACCAAGAAAGTAAAATCTGTCACTGCTTCCATTTCTTCCCCGTCTATATGCCAGGAAGTGATGGGGCCAGATGCCATGATTTTAGTTTTTTTAATGTTGAGTTTCAGACCAGCTTTTGCACTCCCGACTTTCACCCTCAACAAGAGGCTCTTTAGATCCTCTTCGCTTTCTGCCATTAGGGTGGTATTGTCTGCGTATCTGAGGTTGTTGATAATTCTCCTGGCAATCTGAACTCCGACCTGTGATTCATCCAACCCGGAGTTTCTCATGATGTACTCTGCATATAAATTAAATAAGCAGGGCGACAATATACAGCCTTGTCATACTCCTTTCCCAATTTTCAACCAATTGGTTGTTCCATGTCCGGTTCTTACTGTTGCTTCTTGACCCTCGTACAGGTTTCTCAGGAGACAGGTAAGGTGGTCTGGTACTCCCATCTCTTTCAGAATCTGCCACAGTTTGTTGTGATCCACACAATCCAAGGCTTTAGCATAGTCAATGAAGCAGAAATAGACGTTTTTCTGGAATTCTCTTGCTTTCTCCATGATCCAGCAAATGTTGGCGATTTGATCTCTAGTTCCTCTTCCTCTTCGAAACCCAGCTTGTACTTCTGGTAGTTCTTGGTACGCATACTGCCGAAGCCTACCTTGCAGGATTTTGAGCATAACATTGCTGGCATGTGAAATGAGCGCGATTGTATGGTAGTTTGAACACTCTTTGGCATTGCCCTTCTTTGGAATTGGAATGTAAACTGACCTTTTCCAGTCTTGTGGCCATTGTTGAGTGTTCCAAATTGTTGGCATATTGAGTTCAGCACTTTAACAGCATCATCTTTTAGGATCTTAAATAGCTCAGCTGGAATACTGTCATCTCCGCTAGCTTTGTTGTTACTAATGCTTCCTAAGGCCCACTTGACTTCACTCTCTAGGATGTCCGGCTCAAGTTCAGTGACCGCACTATCATGGCTATCAGGGACATTATTTATTTATTTATTTATTTTATTTATTATTAAATTTATTAATCGCCCATCTGACTGGTCACCCAGCCACTCTGGGCGATGTACAACATACAATAAAAACAGTTTAAAACAATAAAATTCTACAATAGAAACATTTTTTAAAATACCCTAACCCACCCCAAATGCCTGCCTGAACAACCACGTTTTTAATGCATGACGGAAGCTCATTAAAGAGGGGGCATGATGGAGTTCCCTAGGGAGGGAGTTCCACAGAGTGGGGGCCACCACAGAAAAGGCCCTCTCCCTCGTCCCCACCATTCTAGCTGTCCTGGCTGATGGGACAGAGAGAAGGCCATCCGAGGCTGATCTTGTTAAGCGGCCTGTCTGGTGCTGCTGGAGGTGCTCCTTAAGATAGGCTGGGCCGGAACCATATAGGGTTTTAAAGGTCAAAACCAACACCTTGAATTTGGCCCGGAAAACAACTGGTAACCAGTGCAACTCCTTCAGCACTGGAGTGATGTGATCTCGCCGGCGGCTGCCTTTAATCAGGCGAGCCACCGCGTTCTGTACCAGCTGCAGTTTCCGAACCGTCTTCAAGGGTAACCCCACATAGAGCGCATTACAGTAGTCTAAATGAGAGGAGACCAGGGCATGTACTACCGATGGGAGCAGATGGTCGGGAAGGAAGGGGCGCAGCCGCTGTATCAGATGGAGTTGATACAGCGCTGTCCGGCTCACAGCTGACACCTGAGCCTCCATGGACAGCTGGGAGTCCAAAATGACCCCCAGGCTGCGGACCTGGTCTTTCAAGGGTAGCTGTACCCCATTCAACACCAGGTCAACATCCCCCAGCCTCCTCTTGTCTCCCACCAAAAGTACCTCGGTCTTGTCAGGGTTCAGCTTCAGCCTATTCCTCCCCACCCAGCCACTCACCGTCTCCAGACATTTGGACAGGGATTCTACAGCCAACCTTGGTGAAGATTTAAACGAGAGGTAGAGCTGCGTGTCATCCGCATATTGATGACACTGCACCCCAAACCTCCTGATGATAGCCCCCAGTGGCTTCACATAGATGTTAAATAGCATCAGGGAGAGGATGGAACCCTGTGGCACCCCACAAGTAAGTGGCCACGAGTCCGAAACCTCCTCTCCCAGTGCTACCCTCTGGTACCTGCCGGAGAGGAAGGACCGGAACCACCGCAATACAGTGTCCCCAATGCCCAACCCCTCCAGGCGGTCCAGGAGGATACCGTGGTCAACGGTATTGAAAGCCGCTGAGAGGTCGAGGAGAACAAGGAAGGAGCATTCACCCCTATCCAGAGCCCTCCTCATATCATCTACCAAGGCCGTTTCTGTCCCATGCCCAGGCCTGAAGCCCGATTGAAATGGGTCTAGATAATCAGTTTCTTCCAAGTGTGCCTTCAACTGCACCGCCACCACCCGCTCAATCACCTTGCCCCAAAATGGCAGATTTTAAGACATTAAAATTAATGGACATTAAAGGACATTAAGATCTTTCCTGTATAGTTCTTCTGTGTATTCTTTCCACCTCTTCTTAATCTCATTTGCTTCTGTTAGGTCCCTGCCTTCTTTGTCCTTTATCATGCCCGTCTTTGCACAAAACATTCCCTTGATATCTTTGATTTTCTTGAGGAGATCTCTAGTCTTTCCCATTCTATTGTTTTCTTCAATTTCTTTGCATTGTGCATTTAAGAAGGCCTTCTTGTCTCTCCTTGCTATTCTCTGGAACTCTGCATTCAGTTGGGTATATCTTCCCCTTTTTCCCTTGCTTTTCACTTCCCTTCTTTCCTCAGCTACTTGTAAAGCTTCATCAGACAGCCACTTTGCTTTCTTGCATTTCTTTTTCTTTGGGATGGATTGAGTTGCTGCCTCCTGAACAATGTTACAAACCTCCATCCATAGTTCCTCAGGTACTCTTTCTATCAGGTCTAATCCCTTAAATCTATTTGTCACCTCCACTATATAATCATAAGGGATATGCTTTAGGTCAAACCTGAATGGTTTAGTGGTTTTCCCTATGTTCTTCAATTTAAGCTGAAATTTCGCAAGAAGAAGCTCATGATCTCCCAGCTGGATATTATGGACACCCACTCTCCTGGCTGGATATTATGGACCATGAACTCCAGGGGTGGTGTTTGTGCCAACAATCCTTTTTCCCTGAGGAGAGATAGTGAAGATGACAGCCCAAGTATATATTCCTACATCTTTCCACGCGGCCGTCTGTATTCTCAATAATGCTATGGGTACACACCTAGTCCATGGCAGCCTGGTTTCTAGAATTAATTTACTTAATGTACTTTTCAAGGATTCATTCTCTCAACTCCTCCTGAAGACGGAGGATGCCATGGAGTATGGCACTCCCACGCAATACCCAGTCCTCTCATTATTCCCTGTAACACCTTGGAAGTGAGAAAACTTTAGGGATGTACAAAAGTCACTTACCTGGTGTCGCAGCTTTTTTCGCGGTGGGGGGGAGGCGCTTCGCTTCTCCCCCCGAAGTTCAGGCCGGGGGGGGGAGGCTTCCCGCCTCGCCCGGCCGAAATTCAGGCCGGGGGGAAGCGCCCCGTCTCCCTGGCCGTGAACTTCAAAAGAAAAGTAAAAAAAAAAGCCCCGTGATAGGCTACGTAATGATTTACGTAGCCTATCACGGCTAGATCTGCAATGTCAGCCATGATAGGCTACGTTATTCGTCACGTAGCCTATCACGGGTGACTTTGGAAAAAAAAAAAGCGCGTACGCAAATGGCGCCCCCCATAGGGAGCCCCCATTCGCGTTCCTCATTTGGTCCCTGTAGCCTACGTAAAGATTTACGTAGACTATGGCGAAAATAAGGGCAACACTATTTGCTATTTGTGTTGCCCTTATTTTCGCCGTAGACTACAGGGACCAAATAAGGAACGCGAATGGCGGCTCCCTATGGGGGCAACCATTAGCCGTACGCGCTTTTTTTTTTTTTTAAAGTCACCCGTGATAGGCTACGTGACGATTAACGTAGCCTATCACGGCTGACTTTGCAAATCTAGCCGTGATAGGCTACGTTAATCGTTACGTAGCCTATCACAGGGGCATTTTTTTACTTTTCTTGTAATGGCGGTGGTGGCAGCCAGTCAAAACACCGGCTGCCGCCCCCGCCCTTGACGAAGACCTGCCGAACCGCCGCCAGGACCCGCCACCAGGAGGGACATTTGTGAAAGGTAAGTCCCATCCCGGGGGGGGGCGGGGGGCGGGGGGGTGGAGAATTTCTCCCCGAACAACCTTCAGAGGACCGAATGCGTTGGCGCTCGGCCCCCCGAAGTTTCGGAGAGAAATTCTTCCCCATACCTAGAAGACTTCCCTGATCGGATTCTATGTACTCCACAATTCTATATCTGGGCACAATGTGTTCCAGGATTACTCTACTTACTCCTACAGCCATGGCAGTTGACACTGGGTTAGGGTTGGCGGAGAATTTCTCCCCGAAACATCGGGGGGCCGAGCGCCAACGTGTTTGGCCCCCCGAACAAGTTTCGGGGAGAAATCCTCTGAACCCCCCCACCCCCCGCACCCGCCCCGGGACGGGACTTACCTTCGCCGAATGTCCCTCCCGGCGGCGGGTCCGGCCGGCGGTTTGGCGGGTGTTCGAGCGGGGCGGGAGCGGCAGCCGGGCTTTCGACCGGCTGCCGCCGCCGCCATTGCAATAAAAGAAAAAAAAAACGCCCCCTGATAGGCTACGTGACGATTAACGTAGCCTATCACGGCTAGATTTGCAAAGTCATCCGTGATAGGCTACGTCAATTGTCACGTAGCCTATCACGGGTGACTTTAAAAAAAAAAAAAAAGTGTGTACGGATAAAAAAGTGTGTACGTAAATGTTTATGTAGACTACGGCGAAAATAAGGGCAACGCTATTTGCGTTGCCCTTATTTTCGCCGTACTCTACGTAAACATTTACGTAGACTACAGCGACTAAATAAGGAACGCGAATGGCGGCTCCCTATGGGGGCCGCCATTAGCGTACGCGCTTTTTTTTTAAGTCACCCGTGATAGGCTACGTGACGATTGACGTAGCCTATCATGGCTGACTTTGCAGATCTAGCCGTGATAGGCTACGTCAATCGTCACGTACCCTATCAGGGGGCGTTTTTTTTTTTTTAAACTTTCGCGTTCGCGGCCGGGCGAGGCGGGAAGCCTCCTCCCCGGCCTGAATTTTGGCTGGGACGAGGCGGGAAGCCTCCCCCCCCAGCCTGAACTTCGCGGGGGGAGCAGCGAAGCGCCTCCCCCCCACCGCGAACGTCCTTCGAGGACAGGTAAGGGACTTTCGTCCACCCCTACACTGGGTATGCCTCTATCCAGTGTGTCAAATGGTCTACTCAAACCAAAATATACTTTAATCGACCCACCAGAGGGAGTTCTGTAAAGTCAAGCTGAATACTTTGGAAGGGACGCAAGCTTGGCCTACTCCCTCCTTGGGGCTGTTTTTTCAATACCTTCATTAATCTTTTTATAAATTACACATCTTTTGCACATTTGTTTGGCCGCTGTGTACATTCCTACACACCCATATTTTCAATCACACATTGCTTGAACCCCCCAATGACTTCTCTGATGTAAAATAGCCATAATTTCCCTCATAATTGGTTTGTTGACCATCTCTTTGCCATTTGGAAGTATCCACTTCCCTTCTTCTACCTCCACTCCTAATTCTTGTAGTTTTAACATTTCCTTCTCTGTCTATACTGGTTTCTCTGGTATCTGTGGCAACCTGGGGGTTATGGTGTACATCCTCACAATTTCTTCTCCTGTTGCAGCTTCTCCTGCTGCCTTGACTGCCAAGGCATTTCCCTATGCTTCAAATGATGTACCGTTCTGGTGTCTGTCCACATGGACTACAGCTATTTCTCTAGGTAAGAGTAAGATTTTCAACACCTGTTGTATGAGTTCGCTATGTACTAATTCCTTTCCTCTACTGTTTATTAACCCTCTTTTATGCCATATTTTCCCAAACATGTGAACCACCCCATACGCATTGTTCCGTCCTGTTTCTTTAGCAGCTGGAGGGCCTGATTTAAAACATATAGTTCACATATCTGGGCTGACCAATTATTAGGTAGCCTTCCTGGCTCTACTCTCTCTGTGGTGGTGATGCCATCCTTTTGAATCAGTAGATCCCATCTTTTTCTCCACAACTTGGTCTACTGTATTGATCATCATCTTGACGGTTTGTTTTTGCTTCTCATCCTCTCTCTTAACATAAACCTTCTGTACCTCTCTCAACAATTCTTCTATGGTTTTATCACTCCAGTTTTCTAACTTTTCTAGCTTCTTTTTAATATCTGGCTATGATTTTGTTACAAAATTAACCTTCAATAGTGACTGACTTACTGGATCTTTAATATTTATGCCGGAATACTTTCTTATCCGATCCTTCAGTCGTTGGAGGAAATCAGATGGTCGTTCCTCCTTGCCTTGCTGAATTTCAAAGGCTTTGGTCAAGTTCTGGGACCTGGGTACTGCAAGTTTGATTCCTTTGATTATCAACACCCTAAGGTCTTGCATATTAATCCAGTGTTGGTCTTCTTGATGGTTTCAGCCCGGATCTCGGTTAGGATATTTTTGATCAGCCGGGACCACTCCCTGCCCATGGGGATGTTCTTTTTCCCATTCAGCCATTGCTGTCCTCCTAACCATGGCCCTTTCTTCTCCCGAGAACAGGATGGCTAGAATAGACATTAATTCTCCCCAGGTATATATATTAGGTCCCAGAAATTGATCAAATTGCTCTTCCAGTCCTACAGGGTCTTCCATTAAAGACTTCATCTCCTTCTTAAAGTTTTGTATTTCTGAACTATTGAGTGGGGCATTTACAAATCCCACTTGTCCCTGTCTTATTGGGACTTCCCGTAAGGGGTACATTTTTGCTCCCTCAAGTGTCACATTTTGTGAGGGATATTCTTGGTTTATCTCAGAATCACTGTCAGTTCCTTTTGGTGAACTACTGACCTTTCTTCGGGCCCCCTGAGGGATAGGAAAATTCACTATATCTCTCTTTAATTGGTCTAATTTTCTTCCAAATCCCCCATACATTTCACTGGGCCTTGTTGATGTCATTGTCTGAGTCCCCTGTCCCCTTTCCCTGCCTTCTTCTTCCTCCTCTAAAGGAGGAATATTTGGCTCTTGTGCCATAGGAACATAAGGGGGTGGGAGGTGGGACAGGGGATCCCATGACTCTGGGTTATTCTCAGGGGGATTTTCTTCCTTCCTACTTTTCCCTGTCTTCAGGGGACATAGTGTCACTACTTCATTCCCCATCCAACATCTAGCATAATCGGACTCTAGGGATGTACGAATCCCTTATCTTGCTCCGCTGAGGGGCATCTGCGGTGGGGGGGAGGCGCACCATCCCTCCCCCTGGAATCCTGCCTGGCCGGCTCCACTCTGCGGCCAAGCCGCGGAGCTGCCAGCCGGCTCCGGCCACCCGCAGCCAGACATCCAGCCACTGAGCAGCCCTGCAGGGACGCAAATGGTGGCTGTCGTAGCCGCTGCCATTTGCATCCCTGTATTGAGCCATGATAGGCTACGTAAATATTTACATAGCCTATCATGGCAGGGGGAAAAACCACAGCATACGCAAATGGCGGTAGCCGCCGCGATTTGCACATGCTGGGGTTTCCTCCCCCCCCCCCGCCGTGATAGGCTACGTAAATACTTATGTAGCCTATCACGGCCTCTGCAGGGATGCAAATGGTGTCCCTGCGTTAGCCGTGATAGGCTACGTAAGTATTTATGTAGCCTATCACGGCTTGAAGAGGAGGAAGCGAATGGCGGCTGCAGGATGGCTGCCATTCGCAAAGCAGCGCGGACGGGAGCAGGTAAGTGCTCTTTTTTGCGTGCCTTTCATGGGGGGGCGGGGGCTTCGTTCCGCGATGGATTTTGGGGGGCTGAATGCACTGGCATTCGGCCTCACCGAGATCTGTCACGGAATTCTCTGACATCCCTATCGGACTGCTCTTGTGAAATTGGTCTTTTAGAATTCACATAGAGATTTAAAGTCTGACACAACCATATTTCCTCTGCTCCAGACTTGGGCCAGAAAATAGCAAGTGGTTTGATACTTTCCCGAGTCTAAACAAAACAACAAAATTTAATCATCTTTTTCTTGTCCTTTGTTCTGGTACATGGAATGTCCTTCCAAAATTTTAACATCCACCCTAAGGGACTATTTGGTGGAATGTTGTCCTTTTCCCCAGGCAACTTTTCTTCCCAGGTCTTTCCTGACCCACCCTTGGAACCATTGCTCCCCATCGAGACCTTTCAACCTTCCCCTTTATCACTTCGTCCGGCTCTGGCTGTACTCCTCACGGATGTAACGGAACTGCAGATTAGGACTCCACACTCAATTCGTGTCCCTTGACACATCTCACACACTCCACAATCAGTCTCGATGCCCAACCACCAAGGCAGTACTTAATAGTCCACTTTTCCTACCTTGGTCCGTGCATGGAGTTGCCTGGTTGCCGCGGTTAGCCAGTGCCTATGATCAACTTGTCTGCTTCACCGTGTCGCGCTTCGGGATCCTTCTGACTGCACGTCAGGGAAGTCCCTGATGATGAACCCTAGAGCCGTTAAATTCAACGGGATGCGTCTCCCCAGTGTTCGGCATCAGCAGCCCCCAAGCAATGAGCCTGGATCCCGGACAAGCCCCCAAATTTGTTAGAAAGTCGTTTGTCCATCCATGACCTGTAAAATAACTTCGTGACACATGTTCAAGCAACACTCTATGTTTATTAAGCACGTTTGCAAAGGTGGGTGTCCTAGCTGAGTAGGCACACCTAACAATCAAAGCACACAGTTTTTATTCTCTTTCCCCGGCTGCTTAGTCCCTCCCTTGTTTCCCCATTGGCTGGGTACTCCAAGGTTCACAACTTTCTGATCCGCCTATTCACATTATCTCCTTGACATGTTCCCCCTCCCTTTACATACATCGCATGTACATTATAATGACCTTATTAGCTATGCAGGGTGTGTAACATAATATTCATGAGCTCTTTAAGCACACGCAGTTCTACAATGACCTTGTGTCCTAACTCTGTTTTTTCTATCTAATTTTGTAATGTGGTTTCTACTTTGCTTAGCTAACCACACTTCTAACTTCGTTTTAAGTTTCTTAACACAAAGTACCTTAGACATGTCTCCACATCCTGTCTCAGCTCAGTTACTGCTCAAAAGCATTTGTGACCTATTTAATTCAAAAGCAACATTTAACTTTTTCCTACAGTGTTTACTGTGGACAGACACCTTCTCCTCACCCTTCTTGCCATGGTGACTGTGTTTCGGAAACTGGTCCAATCAGACCTCCTTGCAGCCGCACAAACCCTCCTCTCACCCCCTTCTTCCACCCTGCTCTCAGTACTCACCCCAACCTCCCTTTTTTTCCTTCCCAAGAATGTAATGGATCCCAATTCACCTAATCCCCACCTTCTAACCTCTCACCCCAGCAAACGCTCCCTCCTGCCAGCTGATCTGTAAGCACATGTCTACGGCCTAGTTTATGCTCTGGAGCCAGCCTCCACAAGAACCCGGCTAATATTCCCACAGTTCAAGTTCTCATTGCAGGCTTAAATGGTTTCTTGCTCGACCACATTTTGCTTTTCCCCAATGTAATATTTCCCCCAATTTAATACTGTATATTTTGATTAGTACTCATTTAATGAATATATTCCCCTTTCTTTTGAAGAAACTTGTGTGTGTATTGTTTTGAGTTCCCCCTTTGTCAATGACACACTATTGCCAATATCAAAAAGATCCTTGTAACAAATATGCATCTTGTAGTTAGGGATGGTGGAGAATTTCTCCCCGAAACTGTGGGGGGCCGAGCGCCAACGTGTTTGGCCTCCTGAACAAGTTTCAGGGAGAAATTCTCCGCACCCCCCCTCGCACCACGCACACCCCCCCGGGACGGGACTTACCTTTGGCGAATGTCCCTCCCGGCTCAGGTCCAGCCGGCGGTTCGTCGGGTCTTCGTCCGGGGCGGGAGCGGCAGCCGGTCTTTCGACCGGCTGCCGCCGCCGCCATTCCAATAAAAGAAAAAGAAAAACACTCCCGTGATAGGCTACGTGACGATTAACGTAGCCTATCACGGCTAGATTTGCAAAGTCAGCTGTGATAGGCTACGTAAATCGTCACGTAGCCTATCACGGGTGACTTTAAAAAAAAAAAAAGCGCGTACGGATAATGGCGGCCCCCATAGGGAGCCGCCATTCCCGTTCCTTATTTGGTCGCTGTAGTCTACGTAAAGATTACGTAGACTATGGCGAAAATAAGGGCAACGCTATTTGCGTTGCCCTTATTTTCGCCGTAGTCTATGTAAAGATTTACGTAGACTACAGCGACCAAATAAGGAACGCGAATGGCGGCTCCCTATGGGGGCCGCCATTTGCATATGCGCTTTTTTTTTTTTTTAAGTCACCCGTGATAGGCTACATGACGATTTACGTAGCCTGACTTTGCAGATCTAGCCGTGATAGGCTACGTTAATCGTCACGTAGCCTATCACGGGGGCGTGTTGTTGTTTTTTAACTTTTAATTTTGCGGCCGGGCGAGGAGCCTCCTCCCCAGCCTGAATTTTGGCCGGGCGAGGCGGGAAGCCTCCCCCCCCAGCCTGAACTTCACGGGGGGAGCAGCAAAGCGCCTCCCCCCACCGCGAAAAGCTGCGAGACCAGGTAAGTGACTTTCGTGCACCCCTACTTGTAGTACAAGTGCAAGTTTGTACACCTATCTAAGAGGAGCATATTTCGTGCTGATGCTACCTGCACTTCTATAAACAGTGAAGAATTCAGGAGCACTCCCAGACTGCATACCTCGCCCTTCATGGGCAGTATGATCCCATCCAGAGTCAGAACTGAATCTTCTTCCAGATTGGCAGATTGCCCAATTGCCCAGCCCTCAGCAATTCCACTTTATCCAGATTAATTAAGAAAGCTAATTGAAGCCAAATTGTGCACTCTTGAACTGCAGTTCAGAGTTTCTATATATACAGTTTATATATAGAAACAGTTTTCTGAAAATGAAAACAAATCAAAAAAATTGCCTGAATTCTATGCAGCTAATAGCTTTCATATCTCAACTGAGACAATTGAAAGAGCATCACCTTATCTATACTAGGGATGGCAGAGAATTCTGTCACGGATCACAGTGAGGCCAAATGCCAGTGCATTCAGCCCCCCGAACTCCATGGCGGAACAGCCTGCCACCTCCCCGCCCCCCCCCCGCGGATCCCCCCAGGGATGAGACTCACCTGAGGTGGATCTTCCAGGTGGTGGTGGCTCCGGCGGCGGCTTCAGTGGTGGCGGCGGCCGGTCTTCCAACCGGGTGCCGCCGCTGCCATTTCCACTCTGGTAAAAAAAAAGAAAAGAAAGAAAAAGAAAGACGTGATAGGCTACGTAAAGATTTACATAGCCTATCATGACTAGGTTTAAAAAAAAAAAACCACGATGTGATAGGCTATGTAAATCTTTATGTAGCCTATCATGGCTGGGTGGGTTAAAAAACAAACAAACCGCGTACGCAAATGGCGGCGGCTACGGCTGCCGCCATTTGCGTTCCTTATTTTTGCCCTCTTAATCTATGTAAATATTTACGTAGACTATGACGGCGAAAATCAAGGGTAACGCAAATAGTGTAGCGGGCACTATTTGCGTTCCTTTTTGATTCCCCATTTTAGCCTACGTAGGCTAAAACGGGGAATCAAAAAGGGACGCAAATAGCGCCCGCTACGCTATTCGCGTTCCCCTTGATTTTCGCCGTCATAGTCTACGTAAATATTTACGTAGATTAAGAGGGCAAAAATAAGGAACGCAAATGGCGGCGGCCGTAGCCGCCGCCATTTGCGTACGTGATTTTTTGGGGGGTTTTTTACCCAGAGCCCTCTGCGGCCGGAAATCCGGCTGCGGATGTCTCTGGCCTGGCCGGGCCTGGCCGGCTGCTCCGCGGAGCTGCCGCTGAGCACAGCCGGCCGCGGAGGGTTCTGGCGGGGAGGAACGGAGCACCTCCCCCCCCGCGAGGATTCCGGGGGGAGGGACGGAACACCTCCCCCCCACCATCGACATAATCCGTAAACAGGTAAGTGACTTTTGTACATCCCTAATATACATTCCTCTCATTTTCTGAGACTAACATAGCAACAACTCTCTATAGTCTCCTCAAGCCCTCTATACCTGCACTCAGTTGGATTTTTAACCTTTTTACATGTCCATACACTGTGTGGTATTTTTTCTGCAGATACCTCCATTTTCTACATGAGAAATGTTACTAATGTTCAAATAAAAATACAAAACCACATAAAATATAACAATAATAATACAATCTGATTATAATTCAATTCAATATATGCCACACTGCCTTCATTTATCTATATTTAATCTGAATAATTAGTTTGCCCAAGTTTATACATAGGTTTAGTTTGTTCTAAAAGCTGATATACACTTGCCATTTTCTCAATAGGTTGTACATGCCCTGGTTTCTAATAACTGTTTCTGTAATGCAGAAAATAGTAGCTGGGGGCCAGGGGGTTTCACAGAGATAAAAAATTCAGAAAAATATTTTTAAAAAAACAATTAGCTTGCCAAGTGAAATTCATGCCTAAACTAAAAAGTTTTAAGAAGACAGTGAAGGGACAGTAAGCTGGGCATAAAACTGATCCCCTGGGGAAGGGTACTCTAGAATCTGGGTGCCACCCATAGAGAATATACTAAGAAAAATGAATAAAATTTATTCTATTTTCATTTGCCCTTCTTTTCATTACTAAAACATAAATTTAGTTCTGCAAAACGTCTGATGGAATATGCAAAGAAAGGAAAATAGGAACATTGTAGTTAACTTTGTCAGCTGTTCTTCACAAATTGCACCTCTGTATTTTTTTAGTTTGTTTTTAAGTGATCCTAGATCATTTAGTTGACAGACAGAAAAATATTAGGAAAAAAAATCACAGTTTTCTGATCCATTTTCTAATCTCCTCTCTGCAAAATGCTTCAAAATACAAACTTTCCATGGACAGATGGTATTTAAGCAGCCTGGTGAGTAAACCAACAGGTTTTCTTAGGTGTGTCACAATAAAATTAAGTGTGCAATATATTCTAACCCATTAGCTACCAATACCAATGCAGGAGTGGGGAGGGGAAAGAGTTGGACTGGGAGTTAGGATGAGAAGAAAATCAGATTGTGGGGTTCACAACTCTCCAAAAAAGATGACATGCATCAACAAAAAAGGAGGACAAAAGAGGACACCAATTTGCATAAAATGTGCACATGCTAATTTGGATGTTTAGATGCACATTTATAAATAATTATTATAATTAAAATAGAAAACCACCTGACCAGTGAGCTGTGTGCCTTTCTCAGTCTGTTTCCCAGGTGCTGGTGGTGGTGGGCACTTTCAAGACTCAGCTCTTCCTTCTCATGGTTCTTTATCTTTAAACCAAAGACAACCCTTCAAATACAGTGCACCTTCAAACTCAAGGACAGCCCTTTGGCAGTCAGAGAATGGTCCTCTGTAAAAGATGACACATAGCCACCCTACATGCTGCTGTGGCTGCCACCATATAAGGAAAGGGTAAAGGTCTGTGCCAAACTACATGTTCGACTAATTGCATAGATTACAATAGAAATTCTTTTTTTCCTTTTTAAATCATCCCCCATCATGGGAGCAGGTGGAATTTTGGGGAAAATGGGAGGAGGTTTAATCCTTTCCTCCCACAGTCCTGTGGTCCTTTGTACAGGAGTAAAGAAAAAATAGCAGTGTCGGCTACACCTACGTGATTAACAGTATGTGTACTTTGGGCCTCAGGAAAAGAGAATGAGATAGCAGCAGCAGTGGTGGGTGGAGTGTGATGCCACAAACCCATTATGAACCAGGATCCAACTTCAAAGGGGTGGGGTGGGGTGGGATGGGGGTGGGGAGATTATTTCTTTTCTTCTCAGTTTTTCAAATGACTCCAAATACTTTTTCTACACCATCATTGACTCCTTTCCCTCTGTAATTTTAAATGGATATCCTCTGAGAAGTAATGCTTGGAAAAGTTCCTTCTCCCATGCTTTTTATCAGATAGGCTCCCATTAAATTTGAACAAATTCAATAAGTAGTGTTTAAGAAATAAGCAAAGCAAGTATTCTGTACAGACCTCAATGTAGTTTAAACAAAATTGTTCTGTGTGCTATTCCTCATTTCTTTAATAACCTTTATAGTGCTGGCACAAAAGATCCAAGTGATTCATTCACTCTTGCGTGATAAATGAAGAGCCAATTTATTTTATCTCATTCCTGTTGTTAAACTTAATTTAAATTCCCCAGAAACAAATTGAGGACATCTCCCCATCCAGCAAATGACCTACATGGGCAAGCTATATATGGCATATTATGTAATTTAATTGGCAGCATACAGACCGATTAATTCTTTTCCCACTATTTCACAAAAAAATCTTTCTTATTACAACCATATTGTTGATCTTGCCATATTTATTTATGTTAGTGTGGCTTTTCTTTTAATGTCACCCCACCCCACCCCCCTTCACCAATACCTTCTCCTATGTATCTTGCATTGTAAGTTACATTTTTTACCAATACTCTTCCAGTCCTATCCACTGCATCTGAAGCTATTGTAAGCTATTCCAAAATAATAACCAGAGGAGTCTGTGTAATTAATGCAGACCAGTGCAAAATATAAAATATGCCTGAGATGGGAAAGCAACTATGGATAAAAGTTTCAATGACTGATTGATTGACTGATTGCTTGATGGTATTTATATACCGCTTTTCAGGTGGACCTCACAAAGCAATTTCATAACATCCTTAAAACAATGAGCATCCGTTAAAAATGCTTCAGTCAAATTGAAAAGGCAAGCAGCTGTTTGTCTTCAAGAAGCTATATCTGCCTCTTCTCCTGCCACCTCAGGGAAATGGTTCTTCAAAAGTCCCTGTGGTGGCAGTTGAGGGGAGGACGGGGCTGAATGGTGGTGGCTCACCAAACTGTTTCTGCTTGTTCTCCCATCTCCTCAGAGCATTGTGGCAAGGGAAGATAACTTCTAAGCATTTTGTAGTAGAAATTATCCTATAAATAAATAATCAACATATTTGCTGCTAAAGAGTGAATCAAGAGAATTAAAACTCCACACAGGGTACCACTAGTCTTGATCAAACTATGCAGTCAGAATGAACCTTTTTTGGCCTACTCATCACCTTGATGTGCTGCTTTGACAGTAACACCTAGTATTTGCATTGCACAGTTTCTAACTACTCAAAATGCTTCACATTAGGGTTGTGCAGCCCCCCCCCCCCGATCTGACTCAGAAGCCACTTTGTGGTTTTGGCGGCAGGCCCAATTCAGCTCGAGCTGATTCAGGGCCCCCCGAACCCTACTTGGCTCCAAACCCAAAGCAGGATTCAGATGGCCAAATCCCCCTAAGAGTGGGCCCTGATGCCCCCGCGCAAACCCCCAGCTCCTTACCTTGCTGCCAGCGCCTCCTCCGTCACTGCCTCCTCCATTGCCACCGTCTTCTCCTCTGCCACCGCTGCCACCAGCTCCTGAGGCCTGGACACATGCCAGCTCTTATTGCAGGGACTTGCCATCTTAAAAATGGTGAGTCCCTGCAATAAGAGCCGGCGCATGACCATGCCTCAGGAGCTGGCAGCAGTGATGACAGTGGTGGCAGTGGTGGTGGCATGGTGGTGGCGGTGGCAACAGAGGCAGCGGAGCTGGTAGTGGTGGCGGCAGTGATGGGCGGCTCTCAAGTAAGTACCTGGAGGCACTGGCACAGCTGGGTCAGGGGCGTCCAAGCTCCAAAGCACACTGAGGCGTTTCGGAGACCCCTGGCCTACTCCTAGTCACTTAGTGCCCCCTCCGCTTCATCACCTCAAAAGGGGCTCGAAGTGACCCGAAGCAGCCCGCTTCGACTTGGGCTTCATGCCGAAGCAGTGCACAACCCTTCACATGTCCCCATAGGCCTTAAAACTGTAATTTAGGCAAGTATTATTATCACCATATCATTGATCGATATAGGGCTAAGAAATAGTGGGTTTTCCAAGGAGGTCTTCAGTCAGCAGAGATTAGATCTGAACTGGAGATTTCCTGTCTCACAAACCAGTTACTTGGCCACTACTCTATGCTATAGTAGCTCTCACTCTGCCACTTTCTCGCAAGGGGCATCACCAACACTGCACAGGTGTGCAACCTATTTCACTAGCACTGGCTCCTCGTCCACCAGGTCAGCAGAAATGTTGGCTTGGCAGCTTTGGTGGCTGGTGAGGTGGTTGGCTAAGTGAAATTGCCATTCGCTGCTGCATGGCAATGGAGTAGGGAGGGGAATTCCCACCCTTACATTTTGACACTGGGAGGTGTCTGTGGAAATTGGGAGTGGTGCATCCAGCACTGTAGAAAGGCATGGCTGGTGAATAGAAAGTTGCCCCTGGTGGTTTCAGCAGCCTGCTCCTAAGGAGGGCAACTATCTACATAGGAATTTACACAGTACTGGCTGCAGCCGCCTCCACCTCCACCCACCATCTCCTGCTACCAAAATGAGGATCCTCATTCCCCATCTATCATCATGCTGTGGCTGTGAGAGGTTTTACCAAGCACTGTCCACTGCATATCACTCTATCTTGTTTCATTACTTGCATGTCTAATAGCCAGCAAAAGGCTTTTAAAGGGAAAGTGAAGAAGGGGCCAAAGGATAAGGTTTGTATATTCTGATCTCTTAGGAGATGATTTCTCGTATGCTCACTTGTCTGCATTATGGGAACTCTATGCTTTTCTCTTTTGATAATGTGCTGTGTAAAAGAGAGAATAATAGAATCATAGAATAGTAGGGTTGAAAGGGGTCTACAAGACCATCAAGTCCAACCCCCTGCTCAGTGCAGGAAGCCTGATTCCCAGGCAGCCTCCCATCCAGGGTGGAGTTGATTCCATCTATTCATCCATCCACACACACACACAATAATATTTTGTTATTTATTTATTTATTTATTTATTTATTTTATTTACAATATTTATATACCGCTCCACATCAGAAGATTTTGGAGTGGTGAACAACATGATAAAAGAATAAAACAACAGGTTAAAAGAGTTAAAATAATATTTTGTTCATAGATAAATGAATGGAATGATTTAGTAACAGATGTGGCTGGGACAATGAGCACAGTATAATCATAGATGCATATAGGTTTGTTGGTGAGGCCAGAATTCCTCTGGATTTGCTAGAAAATTACTGTTTATTATTTATTTGTAAATAAATCATGTATATCTCACGCCTTCCATTCCATCACAAAAGGGACTCTCAGGGTGGCTAACTATACCTTGAAATGTCATAAAACAATAAAACAACCAAGCGATAACCCAATTAAAAAACAAAGCGCATACCAGGTATGACTTAATACTAAGTAACAGTCAATCCTACGGGGGAGGGGGGATCAGAAAGTATTATCGTATAGCACATATCTAAACATAGTAGGCTTGGCCTGACACCTGAAAGCACCTAAAGTAGTAATTAGCTGGATGTCACAGGACAAAGAATTACATAATCTGGGTGCCACTGATGAGAAGGCCCTGTCCCATGTGCCTGCCATCACACGACATAACAGAGGAACATGTAGCAGGGCTTCTCTGAATGCCCATAGTATGCAGGCAGGCTTCATCTGGAGAGGTTGGCTCCATAAAAATACCACAGATTTACCAGCTATTAGTAAATCTAAAGGGATTTGGCCAGTTGAGAAAATGCTGTTTCCCGCCTCCCAGCTGAGCAGAGCAGAGCAGAGCAAGCTGCTCCAGCTGGTCCAGGGACTACAGAAGCAGGCAAGCTCCCAGAGAGCGAGCGAACAGAGCGAGCGAACAGGGGGAGCAAACAGGAGTTGGCCAGGGGAGTTGCAGTGGTTGAAGAGACAAAGGAGACAAAGGAGACAGAGGCTAAGAGGTAAGTGGGTTGCAGGAAGCCCAGGGCGCTGCCCTTTATCCTTCTGACTGGCTATGAGCTCACCAGGAGCTTCTGAGAGCTCCAACTGAATTGGAGGGGTGTGGCCTGAGTACTCCCAGCAGCTGACTGGGCGGGAAGCTTCAGTCTGTTTCCCGCCTCCCAGCTGAGCAGAGCAGAGCAGAGCAAGCTGCTCCAGCTGGTCCAGGGACTACAGAAGCAGGCAAGCTCCCAGAGAGCCAGTGATCAGAGTGAGTGGACAGGGGGAGCAAACAGGAGTTGGCCAGGGGAGTTCGGCAGGGGAGGTCAAGGGGGAGGCCCCTAACATTTTTTTTATTTTTTTTTACTAACTTTTTTTCATTTATTTGTCTTGTAACACACACTTCCACACCAGTGGGACTCTGCTTTTAACCTCTACTGAGTAGAGGAGCAGGCACAGGCTAGTCTAGAACAATCACAAAGCTAGACACAAAAAGGGAGAAGAGGCTATGGAAGGACAAGACTCTCCAGTGGTGGTGACCTGCAAGGTGTGTGCAATGTTTGTTTTCTTGCCTGAGAACAACATGGCCTACACCTGCAACAAGTGCAAGTTGATCACGCTGCTGGAGGAAAAAGTAAGTGGACTGGAGCGGCGACTGTCAACCCTCCGGGGAATAAGAGAACACGAAGAGTTCTTGGACAGAATGGGGGAACTACAGCAGCAAAGGGCAGACCAGAAGCTTGAAGAGCAACAGCAAGATGAGGCAGTGGGAAATGCTGAGGTGAAGAAAAATGGAGTAGAGGATACTCCTTGGAAAACGGTGACAGTTAGGAGAAGAAGAACTAGACGCCACTCTGCACCAGTGGAAGCGGTGGAGCTGTGGAACCGATTCCAGGTACTTGCAGATGAGACTGGAGGACAGCCTGCAGAGGAAGAATCACAGGGGAACCTGCATGAGAGTGAGCAAGAGGCTGAAGGTCAGTCAAACAGAGGCGATGAAACCCAGGCCTACAAGAAGAAGAAGAGAAGAGTGGTAGTAGTGGGAGACTCCTTGCTGCGTGGGATCGAGACCCAAGTATGTCGCGAAGACCCGTGGACTCGCCAGGTATGTTGTCTCCCGGGAGGACAGATTAGAGACGTGACTGAAAGGTTGCCTGCACTCATAAAGCCCACTGACAGGTATCCCTTTCTTCTCATCCATGTGGGAACAAATGATACCGCCAAGCGGAGCTACGAAGAGATCACGTCAGACTTTGAAGCTTTGGGAAGGAAACTCAAGAACTTTGGGGCCCAGATAGTTTTCTCATCCATCCTTCCAGTAGTTAGAAGAGGGATAGAAAGGGAACGAAAAATACTCCGGGTGAATGACTGGCTACGAAGGTGGTGCCGACGAGAGAGATTTGGATTCTGGGACCACGGGCTATACTTCCTGGAAGATGGGCTGTTGGCTAGGGATGGGTTGCACCTCACAAAGGCTGGGAAGAATGTGTTTGGCCACAGCATGAAGAACTTCATCAGGAGGGCTTTAAACTGAATCCTACGGGGAAGGGAGATGTAATGTTGGGGGTAACAATGGACGTAGGCGCATGCACTGCAATGGAGAGAACAGCGCTGATAGCGCCCAATAATAGTCTTCAGACACATGTAGGAAGAAAGCCAGACTATGAAGCACATGGTCTTCGATGTCTATATACTAATGCCCAGAGTATGGGAAACAAACAGAACGAACTTGAACTCTTAATACAGGAGGGAAATTATGACTTGATAGGTATAACTGAGACTTGGTGGGATGACTCTCATGACTGGAATACAGCAGTTGAAGGATATAACTTGTTCAAAAAGAACAGGAGGAACAGAAAGGGAGGCGGGGTTGCACTGTATGTGAAAAATACATATCTCTGCACAGAAATACAGGAGGAGGAGCTTGGTAGCCCCATCGAGAGCATCTGGGTTGAAATAAATGGAGCAAAGAATAAAAGGAACCTGGTGGTCGGAGTCTACTACCAGCCACCCAATCAAGGAGAAGACAAGGATGAAACTTTTGAAAAGCAAATAGCCAATGTTTTAAGGAAGCATGATGTAGTAGTAATGGGGGACTTCAATTTCCCCGATATTTGTTGGGAGACAAATTCTGCAAAACATGGCCCCTCCAGGAAATTCCTGACTTGTGTGGTGGATAACTTCCTCCTACAGAAAGTAGAGGAAGGAACTAGAGGATCGGCTATCCTTGACTTGATCCTAACCAACAGAGATGACTTAGTGGATAAAGTAGCAGTTACAGGAACTCTGGGGGAAAGCGACCATGTTGTACTTGAGTTCTTGGTTCTAAGGGAAGCAAAAGCCGAGTGTACTCAAACGCGTACCCTGGATTTTAGGAAAGCTGATTTTAATAAACTCAGAACAATGATCAGTAAGGTCCCATGGCAAGCAATGCTAGCGAGAAAAGGAGTCCAAGATGGGTGGGAACTTTTAAAAAAGGAAATTCTCAAGGCACAATCACAAACAATTCCAACAAGAAGAAAAGGTGGAAGACAACAGAAGAAGCCAATGTGGCTTCACAAAAAGCTTAGGGATGACCTGAAAACAAAAAAGGACACATATAGGAAGTGGAAAGAAGGCCAAGTAACAAAGGAAGAGTACAGGCAGGTAGCACAGAATTGCAGGGATGGCGTCAGGAAGGCTAAAGCGGAGAACGAGGTGAGGTTAGCGAGGGATGCTAAAAACAACAAAAAGGCTTTCTTCAGCTACGTGCATAGTAAAAGGCAGAGGAAAGAAATGGTTGTTCAGCTATTAAATAAGGATGGCAAAATGATAACAGATGACAAAGAAAAGGCAGAGGTGCTCAATTCCTACTTTGGCTCAGTCTTCTCCCAAAAGAGGGTCTATGACCCCCCTGGCAAAGGCGAAGTACAGGCTGAAGGGGCAGGATTGCAGCTTGAGATCGACAGGCATATGGTCAAGGAACACCTCATTACTTTGAATGAGTTCAAATCTCCAGGGCCAGATGAACTGCATCCTAGAGTCATAAAGGAACTGGCAGAAGAGCTCTCAGAACCGCTGTCTATTCTCTTTGAGAAATCATGGAGGACCGGGGAAGTGCCAGATGACTGGAGGAGGGCTAACGTTGTCCCTATCTTCAAAAAGGGTAAAAAGGAGGAACCTGGGAACTACAGACCAGTCAGTCTGACATCAATCCCTGGGAAAATTCTGGAGCAGATCATAAAGCAATCCATCTGGAAGCACCTTGACAACAATGCAGTGATTACTCGAAGCCAACATGGATTTGTCAAAAACAAGTCCTGCCAGACAAATCTGATCTCATTTTTTGATCAAGTCACCTCCCTTGTAGACCGTGGGAATGCTGTAGACATCATATACCTCGACTTCAGCAAAGCTTTCGACAAAGTGCCCCATGATATCCTGATGAGCAAACTAGCTCGAAGTGGGCTAGATGAAACAACGATCATGTGGATCCACAGTTGGCTACAGAATCGGACTCAAAGAGTGCTTATCAATGGGACCTTCTCAAGCTGGGGAGAGGTAACGAGTGGGGTACCGCAGGGCTCAGTCCTGGGCCCAGTGCTCTTCAATATTTTTATTAATGACTTGGAGGAGGAGGTGCAGGGAATGCTGATCAAATTTGCAGATGACACAAAATTGGGAGGGATAGCTAATACTTTGGAAGACAGAAACAAAATTCAAAGTGATCTGGATAGACTGGAGTGCTGGGCAGAAAACAACAGAATGGCATTTAATAGGGACAAATGCCAAGTTCTGCACCTAGGAAAAAGAAACCAAATGCACAGTTACAAGATGGGGGATACGTGGCTCAACCACACTACGAGCGAGAAGGATCTTGGAATTGTCGTCGATCACAAGCTGAATATGAGCCAACAATGTGATGTGGCTGCAAAAAAGGCAAATGCTATTTTGGGCTGCATTCATAGAAGCATCGCTTCCAAATCCCGGGAAGTACTAGTTCCCCTCTACTCAGCACTGGTTAGGCCTCATCTGGAGTACTGTGTCCAGTTCTGGGCACCACACTTTAAGAAGGATGCAGACAAGCTGGAGAGGGTTCAAAGGAGGGCAACAAAGATGATCAGGGGACTGGAAACAAAGCCCTATGAAGAGAGACTGAAAGAACTGGGCATGTTTAGCCTTGAGAAGAGAAGACTGAGGGGAGATATGATAGCGCTCTTCAAGTACTTGAAAGGTTGTCACAGAGAAGAAGGCCAGGATCTCTTCTTGATTATCCCAGAGTGCAGGACACGGAATAATGGGCTCAAGTTACAGGAAGCCAGATTCCGACTGAACATCAGGAAAAACTTCCTGAGTGTCAGAGCAATACGGCAATGGAACCAATTACCTGGGGAGGTGGTGGGCTCTCCCACACTGGAGGCCTTCAAGACGAGGCTGGACAGCCATTTGTCAGGGATGCTCTGACTTGGATTCCTGCATTGAGCAGGGGGTTGGACTCGATGGCCTTGTAGGCCCCTTCCAACCCTACTATTCTATGATTCTATGATTCTATGATTCTATGCTTCTTTTTCCACCTCACCTGTATACCTGATGAGTCTGGGAGTGGGTCTTGGATTTGTATTCCCTTTCCCATCCTCACTTAAGACTATACAACTACTCCAGGACAGCACCGTAAAATCCTGGGGGGGAGTGAGCACACCAGAGCCCGAGATCTGCAACACATGTCACATACGTAAGGTGATGATGGGGTTAAAATACTAATTTAAGCCCCCTAAATTAGATGAACCATGTATATTCACCTACTCCATCTATTATTAAATAGAACAAAGTTCAAGATATTTTCAGTTACCTTTAAAAAAAACCCATAATTTTATTCACTGTAGTTGCACTAAAAGTTCATTAAAAGTATCCATTTTGTGACACAGAATGCCCCATGACTCTAGAACGGGGTAGGCAACTTGGTACTTGTGGGCACCAGTGCACCTCAGACTCCTTTCTTGGTGGCCACTGAGGTGCCCTACCACTCCTACTTCTCCTTATTTTTATTTAAATAACAAAAAATTCTTATTGGCAGCTGGGATTGCTTCAAAGGAAAGTGCGGGCCTCTAGCTGCACTTATCATTATTTTCCAAAAATGCCTCTGGGCCACATGTGGGGCTCAGTGAAGTGATATTCTTAGGAAATTAAGATGGCAAGTGGCTGCAGGCCAATGCTATCACCTTCAGCATGTCCATTTTGTGGTGGTGCCCGGAACAATTTCTCATATTGCCAAATGTGCCCATGGCCTCAGAAAGGTTGCCTAGTCCTGCTCTAGAAGGAATGGGTGGGGGACCTTTTAACAGTGTTTTGGGATGCCCATAGGTACTGCTGTTGTGTTCCTACTCTACTGTCCCTTCAGCATCATTTAATATTTTTGCTTCTTCACTGCATCATGAAGTCATGAACCCAGACCATCAAGGATCACACAGTGAGGGTGATGATTTTGATGCTATATGGCCAGTTAGGTTTGGCTACATGCTTGTGTCATAAACCCAGTTCAAATGACAGCAATGCTTCTTGCTTTCATCCTGAAATGGCTTTTTGATGATGCCACACAGCCAATCAGATCTGGCAGTGTCATTAAGACAAGTCAGAATGAGGGCAGACAGGATCACACGCATTTTGAATTGGCAATACATACTTGCAGCTGCATTAACTATTTTTCAGGGTATGAAAGCTTGCACAAAGGAGTCCACTTTGACTCCTCCCTACCATTCTCCTAATGGGACAGCATATTTATACATGGAAAGTGCCAATAATTTCACTTCACATTCATTTCGTTTTTTATTGTGATTTTTAATCTGGCAGTCTCATAAATGAAAAGAACAGCTGTGGATTTTGCATGTTGCCTGAAGCCTTTGTTTTGATCCCACTCAGAACCTTAGATTAGTTAGCCGTGTCTTGTTAAGGCAGAGTAATACAAATTAGGAAGGCTTACCTACAAGTTTAAACTGTGCTGTGAATAGGACAGAGATCCCTATATGATTTCACACATGCTGCATGTTTATCTCTTGGTCTTATGTTGGGACCATGCAGAATTTCTAAATCCCAAGAAAAACAAGTACATGATAGGGATATCTAATGATAAAAGCTGTGATTTCTATTCCAGTTTGTACACTGTTTATTTAGCTCCCTTTGCTGCCATATCCTTTTCTAGAATTTTTACAGGTGGCAAGAAATGGAAATCGTTTTCAATAGCTTGTTATTTTAATGTAATGTAGTGTAGATACAGCAATTATCGTAACTGAAAATATGACTCCTTTGTTCTTTTTTTCAGCTACCTACATACATATGGAGGTAGCTTCAGTTCAGAGAGATGTGGGAGAGTTCCCCTTGTCATTTCTCTTGAGGTGAATGCTAATAACAGATTTTGAGTTGTATCCAGTTGAATCCATTTGCCAGTTGAATGGGCACCGCAGGTGGAATGGATTCCCCCTTTCCCTGAAGCCCCTGTGCATTCCCAAATCTGCTCCAAAAGGTTTGTGGATCCTCTGGAGCAGATTGCGGAGTGCTGGGGTGCAGGGGGGTGAGAGCAAGAGGACGTCCACTCACATAACATTGAATGGAATCCTATAATTGTTGGGTGCAGAGTTAGACCTGATTTTACCAAAACAAAAATCACTGGAAAATACTGTGAATAGATTTAGATGTATCTTTTTTCTTTTCTTACGCTGACCAAGGCATATAACTATAAAGTGTTCACCCAGTGTTTTATGTAATATAGTGTAATTGTAGAATTGCACCATCAATTATTTTTAGATTAGAATAACACGTCCATACTGAAAAAAGAGCAGTGTATTTTATGACAAACATACAAACAAAAAAGTGACCTAAAACTAATGATCTGAGAGGGTAGCAGAAGTCCCATTGTCTCATCACTTGTCCCTGATCAATCAAATACCTAAGCAAGAACCCTGTCTAGAAGAGAACATCCACTATGTTCATGATGGTAGAAGAGCTTCCTATGATTTCTTGGTGAATTCTCCATAAATACCAGACTGCTAATCTAAAGAGGGAAGAGTTGCCCTGAGGAGGCACATTGAGAAAAAACAGTGGTAAGTACAAAAGCCATTTGTGGTAAATGGGAACACTCTGGTGAAACACTCCTCCAATTACTCTGGAGTGGGGATGGTGGAGAAATACACTGTAGATTCAAATCAGGCCAAATTCTGAGTTTCTGACCTGCACAGTCTGCAGCGGACCAACCCCACTCACATCCAGGTCCATCGGATTTATTTCCCACGGGTGGCTCTCCATTCTAAATGGTGCTGGGGTGCCGCATAGCCAGGTCCTTCCTCCCTGCATGAGCTGTCAAGGGCTGCCTTAACAGCTGGCATGGGGAAGAAGGGTCTTGGTGCGGCCAGCCCTCTTGGAGGAGAGCCACCCCACAAAATCCGACAGATGCAGTAAAGCTCCAGGGAAACCCATGGGGCCCCAAGTAGCCCAGATTTCCTTGCTGTGACCTCCTACCCCCAGGATGGAAATTATGGGGTTCATACACCCCTACTCTGGAGTTCTGTGGCTGGAACAGTCCGTGAAATACATCTAGGAGAGTCTCCTACTCTCAGCCAAGCTTTACTAACTTCTGTTGAGATGAGGATTATATGTGGCACTATATCCAATTTTACTTGTCAGAAAAAATGGCCAGCTGGACAACTGCTAGACCTGATATGGAATTTAGAACTAGTCTTTGTCACAGAGCCAGCTACGCCCTGATCCATGTGTGGAAAGGAGACCAGAACAAACCGAGTGCCCCACACCTGTTTGCTCTGCCCTCCCAATGACCTTCTTGCCACCAGATGGAATTCTTTATTTTCCCTGGCTGTTTCCACTAAACAGTCTTAAAACATTCTGGTTCTCTTTGAGGAATTGTTGGGTTTGGCTTTTAGGCATGCGGTGGATAACCCAACAAGAGAAGAGAGACCACAAAGTTGAAATGACATTATAAATGTTTATTTATTTATTTACAATATTTATATACCGCTCCATATCTAGAACAGATTTTGGAGTGGTGAACACAACAGATAAAACAGTAAAAGGGTAAAAAGATTAAAACATCAGATTAAAATTATGCTATTTTAAAAAACAGAATACCAATAAAAACCATGACTAGTCCATTGAGGAAGTCTTCCTGGAACAATGCTGTTTTCAGGAGATGCTGGAAACAGCACAGTGTTGGTGCCTGCCTGACCTCCAGTGGTAGGGAATTCTAAAGGAAAGGGGCCACCACACTTTACTGGAAGAGTATTATTATTAGGAAAATGTTCCAAGATCTGAATGGTTACAACACCCCCCCCCCAAAAAAAAACACCATAAGGGCAAAACGGTAAGAAAATAACCAGGGTAAATACATCCAGCTAAACCTAATGAGACTGTGTCCCTATTTTCCATGTTCTTGCCAGCAATATCCTTACTTTCAGAGTTCTCAGCTTTCCCACCCAGCTTTCTTTCTTGATCCTTATTCTTCTTTCCTTCCAGACTTTCAACCTTCTTCTCTATTTCACCCTTGCTGTGCTAAAACTCTTCTTGGTCTCTAGTTTTTATATGTTATAGTTAGCCTCTTCTCTTGTAACTCTGGCAAATCCGGAGGGCTCACATCTCATTCACAGTTTTGCAAAACTGAAACCTCTTAGAACAGACACTTCTGTACCAAAGAGCTGAGCAAGGCTCCTTATCTCTTTAACCATCTGCTGAACCTTGTTCTCTTCCTTGCTTTCCAGTCCTAGTGGCACTAAACCTAGTAAAATATTAACTGAACTTTTGATTTTAGCATATACAGCAATACATTAACTCCATAATGCCAAAATCAAACTATATGCAAAATTAGAAGACAGTTCTGTTACTTCACTGTCTATACATGTAACAAACATAGAGAACAATCCTATGGTCTCTGAGTGAGTGCACCAGGGAACATAGGATGGCTCAGATTACTCCCTCTGAGGTAAGAGACAGCACTCCAACCTAAGAAGCCCCACCTCCTCACAGCCAGCACAAGACAGAATCTCACCAGCTGCCTCTCTGAGGTTGGAAAATCAACCTCAGAAAAGGGGTATTCCGGTGGGCAGGGAAGGGAGGAAACTGGACAGGCCAGGAACCCAGGATATGATTTATCTTGAGTCTCCTTCAGCCTCCTTCCCTCCCCCACAAAAGCGCCGTCACTAGATGGGTTGAAAGCCCCTTCCATGAAAAACAAAAACGAATCAACGATCAAAGACCAAGAGGCAAAGATCACCTCCACCACCCTTCCCACCCTGTTGGCTTAATCAATTACACAATACAAGCTTGTCCTTCACTAGCTGCAAGTCACACTGCATTATTTAAAGCAAATAGCTGATTCTGAATTGCCTTATTTCTACTCAGGAGATTAATTGGTCAAACCTGGTTTGGGAGTCAAGTGTACATGTAAACTTTAATCTCTTATACTGGGTTTGTCCAATGGCCATTGAAGGCACTTTCAGTTAGCAAACTCTTGAGATTCAAAATGTGAAAGACACTAAATGGTGTCTCATGCACCAAATGTTGGTATTTAAAGTTCCCACGTTCAGGTCACCTATTCTGGAGTAATGGCCTTAATGAGCTATATATGAGTTTTGAAGCACTGCACATATCCTGAAACCTGTAGGCTAGGTATTAAGATGAAAATATTGATACAATTAAATGGCTGCTTGTGATTGCATAGGAAAAGCACAACATGGCAGAAATTTGCAATGGTGACTTTTCCCTAGCCTTTAAACTAACATAGCTCTTCATTTCATTGGAAACTCTCCATAGGAAGAAAATACTCCAGAAGAAGAATTTATTAATCTTGTGATAGTCATGGGGTTTTTTATGTTTATTAAAAACTGCTTTGACATTTGGCCTTTTATTCTAACTTGAAGCATATGACTAATGAATGTGCACTTGAGGGGCCAGATGTGAGTGGAACAAACAGTTTGTACAGCACTGTTAAAAGATAGGCGACAGTTCTGTTATACAAAGAATTCTTTTGAAAAGAGGAAATGCTGATCATTTTAATTTGTAGTGATGCCAGGTCACACAGCTCTCTAATGAAGCTGCTTTTCCCTTTCTATCATTTTCTTCCTGACCATGTTGAAAATACTCTTAGGCTTTTAAATTTACAAAAGAAAATTGGGCAGGCTCATTCTCTTTTATGGTATAATTTTTAATATGTTTCTCTAATCCCAGAGAATCTTTTAACAAAGAGATTAAAGTCTTAGAATTTTACTCTT
This sequence comes from Heloderma suspectum, assembly GCF_057233095.1. NCBI lineage: Eukaryota > Metazoa > Chordata > Lepidosauria > Squamata > Helodermatidae > Heloderma > Heloderma suspectum. The sequence goes on from NC_139461.1 coordinate 91,511,333, forward strand.
TGCACTGGAGAGGGCAACGTGGGACCCTGGTGACTGAGATCTCTCTTGTATTGCAGCATGCTGGATGCTTATTAGACCAGGTAGACTTTCCCTCCCCCAATTTTTATGAGGTAAAGAGAATGTTCACCAACAAAATAATCTGTGGGATTGAACAGGGGAAAATCATGACAAAAATGCTAGAGAAAAAAAAAAGAGGACTGAAGGTAGTAGCTTTAAGATAAAGAAGTTTACCTTTGTATTCACTTCCAGGTTAGAAAGTGTGCATATTATATGAGCAGGGTCAGTCAAAGACACTTTGCCTTCTGAGGTGGACAAGATGCCTTCTACCACCACCACCATTCCACATCCAAAATCCAACCACATTGGCAGTTGAACCTTCAACACTGGCAACGGAACAGCATCTTCTACCACATCTGAGTACAGCAGACTAATGTAAGAGGTGCAGGGCAGGCTTAGGGGGCTTGGGGGGGGCAGGACCACACCACCCTACTTACCAGGATTCACCTTCTTCTGAGGTGGCCACTTCACTCTGTCTAATGGTAGGGCTGCCCCATATTCACTTCTCTATTAGGAGAATGGAACTTTGGTGATTCTCAAACAATATAAATAATATTTCGCTTCACTGAATGCTTCTTTTACAGAAACTGCATTGTTTACATTAGACTTATAAAAGCTATGCTGATTCTAAGTCAATAGACATGGTGGCTTTGGATGTAATGCTGAACAGAATCATGAACAATTTGCACTTTGTCTCACCACACTTCAGGATCTCATCTGAAGCCTGGACATGCAGACATCTCCCCTGGGGAAATGCACATTCTCCTCATGCATCAGATGAGAACTTGGAATGTACTGCAGAGTCAGTCATCAGTGGCTCACGTCACGTGCCCACCATGTTGCAGTTCAGCCATTAAATTCCTTTGTCAAACCACATTTTGCTGTGAAAGCTGCACTTATACACTGGTTTGAACCATCCTCTCACACCAGAATTGCAAGCCTTGGTTTGATTTTTTTTTTAACAATCGTGGTTCAGAAGGAGTACTCAAGCCCCATGTTTACCAGTTCAGATGTTCCGGCAAACTATGGTTTGACAAATCAGGATGTCTTGTATTAAGCCAACTGCAAGAAGAGAGGTGGAAAAGGCAAGGGAGAAGAGGAAGCATATAGCACATTCCCAGTCCAATAATCCATAGTTCATTAGACCATATAATATTTCAACTAGGACTGAGTGTCATATCCAAAGCCAACTTCAGTGGCAAACCATACGGGTTTGATTCATATATACTGTTGTAAGTTTAGGCAATTTGGACAAGGGTGGGTTGATGAGGCCAGAATGACTGCAAATATCCCTCAATGGTCAGAAAGCCAAGTTGCTAGGAAAATTACTGGTAAATATCCCACAATAACTGCAAAAATAGCTGAACACACTTCTGGAAGGAGAACTATTTTGGCAAAAGGCATACCTTCCTCTTCCTCCCTCCTTCCACTGAAGGACGATGCCAGCAAATTCTGTGGCTATAAAAACAAAACAAGACTGCAGTTTTGAGAGAGACTGGCGAAAGAGATATAGGGCTAGCACTGAGCTCTGGAAATCTGAGGGAAATGCTGATTACTTTAATTTGTAGTGATGCCAAGTCACACAGCTCTCTGATAAAGCTGCTTTTCCCTTCCTCTCTCTGGAGAGCTCATGTTGGACAGTAGATTTTGCTGTTGAACTGTTGAAGCTGTCTGCCTTGACCTATGCTATAAATATTTCTAAATAAACACAAATATTGCAAAATACATTAAGAGAGCAATTAGGGATGTATGAATCCTGTGACTTTCGGTCTGAGGAGGGGGGTCCACAGAGGGGAAATCCAGGCCTCATGGGCCTCCATGGATTTCCCTGGAGCCTTACTGCATCAGTCAGATTTTGTGGGGCAGCTCTCCTCCATTCTAAATGGTTCAATCATGGCAGCTGCCATTAGCCACTCGTGGGAAAAATACAGCCATAAATTGTGTAGTTTATGGCATATGTGGCCGTAAAGCACTTCCTTCTGTGTAAACTGTGGCTGCTTACACCACAATTTACATTGAAGAAAGTGTTTTATGGCTGCAAATGCTGTAAAGTACACAATTCGTGGCTGTATTTTTCCTGTGATTGGCTAATGGCGGTAGCCATTATCCTATTGTACTGTTCAGAATGGAGGAGAGCCACCCTGTGGGAAATCTGACAGACCTGGAGGTGAGTGGAGTCAGTCTGCTGTGGACTTCGCAGGTCAGATTCTTGAGAATCCAGCCTTATTTGAATCCACAGTGGATTTCTCCACCATCCCTAAGAGCAATTCTATGGTCCCTCGGCAAGCATTGCATGCACCATAGGATGGTTCAGAAAACCTCTGAGTTTGGAGACTGCAGTCCGACTTTGGAAGGGGGACTCAAAGTTCTGACACCTGACCCTGCCCACTCACAGCTAGTGGGGAAAGAACCACACTGGCTGCCTTTCTGAGGTCAGTGAATCAACCTCAGATAAGGGAAAAGGGGACGTCCTGGTGGGTGGGAAAGGGAGGAGACCAGAGAGAACAGGACATGATTTATCCTGAGCCTCCTCCAGCTTCCTTCCCTCCCATTTCAAAGCACCCTCGCTAGACATGCTGAAAAGCCCAACTAGTGAAAATAAAGGAGATCAGAAGACAAGGAGGTAAACATCACCTCTGCCACTTCTCCTTCCCTGTTGGCTTCAGCCCAGGAGGGCATAAGAACTTTGGATGCTTCCATGTTCAATGGGATTCTGAGCAGCAAGGGTGCAGTGCGTAGACTGTGCCCTAAATCTCCAGCAATCTTTTCATCCCAAGGAAACCAAACCCATTTAAGCACTGCACCACTGGAGCTGCTTACCATTTGTGGAAGTGGGGAGCATTAGGGTTGGCGGAGAATTTCTCCCCCAAACTTCGGGGGGCCGAGCGCCAACGTGTTCGGCCCCCCGAACAAGTTTCGGGGAGAAATTCTCCGCACCCCCCGCACCCGGGACGGGACTTACCTTTGGCGAATGTCCCTCCCGGCGGCGGGTCCGGCCAGCGGTTCATCGGGTCTTTGTCAGGGGCGGGGGCGGCAGCCGATCTTTCGACTGGCTGCCACCGCCGCCATTCCAATAAAAGAAGAAAAAAAAACACCCCCGTGATAGGCTACGTGACGATTAACGTGGCCTATCACGGCTAGATCTGCAAAGTCAGCCATGATAGGCTACGTAAATCATCACGTAGCCTATCACGGGTGACTTTAAAAAAAAAAAAGCGTTATTTGCGTTGCCCTTATTTTCGCCGTAGGCTACGTAAAGATTTACGTAGACTACAGCGACCAAATAAGGAACGTGAATGGTGGCTCCCTATGGGGGCCGCCATTTGCGTACGCGCTTTTTTTTTTTTTTAGTCACCCGTGATAGGCTATGTGACGATTTACGTAGCCTATCACGGCTGACTTTGCAGATCTAGCCGTGATAGGCTACGTTAATCGTCACGTAGCCTATCACGGGGGCGTGTTTTTTTTTTACTTTTAATTTCACGGCCGGGTGAGGCGAGGCGCCTCCTCCCCGGCCTGAATTTCAGCCAGGCGAGGCGGGAAGCCTCCCCCCCGGCCTGAACTTCGCGGGGGGAGCAGCGAAGCGCCTCCCCCCCACCACGAAAAGCTGCGAGACCAGGTAAGTGACTTTCGTGCACCCCTAGGGAGCATATACTTGTGATAGCTATGGATTTGGTTCAATGAGTGATTTTTAAAAGTAACGTCTGCAGATGTCCTATATGATGACACCATACAAAATTTATCGTCAAAGATAATTTCAAATGAACTCTGTGTTAAACACCCTACTATTTTTTTACTTTCTAAAAAATATGGTGTCCACAATGTAACAACTTTGAAGACCTATACCTAGATGTGCGCAAATGCCCCCCAAATGTGCATTTTCACACTTTTATAGGGGAAATCTGCATTTTTGGCCATTTTGCGCAAAAAAAAAAAAAGCATATTTTTCTATTACAAAATTTGTGCAAAGTTCTGGAAAGTTAGAAAACCGAACAGGGGGAAAGTTGAGCCACTGTAGAATCCATGGGTCAGATTTATGAAAGTTTGAACTCAAAACAAAATTTTGTTTGGTCTACATTTGTAACTGAAATGGCCTAATTCACACTTCACAGATTATTACTAGATGAATTGGAACACAGCAGTATTTTGGATTGTGCACTCCTCCAAATTTTGCAGTCTGAGAGTTCTCTGCTCAAAAATTGCATGCACACATATATTACAGGAAAGCTGTGTACCAAATGTGCATGCTAGAGAAAACTGCATCTGAAAAGAAATGCAAATTTTTGGAGCATGTACCAGCAGAAACTGGAGAGAATAAACCTATGGTTGAACAGATGTGAAACTGACAAGGACCAGAAACAGACTGATCTTTTTCGTCTCTAGCTGCAGCCAAGCCCATTGCTTCTATTTAGGAGTGGCACAGTTCCCTGCTATCAGCACCATCCATAAAGTTTGAAAACTAGAGTAATGGCAACCTGTGCTCTTCTTCAGTCTGCATTCCTCCAAAAAAGGACTTGAACACTTGTAAGAAAACTATTTTTAAAAGTTTTGTTTTAGCTAGGGAAAACTTGGGCAGCAGCCTTTGTAGGAAACCTCTCTATGGTAACATTTGAAGGTTCCAGTTTTAGAACAAAAGAGAATTTTCTATTTTTAACCTTTCTCATTAGCACTGAGTACTTTCTTTTCACATCAGCATTTCATTTCTTTGAAATCCACATTTAAGCAAATATTAATTGTGCTTCTTTTATAGTGCTACAAATGAATTTATAAGCTATTCTTTATAATAATATTTATAAGCTATTATTAATACAGGTTTGTTTCTCTATAACTGTTGTGTAGGCTAAGTTGTTTTAAAATATGCATTCTTTTAAAGGCTTGCACAGCCATTCTAAAATAACAAAATACTCTTGTATATAAATATAAACACTCTATAATGATATATCTAGCTGTGCCAAATAAAAGCCTTCTGAATTATCTGAAATAAGAATCATGGTTCACCAATGGAGTCCTGACACCATAATAGTTTGTAAATTTACCAAATAGCTAATCAAAAAACGAATTCAACTTAAAAACCCAATGCTATAGCAACCTCCATTTGATCAACAAGTTGTTGTTCAGTCGTTCAGTCATGTCCGACTCTTCATGACCCCATGGACCATAGCATGCCAGGCCTTCCTGTCCTGCGCTCTCTCCCAGAGCATGCTCAAGTCCATATTCATTGCATCAGTGATGCTATCTAGGCATCTCATACTCTGCCGTCCCCTTCTCCTTTTGCCCTCAGTCTTTCCCAGCATCAGGGTCTTTTCCAGAGAGTTTTCTCTTCGCATTAGGTGGCCAAAATATTTGAGCTTCAGCTTCAGTTATCATATGATTTATTCGTTAACCTTAGACATGCTTGGCTGCCTCAATGAGCCTTCCAAACAGCTTTCTTCATACATCCATCATGATCCATTCCTATGTTAACTACTACTCTAAGATAGGAATGTTGGAGAAATCTTCAGAAGATTCAAATGAGTTCAGATTTATGAATCTGAACTGTGGATTCCACAATGGGTTGGCTTTTTCCAAGTCACATGGATTCCATGGACTTCCGGACCATTTATTTTTAAATGGGGGGGGTGCACAAATGTGCATTTGCACAAGTGTGAAGTTGTGCTAATATGCTTTAGCACAAATGCACATTTCTGCAAGTTCCCATTAGCATTGATTTCCACTTGTGCAAGTGCACTTTAGCACAAACAAAGCATATTTGTAAACAGGAATGAAATTCTAGTATATCCTTTAAAAAAGCCCAATTCTGTCAATAGCAGATAACTGAACAAAAGATGCCTGACAATCCATGAAATACAGATGGAACAGTTTTAATAATAAAATCCATACATCCTATTCTAGGATCACATAACTGTTTGTTTTAAGAGATGAGTTAAGGCTCTTATAAATTCAACCATGTTCTAAAAAGTACAGAACTTTTAAGTTAAGTCTCCTTCCTTAGCATATAGTCTCACATTGTATGGAACATATATGCAGTCTCACATGTTGTCTTCACTTCCATCCATACTTTGCCTTGGTCTTTCAGACCAGTTCTCTTCTTCTCAGTATCACCATGTGCTATTATAAGCAAAACTCTATAGGCAGCAGCCCAATCAACTTTAGGTTTGTAGATGTTCCAAAACTTGACAGGATCAATGCCAGTGTTCTCCAGGAACACCATAGGATGGATATGATTGACAGAAGGGAAGGCAGATAGCAAGAAAGTCAGAGAGTAAGTTATCAAATGGATGGACACACAGAGAGGGACAATATAACAGAAAAGGTGGTATTGAACTGCATGGTTATGTAACATACTAGTGAAATGCATACCTCCATTGTATATCTGACGATGGTTATAGTACACTATAACTGAGTAATTAGATATTATACATGCAATGTGGTTATAGATTACCTGCAATGGTGTGGCAACCACAGAGGTCATGTTGGTGAAGCAAATGTGTAAACCAGACCTAATTGGATAGCTTCTGTATCTATATAACTGCAAACATAGGAAGAGTTTGATGTGTAGGACTCCAATATGATTCAGATGAGCTTCTCAGGTCCTTAAAGCAACATTGCTTTAACATTAATTAAACCATATTATGAATTATGAGTGGGAAGGTCAAAAATGATTGTTATGAAGAAGAAGGTCACAAATGTGCAATTTACACCAATATCCCCTGTTCATGGTTATACATACACAGGAGAAAGTGCATGCAGACAGTCACTAAGAATTACACACACTCTAGTTTTGATATGGTCATTCACAAGAAATATGCTTGCAGCCATGGAAATATGAGCTCCAAACATCACATTTTAAGCATTTGGCTCGCATGTAAATGCACACGTTGCCCATTTCATTAAGTAAAGCCTTAAAAGTCTGGGATCCTTTTAGAAACTGGCTAAGGAATATAAGAGGTAATTATAAAACGATCAATGACATTTCCACTCCATCTGCTATGGAGTGAGTGAATCAAAGCAAAGTCATCCCATCCATTTGGCATGGAGAATAATGGCAATGAAATAAGGACATCATTTGGCATTATAAGCCTGGCCTTTCACTTAAAACAAAATGCTGACCGGAACAAAAATTGGAGGATATTTTTAAAAGTATTTTTATTTTCAATACCAGCCTGAAATAAGCCCACAGAAGCTAGTAGCCCACAATTTTTTTTAATAGCCCACCTGTCAACTCGTCCTTCATTGTTCATTTGTGGTGTAACAAAAATAGAAACTTTTTCTTGTAAAGGTTCTCTGCTGAGTTTGTGGTTGTGTTATAGTTTTTGTAGTTTTGTTTGTATTATTATGCTGCCAACCAACTTGGTTTTTTTTTTTTTTCACCGATGCAATGAATATGGACTTGAGCAGGCTTCGGGAGAGAGCGGAGGACAGGAAGGCCTGGCGTGCTATGGTCCATGGGGTCACGAAGAGTCGGACACAACTGAACAACAACAACAAATGTTGATGATAGACAGACACATAGGTAGTCCAAGGAGCATTATCCTCACAACAACAACACCTTTAGTTAAGTTAGACTAAGAGACAATTACTTCCCAAGAGCATAACTGGGAAAGTTGTAGTGCGTTCATGTTCTCCTTGTGGGCCTCCCATAGGCATCAAGTTGGCCACTGTGGGAACATAATGTTTGACTAGATGCGCCCTAACCCCGGCGCCAGCTTGTCAGACAAAAGGGGGGGGATATTGCGGGCGGGTGGGGTGAGAAGAGGCGGCTGCTGCCTATTGGGTGCCCCCCATGGCACCACCAAGCAGGGGAGGAGTCGGCAGAGCCCTCTTAAGCTCTGCGCCCCCTACGAACAGCTCTCTCGTGACTCCTGTGGCGGCTAGGACGGGCAAAAGCAGAAAGGGATTAGGGATGGTGTTCATGCAGAGGCACTTTATGGTGACAGATGACGCCTGAGGCCCCCCGAACGGGTTGTGTGGCTCGGTGGGGGGATAAGGATTGCCTGGGAGACCAACCCTACTCACTCACCCAGGTGTTGTGCAGCACTGGGTTGGGGGTGAGACCGGAAGGTCTACCTCCCCCAGAAGGGGCAGTCCGGAGGGGCGGTGAGATCGACGCCACCCCTCAGGCTGGGTGTGCTTTCACCCAAGAAGTGCCAGCTAGTCCTGGCACAGTCAGATGCCCGTCCTAGGTTCCCCTTTGCAGATATTTCAATAAATGTGGCCCAATTTTCAACCCAAGCCTTGTTGTCTGACTCTTCTTTGACCCATCTCCGGTCGCAAAAGCCTTTGCTCTGATTCAACAGGAATCTTCTTATGTTGATTATGTCTTACCCTACTCGGCTTCATAGCAGAGCATGGATTTGAACTTGAGCTTCACATGGTAACCTAAATGGGAAGCCACATGGTATTTTTAAAAAAACATACCAAGCCCGTATTTCTATAACATCTGCCAGTACAAAGAGTGATAAATGGAGAAGCACTTCATTGACTGCTGCTGGGACTGGGTTATACGAAGGTCACATTCAGCCTTCTAGGCTGCAGTCCTATACATATGTACTTAAAAGTAATCCCCATTGAGTTCACTTGGGCCTACTCCCAGATAACTAGGTATAGGATAGCAGCCTTAATAGCACAATAACAGAGGGTGACAGGACCAAAAGGCCAAAAGTCTAAGCTCCTGTCTTGAGATAGGAACACCCCTCCATCTGTCTAACAGAAATCAACAAGTGAGAGCAGATTCACAACTGAGTGCTATTTAAGAGCAAACAGTTCAAGATGATATAGCTCACAAGCAATCCAAGCTTCTGCTGCAAAAACAAAATCACCTATAACCGCTTGATGGAGTGCTCCAATCAGATGAAATTATTTTGCAACTACAAATAAGGCAAATGTTACTGTGACAGAAGAACAACAAATTTCATTGAAAACAATTCCTCAAATAAACCAGGAATAATGGATTTGGTTACAAAAATTATCTGGAAAGTTCAAGGGCAAGAGCTTAATAACTATATGCAATTAACACAACATGTATTCCAGTATATCTGTCTCAAACTTGTCCTTGGGCCTAATAGTTAAGCTTCAAAAGCCTGGTTCAGAGAGAGAGTATATATTTCAAATTAATAAGCCAAGATACGTATCTGTCCTCATATTTCCCCTTTCTTCCTCCTTTCATAGCACACCATAAAGTTTTCAATTAAACATAGTTCCCCATTACTAGGGATGGCGGAGAATTTCTCCCCGAAACTTCGGGGGGCCGAGCGCCAACGTGTTTGGCCCCCCGAAAAAGTTTCGGGGAGAAATCCTCCACACACCCCCTCCCCCCGCACCCCCCGGGACGGGACTTACCTTCCCTGAATGTCCCTCCCGGCGGTGGGTCCGGCTGGCGGTTCGTCCGGTGTTCGAGCGGGGCGGGAGCGGCAGCCGGTCTTTCGACCGGCTGCCGCCCCCGCCATTGCAATGAAAGAAAAGAAAAAAACCACGTCCCCTGATAGGCTACGTGATGATTCACGTAGCCTATCACGGCAAGATTTGCAAAGTCAGCCGTGATAGGCTACGTGAATCGTCACGTAGCCTATCACGGGTGACTTTAAAAAAAAAAAAAAGCGCGTACGCGAATGGCGGCCCCCATAGGGAGCCGCCATTCCCCTTCCTTATTTGGTCGCTGTAGTCTATGTCAATGTTTACGTAGACTACGGCGAAAATAAGGGCAACGCAAATAGCATTGCCCTTATTTTCGCCGTAGTCTACGTAAACATTTACGTAGACTACAGCAACTATGGGGGCCGCCATTCGCGTATGCGCTTTTTTTTTTTTAAGTTACCCGTGATAGGCTACGTGACGATTCACGTAGCCTATCACGGCTGACTTTCCAGATCTAGCCGTGATAGGCTACGTGAATCGTCACGTAGCCTATCAGGGGACTTTTTTTTTTTTTACTTTCGTGTTCGCGGCCGGGCGAGGCGGGAAGCCTCCTCCCCAGCCTGAATTTCGGCCGGGCGAGGCGGGAAGCCTCCCCCCCCGGCCTGAACTTCGCGGGGGGAGCTGCGAAGCACCTCCCCCCCACCGCGAACAAGCTTCGACGAAAGGTAAGTGCCTTTCGTCCACCCCTACCCATTACATCCCAACTATGAAACTATGGCTAGTTACTAAGATCAAAACAAGCCAGGCGCTTAAACAAAGGTTTGAAGTTGGTTTAAGATCCTGGTTTCTTCTGAAGCTAACTATTGTTTCCCAGTTTGGATGTAATGGAAAACAATGGTTAATTGCAGATTTCCTAGGTTAACTGGAATGCTCTGAGAAGGAATGAGGGAAGGGGTGGTACAAGGATAGGGACCATGGTGATAAGGCTCATGAATATATTTTTCTTATTAAGTCAAGGTATATATGTCCAAACCAGACCTTTAGATGATGAAATAGCAACTATCCTGCCTTAAAATTTGTATGTATATATTTGGGTGCTGCAAAACTGAGGTAATCTACTGTAAATTAGCAGTGCTGGAATGAAACACCCTGCCACAAAGCAATATTACTGGCAAAATTAAGCAAGAAACAAACCTGAGCCATCAGTAAAATACTTCTACTAGATCATTCTAAGGAAGATATAATGAGACTCAGTCTGTTTCCTGCCTCCCAGCTGAGCAGAGCAGAACAGAGCAAGCTCTGGTCCAGAGACTAGAGAAGCAAGCAAGCTCCCAGAGAGCAAGCGAACAGGGGGAGCAAACAGGAGTTGGCCAGGGGAGTTGTAGTGGTAGAAGAGACAAAGGAGACAAATTTGCAGTCTGGTCTGCCGCCGACCAGTCTGGTCTTTTTTTCTTTTTTTTTACCCAGACGTGATAGACTACGTAAAGACTTACATAGCCTATCACGTCTGGGTAAAAAAAAAATTGCGTACGCAAATGGCGGCAGCTACAGCGGCCGCCATTTGTGTTCCTTATTTTTCACCGTTTTAGTCTACGTAAATATTTACGTAGGCTAAAACGGCAAATCGAAAAGGAACACAAATAGCACCCACTATGCTATTTGCGTTCCCCTTTATTTTCACCATAATAGTCTACGTAAATATTTACGTAGACTAAAACAGCAAAAAATAAGGAACACAAATGGCGGCCGCCGTAGCCGCCGCCATTTGTGTAAGCTGTTTGTTGTCGTTTTTTTACCCAGACGTGATAGGCTACGTTAGTCTTTACGTAGTCTATCACGTCTGGGTAAAAAAAAGAAAAGACCAGACTGCAAATGGCGGCGGCAGCAGCTGGTCGGAAGACCAGCTGCCGCCGAAGCCACCACTGGAGCTGCCGCCGTCCGGAACATCCGCCCCAGGTAAGTCTCATCCCGGGGGGGATCTGCGGGGGGGCTGTGGGGTGGCAGGCCATTCCGCCATGGATTTTGGGGGGCCAAATGCCAGTGCATTCGGCCTCACTGAAATCCGTGGCGGAATTCTCCGCCATCCCTAGGCCTGAGTACTCCCAGCAGCTGAGTGGGAGGAAGCTTCAGTCTGTTTCCTGCCTCCCAGCTGAGCAGAGCAAGCTGCTCCAGCTGGTTCAGGGACTACAGAAGCAAGCAAGCTCCCAGAGAGTGAGTGACGAGAGCGAGTGAACAGGGGGAGCAAACAGGAGTTGGCCAGGGGAGTTGCACTGGTAGAAGAGACAGAGGAGACAGAGGCTAAGAGGTAAGTGGGCTGCAGGAAGCCCTGGGGGCTGCCCTTTATCCTTCTGAGTGGCTGTGAGCTCACCAGGTGCTTCTGAGAGCTCCAACTGAATTGGGGGTGTGTGGCCTGAGTACTCCCAGCAGCTGAGTGGGCAGGAAGCTTCAGTCTGTTTCCCGCCTCCCAGCTGAGCAGAGCAGAGCAAGCTGCTCCAGCTGGTCCAGGGACTACAGAAGCAAGAAAGCTCCCAGAGAGTGAGTGACGAGAGCGAGTGAACAGGGGGAGCAAACAGGAGTTGGCCAGGGGAGTTGCACTGGTAGAAGAGACAAAGGAGACAAAGGAGACAGAGGCTAAGAGGTAAGTGGGCTGCAGGAAGCCCAGGGGGCTGCCCTTTATCCTTCTGAGTGGCTGTGAGTTCACCAGGTGCTTCTGAGAGCTCCCACTGAATTGGAGGGGGGGTGGACTGAGTACTCCCAGCAGCTGAGTGGGAGGAAGCTTCAGTCTGTTTCCCGCCTCCCAGCTGAGCAGAGCAAGCTGCTCCATCTGGTCCAGGGACTACAGAAGCAAGCAAGCTCCCATACAGCGAGCAACCAGAGCGAGCGGACAGGGGGAGCAAACAGGAGTTGGCCAGAGGAGTTCGGCAGGGGAGGTCAAGGTGGAGGCCCCTACCATTTTTTTTCTTTTTTAACTAAGTTTTTTTTTTCATTTATTTGACTTGTAACACACACTTCCACACCAGTGGGACTCTGCTTTTAACCTCTACTGAGTAGAGCCGCAGGCACAGGCTAGTCTAGAACAATCACAAAGCTAGACCCAAAAAGGGAAAAGAGGCTATAGAAGGACAAGACTCTCTAGTGGTGGTGACCTGCAAGGTGTGTGCGATGTTTGTTTTCTTGCCTGAGAACAACATGGCCTACACCTGCAACAAGTGCAAATTGATCACGCTGCTGGAAGAAAAAGTAAGTGGACTGGAGTGGCGACTGTCATCCCTCCAGGGAATAAGAGAACATGAAGAGTTCTTTTTTTTCACCATAATACTAGGGATGTACGAAAGCCACTTACCTTTTCGCAGCTTGGCTTCGCGGTGGGGGGGAGGCACTTCGCTTTCCCCCCCGAAGTTCAGGCAAAGGGAGGGAGGCTTCCCGCCTCGCCCGGCCGAAATTCAGGCCGGGGAGAAGCGCCCCGTCTCCCCGGCTGCGAAACAAAAAGTAAAAAAAAAAAAAAAAAGACCCCGTGATAGGCTACGTAACGATTTACGTAGCCTATCACAGCTAGATTTCCAAAGTCAGCCATGATAGGCTACGTAAATCATCACGTAGCCTATCACGGGTGACTTTGAAAAAAAAAACGCGTACGCAAATGGCGGCGGCCCATGGGCGCCGCCATTTGCGTTCCTTATTTTGGCACGTCTAGTCTACGTAAAGATTTACGTAGACTACGGCGAAAATAAGGGCAACGCAAAGAGCGTGCCCTTATTTTGGCCGTAGTCTACGTAATCTTTACATAGACTAGACGTGCTAAAATAAGGAACGCAAATGGCGGCGCCTATGGGCCGCCGCCATTTGCGTACGCGCTTTTTTTTTTCAAAGTCACCCGTGATAGGCTACGTGACGATTTACGTAGCCTATCACGGCTGTCTTTGGAAATCTAGCCGTGATAGGCTACATAAATCGTTACGTAGCCTATCACGGGTGTGTGTGTGTGTTTTTTACTTTTTTTTTTGCAATGGTGGCGGCAGCAGCTGGTCAGGAGACCGGCCGCCACCCCCGCCCGTGATGAACCGCCGCCGGGACCTGCCGCCGGGAGGGACATTCGCCAAAGGTAAGTCCCGTCCCGGGGGGGTGGGGGGGGCGGAGAATTTCACCGCCGGTTTTGGGGGGCCGAATGCGTTGGCGCTCGGCCCCCTGAAGATTCGTGGAGAAATTCTCCACCATCCCTACATAATACCCTACGTAAATATTTACGTAGGCTAAAATGGTGAAAAATAGGGAACGCAAATGGCGGCCACCGTAGCTGCCGCCATTTGCATACGCTGCTTTGTTTTGTTTTTTGCCTGCCGTGATAGGCTAAGTAAATACTTATGTAGCCTATCATGACAGCCTGGCTGGATGCGGCCGGAACTCCGGCTACGTACGGCCCTGGCCGCCTGCTCCACGGAGCCGCCGCAGAGCAGAGCCAGCCGGGCAGGATTCTGGGGGGAGGACCAGAGCACCTCCCCCCATCGAGGATTCCAGGGGAGGGACGGAGTGCCTCCCCCCACCACCGCAAATCACATCCGCAAAAAGTTAAGTGACTTTCATACATCCCTAGATTTTAGGAAAGCTAATTTTAATAAACTCAGAACAATGATCAGTAAGGTCCCATGGCAAGCGACTCTAACGAGAAAAGGAGTCCAAGATGGGTGGGAGCTTTTAAAAAAGGAAATTCTCAAGGCACAATTACAAACAATTCCAACAAGAAGAAAAGGTGGAAGACAACAGAAGAAGCCAATATGGCTTCACAAAAAGCTTAGAGATGACCTGAAAACAAAAAAGGACACATATAGGAAGTGGAAAGAAGGCCAAGTAACAAAGGAAGATTACAGGCAGGTAGCACAGAATTGCAGGGATGGCATCAGGAAGGCTAAAGCTGAGAATGAGCTGAGGTTAGCGAGGGATGCTAAAAACAACAAAAAGGCTTTCTTCAGCTACATGCATAGTAAAAGACAGAGGAAAGAAATGGTGGTTCAGCTATTAAATAAGGATGGCAAAATGAAAACAGATGACCAAGAAAAGGTAGAGGTGCTCAATTCCTACTTTGGCTCAGTCTTCTCCCAAAAGAGGGTCTATGACCCCCCTGGCAAAGGCGAAGTACAGGCTGAAGGGGCAGGATTGCAGCTTGAGATCGATAGGCATATGGTCAAGGAACACCTCATTACTTTGAATGAGTTCAGATCTCCAGGGCCAGATGAACTGCATCCTAGAGTAATAAAGGAACTGGCAGAAGAACGCTCAGAACCACTGTCTATTCTCTTTGAGAAATCATGAAGGATGGGGGAAGTGCCAGATGACTGGAGGAGGGCTAATGTTGTCCCTATCTTCAAAAAGGGTAAAAAGGAGGAACCTGGGAACTACAGAGCAGTCAGTCTGACATCAATCCCTGGGAAAATTCTGGAGCACATGATTTTATTTATTTATTTATTTATTTATTTCATTTCTATACCACCCAATAGCCGAAAAGGGATATACAAAAGTTCCGCCACGGATCTCGGGGAGGCCGAATGCCAGCACATTCGGCCCCCCGAAATCGGTGGCGGAATGGCCCCCCCGCCCCCCCAGGACGGGACTTACCTTAGGCAGATCCTCCTGGCGGCAGCGGCTCCGGCGGGGGCTCCGGCGGCGGTGTGGCAGCGGCCGGTCTTCTGACCGGCTGCTGCTGCCGCCATTTCCAGGTTAAAAACAAAACAAAACAAAAAAAGTGATAGGGTACGTAAAGATTTATGTAGCCTATCACGGCTAGATTTTAAAAAAACACCGTGATAGGCTACATAAATGTTTACGTAGCCTATCACGGCTGATTAAAACAAACAAACAAAAAAACGTGTATATGCAAATGGCGGCGCCCATGGGCACCGCCATTTGCATTCCTTATTTTGGCACGTCTTAGTCTACGTAAACATTTACGTAGACTAAGACGGCAAAAATAAGGGGAACGCAAATAGGGTAGCGTCTACGCTATTTGCGTACCCCTTATTTTCGCTGTCTTAGTCTACATAAATGTTTGCATAGACTAAGACATGCCAAAATAAGGAATGCAAATGGTGGCGCCCATGGGCACCCCCATTTGCATACGCGCATTTGGTTTTTTTTAATCAGCTGTGATAG
The DNA here is from genome assembly GCF_057233095.1 of Heloderma suspectum. Lineage (NCBI taxonomy): Eukaryota > Metazoa > Chordata > Lepidosauria > Squamata > Helodermatidae > Heloderma > Heloderma suspectum. The sequence goes on from NC_139461.1 coordinate 91,526,888, forward strand.
GCTACGTAAACATTTACGTAGCCTATCACGACTGACTGCAGGGACGCAAATGGCGGCGGCTATGGCCACCGCCATTTGCGTCCCTGCTAGCCAGCGGCCGGAAGTCCGGCCACTGGCAGAGCCAGCCACTAGCTCCGCAGAATCCCTGTGGAGCGGACCCGGCCGGCCAGGATTCCGGTGGGGAGGAATGGAGCGCCTCCCCTCCCCGGCCAGGATTCCGGGGGGAGGGATGGAACGCCTCCCCCCCGGCATCAGCATAATCTGCGGAAAGGTAAGTACCTTTCGTACATCCCTATAGCCAAAGATGTCTGGGCGGTTCACAAAAATTAAAACCAAACAGCACACAATAAAACAATTTAAAATATATAGAACATTAAAACCACAATATAACAAAGAACCACAATAAAACCTAGCAGCATTGCAGGAGTTTAAAATACAAATTTAAAACAGCAAAGTTAAAAATTTAGAAAGCTAAAATGCTAAAATGCCTGGGAAAATAAAAATGTCTTCACCTGGCGCCAAAAGGAATACAATGTAGGTGACAGGCGAACCTCACCAGGGAGCTCATTCCAGAGCCGGAATGCCACAGCAGAAAAATCCCTCCTCCCGAGTAGCCACGCGCCTCACTTCCTTTGGCAGGGGCTCACGGAGAAGGGCCGCTGATGATGATCTTAAGGTCTGGGCAGGCACATATAGGAGGAGGCGATCCTTCAGGTAACCTGGCCCCAAGCCATTAAGGGCTTTAAATGTTAACACCAGCACTTTGAATCGGGCCGGGAAATGGACTGGCAGCCAGTGCAGCTGGAAAAGTACTGGCGTAATATGAGCTCGCTGGCCAGTCCCTGTTAACAATCTTGCTGCCCTATTTTGGACCAGCTGAAGTTTCCGGACTGTTTTCAAAGGCAGCCCCACATATAACGGATTGCAGTAATCCAGACGAGAAGTTATCAGAGCATGGATAACTGTAGCTAGGCTATCTCTGTCCAGAGAAGGGTGTAGTTGGTATACCAGCCTAAGCTCATAAAAAGTGCTCCGTGCCACTGAGTTCACCTGTGCCTCAAGTGACAGTTCTGGATCCAAGAGCACGCCCAAACTACGAACCTGATCCTTTAGGGGGAGTGCAACCCCCTCCAGAACAGGTTGAATATCACCTAGCCAGGCAGACGAACCCCCCACTAACAGTACCTCCATCTTGTCTGGATTGAGTTTCAGTTTATTGGCCCTCATCCAGTCCATTACCGTGCCCAGGCACTGATTCAGAACAGCCACTGTCTCACCTGGTTTTAATGAGAAAGAGAGGTAGAGCTGGGTGTCATCCGCATATTGATGGCACCTCAGCCCACACCTCTGGATAACCTCCCCCAGTGGTTTCATGTAGATGTTAAACAGCATAGGGGATAAAATAGAGCCCTGTGGAACCCCATGTCACAATTGCTATGGCACAGAGCAATAATCCCCCAGTACCACCTTCTGGAATCAGCTATCCAAGTAGGAGTGGAACCACTGTAGTGCAGTGCCTCCAACTCCCAACCCAGACAACCTATCCAGGATACCATGGTCGATGGTATCAAAAGCCGCTGAGAGGTCCAGGAGAATCAACAGGGTCGCACTCCCCCTGTCCCTCTTCCGGCAGAGGTCATCCCACAGGGCGACCAAGGCAGTTTCCGTTCCAAAACCAAAACCAGGCCTGAAGCCCAATTGAAATGGATCTAGATAATCTGTTTCATTCTGATTTCGGATCATCCGTTTCATTCAACAGTGCCTGGAGCTGTCCTACAACCACCCGCTCAAGCACCTTGCCCAGGAAGCTATTTGCTTTATGATATGTAAAGTATTTGCTTTACATATTGCTTTATGATAAAACAATCCATCTGTAAGCACCTTGAAAACAATGCAGTGATTACTCAAAGCCAACATGGATTTGTCAAGAACAAGTCCTGCCAGACGAATCTGATCTCATTTTTTGATCAAGTAACCTCCCTTGTGGACCGTGGGTAGGGATGTATGAAACACTTACCTGATTTCGTCCAGGGACATTCGCAGTGGGGTGGAAGCACTCCGTCCCTCCCCCTGAAATTCTCCCCAGCCGGCTCTGCTCCGCGGCGACTCCGCGGAGCTGCAGTCCGGGGCCTCCCGCAGCCAGACATCCGGCCGCTGGGCTGCACAGGGATGCAAATGGCAGCCACCATAGCCGCCACCATTTGAATCCCTGTCTTTTGCCGTGATAGGCTACATATATATTTACATAGCCTATCACGGCAAAAAAAAAGGGAACGCAAATGGCGGCAGCTATGGTGGCCGCCATTTGCATTCCTGGTTTTTTGCCGTGATAGGCTACGTAAATATTTACGTAGCCTATCACGGCGAAAGACAGGGACACAAATGGTGTAGTGGCCGCCATTTGCACCCCTATCTTTTGGCGTGATAGGCTACGTAAATATTTACATAGCCTATCATGGCAAAAAAAAAAACAGGAATGCAAATGGCAGCGGCTACAGCAGCCAGCATTTGCATTCCCTTTTTTGCCGTGATAGGCTACGAAAATACTTACGTAGCCTATCATGGCCTCTGCACGGACGCAAATGGTATCCCTGCGTTAGCTGTGATAGGCTACTTAAGTATTTACATAGCCTATCACGGCAATAATGAAGAAGCGAATGGCGGCCGCAGATGCAGCCACCATTCGCAAAGTAGCGTGAACAGCACCACATAGGTGCTCCGTTTCGTGTGCCTTTCGCAGGGTGGTGGGTCAGGGGGCTTCGTTCCACCACGGATTTTGGGGGGCTGAATGCACTGGCATTCTACCTCATTGAGATCCATGGTGGAATTCTCCAACATCCCTAACCATGGGAATGCTGTAGACATAATATACCTCGACTTCAGCAAAGCTTTCGACAAAGTGCCCCATGATATCCTGATGAGCAAACTAGCTCAAAGTGGGCTAGATGAAACAATGATCTGGTGGATCCACAGTTGGCTACAGAATGGGACTCAAAGAGCACTTATCAATGGGACCTTCTCTAACTGGGAAGAGGTAACGAGTGGGGTACCGCAGGGCTCAGTCCTGGGCCCAGTGCTCTTCAACATTTTTATGAATGACTTGGAGGAGGAGGTGCAGGGAATGCTGATCAAATTTGCAGATGACACAAAACTGGGCGGGATAGCTAATACTTTGGGAAGAAAGAAACAAAATTCAAAGTGATCTTGATAGACTGGAGCGCTGGGCAGAAAACAACAGAATGACATTTAAAATGGATAAATGCCAAGTTCTGCACCTAGGAAAAAGAAATCAAATCCACAGTTACAAGATGGGGGATACGTGGCTCAACAACACTACAAGCGAGAAAGATCTTGGAACTGTTGTCGATCACAAGCTGAATATGAGCCAATAATGTGATGTGGCTGGAAAAAAGGCAAATGCTCTTTCGGGCTGCATTAATAGAAGCATAGCTTCCAAATCCCTGGAAGTACTAGTTCCCCTCTACTAGGGATGGGGGAGAATTTCTCCCCGAAACTTCGGGGGGGCGAGTGCCAATGCATTCGGCACTCCGAAGGTTGTTCGGGGAGAAATTCTCTGCCCCCCCGCCCCCCCCGGGATGGGACTTACCTTTCACGAATGTCCCTCCCGGCAGCGGGTCCCGGCGGCGGTTAAGCAGGTCTTCGTCAGGGGCGGGGGCGGCAGCCGGTCTTTCGACCGGCTGTCGCCGCCACCATTACAAGAAAAGTTAAAAAAAAAAAAACGCCCCTGTGATAGGCTACGTAACGATTAAAGTAGCCTATCATGGCTAGATCTGCAAAGTCAGCCGTGATAGGCTACGTTAATCGTCACGTAGCCTATCACGGGTGACTTAAAAAAAAAAAAAAAGCACGTACGACTAATGGCGGCCCCCATAGGGATCTGCCATTCGTGTTCCTTATTTGGTCCCTGTAGTATACGTAAAGATTTACGTAGACTACGGCGAAAATAAGGACAACGCAAATAGTGTTGCCCTTATTTTCGCCGTAGTCTATGTAAATCTTTACGTAGACTACAGGGACCAAATAAGGAACGCGAATGGCGGCTCCCTATGGGGGCCTCCATTTGCATACGCGCTTTTTTTTTTTTTCCAAAGTCACCCGTGATAGGCTACGTGACGATTAACGTAGCCTATCACGGCTGACTTTGCAGATCTAGCCATGATAGGCTACGTTAATCGTTACGTAGCCTATCACAGGGGCGTGTGTGTTTTTTTTCTTTTGAAGTTTGCAGCCGGGGAGATGGGGCGCTTCTCCCCGGCCTGAATTTCAGCCGGGCGAGGCGGGGCGCCTCCCCCCGGGCCTGAATTTCGGCCGGGCGAGGCAGGACACCTCCCCCCCATCACCTGAACTTCGGGGGGAGCAGCGAAGCGCCTCCCTCCCACCGCGAAGCAAGCTGCGAGACCAGGTAAGTGACCTGGTGCATCCCTACCCTCTACTCAGCACTGGTTAGGCCTAGGGGTGTATGAACCCCACTTACCTGGCTCTGCCGGGTTCTTCAGGTTGGGGGAGGCGATCCGTTCCTCCCCCCGGAATCCTCGATGAGGGGGGAGGTGATCCTTTCCTCCCTCCTAGAATCCTGCCCGGCCGCCTCTGCTCTGCAGCCAGGCTGCAGAGCCACCAGCCAGGCCAACCCACAGCGGGGCCTCCAGCCGCTGCCTGGCTGGTGCGGACGCAAATAGGGATGTACGAAAGTCACTTACCTTTTCACAGCTTGGCTTTGCGGTGGGGGGGAGGTGCTTCGCTTCTCCCCCCGAAGTTCAGGTGAGGGGGGGGAGGTGTCCCGCCTCGCCCGGCCGAAATTCAGGCCCGGGGGGAGGCGCCCCACCTCGCCCAGCCGAAATTCAGGCTGGGGAGAAGCGTCCCGTCTCCCCGGCTGCGAAACAAAAAGTAAAAAAAAAAAAAAAGACCCCGTGATAGGCTACGTGATGATTTACGTAGCCTATCATGGCTAGATTTCCAAAGTCAGCCATGATAGGCTACGTAAATCGTCACGTAGCCTATCACGGGTGACTTTAGAAAAAAAAAAGCGCATACGCAAATGGCGGCACCCATGGGGCGCCGCCATTTGCATTCCTTATTTTGGCACCTCTAGTCTACATAAAGATTTACGTAGACTATGGCGAAAATAAGGGCAACGCAAATAGCGTTCCCTTATTTTCGTCATAGTCTACGTAAATCTTTACGTAGACTAGACGTGCCAAACTAAGGAACTCAAATGGTGGCGCCCCATGGGTGCCGCCATTTGCATACACGCTTTTTTTTTTTCCAAAGTCAGCCGTGATAGGCTACGTGACGATTTTTGTACCCTATCACGGCTGACTTTGGAAATCTAGCCGTGATAGGCTACGTAAATCGTTACGTAGCCTATCACGGGTGTGGTTGTTTTTTTTTTACTTTAGTTTTTTTTTTTTGCAATGGCGGCGGATGCAGCCGGTCGGGAGACCAGCCACCGCCCCCGCCGGTGACGAACCGCCGCCGCACCGCCACCAGGACCCGCCACCGAGAGGGACATTCGCCGAAGGTAAGTCCCGTCCCGGGGGGGCGGGGGGCCGGCGGAGAATTTCCCAACCAACTTCAGGGGGCCGAATGCGTCGGCACTCGGCCTCCCGAAGATTCGGGGAGAAATTCTCCACCATCCCTAGACGCAAATGGTGTCCTGAGTAGGGGACGCCATTTGCGTCCCTATGGTAGCCTGTGATAGGCTATGTAAATATTTCCGTAGCCTATCACAGCTAAAGCAGGAACGCAAATGGCATCCCCTACTCAGGAAGCCATTTGCATCCACACCAGCCCAGCAGCAGCCAGAGCCGCCACCGCAGCCGGAGCCACAGCCAGGTAGACTCCATTCCGCCACGGATTCTGGGGGGCCAAATTCACTGGAATTCGGCCCCCCTGGGATTCGTGGTGGAATTCTCTAACATCCCTAGACTTAGGCCTCATCTGGAGTACTTTGTCCAGTTCTGGGCACCGTACTTTAAGAAGGATGCAGACAAGCTGGAAAGGGTTCAGAGGAGGGCAACAAACATGATCATGGGACTGGAAACAAAGCCCCATGAAGAGAGACTGAAAGAACTGGGCATGTTTAGCCTTGAGAAGAGAAGACTGAGGGGAGATATGATAGCGCTCCTCAAGTATTTGAAAGACTGTCACAGAGAGGAAGGCCAGGATCTCTTCTTGATCATCCCAGAGTGCAGGACACGGAATAATGGGCTCAAGTTACAGGAAGCCAGATTCCAGCTGAACATCAGGAAAAACATCTTGACTGTGAGAGCAATACGACAATGGAACCAATTACTCAGGGAGGTGGTGGGCTCTCCCACACTGGAGGCGTTCAAGACGAGGCTGGACAGTCATCTGTCAGGGATGCTCTGACTTGGATTCCTGCATTGAGCAGGGGGTTGGACTCGATGTCCTTGTAGGCCCCTTCCAACCCTACTATTCTATGATTCTATGAGACTTTGGAGCAATCCTCTGGCCGCTAGACAGCAGCTAGACAGCCATACGATATCTGGTTTTCCAGGAACCGAACTCCCCTCACTTCCGCACTGCCTCGGAGGCAGCGCGGAACAGCCCCATGCTCTGCGTTCCAGGGCAGGGAAGGTGGAAATCCTGTATGATGCATCCAATGTGTCGTGCAGCAACCTCCTTCCCCGCTCAGTCCTCCCGTGGCTAGCCAGCCGCAATCTGCTGTTTAGCTGAAAATGCAGGGCAGGAGAAGTGCAGAGCGAACCATCCCCTCCATGCTTCTCCTGCCCTGCATTGGATAGGCCATCACCTCCGAGTGCAGAGGCGGAGGCCTATCTGAATAGGATTGCACCCTTAAGGCACAATCCTATGCAAGTTTAGACAGAAGAAAGACCTACAACTCCCAACATTCCCACCCAGCATAGCTGATTGGGGCTTGCTGGGAGTTGTAGGCCTTTTTTCTGTCTAAACTTGCATAGGATTGTACACTTAGTTTTCGATGCCCCAGAGGATGAAGAGGAAAATCATATCTTTTCAGATGTTATAGAAGGATTAAATGAATATGTGTAACAGCCAAACATCATGGCAACAGCAGACTCTTTCTACAACCTACACCTGTTCACTAGAATACATGTACACGTATTCTAATGCATACCCATTCATTGGAGGAGCTTGCTGCCACAATGCCACTCCCCCCTCCTCTGCCCCAATATGTTATTTTAGCCATTCTATAGCATGTGAAAAGGGTGACTGCATGTATGATCCCAATACAATGCAACAGCGGTAGCCTTTAAACATTATGAGGAGTATCCAGTGCTGGCAGTTTGTTATTTTCAAACACATTGCGCTAGCGGAAATGACAGCTAGGGTGATGGGTAGCTAGCGCTTGCTAAAGAAACCTTGGAAACGAGCCTAAGTTAGTGCTTCCAGAACAGGGCAATCACTAATTGTCCTATTCCAGAAGCACTAATTTGGGCTAGTTTCCAGTTGCCCTAGCAAGCACTAGTTACCCATCGCACTACTATTCGATTATGCTGGCACTGATATAGCATTGGGTACTGCCCTGTAGTAGCACTGTGGGAGGCTCTTTTCCATGGGTTTATATACCATAGCACTGCTGTGACACTTAGAGGTACAGTACAGCTAATTACATGGGTCTTTGCCATAAAATCATTGCCCAAATGGGATTGAGGGTGACAATGTCATGGAAAGGGACTATGCGGTCGCCACCACCCACATAGTTGCAGGTCATAGAAAGCGATGTAATATTTAAAAGGACCCTCAGGCATAGGAAAGAAAAATCACAGTAGTGGTAGAACCTTGAAATCAATCCAGTGGACAGCTGTGCTGGCATAGAAGTTTATACAATTTTGTTATGAATCTCAGAATACATCACCTTGTGTTCTGTGTCATCATTAGTTTGCAAGAATATATGATTCTCTTCTTTTGAATAAAATACAAATCATAAGAGTAATTTTTTGTACTGTATATTCCTTTCCTTTGACATTTAGAGTTATGAAGGACTAATAACTTAGCATTACATAGCTGGTAGATTAATCTTTTATGTAGACAGAGTGGGGGCGGGGGAGAAAGACATTCAATTTTTTTTTCTTTTTTCCTGAACTGCTGTAAGAAAAATAATATATCATCTTACATGATACAGAAAACTTACATTTTCTGTGTAAATAAAATGCAGAAAAAATATTCTAAATAAAAATCTAAATGTTAAACTTACTTTTACATGCATTTTCTGACTAATAGATGTCATATCATATGCACATACACACATTATGCATATCATCTTCATATGTGTACTGGACTAGGGTCCAAAGAAATGACCCTAGAAAATAACGTTAAAAGAATCAAATTAAGAATGTTAAACAAAAATCCATAGTCATGTCAATATTGGTATCTACGCTCAGATCTGTGATCAAACTTATGTTATAGACCAGGAACCAAATGCAGATAGTTTGAGTGTGGTAGAAACTAGATAATTTTGCTAGTTTATTTTGTCCATCCCCTTTTATACAGGCGAGTAGACTGCAAAATCAAGCAGATTGCTTTTAAAATAGAATAAGACTAAAGAGAACTGAGAGAAAAATATCGATAAGGTGAATGAGATTTTCATTCTTTGGGGAGGAAAGACTTCATAGCTAGATGGACATCTCAACGAGGCATATGCTGGGGGGTGCGGGGAGCTAATATCTCATTAATGTAGTTCTATACTGCAGATATATTGCTCCCAATGTTAATACATTTCCACACAAAGGTAATATTTTCACAAAGAACTGTCACTTTGTTATCTCTCTCTCTCTCTCTCTCTCTCCTCTCATTTGTGGACAAAATCCACACCTAATAAAATGCCCTATTGTAAAAATAAAAATAAAAATAGAATCCAACAAAAGTACGATGTAAGAGTCTTTCTAAGAACATCTCATTCCTATTTTGTAAAAAGCAATCTGTGAAAATAGGAACATTGAATCATAAAACATTTATACTGCATGAGAAATCTTGATGCCTTACTTTATCTTCTTAACTATAAATCAGTATGGAGCAGTCTGCTACTACATTAACCTCCATCTCATGAGTTAAGAATTTATGGAATATTACTTTTGAGAGGTGAAATATCTTTTTGGTAAATGTAAGTAATGTCTTTGAACATCTAACATAACTGGATATGACTAACTCATAAACTACTCAAATGTAGTTTCTTTTTCACTGAACATTTTATGTGGCTGTAGTGGCACCAGAGAGCACCACAGAAACAAAGGAAAAATCAATCACCAATATGCATCTTACCAAATTAACCACCACCACCCCCCACAACAAAACAAAACACAATGCTATGGTAGATTCAAGATTAGCACACCTTGGGAACCCCCCCCCCAAGCTATATATCAGAAGCCATATAAAAATCTTAGGACTCATGAGCTGACACCCTGTGATACTTATGTGAATATTCTTTGAATTTATTTATTACATTTATATTTCATCCTTTTTCAAATGAGCTCAAGGCAGCATACATGGTTTTCCTTCTTCCCATTTTATTGGCACAACAACCCTGTGAGGTTGGTTAGACTGCGAGCTAGTCACTGGCCCAAAGTTATCCAGCGAGATTCATGGCTAAGTGGAGAATCTGAACCACGGTCTTCCCGGCTTGAGCACAACTTTCTAACTTCCATTCTATACCACACAAGCTCCGTTAACGTGTTCCTATACAGCATTGCAAATATTCATACATATTCTTCTTCCCTTCCTTCTCTCCAGAAGCATTCTTCAAACACATGCATTGTTTTAGATAGTGCAAAATGGCAGTTAGTGGTGTTGACATGGCTGTGCTAAGGCCAGTAGTGTGGTGGAGGCGGAGCTCCTACAGGAAAGTAGCATTGGCACTTCTTTATTAGCAAGGATGCTTACATCATCTGCCACTCACCTCAGAATTCCCTGCTCCTTCTGAACTTAGCTGCAATCTCACAGTAGCTGGGGAAGGGGATGAATTTTTCCAGCAAAAATATATTGTTCCCTGTTGTAATGCACAGTATTTTGGGGTGGCTTGGTCTCAAATGGGCAACTAAAGCCCATTAGCTTTACAAAAATGGGCTTTAGTTGCCAGTGTGGTGTAGTGGCTAGAGTGTTGGACTGGGAGTTGAGAAATCCAGGTTCTATCCCCACTCGGCCATGGAAGCTCACTGGGTGACTTTGGGACAGTCACTGCCTCTCAGCCCAACCTACCTCACAGGGTTGTTGTTGTGAGGATAAAATGGAGAGGAGGAGGATTATGTACACCGCCTCGGGTTCCTTAAAGAGGAAAAAAGGTGGGATATAAATGTTAATAATAACAACAACAACAACATTAACTCTCAAATGGGGAAGCAGGACCCATCACTTATGCAAAGGAGATTTAGAGCTTCCTAGGGGAAGCCCTGAAAGCAGTAAACCGCCATTGCATAAGTAGTGGGGGCTGAGTGTGCAGCAGAATTGGAGGGGCATAAGAGAATCAGAGAGGGTGTAAGCACCCCACTGGATTTTCCCCAAAGCATAATTGTGTATTTTTGCAATAACTGTAGTGAAAATGAAACTTAAAGCTGTTGTCTCAGCTCTGCCTGTAACATTAACTCTCAGATGCCTAGACTGTTTTGGGCAGAGTTCAGTATACCCATATGTCTGCTCCAAAACCAAAACACATAATGTAGGAGATTTGCAGTTAAGCTTTTCCACAGTTTTGTCTTGCTGAATGAGTTGGATGTTCTGATTTCATCAGGTGGGACTGTTTGGGGGGCTAAAACTCTCTGGGGTTCAGTGTTATTAACTTTATGGAGGTTTCTATGGGTTACCAGAATCTTTGAATGGTTGTAGCTGAGAAGTGGTATTATTATTGCCAGTAGGTGACAGTAATTAGGGTTGGATGGATTCACCTTGATTCAGTTTTGCCGGGCGCTCACCGAGCCACTGCTGCCCGTGCTGCTGGAGTACCCAGCAAGTTCCCAGTAAACACTGCAGAGCCACCTATTCTCTTAGCAAGCTGCCATTTTGTGTAAAAATGGCGGCTTGGGGTTTTCCAGATACGTAATGTTACATAAATGGCAGCTGTAAAGGGGAGATTTACACAACATTATAGGTGTCATGCCTGTAATGTTGCATAAATGCCCCCTTTATGGCTGCCATTGCCATAGGATTACATATCTAGAAAACCTCGAGCCCCCATTTTTACACAAAATGGCAGCTTGCTAAGGGGATGGGTGCTTGCAGACCACATGGGTACTTAGCAAGCAGGTCTGGTAACTGGTGGAGGCTTGGAGAACGGGGTCCAGGATGCTGAGTGGGGGTGAGTCCATCAGAGTCACCCCACTTCTCAGACTCCCATGATATCCCTAACAGTAATCAGGCCTTCTTTTTTGACCTTACTTCACTATTAAACTGAAGAAAAAGAAAGAGAAGCATGAGGAGGACAAGGAAGAAGACGAACAGATAAGAGTGGAGACTGTGAAAAACAATAACCAAGTGGAAAAGTAAAAGCGAACTTAGGACAGAGAGGAAGTAAAAGAAATGACAATAGAGCAGTCTGAAGAGCAACAGTGGGAGAGCGTTGGACATTTGGTAGAAACACAATGGATACTAGCTGGAAAGATGGGAGTGAAGGAGGTAGGATAATAGACTGGGCAAAACCAGAATGAGGTTCTAGAAGATGTCCTAGGCATGCCTCAGAGAGGGTGTGGTCAAGTTGTATTCAGACCAGTGTACTTAGTGGAGTGAGGAAGAAGATGTGAAGGAAGGGAAAAGAAGCTGGCAGGGAGAAGGAGAAGGAGGTAGAACAGAAGAAATTGTCCACTTGGAACATCAGTCTCAGGTTGCAGGCTGCAATTATACTTTTGCTTCTGCTCCCTTGATTGTTAGCTCCTCTAACTCCCAACAACCCTTGGGTAAGGCATAATTCAAATCAGAACCATTACACTTCGGGAGAGGAGGATTTAAGCTCTCCCTCCTGTTTTCATCCCATAATTACACACACACACACACACACACACACACGGGTGGGGGTGGGGTTTAAAAATGTAAAAACATCTCCATTGATTCCAATGAAGGTGTTCTTTCTTTTTTTAACACCCCCCCACACACACACACAGGAGGGGTATTTCAGGATGAAAATGTGGGGGGAGTTTAAATCCCCTCCCAGAGTGCCACAGCCCCAATCCAAATCAGGGCTGCACACACTTACCCTGAAGTAAATAAGCCATAGCTCTGCTATGCATAAATTGAAGAACATTTAGTTTGGCCTTCACTGCATAATATTTCTAGACTGTCTCAAGAAAGGCAAAAAATCACTGGAGTGTTGTTAACTGCAAGTGTAATACGAAACGGTGTTTTGGGTCATGGAGATAATGGAGGAAAATTGGGGTGAAGTTCCTGGAAGAGCTCACAAGAGCAAAAATGACAGAAGATCACCTGTCTTTACCCCCAATATCCTAATAACATTTTCTGGGTGGGGGGAAGTGATTTACACAGGAGAAATGGCAAAAAAGGAAAGGTTTAAACACTCCCCATCAGAGCACAATGTCCCCAATCTTCATAGAATAGAGCTGCAAATTCACAAAATCAAAGGAAGACCTTCACCCATGGATGGATGAGGAATTAATTTCAGTTCATTTCTGATCAAGATTTACCCAGTTTGCACCTTCTGGACCAAATATGGACTTGGACTCAATCTGTGGTCAAAGCCTGTAGTACATTTCTCAGCTTGCAGTGTGATTCACAGACCAAAAAATTGTGTTCAACGGCATGGGTACATTTGAAAAATGTACAATGTACTTTTGAAAAATGTGCACAAATACTCTTTAATCATTGGAGAAGAACATGTGCATTTCAAAGGTCACACAACTGATGCATATATTTTGAAAAATATGCCTGAAGTGAAAATATGCGTGGGAAAAGAAAATAACAAAGCTCGCAATCAGACTCAAATTGGAACGAGCTTCAAGATAGAATTTGGAGAACTTTGGCAAGCTCAGGTTTTGGTGATTCGTGTATCCCTACCTCACCACAGTTAACCCACATCACATCTGATATGGTACTCAATATAATCTATTTTGCAGGCTTATTGGGAGGATAATTAAGACTGGTAAAGTAATTGTGAGGCTGAAATTGTGACATAGAAATTATGAGAAAGAATATTTCTTTGTTACTTGAAATGTTTCTGAGTCTTTCTTAAGACAGAAAGCACAATATCAGTGCAATATTCCTTTCTCTGGCATCCTAAAAGGAGGTAGACTAAACTATCCAATTTGCAACCAGAACAACAGCATGTGGTTCTGATCACCTGTTCTAACCAGAATTTGGTTCTGATCACCTGTGCACTCTGCCCCAAATTCTCATGTGGTTCTGATCACCTGTGCAATCTGCCCCAAATTCTCAGAAGTCTTATTAGAGCAATTCCATCCTGTCTCTCCCATAAGCAATTACCTATTTCACTGTGGGTGACTAGGCATTTGCAAAAGTGGGAAATGCTTAAAGCAGGTGTGGGCAACTTGTGGCTTTCCAGATGTTTTGCCTATAACTCCCATCATGCCTCACTATTGGCTATGCTAGCTAAGGCTTATGGGAGTTGTGGGCCAAAACATCTGGAAGGCCACAAGTTGCCCCCACCTGGCTCATAGTAGCAATAATGAACTAGAAATAGTTCTGAAAATAAGTTAAAAGTGGAATTTTATATTATTTGATTTGGGGAAAATCATAGGGAAATACATGGCATACTTGGTATAATTGGGCCAACCTTCCTTTCTGGACCTTCCAAAGACTGCTAAGACAATGAAAGCATGTTTATTACCACCCTGGCCTTTGCATAGAACCCACAGTACTGAATCCTATAATTATGAATAGCAATATAAGTAACAGAATCTCTGCTTACAGGAATCTGGCATTTCTATAGCTTAACTGAGTTGGCAAAAGGAGAAAGAGGATTTTGCAGGTGTCCAGGCCAGATATTCTCATTATCTGTTTCTCTCTAATTGCTTGATGAAAATGAAATTGTATATCAATTATAAATGTTATGGAGAATATGTTTAATCAGATGCAATCAAAACCAATTGTATGCTGAAAAAAGTATAATGTGCACAGATATCTGAGCCAACATCATTATAGATCATTTAAAGAATATGTGTCCACATAAAGCAGGTAATGTATAATTTAGCAACAAACTTTAATTGCTTAGCTACAGGAGTCATCTACACATCTACAAATCGCTAATTACATACCTGAGCCCTAACATGTAGCTCTTGCTGTATAACAGATTCCCAAACAACAGTTGTGTTATGGGACAGCCCTGTAAGCCCATATGATGCTCTCTAAACCCTACTCATTGGCTATAATTTGTGTCGCAAACACTGGGTCAAGAATATGGCATAAGGCGATATCTGCAACAGCATCCTTATATACGTCTGATATGACTAGGGGAACCAAGGATGCACGAGCTCGCTGAGATTCTCTCAAATCTTGGTTTGCCTCACTCCCGTTTCCATTTGTGACCTGTTTTTCTTTATGTTTGAATGGGAAAAGTGCACATTTTGAACTGGAAAAGTGTGCATTTCTGTGTAGGAATGTATGAACTGTGTAAAATCTGCTCCGTCTGTGATTCACAGATTGTCAGGCATCTTTTATTCTGTTGTCTGCTCACGGACAGATGTGATTTTTTTCGTCATGTGGAAAAATACACAAATAATTATGTAAGAGGTTTCATAACAATTTACATAATTTACCTTAGTACATAACATTTAGTGCATTGTCCCCCATCCCATTCAACTTTTCCTTAGAAGAAATGTGCATATTTTTCTATGAATAAATACGTGTAAATTTCAGGAAAGTAAAAAAAAAAAAAATCCAAAAGTCCATGGACTCCATGTGGCCTGAGGGAGTCACAGATTCTGCAGGTTGGATTCTTAGAAATCCAAGCTCATTTTAGTCCATCTCAAATTTCTCCAACATCCCTATTTCTGTGTACATTTTTCAAAGTGCACACTTCCCCCCCTCCATTGACTAAAGCATGAAAATGTGTATTTTTTAAAAAATGTGCATTTGAAGGTACACATTCTTTAAAAAAACGTATTTTTCAAATGCAATTGCAAGCTTGGGAGTGTGTGAGCTTTCTTCAAAAAATGCATTTGCGGTTGTGAACAGGGCAAGATCTGATGATTTGCAAACTGAAATGAAATTCTTGTACATCCCTAGATATGACAGTGTCTTTAGTCCTGTTCAGGCATTCTAAACCTGAACAGGGTAAACATGTGAGGAGAGGGAATGCTCCAGCCCTGTTCTCCCTCGCTGAGCTTCATTAGCCTGTACTCATGGAGGAAGACAGCCTGAAGCCTCTTATATAGGGTTTCTCTGTACGATCCAGAATGCTGGATAATCAGTATTGTGGATCACATGGAGATCCCCTACAGCTAGAGGAGGCTTTCCACTTCAGAGTGACACCCTCTACAAGTAGAGGGCAATGAGACGTGATGAGGGAGAGGGGCAGGGCTGCTCCCTCTCCTCACATGTTTACCCTATTCAGGTTTACAATGCCTGAATAGGGCTTATGTGGATTTCCTGTGCTGTTGGTATAACACTTTTGGCTAGAAGAAACAACATCACAACTGTTTCCCGTTGATAACCACAGTATGGTACCCTGTTTAATTGAGCCTATCCCAGCAGCAGCAGCAGCAGCAGCAGCAGAAAGAGAATGGCAGAAATATTGTGCTGTAGCATCATTCAGAGTCTGCCCAAAGAAAACATCCCTGGGTATGTGCCAGAGACAGCCACAAAACTTCACACAGAGAATCATCAAACCCCAAGGGCAACCTAAACTTACTTACTTGGGGAATGTGTCTTCCAGATCTGGAGCCATTAGTAATTCAATCTATCCTAAAACTTCATGATGAGAGAAGATACCTCCAGCCCTCCTACACTTGGAGCACTTCTTAGGTCTGAATTCTATTGGTTAAGTGAATAAATTCACTTAATCTGGAAATTTGGAGAACAAGTATTAGATAGCAAAATCTTCAGGAGTGAGTCAATCTGCCTCCTTTTCTTCTTCTCTCTAACTTTGCAGCACTCATGGCTTCATTTTAAGGCAGACAAAGAGAGCAGTGCTGAAAATCCACGCTGGCTGCTTGGAACTCAAGCTTGCCTTGGATATGGAATACTCCTGGGTTGAAATGTAAATGGCAGCAGCCACAATCACACCCTACCCTAGGCATTGTGCAGCAACAGCATTCTCACAGGGGTGGCTGGCTGGAACTGCTTGCCTTTGGCTCTGAGAAGGCAGATTAAAGAAAAGTAATTTGCAGAATCCTGTTCCTCATTTTATATTCCAAGGTATGTATAAAGCAGAAGTTAGTGGCCATAGCTGACTAGTAAGCAAGGTGTTTTACCAAAACCTTGCACTGCTTGTCTTTAAAAGAGTCAAAAAGTAGCTTACAAAAGAATTAAGGTAATTCTATTTGAACATGCACCAGTTAGGCCTTGGGTTTATGACCATACCCAGTTCTGAGCAGCATTGTCAAAATTATTTGTGATGTTTCTATGTTTGAAGAGACATCAAGCACAGATGCAATTTAATAGGGTCCCCATCCCCCTTGAAAAGACTCCATGAATTAGTTAGCCCAAGAACATTTCCATGTATCCTCATTTCATCTCAAAATACAGATGGATTGTCGTACTGGAGTTTTTGGAAGCATATTTCGCCTCTCCCTTTTACAGAAATCAGCAGGATTCTACCAAGAACATCAGGTTTCACAACTAAGGCCTGATATAAATGAAGCCCCATGATATGAGTTGCTTATATATGCAGCAAAAATTCAAAGAAAGGGTGCTCCACTATTGCTGTTAGTCAGGCTTCACTTTCCCATGTCTAAAGATCTGATTTGCATTCCATCCACACTGAGGAGAAATGGATTTGGTGGTCTCAGCTCATATCTAGTGGACATTGGTTTACATCAATCTTACTCAAGTGAAACCTACAAGTCCTAAATTAAATGAGTTTTTTTTTATCTCGGTTCAGTCTCCAGTGAACAGCAGTTCTTATCAGAAAAGCACTACACATAAATCATCATAATTCATTGGTAAAAGGCCGGCTAGACTGAAAGAGAAAAGCACTAATTCAATATGGGGACTTGGTGAATTTCTTCTTTTTCCTTAAGCAAAAAATATAGGAAAAGGTGTCCAACTTAACACAATGAAAGTGTTTGCATTATGGTCACACACACATGATCATTTTAAAGATAAATAAATCAAAATGTGTCAAAGCGATGTGTCCTGAATGTCACATATACAGTCACAGTCATAAATTTATGTCTATTCTTATTTTAATGTTCAGTTTCATCTGCCAAATACAGCAGGCACTGCTCCTTAAAACTCTATACTCTCAACACTCCTCTGAGGGCCAAACTCAATGAGAGGTTGGCAGCCATGTTGTTCACATGTCTTCACCATTCACCTATAAAGCAGGAGTGAAGTTTAACGTCAAAAGGGCATGCGGTTGAGGGGAGAAGCCTCCCCATGGTACGCTGTTGCAGAACCCAGAGTCAGAGAGACCACGGAGTGAAGGAAAAAGAGATTCTTTATTTAACGCGCGGGCTTAAGGCTGGAATCATTTCCAAAGAGCCAGAAGCCCCGAAATACATCAGCACATTGGTTTTATAGACATTGTGACACATATGAAACGGCTCCTCCTCCCCCTCCCGCGTGGGGTTGCAATCCTCAACATTTCTTCTCTTAACACTATTGTTTATAATACAAGAACTGGGTTATAGGGTAGCCATGATAAGGCGAGAACAGAAGAGAACAGCAGAGAACAAGATATACAATTGTATGACCTTTGACAAGATAAGGAATTCCTGTGTCTCGACAGCTTACAACAATATATTCAAGGGAGAAAGAGCTCAGCAAGAACATGAAGCATGAGACTGCATGAGGCTACTTAGTCTGACCCCCGATATGGCTGCTACATTCCCCCCTTAAATGCATAATTTCATTACAATTATAGCATTTTTGATAACCATACAAAGCTTTTTGTGACATACATATTACTTAGCCTTTTGTTGGGCTATTAGAGCGTAGAGGGCAGCAGTTTTACTAGCTGAGACATAAAACAAATTGGTTAAACAGCGCATAAGACAAGGAACGCAGAGACATAACAGTATCTTTATGAACAATACTGGTAGAATTAGGATGAACAATGCTTTAAGCCAGCTAAGATCTGGAAGCCAAGGGGTTAACTAATTGAGCTAATTGTTTTGTCTTATTGTTTTGTTAGCTACTATATTGTGCAGCTTGTTGATCTGTTCATTTACAGCATTGCCATTATCAGTTAAGTTAAAACAACAGAGCTTTTGGTGTGTCTCACAACTTAAATGATGAAGAAGGAAGAGGTAATCTATACCAGCTCTATTTTTTAGAACTGCACCTCTTAGATCACGCAACTCTTTATTTAACAATGACAATGCTCGTGAGGTGGCATTTATGCTTTTGGCTAAGCTGCAAGCTAACCGGTTGATTTCCAGACCATCAGCCAAGGCTAAACCTGGAACCTTAACCAGTGACATTGCTAAGGCCAAACTCTTAACATGGTATCTTTTGAATTTTCTCAGGATGTCTACAGACAGGTATTAGGCAAGAGCTAATAAGCCTGTTTGCAGGTATACCCCTTGGCAAACAAAAATGTTTTACTTTCGTGATGTTAGCCAGGTGAAGCCAGTAATTATCAGCAAATCACTGGGACAAACTTTTCCTTTCAGGGGCTGGCCCCCCTTTTTGCACCTTATTAAGGAAACACAATGCAACACTACTAACACTACAACACGCATGTTTGATCTTCTTTGGGATCTGACCGTACGCCGGGCAGCTATTCACCTGGCAAGCTGCAGTAAGGTCTAGTCCCCTTCTTCAGTTCTCCAGTTGCAGGTCTGACCGTACGCAGGGGGACAGTCTCCCGGTGTGTCTACAGTAAGGTCTAGCCTGAGTCTTCTTACTGCTTTTTCAGAATGATTTTTAAAGGATTTTCAGGATTTCTGTTTACAGTCTACTCTCCCCCTCTTGCTCTCTTGACTCGTGTCTAATGTATTCAGGGTTTAACTCTAGCTGCTTTCATAGCTGCGGGGGTGGAAAGTATGACAGTTTTCAGTTTTTTCCATCTGGGAGTCAAAGGGTTATTTTTGCCTCTTTAACTCATACTTTAACTCTTGGTTGGAAAGGATGAACTTCTGTGATGGGAATGGCTTATTTTTCTAAGACAAAGCGATGCTGGGCTTGAAGAACTTTGCTCAGTGTTTGGACTTCTTGTTTAAGGCTAACGTTTGCTTGCTCTTGATGCCACTTCAGTGTCAATTATGAAGTCAATGTCACGGCCCCTCTCAGTCAATGTCACGGCCCCTCTCAAGCTGTCTCCCTCTTCGCCCATTCTGGCCCCTTTGGTTTTCTCCTTTGTGTATTTGATTTATTTTATTTGGGCATTCATGCCGCTAATGTCTATCTTGTCCACACTGGGCACACTGGTTCTTTTTTAAGAATCTTCTGCCTCTGCCGGGTCTTCTTCTTTTCTTCTTTCATCCATGTCTACTTGGGCCTCTGGGTTGAGGGAGGTATACTGGCGATAGGCATTTGAAAGACGCTCCAAGTACGCTCTGGGGCCTCGGTGGCACCTTGCAGCACTTTAGACACTTTGGTCATATTAACTGACTTTTTCATACCTGCTTTCATGGCTTTTAACAGCAGGGTTTGATACTGGGTGAGGCGCTCTAGCCCCACTTGTGTTTTGGGATTCCAGCGAGGGGGGGATTTACTTACAAGGAGACTTTATTGGGTAACTTACAGCACACAGGCGTACTTAATGGTTGGATCAGACAGCTTCTCTGAACCACGAGCTATTGGGCTAAATGGGTTTTTATACCATACATGTTACCCATGAGGCAGCACAACACTAGCAAGCATTTTCAGCATAGGCTAGAAGTGTTTCCCCTTCATGGATCACTGCCTTGTTGTGGCGAAGGGGCTTGCGTAACTCAGTGAAGCCATAAGCTATGCCGTGCAGGGCCACCCAAGACGGACAGGTCATGGCAGAGAGTTCTGACAAAATGTGGTCCACTGGAGAAGGAAATGGCAACCCACTCCAGTATTCTTGCCAAGAAAACCCCATGGAACGTATCACAAGGCTAAAAGGGATGACGCCGGAAGATGAGCCCCTCAGGTCGGAAGGTGTCCAATATGCTACTGGGGAAGAGCAGAGGGTATTTCCAAGTAGCGCCAGAAAGAGTGAAGCGGCTGGGCCAAACCCGAAAGGACACTCAGCTGTGGATGTGTCTGGCGGTGAAAAGAAAATCCGATGCTGTAAAGAACAATATTGTTTAGGAACCTGGAATGTCAGATCAATGAATCAAGGTAAGCTGGAGGTGGTCAAACATGAGATGGCAAGATTGAACATCGACATCTTGGGAATCAGCGAACTAAAATGGACAGGCATGGGCGAATTTAATTCAGGTGACCATCATATCTACTATTGTGGGCAAGAATCCCTTAGAAGAAATGGAGTAGCACTCATAGTCAAGAAAAGGGTGGGAAAAGCAGTACTGGGGTACAATCTTAAAAATGATAGAATGATCTCAGTACGAATCCAAGGCAAACCATTCAACATCACAGTAATTCAAGTCTATGCCCCAACCACTGAGGCCGAAGAAGCTGAGGTTGATCGGTTCTATGAAGACCTACAACACCTTCTAGAACTAACACCAAAAAAAGATGTCCTCTTCATCATAGGGGATTGGAATGCTAAAGTAGGAAGTCAAGAAATCACTGGGATAACAGGCAGGCATGGCCTTGGTGTACAAAATGAAGCAGGACAAAAGCTAATAGAGTTTTGCCAAGAGAACATGCTGATCATAGCAAACACTCTTTTCCAACAGCACAAGAGGCGACTCGACACATGGACGTCACCAGATGGTCAATATCGAAATCAGATTGATTATGTCCTTTGCAGCCAAAGATGGAGAAGCTCCATACAGTCAGTAAAAACAAGACCTGGAGCTGACTGTGGCTCAGATCATGAGCTGCTTCTTGCAAAATTTCGGCTTAAATTGAAGAACGTCGGGAAAACCACTAAACCTTTCAGGTATGACCTAAATCATATCCCTGATGAATATACAGTGGAGGTGAGGAATAGATTTCAGGGATTAGACCTGATAGACAGAGTGCCTGAGGAACTATGGACGGAGGTCCGTAACATTGTTCAGGAGGCAGCAACGAAATCCATCCCAAAGAAAAAGAAATGCAAGAAAGCAAAGTGGCTGTCTGATGAGGCTTTACAAGTAGCTCACGAAAGAAGGGAAGCGAAAAGCAAGGGAGAAAGGGGAAGATATACCCAACTGAATGCAGAGTTCCAGAGAATAGCAAGGAGAGACAAGAAGGCCTTCTTAAATGAACAATGCAAAGAAATCGAGGAAAACAACAGAATGGGAAAGACTAGAGATCTCTTCAAGAAAATTGGAGATCTCAAGGGAACGTTTTGTGCAAAGACGGGCATGATAAAGGACAAAGAAGGCAGGGACCTAACAGAAGCAGATGAGATTAAGAAGAGGTGGCAAGAATACACAGAAGAACTATACAGGAAAGATCTGAATGTCCCTGATAGCCATGATAGTGCGGTCACTGAACTTGAGCCGGACATCCTCGAGAGTGAAGTCAAGTGGGCCTTAGGAAGCATTACTAACAACAAAGCTAGCGGAGATGACAGTATTCCAGCCGAGCTATTTAAAATCCTAAAAGATGATGCTGTTAAAGTGCTGCATTCAATATGCCAACAAATCTGGAACACTCAACAATGGCCGCAAGACTGGAAAAGGTCAGTTTACATTCCAATTCCAAAGAAGGGCAACGCCAAAGAGTGTTCAAACTACCGCACCATTGCGCTCATTTCACATGCCAGCAAGGTGATGCTCAAAATCCTACAAGCTAGGCTTCAGCAGTATGCGAACCGAGAACTACCGGAAGTACAAGCTGGGTTTCGAAGAGGCAGAGGAACTAGAGATCAAATCGCCAACATTCGCTGCATCATGGAGAAAGCAAGAGAATTCCAGAAAAACGTCTATTTCTGCTTCATTGACTACGCTAAAGCCTTTGATTGTGTGGATCACAACAAACTGTGGCAAATTCTGAAAGTGATGGGAGTACCAGACCACCTTACCTGTCTCCTGAGAAACCTGTACGAGGGTCAAGAAGCAACAGTAAGAACCAGACATGGAACAACCGATTGGTTCAAAATTGGGAAAGGAGTACGACAAGGCTGCATATTGTCACCCTGCTTATTTAACTTATATGCAGAGTACATCATGAGAAATGCTGGGTTGGATGAATCAGAGGTCGGAATTAAGATTGCCGGGAGAATTATCAACAACCTCCGATATGCAGACGATACCACCCTAATGGCAGAAAGCGAAGAGGATCTCAAGAGCCTCTTGTTGAGGGTGAAAGAGGAGAGTGCAAAAGCTGGTTTGAAACTCAACATTAAAAAAACTAAGATCATGGCATCTGGCCCCATCACTTCCTGGCATATAGAAGGGGAAGAAATGGAAGCAGTGACAGATTTTACTTTCTTGGGCTCCAAGATCACCGCAGACGGTGACTGTAGCCATGAAATTAAAAGACGCTTGCTCCTTGGGAGGAAAGCTATGGCCAACCTAGACAGCATAGTAAGAAGCAGAGACATCACCTTGCCGACAAAGGTCCGTCTAATCAAAGCTATGGTTTTCCCAGTAGTAATGTATGGCTGTGAGAGCTGGACTATAAGGAAGGCTGAGCGCCGAAGAATTGATGCTTTCGAACTGTGGTGCTGGAGAAGACTCTTACGAGTCCCCTGGACTGCAAGGAGGTCAAATCAGTCCATCCTAAAGGAAATCAACCCTGAGTGCTCATTGGAAGGACAGATAATGAAGCTGAAGCTCCAATATTTTGGCCACCTAATGCGAAGAGAAAACTCCCTGGAAAAGACCCTGATGCTGGGAAAGACTGAAGGCAAAAGGAGAAGGGGACGGCAGAGGATGAGATGGCTAGATAGCATCACGGATGCAATGAATATGAACTTGAGCACACTCCGGGAGAGAGCGCAGGACAGGAAGGCCTGGCGTGCTATGGTCCATGGGGTCACGAAGAGTCGGACACGACTGAACGACTGAACAACAACAACAACAAAGAAGTGTTTGGTTCTCAGGCACAGCTTCCTGTAAACAACTTCGCTTCCCAAAGTGCTTGATAACACTTTTTATTTATTAGTATGGGAAGACAAATTTTTTCTCTTTCTTTTGCTTTCTTTTTCTTTGCTGATCTGCCTGTATTGCAGATCATGTTTCAAACTTTTTATATAAAACTTTCTGCTCCATGCACCAGCCTTGTCTCTTTATTTGTTTTTTTTTTTTAAGTTAAACTCACTTACTTAAACCTTTCTGCCTTACACTAGTCCTAATGACACACATTTGGGATAGGCTCTTCTTCTCTTTCTAGTTACATTTTCTTCATCTTAAAGAACTATTACATTATTGTGGCTACTTTACCCCAGGTAATAAGCTCCAGGCACAATTAGCTGCTTTTAATTTACCCTGGGGGCAACTATAGCCACGCTTCTTTTTTACAAATGTTTTTTCTTTGCCTCTTGCCTTCTTTTTTTTCTCTCTCTTCTCTATCTGTCTGCTACTTTCTCTATTCCTTCTTTTTTTTACTTGCTTTTGTCTTTTCTCTACTTGACTTTGTCTTTTCTCCTTGTCATCCATTGGGAACCACACTTAGTATCATTTGGAGTTGCAACTAACACTAATCTGCAAATATCACATATACTTCATGATATCTAAGAAATCATAAAATATACACAACAAACTTTTTCTGCAATTTAACACAATGAATGGAAAACACCTTTTGCATGGTAAGGCATGATGGAGCAGATCCAGCAATCATACTGCTCTTCTGGCTGAAAGCTCAGGGCTCATTAAAATCAAGGGACGGGCATACCCACACACGCAAAGAGTTCTAAGTCACCATTTTTGCATCGGCAACTCTATGCTGCATGAGTTTTAGGAGAAGGAAATCTAAAAGTCACAGATCAAACTCAGCCTCCTGTACACTGAGCTGACTACAAACACAGACACACGGTCCACAGCGATGAGAGTTCAAGTTTATCAAAAGCTTCATAGCACTGTCCATGGCAAGTCTTTGACAATTTAAAATTTTAGTTCACGTGCAGAGTGTCTCTAAAAAGCCCAGACATTGATGGAAGCAAACAGAGACGGCTCTGGGCAATGAAGATGTGATGTTTCCAGCAAAGGCTCTCTACTTTTGCATCAGTTTAAAAAGGGAAAGTGTGGCCCTACACCCCTTCTGACAGACAAGGGCCTTTAACTTTTTAGCAAGGCCTCTGTCTAAACAGAGCGGCACAGCTCAGCTCTCTAGCCGTGATGCTTTAACCTGGGCAACTCTTCTGTAAATTTTATTCTACTTCTGTCAGGTTCTCACAGACATTTTAAAAACTTAGTCTTTTTTTTCTCTCTTCTAACCTGGTACACGAAAGCACTGAAACACTGAGTGCTGAAACTCAGGACGCTGGGGGGTGATGGGCATCGCCTTATACTTGCATTTTTCAAGCAGCCATTAATCTTCGGGGAGGCGGGGGGGTGATTTGCAGGACTTCAAAGGCAAGCTTCTCAGTTTGTTTGTATTTGTAAATCCCAAGCTTAAAACAGGACACGATGAGGTACAGGGCAGCCAAATTCTTGCTTTGGCACGGGCAACAAATAACTCGGGTCAGCTTTCTTCGCTGGGGTCTCAAACAGGAAAACAGTCTTAATTTAAAGTTGTAACATCACTGACAGCGTCAGCCAGCCAGCTACACAGATCTCATTGTTTTTTAAGATAGTTGCTCCAATATTTTCTTTTCTTCTCAATCAGGTTGGGTCTCCCAGCTTACACAGTTTATTGCAGCTTCCAGGAGCATGGCAGTAGCGTGATTTTGGCTTGGCTAGGAACATGCTGTCTGGTTTCTTGGTCTCTTTAGCACACACACTTAGGCAGTGTAACACTGGACACTCGAATCAGTGAGATTTCTTCATTGCAGGGAATCCCACGGCAAAAGCTTAATGGTTACGCTCTTCAGAAATCATATAGCCGATGGTCAGTAGCTACAGGCTCTATGCAATTCTAACACAGTTCAAAGCTAAACACGGTTACCTTGACAGAGATCTTCAACGTGGTCTTTCCGCTTCATTCTGCTTTGGGACAGTCTTATGGCACACTTTTCACTCGGAGAGGGGTCTAGCTTGTGCTCTGGGGGCTGATTCTTCACCTTTATTTTCTATTTTGCCTTCATCTTCTGGGTCTTCATTTTCAGTTTCCATTTCTTAGGGATTTTATCTCAATTAGGCGAGGTGATGATGTTGCACAACTCAGAACGTTGTGGGCAATTTTCCTGCCCCCCCTCTCTTGGCGCGCTAGGCTAACAGCTACTTTTTCGGCCTTACACTCTCACGCTCCCACGCTTTGTTAAAAGCCAGACTGTCCTGCAACATTTTTCTAATAAACAGCCTCAGATCTTGTTTTTTTTTTCCTCTCAGCTCGACCTTGAGCTTTTTGCTGTTTTCTCTCTCTATTCTGAATCTTTTTTAAAAAACCTTTTTCCTTCTTTGTTTGACATACATCTCAAGGGGGTGCAAGGTTTGCTTCCCCCACCACCCATAGCCTCCCTCTTAAATTGAAGACAGACACAATTAGGGAATGGGAATTGGTCAGTGAGTAAGGGGTCTCACTGGCCGACACAAGAGGATTTTTCACACCACGCACTTTGCTACTGGCCTGGGCACCCGGACGGTCAACAGTATGCTTCAGAAACCGCAGTAGCCACTCACACAATCATCAATCTCTCCACTACATCCATATGTCCCTGCCACCCACTTTTCCCACTTTTTACCAGAGCGGAAAACGGCTTCCCCAGCTTCCTCAGCTTCCTACTGAGTACTGGCGTGCTGGGTACTGGCGCCCACTCGGGGGTGTGATCAGGCCCCCCTTCTACCCGCAAGGAGTAGGTTCTTTTGTATACGTATACCACCAACACTGACCTTCTTCATAAGGCAGGGCCCTCTTTTTTTCTGCCCAGTGGCCTTTCTCCCTAAAGGCGGGGCCCTCTTTTTCCCATATACTTGCCTTTCTCCTGAAGGCTTCCAATGTGGGTTTCAACTCAATTGCAGCTGCGATATAGGCAGGGCTCAAGTTCCTTCCTCCGCTTCCCAAGGTTCTCTTGCTGCTCGCTGCCGTTTGGGCGATCCCGGTGCAGGCTTTCTCCCATTCACTCGACAAAAAGGTCGGTGGCGCCAAGAAAGGGAGGCATGCGCCGAGCTCGTCTTCCCGGTGCGGCGATCAAGAGCAGGCAACTGCCACCTGTCTGGCTCAGAGCCTGCCACATCCGAGTCACGGCACCATTTATGTTGCAGAACCCAGAGTCAGAGAGACCACGGAGTGAAGGAAAAAGAGATTCTTTATTTAACGCGCGGGCTTAAGGCTGGAATCGTTTCCAAAGAGCCAGAAGCCCCGAAATACATCAGCACATTGGTTTTATAGACATTGTGACACATATGAAACGGCTCCTCCTCCCCCTCCCGCATGGGGTTGCAATCCTCAACATTTCTTCTCTTAGCACTATTGTTTATAATACAAGAACTGGGTTATAGGGTAGCCATGATAAGGCGAGAACAGAAGAGAACAGCAGAGAACAAGATATACAATTGTATGACCTTTGACAAGATAAGGAATTCCTGTGTCTCGTCAGCTTACAACAATATATTCAAGGGAGAAAGAGCTCAGCAAGAACATGAAGCATGAGACTGCATGAGGCTACTTAGTCTGACCCCCGATATGACTGCTACAACGCCAGAACTCCTTCTTTTCCACAGCCAGAGCATTAATGTTTTTCACTTTGGGCCGATCTACATTGCGCCCACCATTGCAATGAATTCGGTGTCCTGTTGGATTAAACGCTCTTGCATTAAAACGTGATTATTCACACTCACCCATTTTCCCTGTTGCAGTGCTTCATCGAATGTGCGAGGTTGGTTCACACTCGAGCCCTGTGCTGTTTTCCTGCGCGTGCTTGTCTGATCTCTGATGCTAAGCAGGGTTGGCCCTGGTCAGTAGTTGGATGGGCGACCACCTGGGAATCAGGCTTCCTGCATTAAGCAGGGGGTTGTTCTATCCCTTCAAAGGAGACTAAGTTTTACCCCCTCATATCCCCCGCTCTGGATTTTTTTAAAAAAATTAAGGCATTATCCTCGCAGAATTGGGGCTTCTCCGCAATGTTTTTTTTCCCTAATTCAGGCATGATCTTTGAAGATTCAAAGTTGTGGAGGAGATAGGAGGGGGTAAAACTTAATCTCATTTGAAGGGATACAACAACCCCCTGCTCAGGGCAGGAAGCCTGATTCCCAGGTGGTCTCCCATCCAAGTACTGACCGGGGCCGACCCTGCTTAGCTTCCAAGATCAGACAAGCGTGCGCACATCCAGCCCTTTGCTTGTTGCTGAGGAAACAGGGGCTGCTGAGGAAGCTATGCGATCAGTAGCCAGAAGAAGACATGGGACCGTCGAGAGCTGTGACTGGACAGGAGGAAAATACGAACACTGCCATATATGGACAGGCGGGGGAGGGGACTACGACCAGCTACGGTAGCAAAAGCAGAAAATCAGAGCACATTAAGGGGAAATACTGGGATATTAGGGTATTGAAAGCAGGAGCATGGAAGTGGGAAATTCCAGTTCCAATTCGAGGCAGGTACTGTGTAGTGTGAAAGGTGGGCGGTGAAACCTCATTGGAAGCTAAAAAAGGCGGTAAGTGCAGATCCAGCCTTACTCTTATTTGAAGGATTTCAGGGCAACATGCATGTTCTCACCCTTCCTAGTCCTTTCAAAACCACTGTGAGGTAGATTAGGCCCAGAGTCACCCAGTGGGCTTTGGAGCTGAATGGACCATGGAAAGCTGCCTCATATGTAGTCAGCCCATTGATCTATCTAGATCATTATTGTCTTCTCTGACTGGTAGCGGCTGTCCAGGATTTCAGACAGGGGAATTTCCCAGCCCTACCTGGTGATGCCAGGGACTGAACCAAGGACCTTCTGCATGCAAAGCAGGGGCTCTCCAACCAAACTGTGCTCCTTCCCCAAGCAGAGATTTGACTCAGCTCCTACTAGTCAGATACTACAACCACTCCAGCACACCAGCTTTCTACAGGAAATGAACCAAACTAAAAGAAAATGATCTGGGGAAATAGGCCGTGGGTGGTAACATGGCCACAGAGAGGGCATGTGAGGCCTGGAGCAAAACAGAGTCTCAAGTAGGGATGTCAGAGAATTTCTCCATGAATCTCGGGGAAGCCGAATGACAGCGCATTCGGCCCCCCGAAACTGGTGGAGAAATGGTCTGCCACCACCCCCGCCAGCCCCCGGGATGGGTCTTACCTTGCTTGAATGTCCCTGGCGGCGGCGGCTCCGGCGGCGGTTCGGCGGCAGTTCGGTGGTGGCGGCGGCGATGGCGGCAGCCGGTCTTCCAACTGGCTGCCACCGCCGCCATTTCCAAGTAAAAAACAAACAAAAACGTGATAGGCTACGTAAAGATTTACGTAGCCTATCACGGCTAGATTTTAAAAAAACACCGTGATAGGCTACGTAAATGTTTACGTAGCCTATCACGGCTGACTTTGAAAAAAAAAAGCGCGTACACAAATGGCGGCGCCCATGGGCGCTGCCATTTGTGTTCCTTATTTTGGCACGTGTAGTCTATGTAAACATTTACGTAGACTACGGCGAAAATAAGGGGAACGCAAATAGCATTGCCCTAATTTTCGCCATAGTCTATGTAAATGTTTACATAGACTACACGTGCCAAAATAAGGAACGCAAATGGCGGTGCCCATGGGCGCCGCCATTGGCGTACACGCTTTTTTAAAAAAAGTCAGCTGTGATAGGCTACGTAAACATTTACGTAGCCTATCACGGCTGACTGCAGGGACGCAAACGGCGGCGGCTACGGCTGCCGCCATTTGCGTCCTGGCAGGAGACGAGGTTTCGCGGCCGGAGGGACGGGGCGCCTCCCCCCCGGCCAGAATTTCGGTGGGGAGGGACGGGGCGCCTCCCCCCCCGGCCAGAATTTCTGGGGGAGGGATGGAGCGCCTCCCCCCCACCGCAAAGCAAGCGTCGGGATCAGTTAAGGGACTTTCGTCCATCCCTAGTCTCAAGGCTCTCTTCCTCCCTGCTTCCCAATGCTGTCATTATATAGCTTAGCATATTTAAGTACATGGAATATCATAATAATAGATGAATTATATAGTTTCATTTGCAGCATTTAATTCTGATAAATCCATTAACAACTGTGAATGCTGATTCACTAGATAGGCAAACCCACTTTAATGGAATGCAAAAGGAATATCTCACAATCTCAGGAAATTACAAATCATGACAGTGTCTATAAACATTTATAATTACTAAAATTAAGAGCAGAAATGATAAAATATTCACACAATTCTAACAAAAAGTTCTTTATTACAATAACTAATGAATCATTTAATGCTTAAACAGGTAGCCTACTTGAATTCATTTTTCCTTGCTTTCATACCACTATATGTAAAGGGACACTGTTGTCCCAGTTCAGAAATCTAGTGAAGCAGACAGTCAATGCAGAAACTCATTTGAATGTGAATCCTCAAGTCCACATCAGAATACTCATCTAGGCCCTATTGAATCATCTGAATTTGGAAATGGGAAACACATTTGAATATGTGTTTCCCATTTCCAAGGGACTAGTTGTTGCATGTGACTAGACCTAAAAAACCCACAAACACAGAATGCCCCTGCCCCTTGTACAAAACCTGAAACAGTATGATAGCAATATATCCCTTAGGCGGCTTGAGAAAGGGCCAGAGGTAGTCCTTTCATAATTCCACCGTAATATGTGCCTGATGTGCATGTCAAGGCATCCATCTGCAAGAGTCAAAAGCCCTATGCAGGTGTTTGGCTGCTCGTGCGCAGGGCAAAAGTGGGGCAGCAGGAGTGGTCACACACATAAACCTGGGCCATACACATCTGCCAGTTAGACCTTAGCATGTTGAGGGCAATGGTCTGAAAAGGGCTTTGTAAATGCATTCAGCTGAATGTGCTAACAGAGCTCCTGAGATCAGAAACCCTGATAAGGCAAGTGCCTACATAGGGCTAATAACTCATCTGAATATAGGAACTGTCTCTATTAGAAAATTTAGATCAGATATTCAGATGAGAGCCAGTGTGGTGTAGAGGTCAGAGTGTTGGACTCGGACTAGGGAGATCTGGGTTCTAGTCCCCACTTGGCCATGAAGTTCGGTGGGTGGCTTTGGGCCAGTCACTGGCTCTCAGCCTAACCTACCTCACAGGTTGTTGTGAGGATGAAATAGAGAGTAGAATCATGTAAGCAGCCTTGGGTTCCTTGAGAAAAAAAGGATAGGATACAAATGTACTAATACGTGCATAGCACATAATACATAATTCATACATACACAATTAAATATTTGGGTATGATTTTTGCTGAAATATTTAGGTTGGCAAGTTCTCCAATCTTTCAAAGTATGGTTTGGAGAATCAGGAAGGTTCTGTGTGTGCATATTTTCTCTCTTCCCCACTCCCCACTCCCTTTCCATCTTCCCCTTCTGGACCCAGCTTAATAGAACACTTCCTGGTTTGTCGTACCAAACTTTTCAGTGATGTTTGAACTGGAAAATTGTAGTTTCAGCAATCCCTCTGAAACAAGATGCAAATCAGGATCAAACTGTGGTTTGAACTCTTGGCCTGTACTCACGCTTGCTCATACCCCAGTTTGGAAACTGGTTTTTGAATGCAGCCTTTTGAAACTTCAAGGTAGCTCACAAACAAGAATAATAAAATGCAATAAAATTTAAAACTGCAATGACCAAACAGAGCAAAAAGACCAAGAGTTAAAAATAGTTAAGCCAATGGCAATAAAATATGTCCCCCACCACAAGAAAGCAATATAGGCCAGGTGGTAAAGTCAGGCCAAAGACTTTAAAACAAAACAAAACAAAACAATAATACCAGAAAGATCTAAACACACCAGCAGAAAGTCAACAAGGAAGTGGCAAAGACAGGATGGACAGATCAGACTATTTTCAGTTCATGTCAGTTTTTCTAGTGAATGAGAAAGGCTACGTAAATCGTCACGTAGCCTATCACGGGTGACTTTGGAAAAAAAAAAGGCGCGTACTCAAATTCATTCAAATTCATTCATTCAAAAAGAAAACTAGGCGCAAAAATGTATAAACATTGTACATACATTTTATGGAAAAGGTGCATTTTGATATGCATTTTATAGTAAAATATACATTTCTATATGTATTTTGTGCTTTTAAAATGCTTACTACTACATCACAAAATTCAGGAAGTGCAGAATTGGAAGGAAAACTGTGTTCTGATTAGGGATGGACGAAAGGGACTTACCTCGTCCTGCAGCTTGCTTCGCGGTGGGGGGGAGGCGCTTCGCTTCTCCCCCCGAAGTTCAGGCGAGGGGGGGAGACGCCCCGCCTCGCCCGGCTGAAATTCAGGCTGGGAGGGGAGGCGCCCCATCCCTCGCCGGCAAAATTCAGGCCGGGGAGGAGCGCCCCATCTACCCGGCCGCGAAAAAAAAAAGTACAGAAAAAAACACACACCCGTGATAGGATACGTGACGATTTACGTAGCCTATCATGCCTAGATTTCCAAAGTCAGCCGTGATAGGCTATGTAAATCGTCACATAGCCTATCACGGGTGACTTTGAAAAAAAAAAGCGTGTACGCAAATGGTGGCGCCCCATGGGCGCCGCCATTCACTAGATTGATTCACTAGATTGCGTTCCTTATTTAGACAGTGGTAGTCTACGTAAAGATTTAAGCGTTCCCTTATTTTCACTGTAGTCTACGTAAATCTTTATGTAGACTAACCCTGTCCAAATAAGGAACACAAATGGTGGCACCCATGGGCGCCGCCATTTGCGTACGCGCTTTTTTTTTTTTTTCAAAGTCACCCATGATAGGCTATGTGACGATTTACGTACCCTATCACGGCTGACTTTGGAAATCTAGCCGTGATAGGCTACGTAAATCGTCACATAGTTTATCACAGGTGTGTGTGTTTTTTTTTAACTTTACTTTTTTATTTTGTAACGGCGGCAGCAGCGGCAGCTGGTCGGGAGACCGGCTGCCGCCCCCGCCCCCACCGAAACGCCGCCGAAACGCCACTGGGACCTGCCGCCGAGAGGGACATTCGCTGAAGGTAAGTCCCATCCCGGGGGGGCGGGGGGCCGGCAGAGAAGTTCCCCACCAATTTCGGGGGGCCGAATGCGTTGGCACTCGGCCTCCCGAAGATTCATGGAGAAATTCTCCGCCATCCCTAGTTCTGATCTGCACATTAGTTCGGGAGGTGTGAATCAGGTTGGTTTGCTTCCAAATATGGACCAAAGAAAATCCATGGACACTCTGGAAACAAGGCTTCCATGGCAGAAACCACTGAGCCATTTGTTAGAGCATTTTTTTTCTCTGCTCCCGCCCCCAGGTTTCTTCTGGGGATTTGGGGGACCACCAGTCAGAGCGCCCCTGCCCTAGAGCATCCCTAGTCAAAGTGAATCTTCCTGATGAGGGAGTTCCAAATAGTGGGCAGAGCAACAGAAAAGGCCTTTTGCCTCGTTCCCATCAAATGTTAATCCAGAACCAAGAGGAGCGTAACTGGATTATCATAATCTGCAGGCAGCCTCATGTGGGAAGAGAAGCCTTTGCGATATCCTGGTTCTGAACTGTGAGCTTTTTAAAGTAGGGTTGAGCATGGATTCCTGCTTCACTTTGGATGCTGATTCGGACCTTCTGAAGCAGCCCAACTTCACTTTGGACCAATTCAGCCCCATCTGCTTTGTTTTGGATTCAGATCCAAAGCAAGATTTGGATATCCAAATTATTCGGATTCGACGTTTCCCCATTGACTTGCACTGGAAAACAGAAACAGCCATTACTTTTTCAGTTTTCATGATAAATACATGAAGTTTGGGCCAGGCCCCAAGGAGGTGATTCCACCTGCAAATTTCAGACAGTTTGGCCCAGCAGTTTTTGTGCTAAGCACATATAAAATTTGATTTTTTTTTTAACAAAAACTCTAAAAGCAAAGAGCTATAACTTTTAACTGTTTCCACAGAAGTGAATGTCAGCCCCCACTGAAGTGCTTCCACCTGCCAAACGTCAAACAGTTTGTCCCAGCAGTTTTTGTGCTAGGCACAGGTAAAATGTGCTGTTCCCAGAAACTCAAACCAAAGGTCATAAAGGGATAATCAGAGAAGTTAGGTGTTTAAGTGATGATTAGGAGAAGGTCACTGTCCCTAATCTTTGGTGTAGGCTTCTTTGAAGTGCAAAACCCCCTCCCCTTAGTACTACTTTCCTATTCAGCTTCCCAGTGGATGATCTCAGGCTCTCTTTGGCTGAATGGAATGCACATTACCTGGAAAAACAGGAAGGCTGGCAGAGTAGTGCTCGTGCTATGTAGGGTTTTTCTAAAAAACAAAAGCTCTTAAAGCAAAGAGATATAACTTTTCACTGGTTGCACAGGGTCCAAGCCGCACCTTGCTCACCTCTGCCCCTGCCAAGACCCCGAGGATGCCTCGTATTGGGCTTGCTTTGCCACATGTAGTATTATTATTAAATTTAGTATTAAATTTAAATAATATATATTAATGTGTGTGTAGTGCTTTGCCCACTGTATTTTGAAATGTGGACTTGTGTGTGGTGCTTTGCTGCACACTGTTTGCTTGACCACAACACAAGCACAAGCACACACTCTCTCACACACACACACGAGCAAAAGAAAAGCAAATACAGAACTACCTACAAGCAAATAAAAGGGTTTTTATTTTTATTTTTTTAATGGAAAATGTATGGAGTTCAAAAATGGGAAAGGAAGGAATACAGGATTTGAGAAGGGTGGGGGGGCGGGGGAGCCAAGAACAAGTAAGGGAAAGTACTTATTTTTTATATATTTATATTAGGGATGTACGAAAGTCACTTACCTTTTCGACGGGTGACATTCGTGGGGGGGGAGGCGCTCCGTCCCTCCCCCCCAAATTTTCTCCGGCCGGCTCCACTCTGCGGAAATTCCGTGGAGCCGCTGGCTGGGGCCGCCCGCAGCTGGACATCCAGCCGCTGGGCAGCCTGCAGGGACGCAAATGGCAGTGGCCATAGCAGCCGCCATTTGCGTCCCTGTATCTTGCCGTGATAGGCTACGTAAATATTTACTTAGCCTATCATGGCAAAACAAAAAACAAAACAGCGGACGCAAATGGCGGCGGCTACGGTGGCCACCATTTGCATTCCCTTTTTTTTTTTTTTTGCCATTTTAGCCTAAGTAAATATTTACGTAGGCTATTATGGCGAAAAAAAAGGGAATGCAAATGGTGGCCACCGTAGCCGCCGCCATTTGTGTTCCCTTAGTTAAGCCGTGATAGGCTACGTAAGTATTTATGTAGCCTATCACGGCTATATGGAGGAAGCGAATGGCGGATGCAGACGCGGCCCCCATTCGCATGTCAGCGCGGATGGCAGCAGGTAGGTGCTCCGTTCTGGGCCCATTTTGCAGGGTGGGGGGCAGGGGGGCTTCGTTCCACCACGGATTTCGGGGTCCGTGGTGAAATTCTCTGATATCCCTAATTTATATACATTGTTTTTCTTATAAAGGATCTAGAAAGAATGAAAGGGAAAACTACTAAGAAATAACTGAATATTTGAGAAGCGGGGAGAACAAGGCAAGGCAGAAACTAAAGTACTTTTTTTTAAAAAAATGGGGTTTTTAAATAAAGAATCTAGAAAGAAAGTGAAAACTAATTAGAATGGTTGAACTGAGAGTGGGGCAGAGAACAAGGCAAGGAAAGGAGGAAACTTAAGTATTTTTTAAATGTTTTGGTTTTTGAAATAAAGATTCTAGAAAAAAAAGGGAGGAGTTGAATAGAGAAGGGCTGGGTGGGAAAGAAGAACAAAGCTGCAGTAAAATGCGCACACACGCACACCCCTAGCTAGGGGTGCACGAAAGTCACTTACCTGGTCTCGCAGCTTGCTTCGCGGTGGGGGGGAGGCGCTTCGCCCCTCCCCCCGAAGTTCAGGCCGGGGGGAGGCTTCCCGCCTCGCCTGGACGAAATTCAGGCCAGGGAGAAGCGCCCCGTCTCCCCAGCCGCGAACTTCAAAAGAAAAAAAAAACGCCCCTGTGATAGGCTACGTAACGATTAACGTAGCCTATCACAGCTAGATCTGCACAGTCAGCCGTGATAGGCTACATTAATCATCACATAGCCTATCACAGGTGACTTTGAAAAAAAAAAAAGCACGTACACAAATGGCGGCCCCCATAGGGAGCCGCCATTCGCGTTCCTTATTTGGTCCCTGTAGTCTACGTAAAGATTTACGTACACTACGGCGAAAATAAGGGCAACGCTATTTGCGTTGTCCTTATTTTCGCCATAGTCTACGTAAATCTTTACGTAGACTACAGGGACCAAATAAGGAACGCGAATCGTGGCTCCCTGTGGGGGCCGCCATTAGCCGTATGAGCTTTTTTTTTTTTTAAAGTCACCCGTGATAGGCTACGTGATGATTAACGTAGCCTATGATGGCTGACTTTGCAAATCTAGCCATGATAGGCTACGTTAATCATTACGTAGCCTATCACAGGGGCGGTTTTTTTTTTTTTTTACTTTTCTTGTAATGGCGGTGGCGGCAGCCGGTCGAAAGACTGGGTGCCGCCCCCACCCCTGACGAAGACCTGCCGAACCACCGCCGGGACCCGCCGCCAGGAGGGACATTCGTGAAAGGTAAGTCCCATCCCGGGGGGGGCGGGGGGGCACGGAGAAGTTCTCCCTGAACAACCTTTGGAGGACTGAATGCGTTGGCGCTCGGCCCCCCGAAGTTTCGGGGAGAAATTCTTCCCCATCCCTACCCCTAGCCAACTAACCCCAACTCTAACCAGCTCTCTCTCACACAATGAAACAAATGCAGGCTGATCACCAATATATACAGTCTCCCCTCCCCTCCCCACTGTCACTGATTGGAGACTGCTGGGTTAAAGTCAGCCCTAATTAGGCAACTAGACTTGCCATTCACCACAGCTCACCATTTCCCCCCTACCTCCTCCTCCTTCTCCTCTTCCCCCCGCTGTCCCCCTCCTCACCCCTCCCTGATCTTTTGCAAGTGGATACATTTAGAGACAGGCTGTCTGGGCTTCAGAAGGCTTCAGAATAGCTCCGAATCTCCGAGGCAGACCAAGGCGCTTCACTGGTGACCTGCCTTGCTTTGGGCCAACTTGGTGTTTGTCTGATTTGCTTTGGATCTCAATGAGGCAAAGGAGCCCAATTTGCTTCGGTATTTGGATTTGGCACCAAAGGTATGCACAGCACAACTTTAAAAGTCAAAACCAGCACTTTGAATTGGGCCTGGAAACAAATAGGCAGCCAGTGCAATTATGACTGCAGTGGAATAACATGTTCCCTAGGTGAAATGCAGTTAATTGTAGGGATGGGGGAGAATTTCTCCCCGAAACTTCGGGGGGCCAAGTGCCAACGTATTCGGCCCGCCGAAGTAGTTTCGGGGAGAAATTCTCCACACACCCCCGCACCCCGCACCCCCCCCCAGGACGGGACTTACCTTTCCCGAATGTCCCTCCCGGCGGCGGGTCCCGGTGGCGGTTCAGCAGGTCTTCGACAGGGGCAGAGGCGGCAGCTGGTCTTTCGACCGGCTGCCGCCGCCGCCATTCCAATAAAAGTTAAAAAAAAAAAAAACGCCCCCGTGATAGGCTACGTGATGATTAACGTAGCCTATCACGGCTACATTTGCAAAATCAGCCGTGATAGGCTACGTCAATCGTCACGTAGCCTATCACGGGTGACTTTAAAAAAAAAAAGCGCGTACGGCTAATGGCGGCCCCCATAGGGAGCTGCCATTCACGTTCCTTATTTGGTCGCTGTAGTCTACGTAAAGATTTACGTAGCTACAGCGACCAAATAAGGAACGCGAATGGCGGCTCCCTATGGGGGCCGCCATTTGCGTACGCGCTTTTTTTTTTTTAAGTCACCCGTGATAGGCTACGTGACGATTAACGTAGCCTATCACGGCTGACTTTGCAGATCTAGCCGTGATAGGCTACGTTAATCGTCACGTAGCCTATCACGGTGGTGTTTTTTTTTAACTTTTTATTTCACGACCGGGCGAGACGAGGCGCCTCCTCCCCGGCCTGAATTTCGGCCGGGCGAGGCGGAAAGCCTCCCCCCCCCGGCCTGAACTTGAGGGGAGCAGCGAAGTGCCTCCCCCCCACTGCGAAGCAAGCTGCGAGACCAGGTAAGTGGCTTTCGTGCACCCCTAGTTAATTGTAATCAGTCTTATAGACTCATAGAATCATAGAATAGTAGGGTTGGAAGGGGCCTACAAGGCCATTGAGTCCAACCCCCTGCTCAGTGCTAGGGATGTACGAAAGTCACTTACCTTTTCACGAAATGTGATTTGAGGTGGGGAGGAGGTGCTCCGTCCCTCCCCCCCAAATTCTGGCCAGGGGGGGAGGCGCTCCGTCCCTCCCCCCCCCGAATCCTGGCCAGCCGAGTACGCAAATGGCGGTGGCCGAAGCCGCCGCCGTTTGCGTCCCTGCAGTCAGCCGTAATAGGCTACGTAAATGTTTACATAGCCTATCACGGCTGAGTAAAAAAACCCCGTGCATACGCAAATGGCGGTGCCCATGGGCGCCGCCATTTGCGTTCCTTAATTTGGCACGACTAGTCTACGTAAACATTTACGTAGACTACGGCGAAAATAAGGGGAACGCAAATAGTATAGCATCTATGCTGTTTGCATTCCCCTTATTTTCGCTGTAGTCTACGTAAATGTTTAAGTAGACTAGACGTGCCAAAATAAGGAACGCAAACGGGCATTTTTTTGTTTTTGTTTTTACTCAGCCGTGATAGACTACGTAAAGATTTACGTAGCCTATCATGGTACTTTTCAAAAATCTAGCTGTGATAGGCTACGTAAATCTTTAAGTAGCCTATCACGTTTTTTTTTTTACTGGAAATGGTGGCAGCGGCAGCCAGTCGGAAGACCGGCAGCCGCTGCCGCCGCAGCGCTGCCTCAGCACCGCCAAAGCGCCGCCACCGCCAGGAGGATTCGCCCAAGGTAAGTCCCGTCCTGGGGGGGGCTGGGGGGGCAGACCGTTTCGCCACCGATTTCAGGGGGCCAAATGCACTGGCATTTGGCCTCCCTGAGATTCATGGCGAATTTCTCTGACATCCCTACTCAGTGCAGGAATCCAAGTCAGTGCATCCCTGACAGATGGCTGTCCTGCCTTGTCTTAAATGCCTCCGGTGTGGGAGAGCCCACCACCTCCCTGAGTAATTGGTTCCATTGTCGTATTGCTCTAACAGTCAGGAAGTTTGTCCTGATGTTCAGCCGGAATCTGGCTTCCTGTCACTTGAGCCCATTATTCCGTGTCCTGCACTCTGGGATGATCAAGAAGAGATCCTGGCCTTCCTCTCTGTGACAACCTTTAAGTACTTGAAGAGCGCAATCATATCTCCCCTCAGTCTTCTCTTCTCAAGGCTAAACATGCCCAGTCCTTTCAGTCTCTCTTCATAGGGCTTTGTTTCCAGTCCCCTGATCATCTTTGTTGCCCTCCTCTGAACCCTCTCCAGTTTGTCTGCATCCTTCTTAAAGTGTGGTGCCTAGGGATGTATGAAAATTCCACCATGGATCTCGGGGAGGCCGAATGCCAGCGCATTTGGCCCCCCGAAATTGGCAGCAGAACGCCCCCCCCCCAGGATGGGACTTACCTGGGGCAGATCTTCCTGGTGGCAGCGGCTCCGGCGGCGGTGTGGTGGCGGCAGCAGTGGGTCTTCCAACTGGCTGCCGCCGCCACCATTTCCAAGTTAAAAAAAAAAAGTGATAGGCTACATAAAGATTTACATAGCCTATCACGGCTAAATTTTAAAAAACACCGTGATAGGCTATGTAAATGTTTACGTAGCCTATCATGGCTGATTAAAAAAAAAACAACGCGCGTACGCAGAGGGCCTTCTTGGTGGCTGCTCCCAGGCTGTGGAAGTTCTCCCTGCCAAAGAAGGCTAGGTTGGCTCCCTTTCTGCTGTCCTTCCACTGACAGGCAAATACATTTTTAGTCAAGCAAGCTTTGGGTGTGTGTGGGTTGGGTTCAGTGGCATTTTTATCCTGTTGTGTTTTTAACTGTGCTTTTGTTTTAGCATTGTTTTAATTGAGGGGGTTTTTTTAAAAATAGTTCCGATGATTGTGAGCCACTTGAGTGCCATTTTCTTGGTAGAAAGGCAAGGTACAAATCAAAGAAATGAACAAAAATAAATGAAAACACTATGGAGCAAAGTCCATTTCCTCCACCCTCCCTCACACACACACACACCATCCCCCCCACACACACACCACACACACACGTGTGTGCATGCACACACTTTAAAGCAATACTTGTTCACAGGGAAATATTTGTGAAAGCATTTATAACAGCTTCAGCAGTAATATACAGTACAACAGAATATTGATGTAAGTTTTAAGTAAATGTTGCTTGGGGAAATGGAAAGGAAATAGCTATTCTCAGGTTTGGGTTGTTTCATTGAAGTGATACATTGCATTATACAGCACATTATGGTGAATTACAGCCCATATACATACAGAGGTTCACACAGAGATATCTGCTGAGGCAGTCCCTGTAGCTGCAAGAAACTGCAGGAAGTCTCTGTCCAGCATTAAACAGTGTGAAGTCCCTGCTGTTCATATGGCACTATTCTCCACATGAATACTGTCTGGTTTACAACAGAAACTGCTGAAGGCTAATGAGGTTTTAGTCAGCATTGACAGAACATCAAAAGAAAGATCTCCTTTCCAGAAATGAAGAGTGGGAGTTCAAGGGAGGCACAGCTTTTTAATATAATTCGAGAGAGGCCAGATTTGGTGCAGAGGTTGGACTGTGTGCCCGGACGTCCCCAGTTAATATTTATCTCCCTTCAGCTATGACCTTCCTAACAGGGCAATGCTAAGCACGTCTACTCAGAAGTAAGCCCCACAATGGTGCTTCCTCACAGGTAACTGTATATCAAATTGTACCCTAAGGACCCAATCCTATGCATGTTTAAACTGAAAAAATTCCTGCAACTCCCAGCATTCCCCATCCAGCATGGCTGGCTGGGGAATGCTGGGAGTTGTAGGACTTTTTTTCAGTTTAAACATGCGTAGGATTGTACCCAAAGTAGGCTTAGCAATGCTACTCTCTGTACCCCTACCACTCCTACCTCCAGAGTCAGTCTAATAATGGGGTAAACTGATGCCAAACTTTAACTCTGCAACAAAATGTAACAGCCTTTTAAAAAGCCCCCGCCCCACAAGTGTTGCCATGGAGTGTTCTATGGCCCCAGAAGTCGCAAGCCTTTATGTGGAAGATTTCACATAGTCCATTCTGACAATCCTTATCCACCTAAAATTGTAGAGATACATTGATACTATCCTGTTTTGATCATTTGGAGAGGTTCTGAGCCTTTATTACAATTCTTTTTTGGGGGGAGGGGGGGCGGTTAATTTCTGTAATACCAATATTCCATTTTAGATTAATTTTGAAGGTAGAAAAATATCTTGAGGGGTGTCCTCCTGACTCACTACCTTCTCAGCCCCCAAGACTTTGAGTGTACACCCTGCAAAATCCTCAAAGTGGTTTCTGTCTCCACCTCTGAGTCTCAGGTCTAGGGAATCCCCTTTCACTTTCAAAGTACCTCAGAGTGCTCACCAGTGGAGGATAGGGTTAACATGATCCTTTCTTGCCCTGCTGTTGTGACCAACCTATTTATCTTTCAGCACTATCCTGCCAAATGTCCCAGCATTCCCCCAGGCTCAGTGTAGAGTTGGTAAAACAAAAACAAAAATCCACTGTTACACAGCTGATCAGGATCACAGGCACTCAGTCCTAAAGTGTTCAGTTACACATACACTGCCCCCTCCCAAAAAAGTGGGAGAGTGGTCATTGCAAAGATCCAAAGAACAGTGGAGGCTGCTGAGTTCAGCACCTTGGATAGCTCCTTTAGAGTTCTGGCTGATTCTGACTGAAACCCAGAACAGATGTAGAGCCCCACCAAAATCAGTGCCACCAGCCTCCACTGCCAAAGAATGCTAATAAGGAGGAGTCCAGGCCTTTTATATCCTGCTTCCCCCATCCCCATGTTGACTATGGCAAGGATGCAATGTGAATCTTCTACCTACTTCATCTTTATCCCCTCTCCCTCCATGGCAGACACAATGCTACTCACCACCTCATATGTCCCAGACAAGAAAGAAATACGTTAACTTTGATAATGCGCATAAGGATCTTTGACACTAATGAAGCACTGTAAAAATGTGAATAAGATGTATTATTATTAATGTTATTAAAGTTATATGCCACCTCAGTAAACATGAGAGAAAGCTTTTTGTTGTTTAGTCATTAAGTCATGTCCGACTCTTCGTGACCCCATGGACCATAGCACGCCAGGCCTTCCTGTCCTCCGCTCTCACCCAGAGTGTGCTCAAGTCCATATTCATTGCATCGGTGATGCTATCTAGCCATCGCATCCTCTGCCATCCCCTTCTCCTTTTGCCTTCAATCTTTCCCAGCATCAGGGTCTTTTCCAGGGAGTTTTCTCTTTGCATTAGGTGGCCAAAAGCTTCAGCTTCAGTATCTGTCCTTCCAATGAGCAGTCAGGGTTGATTTCCTTCAGGATTGACTGATTTGACCTCCTTGATGTCCAGGGTACTCGTAAGAGTCTTCTCCAGCACCACAGTTAGAAAGCATCAATTCTTCGGCACTCAGCCTTCCTTATAGACCAGCTCTCACAGCCATACGTTACTACTGGGAAAACTATAGCTTTGATTATACAGACCTTTGTCGGCAAGGTGATGTCTCTGCTTCTTACTATGCTGTTTAGGTTTGCCATAGCTTTCCTCCCAAGGAGCAAGCGTCTTTTAATTTCATGGCTACAGTCACCGTCTGCAGTGATCTTGGAGCCCAAGAAAATAAAATCTGTCACTGCTTCCATTTCTTCCCCTTCTATATGCCAGGAAGTGATGGGGCCAGATGCCATGATCTTAGTTTTAATGTTGAGTTTCAAACCAGCTTTTGCACTCTCCACTTTCACCCTCCACAAGAGGCTTTTTAGATCCTCTTCGCTTTCTGCCATTAGGGTGGTAATCATCTGCGTATCTGTTTCTACGTAGTTTACGTAGACTACCGGGACCAAATAAGGAGCACAAATGGCGGCACCCATAGGGCGCCACCATTTGCGTACGTGCTTTTTTTTTTTTTTCAAAGTCACCCGTGATAGGCTACATAACGATTCACGTAGCCTATCATGGCTGACTTTGGAAATCTGGCCGTGATAGGCTACGTTAATCGTTACGTAGCCTATCACGGGTTTTTTTTTTTTTACACTTTGTAATGGCGGCGGTGGCAGCCGGTCGGAAGACCAGCTGCTGCCCCTGCCCCCGATGAAAGGCCGACAAACCGCCGCTGGGACCCGCCGCCGGGAGGGACATTTGCCAAAGGTAAGTCCCATCCCGGGGGGGCGGGGGGCGGAGAATTTCACCACCGATTTTGGGGGGCCGAATGCGTTGGCGCTCGGCCCCCCGAAGATTCGGGGAGAAATTCTCCGCCATCCTTACTAAACAATATTGTTCTTTACAGCATCAGATTTTCTTTTCACCACCAGACACATCCACAGCTGAGTGTCCTTTTGGCTTTGGCCCAGCCACTTCACTCTTTCTGGCGCTACTTGGAAATTCCCTCTGCTCTTCCCCAGTAGTATATTGGACACATTCTGACCTGAGGGGCTCATCTTCTGATATCATATCTTTTAGCCTTGTGATACTTTCCATGGGGTTTCCTTGGCAAGAATACTGGAGTGGGTTGCCATTTCCTTCTCCAGTGGACCACATTTTGTCAGAACTTCCTGCCATGACCTGTCCTTCTTGGGTGGCCCTGCACGGCATATCTTATGGCTTCACTGAGTTACGCAAGCCCCTTCGCCACAACAAGGCAGTAATCCATGAAGGGTTTATTCAGTGTGTATATTCAGTGTGTGTGTGTGTGTGTATGTAGATAGATAGATAGATAGATAGATAGATAGATAGATAGATATAGTGTGTGTGTGTGTGTGTGTGTGTATATATAAAAAAATATACACACACACACAGTATATATACTTACATAAGTTCAGCAGTGTATATATCTATTAAAATTTAAAAAAACCATACTGTTCTCTTTCTATTCTGCCATTGATCCATCAGCCTCTTTATGGCAGCTGAAACGTTTCTCTTAATAGCTCCTCTTAATGTTTTCAGGTTTGGCTCCATAATTCAGCCAATTACTCTATCCATTTTTGTTGTCCTTCCCTTAATTAACTGTAGCCCCGTTATATTTTCTCCATAAGGATTCAAAATATTGCACACAGAATAATTACTTTATTCAAAGTTTTTTGTTGTTGTTTTTTGTAATGTCTAGTCCTAATGCGCTCTCTGATGGTAAGCAGCTGACAGAGATGATACATTTACTTTTTGTAAGAATATGAAGAAATGGAACAGAGGATAACATATAAGAGCAGCAGCAGTTAAAGTTTTTATCTTTCCCAAAAACGTAATGGGGTTACTTGTGTTTTGTTCTCGTGTTCAAAGCTTTGAAATGTTCACAGAAAGTAGAATAAAATATTGATGAAATGGGCAGATGAAGTGAAGTCTTGCAACAAAATACTAATAAACAAACAAATGTCATGATCTTGAGCACAAAATATGATTAGGTAACCAACTGGTGTACTGAACAAGGCTGGGTATTAAGAGAAAATGGATTTTGGGGTAGATTATTTTGTGGAATATTTTGGTGAAGTTACAATTAACTCATAATTTTTGTTTCCTTGAGGAAATGTTGTATTGCCTGGACTTGAGCTCCGAGAAAGCTTTCATCCAGGAACATGGGTATTTTGGCTGTAAACAACTAAAGCAGGAGAGGACAACATCCATGGCTCTGTGGGCCAATTTCCACACTTGGAACCCCACGCCCCCCCATGCCCACAGCCCACACCATTACTCCCCTCTGCCGCCACACCAGCAAACTTGCCATCAAAATTCAGCAGGAAACAAATGGTGATTTTCCTTTAAAATAATTGTGCAGGACGTTTTCCTTGATTTGAAGAAAATTATGCTCCACAGCATGGTTCTCTTTCAGAAAAAGGCACGTAGTCCTCATGTGCCTTGTTTTTGACAAAAATCACCCTCTTTTTACCACTGTACCACCAAATTTTAGTGGCAGCCTTCCATTTTTTTTGCCACCAAAAGTGGCTACAACTGTGGGGGCCATAAGGGCTGCAAATAAGGCCTTATCCTAAGAATGGTGTGTTTTC
Source organism: Heloderma suspectum (assembly GCF_057233095.1). Taxonomy (NCBI): domain Eukaryota; kingdom Metazoa; phylum Chordata; class Lepidosauria; order Squamata; family Helodermatidae; genus Heloderma; species Heloderma suspectum. The sequence goes on from NC_139461.1 coordinate 91,571,372, forward strand.
ACTAGCACTGAAAGAGTGCAATATGTTTATGATTTCACATACTCAGGGTGCGATCCTATGGAGACAGTCAGCAGCCTCCGACATCAGAGGCTGACGACTATCCAATGCAGGGCAGCTGGAACATGGAGGCGATCCTCGCCTCTGTGCTCCGGCCACCCTGAATTTGTGCTAGATCAGCGATTTCATCCATCTTGCCACGGTGCTTCTGAGTGGGAGGGAAGGAGGCTGGGGCGTGCGTTGGAGGCTGTGTAACACATCTTCCCCAGTCTCAATCCCTCCCCACCCCTGGAAACACCCCCTTCTCCCCATCTCTGAGCTCCATTTCCAAGATATTGTGTTTCTTAATATGAAGGGTGTAATAAAGACTGTTATTTATTAGCAGCTTTTCCACCTGGCGGCTGCTGATGGAGAAATGGGCTCATTCCATTGGTATGTATGGGTCCAACCGCCATTTGATCCCTTCACTCTCCGTGAAGTGTCATCAATTAGCAGTCATTCTACTAAGGCTGGCTGCAGCAGAGAGAGAAGTTAGATCATGGGTACAACTCTCCTCAGTTAAGAGACCTAAGGATGGTTGGGAAATGTGCTGGGAGTAGGGGTTTTCTACAGATTTACCCAATTCATACCTCTCAGAACTGAAAATGGACCCAAACACAATCTGCAGTTGGGAATCCATACATTTCCAAGCTTACAACGCGCTCCACAAAACAAAGAAAAACATGCATCTGTACACATTTGAAAAACTCTTTAAAAAGCCTGAACATCTATAAAATGTGCACAAATACACTTTAGTCAATGTGTGTATCTGTACAAGAATGTGTACATTTCAAAAACGTGCACACAAATCCATGGAAATTTCTGTCTGGGGGGGGAAAAATCTGTATGAAACTCAAATGGAATGAGCTTGGTGGTGGAAAAATGAGAACCTTCATGAGATTGAACCTGACACATCCGCCCATCCTAGAGAGATCAACTTCCCCCCCAAATGGCACTTAAGGCAGCATTTGTCCCTTCCCTCCCTGACCTGTGTAGGGATGTACGAAAGTGACTTACCTTTTTGCGGATTCTGTTCATGGTGGGGGGGGAGGCATTCCGTCCCTCTCCCCGGAATCCTTGACGGGGGGGGAGGCGATCCGGTCCTCCCCCCCAGAATCCTCGACGGCCAGCTGTGCTCCGTGGTGGCTCTGCGGAGCAGCCGGCCAGGCCCAGGCCAGGGCCGTCCGCAGCCAGATTTCTGGCCGCAGAGGGCTCTGGGTAACAAAAAAAAAATGCGTATGCAAATGGTGGCTACAGCCGCCGCCATTTGCATTCCTTATTTTTCACTGTCTTAGTCTACATCAATATTTACGTAGACTAAGATGAAGAAAAGAAAGGGGAATGCAAATAGTGTAGTGGGTGCTATTTGTGTTCCCCTTTCTTTTCTTCATCTTAGTCTACGTAAATATTGACATAGATTAAGACGGCGAAAAATAAGGAACGCAAATGGCGGCGGCCATAGCCGCCATTTGTGTACGCGGTTTGTTTGTTTTTTAACCCAGATGTGATAGGCTACGTAAGTCTTTACGTAGCCTATCATGTCAATGAAAAGAAAAAAGAAAAAAATGACACAAACTGCAAATGGCGGCGGTGGTAGCCGGTCAGAAGACCAGCCACCACCGCCACCACCACCGAAACCGCCGCTGGACCCGTCGCCATCCGGAACATCCGCCCCAGGTAAGTCTTGTCCCGGGGGGATGGGGGGTGGCAGGCCGTTCCGTGATGGATTTCAGGGGCTGAATGCACTGGCATTCGGCCTCACCGAGATCTGTCGCGGAATTCTCTGACATCCCTAGACCTGTGTCAATTCTAGAAGTATGAAAAGTTGTTCAACTTTAAGAACTGGTGCCTAAGGCTTCAATCCTTTACCCATTTACATGAGATTCAACCCCACTGAGCTCAATGGGACTTACTTCTGAGCAGACATGGATAGGCTTGCACTGTGAGTGTATACTATTTTCCTCTCATGCCTATTATATTGGAACCCTGTTGGGTAAGTATTATCTTGTTTTTGAATCTTTGTACAGTGCCTATAAAATTTTAGATGCTTTATAAGCTATAATCATCATCAGTTGTGTAGCACAATCTTGCACATGCCTACTCAAAAGTACATCCCACTGAGTCAAATGAGTGTTACTCCCAGGAAAGTATGTGCAGGGTTGCACCCTGAATTTTTAATCTGTTTTCAGCTGAAGTGCTATATCTGAGTAACCATTAGTTTTTTTGTCTTGTAGTTGTAATTCTATTAAGGTTGTTTTTATGGATCTGTTGTTTATACTGAATGTTACTGTTTCTAGATGGTACTATTTATATGATATTAGCTATATTATTTTGCCTTGAAATGCAGGATAAAGATATAGATAAACAGAACGAATTGCTGAGACTTTGGCCTAATGTTAACCTCTCTCCCTCTTCTACTTTGTCGTCCTTGTCACCTGAAAAGTGTTTGCGCCACTATCTCTGGATTAGATGGTTTATGACTAGGCTTCTTAGATACTCTCATTTTCACTATAGCTCTGTATGTGTGTGGACTGGCTCACTGACTTCAGCCATCTGGATTGTTTTACTATGACACCCTCAAGGCTGTTCTGTTGCAGCAACTTCTACGGCTGACTTCTTTCTTTCTAGAAGGGCTCCACACATTTAATGGTTATACAACAGGCAGAAATACTCCCTGTTATTGTCCTCTACTTAGAATAGTCTTGCACTTTGGCAATCTCTAGAGTTTTCAGAACATAATTTTAATTGAAGTCATAAACATTCTACTCTCTTTGATGTAAGATGTTACTGAAATCATAACAGATCATGCCATCCTCTTTCCAATGGAGCCCACAAACTAGGTATGAAGACAACAACGTTTCCCTCTCCCTGAGCAACTTATATTCAGAAGGATTTAGCTATCATACCGAATAGCCATTGCTAGGCTTATATTCTATGCATTTGTCTCATCCTCCTTTAAAGCCACCTGGCTTTCTCATCCTGTGGCAGCTGATTCCATATTATTATTATTTATGTTATTTATGTGTTGTTTATGAATGTTATTTGTTATTTATGAACGTGTACTCTTTGGAGGGGTCTTGAACTTTTGGTCAATTCAATTAGATGACAATGAGTTCTACTGTCAGAGAGGGAAAGCATATTTCTTTTCATTTCCATCATACCATTCATAGGGTTAAATCCAACATCACGTTAGTGGATGTCTGCTAGCACAACAGGCCCCACCCCCTGAGAGCCCTTTGTGCTGCCCAAATATCTGCATTGGAGGATTTCCAGAGCAGATTTTTAGGGGGGAGGGTCGGGGGGGAATTGCTTCCTTCTCAGTTCCACTGATAGAAGCATTACTCTTCCACCCTCCCTCAACAGTCCCAAATACTTTAGCTTTAAACATATTATTATTTTGAGAGCCCTTTTAATCCAAATTATCCTTTTTGAGAATGAGCAACCAGAATTTATTCATTGAAACAAGTGGATCACTTTTAGCAATGTAATTTGCTGGCACAAGGGCCCTCATCCAGATCAGGGCCACAATGGGGCAAAAGGTTAGAGGGGCCCCCAACCCTCACTTTACGGTCTCAGTCCAGAGTGGGGGCCCTGCACTTACATAGTACTATGTAATTTGACCCTTACGATCACTATGAAGACAAAACATCCTTATTCTGGCATACTGGAATAAACAGTCAACATGGCTACTGCAACCATGTTCTTTTGAATGTTTATGAACAGTGTTTATTATTTTCATGTAGATTTTTTTAAACCTCTGATGTCATTCCACCTCATCATGGTTGAGTAAGAAATGCAAAAGTGTCTCAATGAGCCACATCTGAAGATGATTAAACTAGGGATGTACGAAAGTCACTTATCTTTCCGCAGATTATGTTGATGGTGGGGGGAGGCGTTCCATCCCTCCCCCCGGAATCCTCGATGGGGGGGAGGTGATCCATTCCTCCCCTCCGGAATCCTCCACGGCCAGCTGTGCTCCACGGCAGCTCCGTGGAGCAGCCAGCCGGGCCCAGGCCAGAGCCGTCCGCAGCCGGATTTCCAGCCGCGGAGGGCTCTGGGTAAAAAAACGCACAAAAAACTGCATACGCAAATGGCAGCAGCTATGGCCACCACCATTTGCATTCCTTATTCTTGGCCGTCTTAATCTACGTAAATATTTACGTAGAGTATGATGGCGAAAATAAAGAGGGAACACAAATAGCGTAGTGGGTGCTATTTGCGTCCCTTTTTGATTCACCATTTTAGCCTATGTAAATATTTACATAGGCTAAAATGGCGAATCAAAAAGGGACGCAAATAGCGCCCGCTACGCTATTTGCATTCCCCTTTATTTTCGCCGTCATAGTCTACATAAATATTTACGTAGATTAAGACGGCCAAAAATAAGGAACACAAATGGCGGCAGCCGTAGCCACCGCCATTTGTGTATGCGGGGTTTTGTTTGTTTGTTTGTTTACCCAGCCATGATAGGCTTCATGAATCTTTACGTAGCCTATCACGTCTTGTAAAAACAACAACAACAACCCAACAAGACTGCAAATGGTGGCGGCGGCAGCCAGTCGGAAGACCAGCTGCCGCAGCTGCTGCTGCCGGAGCCAACGCCGGAGGCGCCGCCACCCGGAACATCCGCCTCAGGTAAGTCTCATCCCAGGGGGATCCACGGGGGGGTGGGGGGGCAGGCCGTTCCGCCACAGAGTTTGGGGGGCCAAATGCACTGGCATTCGGCCTCACCGAGATCCGTGGCGGAATTCTCTGACATCCCTAGATTAAACCCATCTTTCTATCCATCTCACAGCACAGAAGTGAGATTTGTCCATTCAAACATGTTGCTTGTGATAACAAGTCAACGTGCCTGTTGTTTTATGTCTCAAAGGCTGCAGCCGTGTCACTCCCACCCATACTCTGAAAATGGCAATGCAAATGTATTCCCACAAATACATGTTTTTCCCCATAATGCTCCATACAACCTTTACCATTGCTAATAGATAAAACATTGCAGAACTGTTTAGCTGCAGGTCTACTTTCTGATTTAAAAAAAACACACAAAACTTTAAATATTTAAAGAATTATTCATGACAATATATCTTCACATTGTCTAACAGGCTGAAGTCTTTATAGCTGTTCTTTCTGGAGTAATATAAATAATTTATGTTTTAAAAATGAAAGCTATTCCTTGTTCACTGAATCTCCACCTATCCATCACCAACTGTAGGGTTATGAGGGCTGTCTAAATTCTGTAGGCTAAATTGTTCTCAGTGGATCATTCTTAGCAACCTTCTGATCTGCAAACCATCTCCATTCATTCAAGTTGTCTGATTTGTCACAACTACTCTCTTCACAGAAGCAAAGTGAAACGAAAGGAAGAAAAGATTATGCAATTATTAAGAAAAAATAAAACTGCGTTGGAGAAGCAGGCCTGAAAATGCAGGGATGTAAATGGTACAGAGTTAATACCTGGGGTCCCCTTTATATGTACCTGCATCAAAGTGGCTTGGGCAAGGAGGGTGACAATGGGGAGAAGGACCCTCACAATTGGCTCTATCCGCGTGAGTGCTTCATTCACACATAGTTGTAATTAGACAGGAACTGCACCACAGAGTGGTCTACATTTACATCATACCATATATATTACCAGCTCATTTGGTTCAAGGTTACCAAATGGATAAAGAATACCACGCAGAATAATTTTCTGAATGCCTGGTGTTCAGACTTTAATTAGAAGCCCTTACATTGCTGAGGATTAAATATTGAATTGCACTCTTCCTTATTGTTTTGCTTTACTAATAAGACCTAGGACAGACTTCCTAGGTATTCTTCTTGATCATTCAAATATTCTTCTTGATCTCTCTCCCATCCTCATGCCATGGGAGGCAATATGCCAAGTCTGGTGTAATGGTCTGAGTGTAGGACCAAGACCAGGGGGAGACTCTGGTTCAAATCTCTACTCTGCCAAAAAGCTCACTGGGTGACATTGCACCAGTCACTATGGATTGGTCCCAGTTTAGTCATGCCTTAGTCACATTGGAACCAATGAGACTTAGTCTCACTGAAATCAGTTACTAACTTGTGCCATTGATTTCAGTGGGACTATAGCCTGACTAACTTAGGGCACTATCCTATGCAAGCCAGCCATGTTGGTTGGGGCATGCTGGGAGTTGAAGGACTTTTTTCTGTCTAAACATGCATTCCACTCTTAATTTGGATCTAACCCATGTGCCTTAGCCTAATCTATCTCATACCACTGGGACCATTGGGAACCCTGAACTTGTTGGAGGAAGGATGGAATATAAATGGAATTAAATAAATAAATGGGAAAGGTTGGGGCCAAAGGTAGAAATTAGAAGGTAATGATCAGTCATGGTAATCTTGATGAAAACCATTACCCCCCCCCCACCCACACACACACATTATCTGCATTCCGTCAACAAATGGGAATTATGGCAGCAACTCTGCACAGCTAGCCAAAGGGATTTATATACAGGTAATTGGAGGAAGTTTTCAGGCTTCATTATTTTTTTCCAAACTACAGAAAATTACAGTCTGTCCAGATATGCATAATGGTGTTTATCACCAAGCCTATCAAACTCTGTTAAGCAATGGTTGCATTTTGCTTGCAACATTGCACTTTCTATTTTATTTTAAATGATCCCCTTACAACATATTGAAACATCCATGCAAGAGGAGTTTTATTGTTTTACAGATAAATTATTTCCAGCTACAGATTACTGTGTTTTAGTCATTTGAATTCAGCCTTCCATTTCTAGCTCTCTTACTTGCTTTGAACTGCCTATTTGCCATAATTGTTGTAGGAGCCCTGAAATCTAATATATATGTTGCTCCATTATCCGGACTATCCCTTAGGCAACTCCTTATTTACTTTGTTAGAAGTAGTCGTTTGATAAATTGCAATTCAATCTTTTTGACGTTCCTTTGAATTCAAGGAAAATGTATGTCCTGAACAGACTTGTCAGGCAATTTTAGGTTTATTTGAATTTCTCTAAAGATTCAGCATTTAAATGCTGCCTGAAGAGAGGCTTTGAATAACTGCTATTCTACAATACACACCATATGACCAATTTATTTTATTTATTTATTTATTAAATTTATTAATTGCCCATCTGACTGGTCACCCAGCCACTCTGGGCGATGTACAACCCACCATAAACAATTTAAAACAATAAAATTTTACCATAAATTTTTTTTTTTAAAAAAATACCCTAACCCACCCCAAATGCCTGCCTGAACAACCACGTTTTTAATGCACGACGGAAGCTCATTAAAGAGGGGGCATGACGGAGTTCCCTAGGGAGGGAGTTCCACAGAGTGGGGGCCACCACAGAGAAGGCCCCCTCCCTCGTCCCCACCAGTCTAGCTGTCCTGGCTGATGGGACAGAGAGAAGGCCATCCGAGGCTGATCTTGTTAAGCGGCCTGTCTGGTGTTGCTGGAGGCGCTCCTTAAGATAGGCTGGGCTGGAACCATATAGGGTTTTAAAGGTCAAAACCAACACCTTGAATTTGGCCCGGAAAACAACTGGTAACCAGTGCAACTCCTTCAGCACTGGAGTGATGTGATCTCGCCGGCGGCTGCCTTTAATCAGGCGAGCCGCCGCGTTCTGTACCAGCTGCAGTTTCCGAACCGTCTTCAAGGGTAACCCCACGTAGAGCGCATTACAGTAGTCTAAACGAGAGGAGACCAGGGCATGTACTACCGATGGGAGCAGATGGTCGGGAAGGTAGGGGCGCAGCCGCCGTATCAGATGGAGTTGATACAGCGCTGTCCGGCTCACAGCTGACACCTGAGCCTCCATGGACAGCTGGGAGTCCAAAATGACCCCCAGGCTGCGGACCTGGTCTTTCAAGGGTAGCTGTACCCCATTCAACACCAGGTCAACATCCCCCAGCCTCCTCTTGTCTCCCACCAAAAGTACCTCGGTCTTGTCAGGGTTGAGCTTCAGCTTATTCCTCCCCATCCAGCCACTCACCATCTCCAGACATTTGGACAGGGATTCTACGGCCAACCTTGGTGAAGATTTGAATGAGAGGTAGAGCTGAGTGTCATCCGCATATTGATGACACTGTACCCCAAACCTCCTGATGATAGCCCCCAGTGGCTTCACATAGATGTTAAATAGCATCGGGGAGAGGATGTAACCCTGTGGCACCCCACAAGTAAGTGGCCACGGGTCCGAAACCTCCTCTCCCAGTGCTACCCTCTGGTACCTGCCAGAGAGGAAGGACTGGAACCACCGCAATACAGTGTTTCCAATGCCCAACCCCTCCAGGCGGTCCAGGAGGATACCGTGGTCAACGGTATCAAAAGCTGCTGAGAGGTCGAGGAGAACAAGGAAGGAGCATTCACCCCTATCCAGAGCCCTCCTCATATCACCCACCAAGGCGACCAAGGCCGTTTCTGTCCCATGCCCAGGCCTGAAGCCTGACTGAAATGGGTCTAGATAATCAGTTTCTTCCAAGTGTGCCTCTTGCTCACTAACTGTATCCACAGTGTGCAGAGTAACACACCTAATCTGATCCATTTTATCTGCAAAGTGCCTTGCCAAAGCCTCACAGGAGGCCTTAGAATGCTCCAGTGGTTCCGGAGCCACAGGACCGACCAGGCTCCGGACCACTTGGAACAGCCTCCTGGGGCAGCACTCTGCAGACGCGATGGAGGCAGCATAATATTCCTTTTTTGCTGCCTTCACCGCCACGTGATAGGCTGAAGATACAGCTCTAGCCCGTGTCTGATCGTCTTTGGAGCGAGACTTCCGCCACCGGCGTTCTAGCCGTCTCACCTCCTGTTTCAGAGCTCGTAACCACGGATTGAACCATGGTGCAGTCCGAGCCCTGTTCAGGGGGAGAGGGCGTTTCGGAGCCACCCGATCTAATGCCCCAGTGATTGCGGCATTCCAGCCACCCACCAGGGTCTCGACCGAGTGGCCGTTGGCATGCCCCAGAGAATCCCCAAGCGCGTTCAGGAATCCATTTGGATCCATAAGACGCCTGGGGCGGACCATTTTAATGGGTCCTCCACCCCTGCGGAGGGGTTGTGGAACCGAGAAGTCCAACATCACCAGATAGTGATCTGTCCATGACAAGGGGGTGGTGGATATACCCCCGACTTCCAGATCACTCCCCGCTTCTCCAGAAACAAACACAAGGTCTAGTGCATGACCGGCTACATGGGTGGGCCCAGTTAGAATATGGTGCAGCTCCCAGGAGGCCATGGTCTCCATGAAGTCCCGAGGTGCTCCTGTGAGGATGGCCTCCGAATGTACGTTGAAGTCCCCCAACACCAGTAAGTTAGGGGACTGTACACGCACATCAGAGACCACCTCAAGCACCTCAGCCAGGGAGTCAGTCGTGCAGCGGGGTGGACGGTACACGAGCAGAATCCCCAGACTGCCCTTCGGGCCCAACCTCCAGTACATGCACTCAGCAACCTTGGTCTCCCGGAGAGGGGGTCTGGTGAAGACCAAGGACTCTCGGTAGATAACAGCCACTCCCCCTCCCCGATCCCCAGCCCTCGGCTGCTGTGCATACGAAAATCCAGCTGGACACATGGCTGCAAGGGTTGGAGCAGCAGCCTCGGCCAGCCAGGTCTCCGTAATACATGCCAGGTCTGCACCCTCATCCAGGATCATGTCATGGATGAGGGAGGTTTTCTGGGTAACAGAGCTGGCATTGCAGAGCAGCAAACGAAGGCCAGAAGATGGGGTCATGCCTCCCCCAGCCATCCTTTGGCTCTGGACAGGCCCGGAGCAGGGGACAGATACTACACATCTCTCCCTTGTTCCCCTTAGCTGGCATGGCCTGCCCCTAGCGCTCCACCAGCGCCTGCCACCCAGCCTCGGTATGTTCTGGCCCCCAACACTCCCCCCACTGCCTCCATCAGGTGGACACATGCCCCCTCGCTCCCGCCTATCAGGCAGGCTACCCACCCCTAAAAACACAACAAAATCCCCCCCAACAAAATAAAACAACAAATAAAACAATTAAAATCCCCTTAAAAATGCCAGGCAGGAGTCCACAGGGAAGGCCTGGTGGCGGTGGTAGCGGCGACGGCGGCAGCAGGCCCAGCGGCTGCAAGCACGCCTCTTCCCCGGTGGTGGTGGTGGTGGTGGTGGTGGTGGTGGTGGCTTCTCCTGCAGGCCCTGGCTCTCCCAGGCCACCTCAGCCAGCCAGCTTATGTAGCCCCTCCAGGGAGGGGCAGGTGGAGCAGCACAGCTGGCTCGGTACCTGGGGGCCTGGTCCTGCAGGGACTGGCGGTCTGCCAGGCAGAAGTCCACAAGGAAGGCCTGGTGGTGGTGGCAGTGGCGGCGGCAGCAGGCCCAGCGGCGGCAGCAGCAGGCCCAGCGGCGGCAAGCACGCCTCTTCCCCGGTGGTGGTGGCTTCTCCTGCAGGCCCTGGCTCTCCCAGGCCACCTCAGCCAGCCAGCTTATGTAGCCCCTCCAGGGAGGGGCAGGTGGAGCAGCACAGCTGGCTCGGTACCTGGGGGCCTGGTCCTGCAGGGACTGGCGGTCTGCCAGGCAGAAGTCCACAAGGAAGGCCTGGTGGTGGTGGCAGCGGCGGCGGCAGCAGGCCCAGCGGCGGCAGCAGCAGGCCCAGCAGCGGCAAGCACGCCTCTTCCCCGGTGGTGGTGGCTTCTCCTGCAGGCCCTGGCTCTCCAATGCTCAGTTACTCAACTCTTGCAATATAAAGTGGGCCAAAATTGGCATACAAATGTAATTTGTTCTCAGAATAAGCTCACCATCATAACCAACATAATGCAGAAATAATTAAAGATTATCACCCCAATCCAGCGAAAGAGATCCACATGCCTAAGTCAGCTTCTATAGGCATGTAACTTGTTGGATCGGGAACTGCAAACATACAACTGAGATGCTCCCAAATGTACACTGGAATGTGGATCTGAGTGAGGATGCCATCCATGTGCACTGTACTAAATTGTTTCAATTTGTTGTGTATTAAAAATAATGCATGTTCCCATCCACATTCTAGAGCACTGGTGGAATGTGACCTCCCATCTTCTGGTGCCACCCCTGCTGCCCCTGCCACCCAAGCAGCCTCTGTGCTGCTAATATTTGGCAGCAGCAAATAATTGGTTCTTTGGAAACAAGCTAAATTTGTCCTTTTTAAGCCTCTATAGTAGGGATGGCGGAGAATTTCTCCCCGAAACTTCGGGGGGCCGAGCGCCAACGTGTTCGGCCCCCCGAACAAGTTTCGGGGAGAAATCCTCCGCCCCCCCCCCCCGGGACGGGACTTACCTTCCCTGAATGTCCCTCCCGGTGGCGGGTCCGGCTGGCGGTTCGTCCGGTGTTCGAGCGGGGCGGGAGCGGCAGCCGGTCTTTCGACCGGCTGCCGCCCCCGCCATTGCAATGAAAGAAAAAAACAAAAAACGTCCCCTGATAGGCTACGTGACGATTCACATAGCCTATCACGGCAAGATTTGCAAAGTCAGCCGTGATAGGCTACGTGAATCGTCACGTAGCCTATCACGGGTGACTTTAAAAAAAAAAAAAAGTGTGTACGGATAATGGCGGCCCCCATAGGAAGCCGCCATTCCCCTTCCTTATTTGGTCGCTGTAGTCTACGTCAATGTTTACATAGACTACGGCGAAAACAAGGGCAACGCTATTTGCGTTGCCCTTATTTTCGCCGTAGTCTACGTAAACATTGACGTAGACTTCAGCAACTAAATAAGGAACGTGAATGGCGGCTCCCTATGGGGGCCGCCATTCGTGTACGCGCTTTTTTTTTTTTTTAAAGTCACCCGTGATAGGCTACGTGACGATTCACGTAGCCTATCACGGCTGACTTTCCAGATCTAGCCGTGATAGGCTACATGAATCGTCACGTAGCCTATCAGGGGACTTTTTTTTTTTTTTTTTAACTTTCGTGTTCGCGGCCGGGCGAGGCGGGAAGCCTCCCCCCGGCCTGAACTTCGCGGGGGGAGCAGCGAAGCGCTCCCCCCACCGCGAAAAAGCTGCGAGAAAAGGTAAGTGACTTTCGTTCACCCCTACTCTATAGCAGTCCGCCACCAAAATTTGGTGGCAAACCATTTTTTATTTTTTTTTTGCCACCGCCCTCTGAATTTTGGCAGTGCAGTCATGGCAGTTGTGTAGCCAGCAAGGTGCATCCTGGGGGTGGAAAGCAGTTCCCGAATCCCTCAAAGTTGCCCACCCCTGTTCTAGCACAACGATATAATACTTTCTGAAGCACGACTAGACTTGAATTTGGGCATTTTAAATAGTTACAAGTCTACAATACCGAAAGAATGACAGAAGAAAAACAAATCAGGGTGTACAGATATCATGGACATCTAAAACCAAATGGTAAAATTACTTTATCCATCCAATTACAGTATAAATCCTTGGTGAATTCCATATTTTCAAAATCTAATTTGGATTAGTGGATCAACCCACCATCACTAATTGATTTAGGAGGGCTTCCAATTATCTAGCATGAGGCTGCTGTCTGAAACATCTTTGTGGAACACTTCAGAGTAAACATAGTTAGAATCTTGCTTTGAAGCATAGTGCTTTAAAGAGGAACACATATATAATATAGCCCTAGTTCTAAATAGCTTGTTCATGAAAAGCTTATTCATTATCATTTTTCCCCTACCCTTCCTGCAGGCACCCACAGTTTACATGGGTTTTTCCCATTTTCTTTCCACAACAACCCTGGAACACAGGTAGTCTTCATCACAGCACACACAGTAGCCTAGTTTATTGTACTTTTGTATAAGGGTGCAATCCTATGCATGTTTGGACAGAAACTTCCAGCATGATGGGAGTTGTTGCACTTTTTTCTGTTTAAACTTGCATAGGTTTGCACCCTATCTTTACTACCTCCCAGGTTGTCTCTGTCCATCAAAGTCGGAATACATTGTAGAAAGAAAAATGGAACTAGGCCATTATCATATGACTTCCCTGAACATGATTTTCCTTGTGCGAGGAATGTTTACGAATGTAGAAGTAGTAGAGCTGGATGAATCTGTCAGTTTTGGTTTTTCTCTCCATTTCTCATTTTCCCAGTCTTAAGTTTGTTTCATCCCATTTCCATCAGTTTGGGACACATTTTTAAGTTTACATGAAAGCTCTATGCATTTCTGTGCACATTTCTCGTAATATGTACCTTTTTGTACACAATTTTGACTTATTTGCATTTCTGCAAGTAACTTTCCCTAATATAATGCAATTTTAACATTGTTTTGTCTAATAGACACATAGTTGTGTTCAGTTCTCGTAATATATACATTTATTGTATTATTATTTTTCTTTATTTGGAGAAATACATTGCAAAAGTGAGAAAATTGCAGATAACTGCTTTTCGGTTCCCACATTGCACTTTAAAAGTGCAAAACAGGATAAACTTGCATTGAAATGCAGACCAAATTAATTTCTCCCTCATTCCTAGGGAACAGTGCATTCATAAGGCACTTGTTCCTGAATAATCCCAGCAGAAGCAGCAAACATGAATCCATTCAGAATGTGACTGCAGCTTCAACCTGGTCTCAGGGGGAGGCCTCTCTTATTGCTGGAATGGAGATAATTGAGCAGAAAGAAAGACAAAAATCAAAAAGTTTACTATCCTTGGCAAGGTGGAAAGACAAAGAACTTTTTGACTTTCCACTGAGGCATTTTGATTCGAAGAACAAGAATAGCAGAAAGAAATACCAAGAGAAAGGGTAAAATGAAGATAAGAATGTTGCATACTAGAGTGATTAACCACTTGTGATTGGCAACTTGAATATAAAGTCAGTTCTGATGTTATAGCAGCAGCAAATGTTGCCATTTAATATGTGGTCTCCCACTGACTCTCCTAGGTCCAGATACTGAACCCAGGAGATCATGTGGAAGGTCTGATGCCAGGGATACTTCTCACACAATGCTGCTCACATTAACAGCACAATCCTATACTTAAGAGTAAGTCCCATTTAGTTTAATGGGGCTTATTTACAGATAAGTGTTTATAGCAGTGTGGGCAACTCACAGCCTGTGGACTGCATAGGCCCACAGCCCTTTTTGTGATCCCTCCTCCACAGTCACCCTGCTGCCACTGTGCTGCCAAATGTCTTACTGAAATTCAGTGGTGCGATGGCAGAGAAAAGCTGCGATTTCTCTTTAAATTAAGGCACTGGGGAGAAGGCAGCACAATTTTGCTTTAAAACATGATGCTTGCTTCCCATCCACCTTGTTTCAAAGAGAAATCACAGTTTTTTTCCTGCTGCCATGGTATGCCACTGAATTAGGGACCTACAAATTTTGTTAAATCCATTCCGTTTACGTTTCGTGGATTGTCAGACATCTTTCATTCCATCATCTGATCATTGATGGAATTGGTTTTGGGTTTTTTTTTACCAGTTCTATAGTAGAATGAAATTGTTCTACTTGTGCTAATTTGCATTATGGCAAATTACGGCAAACTAATGCCAATTAGCACGTTGGCACAAGCGTGCATTAATGCTAATGCGAATTAGCACAAATCCCCTCCCCCCAGTGAAAAAACAGTCTGCAAGTCTGCTGAATTTGCACAATGTGTCAAAACTTGTGGAGAATGGTAGCTCCAATTTCAGTGGAGCTATGATTCCATTCTGGGTTTCAGTCAGAACCAGCCAGAACTCTAAAGGACTCTAGCTCCTTTAGAACTCAAGCTTCTGTAGAGTTCTGGCTGAACTGAGATTCAGGACAGATAAAAGGAAGTATTTGTTCACACAGCACATCGTTAAACTATGGAAGTCTCTACTATAAGATGTAGTGATGGCCACCAATTTGGATGGCTGTAAAAAGGGATTGGACAAATTCATGGAGGATAAGGCTGTCAGTGGCTACTAGTACTGATGGCTATATGCTATCTCCAGTATCAGAGGCAGTATGTCTATGTATACCAGTTGCTGGGGAACATGGGCAGAAGGGTGCTTTTGCAGTCATATCCTGCTTGTGGGCTTCTCAAGGGCATTTGATTGCCCACTGTGCAAATGAGTACTATCACCTCATAGTCCTCAGCAATATTGTAGGTTTACCAGCATAAATATGAAATTTCTGGACCTCCCATATGGGAATTTCTCAGTATAGCTGAGACTGGCAGAAGTAGACCACATCTAACTCTAAAGTGCAGACCAAACTTGTATATTTGTAGGACAGGGGTGGCAAAACTTTTTGGGAGGGAGAGGGGGTCAAAGGCTGCATTCCCTCAGGAGTAATTTGTCAGGGACCACATGTCACCAGTAGGTGGGATTGAAGCCTGGAGTGGGTAGGGCCAAAGCCAGAAAAGGGTGGGGCCATCTCTCTTTCTGACACTTCTCTCTTTTTCCCTGTCCCCTTTTCTCTCTTGCTTACTTTCTGCCACCTCCTTCTTTTTCTCTCTTTCTGCTACCCCCTTATTTGTCTCTGTCTCTGTCTCTCTTCCTCTCCACTCAGTCAGGTTGTCATCTTAAGCTTTTGAAACTATTTCTTAGCTGGACAGAAAGTTTGAGAATCTCACTTTTCAAAGTAAAGCCATGTGATTATGCAGATAAACTTGCAAACCAAGTGTAATGCATACCTTTAAGTTTTCCCAAATGCAGCCAGAGCCCAAGTATTCAAGGGGCGGGGAGAGCAATCCGGGTAGCCTGGCCTATGCTGCAAGGTCAGTACCAATATGTATATAGAGTGCAAACACTTGTATTGGAAACTCTAGGAATTGTGGTTTGGGAGACAGCGAGCAATGTGGCACCCTGTGCTAAGCTCTCTGAACAGCTACAAGTTCCAGTGTTACTCAGTTCCTGTATACATGTCCTATACACAGACAAGAGGACTCAAGACAGTGTGACATCTGACTGGCAGTCACAAACATGATAATAATCAGACATATTGAGATTTCAGTGACAATGGGAGCCAGTTCTGCTGATAAGTTTTATAGACTCTTCAGAGAGGGGCCCATATCCAGGGAGGCTGGGGGTGGGGTGGGGGTGGACCCCCTAAATGTTATCTGCCACTACCTTTAAAAAACAAACAAACAAACAAACAAATAATTACATGTATTACAAAATTTTTAGAGAACCAATAGGAGTGCCTTTGTTTTTCTTCTTAAACGTACAGATGCTATTATGTTGGGATGCCGCCTATAGATTCCTAATACTACATGCAATTGAGGCTATACCTGAGATGAAGGAATACACATACTTATGTGAACAATTATCCCTTCTTAAAAAATATGTATGTGTTGCTCACATTTATAAAAGCAGTTCTTTAAAATGCCTGTTGGTACAATGATGGCCTGGACGCTTAAAAAAACCCATTCTTTCCGCATTCAAACTAATTGGTGCATCTTCACCTTGTGAAACATTTTGTCATTTAAAAACTGAAGCTATTGAACAGCTTAATCAGATCAGTAGACTTTCTTTTCCCTTTCTTACTGAAATTATGCTATACATAATGGGATATCTTAAACCCGTAACATCACTGCTGCAGCCGAAGAATCTGGATATGGAGGCAGCATTGAAATGTATTGATTGTGTTGGGAGGCAGTTCCAAGAAATGTAAAATGAAACTGTTTTAAACAACACTTTTGAATCAGCCAAGAAAGCATGTGAAACTGCTGACTATGAAGCACCATCAAATCTTCTTAAACTCCCTTGGACTTCAGGAAAGGTGATTTTAATAAAATTGATAATTTTATTAAATAAAATTTAATAATGGAATCCACTGATAATTAGGATTCCATTACAGGAAAACCCAACAGGAAGAGGAGTTCAAGAGGTATGTGTGTGTGGGGGAATACTTATCAAATTTGCAGATGACCCAAACTTGGGCGTGATAGCTAATACCTTAGAAGATAGATTCAAAATTCAAAATGGTTAGAAGACAGGGCAGAAAATAGTAGGGATGTATGGATTCCCCACCATCTGTTCCGGTGGGGAGGAAATCTGTTCCTCCCCCCCGGAATCCTCCAGAGCAGCTCCGCTCCATGAGGATTCCGGGGGGGGGAACTGGCTTGGGGGCCGCTTACCTTCCCTCCTGCCAGCCAGAGCCATTTGCCTCCTCCCTGTCCCCGCCAATTGCCATGTCTTAAAAAAAAAAAAAAAAGGAAAGGCAATTGGCAGGATGTGTCCATAGACTTAGATGCAAATAGAGTCATGAATCTTGCATCTAAGTCTATGTGTCCATAGGCTTATATGCAAGATTCACGGCTCTATTTTGTGTATAAGTCTATGGGCACATCCTGCTGATCGCCATTTTTTTTTAAAAAAAGACATGGCGATTGGCAGGGGCAGGGAGGCGGCGAATGGCTCTGGCTGGCAAGAAGCAGCCGAGTGCCATTCCGCCTCCAGTCCTCCTGGAGTGGAGGTAAGTGGTCCCGATCCTCTGCAGATTCCTGAGGCCAGATTACAAAGAATCCGGCCTCATTTGAATCAACAGCAGATTTCTCTGACATCCCTAGAAAACAGCAGAATGAAATTTAACAGAGACACATGGAAGGTTCTTCATTTAGGAACAATAAATTAAATGCACAAGTATAAAATGAAATGGGGGATGATACCTGGCTTAGGAATGTTATGTGTAAAAAGGATCTTGGAGTTGTAGTTGATCACAAGCTGAATAATATGAGTCAACAGTGTGATGTGGTTGCAAAAAAAGACAAATGTAATTTTAGGTTGCATCAACAGAAGTATATTTTCAAAATCATGGGAAGTGATAGTTCCACCCCACTCTGCCCTGGTCAGACCAAATACTTCAAATACTATGTCTAATTCTGGACACCACACCTTATGGAGGATTCAGATAAATTGGTAACGAGTTCAAAGAAGGGCAACAAAGATGATCAGGAGACCAGAAACTAAGTCCTACGAGGAAAGATTAAAGGAACTGGGAGTGTTTACTTTTGGGAAGAGAAGACCGGGGGGTTGGGGAGGTTGGGACATGATAGCACTTTTCAAGTACATAAAGGGTTGTCAGACAAAAAAAGTCACAACCTCTGTCATCCAAGACACAAAACAATGGACTGAAGGGCCCCTTCCAAGTCTATGATTCTGATAAGAATACTCCTGTTGTAGCTTATTCTTGATTTTCTACTAGTTGGGTTATTCTTGATTCTTTTTTAAAAAACTTTTTTTGTTAATTGGTGGCAAGAACAGGAACAATTGTTGAGGTTGCTTAGTGAAAACTTTTGAATGTCCATAAATTGCGGTATGCCTGCAAAGAGAAGGGTTAAATAAAAACAGTTTACACATTTATCTTGAGAAGGCCTGCAGACCAGATAAACTGCCCCCTACTTTGGGGGGAGGGTGAACTTTTAGGCTGGTTACGGGCATGCTCCAGAGTGGAGAAAAAAAATAGAAGTAGATCTCAGGGACAAGAAACAGTATATAATGGTCATTTGTCATGTTTGACTTTAAATACAAATCAGGCAGCTAAAAACTTCAGGAATGTAAAAAGGGGATCTAAAGAAGCTAAAGGATTCTAACCATTTTTTTTTTTTCAAAATATGCAAGGCCTTTTAATGGAGGGGGGAGTTGCTACAAATTTGTAACAGGCCCAGAAAATAGTAGGGATGTACGGATTCCCCACCATCTGTTCTGGTGGGGAATCTGCCTGGGCGGGGGGGAGGCAATCCATTCCCCCCCCCCGGAATCCTCCGGAGTGGCTCCACTCCCTGAGGATTCTGCGGAGCCCCCCAGCTTGAGGGCTGCTTACCTGCTGGACCCATTCGCCTTCACACTGATTTTTTTTTTTTAAAGTGGCGATCAGCAGGATGTGCCCATAGACTTATACGCAAAATTGAGCCGTGAATCTTGTGTATATGTCTATGGAATGTGACCAACACTGTTGTTTGCATATGGATCCTTGAGCATTTAGTCATCCTTTTTGCAGTCTGTGAGAGTGGGAAAGGGGCCTGTAAATTGTAAGTGTTGGGAAGTTTGGCAGCCCCTTCATATGATGAAAGGAAAGGAAAGACCAAAAGGAAAGAAGCTGATGTAAGTATTCATAGAAGATGGAAGGAGAAGGCGTCAGATATGAAAGGAACTTATACATTCATGCACACATCCACACACTTCTTCTCACCCTGCCGCCCCATCCCTAAACAGAACTACATTTGTCAGAGTAGGCTGAAATCGTCCTTGGCCAAGCATCGTAAATCTATTTAGTAATATGATGGTCATATTATCTGAGGTGAAAAGTATGCCATACTTCAACTCATTATACAAGAGAAAATGGAAGGAAAAAGATCAATAGGAAGAAGATGAACAGTTAAAGAGTTTGAGGGAATGGTTCAGCTGTACTTCTGTACAACTATTCAGAGCAGTGGCGTCAAAAACAAAAATAGCTGTAACGATAGCTAACCTCCGACAGGAGATGGCACCTTAAGAAGAACAGTATGATTCAGAAAATGTGGAATGTAAATAATCCCATTATGTGAGACACTATACTTGCCTGAAAATAGTCCCATGAGCTATATTGGCAATATTAAAATGAAGCACCCAATAATTCTGTTAGAGAACAAACATCTGTCCACATTCAGATTAATTAGTAGAGAAAGCCAACTTTATAAACCCCTTCAGGCTGATCACAGGAAGCAGAGAATTCTTCATCGCTTGACAAAACAAGGAGTTATTAAGCCAGTTCTGAACAAACCAGATTATAAATTAATTTTGGCATTTATGATAGTGATGTGTTTTTAAGGAGAAGGGGGGGGGGACTTACACTAGTTGTGGCAGTGCTTTGCAGCTATCACTAACACCTGACCTGTGTTTTGTATTTTCAATCCCCAGTTATTATTTTTAAATCAAATTTATTAATAATTCATGATGCATTTTTATATCCAGAGCTACCTGTCTGGAAGTTATAAATATCTCTTTATAAGCAATATAATAAATTGCTTATAGATGTTAGATGTTTCAGATAACAAGGCCACCATGAATCAAGTGAAAAATACAAATCCACTGTACTTTCTGAGATTCAACACTTTTAGCTTCTTCAAATACTCCTATACCTTGAAATCCCATTGGAGCCATATTGTATATGATCAGAAAAGACTCTAGCATCTGGAGTGTGGTAGTTTATCAAACTATAGCACAGGAGATCAAGGAGGATGAGAATCCCCTTTTTGTTCCAACAAGTATTACTTTTACGTTTATCAATTGATAAACTTTTACGTTTATCAATCCACTGGAACCATTATAAGTTGCAAGAATAATCAGGAAGCTAGTTAACCTGCTTGTGAATGTTCCCTGCAAAATCCAAGTGTATTGTCTATTCTGTTCTTACTTTTTTTTACAACAGTTCCTCTGCTGAAATCAATCTGAAGCACTCCTATAGAAAGAAACAGAATTAGATTGACAGATGCATCCCTATATCAGACACTTTCAGAAAATTTAGGGTCAACCTTGTTCTCACTGCAATTGTTAGACTTTCAGCCTTAAACTTGTTCCATCCCATTTCTCCATAAATCTGGATGTTTGTTTTTTTAATGTGTGCAGTGTCCTTGTCTGTGTGGTCCCTTGAAGCTGGTAGCAAGATTAAGGCAGGAAAGCAGATCAAGGCAGGAAAAAGTCAGACCTTGGATGGCTCCAAGTGAGTCTTGCTGGCTGGAACTGTTTCTTACTAGGACAATAGGAGGATGTTGTCTTAGCAGGGAGCTAAAGCCAACTGAAGTCTTATGTAGGCTGACAAGATCTGTAGTGTGGTCAACTCTGCTCCCCCTGGAGGAACTGACTGGATTGTTAAAGGGCCCTTACTAGATTTTGTGGCCTGAGACTTCTGTGAGGCTGGAGTATTGCCAGGACTGCATCCTCTGAGCCAAAGGATGATGGCAGGCTCTGTCCTCTGACAAGGAGGACCCTGAATAAGGCACTGACTGTCTTACCCCCAAGGAAGTACCCTCTGTCTCATACTCATCACAGTCCTCTGCTGCACACAGGAAGGCCCAATGTCTGGGGGTCATGACATACACTTTTTGCACATATTTCCCCAAATATATGCATTTTTTGGTGCAAATTTCAAATATACATTTATCTTAAGAAGGCCTGCAGACCAGATAAACTGCCCCCTACTTTGGGGGGAGGGTGAACTGAAGTATTTTCCATTGATTTAATGGACTTGTGTGCAGATATTTCTCTAATATATGCATTTTGTGCACAGTTTGTACTAAAATGCCCATTTTTGTGTGTATCACCAAGCTCAGAAAAGTGCAGATTTCAGTGCACAGCTCTGTCTTTGCTCTCTTATTATGTTGAAAGATGCAAATTTTGTAAATTCACATTAAAAAAACCTCAGACGAATGCATTTCTGAGCCATCCCTAATTGTGGCTGTCATGCTCTTGACCAGTGGCAAAAATTCAATCAGCTAGAAAGCACTCTTTATCATTGGACAGTGGAAAGACCTTCCGTTTTCAAGGGACAGGGTATGGAGCATGCAGCCAGATCATTGGCCGTCTAGTTGTCAGCAATTGGGAGAGTGAGGTGGGCCAAAAGGGAGTAGATACCTCCACAATTACTTAATGAGATTTGGAGAAATGGGGGATAGAATGCAACCCCAGGGGAATGCTATTTGTTAGGGGTGATGGAAGAAAACCCAACGTAATTTTGTTTTGTTTTTTCCTTTATGTGAGCTGCCTTAGGAAATAATTCTGAAACAAAAGATGGGATAGAAAAATCAAATACATCATGATTGTGGACAACAGAGCAATTGAAACAACCTGGCACCAATGAATTCACATCACTCAGTGACAGCAAAAACACTGCTAGATCAGGAAAGATTAGATTGTAGCAAAAGGCTTGGTGGGGATACTGGAGGTTTCTAGGCTGGGGAAATGCAGAAGAACACTCTACAGATCTAAATTAAAAACTTGAGGTTTTTGTTCGTCAGTCTTATTTTTCCACATGATTCATCCTTAGGACTAGTGTTTTATTGCATTATGGAGTTGGACTATGATTTGTCATGTTTTAGCGTTGTTGTGTCTATGTTGCTCAGCTGGCATGACTTTCTCTTTCGGATGAGAGCTTCCACTCTCTGGATAAATGTGTTTATTGACTGCACTTTATGAAGCGTGCTCTATGCTATCTTTTCTGTTCTGCTTCTAAGCCTATTTTTTAACTTTCAAAACAAATTTACTTTCTGCTCTGACTACCAGATTATGCAGCTGCCAAATATTGTGGTGGTTCCCCCTCTACCCCACCATCTAGCATAGAGTGCTCTGAGAGTGCTCCATTGTGTAGCTGTATTTACAGCTCAGTGTGTAGCCTTTTGTTTCCTGGCTTCTTGGATCATTTGCCAGCTGCTCTATCCAAATAGATTTTGGAAAACTGGTGACAATATATCCTCAGGAAAAGAAAAAAACAACACATTTACAAACTGTCTCTGCCTTCCTTTTTGGCCTACAATACTACCTTCCTTTATATTTCTCCTGCTTTGTAAAAACAGTAAGCATTGAAATTATTTCATTTTTTACCTTGCCATTCATGTAAAGCTGAAAGTTGCAATATCCAAAAGCTCCAAACTGATGTGCCAGTCCAATCCTAGATCTTCCAATTGGTGGAACCCTTGTTCTGTTGGGGTAGGGGTAAGAAAACACCATATGGATATGTAACATGCAGCCACAAATAACTGGATGCACATGTCTTCACTCATCTATTCTCATGGTAGGCAGCAGTCAATCACAAAATAATGGCTTCCATCCATGTGTGGTAAAATCAAGTAAACATGTGTTACTACATCAAGCCACAAGTCCTGCATGACAATGTGTTCATGCACATATGCAACGCACTACCAGTTTGCCAACATTACAAGTCTGAAGAGAGTTTTTAAGGGGCGGGAGGAGCCAAGCTTTGTCAGAATGCTTGCAAACAAAACATGGAAAGACCAAGGGCTTCATCACATGGAGTTTTTCTCCTGCAATTGAGATTGCTCCTTCACAGAAGTTGTGAAGCGGGCTCTTTACTTGATGTTGTGACCCTGCCGTGATGCTCCTGCACTGAATGCCCTTTGTTCCATTTTTAAATAGATCACAGACAATAAGCTATCAAATTACCCCATTGTGTTCCACTTCAGTTTCCTCCATGAAAAGATTTAAAACAGCCAGAAGAGGAGTGAGATCAATGAAAGATAATGGAAGACTCAGATACAGGGAGAAGGGAGGGGGGAGGAAGTGCATGTAAAGGGAGTCAGTGGTGATCCTGCATTTAAAATGGAAGCAGAAAGCCCCATTTTAAATGCAGGATTTTAGGCTGGTGTAGAAATGCCCCAAGACAATTACAAATTGAGATGAAACAATCTTGCCCATCACTAATGTAGACAAAGAAGTTGCAATGATTTAGGCTTTCTAAAGAGAATTCTTTACCAAGCAAGTGTATCATGGTTGATCTTCACTCTTGCTATGAACCAGACTACCCAAAGTATCATGGACTAGGAGGGAAAGGGGTTGGCTGAATCAGTGGCATCACCTACAGATATACCAGAGACTGAACACGAGTCCCGCAATCCCAACCTGTGTCTTATCAAGGAATCAGTATTCTTGCGATCTTGCTCCCAATGGCCTTGTATGCCAGACCAGCTCACCACCACAGACAGCATGCTAGGCATGGCATAATGGAGAGGCAATGGAGTGCCAAGGTCCAGTCTAGATGGCTGGCCCTTTAAGGATCTCTATTATCCAGCAAGGGGGCAGGAACAGGAAGAGACCGTCAGGCTGAAGGGCTCGGGTAGCACTCAGCACTTATTGAAACAAGTCAACAATTCCCTGGGACCTTCCCATTTGAATGACCTATCAGTATCTGCTCTATATTTGGGATGTATATTTATTTAACAATATTTATGAATCACTTACATTAAAAACCATTTCTAAATAATGCACAGAACAGTATAGTACAATATCATAATAAAATACTGTATATTATTACTCTATGCTGAAGACAACGTCCCATTCTGAAAAAGCGTGCTGGAACAAGTACATTTTCAGTAGGTGCTGAAAACCTGGAAAGGTTGGCACCTGTCCAATTTGGACTAAATGGGAGTTCTAGAGAGTGAAACTAAAGGTCCTATTCTGAGCCATCATGGCCTGAACCTCCAAAAACTTCGACACCACCAGGACTCCAGGAGGGTATCTCCTGATGAGTGCAGCAACTGCCAGCAGGCAGGCAGGGGGTCAGGCAATCCCTTAGGTACCCTGGTCCCGAGTTTTTTACATCTTTGTAAACAGATGGAAAAAACTGCTACCAGAACCCCATAGAATATAGGTGGCCAAGATAGTTCCCTAGGCATGGATGTAATATGCTGGTGATAAGCTGCTCATGTTACTAACCTTGCTGTGGCATTCTGCACCAACTGTAATGCATGGACCAACCTTAAGGGCAGCCCCACTTAAAGTGCACTCAGTAGTTCTGTTTTGAGGTTACCATCGACTATGTGCAGCTGTGAATCACTGAACTGCAGGTAGCAGCCTTCTCGGTGAAGAACCTTCTGGCACTGGACTGACTCCACCCACCAAAGCTAGCCATTGCATCTTCCAGGGAAGGAAGGAGTATAAAGATCTCCCTGTTTCAGTTGAGCCTTCCTTCAGCAAAAAGGCCTTCCTATATTCTTTTTGGTCCTGATGTCTGGTTTGCTCTTCAGTCTCTCCTCCTGTTTTATTCTCTGGTTCCAGCTTGACCTTCAGTCCTGACTTCTGCCTTGTCCCACAGCTCCTGGCCCACCTCTGCCTGCTCCCCATGTCTTAGCCCTGACATTCTGTGTTTTGACCTTTGGCTTATCCCACAGCCCCCTGGTCTGGCTGTCTGCTCTAGATCATTACTTTACCGATTTTTTCCAGATTCCTGTGAACTCATTCTTTCCAGTACTGGGAAATTCCATGAACATAGTCCTAAACTACACAGGCCTTGGCTGTTCTGACCAGGCATGAAGCATACTGAAACATGGCACTCACTGTCATTTCTGCGTCACATCGGGCAAGGCAGGAGTCACGTCAGGATTTTGGATATTGCAATGCAGTAAGTACTAGCTGGAATATTCTCCCATAAGAAGCTGTTGTCCCAGCAAAGTACTGCAGCCAATGGAGGCCTTTAGAAGGTGAGGAACCTGGACTTTCAGTGGCTCCACTCCTGCTGGATGCAGACTGTAATTCTTAAAGGGCCAGTGTCTCTTTCTGCAGTCTCATGCTGATGTGTGGCTGAAGGACAGGAGAAGCTGCAGGGGAGTCATCCTCAGAGTCAGATGTTGATTGAAGATCCACATCCTCAGGCTGAGAAAGCACAGAAGGAGGGCCAAAAGCCAGAAGTGAGACAACTAATGGCCCATCTGAAGCAGACTTCTCCTCAGGGTAACACAGCCCTAGAACCAGGGGAGATGACAGCCCAATTCAGGCATTCTCTCACTGGGCACAGCAAACACACAACAGGGAGAGTGCTCCAGCCTTGTGTCTCTATCCCTCATCATATCCCTTGCCTTCTACTTGTGAAAAATCAGCATTCTGGCTCACATGGAAAGTCTGTAGGGATACAGAAGGCTCTCCTCTTCAGACATTGCCCTCCATGGGTAGAGACCAATGGCAACACGCAAGTGCTCCCCCTCCTTGCACGTTTGATCTACGCAGTTAAGAGAATGCCTGAATGGATCTGATATTTATACATTAAACACAACATACCGACCTGCACCCAGAAGTAAAGAAGAAGCCAATGGAGACCACAAAGATGCCCAGTGTTTTTCTGTCACTGAGCAACTGCACCAACTGAAGCAGGTGTAGGCAACTTGTGGGCTTCCAGATGTTTTGGCCTACAACACCCATCAGCCCTAGCCAGCATATATAAAGTTTTTAGATAATATTCAATGGCAGCATGTGGACTAAAATGCAATACACTGATCTGGAGAGCTATAATCACACATTTTA
The DNA here is from genome assembly GCF_057233095.1 of Heloderma suspectum. Lineage (NCBI taxonomy): Eukaryota > Metazoa > Chordata > Lepidosauria > Squamata > Helodermatidae > Heloderma > Heloderma suspectum. The sequence continues at coordinate 91,597,269 of NC_139461.1, forward strand.
CATGAAGTAATAATTCTTTTTTTAAAAAAGTTATGACTATATCAGTATTAACAATCAATATGCCTTAGATTACCATAACATACTAGAATTATATATTGTAAGGTGCAATCCTATGGAATGCACTCTGACAACTCATAAGCTTCCAGATTCAGAGGCTTACAAGTATCCTTGCACCTCCTGCTCTGCATTTTAGCTAGGCTGATGATTTCACCCATCTAGCAGAGGCTTTGGGGAGAGGGAGGGAAGGAGGCTGGGGACAGCTGGAAATTCCTCATATTCCCACATCCCCAGTCTCCTCCCTGTCCTGCCCTTGGAACACCCCTTTTTCCCTCCTACAAATTTGCATTTGCAAGCTCATAGCAGAAGCCAGCGCAGTTCCCTCTGTGCTGGCTTCAAGAGGACAGGCGAGGGGGCAGGGAGTGTGGTTTCCTGGCTCCAAGCTCAGAGCCCTGTCTCCAAGCTGAGATCCAGGAAACCCAAATACCCTGTGTTCCCCAGACACTGTCTAGGGGACATAGGATTGCTCCTTTATTGTACTTTACTACAGATATTTCAGATATACGAACCCTAACTGTGCTGAGCTCTATGGCTGAAATTGTTGGTTAACTGAAGAATATTTCAATAATTTGTGAAGCTTTTCAGTAATAATTCAGATACCTGTTTTGGAAGGAGAGACACAAACATTTAATTTCACCAGTTTCTGTATTCCATCTTCAAGTTAGGAGTAGGTTTCTATACACAGTATGGTATTAAATACAAATGACCCCAACTGCGCTAGGCGCCTATGTGCATAGAAAGAGCATGAAGACCTACATGCACAAATGTGTGCAGGTTGTTTCCCCATAAGTCAGCTTTCATCAGTTATACTTATAAAAAAATAATAATAACTAGATGGAGTGGAGGCTGGTGGCTCTGATGTCAATGGGGTAGCAAATCACCTTGGGTAGCTCCTTTAGAGTTCTGACTGGTTCTGACTGAAAACTGGAGTGGATGCACTGCCCCACCGACTTCGGAGCCACCAGCCTCCACTGACTGCAGGAACAAAATGATTTGTTGATGGAAACGTTCTGACTAGTGCTGAGCCAAATGCTTTCTAGGTTCAGTTTTTTCGTTAAAATTGTGATTTGGGGAGGGAGGGGGGCCATTTCCCAGAAAAAAAAACATTGGCTACTTTTCGTATGGCTATTTACGACTCTGCAGCTGCTGTTTTCCCACTTTTCACTCTCTGCTGCTGCTTTGAATGACCTTGATTTTCCTGTTATATTCCTCCTCAAATCATCCCAGCCAGTCAGGAATCACATATTGAACATGCCAACTTGGCATTGTTATGTAGCTAATTTAGGGGTGGACGAAAGTCCCTTACCTGTCCTCGAAGGACGTTCGCGGTGGGGGGGAGGCGCTTCGCTGCTCCCCCCGCGAAGTTCAGGCCGGGGGGGGAGGCTTCCCGCCTCGCCCCGGCCTAAATTCAGGCCGGGGGGGAGGCTTCCCGCCTCGCCCTGGCCGAAATTCAGGCCGGGGAGGAGGCTTCCCGCCTCGCCCGGCCGCGAACGCGAAAGTTAAAAAAAAAACAAACGCCCCCTGATAGGCTACGTGACGATTAACGTAGCCTATCATGGCTAGATCTGCAAAGTCAGCCGTGATAGGCTACGTCAATCATCACGTAGCCTATCAGGGGTGACTTAAAAAAAAAAAAAAAAGCGCGTACGGATAATGGCGGCCCCCATAGGGAGCCGCCATTCGCGTTCCTTATTTGGTCGCTGTAGTCTACGTAAATCTTTACTAGCAACGAACCGCCAGCCGGACCCGCCGCCGGGAGGGACATTCAGGGAAGGTAAGTCCCGTCCCGGGGGGGGGGTGCAGGGTGCGGGGGGGGGTGCGGAGGATTTCTCCCCGAAACTTGTTCGGGGGGCCGAACACGTTGGCGCTCAGCCCCCCGAAGTTTCGGGGAGAAATTCTCCGCCATCCCTAAGCTAATTAGATTTTGCTAAGTGCTGACATCACTACAAGCAAATGAAGCCTATTGAAGTGAGACCTATGCTTCCTATACTGCTCACATGGACATTTTAAGCCAATCAGATATCACTCTAAGCACTGAAGTTTCTCAGGTCTTTGAAACACTCACTGAAGAAAATCACCAATAAGGCTCCCTGTCAATTCTGATTAAGCTTCTGTTGCTTTTGTAGCTAAGGGAGTAATCCTATGCGGATAGACAGCTGCTGCCAAACTCAGAGGTGACCGCCTATCCAATGCACAGTGGGAGGAACATGGAGGGGATCCTCTCCTCTGTGCTCCAGCCACCCTTTTGCCGCTAAATGGCTGATTTCGGCTGTATAGCTGTGGGACATCAGAGTACGGGGTGGGGAGGCCAGACGACACATAAGAAGCATCGTTCTGGCATTTATGAACTCCCTGCCCCACCCTACCCTCAGGAATGTCCCCTTTCCCCCCGCTCCATGCTGCTCTTACAAGTGCGGAGCACAGGGTTGATCTGCACTACCTATGAGGCGGTGGGGCAGGGGGTGGGGAGGGGGTTATCTGGGAACCGACCTCAGAACATGGGCTCTGAGGTCGGTCCCTGGAAACTAGGGATGGCGGAGAATTTCTCCCCGAAACTTCGGGGGGCCGAGCGCCAACGTGTTCGGCCCCCCGAACAAGTTTTGGGGAGAAATCCTCCGCCCCCCCCGCCCCCCACCCGGGACGGGACTTACCTTCCCTGAATGTCCCTCCCGGCGGCGGGTCCGGCTGGCGGTTCGTCCGGTGTTCGAGCGGGGCGGGAGCGGCAGCTGGTCTTTCGACCGGCTGCCGCCGCCGCCATTGCAATGAAAGAAAAAAAAAACAAACGTCCCCTGATAGGCTACGTGACGATTCACGTAGCCTATCATGGCAAGATTTGCAAAGTCAGCCGTGATAGGCTACGTGAATTGTCACGTAGCCTATCACAGGTGACTTAAAAAAAAAAAAAGTGTGTACGGATAATGGCGGCCCCCATAGGGAGCCGCCATTCCCCTTCCTTATTTGGTCGCTGTAGTCTACGTCAATGTTTACATAGACTACGGCGAAAATAAGGGCAACGCTATTTGCGTTGCCCTTATTTTCGCCGTAGTCTACGTAAACATTTACGTGGACTACAGCAACTAAATAAGGAACGCGAATGGCGGCTCCCTATGGGGGCCGCCATTCACGTACGCGCTTTTTTTTCTTTTTTTTTTAAAGTCACCCGTGATAGGCTACGTGACGATTCACGTAGCCTATCACGGCTGACTTTCCAGATCTAGCCGTGATAGGCTACGTGAATCGTCACGTAGCCTATCAGGGGACTTTTTTTTTTTTACTTTCGTGTTCGCGGCCGGGCGAGGCGGGAAGCCTCCTCCCCGGCCTGAATTTCGGCCGGGTGAGGCGGGAAGCCTCCCCCCCCCGGCCTGAACTTCGTGGGGGGAGCAGCGAAGCGCTCCCCACCACCGCGAAAAAGCTGCGAGAAAAGGTAAGTGACTTTCGTTCACCCCTACGTGGAAACTGACCAATCCTATGGCCATCTAGCTGCTGTCTAGCAGCCATAGGATTGTGCTCTTAGTCAATTTTAAATGCTAAAATAACTAAATAGAGCAGTATCTGACTGGAATACTAGAATATGGTGCTGAATTACTTATTTGCAAGTGGAAAGGGGGGGAGAAATGATGAGATGACACAAATTGATTTGGGATAAAACAGGGCCACATTTATTGATAGATTACAATCTGCGAGTGCGAAGAAAGCTCCAGCGGGCACACCGCCAAAAGACCAACATGTCAGGTGTAGAGTGAGGCACTCGTCAACTGGGGCGAGGTGTCCACCCTCACCCGCCAATCGGACATACCCAGTTCTGGGCTGGGAGACTTTCCCCTGTCACCCCTCCTTGAGCCACAGAACCTGAGTGGGTGAGGAGGGTCGACCTCAGAGGTAAGCTGTATCTCTCGACTGGGACCACAAAACCCAGAGCTGAGAGCCTCAGGCCTTACCAGTCACCTGAAATGGTGCCTACGAATGCTCACCTGTCCTCTCCCCCAGCAGAGTGCCCACCCGAAGCTGCCACAGGAGGGTGACAAGCCTCTGCTTACTCGCTCTCTCCCCACCTGCACAGTCAACACTCCCAAATGCCCCTTTGCAGATCAGCCAAAAAGACATAATTGCCTAGTTCGGTGAGATGAACACCATCCGCCCTGTAGAGCATCCCCCGAGCAGGAGAAATGTCAGTGTGGATGATGGTCCAGTCGCCCTGTTTGATTGGAAAGTTCCCGATCTCTCTGTTGTCCTTTTTATGGGCCCTATCCATGGCACGAGGATCCAAGCCATCCCTCCAGGCCACTCTAGGCAGCAGGTTGGACCAGATAATGGTGATTCCTGGCCAGCGACGCCAAATCAGCCGCAAGTCCTCCCAAGCTTGAAGAATCAGGGCCTTGCCTTTCAGCAGGCCTAGATTGTTCCCCCCTAAGTGCAGCACTAGAATCTGTGGGGGAATCTTCACCAGCCCTTGCTGGAATAACATGGGCAGGAGGTGCTCCCAGAGCATCCCGCGTCTGCCCAACCACTGAATGGTGGCATAGTGGCTGAGCCCTAGCTGGGATCCACAGCTGGAGGAGGCCCTCTGACCAGCCCAGAAAACCATACTGTGCCCACAGATGAGCACCTTCAGTGGATCACTCGCACTCCAGCCATCTAGAAGAACAAGAAAAGCAATGAACAGAAATGTCCACACAGGCTAAAGTCCCAGCAGTGGCCTCAAGTATGCCCGATATGCCTTTGAGCACCACCTACCAACCGACTGCACTTTGTCTGATGTGAACCCCAGAGATGCAGCGGTGGAGGCGGCCCCAATCCAGAAGGAATATGTGCCGAAGCAAAGTGCGCCCAAACCCAACACCTTTAATGCTCACTGTGTGACTGCCCAAAATTGATATTTGATGAAAGGAGAGGAGCCACTATGGCAAAAAATGGGGCTGGGCAGATTTCCCTGAACTTTGAGAAAGTCCCTCAATGCAGTGACCGGACAGAGTTCCAGTACGGGGGCTGGAAACAGCGACACGCAGATGCCCCTCCCTGCCTGGTCGGTCTTGGACTTCCTAAGCCGAATAAGGGCCCCCTGCTGAGAAAACTGTAAGTCACTAAACCGCAAGGCTCATCCCGACAGGTCGCTCCTAGCTGCCACCACCAACTCCGAGATCCTGAATGCTCCAAAGAATACTGTAAGAGCCACAGCATGAAACAAGGTGGCTTCATGTGTACATTTGCACAATGAAGGCCACAGATCCCGCAAACCCAGCAATATGTCTGGCGACAGAGGGCATCTAGGGTCAGGAGGCACCGGGGACCCACTGGACCAACCCTGAAGCATCTGCCGGACACAGAAGTCCACAGTGTTGTCCACCACACCCCTCATTTTAGACCAGAAGGCAAGCACAGCAAGCATCCCCCCGATGGTCCGGGCCACTAGACCCCACCTGTGGGCATCCATGCAAAACTGCAGTAGGTGATCAACTGGTATTGGCCAGCACTGTGGAAGATGTGCAGCCACTCAGAATGAAGAGAACTCCCTACCTGACCTGGCGTAAGCCGCTATCATGCTAGGGGCTAAGGACTGCAGGATGGCCTTTTCTGCCTCTTCCAGCCAACTTCCCACAGAGCAGCTGGCATGGTGTCCAGAATAGCACACGCCCAAGGGGCCAGTTATTGGAAACGTTGCACCTGGTTACGTGACAATGCATCAGCCAAGGCATTATCCATGCCAGGAATGTGTCGTGCACAGAATAAAATATTAAAACGGAGGCACTGCAGAGTGAAAGCCCAAAGCAAGGCCATGATCCTATTGTTGCACAATGACAAAGAATTAATGACCTGGATGGTGGCTTGGTTGTTGCACCAGAAATGCATGACAGAATTAGCAAGCTGGGCCGCCCACAGGTGTGCGGCAACATATATTGGAAAGAGCTCTAAGAAGGTAAGGTCTTTTCCCACACCTAGTGCTAACCACTCCATTGGCCAACATGCGTGGCACCATCGATCCTGAAACACAACCCCAAAGCCTAGGGCCCCAGATGAATTGGAATGTATCTGTAGCTCTGCTTCCAAAAGTAACTCCTTCCTCCAGAAGGAAACGCCATTTAATGTGTTAAGGAAATGCAGCCAAACAAAAAGATCCTCTTTCATGGCTGATGATACCCAAATGTGGTGGTGCACCAAGCATAGGCCTCGCATGGCATTACAAAGGCGTCTAAGGAATGCCCTGCCAGGGGCAGCTACCCGACAGGCAAAATTAAGATGCCCGTCTACTTCCTGCAATGCCAACAGCATGACTTTCTTAGAATGAAGCATGTGCAGAATCCTGTCCTTTAGGGCCTGTAATTTGTTGGCCGGGAGCCTACACAGCTGATTCACAGAGTCCAGTTCTATGCCCAAAAACTTAATAGTGGGGGAAGGGCCCTCGGTCTTATCCTCCGCCAAAGGTACACCCAGCTCATTTGCAAGGGCGGAAAATTCCTGCATTAGTCGCATGCACTGTGGGGTGCCGGGGGAACCCGCAAATAGGAAGTCATCAAGGTAGTGCACGATGCTATGGGACCCAGTTTTATCAATCAGAGCCCATTCCAAGAAGGAACTGAACTTCTCAAACATAGCACAGGACACCGAACATCCCATGGGTAGGGCCCTGTCGACGTAAAACTGACCAGAAAAACAGAATCCCAAGAGGTCAAAGTCATCAGGGCAGATAGGCAAGAGGCGGAATGTGGATTTAATGTCGCATTTCCCCATGAGGGCCCCAGGGCCCAGGGCCTTCACCATGGATACCACCATGTCAAACTGTGTGTAGTGAAAAGAGCACAGGTGCTCTGGGATGGTGTCATTTACCAACCCCCCCTTGGGGAAAGACAGGTTGTGGATCAGCCGGTATTCACCTGTGGCCTGTTTAGGCACAATGCCCAAAGGGGAGACCCTGAGGTCGGGGAAATGGGAGGAGTCAAATGGACCAATGACTCACCCCGTGGCCACCTCCTTATTGACCTTATCTAAGACTAACTGTTCGAAACCTGCAATAGATTTCTGATTCCGGGAAATTTGGGCCTGGTGTTGGCCCAGGAACGGAATCCTGAAACTCAGGGGAAATCCTTCATCTAAGTAGCGGGCGTCATTCCAGAGTGGGTAGCGCTTCAAAAGGCGCCGTAGTGGCCCCAACTTAATTGGACTGGGCCCCTTTAGGCAGAGGTTATGGGCCACCACCAGACTTCTTACTGCCCTGCCATTCCCGATTTGGGCCCCGCTGATTTTTGGCCTCTCGCCAACCAATGAAGGCATGTTGACCCCCACAAATGGAGCACGCATGGTGAAATCGGCATGGGTTCTTGAAGCAAACGCCCTTGAAGCCAAACTCCCAACAGAGAGAGCAGTGTTGAACCGCCTGTCCCGCCCCAGCCTTAGGGGCAGAGGCGGGCATCGGCTTAGCTAATATTTGCCTACTATCAGATCGATTGCTGAAACCTAGCCTGGCAGGGGTCATAAACTGCAGCCAAAGATACTGATCCTTGGCGTCCCAGCACAATGTGGGGTCAAATGCCACCCGCATACGAAAAGATTCATCATAGGCCAGCCAAGCTCCACCCTCATATTCAGTATAGGCCCTATATATGATATCCAAACACTTAGTGAAGACCCAACCATGCTCTGGGTGCTTTTGCTGAATGACACCCATATAGATTAAGAAGCCGGGCAGCCAGTTTGCCCAAGTGCGTGACACCTTCCTATGCCTGACCCTCTCCTGATCCTTATCACTAGGTTTCTCTCCCTCCTTTGTTTCTGTCTCTCAGAATAACAGGGAAAAGACATCAACGAATTCTCCCCAAAGTATTTTCTCTCTTGTTGCAGGTCATAGGAGATATCCCGGGGGGTAGATGTCCCCCCGGTTTGGATTGCCCCTTTCTCTGCGTGGGCATAAGGGTCCTTGCCACTCGCCCCAAGCTCCTCGGAGTGCTTGCCTACGGGGCCATGCCACATGGCTGCACAAGCAGCATTGGCGGATGGGGCATGCTGGGGAGCCCCCCCGTCACTGGCCGTAAGAGGCTCAGCAGCCAGAGGAGCCATGGGCATTCCCGCCCCATCAACCCCACCAACGGGGTTTGGAGCAGGGACAGGGGCCCGTGGGGTCGGGCAGATGCAGGGATGCCAACCGCAAGGGCAGCTCCACCCAGTGCGGCCTGGCTTTGAGCCAGGAGTGTGTAACCTGGGCCGAAACAGTTGGGTGGTGAAGGGAACCCCGGGATACCCCTTGCCGATATGTGAAAAGGCCAAGTCATCCCTGCCATAAAGGGGAACCACCCATATGGCAGGAACTGGTTCCAGCCAGTCAGTGGCACTAACCCCTCAGAACCCGGAACCTCACCTGAACCAAGGCTGTTTGCAGTGTCAGGGATCTGGCTGCGGTCCAATACTGCTGGAGCTGGTGAGATGTGTCCCAGGGACCCTTGCACTGGCAGGAGCTGCTCCGAAAGTGACCATATGGGCATTGAGCCCGGTGTGGATGCTGTTTACCCAGGCCCCAGTGACGACCTCTCTGGAAGCCTTGATTGCTTCCAGCCTCTCTGAAATACATAGCAATAGATCTTTGTGAGCTTGCCCTCTAGTAACCTTACAACCAGAAGTCCTGGGAGCCCGCCTGGCAGGGGTGGTTAATGCAGGGATCTCTAAGTCCAGCTCGGCAGCCTCCAGCCTGGATAGAATGAGGGCGATGTCATGATCCTCATCTTCGGATGAGGAAGAGTCGGCCCTATGGAAGTGGCACTTAGCTGGGGGACAGGGGACTAGAGGTGGCGGAGAATTTCTCCACGAATCTTCGGAAGGCCGAACACCAAGGCATTCGGCCCCCCAAAAGTGTTGGGGAAATTCTCCGCTGGCCCCCCGCCCCCCCCCCGGGATGGGACTTACTGTGGCCGAATGTCCCTCTTGGCGGCGGGTCCTGGAGGTGGTTCGGCGGCAGTTCGTGGGGGCGGGGGCGGCGGCTGGTCTCCCGACTGGCTGCCGCAGCCGCCATTACAAAATAAAAAAGTAAAAAAACCCCGAAAAACACACACCTGTGATAGGCTACATGACGATTTACATAGCCTATCATGGCTAGATCTCCAAAGTCAGCTGTGATAGGCTAAGTAAATTGTCACGTAGCCTATCACGGGTGACTTTGGGGGGGGGGAAAAAGCACGGACGCAAATGGCGGCGGCCCATGGGCGCCGCCATTTGCGTTCCTTATTTTGGCACGTCTAGTCTACATAAAGATTTACGTAGACTACGGCGAAAATAAGGGCAATGCAAATAGCGTTCCCTTATTTTCGCCGTAGTCTACGTAAATCTTTACGTAGACTAGACATGCCAAAATAAGGAACGCAAATGGTGGTGCCCATGGGCCGCCGCCATTTGCGTACGCGCTTTTTTTTCCCCCCAAAGTCACCCGTGATAGGCTACGTGACGATTAACGTAGCCTATCACAGCTGACTTTGGAAATCTAGCCATGATAGGCTACGTTAATTGTTACGTAGCCTATCACGGGGTTTTGTTTTGTTTTTCTTCACTTTTGTATTTCGCAGCCGGGGAGACGGGGCGCTTCTCCCCGGCCTGAATTTCGGCCGGGCGAGGCGGGGCACCTCCCTCCCCTCGCCTGAACTTTGGGGGGAGAAGCGAAGTGACTCCCTCTCACCGCGAAGCAAGCTGCGGAACAAGGTAAGTCCCTTTCGTACATCCCTACAGGGGGCTTTAACTGGGGGGCAAGCAGCTTTGCCCTTGCGTTTTTTTCCTCCCAAACCCTTCTTGGGCAGCATTGCTGTGTAAGGGAAATGCGCTAACCAACTTTGGAAGGGAACCCTGGGATAGAAATGCGCTAACCCTACTTTATTGTAAATTTGATTACTTTATTATTAGTATTAGTATTAGTATTAGTATTTTTAATATATTGTTATTATTTATTTATTACATATATCACACCTTACTAACCCACAAGGCAATGTTGTGTACCTTTCAGTAGCTCCTCTCACACACCCCTCTTGGTTTTTTTTCCCCTATTCTTTTTCCCCCTTCCCCTCCCCTTTTCCTTATAAAGGCAAAGGGCTGCAAGGCACAATGGGCCACCAGGGGGTGGTGGAGTGCTCAAGAGCGCTGGAAAATCCCCGGCGCCCTCCTGAAGAAAAAGCGGAAAGCAGCCAGTGGCCCGCTGCAGGTAGCAGCGAATGGACAGCCGACGGGGGTTGGCAAGCCCAGGCACGGGAGGCAAACGGGGGAGGCAAGCCCAGGGGATGGGAAGACTTTCCCTTCCCTCCCTTTACTAATGGCTACCCGGAAGCACTGGGAAGCCACATGGAGACCTCCACACAGACAAAACTGGCCTGGCTATGCTGCCGGGAAATGGAGCTCCTCGTACGGATGTTAGATAATTCCGCTCAATTTAGCCCCCTGGAATCCATGGGGGAAAGGAGCAACCAGCCCCACCACCCCGCGAAAGCACCCAGGAACGGAGCCTACCTGGCAGCAGCTCCGGCGGCAGCTTCGGCTCCAGCGGCAGCTCCAGCTGTTTCCGGGCTGCTGCAGACGCAAATGGCGTCCTGAGTAGGGGACGCCATTTGCGTCCCTATGGTAGCCCGTGATAGGCTACGTAAATATTTACGTAACCTATCACGGAGAAAACGGGAATGCAAATGGCATAGGGGACACCATTTGTGTCCCCGCTTTAGCTCTTATAGGCTACGTAAATATTTATGTAGCCTATCACGGAGAAAACAGGAATGCAAATGACATAGGGGACGCCATTTGCGTCCCCGCTTTAGCCGTGATAGGCTACGTAAATATTTACGTAGCCTATGATGGGCTACCATAGGGACACAAATGGTGTCCCCTACTCAGGACGCCATTTGCGTCCGCAGCAGCCCAGCAGAGGCTGGAGGCCCCGCTGCGGGTTGGCCTGGCCATGGAACGGAGCTGGCCGGGCAGGATTCTGGGGGGGAGGAACGGATCACCTCCCCCTCGTCGAGGATTTTGGGGGGAGGGATGGAGCACCTCCCCTCCACTGCGGATGTCCCTGGACGAAACCAGGTAAGTGTTTCGTACATCCCTAGCTCCATGGGACGCTCAGCACTGGCAAGGTAAAACTCCCCTCAGAAGGAAGAGAAGCACAAAGGGGGCAGGCAGGGAACAAAAGACTCCCCCTCCCGAATCAGCCGAGGGGGCCTGGAGCACTGCAGAAACCAGCGGGTCGAGAGAAAGGGCAGGAGGCGAGGAAGAAGCCTCGCGCTTGTGCCGCGGGGGAGAGGGGAGCAAACCATGCTGCTGAGGACGCTGCCACCGAGAGGAGGACCTGCCTTGTCCCTTGGATGCCGCCCCCACTGCGCCCTGCTGCCGCCGCTGAGAGTTGGTCTGGTGGGTAGGTCAAGGACCGAGGACACTGCCTCCGCCACCTAAATAGCGGCCGGCTTGACCTGCCCCCTGATGATGCCAGGACGAAGGCCAATGGCCTTCACCCTTGTCCCGTCCTACCCCCCCACCTGCAACAGCCCCCAGCCCCTCAGCCAAGCAAGCCGGGCGCGGGGTGAGGGCACTTCTGCCTTTATTGGGTAAAATGGAGAAAATTATGAATAAATACTAAGTATATATATGAAACCCTGATAAAATGTGTGGCACCATTTAACCTTTTAAATCCAAGGTAACACCAACCAGAATCATACAGCTTTACTCTTTGATTAATAAATGTAAACGTTACAAGTTTTCATTTATTTCCTGCAATAGCAACATATTGTTTAATTGCTCATATGGTGTTAATATTAGATAACAACCAGCAGAGCATGACACATTATTTACAATACCTAGTTGAAGCTGTTCAAAAATGCTTTAAAAAGGCAAGGCTGATATGTTCAGAAATATGAAATAATTTAAAATAAAAATGATCAAGTAGCCCCTTTCCAATGGTTATATAAAGATGAAGAAAGCCAATAAATGATGTAGTGCTATTATAAGGGGAATATCTTAGAAAACTCAGACATTACAACATACAGCAAAAAATGCTTCTGGTTAATTAACTAGCACAATGCTCTTGCAAAACTAATCTTAGTAAATTGAGAAGCCAAGCTCATGAAAGGAATTCTGGTAGAACTTAGAGGCCAACTTGTACAATGATTAAGCCACGCTTCTTAATTACTAACAGCATTTCCTGGGAAATCTCTATGAGCCTTTCTAGCACTTCAGATTAAGCTGGCCAAGAAAAGAAGAAAAAAACTCACACAGAGAAAGCCCTCACTATCTAGGAAGCAATAAATAAGATTTATATTCACTTGGAAGGTAGGCAACTCTATTATTGGTAGTTTACTGTCCAGAGAAGCAATTTGGCAGATATAAATCTGATCATATGCTTAAAATATTCACAATTTACTCAGCTTAGCACTCCCCCTCTGGCTCTGATTAGCAACCAGCAACAAATTAAATCTAAGCAGTAGGTCTGGGAAGGCAACTGTCAAACTCTGGCTATGATATACAAGTGGCACACTCTATTTTGCAGATTTATCTTTGGATCTGATGCCCTTGAAGTGTCTTTAATACAGTCAAAAGTTATTCCAGGTCATTATTGGTTGGCATTGTTGAAACGCCTTCTGAAAAAGGTATGCAAAGATTTAATTTGCACTTAGGAAAGAAAGAGGATTTTTTTTAGAAGTAGAGTTGTACTGAATTTTCATTAAAAAAAATCACTACTGAGTGCAAAACTCATATTTTCAAACGTCGTTTTGGAAATCTTAAACTATTCACTGGAAGACTAATAACTGTCTTATTACCTTCCGCCCCTACCTTCCCGACCATCTGCTCCCATCGGTAGTACATGCCCTGGTCTCCTCTCGTTTAGACTACTGTAATGCGCTCTACGTGGGGTTACCCTTGAAGACGGTTCGGAAACTGCAGCTGGTACAGAACGCGGCGGCTCGCCTGATTAAAGGCAGCCGCCGGCGAGATCACATCACTCCAGTGCTGAAGGAGTTGCACTGGTTACCAGTTGTTTTCCGGGCCAAATTCAAGGTGTTGGTTTTGACCTTTAAAACCCTATATGGTTCCGGCCCAGCCTATCTTAAGGAGCGCCTCCAGCAACACCAGACAGGCCGCTTAACAAGATCAGCCTCGGATGGCCTTCTCTCTGTCCCATCAGCCAGGACAGCTAGACTGGTGGGGACGAGGGAGAGGGCCTTCTCTGTGGTGGCCCCCACTCTGTGGAACTCCCTCCCTAGGGAACTCCGTCATGCCCCCTCTTTAATGAGCTTCCGTCGTGCATTAAAAACGTGGTTGTTCAGGCAGGCATTTGGGGTGGGTTAGGGTATTTTTTTTTTAAAAAAAATTATGGTAAAATTTTATTGTTTTAAATTGTTTATGGTGGGTTGTACATCACCCAGAGTGGCTGGGTGACCAGTCAGATGGGCGATTAATAAATTTAATAAATAAATAATAAATAAATAAATAAACTGTCTAAAATATTATTTTGATGCAAAACGTTTTTCATTTGCATGATTGGAGCTCTCCTTTGACATTGTATTTCCCATACAATTTTCTTGGGCAACTCATGTTCTTCTTCAGCAACTCATATTCCCAGGAGTGTTCTCTTCTCTGTCTGTGAGAGGAATTTACTATATTTAAGGATTGGTGAGAATTCCATTCAGTTTGTTTTTTAAAAAATAAGAACTTGTGAAAAATTGCAAATTTCTTCATAAATGGGACAGAAATAACTTGAGATTTTAAGAAAATGAACATGAGAGAAAGAAAAACTTGAGTACCTGACAGCCAAAAGCTGTATGCTTACCTACAATTCAGGTTCCTTGAGGAAAATAAAGGGTCAGTTTCCTAAGAAAATTCTCTCACACAGCTTCTAAACACAGGAAAGCCTGTGTGCTTTCAGTGAACAGATGACCAGAAGAAGGCAATCTGAGGAGGCTCAGAAAGAATGAGATGGGAGAAGGGAGGTCAAGGAGCAGGATTTGACTACCACATGTTGATCTGGAATAACTAGCCATACCTTTGATTATAGGCCTCATTAAACCATTCGTTGTTGTTCAGTCGTTCAGTTGTGTCCAACCCTTCGTGACCCCATGGACCATAGCACGCCAGGCCTTCCTGTCCTGTGCTCTCTCCCAGAGTGTGTGCTCAAGTCCATATTCATTACATCGGTGATGCTATCTAGCCATCTCATCCTCTGTCGTCCCCTTCTCCTTTTGCCTTTAATCTTTCCCAGCATCAGGGTCTTTTCCAGTGAGTTTTCTCTTCGCATTAGGTGGCCAAAATATTTGAGCTTCAGCTTCAGTATCTGTCCTTCCAATGACCAGTCAGGGTTGATTTCCTTTAGGATGGACTGATTTGACCTCCTTGCAGTCCAGGGGACTCGTAAGAGTCTTCTCCAGCACCAAAGTTTGAAAGCATTAGGGATGTCAGAGAATTCCGCCACGGATCTCAGTGAGGCCGAATGCCAGTGCATTCAGCCCCCCGAACTCCGTGGCGGAACGGCCTGCCCCCCCCACTGATTCCCCCCGGGACGAGACTTACCTGGGGCAGATGTTCCGGGTGGCGGCAGCTCTGGCAGCAGCTGCAGCAGCAGCGGCTGCGGCAGCTGGACTTCCAACCGGCTGCTACCACCGCCATTTGCAGTCTTGTCAGGGGTTTTTTGTTTGTTTGTTTTTTATAAGACGTGATAGGCTACGTGAAGATTTACGTAGCCTATCATGGCTGGGTAAAAAAAAAAAACCGCATACGCAAATGGTGGCGGCTATGGCCGCCGCCATTTGCGTTCCTTATTTTTGGCTGTCTTGGTCTACGTAAATATTTACGTACACTATGACGGCAAAAATAAAGGGGAATGCAAATAGCGTAGCGGGCGCTATTTGTGTCCCTTTTTGATTCGCTGTCTTAGCCTACATAAATATTTATGTAGGCTAAAATGGTGAATCATAAAGGGACGCAAATAGCGCCCGCTACGCTATTTGCATTCCTGTTTATTTTCGCCATCATAGTCTACATAAATATTTACGCAGACTAAGACGGCAAAAATAAGGAATGCAAATGGCGGCTGCCGTAGCCGCCGCCATTTGTGTACGCGGTTTGTTTGTTTTTTACCCAGAGCCCTCCGCGGCCGGAAATCTGTCTGTAGATGGCTCTGGCCTGGGCCTGGCCGGCTGCTCTGTGGAGCTGCCGCGGAGCACAGCTGGACGTGGAAGATTCCGGGGGGGTTGGAACAGATCGCCTCCCCCCCACCATCAACATAATCCGCGGAAAGGTAAGTGACTTTCGTACATCCCTAGAAAGCATTGATTCTTCGGCGCTCAGCCTTCCTTATAGTCCAGCTCTCACAGCCATACATTGCTACTGGGAAAACCATAGCTTTGATTATATGAATCTTTGTCGTCAAGGTGATGTCTCTGCTTCTTACTATGCTGTCTAGGTTTGCCATAGCTTTCCTTCCAAGGAGCAAGCGTCTTTTAATTTCATGGCTACAGTCACCGTCTGCGGTGATCTTGGAGCCCAAGAAAATAAAATCTGTCACTGCTTCCATTTCTTCCCCTTCTATATGCCAGGAAGTGATGGGGCCAGATGCCATGATCTTTGTTTTTTTTAATGTTGAATTTCAAACCAGCTTTTGCACTCTCCACTTTCACCGTCAACAAGAGGCTCTTTAGATCCTCTTCGCTTTCTGCCATTAGGGTGGTATCGTCTGCGTATCGGAGGTTGTTGATAATTCTCCCGGCAATCTTAATTCTGACCTGTGATTCATCCAACCTGGCGTTTCTCATGATGTACTCTGCATATAAGTTAAATAAGCAGGGTGACAATATGCAGCCTTGTCGTACTCCTTTCCCAATTTTGAACCAGTCGTTTGTTCCATGTCTGGTTCTTACTGTGGCTTCTTGACCCTCTTACAGGTTTCTCAGGAGACAGGTCAGGTGGTCTGGTACTCCCAAGAATTTGCCACCATTTGTTGTGATCCACATAATCAAAGGCTTTAGCATAGTCAATGAAGCAGAAATAGACGTTTTTCTGGAATTCTCTCGCTTTCTCCATGATCCAGTGAATGTTGGCGATTTGATCTCTAGTTCCTCTGCCTCTTCAAAACCCAGCTTGTACTTCCAGTAGTTCTTGGTTCATATACTGCTGAAGCCTAACTTGTAGGATTTGGAGTATAACTTTGCTGGCATGTGAAATGAGCGCAATTGTACGGTAGTTTGAACACTCTTTGGCATTGCCCTTCTTTGGAATTGGAATGTAAACTGACCTTTTCCAGTCTTGTGGCCACTGTTGAGTGTTCCAAATTTGTTGGCATATTGAGTGCAGCACTTTAACAGCATCATCTTTTAGGAACTTAAATAGCTCAGCTGGAATACTGTCATCTCCGCTAGCTTTGTTGTTAGTACTGCTTCCTAAGGCCCACTTGACTTCACTCTCTAGGATGTCCGGCTCAAGTTCAGTGACCGCACTATCATGGCTATCAGGGACATTAAGATCTTTCCTGTATAGTTCTTCTGTGTATGCTTTCCACCTCTTCTTAATCTCATCTGCTTCTGTTAGGTCCCTGCCTTCTTTGTCCTTTATCATGCCCGTCTTTGCACAAAACGTTCCCTTGATATCTCTGATTTTCTTGAAAAGATATCTAGTCTTTCCCATTCTATTGTTTTCTTAGATTTCTTTGCATTGTTCCTTTTAGAAGGCCTTCTTGTCTCTCCTTGCTATTCTCTGGAACTCTGCATTCAGCTGGGTATATCTTCCCCTTTCTCCCTTGCTTTTCGCTTCCCTTCTTTCCTCAGCTACTTGTAAACCCTCATCAGACAGCCACTTGGCTTTCTTGCATTTCTTTTTCTTGGGGATGGATTGAGTTGCTGCCTCCTGAACAATGTTGCGGACCTCCGTCCATACTTCCTCAGGCGCTCTGTCTATCAGGTCTAATCCCTTAAATCTATTCCTCACCTCCACTGTATATTCATAAGGGATATGATTTAGGTCATACCTGAATGGTTTAGTGGTTTCCCTACGTTCTTCAATTTAAGCTGAAATTTTGCAAGAAGCAGCTCATGATCTGAGCCACAGTCAGCTCCAGGTCTTGTTTTTACTGACTGTATAGAGCTTCTCCATCTTTGGCTGCAAAGGACATAATAAATCTGGTTTTGATATTGACCATCTGGTGATGTCCATGTGTAGAGTCGCCTCTTGTGCTGTTGGAAAAGAGTGTTTGCTATGATCAGCGTGTTCTCTTGGCAAAACTCTATTAGCCTTTGTCCTGCTTCATTTTGTACACCAAGGCCATGCTTGTCTGTTATCCTGGTAATTTCTTGACTTCCTACTTTAGCATTCCAATCCCCTATGATGAAGAGGACATCTTTTTTTGGTGTTAGTTCTAGAAGGTGTTGTGTAGGTCTTCATAGAACTGATCGACCTCAGCTTCTTCGGCATCAGTGTTTGGGGCATAGACTTGAATTACTGTGATGTTGAATGGTTTGCCTTGGATTCAGACTGAGATCATTCTATTGCTTTTGAGATTGTACCCCAGTACTGCTTTCCCCACCCTTTTGTTGACTATGAGTACTACTCCATTTCTTCTATGGGATTCTTGCCCAGAGTAGTAGATATAATGGTCACCTGAATTAAATTCGCCCATGCTTGTCCATTTTAGTTTGCTGATTCCCAAGATGTTGATGTTCAATCTTGCCATCTCATGTTTGACCACATCCAGCTTACCTTGATTCATTGATCTGACATTCCAGCTTCCTAAACAATATTGTTCTTTACAGCATCAGACTTTCTTTTCACCACCAGACACATCCACAGCTGAGTGTCCTTTTGGCTTTGACCCAGCTGCTTCACTCTTTCTGGCACTACTTGGAAATTCCCTCTGCTCTACTCTGGTCCCCAGTAGTATATTGGACACCTTCCAACCTGAGGGGCTCATCTTCCAGCGTCATATCTTTTAGCCTTGTGATACATTCCATGGGGTTTTCTTGGCAAGAATACTGGAGTGGGTTGCCATTTCTTTCTCCAGTGGACCACATTTTGTCAGAACTCTCCACCATGACCTGTCCATCTTGGGTGGCCCTGCACCGCATAGCTTATGGCTTCACTGAGTTATGCAAGCCCCTTCGCCACAACAAGGCAGTGATCCATGAAGGGGCATTAAACCATTCACTGGAAGACTAATAACTATCTAAAACATTATTTTGATGCAAAATTATTGTTTTTTATTTGCATGATTGGAGCTGTCTTTTTACATGTTTCTGATACGTTCTTCAGCAACGTAAGTTCTCCTTCAGCATTATGAAATTGATAAAAATGAAGTCAAGATCAATGTAATGTTGCCCCACAAAAACCCTCAAGGTGTGCACCGCTTCAGTCAGAATCCCAAATTCCGAAGCAGATCGGGGTGGTTTGGACTGCTTCAGTCCAAATCTGAAGTGGCTCCAAAGCAGTCTGAAGTGGGTTGGAGAGATCCAAAGCACTTTGGATTGTTTCAGACAATTTTGAAGCCCAGACAGCATGTCTGACCAAATGTAACAACTTGCTAGAGAAGGGAGGGGGAGAGGAGGAGATGGGATGGGGGAAACTGAGCCTTGGAAAGTGACATCTCTGGATGCTAATAGGGCTGAACTTTTAACCCAACGGTTTGTTTCTTTGCTTTGTACTGATTGTTCTTTGGCTCCCCACCCTTCTCAATTACTGTTCTTTCCTTTCCCATTTTTCAACTCTCTATATTCTTATAAAACAACAACAACAACAATCAAACAACCCTTTTCTCTTCTGTAAGGCTTTGGTGTCATTTCCCTTCCCCTCATCCCTTAGCTTGTAGGTAGTTTTTTCTTTCTTTCTGTATCTGCTTTTCTTTTGGTCTTGTGAATGTGTGTGTGCAGACTGTGTGAGTGCACCATACACATTATTGTGCACAAGCAAAGAGCATGTGGCCAAAGCAGTACACTAATACACAGTCCAATATATACTGTGGGGGAAAGCACTACACAATATACATAATATGAAGCATCAATCCTTTTGCTGATTTTCCAAGACACTTTGCCTGTTGCTTGTTTTCCCTTGTATACCTTAAATGACCAAAAGAAGAATATGATCAGACCAGGCTATATGCATTTAAAAAAAAATAAAATGTTTGCTTCATTTTACCCTTCCTGGGGGAAAGGGCTGCCAAAGTGATCAGGGGGCTGGAACAACTCCTCTATAAAAGGCTACGATGTTCGGGCTATTTAATTTAGAAGAAAGGCAAATAAGGGGGGAGGTTTATACAATTATATGGAGTAGAGAAAGTGCAGCAGTGCAATTAATAGATAAGCCCCACTGAGTTCAGTCAGTGTGAGTTTTCCAGGTAATGTGTATTGCAGTTTGCAGCCAAAGAGATGTTTAACCTTTCTTCCCTTCATGAGAGCCTCAGGTCAGTAGCAGATTCAGGACAGACAACAGGAAAGTATTTTTTCACTTCAACCCCCCCCCCCATACACACACACACCAGAGTTTAAGGATAGTGACCTCCTAATTATCATCTTAAACACCTTCTGATTAGGATCTCTAATCCCCTGTGTGGCTGACAGTTATTGTTGTTTTTACCTGTCTCTTATCTGGGCCTGAAATATGAAAGGTTCAGTCACCTCTTATCAGGGCTGTGAGGTCCCCATATTTCATGTATTTATCATGAAAACAGAAAAAAGTTATGGTCATTTCTGTTCTCCAATGCAAGTCAATGGGAAAACATAAATTACAAATAATTTGGATATCCAAATCTCAATTCAGATCCAAATCCAAAGTGAATTGGACCAGGTCTGAATTGGTCCAAAGTGAATCAGGGCTGATTCAGAAGATCTGAATCAGTCTCCGAAGCAAATCGGGGGATCCATGCACAGTCCTAGTACAAACTTGAAGTTTAACCAGAGCTTAATATGAACCTGCTTTCAGCATTCAGGCACTACTCATTTACATGTCCTTTTTAACCTACCATGGCAGGTGAGAGAACCAGTGGAGTCTCAGCTCCAGGTGCAATCAGTTATGGTGATCTACACAATGGAGTTTGGCAAAGGGTTTTCATATAGTGTAGGGGTGGGCAACTTGTAGCTCTCCAGGTGTTTGGGGCTACACTTCCAATCATCGTTTACCATTGTCTGTGTTGGCTAGGGCTGCTGGAAGTTGAAGGCCAAAACATCTGGCCAAAAGTCCCCACCCACCCCCGATATAGTGGCACAAAAGTTGTAGAATGTCCTCACTGGAATAGCCTGGCTGCCATGCAACATCATTGTTAATTCTTAAAAGTTATTGAAAACTTAAATGTGAGTCATTCGCAAGTCCACAAATCCCTGCTTTTTGTGACATATAAAGGAGCTCTGAGTAAGATCAGGAGAAGTGCAAACAGGTTCCGCTACAGACTTGCTCATGGATAGGAGAGCTTCTAAAATAACAGCATTAGTAGTTATTGGTTTTACCCTTGCAAGCACAATTATTAGTCTTTGCTCCTCTCCTTTTCCAGTGCTTTGGTCTTGATATTTAGAGTCCCCACTAATAAGTTCAAAGACATAATGATGCCATTAGAGATAATTAGTTTGTGCCATTTACAATGCTAATCTGTTTAATTAGAGCAAATGATAGGTGCTTCAGCTAATGCAACTAAAGGAGTGAAGTGGTCCAGGTATCAGGACTTCAAAATAACAGCTTTCAGGTAATCAGCTAAAAGCCAGCATTTTTTGCATTAACCTTCTAGGCAAAAAGGTTGCATTTCAAATAAGCAGACTAAATTGTTCCAGAGACTT
Organism: Heloderma suspectum; assembly: GCF_057233095.1. Taxonomy (NCBI): domain Eukaryota; kingdom Metazoa; phylum Chordata; class Lepidosauria; order Squamata; family Helodermatidae; genus Heloderma; species Heloderma suspectum. The sequence goes on from NC_139461.1 coordinate 91,618,070, forward strand.
TACTGCCCTCAGAAAAGTGTGGTCTAATCCATACTGCTACAGTTTCAAACAAATGGAAAACACTGCAGAGGATTCTGGTCAAAATCCGTTTGGCAGTTGTACAGATAAGGAAAGACATTTGTAATAAGTTGATAGCAGGCAGTATTTGTCAAAGGAATTTTGCTACACCTTCCATTTCCCATCTGTTACCCCAAAATATGAAATATGATAAAACAGATGCAGTTATTTAAGCAAGAGTTAACATTAGAGTATGAGCAATGGGGAGAAGAATCTTGCACTGCAGGTAGCTGAGTTTGGGAGCAAATTTTTTGTAGGGACAGAAAACTATTTATTCCCTGCAGCCTACAATAGGGATGGGTAACCCTTTTTTTCTGTCAAGGGCAACATTTCTGCATGGGTAACCTGTTGGGGGCTGCATTTCAGTGGTGAGTGGGGCCAAAGCTAGAGATGCGCAGGGCCAGAGCCAATATGGTTGGGTCAGCCCTTTTCTCTTTCTGCTGCTCTCTTTTCTCTCTCTCTCTCTCTCTCTCTCTCTCTCATGGCAACAGGGATAGACAGACTCACCCAAGTCCGCAGTTGGCAAGCACTTGAGGAGCTGCCACGGCCAGCTGCCCATCTGAGCCGGGCCACACGAGCCCCTGGAGGCCTCTAATGTTGCAGAAATGGCCCTTTACAGCTACTGTTGTGTGTAACATTAGATATACAAAAAACTATAGCCCCCATCTTGCATTAAAAGGGCGGCTGTCATGGAGGATGGATGGCTGCCCTATGTGAGTGGATGGGTCCATTAAGTTCCTGCCGTTCATGTGGCTCTATGGGTGGGTGGGGGGTTGCTCACCAAGCTGGGTTTGGGGGGGGGCAGCAAGGGGGAGTCTGATGGACTCCCAGATCTAGTCAGGAGCTCACAACATCCCTACACTGTAATCTGCCAGTTTGCTTTTGCCAGATGGCTTTTGGAATGAGGTTGAGGGTCACATGGCATTGAGATGAGGGCCATATTTGGCCCCAGGGCCACAGCTTGTCCAGCTTTGGCCTACAACTAAGAACTGGTTCACATAAAACTAAGATATCTTCTCCTCTTGGATAGACTGTTCTCTTGATTTGGAATAAATGGATGCTAGTAATTTTTAAAAAACACACCACACCACCTTTCTTAGAAGAAAATTACTCCCAAGAATTGGAAATGTTCAGAGATAACATTTCAGAAAATAAAGGCTTACATTTTAACACAATAGTATTGTATTAATCAAAGTGCCATAAACCCCTAAGGTTAAAACCATGTCCAATGCTTTAGGCCCAGGTAAGTCATAGAAGCTGTAGTCCAAAATATCTGGAGGATGCAGTGTAACCTACTCCTGTTTTCCACATTAAGCTAAACTAGGGATACACCAACCCAATGTGTATGAAAATGTGGTCATGAAGATATCAGGCAAATACAAATCTCCAGTTCCTTAATCTGTTTCCCAGAAAGCTTAGCTCTAACTTTTTATCTTGGATTTGCTTCCTCCATTCCTCCTGCCCTTTCCCTTCTTACCTCTCTGCCCGCTGTGCCATCTGTCTCCTTTCCCTAGGCCTCTGTATCCTCACACCTACTGCAGGTTGCGGGGGGGGGGGTTGCAAGGGAGGCACAAGCAGTCCAATTTGGATACAATCCAAGATGGATTGTAACAGATGTCACTCCTGAAGACATCAGCAGCTGGCACTATACCAGGCAAATGTGCTCTTGCATGATGCTGGCTGTGGCATCACCATCCTCTCTACCAGCTGCCAGAAACTGAAGATAAAAGCAGGATTCTTCTTCCCCCTCAATCATCATGCTAGGTGGTTTCACCCAGACTAGGGGTGGAGAAACTTTGGCCCTCCAGATGTTGTTGGATACCAACTCCCATCAGCATGGGCAATGATCAGAGAAAATGAGAGTTGTAGTCCAACAACCTATGGAGGGCCACAGGTCCCCCACCCCTTATCTAGACCTTGGTAGTAATGGGGATTAGAATAATAATCACTAACTGCATCATTGCTGCTTTAAAACTGCAATTTGCTCCTCTAACTATTGTAGAGCCCGAACTGGATTAGATTTTAAATAAAACACATCCAGATGAAATCAGACTACTATAATTAAAACAACACCAGACAAGAGGGAATCTTAGTTTGCTGAGATGTTCTCCTCCTCTTTGGTAGTTGGAATATTGTCCGTCATCCAGACGAAGTATGTTGATGAAAAACATGAATGCGTGCTTTTTTTCACTGAGCAGGACTTTAAAAGTATGATTCCATATCTGCTTCCTAAGAATGAATCACACCACTATTCCTCAGGAAGTGTGTAGTGTGTAAAAGAACAACCACCACTCAACTTTATCACAGCTGTAGAAAAGGGCCAATTATCTGCATTCTTGTTCCATATTAAAATGTATCAAAGACCTGTTTGTTGATTCCATATCCCTTTGAACAAAAATTGGGAGATGCAGTTGTAATTGCAGGCAGCTGAATTTTTTTTTTTAGAAAACTCTTAAATCAGCTAGAAGAGTACTGACACTGAATACACTATTTTACAAATCAAAGGTTTGATCCATATTTGATGAAACAAGATAGTGTGGGACAAATACCATTTTCAACTATTTTGCTGTAGATCCAGAATAACACTATCAAAGCAATAGAAATGTCAAAGAAATATAAAAAGTGAGAGTGAGGTTAACAGTCTGGTTTTATAGCAGTACTGAATCTTTTTTTATGATTTGTTGTGGTTACATGTTTGGTTTTAAATGCAAAATATCAATCCTTTGCTATCTAATATGACAGTCATTCATAAACTTACAACACTATGTAAACATAATATTAACTCTAATTGAAATCTATCAAATCAAAGCGCCTAGACTTCCGGTTTGGGACCAATGTAGCCCTGGCAGCTTCCAAGGACTCTCCGTGGGAGCTTTCTCAAACAGGTTTTTAAAAGGTAGAAAAACCTTTTCATCTCCCCCCTAGAATTGAAATGGGGGGCAAGGCAAATAGCTCTGGATTTTTGCCTGGAGTAAGGTTACCCCCACATGATAGTGCAGGAGCTGGATGCCAGAGTTATCTCCCCAGGGCTGTACCAATGCGAAAAGCTGTAATGAGACTCCTATTTTATAGGAGAAAACAGGGCTGGTGTGTTCCATAACAATATATCCTGCAAGAAAAATCAGCAACCTATGAGAGACGATTTAAGAACTTTGAACAATATTTGAGAACATCTGAGGACCTGTGAGATTTATTGGAGAAAATTATGGCTGAACCGAGGACACGAAAAGAGATTGCTTCAACACCTCCCACAACTCCTGTGTCAAAGGTGCTGAAAACAGAAGATTTAGCAGAATTATTTACGATGATGAAAACCCTATATCTTCGCAATTTTCAGGATTCGTTCAAAGGCTGGACTTAATTCAAAATTCCATCACTGATATGCAGAGAGCCATGGATTTAATTAATGTGTCACAGAAAAAAATGAAGCCCAAAATTAATGAGCTTGAAGACTGAGTGGCAAGAAATTAAACTATGACACAAGTTATTTGTAAAAATATATCTGACAGAATCTCTCAATTGGAGGCCTATACGAAGAGAGCCAACATACATATGTTGTTGTTGTTCAGTCGTTCAGTCATGTCCAACTCTTCGTTACCCCATGGACCATAGCACGCCAGGCCTTCCTGTCCTCTGCACTCTCCCAGAGTGTGCTCAAGTCCATATTCATTGCATCGGTGATGCTATCTAGCCACCTCATCCTCTGCCGTCCCCTTCTCCTTTTGCCTTCAACCTTTCCCAGCATCAGGGTCTTTTCCAGTGACTTTTCTCTTGTCTAATGATGTGAAATTGTCTACTTTTGTGGATAAACTTTTGCATGAGATACTTTCTATATCCTCTGATTATTCTCTTGATATTGAGCAGGCATTTCGTGTGCCAAATCCTAAAGGGAATGATTATACAATTATAGTTCAATTTGCAGAAGTCTCCACAAAATGTTATATCCTGAATTTGGCAAAACAAGCTGGAAGTCTTTCCTGGAAACAGGATAAAATTATGCTGTTCCCAGATTACATCAAAGAAGTGGCGAATAAAAGAAGGCAATTTATCAAAGCAAAGAATCTGGCAAAACAAATGAACTTACAATATTACTTAAAATATCCTGCTACACTTTGTATTGTGTCTGAAGACCAGATGAAGAAGTTTATGAATCATGAAATGGCAGAGGCTTGGCTGACCATAAAAGTGTGTGAGAACTCTGTCACAATGAAATTTCTAAACAAGTACTGTTAACTGCTTGTGTGTCACTTTCATGATCTAGGCTAACTCAGAAGAAATGATTTTATACGTATTTCTTTACCTTTATGTATTCTCTTTTTATTATTTTTTCTCTTTATGTTTCTTCTTCTATTTTATATTTTAAAATAGACAAAATATCTAGTATAAAAATATTATTGACTGTTGAAGATTCATCTTAAGTTTTATTATTATACAATACTATATTTTCTCATTTTTATTATTATTATTATTATTATTATTATTACTAATATTCAGGCTTTTGGGAATGAAGTGTAGAACTGTTGCATTGATAAAAAATATTGTTTTACTAAATTGTAAGATTGTATAATAGATATAGTTTTTTAAAATAGAATACCATTGGAGGTTGGGAGATGTTGGAGTTTAAATTTAATTCTTAAGGGGTGGAGAGGGGGAGAGAGGGAGGGAAGGGGAAAGAACTTGTTTCTTTTTTCTTGACTTCCTTGCTTCCTCTCCTTTCTTTTTTCCTTTCTTTCTTCTCTTTCTGTTATTATGGTGTCCTAACTAAAATATTGTATGGATGAGAATTAAGTATTGAGTAGGTTGTTGGTAATTTTGGTAGTGTTTATAAAGATAAAATAAATAAAAATATATTCAAAAAACAAAAGTTCTCAATAGAACCAGAAGCTATAGTTTTCAAACAGTCCAATTTATTCAGTCTTAAAAATTGTTGGATGAACCTGGTACTGTTTCGACATGGGCAAGGCTTCTAAGACTCTCCTTGGATTGGGCTGGGATTTTTCTCAGCTTTCTAGAAAACTAACAAACAAAAAATTTGGCAACAATCTGAGGTCTCCCAAAGGTATTGTTCCATGTCTCAAATTTCTCCATCAGCCCCCAAAGAATCACCCCAGCCAATCCCAAGTATATCCCCTGTTCCCCTCCCTTAACTCTACAGTGACATAGGAGAAGTAGGGATAGGAAAACAAAAAGGAGGGAGTGTCCCTCCTTTCCCCTTCCCCTTTTTGTCTAATCAGCTTGATGGGGTGTAGGATGACTTGGGAGTTGCAGTTCTTTCAAAGGGGTTCCTCCAATTACAGGAGAGTTTGGAAGAATTGCAATCCCCATAGAAACCTAGGCACTGGCACACTATTGACCCGGCAGCTTCCAGGCTGAAGGAGTTACTGGCCTGATCTTTTTTGTGCTAGAACACAAAGCACCCCAGAATCCAAATGGGGTGCTTACACCCCCACCAATTCTCTGTGACCCATCAACTGCATTGCGCAAACAGCCCCCGCCTCTTGCCCAACAGCAATTTAGTGCTTCTGGGGCAACCCAAAATGAGTGGAAATGCTCAGTTCTGGAAGAGGGGAGGTTGACAGAGCTCACATAAGGGAGCCCTGCCGACTTGTGTCCTTCCAGAAATGAGCGTTTCCACTTGTTTTTGGCTTCCTTTAGGAGGTGGCTAAATCTCCCTCATGCAAGCAGTAGATCCTGCTTGTGCAACAGAATTGGTGGGAGTCGCTGCTTGTGGAAGGGAATCAGCGGGGATGAAAAGAATTGGCGGGGGTGTAAGTGCCTCATTGGATTTTGCCCTATGATTAAGATGGCCAGAAGTAGTACTGTGACTCATCCATTCAATCAGAGTAGGTGACCTGAAGAACCAATGTGAGCCTGGCTGGTTCTACAGAACTATTGCTCCAGGGCTTGTCCCTGATTCTGAGAAACTCATCCTGCTGAGTTGCCAGACTGTCTTGTCTAGCCTGCTTGACCATCAGTCTGTCTTCTGCCTCTGATCCTTACTCTTCATCTGCTTGCTTCAGATCCTGACCCTCCATCTGTCCTTGACCATGTCATTTGCCTCAGGCTCTTTGAACTTTGGGTCTGCCTGCACCGGAACTGGACTTCTCTCTATGTTTGTGTTGGAGCTTGGCCAAGACTTGAGAATAGTTTACTTCCAAATAAGTGTGCAAAGGATCATACTCTAATGTTAAGTAGGCATCTTGTCCTTACAAAGCAAGGATGGGGAACCTCTGACCCTCCAGGTGTTCTTGTACTCCAACTCTCAGCAGCATGGTCAGTGGTAAGGGATGATTTAAACAAGCCTTCCCTGACTCACCAGCCACAGTTTTATGGTTGTAATCTTATTTTAAATATTTCAGTTGTGTATTTTGATTTTGTTTTCTTTCTTTTGTTGTTCACTGCTCAGGAATCCTTTTGGATGTAAAATAATATATAAATATTGTAAGTAAGTGATAAATACATACATAATAGAAATGGCAGTTGTAGTCCAACAACATCTAGAGGACCACAGGTCCCCCACCCACCCTTTAAGGGGAAAATATATTGAAAAATATCTTGATGTGAGAGAGAAAACAATGCAGGATGTACAATTGCATGCTTTGTTTAGGAACATAAGGGGAGAACTGCATTATTTGCAGGTACATTCAACTTGGTGAGACCCTCGTCAGCAGACTGATGCTGTGTGCTTGATATTTGATATATATTGCTTGACTATATTTTCCCTGCATCTTCATTTTCTCTGATTTGGAAGGACTAGACATTAGCATGCAAGCACTACACAGGTCAAATTAATATGAATGCATCGTGTATATATTCTTCCCTGGAACACAGTCAGATTGTTCATGAATACATGCATACACCTTTTGACCCTGCTTTTAATATTTGTAGCAAATACAAATATTTTCAAATAAATCATACCTTTTAAGGGAATATCTATAGAGGTAAAAATCTATCCAGTGTTTTTATTCAAAACCACTGAAATTCCATGAAATCCTATTAATTTAAATAGGGTATGTGCAGGAGACAGTTCCTGGGCTGGATCTACATGGTGGATTTATTCTGGTGCTATTGCACCTCACACATGGCCATGGCACAGGATATTTGTCCCTCTCTGCAGCAACTACAGGTTTTCATGCTATAAAAGCTGCATTTTTGCAACGTCACTTTGTGACAGATTTTCCTGTTGTGCCAGCTTCAGTGCAGTTTGGGAATCTGAGTGACCTCAACTAGTGATACTGGCTTTGGTGCCAGCTGTGGGGAGCAGCGCTGATAGGCAGAAGGGAAAGTTGCATCATCAGAGGGTGGACAAGAGGACAGGAGTTGGCTAAACATGTTTATTCAGACGTAATTCAGGTATTCAATTGCATTTACTCAGCACAGGAGCAGATAGAAAGGTGGGGAGTTGGGAATTGCTTTGTCTTTTGTTTTAAATCTCTGCTTATCTGGAGGAGCAGACCCACACATAATGTTAATGACTTTGAAAGCTGATCATCCCCCAATGAGCCTTACTCCTGCTGTGAAAGTCAGCATGTTGCTTTGGGATAACTTTGCTTCTTTTAAAATCTCCACTTCAGTGCTGAAAACAGCCCGCTAAACATGCCTACTCAGAAGTAATTCATATTGTCTTCTATTGCACTTACTCACCATGGGAGCAGAGAGGGGGGTGGGGAATTGAGGATTGCTTTGCCTTTTGTTTTCAATCTCCCCTTGTCCACTGCAGCAGAACTCGTGCATAAGTTTAGTCACTTTAAAGAAGGAAGCATGTTGATGCCTTTTGTTGTCAATCTCCCCTTAACCACTGCTGCGACCTGCACATAAGTTTAAGGACTTTAAAGAAGGGATATTGCTGATGCCACAAGACTCCACCAACATATACCCCAACTAATGCAGTTTCTTGTGCAGTCTGCTGTGTAAAAGTGTTTCTCCCCCCCCCCCCCCCATGTATAAGCTGCTTTAACTGGCTACAAATCCAAATGTGCTTTTAAAATTTGGGAGGAGCAACTCCAAATGGATGAAAATGCGGTTTTAAGCTGAATCGCATTGGAAAATGTCTCCATGCAGATGGGGTCGTGGTGTTTTGTAGGGGTGTGGAAGAATTTCGTTTGTTTGGCTTATTCATTATTTTGTTAGTTTTCTCTTCAATAACTTCATTAGTGTCATTTTCAATCTGTAAAATCGCAATCATTTTTGCTACTCGCACTCATTTTGTGGGGGGCGGGTGGGTTGTGGTTATTTTTACATTATTTTTTTGTGGCCTCATAGTTGTTGCCATATTATTTCTCCTGTATACCCAGGATGTTGCAGTGCTTTGAGGAATTCTGGGAAATGTGCCCCTGCCTAATGAAATGAAATGTGTGACCACAGGAAGCCGGAGTTTTCATTAGTGGCACCCCAATTATGGAGCAACCTCCCCAAAGAGGTTTTCCTGGTACCATTCCTGAGATATTTTCAGCACCGGTGAAGACTTTTCTGTTCATCAGCCCTTTTAAATAACTCATGTAGTCTAGGCCTCTCGGTTTTAAAATCGGTGTGTTTATCTTTGGAATGCTGTGCATCTTGTTTTGTTGTTGTATTCTATGTTGCTTCTGATTTCATGGTTTTACGTTTTATTCTGTACCTAAATTGTTTTTATATTTTTTTAAATTTATTATTATTATTATTATTTGTAAGCCATCCAGAGAACTTTATGTGATGAGTCAGCATACAAACGGCATTACTTGAATGAATTAATGAAATAATGAAATAACAGCCACTACAAAAAGCGGTGTGCCGGCCCATGTAAGAGTTATTTCCTGGATAATGCTGACTACTGCTTGTGATAATCACTATGAGGCTGAATATATATCTTAATATTGACCAGGTCATTGAAATGAATGCAAGTATCATGCAACTGCTGGCAACAGAAGACTGCTTTAATTCAGATTCAGTTTTCTGTGATTCCCAATTAAAGGATTTCACTATGAAGCAGACTTCTTCATAGTCTTTCTAAATATTACAGTTAATTCACAATATATCTGTAGTCAAACTTGCAAAGAAAGCTGATGCCTGTCAGAATGACCCTGGCTCCCCCAGTGCAGAGCTGCTGTCTTGTAAAAGTGTGATTGGTTTTCACATGACACACAACTTATTATCACTGCTCTAAATCAGGAACAGGTAAGAATTTTCTTTCAGTTCAGTTTTTGGAAGAATTTACCAAAATTTGAAAAATTCTTCATATTCGGGATGGAAAGAACTTAAGATTTAAAAAGATTCAGTGGGGGAGAAACTGGAACTGGCAAATTTGTCCGTTCAGGGCCAAACTAAGCTTTCTGGTAAGCACACCTATTTTAGCTATGCATGATAGGTTTCCTTACATGCAGACCAAATTTGGGACCGTGGCAATGCAGGAAGGAGGTCTTAAATCTTTCCCCCACCCATCTTTCCCCCAAATTCCACCCACCCCCCAGTTAAAAGAAAAAAGTTTCCATTGACTCCAAGGGTGGGGAAAAGTTTTAACCCTCCCTTCCCAGGTAGATGTGATCCCAATCCATATAGGAGCCATGCATACTTGCACCAGTTTAAGGAAACCTATCCTGCATAGCTAAACTGTGCATGATTACCAGAAAGTTTAGTTTGGCCCTCAGACCCAGGGGTTTGAGTGCGTAGATCTTAAAAGTCTGGGTTTGGATTCCAGTGTATTCAATCACCCTAGTGCCAAATTTGGGTTGATGTCTCTCTTTTTTCTGACAGGCTCCTCGTGTTCTTACAGGCAGGTACAATATGGTCCTCTTCATTCTGAGAAGAGCTGTACCTGTTGAATTTGGCTGGTGTAGGTGGCTGAGAATTTCATTTCAGTTTGGTTTTGATCAGAATTGAGCAAAATTCATGAAGTTCTTCATATATTCGGAAAAGAAATAACTTGAGATTTTTAAAATTTGCATGTGGGAGAAAATGAAACAGACAGATTTGCCCATCCCTACTTAAAATAACCATTTTGGCGAAAATCCATTACAAATAGGTAGGAAATGTAGTGGGCGTGGGCTTGCCTTTAATAATGGCTGCATCTCTGCCTTATAAGTTTCAGGTGGGTCAGAGCCTGACCGATTATGGTACATATGCATGGAGCCTGTCTGATGGTGACACAGCCTGGTAGATCAGGGTGTGAAGTCAAGAGAAAACAAAACACATTTTAGCACATTCTTCCCTAGTTCGTTAAAAACAAACAAACAAAAGAACAAACCTGATGCAAAATACTGAATGGGCCAGTAAAATAACTGATATTCAGCAATTCTATGCCCCGTACCTTTCCTGATTCCCCCATTAGCTTTCTTGTACACTGTGGAGGGAAACAATAGAGGTGCCTATAATACGCTAGGCATCCCTAAGCCTTGATCCAAGGCAGACACATCAACGCAGGTTGGCTGCATCATCCACACATCTCAGTGCACCAGCCTGGTAAGGCTCAGTCTTTCTGGAGTCTTTCTACAGCTGTGATACCCTCCTGATAGTTTTAATATTCTCTGAATCTATCAGGAGCTCAGAATTAATTGGCAGCTTAGGGATATTACTGGCATTTGGCAGAAAGTCTAGAAGCGCCACCTTCCTTTTAAATCAAGGTCTGAGCTTAGCCTTAAACTGCAATCCTGAACATGGTAGGGTGGTCATGAGTCCTCTTTTACAGAAGGCAGTCCTCTATTTGAAGGGCCGCCAGAGAATCATCCTCTGTTTGACGGCATTCTCTGATTGAAGGGTCGTCCTGTTAAATTCCAGTTTAAAGATAAAGAACTGTAAGAACAGTTGCCCACCTAGAGTTAGCACCTGGGCAGGTCATCTGGTCATGGTCTTCCACTCTATGGTGAGATGCACAGTATTTCTATTTAAATTATAAATAGAAATAAATTTATAAATTTATTTATAAATTTACATCTATACATCTAAATTAGCATATGTACATTTTGTGCAAATCAGTGTCCTTTTTGTCCACTTTTTAGGTGATGCATTTCCTCTTTTTGGGCAATTCATAAGAGGTCACCCTAGCAATGAGGGAGTAAGATCTGTTGAGCTGAGTGACATTTGTTTTGTTTTTAAATTATTATTTCTGAGTAAGCGTGCATAGGAATACAATATTAATCTGTAAAAGGAAAAGGCCAAGCCAAAATAGAATGACTGAGCAGCTGCTCCTTTGGGAAAAAAACACACTAAATTTAGAATGATTCTAGGAACTCAAGTGATGCTTAACTGATGACAGTCATCACACCCCTATTGTTTCCCTTCTTGCAAGTAGTCTTCTGCAGCTGTAAAATGAAGCTTTACTGAATAGCAACTAACCAGCATATTGGCCATTAATGAGCTCAGAGTTGCCACTGCCAATTGACTCCCTTTAGCTCAAGGATGCAAGAAAGGGCTTGGGACTGATTGCTTCCAACAACCCTCTCCAGAACAATGCTGTCTTAAGCAGAAGGTTGGAAAAATGCAATCAAGTGCTCAAAAGGCTATATATTCTCAGGATGGTATCTCTATACACAAATCCCTTATAGAAATCGTATGCATTGTTCTACGTCATTGCCACTTCTGATATTCTGCATTTTTCCCTAAAAGGAAAGAATCAACCAATGCTTTGTCAGTTTGGCCTTTGCCTTTAATTATCTTGTTCAAGAAATGTGTGCATGGTTTTACCAATGACAGATGTAGCATCTAATACTTTAGACCAGACAGAGGCAACCTTTCTGAACCCAACGGCACATTTGTCATTCTTTCCTGGGCCACCAGCACATATGTAATTCGGGGGGCTCTCTGTTCTCCCCCCACACACCTCGATTCTGTCTGTCCTTTCCCCCTTCCCTATATTCTCTCTTTTTGCTTCACCACAACGGGATTCTCTTTGTTCTACTTCCCCTGGCCTAGATTCTCTCTGTTCTTGATCCCCCTTCCCTGAATTCTCTCTGTTTTTCTCCCCTTTGGCTGAATCCCCTCTGTTCTCGCTGCCCTTTGGCTGAATTTTCTCTGTTCTTGCCCCCGCTCCCTCAGCCTGTATTCTCTTTGTTCTTCAACCAATGACTCGCATGTATGGATCAGCCATCGCAGGTTAATCAGGGCACCACTATCACCTCAGATGCAATACTCTGACATATTCAGCAGATGGATGAATATTGAGTAACTGAGTAATAAAATGCAAATACATGCACGCGCAAGTCAGCCCTTAATAAGCAAAAAGCCGGAGGTAATCGTTTTAATTGATCGTTGTTAGCCACCTTAAAGTCTTTTTGAGAAAAGATGAGATGGAAAAAATATTTTGAATGAATGAACATAATCTAGGGGAAATCCAAAATAAGAACTAGTTTAGGGCTTCTACTAGGGGTACAGATTTTAAAAATAACTGCTCAGGGATGGGTCAAAAGTGGAACCCCAGGCAGTATTTTACTGGCCACGGGATAGAGCCTGGTAAGGTTTTGCCAAATTAAAGAGTGGAGCCTGATGTGTTTTGATGGGGCAGGGGTGTGCCCAATGTATTTGGTGGCTCAGGGTTTTGTGAGCTGAAGAGTAAACCTCTTGACAGACTGATATGTCAGGGGATACAGCCTAATATTCCTACATGTGGGGTCCACAGAAAACCAATGTCTATTCCTGCTTCAAACTACCTGGCATATTAAACAAAAGGTCTGATAGAAAACTAAATGCTAAATCCTGAATGGGCAGGTCAAATAATTTGTACCAGACCCACCAACCTTGGAGCAGCCTCAAGGGGGCGGCGGGGGTGGGGGGAACACTACTTTTCTCTTCAGAGCATAGCATAAAGATAAAATAGCAGTTTTGTCATGTTAACCACACAGGAAGCTGCATTAATCTGGATCTGCCCCTTAGTACAATGCTGTTCCTTTATAGTAAATGTCTAAGAATTGTTTTTACGATGGTTGGGAAACTGAAAATAATGGTATTCTTACCATTACAGAGAGCCAAACAGTCTGAATAGAAAGATTCAGCAAAAACATTTTAAAAAGACCATTGATCTTCTCAAGTAATGAAAATCCAAAAGTAATTTCACCTGCAAAGGGAGGGGGGGGAGTTCAATTCCTAATGCACAATATATTGAAGAAAAACAGCACTATTTAGATAGCCTGTCAGATAACAAGACTCCAAGAAAAGTAAAACAAAGCAGGTGCATTTGAAGTTCGAAAGCAATTCAGATTTAATTTGTATTGGCTGCTGAGCCTTTTCATTTTTATCTCCACATGTCTTTTAACGCAGAGAAATCCCTTTGAGAATTGGTCTAATCTGCATAAGCACATTATTTGCTCTCCAAAATCTTTCATAATTCACCCTGCAAATGCTTCAAATCCAGGTTTTAAATTGTTTTTGGAATTCATGGCACAATCATTAAAGGTAATGAAAAAATTCATAGAGGGGAGAAAGTTGAAGGGCAATTAAGAAAAAAAAGAATCCCTTTGAACTCAATGAAAATACTTTGAGAATTAATTTTTGATGTTGCAAGCACAGTGTGGGATATGGAGACTGTTTTCTTTGAAAGAATATGAATTAGCTAATTTCTCCTGACAGTTGACATGTTTCTTCAAAATTCTATTGTCTTAATAAAGATGGAATCTAATTAAATTAGAATTAGATAAAAATGCTTTTGATAGAGACTCAAACTACCCAGGAATAATTTTAAAAGGATAATGTATGCTTAGACGACCATTTGGATGAGATTATCTCTAACTGATCCGTAGGCATTAAGTAATTAAATCACATATAATGCCTAGGTTATCACCTTGTGTGTTTATCTAAGAGATGGAAAAACTGCACACTCCTTTCCAAGGCAAACTCATACCTTTATTCACATGACAGAGGAAGTGATTGCTTGCTACCTTGAATGTGTAAAATTGCTACACTGTTGCTATTGCTACCAGTCTGCCCGAGTGATGCAACTGCTCTACTTTTACCACAGCACACTCCAAGTTTTAAAGGACAAAAGTAGATGAGGCCAAACACTTTCATGCAGCCACCTGCATCTCAACAACAGACAGATAACAGTGGCACCATTTTAATACATATTCAACTCCAGGTGGGTAAACACACATGGTTTTTTAAATTAACGTTGATTCTGGGACTCATATGAAACTGTTGTTGACCTTGCACAGAGACTCTTCCTATCTCAATCCTGTCTCCCTCTCCTTTAGACTTATACCCAGTTCATAAACCCAGCATGGCCATCACTAAAATGGCATGCTGAGAAAGCAGCACAATCCCCTTCTCTCTACAGCCAGTTTTCTGGCCTGGCACTCTGAGCAGTACAGGTTGACTGGATTCAGCCACCATTTTGATTTTCAACCGTGCACCCAATGTAATGTCACCCAGGGGGGTTGTGGGAAATTTAAATGATGGTTCAACTCAGAGACCCAGCACTGCTGGGAGTGCTGCCTGCCACCTCCACCAGATAAGCCTGCCAGCCAGGCCTAGCCCACTGACAGAGGAAGGAGTCCACTAGAGGACACTTTTCCCAGGGCCCTCTCCATTAGCAAGAGTGAATAACTGAGTCCACAAAGTGAGGGCTTGACAAAAACAGACTTTGCTTGGTTGGAAAAGGTATATGCAAAGACTGGCACAAGAACTGAACTTTTTCTGTACAAAAACGCCTGGTTGAAGAAGTGAAAAACACCTTGCTAGTAGGCAGGGATCTCATTTTTCCAGGAGAGCTGAATAGTGTGTTAGCAGACTAATCCTTTAGTGAAACTTTCTATTAGTGTGATCCCCTGCCATCGCTACTGCAACACTCTCAAACCTAGAGCCAGCCCTGATATGATCAAGACAAGAGCTTAGTGTACAAGAAAGAAAGGTGAAGCAATAAGACTTCATGGGTTATAGGCCAGAAGAGAATATAGTCAGAACTCAGAACAGCCCAGGCAGAATGATCAGTTACTTAACTAAAACAATATGTTATTTTAACAGGAAAACAAGGTACTGAACAGAGGATAAAAAAGAAAAAAAAAATTGCCCTGCCTGTGGATTTGCAATATAATATGAAAGAAGAGAGAATGTTGCAGAACCCAGAGTCAGAGAGACCACGGAGTGAAGGAAAAAGAGATTCTTTATTTAACGCGCGGGCTTAAGGCTGGAATCATTTCCAAAGAGCCAGAAGCCCCGAAATACATCAGCACATTGTTTTTATAGACATTGTGACACATATGAAACGGCTCCTCCTCCCCCTCCCGCATGGGGTTGCAGTCCTCAACATTTCTTCTCCTATCACTATTGTTTATAATACAAGAACTGGGTTATAAGGTAGCCATGATAAGGAGAGAACAGAAGAGAACAGCAGAGAACAAGATATACAGTTGTATGACCTTTGACAAGATAAGGAATTCCTGTGTCTCGTCAGCTTACAACAATATATTCAAGGGAGAAAGAGCTCAGCAAGAACATGAAGCATGAGACTGCATGAGGCTACTTAGTCTGACCCCCGATATGGCTGCTACATTCCCCCCTTAAATGCATAATTTCATTACAATTATAGCATTTCTGATAACTATACAAAGCTTTTTGTGACATACATATTACTTAGCCTCTTGCTGGGCTATTAGAGCGTAGAGGGCAGCAGTTTTACTAGCTGAGACATAAAACAGATTGGTTAAACAGCGCATAAGACAAGGAACGCAGAGACATAACAGTATCTCTATGAACAACACTGGTAGAATTAGGATGAACAATGCTTTAAACCAGCTAAGATCTGGAAGCCAAGGGGTTAACTAATTGAGCTAATTGTTTTGTCTTATTGTTTTGTTAGCTACTATATTGTGCAGCTTGTTGATCTGTTCATCTACAGCATTGCCATTATCAGTTAAGTTAAAACAACAGAGCTTTTGGTGTGTCTCACAACTTAAATGATGAAGAAGGAAGAGGTAATCTATACCAGCTATTTTCTAGAACTGCACCTCTTAGATCACGCAACTCTTTATTTAACAATGACAATGCTTGTGAGGTGGCATTTATGCTTTTGGCTAAGCTGCAAGCTAACCAGTTGATCTTTAGACCATCAGCCAAGGCTAAACCTGGAACCCCAACTAGTGACATTGTTAAGGCCAATTTTTCTGAGTCAGAATATAACTGCACATGACTATTACAATTTTTAGTTAGTTGGAGTGCTTGAGGCTGCCGTCAATGGATTTTCTCGGGCCACAGGGGAAGAATTGGCACCAGTTCAATTGGCGGCTGAGGCCACATGGGTGGTTATTAGACAAGTTGGCAGGAATGAATGACCAAGTGCGGGAACTACATGTCTAAAACCATCCATGAGGCAAAAGTATGTGGGCATCATTAAAAGATATGTTTTGAATTTTATTACAGTGGAAGGGGGCCAGGGATAGCTTTATATTTTCTGGAAATTTTTTTGACAATTAAGCATTCGTGCACACGTAGCATTTGTTTCAGCAATGATGGGGGTGCATAGAGTGAACTCTGTAGGGGGTAGGATCTTTGCAACCACGCCCCAATTAGCATTTTGGGAATAAGTTAAACTTACACCATAAACTCTTAACATGGTATCTTTTTGAATTTTCCCAGGATGTCTACAGACAGGTATTAGGCAAGAGCTAATAAGCCTGTTTGCAGGTATACCTCTTGGCAAACAAAAATGTTTTACTCTCGTGATGTTAACCAGGTGAAGCCAGTAATTATCAGCAAATCACTGGGACAAACTTTTCTTTCCAGGGGCAGACCCCCCTTTTTGCACTTTATTAAGGAAACACAATGCAACACTACTAACACTACAACATGCATGTTTGATCTTCTTTGGGATCTGACCGTACACCGGGCAGCTATTCACCTGGCAAGCTGCAGTAGGGTCTAGTCCCCTTCTTCAATTCTCCAGTTGCAGGTCTGACCGTACGCAGGGGGACAGCCTCCCGGTGTGTCCACAGTAAGGTCTAGCCTGAGTCTTCTTACTGCTTTTTTAGAATGATTTTTAAGGGATTTTTGAAAAGGAAAGAAATCCTTTCAAAGGATTTTTAGGATTTTTGTTCATAGTCTACTCTCCCCCTCTCGCTCTCTTGACTCGTGTCCAATGTATCCAGGGTTTAATTCTAGCTGCTTTCATAGCTGCGGGGGTGGAAAGTATGACAGTTTTCAGTCCTCTCCATCTGGGAGTCAAAGGGTTATTTTTCCCTCTTTAACTCATACTTTAACTCTTGGTTGGAAAGGATGAACTTCTGTGATGGGAATGGCTTATTTTCTAAGACAAAGAGACGCTGGGCTTGAAGAACTTTGCTCAGTGTTTGGACTTCTTGTTTAAGGCTAATGTTTGCTTGCTCTTGATGCCACTCCAGTGTCCATCATGAAGTCAATGTCACGGCCCCTCTTAAGCTGTCTCCCTCTTCGCCCATTCTGGCCCCTTTGGTTTTCTCCTTTGTGTATTTGATTTATTTTATTTGGGCATTCATGCCACTAATGTCCATCTTGTCCACACTGGGCACACTGGTTCTTTTTTAAGAATCTCCTGCCTCTGCCGGGTCTTCTTCTTTTTTCTTTCGTCCACATCTTCTTGGGCCTCTGGGTTGAGGGAGGGGGGTATACTGGCGATAGGCATCTGAAAGACGCTCCAAGTATGCTCTGGGGCCTCGGTGGCACCTTGCAGCACTTTAGACACTTTGGTCATATTAATTGACTTCTTTATACCTGCCTTTACGGCTTTTAACAGCAGGGTTTGATACTGGGTGAGGCGCTCTAGCCCAACATGTGTTTTGGGATTCCAGCAGAGGGGGGTTTACTTACAAGGAGACTTTATTGGGTAACTTACAGCACACAGGCGTACTTAATGGTCTTTCGACCGGCTGCCGCCGCAGCCATTGCAATAAAAGAAAAAGAAAAAAAAACGCCCCCGTGATAGGCTACGTGACGATTAACGTAGCCTATCATGGCTAGATCTGCAAAGTCAGCCGTGATAGGCTCCGTAAATAGTCACGTAGCCTATCACGGGTGACTTAAAAAAAAAAAAAAGCATGTACGGATAATGGCAGCCCCCATAGGGAGCCACCATTCCCGTTCCTTATTTGGTTGCTGTAGTCTACGTAAATCTTTACGTAGACTACGGCGAAAATAAGGGCAACGCTATCTTTTTGTAAACAGCGTGTCCTATATACCAACACACTAAACAAGGGAAATGACACTGACTCCAAGGGATGTTTCCTGAAAAAAATTGAGTTACCTGCCCCATCCCACCCACCCTACTAGGTAAGCAGGAAAAGTGTTCATTTTAAAATGCCCCCTGATCCTTCACCCACCAGGGGGAAAAAAAGACCTTGGAGTGACTGGAGGCTGCTCTCCATATGTTGCCAACAATTTTTGCAGAAGAGAGCAGACCACCACCATGAGCTCACAGGCAGTAGGGTCTGGTACCAATTTGTTGCCCCATTTGTAGGCAGCAAAACTGGATGGGCCATTTCAAAGGGTTTTGGGGGGTGAGGGCAAAATTGTGGGTGGAAGATAAACTCAATGGCTGTGGAGTGCCACTGAAGTTTCTCTCCACAGAGAGAGGCTGGCAGAAAGCCCCTTCCACTATATCAGGTCTGGATGACTTGTTGCCCTCCAGATGTTTTGGCCTACAAATTCCATCATCCCTCACCACTGGCTATGCTGGCTAGGGCTGATGGGAGTTGTAGGCCAAAACACTGGAGGGTCACAAGTTGCCCAATCCTGCACTACATCCTAACCCCCTCCAGCCATCAACAATGGGAGTTAAGATTGTACTATAAATCATTAATCTATTCAGTATATTCCTAAATAGTGTTACAGGATATGATTCAAAAGCTAAATTATCTATTCCCAATGTTTTAAATAGACCATTTTTCCAAGTTAGGCATACGCAACATGGGATGGAGACTTTAAGCCCTTACACAGCTGCTCAGAAACTTCACATGGCTTCCACACATACCCTAGAGGGTAAGAACAAAGACTGAGATTGAGATGCTATAGTCCAGGTCTTTATCAATAAAGCCTGAAGAAGGACCTTGCAGGTCACCTTTTTATTACTAGAATCAATCAGATAGCTGGGAGGAAAAATAAACTTGCCACTTTGGACCTAGAAGGACAAATAGGAGATGGCTTGAGTACAGATGGAGAAAAACTCCTCATGGATGAAGTCGAATACTGGTGTGTGCCCATAGTCATCTATATTCAGGGGCAGTGAGGGGGGCAAAGAACAATATCTCACTGCCTCTATTAAATCCTCTGTGTATGCCCAGAGGAGCTTTTCAGGGTCTGGCTTATTACATGCTGGCCCTTGGCATGTATGGATCCATCTGAGGCCCACTGTAATACACTAGCTTAGGGATGCTAGAGAAATTCGAGATGGACTAAAATGAGCTCAATTTTCCAAGACTCTGACCTGTGGAATCCGCTGTGGAGTGACCCCCTCAAGCTGTGCCCAGTCCGTGGGCTTCCGGATGATTTTGTTACTTCCCCAAAATTCACGCATATAAATTCGTAGGAAAATGTGTACGTTTCTGCTGAGGAAACATTGAATGGAATGGGGGAGAATACACTAAATGTTACATACTGAGGTAAATTATGTAAATACTTATGTAAATACTTACGTAATTATTTAAGTATTTTTCCACATGACGAAAAAAAATATTCGCATCCATCTCTGAGTGGACGACAGAACAAAAGGCTCCTGACAATCTGTGAAACACAGACAGAGCGGAGTTCACACAGTCCATACATCCCTACCTAGGTACTTCCTGTGGGGAATATTACAACCTCGTCTGCAAATTGCTGGATGGGGGCAGTGTTGCAGTTAGTTAGTTCATGGGAATTTTGACCATGTCTAGTCTTAGGAGCTCTATAGCCTACAATGAGCTTTCCTGTAATTTCTTCCTTTTGCTTCTTTTCTTCTCTTCCTCCCCCCCCCCCGACCTCTGCCATTGCTGGGATCATGTGTGTTTGCTCTAGGGATGTACGAAAGTCCTTTACCTGAACCTGAAACTTGATTCGCGGTGGGAGGGAGGCGCTCTGTCCCTCCCCCAAAAATTCTGGCCGGGGGGGAGGCGCCCCATCCCTCCCGCTGCAAATCCTGGCCGGCCGGGATGCAAATGGCAGTGGCCGTAGCCGCCGCCGTTTGCGTCCCTGCTAGGGGTGAACGAAAGTCACTTACCTTTTCTCGCAGCTTTTTCGCGGTGGGGGGGAGCGCTTCGCTGCTCCCCCCGCGAAGTTCAGGCCAGGGGGGGAGGCTTCCCGCCTTGCCCGGCCGCGAACACGAAAGTAAAAAAAAAAAAAAAAAAGTCCCCTGATAGGCTACGTGACGATTCACGTAGCCTATCACGGCTAGATCTGGAAAGTCAGCCGTGATAGGCTACGTCAATCGTCACGTAGCCTATCACGGCTGACTTTGCAAATCTTGCCGTGATAGGCTACATGAATCGTCACGTAGCCTATCAGGGGACGTTTTTTTTTTTTTCTTTCATTGCAATGGCGGGGGCGGCAGCCGGTCGAAAGACCGGCTGCCGCTCCCGCCCCGCTCGAACACCGGACGAACCGCCAGCTGGACCCGCTGCCGGGAGGGACATTCAGGGAAGGTAAGTCCCGTCCCAGGGGGGGCGGGGGGCGGCGGGGCGGAGGATTTCTCCCCGAAACTTGTTCGGGGGGCCGAACACGTTGGCGCTCGGCCCCCCGAAGTTTCGGGGAGAAATTCTCCACCATCCCTAGTCCCTGCAGTCAGCTGTGATAGGCTACGTAAATATTTACGTAGCCTATCACGGCTGAGTGAAAAAACAACAACGGTGCGTATGCAAATGGCGGCGCCCATGGGCGCCGCCATTTGCGTTCCTTATTTTGGCACATGTAGTCTACATAAACATTTACGTAGACCACACGTGCCAAAATAAGGAACGCAAATGGCGGTGCCCATGAGCGCAGCCATTTGCGTACGCGTGATTTTTTGTTCTTTTTTTCACTCAGCCGTGATAGGCTACGTAAACATTTATGTGTTTTTTAAAAATCTAGCCATGATAGGCTATGTAAATCTTTATGTAGCCTATGACGTGTTTGTTTGTTTGTTTTAACTTGGAAATGGCGGCGGCGGCAGCCGGTCGGAAGACTGGCTGCCGCCGCCGCCGCACCGCCGCTGCACCGCCGCTGGAGCCGCTGCCGCCAGGGACATTCGCACAAGGTAAGTCCCATCCCGGGTGGGGGGTGGGGGGGTGGGAGATCGTTTTGCCACCAATTTCGGGGGGCTGAATTTGCTGGCATTCGGCCTCCCCGAGATTCGTGGCAAAATTCTCTGACATCCCTAATTTGCTCTCTCGCTCCTGCCTGTGTAGTGGAGCACAAAATGGACTGAGCAAACCTTTTTTGGAACTCTACATTGCGAGTGGAGATCGGTCAAACAAGAGTCAAACAACAAGGCTTGGGTTGAAAATTGGGCCACATTTATTGAAAATATCTGCAATGGGGTACTTAGGATGGGCAGCTGACTGTGCCAGCAACTTGCTGGCACTTCTCGGGTGAAAGCACACCCAGTCTGAGGGGTGGCATCGATCTCGCCGCCCCTCCGGACTGCCCCTTGTGGGGGAGGTAGACCTTCCCCTGTCACAGTGCCGCACAACACCGGGGTGAGTGACCCTTATCCCCCCGCCGAGCCACACAACCCGTTTGGGGGGCCTCAGGAGTCACTTGTCACCATAAGGCCTCTGCATGCACACCATCCCTAATCTCTTTCTTCTTTTGCCCATCCTAGCTGCCACAGGAGTCACAAGCCTAGTGGTTGTGAAACTCCCCCCACCTGTGCAGAAGAACTTCCCGCAGGCCCCTTTGCAGATCAGACAGAAATATTAGGGATGTACGAATTGTTGGGGCCGTGGTGGCTTAGTGGTTAAGACGCTGAACTGCAGACTGGAAGGTCGGCAGGTCAGCAGTTCGAGACCCAAGTGCCGTGTGACGGAGTGAGCTCCCGTCTTCAGTCCCAGCTTCTGCCAACCTAGCAGTTCGAAAGCAAGAAATTGCAAGTAGATAAATAGGTACCGCCTCGGCGGGAAAGGTAACAGCGTTCCGTGCACCTCGGTGTTCAGTCATGCCGGCCACATGACCACGGAAGCGTCTTCGGACAGCGCTGGCTCTTCGGCTTAGAAACGGGGATGAGCACCGCACCCTAGAGTCGGACATGACTGGTTGGGGACACCTTTACCTTTTACGAATTGTGTACCATCTGTGCCACTTGACTTCCACAGTTTGCAGCCAGTGCTCCATACCGTCATTCACAAGCCCCCAGAAATCTCCTTTTTTTCTGCTCCGAAAATTACGAAGATAAATCCATACCAACAGCCGTAATTTTGCATAACTTCTGTAAGAAAGGCTATTTTTCGTAGATATTTACGTATTTTTTCCCCTGCCCTGAGACTTGCAGTAATTACTTTCAGCCAAAACACTTCCTCCTCCTCAGGGCTTCCCAAAACAAGGCTGCCCCAGGTGTGCCTGAGCGATGCACTCTTTGTTTAAAGCAACGCTGTTTTAAGGAAAGAAAAAGAAAGAAAGAAAGAAAGAAAGAAAGAAAGAAAGAAAGAAAGAAAGAAAGAACCTTTTAAAATGACCATGCCAGTCTGGAGCCCTGCACGAGTATTATTCCCCCTGCTAGGCTTTCTATTTCCACATCTAGTCTTGTTGGTGACATTGTGAGGCTAAAATGGAGAGGAGAACCAACTCTGTGCATGTCTACTCAGAAGTAAGTCTTACTGAGTTCAATGCAACTTACTCCTATACATGTCAGCACCCCACTTGCCCCCAGCTTAGCTTTGTATTTCCACATCCAGCTCATTAGCAAACCTCCTGTTAGTTATCTCAGAAGACCCCTTGGTGAACGGGGGCAGGGAACAGCTGGATTGAGGAAGATTACACACACACACACACACACACACACACATAATAGAAGAATATAGTTCTTCATATTCGCTGGTATGTTTATTCCTCATTTTGTCCATTCCCTGAGCATGTGCAGAGTGTGCTTTTTATCCAAACGAAGAGAAGGTTGCTGATCTTTCCCTTCATGCTGCATTTGTACAAGTGAAGTGTGACTGCTTCAGAAAGAACTTTCCATTATACTGTCGCTTTTTCTTCATGAGTTTCATATAACAGAAGTATGATGTAGTGGTTAGAGTCCAACCCAAAGTCACCCAGTGAGATAACTAACAGGTTTGATAATGAGCTGGAGTAATTACTACACGTCTCAGGCCAGGGGAAAAAATATGTAAATATCTATGAAAAATAACTTTCTTACGGAAGTTATGTGACTCATGGAGATGGCTGGGCACCGGAATTATGGCTGTCGGTATAGATTTAACTTTGTAATTCTTGGAGCAGAAAAAAAAAAGAGGAGAATTCCAGGGGCTTGCAAATGACGGTACGGAGCACTGGCCGCAAACTGCCACACAGGATGGATCGCCGCCTCCCAGAGAGTGCCAGTCGCTGCCACCACTGCCGGAGGATTCTCCGCCAACCCTAGCGAAACCACTGCAATGCAGTGCCTTCCACTCCCAACTCAGACAATCGTTCCAAAAGGACACTATGTTGAATGGTAGTGAAAACCGCTGAGAGATCAAGGAGAATCAACAAGGTCACGTTCCCCCCCCCCTCCTGAAAGACTCTACTGTTACAGCAGGTGAATCAAGTTAGAGCACAGCCTTGTCCTGTTTTCTCTGATGAATTTCAGTTGGTACAGCTCAAGAACATTAACAAGGTGCTTGGACAAATTCATGCAACCACTTCCTTATTGGAAACTTGTCTTATTAAAAAAAACTGGCAGGAAGGGAAAAGCTGGCTGGGGTAGGGAAGTGATCAACACCTCCTTGCAAGAGGTAATGGTCACAGGCCACCTGAAACAGGCAGTGCTGAGACCACTGCTGAAGAAACCCTCCCTGGACTCAGAAAATCTTAATAACTGTAGGCTTATGGCAAATGTTCCTTTCCTGGGCAAGGTCCTTGAGTGGCTGGTTGCCAACCAGCTCCAGATACTCTTCGATGAGATCAGTTATCTGGATCCATTTCAGTCAGGGTTCAGGCTGGGTTTTGGCATGGAAACAGCCTTGATCACCCTGTATGATGAGCTCTTTCAGGAGGGGGGGGGAGTGACCTTGCTGATTCTCCTTGATCTCTCAGCGGTTTTCACTACCATTCAACATAGTGTCCTTTTGGAATGATTGTCTGAGTTGGGAGTGGAAGGCACTGCATTGCAGTGGTTTTGCTAGGGTTGGCGGAGAATTTCTCCATGAATCTTAGGGAGGCTGAGCGCCGACGCATTCGGCCCCCCAAAAGTGTTGGAGAAATTCTCCGCCAGCCCCCCACCCCCCCGGGATGGGACTTACCTTCGGCGAATGTCCCTCTCGGCGGCGGGTCCCGGCGGTGGTTCGGTGGGGGCAGGGGTGACGGCCGGTCTCCCGACCGGCTGCCACCGCCGCCATTGCAAAAAAAAGAAAGTAAAACAAAACAAAACACACCCGTGATAGGCTACGTAAATCGTCACGTAGCCTATCGCGGGTGACTTTGGAAAAAAAAAAAAAGTGCGTATGCAAATGCGTTCCTTATTTTGCGTTCCTTATTTTGGCACGTCTAGTCTACGTAAAGATTTACGTAGACTACGGCGAAAATAAGGGAACGCTATTTGCGTTGCCCTTATTTTCGCCATAGTCTACATAAATCTTTACATAGACCACAGGGACCAAATAAGGAATGCAAATGGCAGTCCCCATGGGAGCCGCCATTTGCATACACGCTTTTTTTTTTTCAAAGTCACCCGTGATAGGCTACATGGTGATTTACATAGCCTATCACGGCTGACTTTGGAAATCTAGCCGTGATACGCTACGTAAATCGTTACGTAGCCTATCATGGGTGTGTGTGTGTGTTTTACATTTTTTTCGCGGCCGGGTAGACGGGGTGCTCCTACCCGGCCTGAATTTCACCGACGAGGGATGGGGCACCTCCCCCCTGGCCTGAATTTCAGCCGGGCGAGGCGGGGTGCCTCCCCCCCTCACCTGAACTTTGGGGGGAGAACCGAAGCGCCTCCCCTCCACCGCGAAGCAAGCTTCGAGAACAGATAAGGGACGTTCGTCCATCCCTAGGTTTCGCTCATACTTGGATGGTTAGTGTCAGGTAGGGGTGGATGAAAGTCACTTACCTGTCATCAAAGCTTGTTCGTGGTAGGGGGGAGGCGCTTCGCTGCTCCCCCCGCAAAGTTCAGGCAGGGGGGGAGGCTTCCCACCTCGCCCGGCCGAAATTCAGGCCGGGGGGGGAAGCTTCCCGCCTCGCACGGCCGCGAACTCCAAAGTTTTGTTTTGTTTTGTTTTTTAAAACGCCCCCGTGATAGGCTACGTGACAATTAACGTAGCCTATCACGGCTAGATCTGCAAAGTCAGCCGTGATAGGCTACGTTAATCATCACGTAGCCTATCACGGGTGACTTTAAAAAAAAAAAAGCGCGTACGCTAGGGGTGGACGAAAGTCACTTACCTGTCGTCGAAGCTTGTTCGCAGTAGGGGGGAGGTGCTTTGCTGCTCCCCCCGTGAAGCTCAGGCCGGGGGGGGGGAGGCTTCCCACCTCGCCCGGCCGAAATTCGGGAAGCCTCCTCCCTGGCCTGAATTTCGGCTGGGGTGAGGCGGGAAGCCTCCCCCCCCCGGCCTGAATTTCAGCCAGGGCGAGGCGGGAAGCCTCCCCCCCCGGCCTGAACTTCACGGGGGGAGCAGCGAAGCGCCTCCCCCCCACCGCGAACGTCCTTCGAGGACAGGTAAGGGACTTTCGTCCACCCCTAAGGCAGCGGCACCAGATGGAAGGTGCCAAAAGGAGGTGCTCTGCTCATTTGGTGCTAAACCAACAGTGACATCCCAAGGATCCAAGGATAAGAGGGAGGATCCCCCCATAGCCCCTAATTTCAGAGTCTGGTGGCTCAGTTTTTGGACGGTTTGAACGACGAGATCTTGGATGAGTTGGCACGCACGCCTAGCCTGCCTACTTTGGAGGACCTCATCCAGACCTGCCTCCAGATAGATAGTCGGCTGGAGGGGCGCCGGCAGACCCGGCAGGGTGTCGGGGGCTGAGATTTCCCTCCTCCCATTCCCCCACATTTCCTGCCCCCTCCCCCACCCCCTGCCCCTGCGGTAGGGGTGAAGGAGACCCCGATGTAGCTGGGAGCTACCCGAGCCCCACTGCCACCGGAGGAACTAGAGCGGTGGCACGTGGAGTGCTGATGCTTTTGGTGCAGAAAGCTGGGACATTTCACCAAAACCTGCCGTGCCAGACCTGCAGCCCCACTGCCTCCCCCTCCTCTCCTTCCTCCTCCTCCTCCTCCTCCTTGTCCCCAGGCCTGACTAGGCTGCCCCCCAAGCCTGTTGGGGGTCTCCAGTGTGGGAATCAGTTCCCCACCAGGTGGGTGCCTTCCGCAACTCCCCCCACCCATCTGCAATTGCATGTTCACCTCTGCTCCTCCCAGTGGGGTGGGTTGGAGGCCCTAGCTTTAGTGGACTCTGGGGCTATGGCCAGTTTCATGGATGAAACGTTCACTCACCTCCACAAGATTCCTACCCTGCCTCTTCCTGCCCCCTTGGCAGTGGAGACCATCGATGAGTGTCCTAGGGATATACGAAAGTCACTTACCATTTTGCGGAATCTTTCGTGAAGGGGGGAAGGAGCTTCGTCCCTCCCCCCAGAATCCTCGACAGGGGGGAGACGCTTCGTCCCTCCCCCCAGGAATCCTGGCTGGCCAGCTCCGCTCCACGGGGATTCTGTAGAGCCACTGGCCGGCTCCACCAGCAGCCAGACATCCGGCCGCTGGCTAGCAGGGACGCAAAAGTGGCTGCTATAGCTGCTGCCATTTGCATCCCTGTATTCAGCCATGATAGGCTACGAAAAGACTTACATAGCCTATCACGTCTGGGTTTTTAAAAAAAACAAATGTGTACACAAATGGCGGCGGCTACAGCCACCGCCATTTGCGTTCCTTATTTTTGGCTGTCTTAGTCTACGTAAATATTTACATAGACTAAGATGGCGAAAATAAGGGGGAACGCAAATAGCATAGTGGACGCTATTTGTGTTCCCCTTTATTTTCACCATCTTAGTCTATGTAAATATTTACGTAGACTTAGGGATGGTGGAGAATTCCTCCACGAATTTCAGTGAGGCCGAATGCACTCATGCACATGGCATTCAGCCCCCTGAAATCCATGGCGGAATGGCCTGCCCCCCCCACGGACTCCCCCCGGGACGAAGCTTACCTGAGGCGGATGTTCCGGACGGCGGCAGCTCCAGCGGCAGCTCTGGCGGCGGCGGCAGCTGGTCTTTCATCCGACTGCTGTGGTCGCCATTTGCATCCTGGTCTTTGCTGTGATAGGCTACGTAAGTATTTAGGTAGCATATCACGGCAAGCCAAGCAAAAAAACAAAAACAAAAACGGCGTACGCAAATGGCAGCGGCTACGGCGGCCACCATTTGCATTCCCTATTTTTCGCCGTTTTAGCCTATGTAAATACTTACGTAGGCTATTATGGAGAAAAAAAGGAGAACGCAAATAGCGCCCACTACGCTATTTGCGTTCCCCTTTTTTTCCCGCCGTAATAGCCTACGTAAATATTTAAATGCTAATCCCTGCTACGTAAATCCAGGCCATTCCGCCATGGATTTTGGGGTGCCAAATGCACTGGCATTCGGCCTCACTGAGATCCGTGGCAGAATTTTCTGACATCCCTAGTGTCCTCTTTCTTCGGGCGTGGTGACCCGGATTACTGCTCCGCTCACTCTGCCTGCCCAGTCCCACATTGAACAGATTCAGTTTCACTTGGCCAAGGTTCCCCAATACCCAGTGGTGCTGGGTGTTTCCTGGCTCTCTAAGCATAATCCTGAGATTTCTTGGGGGCTTCAGCAAGTGGAGTTCGCGTCTCCCTACTGCCAGGAGCATTGCCTCCCAACCGAGGCTCCAGTCCCAGCCCAGGCCTTAACCCTTTCCTCTCCCTCCTTGTCTGCTTCTAGCAGTTCTTCAGCTACCGTGATCCTCCCAGAGAAGTATGCAGCTTTTCAGGATGTTTTCGACAAGAAGGAGACTGGCCAGCTCCCCCCTCACTGCCCTCTTGACTGTGCCATTAACCTCATTCCTGGGGCGACCATCCCCGCCAGCCAGCTGTATTCGATGTTGGAGCTGGAACTTCGAGCTCTGTGGGAGTTTTTGGACACAAACCTCAGACATGGCTTCATTCGCCTCTCCTCCTCCCCCGCCTGCGCCCCTACCATGTTTGTGTGCAAAAAATCAGGAGACCTCTGCCCAGTGCATGACTTCCGAGCATTGAATTTGGTCTAGATCCCTGAGAAGTATCCCCTCCCTCTCATACCAGAGATGCTGGAGCGCCTGGGGCAAGCCAAGATTTTCACAAAGTTGGACCTACGTGGAGCCTACAATCTGATTCGCATCTGGGAGGGGGATGAGTGGAAGACCTGTTTCAGCACCCGGTGCGGAGTGTATGAATACCTAGCAATACCATTTGGGCTTGCCTGCGCCCCCCCCCATGTTTTCATGTTTTATGAATGCCATCTTCCAGGACTATTTGGACACTTTCCTCAATGTTTATCTCGATGATTTACTTATATTTTCTGAGGACCCCCACACCCATCAGCACCATGTCTCTGCTGTCCTCCAGTGCCTCCATGAGCACCATCTTTATGCCAAGCTGGAGAAATGTGCATTTGACCTAACCTCTTTGGACTATCTCGGTTACATTATATCAGCTGATGGTCTCAGGATGGATCCTGCAAAGGTCCAGACTGTCCTTTCCTGGCAGGCTCCATCCACCAAGAAGGACTTGCAACGTTTTCTGGGATTTGCAAATTTTTATAGAAAGTAGGGATGGGGGAGAATTTCTCCCCGAAACTTCGGGGGCCGAGTGCCAATGCATTCGGTCCTCTGAAGGTTGTTCGGGGAGAAATTCTCTGCCCCCCGCCCCCCCCCCCAGGATGGGACTTACCTTTCACAAATGTCGCTCCTGGTGGCGGGTCCCGGCGGCGGTTCGGCAGGTCTTCGTCAGGGGCGGGGGCGGCAGCCAGTCTTTCGACCGGCTGCCGCCGTCACCATTACAAGAAAAGTAAAAAAAAACAAACACCCCTGTGATAGGCTACATAACGATTTATGTAGCCTATCATGGCTAGATTTACAAAGTCAGCCGTGATAGGCTACGTTAATCGTCATGTAGCCTATCACGGGTGACTTAAAAAAAAAATGCGTACGCTAATGGCGGCCCCCATAGGGAGCTGCCATTTGCGTTCCTTATTTGGTCCCTGTAGTCTACGTAAAGATTTACGTAGACTACGGCGAAAATAAGGGCAATGCAAAGAAGCTCCCTCTTCGGTGCTTGCGGCCCATGACTTTTTAGAGGAGTTGTGAGCGGTACACCACCTCTTACGGGACTCCCTTGAACAAGCCAAGACAGCCTACAATGCCTCTGCTGACCGGTGGTGCTAGCCGGGTCTGTCTCTAGGGATGGACGAAAGTCCCTTACCTGGTCCCGCAGCTTTTTGGGGGGGGGAGGTGCTCTGGTTCTCCCCCCGAAATTCTTGGTGAGTGGGGAGGTGCCCCACCCCTTCTGGCCGAAATTCTGGCCGGGGGGGAGCGCCCCATCTCCCCAGCCACGAAAGAAAAAAGTAAAGTGTAAAAAAAAAAAAACATGATAGGCTACGTAAAGATTTACGTAGCCTATCATGGCTAGATTTTCAAAGTCAGCCATGATAGGCTATGTAAATCTTTACATAGCCTATCATGGCTGACTGAAAAAGAAAAGAAAAAGCACGTACGCAAATGGCGGCGCTATTTGCGTTGCCCTTATTTTCGCCGTAGTCTATGTAAATCTTTACGTAGACTACCCGTGCCCACATAAGGAACGCAAATGGTGGCACACATGGGCGCCGCCATTTGCGTACACGCTTTTTTTTTCAAAGTCAGCCGTGATAGGCTATGTGACGATTTACGTAGCCTATCATGGCTGACTTTGAAAATCTAGCCATGGTAGGCTACGTAAATCTTTACGTAGCCTATCATGTTTTTTTTTTTACACTTTACTTTTTTCTTTCGTGGCTGGGGAGATGGGGCGCTCCCCCCCGGCCAGAATTTCGGCCAGAAGGGGTGGGGCACCTCCCCACTCACCAAGAATTTCGGGGGGAGAACCAGAGCACCTCCCCCCCCAAAAAAGCTGCGGGACCAGGTAAGGGACTTTCGTCCATCCCTAGAGACAGACCCGGCTAGCACCACCGGTCAGCAGAGGCATTGTAGGCTGTCTTGGCTTGTTCAAGGGAGTCCCGTAAGAGGTGGTGTACCGCTCACAACTCCTCTAAAAAGTCATGGGCCGCAAGCACCGAAGAGGGAGCTTCTTTGCATTGCCCTTATTTTCGCCGTAGTCTACGTAAATCTTTACGTAGACTACAGGGACCAAATAAGGAACGCAAATGGCAGCTCCCTATGGGGGCCGCCATTAGCGTACGCATTTTTTTTTTAAGTCACCCGTGATAGGCTACATGACGATTAACGTAGCCTATCACGGCTGACTTTGTAAATCTAGCCATGATAGGCTACGTAAATCGTTATGTAGCCTATCACAGGGGTGTTTGTTTTTTTTTACTTTTCTTGTAATGGTGACGGCGGCAGCCGGTCGAAAGACTGGCTGCCGCCCCCGCCCCTGACGAAGACCTGCCGAACCGCCGCCGGGACTTTTTTTTCTTTTTTTTTACTTTACTTGGAAATGGCGGCGGCAGCTGGTCAGAAGACCGGCCGCCACCAAACTGCCGCCGAACCACCGCCGGGACCCGCCACCGCGAGGGACATTCACACAAGGTAAGTCCCATCCCGGGGGGGCGGAGAATTTCCCCACCAATTTTGGGGGGCCGAATGGAGATTCGTGGAGAAATTCTCCAACATCTCTATGACTGTCTCTGCAACTGGGGGACTGGGTTTGGTTGTCCACCCAATACCTCCGCTCTCACTCACCCGCAAAGAAGCTCGCACCTCATCGCATGGGGCCTTTCCAGATTATGTAGGGATGTCAGAGAATTCCACGACAGATCTCGGTGATGCCTAATGCCAGTGCATTCGGCCCCCCGAAATCCATCGCAGAATGGTCTGCCACCCCCCTGCCCCCCGCGGATCCCCCCCGGGATGAGACTTACCTGGAACGGATGTTTCGGACAGAGGCGGCTCCAGCAGCAGCGGCGGTGGCGGCTGGTCTTCCGACCGGCTGCCACCGCCTCCATTTGCAGTCTGTGGTTTTTTGGTTTTTTTCCCCATAGATGTGATAGGCTACGTAAAGACTTATGTAGCCTATCACATCTGGGTAAAAAAAAAATTAAAAACATGCATACGCAAATGGCGGCAGCTACGGCCGCCGCCATTTGCATTCCTTATTTTTCACCGTCTTAGTCTACATAAGTAGGCTAAGATGAAGACAAGAAAGGTGAACACAAATAGCGCCCAGTACACTATTTGCATTCCCCTTTCTTTTCTTTGTCTTAATCTATGTAAATATCGATGTAGACTAAGACGGTGAAAAATAAGGAATGCAAATGGCGGCGGCCACAGCCGCTGCCATTTGCATACGCGTGTTGTTGTTTTTTTACCCAGAGCCTTCCGCGGCCAGAAATCCAGCTGCGGACGGCCCTGGCCTGTGCCTGGTCAGCTGCTTCGCAGAGCCACCATGGAGCACAGCCGGCCGTCAAGGATTCCGGGGGGGAGGACCGTATTGCCTCCCCCCCACACCATGAACAGAATCCACAAAAAGGTAAGTGACTTTCGTACATCCCTAAGATTATGGCCCAGATTAACCCTGTTTATTTTTGCCTCTCTCTCCCCCCTCCATGAAGATCCATCCTGTTTTTCATCAGACCTTGCTGTCCCCCCTGGTTTCTGGCGACCCTCATCGCTCGGTCAGCTTCCCCCCACCGCCAGTGCTGGTGACGGGGGAGGAGGAGTTTGAAGTCACAGAGATTCTGGACTCCTGCCTTTCTCATGGACATCTACAATATCTGGTGGACTGGAAGGGGTACAGGTCAGATGAGCGATCCTGGGAACCCACAGAAAATGTGCATGCTCTGTTGCTGTTGAGGCGTTTCCACCAGCTGTACCCCCACAAACTCAGGGGCCCAGGGGAGGAGCATGAGGGGGGGCCTCATGGGAGCGGGGATGATGTCAGGGTGGAAACTGAGCCCATAGAGCCCCAGTGCAGTTCTGATTCTGAGGAAGAACAGTAATCTGTGGGAGAGGAGCTCGCTCATCTCTCACAAGCACAGCAGCTGGCAGTGATTCCTCCTGCCAGCATTCCTGAGAGAGATAGTGACCCTGGCAGTGAGAGAGCAGTGGAGGGGGGCTTGCTCAATGCACGGCACAGATGCAGGGAGCAGTGACAGATGGGGGGGCGCTGAAAGGAGGCAGTCTGCTCATTTGGCTCTAAAACAGCGGTCACATCCTGAGGACCCAAGGGTAAGAGGGAGAATCTCTCCATAGCCCATAAGTTCAGAGTCTTCCCACGCTTCTCCTTCAAACGGGGACCAACTGCCTTACCTGAAGCTTAGGCTACTCTGCTATCTACCCCAGTTCCTTGCCTAGTCGCTAGTGATTAGTATCTGTAAGAGTCATTAAAGAATAAAGGAATAAAGGCTTGGAAAGAATCCTCGTCATCTGTGTCTTAAGTTGGCAATTGGAGGGGACTGTAAGAGGCAGCTAGGGTGCTCCTGACAGTTAGCTCCAGAAGGTGGTACTTGGGGAATATTCCCTGTCCCTGTGGATTCTCCAATATGGGGTTCCTCAGCAGTCCTCCATGCTATATAACATCTACATTAAACCATTGAGTGCAGTCATCTGGAATTCTTGAGTGTGTTGTCATCAGTATGCAGATGACACGCAACTCTGTTTCTCCTTTTCATTTTCATCAGGTGAAGCCATGGATATGCTAGTCTGGTGCCTTGCTGTGACAATGGACTGGATGAGGGCTAATAAATTGAAGTTCAGTCCAGACAAGACCGAGGCGCTGCTGGTGGGTGGTTCTCCTAATTGGATGGAGGGCACTCAACCTGTTCTGGATGGGGTTGCAGTCCTCCTGAAGGAGCAGGTCCATAGCTTGGGGGTCCTCCTGGAGCCATCTTTGTCACTTGAAGCTCAGGTGGCCTTAATGCCATGGAGTGCTTTCTACCAACTTCGATTGGTGGCCCAGCTATGCCTGTATCTGAACAGGGATAACCTGACTTCAGCTGTCTATGCTGTGGTAACTTCCAAGTTAGATTACTGCAATGCACTCTACATGGGGCTCCCTTTGAAGATGGTTCAGAAGCTGCAGCTTGTGAAATATTCAGTGGCTAAACTGATAACAGAGACAAGAAGTTCTGAACAGATAACCCAATTCTGGCCCACTTGCACTGTTTATGGAATGCACTCCCCAGTGAGGCCTACCTGGTGCCAACATTGCTATCTTTTCAGCCCCAAGTTAAGCCCTTCCTCTTCTCTGAGGCATTTGGTAGCACATGATAAGGTTTACATCAGGTCATGGGATTTCTTATTGTTGATTGTTAAAATTGTTTGTGTGTGTGTGTGTGTGTGTGTGTGTGCACGCGCGCGCGTGTCTGCTGTCTGTTTTTGTATTTGTATGTAAACTGTTCTTATATTATGCACAATTACCCTATTTTAAGGTTTCTCATCTGTAAACTGCCCAGACAGCTTTGACTACTGGGTAGTATAGAAATGTAATACATGAAATGAAAGAAAAATCAAGCTTTTCATCTCATAATGACCTGAACCGGCTTTGTCTCCCTATGATGAAGACATTCAGAGTTTGAGACTGACTTTTCAATGGGGGGACAGGAATGAATGAAAACTGTTCAATCTTTCTAGAAAAGAGGAAGGTACATCGACTCCCTCCATGCATTGAATGAATGCACAGAGGGTGTTGTGGGGTGTGATGTTAGACAGAGAGAGAGAGAGAGTTTGAAAGTATAATAATGGGTTCCTGTTATAAGTCTATGCTTATGCTGAGTATCTCTAGGATGAGTGACAGGAAGAATGGTGAATTTGCATATGTGTGATGATTGGCTGAGTGAGAGTGGGGGTGAAGTGTGTGTGCTATATAAACAGTATGCTGTGCTGTGCGAGTCAGACAGGGTCTCGAACAGATACAGGAATATGACTTGATTGGGATATACGATTGAGAACTGAGGGAGGGAGGGAGGTCTGTGGTACTTTGTGAAGTAACTGATTTGAGAGTGTGATCTGGTGTATGCTGTATGAGATAACATAAATTAGTAGAACCATTTAGTGTTGCTTATTTACCGTTGAACAACTTATTTGCTGCAGTTAATACAGTTTATTTGTTTAACCAAATCCAACACCTTCTGCTCTTGGCTACGTAAGGGGAAAGTAATAAAGGAAAAAAATACAGGTGATATTATAAACAAGTGTGTCCTCGCAGGTAGAGGACTGAGTGTGGATTGGACCTGAGTCTTAAAGATCCTGGTGGCAGCGTGACTGTGTGATGGGAAGGAGTTTTCTACTTGGGGTAAGAAAGGCCTTAGAGAAGGGGAATTCTCACTGGGAACAGGCAGGAATGCCACATGGAGCTACATGGGCTAGCCATGGCCGCTGAGCACACATTGCCACCACACTGCTGCATTGACAAATACCAATTTGTTATTTTTATTTATTCATTTGCTTGTTGCATTTCTATACCACCTTTTCCCTCCAATGAGTCCAAGGCAGCGTGCATGATCCTCCTCCTCATTTTATCCTCACAACAGCCCTGTGAGGTAGGCTAGGCTGAGATTCAGTGCCTGGCCCAAAGTCACCCAGTGAGCTTCATGGCCGAGTGGGAAGTAGAATCTGGGCCTCCTGAGGTCCAACACTCTATCCACTACACCGCACTGGCTGTCATTTGTCAGGAGTTCTCCATGCATACATCTCTACCCACAAAGAACTCTTTCCTTGGAACATCAAACAAATGTTCATTGGGGGAGTAGGGTGTGGTGAGGGCAGTGGGTGGGGCTAGCCCTGTGGCTCTCTCCATGCATTCTCCAGGTATTTGTAAATTGTGTAGACTCTACACATGGAGAGGGAGGGTGGGTTGAACTCACTAGCTCCACTCTGATAGGATTATTTGGTATTGCTGCCTCCTGTTAGAAAGGCAGGTAGCAGAGGAAAAAAACAAAGGAAGAACAGAATGAGCGTTTACTAGTCCCACATGCACACAACAGGCTAAAAAAGAGGCCACACCTTTCTTTAGTGAAGGAAAGAATGCAGCTGTACTCACAAATGTTTTTGCATAAAGATGCAGGTACAGTGCAGAGTTTCAAAAGGAGTTTGTTCACTCCATGTTGTGTTCCATTACACAGACAGGAGCAAGAGAGAGCAAACCCATGTGCTTTCAGCAATGGAGGAAGGCGGAGAGAGATGGGGGGGAAGGGAGGGGGGAGCAGGAAGCCACACTGTAAGCTATAGAGATCCTAAGGCTAGCTGTGCCCCAAACTCCCATGCATTAACTAACTAACTGCAACACTCCTCCCTTCCTCTAACTTGCAGACGAGGTTGCAATATTCCCAACACTTAGGGTAGCTATCTGCAGTGGGGAGCCTTCTCTGTCATGGAGGCTCTCTGGATGATTTAGAACCCTGGAAAAACAGGGTTCCACATCACTCACAGACCCCCCATGGATAGAGGAGGCGCTCCACTGCAGACACCCACCCTCTACATATGGAGGGTGATGAGGATGCAATGCGGGGGCTGGGAGTAGCACACTCATCCCTGCTTTCCCTTGTGTGTACACAGCCTACGCACTTTAAGAAGCCTTAAAAAGAGCTATTGTCTGACAATAAATAGAACTCCAATTGACACTAACAGACATTTTTTCCACTCCAACAGATCATAGAATTGGTATGACAAAAATACCTCAAGCATTGCCAGGAAAGTAGCTATATGCATTACAGATCTCAAAACATTTCTCCCCTCTGCAATCTGTTCAGGAAACCTGAAAGAAAAATCAATGCAAAAATTAATTCTATTCATGTTTAGTTTGGATCCAATAAATACAAATTAAAATTAACCCAGATTACTGAGTCCCAAAGAAAAATGCTCTTTGTTTTCGGATTCTCTTTCTGAATATATTTTTATTTGGTTTTATTCAGCTTTCTCTCTCTCTCTCTCTCTCTCTCTCTTTCTCTTTCTCTTTCTCTCTCTCTCTCTCTCTCTCTCTCACACACACACACACACACACACACACTTTGCATTTCAGGGGCAGGCAGCTGCACCTTTTTACAGTTGTCCAATTGCAGCTATGTTGCCAAATTTAAAGAGAGTGAGAGAGTCCACCAGCTCTGTAACTGACAGACTAGTTTTCCAATACTCTACAGGGTGGAGGTTGGCAGTGTCAAATGCCAGATATCGTACTGATTCTGATATCGTACATCTCTAATATCTGCAGCCCACTCCTAAAGAGGAATGGGGCAGGTGAGGCAAGCTGTAGTGGGCAAAGTAACAACTATGGATGGGCATCCATGGGAGTAGGGGTAGGTGGGCAGTTGCCCCACCTGGAAGAGCCACAATCCCTGAACTCCCAGCTTTCTTGCTTGCTTTCTTTTTTAAAAATGTGTTTTGGGAGCAATCCTATGGCCCCTGGAAAGTGTCTGAGGGCTCATAGGATACTTCAGGTTCCCAGCTCCGAGGTCGGGGACAGCACTCTGACCTTGGAAGGGGAAATCAGAGATCCGACCCCCTTCTGCCTCCACCTTGCAGCCAGCGCAGAAAGAACCATACTGGCTGTTCTCCGAGGTCAGGAACATGACTTCAGAGCAGGGGAGAAGGGGGGTGTTCCAGTGGGCGGGGTGGGGGGAGACTGGAGAGGCCAAAGAAGCCTGTCTAGTGCAAAATGCTGGGCAGGAGGGCGGGGAGGTGAAGATTGCCTCTACTGCTTCTCCAGCAGCTCTGCAGAGGATGACTGTAAGTTCGGAAGCTTATGATCATCACAATAGGATTGTGCCCTTAGCTCCTGTAGATATGAGGCAAAATGTGCAGGCAATATTCTGTCCAATTGTTTTGTGAGACTGAGAAACAAGTCTGTACCTATCTTACAGTGTTTTTAGCCAATAAAATATGCACAAACACTAGAGGGAGTGTCTCTTGTGTCTTTAAGAACTGTCACTAAGCAGTTTTTTGAAAACCGAAACTAAATATTAGTAATCCCTTATTTATCAAATATCCTTTTAATAAAGTACTTATTTAATAGTTCATCTTGCCTCTAGAGTTTGTGCCTATTTCACACCTAAACCTCTTATACCAGCTTCTAGGAGGTTTTTGAAGTATTCTAGCAGAATTGGTGGCTGTGGAAAAGGGCAGCTTCTGGAACTCGGAACTTATGGTGGCAGAGAGTTCCTTAGGCCCGGAAATATAAGCATTGGCTATAAATAAGAAGTCCCATAGGTTAGATTGCCCAGTGAAGGAGCAGTTTCCCCATAGGTGGTGGGAAAGCTGGGGAGAGGAAATCATCCATAAGTAGTGATGGTCAATCTTCCATTCAGCTCGCCTCAGAATCCATTTGGTTTATCTCACTTTTCCACTTCAGAGGAAGTTGGAGGCAACCATCTATCTCAATAGGATTGTGCCCTAAGTGATGCTAGGGTACAGAAAAACATGGGCATTTGTATTTCTAATTGAAGTGTTTATATAACCCAGTGCTTTATTTCCAGGCTTCACCTCTTCTCTTTTTCCATCTGTTTTTGGTATTGCCTCCTCCTTGGTTTCTGTTTTAAATTGTAGCCTAAATTATGTAAACTTCACTTATTCAATAACCATTTTACATAGTATTATTGTATTAAAAATTACTTGAACAGCATGCTTTTTATTTTATTATTATTAAATTTATTAATCGCCCATCTGGCTGGCCACCCAGCCACTCTGGGCGATGTACAGCATACAGTAAAACAGTTTAAAACAATAAAATTCTACAATAAAAACATTTTCTAAAATACCCTAACCCACCCCAAATGCCTGCCTGAACAACCATGTTTTTAATGCACAGCGGAAGCTCGTTAAAGAGGGGGCATGGCGGATTTCCCTAGGGAGGGAGTTCACAGAGTGGGGGCCACCACAGAAAAAGCCCTCTCCCTCATCCCCACCAGTCTAGCTGTCCTGGCTGATGGGACAGAGAGAAGGCCATCCGAGGCTGATCTTGTTAAGCAGCCTGTCTGGTGCTGCTGGAGCCGCTCCTTAAGATAGGCTGGACCGGAACCATATAGGGTTTTAAAGGTCAAAACCAACACCTTGAATTTGGCCTGGAAAACAACTGGTAACCAGTGCAACTCCTTCAGCACTGAAGTGATGTGTTCTAGCGGGCGGCTGCCTTTAATCAGGCAAGCCGCCACGTTCTGTACCAGCTGCAGCTTCCGAACCATCTTCAAGGGTAACCCCACGTAGAGCGCATTACAGTAGTCTAAACGAGAGGAGACCAGGGCATGTACTACCGATGGGAGCAGATGGTTGGGAAGGAAGGGGCGCAGCCGCCGTATCAGATGGAGTTGATACAGCGCTGTCCGGCTCACAGCTGACACCTGAGCCTCCATGGACAGCTGGGAGTCCAAAATGACCCCCAGGCTGTGGATCTGGTCTTTCAAGGGTACAGTGCTGTTGTATTTTGGGATCCTGCTGGCAAAACAGGATGAGCTCAAAGTTTACATGTATTATTTTTATTTTTTATCACAAAATCATTATCTTTGACAAATGTTTGGCTCACTTTAAATTCACAAGAGAGGAGAAAAAACAGCTAATGTTACCAGCTACCAAATATTTTTCCCTACCTGATTCATGCTAACACAACCTCAAAACACAACACCCATTTTGAATTGTTTAAAATGCATCTTATGCCATAGTACACTTTACCTGCAAGCAGCAGTTTAACATACTTTTAAAATAACTAATATTGGTTGAATTGAAATGATAATGAAGCTTAATGAGTTTTAAATTGATTATAATTAGAATTCCATGATTTTCGATGTGAAGATTAGTTAGCAAACATACTTGATTTAATGTCAAATTAATTGGCTTTGGTGTGCATCCTCAAATATCACTAGAAAATCAAATTTACAAAAATGTCACAGCTGTAGTTATTTTAGCACAAACTTAGCTGTCAATATACCCTTGACTTTTGTTCATGTAGGCCTACATTCTCTTATGCTACAGTAAAAAAAAGATTCTGAAGAGCACTTTTAAATGAATTGGTTCATGAGCACTTCTTCTGCCATTGCCATGAAAACTTGAAAAGTTGTTTCACGTTTGAGGTCTGTTTTGAAAGGAAAATGTGTATGTTCAAAGTACATAACAGCTGTTTTCATTATCTACCCGCATGTAGAAATGGGGGAGAAATTTGTTCAGTTCACATCTTAATGTGAACTTACCTAATTTTACACTTTTGAACCAATACACAAGCCAAAACATAGTTATCGTTCAAAATGTGCATTTCTCTGAAATTTGGAGTGGAGTTCTCCAACTAAACAAATGCATATAAACACTTGTATATTCAGTAAAAGTGTACACAGAATGCATATATTAACAAAAATGAAATTCAAAAATGCATTACACGAGGAAAATTGCTTGGAAAAATGTGTACTTGTATTTTGGATGTGCAAACACACCTCAGCTTGGGTTCTCTGGGTGCATGTCGAAGCACCACCCCACTCACTCCACCCCTGGACCTGTGCTTGAGCCCCCATGAGCTCAGTAAGTCTCCCACACTCACCTCGGGCCCATCCGGCGAGCACCCACCATTTTGCTGCCCCCCTTTTTTATGGAAAAGGGCAGTTTAAAATGCTTATTTAAATATGTGTAGTTTGGGGCTGGAAAAGCTTAATATGCACAATATTAGAAGCATTATGCCTGATTTTTCCAAGCAATTTTATTTAAATATGCACATTTTTAACTCCCTTTTTTCCATTAAAAAAAAAGCCGGCAAGATGGCAGGTGCTTGCTGGATGGGTTGTGGTGCATCCAAGAGAGTGCAAGTGAGTGTGAGTGAGGGCAGGGGCTCGGCAGGGGTTGCGGGCAGGGGGAACTGATGGACTCCTGGACCCAGTCGGGCATCTGCGGCATCCCTACTTGTATTTGGAGAAATGTGGACAAAAATATGTACGAACTTTTTATGATTGGAAAAATGCCTAAAGTGTGGGATGAACCAAACATATGATTGGAAAAACGAGAAACTGAGAGAAGCCAAAATTGGCAGATCTGCCCATCCCTACTCACATGTAGGGCAATCACGGAGACAAAGGGGTGTGGGACCTTGCTGCTGGTTCCTACCTTGGAGATTGCATCTCCTCTTGGTCTTGCTCCTTGACTGATGCCCACTGAAAAAGATGTATGGCAAGGGGTGGGGCCTGAGAGGGATGTGACATCAGCCCATATTGTGGTCCACCTCCCCTTTGTGGCAATGATTATCCTACATACAAGTAGAGTGTGAAAGGGGCTATTGAACATCCCTATTCTGTACATTTTCTGTGGTCTTTGCTCAGGGCACACATCTCCATATACATCTGAACATTATTTTAGGAGGTAAAATACTTTTGGAGGTAAGCCCCTCAGGAACAGTGGATGACTGGGGAATTTAATCTGATTTTAGGGAAACCTCTTCCGTTTGCAGTACTTGGCTCTATTATTCCTGGAGAACAGGCTGTAGTCTGTTCCAGAGCCGGTGACAAAGGCTCTGCCAGTGCTCAGAAGGGCTCATTGAGGCATCGTTCTCACTGACTGTTCTGGGTTCTGGCTGTGGCTTCATAGCAACAGCTTAAGAGAATGGTGTTGCTGCTGCTGCTGCATTTGCTGCCATGCTTTCTCTCAACTTGTGGGTCCATAAAGGCAGGATTCAAGGACACACCTGCATACAGCAAGCCAAAGGTTT
Source organism: Heloderma suspectum (assembly GCF_057233095.1). NCBI lineage: Eukaryota > Metazoa > Chordata > Lepidosauria > Squamata > Helodermatidae > Heloderma > Heloderma suspectum. The sequence goes on from NC_139461.1 coordinate 91,659,019, forward strand.
ATCCCACAGTGCTTTTAAGGAAGCAAGAAGGCACCCATCACTACCCACCCATCAACTGTGTGCCCACACCTGGATGCAAGAAGGAGGACAAAGCACCATCACCAGCAGAACACTCCCCAAACAAGCTAACTTGCAACACCTATTACAAGTAGAGTTTGCTTTTTTAAAAAACCACAACATTCCCACCCTTTGCCCATGGTATCTGCCTGGCATCTAATGATTTTTTAAACCCTTACTATATGGTAGTATTTGTGACTGTGAAATCACCAAATGGATAAAACTATATATAAAACAGCATGATTTTCAGATACTTCCTGGGCAATACTAACAGTGTAATCCAATATATGTCTAGTCTACTCAGAAGTAAGTTAGACTGAGTTCAATGGGATTTGCTCCCAGGTAACTCATGGATCACTGCCTTGTTGTGGCGAAGGGGCTTGCATAACTCAGTGAAGCCATAAGCTATGCCGTGCAGGGCCACCCAAGACGGACAGGTCATGGCAGAGAGTTCTGACAAAATGTGGTCCACTGGAGAAGGAAATGGCAACCCACTCCAGTATTCTTGCCAAGAAAACCCCATGGAACGTATCACAAGGCTAAAAGATATGACGCCGGAAGATGAGCCCCTCAGGTCGGAAGGTGTCCAATATGCTACTGGGGAAGAGCAGAGGGTATTTCCAAGTAGCGCCAGAAAGAGTGAAGCGGCTGGGCCAAAGCCGAAAGGACACTCAGCTGTGGATGTGTCTGGTGGTGAAAAGAAAATCCGAGGCTGTAAAGAACAATATTGTTTAGGAACCTGGAATGTAAGGTCAATGAATCAAGGTAAGCTGGAGGTGGTCAAACATGAGATGGCAAGATTGAACATCGACATCTTGGGAATCAGCGAACTAAAATGGACAGGCATGGGCGAATTTAATTCAGGTGACCATCATATCTACTATTGTGGGCAAGAATCCCTTAGAAGAAATGGAGTAGCACTCATAGTCAACAAAAGGGTGGGAAAAGCAGTACTGGGGTACAATCTTAAAAATGATAGAATGATCTCAGTACGAATCCAAGGCAAACTATTCAACATCACAGTAATTCAAGTCTATGCCCCAACCACTGAGGCTGAAGAAGTTGAGGTTGATCGGTTCTATGAAGACCTACAACACCTTCTAGAACTAACACCAAAAAAAGATGTCCTCTTCATCATAGGGGATTGGAATGCTAAAGTAGGAAGTCAAGAAATCACCGGGATAACAGGCAGGCATGGCCTTGGTGTACAAAATGAAGCAGGACAAAAGCTAATAGAGTTTTGCCAAGAGAACATGCTGATCATAGCAAACACTCTTTTCCAACAGCACAAGAGGCGACTCGACACATGGACGTCACCAGATGGTCAATATCGAAATCAGATTGATTATGTCCTTTGCAGCCAAAGATGGAGAAGCTCCATACAGTCAGTAAAAACAAGACCTGGAGCTGACTGTGGCTCAGATCATGAGCTGCTTCTTGCAAAATTTCGGCTTAAATTGAAGAACGTAGGGAAAACCACTAAACCGTTCAGGTATGACCTAAGTCATATCCCTGATGAATATACAGTGGAGGTAAGGAATAGATTTCAGGGATTAGACCTGATAGACAGAGTGCCTGAGGAACTATGGACGGAGGTCCGTAACATTGTTCAGGAGGCAGCAACGAAATCCATCCCAAAGAAAAAGAAATGCAAGAAAGCAAAGTGGCTGTCTGAGGAGGCTTTACAAGTAGCTCACGAAAGAAGGGAAGCGAAAAGAAAGGGAGAAAGGGGAAGATATACCCAACTGAATGCAGAGTTCCAGAGAATAGCAAGGAGAGACAAGAAGGCCTTCTTAAATGAACAATGCAAAGAAATCGAGGAAAACAACAGAATGGGAAAGACTAGAGATCTCTTCAAGAAAATTGGAGATCTCAAGGGAACGTTTTGTGCAAAGACGGGCATGATAAAGGACAAAGAAGGCAGGGACCTAACAGAAGCAGATGAGATTAAGAAGAGGTGGCAAGAATACACAGAAGAACTATACAGGAAAGATCTGAATGTCCCTGATAGCCATGATAGTGCAGTCACTGAACTTGAGCCAGACATCCTAGAGAGTGAAGTCAAGTGGGCCTTAGGAAGCATTAGTAACAACAAAGCTAGCGGAGATGACAGTATTCCAGCTGAGCTATTTAAAATCCTAAAAGATGATGCTGTTAAAGTGCTGCATTCAATATGCCAACAAATCTGGAACACTCAACAGTGGCCACAAGACTGGAAAAGGTCAGTTTACATTCCAATTCCAAAGAAGGGCAACGCCAAAGAGTGTTCAAACTACCGCACAATTGCGCTCATTTCACATGCCAGCAAGGTGATGCTCAAAATCCTACAAGCTAGGCTTCAGCAGTATGCGAACCGAGAACTACCGGAAGTACAAGCTGGGTTTAGAAGAGGCAGAGGAACTAGAGATCAAATCGCCAACATTCGCTGCATCATGGAGAAAGCAAGAGAATTCCAGAAAAACGTCTATTTCTGCTTCATTGACTACGCTAAAGCCTTTGATTGTGTGGATCACAACAAACTGTGGCAAATTCTTAAAGTGATGGGAGTACCAGACCACCTTACCTGTCTCCTGAGAAACCTGTACGAGGGTCAAGAAGCAACAGTAAGAACCAGACATGGAACAACCGAGTGGTTCAAAATTGGGAAAGGAGTACGACAAGGCTGCATACTGTCACCCTGCTTATTTAACTTATATGCAGAGTACATCATGAGAAATGCCGGGTTGGATGAATCAGAGGTCAGAATTAAGATTGCTGGGAGAATTATCAACAACCTCCGATATGCAGACGATACCACCCTAATGGCAGAAAGCGAAGAGGATCTAAAGAGCCTCTTGTTGAGGGTGAAAGAGGAGAGTGCAAAAGCTGGCTTGAAACTCAACATTAAAAAAACTAAGATCATGGCATCTGGCCCCATCACTTCCTGGCATATAGAAGGGGAAGAAATGGAAGCAGTGACAGATTTTACTTTCTTGGGCTCCAAGATCACCGCAGACGGTGACTGTAGCCTTGAAATTAAAAGACGCTTGCTCCTTGGGAGGAAAGCTATGGCAAACCTAGACAGCATAGTAAGAAGCAGAGACATCACCTTGCCGACAAAGGTCCGTCTAATCAAAGCTATGGTTTTCCCAGTAGTAATGTATGGCTGTGAGAGCTGGACTATAAGGAAGGCTGAGCGCCGAAGAATTGATGCTTTCGAACTGTGGTGCTGGAGAAGACTCTTACGAGTCCCCTGGACTGCAAGGAGGTCAAATCAGTCCATCCTAAAGGAAATCAACCCTGAGTGCTCATTGGAAGGACAGATACTGAAGCTGAAGCTCCAATATTTTGGCCACCTAATGCGAAGAGAAAACTCCCTGGAAAAGACCCTGATGCTGGGAAAGACTGAAGGCAAAAGGAGAAGGGGACGGCAGAGGATGAGATGGCTAGATAGCATCACGGATGCAATGAATATGAACTTGAGCACGCGCCGGGAGAGAGCACAGGACAGGAAGGCCTGGCGTGCTATGGTCCATGGGGTCACGAAGAGTCGGACACGACTGAACGACTGAACAAAAACAACAACTGTGTATAGGGCTGTAGCCTAAAACTCCCAACAAAGAGAAAGAAAAGTGAAACTAGACAAAAGCTATGTTTATATATTTATATATATAAACCTCTTATCATGCACCCCTCTCCCAGCATTCAATTTTGTCTCCATGCATGATTTTAATGTTGTTTTTGAGGGAGTTGTTGTCCACAGTCCACTAGTCTGAGCCTGAGAATTAACTTGGCTTGTTTGATCTCAAGTGATCTCATCTGTAAGAACTAAATTAGTTTTGCCCACCCACTGTTGTCTGTATTGGATGGACTGAATTGTGACTACAAGTTTGCACACGCTTATGAGTAGTTTGCAACATGATTATTTCAATATATCCCACTGAACATTTGCTTGCAGTTCATTGCTCTTGCCAGTGCAACAGATTGTACATCTTGGTTAAAGTTTGATATCAGGAAGAACTACATACACCTGTTGATTTTTGCAAATGATGCTTGGTGGTAGTTTTAGAGCAAGATTTGACTACTCTCCATGCAGGGAATAACGGTAACCTAATTTTCATGGAGCCTTCAGGTATTGTTAATTATGATTCAGATAAATGCTGTTAGCAGCTAGCATAACAACAGTGGAAAACTGGGGTTTGAAGTGGACTTGGTTTGATGTGGCTGTGACATGAGTCCAAGCACTGGCATCTTTAACAGCAGGCTTTCTTTATTGCATGCTTTCAGTAGTCACAATGGATCTAAGGAACACTCCCACCCAGTACTGTGGCTTTTACCAGATGTGATTTGCTGCATTGAACAAAATGACATGGGCCATTTCTACACAAAGCATTTATCATGCTCTCATGAATGGCCACTCAAGGAAGTTTGCAGGTCCTTTACACGACATCGTCTACCTACCTCCAGGATGTCTTCAGTGGTTTTTCCACAGTTATCCCTCCTTAAAAAGGATTGGAGATAAACTGGATTTTTTTTTTAAACTGCCATTCCCACAGGGTGCAGAGCCGGCGTATCACAATAATTCTACCACTAGATGGTGGTGTGTCATTGAAAAATATAGAAAGCTTGGGTAGGTTCATGCCAGGAGAAGTACTCCATCAGGTATTGCATTCCTGAGCCATGTAAGGCTTTAAGGTCAAAACCAGCACCTTGAAGCAGGCTTGGAAACATACAGGCAGCCAGTGCAAGTGGGCCAGAATTGGTGTTATATGTTTGGACCTTCTTATCCCTGTTTTCAATCTGGCCTCCAGATTTTGCTCAACCTGCAGTTTCTGAACCATCTACAGAAGCAACTGACAGAGTCAACCCGGTCGTACAATCGAAAAGCACTCATATCTTTCCAAGGCCACTCCACCAGTTGTGGAGTGGCCACCATTCTGTGATCAATGGTTTCAGGGATGATTTGCAGTCAGGTTCGAAACCAGAAGAAACCAAGGCTGCAGGGATATGTGTGAGAAGCTTGATATTCCTGCTGAATATCTAGCATGTCAGCACAGAAAAGCTAGGGAATACTCAGACAAATAAAATGTAAAGAGAGCCAGCAAAGAAATAAGTCACAGCTTTCAGATCCTGCAGCAGAGTTTAAAGAAATGGTTTTCAGGCCTCTTCTTAAAACTGTCTTGGAGAAAATAGAGAAATGAAGTTTGTTTGGTTTTTTTCCTGAAAATGTATGCCACCAAGTGTGGGTTTCTTAACGATGATATTAAGAAATCTGACGGTGATGTAGCTGAAGTACAAAGCCAGTATTTGAGCTCTTCTGATCCTGCAGTTAATGGGCAGGATACCTTAGGGGAACTGAAGATGCTGGCCAAGATGCAGCCTGATCATTTGTCTGCACAGGAGACTTTGCAACATATTGCCTTTCAGTCACCGAGCCGCACAACCCGAAACACTGTTGTAGCTTTGAAGCTGTTGCTGACAATTCCAGTGTCAGGGCCAAGCTATTCTCCCAACCACACATAGTGAAGCTATGCGTGATTGTTTTCCCCACTCTCCTGCAAGCATGCATGGCTGGGATTCTGACTGGGACCACTGCACTCTAGGAGAGGCAATTTTAAGCTTTCCCCACCCATTTTAGTCCAAAAATTCCACCACCAACACCCAGAGGGGGGATTTAAAAAGAAGGGGGGAAGCTTTCATCAATTTGAATGGACACCTTTTTTTTTCTTTTTAAAATCACCCCCCCCAAAAAAAAAAATTGGTGTGTGTGGAATTTGGGGGTTAAAATGGGTGGGGAAAGTTTAAACCCTCCCCTCTTGAAGCACCACAGTCCCAGTCCTAAAGTATTTATCCTGAAGTTGTCTGAGGAACACTGGGGAAGGGAGGGAAAGATCTTCCGTGACAGGATTACATCCAGGTGGGAAGGTCCGGCCTCCTGGCCAAGGGAAGAAGTCCACAAGGGTCCAGCTGTTCCCAGCTACAGCAAAGGCAAATGGGGTCTCCAGCCATTTCTGAAAGACAGAAAGGGAGCATGCACATGGGTAGGGCAGAGGCCAACAGGGGCACGTTCCCAAAAGAACACTGAGCTGAGGAGTCCAAAGGTAGTTCTGGTGTTAGAAAACAAAAACGAAAAGGGTTTTTTTTCTGGGAGAACCAATCAAGTAGACATGCCCAAGCTACAAGAAAGGGGGCACAACACTAGGCGCTGGATGAGTGTGTTTTGCATTCAGTGAAAAGTCACCTAAATTGCAGGGCTATAGGTGTTGTCAGTTAATGAGTGGCAGGGCATTACCCTACTTGAATTCATGTCACTGGAGCAGGGGTACAGAATCTTTCAGCCCAACGGCCAAATTCCATTTTGGTGAAGCTTTTGGTGGTGGGTGGGACTGAAGGTAAAAGGGAGGGGGCAAAATACCACCACCCAAAGGTATTTCAGCATATATATCAGCATTTATTAGCTGAAAGCTCTTACTGCCAGTAGCCAAGCAGTAGGAGAGACATTTCAACATTTTAGAATTGCGGGGGGGGGGGGGGGGCTGTCTGCACATAAGCCAGGAAACCACCAAACAATCAGTGGCCAGGCAGAAAGAGGTGGGTCCAAAGGAAAGGGACATACAGTGGCTAGAAAAATGTTCATGAACTCCTTAGGATTGTCACATCTTTCCAACCTAAAATATTATTAGATCTTAATCTAACTCCATAATCCTAGCTAAAGAACAAGAGATAACCTGAGTAAACAAATGACAAACAAGTATGATGATTTTTCAATATGTATTTATCCACAACTGATTCAACATTCAATATTCATGTGTGGGAAAGTATGTGAACTTTTAGATTCAGTACCTGGTGACACCCCCTTGAGCAGCAATGACTCCAAATCGGTGTCTCCTGTACTGTTGGTCAGTCTCTCACATAGCTTTTGAGGAATTCTGGCCCATTCCTTCTTACAGAACTGCTTCAACTCCATGACATTTGAGGGCTTCTTTTCATGAACAGCTCGCTTCAGGTCATGCCACAACATTTCAATGGGGTTTAGGTCCAGACTTTGACTAGGCCATTCTAAAACACAGAATGTTTTCTTCCACAGCCATTCTTTTGTAGATCTGCTTTAGGATCATTGTCTTGCTGCATGACCCACTTTCGGTTCCGCTTCAACTCACAAACAGATGGCCTGACATTCTGCCCTAGAATCTTCTGATACACTGCAGAATTCATGGTTGTGTCAATGTTGGCAAGCTGTCCAGGTCCTGAGGCAGCAAAGCAGGCCCAAACCATCACATTACCACCACCATGCTTGACTGCTTTATTTTTATTTATTATTTTATTTATTAAATTTATTAATCGTCCATCTGACTGGTCACCCAGCCACTCTGTGCGATGTACAACCCACCATAAAACAATTTAAAACAATAAAATTTTACCATAATTTTTTTTTAAATACCCTAACCCACCCCAAATGCCTGCCTGAACAACCACGTTTTTAATGCATGACGGAAGCTCATTAAAGAGGGGGCATGACGGAGTTCCCTAGGGAGGGAGTTCCACAGAGTGGGGGCCACCACAGAGAAGGCCCTCTCCCTCGTCCCCACCAGTCTAGCTGTCCTGGCTGATGGGACAGAGAGAAGGCCATCCGAGGCTGATCTTGTTAAGCGGCCTGTCTGGTGTTGCTGGAGGTGCTCCTTAAGATAGGCTGGGCCGGAACCATATAGGGTTTTAAAGGTCAAAACCAACACCTTGAATTTGGCCCGGAAAACAACTGGTAACCAGTGCAACTCCTTCAGCACTGGAGTGATGTGATCTCGCCGGCGGCTGCCTTTAATCAGGCGAGCCGCCGCGTTCTGTACCAGCTGCAGCTTCCGAACCATCTTCAAGGGTAACCCCACGTAGAGCGCATTACAGTAGTCTAAACGAGAGGAGACCAGGGCATGTACTACCGATGGGAGCAGATGGTTGGGAAGGAAGGGGCACAGCCGCCATATCAGATGGAATTGATACAGCGCTGTCCGGCTCACAGCTGACACCTGAGCCTCCATGGACAGCTGGGAGTCCAAAATGACCCCCAGGCTGCAGACCTGGTCTTTCAAGGGTAGCCGTACCCCATTCAACACCAGGTCAACATCCCCCAGCCTCCTCTTGTCTCCCACCAAAAGTACCTCGGTCTTGTCAGGGTTGAGCTTCAGCTTATTCCTCCCCATCCAGCCACTCACCATCTCCAGACATTTGGACAGGGATTCTACGGCCAACCTTGGTGAAGATTTGAATGAGAGGTAGGGCTGCATGTCATCCGCATATTGATGACACTGCACCCCAAACCTCCTGATGATAGCCCCCAGTGGCTTCACATAGATGTTAAATAGCATCGGGGAGAGGATGGAACCCTGTGGCACCCCACAAGTGAGTGGCCACGGGTCCGAAACCTCCTCTCCCAGTGCTACCCTCTGGTACCTGCTGGAGAGGAAGGACCGGAACCACCGCAATACAGTGTTTCCAATGCCCAACCCCTCCAGGCGGTCCAGGAGGATACCGTGGTCAACGGTTTCAAAAGCCGCTGAGAGGTCGAGGAGAACAAGGAAGGAGCATTCACCCCTATCCAGAGCCCTCCTCATATCATCCACCAAGGCGACCAAGGCCGTTTCTGTCCCGTGCCCAGGCCTGAAGCCCGACTGAAATGGGTCTAGATAATCAGTTTCTTCCAAGTGTGCCTTCAACTGCACCGCCACCACCCGCTCAGTCACCTTGCCCCAAAATGGCAGATTTGAGACTGGGCGAAAGTTGTTCAGAACTTGAGGATCCAAGGAGGGCTTCTTTAAGAGCGGTCTTATCACTGCCTCCTTGAGGGCTGATGGCATCACTCCCTCCTCAAGGGAGGCGTTCACCACCGCCTTGATCCCCTCACCCAGTCTCTCTCTGCAGCTCATAATGAGCCAAGATGGGCAAGGATCAAGTAAGCAGGTGGTCAGCCTTACAGATGAAAGCACCTTGTCCACTTCATCAGGAGGAAGAAGCTGGAACCGATCCCACAAAACCGGTTTGCCACAGGCCGCCTCTTGCTCACTAACTGTATCCACAGTGTGCAGAGTAACACACCTAATCTGATCCATTTTATCTGCAAAGTGCCTTGCCAAAGCCTCACAGGAGGCCTTAGAATGCTCCAGTGGTTCCGGAGCCACAGGACCGACCAGGCTCCGGACCACTTGGAACAGCCTCCTGGGGCAGCACTCTGCAGATGCGATGGAGGCAGCATAATATTCCTTTTTTGCTGCCTTCACCGCCACGTGATAGGCTGAAGGTATAGCTCTAGCCCGTGTCTGATCGTCTTTGGAGCGAGACTTCTGCCACCGGCGCTCTAGCCGTCTCACCTCCTGTTTCAGAGCTCGTAACCGCAGATTGAACCATGGTGCAGTCCGAGCCCTGTTCAGGGGGAGAGGGCATTTCGGAGCCACCCAATCTAATGCCCCAGTGATTGGGGCATTCCAGCCACCCACCAGGGTCTCAACCGAGTGGCCGTTGGCATGCCCCAGAGAATCCCCAAGCACGTTCAGGAATCCATTTGGATCCATAAGACACCTGGAGCGGACCATTTTAATGGGTCCTCCACCCCTGCGGAGGGGTTGTGGAACCGAGAAGTCCAACATCACCAGATAGTGATCTGACCATGAGAAGGGGGTGGTGGATATACCCCCGACTTCCAGATCACTCCCCGCTTCTCCAGAAACAAACACAAGGTCTAGTGCATGACCGGCTACATGGGTGTGCCCAGTTAGAATATGGTGCAGCTCCCAGGAGGCCATGGTCTCCATGAAGTCCCAAGGTGCTCCTGTGAGGATGGCCTCCGAATGTACGTTGAAGTCCCCCAACACCAGTAAGTTAGGGGACTGTACACGCACATCAGAGACCACCTCAAGCACCTCGGCCAGGGAGTCAGTCGTGCAGCGGGGTGGACGGTACACGAGCAGAATCCCCAGACTGCCCTTCGGGCCCAACCTCCAGTACATGCACTCAGCAACCTTGGTCTCCCGGAGAGGGGGTCAGGTGAAGACCAAGGACTCTCGGTAGATAACAGCCACTCCCCCTCCCCGATCCCCAGCCCTTGGTTGCTGTGCATACGAAAATCCAGCTGGACACATGGCTGCAAGGGTTGGAGCAGCAGCCTCGGCCAGCCAGGTCTCCGTAATACATGCCAGGTCTGCACCCTCATCCAGGATCATGTCATGGATGAGGGAGGTTTTCTGGGTAACAGACCTGGCATTGCAGAGCAGCAAACGAAGGCCAGAAGATGGGGTCACGCCTCCCCCAGCCATCCTTTGGCTCTGGACAGGCCCGGAGCAGGGGACAGATACTACACATCTCTCCCTTGTTCCCCTTAGCTGGCATGGCCTGCCCCTAGCGCTCCGCCAGCGCCTGCCGCCCAGCCTTGGTATGTTCTGGCCCCCAACACTCCCCCCACTGCCTCCATCAGGTGGACACATGCCCTTGCTCCCGCCTATCAGGCAGGCTACCCACCCCTAAAAACACAACAAAATCCCCCCCAACAAAATAAAACAAACAAACAAAACAATTAAAATCCCCTTAAAAATGCCAGGCAGGAGTCCACAGGGAAGGCCTCATGGCGGTGGCGGTGGCAGCAGCAGCAGGCCCAGCAGCAGCAAGCACGCCTCTTCCCCAGTGGTGGTGGCTTCTCCTGCAGGCCCTGGCTCTCCCAGGCCACCTCAGCCAGCCAGCTTATGTAACCTCTCCAGGGAGGGGCAGGTGGAGCAGCACAGCTGGCTGACTGCTGGGATGAGGTTCTTCTGTTCAAACTCAGAGTTTGTTTTTCATCAACATAATGAGGCCAAAAAGTTCTGCCTTTGATTTGTCTGTCCAGAGAACATTGTTCCAGAAGTCTTGGGGATCATCTTTGTGATCTTTAGCAAACCTCAGACAGGCAGCAATGTTCTTTTTTAGAGAGCAGTAGTTTCCTCCTGGCTATCATCCCATTAAAACCATTCGTGTTCAGTCTTCTTCTAATTAGCCAAGGCAAGAGTGGCCTGTGGATCCTTGGATGTTACTCTGGGGTTCTGTTTGTCTTCCTAGATGATGTGTCGGTTTGTTCTTGTAGGAGATTTTGGTAGGATGACTGCTCCTGGGTAGAGTGATTGTGGTCTTGAACCTCCTCCATTTGTAGACTATCTGTCTGACAGTGGATTGGTGGAGCCCCAAATCCTTAGAAATGGTTTTGTAACCCTTTCTAGACTGATGAGCAGCAATAATTGCTTTTCTGAGGTCCTCAGAGATGTTGTTTGATCATGGCATGACATGTTTCCACACACCAGTCTACTGAAGGCCAAACTCACAAAGCTTCTGATCCTTTTATAGGGTGGGGCCTCCCAAACTCACCACTGAACATTTATCCAATTACTTAAACACCTGATTCTAATTATTCCCTTTAATTGAGCAGATGCAACCAGGGACTTACTTTTGCACATACCCTGATTCTCAAGTACTAATTGTTTGCCTAATTTATACATTGTTTTATTTCACAAGACATGGAATTGGTTAATATAAACCCTATTGGATACTTTAAAAAGGACTGGTTTTGATTCACAAGGGCTATCATGGTACATTTCCCTAATTATCATTAGGGTTCACAAACTCTTTTTCAACACTGTAGCCATCTGCACCCCTCACCCTGGAGGGCCAGATTCAGCCCAAGAACCGGAGGTTCTGTGCAATTGCACTAGAGGGTGACTTTGGCCAGTCTTGGTGGCCAAGCATCCTTATCCTTAGCTGCTAGACCAGGGCTGGAAAACTATTTTCAGCTGTAGGGCTGCCTTCCTTCATGAGAAACCTTCTGGGGCTGCCTGCAAGTGGTAGGTGGGGGCAATGCCAAAAGTCAGCAGAGACAGGGCCATGCTCTTTCGCTCACACACACCTATTCATGCACATGCTCATACAAATCCACCCAATTTTCTTTCCCTCTTCTCCCACTCCCCACTTTTCTATTTCTGTCTCTTTCTCTGTTTATCACCTTCTCTGTTTTTTTCTGTTTGTCGCCTTCTGATTTTCTCCCATTTTTCTCTCTTTCCCTCTTCTCTTTCTCCCCTTCCTTTCCCTCCCCAGTCTTGCCCCTCCCTTCCCATGTAGAGCTTAGGCTTTTAAAAGCCTCCATTATTACCAGTATGCTTTTAAAACCCTAACTGCTACAGAGGATGATTTGGGGCAGTCACAGCATGTGGTGAGAGAGGTCCTCCTTCCTTCCCCAGCTGACCCCCACCTCCAAAATTATGCTCCCCGCATGGCAATGAGGCTTTAAAAAACACTCCACTGGAATCAAAGGAGGCTTTTCAAAAGCCTCATTGCTGCATGGGGTGGGGCTGAGAGGGAAGGTCACAAGCCAGATGGGGAAGCCCCATGGAAATTTTCCATTTCTGTACTAGACCTTGTCAACTGTGGAGAGTGTAAGTTCAGCTCAGTTCAGTTCAGGGAATTGATTAAGTAAGTGTATGCCTTTTGCACCAGACTCCAGTTGGCAGATCTCAGGGTTCTAGTAAAAAAAAAAAAGTAGTTTCTACAAGCCTGACATCTGCCCACACCTATTGAAAAGTGTCAGTAAACATTAAATTAACCAAAGACTTTAATCAGAAAGAGATCTCTCAGTTTTACTCACTAGTAGTTCTCGTAATTATTTGATGTGCACCTAGGGATGTGCAAACTCACCCCCATCTGGTTTCTCCGGACTCTTGCCCAGCCCCTGCCTCCACTTGCTGGTCCCTGGACTGCGCTCGAGCCCCCCCCCTCTCGGCGAGCAGCCTGCACTCACCTCAGTGGCCTCATCGAGCTCCACAGTCACCATTTCTAAAAAAAACAAAAATAGCGATCACAAAAATGGCCATGTTTTTGTATGTGCAAAAATGCGCATTTTTGTGAATGCGCATATTCTCATGTGTGAAATGTGTATTTTTGCAAAGGCACACATTAATGTGTGTACAAAAATGTGCATTTTTAATAAAATATGCATTTTTGTGCATATGCAAATATGCGCACTCACAAATGCACATTTTTGTGTGTGTGCAAATGTGTGCATTTTTGTGATTGCCATTTTATTTCTCAGAAAATGGCAACCACAAAGCTTGACAAAGCTGCCGGAGTGAGTGCAGGCCACATTCGCCAAGTGTGGGCAGGGGGCGAGCAGGGGCAGGGGTTCGGCAAGCGGGGCTCAGGGGTGCAGGCAGGAACAGGTCCGCCAGATTCCCGGGCTGAATCGGGCACCCATGCCATCCCTCTGTGTACTACCTCTTTTGTTGAAGTTCAAAGATGGTTCCTGTTGTCCCTTGTCATTAGTATGTCCACACTACACTCTCTGCATTAAAATTTTTTCCCTTATTTTCTTCCTGGGAGAGAGAGGGGAGACAAATCATGCCATTGTCAAAAAGATTGCAAGAGGGCTTTTGATATAAGATCAATGAGTGTCAATTAGCAGGTATTTCCTACCAAGACCAGTTATTTACTATAACAGCTACCTATACATCTGAACCATGATTGTGGTAACCAAACCTCAATACAATCAAGAAGATATATGGGGGACATGGTAGACAGTGCTTTAGACATTTATCATGATTGTACAATAGCTGTTGCATTGTAGTGGTAAATTGCTAAAGTTCCTCAGTATCTAATATTGTCAACACATTCCTCTACAGCAGCAGTATTTATACTTAGCTGGTGCTCATCTCTAGCACTGGCTTCTTTCTCAAAACACTTAGGGAATTCAGCACAACTTTTAATATTACCTCATCTAAACATTGTATCCTAAAGTGACCAGCTTAATTTTGACCAGGGCTAACAAGAGTAGATATCTCCATTTTTTAATAGTATATATTGTTCCTGAGACTCATGAAACTGGATATTCACTCATTTGTGCTAGTGTTTCCTGCTATAGAAAGATCTCGTTACTTTTGTGTATAAGGTGAAGAGAAAAGAAGTTGGATATCTTATACTTATGTCCACACCAAGAGAGCACAACATTTTCCCAACTAGGTCAATTTTTTTGGCTAGTAATATAGAAGAGCCAACTTTAGTACCTAATTTGAGCAGGCAATGCACTACTAGTGAGGGCTAGAATCCAAGGACAACTTCTAAATTGGAAAGTGCATAAAGCTCATTTTTAAAGCTCTGTTATTGCTATCCCTTTAGAAAGATTGTCAGTGTCTATTTGACTTCTAAATCTATGGCTGTAGAAGTTTATAATGAAAATGCAAAACAACTTGCAAGAGCAGAACATGAATTTTAATGAATCAGGGTGTTTATATAACACTTTTCTGTTCTGCAACTTGATAGACACCACTGAGCCTACTGTTAGGATTTGTTTTTCCAAAATGTGTGTCTCAGGTGTGACACTAACATTAAACTGACACCCATCTAAATATTTTAGTCATGGATTTTAAGATGTATCAATACAAGTTAATGGGTTGAACCCAGAGGTGCATAAGTAGAAGAAAGGCACTTTTGCTCACACAAGATGCTTCTCCAAATGTTGCCAATTCCCCCTTCTGCTGCAGCCTACATCATTCCAAAGGGTTCCCCAAGAGACATTTTGGAGGGGTGCAGGGCCCCAGATATGGATATTAAAAGCCCCCTACCATCCACACTATGGGCCTGATCCAGGGGCCTGGAATCTACTCTAGAGTAAAGATGTGGAGGTGGGAGACATAGCTGCTAGATATAGATTTAAAGTAATGTGTGTTTTGGCCCTCAGCCTGCCCATACATATAGTCAACTGGTGGGCCTACCAATAAGTGGATCTGCTTACTAGTAAGTGTTTCAATCAGCAAGGCGGTGTGACTAACCACATGCAGATCTTCTTTGAATAGGAAAGCCAGAGCCAGACTGCCTTTCCAAACAGCAAGTTGGTATGACTCTGTGTGAACAGATCTACTCATCAGTAAGTTCCCGTGCTGCTATGTAAAGTAGAATTGAACTTTGCTATGTATTTTTAAATTCACTTTAAATCAATATTAAATTTATTTCTCTATAGCAAGTCAAGAAATAAAAGTTTGCTGAATGTCACTGATAAATGGAAACAAGTGTTGCTTCTTTCGAATGACAAGGAACATTAATAATCAGAAGACTGCCAAAGACAGATATTATCATCGTCTTCCTTAGAAAAGAAACAATAAGTGTTACATGCCAGAATGGGATATATATGGCTTTAAATGAAATAAAATATATCTATTCTAGTTAATGAAAAGTTATTTTTAAAACACCTCTCCACATCCAGAATTGAGCAAGTGATAAGAGATTGTCTTTTCATTATTCCAGGGAACAAATTGTTCCTTTGTGGTTAATGAGGGATTTGAATCTCCATGTCAGGAACCTGTGTGGTACTGCTTGAAAGAGACTTCAATTATTATTGCCACTGCAGAGCCCAGAGATTTTTTTTTTCTAAATTTACCTCATTAAAACCACCAACGGGTACTGAGAAGCACGTTAAGCATTTCAAAAGTTGGCTTCAGTTCGCACAGACTAACACTTTCTGCTCTTCATGTACCCTCTGTTCATAATGATAACACCCTGTGAGCATCATATGGCTTTCTCCAGCTTGGATTTTAATCTAAGCCAGAGGAGAACTCTTTCCTCTCACTCCCATCTCATCTGGAGGTTGCAGCAACTGCTTTGTTAGTCTCAGTGTCAGCAGGGAGGGGGGTGTCCCATTCTTTCTGTTTCTCCTCCTCATCCCTTTTGATCCTCTCTCTCTCCCTACTCCCTACTCTTCTCACTACCACTCTCTTTCCCTGTGACTGGAATTATCTTGTAGCAACACCATATGGACATGTACTTTTCCCAGGGCACCTGCCATCCATACTAAGGACACCTGGAATGTTGCAGTAGTAGGTACCAGGAATGACAGAGAGAAGAGACCTCCCTTCCTCTCACCACTGAAACTATCAGAGCAGCAACCACATTCTCCAGACATGAAAATATGAGTGTTTAAGTGGAATTATTAAAAGTAAAGGAAGTCATCACCTATGCAACATTTCCTGTCTAGTTTTCTGCCTTTATTTTGTTTTTGTTTTACAAAAAACATACAGGAACTAGAGTAGTAATGCTTATATGAGCCAGAATTTTTTTTTCAAGGTTTTAATGTATAGGGGGGAAAAGAAGGCTCTAATTATTATATGGTGGGGAGAAAATATGGCCAAAATAATAATATAATACAGCTAATTATCTACTCCATACTTCATCTATGGTTCTATATGTATACAGCTTGAGAATAATTTTGGGGGACTGCATCACGTAATCTTTATTAATGTACAATCAGAACTGTGATCTGCTTCCTGCCATTATCCCCCCAGAAGGGGGGGGGGATGGCGTAGACTGCTTGAAGGTGGAATTACACATTACAGGGCAAGCCTGGCATTATTTCTTTGGCACCCTCAGACCCAAATCCTCGGCATTTCAGTAGGGCCAACCAACAATGATTTATGCCCTTGGCCCCTCACACTTGGTGTTACAAAAATTGTGTTCTTTTCCCTGTTAGACTTTCCAATTTGTTTACCAAGAATGAGAGGAGGCAGAGATCTGGTCCAACACAATTTTATTCTGCAGAATAAGGCAACCCTTGGGGCTAACGCTCCAACAAAGGTCACAATTAAGTGATGTGATCCAAAAGTGCATATAGGCAAGACCTTTGGGGGCTGTCTACTCTCTTTGTTTAGCTGAGAGGGAAACAAAAAAACAGGCAGCACCTTTTACATATCTAGGCATGCGCAGAGAGGTAGCCTTGTACTCTAATAAACACATTCTTGGCATTTCTGAGTCTCTGATAAGGCACTGTGTCTTTGTTTAGCATGGCAATCTCACACAGAGATAAAATAGACATAGCCTAGCTTATAAAATCATAACAGACATATTACAAATTTCTATAACATTGGTAGCTGTGTCTGTGATCCCCATTTCAGTTTTCCCACAACGTCTGGTGTCAAGTTCTCCCCCCTAACACAGGCTAGGGGGACCTGAGGGTCAAATTTGGGGGCATTGCAGATTGCAGCAGGGGGCAGAACCAAAGGCAAACTGGGTAGGGCTGAATGCCATTCTTACCTCTTTTAAGAAAGTCTACTCAGGAGTAAGTCCCACTGAATTCAATTGAGTGGATTCAGAAAAGCTCAGGATAGTCATTTCTTACATTTCTATACTGCCCAATAGCTGAAGCTCTGTAGGGAGTTTACAAAGATTAAAAACTATTAAAAATACATTATACAAAGTGTAAAACCATTTATAGACAAACATATAAACAGACACCACACACAGAGACAACATATATCTTAAACAATATCAAACAATCAACAATAAGACCAATCCAGGTCCTGATTAGCCTCATCATATGCTGCCAAATGCCTAGGGATGGCGGAGAATTTCTCCCCAAAACTTCGGGGGGCCGAGTGCCAACGTGTTCGGCCCCCCGAACAAGTTTTGGGGAGAAATCCTCCAAACCCCCCCGCACCCCCCCCCGGGACGGGACTTACCTTCACCGAATGTCCCTCCCGGCAGCGGGTCCGGCCGGCGATTCTGCGGGTGTTCGAGCGGGGCGGGAGCGGCAGCCGGTCTTTCGACCGGCTGCCGCCGCCGCCATTGCAATAAAAGAAAAGAAAAAACAAACGCCCCCTGATAGGCTACGTGACGATTAACGTAGCCTATCACGGCTAGATTTGCAAAGTCAGCTGTGATAGGCTACGTCAATCGTCACATAGCCTATCATGGGTGACTTAAAAAAAAAAAAAGTGCGTATGGATAATGGCGGCCCCCATAGGGAGCCGCCATTCCCGTTCCCTATTTGGTCGCTGTAGTCTACGTAAAGATTTACGTAGACTACGGTGAAAATAAGGGCAACGCTATTTCGGCCGGGGCGAGGCGGGAAGCCTCCCCCCCCGGCCTGAACTTCACGGGGGTAGCAGCGAAGCGCCTCCCCCCCACCGCGAACAAGCTTCGGCGAAAGGTAAGGGACTTTCGTCCACCCCTACAAATGCCTGAGAGAAGGTAGAAAGGTCGTAACCTGGTGTCAAAAAGATAACAGTGTTGGTGCCAGGTGGGCCTCATAGAATCAAAGAATAGTAGGGTTGGAAGGGGCCTACAAGGCCATCGAGTCCAACCCCCTGCTCAGTGCAGGAATCCAAGTCAGAGCATCCCTGACAGATGGCTGTCCAGCCTCGTCTTGAATGCCTCCAGTGTGGGAGAGCCCACCACCTCCCTAGGTAATTGGTTCCATTGTCGTATTGCTCTAACAGTCAGGAAGTTTGTCCTGATGTTCAGCTGGAATCTGGCTTCCTGTAACTTGAGCCCATTATTCCGTGTCCTGCACTCTGGGATGATCAAGAAGAGATCCTGGCCTTCCTCTCTGTGACAACCTTTCAAGTACTTGAAGAGCGCTATCATATCTCCCCTCAGTCTTCTCTTCTCAAGGCTAAACATGCCCATTTCTTTCAGTCTCCCTTCATAGGGCTTTGTTTCCAGTCCCCTGATCATCTTTGTTGCCCTCCTCTGGACCCTCTCCAGTTTGCCTGCATCCTTCTTAAAGTATGGTGCCCAGAACTGGACACAATACTCCAGATGAGGCCTAACCAGTGCTGAGTAGAGGGGAATTAGTACTTCCTGGGATTTGGAAGCTATGCTTCTATTAATGCAGCCCAAAATAGCATTTCCCTTTTTTGCAGCCACATCACATTGTTGGCTCATATTCAGTTTGTGATCGACAACGATTCCAAGATCCTTCTCGCTTGTAGTGTTGTTGAGCCACGTATCCCCCATCTTGTTACTGTGCATTTGGTTTCTTTTTCCTAGTTGCAGAACTTGGCATTTATCCCTATTAAATGTCATTCTGTTGTTTTCTGCCCAGCGCTCCAGTCTATCCAGATCACTTTGAATTTTGTTTCTGTCTTCCAAAGTATTAGCTATCCCGCCCAATTTTGTGTCATCTGCAAATTTGATCAGCATTCCCTGCACCTCCTCCTCCAAATCATTACTAAAAATGTTGAAGAGCACTGGGCCCAGGACTGAGCCCTGCGGTACCCCACTCATTACCTCTCCCCAGTTTGAGAAGGTCCCATTGATAAGCACTCTTTGAGTCCCATTCTGTAGCCAACTGTGGATCCACCGGATCGTTGTTTCATCTAGCCCACTGTGAGCTAGTTTGCTCATCAGGATATCATGGGGCACTTTGTCGAACGTTTTGCTGAAGTCGAGGTATATGATGTCTACAGCATTCCCACGGTCTACAAGGGAGGTTACTTGATCAAAAAATGAGATCAGATTCATCTGGCAGGATGCAGGACTTGTTTTTAACAAATCCATGTTGGCTTCGAGTAATCACTCCATTGGTTTCAAGGTGCTTCCAGATGGATTGCTTGATCATCTGCTCCAGAATTTTCCCAGGGATAGATGTCAGACTGACTGGTCTGTAGTTCCCAGGTTCCTCCTTTTTACCCTTTTTGAAGATAGGGACAACATTAGCCCTCCTCCAGTCATCTGGCACTTCCCCCGTCCTCCATGATTTCTCAAAGAGAATAGACAGCAGTTCTGAGAGTTCTTCTGCCAGTTCCGTTATTACTCTAGGATGCAGTTCATCTGGCCCTGGAGATTTGAACTCATTCAAAGTCATTAGGTGTTCCTTGACCATATGCCTATCGATCTCAAGCTGCAATCCTGCCCCTTCAGCCTGTACTTCGCCTTTGCCAGCAGGGTCATAGACCCTCTTTTGGGAGAAGACTGAGTCAAAGTAGGAGTTGAGCACCTCTGCCTTCTCTTTGTCATCTGTTATCACTTTGCCATCCTTATTTAATAGCTGAACAACCATTTCTTTCCTCTGCCTTTTACTATGCACGTAGCTGAAGAAAGCCTTTTTGTTGTTTTTAGCATCCCTCGCTAACCTCAGCTTGTTCTCAGCTTTAGCCTTCCTGACACCATCCCTGCAATTCTGTGCTACCTGCCTGTACTCTTCTTTTGTTACTTGGCCTTCTTTCCACTTCCTATATGTGTCCTTTTTTGTTTTCAGGTCATCCCTAAGCTTTTTGTGAAGCCACATTGGCGTCTTCTGTTGTCTTCCACCTTTTCTTCTTGTTGAAATTGTTTGTGATTGTGCCTTGAGAATTTCCTTTTTTAAAAGCTCCCACCCATCTTGGACTCCTTTTCTCATTAGCGTCGCTTGCCATGGGACCTTACCGATCATTGTTCTGAGTTTATTAAAATCAGCTTTCCTAAAATCCAGGGTACGCGTTTGTCTACATTCGGCTTTTGCTTCCCTTAGAACCAAGAACTCAAGTACAACATGGTCGCTTTCGCCCAGAGTTCCTGTAACTGCTACTTTATCCACTAAGTCATCTCTATTGGTTAGGATCAAGTCAAGGATAGCCGATCCTCTAGTTCTTTCCTCTACTTTCTGTAAGAGGAAGTTATCCACCACACAAGTCAGGAATTTCCTGGAGGGGCCATGTTTTGCAGAATTTGTCTCCCAACAAATATCGGGGAAATTGAAGTCCCCCATTACTACTACATCATGCTTCCTTAAAACATTGGCTGTTTGCTTTTCAAAAGTTTCATCCTCGTCTTCTCCTTGATTGGGTGGCCTGTAGTAGTACAGGTTACGATCAATAGGTTACTTTTATTCTTTGTAGGGATGTACGAAAATCACTTACCTTTCCGTGGATTATATTCATGGTGGGGGGGGTGTTTCGTCCCTCCCCCCGGAATCCTCGACGGGGGGGAGGCGATCCGGTCCTCCCCCCCCCCCGGAATCCTCAATGGCCGGCTGTGCTCCGTGGCAGCTCCGCGGAGCAGCGGGCCAGACCCAGGCCAGGGCCATCTGCAGCTGGATTTCCAGCTGTGGAGGGCTCTGGGTAAAAAAAAACAACGCATACACAAATGGCGGCGGCTACGGCCGCTTCCAATTGCGTTCTTTATTTTTCACCGTCTTAGTCTACGTAAATATTTACGTAGACTATTATGGCGAAAATAAAGGGGAAAACAAATAGCATAGTGGGCGATATTTGCATCCCTTTTTGATTCGCCCTTTTAGCCTAAGTAAATATTTACATAGGTTAAAATGGCAAATCAAAAAGGGACGCAAATAGTGCCCACTATGCTATTTGTGTTCCCCTTTATGGCCGTAGCCGCCGCCATTTGCGTACTTTTTTTAAAAAAACTGGGATGTGATAGGCTACGTAAGTCTTTACGTAGCCTATCACGTCTCTGTAAAAACAAAAACAAAAAACACCAAAACGACAAGACTGCAAATGGCGACGGCAGCAGCCAGCTGGAAGACCAGCCGCCGCAGCCGCCGCCACCCGGAACATCCGCCCCAGGTAAGTGTTGTCCCGGGGGGGATCCGTGGGGAGGCGGGGGGGCAGGCCTTTCCACCACAGATTTAGGGGGGCCGAATACACTGGCATTTGGCCTCACTGAGATCCGTGGTGGAATTCTCTGACATCCCTAATTCTTTGCTCCATTTATTTTGATCCAGATGCTCTGGATGGGGCTACCAAGCTCATCCTCCTGTATTTCTGTGCAGAGATATGTATTTTTCACATACAGTGCAACCCCACCTCCCTTTCTGTTCTTTTTGAACAAGTTATATCCTTCAATTGCTGTATTCCAGTCATGAGAGTCATCCCACCAAGTCTCAGTTATACCTATCAAGTCATAATTTCCCTCTTGTATTAAGTTTTCAAGTTCATTCTGTTTGTTTCCCATACTCTAGGCATTAGTATATAGACATCAAAGACCATGTGCTTCATAGTCTGGCTTTCATCCTACATGTGCCTGAAGATTATTAATGGGCGCTATCAGAGCTGTTCTCTCTGTTGCAGTGCATGTGCCTACGTCCATTGTTACCCCCAACATTACATCTCCCTACCCCGTAGGATTCAGTTTAAAGCCCTCTTGATGAAGTTCTTCATGCTGTGGCCAAACACATTCTTCCCATCCTTTGTGAGGTGCAACCCGTCCCTTGCCAACAGCCCATCTTCCAGGAAATATAGCCCATGGTCCCAGAATCCAAATCTCTCTCGTCGGCACCACCTTCGTAGTCAGTCATTCACCCGGAGTATTTTTCTTTCCCTTTCTATCCCTCTTCTAACTACTGGAAGGATGGATGAGAAAACTATCTGGGCCCCAAAGTTCTTGAGTTTCCTTCCCAAAGCTTCAAAGTCTGATGTGATTTCTTCATAGCTCCACTTGGCGGTATCATTTGTTACCACATGGATGAGAAGAAAGGGATACCTGTCAGTGGGTTTTATGAGTGCAGGCAACCTTTCAGTCACGTCTCTAATTCATCCTCCCGGGAGACAACATACCTGGCAAGTCCACGGCTCTTCGCAACATACTTGGGTCTCGATCCCATGCAGCAAGGAGTAGGGATGGCAGAGAATTCTGCCACGGATCTTGGTGAGGCCGAATGCCAGTGCATTCGGCCCCCCGAACTCCGTGGCGGAACGGCCTGCCACCCCCCACCCCCCTACGGATCCCCCCCCCGGACGAGACTTACCTGGGGCGGATCTTCTGGGCAGCGGTGGCTGCGGCGGTGGATCCGGCGGCAGTGGCGGCGGCCGGTCTTCCGACCGGCTGCCGCCGCCGCCATTTCCAGTTTAAAAAAAAAGAGAAAAGATGTGATATTCTACATAAAGATTTACGTAGCCTATCATGGCTAGGTTAAAAAAAATGATGTGATAGGCTACATAAATCTTTACGTAGTCTATCATGTCTGACTTTAAAAAAAACCGCACATATGAAAATGGCAGCGGCTATGGCCGCCGCCATTTGCGTTCCTTATTTTGGCCCATCTAAGTCTATGTAAATATTAGCGAATGCTACGCTATTTGCGTTCCCCTTATTTTCGCCGCCTTAGTCTACATAAATATTTACGTAGACTAAGATGGGCCAAAATAAGGAATGCAAATGGCAGCGGCTGTAGCCTCTGCCATTTGCGTACGCGCATTTTTGTTTTTGTTTTAAAGTCAGATGTGATAGGCTACGTAAAGATCACGGCTGACTACAGGGTTGCCGCCATTTGTATCCCTGCTAGCCAGTGGCCAGATGTCCGGTTGCTGGCGGAGCCAGCCGGTGGCTCCGCAGAATCCCCGTGGAGCGGAGCCGGCTGGCTAGGATTCCGGGGGGAGGGACGGAGCACCTCCCCCGCCCCCCATCGGAACCCGGCGGAGCCAGGTAAGGCCAATTTCGTACATCCCTAGCAAGGAGTCTCCCACTACTACCACTCTTCTCTTCTTGTTGTTTTAGGCCTGGGTTTCATCGCCTCTGTTTAACTGACCTTCAGCCTCTTGCTCACTCTCATGTAGGTTCCCCTGTGATTCTTCCTCTGCAGGTTGTCCTTCAGTCTCATCCGCAAGTAGCTGGAATCGGTTCCACAGCTCCACTGCTTCCACTGGTGCAGAGTGGCGTCTAGTTCTTCTCCTAACTGTCACCCTTTTCCAAGGAGTATCCTCTGCTCCATTTTTCTTCACCTCAGCATTTCCCACTGCCTCATCTTGCTGTTGCTCTTCAAGCTTCTGGTCTTCCCTTTGCTGCTGTAGTTCCCCCATTCTGTTCAAGAACTCTTTGTGTTCTCTTATTCCCCGGAGGGTCAACAGTCGCTGCTCCAGTCCACTGCTCATCAGGGAAATCATTCCATAATTGGGGGGACACCACCAAGAAGGCCCTCTCCCTTGTTGCCATCCTCTGAGCTTCTCTTAGAGGAGGGAGGCACCTGGAGGAGGGCAATGTTGTATGCAATCGTATACAATGTCTGTTTGGAAGTAAATCCAATTGACTTCTGTTGATGTGTGCATAGGTCTCAGGAATAGCATTTCAAATAAAAAATATCTCAGGCATGCTTCATTACCCCACCATATCAAATCCTGACAAATTCAAAACTTTTTGCACCCCATTCCACACATTCCCTGCCACCAAAACAAAGATGTGAGCAGTTCTGGATGGAGCCAAAGAGCTCTGGAGAAGAATGAAGAGCTCCGATGAAGAGCAAAGACCTCCAGAACTGAAAGAAAAAGAATGGCACATTGACATTTCTGACTTCTGGGGACACTTTTTATCAATAGCCAGGGCTGGCTTTTTTTCAGTGGTCAGGGGTGGGTGAGCTGGGTGGTCTCCCAGGGTGCCAAATGGAGGGAGGTCACTGAGCTGAGCTGAGGAGGGTGCCAAGCTGAGCTCAGTGGCTGTGTTTGGTGATGTGCTGTCTGCAGTGGGCTAGGGTGGCAAAAAGCAAGTGTCTATAAGCTTTCTTTCAAGGTTCTACAGGTTGTTTGGGTACTAACTACAAAACTGATATTCCTTTAATTAGTTTTAAAGTATGTTTCTTTTTCAGTTTCCACTTTGATGCTCATTTCCATCTGCACATCCCAGGGAGGCTGTGGAACTCTTGAACCAGTATCTGGAGGCTGTTTTGTGATGGATGAGGGTGAACAAGCTGAAACAATCCAGACAAGATGGAGGTACTGTGGGTTGGGAAACCAGCTACTTCAGATGGAGGTTTACAACTGGCCTTAGATGGGGTTGCACTCCCCCTGAAAGATGAAGTGTGCAGTTTGGGAGTCCTCCTGGACTCTGAGCTAACTGGGGAAGCCCAGGTGGCTGTGGTGTCCAGGTGTGCTTTTTACCAGCTTAGGCTGGTACGCCAACTGCAGCCCTATCTAGAGAGGATGGACCTTGCCTCAGTTATCTACGCACTAGTCACATCCAGGCTGGACTACTATAATGTGCTATATGTGGGGCTGCTTTCAAAGATGGTTCAGAAACTCCAGCTTGTGCAGAATGCAGCTGCCTGAGTATTGGTGGGGGCGAGGCAATTCGATCATATAATGCACATACTGCACCAGCTGCACTGGTTACCGGTGCGTTTCTGAGCCCAATTCGAAGTGCTGGTTTTGACCTTTAAAGCCTTAAACAGTTTGGGACCAAGTTACTTGAAAGACCACCTACACCCATATCAGCCTGCCCACACTTTAAGATCAGAAAGAGAGACCCTTCTCATTTGCCCACCCGTGAGTGCAGTCAGGTAGGTGACCACACATGAGAGGGCCTTCTCTGCAGTGGCCCAACACCTTTGGAACAAGCTGCCATTGCAGACTTTTATGAAGGCCTTGAAAACATATTATTTTCCCTTGGCCTTCTATTGATATGACTGCTACTGTTGCTGCTGTTAACAGCATTGTTGGTTTTAATTGTTGTTTTAATTGTTTTTTATGTTTTTAACACTTATAATATTTTAACTGTTTTTATATATTGTATTGTTGTAAGCCGCCTTGGGAGGGCTTCTCCCCCGAAAGGTGGCCAAGAAATATTTCAAATAAATAAATAATATGCCCCCCCATGTGCTGATGTACTACAACTCCCATCATCCCTCACTATCAGCCAGGCTATCTGAGGCTGATGGAAGGGGAGTCCAACAACATCTGGAGGGCCATAGGTTCCCCAGCTGTGGTGAAGACAATGCTGAGCTACATCAGAGGTGCATAACCTTTTCAGCCCTGAGGGCTGCATCCGATGTTGGCTGGGGAGAGGGGCACACATGTGGGCACATGCGCGCGCGCACTTCCCCCCACACACACATCTCCCCTCCATGTCTACTGAGTCCTAGACATTACTGCGGGGGGGGGGGGGGTTTGCTGGAGATAAAAGCCTCTCCAATCCCCAGCAATTGCTACTGAGATTGCTATTTCTCCACCACAAGTAGCAGCAGGAACGCAGTGATCTTCTAAAGAAAAACAGCATGCAGTTAAAAATGTTTAGTCGAGTATAACTTTTGATTAAGAAGCAATAGACATGATTGCGAATAATAGATCCTGGAATAGAAGAGCAAAGTACTTCAGTGGTTGCAGACACATCAGCATCTCATAATTCATACACTGCAGCTGGAAGAAAAGCTACATTGTTGTCAATAGACTGCACTCAGGGGAGGAGAAGGGAGAAAGACACGCACTATGTAAGCATCCTTTAAATGTCATTTCATTCTAAGTCTCTTGTGCTGCCGCTATCAATTTAAGTTTTTATTTCTTGGCTCCCATGCCAATATGTGAAGGCATGCTTTTATACATTTTTAAGAGATAGGAGTGTAAGTGTTGATTCTAAAATAACACATACATTTGGGGACATAAGCATCAAACAGGGAAAACTATGTTTTTAACAAAGTCACTGTGGAATAGGGGAAGGAGGGAATGAATTGGGACTTAGAAATATAAAGCAGCATTGTGACTATAAAACGCACATCTTCACACATTAAAATTGGTAGCTTCTGCAAATGTAGACCCATTGTGTGAGCAAATGGAGAGTTTGGAAAATAAGGGCTTTTCAAACAGTTCTAAGTTTGACAAGTTTAATAGATCCTAGTAAGTTGCATAGGTTTTATTTATTTTCCTTAAAGAGATAAGTAGTCTCTCATTTGTCCCCCTCCCCACGCCCAAAGGAGTAAGTTGAATGTCCAGATTACAAATTCTGTTGTATTTAAAACTTGTTTTTCAAAGTCCCCAAATCTTAAAAATGTGCATGAAAAAAATGCATACTTATGAAAAATGAGTGAAGGCACAGAAGGTGCAAGCTGATAAGACAGGTTGATGATGGATATGGGGCACAGAGTGGCAGAGGGAGAAGGACTTGAATCCCCAATGAGAATTTTCCCAGCAGAAATTTGAGCCAAACGAAATCAGACTGTTTTCTGTATCACCAAAGATGGGTTCAGACCAATTCTTTTTTGTCAGTGCACACCCCTAGTTTAAAGATGAGTACTCCAGTAGCAACAGCTGTCCTTATCTCCGGGTTTCCTCCTCCCACTTTGCAGGGTAGGTTTGGGAAGGGGGTGGACTGATTGACACCAAGGCTCAGGAATGTGGAAGGCTAGCAGTAAGTTACCCTGTAGGCTTGGAATTTCCTTGCCTTTTCAGAGAATTCTCAGAAATGTCCAACTGTCTGTCTCCAAGAGAAAGCTTGGAAGGAAGGACTGGGCCAATGAAGCAAGGTAATGGAGCTTGGGCATCACTAGTTCTTCATATACTTACTTCAAAGTAAGTCATACACATATCTTGAAAACTTGCTTCCAGACAAATCTGCTAAGGATCCAAGTTCACTTACTTTCAACAGAATCCAATGGCAAAAACTCAGTTAAGCATAAATATAGTGAACCACCTTCATGTCTGGACAATATTTTTGAGCGGTCAGGATTGTACAATTCCCATGCAGTAGAGATGTTCAAATCTCCTTTCAATTAAAATACCACATACTGTTGAAATGTTTTACGAAGTTACCACATTGGTGATGGTCGCTGGGTGCCCAGGCGATATATAACTCCTGAGTCTGCCACCTAACCCCTCATCCTTACCCTGCTTGGATCTTCTTCACAACCTGAATTTCTGCATTTAGGAAGGGCTGGCCACAGTGAAAAGAAATGAGAAGCATCTTATCCTACTCTAGCCCCATCAATGATTACAATTTATATTTCTAATAAAAATGGTACCATGAGAGCTTGTTCTTGGCTTATCATAAAGGTCCTGATAAGACATAAGGGAGAAGCTGGTCTTTTAGGTAAGTCAGTTCAACCGTCTGTTCATTTAGTGAACTATGTAAAAATGGCAAATTCAGCATTTCCCCATTATGAATAATGGTAAATTCCACTGAAAAATAATTTATTTGAAAAAAGAATGCCCTAACAGCAAAATGGAAGGAAGCATAATTATGACCTTAAAGAAACCATAATTCAGAGCAAATGCAAGAATTGTAATTATTCTGCAAGTTCCCAGATGACTACAAGTTATCAGAATTATCTGATGGTCATGTCAGTAGTCAAATGGAAGTTCAGACATGGTTTTCCAAATATGACATAAGGTTTAGCAATTGCAAGTTTGTATACTAGATAAATATTATTTCTAGAGTTGTGCACAAATGGCCTCTTGAAATTCTCCAACCTATTTGTGGGCAGATTCTCAACAGTTTCTCACAGGTAGGGCTCACCATTGGCAGGAGTTATAGCACAACTTCTTTCTTCTTTCCTGAGGGTTTGGGGGGATTTTGTACTGCCACTGCAAGTGGTGAAAGCATCAACTGTGTTGGCTGGCTGGCCCCCATTTTGCATCCAGGTGTGAGTGGGGGCAGTGTTGTATCCAGCTTCAGAGAAAAGAAGTGCTGAGCCAAAATCTGTCCTCCAGTTTCCTGAAAGTTTTCTTCCCACATGAAAGAGGCTTCCATCATTCTGCCTCATTGTCAGGGCATTTTATAGGTTATTTTGAATTTATTTTGGCGGCATTTTTGAGCTTAATCACTATATGGTGGCTGAGGGTGCCATGTATGTGTTTCTTTCTATCACATTTCTCTCCTTTGTTCTGCAGCCTCCCAGGCTGTTTATGCTTCCCAATTTGAAAAAGCCCTATGGGAGGACTTAACACATGCTGTCTTCCCCTGGGCTTTAATTGAAGTGTGGGAAGCCAAGGAGGCCGCAGTCTGCTGGAGAGATGATTGTACAGTGAAAAATGGAACACTTGCACACACTCCTCAGGCACTTCATAAATAAGGTAAATTCAAGAAATCCAAACCCAACCCATGATAATTCCTCTGACATTTCTTCACCATTTAATTTCTTTTCCAATCATTTTCTTTTCTATCAAATTGAATGAGAATGGTGGAAAAATGTGGCAGAAACTTTTGGCACAGCACTAATTATTTACATCACAAAATTGTATTCACAAAAGGTGAACCAGAAATAATAGGCTGAATTCCCTCTCTATAAAAATGCTGCTGTTATGCTGTCATTTCTTCAAAAGGCAAAAAGTGAGGCACCAAGGAAAACAAATCAGGAAAATATGTTATATATTGTCAGGAGCTCCAAATTTGATTCTGAGAAATAATTTGTGACTGTACCGCTAGGATAGCCTGGAACTGGATCAAATGGAAAACAGGATTTTATACCTGGCCCCACAGTTGATAGACCAGAAAGGGAGATAATGCATTGGCTTAATGTGACTAAGTCATGTATTGTAAACTGTTGCCAAGTTTAACCAAGAAATTTGACTTTGAGACACAAATGAAACCATGAAAAGAGAAAAGCAATACATGATTGTATGAGCCTGGAAGATTGAATATTGCTTCACAGAAAATCACTCCAAATACATCTGTCTTATTTGTCCCAATACAACTGCTGTTCAAAAAATAACTCCATTTTAGGTTGTCGTTATGAGACAAATCATCAAGCCAGCTTTCAGTCTCCTACTAAAGGTAAAAAAATTGGGAGCAATAGAACAGCTGTGTCAACTTGGGTCACAACAAATATGAGCTTTTCACTTAAAGACAGCACAACAGACAGGCAAACCTGAGTTTGCTTGAGTGCATTTCATGAATTCAGTTTTGGCAGCTCTCAAAATAAATGTTTGTTGATGGCCTAGAAGAAAAGTATATCATGATAGAAAAGCAGATATGTAGTTTCTATCAAAAGACTGAAATGATGTCAGTGGTATTGTTGGGTCAGGAAAGGATCATGGATAGGGGAGACCGTTTTAGTGGTACCAGAGCTGCTTGAGGTCCCTGTCGAAGAGGGGTGCCAGGGCCAGTTTTCAGGGGGTCCTGAGCAAAGTACCCTCATGTGTTTTTCTAGAAGTGGGCTCCCTCCCCCCAGTGCCAGTAGGCTTACTGGGTGGCAGTAATACGATGCCCATGGTGCATTTGTGGATACATTTAAATGGCACAGATGCTGATGAGTCCAGCCACACAGGCCCGGTGTTCCAGGGTGAGCGTTGCTCCTGGGCTTGCATTTGATGGGAACGAGTACTGATGCCTCCTGTTAGAAAGGCAGCTAGCAAACAAAAGGCAGAACCGAATGAGTATTTACCAGTCCCGTATGCACACAAGGCTAAAAAAAAGACCACGCCCTTCTTTAGTGAAGAAAAGTTTAAAACAAATTTACTCACAATATTCTTGAATAAAAATGCAGGTATGGCATACAGTTTCAAAGAACGGTTTGTTCAGTCCATTTGTGTTCTAAAACACAGCAGGCGCAAGAGAGCAAACACAAGTGCTCCCAGCAATGGAGGAGGTCAGAGAGAGATGGGTGGGTGGGAAGGGGAGGAGCAGGAAACCACACTGTAGGCTATAGAGATCTGAAGGCTAGCTGTGGCCTAAATTCCCATGAACTAACTGGATGCAACACTGCCATCTTCCAGTAACTTGCAGATGAAGTTGCAATATTCCCAACAGCCTTGCCACCATTTTCAGGTGGGCTGGCAGCAGCAGCACCACCACATCCTGACCATGATGCTGAAAAAAGCACCAAGACCATATGCACCAAGACCAGCTTGGATTCAACAGCACCATTTACAATTCCCCACAATGCAATGCGTACAATGCATTGTGGACATTGCCTCATAGGAAAAAATAAATAGCAAATGCAGCTGCACAAGCTTGATGCTCTTGCCAGCTCTGATCCAAAACTTTTCTTTTAAAAAGGGGACCAGATGCCTGGGAAACAGTGGTGGTTGGTCCTGCTGGGGCTTCAACACTTGCCTACAGATAACATGGTCTGTTGCCATACCTGTGGAATCCGTTACTTCCCTCCATGTAGTAAGATAAATTATTTGCTGTTTCCTTCCCTTATGTCCTCAATAAGGAATTTCTTTGAAGGATGCTCTAAGCAATGAAAGAGTAAGAGCTTTCTCCAGCAACCTTTAGACCATGAAGACTCTTCTGTTTGTCAGCTCTTCAAAGAAATAGGATAAGGTACTAGCCATTTTTTATGTCAAGTCTGAAAGGCCTTCTCTTGCTAGATCCATTGGAAAAGTTTGAAACAATTGTCCCTGCATATTTATGGGCGTTGCATCCATGTGTCAGGCATGCACTGCATGATATCCATAATGGATTCTGTACATGTTATCACATAATGAACATGTTCCTATAAATTTGTTAGAAACTCGTTTGTCTAACCATGACCTGTAAAGCTGAGTAGGCACACCTGGTAATCAAAATACACAGTTTTTATCCCCTTTCCTTGGCTGCCGAGTCCCCCCCTTGTTTCCCCATTGGCTGGGTACTCTAAAGCTCACAGCCTATCCCGTCTGCCTTTTTCAGCCCTGTGCCACTCCGCCCTTGTTTACATCTCCCCTTACTCTACTTCTAAAGCCCCTTGCCCATGTTTACAATTCTCCTTTTATGGCTTCCACTTTGCTAGGCTTACCCACACTCTGACCTCAGTCTAAGTTTCCGACCACAAAGTACCTTAGACGCTTGTTTCCACATCCTGTCTCAGCTCAGCTATTGCTCAAAAGCATTTGCGACCTATTTAATGCAAAAGCAACATTTTAACCCTTTCCTACAACCCCCCTTTTTTCTTTTACACCATTTCGTTGCTTTTTGCACATTTAACTCAATGAAGCTTCAAACCTTGCTAACATAGTTTCACTCTCTCCTTCCTGGCATTGTTCGTCTTCAGAATTGACTTCATTCATTAGCATCATATTGTCACTGTATGGTGGAGGTTCTAAGGGCATCTGCTTTGAAATTGCCTTTAAGTTTTCTATCAATCTCTGTGCTAAGCCTCTTATGCAGGGAATGATGCAATACCCCAGAGCAGTGAGTACTCCTGCCACTATGACTAAAGAGGTAAGAGCAGAGATTACCTTTCCCTTCCACTTTCCAAACCAGGATTCTAACCACCCAGTGAGAGAAGTATCTACTCCCAAATTTTCTGCCATCTCTTCAGCTAGGGTTGTAAGTCCTTGAAGAGCCTTGGAGATTGTACCGTCTGGGGCAGTGTTATTAGGGATGAAGGTGCAGCATTTACCTCCTGACATTACAAACACGCACCACCTTTCTCTGCTAATGTCATTTGCGAGCGGAGATGGGTTAAAGAAGATGCAGACAACAAGCTTGGGTTGAAAATTGGGCCACATTTATTGAAATAGCTGCAAATAGCTGCAAAGGGGTAACTAGGACGGACATCTAACTGTGTCAGCGACTAGCTGGCACTTCATGGGTGAAAACACACCCAGCCTGAGGGGTGGCGGTGATCTCGCCATCCCTCCGGACTGCCCTTTTTGGGGGAGGTAGACCTTCCGGTGTCACCCCCAAACCCGGTGCCGCACAACACCTGGGTGAGTGAGGAGGGTTGGTCTCCCAGGCAACCCTTATCCCCCCGCCGAGCCGCACAACCCGTTCAGGGGGCCTCAGGCATCACCTGTCACCATAAGGTGCCTCTGCATGCCCACCATCCCTACTTTCCTGTTTTTGCCCGTCCTAGCCGCCAACTGGAATGTGACCGATACAGCCCATATTCCCTTACAGGACACACTCGACCCGCAAAACAGTGTGACGTAGGCAAAAAAGACGCACAGTAATAGGCCAATCGAACTGTGAGCCAAAAAATTCCTACATGGCTCCCAAAAGGGCAAATGGTAAGAAAACCCACACTGCTTAGGGGAGGGTGGGAGGGAGCTGCATCAACCCAGAGAGCTGAGATTGGGAGGGGGAGCTGAGGTTAAGGCAGCTCAGTCTGCCCCTCCCTGCATGGTGGTGCCACTGGGGTGCACCAGTCAAAGGCCCCTACGTCTTGTCACCCCACCCGCCCGCAATGCCCCCCCCTTTCAGCCAGACAAGCTGGCGCTGGGGTGAGGGCATTTGCGAGTGGAGATGGGTTAAAGAAGATGCAGACAACAAGCTTGGGTTGAAAATTGGGCCACATTTATTGAAATAGCTGCAAATAGCTGCAAAGGGGTAACTAGGACGGGCATCTAACTGTGTCAGCGGCTAGCTGGCACTTCATGGGCGAAAACACACCCAGCCTGAGGGGTGGCGGTGATCTCGCCATCCCTCCAGACTGCCCCTTCTGGGGGAGGTAGACCTTCCGGTGTCACCCCCAAACCTGGTGCCGCACAACACCTGGGTGGGTGAGTAGGGTTGGTCTCCCAGGCAACCCTTATCCCCCCGCCGAGCCGCAGAACCCGTTTGGGGGGCCTCAGGCGTCACCTGTCACCATAAGGTGCCTCTGCATGCACACCATCCCTACTTTCCTGTTTTTGCCCGTCCTAGCTGCCACAGGAGTCACAAGCCTAGAGCTTGTGAAACTCCCCCCACCTGCGCAGAAGAACTTCCCGCAGGCCCCTTTGCAGATCAGACAGAAATATGTTATACACTACATGAGACAGGCGGACACCGTCCTACCTGTAACGCTCCCTCCATGTCCACAGAATTCCTTGGCGGGTGGTGCATCCATCACCTCATTCGCATGGGCCATAAGCCATTTCTCTGTGCATTTTCTGACGTGCCCTGCCACTGGCACATCATTCCATTCCTTCCCAATGATCCATGGGAGCTGTGAGGGCTGCAATAGGCTACTTCCGGCCAGGTATGCCAGACCACCTGCCTCTCAACCAAGGCCTGTTCGATCAGGTCCTCGCCTGGCTTACAGCCGAAGTCCTTCCTCTCAATGTGCAGCACCTGGACCTGCGGAGGAAGACTGACAATTTTTGGTGGAACAGAGTGAGGAGGGGACTCCCACCGCATGCCTCGTCTGGGAAGCCACTGGATCTTAATGTGACGGTGTGACAGAAGCTGAAGTCTAAAATCGATGTACAAGCCCTTCGAGCAGTTCCAGGCGTCATAACATGCCCATGTAAGGGCTCCTGTTCCAGCGTACAACAAGTCTGCTGGTCTAGGGAATAAACACATTGGGGCAAGCAAAGCGAAAGTTGTGCCAGGCAGAAGCAGACAACTCGCGAATGCAGGCCGGAGCACTGTGAAGCCCCCTTTAAACTGCCACAATGTGCCTGAAAGAGAAACCTCCAGCGGCTATCATGGAGACTGCTTCAATGTAATGACTGTGGGTTCTAAACTGCAAATTACCTAGTGGGGTAGAGCTAATGTAGAAACTGCCCAATTGCCCTTATGTCAACAGTAAGCCATTGAATCGATACAACGGAGGACCTTCCTCAGACCCACGGCATTCCATAGAACCCTAAGGTCCCGATGGGGCACTAACCATTGACTTGCGTTTGGCCATGGGCCACTGCCGTGCCCTTGCCATACCGATCAATTTGATCACCAAATGCATAAGTGGGTTATATTGGGCCAGACATGCGCCTTGAACTGTATCAAGGCCTTGCCGGGACAAGTCATACTTGGGAGCCCAGACCAACCCTGAATTCCTAAGAGGGGGGTTTGATGAAGGCCATTAAGGCTGCTGCATGGAACAGGGAAACATCCTTCTGGAAAGCGCAAATGGAGTGCCATTACCCTTGGAATCCAAAAGGGGTAACTGGGGAGAGAGGGTGACTAAATTTACTAAAAGCAGGCCACATCTATGCCCAATCCTATATTGCCCACCGAATCCAAAATCTGACCTGAAGTCTAAGAATCCCATCATTGTGGGCCGGAAGGCTAAATGGCCAGCTTGCGACTTATAGTCCCATATAGTCTGTTGTTCTTAAGGAGGCACAAAATTGCAGCCGATGATCTATGGTAAGGTCATGAATCCTAACACTGAAGCTTTGCCTAATGCACGGCACACCCTACCTGCTCTGTCGCAGGTGGCTCCTGTATGGAGAGCCCTGGAATACAGGGTGGCATGCATGGCTTCCAGTCCCTGCAAGGATGGGATCTGGGAATGGAGCACCCGCGGGGCTAAAGCCCGGAAGTCATAGACCTAATTTCATGACAAAGCATCGACCATTGGGTTTGTCTAACCCGACACATGGTAGACCCAGAACCAGATGTTGTAACACCGACGCTGGAGTGCGGGCACACTGACACATGACATGACCCTCCGATTTCAGGAGGACTGAGAATGAATCACGTGGTCACGCTGTGATACCGAAGGGGGGGAGGTTACTGACTTGTCTATAAGGTCATTGAAAATATTGCTCAAAGACTGCGGCCACCACTCTACAAGCCACTACCCACAGCACGATTGGACCTGCCCTAAGAGCCTGAAACCACCTTGGGCGGCAGCGGAACCAAGTGAATCTGCAGTCCGGCTTTGAGGAGCGGCTCACGCCTCCTCAAGGAGGTGCCATTAAAGCCCTACCAAGTAGAAGCCATGCCTATGGATACTTGCGCACAGCAGAAGTGACCCTGGTTCGATAGTGCGAAAGCCGCAGACCCTACATTGCCCAAACTGGGCCGGCACAAGAAAGCACGGTCAGGGGCTGCTACCCTAACTGTGAAAAGAAGATGCCCTACAATATCTCGCATGGCCCCCTCAAAGGAAAACTCTAGGAAGATGTATAACTGCTTGAAGCTGTGCTCAAAGGACCGGAAAGTTGTCATGAGGGAGGCTAGTATAACGCCTAAGGGTATCAGATTGGCTTTACTGAATGTTGATGTGGGCAACCGGCCCTGAGCCTTTGTGAGCTATACTCACGTTAGGTCAGAACATTGACCACCATCTTTGGACTCATGTAGCATATGCCACCCAGGGACTCGTGGATGGGATCCTGAACCAAGACAACTGCCACGTCGACTAGGTGTGTCGCACAGAACACATGATCAGGAATCTCATGATTAACAGGCTGGCCCTCAGGGAAGAGCAGTTACGAATCAGGATAAACTCCCTAGATAATTTCCTGGGCACCAATTCCAGAAGGGAGATCCCTAGAGTAGATAACAGGGTGTGTAAAAAGGGAAGGCTATAATCCTTCTGCCAGTACTGCCTTGTTAACCTGTCAGGAACATGTTGATGCCTTTCGAGGAGCAATGTTGCTCATGAGGTAAGGATGGCAAGTGTTGACCTAGAAAAGGGGGTGATGTCCTATAACCTAGCATAAAACCATGTTCCAAGTTAAAACGTGTTCCCCCTGTTAGGGTAGCATCTTAAAGTCGGAGTAGCATCACCAACCTAACCGGGCATGGGCCCAAGAGAGCTTTCTGCTGCCTTGGCCTTTCCAAGCGGGGGACCCTACCATCCCCAGGCATTGGGCAAGGGGAGGACGAGTACTGACTGCTACAAGGGAGCACTCATGACGGAAAAGGCACGGGTTCTGGGAGTATGCACCCTTGGAGCTGTATTCCCAGCACAGGCAGCGGTGCTGAAGCAGCGAACCCGCCATAGGCGAAGGGCCATTGTGGGAGACAGCCTGGTAAATGTGGCCACTGCCAGATCTGTTGCCGGGCAGACCAGGAAGGAGTCAAAAGTGGCGCGAAAGGTCCTTGTCCAACAGGTTCCTACACAGAAAAGGGTCAGTGGCAGCCCTCCTGTGAAAGGCCTTGACGTAAGCCGGGCACACACCTCCTCAGGTGAAAGCCATTAGGAGAAGAAGTAGCCCTGGTGGCATCCCAACTTGCCAGATTAGCGTAGGGATCTGATATGCCACCTACGTGGATGCCCAAGCGGGCGGGGGCAGGGCGAGTGATCGTAAGATAATCCAGCAGAACCCTGTAAGCTGCTGAGTTGAGAGGTTGGGGCTACCTCAGGGTGTGACTGACAAAGTTGCAGGTGACATGGGGGGGGCCCAGCCACCCCAGGGAGGGAAGCTAAGACGGCAACCACACGGCCTTTGCAGGTCGCCTGTCTGGACAAGTGGGGCAAGGTGCAGTCATCTCACCCATATCCAAGGCAGCCGCGTCCGGGACCCCGGGAGCAAGGAAGACGATACCGCCTGCAATGCTCCTGACGGAGATGTCCCAGAAGGGCGGACCACCCCAGCTGTGGTGTGTCACCTGGGCGAAACCACAAGGAAGGAGATGGAGGCTTCAACAGCATCCAGAAGAGCTGCACCCATTGTGGCCGTGCTCTAATCCTTGACTGGAAGCTTAGATGTTGATGCTTGGGAAGAGGAGGTTGCAGAAGGGAGGAGCTCAACCGTGGGCGGTGAGCCATCCGGAAGAGCTAATGAAGAAGAATTGGAGGCTTCAAGAGCGTCCAGACGAACTGAAAGAAAAAGTAGTAGCGAGCGTTGGGTCTGCTGTCGTGTTCGCTTGGGATGGACAGCCGAGAGCTTCTAAGGCCTGACCAGGGGAGGGGGAGAGATCCCCGAGGAACACTCATCAGCTTCCAAACGAGCAAGAGTTGATGCCAGTACCAGGTCTGCCTCCTGATCAGACTCAGAATCAGGCCTTGGCAGCAGTCTCTTGGGGAGGAGAGGCGGGGCCCTACCCTTCCTTTTTTTTTCCCCCCTACCTTGGCCTGTCTTGGGGGGCAAGATGTGTAAGGTGGGTTAAGCTTGGCACAATGCTGGCGAGAAAGAAGCAATAGCCTGGGTACCAGACCCAGTCCAACACTCCAACCAGCACCCCTAGAAGTAAATGCACCAGGAGGCTACACACTGGGCTTCGAGGGCAACAGACAACACCCCACAGGTCTCGAGATCTGCAGACCACAGATCAAGCTAAGGCGAAGAGTCCTGGGATGGGAAGTGGGGCGCGCCTCTAGATAGGAGGGCCACACTCCGCGGCGGATAACGACTAAAGAGGTGAGTGGCGCGGAGGGAGGGGGCGATTGTTGCCCTTTGCACAAACTGGTGCCCAAAACGCGCGGAAAGGGCCCATGGCCATGGGAGCCAGGCCTGAACGTGGGGCCCTGCCTTTCCCCCCCTTTTCCCCCCCTTTTCCCCCCTCTCCCCCCATTGTTTTTTTAATTTATTATTATTATTATTATTATTATTACTACTACTACTGTTGTTATTATTGTCATTGGTTTTGTTTTGGTTGGGGGTGTGTGTGTGTGTGTTTGCTTTGTCACAGGGAGGTGCACTCGCCGCTGCCGCGAGCATGCTGGGCTCCTCGAGCGGCGGCGAGAGCCGGCTAATCGGGCAGGGGGGCGGGCACGCTGCGGACGCAAGCGCCGGCATTCTCGTATGCTGGGAAGCGCTGGCAGCAACAAGTGCTGCACCCAAACGCGCGCCGCCACTGAAAAGGCGGCGCACCCACTGGCGCGGCAAACCTCGGCCCAGAGGGGCGGCACAGAAGCACACGCACCCTGAGGGAGACAATCCCGGGGGCCGTGCCAGCGCAGGAGGAAAAGGGGTGCATCGGGGGGGTGCACCGCCGCCGACAGCACCGGTGCCCCCACAGGGAAGCGAGGTACCGGCGCCGCTGCCAACAGCACCGGCGGCCCCGCAGGGAAGCGAGGTACCGGTGCCGCCTCCTGATGCCCGCCGCCAGTGCCGACACAGGCGCCACCGCCGGCGTGGCAAGGCACGCGAGGAGGGAGCGGTGCCCAAGCTTGCGCGCCCCGCCGTGAGCGGCGGCGCCCCTGGGGCGCGGCGGTATTCACACGCTGCGACCCTGGGGAGGAGGCAGCAAAGGAGCAGGTCTGCCGCCGCTGTCAATGCCGCCGGCCCCGCAGGGGAGCGGGACACAGGCCTGAGGAGGAGAAGCCAAGGGAGGGGGCGGGCGCGCCCCAGCCGCGTGCGCCACCAAACCCGGGGCCGGCTGGTGCGCTGAGCAAAGGCGGGAAGAAGGAAGGGGGGCGGGCGGGCCACCGCCGCAAGTGCCGGGGCCCGCAGGGACCGAAACCGCCCGCCGCGACAGGCGCCGCTCCCCAGCGTCTACCGCCACCAACGCCAGCCCCACTGCCAACAGAGCAGGGGTCGGGCCCAAGGCAGCTGCGCCAGAGCGCGAGCGGCCCGCTGCAAGCACTGGCAACGCTGGAGTCAAGGCAAATGACGACGTGGAGCGGTTTAGGTGCGCAGATTGCACGCGGAGTCCAGGAGGCTGGAACGATGACGAAGCTGATCTCCAGCAGGCAGGTGTTCTTCATTCGTTTTCAGGCGGAGCTGTAACTCTCTCTAGCTGCGTCGAGCCAGAGAGCTGAGATTGGGAGGGGAAGCTGAGTTTAAGGCAGCTCAGTCTGCCCCTCCCTGCATGGTGGTGCCACTGGGGTGCACCAATCAAAGGCCCCTACGTCTTGTCACCCCACCCGCCCGCAATGCCCCCCCCCTTTCAGCCAGACAAGCTGGCACCGGGGTGAGGGCATATCTAGGACCATCCAATTTTCCCAGGCCATTCTGCTAGTGGCTTCTAATTGTTCGGCAATTCCTTTGACTGCATCTCTGGTATAGTTTATAAATCTTTGTTGGTTATAATATATATATAATTAATCCAATCTACGTTCTTATTCATTTTGGCCCACCAAAAGAGAAATGACTCAAACCCTGCTGCTACCTCGTTTCTTGCTTCAAATTCATCTGGAACTCCTCTAGGGACTCCTATTGAATCTATATAAATTCTTTCATCAAAGGAGACCTCAAGCGACCTCTTTCATGGGCTCTGTTTCTCTGGGGTAGTTATCTTTCTTTTTCAAATGCCAAGGTGAATGGTATAGCCAATTGAACAATCGCACAAGTGCCTCCCCAATTCCTAGGTAGAGTGGGTCTTAGGATCTTACCTCCACAATACCACCATAAATCCGCTGTAGGGAGGTTCAGCGAGGTATAATTATCTCCCGTCTCATCACTTACGTTTAACACCATTGTACAGGTTTTCAATTCTCCCCCAGCTCTTTGGCATCATTTCTTCCCTGCCGTGAGAGACAAGCAGTATCGTTTCCTATAGCAGCAGAGAACACCGGAGGTACCTGTATATCTTCATTCTTTAATGGTGGGAACAGAAGAGACAGGGACTTCAGGTCTTGTTACCCCATGCTGTGGTATCTTGGTATAATGCCAACATGCATTGCATTCCAGAGGCATCTTTCTCCCAGCCAACAGGAAAAGGGACAATCTGGGCTACCAGTCGCCCAGAGGCACACGCACAGCAACTGCTTTTATTTAAACTTTTAACAGTATATTTTATCCATTCCAGCCAGGCATTTGTGTCTCCATATCCTGTTTCTATTTTGAAAGTTTGCCTAAGGTCCTGAACATCTATAATCTCTACTACCTTTGGATCATTATGTGGTTCGAGGGGTTTCACTTCAGGCATCACAGTGGGCTTTTCTGGGGTTTGACTTGTTATTTTGGGGACTACTCTTATCAGTGTATATCCTTTAATGTCCTGTGTCCATTCAGTCTGTTGGATCGTCACATAGACTTGGTTACAATGCTTACTCTGGCACTTAGGATTGAACGAGCTCCTTATGATTTGAATAATTTGCTTTTTCTGGGAGGAAGTTGAGAACATCCATCCTTGTGGTTCGGTTGACCACCAAACATCCTCCCAAACTGGACAATCATTGTCTGGACACATAAACTTATTACTTGTGGAGTATTGCCGTTGGATCTCCACATTACCACAATCCAACATACTACATACATCAAATTGAACTGTTTGGGGTTGAAAATGATTCAGTTACATTGATCGTGAACCATACTGGGTTAGAATATTGCCTAACAGGTTTATGAATGGCTGCATATGGGGTAGTCAAGACAGGAGTGGCGAATTTATACTTAGTATGAGGATAATTATTATTGCCAAGGCGGTACTTGCCATCCTGGAAAGAAGGGGATACCCCTAGGTGGGAGCCCCCCCTAACTTTGGAAGTGCTATATCTCCTTTTTCTATCCTCAAATCCCAATAGGAGACAGGGGTCCCTCCCAGACCACAGATGAGCCTGGACCTGTAGTCCAGCTGTCCACCAGAGGGTGGACTAACATGCAAAATCACTCTTCTGGGGTCCAGGAAGGATTGTCCTCTGGCCCAGCATCCCACCCCAGAATGGATGCAGCAATGTCCATTTAACTTAAGTTCTTTTCAAAACCAATCTAATGGGAGAGCCTGTTTTGGTTACTGCCCAGGAATCACCCTTCTGGGGTTCTTTGACAGGTCTTTTCACATGGGTGTGGTGGGTCCAACCCTTCTCAGCAGTCTGGACAGCAGTTTCTGTTGTCAACAGCACTTGGAAGGGTCCTTCCCAATTTGGTTGAAGTTTGGCTTCTTTCCATGATTTTATCAACACCCACTCTCCCGGCTGGATATTATGGACCACGAACTCCAGGGGCAGTGTTTGTGCCAACAATCCTTTTTCGCTGAGGAGAGATAGAGAAGATGACAGCCCAAGTATATATTGCTTCAAGAATCGATCTTTGGTTTCATATTGAGGCAGTTCTCTGAGTTGACCCATATATGGGAGACAAAATAATATTTCATATGGAGATACTCCTACATCTTTCCACGTGGCCGTCCGTATTCTCAATAATGCTATGGGTAAACACTTAGTCCATGGCAGCCTGGTTTCTAGGATTAATTTACTTAATGTACTCTTCATCGTTTGATTCATTCTTTTGACTCTTCCTGAAGACGGAGGATGCCATGGAGTATGGTACTCCCACGCAATACCTAGTCCTCTCATTATTCCCTGTAGCACCTTGGAAGTGAAATGATTACCCTGATCAGAATCTATGTACTCTATAATTCCATATCTGGGCTCAATGTTTTCCAGGATTACTTACTCCTACAGCCGTGGCAGTTGACATCGGGTATGCCTCTATCCAGTGTGTCAAATAGTCTACTAAAACCAAAATATACTTTAATCGACGGAGTTCTGTAAAGTCAATCTGGATACTTTGGAAAGGACGCAAGCTTGGCTTACACCCTCCTTGGGGCTGTTTTCTCAATACCTTATTTTTTTTTTACAAATTAGACATCTTTCGCATATTTATTTGGCCAATGTGTACATTCTTACACACCCACATTTTCTAAGCACTAGATCACACATTGCTTGAATCCCCCAATGACTTTCCTGATGTAAAATAGCCATAATTTCCCTCATAATTGGATTGTTGACCATCTCTTTGCCATCTGGAAGTATCCACTTCCCTTCTTCTACCTCTACTGCGCCTAATTTTTGTAGTTCTAATTTTTCCTTCTCTGTCCATACCGGTTTCTCTGGTATTTGTGGCAACCTGGGGGTTATGGTACACATCCTTACAATGTCTTCTCCCACTGCAGCTTCTCGTGCTGTCTTATCTACCAATGCATTTCCCTATGCTTCAAATTATGTACCGTTCTGGTGTCCGTCAACGTGGACTACAGCTATTTCTCTAGGTAAGAGTAAGCTTTTCAACACCTGTTGTACTAGTTTGCTATGTAATAATTACTTTCCTCTTGTTGTTGTTCAGTCGTTAAGCCGTGTCCGACTCTTCGTGACCCCATGGAACATAGCATGCCAGGCCTTCCTGTCCTCCACTCTCAAAAAGTTTTTTTTTTAAAAAAAACACGCCCCCGTGATAGGCTACGTGACGATTAACGTAGCCTATCACGGCTAGATCTGCAAAGTCAGCCATGATAGGCTACGTTAATCATCACGTAGCCTATCACGGGTGACTTTAAAAAAAAAAAGCGCGTACGCAAAGAGTGGCCCCCATAGGGAGCCGCCATTCGCGTTCCTTATTTGGTCGCTGTAGTCTACGTAAATCTTTACGTAGACTACGGCGAAAATAAGGGCAACGCAAATAGCGTTGCCCTTATTTTCGCCGTAGTCTATGTAAAGATTTATGTAGACTACAGCGACCAAATAAGGAACGGGAATGGCGGCTCCCTATGGGGGCCGCCATTATCCATACGCGCTTTTTTTTTTAAAGTCACCCGTGATAGGCTACGTGACGATTGACGTAGCCTATCACGGCTGACTTTGCAAATCTAGCAGTGATAGGCTATGTTAATCATCATGTAGCCTATCATGGGGGCGTTTTTTTCTTTTTTCTTTGATTGGAATGGTGGCGGCGGCGGCAGCCGGTCGAAAGACCGGCTGCTGCTCCCGCCCTGCACGAAAACCCGCCGAACTGCTGGCCGGACCCGCCGCCGGGAGGGACATTCGGCAAAGGTAAGTCCCATACCGGGGGGGGGGTGCGGGGGGGGTGCGAAGAATTTCTCCCCGAAACTTGTTCGGGGGGCCGAACAGGTTGGCGCTCAGCCCCCCGAAGTTTCGGGGAGAAATTCTCCGCCATCCCTAGGCTACAGTCACCATCTGCAGTGATCTTGGAGCCCAAGAAAGTAAAATCTGTCACTGCTTCCATTTCTTCCCCTTCCATATGCCAGGAAGTGATGGGGCCAGATGCCATGATCTTCAATTTTTTAATGTTGAGTTTCAAACCAGCTTTTGCACTCTCCACTTTCACCCTCAACAAGAGGCTCCTTAGATTCTCTTCGCTTTCTTCCATTAGGGTGGTATTGTCTGCGTATCTGAGGTTGTTGATAATTCTCCCAGCAATCTTAATTCCGACCTGTGATTCATCCAACCCGGCGTTTCTCATGATGTACTCTGCATATAAGTTAAATAAGCAGGGTGACAATATGCAGCCTTGTCGTACTCCTTTCCCAATTTTGAACCACTCGGTTGTTCCATGTCTGGTTCTTACTGTTGCTTCTTGACCCTCGTACAGGTTTCTCAGGAGACAGGTAAGGTGGTCTGGTACTCCCATCTCTTTCAGAATTTGCCACAGTTTGTTGTGATCCACACAATCAAAGGCTTTAGCACAGTCAATGAAGCAGAAATAGACGTTTTTCTGGAATTCTCTTGCTTTCTCCATGATCCAACAAATGTTGGCAATTTGATCTCTAGTTCCTCTGCCTCTTTGAAACCCAGCTTGTACTTCCGGTAGTTCTCGGTTCACATGCTACTGAAACATAGCTTGTAGGATTTGGAGCATAACTTTGCTGGCATGTGAAATGAGCGCAATTGTACAATAGTTTGAACTAGGGATGGGGGAGAATTTCTCCCCGAAACTTCGGGGGGCCGAGTGCCAATGCATTCGGTCCTCCGAAGGTTGTTCGGGGAGAAATTCTCCGCCCCCCCCCCCGGGATGGGACATACCTTTCAGGAACGTCGCTCCCGGCGGCGGGTCCCGGCGGCGGTTCGGCAGGTC
This sequence comes from Heloderma suspectum, assembly GCF_057233095.1. Classification (NCBI taxonomy): domain Eukaryota; kingdom Metazoa; phylum Chordata; class Lepidosauria; order Squamata; family Helodermatidae; genus Heloderma; species Heloderma suspectum. Next base: position 91,702,791 of record NC_139461.1, read on the forward strand.
TTTGTCAGGGGGGGGGGCGGCAGCCGTTCTTTTGACCAGCTGCCGCCGCCACCATTACAAGAAAAGTAAAAAAAAAAAAACGCCCCTGTGATAGGCTACGTAACGATTTACGTAGCCTATCACGGCTAGATCTGCAAAGTCAGCCGTGATAGGCTACGTTAATCGTCACGTAGCCTATCATGGGTGACTTTAAAAAAAAAAAGCATACGCTAATGGCGGCCCCCATAGGGAGCCGCCATTCGCGTTCCTTATTTGGTCCCTGTAGTCTACATAAAGATTTACGTAGACTACGGCGAAAATAAGGGCAACGCAAATAGCGTTGCCCTTATTTTCGCCGTAGTCCACGTAAATCTTTACGTAGACTACAGGGGCCAAATAAGGAACACGAATGGCTGCTCCCTATGGGGGCCACCATTTGCATACGCGCTTTTTTCTTTTTTTTTTAAAGTCACCCGTGATAGGCTACGTGACGATTAATGTAGCCTATCACGGCTGACTTTGCGGATCTAGCCGTGATAGGCTACGTAAATCGTTACGTAGCCTATCACGGGGCTTTTTTTTTTACTTTTCTTTTGAAGTTCGCGGCCGGGGAGATGGGGCGCTTCTCCCCAGCCTGAATTTTGGCCGGGCGAGGCGGGAAGCCTCCCCCCGGCCTGAATTTCGGCTGGGCGAGGTGGGAAGCCTCCCCCCCCCAGCCTGATCTTCGGGGGGAGAAGTGAAGCGCCTCCCCCCCCACCGCGAAGCAAGCTGCGAGACCAGGTAAGTGACTTTCGTACATCCCTAGTTTGAACACTCTTTGGCATTGCCCTTCTTTGGAATTGGAATGTAAACTGACCTTTTCCAGTCTTGTGGCCACTGTTGAGTGTTCCAAATTTGTTGGCATATTGAGTGCAGCACTTTATCAGCATCATCTTTTAGGATTTTAAATAGCTCAGCTGGAAGACTGTCATCTCCGCTAGCTTTGTTGTTACTAATGCTTCCTAAGGCCCACTTGACTTCACTCCCTAGGATGTCCAGCTCAAGATCGGTGACTGCACTATCATGGCTATCAGGGACATTAAGATCTTTCCTGTATAGTTCTTCTGCGTATTCTTGCCACCTCTTCTTAATCTCATCTGCTTCTGTTAGGTCCCTGCCTTCTTTGTCCTTTATCATGCCCGTCTTTGCACAAAACGTTCCCTTGAGATCTCCAATTTTCTTGAAGAGATCTCTAGTCTTTCCCATTCTATTGTTTTCTTCGATTTCTTTGCATTGTTCATTTAAGAAGGCCTTCTTGTCTCTCCTTGCTATTCTCTGGAACTCTGCATTCAGTTGGATATACCTTCCCCTTTCTCCCTTGCTTTTCGCTTCCCTTCTTTCTTGAGCTACTTGTAAACCCTCATCAGACAGCCACTTTGCTTTCTGGCATTTCTTTTTCTTGGGGATGGATTGAGTTGCTGCCTCCTGAACAATGTTATGGACCTCCGTCCATAGTTCCTCAGGCACTCTGTCTATCAGGTCTAATCCCTGAAATCTATTCCTCACCTCCACTGTATATTCATAAGGGATATGCTTTAGGTCATACCTGAATGGTTTAGTGGTTTTTCCTACGTTCTTCAATTTAAGCGGAAATTTTGCAAGAAGCAGCTCATGATCTGAGCCACAGTCAGCTCCAGGTCTTGTTTTCACTGACTGTATAGAGCTTCTCCATCTTTGGCTGCAAAGGACATAATCAATCTGATTTCGATATTGACCATCTGCTGATGTCCATGTGTCGAGTCGCCTCTTGTGCTGTTGGAAAAGAGTGTTTGCCATTGTCAGCATGTTCTCTTGGCAAAATTCTATTAGCCTTTGTCCTGCTTCATTTTTTACACCAAGGCCATGCTTGCCTGTTATCCCGGTGATTTCTTGACTTCCTACTTTGCATTCCAATCCCCTATGATGAAGAGGACATCTTTTTTTGGTGTTAGTTCTAGAAGGTGTTGTAGGTCTTCATAGAACCCATCAACCTCAGCTTCTTCAGCCTCAGTGGTTGGGGCATAGATTTGATTTACTGTGAGGTTGAATGGTTTGCCTTGGATTCGTACTGAGATCATTCTATCATTTTTGAGACTGTACCCCAGTACTGCTTTTCCCACCCTTTTATTGACTATGAGTGCTACTCCATTTCTTCTAAGGGATTCTTGCCCACAGTAGTAGATATAATGGTCACCTGAATTAAATTCGCCCATGCTTGTCCATTTTAGTTTGCTGATGCCCAAGATGTTGATGTTCAATCTTGCCATCTCATGTTTGACCACCTCCAGCTTACCTTGATTCATTGATCTGACATTCCAGGTTCCTAAACAATATTGTTCTTTACAGCATCGGACCTTCTTTTCACCACCAGACACATCCACAGCTGAGTGTCCTTTCAGCTTTGGCCCAGCCGCTTCACTCTTTCTGGCGCTACTTGGAAATTCTTTCTGCTCTTCCCCAGTAGTATATTTCACACCTTCTGATCTGAGGGGCTCATCTTCTGGCATCATATCTTTTAGCCTTGTGATACATTCCATGGGGTTTTCTTGGCAAGAATACTGGAGTGGGTTGCCATTTCCTTCTCCAGTTGACCACTTTCCTTTCCTCTACTGTTTATTAAACCTCTTTCATGACATATTGTCCCAAACGTGTGAACCACCCGCTACGCATATTTGGAATCCTTGTAAATCATTCCATCCTGTTTCTTTAACAGCTGTTGGGCCTGATTTAAAGCATATATTTCACACATCTGGGCTGACCAATAGGTAGCCTTCCTGACTCTACTCTGTCTGTGGTGATGCCATCCTTTTGAATCAGTAGATCCCATCTTTTTCTCCACAACCTGGTCTACTGTATTGATCATCATTTTGACGGTCTGTTTTTGCTTCTCATCCTCTCTCTTAACATACACCTTCGGTGCCTCTCTCAACAATTCTTCTATGGTTTTATCACTCCAGTTTTCTAACTTCTCTAGTTTCTTTTTAATATCTGGCCATGATTTTGTTACAAAATTAACTTTCAATAGTGTCTGACTTACTGGATCTTCAATATTTATGCCAGAATATTTTCTCATCCGATCCTTTAGTTGTTGAAGGAAATCAGATGGTGGTTCCTCCTTGCCTTATTGAATTTCAAAGGCTTTGGTCAAGTTCTGGGACCTGGGTACTGCGAGTTTGATTCCTTTGATTATCAACACCCTAAGGTCTTGCATATTAATCCGGTGTTGTTCTTCTTTGTGGTTCCAGCCCGGATCTCGGTTAGGATATTTTTGATCAGCCAGGACCACTCCCTGCCCAGGGGATGCTCTTTTTCTGATTCAGCCATTGCTGCTCTCCTAACCATGGTCCTTTCTTCTCCCAAGAACAGGATGGCTAGAATAGACATTAATTCTCCCCAGGTATATATATAAGGTCCCAGAAATTGATCAAATTGCTCCCCCAATCTTATGGGATCTTCCATTAAAGACTTCATCTCCTTCTTAAAGTTTTGTATTTCTGAACTATTGAGTGGGGCATTTACAAACCCCACTTGTCCCTGTCCTATTGTGACCTCCCGTAAGGGGTACATCTTTGCTCCCTCAAGTGTCACATCTGGTGAGGGATATTCTTGGTTCACATCTGAATCAATGTCAGTTCCTTTTGGTGTACTATTGACCTTTCTTCAGGCCCCCTGAGAGATAGGGAAATTCACTACATCTCTCTTTAATTGGGCTAATTTTCTTCCCAATCTCCCATGCAGTTCACTGGGCCTTGTTGATGTTGTTGTCTGGGTCCCCTGTCTCATTTCCCTGTCTGCTTCTTCTTCCACTAAAGGAGGAATATTTGGCTCTTGTCCCATAGGAACATAAGGGAGTGGGAGGTGGGACAGGGGATCCCATGACTCTGGGTTATTCTCAGGGGGATTTTTTTCCTTCCTACTTTTCCCTGACCTCAGGGGACATAGTGTCACTACTTCGTTCCCTATCCAGCATCTAGCATAATCGGACTCCTCTTGTGAAAATGGTCTTTTATCATTTACATAGAGGTTTAAAAACTGACACAACTATGCTTCCTCCGCTCCAAACTTGGGCCAGAAAATAACAGGTGGTTTGATACTTTCTGGAGTCCAAACAAAACAACAAAAGTTAATCATCTTTTTCTTGTCCTTTGTTTTAGTACATGGAATGTCCTTCCAAAATTTTAACATCCGCCCTAAGGGACTATTTGGTGGAATGTTGTCCTTTTCCCTAGGCACTTTTTCTTCCCGGGTCTTTCCTGACCCACCCTTGGAACCATTGTTCCCCATCGAGACCTTTCAATCTTCCCCCTTATCGCTTCGTCCGGCTCTGGCTGTACTCCTCGCGGATGTAACGGAACTGCAGATTAGGACTCCACACTCACTTCATGTCCCTTGACACATCTCACACACTCCACAATCAGTCTCGATGCCCAACCACCAAGGCAGTACTTAACAGTCCAATTTTCCTACCTTGGTCCGTGCACGGAGTTGCCTGGTTGCCACGGTTAGCTGGTGCCTACGATCACCTTGCCTGCTTCACCATGTCATGCTTCAGGATCCTTCTGACTGCACGTCAGGGAAGCCCCTGATGATGAACCCTAGAGCCGTTAAATTCAACGGGACACATCTCCCCAGACTTCGGCATCAGCGGCCCCTGAGCAATGAGCCTGGACCCTAGACAGGCCCCCAAATTTGTTAGAAACTCATTTGTCTAACCATGACCTGTAAAATAAACTTGTGACACATGTTCAAGCAGCACTCTATGTTTATTAAGCACATTTGCAAAGGTGGGTGTCCTAGTTGAGTAGGCACACCTGGTAATCAAAGCACACGATTTTTATCCCCTTTCCCTGGCCGCCGAGTCCCTCCCTTGTTTCCCCATTGGCTGGGTATTCCAAAGTTCACAGCCTATCCCGTCCGCCTTTTTCGGCCCCGTGCCGCTCCGCCCCTGTTTACATCTCCCCTTACTCTACTTCTAAAGCCCCTTGCCCATGTTTACAATTCTCCTTTTATGGCTTCCACTTTGCTTGGCTTACCCACACTCTGACCTCAGTCTAAGTTTCCGACCACAAAGTACCTTAGACATCCTGTCTCAGCTCAGCTATTGCTCAAAAGCATTTGCGACCTATTTAATGCAAAAGCAACATTTTAACCCTTTCCTTACAACCCTTTCCTGAAAGCTCTATTGTGATTGTTCTAGACTAGGATCGCAGCAAAGTGAATCACTGAAATTAAAAACCTAGCTGCACTTTTCTAAGCTGGTGAAGCAGCAAAATGGCTGAACTGCATAAATTTATATGCACACAGGACATGTTATTTATTTAAAATTGTCAGCAATTTAAAAAAAAAATTAAAATAAACAGTTTTTCTAAATAATACATACAAAGAAAGAGAGAAGAATAAGCATATCTCACTGGTGCTTCCATGCTAAGTCTTGACTCTGGAATAGACATGGTTTGATATCTCACTTTTTCTGGAGATCTACATGACATTGTCATCAAATCATTGTCGTCCTGTGTTTTCCCTGTGCCTCCTTTCAAACCACAGAAAATCTTATTTTCAGAGACAGGACAGTAGCCAATTTAAATCACCTTTTTGATCCTGAGGACCACATTCCCCCATGTGGAAGCTCACAAGGGGAGCCTGTGGTGGGTGGAATCAGAGACAAAAGTGGGCTCAAGGACATTCACTCACATGCAGGCAGGGCAAGCACAAGATGTCCCGTGGCCTGAGCCAGGAGGACATGCCATCACCACCACCACCATGCGCTGCTGCCAAGCCACACTGCCAAGTCACATTCCCCTCAATACCTCACTCTGAGGGGTCCTTTTTCAGAGCAAGGCATTGGCAGGGAAGTCCTCCTGGGGACCCATCCAAGTGGCATATTTGGGCTGGGCAGACTCTGTGAAAAGCCCCGCTGGGTGTTCTCCGGTTGTGGCCTTTTTTGCAGTAAGAGAGTGGATGGCATGTCTCTACAGAACAGCCGCCCCGCTGTGCCTTACTCAGAGTGAGGCATAGGCTGGGCAGTGATGGGCAGAGGCCTGGAGCAGCTCATGCTCCGGACAGCCTCAACAACTGCTTTCCTGTTGCTGATTTCTCACAGCAGAAGAGTGGCCGGACAGGCTCTCCAGAGCACCTGCCCTATGCCTCACTTTGAGAGGCATAGGGGAGGCGCACAGGATCTGCCACCCTTCTCAATCTGGTTCCTGAGGCAGGAGATTCACCTTGCATCTTGGGAGAGCTGGCCCTGCATACAGGCATTCACATGTACACTGTACATTGAGGTTCTGGACTGCCCACACCTTCTGAATGCCACTGGGAGGACCTCAAAGCACAGGCAGCCTTGGAGACTGTCTGCGGACTACTTGACTGCTGTCATTTTTTTGTTACATTAAAAGGAGTTTGCTTTAAGTTTTAAAAATACATCATGCTGGTCTCAGGCAAAGGTACTCTTCTCTTCAGCTGTGTTTCAGTGATCCGCTGGGCAGCATGGTGGGGGAGGAACCACAGGGAAGGGCAAGACTTCAAGGAGAGGGTAGGGGCTCAGCCATGTGAGTCAAAGGGGGAGGTGCTTTAATCAATGGGAGAAGAATGCATACATTTGAAAGATGTGTAAAATTGATGAGTATATTAGGAAAAATACTCACAAAAATATGGATAGATTTTCATGTGAAAAGAAAAAAAAACAAATCTCACAATCTGGTATAGACTCGAGTTGGAACAAGCTTCGAGACAGAATCTGGAGAATTTCAGTGAGCTCAGATTTTCCTGATTCACGCATCCCTAGTTTTGACAAGTGAAGCTATGTATCAGATGGGTGAGATGATCACCATGCATATGTGTTGATGATACATACTCACTGTTACCATTCCCAGTGGTGTCATTTTATGAGCATATTCTTTTTCTAATCTGTCTTTTGCAGTGAAATTCTTTTAAAGAATTAAAAAAGAGGACATTAAAATATTACTTAAATGAAATAGCATTTTAGCTGAAATTTAAACACTGGTTTTTTAAACAACAACAACATGAACACACGAACACTGTGCCTTTTCCAATCTTTCCAGTCGGCACCATTTTATCACCATGTTTTCCCCACTCTTCTAATTTGCCCTAAGACACTATGAAATGTTTATTTGAAATTACTGAAGTAATTGTGGAAGAGCAGTGGTTTGGTAACAATTTTTAAAATATATTAAATATATACATACATAGAGAGAGATTTACTACATGAATGTTATGAGAGCTTTGGCTATTGGACAGTATAGAAATGTAATAAATGAAATGAAGACATAAACCAGAAAAGGCAACCAGAAAAGACACGTGAACAATTTTAAAAAACTCACCTTTATTAAAAATCATTAAAGATATCAAAAATAATGGGGGAAGAGGGTCAAAGATGAATGCATGACTGAGAAAAATGTTCTCTCTCTTCAGCGTAGCAGTCATTTGCTACAGCTTATATTGAGTTTTAAAGCCTCATGATTTTTAAAAATTATTATTATTGAAGCTTTTTTTTTCTTTTTACTTGAAGTCAAAGGCAATGTCCTTCTTTATTCTATTTAATGTAAAATTACAGTAATTAATGCCTGGCCTTTTTGATAGACTGTTAAGCTTTAGACTGCTGGATCTTTTCATTGAATTGCTATTTTAATTATGGGTATCTGAAAGGAGAAACAAGGTATAAACAGGAAAAGAAGATTTCAGTGTAACTCAGAAGTAAATGCACTCCCCCATTAACACAAATATGCTATTAGATGAAGGTATTCAGCATTTTAATCAAGATTTTAGTGTTTCAATAATTAAACCTCACTAGTCACCACTAAAAGGATATTTGTGAACATATACAAAGAAGAAAAGGGGGGGAAATATATGAAAGTAAAAATAAATGCAAAATGTACCGCTAAGTAACGTTTCAAAAAATATCTAAACTGAACAACTACTAGTCAATAAAGCTTATCAATGTTTGGTCTAATATCAGATGTTACTTTGAGCCATTATTCATATTCATGACTCCCGTTCTGGCGTGGTATTTGACATTTTCACAAACAATGTAACATATGAGCTGAGGCCTCATGCATATCAGCCATATAGCTTCCATTAACTAGGACATACATTTTGAGACTGTATTCTTTACAGAGATTAGCTCAGGGCTCCGATTAGAGCGGGAGGGAACATAATGGGCTAAGCCCCCTTCTGTGGCATTCCCTTTAGCTTGTTTTCAAAAGACTAGGGCAGGTATGATTGGCGAGAATCCAGAGGAGTCAAGGGATGGGGCTTGTAGATGTTATTAAGTGCCCCCTGGCTCTCGCATTCAAGCATTGTCCTTGATTTTTCACCTAATAAGAGAGTTTCTGAAGTATGTAAGAGAGATTTGCTATCATTCTCCCCTCTGATAGTAGAATAACTAAATGGCACCTAATAAAATCAGCACATAACAGATTAGAAATGAATTACAATAGTATTATTTTTTTACACACTGTCCACAAGTAGTGATGGTCAACGGTACAATTATTAATTCTTTTTTTTTATTTAATGGAAGGTCAGAAGATCGGGAAGGACTTGGTAGCAAACCCCAAGGTTTGAATTCAGACTAACAGAGCAATCCTACAGTCCCTCGAAGAGTGTCCCAGGAACCATAGGAATATAGTAGATTTAACCCCCCAAGGCCATAGACACAAATACAACCTCAGGAGGGGAAATCCAAGTGGGGATTTCCCTGTCCCCACCCCTCCCAATTACCAAGGAAAGTGGCTTCTTTTCCAAAGATCCAACAGCATCTTCAGAAGAAGGCAGGAAGGGTTAAAATGAGCATGCCACTGGGAGGGGAGGGGAGGGGAGGGCATAGAGAGGCCATGGAAACACTGCATCCACAAGCTGCCCCCATGTGAATGAGTGAGGTGGCCCATCTAGGCCTAAAAAACTAAATGGTGGAACAGGAGGCTGTAAAAGCCTCTGTCACCCCTCCAGCTCTGCCTGGCTCTGGCCAGCAGAGCATAGGATTGATAGAGGAGAACCAATCCCCTAGGACTGTGCTCTAAGTTAAAAAAAATAATAATCAATTTTTTATCGAGAGTTTTAACAAAACAAAACAGACAAAAAATAACAAAACCATTTTTTAAAAAAATATAACAACATATTATAAAATCTTCAGTTTCAAATATTACAATATTTTAGGGAGAACAAAGAGAGAGAAAGAATATGTTACACGTAAACATCAGTAAAAGCAGACCAGATATCCACATATAAGTCCATTTGCAAGTTACGCCTATATACCACTCTTTCAAATGTTGCTAGCATTGTTAAGTCTTCAATTTATTGCGTTATAGGTGGTGAGCTTTTATTCTTCCAGTATCATAGTATCTTCTTTTTTTAGCAACAAAAAGGATGTGAAGGATCCATTTATGCTGGCCATGTGTTACATTCCAAAAAGCAGGTAAGTAATTTAAGGAAACATTTACATCAGTAAATATTTAAGAGATTTCCAACACAAAATATATCCATATAATAACTTCTTCCCAAAAGGAGGCAACTATTGGGCATTTCCAAAATGTATGAATAAAAGAAGTGTTAACTTCATTACACATTCAACAATTAACTGAGTTAGACAAACCTTTATTAAAGAGATATTGTGGTGTCCAATAGACCCAAAACAAAAGGTTTTATTGAATAAGGCATAACTGAAAATCTGTAGAGATATCTGATACAGATGCCCAAATGGTGGTCCATTGTAGGGATGTACGAAAGTCACTTACCTGGCCCCGCAGATTGCTTTGCAGTGGGGGGGGGAGGCGCTTCCATTCTCCCCCCGAAGTTCAGGCTGGGGGGGGAGGTGCCCCGCCTCGCCTGGCCGAACTTCAGGCCAGGGGGGGAGGCGCCCTGCCTCGCCCGGCCGAAATTCAGGCCGGGGAGAAGCGCCCCGTCTCCCCGGCCGCGAAATACAAAAGTGAATGTTAAAAAAAAAACCCCACACGTGATAGGCTACGTAATGATTTACGTAGCCTATCACGGCTAAATTTCCAAAGTCAGCTGTGATAGGCTACGTAAATCGTTACGTAGCCTATCACGGGTGACTTTGAAAAAAAAAAAGCGCGTACGCAAAAAAAAGCCGCCATTTGCGTACGCGCTTTTTTTTTTCCAAAGTCACCCGTGATAGGCTACGTAATGATTTACATAGCCTATCACGGCTGACTTTGGAAATCTAGCCGTGATAGGCTACGTAAATCGTTACGTAGCCTATCACGTCTGGGTGTTTTTTTTTTTAACATTCACTTTGTAATGGCGGCGGCGGCAGCCGGTCGGAAGACTGGCCGCCGCCCCCGCCCCCGCCAAAACGCCGCCGGGACCCACTGCCGAGAGGGACATTCGAGGGAGGTAAGTCCCATCCCAGGGGGGGCGGGGGGCGGAGAATTTCACCACCAATTTCGGGGGGCTGAATGCGTTGGCATTCGGCCTCCCCGAGATTTGTGGAGAAATTCTCTGCCATCTCTAGTCCATTGATTAGACAAAATAGGACATTCCAATTCCCTGTTCCATTCCTGCTGTAGACTACATGTATTAGGGGTGTACGGATTCCCCACCGTCTGTTCCGGTGGGGAATCTGGGGGGGAGGCGACCCGTTCCTCCCCCCTGGAATCCTCCAGAGAAGTTCCACTCTGCTCAGATTCGCGGGGGGATTGGCTTAGGGGTGCTTACCTTCCCTTCTGCCAGCCAGAACCATTCGCCTCCTCCCTGTCCCTGCTGATTGCCTTTAAAAAAAAAGGTCTTTAAAAAAAAAAAGTGATTCGGAGTTGTGCCCATAGACTTATATGAAAATAGAGTCATGAATCTTGCATATAAGTCTGTGTGTCCATAGGCTTATACGCAAGATTCACCCCTTTATTTTGCGTATAAGTCTATGGGCACATCCTGCTGATCGCATTTTATCAATGTGATAAAAATAAATGTCCAATGAATTTTGTCAAAGGCCTTTTCTGCATCCAGGGAAATGATGGCCACCTGGTCAGTTCTTTCAGAGTTTAAAGCAACTAGCTCAATGACTAATCTAAGATTATCAGCCCCCTGTCTATTTTTAATAAATCCCACCTGGTACAATCTAGCCAATGTGGCCATAACTTGTTGCAATCTATCTGCTAAGATTGCTGTTAATATTTTGATATCTACATTAATTAATGATATAGGTCAATAGTTAGTACAATAGGTATGATCTTTGCCAGGTTTAGGAATCACAGTAACATAAATGTCATTTAATGATGAAGAGAGGGACCCCGCCTCGAACATATGGTTATAGAGGCAGTATAACTTTGGAGCTAAAAAACTGGAGAATGTTTTATACCACTCAATTGGGAATCCATCCAGGTGATTTCTCAGTGTTCATTTTCATAACTGCATTCATAATTTCCTCTAAATGCAGAGGAGCTAAAAGGAGCTGTTGTGAAGAATCTAAACATGGAAGGTTGATCTGAGAAAAAAAAGCATCCATATCTTTCTCTGATATCTTGCTACCGCTACTGTAAAGATCACAATAAAATGTTTAAAATTGTGAGTTTATGTGTATAGGAGAGTATAGACTTTGTCACTCTCATCTTTAATAGCTGAAATGACATTTTGATGTTGATGGTGTTTAAGACGATGGGCAAGGATCTTACTAGAATGTTCACCATTTTCCCAATATTTCTGTCATAGATGAGTCAGAGCAAATTCCACCTGCTGTGAAAGAATATTATTCAGCTCATGCTTAGTATTCTGCAGCTCTTGAGAAAGTTGTGCAGTGGGGGGAATGACAAACTGAGTTATAACAGATTTCAGTTCCTTGTTTAAAAATGTCTGTTGAGTTTTTTAAAGTTTTTTTTTTAATAAGCATAAGAAATAATTCATTTCCTTATAAATGCTTTACTGGCCTCCCACTCAGTGGCACATGAACCTGCCATACCCTCATTAGTATTAAAATACTCTGTTAGTTCAGCTAACATCTGGGTTTTAAAGTTCTCATAACTGAGAAGAGAAACATTAAAGCACCAAAAACCCGTAGCCTCAGGAGTATCAGAAAATTGCAGTTGCAAACATATTGGGGCGTGATCTGATACGCTCTAAGTTAAATTATGACTAACTTAAGTCCCATTTATTTCAGTGCGCCTACTCTAAGTTTTATTAAGTCTGGATCCAACCCATTATATTCAATGTAATATTTAGGCTAGGCATCTTTATTAAAAAACATACAACAACCTATAGCTGTTGAAAACCAAGATTTGGATAGCAAAAAAATGTACACACCATAGTATACTGTGTTGTTTAAATATTTTGAAAGAGCCAGATGAGACCACTATCAGAAACAAGACTGAGAATGGATAGACAAGTGGTTCAACCCTTAAGTCAATGGTAAAGTGTTCCTCTTTGTGATCTTTTGCCATTTTTAGTTGTTCAGATGTTGTTATATCATAGCAGTAACATTGCACTAGACAACTTCAGTGCTAAAAAGTGCACATGCAAACCAGCATCGGATAAAGAAGGTTCTAGTTTTGAAAATATCCAGTGCTCCACTTTTGATGTGGAGTTACTCTTTTAAAAAACGCACCACACATGCGGCACAATCCCATATGTGTCTGCTCAGAAGTCCAATGCAATTTATGCCAGGTAATGGGATTTATGTCTATACTAGGATTACAGCTGTCATTACATGTCCCATATAAAAACTAGCCTATACTAATATGTATCAGAGTTGAACACTGCAAAGATTTAAGAAAGTCTAAAACGCTGGCGCACTGATGGTGCCTACAATGCAACAATGGATACTGAAATAAGACGATCTCAGAACTGGTTATGAAATAGATTTCTAGAACGACACAATAAGAATCACTGTAACGGATAAATCCATTTTATCTCTCCTCCTAAGAAATACTGAGGACATATTACAAATTAAGTAACTGAAGGGGGGGACGACAGAATTTATGGTTCCAATTTTTTTTTAAAAAAACCAGCTTCTCAGAAAAGCACTTATCAACATATTTAATTATCAATTTGTCTAATATCTAAAATAACATAGCAGGTTAAGGATTTGGTGCATGAAAGCAAATTCAGTGTAAACTGCCTACACTTGCAGGTGGTCAAATTTGGCATAGGAACATAGCTACCAGCATGAAAACCCAAACTGACATAGCGTTTCTGCTTCCTGCAGAATCCAGAACAAACAATGTTAGATCTTTTATCATCTGCAGGATTGTTTTGTCATACATAATTCTGAAGCTAACACAAATGTATTGTTGCAGGATACTCACTGAAGTACCTGTATGTTTTTACCCTAATATCATTCTGTGAACATTTGTTCTGCAAAAAAAATAAAAAAAACATGCTGAATATAATTGTAAAATAGGCTTTTTTTCAGTTTACATGTTTCCAGTTAAAGCTTTCTCTGTAGTCAGTCCAATGAAATGCTCTAACAAAACAGACTAGGTTTTATTTTCTGTGTTTTAGGAAAATACACAGGTGAAAAGAAAACCACTTCTCATGTTACTTGTGAAAGACATCGGTACATTACATTTAACAATGGCCAATGCAGATTAGGTTTTTTTCCCCAGTATTACAATGTCTGGTTCACTAGTGGTGTATATGACACACTTGTCAGTCAGTAGCCTTTACATCATTTCTGACTCTACACCATTTCTGACTCTACAAGATTTCTGACTGATTATTTTGCAGCCCCTTTTTATGATGGATTCCCCCCACCCTTTATTGCAATACTCCTGAGATGGTGATTTCTGTGTAGAGAAGCTGGGCTTATTATGACTCATATCAATGGGAATGGCTTCCACCTAGAAAACCGGTTTGGCAACCTTTCTTCTTCCCTTTTCACCTTTCATTGGGTGACCATCAACCAGGCTGGATGGTCATCCATTTTATTTCATTTTATTAGCACTACTTTTCAGTGCACACCTACAGAGCTCAGCAGCTCAGATTAAGTACACATTTTCTATTATATATGTAAAAAACAGTGCTGGAAGGCCCATAACTCTGCAGGACTGGATGTCTTTGTTGCCTCACGAGCAGGAGAAAAAATAGCATTAGCTTTAAGGAGGAGGAGGAGAGGGAGTATCTGAAATGTGGCTGAGAGGCAGAAGGTGGCACTTAATTAGCCTTCCTCAGCAGCTTTCCACCTCACTCTGAACGGCATTTATTATTTATTTATTAATTTATTTATTTATTACATTTATATCCTGCCTTTTTTCCTCTTTAAGGAAACCAAGGTGGAGTACATTATCCTCCTCCTCTCCATTTTATCCTCACAACAACAACCCTGTGAGGTAGGTTGGGCTGAGAGTCTGTGACTGTCCCAAAGTCATCCCAGGGAGCTTCCATGGCCGAGTGGGGACTAGAACCTGGATCTCCCGGCTCCCAGTCCAACACTCTCACCACTACACCACACTGGCTATCATTTCCCTTCCTCCTCCTCCTCCTCCTCCTCCTCCTCCCTCTCTCTCTCTCTCTCTTTTTGCCCTGCTCAATGAAAAGTCTTGCTTCCCCAACACACCGCAATCCCCTTTCTTCCTCTGAAGGAAATAAAGTTTGGACTGTCTTTTCAAGCCTTCCCAGTTACCTCTTTTTCTTTCATTTCTTTCCCTCAAAAAATGACTGGGAAGCTTGCAATGCAATTGTAAATATGTCTACTCAAATGTTTCATTCATTCATTGGGTCTCCTTTAAGTCTGAGTAACACTGGATACAACCCTATCTTGTTGCAGAACCTTTAAACCAACAAATAAAGTTATATCTCTTATTTATGCAAAGGCTAGTGTCCAGGGTAATTTCATTTGGTTGGCACTTCCTCATGGCTGCATCTAATTCTTGGAAGCATCTTTCAAGAGGATCCAGCTCTTTCACATGGCAACATGTTAGAAGATGAATAAAATCCTCCAAGGAAGCTTCTGGAATTCTTCCAGAAGTGGGCCTTGTTTTGGAATCTGGATATAGTCCAGACTGCTGAAAAATGTCAGGCCAGATTGAAAATAAACTGCTAGTCAAATGACCAAGAATTGTGCAAACTGTCCCTTAGATCATCTAATATTATAATAGTTCAATTGCAGATTTGTGGAGGCTTCTGTCATTTAGGTGTCTAATCCATAATGGAGACTTCCTAAATTCCATGCATTAATAATTTTATTTACCACGGTAACGTACAACTGTTCATGAAAATATTACATAGCAGGCATATCTGGGTATACATCAATTACATTAATGAAAAGTCTAGTGAGTATATAATTCTGTATCTATAGTCATAAACAATCTCACTCACAGAAGGTGCCTCCACCTGATTTTTGGGTATCTCCCCATAAGATGTATGAGAGTTTCGTTTCAGTTCATTAAGAACTTTCCCTGTTCACATCCCTGAACATGAGCTTCTTTTTCTCACAAAGCCCACATATTTCCAAGCTTGCGATGGCATTTGCAAAATGCATTTGTTGGACAAATGTGCACTTTCAGAATGCACAGCTTTTTTAAAAAATGGGCATCTAAGTGCACACTTTTCCCGTTCAAACAATAACAAAAGAGCTCACACTCAGGAACAAGTGCTGAGGTGAAATTTAGAGAACTTTGACAAGCTCAAGCCTTGCTGATTCTCTTATCCCTAATCTCCCATTCCTCTGCAGGACCGTATGCCAGAGAGAGATGTACAGCCAGGGCCAGAAATATGGGAACAAGGATAACTGTTTTGGCAGTTGGCCTCTGTACACCACCACATTGAAGTTGAAAGGAAAGACACCCAGATGGGAGCGAAGTCAGGACTTTCAGCCGTAATTCAAGGGGTTTGACAAAGGTGGGGCACTAACCATTCAGGAAGGACAGCCAGTGGCATACACACACACCCATTGTTAGTGGCTCATAAGTAATGGAACAAACCAACATCATCTCAAACTTAAGGATCGCCTTTAATACCTGGATGAAAATCCTTTGCAGTCAATGACTGCCTGAAGTCTGGAACCCATGGCCATGACCAAATGCCATTTCCTTCTCCAGTGGACCACATTTTGTCAGAACTCTCCGCCATGACCTGTCCGTCTTGGGTGGCCCTGCACGGCATAGCTTATGGCTTCACTGAGTTACGCAAGCCCCTTCGCCACAACAAGGCAGTGATCCATGAAGGGGTTGTTGTTGTTGTTTAATAGTTTAGCTTTAAAACATCCAAGGGCTATTAAACTGCCAGTTATAAACCCATAAGTCAGTAATTTCTTTGGAAACAGCCATCTCCATGTTGACTGAAAAGCATCTGTTAGGGTCAATGGGGCCAATCCTATAGGGAAAAAGACCAAGTCTGAGCCAAAACTTTATCAAATAAATCCATGCATGGGGCTCTGTAGAAATTAGGCCCACCCCCAGGCACCAGCTATGCCACACCCCACCTCATTCAGGAGGGTTCCTGGACCCAAAGGAAATGCTTTTCAGGGCCCCAGAGGTCTACCAGTGGAGGACAGTGTGGGAAAGTCACATTCCACTGACTCCCCTCTGCATACACTTCTCTGACACCAAGATATGCACTTGTTACTGAATTCTTTTCCACATGCTTTGCTATGCCTTTTACTATTCCTATGTATTCCTCTTTATTCTTTTCTTACTGCCTGCTTGTTAAGTTATATACTCTGTTATTCAAAATTGCATCCCACAGAATAGAGACCATGTTATTAATTTAAATTAACAACAATAACAATTAAAATAGTGTGTGTGTGTTTTTAATGATTCTATACAGACGTCCCCCAAAGTACATCTGGACATGGAATAATTGATTCATGCTGTTAAGCAAGCTGTCAAGAATCAGACAGAAAAAAAGTGAGATAACAGGACTTACCCAGACACCATCACTTCCTAGGAGTTCTATTGGTTTAAAGGTGATAGAAGTGACCTAGGTCTGTGCAAGTTTTACAAAGAAAATACAATATATTGACTGAAAAGTAAAAAGTTCTGCTGAAGATTTTTTATTAGGAGCAACATTTTCTCCACATGATAATTAGTGTCTTAGCTTGTAACCATGAATCAGAACCATCCCAGTAAATGTAACCAGAGCTCATGCAGTATCGTGTGGCTAACAGTTTGAGTTATGATGGAGAATCCCCAATTCAATTTCCCTCCTCAGACATAAGCTCATGAGATAGCTTAAATCTACTCTTTTCTCAGCAGCAACCACCCCACTTCTACAATATGGGGGATGCTTTGAAGATTTTAAATGCACTATATAAATGTCTAGTTCTCATATTATCTTTGTCCTCTCTCACCATTATCAGAAAACTGAAAAGTTAATATGGGCATGCCAAAACCATGATCCTGCAGATGACTGTATTGCCAGCCACACAAAATGCAAAGTGATGTCACAATAGAGAAGGTATTTATAGAAATAGACAGGAGTCGTATTGATCTGACACACAGCACAAAGGTGAAAAACAACACCACAAATTGATTAGCTTCACACCTGACAGGTTCAGCCACTGGGGGCACAGAGAAGGGCAGAAAGTCAAATGAGATGGAATCCAGACCAAGTGCTGTTCAGCTGATCCTGGAAAGAAGATGACACACATCAAACACTTGATGCCCCCTTTGGTCGTAACTTTCAGTTTTCCTCTCAGTTTCAAGACTGGTTGGGCTGCCATATTGGTCAGCTGAGATCTTTCTAAGAAACACAGATTCCCCTTCCTGTTTACCACTACACAATCCCAGTTCCAATTAGGGATGGTGGAGAATTCCGCCATGAATTTCAGTGAGGCCAAATTAGGGTTGGAGGAGAATTTCTCCACGAATCTTCGGGAGGCCGAGTGCCGACGCATTTGGCCCCCCGAAAGTGTTGGGGAAATTCTCCGCTGGCCCCCCGCCCCCCCCGGGATGGGACTTACCTTCGGCGAATGTCCCTCTCAGCGGCGGGTCCCGGCAGCGGTTCGTCGGCGGTTCGTCAGGGGCGGGGGCGGCGGCCGGTCTCCCGACCGGCTGCCGCTACCGCCATTGCAAAAAAAAAAAGTAAAGTAAAAAAAACACGAACACAGCTGTGATAGGCTACATAACGATTTACGTAGCCTATCACGGCTAGATTTCCAAAGTCAGCCGTGATAGGCTATGCAAATCATCACGTAGCCTATCATGGGTGACTTTGAAGAAAAAAAAAAGCACATACGCAAATGGCGGCGCCCATGGGGCGCCGCCATTTGCGTTCCTTATTTTGGCACGTCTAGTCTACGTAAAGATTTGCGTAGACTACGGCGAAAATAAGGGAACGCTATTTGTGTTGCCCTTATTTTCGCTGTAGTCTACGTAAATCTTTACGTAGACTAGACGTGCCAAAATAAGGAACGCAAATGGGGGTCCCCATGGGATCCGCCATTTGCGTACGCGCTTTTTTTTTTTCAAAGTCACCCATGATAGGCTACGTGATGATTTACATAGCCTATCACGGCTGACTTTGGAAATCTAGCCGTGATAGGCTATGTAAATCGTTACGTAGCCTATCACGGGTGTGTGTTTTTACTTTTTTTTTCGTGGCCGGGTAGACGGGGCGCTCCTACCCGGCCTGAATTTCACTGGCAAGGGATGGGGCGCCTCCCCCCCAGCCTGAATTTAGGCCAGGCGAGGCGGGGCGCCTCCCCCCCCTCACCTGAACTTCGGGGGGAGAACCGAAGCACCTCCCTCCCACCGCGAAGCAAGCTGCAGGATGAGGTAAGTCCCTTTCGTCCATCCCTAGGCCGAATGCACTGGCATTCGGCCCCCTGAAATCCATGGCAGAACAGCCTGCCCCCCCGCCCCCCGGCAGATCCCCCGAGGACAAGACTTACGTGGGGTGGATGTTCCGGACGGCAGCGGCTCCAGTGGCAGCGGCTAGTGTTCCAACTGGCTGCCACCGCCACCATTTGCAGTCTGGTCTTTTTTTTTTTTTTTTTACATTGACGTGATAGGCTACATAAAGATTTATGTAGCCTATCATGTCTGGGTTAAAAAAAAAAACGCATATGCAAATGGCAGGGGCTATGGCGGCCGCCATTTGCATTCCTTATTTTTCGCCATCTTAATCTATGTAAATATTAATGTAGACTATTACGGCGAAAATAAAGGGGAATGCAAATAGCGTAGTGGGCGCTATTTGCGTTCCTTTTTGATTCGCTGTTTTAGCCTACATAAATATTTATGTAGCCTATCATGGTTGAATACAGGGACGCAAACGGCGTCGGCTACAGCAGCTGCCATTTGCGTCCCTGCTACCCAGAGGCCGGATGTCCGGCTGCTGGTGGAGCCGGCCGGTGGCTCTGTGGAATCCCCGCGGAGTGGAGCTGGCCGGGCAGGACTCCGGGGGGAGGGACGGAGTGCCTCCCCCCCATCGAGGATTTTGGGGTGGAGGGACGGAGCGCCTCCCTCCCCACGAAGCAGATCCGCAAAACGGTAAGTAACTTTCGTGCATCCCTAGTTCCAATGCATGCAGTCCCACTCTCATCCTACCTTATGTTGAGCCAAACATAGGCCACTTAACATTTTAAACCTTATTGGGTGTCACTGAGAGGAAAGCAATAACACCAAAGGTCCCATTTTGATTTTAGAAAATCAATAATTTTAACATATTTATTAAATTGGATTTAAAAATAATTCTTAGAGTCTTAAATTTCCCTTCTAAAAAAATTAGCCAGATTAAAATTATACCTAGTGAAACATTTAATTAAGCAAGATCTTTTATACTACGATTGATTGATTGATTGATTTAGCTTTTTAATTACCCAGTCTCAGTAATTTGCTCCATTTTCAAATTAGGAATATTGAGTTTCTATAAACAAACCAAGACATTTCCTTTTCAACTAATGAAAATTAACCGGTTGCCTCATAACTATCAATTGTTACTAGGCTCTTTGTTCTGGGCTCTTCATTATAGATTTCCTTTGCTAGTGTTATCAGTATAAAAGTTCCAGTAGTTAGAAAGCCTGAGGCTAACAGTTAGCTGCTTAAGCTGCTTAAGATATTTTGACAAAGAATGTACAAGTAATCGGGGGGGGGGGGTGGCAGAGTCCCTGACTTCATGTGTCGTCATGCATCACCCCAGTGGCAATGCCATGCAAAGCCACTCAGCCAATGCTGGGAAGAGCAGCCCCTCCTTCTGGCTCTGGCTGAGTTTCTGGCTTCATGCAGTGTGCAAAATCCCCATGGGTCAATGCGCAAAGCCACTTGGCCAGCACCAGCTGAGTCCCTGGCTTGGGGTGGTGCCCAGTGTGTGAAGCTGCGCCTCTCAGCACCAGCTGAGTCCCTGGCTTGGGGTGGTATGCACCATACAAAAGGACTTAGCCAGCCCTGGGAAGAGCAGCTGCTCATGCCAGCATGGGTGAAATCCCCCACTATACGTCCCCATTCCCACTGTTAGCTCCAATCTCAGATCAGAGATAACTGTGGGGAACCTTCCAGGGGCAGGGCTTGATTGCCAAGAAGGCTCTGTGGATTGGATGCAGAACCTCCATGGCTGGATTAGGCCCACTGGCTGGAGGTTCTGCATCCCTGCAATAGAGCATACAGACATTTATGCAGCATTATGCTTAATGCTGACAACATGAAGGGTCTCTGAACAGACACCATAAAGTGTCTCACTCTCTCAAATATATGAACATAAGCTCATGCCCGTATAGATCTATAATCAATTTACTCTGCAATAGCTCCCAAAGTGCCCATATCTTGTGAGCATGTTTCACAACGTTGCACAAAACTCTGCTACATCCTAATGAGATAGGGAGCTGGAGTCAATGGGCTTTATGCTCTGCAGTATTCCAGGAGTGCAATTTCCCCCCTGCCTTTTCCAATTACTCTCGTTCCAGAGCCTCAAAAGGAAATATCATAAATCTACATAAAACCTAGACTGAAAATGATCTTGAACGACAATATATCATAATTATGGGAAACATGATCACTCTTTTCTTCATGCCCAGACATCAAAGAAATCTCAAAGCACTGGTTGCTCTTGTACATCAAGGCAAATTCAACAAAAGAATAAATTAAAGTTTGTATTTGAGCATCCATTAAAAACATATAGGTAAATTATTGGGCAGCCTGGTCCTATAGATCAGCTTTAGTTGCTGCATCACAATGTTGACTACCTTGTAGCACTTAAAGAAGCATCCTGTACACAAGAAATAGGGGGGAGTTGTCTTAGTCTCTAGAGCTTTCTGTATACTTCCTTTACAGCAAGGCATCAGTTGGGAAGGACTGCAGACCTGATTTGGGCTGCAGGGCTGATATAGGGACCAGGGAGAATTTCAGTTGGTCTGAATGTTTAAGCAAGTCAGACTTTCTGCACGAATATGTGGATTGGAACACAGTTATACTTTGGACTGCTCACGTCTGCTCACGTCTCACACAAAACTACATACAAAAATGCATATATTAGGAAAGATTTCATACATAAATATGTAAATTAGGGAACATTGCATACAAAAAAAAAGTTCTGTACGTTAGGTAAAACTTCATACAAAATGCATAAGGGAAAATTGTGTATGAAAATAAATGTGCGTTTTTGTGGTGAGTTTTAATTAAAAAATCACAGACTGATGAGGAAATTGGATGGAGCAGACTTATGACTGAATACAAGCAAAACTGACATAGACTGGAAATAGACTGATTTGTCCATTCCTAGGCTGATAAATGGGCCACAGGACTGAGCATAAAAGGGCCAGTGAATATGTGAACTTTGACACCTGATCTCATGCACATCTATTGATGCATCATATTTTGTTTAATTGAACCAGTTTCTATAGCATGTGTGCATAGGATTGCAGCCTTAAATTCAAATGATTTGACTGAATAGATTGGACATTTTCATTATGAGAATACCAACCCTAACTATAGACAGGAACACATTTTATTCAATAATATAATTAAGTTAAAATAGGCTAACTATAACATTCAAACGATCAACCATAAATGAAAACTATTGTAAGTTTGAAAACAGAAAAAAAATTAAATCACTAATTCATTGACAAAAGGTTCTCCTCTTTTGTCTGTTAGCCAGATCATAAAAGGAAGTGCATTTACTCTATTAGGTTATGGCTATCATTTTTTGAGAATGGAAACATCAGGACAATTATGAAGGATTCAGACTTTCTGCTTGAATATCAGACCTTACAAAGTTCACTTGCAAAAGACAAAAGTAATTAAACATAACATCTGAGAATGATTTTCTGAAGATCTCTCTCCTGCCACCTGCACCACCCCGTTTTAGCAAATTACTGGAAGGACTGAGTGGCTCCATCAAGTATCAGCAAGAGTAGTCAGAAATACTCTTCTACTAATCACAAAGAAGAACTAAGCTGGCCATACCCTTCAGTTTCAATCCAAAGATGCAGTGCGGCGGATGGCAAAACAGAGGACCAAACTAACACATGACATTAAATGTGTCACCTGGAAGTACATCAGGGTGTTTTTAAAACATTTAATAATAGGTGTGTGGCAATTTTTGTTGCAGTTATAGTACATTTTATCTTGACTGCTGCCATTAGTTTTAGGGGAAATGCTCCCACTGACTACAATGGGAGCTCCCCCTGCCTCCCAAGGTTAAGCTAGGGCTCCCACTTTCATGAAGGTGGGTGGCTCTTTGTGCCCTTGGGCAAAAGGTGAAGAGAACACCAGGAGCTTGGTCCACCAGGATGCCAGATGCCATTGTCCAAATGTTCTTCCTCTCCCAGCAAATATGGCGAGACAACTTGCATGTGAGAACTATGGCTTTGGGGCATGGATGACAGGTATTGCCAACTTAGCAATTTGCATCAGGGGAAAAACATTTGTGATTACTGTTGCTGATACTTGGTGGACACACACCATATTTTTTTTCAGCAATTTTTGAAATGGAAGAGAAACATTGTTGCCGATGGGTGATTGCCTTCCAATACAAACACTATCCTCAGAGGATGGGTTTTATTCAGGTCTGCAGCAAGGAAGTAAAGGTTTAAAGTCCTTCTTCATCCCTGCTGTGATTCTATTAATTATTGTCCCCTGCCCAGCTTATGCTATTTGCATTCTATCAAACCCAGCAAGTTAGATACAACATGCATTTAACATCATGCCTAGTTTGCCCTAAGATGTGACATAGGATGAAATTTTCACGAGAGGGTGCTTCAAATAATTTATTCTTCCCATAAGAAAAGTTTTACAGTTGTATGAAGAGGACTGAATCATGTCTGAAACTGCATATTTGATTCGATCCTGAGAGAAGCTATGGTGAGATGTCTAGGAGGTGGCCTCATCTCTAAAGTGGAGGACATGTCCCTTCTCCTGAATGTAGGTACTCCTGTTACTTAATTTTACTGCAGTAGGGCCTGCTTCACCCCTTTCCAAGTTAACATAATCCCCCACAGAAACTCAATTTATTTCCTCTTTACAAAAGATAGAAGAACTCTATAATAACCTTATATGACTTCACTGAATATGATGCATCCAATAAGGAAAACAGGATTCCTGTATGCACATTGATGTTTTATTGTTTTATGTATTTCGATTTGAAGGTTGTTGTATCGTTCTTGTTTACACTCTGCTTTAACTTCTACTTTGCTTTAGACACCATTTACAGCAGAGAATGTGACTAAAATAACCTGATCTGAAGGCACTCTCCATCTTGCCTGGATACAGCTCCAGCTGAGAGAGACCCTCCCTTCTGCAGTTCTGCTACCAATTGTTGCTCCTGAGGCCACCAGAGGGAGAGGCAGCAGCAGCTCTTCCACTGTGCCCAAGACCTGCTGGACTTTGCAACTAAGAATCTACTTGCTGAATTTGCTTTTTTCCTCCCCCTTCCCAATCCCCTGTCTCTTTGTGTCATGTCATTTAGATTGTAAGCCTGCAGGCAGGGATTGTCTTATTTCTTATCTTTATAAGCCATGGTGATGTTCCTGCCAAAGGTTCTACCTTTTCCCCAGCCTCCTCCTCAGAAACTGAGAACCAAACCTCTCAGGAATGCTTGCTTTCACTTTGGGACAGCTGTACCCACTGTCCCACAAGCTTCAGACCTTTTACTAGGGCTGTGCAGGGACCCCCCGATCTGACTCGGAAGCCGCTTTGTGGCTTCCGAGGCCAGCCCAATTCAGCTCGGGCTGATTTGCCCCACTCCCGATCCAACTCAGCCCTGAACCCGAAGCAGGATTCGGCCATCCAAATCCCACTTCAGGGGGGCCCTGATGCCCCTGTGCAAACCCCCGGCTCCTAACCTGGGCCGCTGGTTCCACTGCTGCCGCTGCCTCTGCCGCTGTCACTGCCTCTGCTGCCGCCACTGCAACTATCACCGCTGCCACCACTATCACCGCTGCCATCATCGCCACCACCCACCGCTGCTAGCTCCTGAGCCCTGGATGCGCACCAGCTCTTGTTGCAGGGAGTCACCCTTTTTAAAAGGGCAACTCTGACTCCCTACAACAAGAGCTGGCACATGTCCAGGGCTCAGGAACTGGCAGTAGCGGTCAGCAGCGATAGTGGCAGCGGCAGTGGCAGCAGAGGCGGGAGTGGTCATGGCGGTGGCGATGACAGTGGCAGCATTTCAGCAACGGAGGCCGTGGCAGCAGCGACTCCTGCGAGTCACCTCAGGTAAGGACCTGGAGGGGCCAGCGCAGCTGGGCCAGGGTGCCAAAGCTCCGAGCTCCAAAGCACACCAAGTGGTTTGGAGACCCCCCCAACCCACTCCAGGTCACTCCATGCCCCCTCCGCTTCGCGTCGGGAGGGGCCCGAAACAGCCTGAAATGGCCCCAAACCACCTGCTTCAACTCAGGGTTCAGGCCTCAGGCCAAAGCGGTGCACAGCCCTACTGTTTACTCACTCTGGGTTCCAAAGAAACTCAATATTCTCAGTTGATTCTCTCAGCCCACTACAGGAGATATATATAATAAAGACAGCATAAAACCAAACAAGGCATGGGTATTTGGATTTATAAAAACAAACAAAACTTTATTTTAAACATTAAAAGTTATAATTTATTATTATTCATTAATACTTGGTCCTAACTTCTCCACCTACTCTGCCCCTTCTAAAATCCTATACACAAACCTCACTAATAAGATGCTGCTTCCAGGATCCCTAAGGCCCTATCTGACTAACTGCCATTAGTTAGTGGCAGTTAACTAATCATCCATTACATAACCTTAGAATCCTCACACACACTCACTCTCTGGCGTACTATTAACCCTATCTTACCTGGGTTAAATTTAACAATGAAAACACATACATCAATATAACATGCATATGTTACAGCCACCTTGTAAGCCTTTTTGGCTAAAGGGCAGAATAAAAATCCCATAAATAAATAAGAAGTACATAACAGTATTTCCCAGTGGTCATATAAATGCATCTTTAGACTATGGTCTGAAGCTCCCAAATTTTTTACACGTCAGTACTCGACCAGTTGTGATGGCTGCTGAAAGTGGCTTCCACCTACAAGTGTCTAAGGCTGCAAGCCTAAACGCATTTACCAGGGAGCAAGCCTCATTGAACATAGTGAGGCTTGCTTCTGAGTAAACATGCATAGGACTGTGCTGCAAGAGTCTTCCAAATACCACGCCCCAGAATGCAGCACCAGCATACGGGAGTCATGTCTAGGGATGTACGAAAGGTACTTACCTTTCGCAGATTATGTTTATGGTTGGGGGGGAGGCATTCCGTCCCTCCTCCTGGAATCCTCGCCAGGGGGGAGGCGCTCCATTCCTCCCCCCCCCCGGAATCCTGGCTGGCCGGCTGTGCTCCGCAGCGATTCTGCGAAGCCACCGGCCGGCTCCGCCAGCAGCCGGACATCCGGCCGCTGGCTAGCAGGGACGCAAATGGCGGCGGCTGTAGCCGCCGCTGTTTGCGTCCCTGCAGTCAGCTGTGATAGGCTACGTAAATGTTTACGTAGCCTACCACGGCTGACTTAAAAAAAAAAAAACGCGCGTACCCAAATGGCGGTGGCCACGGCCGCCGCCATTTGCGTTCCTTATTTTGGCACGTCTTAGTCTATGTAAACATTCACATAGACTAAGATGGCGAAAATAAGGGGAACGCAAACAGTGTAGACACTACGCTATTTGCGTTCCCCTTATTTTCACTGTCATAGTCTACGTAAATGTTTACGTAGACTAAGACATGCCAAAATAAGGAATGCAAATGGCGGCGGCCATGGTTGCCGCCATTTGTGTACATGCGTTGTTGTTGTTGTTTTTAAAAAAAGTCAGACATGATAGGCTACTTAAACATTTACGTAGCCTATCACATTTTTTTTTAAACCAGCCATGATAGGCTACGTAAATCTTTACGTAGCCTATCATGTTTTTTTTTTAACTGGAAATGGCGGTGGCGGCAGCTGGTCGGAAGACCGGCCGCCGCAGCGGCCGCTGCCGCACCACCGCCGCAGCTGCCGCAGCTGCCGCCGGAGCCGCCGCCGGAGCCGCCGCTGCCAGTAAGATCCACCCAAGGTAAGTCTCGTCCCGGGGGTTGGCAGGGGGGTGGCAGGCCATTCCGCCACCAATTTCGGAGGGCCGAATGCGCTGGCATTCGGCCTCCACGAGATCCGTGGCGGAATTTTCGTATATCCCTAGTCATGTCTGGTTAGCTCCAATGGCAAACCACACCACAGTCTGCCAGAAAAATGCCGAGGAAAAACAGCCTCCCTCTAGGGGTCAGTAATGACTC
Source organism: Heloderma suspectum (assembly GCF_057233095.1). Classification (NCBI taxonomy): domain Eukaryota; kingdom Metazoa; phylum Chordata; class Lepidosauria; order Squamata; family Helodermatidae; genus Heloderma; species Heloderma suspectum. The sequence goes on from NC_139461.1 coordinate 91,729,409, forward strand.
AGTGCTTGCACAAGAAGAACCTTTCCTTCCTTTCCTTTCCATGCGGGAGCTTTAACATATGAAACAGCATTTATCAGACCTGGGGATGAAGTTAATAATATCAAATGCATATGCAGGCCACTGAAACATTGAAAATAATGATGTCCAATGTGACAGATTCCTTTGATTATCAATAACAAGAAACTCCATTTAAACACTAGGCAGCACTGCTTACCTTATTTGCAACCATTATGCTGAAACTACCTAGGTTTTAGTAGATGTTGAGTACTATTTTCCAATCCATAAAAATGGAAATACAACCTAATGAGCAAAACCTAAATTTCTCTTGGATTGAGAAGGGATGTTTGGAGAGAAATAAATGTTTAAATCGTATTATCTTTGCAGACTAGAGCTGAAACAAAATGGCTCGTGGATGCTATTGCCAAGCAATTGATCCTGAAAGAAAAATGGGCAATTGTGCTTTTCACATTTTTACTAACTTCATAAAAGACTGTGCATAATTTATTAGAAACTAATTTAGTCATGAATATAAATCTTCAAGCAGTGGGGGAAAGAATCTCTCTATTAAGCACATTTTGCTGCTTAACTTTTCCTCCTATCCTTGTTAAAATGTGCTACACTGGCACTTTTCAACATTAACTTCTGAGTGTATAAATTATAAGCCAGCAGGGACCATTACGGAACTCTCAGTAGAGACATGCTTGTGATACTCATGGATAAGGACATATATTTATAGTTCAATAAGATATTGTGTTAAAATTTATGTTTTCTTTTAACTTTTCTTCTGTGTTTGAGGGTGGGGGTCATTTTACAAAGAGTTTGTTTTAACTACACTCTCTCAGAAAAGAGAAATAAATGAAAGTTCTCTATATTAATATTTTGCACTTAAGGCACCAGTTGAAAGGGAGAGGATAGAAATACACCCTCCAATCGAATGTCAAAGCATTTAGCGATGAGGTTACAAAGGCATGGATTCTTTGTTCACCTCTTGAGTGAAATGTAAAATGTGGTAGGTCCTCCTGTAGTAGGTTAAAATGTAGTAGGCAATGTAGTAAGTGCTGGGTGGATTTTTAGTCATATCATTCATTCCCTGGAGGTTATCTAAAGCCTCTTTTTTATACCTTTCACTTTTAAATGGTATGAAGCAGAAGACACTACTTTAATAATGTAGGGATGTTGGAGAATTCCACCATGGATCTCAGTGAGGCCGAATGCCAGTGCATTTGCCCCCCCCGAAATCCATGGTGGAATGAAGCCCCCTGCCCCACCACCCCGCGAAAGGCGTGCGAAACAGAGCACTTACCTGGTGCCGTTCGTGCTGCTTTGCGAATGGCGGCCGCATCTGTGGCCGCCATTCACTTCTTCATTATTGCTGTGATAGACTACGTAAATACTTACGTAGCCTATCACAGCTAATGCAGGGACGCCATTTGCACAGCCGCCGCCATTTGCGTTCCTGTTTTTTTGCCGTGATAGGATACAGAAATATTTACGTAGCCTATCACAGCAAAAGACAGGGATGCAAATGGCGGTGGCTACGGCAGCCACCATTTGTGTCCCTGCACAGCCCGGCGGCCAGATGTCTGGCTGCAGGCGGCCCCGGCCGGCACCTCTGCAGAATCACTGCGGAGCGGAGCGGAGCCGGCCGGGGAGAATCTCAGGGAGAGGGAAGGAGTGTCTCCCCCCACCACAGATGTCCCTGGACGAAACCAGGTAAGTGTTTCGTACATCCCTATAATAATGTATTATTTATTCTTCTATCTCTTTTGAAAACTTGGATTTCCGAACTATAGGTTGGTGGGTGTATGATAGAACCTGACATAAACTAAACAGGCCAATGATCTGATACACAATGTCTACACCAGTCTTCCACAGCATAGTGCCATCCAGATGTTGTGGACAACTCCCATTAGCTCCTGCCATCATGGTCAAGAATGCTAGGAGTTGTTATCTAAAACATCTGGAGGGCAACAGGTTAGGGAGATCACATCTACACAGATGAGATGTTAATTTCCTGACTTCTGAATAAAGTAACAGCACAATCCTATACATGTCTACTCAGAAGTAGGGATGTCAGAGAATTCCCCCATGGATCTCGGTGAGGTCGAATGCCAGTGCATTCGGCCCCCCAAACTCCATGGCGGAATGGCCTGCCACTCCCCCCCGCCCCCCATGGATCCCCCCTGGGACGAGACTTACCTGGGGCGGATGTTCCGGATGGCGGCGGCGGCTCCAGCGGCGGCTTTGGCGGAGGCGGTGGCAGTGGCTGGTCATCCGACCAGCTGCCGCCGCCGCCATTTGCAGTCTTCCCCCCCCCATTTGTGATAGGCTATGTAAAGACTTACATAGCCTATCACATCTGGGTTAAAAAAAAATGTGTACGCAAATGCATTCCCTATTTTTGGTTGTCTTAGTCTACGTAAATATTTACGTAGACTAAGACGGCAAAACTAAGGGGGAACACAAATAGCGTAGTGGACGCTATTTGCGTTCCCCCTTATTTTTGCCACCTTCGTCTACACAAATATTTACGTAGACTAAGGCGGTGAAAAATAAAAGGGACCACAAATAGCATCCGCTGCACTATTTGCGTTCCCCCTTAGTTTCGCCGTCTTAGTCTACGTAAATATTTACGTAGACTAAGACAACCAAAAATAGGGAATGCAAATGGTGGTGGCCGTAGCCGCCGCCATTTGCGTATGCATCTTTTTTTTTAAAACCCAGACGTGATAGGCTACGTAAGACTTTACGTAGCCTATCACGGCTGAATACAGGGACGCAAATGGCGGCAGCTACGGCTGCCGCCATTTGCGTCCCTGCTAGCCAGCAGCTGGATGTCCAGCTGCTGGCGGAGCCAGCCGGCAGCTCTGCGGAATCCCCGCGGAGCGGAGCCGGCTGGCCAGGATTCCGGGGGGAGGGACGGAGTCCCTTCCCCCCCCAGCGGAACCTGGCAGAGCCAGGTAAGGGGGGTTTCGTACATCCCTACGAAGTAAGTCCCATTCCATTCAGTCAGGCTTATTACCAGGTAAGGGTGTAAGGGGTTACAACCTAAATCCTTTGTGGAAACACATGAATTTTTAAAATAATGTCATTATAAAGCAATCTGTCTGTAAGCACCTTGAAAACAATGCAGTGATTACTCGACACCAACATGGATTTGTCAAGAATAAATCCTGCCAGACGAATCTGATGTCATTTTTTGATCAGGTAACCTCCCTTCTGGAGTGTGGGAATGCTGTGGACATAATATACCTCGACTTCAGCAAAGCATTCGACAAAGTGCCCCATGATGAGCAAACTAGCTCAAAGTGGGCTAGATGAAACTACTATCAGGTAGATCCACCGCTGGCTACAAAATTGGACTCAAAGAGTGCTTATCAATGGGACCTTCTCAAACTGGGGAGAGGTAAGAAGTGGGGCTCAGTCCTGGGTCCAGTGGATCTTCAACATTTTTATTAATGACTTGGATAAGGAGGTGCAGGGAATGCTGATCAAATTTGCAGATGACACAAAATTGGGTAGGATAGCTAATACGCTGGAAGACAGAAACAAAATATTGGGGTCAAGTTACAGGAAGCCAGATTCCATCTGAACATCAGGAAAAACTTCCTGACTGTTAGAGCAATACGACAATGCAACCAATTACCTTGGGAGGTGGTGGGCTCTCCCACACTGGAGTAGGGGTGGACGAAAGTCCCTTACCTGTCCTCGAAGGATGTTCGCGGTGGGGGGGAGGCGCTTCGCTGCTCCCCCCGCGAAGTTCAGGCCAGGGGGGGAGGCTTCCCGCCTCGCCCCAGCCGAAATTCAGGCCGGGGGGGAGGCTTCCCGCCTCGCCCCGGCTGAAATTCAGGCCGGGGAGGAGGCTTCCCGCCTCGCCTGGCCGCGAACGCGAAAGTGTAAAATAAAAAAAAACGCCCCCTGATAGGCTACGTGACGATTAACGTAGCCTATCACGGCTAGATCTGCAAAGTCAGCCGTGATAGGCTACGTCAATCGTCACATAGCCTATCACGGGTGACTTTAAAAAAAAAAAAAGCGCGTACGCTAATGGCGGCCCCCATAGGGAGCCGCCATTCACGTTCCTTATTTGGTCGCCGTAGTCTACGTAAATCTTTACGTAGACTACAGCGACCAAATAAGGAACAGGAATGGCGGCTCCCTATGGGGGCTGCCATTATCCGTACACGCTTTTTTTTTTTAAAGTCACCCGTGATAGGCTTCGTGACGATTGACGTAGCCTATCATGGCTGACTTTGCAAATCTAGCCGTGATAGGCTACGTTAATCATCACGTAGCCTATCAGGGGGTGTTTTTTTTTCTTTTATTGCAATGGCGGCGGCGGCAGCTGGTCGAAAGACCGGCTGCCGCTCCCGCCCCGCTCGAACACCTGCCAAACCGCCAGCCGGACCCGCCGCCGGGAGGGACATTCGGCGAAGGTAAGTCCCGTCCCGGGGGGGGGGGCGGGGTGCAGGGGGGATTCGGAGGATTTTTCCCCGAAACTTGTTCGGGGGGCCGAACACGTTGGCGCTCGGCCCCCTGAAGTTTCGGGGAGAAATTCTCCGCCATCCCTACACTGGAGGCCTTCAAGATGAAGCTGGACACCCACTTGTCAGGGATGCTTTGACTTAGATTCCTGCATTGAGCAGGGGGTTGGACTCGATGGTCTTATAGGCCCCTTCCAACACTACTATTCTATGATTATATGAAATCAGTCAGGTTGCATTTTTCCCTGCTTGTTTGAGCAAGCAAAAGTATTGTGTTGCCTCTCAGCAGGCAGGACGAAAAGGTGCGACTGGGATAGGAGCAGAAGCCAAAGCTGCAGCTACTCGTGCAATTGCTGTAATTTAAGCCCCAGATAGAATGACCCTTACTATTGCCAGAATGGAGGGATTGTCCAGGAGAGAAGGGAAACCCTGACCCCCACACTTTCAGTGCCAGCCAACAAGGTGACACTGAAGTATGTTTGTTTCATTATTCCACCACTCAACTGTCTTACACTATTCTGAACAACAGGGAACCACAACTGCAAGCCAGAAATAATCAGTGTATTGAAAGAACACCTCATGAATAATTAGTAAGTTCTGTTGAAATGTTTTGACTGATGTTAAGCCACAATGGGTGCATATTAGCTATTAAACAGTCTCAACCTTGCCTTGTTTGCTGAAGGTCAACACTATAGTGTGCTAAGCTGAAGTACAATAGCATTCTCATTATTCTTTTCAATCCTCTATTGGATCCCACCCCTCTCCTTTCAGTTATCTTATTTTCTCTGTGAGACAACTGAAAAGAAAGGTAGAGGACTGGATGAAAAACAATGGCTATGTCACTTTCCTTATCTCTTAAAACTTGCCCATAGCTTTCTGATTGTTACTGACTTTGGGAACACAAGGCTCAATGGGACTTACTTTCAGCTAAGGGTGTATAGGATTCCAGCCTTATATGTGATATGCCTGTCCAGACTTAAAGGTCATCTTCAGAGGTCCTCCTCCAGGTGCCCCATGAAATTAAGTGAGGCAGGGGGCTACTATTGTGAGGGTCTTTTCAGCTGTGGCACCCTGATTGTGGAATACCCTCTCCAGAGAGGCTCACCTGGCACCTACATTGTGGTCTTTTTGGCACCAGGTGAAGACCTTTTTTTATCTTCCCAGGCATTTTAGTCCTTCTGTTTTTGTTGTTTTAAAATGTGTTGTATTTTTAGACCATTACACTGCTGCTGGCTTTTTCTTGTTTTTATATTGTAGTTTTAAACTTTTAAATGTTTTAAATTATGTTTTATCATGTGCTTGCATTTTATGGGTTTAACTTTTTTGAACTGCCCAGAGAGATAGAAACGCAAGCAACCAAGTAAGCAATAAATAAATATTCAGCGGGTGGTATCCAATGGTATCATTCTGCTGAGAAAAGCATTTCTGTCAATGAGGCATGATTTCCCCTCTCCCCACAGCCTCCTGTGTGCCTTCAAAATCTTCTCCAGAGGACTGGGAAACCATCCAGAGCAGATATTCAGGTGGCACAGAGGGCTGCTGTGGGGAGGGGACAAGGAAAAATTTCCATTGCACTACCATATGTTGGATTTAACCCAGTGTCTTTACTTACCAATTTGTCAAAGGCCACAAACAAAGGAAAAATAACACAGTTACAGAAACTTACCACTGGTATTCCCTGTATGGAATAACCTCTTTACACTTTGCTCTCTCCAGTTGTTTGCTTTGGCTTCTGGTGTGAGAGGACTTCACAAGTTGTGGAGGTCTTGGATTGCCAGGGATCCCACCAAAACTAGGGATGTACGAAAGTCACTTACCATTTCGCAGGTGTGATTCCTGGTGGAGGGGAGGCGCTCTGTCCCTCTCCCCAGAATCCTCCCTGGCTGGCTCTGCTCCACAGTGGCTCCGCTGAGCCACTGGCCAGGGCCGTCTGCTGCCAGAGTTCCAGCCACAGCTGGGCTGCTGCAGATGCAAATGGTGGCCGCCATAGCAGCCACCATTTGCATCCTGCCAGGCTGCTGTGATAGGCTACATAAGTATTTACGTAGCCTATCATGGCAAAGAGCAGGAATGCCAACGCTACGCCGTTCGCATCCCTGCTCTGTGCCGTGATAGGCTATGTAAATAATTACATAGCCTATCATGGCAGCCTGGCAGGACGCAAAGGGCGGCCGCCAAGGATGGCCGACATTTGTGGCAGCAGCAGCCAGCCGAAAGACCAGCTGCCACCGCTGGAACCACCGCCACTGCTGCAGGTAAGTTTCATTCTGGGGGGAATTCCATGGGGTGGCAGGGGGTGGGAGGCCATTCCGCCACAGGTTTCGGCAAGCCGAATGCCAGTGCATTCGGCCTCACTGAAATCTGTGGCGGAATTCTCCGCCATCCCTAACCAAAACTGTGTTTCATTTAGGGATGTACAAAAGTCACTTACCTTTTCGAAGGGTGACATTCGCGGTGGAGGGGAGGCACTCCGTCCCTCCCCCTGAAATTCTCTCTGGCTGGCTCCGCTCTGTAGACATTCCGTGGAGCCACTGGCCAGGGCCACCCGCAGCCGGATATCTGGCTGATGGGCGACCTGCAGGGACTCAAATGGCGGCTGCCATAACCGCCGTCATTTGCGTCCCTGTATTTTGCTGTAATAGGCTACGTAAATACTTATGTAGCCTATCACGGAAAAAACAAACAAACAGTGAACGCAAATGGTGGCAGATATGGCGGCCGCCATTTGTGTTCCCATTTTTTTTGCCATGATAGGTTATGTAAATATTTACGTAGCCTATTGCAGCAATAAAAAAAGGGAACAAAATGGCGGCCAGTACGCCATTTGGGTCCCCCCCTTTTTTTTTTGCCGTAATAGCCTATGTAAATATTTATGTAGGCTAAAATGGCAAAAAAAAAGGGAATGCAAATGGCGGCCGCTGTAGCCGCCATTTGCATTCCCTTAGGTTTGCCATGATAGGCTATGTAAGTATTTATGTAGCCTATCACAGCTATATTTGTGGCTGCAGCAGCCGGCTGAGACACCAGCCGCCGCCACCGGAGCCGCTGCCAGAGCCGCCACCGCCGGAGCATACGCCCCAGGTAAGCTTCATCCCGGGGGGATTCCGCGGGGTGGCGGGGGGTGGGAGGCCGTTCTGCCATGGGTTTCGGGGGGCCTAATGCCAGTGCATTTGGCCTCACTGAAATCCGTGGTGGAATTCTCTGCCATCCCTACTTGGTGTACAAAATGAAGCAGGACAAAGGCTAATAGAGTTTTGCCAAGAGAACACGCTAATCATAGCAAACACTCTTTTCCAACAGCACAAGAGGCGACTGTACACATGGACATCACCGGATGGTCAATATCGAAATCAGATTGATTATGTCCTTTGCAGCCAAAGATGGAGAAGCTCTATACAGTCAGTAAAAACAAGACCTGGAGCTGACTGTGGCTCAGATCATGAGCTTCTTATTGCAAAATTCCGTCTTAAATTGAAGAACGTAGGGAAAACCACGTTCAACCATTCAGGTATGACCTCAATCATATCCCTTATGAATATACAGTGGAGGCGAGGAATAGATTTAAGGGATTAGACCTGATAGACAGAGTGCTTGAGGAACTATGGACAGAGGTCCGTAACATTGTTCAGGAGGCAGCAATGAAATCCATCCCAAAGAAAAAGAAATGCAAGAAAGCAAAGTGGCTGTCTGATGAGGCTTTACAAGTAGCTGAGGAAAGAAGGGAAGTGAAAAGCAAGGGAGAAAGGGGAAGATATATCCAACTGAATGCAGAGTTTCAGAGAATAGCAAGGAGAGACAAGAAGGCCTTCTTAAATGAACAATGCAAAGAAATCGAGGAAAACAATAGAATGGGAAAGACGAGAGATCTTTTCAAGAAAATCGGAGATCTCGAGGGAACGTTTTATGCAAAGATGGGCATGATAAAGGACAAAGAAGGCAGGGACCTAACAGAAGCAGATGAGATTAAGAAGAGGTGGAAAGAATACACAGAAGAACTATACAGGAAAGATCTTAATGTCCCTGATAGCCATGATAGTGCGGTCACAGAACTTGAGCCAGACATCCTCGAGAGTGAAGTCAAGTGGGCCTTGGGAAGCATTATTAATAACAAAGCTAGCGGAGATGACAGTATTCCAGCCGAGCTAGAAGGGGAAGAAATGGAAGCAGTGACAGATTTTATTTTCTTGGGCTCCAAGATCACCGCAGACATGGTGACTGTAGCCATGAAATTAAAAGATGCTTGCTTCTTGGGACAAAAGCTATGGCAAACCTAGACAGCATAGTCAGAAGCAGAGAACCAGAAGCATAAGAACCTTGCCAACAAAGGTTCATATAATCAAAGCTATGGTTTTCCCAGTAGTAATGTATGGCTGTGAGTGCTAGGGGTGTACAAAACCCCGCTTACCTGGCTCCGCCGGGTTCCGCTGGGGGGGGGGAGGCACTCCGTCCCTCCCCCTGGAATCCTCACTGGGGGGGGAGGCGATTTGGTCCTCCCCTCCGGAATCCTCAAAAGCCGGCTGTGCTCCATGGCAGCTCCGTGGAGCAGCCGGCCAGGCCCAGGCCAGGGCCGTGCGCACCGGATTTCCAGCCGTGGAGGGCTCTGGGTAAGGGGGGGGAAAAAACGTGTACGCAAATGGCATTTTTTTCCCCTTACCCCATTCTATTGTTTTCCTCAATTTCTTTGCATTGTTCATTTAAGAAGGCCTTCTTGTCTCTCCTTCCTATTCCTTATTTGCATTCCTTTTTTTTCTTTGTCTTTTTTTTTTTTTTTTACAGAGATGTGATAGGCTACGCAAAAACCTATGTAGCCTTAGGGATGTCGGAGAATTTCTCCACGAATCTCCAGGAGGCCGAATGCCAATGCATTCTGCCCCCCGAAATTGGTGGAGAAACAGTCCGCCACCCCCCCGCCACCCCCCCGGGATGTGACTTACCTTGTGTGAATGTCCCTGGTGGCGGCGGCTCCCGGCGGCGGTGTGGCGGCGGTTCGACGGCGGTGGTGGCTGGTCTTCGACTAGGGATGTACAAAAGTCACTTACCTTTTTTCAGGGGTGATTCGCGGTGGGGGGGAGGCACTTCGCTTCTCCCCCCGAAGTTCAGGCCGGGGGGGAGGCGCCCCACCTTGCCAGAACGAAATTCAGGCCGGGGAGAAGCGCCCCATCTCCCCGGCCGCGAAAGAAAAAGTAAAACAAAAAACAAAAAACCCGTGATAGGCTATGTAACGATTAACGTAGCCTATCACGGCTAGATTTCCAAAGTCAGCCGTGATAGGCTACGTTAATCGTCACGTAGCCTATCACGGGTGACTTTGGGGGAAAAAAAAAAGCGCGTACGCAAATGGCAGCGGCCCATGGGCGCCGCCATTTGCATTCCTTATTTTGGCACGTCTAGTCTACGTAAAGATTTACGTAGACTACGGCGAAAATAACGGCAACGCAAATAGCGTTCCCTTATTTTCGCCGTAGTCTATGTAAATGTTTACATAGAGTAGACGTGCCAAAATAAGGAACGCAAATGGCGGTGCCCATGGGCTGCCACCATTTGCGTATGCGCTTTTTTTCTTTTTCCCCAAAGTCACCCATGATAGGCTACGTGACGATTTACGTAGCCTATCACGGCTGACTTTGGAAATCTAGCCATGATAGGCTATGTAAATCGTCACGTAGGCTATCACGGGTGTGTGTTTGTTTTTACTTACTTTTTTATTTTGTAATGGCGGTGGCGGCAGCCGGTCAGAAGACCGGCCGCCGCCCCCGCCCCTGCTGAACCGCCACCGAACCGCCGCCGGGACCCGCCACCGAGAGGGACATTCGCTGAAGGAAAGTCCCATCCTGGGGGGGGCAGGGGGCCGGCGGAGAATTTCCCCAACACTTTCAGGGGGCTGAATGCCTTGGCGCTCGGCCTCATGAAGATTCAGGGAGAAATTCTCCGCCATCCCTACTTCCGACCGGCTGCCGCCGCCGCCATTTCCAAGTAAAACAAAAACAACAACAACAACAAACGTGATAGGTTACGTAAAGATTTACGTAGCCTATCTCGGCTAGATTTTCAAAAAACACTGTGATAGGCTACGTAAATGTTTACGTAGCCTATCACGGCTGGCTTTGGGGAGGGGGGAAACAGCACGTATGCAAATGGCGGCGCCCATGGGCGCCGCCATTTGCGTTCCTTATTTGGGCACGTGTAGTTTACGTAAACATTTAAGTAGACTACAGCGAAAATAAGGGCAATGCTATTTGCGTTGCCCTTATTTTCGCCATAGTCTACGTAAATGTTTACATAGACTACACGTGCCCAAATAATGAACGCAAATCGCGGTGCCCATGGGCGCCACTATTTGCGTATGGGCTTTCTTTTTTTTTTCCAAAGTCAGCCATGATAGCCTATGTAAACATTTACGTAGCCTATCACGGCTGACTGCAGGGACGCAAACGGCAGCGGCTATGGCCGCCGCCATTTGCGTCCCAGCAGGAGAAGAGGTTTCGCGGCCGGAGGGACGGGGCGCCTCCCCCCCACCGTGAAGCAAGCTGCAGGATCAGGTAAGGGACTTTGGTCCATCCCTACGTAGCCTATCACGTCTCTGTAAAGACAAGACAAGACAAGACTGCAAATGGCGGCGGTGGCAGCCGGTCAGAAGACCAGCTGCCACCGCTGCTGCCACAGCCGCCGCTGCTGCCGCCGAAGCCACCACTGGAGCCGCCGCTGCCTGGAACAGCCGCCACAGGTAAGTCTCGTCCCGGGGGGATCTGCGGGGGGGCCGTTCCGCCATGGAGTTCGGGGGGCCAAATGCATTGGCATTCAGCCTCACCGAGATCCATGGCGGAATTCTCTGACATCCCTAGTGAGAGCTGGACTATAAGGAAGGCTGAGTGCAGAAGAATGTATGCTTTCGAACTGTGGTGCTGGAGAAGACTCTTATGAGTCCCCTGGACTGCAAGGAGGTCAAATCAGTCAATCCTAAAGGAAATCAACCCTGAGTGCTCATTGGAAGGACAGATACTGTAGCTGAAGCTCAAATATGTTGGCCACGTAATGCGAAGAGAAAACTCCCTGGAAAAGACCCTGATGCTGGGAAAGATTGAAGGCAAAAGAAGAAGGGGATGGCAGAGGATGAGATGGCTAGATAGCATCACTGATGCAATGAATATGAACTTGAGCACACTGCAGGAGAGAGTGGAGGACAGGAAGGCCTGGCATGCTATGGTCCATGGGGTCAGACATGACTTAACGACTGAACAACAACAACATGCACGGTCAGCATTCAGCAAGCTAGGCACTCAAAACCAGCAACTTTACAGGGGCATGAGCAGTATGGATGGGCAAACCTCTCAGTTTTGCTTTCTCCCACATTCATATGTTTACAATCTCAAGTTCTTTCTCCCCAGATCATGAAGAACTTGGCAAATTTTGGGAAATTCTCATAAAAAATTAACTGAAACAAAGTTCTCACCCATCTGCACTAACCCAATTTTATAGGTACAGCTATTGCCAGTAGGGATGTACAGATTTTGTTAAATCTATTCCATCTTTTTTTTACATATTGTCAGGCATCTTTCATTCTGTTGTCCGCTCATTGACGGAATCAGATTATTATTTTTAATGGATGTACAAGAATGTTGTTCCACTTATGCAAGTGCACATTAGTTCTACAGCGCATTAGCGCTAGTGTGTGCTTATGCTAATATGCATTAGCAGAAGTGCAAATTTGTGCAAATCCCCCCCCCCAAGTAAAACAATGTTTTGGAAGTCCACGGAATCCATGCAACTTTGAAAAAGCCCGTCCATTGCAGGAACCGCAGGTCAGATTCATAGAAATCCAAATTCATTTGAATCCATTGCGAATTTCTCCAGCATCCCTAATTCCCAGCATGGAGAGAATCATGAACTACCTGCTGCCAAATTGTTGTTAAAGATAGGGATGTCAGAGAAATACGCTGTGGATGCAAATGAGGCCAGATTCCAAGGAATCCAGCTCAGGAATCCGCAATGGATCGGGACCACTTACCTCCACTCCAGGAGGACTGGAGGCAGAACGGCACTCAGCTGCTTCTTGCCAGCCAGAGCCGTTCACCTCCTCCCTTTCTTTGCCTATTGCCATGTCTTAAAAAAAGAGAAAATGGCGATTGGGAGGATGTGCCCATAGACTTATACACAAATAGTCATGAATCTTGCATATAAGTCTATGTGTCCATAGGCTTATACACAAGATTCATGGCTCTATTTTGCATATAAGTCTATGGGCACATCCTCCCGATCACCTTTTTTAAATTATTTTTTAAAGACATGGCAATTGGCAAGGACAGGGAGGAGGCGAATGGCTCTGGCTGGCAGGAGGAATGGATTGCCTCCCCCCCCCCATGGATTCCCCACCAGAACAATGGTGGGGAATCTGTACACCCCTACTTAAAGATGAGTAGGCTGTGAGATAAATGAGGTGGCAGCTCTAATTCAGCACCACAAACACAGGGATTCAAACCCAGACTTTTAAAAGATAAGCCTGGATGGATGAATCTTCCAGTTTAAGTGTCTCTGACATTCATTTTTTTTAAAAAAACCTCAAGTTATTTTTCTCTGAATATGGAAAACGTTGTGAATGTTATTCAATTCTTATAAAAAACAAACTGAAATGAAATTCTAATGAGCAGTTCTTTCACCTAACTTCAAGTCAAGATGAAACAATAGTTGATTGTCTTTTTTAAAGGCAAATGCTGCATGAACAAACAAATGGGTGGAATATCCAAGCCAGGAATGTGCAAGGTCTACATTTTCCATTAGTTCAGCAATGCATGCAGTACCAAACCAGTCTAAAATTCTGAAGATGGCAATTCAATAATGTGCCTGCATATGGTTCCATCAATACATATGTTCTATATTACAAGACAGAAGAGCACTCTCATAAAATAGTTGAGCTTATTCCAAGAGATCAGAAAGCTTGTAAATACTGAGCCAATTCCAAATTGAGCCAAGCGGAGCTCATCCATCACTACATATTTTCCAGTGCTGTATTTAAGATGCTGGATGATTTATTCTGGCTTGGCTCACAGACACAGAGCATCATATACATTACAGTCATTTAACTCCCAAAAACCATAAAGGTAAGAGCATCACCATATCCATGATGGTTCTTAAGCCTGTTCAAAGAATCAGCAAGAGGGAAAGGTTCTTAAGCCTCTGCAACATTAAATATAGAATTCTGATGATGGTGAAAGCCATGTCAAACTGATTTCTCATGATTTTCAGAGAAGCAGCCATGTTACTCTGTTGCAGGAAAAACAACCGAGAGTTTTCCGGACCTTAAAGACTAACTCAGTTATGAACAAGCTTTTGTGGACTGGAGTCCACTTCATCAGATGTATCAAATGTTATGCTGAATTATATGTGTGTCTGTATATATGTCTGTGTATGTACTAGCACCTGTACCACTGTGGCAAAGCCATAGCTCTCCAGGAGAGATGACACAGCCAAAGCTGGTAGAAGGCACTATGAGCTGCCATGGCCACTCGGTTAGGAATGGACAAGAAATTCATTTCAGATTGTTTTTCATAGGGGTGTACGAAACCTACTTACCCGTCTGCTGAAGGGGTCTGCAGAGGGGGGGAGGTGATCCGTCCCTCCCCCCAGAATCCTCCCCGGCCAACTCCGCTCCGCGGTGAGTCTGTGGAGCCACCAGCTGGGCCCATCCGCAGCCAGACTTCCGGCTGCTGCCACAAAAATGATGTCTAGCGTAGCGGACGCCATTTGCATCCCTGCCCTTGGCCATGATAGCCTACGTAAATATTTGCATAGCCTATCACGGCCAAGGGCAGGGATGCAAATGGTGTCCACTACGCCAGACGCCATTCGTGTCTGCAGCCCGGCTGTGGAATGAAGATGACAGACCCTGGACTGGCCGCCGCCAGGTAAGGTCCATCTTGACCAGCCTTCGCAGGGTGGCGGGGGGAGCAGTCCATTCTGCCGTGGACTCTGGGGAGCTGGATTCTAAAGAATCTGGCCTCATTGGAGTCCGCGGCAGATTTCTCCACCATACCTAGTTTTTCATCAGGCTTTTGCACATTCTGTACCAAACACAGACTCAGATGCAATCTACAGCTGAAGACCATACATTTCCAGGCTTGCAATGTGATTCATGGCCATAAAAAGAAAAAGCGTTCAACAGCATGTATACATTTGAAAAATCTGCATGAAAAAAATGCATGTTTAAAAAATGTGTACAAATACACTTTAAATCAATGGGAGAAGAAGATATACATTTCAAAGATGTGCATAATTGATCCATACATTTGTGAAAATATGCATGAAAATGCACATGGATTTTCATGTGAAAAGAAAAAAAACAAAGCTCAATCTGAAACGGACTCAAGCTGGAATGAGCTTTGAGATGAAATTCGGGAAACTTCAGTGAGCTCAGGTTTTGCTCATTTGCACATCTTTACACTTGGGCCTCCAGCAACAGAGATGGGTCCAGGAGTACCCCCAGAATATGAACCTGATCTTTCAGAAGGACAACAACCCCATTCAGAACAGACAGAACAGCCTATCTTCTGGCCTTGGAAATCACTCACCCACAGGGGCTCTGTCTTGCCAGATTTCAGCTTCAGTTTATTGGGCCTTATCCAGCCCACCACTGAGTCTCCATAACCCATATAACTCCATTTACTTTTTTCTGTACAACAAAACAAGCAAACACCTTCCTGCAAGGTTTTTTAAGGATGGCTGAGAATGAGATACATTAGACACATTGAAAAAGTCATACATAATGAAGTCATTCCAAAACCATTGGCTTTTATGGACATAAGTAGGGAATCATGGAGCATTTCATTGAGAGAGAGAGAGAGAGGGAGAGAGAGAGAGGGAGAGATCACTATATGAGGGATAATGTACTCTGTCAAACCCTGCTTATTAAAAGTAGTGAACTTGGTACTGTTTACATGACCAGTTGAATCACAAACAGGTGAGGAAAGAACACTTGATCCCTTAGGAAGTTAAGTGAATTATGTCAACCTCTTAGGATATTGCCTGGATAGAAATACCCCCAAAGCAATAAACTCAGAAATTGATTGCTCCTCAACACCAATCATAGAATTGATATCCCTATCCACTTTTGTTGTTTTCAACTCAGTTTTCTCTGTTATTAGCCAGAGGGGAGCTATGAAAAGAGATGGCCGTACAACATGACACAGTTCAGGAAGTGTTTATTTCAACAGAATTTCAAAAGGAGCTCATCCTCCATTTTCTTCATGACATGTGCCAATTTGTAAACCTTCATGCAGTTTCCCTTCTTTTGTTCAGATACAGCCTCTCTCTAACAGATCTCTTAAGGTCAAAAGGATAAGTTGCTATCATTTGCAATAATCCAAATCTCAGGTTAAAACTACACAGTGTAATTGTTTGAACACAGGCAGAAAAACAAAGAATAAACTATTCTATATACAGCCATATGGATTAGGGTAAAGAGTGGGCTTGCCTGTAGATTATGTATCAAGTAGAGAGCACACGCATTACCTATTAAAACCTGGGTGCCTACTGAAGAAGACATGATGGCGGAGAATTTCTCCCCGAAACTTCGGGGGGCCGAGCGCCAACGTGTTCGGCCCCCCGAACAAGTTTCGGGGAGAAATCCTCCGCCCCCCCCGCCCCCCGCCCCCCCCCGGGATGGGACTTACCTTCCCTGAATGTCCCTCCCGGCGGCGGGTCCGGCTGGCGGTTCGTCCGGTGTTCGAGCGGGGCGGGAGCGGCAGCCGGTCTTTCGAGCGGCTGCCGCCCCCGCCATTGCAATGAAAGAAAAAAAAAAAAAAAAAGTCCCCTGATAGGCTACGTGACGATTCACGTAGCCTATCACGGCAAGATTTGCAAAGTCAGCCGTGATAGGCTACGTGAATCGTCACGTAGCCTATCACGGGTGACTTTAAAAAAAAAAAAAAAAGTGTGTACGGATAATGGCGGCCCCCATAGGGAGCCGCCATTCGCGTTCCTTATTTGGTCGCTGTAGTCTACGTCAATGTTTACATAGACTACGGCGAAAATAAGGGCAACGCTATTTGCGTTGCCCTTATTTTCGCCGTAGTCTACGTAAACATTGACGTAGACTACAGCAACTAAATGAGGAACGCGAATGGCGGCTCCCTATGGGGGCCGCCATTCGCGTACGCGCTTTTTTTTTTTTTTAAAGTCACCCGTGATAGGCTACGTGACGATTCACGTAGCCTATCACGGCTGACTTTCCAGATCTAGCCGTGATAGGCTATGTGAATCGTCACGTAGCCTATCAGGGGACTTTTTTTTGTTTTTTTTTACTTTCGTGTTCGCGGCCGGGCGAGGCGGGAAGCCTCCTCCCCGGCCTAAATTTTGGCCGGGCGAGGCGGGAAGCCTGCCCCCCCGGCCTGAATTTCGGCCGGGCGAGGCGGGAAGCCTCCCCCCCCCGGCCTGAACTTTGCGGGGGGAGCAGCGAAGCGCTCCCCCCCACCGCGAAAAAGCTGCGAGAAAAGGTAAGTGACTTTCGTTCACCCCTAGCCTGGGAAGGTGAAAATAACAGCACTGACATGGTAATGAACATAAGTTTAATCAAGTTAAATACAGATGTAGAAGCAAACTTTTGAATTCAAACAATGGTGCAGTAACGTAATTTTAGACTCCAGACTTCATGGTCTTACAACCCTCTCCCTTTTAGATGGCAATGTGTATGACTACACTTACTTCAAAATGTGGTAAAGCAGCCTGCTGCATTTGGGGACCTCCTGCCCCTTCTGCTGCATGGGGCCCTGAACTGCAGGCCCAAAGTTCTACCCTGATGGCATCTGCGATGTTAGAGGTCTGTATGTACGGACTCTGTAAAAACAGTAATCTGTTCCAGCTATAAGTCTATGGTTAGGGTTATGTATTCCTGTATTTTATAGTGAGTATGACTATGGTGAGAGAGAGATGATTGACAGGAAGAATGGTGGATTTGCATATATGAGCAGATAGACTAAGAGAGTGAAGGGGGTGAAGTGTGTGTGCTATATAAAACTGTGTTCTGTGTTGTGAGAGTTAGACAGAGATAGTGAGGGATAAGATCAGATATAGGATAAAGATAGGTATTTGATATGGGATGGTTTAGATCAGAGCTAGGATTTGTGAGAGGCAGACGCAGGAGCAGGATTTTAGGACTGAAAATGGAGAGACAGAGAAAGGTCTGTGGTAGTTGTGAGGGGATTGTTTGAGCATGATGTGATCTAGAGTACTGTGTATGAGAGAACATATATTGATAAAGCCATTAAGAGTTACCTGTTTATTATTCAACCAATTATATTGATTATAACAACTTATATAACAACTTACTATATCAACTTATATTGATTCAACAATTTATATTTATTATTCAAAAACTTATATTGATAAAGCCATTAAGAGTTACCTGTTTCTTATTCAGCAACTTATTTGCTGTAATTAATAAAGTTTTTGTTTAATCAAACCATATGCCTTCTGCTCTTGGCAACATAAGAGGAAGGTATAAAGGGAACAGTAGAAGGTTATAGGTAAAGTCTTTGTGTCCTCACAGATAGAGGACTGAGTAAAGGTGTTGGAGCTAAGCCTTAAAGGTCCTAGTGGAAGCAAAACCCGGTGTGTGAGAGAAGGTGGTTCCTGCTGGGGGTGAGAAAGGCCTTCGAGAAAGGGAATTCTCACTAGGAGAAGGCAGGAACCCCACAGTACCACTGAATTCAAAGGCTTAGCCAGGCATAGGGATGTATGAAAATTTTGTTTTTGCTCACAATACATGTGGGCATGCTCCATTCAAAGCCACAAACATGAGCGTGAGCACATCTTCCTGTATTATGGGAAGTGTGGTGTAGTGGTGAGAGTGTTGGACTGGGAGTCCGGAGATTTGGGTTCGAGTCCCCACTCAGCTATGGAAGCTCACTGGGTGATTTTGGGCCCATCACAGACTTTTAGCCCAACCTACCTCACAGGGTTGATGTTGTGTGGATAAAATGGAGAGGAGGAGAATAATGTAAGCCCTCTTGGGTTTCTTGCAAGAGGAAAAAAGAATAATACTTAGTTGAAAATATTTTCCATTGAAAATATTTACAAATTGTCAAACGTGTGTTCACATTCATTTCATTCCTGATTCCCAGTACGATTTGTGCAAATTTCCTAATATGTGCAAATGTCCTCAGTACACTGAATCAACCCCATTTTAGACTATGGAGCAAATTTGTTCAAATTAGGAAATTTGTGCAAACTTGAGGAGATTTGAACAACTCTTCCATTCAATTGCTGCTTGATTTGCACAAGTTTCCCATTCACACAGAGTGAGCAGGGATTAGGGATGTACGAAAGTGACTTACCTTCCCGCGGATTATGTTGATGGTAGGGGGGAGGCGTTCTGTCCCTCCCCCCAGAATCCTGGCCGGGGGGGGGAGGCGCTCCGTTTCTCCCCCCCGGAATCCTGGCTGGCCGGCTGTGCTCCGCAGCGATTCTGAGGAGCCGCCGGCCAGCTCCTCCAGCAGCCGGACATCCGGCCACTGGCTAGCAGGGATGCAAATGGCGGTGGCCGTAGCCGCTGCCATTTGCGTCCCTGCAGTGAGCCGTGATAGGCTACGTAAATGTTTACGTAGCCTATCACGGCTGACTTAAAAAACAACAACAACGCGCGTACGCAAATGGCGGCGGCCATGGCCGCCACCATTTGTGTTCCTTATTTTGGCACGTCTTAGTCTACGTAAACATTTACATAGACTAAGACGGCGAAAATAAGGGGAACGCAAATAGTGTCTACACTATTTGCGTTCCCCTTATTTTCGCCGTCTTAGTCTACGTAAATGTTTACGTAGACTAAGATGTGCCAAAATAAGGAACGCAAATGGCGGCGGCCATGGCCGCCGCCATTTGCGTACACGCGTTGTTGTTGTTTTTTTAAAAAAAGTCAGACATGATAGGCTACGTAAACATTTACGTAGCCTATCATGGATTTTTTTAAAAACCTAGCTGTGATAGGCTACGTAAATCTTTACGTAGCCTATCACATTTTTTTAAAAACTGGAAATGGCGGCGGTGGCAGCCGGTCAGAAGACCAGCCACCGCCGTCGCCAAACCTCCACCGCAGCTGCCGCCGCCGAACCACTGCCAGAGCCGCTGCCGGCTCTATGTAAGATTTACGTAGACTATGGCGAAAATAAGGGCAACGCAAATAGCGTTGCCCTTATTTTCGCCGTACTCTACTTAATGTTTACGTAGACTACAGCGACCAAATAGGGAACACGAATGGCGGCTCCCTATGGGGGCCGCCATTAGCCATACGCGCTTTTTTTTTTTTTTTAAAGTCACCCATGATAGGCTACATGACGATTTACGTAGCCTATCACGCCTGAGTTTGCAAATCTAGCCATGATAGGCTACGTAAATCGTCACGTAGCCTATCACAGGGGCATTTTTTTTTTTAACTTTTCTTGGAATGGCGGCAGCGGCAGCCGGTCGAAAGACCGGCTGCCACCCCCGCCCCTGTCGAAGCCCTGCCGAACCACCACTGCGACCCGTCACCGGGAGCGATATTTGGGAAAGGTAAGTCCCATCCCGGGGGGGGCGGGGGGGAGAATTTCTCCCCGAAATACTTCGGGGGGCCGAATACGTTGGCACTCAGCCCCCCGAAGTTTCGGCGAGAAATTCTCTGACACCCCTAATTCGGCCTCCCCGAGATCCATGGCGGAATTTTCGTACATCCCTAGTCATGTCTGGTTAGCTCCAATGGCAAACCACACCACAGTCTGCCAGGAAAATGCCGAGGAAAAACGGCATCCCACTAGGGGTCAGTAATGACTCGGTGTTTGCACAAGAAGAACCTTTCCTTCCTTTCCTTTCCATGTGGGAGCTTTAACATATGAAACAGCATTTAGACCTGGGGATGAAGTTAATAATATCAAATGTATATGCAGGCCACTGAAACACTGAAAATAATGATGTCCAATGTGACAAATTCCTTTGATTATCAATAACAAGAAACTCCGTTTAAACACTAGGCAACACCGCTTACCTTATTTGCAACCGTTATGCTGAAACTATGTAGGTTTTAGTAGATGTTGAGTACTATTTTCCAATCTATAAAAATGGAAATACAACCTAATGAGCATAACCTAAATTTCTCTTGGATTGAGAAGGGATGTTTGGAGAGAAATACAGATTCCCTGCCGTATAGGGGTATACAGATTGCCCGCCATCTTTTCCGGTGAGGAATCTGTGGGGGGGGAGGCGATCCATTTCTCCCCCCCAGAATCCCCCAGAGCAGTTCCACTCCGCTCGGATTCTGGGGGGTGGGGGAACTGGTTTGGGGGCGCTTACCTTCCCTCCTGCCAGCCAGAGCTGTTCGCCTCCTCCCTGTCCCTGCCAACTGCCTTAAAAAAAAGTCTTTTTTAAAAAAAATGGCCATCAGAAGGATGTGGCCATAGACTTATACGCAAATAGAGTCATGTATCTTGCATATAAGTCTATGCATCCATAGGCTTATATGCAAGATTCACCACTTATTTTGTGTATAAGTCTATGGGCACATCCTGCTGATCGCATGTGCCCATAGACTTATATGCAAAATTAGAGCAGTGAATCATGCGTATAAGCCTATGGTCACATAGACTTATACACAAGATTCATGACACTATTTGCATATAAGTCTACGGGCACATCCTCCCGATCACCATTTTTTTTTTAAAAAAGCCTTTTTTTAAAAGGCAATTGGCAGGGACAGGGAGGAGGAGAGCGGCTGTGCCTGGAAGAAGCAGCCAAGTGCCATTCCACCTCCAGTTCTCCTGGAGCAGAGGTAGGTGGTCCCGATCTGCTGCGGATTCCTGAGGCCAGATTCCAAAGAATCCGGCCTCATTTGAATCCGCAGCGGATTTCTCTGACATCCCTAGAGATGGCCAAGCGGAGTTTGTTAAGTGTCCTATCTTTATTTGTACAATAATCTCTCTGGCGGTTGTAGCCTTCTTGGCTTCCCGCACTTCAGTTTAAGCCCAAGGAAAGACATCATATGGTAACTCACCCCATCAGGCTTTTTTAGATCAGAAAATGTGGGCAGCCAGTAAGGCTGCAGAGCTTTGGAGAAATGTATTGCAACAAAAAGGTAAGCTCAAAACCACCACCAAAAGAACTTCAAAAGAAATTATAAAATACCCTGAGAATGAGGCAGCAATATGGAAGCCTCTTTCACAGGGTAGGGGTGGACGAAAGTCACCTTTTCTCGCAGCTTGTTCGCGGTGGGGGGGAGCGCTTTGCTGCTCCCCCCGCAAAGTTCAGGCCGGGGGGGAGGCTTCCCGCCTCGCCCAGCCGAAATTCAGGCCGGGGAGGGGGCTTGCCGCCTCGCCCGGCCGCGAATGCGAAAGTAAAAAAAAAAAAACGCCCCGTGATAGGCTACGTGACGATTGACGTAGCCTATCACAGCTGACTTTGCAAATCTAGCCATGATAGGCTACATTAATCGTCATGTAGCCTATCAGGGGACTTTTTTTTTTTTCTTTTATTGCAATGGCAGCGGCGGCAGCCGGTCGAAAGACCGGCTGCCGCTCCCGCCCCGCTCGAACACCCAACGAACCGCCAGCCAGACCCGCCGCCGGGAGGGACATTCAGGGAAGGTAAGTCCCATCCCGGGGGGGGCGGGGGGGGCGGAGGATTTCTCCCCGAAACTTGTTCAGGGGGCCGAACACGTTGGCGCTCGGCCCCCCAAAGTTTTGGGGAGAAATTCTCCGCCATCCCTATCATAGGGGAAGAAAGCTTTCAGGAAACTGGAGAACAAATTTTGGCACAGCATTAGTTTAATCCACTAGAACCTGCCTCAGACAATATCTGCCACTTCGCTAGCTATTGTAAAGCTACCATACTTTTTAAATGTTTTATTGTTTGGGAATAGTTCCAGCAGCCATTGACAACAGCCTAGTGTCCTATTCAGAGGATTTCCACAATCAGTTGCTGAATTCTGATGTACCATTTATGATTCACTGATCTATTAGCAAATTGCCAGAATTTATGATGGGCCATAGTACATACAAGATGCAGTTCTCAGCTCCGAAGTGAAGATGTGGAAGGTGACCATTATGGCTTCTTTTTTTTTACTGCTGTATATCAAAGATAAGCCTGCCCAGACCTTAAGATCATCATCAGCGGCCCTTCTACGTGAGCCCCTGCCAAAGGAAGTGAGGCGGGTGGCTACTAGGAGGAGGGCTTTTTCTGTTGTGGCACCCCGGCTCTGGAATGAGCTCCCTAGTGAGGTTCGCCTGGCGCCTACATTGTATTCCTTTCGGCACCAGGTGAAGACCTTTTTATTTTCCCAGGCATTTTAGCATTTTAGCTTTCTAAATTTTTATCTTTGCTGTTTTAAATCTGTATTTTAAACTCCTGCACTGCTGCTAGGTTTTATTGTGGTTGTATTGTTATATTGTGGTTTTAATGTTCTGTATATTTTAAATTGTTTTATTGTGTGTTGTTTGGTTTTAATTTTTGTGAACCGCCCAGAGAGCTTCGGCTATTGGGCGGTATAGAAATGAAATAAAATAAATAAATAAATAAATAAATAAAGTATTTTGTTTTGATTTGATCTAGCACTTTGCTGCAACTACTATGGCATAGTGAAAGTAAGCTTTACCCTAGCTGCTTGTTCATTTGCCCCTAGCTGCTTGCCTCCTTAAGACACATTTCTCAAAGCAAAGACAGCTCATTCTTTCAATAGGGATGCTGGAGAATTTCGAGAAGGATTAAAATGAGCTCAGATTTCTAAGAATCCGGCCTGCAGAATCTACTGTGTAGTGCCCCCCTTAGGCCATGTGGAGCCCATGGACTTTTGGATGATTTTTTTACTTTCCCAGAATTTACGCATCTAAATCTGTAGAAAAATCCATACGTTTCTGCTGAGAAAACGTTGAAAGGAATGGGGGACAATTAGGGGTGTCAGAGAATTTCTCGCCGAAACTTCGGGGGGCCGAGTGCCAACGTATTCTGCCCCCCGAAGTAGTTTTGGGGAGAAATTCTCCGCACCCCCTGCCCCCCACACCCCCCCCCCAGGATGGGACTTACCTTTCCCGAATGTCGCTCCCGGTGGCGGGTCGCAGCGGCGGTTCGGCAGGGCTTCGACAGGGGTGGGGGCGGCAGCCGCCATTCCAAGAAAAGTAAAAAAAAAAAAATGCCCCCATGATAGGCTACCTGACGATTAACGTAGCCTATCACGGCTGACTTTGCAGATCTAGCCGTGATAGGCTACGTAAATCGTCACGTAGCCTATCACGGGGCATTGTGTTTTTTTACTTTTCTGTTGAAGTTCGCGGCCGGGGAGACGGGGCGCTTCTCCCCGGCCTGAATTTCATCCGGGCGAGGCGGGAAGCCTCCCCCCCAGCCTGAATTTCGGCCGGGCGAGGCGGGAAGCCTCCCCCCCCAGCCTGAACTTCGGGGCTAGAAGCGAAGCGCCTCCCCCCCACCGCGAAGCAAGCTGCGAGACCAGGTAAGTGACTTTCGTACATCCCTAGGGACAATACACTAAATGATACATACTGAGGTAAATTATGTAAATACTTACGTAATTATTTATGCAATTATTTCCAAATTTTTCTGCATGATGAAAAAAAATATTCGCATCCGTCTGTGGGCAGATGACGGAATGAAAGGCGCCTGAGAAGCTGCGGAACACAGACGGACCAGATTTTACACAGTCCGTACATCCCTACTTTGAAATATATGAAATGGTTATTCAATTTCTAAATATTGCCCATTTCTGAACTCGTCCAAAGCCTCAGTCTATTTGGCATCTACAAGAGCTGCTCAGTTTAGAAGCTGTGTGTGTGTGTGTGTGTGTGTGTGTGTGTGTGTACTCTTGCTGAAGCTATATCATGCATCAGAGAGAAATGTAATAATGAGAAATAATGTGTGTGATCAATAAGGCAAAGTGTCTTGTCAAATTGCAGAAACAACAGAAGTTTGCATCTATTTTCTCTTATTTCTCTGCCTTAATTAATTTTCAGGCTATTCTTAAAATTTAGATGTCTCTTTAATTAGCATAGAAATATTGTCCAATTAGGGTGACTTAAGACAACCAGCATGGATGGTTATCCTTCCATAGTTGATTTTCCTGGGTCTACGGGCAGAAGAAAACCTATGTAAGCTGTCTTTATATGTGCATCCCCTGTGGATGGGAACACACTTTTTCTTGCTTGGTTCTTTTGTCTCGTCTGAACACATCATCATAACAGATTATAGAATCAGTCCTTATGGGCAAATAAGGGGAAAGAAAAAGAAGAAAAGTGGGGGAAAGGAGAAGCATCATTAACATTGTTAAGAAAGAAATTGCAGCTAGCGACCCTTGCTGAACGTACAGAACAGCATGGCTGTAATATTCTTCTGGAAGACTTTATAGATGACTAGCTGCCCAGAGGGCTGCATATGCAGTAACTATACTTGTCATACTTTGGACTTGGTTGCGAAAAAGGGCCTAGGTCAGCCTTTCCCAACCTTGTGTCTTCCAGATGTGTTGGACTACACCTCTCGTGGCCATCCTGGCTGGAGATGATAGGAGATGTAGTCCAAAACATCTGGAGGACACCAGGTTGAGGAAGCCTGCCCTAGATGGAAGAAGGCTTTGGCTCAGAAAGGTCTGTTGATCTTTGGGGGGCTCTCCAACTAAGAGTTTGAAAACCCTATATTGAAAGAAAGTTGATTCCACATAGGCCTGCTATATTTTGTAAAATCACCAAGGCTTGGATGGGAGCCCCAATCTGGAGGACAGGCAGAAGACTGCAATTCTATTAAATATACTATCAGGGTTGATTAAAGATCACATCATAAGGTTTAAAAGCATTAACTTTTGCTTCCCTCATTTTTATGGATTTCACTTGTTTGCATTTAAATCATCCTAGCTGCACTAATTTACAGGAATACTGACTTTCTGAAGGGAGTTTCTGTAACACTAGTAGGCAAGGCCTCAGTTAAAATGTTCAGGCAATGACAGGAAAAGTTTGGACACATTCATCAGGCCCTAATCATCCTGCCTCTGGATTTAAACTCTTAATTCCTTGACCAAATCCATGTGTGCAAATTTAACTTTTGGCTCTGTTTATGTTTTGACTAAGTGTCAAATTAAGCATTACTTTTAATACATAGCATGCAGCTATGGCTGTTCTTTTTTCTTATTCAAATTAAATGGGAGGGGACAAACTGGATTGGGACCCTAGTATGGGAGTTTAGCCTTTTGCCCCTCACTGTGGTTGCAGCTGGGGGCCAAATTAGACAAAAATACACATTTTTCCAAACACGATCACAAATTCAGGAATTTGCGGACATTTTTCAAAATTCCGGCTTGCAGTCACATGATGTACAAATGGAAATAAAATTCTTGCACCTCCCTAATGCTTCACTCATGCCTGTTGCTGTGTAGTCTGTGCTCTGTGGATAGGTTCAGGTGCTTAAGTTATTCTCTCTGCACATATTTTTACTTCTTGTTTTGTGCTTGTGGCACAGTAGAAGCCTGAATTATGGCAGATTGACAGGGGTGGTCATATATCACTGGAGGGTGCTTCTTATTCACTTAGATTCCATCCATTCAGGCCCCAATGCAAGGATATCATCACTCTATGATATTTGAACGCCTCAGTTAGGGATGTCAGAGAAATCCGCTGCGGATTCAAATAAGGCCGGATTCCAAAGAATCCGGCCTCAGGAATCCGCAGCAGATTGGGACCACTTACCTCTGCTCCAGGAGGACTGGAGGCAGAATGGCACTCAGGTGCTTCTTCCAGCCAGAGCCATTCACCTCCTCCCTGTCCCTGCCGATTGCCTTTAAAAAAAGTCTTTAAAAAAAAAATGGTGATTGGGAGGATGTGCCCATAGACTTAGATGAAAATAGAGTCATGAATCTTGCGTATAAGTCTATGTGCCCATAGGCTTATACGCAAGATTCACCGCTCTATTTTGCTTATAAGTCTACAGGCACACGAGATCAGCAGGATGTGCCCATAGACTTATACGCAAAATAGAGCGGTGAATCTTGTATATAAGCCTATGGACACATAGACGTATACGCAAGATTCCTGATTCTATTTTCGTATAAGTCTATGGGCACATCCTCCCAATCTCCATTAAAAAAAAAAAGACTTTTTTTTTAAGGCAATCGGCGGGGACAGGGAGGAGGCGAATGGCTCTTGCTGGCAGGAGGAAAGGTAAGCGCCCCCAAGCCAGTCCCCCGCCCCGGAATCCGAGCAGTGTGGAAACGCTCTGGAGGATTCCGGAGGGTGGGGAACAGATCACCCCCCCCCTGCCCACAGATTCCCCACTGGAACAGAAGGTGGGGAATCCATACACCCCTACCTCAGTTTCATGCTATATATCCTTTGGGAGAAGTTGGTCCATTCCTAACATTAACTTCATCTCTGAAATTTGTTTCTCCATTTGATTATACTTAATTTCAATTTTGGAGAAGTTGATCTGTCCTTATGGCGAACTTTACCTCTGAAGTTAGTTTCTCCATCTGAAGATAATCTGTTTCAATTATTCATTTCCATATTTACAAGAGAAATTTACCAGATGTTTAGGCCTTAAGAGTAATAACCAATACAGCAAGCTATTAGAATAGCCAATTAATTAAAGAGCATAACTACAGTGCATAAGGAATAGGCTGAAGAGCTTTCCTCACAAATTATGCATTTAATATATCGCTATGGGGAAAGCATCCAGGAAGATGAGTCAGTGCTGATCTCATTTGCATCTGACTCACCAATAATTAAGCGGCAACCATGGCAGTTCCATCTAGCTTAAATCCATCAGGTTTAAATAAGGTTGAAGCCTGAAGGTCAAATTCGTCTGAAACTAAAAGTTCAGTTACTTCACTAGCAGTAGATTTGAGCACTATTTCTACATCTTACTTTTTGCTGCTTTTCATAATCGTCCTACAAAATATCTCTGGTGTTTGGGGGATTGTGTCTCTGATATGGAAGCCTTAAGCCCGTATGTAAAGGAACAGTACTGTCTCCTTTTGGTTTTAGGATATTATGGGGTTAAAACTGAGTGTGTGTGTGTGTGTGTGTGTGCGCGCACGCGCGCGCACGCGCGCGCCACACTTGCGTGCATGCAAGCATGCTAGTCAGTTTCAGGCAAAAGGTTAATAATTTAGAGGTCAAATGTTAAGCTAAAATACAGAGCTGGGGAAGTTGTGCTCAGAGGAGTCAGGAGATTATAAAGTTCAACAGAAGGTCATAGGGGGAGAGAGGGAGAGAGAGAGAGAGAAATATTAACTCAGAAAATAGAAACTGACTTTGCAAAAATAAACAAGAAGCTGCCCTCCTGATTGGCTGGAGTTGGGGAGAGAGAGAAAACTAATTTTAAGAGTTAAAAGCCTAACACAGAGAGGCCAGGAGGCAGAGAAAAGTAAGGACAGATGGACTCACCTCCATCTGGATTGTGCAGGAGCTCTATGAGCTGTTGCCCACACTTGTGCAGCCCGAACCCACTTGGCGAGCCTCCCAGCTCACCTCGCCCCACCTGCCGAGCCACCCCTCCTTTGTGTGACGAGGACTCTGATAGTCCAGCCCTTGTACGCACAAGGGCTTTATGCACACAAGGGCTTGACTGCCAGCATCCTTGCCACTGTGTGTGCCCCAGCCAGTCTCACTATCTCCTTCTTGCAAGGCTGCTCCCAGCTGCTTGCCGAGAGCCAGGGTGCTTGGAAACCTGGTCCGTCGGCACCCAACGGCCCTGCAACCCAGCTGCATTACACCCTAGTGTACTTAGAAGTAAGTTCTATTTAGTTCAGTGGTGCTTACTCCCAGGTATAAGATTGAAGCCTAGGAGTTTCTGTTGTTTCCATAAGTATTTCTTGTCACCATTTCAAAATCTAGCCCTGCTACACTAATTACATTCATAATACAAGGGAAAGGGACTCCCTAGGACTTACAGAAAGACAAGAATAGTCTTGACTTGCAACATCTCTTTTGTCATATCTGTGCAAAACTTGTATTATATTGTTTCCCTTGTTAAGCTTAGAAACTACCTGATGTCCTTAGACCTATTCACCCATTCCAAAACCAGGTAAACTCACGCAAAGTTATATCCTGCCCACCACCACCACCACCCCTCAGGTTCCCGAGGAGGTAACAGGGATGGATAAGCTGCAATTCTGCAACCCAACATGCATCACGTTTGCCCAGATTTCTGAATGTGTAAAAGGGACTTTCATTTTTAGAACTATCACTTTCAGGAGATTAGTGCAGAGTTGGTCACTGACTGATTTCTTTAACTGATTTCCATCTGTTTACAGCTCACTCATCTTCCCTGGTATATCTTTGAAATAGCTTTGGAATGCAGCAGGTGACAGTTTTTAATTTTACCTGTTGTATGCAATATGTGTGTGTTTTTATAAGCTACCATGGGAACTCAACCAAACTGAAGGCAGGAAATTAATTAAAACTAGATAGATAATGCAAGCTTAGCCACAATCTCCAAAAGATCACTCTTCACATCCTCAGTATTTACCTGAATCCCATAACTTGACACAGACGTGTCAATCATAGCAATATTCATACTCTCAGTCCAAATGGAAGGCATTGAGACAGTCTAGACAGCACTAAACTTTGCCCCTACCCATTTGTGATGCAAATGCCTGTGCCCTGCTGAGCCAACGGAGACTGAAATGGAAGCTTTTATTTCATTTTAGGGTGCGCTTTTGAGAACAGTCACAGCGGTGAAAAAAGCCATTGCCTTTTCCCTATTGAGTCAGTCAGCCTTCAAAATAAATGTCTTTAGGCCTTTTGTATCTTCTGCCTCATATCTCACTGGCACAAAAAGGCAGCACTGGCAAATGATTGCTGGTTTTAAAATGAAAAGGGAAAATCGTTCTGATCAGATGACTGTAAATGAATCTAAGCAAAATGAGTTCGGGGACCATTCATTCAGATCGAAATGATTGGCAGCTTTCCACTATAAAACCATCAGTCCTCCTCAACGAAACAGAACATTTGCCTAACAATTATAAAAAAGCACCTTCCTGGGGCGGGGGTGGGTGGGTGGAATCAGTATCTGAATCTGACAGGCTGGAAAAAGAATGTTGTAGAAAACTCTACGAGACTCACAAACTGGTTTATAAGAGCATGTGTTTATTAGTGAACACACGTGTGTGGATACAACATGAGCAGAAGTGCACAGGTTGAACACTGAGTAACAGGTAGCTAGGGATGTTAGAGAATTCCACCATGGACTCCAATGAGGCTTGATTCTTTAGAATCCAGCCCCCCGGAGACCGTGGTGGAACAGAGCACTCCCCCCCCCCCGCCACTAGGGATGTATGAAACACTTAGCTGCTTTCATCCAGGGACATCCGCGGTGGGGGGGAGGTGCTCCATCCCTCCCCCCGAAATCCTCCCTGGCTGGCTCCGCTCTGCAGTAACTCCACAGAGCTGCCAGCCAGGGCCACCCACAGCCGGACATCCGGCCACTGCTGGGCTGTGCAGGGATGCAAATGGCGGCTGCCATAGCCACCGCCATTTACGTCCCTGTCTTTTGGGAGGACAGGCAGGAATGCAAATGGCGGCCGCTACACCATTTGCCCCCTGTCTTTTCCCGTGATAGGCTACGTAAATATATACGTAGCCTATCACAGCAAAAGACAGGGACACAAATGGCGTAGCAGCCACCATTTGCGTTCCTGCCTATTGCCGTGATAGGCTACATATGTGTTTACGTAGCCTATCATGGCCTCCGCAGGGACGCAAATGGCGTCCCTGCATTAACTGTGATAGGCTACGTAAATACTTACGTAGCCTATCACGGCCATTCATGGGAAGGCGAATGGCAGCCACAGCTGCAGCAGCCATTTGCAGAGCACCGGATGGCCGCAAACAAGTAGGCTCCGTTCCAGGCCCATTTCAGGGGGTGGCAAGGGGGTTTGCTTCGTTCCGCCATGGATTCCGGGGGGCTGAATGCACTGGAATTTGGCCTCCCTGGAATCCATTGCAGAATTCTCCAACATCCCTACCCGCCACCCTGCAAAATTTTCCTGGGACGGACCCTACCTGGCGTCGGTCAGTCCAGTCCATCCGCTGCCCCAGTCTGCGGCTGCGAATGGCTGCCCCAGTCTGCGGCTGCGAATGGCTGCCCCAGTCTGCGGCTGCCATTTGACTTCCCATGAATGGCCGTGATAGGCTATGTAAGTATTTACGTAGCCTATCAAGGCAAAGAGCAGGGACGCAAATGGCGCCCGCTACACCATTTGCATCCCTGCCTTTTGCCATGATAGGCTATGTAAATATATACATAGCCTATCACGCGGCTAACGCAGGGACGTAAATGGAGGCTGCTACGCTGGACGCCATTTGCGACCACAGCCCGGGAGCGGATGGAAGTCCAGCTGCGGGCGGGCCTGGCCGGCGGCTCTGCGAACTTGCCGCAGAGCAGAGCCAGCCAGGAAGGATTCCGGGGGGAGGGACAGATCGCCTCCCCCCCCCAACGGATGCCCCCACCCGGAACGGGTCAAGTAATCTGCCCATCCCTACAGGTAGCACTCACATTTATATTGTTAGGTAAATGGGATATAAAGCATCAGACATGACTTTGTAATCAATGGATATATTTTGTGTGCACAAGTGTTGGCCAGTGCCCTTTGGCAGGGAGCCAGCAGTTTCCTTATAACTGAGTTGCTATATATGGACCAAGGAGACAGATATGATAACTTGTCTACAAAAAGGGAGGAGGTGCCTAACCACAAGACTAAGTATAAGACAGCCTGTGGTTTGAACTGTCTGGAGGCAGAATGTTCAAGCATAAGTTGAAGCTTGGAATGGCTTCTGTTCACTATTTGAGCACTCAATTTTCCTTTCCTTCCCCACCACCCTGCCAATATATATACAGGTTCCCAAATGGAGGAACACAGGCTAAGAGATTTCTTTCACAAGAACGAAGTCAATTCTCAACTCTACAAATAGGGATATTGACAATTTGTCTAGTAAAAAACAACAACTGCCAGCACCATTTATTCATAAAGCACATTATTTTTAGGGATGTACGAAAATCACTTACCTTTCGAGGATTATGCTGATGGTGGGGGGGGAGGCGTTCCGTCCTTCCCCCCAGAATCCTCACCGAGGGGGAGGTGCTCCGTTCCTCCCCCCGCCGGAATCCTGGCTGGCCGGCTGTGCTCTGCAGCGATTCTGCGGAGCCATCGGCCGGCTCCGCCAGCAGCCGGACCTCCGGCCGCTGGCTAGCAGGGATGCAAATGGCGGCGGCCGTAGCCGCCGCCGTTTGCATCCCTGAAGTCAGCCGTGATAGGCTACGTAAATGTTTACGTAGCCTATCATGGCTGATTTAAAAAAACAAACAAATGTGCGTCCGCAAATGGCGGCGGCCATGGCCGCCACCATTTGGGTTCCTTATTTTGGGTTTGGCACGTCTTAGTCTACGTAAACATTTACGTAGACTAAGACGGCGAAAATAAGGGGAACGCAAATAGCGTAGCGTCTACGCTATTTGCGTTCCCCTTATTTTCGCCATCTTAGCCTACGTAAATGTTTACGTAGACTAAGACGTGCCAAAATAAGGAACGCAAATGGCGGCAGCCATGGCCACCGCCATTTGCGGACGCGCTTTTTTTGTGTGTTTTTTTAAGTCAGCCGTGATAGGCTATGTAAACATTTACGTAGCCTATCACTG
This sequence comes from Heloderma suspectum, assembly GCF_057233095.1. Classification (NCBI taxonomy): domain Eukaryota; kingdom Metazoa; phylum Chordata; class Lepidosauria; order Squamata; family Helodermatidae; genus Heloderma; species Heloderma suspectum. Next base: position 91,761,529 of record NC_139461.1, read on the forward strand.
TGTTTTTTTAAAAAAAATCCAGCTGTGATAGGCTATGTAAATATTTACGTAGCCTATCACATTTTTTTTTGTGTTTTTTTTTTTAACCTGGAAATGGCGGTGGTGGCAGCCGGTCGGAAGACCGGCCGCCGCAGCCGCCGCAGCCGCCACCGCTGAACCGCCGCCGGAGCCGCCGCCGCCACCAGGAAGATCCGCCCAAGATAAGTCCCATCCCGGGGGGGGTGGGGGGGCGGGCCGTTCCGCCATCAATTTCGGGGGGCCAAATGCACTGGCATTCGGCCTCCCCGAGATCTGTGGCGGAACTTTCGTACATCTCTAATTATTTTACAAATCTGCAGTTTCCCTTTTGCTAGGAAGGAAAATGTCAAGTCTAATACAAGATTAATGTTTCATCAAGAGAGCTTTTTTGGGGTTTTGTCTTTAAATTATCCATTTCTCATTGTAATAAGTACTTTGTACATTCTGACAAAGGCTTGTTCCTTAACTAGCAATGAACAGCCAAGAGCTATAATTACTAGGCATGAAATGAAGCGCACATAATTCTAGTTTGGATGTAAACAGTGGGTATAAACAGACAAACATTTACTATATGGCATCCGATGCAATGAATATGGACTTGAGCACGCTCCGGGAGAGAGCGGAGGACAGGAAGGCCTGGCGTGCTATGGTCCAGGGGGTCACGAAGAGTCGGACACGACTTAACAACTGAACAACAACAACAACAACTTAAAATGGTGTGTGTGTAGCCACATACTAAGGGCACAATTAAGAACATAACTACATGAGAAGAGCCGTGCTGGATCAGACCAAGGGTCCATCTAGTCCAGCATTCTGTTCACACAGTGGCCAACCAGCTCTCAACCGGAAACCCACAGGCAGAGCAGGAGCACAACAGCAGCCTCCCACCCATGTCCCCCAGCAACTGGTGTACATAGGCTCACTGCCTCTGGTACTGGAGGTAGCAGATAGCCTTCAAGACTAGTAGCTATTGACAGCCTTTTCCTCCAGGACTTTGTCTAACCCCATACAAATTGGCGGCCATCACTACATCCTGTGGTAGCGAATTTCATAGTTTAATTATGTGTTATTTGAAGAAGTACTTCCTTTTATCTGTCCTGAATCTCCCACCAACCAGCTTCATAGGATGACCCCGGTTCTAGTATTTTGAGAGAGGGAGAAAAATGTCTCCCTCTCCACATTCTCCACACCATGCATGATTCTGTAGACCTCTATCATGTCTCCCCTTACCCTCCTTTTTTCCAAGCTAAACAATCCCAGCTGTTGTAACCTTCTCTCATAAGGGAGATGCTCCAACCCCTTGATCATTTTAGGGTGCAATCCTATCAAGAGAGGTGGCTGCCTCCAAACTCGGAGGTGATTGCCTATCCTAAGCAAGGCAGGAGAGGCACGGGGGGGGGGATTGTTCCCTCCGTACCTCTCCTGCCCTGCTATTTTCCGCTAGACAGCTGTCTTAAGCTGTTTAGCCACGGGGGACCGACCAGGAGAGGAGGCTGCATGTACGACACATAGGATGTGTTGTACATGCAGCTCCACTCTCCCCCCCCCAGAACACCCCCTGCCCCACCCCTTTTCAGTTGCTCCACACTCCTCTTGTGAGCATGGAGGACAGGGCTTCTCTGCACTGCCTCGGAGGCAGCATGGACATGGGAGGAGGTCGGTTTTCTGGGAACTGAACTTGGACTGTGGGCTCTAGACAGTGTCTAGTTGCCATAGGATTGCTCCCTTAGTTCCCCTTTTCTGCACCTTTCCCAGGTCTACAATATCTTTTTTAGGTGTGGTGACCAGAACTGTTCACAGTATTCCAAGTGTGGTTGCACCATAGATTTGTATAGGAGCAGTATGATGTTGGCAGTTTTATTCTCAGTCCCTTTTCTAATTATGCCTGACATGGAGTTTGCCTTTTTTACAGCGGCTGCACACTGGGTTGACATCTTCATTGAGCTTTCCACCACAACCCCAAGATCTCTTTTCTGGTCAGTCACCACTAGCTCAGATCCCATCAGGCTATACTGGAAGTTGGGATTTTTTGCCCCAACGTGCATCACTTTATGCTTGCTTACACTGAACCACATTAGCCATTTAGATGCCATTCCCCTAGTTTGGAGAGCTCCTTTTAAAGCTGTTCACAGTCCCTTTTTGTTTTAGCCAGCCTAAATAATTTGGGGTCATCTGCAGATTTGACCTCTTCACTGCTCACTCCTAATTCCAGATCATTTATGAACAGGTTGAGAAACATTGATCCTAATACAGATCCCTGTGGGACCCCACTATTTACGTCCCTCCATTGGGAGAATTTACCATTTAGTCCTACTCTCTGCTTTCTGTTTTTTAACCAGATACTGATCCATAAGAGGACCTGTCCTCTGATTCCATGACTGCTAAGTTTGCTCAGGAGTCATTGGTGAGGGACTTTGTCAAAAGCCTTTTGGAAGTCTAAGTAAGCAATGTCTACCGGATTACCCCTGTCTACATGTTTATTGACACTCTCAAGGAACTCTAAAAGGTTAGTGAAACAGAACTTTCCTTTGAGAAAGCCATATTGATTCTTTTTCAGCAGGGCTTGTCCTTCTACATGCTTACTAATTTTATCTTTAATAATGCCCTCAACCAATTTACCCAGAACAGACGTTAAGCTAACTGACCTGTAATTTCCCAGATCCCCCCTTTTTGAAAATCTTGGTACATTGGCCATCTTCCAGTCCTCTGGTATGGAGGCTGATCTTAGGGACATGTTGCATATTTTGGTTAGAAGATCAGCAATTTCATATCTGAGTTCTTTGAGAACTCTAGGATGGATACCATCTGGGCCGGGTGATTTCTTTGTTTTCAATTTATCAATAAGGTTGAGAACTTCACCTTTTGTCAATACTATTTGCCTCAGTTGCTCAGACTCCCTTCCTGAAAACATCAGTTCAGGCACAGGTATTTGTCCTCTATCTTCTGCAGTGAAGACAGATGAAAAGAATTCATTCAGCTTCTGTGCAATCTCCTTGTCCTCCTTCAGTACTCCTTTAACTCCATTGTCATCCAGTGGTCCAACTGCCTCCCCAGCTGGTTTTCTGCTTCTGATATAGTTAAAGACTTCTTTATTGTTGGCCTTGATGGTTTTAGCAATATGCTCTTCAAAATGCTTTTTTGCATCTCTTATTGTCTGCTTGCATCGTCTTTGTGCAAGCTTGTGCTCCCTTTTGTTTTTCTCACTTGGGCAAGACTTCCATTTCCTGAAGGAAGCTCTCTTTTCTCTAATAGCCCCTTAACACTACTCGCTAAACATGCCGGTGACCTCTTGTACTCGGTGCTACCTTTTCTAGCCTGTGGTATACATTTTATCTGGGCTTCTATTATTGTGGTTTTTAGTAATCTCCAAGCATTTTGAAGGGATTTAATCCTTTTGACTCCGCCTTTTAGCTTCCATTTCACCAGTTCCCTCATTTTAGAGAAGTTTCCTCTTTTGAAGTCAAATGTGACTGTGTTGGACTTCCTGGGCACTTTTCCACTTAAATATATATTAAATCTGATAGCACTGTGATCACTGTTTCCAACAGGTTCAACAACATTTACATCTCATACTAGGTCCTGGGCAACACCACTTAGGATTAAATCCAAGGTCACCTGCCCTCTGGTCAGGTCCATTCTATTGTGATGATCATAAGCTTCTAAAGTCAGAGCCTTATGGTCAACCTTTGCAGGGGAGGAAGCAAGCACGGTGAAGGAGATCTTCACCTCCCGGTCCCCCTGCCTTGTATTTTCACTAGACAGGCTTTTTTCCCTGTCTAGTGAAAGTGTCTCAGTCAGGGAGGGAAGGAGGCTTGAGAGGTCTCAGAATAACCTGGAGACTGGCCTCTCCAGTCTCCTTCCCGCCCCACCCTAGAGTTGGTGGAGAATTTCTCCCCGAAACTTCAGGGGGCCGAGCGCCAACGTGTTCGGCCCCCCAAACAAGTTTAGGGGAGAAATTCTCTGCACCCCCCCTGCCCCCTGCACCCCCCCCCCGGGACGGGACTTACTTTTGGCGAATGTACCTCCCGGCGGCGGGTCCGGCCGGCGGTTCGTTGGGTCTTCGTCCGGGGCGGGAGCGGCAGCCGGTCTTTCGACCGGCTGCCACCGCCGCCATTCCAATAAAAGAAAAAAAAAACACCCCCGTGATAGGCTACGTGACGATTAACGTAGCCTATCACGGCTAGATTTGCAAAGTCAGCCGTGATAGGCTACATCAATCGTCACGTAGCCTATCACGGGTGACTTTAAAAAAAAAGAAAAAAGCGCGTACGGATAATGGCGGCCCCCATAGGGAGCCGCCATTCCCGTTCCTTATTTGGTCGCTGTAGTCCACGTAAAGATTTACGTAGACTACAGCGACCAAATAAGGAACACGAATGGCGGCTCCCTATGGGGGCCGCCATTTGCGTACGCGCTTTTTTTTTTTTTAAAGTCACCCATGATAGGCTACGTGACGATTTACGTAGCCTATCACAGCTGACTTTGCAGATCTAGCCGTGATAGGCTACGTAAATCGTCACGTAGCCTATCACAGGGGCGTTTTGTTTTTGTTTTTTTAACTTTTAATTTTGCGGCCGGGCGAGGTGAGGCGCCTCCTCCCCGGCCTGAATTTCGGCCGGGCGAGGCGGGAAGCCTCCCCCCCCAGCCTGAACTTCGCAGGGGGAGCAGCGAAGCGCCTCCCCCCCACCGCGAAAAGCTGCGAGACCAGGTAAGTGACTTGGAGAGGCAACCGATGGTGTTCTTTCTGTGCTGGCTATGAGGTGGAGGGGAGTTGGAGCTCTGATTCCCAGCTCTGTGGTCAGAGCACTGACTCTGTCTTCAGATCTAGGAATTCAAGCTATCCTATGGCTCCTCAGATGCTGTGTAGGGGTGTGAAGGTTTGACGCCTACAGAGGCAAGGGGCGGGGGAAAACAGTTAGGCTTAGAGGCCTGGGTTTTTTTGTTGGGGGGAGATATCCCTGAGTTGAGTAGTTTTATTTCCCCAGTTAAGTTTAATTTCTTCAGGTTTGAAACAATACTTTTGGTTTTGAGGGAGGAGGGTATCTAGAGAGAGAGAGAGAGAGAGACAGTAAAAGCAGTCAGGAAGAGCAGAGCAGAAAGAGAGAGCAGGAAGAAACAGTCTGAAGACGTCTAAGTGCAGTAGGGTAAAGAAACTTACATTTTGCAACTTTTATTTTTTTATTTATTGATGCCTTCTGTATCACTCAGCTCTGTTGTGTAAATACCTTTAGTTGTGATTTGCTTGCTTTAGTTTATCAGTAAACTGTTGTGGTTAAACCCTGTGCCTAGAGCGTCAATCACCCCTCGCCTACAGCCTAAACCCCACATTATTGGAAAGGGGAATGTAAAAGCAGGAAGGTGGGACTCTTAAGGAGGCAAGAGATCCTTGAGTTGCTCAGGGGGTCCAGGTCATAAGGAGAACCCTGACAAGGGGCGATAGGATCATTCCCTAAGTCTGTCATCTCTCCTGTCAAATGGAAAAGGGAAATGTAATACACCTTCAGACCTGACCAGTAGTTTAAAGGAGGGAAATAGATTCTCACTGCTTGATAGGACACTACAGACGGCAGTTTACCAAATGGTAACATGCACACTGTTGTAAGTTACTACTAGGCCAAATGTGTGTTGTCTGTGTGTTTGTGCATGCACAGCTGTGCTCTATTTTTTGTTTTCTATGGAAGTAAATAAGGAAGTCTTGACAAGTAAGAAACTGTGTATGTTAGAGCTCCTGTGCCTTAAAGACATTGCTGGATAAGTAACCACACTTCCTGTAAATCTTTTATTGTAAGATTAGAGGGCAGTGGAAGCAGCAATAGCAGCACCATGTCCCTTTGGACAACCATGTTAAAAGGCCTGCATGGTGAATCACAAAATCAGGAAATGTTAGGATCTGATGCTAATAAGACAGCCTTCTGGGAGCTGTCTGTTAAACATGCTCTCCTTTGCCTCAGTGTTAGGAGCCACTGGGTCTAGAATCAGGAACTTTCGTCTCTCTGTGCAGCTGCCCCATATGGTGAGCTTCCAGAACTGCACTTTGAAGCTTTTATCTGTTTCTGGATTGGCCTCGCCCTTCCTGATGGCCAGGAGACAAGAAGTACTATAAAAGACCTGTTTGGGCTGGGACTTCATGTGAGCAATCATGGTCTTCCAAAATCAGGTGGGCCATTGTTGCTCACACAAAGCCCCAAGACAAACAGGAAGCCCTTTATAGCACTTCCTGAGTGTGTGTTCCTTGGCTCTGTGTTTGTGTGTGATCCTTGGCTCTAACTCCTGCTGGCTGAGTTTCCTCAGCTATGACCCCTTAATCCTGGATCCCCTCTGACAGCTGCCTACAGTTCAGCCCTGAAACTAAGGCTGCAATTCTATACATACTTAGCTGGGAGTCAGTCCCATTGAACTCAGTGAGGCTTACTTCTGAGTAGACATGCATAGGCATACACACTCTTAAGATTACCTATTACTTCTGCACCTGATGCTCGTAAGCCTCCAAACTTGGAGGCTTACAAGCATCCAGTGCAGAGCGGGAGGAGCGGCGGAGGCATTCATTGCCTCCGCTGCTCCTCCCACTCTGCATTTTAGCTAGACAGGCTTTTTTGCCCATCTAGCTGGGGCTTATTGGATGGGGCAAGAAGGAGGCTGGAACCTCTCCAGGTCCCTCCCCTCCCTGTTCACTGGACCACCCCCTCTACCTGCTCCCTGAGGTCACTTTTCCACCGTTGGTGAGACAGCCAGCTGTTCTCTCCATGTTGACTGCGAGGGGATGGGAGCAAGGAGTGCTGGCTCTGAGGTCTGAGCACTGGCTCTGACCTCTGATCCTGGAATCCGGAGTATCCTATGGCCCCCCAGGCCCCCCTATGGTCTAGGGGCCATAGGCTTGCTCTCTACATCTACAAGAGTTTGGAGGAATAAACTAGGCCTTTCCATGCCTTCTAGTGTTGCTTCCTTGCCCATTTCCTCTGTTTTTTTCTAGCAGGATTTATGAGTATACTTTTGAATCAGACATGGATAGTGCTAAGAATTCAGGGCCATTTTGCTATATTAGTGTTGATGCATAAACGGACTATACATCTCTTTTGGTATGGGAGTGACTGACAAATTGTGATATGGGATGCATCCCTCAATCTGACAGTGTTTCTCCGTATTTGTTCGCTTGGCCTTGAACTTTACTCTCAGAACGTTAATGAAGTATTATTCGAAAATACTTCAGAAAACTGAGGAAGCATAAATGCTTTTCCTGTGTGTGATCATTTATTCCCCTCCCCCCTCCCAACAGTATTGTGTAAGCAGAGCAAAGATGAACCAAGGGACAGGAGGGGGAGGCAATGATTGATATTCAGACCTGAATGGGTTAAATAATTGGCTACAACTTTTACTGGCTACAGCTAAATAGATTTTGGCAGGGGCATAGGGCATGGATTCAGTTATCGAGCAGCCTTCATGCTGGCTGATATCGTTGACCCAGATCATTTGCTGGGTACCTAGGTGGGGGGGAAGGGGAAATGCAGGAGCTTTGGGGCCCACCATGGCTCAAGCGTTCTGGTGGACCCTTCCTGTCTCTGGGTGTGTGGTCAGCTTGCCAGCCGTCAAGCTAGGCAGGGCATTCCCACCACATCCCCCAAGATCCCTCAAGGAGATTCCCACATGGGGAGGTGAGGAGCCCAATCCTGCTTCCCTTATAATGAATCCAGTTCAATGCCTCCAACACCTACACTGCAGAGCTGTGACACAAAGCAGTATTACAACAAGGAAACTTGCATGCTGCATACCGCATATGTCTTGAGCCTAATTTTAGCATTACTGATCTTGCTACGGGAAAGGTGAAAAGCCTGCACCACCTGGCCAATTGCATATGCATATTTAGATAAAATTCCTCCCCAGCCCCTCAACTAGCAACTAAGTAAGATCCAGGGAGTAGTGAGTGGGGAAGTCAGCCCCAGCACTAATGAAGTGGCAGGACTGGACTAGAATTTATTTCCCAATAGCAGGTTCTCTCTTTGGTCTGCTCCAATGGCGTGCCTCCCAGGAAGCCATCTACCACACTGGGTGCCTGGAACAGGCCCAGCCCGCCGTTCCTGCACATCATGGCAGCTGCCACCTCCTTGTCCCCTGGCTGGCTGTGTCATAAATTTGGGGCTCCTATGGAGGCCAGGAACCTTTGTATATCTCCATTACACTAAGTTCCTGGACACTATGGTCAGCATCCAAGGCCTTCTTCTGAGTGCCTCCTCTGAGGGCAGCTCAGAGGGTGGCAACAAGGGAGACAGCCTTCTTGGTGGTGGCCCCCCAATTATGGTGATCTCCCTGACAAGGCCCACCTGGTGCCAACATTGTTGTCTCTTCCATGCCAGGTTAAAATTGTCCTCTTCTCTCAGGCATTTGGCAGCATATGAGTTTTAATTAGGTCCTGGATCATCCTTGGCTGATTGTTTAAAAATTGTTTTAAAAATTGTTTTTAGAGATATGTTGTATGTTGTGTGTGCTATCTGTTTCTATGTATTTAGGTAAATGGTTTTTGTATTTTGCATAATGTATTTTAATAGTTCTGATTTTTGTGAACCACCCAGAGAGCTTTGGCTATGGGGTGGTATAGAAATATCATAAATGAAATGAAATTACTCTAGTTACACATATTGGCAATGAAAATGTTTTGCAAAAACAGATTATACTGCACAGTACAGAACAGCAAAAAAATGTTAAAGCTGTATAACAAAAGCTTTCTCCAACTTTTAAAGATAATCAAGCTTCCAAAGAAAGTGTTCTCACAATTAGAATTCAGCATCATCCTTTAGAGAACAACACTTGAGCACATCATGAAGAATAAACTATATGATTAGAGGAATAAAAGAGTTTATGGCCCTCAAATCAATTTCTAGCATTTACAATCTCACCACAGACATTATGATTTATAAGGAAAATAGACCAAATCATTAAATAGTCTAAAACACTGCCCTTCAGAGAAAAAAAAAGGGGGGGGGGAATACAGACGTTTTTCTTTTAAGTGCTGTGAATATCTGCCATGGCAACATTTTAGCCCATAGGGAAAATAAAATTAGAGCACAGAAAATAGTACAGACCTTGAAAAACATTCACTAAGGGCATAATCCTATGCAGATAGGTGGCCACCTCTGAACTCGGAGGTGACCGCCTATCCAATGAAGGGAAGGAGAAGCACGGAAGGGATCATCCCCTCCGTGCTCCTCTTGCCCTGTATTTTCAGCTAGACAAACGCTTTCGGAGTTGGGGAGGAGGCTGCGGGATGACATATTCGATGTGTCATACCGGCATTTCCTCCCTCCCCACCCCAGAACGCCCCCTGGCATGCCCCATTTCAACTGCTTTGCACTCCTCTTGCAAGCGCAGAGGACGGGGCTTCTTGCTGCCTGTGAGGCAGCGCAGAAGGGGGCAAGGTCAGTTCTAGAACCGACCTCGGAGCACAGGCTCCAAGGTCAGTTCCCAGAAAACATGATATCCTATGGCTGTCTAGCCACTGACTAGCGGCCATAGGATTGCTCCCTTAACTGCTTTTTAAGAAATCTTTGTACTCTTCTGACTACTTTACCTCCTAGAGTGAGATCCTACACTCACCCACCCCCAATTTTGGCTCCTGGAGGAGGCTAGGATCTTGTGGAGGTGCCCTTCCATGAGAGCTGGTCATCTGGAAAGCTACTACTGGTGGGTTTCCCACTGGTGATAGAAAGTGGGAAACAAGCAATTTCAGGGGCAGGTTGGAGGTAGATGTGTTTCTCCTGAAAAAGTCTTGCTCTGGACCCTTCACGTACACAAGCCTGGAGCTGGTGTATTTATTTATTTATTCTTATTTATTCATTTCATTTCTATACCGCCCAATAGCCGAAGCTCTCTGGGCGGTTCACAAAAATTAAAACCAAACAACACACAATAAAACAATTTAAAATATATAGAACATTAAAACCACAATATAACAATACAACCACAATAAAACCTAGCAGCAGTGCAAGAGTTTAAAATACAGATTTAAAACAGCAAAGATAAAAATTTAGAAAGCTAAAATGCTAAAATGCCTGGGAAAATAAAAAGGTCTTCACCTGGCGCCGAAAGGAGTACAATGTAGGCGCCGGGCGAACCTCACTAGGAAGCTCATTCCAGAGCCGGGGTGCCACAACAGAAAAAGCCCTCCTCCTAGTAGCCACCTGCCTCACTTCCTTTGGCAGGGGCTCATGGAGAAGGGCCGCTGATGATGATCTTAAGGTCCGGGCAGGCACATATGGGAGGAGGCGATCCTTCAGGTAACCTGGCCCCAAGCCGTTAAGGGCTTTGAATGTTAACACCAGCACTTTGAATAGGGCCGGGAAATGGACTGGCAGCCAGTGCAGCTGGAAAAGTACTGGCATAATATGAGCTCGCAGGCCAGTCCCTGTTAACAATCTTCCTGCCCTATTTTGGACCAGCTGAAGTTTCCGGACTGTTTTCAAAGGCAGCCCCACGTATAACACATTGCAGTAATCCAGACGAGAAGTTATCAGAGCATGGATAACTGTAGCTAGGCTATCTCTGTCCAGATAAGGGCGTAGTTGGTATACCAGCCTAAGCTGATAAAAAGTGCTCCGTGCCACTGAGTTCACCTGTGCCTCAAGTGACAGTTCTGGATCCAAGAGCACCCCCAAACTACGAACCTGATCCTTTAGGGGGAGTGCAACCCCCTCCAGAACAGGTTGAATATCACCTAGCCGGGCAGACGAACCACCCACTAACAGTACCTCCGTCTTGTCTGGATTGAGTTTCAGTTTATTAGCCCTCATCCAGTCCATTACCGTGCCCAGGCACTGATTCAGAACAGCCACTGCCTCACCTGGTTTTGATGAGAAAGAGAGGTAGAGCTGGGTGTCATCTGCATATTGATGGCACCTCAGCCCACACCTCCGGATAACCTCCCCCAGTGGTTTCATGTAGATGTTAAACAGCATGGGGGATAAAATAGAGCCCTGTGGAACCCCATGGCACAATTGCCATGGCACAGAGCAATAATCCCCCAGCACCACCTTCTGGAATCGGCCATCCAAGTAGGAGCGGAACCACTGTAGTGCAGTGCCTCCAACTCCTAACCCAGACAACCTATCCAGAAGGATACCATGGTCGATGGTATCGAAAGCCGCTGAGGGGTCCAGAAGAATCAACAGGGTCACACTCCCCCTGTCCCTCTCCCGGCAGAGGTCATCCCACAGGGCAACCAAGGCAGTTTCCATTCCAAAACCAGGCCTGAAGCCCTACTGAAATGGATCTAGATAATCCGTTTCATTCAAGAGTGCCTGGAGCTGTCCTACAACCACCCGCTCAAGCACCTTGCCCAGGAAGGGGATGTTGGCCACTGGCCTATAATTGTTAACATCCTCTGGTCCAGGTTAGGCTTTTTCAGGAGTGGTCTAATTACTGCCTCTTTTAAAGCAGCAGGCACCACTCCCTCTCTCAAGGAGGAATTTACAACCTCCTGGACCCAGCCGGACAAACCCTCCTTGTTTGATTTAATAAGCCATGAAGGGCAAGGGTCAAGCACACAAGTGGTTGATTGGACTTGGCCAAGCACCTTGTCCGCATCCTCAGGCCTCACTAACTGAAACTCATCCAATAAAACTGGACCAGACGGTGCTCTGAACGCCTCTACCAATGGAACTGCATTAATGGTGGTGTCCAATTCATGACGAATCTGAGCGACTTTATCCTCAAAGTGCCGTGCAAACTTGTCACAGCGTGCTACCGAGGGTTCCACCATCTCCCTCCCTGGCCCAGAATGTAACAGGCCACGAACCACTCAGAAAAGCTTCTCTGGACGACACTGAGAAGATGCAATGCTGGTGGAAAAGAACTGTTTGCCACCCTCACCGCCACAGAGTAGGCTCGATAGTGGGCTCTTACCTGTGTTCGGTCAGACTCAGCACGAGTTTTCCTCCACCTGCGTTCTAGCTGTCTCCCCTCTTGCTTCATTGCCCTCAGCTCAGGTGTATACCAAGGAGCTGGCCGGGCTCTGCTCAGAGGGAGAGGGCGCTTGGGTGCTATCGTGTCAACCGCCCGAGTCATCTCTGCATTCCACAGAGCGACCTGGGCTTCGACAGGAGTACCAGCCATACCAGCAGGAAAATCCCTCAGAGCCCTCTGGAATTCATTGGAATCCATTAATCTTCGGGGGCGGACCATTTTAATAGGTCCCCCACCCTTGCAGAGGGGAAAGGCTTCCAGGAGTCTAAACCTCAGCAGGAAGTGATCTGACCATGACAAAGGGACAGATGTTAATTCCTCCACTTTCAGATCACCATCCTCCTGCCCAGTCGAGAAAACCAGATCAAGTGTGTGTCCTTTTATATGCGTTGGGCCGATGACATGTTGGGACAGCCCCATGGTTGTCATGGCGGCCATGAAGTCCTGAGCCGCCCCGGATACAGCGGCCTCGGCATGGAAGTTGAGATCCCCCAGGACCATCATCCTGGGGGTCCTCAACACCAAGTCCAAGACCACCTCCGTCAGCTCAGGCAGGGAGTCTGATGGGCAGCGGGGTGGGCGGTACACCAACAGAATCCCTAAGCTGTCCTGGGTACCCAACACAAGGTACAAACACTCAAGATCTGCACTCGAATGAGCAGGAAGCCTGAAGAGGGAGATTGAATCCCTATAGACCACGGCAACCCCCCCTCCCCGACCCTCAAGTCGGTGTTGGTGCTGCACCGAGTACCCAGGAGGGCACAGCTGGGAGAGAGTGACCCCTCCCAGTTCCCCCACCCAGGTCTCAGTAATACATGCCAGGTCAGCCCCCTCATCTACAATCAAATCATGGATAAGGGAGATTTTATTTTGGGCCGACCTGGCATTCAGCAGCAGCAGCACCAGACCCGAGGGCAGACTGGTAAGGCTGCCAGGAACCATCAGGTTGGGGGAAGAACCAGAAGAGGGGACAGCTGTAAGGTGTCTAGCCCCTCTTCTCCTCAGTCAGCTGGCCTGTTAATCCCCCAATGCCATACCTCCCCCTGCCCGTGACCACAGTTATGGTGGCACCTCCCCGACCCCCTGAGTTGCCCAATAGTCCTCCCAGGCACATATTAAAATGTTAGGATATAAAATGCTCAACAGTTTAAAAGAATATAAAAGATAAAAGAGATAAAAGAGAACAGCAGCTAAGAAGGAGCAGATAAAGTCCACGTTTGCCCCTTTCCCCTTGTCTTTAAAGCTGCTGCCCTCTGCTGCTGCTATTTGCTGCTGGTATTGTGGCTGCTGGTGTCTCTGGAGAGGCAGGTGGGTAGGTCTTCAGATCCTACGCGACTCCAAGTGCGACGCTAAGTGCGCACTTAGCATCGCACTTGGCGCGACGCCAAGGCGCTGCCTCTGGCAGCCCCGCCTTAAGTACCTGTGGGTGGGGGCAGAAGCAGGCTCAGGCTCAGGATCCACCTGGTGCACCACTTAAAAAAAAAAAAGCGCGTACGCAAATGGTGGCCCCCATAGGGAGCCGCCATTCGCGTTCCTTATTTGGTCGCTGTAGTCTACGTAAATCTTTACGTAGACTACGGCGAAAATAACGCTATTTGCGTTGCCCTTATTTTCGCCGTAGTCTACGTAATCTTTCCGTAGACTACAGCGACCAAATAAGGAACGGGAATGGCGGCTCCCTATGGGGGCCGCCATTATCCGTACGCTCTTTTTTTTTTTTAAGTCACCCGTGATAGGCTACGTGACGATTTACATAGCCTATCATGGCTGACTTTGCAAATCTAGCCGTGATAGGCTACGTTAATCGTCACATAGCCTATCACGGGGGCATTTTTTTTTTCTTTTATTGGAATGGTGGCGGCGGCAGCTGGTCGAAAGACCGGCTGCCGCTCCTGCCCCGGACGAAGACCCGACGAACCGCCGGCTGGACCCGCCGCCAGGAGGGACATTTGGGAAAGGTAAGTCCCGTCCCGGGGGGGGGGTGTGGGGGGCGGGGGGGCGGAGAATTTCTCCCCGAAACTTGTTCGGGGGGCCGAACACGTTGGCACTCGGCGCCCCGAAGTTTCGGGGAGAAATTCTCCGCCATCCCTACGGGTAAGCAGTTGGTCCCCATTTGAAGGAAAATCACTTGAAGTCCCTGAACTTATGGGCTAGGGAGAGTTCCTCCCTCTTTCCCTTGGGTCCACAGGATGCGGCAGTTGCTTGCGTGCCAAACGGGCGCTACGCCTCCTTTTCGCGCCCTCCATCACTCGTCACTCCCTGCGTCTGCGTTGAGCGTCTAGCAAGCCCCCCTCCCGCACTCTCTCACTGCCTGGGTCACTATCTATCTCAGGAATGCCGGCAGGAGGAATCTCTGCCAGCTGCTGTGCCTGGGAGGGATGAGCTGGCTCCTCTCCCACAGATTGCTGATCCTCCTCAGAATCAGAACTGCTCTGGGGTTCTATCAGCTCAGTTTCCACCCTGACACCTGGGATTGGCCACTATGCTTCCCCTCTGGTCAGTCAGGAAGCAGCTGGGAGAAGCCAGAGCAGGTAGAGTGGAGGGACAGCTACTTCCCCTATACGTTCTTAAAAAATAAAAAAGGCAGGCCCCTCAGAGGCCCACTCATTGTGTTTTCAGCCTACCTACCCTATTTATTATACAATATTGATGAATTATTTGTATACCTGATGTTTATTTGCACAATTGCTATGGATTCTATGTTAGTCACTGGTTGTTTGGCTGGAAAAGAACCAAGGCCTTAAATGGCCATTGTGCCTCCTTCAGAGCAATCCGTATTGACTGTACATAGTAGCCATTTTGCGCCTGCAGGGATTCGTACTTTGTCACAAAGGATCAGGCCAGCCTTCCTGGTGCCCTCCAGATGTTTTGAACTTCAACTCCCATCAACCCCAGCCAGCATGGCCAGTGGTCAGAAGGCTGTAGCCCAAAACAACTAGAGGGCACCAGGCTGGGGGAAGGCTGCATTAGCCTTACATATTGCCTTATATATAGCACTTCCAGGTGTTCAAAACACTTCACATAGAGTACATTATGTAAGTAATCCTTAGAATGATCCTGAAAGTTAGGTCACTATAGCTCATTATCTGTGATCTATTTAAAAACAGAACAAAGGGCATTTAGTGCAGGAGATGCCTTGAATGATCACAGCGTCATGTAAACAGCCCGCAAACTTCTGTGAAGGAGCAATCTCAAGTGCAGGATAAAAGGTCCGTGTGATGTAGCCCTCAGGAAAGAAAATAGCCCTGCTCATGGTGTGAGGGGAAGTGGAGCTGCTCTGCATTTAGTCCCACCACCAAAATCACACTGCTCCATCTCCACCCCCACCATGTTCCAGGTAACTTCTGAAGCAGAGAGCCTCCTGTCCTCATAGAGGCTTCTCACATGATATATAACTCTGATTATATGGACCACACCTTATAGATATGACATGGAAAGTGAAGCTAAAACAAAGTGCTCTTTTCTAGGTTTTACAACTTTAAAAAAGTTATTGTTCATCACCTGCAGTCTCCGGAAGGAATGTCAGGATGAAAATGGGAGGTGGGGAGGCTTAAAGCTGCCCTTCCCAGAGAGCCACAGTCCCAATCCAAATCAGGGCCACATGCAATTACACTAAAGTTCATAGTGGGTTCAGAACTTCAGACATCACACTCAGCAGGAACTGACTGTGGGTTGCCAAGCCAATCATGGCTTGCTGAATAGAAGGAGAAGAGGAGATTGCGCTGCCTGCAAGTAGTGTGCCCACTCACATACCTGACGAGCCGTCGGTTCTTAAACCAGTGAGTTGTTGTTGTTGTTGTTGTTGCATGCAAACCAGGTTGGAGTGTCTTATGCAACGGTAGACAAGCAGGGCTTTCAACAGGGCTGGCCCAAGATAGTTGGGTACTACACACTATGACTGGGGGGTGGGAGGAATTTGCTGCCACAGGCAGTCAAATGTCTTGAGCTGTTGGTGGTAATTTCATAAAACTACTTGGATGAGAAGTCTGCCTAACCGCAGGGTCAGTCTCACGCAGTTGCCTAACTATAAGTCCAAGCTAGAAGTTTCTCATGAGTTAAGCGGAAAGGACTGTCCCTCCTCCATAAATAAATGGATTCCACATGTCCAGATTTAAGAGAATTAGCATGGTGGTAGTTATCAGATTAAGAAGGAAATATCTCTCATCCTGGTCTACCTCACAAGCAGTGGAGTCTGGTGGGTCTTAATTTGGGAGGGCTGTCCATTGGATTTCAGTCAGAACTGAAATCTAAGGTAGGTATCTAAGATGGTGAACCTATTTTTGGGACAGGTTTCAGCACCTTAGATAGCTCCTTTAGAATTCTGGCAAGTTCTGACTGACACCCAGAACTGATTCATAGTCCCACCAAAATTGGAGCCACCAGCCTCCACTGCTCACAAGAAAGGTGGGGGGGGTGCCTTTTGTTTCAGCCACTGACATGACATCTTAAATTCACATGAACGAAGAAGCGTAGATGAACATTCTCAGAAGGTGGCTAATTTCTATGCCTCTCCTGTCATTCTGATTAATTCTATGAGTTTTCTCTCCAACCCTTTTTGCTATATTTTTAAAAACATAATTCAACCAATATACCAGGGAGTCTCATTACTCATGTAGCATCAGCTGATTTTGTAGCAAATCAGCCCTTATCACAGCAGGAGGAAGTTTTCATTTTATAGTACTTCACTTTAATAGATGATAATTACAAGTTTCATGGAATACCACAAGTGGATATGTAAATATGCAGTGTTTGATTAAGAGGAAAGTTATGAACAGAACACTGAACAGGCCTTCTAAATTGCATTCCCAGCTGTCTGAAATCATTTTTAATTAAAAAAATAGAAATTATTATGTGTTTGCCTACAATGCAGAACTGTAACACTTATCTTGAATATCTGATGAATATCTGAATGATGAATATCGAAGTGATATGATCAATTATCTCTCCCACCCCTCATATTTTCTGCAACCACACCACATCCCAAGTAAGCACTTCTAAGTCCCATTGATTTCAATGGGAGAGATTTAGGATGCACTCCTACATGTAAGCTCATTTGAAAACAATGAGACTTACTTCTGGGTAGAGATATAAAAATCCCCTTAACTTTCCAACTGAAATCAATGGGACTCTAAGGTTGCAATCCTATACACACTTTCCTAAGAATAAGTCCTATTGCACTCAGCTGGCTTATTTCCAGTAATGATTAATAATAATTGCATTGGAATAATATTGCAATGTAATATTAGTGCTTAACCTTGTCTGCAGTGTATTCTCTGTTTTTATGAACTTTAAAAAAAAAGCAGCTAAACCTTATGTACCTTTTTAAAGTAGCTGATTAAGTAGCTTAACCTCAGGTTTCTACATCAACAAAGGCTATTGACCACATGTAATTTGTTTAATTTCATGCCATCCTAATGTTTGCCATTCAAGAATGTTGATGTACCACTTATTAAAAAAAAAGTGAGAGAGAGAAGAAATAACAAGACATCCACTATTAGCTCACATGGGGTGTTTGGGTGGGTGGGTGAGGTTTAACAGGCATTTTAAGTGCATCTTGGGCTCTCCATGCTTTCTCTGCCTTTATTTCCAGTGAATTCCACTGCCAAAAGAAGCCAAATATATAATATTCTTCATACTTCACATACATTGCCAATCTTTCAATTACAGAAGTTCTGACTCAAAAACAAAGTACCAGAGTGTCCCTTTGGGTAATAGCAACACAGGCTGTAGAGGTATTGGAATGCCACTGTTAAACACTTGGGGACAAACCAGATGTGTGTACATTTTATTGTCTTGGAAGTGGAAAGGGCCTACTTTTTATATCAAAATGCTCATACAAGAGAGGGCAGTGAAACTCATCCCCATTCCTTCACTGTGCTCAGCTGGTTTAAGCCATATCCCTGGAACACTTCTGGTATTGGAGCTGTGCTGGGGGAAAGGCACAGAGGGCAGGTTTCCTCCCCGCTCCTGTCTGCTCATTTTGATATAAAAAGCTGAACACACACATACGCCCAGCATACTTTAGAGGTAATCATACAAACATATTTCACAAACACATGCATGTCTATTTTGACCCTAGTTGTGGAGGAGGTTGTTTGAGTGGTTGTTCATTAGAAGACCTAAAATGCAATCAGTGGTACAGAACACCACTGTTATTGCGATTAACTAAAATGACTCTTATCAAAGCTGAATGGATCTTTAATACGATTGAGAAAGTCATTTAAATTCACTGTGACCAAGAAGCAGCATATCTAATTGCAATCTAGTTGCCATAATGGAAACATAATTAAATAGGCATATTCATTTCTAGCTTCTGATAAATCCATAGATAACACTATTAATAAAGACTCTTACTGATTCTCATCATTTCACATTTTTAACACCATGCCGACAAATAATAAGGTATGGTTTCCTCCTGTTCATTTAATTGTAGGTGATGCCTATGGGATCCTTATCTTTGCTTGCTAGGCATAAATATAAGAAAAATCTGATGACCTAATTCTGATAAGTAAGTATATGGGAACATGAAGCACCTGTTTAATCTACTGATCACTCTCAGGCTTGAAATTTGTATCTTGCTAACAAGCAAGACCATTATAATAGTGGCCATCATCTCTCTTTCAGGTTATGTTGCAGATTATACATTAAAACAAACAAGTCTGGTTGAATTGACAGGATGCAAGTTGTTTATTATTAATTTGTCTTATTAATTTCAATGCAACATAAGAATTTATTAACTTTAATTAGGGCTTCTCTACACCAGGCTTTTATCCTGCACCTTTACCGGAGCTTCTACTCCCAGATTCTTTGTGGGATTAAGATTGGCTCATTTACATGTCCTTGAGGGGGGGGGGGTCCTTTGTCTGCAAGTTCTATATGTTTCATTATACAGCCACTAGATAGTGCTGTGGTCTAACATGCTTGCAGGAACACACGAGCCATCGGAGCACCATTTTCTCCACTGAGAAAGAAAAAAATGGTCAGAAAGCACAGGAGAGGCTCTGGGGGTTGGTGACGCATGTAAAGGACCCACAAACTACCGTGAGTGACAAATCATGAGCGCATAACAAAAGCCTCATGCAGAGAAGCCCCAAGTGTTGTTTGGAAGTTCCACATGAAACCTTCTTTGGCACACTCTGAGGGGCTGTTGGATGATGAAAACCCTCCCTGAAGATCAGAGTGGTGCAAGTATTGGGTGGGTGGGTGGGTGGGTGGAAGCATTTGGTGGGAGATACAATCAAGGATGTAGCTAATGTTTTTAAAAGTACACACACACACACACACACACTTTAAGAAAAAAGCCAAGAGGCATTCTGGGCATATTTTCAAAGTGGACAGCAGCAGAGCTGCCATTGCAGGCTTGGTAGTTTAGTTTTAAAGGTTAAAAGAAGGGGGAAATACTTTTAAAAGGCAACCAGCCAACTAGGCCATCTTGTTGTTAGTAACTATGTCTATCCTAAAGTCAGGCCACTTTCACCACTCTCCTATAGCCTTCAAACTTTCCCATCTTTGCAGGGGAAGGGAAAGCCAGTGAAGGAGGGGGATTTGTGCACAGCTCTAAGCTTTATCTGGATTAGTCAATGTGTTGAAAAGAGCTAATTTGCTTGGCTACAGAGACCAAAGATGCGATTCTAACTCTGTTCTGGCTCATAGTGTTTCAGCGATGTTAGTTAACGCCACTTGGGATGCTGCAAACCTTGCATTAGTGCTTTTTATCAGTATTGAAGTGCACGTTACGCATTCCATATCCCACTTTTCTAGCAAGATTTCCTGCTTTTTATTCTGTATTATCCAAAATACCGCAACAGATGTCATCGTGTGTGCTACCAGGTATAAATGTGCAAGAGGGATGCAGCATTACCATGTGGGATCATATTGATAGGTCACGAAATGTAGATCTGGCCCTGTTTTCCAAGGTCACATTCACAGCTACAACTCAGCTGTTATGTGTTGCCAGCATGGGGGGAAAAGGAGCATGCCCTACCAGAAGAAGCCCTTGGGCTAAACCAGGCCCTCTAAGACCCTGAATGCTTAGAGTAGGGTACTTTAGGTAAGGATTGTGCTGGCAAACCTCTTCAGGATCCACATTGTATTCAACATTTGATCTATGTGACTATTTCATGTGTCTCACTGCTCATATCTTCAGGTGGATAATCCCTTTCCTCAAACACCAATTATCCAATTTGTATGTCAACCCTTTGAAGTTTTTATTTTGTTGTATTTGATAGTACACTTGCATAATGATTAAGTCCCGAATCCTATATACATGAGGTCTCCAAGGTGGCGCCCAAGGGCACCTCTCCTGTCCTGTCACCTGCTAGGCTCCCTGCACCTTCTGAGTTTTATTTTATGTTTAAAGATTTATTTTTCATTACATGATAATAATTAACTGGGAGGTTGGCATGTTGCAAAGTGAAGTGCCACCCTACAGCACCATCTGTATTTCCAAGAATGCCTCTGGCAATGTGTGTGTATCTGGCATTTGTCTCTGAGCATCATCAGTTTGCCTTCTGTGTAGGGATGGCGGAGAATGAATTCCGTCATGGATTTCCATGAGGCCGAATGCCAGTGCATTCGGCCCCCTGAAATCTGTGGTGGAATGGCCTCCTGCCCCCCCCGCACCCCCGCGGAATCTCCCCAGGACAGTACTTACCTGGGGCGGATGCGGCGGATTCAGCGGCGGTTCCAGTGGCGGCAGCGGCTGGTCTCCTGGCCGGCCGTGGCCGGGCTGCTGCTGCCGTCATTGTTGTCCTTGCAGCCGTGATAGGCTACGTAAGAATATACTCCGCCATTTGCATCCAGTCAGGCAGCCATGATAGGCTATGTAAGAATTTACGTAGTCTATCCCGGCTAACCCCCCCCCCAAAAAAAAAACCCGAGTGTACGCAAGCCATTTTTGCGTTCCCTATTTTTCGCCAATTTATCTTACGTAAATATTTACGTAAGATAAATCAGTGAAAAATAGGGAATGCAAATGGCGGCCACCATAGCTGCCGCCATTTGCGTACGCTTAGTTTTTTTGGGGGGTTAGCCGTGATAGGCTACATAAATTCCTACGTAGCCTATCACGGCTGCCTGGCTGGACGCAAATGGCGGCCTCTATGGCGGCCGCCATTTGTGTCCACAGCAGCCCGTCTGCGGCCGGAAATCCAGCTGTGGACGGCCTGGAGCCGGCCATCGAGGATTCCGGGGGGAGGGACGGAGCGCCTCCCCCCCCATCGCAAAAGATTCTGTGAAAAGGTAAGTGACTTTCGTACATCACTACTTCTGTGAAGTGGGTATTTTGTTGTGCTCTGTGGGGGCAAATATGTGATTTGGCATTTGGGGCTCAAAGCCCACTTCTGCATTATCTGCATAGTCAGTTTCTTAGCCAAGTTACTTGTCTCTGAGCCACATCAATTTGACTTCTGCAAAAATGGGTATTGGAGCAGATAACTGCAGGTTCAAAACAGTGTACTTAGGAGCCTCATATCTGCCTTGTACAGTACTTAGGTCCTTGAGAAAGTTACTTTTCTTTAAGTCTCACAGTTTGCCCTCTAGAAAATCAGTGTTTGGGGCATGCCATGCCCATCATGGCAGCCATTTTTTAAATAGGCAGCCATTCTGTGAGAGACCCCATGATACACTTGCAAAATTCCAGATATGCCCACTGCTGCAAAAAGGTTGGGGACCGCTGCTATCCACTACCTGGGACTAGGTTTCATTGAACTCATTGGGGAAGGGCTTTAGCTCTGTGGCAGAACACACATTTACATACAAAGGGTCCCAGATTCAATTCCCAGCATCTCCAGATAGGACTGGGAAAGATTCCTGAAACCCTGGAGACCTGCTGCCAGTCAGTGTAGACATATTGAACTAGATGGACCAATAGTCTGACTGGGAGCATCTCTACACCAGTCTAAACCCCTGCATTTAAAATGGGGCTTTCTGCTTCCATTTTAAATGCAGGATCACAACAGACTCCCTTTACATGTTCTTCCTCCCCCACCTTTTCCCCCTCCTTTCCCCCCTTATCTGAGTCTTCCATATGTTTCATTATACAGCCACTAGATGGCACTGTGGTCTGGCTCCTCTTATTGCGGCTTTTCCTTTTTCATGGAGGAAACTGAAGTAGAACATAAGCATGGTAATTTGATAGCTCATTATCTCTGATCTTTTAAAAAACAGAATAAAGGTCATTTACTGTGGGAGACACCTTAGAGGTTGATGACCTCCACAAGTATCCATGAGTAACCAATCTCAATAGCAAGATAAAGGCCTTGTGTGAAGAATCATAGAATAGTAGGGTTGGAAGGGGCGTATAAGACCATCAAGTCCAACCCTGAGACCAAGAAGCCCTTGGTCAAAGAAACTTCCTATGTTCCTAACTCGAGGGGAACTACTTTAAAGTAGATATGAATAGGACTTTACATGGTAGTAAATGAGGGATGATCTAAAGGGCCTTTTTTACCTTTGTAGTCCTTTAGTTATTCAACATAATTTTGTACGCTATTTTGTTCCACTGGGACTAATGGGGCACTTCAGAAACATAGTGTGGCATTTAGTAGAAGAGTATCCCCTATATCCCAACACTGTTGGGGTGTTTCCTTTTCCAACAGACTACTTGGCAATTCCTGAATGAGTTCTTAAATTGCAGCCACTGGAGAGAGCTTCCTATTCAATTGAAAAAGATCTGGAGATATGTAGATGCTGACTAAAAACTCTGTTCATCATTAGAAATACACTTAAGGGTCCCTCAGTATTCACGTGCTGCAAAAGAAATCTGTCCCTGTTGGAGTCATGCAAGAATGATGATAAAAATAATATATCTCCAAGGTGAATGGGAAGTTTCACAAACTCACGTAAAGATTCTCTCCAGGTGGCCCCTGTCTGTTAGACAAATGGTACTATGGGGGCCTGTTCCACACCTGTCCCCTGTTCATTTCTGGCCCAGCTGTTTTGCATGACCTAACACAGCCCTAGTTTGACAATTGTTCCCAGGAGCCCACTCTTTACTGGCACAGCAATATCTGAGTGGAGTCTACAATTTGTCCCTTCCCTACATAGCTGTGCCTTCTGGGAAGAGCAGCATCCAGTCAGTTGTCCCACAAGGCCCAACGCTTCTCTCAGGTAGGGATGGACAAATCTCTCAAGCTTGATCTCATTCAGTTTCTCAGTTTAGCACCTCTAGGCTCATTCTGTCTCAGTTCCATGACAGCCTTTTTTCCCACACACACACAGAAGTGTGTGTCTTTTTGCGTGCGTTTCCAAAATGCACAATTTTTTCCCCTAGGCATTCTTTGAATGTACACATCAGGAGTAGGCATGGTTGGGCATCGGCCAAGGAATCACATGCCAGTAGGTCCTGCTCAGCGGCAGCAGCCCCTTGTGTTCTTCCTTGCAAGGACAGTATGAGGAGATGACTGACAGGCTGCAGGGGCAGGCTTACAAGCAGCCGCAAGCTGTTGCAGAATGCAGAGTGCCCACGGGCCATCGGGCGGCTCGACCCGCCCACTCACTGGAGTTGGGTGAGGGAAGGGGGTTTGGAGAATGGTGCATGGGGAGGGTGTGGGAAGGTTTGCCCATCCCAGTCTGCCAACCACCTCAGCATTCCCTGTACTTTCTGGACCTGCCTGCAATCCTCATAGTAGCTGGGGGAAAATGGATTTTCCCAGGAACAATATATTATTCCTGTTGTAAAGTATTTTGGGGTGGCTTGATCTAGGGGTGGACGAAAGTCACTTACCTTTTCTCGCAGCTTGTTCGCGGTGGGGGGGAGCGCTTCGCTGCTCCCCCCACGAAGTTCAGGCCGGGGGGGGAGGCTTCCCGCCTCGCCCGGACGAAATTCAGGCCGGGGGGGAGGCTTCCCGCCTCGCCCGGACGAAATTCAGGCCGGGGAGGAGGCTTCCCGCCTCGCCCGGCCGCGAACACGAAAGTAAAAAAAACAAAAAAACAACGTCCCCTGATAGGCTACGTGACGATTCACGTAGCCTATCACGGCTAGATCTGGAAAGTCAGCCGTGATAGGCTACATGAATCGTCACGTAGCCTATCACGGCTGACTTTAAAAAAAAAAAAAAGTGCGTACGCGAATGGTGGCCCCCATAGGGAGCCGCCATTCCCCTTCCTTATTTGGTCGCTGTAGTCTACGTAAATGTTTACGTAGACTACGGCGAAAATAAGGGCAACGCAAATAGCGTTGCCCTTATTTTCGCCGTAGTCTACGTAAACATTTACGTAGACTACAGCGACCAAATAAGGAAGGGGAATGGCGGCTCCCTATGGGGGCCGCCATTATCCGTACGCGCTTTTTTTTTTTTAAAGTAGGCAGCTCGAACACCGGACGAACCGCCAGCCGGTCCCGCCGCCGGGAGGGACATTCAGGGAAGGTAAGTCCCGTCCCGGGGGGGTGCGGGGGGGTGCGGAGGATTTCTCCCCGAAACTTGTTCGGGGGGCCGAACACGTTGACGCTCGGCCCCCCGAAGTTTCGGGGAGAAATTCTCCGCCATCCCTAGCTTGATCTTGAATGGACAGTTAATACCCATTAGCATTTCCGAAGACCAGCTCCTAGCTAGGGGTGTATGGATTCCCCACCATCTGTTCTGGTGGGGAATCCACCCGGGGGGTGGGAGGTGATCCGTTCCCTCCCCCAGAATCCTCCAGAGCAGCTATGGACACATAGATTTATACGCAAAATTCACGGCTCTATTTTGCATATATGTCTATGGGTACATCCTGCCGATCGCCATTTTAAAAAAAGTGCAGAGGCGAACGGCTCTGGTCAAGCAAGCAGCGGAGCAGCAGTAAGTGGGGCCATCCCACAATGGATTCCGGAGGCTGGATTCCAAAGAATCCAGCCCCATTTGAATCTGCAGCGGATTTCTCTAACATCCCTATTCCTAGCAGATGAAAACTGCTATAACTGGTTTGTTGATATGGATGAATGCTGCTGCCTCCCTCTCTTTGGGGGCATGGCTATGGGCACTTCTTTGATGAGTAGCTGCATTTCCAAATTTACCACCACACCACTGCATTTCTGCATAGACAACTATGCACAGTCTTCAGTTTGGCACCTATGCAAAATGCCTTCTTTCTTTCAAATATTCTTCATTTTCCAGGCTTTCTTGAGAACGTTGCTTTACCCATATTTAAGCTTAGGGAAGGAAAACAAATTGAACCATGTGTTAACACTGGTAGGCATCTCAGAAGCTGATGGAGTGAAGGGCCAAGATTAGGGATGTCAGAGAATTCTGCCTTGGATCTCGGTGCATTCGGCCCCCCGAAATCCATGGTGGAATGAAGCCCCCGCCCCCCCAACCCACGAAAGGCGCGCGAAACGGAGCACTTACCTGCTGCCATCCACACTGACTTGCAAATGGCGGCCGCCCTGTGGCCGCCATTCACTCCATCATAGCCATGAAAGTATTTACGTAGCCTATCACAGCAAGCCAAAAAACAACAACACAGCGTACGCAAATGGCGGCGGTTACGGCCGCTGCCATTTGCGTTCCCTATTTTTAGCCATTTTAGCCTACGTAAATATTTACTTAGGCTATTACGGCAAAAAAAAGGGGGAACACAAATAGCGTAGTGGGTGCCATTTGCATTCCTTTTTATTTTAGCCATAATAGCCTACATAAATATTTACATAGGCTAAAATGGGGGGGGGAAATGCAAATGGCGCCCACTATGCTATTTGCGTTCCCCTTTTTTTCGCCGTAATAGCCTACGTAAATATTTATGTAGGCTAAAACGGCTAAAAATAGGGAACGCAAATGGCGGCCACCATAGCCGCTGCCATTTGCGTACACTGTTTTTTTTGGGGGGGGCTTGCCGTGATAGGCTACGTAAGTATTTACGTACTGTCATGGCAGCTTTGCAGGATGCAAATGGCGGCCACTACGGCGGCCGCCATTTGCGTCCGCAGCAGCCCGTCCGTGGCCAGAACTCTGGCTGCAGACAGCCCTGGCCAGCGGCTCCGCAGAGCCACCACGGAGCAGAGCCGGCCCAGGGAGGATTCCGGGGGGAGGGACGGAGCGCCTCCCCCCACCGCGAATCCAAGCTGCAAAAAGGTAAGTGACTTTCTTACATCCCTAGCCAAGATGCAGTTCTTGGACAGCTGGAGAGAGAAAGAAAACCTCTGATCAGATCTTTTATGTTTATGAGCTTTTCTAGATGAGGCTTTGATTGTGTGCTCATTGTTCCTTACTCATGGTTGTTTATGGGTGCTTTAGACGACAACGTGACCTTCCAGTTTTGCTTCTCTTTTTTAAGAGCACTGAGGGAGGGGCTGTAGTGGGGAAAATCTAGTATTTTTTGGCATTGTGAAACAAAGCACAAATCACCACCCCTGTAGTTGTGGTATTCCACTATACCACAATGCCACCTAGAGGTTATGTAGCAGAAAGGCAGGAAAGGAACAGAAGTACATGCAGAGCTCCCATCTTAATTCTAAGATGAAACTGGAAGTAGAAACAGCAGGTTAAACAGCCTCATCTAGAAAAGCTCTATTTTTTGCAAAAAATATGCAGATTAAATCACTGTGTTTTTAGCTGCTGTGAATAAGCTAAGGATTCTTGAAAAATTTCCTCCTTATTACAAATGTGTTGTGTTAGGAAGTATTATCCTCAAGCTATTATGTTCATTCATTCATGTCATGAAAGTGATTGTTATGCAAGTACACAATGGCCACCATCCAGGACAGGAATACATGCTCTTCTGCTGTTGTTTTCAGTGGGCTTAAACATACCTAATTTGATGCTGCATTGTGGCCACTGTCTTTTGCATTTTACTATCAAATTTCTTTCACTGTATTACATATAGCAAATGGTCAGAAGGTTAGCAATTTAATCTTGTACTCTTATCTTCTTAATAACAAAACAAGTCAACTGCACTCTGGATAATTCGTACTATCATGTAGCCCAGATCAGGAAAGCCAGGTCAGATTCTGAACTTTAAATAATGCAGACAACAACAAAAAGAGCCTGTTTGTTTGAAGACTAATCTCTCTCCAAACACATATTTGATCTGTATTTATGTGCCCTCTGTGCAGCATCTTGTTGCTTCTAAATATTCCACAGAGTAGATGAAGAGGCATTTCCAGCAAAGGAACAATAGGCAGATGTCAACACTCTCCCAGCTCTTCATAATGCATTTTTAAAAGATGCTTGTAAAGCCTTTGAAGTTTCAGCTTATACAAAAGTTTAAGCTTCCATACTTGAAGCCACTACTTATTCATGCAAAATTCATTATAGCACAATGTTGAATACTTTGATCTTTTGTCACTGTCTTAAGATTGAGAAGCACTTTAATGAAACAGATTAATTTACAGGAAGTGGGATAGAAAAGTTAGGACACCAGAAAAAGTAAGGATGGGGGAAATAGCAAATTGCATTTCTCTTTCATTGAGGATAACGCATGTGTATTTGCAAAAGTGTTCTGCATAGCAGAGAAGGGAGTACATGGGGGAAACGAGGATGGACCCAGTGTTTAGAAATCCTGTGATATAGTGCCAAGTGTTCAGATCATGACGGATAACTTGTATTTGGCAAAGACTCACCAGTTCTCTAGGGAAATGGGGTACTTTCCCCCTATACCAGGGGTGTTGAATGTGTTTCAGCCTAAGGGCTGAATTCCATTTCAGAGAAGCTCTTGCAGATGACATTCCAGTGGCGGATAGGACTGAAGGCAAAAGGGATTTGGCAAAAAATGCCAGCATATTTTAACTTAAAGCTCTCACTTCTTCTTTCTGTGCCATATCCTTGTTGGACACTGGTGACCACTCTGGCCTACATAAAATTATTTACTGCTGTTCGAAATAAAGAAGTAGATGTCATTCCTGTCCTCTGTCTCAGTTCTGCAGCCATGATGTCCCACATCATCCAGGTCCTCTTTTTCCCTTCACTTTGCCTTGAGTTATGAGTTGTCAAAGCTGATATTTCTCATTACACATTATATGACTGAGGTATGATAGCTTCTTTTCTTTTGCACATTTCTGAATTCCTTTGGTCTTTCCCATTCTCTACATTATGGTGTCATTTGATACATAACGTGTCCAAGATATTCTAAGCATGTGACAGTAGCACCATAGTTTGAATGCTTCCAGGTGTTTACGGGCAGCTTCTGTGATAGTCCAGGCCTCTACTCCATACACCAGCCACCAAGAAAATGTAGCAGCTTAGCACACGAGTTCAAATATGAAGGTTTGGGGTCAAGTTACAAGAAATTTTGCTTTAACTGCCACAGTTAAAGGAACTTCTTGCTCTTTTCAGTGCAAATTCTGATTTCATGAGTACGGTCCCATTTCTCATTTTGGATGACTCCCAAATAGGTTAAAATGTCTACTCTTTTAATGGTTTTCCATTTAATATAAACTGAGCATTTAGGTTAGAATCTTTACTCACAATCATCACTTTCATTTTGGTTTGATTAAGCTTCATACCATATCTTTCCATTACCACCACTATGTGATCTATTAACCTTTGGAGGCCCGTTATGCTATCAGTCAATAATACCATATCATCAGCGTACCTAAGTATATTGATGACTTCTCCATTTATTATTATCCCAGCTCTTCCTGCCATTAACTAAGCCTTAGGAGAGGCATTTCCACCGTTTAGAATGTGGAGAAAATTGCACAAAAACTGGGAAACCAACCACCAAACAATCAGTGGTTGGGGGAAAGGGAGTGTGGCCAGGTGAAGGAGGTGTGGCCATCTGGGAAACCTTGGAGGACTGGATTGGGGCCCAAGGAGTCCCTGGACCTGAAGTTCTGCACTCCTGCCCTATACAAATTGGAGATGCAGGAGACCCAATCCAGGTCATTGAAGAGAAAAGAGTTAAAGTCATACATACACACAGGCCAGGGACCCAATCCAGATTGCATTGCCTGCACTTACTTTTAAGTAAGAAAAACCACTGACATAGCTGCATGTTATATAATAAATATGACATGTCATTTAGGTCTGAGTGTACACAGGAAGATGACACAGTGTACACAGGAAGAGCTAATAGTTCCAAAGTTTTCTTTATACAGACACTATAAATATGTTTTTAATGTTCCAGTTCTTGTACATATAATGCAATAGCCAGTCACATTTCAATATGGGTATAATTTGGGCACTCTAGACAAGTGGGGAAAGGGGCCTCCTGCGTCCTGCTCTGAAAGGATTCCACAGTCTGCCAAAAACCTGGTGCCTGGAATGAATGTCACTTACTTTTATGTTTTGTCTCTTTCTAATTCTTTCTTGGATCACTCATGAAAATATGGTTTGTGGTTCAAACCAATGCCAACTTTCTGAAATTGAATAAAAGCATTGGAAGCCAGCAAAATGCAATGCACTTCGATAAATCTGGCCTCACGTTGAGAAGTCATTACAGTAAAAGCCAAATTAATTAAAGCCGCAAGCAATCTGGCTCTAACATTGCTTAAGACATTTGCTTATTTTATTAGAGGAAAATTAAAAGTCAAGGAATCTTTTGGTTGAACCTCAAAAAGCATACTTTTCTAAATACACTATTCTGTATATCTGAAAGCACAATTAAACTGTCCCTTATGCATGGATTTGCTGGGCACAGAGAGAGCTCCCAGAAGTGGTCCACCAGTCAAAGCCTGTTATACCCACCAACCTAATTTCTAAGATGAAATAGAATATTTCAACTCTGAAATACATTTACCTTCTTATCTTGTTCTCATTATTGATGAACAACGAAGAAGAAGACAAACATACTCAGGCCTGGGACCAGGCTTGAGGGGGGCCCACTGCATAGTACTGCTGATGCTCACCAAACCACCCTTCCTATCATCTGCCCTGCCGTTGCCACCAGTGTCCAGTCCCAAGCAGTTCTGAGGTCACATAAATATATAATATCCAAGCAATTATGAAATATAGAGACCAGTACATTTAAACAGAGCTACACATTTTGATGAAAACCCAGATCTAGAATGCTGGCTATAGGAAAAAAAACATCTGGGGTCTAACTGGAGAAGAACAAGAGTACATCCTTTGTTCTCCTCTAGTCTGCACCACTCCTTGGCCATAAATTGCCCTTCTGAATGCCGTT
Organism: Heloderma suspectum; assembly: GCF_057233095.1. Classification (NCBI taxonomy): domain Eukaryota; kingdom Metazoa; phylum Chordata; class Lepidosauria; order Squamata; family Helodermatidae; genus Heloderma; species Heloderma suspectum. Next base: position 91,791,538 of record NC_139461.1, read on the forward strand.
TGCAGTGGAGAAGCAATGATTAGGGCATTGAAATTTGACTTTCTCTCAAAGCATGCCATTCCAGGCTAAACGTCAAAGGTGCTCAGTCCATAGATTTTTGTTTATTTATCTGTATTAGACATTTATTATTTATTACATTTATATCCCGCCTTTTTTCCTCCTTAAGGAATCCAAGGCAGCGTACACAATCTTCCTCCTCTCCATTTTATCCTCACAACAACCCTGTGAGGTAGGTTGGGCTGAGAGTCTGTGACTGGCCCAAAGTCACCTGGTGAGCTTCATGGCTGAGTGGACACTAGAACCCAGGTCTCCTGCCTCCTAGTCCAACACTCTAGACACTATGACAAAGAGTAGACCGGTTCTCACACCACACCGGCTCTCGGTGGTGGATTTATAATCCACTTCTTTAGCACAGAGTCACTTAAAGATCAATACTATCACAAAAATAAAAAATAAAATAGTTGCAGAGCATGACACCAGTTAAACATGGATTAAAAACTAAAACAGAAGGATTTGGGGGTCTAAAATACTGGAGTGAATAAAACAGTTTTCAGCCAGCAATTGATAGCAGGTGAAATTCCTGGGAAGGGAGTTCCAGAGTTAGGATACCACAGCTAAAAAGGCCTGATCATGGGTCACCCCTCACCTCACTTCTGAGGTCAGAGGGGATGTGGAGGAGGGCTTCTGAAGGCATTCTTAATATGTAGGCAGACACATGCCAGTGGGATGTTCCCTGTGTCCTTGGTTTAAAAGGTGCAAACCTGGAGGTGATGTAATTAAAAGGTACCAGGTTGTAGCAGATTTTCAAATATTTTCCCTGTGTGAACTTCACTACCTCTGCTGAATTCATCAGTTTCCCAGAGTGGCTGGGTGACCAGCCAGATGGGCGATTAATAAATATAATAATAATAATAATAATAATAATAATAATTAATAATAATAATAATAAGTTAGACATCAGAATTATTGTGAAATCAGCATGGGCTGAGTTAGGTGCCATACATGTATGTGGATTACATCTACTGCTTCAGTACATCAGATAATTAAAACAACAACCATGTACAGTGAATGTAAAGGAGCTCCTTCCATTCATTTGGAAGTTTTGTCCATTTCTAGTAAGCAAACACCTTCTCCAAAAGAGTCCCTGTGCATTCTTATTTTGGAGATTTGATGCGTAGGGTTGGTCTACCTTGGAGAGGGGGACAGCCGATCGCCTTTTTCTCTAGACTATAACGAATTCTAGACTGGGAATAACAACAAAGTGTACAAAACCAGACAACTAACTCACTATCATTTAAAATTGTAGATATATTATGCTAGTCCTCTAGCTTCCATTTTAAAAAAAGATTTTCAAGGAAAAAAACTATCCTCCATTATTAGATACGCTCATTGCCCCCAAAGCAGCCTCCCCACCCTACCCCAGCAATCATATGTGTGCCTGTCTCTCTGTGCATACGCACATGGGCAGGCATGTAACCCCGAGGCCCACTGCCAAAGCTTGGTACAGCCCCCAGGGACAAAACAATTGTGCACCCCTGCTGTATATCTTCTAGAATTTTTCTTAACTAATTTTTCAGATTAGTGAATTTAGTAAAAGACTTTTCTCTACATGGTTCTAAATGGCATTTTATTTCAAAACTTTATGCAAAAATGTTCACCTGACCTCTAGAAGATTGAAATGGAAGGCCCGAGAAAGCATTTTTTCTAGAGGCATGAAGTCCCATTGAGGTTTTACCAAAGGTTCTAGTAAATACAGATTGTTAGGATCATAATCTTGTTCAATGGTTCCTTGTGTTTTTATTTAAGGAATGCAATACATTGGTATCCCTTCATGTCTTTACTTATTTTTCTGCTCCTTTTGGAACAATTTTATTGCTGCTCTGCCCAAGTATTTCCTATATTTTCCTTCTGCTTTCACTAAACTGTAAATACTTTCATAACATATCCTAGAAGTTTACAGTATAGTTACAGCAACTGAAAGTATAGTTGTAAAATACTTTACAACTATAAACAAAAATACTTCTCTTGACCTGTTGTAACTCAGGTCAAGAGAAAAATAATTGTTCTTTTGTATTAAAAAAAAGATTTTGGGTTGCACAGACAGAGGCAAATTTTCAAAGATTAACTTGGATAGTTTACAGATGTTGATGTGACTTTTTAAGACAATGCCTACACTATATACTGGCATTTGTTGGATGACAAAAACGAACAAACAAAACATTTAGGCTGCAATCAATGGGGTTTACTTCTGAGTAGACGTACTTCTGAGTAGACATTGGATTGCACAGTTTAGATGCCTAATGGCAGTTGAGATAACTACCCCTGAAAAAGAGAAAAACTATCCCCAGGACCAAGCCATTAATCCAGACCACAGTGTGCCAGAAGTAGAAATTAGATTCACTGAACAAATTGCTGGCTGAGCCATATTGTTATTCACACTGTCACATTCCCTTGGCCCCCACCTTCCTCATGCACACACACAAGAAGAGAGGCTTCAGTCTCATGCCTTTCATTCACTATCAACAGGTTCATTACAGATGCAAATCCTCAAAGACTCTCAGGCTACAAAGAAATACAGCTGCTTCATACATTTACAAATGGCAACAGGGGATCCAAATGGGAGCTACCACGTTGCCAGCAGTTTGAAACAAGAACTTGCTGGTTAGAATAACTTAGGGAGGGATGCCCCTCCCTTCCAGTGATGCTCCCCTATGTCGATCCTCACACATCGCCAACCGGGTCGACTGTCTGAGCTCCGCCTTTAACTTTTCCTTCTTAGCTCCCTGCTACAGTCTAGCATTCCTCAGGTCACACCCTGCACTCTCCTCCTCCTCCTCCTCCTCCTGGATTCTCACGGAGGACAGAGGGCAGGGGGCTCAGGCCCAGCCATCTGGGTGCTAACAGCCTGAGAAGCATGCCTATCCATCTCTGAACTGGCTCGGGAAGATGCCTCCCCTGGTTTTGGCTGTTCCCCTTCTGAGTCTGAACTGCTAACTATCTCCATATGCTCGGAATCAATCCTGACACACACATCATACCTCCATGTATATATTATACATGGTGGGGACAGTAAAACTGTACTGGCTGCCCCCCATCCCAAAGTATGAATGTAACATGTATTGTTGATTAGAATTTATTGTATTTTATTATTTTTATATGAGTGTTATTCATTATAATCTCTGTGTGCTAACTGTAAGTACAGAGTGATTAGTTCAGTATATGCTCTAAAGTTGTTCATAGATGTGTTTTAGGTACTAGGACAAAGGAGTTTGTCATTGGTGGGTTGGCTAATCCTAGGAAGCAAAAAGGTTCTTGATTTCAGACAGAAGATACCTTCACAAGGATGCCTCTAAAATGAGCTGTAAGCCTGGCTGTGTTACGGAGAAGTTGAGCACAAGAGCTATGTGCAAGAGCTATGACTGGTTCTAAAGTTCCTGTTTAAGTCAAGGTCCATAGATGTATGTTAAGATAAAGGAACTAGAGCTAATATTAGGTGGGATGTTATAAACAGTAACATTTTGATTAGGTTGAGCAGAGAGATCCTGGGAGAATGAGAAGCCTACCAAACATGATGACCAATGCCTGTCAGACAGGCAAATATAGGATCTTACTTATGACTGTTTTGTTGGCTGAGAGGAACAGAACGTTAATTTTAATAAGAAATATGCTAGCCACTAGTTCTATTATGCTTTTAATCATCCTAATAGTATTGTATGTAGTAATGTATCTTACTTGTTGCAAAGTTCTGTTATTCTCTAATGCTCTTCGAGCAATAAATATATATTTTGTGGTACCACTTTGTGTTATTTGGCTTGAGGGGTGCTTCAGGGACCACTACTCATAAATTAATTCTTGACTCCCAGAAACATTAAGCTGGGATTTATAAATCTGTTGCTGATGAGTTCTATCCAGATTGCTGCAGTTTCTCTCTTGGTCAGACACACCTGTTCAGGTAAGAGAAACAAGGTAGTCATATGGAGTGGGAATAGTTCACTCATCTCACCCCCATATCCAACATCCTTGCCTCTTTCCCTCAACATCCCTGATTATGCACAGTGTTGCAAAGGCTAGCCTTATGCAGCTGTATACCCATAAATAAAGAAGTAGGATGGAGAGCTAAAGACATAATACTGGGAAGTAGGGCTGACAGGCAGACACACTTTGTGGGCAGGGCTAGCAGGGGCTATTCCAATCCCCCTCCATGTGTATTGGATACATATGGGATACATGAGTAGCCTTCAGTGGACTCAAGCAAGTGACTCAAAAAAACACAGTACAAAGGAAGTCATGTTAAACTCCACAGGAATTACCCTTCGTCACAAGAGTGAACATCTGAACATGCAAGAGGACTTTCCCTTCTTCCTCTGCCCTCCCCTATCTGCTCCAAACCCTCCAAAACAGATTTGGGGAAGCTTCAGGGGGGATCCATTGCACCAGCAGTGTACATTTCACTGGCAGATGAATACAAAATTGGATACAATCCTAAGCATGCCCAGAATCTTAGAAATGGACCCTTAAACTTCAGGCAAGACTGAAGGGAAAGGGAAATGCTGTATACGTTGAAGATGCTAAACAAATTCTTCAATGTCCCCTGATGACCATCCCATGTTATCCACCTTGATATTTTCCTAGTTCTGGTTTTCTCACATGCCACACGTTTGTCACTGCTTTTGTTTGGTTTCCCCATGTTATCCTTTCTCCTGCTAGCGGCAACAACAGCCAAAGCAGAAACCAGATCTGCCCACCCAATTTTTGTTTGGTGGTGTTAAAGCTTCCACTGTTCTTCTCAGCATCTCTAGAGCCCTTTATAATAAATGACTGCTCCTAAACTCTTCATACCCCATCCATCTTGTGTCTTGTCATGTAGTGTTTAAAAGTCCTTGGTTTTTTAAAAAAATCTATCTCAGCTGCTTGCTTCTCTTTTCATACAGACAGATTTGGAAGAAGGATAAGAGTAAGAATTACAGCAGCATCAGTGGCTGTTATGAACAGCATCCAGAACTAGCAAAGTAGGCATTAGATAAGGAAGTGAGATAGTAGTACCAAATCTGGAGAAGAAGACCTCCTCCTGTGAAAACCTAGGAAACAAAAGGAGGAAAAAACAAGTCTCTCTTTCATCCATACCAGTTTTCTTATAACTGTCTTTGTCTGTCTCCCTCCGTCCCTCTCTCTCTCCCCTACACTCTCTTCCTCTCTCTCTCACCCACTCACTCACACCCACACCCACACACGTAACAAAGGGAGGGGTATTTTATTATGTTAAAAACACACAAAAAAGAAACCCCAGAGATAATCTGAAAAAGTTCTTACTGGAGATTGTAGAAGGAGTTAATTATCTCTGAAATTGCCAGATAATATACAGCTTCTGAAGACTAAAAGATTCTAGCTAGTTGCAACAGATAGTGATTAATAATTAGGAGGTGACAATCTGAGAACTGATCATACTCTATTGTGCACTAGAAAGATAATAACAAGGGAAAAGTAAAATCCTAATTGATTTTGTGAGTCAAGGTAATAATCATTGCTTTGCAGGCAGAGCCTCACTTTCTTAGAAAATAAAGCAAATCCCTAATGTGCCATACTCAGATGAAACAGCAGCAAAGTGACTTGTGTTTGGTGGTGAAAAAAAATTATCCATGACTTTTCATGAATCCATGGCAACAAATCTACCTGATTTTCAATTCCAAAAGCAAAGACTGCATATTCACAGCAGCTATGGAGAAGTGTCCCAAAGGAATGAACAAGTTCCCACACTGTTATCATGCATCTCGACCCAGGGGATGGGGGGAGTAGTGTAGTAATGACTTGATGCACAAGATATTCCAGAATTAAAGGTATCACACAGAGAGAGAATGGGAAACATTGATGAATAGTAGGCCAGTTTATGAGCACAACACAATACCATATGCAATAGCAAACTGGTCAGCCCATTTAAGAATGGATGTCATGAATATACGTATGCTAGGATATGTCCTCTGTAATTGATTAGAAAGCCCTATTCTTGAGAAAATTGCATGTGTACCCTTGTGGATAAATGCCCTGAACATGCAACATCACTGTCCCTCTAAGCATAAATATCTGTGGAAATAAAAAGCAATCTTTTGTGCAAACCTTTAAAAATGGAGTTGCTTCAGCGTTACAGGTGTGTTCACAGATGGTTTAGGTCTGAGGAGTACATTTATGTAGCATCACAGTGATATTATTCTTATTATAATATTTTCTTTGTGCGAGTCATAACCACAGGACATTCAGAAACAACATTTTCATTCAACAAATTTCCTTTAGCCCTCCCCCACCCCACACCAGTTCTATAGAAAACTGGTGAAACCTTGCAACCTATATACTTTAAAAAAGGCCTGGAACAAAACTGATTCCCCATTATGTCATTTCTCCCCAGGTTTCTCTGAATGACATCAAGAACAGGCAAACCAAAATTACTACTCCGTCCTTGAATGGTACCAGAACCCCTCTCACAGAGGTTCAGCTTCCTACAGTGTCCATTAGTGTAATTTACAGATTACAGCAGTAATCATTGATCTGTGCATCATGACTAGTGTTAAAGCTGCAAACTACATCAGCTGTAATAGCCTGTTTTACAGCACTAGTAACTTCTTTACAGAAGTAGCTGGTGCAAAAATGAAATCTAAAAGCAGGATTGGCTCGATGTTTGACGGGTCCTCGGGGCAAAGTGTCCTCTACTGGGGGCTCTCCTCTGCCAGTGGGTCCTGATGGGCTTGCCCAATGGCAGGCAACAGAGGCAGAAGCAATGCTCCAATCAGAGCTCTGAGCAATGCTAGGCCGCTGGGTCTATTTGCCTTTTAAAATTTCCCATTACATAAGTATCATTTGGGGAGGCATTCTGAGAAGTTAAAATGGTGACTAGACTCAGCTACCTAGCAACGCTTGGGAGTGCCAGGTGGTATTAGCCCTGCTAACTATTTCTGTGGTTGTGAGGTTCCTTTAAAAGAAGTCCAGTTAGAATGCTTCTGTGCTGGCCTGTGTTCCATGCCACAACTCATTGGGCTAATTAGGGAATATTCAATCTGCTCCATTGTCTGGAATGCTACAATGTTAAATTGAAAAGCAATTAAGTTCAAGCATGCTGAAGAGGTGAGCATATTGTTAAAGTAATCAGTCTTCTTGTTTCATTGTATGTGAACTGAGATTGTCCTAAGAGAAAGGATTATAATGTAGTTATCTTGTAACAAGTGTTTGTAAAGTACTGAACTGCTCACATTAGGGATCAACACTTACTATACTGTTACATACTTGTTAAGGGGTAGGGGGGAAATCAAGAAAACTCAGAGGATTTAATCTGTGAAAATGGAAGGATTCCCCAAAGGCAAAACAAAGTCCTGTTTGTCCCTTGCTCCCCTTGACAGACACATGTGTATGGGACTATGGGCACATACAGAGGCCAAACACCAGTGCAACCCAAACAATAGGAAGTATGCGTGCAACGCCAGAGCCTTATCCAGCCTTCCCACTGCCCTTAGCTCTGTTATGACAGCCTGAGGGTCTGTTACGAGAGCCTGAGAGTCTATGGCAGCGGTGGGCAACTTGTGGCCCTCCAGATGTTTTGGCCTACAATTCTCATCCGCCCTAGCAAGCATACCCAATGGTGAGGAATCATGGGAGTTGTAGGCTGTAAGATCTGGAGGACCACAAATTGCCCATCCCTGTCTATGGGGACCACTCTGTGAGTGGGTACTGTGTTCATGTGGGGAAGAACCATTTCCAAACAATATAAACTGTTTGTTATTGTTTATTCAGTCAGTCGCTTCCGACTCTTTGTGACTTCATGGACCAGCCCACGCCAGAGCTTCCTGTTGGCCGTCGCCACCCCCAGCTCCCCCAAGGTCGAGTCCGTCACCTCCAGAATATCATCTATCCATCTTGCCCTCAGTCGGCCCCTCTTCCTTTTCCTTTCCCTAGCATCAGCATCTTCTCCAGGGTGTCCTGTCTTCTCATTATGTGGCCAAAGTACTTCAGTTTTGCCTTTAATATCATTCCCTCAAGTGAGCAGTCTGGCTTTATTTCCTGGAGGATGGACTGGTTTGATCTTCTTACACTCCAAGGCACTCTCAGAATTTTCCTCCAGCACCACAGTTCAAAAGCGTCTCTCTTCCTTCGCTCAGCCTTCCTTATGGTCCAGCTCTCGCAGCCATAGGTTACTACGGGGAATACCATTGCTTTAACTATGCAGACCTTTGTTGTCAGTATGATGTCTCTGCTCTTCACTATTTTATCAAGATTTGTCATTGCTCTCCTCCCAAGAAGTAAACATCTTCTGATTTCCTGGCTGCAGTCAGCGTCTGCAGTAATATTTGCACCTAGAAAGACAAAGTCTGTCACTGCCTCCACGTTTTCTCCCTCCATTTGCCAGTGATCAATCAAGCTGGTTGCCATAATCTTGGGGTTTTTTTATGCTTTCAGATGTTTTTTTCAACACATTGAAACGCAGTAATCAAGAAGGTGAGTGCTGGCCATATAAGCCCTTGCTGGCACTGCCCCCATTGCACCAAGTGCAGAGCAGCAAAAACAGGGTGTTCATGGGGGCATGTCAGGGCAGGGAAGTTGGAAATGCCAGTACAACACATCCTATGTGTCATCCAGCTCCCCACATGCCGAGGTCCCACAGCTAGACAGCTGAAATCGGCTGTCTAGCCATAAATGCCGGGTGGCTGAAGTGCAGAGGGGATGATCCCCTCCGTGCTGCTCCTGCCCTGCATTGGATAGGCGGTTGCCTCTGAGTTCGAAGACAGCCACCTATCTCGATAGGATTGCACGCTTACTGTGGGGATGGTGCATGTGCCCGAGTCAGTCCAGGAATCTGGCGGCACTGCCCCTGCCGGCATCCCCAAGCCCTGCTTGCCAAGCCCCCGACTCTGCTCACCCCTTGCCCATGCTCATTGGAATCGCCTGCACACACCCCGGTGGCCTCTTAGAACTTTGCAGTCATCACTTTTTGAGAAATAAAATGGCAAATGCAAAATGTGCATATATACGCACTGCAAAAACGTGCATTTTGCGAATGCGCATATTCACATAGGCGAAAATGGGCATTTTTCAGAAAATACACATTTTTGCACACACCCAAATATCCACCTTCACAAAAATGTGCATTTCACACATGAGAATATGAGCATTCACAAAATGCACATTTTCTTTCATACAAATTTTTGCTCATACATGCCCAGTTTTGAGATTGCCATTTTATTTTTAGAAAAAAATGGTGACCAAGAGCTCGATGAGGCCGCTGGGGTGAATGCAAGCTGCTCACCAAGTGTGGGAGGAGCTCGAGTGTGGTGTGGGGACCAGCATGCAGGGGCCAGGCAGGGGCTGGGCGGGCATCCAAAGAACCCGGACAGGGGTGAGTTCACACTTCCCTACCATACTGTCTATCTTCTCTTTTAGGTCTTGATGATGTTTCCTTTGAACCCACCCTAAGAGTGCAACTGTTGTTAGAAGGGTTAAATCCAGGGCCACTTTTGGCACCTGTCTTTTCCCTCCATCCTTCAGCCACTCTCAGGGCCAGCCTTAGGTAGGTGGAGGTGGAGCAGCTGCCTCAGGCAGCTGATTGTAGCTAGGGATGTCAGAGAATTCTGCCACGAATCCTGGGGAGGCTGAATGCCAGCGCATTCGGCCCCCCAAAATCGGTGGCGGAACGATCTGCCCCCCCGCCCCCCCGGGACGGGACTTACCTTGAGCGGATCTTCCTGGCGGCGGCGGCGGCTCCGGCGGCGGGTCAGCAGCGGCGGCGCCGGCTGCGGCGGCTGCAGCGGCCGGTCTTCCGACCGGCTGCCGCCACCACCATTTCCAGTAAAAAAAAAAAGTGATAGGCTACGTAAAGATTTACGTAGCCTATCACGACTGATTTAAAAGAAAAAAAACGCGCGTACGAAAATGCATTTGTGTTCCTTATTTTGGCACGTCTTAGTCTACGTAAAGATTTACGTAGACTAAGATGGCGAAAATAAGGGGAACGCAAATAGCGTAGATGCTACGCTATTTGTGTTCCCCTTATTTTCACCATCTTAGTCTACATAAATGTTTACGTAGATTAAGACGTGCCAAAATAAGGAACGCAAATGGCGGCGCCCATGGGCACCGCCATTTGCGTACGCGCATTTTTTTCTTTTTCTTTAAATTAGCCGTGATAGGCTACGTAAACATTTACGTAGCCTATCACGGCTGACTGCAGGGACGCAAATGGCGGCGGCTATGGCCGCCGCCATTTGCGTCCCTGCTAGCCAGCAGCTGGATGTCTGGCCGCTGGCGGAGCCGGCCAGCAGCTCCGCAGAATCCCTGCAGAGCGGAGCTGGCCGGCCAGGATTCGGGAGGGAGGGACGGAGTGCCTCCCCCCCGGCCAGAATTTCAGGGGGAGGGACGGAGCGCTTCCCCCCCCCACGAATGTCACTCTTCGAAAAGGTAAGTGACTTTCGTACATCCCTAATTGTAGCTGTTATAAAAGGGCAAGCAAATATGTTATCCAGGGCACAATCCTATGCACGTTTAGTCAGAAAAAAAGCTGCACAACTCCCAGCACAACCCATTTTTCCTATCCAAAAATGCATAGGATTGCACCCTTAATTTATTACTCTTGCATTTTTACTCTCAGGGAGAAGTTGTGTGATTTTCTATCTATGGTGGCAAATTAATCTGGCTGGTTTGGGGTACTCTGCATCATAACTCAGGGAAGGGGGAGGATCTGCTCTGCCACTTGTGGCAAAGGAATCCTTCACTTTCTTCATAGGGTCTGTTTCCAACATTCTGGGTCAAAACAGACATTATTTTAAATCTGTATCTAGCAGCTACTTCTTCTTTTCATTATTATTCTAGAGTAGGTGCAGTGGGAGTGATCCAGATCTTAAAAGCCCCCCTACCCTTCATGCTAGGGTCCCAATTCAGACCTGGCTCCCTGAGTCTACTCTAGAGTAAAAATGGAAACAAAAGATATAGCTCCTAGATAGGGTTGGCGGAGAATTTCTCCCTGAAACTTTGGGGGGCCGAGCGCCAACGTGTTCAGCCCCCCGAACAAGTTTCAGGGAGAAATTCTCCGCACCCCCCCGCACCCCGCACCCCCCCCGGGACGGGACTTACCTTTCCCAAATGTCCCTCCCGGCGGCGGGTCCGGCCAGCGGTTCGGCGGGTGTTCGTCCGGGGCGGGAGCGGCAGCCGGTCTTTCGACCGGCTGCTGCCGCCGCCATTCCAATAAAAGAAAAAAAATGCCCCCGTGATAGGCTACGTGACGATTAACGTAGCCTATCACAGCTAGATTTGCAAAGTCAGCCGTGATAGGCTACGTAAATCGTCATGTAGCCTATCACGGGTTACTTTAAAAAAACAAAAAAAAAGCATGTACGGATAATGGCGGCCCCCATGGGGAGCTGCCAGTCCCGTTCCTTATTTGGTCACTGTAGTCTACGTAAATCTTTACGTAGACTACGGCGAAAATAACGGCAACACTATTTGCGTTGCCCTTATTTTCGCCGTAGTCTACGTAAAGATTTACGTAGACTACAGCGACCAAATAAGGAACGCGAATGGCGGCTCCCTATGGGGTCACCATTTGCGTACGCGCTTTCTTTTCTTTTTTAAAAAGTCACCCGTGATAGGCTACGTGACGATGTACGTAGCCTATCACAGCTGACTTTGCAGATCTAGCCGTGATAGGCTACGTTAATGGTCACGTAGCCTATCACGGGGCCTTTTTTAAAAAAAACTTTTTAGTTCGTGGCCGGGCGAGGCGAGGCGCCTCCTCCCTGGCCTGAATTTCGGCCGGGCGAGGCGGGAAGCCTCCCCCCCGGCCTGAATATCGGCCGGGCGAGGCGGGAAGCCTCCCCCCCGGCCTGAACTTCGCAGGGGGGAGCAGCGAAGCGCCTCCCCCCCACCGTGAAAAGCTTCGAGGACAGGTAAGGGACTTTCGTGCACCCCTACTCCTAGATAATAATTTTAAGTAATTGTCTCTTTTGGCCCTTTGTCTCTCTCAGCAACTCAAATGAATATTCTAGGGATGTACGAATCCCTTACTCGGCTCCACACAGGGGCATCCACAGTGGGGGGAGGCGCTCCGTCCCTCCCCCCGGAATCCTGCCTGGCCAGCTCCGCTCCGCGGCCGAGCCGCAGAGCCACCGGCCAGTTCCGGCCGCCCGCAGCCGGACATCCAGCCGCTGGGCAGCCCTGCAGGGACTCAAATGGTGGCTGTCATAGCCGCCGCCATTTGCGTCCCTGTATTGAGCCGTGATAAGCTACGTAAATATTTACATAGCCTATCACGGCAGGGGGGAAAACCCCAGCATACGCAAATGGCGGTAGCCACTGCCATTTGCGTACGCTGGGTTCCCCCACACACACACGCCGTGATAGGCTACGTAAATACTTACATAGCCTATCACGGCTACGAAGTGGAGGAAGCGAACGGCGGCCAGGGCGGCCGCCATTCACAAAGCAGCGTGGATGGGAGCAGATAAGTGCTCCATGTCGCGCGCCTTTTGTGGGGTGGGGGCAGCGGGGACTTCATCCTGCGTGCCTTTCATGGGGGGGCAGGGGCTTCGTTCCACAACGGATTTTGGGGGCCGAATGCACTGACATTTGGCCTCACCGAGATCCGTCATGGAATTCTCTGACATCCCTAGAGTATTCCAGAAGCAGGGGCTATTTCTTTTTTAAGGGGAAAGGGGAAAAATGCAGTGACAAACATATTCAGTACAATGTAAATGAAATTGTACAGTATGGGTCTATTCCAAAAGTGATAAAACGATTGCATATAACATTACAGTTGTTGCATTTATTATTTATTCAAAAGATTTTTAACCTACCTCTCAGGGCTCACTGCCCTCATAAGAAAGCTGACAATATTAAAGAAACATGAACATACAAATAACAATTCAACACTTATACACACAGAAGCAGCTAATGATTTTAAGCACCAAATGCAGACTAGAATAAATGTGTCTTTGGGGTTTGTTTGTTTGTTTGTTTGTGTTTGTTTGTTTTTTAAACCCAGCAGGGATGAGGCCATATGTACCTCCATGGGGAGAAAGTTCCAAAGGTGAGGAGCCACCACTGAGAAAGCCCTGTCCCTACTAGCCTAATGGCTCTTGCTCTTGCGCTGAGCAGTGCCTCTTACAGTCTGATACTGATCTTAATGCTTAGGCAGGCTCATACAGGTGTGGGTCAATATCATGGTCCCAAACCATTTAGGGCTTTAAAAGCCAAAACAGCACCTTGAATTGGCAGATAGCCAATGTAAACAATATGGGAGTAATATGATACGAACTCCTAGCTTTCACAAGAGTCCTAGCTGCTGCATTCTGTACCAATTGCAGTTTCTGATTTGTCTTCAAGGGCAGCTTCACATAAACCAAATTACAATAATCTGACCTGGATGTAACCAAAGCTGCAATCAAACCAATCACTGTGGCTACAGGACAACTTTCTTGTGAGAGAGCCTCAGCTGCCAAACCAGCTTAAGTTGGTACACACACACACACACCCTGGCAGCTTGATGCCACTTTCACCTCACAGACTGCATACCTGACCTTTCAGGGGAAGTGTGATCCCATTCAGAGTCAGATCTAAGCCTTCATCCAGACATGTGGATTTCCCAGTCCACAATACTTCCATCATCTTTAGATTAAGTTTCAGCTTGTTAGCCCTGTATGTACAGCTTCTTACAATTTCTGGTAAGTGGGCTTGATCCTGTGGCATACCTCATTACACTACATGGAAACATATGGTTCTCAAGTTGTAGCTTTCTCCCAGTTTCTCACTAAATTAATTCTAGACATTATGAGTAAATTTCCCAATAATTCCTAAAATGGATTTTGTAATGGAGCAACAACCAATATGTTGCTTCAAATATATATGATTTTATAAGACATTTCTCACAATGTATTGTATCATTTACTACATTAATGAAACATATTATTTGTAGTTAATAATAATAATAATAATAATAATAATAATACATCAGCCAGGATCTAAAAGAGCTACTTCGGGAATGCCCAGTGGGGGTTTGGGGTTTATTCCCAAATACCACCACCTGCCCTTTGGACAGCAGTCTCCACATCATATCCTAAACATTTGAATGTCCCATCATTTTCAAAGATGGGTGTGGGATTGTTGTTCAAATAACACAAAATCTTGGGCATGAATTAGCTGTGGTTTTATCCTTCCCATCAATTATACTGCCATTGTAATAACAGTAATAGCACCAAGTCAACACCCAGTTCTCCCTTACTCTGTACTTCCATCAGCAACATAATCTGCTTGCTTAAAATAAAGGATTTTATTCAGTCTTCAGATGAGTCACACAAGCTCTTAGCTTTCACATTTGCTCTTTATTTTACTTGAGACCACAAAAGACTTTTGTGACAAATTAAGGGAACCTTCCCCCTCCCCTGCTTTTCACACAGGCATTTTAGAATTCTACTTTTGAAATTACACCTTGATCTCAGCCACTTTGACAGGTGCTTTCATGGTCTGTGAGGCTGCAATCCTATCCATACTTATGTGGGAGTAAGTCTCACTGAATTCAATGGGGCTTACTTCTGAGTAGGCATATATAGGACTGCACTGCACATCACTTTGAATCTTTTACCTTTTTCTTTCAACTTCAGCAGAGAGGGGGAGAAAGCAGCCCACTTTTCAAAAGACAAAACAACAAGAACAGAATCATTGAAAATGTTCGCACCAAGGAGCCTGAGAGGAGGTATTATTCCTATTTTGTGAGACTATTTCTTTTCTTTTTTCCTCCCGTCCTTTAAAAGTGGACGACTGTCAGACATAAGGTTACCAGAAGGTAAAAAGACATCAAACCCTGTTTAACAAAAGAAACTGACTAACCCCTCTTAAAAAAAAATTCTCTCACACACACATTCACAAATCATTTATACAGCAAATGCAATTGTGGTAAACATATTTAATAGCTGTCTTCCACAATTGCAGGGATCCGTGCTGTGTGAAACACACTGCAGATCTTTGCACATATTACAGTCATCTCTCCACCCCCTGTGGGATTCTTGTCAGTCAACAAAGGCCAAGCTTCACCAGTGGCCAATGCCTTCTTTTGGCTACTGCACTGCAGCTGCTATCACAGAGCAAATGATCTTTATTGCTGAGAACTCTGTTGATGTTTCTGTGCACCCTTGAGAGGACTGGAAACACGATGCACAGGATGGCCTGTGTGACCAAATGCTGGAAACCAGAATGAGATATAGAGAAAACTCTCTCTCTCTCTCTCTCTCTCTCTCACACACACACACACACACACACACACACACTGCATACTAAATGCCCAGGAGTACAAAATATATCGCTTTGTGCCATAGTTGTAATACTTTTACTAGAGCCAGCACAAAGTACTGAGCAAGCTTTCAAGTTCCCCAGAACTAGGGCTGTGCATGGACACCCCCCCCCAATCTGCTTCGGATACTGCTTCAGATCATCCAAAGCAACCCCAATCTGCCTCAGACTGATTCCGACCCCCTTCGATCCGACTTGGATCCAAATCCGATGCAAAATTCAGATATCCGGATCGCGCAGTTTGGGCGTTTCCCCATTGACTTGCATGGGAAAACACAAATAGTCATAACTTTTTCAGTTTTTAGGATACAGGCATGACATCTGGGGACCTCTTCACCTCCCTGGAGAGGAGGCCACCTGCCAAATTTCAGACACTTTGGCCCAGTGGGTTTTGTGCTCAGTGGAGTTCAAATCTGAGGGTTTCCAAAGAAACTCTCCAAGCAAAGAGCTGTAACTTCTCCCTGATTCTACACACGCATGCAACACCTTGGCCTCTCCCAGCCCACCCCCCCAAGGGCATTGCACACACACACACACCCGAAGCCCAGGCAGTTTGGCCCACCAGCTTGTGTGTGAGGCACAGGTGAAATTTGAGTTTTTCCAGGAAAACTCCCAAAGCCAAGAGCTGTAAGTTCGTCCTGTTTCCACACATGTGTGAAAGCTGGGCCCCTCCCAGCACCCCTCGAGGGCATCGCACCCACCAGAGTTCAGGGACTTTGGCCCACTGGCTTTTATGCAAGGCGCTGGTGAAATCTGAGGTTTTCCAAAGAAACTCAGAAAGCCAAGAGCCGTAACTTCTCCCTGTTTCCATGGACATGCATGACACATGGTCCCCTCCCAGCCCCCCTCGAGGTCCTTCCACTTGCCAAATTCCAGGCAGTTTGGCCCACTGGCTTGTATGCAAGGCACAGGTGAAATTTGATTTTTTACCAGGAAAACTCCCAAAGCAAAAAGCTGTAACTTCTCCCCACCTCTGTCCCTGCCAATGCCCCAAAGATGCCTCACATTGTGCTGAATTGCTTTGTCACACAGTAGACTTTTATTAGAATAAGAAGGTAATTAATATACATACTATGTGTCTTGTGCTTTTTCAACACTACCTTGAAATTTGGACATATAGTGTTAGTGGAACTACAACCTAACACACACACATACATGGCACAGACACACAAGACCTAAAGAAAAGCAGAACTGCCTAAGCAAATGACGGGTGTCTTTAATTTATTGTTTTATATTTCATGTTCTTTTATAGAAGGCAGAATAACTTCAAGAAATACAGGGCAGTAGCACAGGTGATTAGATAACAGCCAAATCAAACCCTAATTTTAAAAAAGCCCTTATTTAATTTCTGTTTGGGCAGGATCAACACAGAGAAGACACAGATGGTTCACTTCAGCATGTGGGGAGGGGGGGACAAACACTACACACAGAGTCTGCTATAATATGCATTTCTTTAAGGATTTAGAAAGAAAGAAAAAACTAAATGCTTGAATATGACTTAAAAGGGGTGGGGGAGGAACATGCCCAGAAGTCAATGTTTGTTTTTAAAAATATAAATAAGACAGGGTTTGTAAAAATCTAACAGAGACACAGTCGGCTGACAAAAATGACAAGAAAATAGAATGGAGAAAGCAGAAGTAAGCGTCGACATTACTCAACAAATGCAGCCTTTTCCAGAGTCCAAAATCGAGATAAACAAACAAACACAGGAATGGTGGGGGAGGGGGAGCATAGCAGCAACTTGCAAGGAAAAGCTATGTGACTTTGAAAAATATGGAAAGGAGAGATGAATCTAATCAAATACAAATACCAAATGAGTTGGAGGTACAAAGATATAGGAGAAAGTGGCTGGACAAGATGCTGCAAAAGACACCATCCCAATGGAGATAGATGATCAAGGAGTGAGGAAAGGGAATGCTCCCACTACAATCAAGCTGTTTCCTTTTAATTTAAATTCTAAGGAAAGCCTAATGGTGATCAAAATTAAATAAATTGAAGGAACAACTCCTAGGAATGCACACGTGCACACACAAAAATGATCATCTACCCACGCCAGCCCTCTCTCCTAAAGACACAGCGCAATGACTGAACACAGGCTTTCGCCGAAGTATATATAACCCCTTCCTCCAATGCTCTCTCTGACTGGAGACTGCTATCATCAGCTCTGGCTGAGGGTTCCTATTCTCCAAAGCACACTCCCTCCTCCTCTTCCTGCGCTCACTTTCCTGCTTCCCCCCGCTTTCCCGTGTCCGCTCGCCTTCCCCCTCCCTCGTCCTCCTCCATGTGAGTATTGAGAAGTTGATACATTTTGGAGACAGCCTGTCTGGACTGCTGAGGCATTCAGTAGAGCTCCAAATATACGAGGCAGAGGAGGCACTTCATGTAGGGGGGCTTCACCCTGGGGCGTCTCGGTACTGCTCTGAACTGCCTCATATCAGGACACTTTTGCTCTGAAACAGCCCGCTTCACCTCGTTATTCAGGCTTCGTAACGAAGTGATGCACAGCACAGCCCTACCCAGAACTCTTCTCCAACCTGAATGTTAGGCAAAACAAGGGAGAGGGCAATGTTTCAAATGCAGCAGCTGTATTCAGGCATTAGAAAAGTGTATAAACTAAAGGTGTGAAGAGGGGGATCACACTAGCCCCACTCCCTCCTAGGGATGCTGGAGAAATTTGAGATGGACTAAAATGAGCTCAGATTTCTAAGTATCTGACCTGCAGAATCCGTTGTGGAATGACCCCTAAGGCCACACGGAGTCCGTGGACTTTCAGATGATTTTTTTACTTTCCTGAAAGTTACACATATGAATTCATAGGAAAATATGTAAGCTTCTGCTGAGGAAACATTGAATGGAATGGGGGACAATACACTAAATGTTACGTAAGATAAATTATGTAAATACTTATGTAATTATTTGTGTATTTTTCCACAAGACAAAAAAATATTCATATCCATCTTTGGGTGGACAATGGAACAAAAGACTCCTGACCATCCACAAAACACAGACGGAGTGGATTTTACACAGTCTGTACATCTCTACCCCCACACACACCATTATTTCCGTTGCCTTCTGCACAGGGAAGGCAGCTTTCTGAAGGGGAGATTTCATTTTCCAGCATTCAAAATCATGTGAAGAGCCTACACAGATACAGGAGTAGAGTGTGACAGAAATTATGATGGCAGGGTGGGGCTTGCACACTTCCCCTCCTCATAAGTTTAGTATACACACTTTCCTAATGCTTGAATATGGCTAACCTGAAGAATATGGCTAACCTGGGAACTAGACAGTTTATTCACTACTCTGTGACATTTTAGTTTGTCCTCATAAACATGTGTGGCTTTTAGACTTTTTTCTAATAGACCACCATGGCTACCTATGATTTTTATATACCTAAAGGATGCATATGTGCAAACCGGGTCAGTGTATGGAAAAGTCTCAAAAGCCAGGTTCAACTCATTCCTCAGAAATGTGTCTCTTTTCTAGAGGTCCTTCTTTCACAGCAGGGTGCTAGAAATAATACACTTAGGGTCCTGGTGTGGGGTGTAGCTCTGATGCTCTCATTTAGCACATCCAATTCCCACAAAGCAATCGTTCATATCCTTTGCTTGTTTTTCACACATGGAATTGTGAACTTTTCAAGGACAGCAAAATCCACAAAGGAGAAAAAAGTGATGTTGATGTGAGCACCTCGTGCTCTGTGTTCGCGCACGTGCACGCACACACAGAGAGACTTTCACAGTTATAATTCTATGAGCTTGATAGTTACAGACTGCTTACTGACATGACTTTAAGGTGATGTGAGTAATTATGGGATGGGAACATCGGAACCTTCCAAGCGGACATGAACTGAGTGAAAATTGAGGATGACCAGCACTTTTGAAGAAGAAGATATGACAACTTTATTTATTTATTTATTTATTAAATTTATTAATCGCCCATCTGACTGGTCACCCAGCCACTCTGGGCGATGTACAACCCACCATAAACAATTTAAAACAATAAAATTTTACCATAATTTTTTTTTAAAAAAATACCCTAACCCACCCCAAATGCCTGCCTGAACAACCACGTTTTTAATGCACGACGGAAGCTCATTAAAGAGGGGGCATGACGGAGTTCCCTAGGGAGGGAGTTCCACAGAGTGGGGGCCACCACAGAGAAGGCCCTCTCCCTCGTCCCCACCAGTCTAGCTGTCCTGGCTGATGGGACAGAGAGAAGGCCATCCGAGGCTGATCTTGTTAAGCGGCCTGTCTGGTGTTGCTGGAGGCGCTCCTTAAGATAGGCTGGGCCGGAACCATATAGGGTTTTAAAGGTCAAAACCAACACCTTGAATTTGGCCCGGAAAACAACTTCCGTCCTCACAGCTTGTATGCTATTTTGGCAGCAGATTTTTCTTAACTTTATTAGCACATTAAAAATACATGCAACCCCACTTGTCAGATGAGGGGAAAGATCTGCCAACGCAAAATGTTCACGGTAATAGCTCTCTTTAGAGTCATTCTGACATTAGCATTTTCAGCATTGCTAGTGGGAAAAATCACATACGCCCACACATACTTGAACAACAATTTCCCCCTCCCCACTCCTGTCTCTCTTTTCATTCCCAAAGTTGTCAAGCCTATTCAAAAATAATAGGTCTTGATAACTCTAGGGCTAAGAATAATATCTTGTCATTCCAGCAGACCCTTGCTGGGCAATTTAACACAAAGACCAGAGTTGGGCCAGCTCCTGTTAAATGTTCAAGCTTTGTCCAAACTGGTGGTTCCTTCTAATTTGGGTGGGCTTGGTTTTAGACACCATTAGAACTACTCTTGAGTGTGAATCCTTCATCAAGGATTCCTTCAGTGACTCACTGGACAAAAACCTGTGCTAATTAAAATGATGCCATTTGGTTTCAATGAGGTGACTGTAAATACGGTAAAATCCTAGATGGAAAGACCCTCCTGTTACAGGAATTCAAATTATATGTGCAGATTGTCAATTTCTGGTCTATGAAAAGAATGGTTTTCAAAAGAGCCCATGTTTTCCTCAGAGTACATCGTTTGTGATAGACCAATTATAAGCAAACAACTTCAGTGCAATTATAAGTGTAATAAATACTACATCAGCATATAAGGTTCCCTGATGCAGTGCACTCTGCATAAATCCTTGGTATATTCAAGTCCACTTCAGCTGCAAATAGTTTAGTTTTTTAAATGTCAACTACACTTTATTCTGAAGTGATCATCGTTTGGCTTTTAAAATACAATGTTCAGATTTGGAGTGACTCGCCAGCTGTATAATCTTTAATGTTTAAAGACTCCTGCATAGGGATGTACAGACTGTGTAAATCCACTCCATCTCTGTTTCATGGATTGTCAGGTGCCTTTTTTTCCATCATCTGCCCACAGACAGACGCAAATTTTTTTTGTCATCATGCAGAAAAATATGCAAATAATTACGTAAGTATTTACATAAGTATTTACATAATTTACCTTAGTACAAACATTTAGTGTATTGTCCCCCATTCCATTCAATGTTTCCTCAGCAGAAACTTACATATTTTCTAGGGATGTACGAAAGTCACTTACCTTTTCGAAGGGTGACATTTGCAGTGGGGGGGAGGTGCTCTGTCCCTCCCCCCAAAATTCTCTCCAGCTGGTTCCGCAGAGATTCCACGGAGCCGCCAGCCAGGGCCACCCGCAGCTGGACATCAGGCTGCTGGGCAGCCTGCAGGGACGCAAATGGCAGCCGCCGTAACTGCTGCCATTTGCATCCCTGTATTTTGCCATGATAGGCTATGTAAGTATTTACGTAACCTATCATGGCAAAAAACAAACAAACAGTGAACGCAAATGGCGGTGGCTATGGCGGCCGCCATTTGTGTTCCCTTTTTTTTTTGGCCGTTTTAGCCTACGTAAATATTTATGTAGGCTATTACGGCAAAAAAAAAAAAGGGAACGCAAATGGTGTAGTGGCCACCATTTGCGTTCCCTTTTTTTTTTTTTTGCCGTAATAGCCTGCGTAAATATTTACATAGGCTAAAGTGGCAAAAAAAAAGGAACGCAAATGGTGGCCGCCATAGCCACCGCCATTTGCGTTCGCTATTTGTTTGTTTTTTTCCGCGATAGGCTACGTAAATACTTACGTAGCCTATCACGGCCTCCGCAGTGACGCAAATGCATTAGCCTGCATTATACCCTGCATTATACATTGCATTATATATTGTATTATGCATTATACATTGCATTATACCCTGCATTATACCCTGCATTAGCCGTGATAGGCTATGTAATTATTTACGTAGCCTATCACAGCTATAATGAAAAAGCAAATGGCGGCCGCAGACGCCATTCGCAAGTCGTTTCGTGCAGGGAAGTGCTCCGTTTCGCGCGCCTTTCGTGGGGTGGGGGGGCTTCGTTTCGCCATGGATTTCGAGGGGCTGAATGCACTGGCATTCGGCCTCACTGAGATCCGTGGCAGAATTCTCCGACATCCCTAATATTTTCCTACAAATTTATTAGGGGTGGACGAAAGTCACTTACCTTTTCTCGCAGCTTGTTCGCGGTGGGGGGGAGCGCTTTGCTGCTCCCCCCGCGAAGTTCAGGCCGGGGGGGAGGCTTCCCGCCTCGCCCGGCCAAAATTCAGGCCGGGGGGGGAGGCTTCCCGCCTCGCCCAGCCGAAATTCAGGCCGGGGAGGAGGCTTCCCGCCTCGCCCGGCCGCGAACACGAAAGTAAAAAAAAAAAAACGTCCCCTGATAGGCTACGTGACGATTCACGTAGCCTATCACGGCTAGATCTGGAAAGTCAGCCGTGATAGGCTACGTGAATCGTCACGTAGCCTATCAGGGGACGGTGTTTTTTTTTTTTCTTTCAATTCAATGGCGGGGGCGGCAGCCGGTCGAAAGACCGGCTGCCGCTCCCGCCCCGCTCGAACACCCGATGAACCGCCAGCCGGACCCGCCGCCGGGAGGGACATTCAGGGAAGGTAAGTCCTGTCCCGGGGGGGGGTGCAGGGTGCGGGGGGGGTGCGGAGGATTTCTCCCCGAAACTTGTTCGGGGGGCCGAACACGTTGGCGCTCAGCCCCCCGAAGTTTCGGGGAGAAATTCTCCGCCATCCCTAAAATTTATATGTATAAATTCCAGTCAAGTAAAAAAAAAATCATCTGAAAGTCCACGGACTCCGTGCAACTTGAGGGGGTTGCTCCGCAGCAGATTTCGCAGGTTGGATTCTCAGAAATCCGAGCTCATTTTAGTCCATCTCAAATTTCTCCAGCATCCCTACTCCTGCATGTAAATTTAGTCATCTTTTCACATCTTTTAATCAGAGGTCTTTTAACATGTGATTAAACAACATCTTGCAACCTACTTGCCCTCCAAAGCAGGCATATTGCTTCTGAAAACATGGGCTGCTCCATTAGATTTAATTGAGGCAACTGGTGTGTGCATGCAAAATAACGGGCAGGCGCAGCTGATTCCATTAATACATCCAAATCCATTCTGAAAACCTTCCAAAGAAATTCAGGTGCCGTGGCAAGTGGAAGGCCCCATGTGTGCCTCAGAGTCCCCTTTCCCATTTGAACTGGCAATTCATTGTTAAGGCAAATATTGCACTGCGGCAGGTACAAAATATAAACACGAAACCCCAAATATCAAAAAACAAAAAAGAAATATAAACTAAGTCCAGAGAACAGGCATTTTCAAAAGCCTAACCAGTGTAACCTGAAGGATGTATGAAAACCAGTAGCCATGTGAGATGTGCTCAAACACATACAATGTGACTGTTCAAGCTATAGCCTCCAAAGCACATCGGGTTGTATCCAATGTTAGTCTAACTTAAGTACCATTGATTCAGTGGTTCTGCTCCATGTAGGACTAACATTGGATTCAACCCATGATAATCCTGGCATTACCATTACCACTACCATTCCATATTTTTTAACAATTGTGGGAACATGATTATGGGCTTAATATGGACATAGGCTTCACATCATCCTTCGCTTTCAAAAAAAATCCCAATTTCTTTTAGAAGAATAAAAGGAAATATATTCAAATAGCTTATACCTGGCATAACCTTTGAATTTCCTAGAGCAGAGGATATTCTAGCCACTTCCTGTTGCTAATTTCCCTTGATAAAGACCACCATCAGGAACAGTATATTGGTGCAGCTGTCTGTTTTTGTCTTGTTTGGGGCTTTTAACACCTTCTTTAATCTTCATCCTCGTTGTTTGACAATTTCAGAGGGAAGTTGCCCATTATTTGTTTATTTAAGAAAACATACACCCAACCTTCCAATGAATTTACATTGCACAGGGCAGCGTGCAACAATTAAAAACAAACAATCCCCTAAAGGAAATTAGACTGGCAGATGTTTTTAAGTATTACCAGGCATTCCTTAGAGCAGGGGTGGACAAGTTGTGGCCCTAGGGATATATAGGGCCACATATGGCCTAATGTCAGAAGCCCTCTGTAAGCCTTCCATTTGGACTTCTGGCAAAAGTGATCTGTCCCTTCCCCAACAGCCTGCTGGGTGGGGAGCAAGAGGAAGGGAGACAGAGAAGAGAGAAAAGCATGGCCTGCCCACTTTGGACTCTGGCCCTGCTCACCAGTAGCAGAACCCCCCCCCCTTACTGCTGGCATGCATGAAACCCCAAACAGATGTTTAGGGTAAGTAGCTGTCAACAGAAAAAAAGGTTCCCCATCCCTGCCAAGTTGTCATAATATGTGATACATTGAACTATCATAACAGTGAAACGCTAAGTATGTCTAAGCTCCATTGACTTCAGTGGAACTTACTTTGAAGTCACTGTGTTTAAGACTGCAGCCTAAGAAGTAACTCTTATGGATCTCTATGGAGAAAAATCTGAGCATCATACGTTATTGGATCTGACCCAGGCTATTCAACAAGAGGAGAAGCCTTATCAGTGCCCAATTTTAAGCTTTTGCTAAAGTTTTTCATGGCTTATTGAATCAAATGCCATTTTAAAATCAATAAATAGAGCTTTCTGCCTAGTGGCATTCAAGTAAAATTTATACATCAATGTGGGATCATAAAGCAATTGTCAGCTGCAGCTTTCCTTCCATTAGAAGTCAACCTTTCCTCTGCTTAGAAATCTTTGTTCAATATAGAAATATAAATAAAAATCTCAAATATGTATTTTCCTGCACTGTCTAGCAAGCTTATAAATCTAGTGGCAGCTAAGGGTTTTTTCCCCCCTGTAACCCTCAAACAAAGGACTGTCAATCAAGACTTGACAGATAAACATGAGCTCGAATAAAGGCCATGCAGAGGCTTTACTATGCCTCTCTCTCAGCCAATATTAAGGACAGCACCTTCTCAGGTGTTACTGAAAACCTGAGTGAAATATTCTTGTTACTGTTAAAGGTGTCTGAGCAGAAGTAGCACATTATAGGGAAATGTATAACCTAGTTAAAAAAATGTCACATCTCCTCAGGTATTTATCTAGACTTCCTTTTTTAAACACACACACACACAAAACACACACACATACCAGTTTAAAATACAACACCCCATATACACATCAATTTCCCATAAAGCCATAGAGGCCTATCATTCCAGATTACATCATCTCAGCAGAATCTATTCCTCCCACCTCCTGAGGCAATAAGCAGAGGTTACACAGCCAAGTTGGTGGCTAGTTTACATCTATGTTATATTGTGTCCCAGATCTCTTCCAGCATATGGGGACAAGGACTAAATGGAAAGGAACTGTGTATGGTGTAAATTCCTACTCTTCCTCAGACCAGTCAGAAACCACCTACACTTCTTATTTTGTGAGGTGAAAGCAACATGGGGTTAGGAAGGAGATTATGGGAAGTATCCAGTGGGGCTGCTGTGTTCCTGATGACTGTGTTACACTGGTTGGACCCACCGCTTGCACAACAGGAAGTTAGCACTTCATAAAAGAAACCCTGAAAATGAGTGGGAGTCCTCATTTCTGGATTCGGCCAGGTCAGTGGAGCTCTCTTCTGCAAGTTCCACTGACCTGCCCCATTCTGGAAATGTGCATTTCTATTTATTTGGGGTTGCTTTAACATCCACTAACTCCCTGTTGCACTAGTGGTGGATCCCACTGGCACACAGGCACCGTAGGATACCACCCTATGTTGAAATGCACACACACACCACTCGGAAAGGAGTGAAAGAAAAGGAAAGGAAAGGAAAGGAAAGGAAAGGAAAGGAAAGGAAAGGAAAGGAAAGGAAAGGAAAGGAAAGGAAAGGAAAGGAAAGGAAAGGAAAGGGGCCATTAGAAAGTATACTAATGTATACACAGAAACAAACTATTTCATTCAGAAAAGGAAGGACTTGGGAATTTGCTTCTATGTAATACTCCTTCCTTCCTTGCACAGAGCATAGCCACATGTTACAAAAATAAATAAATAAATAAATAAATATGTAATTGCTGCCAAAACAACAGCTACATGTCTAGTTAAGCAAGCTTGGGTCTGGTCAATGCCTGGATTAGGGATATCACAGGAGTCTGATTAGGGGATGGAGCTAGATGAGCTTTCGTCCCCTGGACGCCATTCTGACTTCTGCCAGCTGGTCCAGCTCAGTCCATAGTGAGTTGGGCCACCTGGTGGATTTTCCATCTTTTTCTTTTCTTCTTTAATAAATAGACATTTGAGCAAATTGCAGCTGAAATTTGAGCAAATGTCTATTTATGCAACAACAACAACAACAACAACAAGTTCCCAGATTTCCAGACAAACCTTTCAGGGGCACCATGGAAATCCGGCGAGCCCCAAAAGGCCAGATTTCCCAGTGATGGATGTCCCTAGCCTGAGTAGGAGTTTTCCTTGGAACCCTTTGTACTCCACCTTGAGGTCCATGGTGGAAGAAAGGTGGCAAACAAATGCTCCTTCTTTGCAAGTCTTCAAGAAAGCTCTGTTTTAACTGGCCTTCCCACAATATCTCAAGTTGCTGGTTTTTAATGGTAATATCTGTTTTTATCAACTTTTAAAATTGGTAATCATGGCTTTTATTGAACTTTTATTGAATACATATTTATTGGATTTTTATTATACCTGTTCTCTTCTTTTTGTCTTGTATGCTGCTTCAGGAAGGTTCCATCCTTAAAGGTGGCCTAAAAATAACTTTCAATAAAATTAAAATAAATAAATGTACTAAAAAAAACAGTTCTCCCCTTGACCACACACACATATAATGTTCAATAAAATTTGCTGTGTTCTGACTTGTATACCTTGTTTCCCTCAATGGCAGGAAGCAGTGCTATGGAGTATGGAATCAGAAAACTTTGTAGCATCAGACATGGATAAATTATACTAAACACTGTGGAGGGAATGGAGGAACCTAGACAGATGACTGATTTTTTATTTTTTTTTTTATGGTAGCAGTTGCATGTCCCATATGACCCTATGAGGGATTTTCTCTCCAGCACTGCTACCACCTATGGGGAAACTGCTCCTTCACTGGGCAATCCCACCATGAGGTTTCTTGGGCTGTCTTTACATAAAGCATTTATACTGCACTCATGATTGGTCACTCATAGAAGTTTACAGGTGTCAGGAATGAATCTGAGCTTGTGGAGATGTCTGGCAGCTCAGATTCGGAATGGGAACAGCTAGAACAGAGGAAGGCAAACTCCCCAGTGAGCCCAGATACAGCGAGACTTTTTTCCCGGGACCTTGGCACACAGATGGCACAGGCTGAATGGCTCCTCCATTCCTCCCCCACAAGAACACAAGTTGAGGAGGAGGAGGGGGCCAACCCGGCCAAGGGCATGACTTGAGGGACAAAGTAAGCGCAAGTCTGTCACAAAGTAAAGTGGGAAAAGTTAGAGGCAGAGCTAAGATGCTCCGCTAGGTTGGTCCCTCATGATAGGCAGCCTAGGAGGGAGCCACCCTAAGGGAGGGGCATCCCTGCAAAGCTAGTCTGGCTGTTAAGCTCTTGCCCAGACTTCTGGCAACTTCCTAACTTCCACTTCATATCCTCTATTGATATTTGTAGATGTGTGAATTAGCTGGCTCATTGCAGTCTGAGAGTTTCCTAGAATTTGCATATGTAATTAAGCTAGTCATTAACCAATAAAGTAGGGTAAGCCTGGAGCTTTGTTTCCTGGAGTGTGTTGATTGCAAAAGGAAGAGGATGGAGGAACGTGACAGCGGGTCATTTACATGACGCTGTCAACCTCCAGGGCACATCCAGCTGTATTCAATCTTTATCCCGCTTATTAAAAAACCTGAGATAACCCACTATTTAGATGTAAATTTGCTTTAATGACTATATGTAAATGTGTGGTCTCACTATAACCACAGCCTGGGAAGAAGACGCCATTGAGAAGGGCAGGAAAATCACAGTTGCTCTCCCCTCCTCCCCCAGCATGTCTGCCTGGGCTGGGAGGAGAGTTTTCTTGGCCAGGCTAGGAGAGGCTCAAAGCGAGCATAGAGCTGGCCAGAAGAGGAGGAAGAAGACAGCAAACCCCCATGTAAACAGCGGACAGCAATGAAGCCACTCCCCACTCCCTGTGCATTGCTTTGCAGAGAGAGAGAGAGAGAGATTTGCATCCCTCCGGACACCCACTGATTTGCCACTCGCTCTCTGCCCCAAGGCTGCACAGAACTTGCCCATGTAAAGAGCTGATCTTTATCTTCCTTAGAATGTGGAAGCCGAAGCCCCAGTAAATTGCAAAATAAACAGCCTCATGTCATGTACCCTTTGATGGGTTTTTTGTTGATTTGTTTGTTAGTTTTAGTGAATGCGTAACCAACTCTCTATAACTCAGAGTAGGGATGTCAGAGAATTTCACCATGAATCTCGGGGAGGCTGAATGCCAGCGCATTTGGCCCCCCGAAATCGGTGGTGAAACGGTCTGCCCCCCCGCCCCCCCCCCCCGGGACGGGACTTACCTTCGGCGAATCTTCCTGGCAGCGGCCGCTCTTCTGACCGGCTGCCACCGCCGCCATTTCCAGTTAAAAAAAACAAAAAAAAGTGATAGGCTACATAAAGATTTACATAGCCTACCACAGCTAGATTTTTTAAAAAAACACCGTGATAGGCTACGTAAATGTTTACGTAGCCTATCACAGCTGATTTAAAAGAAAAAAAATGCGTGTACGCAAATGGCGGTGCCTATGGGCGCCACCATTTGCGTTCCTTATTTTGACACGTCTTAGTCTACGTAAACATTTATGTAGACTAAGACGACGAAAATAAGGGGAACGCAAATAGCGTAGCGTCTACGTTAGTTGCGTTCCCCTTATTTTCGCCGTTTTAGTCTACATAAATGTTTACGTAGACTAAGACGTGCCCAAATAAGGAACGCAAATGGCAGTGCCCATGGGCACCGCCATTTGCGTACGTGCATTTTTTTTCTTTTAAATCAGCCATGATAGGCTACGTAAACATTTACGTAGCTTATCATGGCTGACTGCAGGGATGCAAACGGTGGCGGCTACGGCCGCCGCCATTTGCGGAGCCGGCCGGCCTGGATTCGGGGGGGGGGAGGGATGGAGCGCCTCCCCCCCACCACGAATGTAACCCTTCAAAAAGGTAAGTGACTTTTGTACATCCCTAACTCAGAGTTCCACAAGCTGACCCTTTCCCACTGCCACCAATTCTCTGAGAATACTTTAAAACCTCCAACTAGCTTGTTATAAGAGACTGAGGTGTGAGATGGGCACCAACACTAGATCCAAGGTGTGTTGCCAAGAGTAGGGATGTCAGAGAAATCCGCTGCAGATTCAAATGAGGCTGGGTTCTTTGGAATCCGGCCTCAGGAATCCGCAGCAGATCGGGACCACTAACCTCCGCTCCAGGAGGACTGGAGGCAAAACAACACTAGGCTGCTTCTTGCCAGCCAGATCCATTTGCCTCCTCCCTGCTGATCGCCATGTCTTTAAAAAAAAAAAAAAACAGCGATCGGCAGAATGTGCCCATAGACTTAGATGCAAATACAGGAAAGAATCTTGCATCTAAGCCTATGTGTCCATAGGCTTATACGCAAGATTCATGGCTCTATTTTGCATATAAGTCTATGGGCACATCTTTGAGATTGCCATTAAAAAAAAAAAGACATGGCAATCGGCAGGGAGGAGGCGAATGGATCTGGCTGGCAGGAGGGAAGGTAAGTGGCCCCTGAGCCGGTTTCCCCCCCCCCCAAATCCTCATGGAGCAGAGCTACTCCGGAGGATTCTGCGGGGGGAGGAATGGATCACCTCCCCCCCCCAAGGATTCCCCACTGGAACAGACGAGGAATCCATACACCCCTAGCCAAGAGGCAATGGTTCTTTCTAGGATTCAGAAAACAATGTACACACGAATGGGTGAAGGCTAAAGACAATGCAAAATTATAAGTTTATGTCCCTGCAGTTGCTGGAAATCAAAATATGACAACAGACATGACTCCAATATCAGCCTCTAACAGGGAACACCTTCCAGATCAGCCTGCACTAAGACCCCACCCTGAGATACAGGTCTCAGGGATGCATATACACTATTATGCTCATAGTAACCCCACCCCTATCCCCGGTATTCAATTACCAAGAATGTTTGGCAGTAATCCAGCACAGATAACTCCATCCCAGCTAACCTTGAGATCTTGCCAGAGGCTTATCTACTACTAGCCTCTCGAGTTGTTCAGTCTCAAACTGATAACTGACTCTGGGAGAAAGAAACATAGCTAATCACTAAAAGCCCAGGCCCAACCGGAAGTCCAGGCACAGAAGGAGCAATTGTTGTATACCACTAACTTTTTGAAATAACAATTGTATTCTGTATTTCCACTACACAAGTTGAACACTTAAACAAGTTGGTTTATTAAAGGGGTATTGTGTACATAAGGGGATATCAATATTACTTTAGGGTTTTCAAAACGATGGCTTGCTAAGACTTTTTAAGGACCCAAGAGACATTGTTGCTCATATAAGCCTCTTAATTACTTCTTTTACCTTAGGCCAAAGTAAAAGTGTGAGCTTCTCCTGGCAAGAACTTGTGGCTTAACACAGCCATCTACTCCCTACAGATTTTCACCAGCCACATATGGTTATCACTCAGAAAAGGAATAGTTTAATATTCATGCCTTAGCTATTCACCTCCTCCTCAGCTTTCTCCTAGTCCTTCTATAACACCAAACACCTTCTCCCTGACTGGCTAACAACTAACTCCCTGAATCCCTAACTGTGAACAGTTACTGTATTTCCCAACCACTCTTTTCCACCTAGCTAGACTCCTAGCCAATAAGAATCAAATTTACCTGTTTCATTGTAATGGCCCCAGGCCTGTAACCAAGTCACTTGTAGTTTTAGAGGGGCCTAGAGATCCATAATGCTTGGCTTACGTTCATTATAAGTGCAATTTCCTTGCTAGTGGACCTCTGAGCATGTGAGATGAGTCAAAGGTCAATAGCGTGGCCTCAGCACATTCCATGCTAATGAGGGCTAGTATCTTATCAGGGCCTAGGATGTGCCTGAGAAGTGAGGCTATGTTTATGCCGAGTTACAGGTGGCTGTGCTGGGAAAGTTCTGATAGTTTTCCTTCTGAACAAGTATTGTTAGTCTATGCTGGGCAAGTTGCAGATGAACGCTAATTAATGCTTGCTGCTGTCATGCTGCCTCACTGCTAACATGTATGGTATAAAACCCATTGTACCCCATGGCTCTGGGTTCAGAGAAACTGTTTGATCCAACCATTGGGTACACCTGTGTACTGTAAGTACTCAATACAGTCTCCTTGTAAGCAAACCTACATCTGGCTTATCATTATCTCGGCACCTGCAAACCTTAGCAGCCCATGGCTAGGGCATACATATATGCCCCATCTTTAAATATTCAAAGTGAGTGTCTCTCTCTCCCCCTTCAGAACGTGATCAACCAGGTACTACTAAAACAGGCCTTCAACACAGTAACAATACTTGGCCTCAGGCCTACGCAGTTACATTATAGCCTCTCAGAAGCCATATAGAGTATTTACAGAACAAAATGTTTTATACATAGCATTTCTTCACATACTCATAGGGATGGCGGAGAATTTCTCCCCGAAACTTCAGGGGGCCGAGCGCCAACGCGTTCGGCCCCCGAACAAGTTTCAGAGAGAAATCCTCCACACTCCCCCACCCCCCGCACCCCCCCGGGACGGGACTTACCTTTTGCAAATGTCCCTCCCGGTGGCTGGTCCAGCCGGCGGTTCGGCAGGTGTTCGAGCGAGGCGGGAGTGGCAGCCGGTCTTTTGACCGGCTGCCGCCGCCGCCATTGTAATGAAAGAAAAAAAAAATGCCCCCTGATAGGCTACGTGACGATTCATGTAGCCTGTCACGGCTAGATTTGCAAAGTCAGCCGTGATAGGCTATGTGAATCGTCACGTAGCCTATCACGGGTGACTTTAAAAAAAAAAAAAAAAGAGTGTATGGATAATGGCGGCCCCCATAGGGAGCCGCCATTCCCGTTCCTTATTTGGTGGCTGTAGTCTATGTAAATGTTTACGTAGACTACGGCGAAAATAAGGGCAACGCTATTTGCGTTGCCCTTATGTTCGCCGTAGTCTACGTAAACATTTACGTAGACTACAGCCACTAAATAAGGAACGCGAATGGCGGCTCCCTATGGGGGCCGCCATTCGCGTACGCGCTTTTTTTTTTTTTAAGTCACACGTGATAGGCTACGTGACAATTCACGTAGCCTATCACGGCTGACTTTGCAGATCTAGCCGTGATAGGGTACGTGAATCGTCACGTAGCCTATCAGGGGGCATTTTTTTTTTTACTTTCGCATTCGCGGCCGGGCGAGGCGCCTCCTCCCCGGCCTGAATTTCGGCTGGGCGAGGCGGGAAGCCTCCCCCCCCGGCCTGAATTACGGCCGGGCGAGGCGGGAAGCCTCCCCCCCGGCCTGAATTTCGCGGGGGGAGCAGCGAAGCGCTCCCCCCCACCGCGAACGGCCTTCGAGGACAGGTAAGTGACTTTCATCCACCCCTATACTCATGGAATAAACATGAATGGGCAGGCAACAGGTTCAGCAAAAGTTTCTTATAAAGAGATATGAACTCAAACAAAGTGATATTTTTATTGCACCAACTTCTGTTGAGAAGCATACCTCCACAGCAGCAAGAGTTGTTCTTCTATGACTTTACCAAGGCTCTCATATGCCTATCTATTTCTTAAGTATGGAATCTCTGTCCATACATCATGTGGCAAGTAGGGATGGCGGAGAATTTCTCCATGAATCTCCGGGAGTTGTTTTTTTAATAACCCCCGAAATTGGTGGAGAAATTCTCCGCCGCCCCCCCCCCCCCCGGTATGGGACTTACCTCATGTGAATGTCCCTCTTGGTGGCGGGTCCCAGCGGCGGTTCAGCGGCGTTTTGGCAGAGGTGGCGGCGGCGGCTGGTCTTCTGACCGGCTGCTGCCGCCGCCATTACAAAATAAAAAAGGAAAGTAAAAAAACAACAACAGACACCCGTGATAGGCTACGTAACGATTTACGTAGCCTATCACGGCTAGATTTCCAAAGTCAGCCGTGATAGGCTACGTAAATCGTCACGTAGCCTTAGCCTATCACAGGTGACTTTGAAAAAAAAAAAAAAGCACGTACACAAATGGCGGCACCCATGGGGCGCCGCCATTTGCGTTCCTTAGTTTGGCACGTCTAATCTACGTAAAGATTTACGTAGACTACAGTGAAAATAAGGGAACGCTATTTGCGTTGCCCTTATTTTCGCCGTAGTCTACGTACATCTTTACGTAGACTAGACGTGCCAAACTAAGGAACGCAAATGGCGGCGCCCCATGGGCGCCGCCATTTGCATACGCATTTTTTTTTTTCAAAGTCATCCATGATAGGCTACGTGATGATTTACATAGCCTATCACGGCTGACTTTGGAAATCTAGCCGTGATAGGCTACGTAAATTGTTACGTAGCCTATCACGGGTGTGTGTTTTGTTTTTTTTTACTTTCCTTTTTTTTTCACGGCCGGGTAGACAGAGCGCTCCTCCCCGGCCTGAATTTTGGCAGCGAGGGATGGGGCGCCTCCCCCCTGGCCTGAATTTCGGCCAGGCGAGGCGGGGCGCCTCCCCCCCTCGCCTGAACTTCGGGGGGAGAACCGAAGCGCCTCCCCCGCACCGTGAAGCAAGCTGCGGGATCAG
Organism: Heloderma suspectum; assembly: GCF_057233095.1. Lineage (NCBI taxonomy): Eukaryota > Metazoa > Chordata > Lepidosauria > Squamata > Helodermatidae > Heloderma > Heloderma suspectum. The sequence continues at coordinate 91,824,945 of NC_139461.1, forward strand.
GTAAGTCCCTTTCGTCCATCTCTAGTGGCAAGTAGTATGGATCTCCACCACTAAGAACAACATAGAATTTAGCTATAAATGATCTTAAGGATATTGAATCCAACTCTTTGAACTTAAGAATGTTCCTCATTCCACAACTATTTCTAATAAATTATTACCCATATCAGACCAACTGAACACAAACTTTTGTTGATTTTAATGAAAACTCTGAACTGAACCTGATCCAAATTAGGAAGAAACAGGGAAACACAGAAAATAGACCATCGTAATCCACCCTTAAATGATACTCAGAATAGCAGATGCATTTGGAAGCTACATAGGAGAATTTTTTTAAAAAACTGTGAGACATTTTGAAACTAGACATTTTGCGACAAGCAAATATTATCATGAAGTCTCAGGAGGAGAAAAATATGAAGAGCAATACACTGAGTTGTAAGAAAGCATTATTTTACTTCAGGGCCTCAGTTTCCAGTCTGATCTCAACTCCATGTAAAAAAAAGCCTTCTTCTGCTATTCAGCTCAGCAGACCCCAGAGCAAACCATAAAGTGTTCTTTTCCCAAACTTCAAAGAGAAACACAGTGATTGAAAGATTACTATTTACTGTCTAATCATTCATTTTCAGATGGCTACAATAATTAACTTCCAGCTCCTCCTTCCCTTTAAATGAAGTTATTTATCTGCCTTTGAAATTCCCCTAGACTCCTCATAATGAAATCTCATGTTGCTTTAAGGGGAGCTTACTGATAAGACATACCTGTCATGTCATTCTTATCGAATGTAAAGGGAAATAAAAATTCATAGCAATTGATTGCCCTGTGTAGCCACCGATCCAGATGCCCTTTCAAATATTCATAAAGATTTTAAAAGGGTCCCTGTGGATTCCATTTGTCTGCTGTATATTTATATATCCTTCCAGTCTTCAGAAAAATTGTCAAACAAAAGGAACTTTTGCAACTACACATTATTGGCTCTTGTTACCTTGTGGAGTTCTGAATTCCCATGTTATAATAATTCTGCTGTGGAGAGTACATGGGGAGAGGGAAGGAGAAATAATTTAGAAGAATGATTACGACAGTCATAAGTTTGCTTTTTATAACTCACTTATTAAAGCTAGAGATTTCAAAGCTGTCACTTTGTAAGTGAATGAAAGGAAAGGTAGAAGGAATCGACACTGAAGGAGGACTGAAAGGCAAGTAAACAGAGAATGGATGCTAATATCAGGACATTCAGTAAAGTCTTTAATCTCAAACTACCCTGAAATTCCTGTTTATTAAGGTTTACAGCCCACCCTGTCTAAAGGTAGTTATGATAACTGGTGACTTGCATCAATAGGTAGCTGTGTCCTGTCCATGTCCTAATAGCCACAGCTTCATAAGAACATGAGAACCGCATCAGAGAAAGGGTCTTCTGAGAGCTGGGGAACCATTGGCCTTCCAGATGATGTTGGATTCCAATTCCTATAAGTCCCAGCCAGCCTGGCCAACTGTGAGGGAGTTCATCAATATCTGGAAGTCCCTACTGGCTGTTTAGCCCTTATATATCTAGTCCAGCTAGCTAACAGTGGCTATCGGAAGCTTCTGAAAACTCACAAGCAGGGCATAAATGCATCAGCCATTTTCTATTCTACTGGTATGAGAGGGAGAGAGAGAAGTGTATGTACTTTCTCCATATTATTCATGAATTTATAAATCTCTTCCATGCCCTCTATCCTTGTCTTTTTTTCTATCCTAAAAGCCCCCAAAGATTTAGATTTTCCTTAGAAGATAATGATGCCCTAATGCCTTGATCATTTTGATTGCCCTTTTCTGCATCTTTTCCATCTCTGAAACATATGTCTCAAGATGAAGTGACCAGAACAGTATGTAATACTGCAAATATGGCTGCACTGTAGATTTATTTAATGACATTTTCAATCCCTTTCTTATTAATCCCTAACATCAAATTTGCCTGTTGTTGTTTTTTATTCACTGCTACAAACTGAATTGGAATTTTCATTGAGCTGTCCTCCATGACCCTAAGAACTCTTTGCTGGACTGCTACAACCATTTCAGATCCCATCAATGCATATGTGAAGCTGGGATCTTGTGGGCCAATGTGCATCACATCACATTCACATACACTGAAACTTGTTTGCTATCTTCTACTTTCTGCCCACCTAATTTGGAGAGATCCACTTTTTTTTAATGCTTTTCAGTCTGGAATCGAGGCAGGCCACATTGCCTTGGGGGAAATTGGTTGGCAGCTACATACTGGTGGTAGTTGAGGCCAAATCCAGTGGTGGAGTCACCGCATTTATTTATTTAATTAATTAATTTCTATACCGCCCAATAGCCGAAGCTCTCTGGGCTTTTCTCTCCCCTTCATCTATCCATCATCCAGTCATTTGCTCTTCCTCTGTCTTTCAAGCTCATACCATCTCAGGAAGGTAGAACAAACCTCAAGCATGTATTCGCTTCTCATTCTCTCTTTTACACTCATCTGTCCATCCATACACACACACACACTCATCCATCCATCCATCTGCTCCCATTTCCACATGTTCCTCCCATCCACACTCTCCTATTAATACCTCCTCTCTCTGTTCATATAAGCTCTCACATTCACACAAGCTCTATTCAGGCAGTATGGAAAGTTCTTCGGGCAACATGTGAGTGGGGCCACACCGAGAAACTCTGCCCCTGACATTGAACACATCAGTTAGCCACTTCCCCTGAGAGTGGAGAAACAGAGAGCTCTTTTTCTCCACGAGTAGCTCACTTCCCTTACATGCTGGGTTGGGAAGAACAGGCAGCATAAGTGGATTTGGCAGGGGGTGGGCACACTCTGTAATCCCCCCAGAAGGCCTCCATGGGGTCATGTGGCCTGCAGCAGACTACAAGCTGCCCATGTGTGGTCTAATACAAACAAAATCCTCATCGCTTTATTATTGGAAGAGCATAAAACAGCAAGTAACTTTCTGCTGGTGATTTTAGTAACAGAAACCATTTTTTCCCCTGCACTGCAGATAGGAAAGAAAGAATCTCAGAGTTGCCTTTTCAGTTAGGGAACTGTGCCATAATCTAGCAATAGCTTTGCAAACAAAAAACAACCCACAGGTTAATACCAAGCTACTCAGTGACTGTTACTGTATTTTATTCAAGTTCTTATACAGCCCTCATCACAACAGTATCAAAGTCTTCAGAACTGCACTGTGGGGGAAAAAATGTGCTTTCCTCCTCCGTTCAGAAGATAACATGCTGTGTATTTATAGCAACAAAGCCAGGCCAAGGAGAGGACATATTGCACTTGGAGAAAGTAATGGCGAGTTTTGTAATATGAGAATTCATTTGAGAAGTGTGAGGCAGCTCCTGAAACCTGTTTCCTCTACACACCTTTATCACCTCCCCCTGCTCTTGTGGTGAGTCATCCTTGGTTTTTATGGCCCCTTCACCTTGGAGAGAGAAGGCACAACAAATAGTCACCTGTTTTGCCAGAAACCCATTCAGTGTGAGGGATTCCTGGGCCACCAGCTTTTCAGTGGTAGCTACAACTGCTGTTTCCTTCCTCATTGACTAAATAGGCTGCTATGTAAATAGGGTATCCATGTGTCTTGCTTTACATAGGACAATCCTCTATTTGGAGGCATCCTCTGTTTGAAGAGCTGTCTGGTCCAAGTCCAGTTTATAGTTAAAGCCCCATAAGAAGGGAGACAAGGGCCTAAAAGTTGCCCAGTAAAAGCACCTGGACAGGATGCTGAGCATGAACAGAGGTCACCTTATCACAGTCTTCCTCAATATGGTGAAACGTCCTGTATTTTTATTTAAATTATAGTAATTATTTACAAATTTGCATCTATACATATAAATTTGCATGTGCAAATTTTATGCGAATCTGTTCCTTCTTTTAACCTATTTTTTTAGTGATGTATTTCTCTTTTTTGGTGATGCATAAGTGGCCACTCCAAATGTGAATACAGGACTAAAACAGAATTCACATCATGGTGAGGTTAGTACTGCATCTTTACCATGCATCACCAGTACCGTACCTTTTTTCATGGTCATAGTAGGCACATTATCATCTGTCAAGTACTGAAAGCTGTAAAAACTAACTGTTTTATAGGCAGCATAAAGCAAACACACCTTCAGAAATATTATCTGGCGTAAACTGATTTGTCAGCTTTGCTTTTGGTTTATTTTTCTTTAAAAATGTAATTAAAAAGCCATTAAAACAAAAGCAGTGATTCTCCTTTCTCACTGAAATTGTGTAGCTCTATATTCTCTATGATTCCATTAGTGAGTATAGTGCAAGCAATATGTAAAATGGCTATATCCTGTTTCCTACAAGAAAGCCAGGTGTTTGCTGATGGAGCTTCTTCTCCATTGAAATGAAGCCCAAAGCAGCTTGAGCTGAATGTTCATTGCAGGTGAACCAGTTCTGCTGTTGGGTAATTAGAAGTATATAAAACAGTATGAGGCAAAATATAACAAATATAGGTAAGAGATGGGAGATTGCCTAGGAACCCTATGCACACCACCTTGAGTTCCACAATGGAAGAACAGTAAGATAAAAATGTACTGAATAAATAAATAAAAATAAATGAGAGACAGAATCAAACTGAAAGTTGATAATCTGGGGGGAAAGGCAATGGTGCAGTATTTTGACTCTTTAACCTTGACTATTTTATTATATGTATCTTTTCTTAAGGGTGCAATCCTATGGGGATAGTCAGCTGCCAACGAACTTGGAGGTGGCCAACTATCCAATAAAGGGTGGGCAGAGCATAGAGGGGGTTCTCTCCTCCGTGCTCCAGACAACCTGCATTTGTGGCTAGACAGCCAATTTTGGCTGTCTAGCCAGGGAGCATTGGAGCGGAGGGGGGAAGGATGGACAGAACATAGGAAGCATCGTAACAGCACTTATGTGGTCTCCTCCCCTTCCCACCCCCAGTAATGCCCCCTTCTCACCTGCTCCACACTGCTCTTATGAGCGCAGAGCTGGGGACAAACTCCGCCACCCACGAGGTGGAGCAGGAGGGAGTGGGAAGTCGGATTTCCAGGAACTAAAAAATCCTATGGCCATCTAGATTGTCTAGTGGCCATAGGATTGCCCCCTAAGTGTACTTAAGGAATCTTCAGGGGTGTGTGTGTGTGGGGGGAGGTTTACATTTAAAAACATGCCCACACACAAAAATTGTGAGCACTGCGTTGAGTTCAGGCACCATGAATTAACTATACAATGTCCCCTTAAGTCAGTGGTGGGCAACTTGTGGCCTCCAGATGTTTTGGCCTACAACTATAGGCAGTGTAGCCAATAGTGAGGGATCATGGGAGTTGTTGGCCAAACATCTGGAGGGCTACACATTGCCAACCCCTGCTTTAAGCAGAACCCAGCTTCTGCCTCCTACCTTCCTCTCTTCCTTTGAACTAGGAAAAATCCTGTTCTAGGCCTACATTAAGGGCCCTGCCAGGAAGCTAGATAATCTGTTCATAAACATGTCAACACCTATGGAGCCTGGTGATTACTAGGGATGTTGGAGAAATCTGCCATGGGCTCCAGTGAGGCCGGAATCTTTGGAATCCAGCCCCCCAGAGTCTGTGGCGGAACGGCCTCCCCCCGCCACCCTGCGAAATCCCCCCCCCCGGGATGGACCTACCTGATGGCAGATGCAGCAGCAGTGGATGCGGTGGTAAATGTGATGGTGAATGCGACGGCGGCAGATGCGGTGGCAGCTCCGGCTCATCTTCCGGCCGCTGCCGGCCTGCTGCAGCCACAAATGTAGGGATGTACGAATCCCTTACCTGGCTCCGCACAGGGGCATCCGTGGTGGGGGGAAGGTGCTCCGTCCCTCCCCACAGAATCTTCCCTGGCTGGCTCCCCTCCACGGCAGCTCCTCAGAGCTGCAGGCCGGGGCCATCCACAGCTGGAGTTCCGGCCGCAGCCAGGCTGCTGCAGCCGCAAATGGCGGCCGTCGTAGCTGCCGCCATTTGTGTCCTGGCAAGCAGCCGTGATAGGCTATGTAAGTATTTATGTAGCCTATCATGGCAAAAAGCAGGGACGCAAATGGCAGCCACTATGCCGTTTGTGTCCCTGCTCTTTGCCGTGATAGGCTATGTAAATACTTACATAGCCTATCACGGCTGCAAGGACACAAATGGCAGCCACAGCTGGCCAGGAGACCAGCCGCCGCTGCTGCCACTGCCATCGGAGCTGCTGCCGCTGCCGCTGCATCAGCCCCAGGTAAGTTCCGTCATGGGGGGATTTTGTGGGAGGGTGGGGGGCAGGAGGCTGTTCCACCACGGATTCCAGGGGGCCAGATTCTAAAGAATCTGGCCTCACTGGAATCCGTGGTGGAATTCTCTGACAACCTACACAAATGGCAGCCGTCATAGCGGCCGCCATTTGCGTGCTTGCATTAGGCCATGATAGGCTACATAAATACTTACGTAGCCTATGACAGCAAAGAGCAGGGGTTAGGGATGTACGAAAGTCACTTACCCGGTCTGGCAGCTTTTTTCGCAGTGGGGGGGAGGCGCTTCCGAAGTTCAGGTGAAGGGGGGGAGGCTTCCCGCCTCGCCCGGCCGAAATTCAGGCCGGGGGGGAAGCTTCCCGCCTCGCCGGGCCGCGAACTACGAAAGGGAGAAAAAAAAAAAAGACCACGTGGCCGTGATAGGCTATGTAAATTACGTTACGTAGCCTATCACGGGTGACTTTGGGGGAAAAAAAAAAAAGCGCGTAAGCAAATGGCGGCGCCCATGGGGCACTGCCATTTGCGTTCCTTATTTGACCCCCGTAGTCTCTGTAAATGTTTACGTAGACCACGGCGAAAATAAGGACAACTTTATTTATGTTGCCCTTATTTGACCCCCGTAGTCTCCGTAAATCTTTACGGAGACCACGGCGAAAATAAGGACAAATTTATTTGCGTTGCCCTTATTTGACCCCCGTAGTCTCCGTAAATCTTTACGTAGACCACAGCAAAAATAAGGACAACGTTATTGTAAAATATTGTAATTGTAAATATTACGTTGTGATTTCCTCCATAGGGGGGAATCCCCCCGTTGCTTCCGCCGTACTCTCGGAAGGTGGATTGCCTTGGCCAGAACTTTTCCACTATTCTCGTAATTATTTACGTATTTTTCGTTGCTGCCTGAAATATGTTTCCCACTTTCCCGCCTTCTGTGCACTCCCCCGCTGTCTTCTTTTTTCGGACAGGGACAGGGACAGGGATTTTATTAATTTGTGCTTAATGATCCTCGCGTTTACTGGTCTTGTTGTTAACCTAACCGCCTCACACAGTCACAATAAAAAAGAAACGGGGCTGCAGCTCCGCTTCTGCAAAATCTGTCGTCAACTTCCTGCTAACTTCCTGAATGTCGTCTGCATTTGCGCTTGCGTCCGCGTGGGGATTTGTGGGTGGAGTTCTGTCGTGGTGGTGGTGGTGTGTTAGTGGTGGTGCTTGCTTATTATTGGATTTCCTGTTGTTTGTTCATTGTTGTGGTTTTGTCTGGTCTGTGTGTGTGTGTGTAGTTGTGCATTGTGGTGTTTTTGTACAGTTTGGTCTGTGTGTGTGTAGTTAAGTGGTGGTTGTGCACGTGGCTGTCTTGGTGTGTGTTTGTTTGTGTGTGCAAATTGCGAAATGTCTGCACCAGTGCGTGGCAGGAGGTGGGACCATGAGGAGACCAAGGCCCTCCTCAGCAACATTAAGCGCAGCGAGGCGGTGGCAGTGCTGTTTGGCAGCTCCTCCTGCTGCAATGAACTTTATTGGGCCCAGATAAAGAGGAGGATGGAGCGAGCGGGCCACTATCGCACAGTTGGACAATTGAGGTCCAAATGGAAGGCGCTCAAGCAGTCCTTCGTCAGAGAGGGGATTGCTGCTGCTGAGCGGAGGGCACCGCTGTCCAACCCCCCCGCCTACTACTGGCGCATCCGCAGAGTGTGGGTCCAAGCAGGCCGGCCCCCATTTTTGCAGAGGTATATGCCTGGTAAGTTATAATTATCCCATCATCAAGCTCAACTAAATATGAAGACAAGGATGTGTACCGAAAATGAAGCTATCTAGGGGTGGACGAAAGTCACTTACCTTTCGTCGAAGCTTGTTCGCGGTGGGGGGGAGGCTCTTCGCTGCTCCCCCCGCCAAGTTCAGGCCGGGGTGGAGGCTTCCCGCCTCGCCTGGCCGCGAACTCGAAAGTTTAAAAAAAAAAAAGCCCCCGTGATAGGCTACGTGACGATTAACGTAGCCTATCACGGCTAGATCTGCAAAGTCAGCCATGATAGGCTACATTAATCGTCACGTAGCCCATCACGGGTGACTTAAAAAAAAAAAGCGCGTACGCTAATGGCGGCCCCCATAGGGAGCCGCCATTCGCGTTCCTTATTTGGTCGCTGTAGTGTACGTAAATCTTTACGTAGACTACAGCGACCAAATAAGGAACGGGAATGGCGGCTCCCTATGGGGGCCGCCATTATCCGTATGCGCTTTTTTTTTTTTTTTAAAGTCACCCATGATAGGCTACGTGACGATTTACGTAGCCTATCACGGCTGACTTTGCAAATCTAGCCATGATAGGCTACGTTAATCGTCACGTAGCCTATCACTGGGGCGTTGTTGTTTTTTTCTTTTCTTGGAATGGTGGCGGCGGCAGCCGGTCGAAAGACCGGCTGCCGCTCCCGCCCCGCACGAACACCCGCCAAACCGCCAGCCGGACCCGCCGCCGGGAGGGACATTCGGCGAAGGTAAGTCCCGTCCCGGGGGGGGGGCGGGGGGCGGGAGGGCGGAGGATTTTTCCCCGAAACTTGTTCGGGGGGCCGAACATGTTGGCGCTCGGCCCCCCGAAGTTTCGGGGAGAAATTCTCCACCATCCCTAATAGCTATCTCTTTGTGGTCTCTCTCATGGAGAAACAAACAAATCCTGACATTTTTAGCCTGCAGTCCTATGCTTGCTGAACTTGGACAGAAAAAGGTCCCATCATCTTCCAGCCACTTTGGCTGGTTGAAGAAGGGATGCTGGGAACTGCGTTGTTTTTCCCTGTACAACCACATGCATAGGATTATGCGGGCCTGGCTACTACAACTCATATTACACACTGACACACTGTCTATTTCCAAGGAAATGCTGCTGCTGCCAGTCTCCGCAGTGCACACAGGGGGACTGGCACCAGCCCAGCAGCAACAGGGCCAGCCTCTCGGTGTCGTCTTCCTTCTTCATGTAGTGATTGCTGAATTTTTGCACCCCACCCACCCCACTTTCTACCAAGACATTGGCTCACCAGTCAACTCATGAGCAAGTGTTCATCTGAGACCTTGGAGATCTGGGTATAGTCCACTCAGCCATGGAAGCTCGCTGGGTGACTTTGGCCCAGTCAGAAAGCCCCAGCCTACCTCAGTGTTGTTGTTGTGAGCATTAAATGGAGAGGAAGAGGCTAATGTGAGCCGCCTTGGGTTCCTTGCGCTAGGAAAAAAGGTGGCATTTATGCAATGCATCACTAGAATGAACAGATACCATGGCATTGCAAATGTAGAAGTGGGGTGACTAGAAGTGCAATCCTGTGCATGTTTACAGAAGTCCAACAGTCCCCATCACACCAAAACTGTCAGTACTGTATAATCTGCCTCCCTAATTATCCCCTCATCATTAGACCTTGTGGTGGGAGGACAGAATCAGTGGTCCTTATGGTAGTGGGGATGGTGATAGACAGTTCAGTGACTGTGGTTTTGTTCACTCACCACATATATAAAGGCATTCATTCTGTTACTGTGACATCCCACAGCTGCGCATCGTGCCTTGCTGGTGGAGGAGGCACTGAGGGCCACGGAGAGGGAGATGACAGAGGAGGAGGAGGAAGAGGAGGAGGAGGAGGAAGAGGAAGAGCCAGCAACAAGAGGAGCAGCATCTGTGGAGGAAGGCCACCCTTCTTCCACAGATGAAGCCCCTCCTCTTGTGATCCTGACGCGTCTGATAAGAGACGTCCGGGTGCTCAGGAGGACCTGTAAGTAGTACTACAGAATGGCACCTGACCTGAGCTAACAACTCTGCCTGCAAGATGCATATTACCATTGTGCTTTATTCTTCTCTTTCTTTCTACACACAGGTGACGACCTTCGAAGGAGGGTGGAGGCCCTGGAGTGGGAAAGCCATCCTCCTCCTACGAGCTGAGGCCTGCAGCCACAGCCAGCCAGCCCAACATTGTTTTTGAATTGTTGAATTGTTTCTGTGTTTTGTCTTGATCTGTTCTGTTTGTATATAAAGTTCTTTCTAAAAAATAGGTTACAATTCCTTGGTTCAAGTCCACAGATATAATTTCTTAAATCTAGATCATTGTACACAATGATCTCTGTGTTTGCTTACTGTTGACCGCAACAAGAATGCCTCCCCAGAATCCCAGCCAAACAAGAACAGCTTCCCTCATAGGGAGATGGACAGTCCGCATCCCTGATGTTATGAATGAGTGCATTCAAGACGAGGCTGGACAGCCATCTGCCAGGGATGCTCTGACTTGGACACCTTAATTTGAGCAGGGAGTTGGACTCGATGGCTTTGTAGGCCCCTTCCAACCCCATGATTCTGTGGCTCTACGATTCTATGAAGTATGCTTTGTTTTACGTGTAGGTGCATATCACATACATGTAAACTGGACGCATACCAGAGGGATCTTTTCACATAGAGCTCTCGGTCCTTAGGAAAACCCAAAAGCTGAGGGAGTCCAGGGAGAGACCACAACAAGGTCTTTGAAAGCAATTCCGTGATTTATGAAAGAATTTTAAATGAATTAAAAGCATACATCAACATCAAGAGAAATAGAACTATACATACATTTGGGGAATCAGAATCATACTAACATTCAGAGGGGTAAAGATACACATATACAGTCGATAGCGGAGTACATCCGCATAGAGAACTCTGTGTGTGTGTGTGTGTGTGTGTGTGTGTGTGTGTGTGTCTATTAGGGATGTACGCTGTTGCATAGTCCGCCACACACAGTCAGGTAGCGCAACTGGATTCTGCATGTGAGGTATTATTAAGCTCCGCCACATATCGCCAGTGCTTTGGGCTCTGCCCAGGCCAGACAGGGACTGCAGGTTTGGACAAAGTTCTGAGGGACACCTCAGTGTGACCACTCACAAGTTGTATCATTCTGCCTCATTGTCCCTCAGAACTCTGGCTCACACTAGCAGCAGTGTCATCATCCCAGGGTTCTTCCTCGTCACTTGATGACTGCTCTACTCTGCTGCTGACAGCTGGGGGGAGGTGCTCCTTGGGAATCCATCCCCTGTTGGAGCGTATGAAGGCGAGGATGGAGACATGTTGTGGCATGAGTCTGCTTTGGTGGGCGGTGACAATGTTGCCTGTGGTGGAGAAAAGCCTTTCAGAGGCCACACTCGAGGGAGGGCAAGATAGATGCCAAATGGCGACTTTGGTCAGATGTGGCCAAATGCCATGTTTTGTATCCCAGTATAGGAGAGGATCACTCTCTGGGCTGATCTGTGTTCCCGAGAAACTCTCTCTTGAATAACCTTCAAGTTCCCGGACAAGCACATCATAGGCTGATGCTTTCCTGGCTGCTTTGGCACATTCCCCCCGCCTGCGCCCACTTACACCAAGCTCCACTGCCATTGAGGAGTAAAAGCTGAACTTGAGACAAGATGCCCCTGTGTCTGACTCTGTTGGTGGTGCAGCTGCTGTGGCGTCATCATTGCCCCTCCTGCTGGTGATGGTGCTACTGCTGCAGATATTGTCTTCAGGGGAGGTAGTGGTCCTACTAGCCTCACCCAGCTCCTTCTCATCCAGCCCATCTCTCTGGAAGCACTCCATGACTTTCTCAGTCAAATATTTTTTTAAACTTTGGAAGTCAGGGTTGTCGTTTGGAGGCTCCGCACTTGTTGAGCTATCCCTGAACCGTGGTTCAAGGAATGCAGCAGCAACGTATTTCATGTCCCCCCTGATTGAAGTTATGTGTTTGTTGGTGCCCAGCTCCTGCAGAAGAAATTCTGCAAGCCTAACTGCAGGATTGGGGAATAATTCCCTGCCTCCAGCACTGGTGCGCTCACAAATCTCAAAATGGTGTTTTCTCAGCACCCCCTCTATGATCCTTAGCACAGGTAGCACTTGGCCCAGTGTGGCATAGTCTGCACTCAGTACCGCTGTGCATTCATCGGAAATTTTTAAAATGTCCACCAGGTCTTGCATCCAGAGCCACTGATATGGTGTGACAAAAAATTTGGAGTGGTGTTGCTTCTCAGTGATGTAGTCATTTGTAGCTGGTCTCTGCTCACAGAGTCTCTGAAGCATATGCAATGTGCTGTTCCAGCGTGTGGACACATCCAAAATGAATTTGTGTTCTGGAAGGCCACGGCTACGTTGGATGGCGCCGATTGCCTCCATTGCTGAGCAGGACTGCCGGAAGTGGGTGCAAATGGATCGGGCCACCTTAAGTAGCTTGCCAATTTTTGGGGAGGCGTTGCTCAATCCAGAACGCACCACAAGGTTCAAGCAGTGCGCAACGCACAGAACGTGGTTTAGCCGTGCAATGCGGGCTGCTTTTAGGTAGTTTGAGGCATTGTCTGTTGCTACACAGCCCACTGTAAGATTTAAGGGGGCCAACCAGGACTGAACAACACCATTGATGCTGCTGCTGACGTTTTCCGCTGTGTGTGTCCCAGAGAGTATTGTGAGGGACAATGTCGCTGTTCTACGACTCAGTCGGCTGCTCGCACTGATGGATACCCAGTGCGCGGTGACACACAGATAAGACTTTGTTTGGTTACTTGTCCATGTGTCACTCATTAAATGTACACTTCCTCCAACTGCACATTTCAAATCCTGTTGGATCACCCATCTGATTGCAGAAGCCAGGGCTGGAATGGCTATGCCACTAATGTAGTGACGAGAGGGGACATCCCACCGAGGGCAGATGCTCTTAATGAAGGCCAAAAAGTCTTCATCTTCCACCAGGGAGAAGGGAAGCATACGTGCTGCAATGGCCACTGTCAGGAGGTGATTCCACTGTCGTGCCTGGGCGCTGTCAGAGGGTAATTTCTGTGTCAGCGCAAGGCATTTCTCCAGTGAGACCTGCCTCTTAGCGAAGCTGCCTTCTGTGCCCTTCCCACCCAGACCACTTTGCGTGAGGTCTTTGGAAGATGAGGCAAAGGCAGTACTGTTCTTTTTGGATGGTTGTGGCTTCCCGTCGCTATCTTTGGGCACAAGAAGCGGATGATGCACCTCCATGTGTCACCTCATGGCAGACGTGCCCACTTGTGGACAGCCCCCTTCTTTTCCTAGCCGCACACGGCTTCAACAAATATCGCACATCATGACATAGCGGTCGTTCTCTGCATATTTGAAGAAGCGCCACACATAGGAGCTCACCCTGCCACCACCATTTCTTCTTTGGGGAATGGGGCCTTCGGTTCCAGATGAGGTGGCAGCTGGAGCTGCATGTTTCCACTCATCTGTGGATGGTGTTGTTGATGGTGTTGTTGATGGTGCTGACTAGTGCTTGGCAGGGGACGTTTGTTCCTGAGGTTTGGGATTGGTCCCGCAGAACGCAGAAGGCTGGAAGTGGAGAACAGAGTCAGACCCAGTCTCAGCAGGGACATCATTGATATAGAAGAGCTCCTCATCATCTTCGCTGTCCGGATCACTGATGACGCTAAGTCCTCCGGCATTTTTTTCAAAATCACCTGAGCCGCCGCCCACGAGGTGATCATCAGCAGGCAGCTGTGGACCTGGTTCACCTGTCCCACTTCCTCTGTCGGATGCAGGGAGGACGGTTGTGGGCATCTCTGTAAAGATTCAAAATAGATAGAAGCAGAGTTTCATGAGAAATGCGACTTTTACACATGAGTAATAGCCAAGCAAATAAAACTGTGTTGTTGTAGCAATCGATGAAACATAGCTTGGAGGACTCGCAATCAATCCACATGACACAAGGTGCAGTTGTAAGGTACTCCTGCACTACCGAACACTGAGAAAACACATTAGATGCAAAAAAAAGGTACTGTACAGACTGGGAAACTCAACGAGAGTTATCTAAACGTGTCTTCACTGGTGAAAACATGAAAAGCATGGGGGAGGAGATATCTGGCTCCCTTGCAAGGTCCACTCCTTTCATCAGCTCTATTATATCATTGTGTGGGACTCATCCCCCACAGGGCTGGCCCAACGTGTTTTGCTTCCTGAGGCAAAGGGTAAAATGGCACCCCTCCATCCTACATAGGGCGATAGCTGAATCTTACTTGAACAGTGACAATGGAAAAGCCTCTTCCACCACACCAGAGGACAACAAGCTGGCTGAGGAGCTGCAAGGCTCCCTAACGATAGGGCTGGTCCTGACCTACTTGGCGAATCCCACTGCCTTTTTCAAGGGTGCATTTGTGGTCCCCCAGGAGCAGTGCCTGATTAGTCAGGCCCTCTTTTTGTAGTAGCCATATCAGGGGTCAGACTAAAGGGACTAAATAAGTCTCTGACTCAGATTTCTGCAACATTTTAAAAACCATCCTCAGAAATGTAATTGCTTAATCAATTCACATCGCAGCTCTAGTTAAAAGAGATCAAGCCCAAACAAGACAGCAAACTATGATGAATGGCTTTGGAAACAAGCGAGCACAAAACACTGAAGTGTTTTCCCACCGAAAAGGTGTATCATTTGAGAAAGTATTGCAGTTCTTTTAAAGACTTGGGGTTTTCTTTCGTACTGGAGCACCATGTAACATTTAAATAATATGAAATATGTTCACAGCAATGAATATGGATGAATGTAAAACAGTCGTGTATGTTTTGTTGTGTTGAAGAAGAAGATCCCTTCCCCAAATGCTCCCCTCCAAAGGTTTTGGACTTCAAATCCCATCAGGCCAAGCCGGCATGACCAATGGTCAATAATGCTGGGAGTTGTAGCCCAAAACATCTGGAAGGCTGCAGGTTGCAGAAGGCTAATGTAGGGACTATTCAAATATTCAAAGACATTTGTTTGTATCCAGATATTCACAAGCACCTGTGGTGACAGAGTCTTACCAGATTCATCCTTTGGAATGAGGTAGATATCTTGACTTTCATCCCGCCGCTGCAGAGTCTCCTTGGGGACATTTTCATCCACTTTGGGTTTGGAGACACTGCCCTTCCGCTCACCATCCAAGGACTTTCTTCCTCTTCCTCTGGAGTTGTGGCCGGTTGTGCCTGTGTCACTTTCTGTAGCGGAAATTGGTGGTGTGCGCTGCTTACGGGTGCGGGGTGGGCTGGGGCTGAGGCTGCTGTTGCTGCTGGTCACACCTTGGGCTTCCTCCACTTCCACCTCATTATTAAAATACCGCTGAAATGCGACCTCAGCGGTGTATGTTCTTGCCGGGCGTCCACGCCTCTTTTGAGTGCCGGATTGACCACGGGTTCCTCTTTTCTCCATGTTCATGTCTCTGGGCAGAAGGAGACATAAATGCATGTGGCAAACCTGAAATCATGTGAACAGCCTAATCGCAGATATAGTACAGTGTAGAAGTAGTTACCCTCCAATCCAGACATTCAGTGCTAACTAAACAGGGGCATATTGTACAGCAGACTAGGCTGAAAAGCCCAGGATGGAGGATGTGGCCCATCCATGCCCAGGAGGATGGGGGATGGATGGAGGCCTTCCAGCTCCCCCCTCCCCCCTCCCCAGAAAGAAATACATAGGCAGGCAGGCAGGCACATGGGTGAATCCTGGGAAGCCCAGGAGGATGGGGGATGGATGGAGGCCTTCCAGCTCCCCCCTCCCCAGAAAGAAATACATAGGCAGGCAGGCACATGGGTGAATCCTGGGAAGCCCAGGAGGATGGGGGATGGAGTCCTTGCAGGATGCCTTCCCCCCCAGTTCCCCCTGCTCCTCCATCTCACCCCAAAATCACTAAGCATAAGGGCACATTCAGGTAAAGTAAACATACCTTCACTGTAATAAAGAAAAAAGAAAAAAGGTTGAACTGCAGTGCTGTAGAACGCAGGGATGCAGAGAAAGAAAGTTGCAGCAGCTGGGACGGAGCAGCAGCAGCACCTGTTCTAGTCTGTCTCTGGACTCTGGAGTCTAGCTTGGAGCAAGTGAGGCTGCTGCACGACCGCCGTCCTATTGTGAACTAAAGGCGGGAATCCAGGGGATGAATGGTCGATGAGTTCCCTCCCCTCAATTATCTTCATGGGGGGGGTGGGGGGGTGGCCTGGAGGGATCTCGGTCAGGTGACCTCACCTGACCTGAACCTGACCTCACACATACAATAAAAGTATAAAACAAAAGATGAGGCTATGCAGCTCAGCCTCAGAGCAGGCAGGCTACGTGCACTTCGTGACCCCGTCCCTCCCATCAAAAGAAAGCCGCGTCGTAGCAGGAAAGGAAACTGCATGTTTATTAAATAGTTTGGTGAAATCCCTTTCGCCATGTTTCGTCCTAATTTGCGAAGTTGCCTTCGTAAATACCTTCGTAAAACTTTCGGCAGATTAAAAAAAAAAAAGGGTCGCGTGAGCTCACGTTCAGGTAGACCTGGGCGCCTCGTATCGGGAAAGGGTTCGGTGAACCGAAAGTGACTGTTTTCGAGCCCATTTCACTTTTGAGAGAATTTCTCTGACATCCCTAGCAGGGGTGCAAATGGTGTAGCGGCCGCCATTTGCACCCCTGCCTTTTGCCGTGACAGACTATGTAAATACTTACATAGCCTATCACAGCAAAGAGCAGGGGCGCAAATGGTGGCCGCTACGACGGCCACCATTTACGGCTGCAGCAGGCAGCAGCCCAGCAGCAGCCAGAAGTCCAGCTGCAGCCGGCCCTGGCTGGCAGCTCCGTAGACTTGCAGTGGAGCGGAGCCGGCTGGGGAGGATTCCGGGGGGAGGGACGGATCGCCTCCCCACCCACCGCAGATCCCTGGAATGGAAGAAGGTAAGGGATTCGTACATCCCTACAGATTACAGTAAAAGTTCAACAAACAATCTAAGCACAGCCCAAGCAAAAGACTGTCCTACATACAAAAATGTGAGCATCTTCCCTCCAGACAAGCGTACAGAGACTGAGCCAATAGCTCGCTCTGCCCCCAAAGAGTAACCTTGTTGTAAGTAGGAGCAGCAGTTCCTACCATGTCTTTCCAGTATTGTTCCCTTTCTATACTCTTGATTGAGGGAAAGAACTTAAGGAGAAGCGCAGGAGATGGTCACATGCCCTTGCTTCAGTGATTCTGATTATCTCCAGAATATGAGAACAGCAGCAAGAAGCTTTTTCCAGGTTGCTGAGCAGAAGAATTGATTTCTGCTAGGAAAATTAAGCAAATGTTTGACAGTACCATTATCACGTTGTAAGCAATGAGATGTAAAGGTGCTTTGGCTGGATTGGCGTTGGCTAGGTGGCACCCTTACTCTTGCAGTTCTAGCAGAAATATTTGTTCTACATCTCTTGGGGCCTTGCCCACTGTTTACTATTAACATCCTTAATTTGCATTAAAAATAACTAGCAATTTAGTTCAAGATGTTTGCAATTAATTTTTGGTTATACTTGACTATTATATAATCTGCATAAATTCATCTATGTATCTATAATGTGTCATTTTTTTCTTAAGGAAAGTGCTCATTATAACTATGCCAAAGCTTCTAAACCTAAAAATAATTTTGTTATTCAACGTTCCTGATACTAAAAATTCATAGATACTAGAATAATGCAGAAAGAAAGATACTTGAGCATGTTTGGTTATGAAATCACTGATTCGCCATTGATTTATCTGAAGCTCCACCAGGGAATGTAGAAGCCCCACCTACAGAGAAAAGTGGCAGAAGGCAAATGTATAGGTGCTAGATACTGTGATATTCTCAAATTGGTTTGACCAGTATATTTGCCTTATATCAGCACAAGGTGATGGCAGGATCATTTCAGCAGCATGGATGGAACATGGGTTTTGGGTTGGGGGAAAAAAAGAGAGAAAATCATCAGCAAGGTTTAAAGTCCCAAAGTTGGATATATCTATGATTAAATTGCAAAAAGAAAGCAGTGTATGGACAGATAATGGGAATCCCATTTCAGCAGGATGGGAAGCAGAAGTTTGGAGGTGAGGTAAGAAAATCAAGATCACTGGCAACTGGAAATATATTCCACTGTTGGATATATGCGAACGTGAAACTGCACCCCCTCCCCGCAAAGGCCAGCATTGTATAGCCACATACAGGGGAGGCTATTTCAATTACAGATGTATGAAAAATCATTTCAGTTTGCTTTTGGTCAGGATGTACCCAGTTCACAGCTTCCAGACTGAACATGGATTTAAACCCAGATCTCCCTAGTCGGACAGCCTAAGTGCTATATCACTCTGGCTTTGCCATGCAATCCTGTACATGTCTATTTGGAAGTAAGTCCCATTGAGTTAAATGGGAGTTATTCCTGGATAAGTATGTGTAGGATTGCAGTCTTCAAAGCATGTTGCATGTCTTATCTCAGAAACTCTTGCAACAGTCCAACATTGTCCATCCCTCTATTGTAGGTGTGGTGTGAGGCTGAAGAGACACTGGTATACTGTAAGACACTGATATGCCTAAGACCACTTAAGGCACAATCTTCAGCATGTTTAGACAGAAATAAGTCCTATAACTCCCAGCATGCCCCAGCCAGCCATGCTGGGAATTGCAGGACTTTTTTCTGTCTAAACATGCAAAGGATTGTGTGCCCTTAGTGAATTCATGGCTGAAGCAAGAACTGGACCAGAGATTTCTAGCTCACACATTTAGCCATACGTCAGCTCTATGTAAACTGCCCCATTCCACTTTGTGTCATCCCAAAAAAAGGCATTCGATGGAATGTATATCATACATTTAAAAAATATGCATGAAAAATGCATTTGAAAAATGCACACAAACACACTTCAATCAATGGGAAAAGCACATGTACATATTAAAGATTGATGAGTACATTTGGAAAAATACACATGGATTTTCACATGAAAAAACAAAAGCTCACAATCTGATACAGACTTGAATCAGAATGAGCTTCGAGATAGGATTTGGAGAACTTCAGCAAGCTCAAGGTTTGCTGATTCACACATCCCTAATTCAATAAAGCCAGACTGCTCACTTGAGGGAATGATATTAAAGGCAAAACTCAAGTACTTTGGCCTAGGGATGGCGGAGAATTTCTCCCTGAAACTTCGGGGGGCCGAGCGCCAACGTGTTTGGCCCCCCGAACAAGTTTCGGGGAGAAATTCTCCGCACACCCCCAGCCCCCCACACCCCCCCCGGGACGGGACTTACCTTTGCCGAATGTCCCTCCCGGCGGCGGGTCCGGCCGGCGGTTCGGCGGGTGTTCGTCTGGGGTGGGAGCGGCAGCTGGTCTTTCGACCGGCTGCCACCGCTGCCATTGCAATAAAAGAAGGAAAAAAAAACGCCCCCGTGATAGGCTACGTGACGATTAACGTAGCCTATCATGGCTAGATCTGCAAAGTCAGCCATGATAGGCTACGTAAATCGTCACGCCTATCACGGGTGACTTAAAAAAAAAAAAAAAAGCGCGTACGGATAATGGCGGCCCCCATAGGGAGCTGCCATTCCCGTTCCTTATTTGGTCGCTGTAGTCTACGTAAAGATTTACGTAGACTACAGCGACCAAATAAGGAACGCGAATGGCAGCTCCCTATGGGGCCACCATTTGCGTACGTGCTTTTTTTTTTTTTTAAGTCACCCGTGATAGGCTACATGATGATTTACGTAGCCTATCACGGCTGACTTTGCAGATCTAGCCGTGATAGGCTACGTTAATCGTCACGTAGCCTATCACGGGGGCATTTTTTTTAAAAAAAAAAAACTTTTTAGTTCGCGGCCGGGCGAGGCAAGGCGCCTCCTCCCCAGCCTGAATTTCGGCTGGGCGAGGCGGGAAGCCTCCCCCCCGGCCTGAATTTCGGCCGGGCGAGGCGGAAAGCCTCCCCCCCCGGCCTGAACTTCGCGGGGGGAGCAGCGAAGCGCCTCCCCCCCCACCGCGAACAAGCTTCGAGGACAGGTAAGTGACTTTCGTCCACCCCTACTTTGGCCACATGATGAGAAGACAGGACACCCTGGAGAAGATGCTGATGCTACAGGGAGTGGAAGGCAAAAGGAAGAGGGGCCAACCAAGGGCAAGATGGATGGATGAAACTCTGGAGGTGACGGACTCGACCTTGGGGGAGCTGGGGGTGGCGATGGCCGACAGGAAGCTCTGGTGTGGGCTGGTCCATGAAGTCACGAAGAGTCGGAAGCGACTGACTGAATAAACAACAACAATTTCAATAGGGTAGAACATACAGATGGGCAGAGTGGAACAGGCAAGACCCACAATAAGTTCTTGGATATATTCAAGATGAAATGATGAATTATATGTGACAGTAAGGGCACAATCCTGTACCTGTTTGGACAAAAAAGAAGTCCTACAATTCCCAGCATGCTGGATGGGGAGTGCTGGGAGTTGTAGGGCTTTTTTTCCATTTAAACATGCATAGGATTGCAGTTTAAATGTGTCACTGCAAGTTCTATGCATCGTTGTTGGGTGAGGGGTTAATTCTATATAGCAGGCACCAGAGGGAGGGCAATCAGAAATGTGACATACAGTGGGAGTTATTTAGCCCTTTCTTCCTACACAATGGTTCTAACAACACCCTCCCGCAAATATACTATTTGCTCCAGAAGGCCCTATCAAATAGACATCCTCTCTATAATGCTAATAGCTGAGAGGTGCCAGATGCTGAGAGCTTGCCTACACACTACACCAGATTACTTAATTTTTTTTTCTTTTGATTGGAACCATGTTGGCTATGTCATTCATCACACAATATGACAGCAGCAAGGCCATTTCCAATGCAGCCTTATCCATTGTAGAAATAGGGTCATTTTCCATGTTGAGGAAAGAAGTACCCTGAAGCCACTCTGCTGAGCATCCTTACTTTTCTTGCCCTCACACACCCATTTGATGCAGAATATATTTTACAGCCAGCTCTGGGAAAGTGACATGGATTGATTTGGCTAAGCTGGTAAAAGCAGCAAGTTAGCACAAGTATATTCTGGCAGACAAAAAGTAGGCTTGATGTGCTGTGGAAAACCATGAAAACAAGCAGGTTAGGAAGGTGGAAGATAACTATCTGAGGCTGAAATTTATCTAGCCATTTTATATAGCCAGCCTTGGCTATGCCTCCAACTGTGGAAGAATATAAACTAGCTAAATCAGAGTGTCCATAAAACTGATACTGCCACTGTATATTTCAGGGACAGCAAACTGAAATAACTCCTCTCTCTCTCTCTCTCTCTCCTATATTTCTTACTCTCTCACACACAGTTCAGTTACTGGATTTGGCCCTCACAGGTCAGAGCCATCAAGTGTTATCTGAGGTTAATATTTGTTCTGTTAATTGACTTAGTCATTATGTAAACTCACTATGAAGTACTGCAAATATGTTCTGCACAAAAAAAGACAGGCTGGGAAAACTTTATCCATTGTTTTTCTATAAAAGTAATAATTTATCCTGAGTGTATTTCTACCAGGACCAATCCAATAACGAGCTTTAGTTCCACATCATAACAATGCCAAGTGGTTGCATGCCCAGAATATACTCCATGATATAATGATTAGGATCCCATTATTCTCTTTGTTGTTTTTTGAGTTTATTCATAACTGCAATGGCTTGGATCCCGAGTTGCCCTTCTGTTCATGGAAGTGAATCTGAATCATCATAAGCTTCCGCTAGAGGAAGGGAGGAAGGCAGTTTTTAGCAATACTCCCTCCCCTCTTCAGTTGCCAGTGCCACCTTCCATACCCTGCCGGAGGGTACTCCACTCCTTCAGAGCAGATTTTCATGCAGCTGCAGGGAAAAAGGGAAACTGAGCAAAAATCACACACCCCGCCCTTCTGCCAGCTGGACCATCCCCAGAACGGAGTTCTGCTCATAGGAATAAAAAGCATTGACTTTGCTATAGGATAAGTTATGTTTTGCTTCTGTCTGTACATTTTTTGCATTTTTTTTTAAAGACAAGGTTTATAATCCAGCCAAAGTTAAGCACACTTAATTCACAGTTATTTCAATGGGAAATATTTAGCATGCTGAACCCTCTCATTGAAATCAATGAGACTTAGAAGAGCTTAATGTTGACTGGAATGATTTTATTGTCTGAAGTCAACACAGTTAATTAATTCTATACAGTAACTTCAGGGTCCAGTGTTTAAAGAATTAGAACCAAAACCACATAATCAGAGCAGTGACTGTATCTGCTCAGTCTGGGCTGTAGTATTTCAGACTGCAGATGGAAGATAGCCTGATTCATAGAATCATAGAATAGTAGGGTTGGAAGAGGCCTACAGGACCATCATGTCCAACCCCCTGCTCAATGCACGAATCCAAGTCAGAGCATCCCTGACAGATGGCTGTCCAGCCTCAGTTTGAATGCCTCCAGTGTGGGAGAGTCCGCCACCTCCCTAAGTAATTGGTTCCATTGTCGTATTGCTCTAACAGTCAGGAAGTTTGTCCTGATGTTCAGCCGGAATCTGGCTTCCTGTAACTTGAGCCCATTATTCCATGTTCTGCATTCTGGGATGATCGAGAAGAGATCCTGGCCTTCCTTTTTGTGACAACCTTTCAAGTACTTGAAGAGTGCTATCATATCTCACCTCAATGTTCTCTTCTCAAGGCTAAACATGCCCAGTTCTTTCAGTCTCTCTTCATGGGGCTTTGTTTCCAGTCCCCTGATAATCTTTGTTGCTCTCCTCTGAACCCTGTCCAGCTTGTCTGCATCCTTCTTAAATTGCGGTGCCCAGAACTGGACACAGTACTCCAGATGAGGCCTAACCAGTGCTGGGTAGAGGGGAACTAGTACTTCCCAGGATTTGGATGCTATGCTTCTATTAATGCAGCCCAAAGGAGCATTTGCCTTTTTTGCAGCCCCATCATATTGTTGGCTCATATTCAGCTTGTGATCGACAACAATTTCAAGATCCTTCTTGCTTGTAGTGTCGTTGAGCCAAGTATCCCCTATCTTGTAACTGTGGATTTGGTTTCTTTTTCCTAGGTGCAGAACTTGGCATTTATCCCTATTAAATGTCATTCTGTTGTTTTCTGCCCAGTGCTCCAGTCTATCAAGATCACTTTGAATTTTGTTTCTGTCTTCCTTTTTACCCTTTTTGAAAATAGGGACAACATTAGCCCTCCTCCAGTCATCTGGCACTTATCCGTCCTCCATGATTTCTCAAAGATAATGGACAGTGGTTCTGAGAGTTCTTCTGCCAGTTCCTTTATTACTCTAGGATGCAGTTCATCTGGCCCTGGAGATTTGAACTCATTCAAAGTCATTAGGTGTTCCTTGACCATATGTCTATCAATCTCAAGCTGCAATCCTGCCCCTTCAGCCTGTACTACGCCTTTGCCAGGGGGGGTTCATTGACCCTCTTTTGGGAGGAGACTGAGCCAAAGTAGGAATCGAGCACTTCTGCCTTTTCTTTGTCATCTGTTATCATTTTGCCATCCTTATTTAATAGTTAAACCACCATTTCTTTCCTCTGTCTTTTACTATGCACGTATCTGAAGAAAGCCTTTTTGTTGCTTTTAGCATCCTTCACTAACCTCAGCTCATTCTCAGCTTTAGCCTTCCTGACACCATCCCTGCAATTCTGTGCTACCTGCCTGTACTCTTCCTTCATTGCTTGTCCTTCCTTCCATTTCGTATATGTGTGGGTTTTTTTGTTTTCAGGTCATCTCTAACTTTTTGTGAAGCCACATTGGCTTCTTCTGTTGTCTTCCACCATTTTTTCTTGTTGAAACTGTTTGTAATTGTGCCTTTAGAATTTCCTTTTCTAAAAACTCTCACCCATCTTGGACTCCTTTTCTCATTAGAGTCACTTGCCATGGGACCTTACTTATCATTGTTCTGAGTTTATTAAAATTGGCTTTCCTAAAATCCAGAGTACATGCTTGGCTACACTCAGCTTTTGCTTCTTTTAGAACCAAGAACTCAAGCATAACAACTGCCACTTTATCCACTAAGTCATCTCTGTTGGTTAGGATCAAGTCAAGGACAGCCGATCCTCTAGTTCCTTCCTCTACTTTCTGTAGGAGGAAATTATCCACCACACAAGTTAGGAATTTCTTGGAGAGGCCATGTTTTGCCGAATTTAGTCCCCCAACAAATATTGGGGAAATTGAAGTCCCCCATTAATACTATATCATGCTTCCTTGAAACATTGGGTATTTGCTTTTCAAAAGTTTCATCCTCATCTTCTCCTTGATTGGGTAGCTGGTAGTAGACTCTGACCACCATGTTCCTTTTATTCTTTGCTCCATTTATTCTAACCCAGATACTCTCAATGGTGCTACCAAGCTCATCCTCCTGTATTTCTGTGCATAGATATGTATTTTTCACATATAGTGCAACCTCACCTCCCTTTCTGTTCCTCCTGTTCTTTTTGAACAAGTTATGTCCTTCAATTGCTGTATTCCAGTCATGGGAGTCATCCCACCAAGTCTCAACTGCACCTATCAAGCCATTATTTCCCTCCTGTATTAAGAGTTGAAGTTTGTTCTGTTTGTTTCCCATACTCTGGGCATTAGTATATAGACATCAAAGACCATGTGCTTCATAATCTGGCTTTCTTCCTACATGTTTGTGAAGACTATTATTGGTAGGGATGTACAAAAGTGACTTACCTTTCCGTGGATTATGTTGATGGTGGGGGGGAGGCGTTCCGTCCCTCCCCCCGGAATCCTGGCCAGGTGGGGGAGGTGCTCCATTCCTCCCCCCCAGAATCCTGGCTGGCTGGCTGTGCTCCGCAGCGATTCTGTGGAGCCGCCGACTGGCTCCGCCAGCAGCCGGACATCCGGCCGCTGGCCAGCAGGGACGCAAAGGGCGGCGGCCTTAGCCGCCGCTGTTTGCATCCCTGCAGTCAGCTGTGATAGGCTACATAAATGTTTACGTAGCCTATCATGGCTGATTTAAAACAAAAAACAAAAAACGCACGTACGCAAATGGCGACGGCCATGGCCGCCACCATTTGCATTCTTTATTTTGGCACATCTTAGTCTATGTAAACATTTACGTAGACTAAGACGGCGAAAATAAGGGGAATGTAAATAGCGTAGCATCTACGCTATTTGCGTTCCCCTTATTTTCGCCATCTTAGTCTACGTAAATATTTACGTAGACTAAGACGTGCCAAAATAAGGGACGCAAATGGCGGCGGCCATGGCCACTGCCATTTGCGTATGCGCGTGTTGTTGTTGTTGTTTTTTAAGTCAGCCGTGATAGGCTACATAAAGATTTACGTAGCCTATCACGGTGGGTTTTTTTAAATCTAGCCGTGATAGGCTACATAAATCTTTATGTAGCCTATCACTTTTTTTGTTTGTTTGTTTTTTTAACCTGGAAATGGCGGCAGCAGCTGCCGGAGCCGCCGCCGGAGCCGCCGCCAAACCACCGCCGGAGCTGCCGCCAGCGGCCGGAGCTGCCACCACCAGGAAGATCTGCCCAAGGTAAGTCTCGTCCCAGGGGGGGCAGGGGGGCGGGCTGTTCCGCCACCAATTTCGGGGGGCCAAATGCGCTGGCATTCGGCCTCCCGGAGATCCGTGGTGGAACTTTTGTACATCCCTAATTATTGGGCGCTATTAGAGCTGTTTGAATGCTTCCCCATATAAGAAACTCTACATATGAATGTCACTAGTCAGAGAAAGGGGTTCTAGCTTTGTCTTCTCCCTAACTGGCTGATTTGAATGTCTAGGAGTACTTAAATAAATATGTGGGAACATTCAAGCTTGTAATCCTACATTTGCGGTCTAAATGGTAAATTTCAGCAAAAGATGTGCCATGTGGCTGCTCATGTTCTGGCACTTGCTGGAAAACAAATAGAAAACAAGTTTCTGGAAAACAAGTAGAAAAACTTCAGCCAGAAAAAAAAATCATCCACAAATATAAATATTGTTTATGATCGTAAGTGCTCATCAGTAATATACAGAGAGAACGAATTACTTTCAAAGAAGATGATATGCAAGGGCAGTTTGAATAGCTCATTTTCAGTGATATTTCAATGTTCGATTTCAATGGCAAAGGAAAGATATAACAATTGCATGAAAGAACAGTAATAGTCAGGATTTCCAGCCAAATTTGCTTTGATTTCAATACCAGAGTTAAGTACAATGAAAAAATTAACCTTTCTGCTAATGGTAATCACTTTAAAGTATGTTTTCATTTCATTGGATTATCACCAAAGTAATTTAATTTAGGGCTGTGCATGGACTCCCCAATCTCACTCGGAAGCCGCTTTTTGGCTTCTGAGGCAGGTCTGGTTTGGCTCGGGCTGATTCAGGTGGCCCCCGAGCCGACTTAGCCCCAAACCCAAAGCAGGATGCAGATGGCCGAATCCCACTTTGGGGGGGCCCAATGCCGCCGTGCAACTCCCCAGCTCCTCACCTGGGCTGCCGCTGCTGCCTCCTCCACCACCACCTCCTCCTCCACCACCGCCACCACTGCTGCTGCCACCAGCGTGAGCTCATGAGGCCTGGATGCGCGCCAGCTCTTGTTGCAGGGAGTCGCCATTTTTAAAATGGCAACTTCCTGGAGGAGGCAGTGGGAGACGCAGCAGTGCTGCTGGCGGTGGAGGCAGCAGCGGCAGTGGCGATGGAGGAGGCAGCAACTCAGGTGGTGGCAGCGACAGCAGCAATGACGATGGTGATGGCTCCGGTAAGGAGCTGGAGGCACCGGCACAGTAGGACCAGGGTACCAAAGCTCCAAAGTGCTTCAGAGAACCCCTGACCCACTTTGGGTCTATTTGTGACCCTTCCACTTCACCTTGGAAGGGGCCTGAAGCATCCTGAAGCAGCCCACTTTGACTCAGGGTTCGGGCCTTGGGCCAAAGTGGTGCACAGCCCTAATTTAACTAGCCTCAGGGCCCCAATAACAACAGAGTATTAATAGAAGACCATATGGATCTACAGACAAAATTATCAAATAGTCTTGTAAGCTGATCGTCAATATTTAAGTAACACAACATTTTGAATAGATAGAAGAAAATATGTCACGGTAATGCTTTTTTCTGGGAGGGAAAGGGGGAATTGATTCCCACTGATTTCAGTGAATCCCAGAACTACATGATTAAATATTGTTTTAACACAATTGTTGTGGTTCAGCCTGTAGTGAGGCAACCTGTCAGCTTGCTTCAGTATGTCAGCAGGGCTGAGCCAGCTACTTACAGTTTGGAGGCATGTTTTCCACAACACTGGAAAATGTCACCTTTTTGCTGATTTTTCAGCACTGCTTGCATAAATGTTCAACTGTTTGTTTACATTATTTTCTCTTTCTCTTGCTCACTCAATTAACTTTATTTGTTCAGCTATATAATGCAGTGATGTTATTCCATCCACTTCTTGATACCTATTCAGGCATGATCACCCATCCAGGAAACATTGCCTGTAGTTTATTTTTCTTCAGTAAAGTCATCACATAAACAAATCTGATTGGCTATGTAGTGTTGTCAGATTATCTAATTCACTATGTCATCCCTGACTGGCTGTGATGATTCATGTAACCAATCAAGGGAAATGAAAGAAACAGTAACTGTAGGCCCTGTTTAAAGAAACAATGGCAATCAACAGAATTGTAACACAGGTGGATATTTGCACTTTAAAAAAGAAAAGAAAAAAGAAATATGTGCATACACACACAGGCCATGTTCAGCCCAAGAATTAAAACCGAGGAATATTCATCACAAATGTTGTTCCCTGATTACAGCATCACATAATACTTTAGTAGTCACCACATTAAGTGGCCATTTAAATTCACCTTTATCATTACTGAAGTTAGTGGCAGCATCAGGTGTTGCCTTCAAGAACAACCTAGCAGTACATATTGAAAGTGAGAAGGGAGGAAGGCAGTCATTCCCACCTGGCTTTCTACAAATAACAGTGTGCTGAAAACTCAGAAACATTAGGCAATTAAAAATAATGCTTAACCAACTAGCGCAATGTTAGGCTCATTTAATCCTTCTGGTTTTGATTCTCAGCAGCACCTGCTGTGTTGCCATCAGTTAGACACATTCAATTTAAATCAATAGAATGAAAGTTAGAGTGTAGGTGGTATATGTTTCCACAGTGCATTAGCAGCTTACTAAACTGCTTGGGGATTCAGTGTGATTCATCCTTTCATGACTGCATAATCACCCTGGACAGGGCCGAAAACAATCCACTGTATTACTGATCAGGCTGATCTAAATAACTGACTGCAAGCAAAATTGCCCTATCAGGAATTAAACAAATAGCAGAAGGACATTTTTTAAAAAAAATGTCATCCCTAGTCTTTATCAAAGAATGTCCTTGCTTTGTGTAAGAGAAAATGAGTGAGCTATTCTTTGAATTTCAGGGCTCTTCTTCTGCTGATTTTATTTTAATGAGAACCACAGAAGTCATAAACTAGTTATGTCAACTGTATACATAACATACTGGTTCAGCATAGACATTTGTCCACCTCTTGATGCTCAGCTGTATTGTAAATATACAAGATGCTGTACATACATGGTCACTATGGCCTGCAGACCACATACCCAAACTACCTTCTTCGCAGATCAGAAGTTCCTTAATGCTCACCCTTTGTTCTCAATTAAACTCTTCTTGAATTACATGATAACCCAAATAAGCATCCTTTTCTTTTGGAAATATCTTCTCAATTTTAGTTAATTTCCTTATTTCTTGCAAATCTTTTATGTGGTTGCTGTCCCCGATTTGGGTCTCACACTCATGTTCCTGGGTTTTTTGGTTGGTGCTATGGGAGCAGTTCAAAGCAGATAAATCTGAGTTACAATAATGCAATAATGTGGAAAGAGCTCTCTGCCATGGGCTAGTGCTATGAGATAGGTGAATCCAAATTATAATGTCCATACACCATGCTAAAAACAGGGAACTCTTGGAAAACAGGATTTGTTCAGATGCTTGCTAAGAAATCTCATATATATCTTAGCTTGTCAGTCACCCACAATGGATTGTCATGATGTGCGAACCCAGACAGTGACTGGGTTTGCATGACACAATAAGCCACAGTGGGCTGTGAGCATAGTTAGTGTCAGTGTGGCTTATTAGTGCCAGCGTGGTCCGCCCCAGGCATCTTATGGATCCAAATGGATTCCTAAACGTGCTTGGGGATTCTCTGGGGCATGCCAACGGCCACTCGGTCGAGACCCTGGTGGGTGGCTGGAATGCCGCAATCACTGGGGCATTAGATCAGGTGGCTCCGAAACGCCCTCTCCCCCTGAACAGGGCTCGGACTGCACCATGGTTCAATCCGCGGTTACGAGCTCTGAAACAGGAAGTGAGACGGCTAGAGCGCCGGTGGCGGACGTCTCGCTCCAAAGACTATCAGACATGGGCTAGAGCTGTATCTTCAGCCTATCACGTGGCGGTGAAGGCAGCAAAAAAGGAATATTATGCTGCCTCCATCGCGTCTGCAGAGTGCTGTCCCAGGAGGCTGTTCCAAGTTGTCCGGAGCCTGGTCGGTCCTGTGGCTCCGGAACCACTGGAGCATTCTAAGGCCTCCTGTGAGACCTTGCCAAAGCATTTTGCAGATAAAATTGATCAGATTAGGTGTGTTACTCTGCACGCTGTGGATACAGTTAGTGAGCAAGAGGTGGCCTGTGGCAAACCGGTTTTGTGGGATTGGTTCCAGCTTCTTCCTCCTGATGAAGTGGACAAGGTGCTTTCATCTGTAAGGCCGACCACCTGCTTACTTGATCCTTGCCCATCGTGGCTCATTATGAGCTGCAGAGAGAGACTGGGTGAGGGGATCAGGGTGGTGGTGAACGCCTCCCTTGAGGAGGGAGTGATGCCATCAGCCCTCAAGGAGGCAGTGATAAGACCGCTCTTAAAGAAGCCCTCCTTGGATCCTCAAGTTCTGAACAACTTTCGCCCAGTCTCAAATCTGCCATTTTGGGGCAAGGTGATTGAGCGGGTGGTGGCGGTGCAGTTGAAGGCACACTTGGAAGAAACTGATTATCTAGACCCATTTCAGTCAGGCTTCAGGCCTGGGCATGGGACAGAAACGGACTTGGTCGCCTTGGTGGATGATATGAGGAGGGCTCTGGATAGGGGTGAATGCTCCTTCCTTGTTCTCCTCGACCTCTCAGCGGCTTTTGAAACCGTTGACCACGGTATCCTCCTGGACCGCCTGGAGGGGTTGGGCATTGGAGACACCATATTGTGGTGGTTCCGGTCCTTCCTCTCCGGCAGGTACCAGAGGGTAGCACTGGGAGAGGAGGTTTCGGACCCTTGGCCACTCACTTGTGGGGTGCCACAGGGTTCCATCCTCTCCCCGATGCTAATTAATATCTATGTGAAGCTGCTGGGGGCAATCATCAGGAGGTTTGGGGTGCAGTGTCATCAATACGTGGATGACACGCAGCTCTACCTCTCATTCAAATCTTCACCAAGGTTGGCCGTAGAATCCCTGTCCAAATGTCTGGAGACAGTGAGTGGCTGGATGGGGAGGAATAGGCTAAAGCTGAACCCTGACAAGACCGAGGTACTTTTGGTGGGAGACAAGAGGAGGCTAGGGGATGTTGACCTGGTGTTGAATGGGGTACGGCTACCCCTGAAAGACCAGGTCCACAGCCTGGGGGTCATTTTGGACTCCCAGCTGTCCATGGAGGCTCAGGTGTCAGCTGTGAGCCGGACAGCGCTGTATCAACTCCATCTGATATGGCGGCTGTGCCCCTTCCTTACCGACCAACTGCTCCCATCGGTAGTACATGCCCTGGTCTCCTCTCGTTTAGACTACTGTAATGCGCTCTACGTGGGGTTACCCTTGAAGATGGTTCGGAAGCTGCAGCTGGTACAGAATGCGGTGGCTTGCCTGATTAAAGGCAGCCGTCGGCAAGATCACATCACTCCAGTGCTGAAGGAGTTGCACTGGTTACCAGTTGTTTTCTGGGCCAATTTCAAGGTGTTGGTTTTGACTTTTAAAACCCTATATGGTTCCGGCCCAGCCTATCTTAAGGAGCGCCTCCAGCAGCACCAGACAGGCCGCTTAACAAGATCAGCCTCGGATGGCCTTCTCTCTGTCCCATCAGCCAGGACAGCTAGACTGGTGGGGATGAGGGAGAGGGCCTTTTCTGTAGTGGCCCCCACTCTGTGGAACTCCCTCCCTAGGGAACTCCGTCATGCCCCCTCTTTAATGAGCTTCCGTCGTGCATTAAAAATGTGGCTGTTCAGGCAGGCATTTGGGGTGGGTTAGGGTATTTTAGAAAATGTTTTTATTGTAGAATTTTATTGTTTTATTGTATGTTGTACATCGCCCAGAGTGGCTGGGTGACCAGCCAGGTGGGCGATTAATAAATTAAATAATAAATAAAATAAATAAATAATAAATTTTGATGTCCCAACCCGGCGTGGTCAATTTAGCATGTTTTTTGTGAAAAAGTCACCCTGAGAACATTTGGCTTGTGGTAGGGTGGTTGAGCATAGCTTGTTCTCAGGGTGGCTTGTTGTGATGTCTAAACCTGGCAGCATGGTTTGTCCTAAGTGGCTACAGAGCCACTTGGCAACAGTGGCAAAATCATCTGTGCCACTCTCTTCAAGATCTTGCCAGTGCCACCTCCATCCTCCCTCACCAGTGACTGCCCCTCCATCAATGCCAAAACAGCACTTTGGAAGGACTGCACATTGGTCACCACCTTTTTTTCGGTGCTTCGGATGTACACAAATGGGATTGTAATTTCTTTAATTATTATTTTTTCCTGATCTTTCACAAGAGTGCAGATTTGGCTGTCCACTATGTGTAGTCTTGATATGTCAATTTCCTTGTATGTTAGAGCTGTCAGAGCAAGTGGGGCAGTGGAGTAGGTAACATACAAGGAAATTGACAAGGTGAGACTGCACAGCATAGTGGGGGGGATGTGAACCAAGTAAGTGCTCCAAAAGGAGGGGGATTTGTCAGTTACCTTGTATGTTACCTACCCTACTCCACTTCTGTGCTCCCTTTGACAGCTGTAACACACAAGGAAATTGACAAGGCAAGACTACACATAGTGGACTGCTGAGTCTGCACTCTTAACCTCTTGTGAAAGACTGGGGGGAAATAATAATAATTAAATAATAATAATTTAAAAAGCCATTTGCACACATCTGAGGCACCGGAAAAATAATTTTGAAATGATGGTGAACGAAGTAAGTGCTCTGAAAGGGGGTAGCACTCAGAGCAGGAAGCAGGCCAGGAATGTTTCCCACCATAGGGACAAGGAGACAAGATGGCTTGCCTCACAAAGGACTCTGGGACATGTACAGGGAGCAGGCTGGAGGACTGAGGGAAAAGAAGCCATGTCAACCTGCCATGTGCCCAATTGTCTGTTGGGAATAACATGGGTTGGAGAGCAGACAAACAACCCACAGTAGCTTATCCTCCAAGGTGGCTTAGCATGACATGCAAACCTGCCTAGTAATTCAAGGAGAAACAGTTTTATGAATGGTCCCCCACACACACATAGACACACAAACACATTCCCACAACTTGGTTTTGCTGATTCATTTC
This sequence comes from Heloderma suspectum, assembly GCF_057233095.1. Classification (NCBI taxonomy): domain Eukaryota; kingdom Metazoa; phylum Chordata; class Lepidosauria; order Squamata; family Helodermatidae; genus Heloderma; species Heloderma suspectum. The sequence goes on from NC_139461.1 coordinate 91,857,411, forward strand.
ACAGATCCTTCAGCACATTTACTTGGGAATAACTCCTATTGAACTCAATGGTGCTTATTTATGATTAGATATACATACACTGTTAATTTCTGGTCCCCCTTCCCCCTCTCTGATCCCCCCTCAAAATGGGGCATGGAAATCTTTTTAAACCTTTAGGTCGTTTGAATATTTTCCATTTTTACAAGACATTCTTATTTATTTTGCCATTTCAGAAAAAAAGTAGTGAATTGAAACAACCCATTTTGATGTAAATAAGATAGTTTCAAATATTATTATTGTTATTTTGAGCCAGACCAACTCAGTGGTAACTGTAGGCCCAGCGGGCTATCATAGTAATAGGTTTCTGACTAAATCATTTCAGTTGGGGAACTAAAGATTTTTATGTGATCATTAAAACTAGAAAACGTTCTTGATACAGCATTGATATGTTATTTTGAATAACTATGTGAAATCAAACTGACCACCAGTCCTGCCTGTCCTCTTGCTTCTTTGATTCCAGGCCATCAAACCACCCTGTTCAGCAACAGTACATAGCAATGCTCTTTGCTAAACCCTTTGATCAGTTTTTTCCTCACCACTATCTTTTCTTCTCAGTCAGCTCTCTACCTTCCACTCCATCCTTGCTCCATCCCAAATGCCTACTTTGTATCCCTTACTTAGAAACATAGATTTGGGAGGGGCCATTTAGGTATCCCATTTAAAGCAGCTCTGGCAGATGACTGTCCACTCTTTTCTTGAATGCTTCCAATGGTGGAGAGCCCACTACCTCCCTAGGCAGTTGGTTGCATTGTCTGACTGCTGTGCCCATTAGGAGCTTTTCCTAATGCTGAACTGAAATCTGCCTTCTTGTAAGTTAAGCCCGTTATTTCATGTCCTTCAGTATTGGATAATATAGAGAACAGGTTACAGCCCTCTTCTGTGTGACAATGCTTTAGGCACTTGGAAAGTGCTATCATATCCCCACCCCACCCACAGTCTGCTCTTCTCAAGGTTTCTCATCCAGTCTGTCACTTTGGTCACCTTCATACTAAAATTCAATCTTTCACATACAGATACCTTTTTTACAATGGTCCCTGTGAGTTAGTTTTTCTATCAGCCAAACTGAACACCCACTTCCCTCATAGTAGCTTCACTTACAGCCAAACTACCTGTTACTTTAAAGACATAGCTAATAGTTATTTTTCTTTTTACAGCAACTGCAGGGAGGGAACCCAATTCAGATTGAAGACCTAACATATGGAATAGGGGATCTTTAACCTTTCAGTCCCCACTGCAGTCCTGGTCCAGTTTGCATTGCCAAAAAAATTGGATCAATGACTGCAGTTTGCATTACCAAAACAGGATCCATTCAAATGAATTGATTCTTTGTTAGGAATGCAAATTGCAGGCATGGTTGGGGCTGGTCCAGACCAGGACCTGAATGAGACACAAAGGTTAAAGCCCCCCTACTCTTCACACTAGAGTCCCAATTCGGATTGGGTCCTCCCATTTTAATAAGGAGGAAAATACACAGTGGCTAGCTATGTCTTTGAAGTAACAGGTAGTTTGATCCTTAGATTCAGTCACTGATCATTCCCCCTTCAGAAGTTGGAGCTTTCATGAACATTCTGTGGCACAGCATAACAGTTTAGAATGAATAGCTAAAAATATACAGTGTATTCTAAACTACATCGTGTGCCAGTAGGTACTAAATTAGGCATCTGTCACTTTCAAATATTACTCTTTATTTTGTTTACCATTTATCAGTGAAAAGCAATTAAGGTCTAGCTGACGAGAGAGGTGTTTGGTTATATTTTAAAGCAATCAGCATTCAGGAGAATTCTCACTTTATATATTATCCAAGCAACAAATACAGTAATACCCTAAGGAAAAAATGAACCAGGCAACAACCTTGCACATAATTAGTGTGAAACTGACAAGGTAACTGACATGAATGGTTTTAAGAACTACATTGGACACATTTGGACTACTACTGAAAATCTGCTTTCAGTGGTTTTGCATTATGGTGTACGTATATGCTGATGCTCATCATAACATAGATTCTTTTAGACTTTATATTCAAGATTGCTCACTCTATTTAAATAAATTGTCTGTTCAGATAACTTTAGGTTAACAAAAAAACTGCTTTTGTATTGTGTAATGTGTGTAAATGTATATTTATGCTCAAATGCAATAGCAGAAGTAAAAGCCCTGTACTTGCTTTGATGTACACTAACAAAGTAATTGGCCAGATGTGTCCAGAAGAATCCATAACACACACTTCTTTCAGAACACTCAGTTATTTCATTTTATTTTTCGAAAAAGAGAAATTTAAAGAAATGAAAAAATAAAGAAATAAAGGAAAGAAAGATGTTCAAGTCATTGAACTAACATGAAAATAAATTATAGCTAGGACACCACACATTCTTGATTTAAAAAAAAAAATCACACAATAACTATACTTCCCCGTAAGTATTAAATCAGTTTCCTAAAGACAATTGTATCATCTAAACACATTCCCTAAAGTTACACACTGTTTTAACTGTTTTATTGTTTTAGATTTTAATCGGTCTTAGCTTGTTTAATGGTTTAATATGTTTTAGCTGTTTAAATTATGCATTGTTTTATACTGTTTAAATTGATTTTATCTGTATGCTGCCCTGAGATCTTAATGATATAGGACAAGATACAAATGTTATAAATAAATAAATAAATATTCTAATCATACATGCCACCACTACCAATTTTTCCCTGAATGCCCTTAGACTGTTTTTACATCATCATATAGCATAATTCCAGAGCATTATGGGGAATTAAACAGAACAATCAGCAGTAGTAAGGACCGGGGGAGTGCCAATGAGTTTCCATACCCCCACCCTCAACATTTACCCCATTCTCAAAATAGAAGAACATAAGAAGAGCCATGCTAGATCAAACCAAGGGTCCATCTAGTCCAGCATTCTGTTCACACAACAGCCAACCAGCTGCCTGTGAGAAAGCCACAAGCAGGACATGAGTGCAATAGCACCCTCCCTGCCATGTTCCCCAGCAACTGGTGTACATTGGCATACTGCCTCTGATCCTGGAGGTGGCATATAGCCATCAGGACTAGTAGCCATTGATTGCCTGCCTTGTCCTCCAGGAATTTGTCTAACCCCCTTTTAAAGCCAACCAAATTGGTGGCCACCACTACATCTTGTGGTAGTGAATTCCATAGTTTAACTATGTGCTGTGTGAACAAATACTTCCTTTTATCTGTCCTGAATCTCCCACCAATCAGCTTCATAGATGAGATGACCCCTGGTTCTAGTATTATGAGGAGAGAAAATGTCCACACCATGCATAATTTTGTACATAATTTTGAAAGACAGAAGGTAGTTTTGTCCCTCTCTTTCACTCTGGACCCCCCCCCCCAATTCAGCTTGAACTTCAAGAAATTTTGAAAGTTTGCCACAGCACTAGTGTCAATATTTGCTGGCAAAGAGATTCTCTCAGAGCAGAGGTGGCTGTATATTGGGAGCAAATGGGGCAGTGACCCTGCCCACACACACTTCTGGCAGCAAGATCCCCAGGGTGGGGAGATTAGCGCTACAGGCATAATGAATTTTGGCTTTATTGTTTGCAAATCCTCACATATTTACTATATTGTTTATCTCTGCAATAGTACAAGCTAAATGTCTACGAGAGAGAGGGGGGGGAGGGAGGAGGGGAGGAAACCAATTCTGATGTTTTAACAGCCCAGGGCCATTTGTTGTTGCTTCTGTTTTAAAGATATAGAATGTTAAGTTGTTCCATTTAAATCTCATTTCCCAGGTAGTTATAAATGGGTTATTATCATTTGTTCTGTGCTGCAACATGGGCATCCACAGGAATTTTTCTCAGAAGTAGGGGCAAAGTATATACATATATAACTAGCAAAGCTTTTCTTAAGGAAAAAAAACTTGAACTGCACAGTGGTATGTAACTCTAATTCATAGTACATGCTCCTATAACACATCTGTGCATTTTCAGTGTGTGTGCATGTCTGTGCACTCTGCATATATGCTTGCTTACTTAAAGCAACATTCCATGGCATTTAGAAGCCTACAAGGAGTGGCAGAAAATCCTGGGAATTTTACAGCACTAATGCAAAGGAGTGTTATATTTCAGCTTCATATAAGAGGTATCATGAACTTCAACAAATGAACTTCAAGAGTTTGGACTGAGGGATATTAAAAAACAAACAACAAAGAACTCAGAACAGAGTGGGTGGGAAACCCAGATGCACAAACAACATAGTACAGCAGTCCCTGTTAAGAATACCATATTGCATATTTTCTGGTATTGTTGCCCTCATCATAACAGTGACAGCTTCACATTATGTTTCAGGAAAGGGATCCCCAGGTTCTAGAATTACTACCTTCATCTTGGAAACATTATTTAACACTCTGGAGCAGGGATGCACAACCTGCAGCCCTCAGCTATTCTCCATCTGGCCCTCAAAGCCAGTATCATAAGAACATAAGAGCCCTGCTGGGTCAGACCAAGGGTCCACCTAGTCCAGCATTCTGTTCACACAGTGGCCAACCAGCTGTTGACTGGGAACCCACAAGCAGGACATGAGTGCCAGTGAGCCACAGCACCCTCCCACCCATGTTCCCTAGCAACTGGCTGTTTAGGCTCACTGTTACTGGTACTGGAGGTAGCATACAGCCATCAAGGCTATTAGCCATTGAAAGCCTTTTCCTCCAGGAATTTGTCTAACCCCTTTTTAAAGCCATCCAAATTGGTGGCCATCACTACATCCTGTGGTAGCGAATGCCATAGCTTAACTATGCGCTGTGTGAAGAGTACTTCCCTTTATCTGTCCTGAATCTCCCACCAATCAGCTTCATGGGATGACCTTGGGTTCTAGCATTTTGAGAGAGGGAGAAAAATGTCTCCCTATCCACATTCTCCACACCATGCATGATTTTGTAGACCTCTATCATGTCTCCCCTTAGGCCCTTACCCTCCTTTTTTCCAAAGGAAACAATCCCAGTTGTTGCAACTTTCTCTCATTCCTTCTGTCACCCCTCCCACTTTTCCCATAGCCCAGCTGATCTGCCCAACAAGTTCTTCAACAGGCCCCACCTCCTCCCCTGGCAGAGAAAAGTTCTTATTTTCAACCCGCAGCTGATAGGAGTTAAGAACATTACCTGTCAGAGAGAGGGGGGAGGTCTGGGGAGAAAGATGCTGATTAATTCAGTCCCGTTTACTTCTGAGATTTGTCCTGCAAGAGGCTTGCTCTGCTTGTGAGTGGACACGCTCTTCATGCTTACTTCTGAGTAGACATGCAGAGACTTGGTATTTGGGATACTGATTCAGTGGTGCTTACTTCTTCGTATAAAAATGTTTTCCCACCCTGCTAGTGGTGTGCGTGCACATGCAAGCAAATCACAACTAAAGGTATTTATGCAATAGAGGTAAGTGATATAAAAGGCATTAAGAGAAAATAACAATTGCAAAATGCAAGTTCCTTTATCCTAGCTGTAGTTAGACTTCTCCAGGCTGCTGCTTCCTGCTCTCTCTTCTCTGTAGGGATGTATGAATTGTGTACCTTCTGTGCCGCTTGACTTCCGCAGTTTGCGGCCAGTGCTCCGTACCATCATTTGCAAGCCCCCGGAATTCTCCTCTTTTTTTTCCGCTCTGAAAATTACGAAGATAAATCTGAACCGACTGCCATAATTCTGCATAACTTCCATAAGAAAGGCTATTTTTCGTAGATATTTACATATTTTTTCCCCTGCCCTGAGACGTGCAGTAATTACTTTCAGCCAAAACACTTCCTCCTCCTCGGGGCTTCCCAAAACAAGGCTGCCCTAGCTGTGCCTGAGCTGTGTGGAATCTCCCTCAATCCAGGGAACAGCTGGATTGAGGGAGATTCCACACACACAGTCACACACACACACACACACACACACACACATAATAGAAGAATATAGTTCTTCATATTCCCTGGTATGTTTGTTCCTCATTTTGTCCATTCCCTGAGCATGTGCAGAGTGTGCTTTTTATTCAAACAAAGAGAAGGTTGCTGATCTTTCCCTTCATGCTGCATTTGTACAAGTGAAGTGTGACTGCTTCAGAAAGAACTTTCCATTATACTGTCTCTTTTTCTTCATGAGTTTCATATAACAGAAGTATAATGTAGTGGTTAGAGTCCAGCCCAAAGTCACCCAGTGAGATAACTAACAGGAGGTTTGATCATGAGCTGGATGTGGAAATACAAAGCTGAGCTGGGGGCAAGTGGGGTGCTGACATGTGTAGGAGTAAGTTGCATTGAACTCAATAAGACTTACTTCTGAGTAGACATGCATAGAGTTGGTTCTCCTCTCCATTTTAGCCTCACCATGTCACCAACAAGGCTGGATGTGGAAATAGAAAGCCTAGCAGGGGAAATAATACTCGTGCACAGCTCCAGACCGGCATGGTAATTTTAAAAGGTTCTTTCTTTCTTTCTTTCTTTCTTTCTTTCAACAGCGTTACTTTAAACAAAGAGTGCATCGCTCAAGCACACCTAGGGCAGCCTTGTTTTGGGAAGCCCTGAGGAGGAGGAAGTGTTTTGGCTGAAAGTAAATGGGGACAGAGGATTTCAATTGAAAAAGAACACCCACAAATAAGGCGGTGAGCACAATTCATTTAAAAAAAAAAAAAACCTTACGTATTTATTATCGGAATATACTACCTTGCGTTTTTATTTACGAAAATTTTGCGACTCTGTGCGGATGACCAAAAAAAAGCCGCATGACTGCTGGCTCCACAGGACCTCATGGTGCCGTTCCGCAGAGGATTCCGTGGCACAGACTGAAGGGAATTCAATCCCATTTCAGTCTGTGGCGGAATTCTCTGACATCCCTACTCTTCAGCCTCTGGTTTTCCCAACTCTGCTTTTACTACTCTGGTCTTTCTGACTCTCTCTTTTTATACCCTCCTCCCCCAAAACCAAAAGTACTGCTGAACAACCCTGAAGAAATGAAACTTAACCAGGGAAATAAAACTACTCCTCTCAGGGATACCCCCCTCCCAACAAAAAAACTCCACACCTCTAGGCCTGACCTTTCTCCTTGCCTCTGTATGCCTCAAACCTTCACAGTGTATCTAGCAGCTATGTCTACTCTATGATAGGCACACAGCCCCCAATCTAGATTGGGACTGTAGCATGGATGCTAGGGAGCTTTTAAGATCCAGATTGGCCTTGTCCACCTACCCTGAAATAAAAATAAAAAGAAGGTATAGCTGCAAGTTGCACAAGTTTTTGCCCTAAGGAGAATATTCTATATACGCTCTAAAACAGGGGTAGGTAACATTTTTGAGCCTGTGGGCATATTTGGCAATTTGAGGAACTATCCTGGGCACTACCACAAAATGGCTGTTATGAAATGTGTGGCTACTGACAAAGGAAAAATAATCTGTTCAAAAGATTGAGTACAAGGCAAAGGATGAGGCTTGAGCCCCAATCCATAAAACAGCTCCTTTGAACAGTTTTCAGTGCCAAAAAGAAACCTATTTCACAGAAAGCAAGCTCTTTTTCTCTCCCAACCCCCTCTACCAGCAAACGCATTTCCCTCAAAACTTTTTCTCTCATACTCTGGCTCATCACTCCTAGATTCTCTCTCTCACACATGCACACGCACACGCACTCGCACTCACATACACACACACACACACACACACACACAGAGCCACCTTGGCAGGCACCAAGAAAAGGTATCTGGGGTATGCTCTGAAAGAATGGTATCTGTTAGTATAGTTTTTGAAATTCCCTAAGGTAAAATGTTTAATTACATAAAATTAATCACTGGATGAATGGGTACATTTCCTGGCTTGTTAACTGGGCTTCAGCTTTCTGTAACCTAGCATTGCCTGAGCCTGGACAAAAAGTGAGAAACTGTGGAACAAACCAGGGCAGAAGCTTTAAATCTTCTCCCCTTGCATGTGGAAGGGAGGAGGAGCACATGAACCTGAGGCTATTGCCAGTGGAGATGGCACAAGCATCTGGTTGGGGCTTGAAACCTGGCAAGAAATCACCAGTCCCCGTCCCCCCCCCCGGATGCCAGTGCGGACCCGAGCTCTTGCCCGACTTGCCATGTGCTGAGTTGGGCAAGAGTGCGGGCACTCAGTCCCTCAGCAAACCGCCTATCATAGAGTGGGAAAGAAGGGAGCACCTCCTTGCTACAGGAGTGGCGGCACGGGCTGGTTGTTTTACTCAAGTCTCTTACACTTATGTAAAAGGACCAGCCTGTCCTTTGCTGCTGCTGCTGTAGCAAGAATGCGGGGGAGAGAGAAGAAGGAAGCACCTGTCCTCTTCTCCACCCCCCACCCCTGCCACAGTGGTGGCGGCAGCGGTGAGGGATTGGCTGGTCATTTTACATAAGTCTCTACACTTACATAAAATGACCACCCTGCCCCTCACTGCTGCTGCTGTAGCAGGGATGGGGGAAGGGGGAGAGGCGCTGCCTTCTTCCCCTCTCATTCCTGCTACAGCCATGATGGTGTCCCCAGTTATTTTACATAAGTGTAAGGAACTTATGTAAAACAACCACCCTGTCCCTCACCACGGCCACTGTAGCAAGGATGGGGTAGCAGGAGGAGTGCTGCCTTCTTCCCCTCTCGTCCCTGCTACAGCCATGTCAGCAGCGGCAAGAGACAGGCTGGTCATTTTATGCAAGTATAAGAGACTTGTGTAAAACAGTCAGCCGGACCCTTGCCGCTGCTGCTGCCACTGTAGCAGGATGTAGTGGGGATGGGGAGAGAAGTGGGTAGGTGCTTCCTTCTTCCCTCCGCTCCCGCCTGCTGCAGCAGCAGCAGCAAGGGACAAGCTGGTCATTTTCCATAAGTCTCTTACACTTACATAAAACAACCAGCCAGTCCCCTGCCACCACCGCTGCTGTAGCAGGGATGGGGGGAGAAAAAGGGAGCACCTATCCTCTCCTCCCCTCCCCACTACAGTGGTGGCAGCAGCAGCAGGGACACCCCTGCAGCTGCCCATGCCTCGATGCAAGCCGCCATCTTGTGTAAAAATGGCAGCTCACATTGAGGAGTGGGAGCTGCGGGAAGTTCCCGGACTGCTCGCTGAGTCCTCCAGGGCTCATGCAGCCCAGCTTGTGGGGGCGGACGGCAGCAGAGACTCTGCAAGCGCCCAATCTCGGTGGGTGCAAGTGAGTTCTCAGTCACATCCCGACTTGCCAGTTCATGCTCATAACAAACCAGTTTGCTGCTACATCTGAACCCATAATGTTTGTTCACTTAAAATAAATATTTATGACAAAACTTGACATCCTTAACGTATATCAAAGGCAGTGGAACCAATAAGGTTTTAGGTGGAACGGAAACATTAAATTTGCAATTATATACACACTTCCCTGGGGATAGGTTCCCAATGAATACAATGAGACTTATTTCTGAGTGGACACATACAGGTTTGTGCTGTAAAGGTACTTCCCATAACAATAGTATAGGTGTTCCATATTTCTGATAGTAAACAAAATAAAGTTGCCTTGTATACCTTCAATCCTGCAAAATTCTAACCTAGACACATTTTTTGCGTCACCAGAAAGGGTCAGAAACTAGTTCCATATTATTTTCTACCTAATATTGTTCCTCAAGGCCAACAAGAAACATCAGCTTAGAAGTAAACATCATCCTTGTCAACAAGATTAGCTGTCAAAAGTGCATTGTATCTGTGCTTTGTACCTTCCAGCAACTATTTACTTTTAGGTCCAATCCAAGGCCCTGCATTTAATCATTATAGCCAGCAAGAACTCTAAAGAAGGCTAGCAACATTTATCTCAGGTGCATTTATCTGAAATAACAAACCCTTAACTTACTGTGCATTACAACACTTCAATAAAGCAAAATTCTGTCAAAGAGAACAAATCTGTGGCTTCTGGGTGGCATCTGAGGGCCCATAGGATGCAGTGAATCTCCTCCTCAGAAGCTGTAGTCAGAGCTATGACCTTGAAGAAGGAGACCAAACCATGGATCTCCCCACCACCTCCAAGCCGCTGTGGAAAGCTCCACAGTGGTTCCCTCACCCAAATTCCTACTGCCTTCCTGGCAACGGCCCAGCACGGCTTAGAATGAATAGAGGGCCCCAGTATTGGAACTCTTCATCCTTTGGGGGTCTGTCCCATAGAATTGCTCCCAAAGTTGACCTAAAACTCCAGGATTACTTACCATGTAAAAAAGGGAGTTGGTTCAGTCGATCAGCTGAAACAACAACGTAACCTGGCCCAAAACCATCTCTGGGTTCTTCAAAACATAAACATGCTTTCCAACTGCCCTATTTGATGGTTTCACTGAAAGTAACTCATTGCAGAAGATTGTTGATTAACGATATACTTGAAGAAAGCCAATAAAAGCCAATAAAAATAAAGATTTCTGTACCTTATCAGGATAAACATGCAGCCAGAATGCACCCTTCTTTCAAAGCACAGCATGTGCAGGAAGTGGCTCACGGGAATTCCTCCCCCCATCCATTATCTCCATTCTGATCAATGGGGATTCCTTTCAGGGAGGATTCCTATAGGAGGTGGGGCTTGGAGTCACAGGGGTTGGCAATGCAGTGCCCACTAAGACCCTTCACATGGGTGCACTGGATCCCACCAAGACCCCTTTCTGTGACTGCCAGACGCCCTTCTTCACACCAACTCCACTTTTGCTGCCACTGCTTTTCTCTACTTTCATGCTCACCTCAGTAGCCATGAAGCAGGATGTTGGGAGATCAGGAGATTTATCTCCTGGTTGTCTGACTTCCTTCTTCCTTTTTGTTAGGCAGAGGTAGGCAGAAGCAGTGGAGCTAGTGTGGAGAAAGGAAATCCCATGGAGGAGGAGGTGGAAGTGGTGGTGGCAGGAATGGAAAGTGATGGTAAGCAACAGGAGGGAGGGAGGGGGAGAAAGGAGAAGTGGTGGCAGGGGGTGGGGAAATCCGGAGGAGGAGGAGGAGGAGGAGGAGGAGGCAGAAGTAGCAACAGGAAAACAAAGGAAAACAGTGGTACGTGGCAGAAGCAGAGGAGAGAAAGGAGAAGAAAGGAGAAGCAGCAAGGGGAAGGAAATCCCAAGGGGCAGGAGGAAGGAAGGGGGTCAAGAAAGAGAGAGTCTCAGGTAATGGGGCAAGAAAATAGAGGATCCCGGGAAGGGGAACAAGAAAAGAGAGAATCCCAAAAATAAATGTCCATGGGCCCAAATGACTGGGAAGAAATGTGCCTGAGCCCCCACCCACCCCAAAAATACAAATGTGCCTGTTGGCCTGAAAAGGTTACCTACCCCTGCCCTGGAGGAACACTAGGAGGTGCTGTAGACCAGATTAGGCCTGCTGGCTGGGGGTTCTGCAACCCCTTATCTACCTGTTCAACACTTAAGAGCTCCCAGGAAAAGTTACCCAGGAACTCAAGTATTATCCTTTGAAGGTGATGGGCCAAATATGGAATGTGATATCCTGAAAAAAGAAATAGTTGTTAAAATAAAATGAAAACATACAGGGCCAAACCACTATTTTAGCAAACAAATTCCAGTGTGTATTTTCTTTTTAAATATACTCTAGCAGTTAATAATTTATAGCAAATTAGTGTTTATGTGAACTCATGTTCCCGTGTCCAACAATGATATGCATAACAGATAGTCAGTTCTATGTGCTTAGTTTGATAGCACCAATCTTCTATCGGAGTACAGAACTCACAGATTCTGCATTCAGTCCCTCCACTCCTCCAATTAGGTGATGATTGGCCGGGGGGTGACCGGCCAGATGGGTGATTAAGAAATTTAATAATAATTTAATAAAAAAAAGAGTGCTATTGAAATAGACAACATTTACCATCTACGAAACATTTCATGTGGTCCCAATCTTGCAAGGGGAGGAGCATCCACAGCTACAGGTTCTCTATGTAGGGATCCAGCAGTGATAAATATGTGTTACAAATCTAGTAGGGATGGCAGAGAATTCTGCCATGGATTCCAGTGAGGCTGGATTCTAAAGAATCCGGATTCTAAAGAATCTGGCCCCCTGGAATCCGTGGCGGAACAGCCTTCCACCCCCCACCACCCCGCAGATCCCCCCAGGATGGAACTTACCTGGGGCAGATGTGGAGGTGGCAGTGGCTCCAGCGGCAGCAGCGGCTGGTCTCCTGGCCGGCCGCAGCCGGGCTGTTGCAGCCACCATTTGCGACCTTGCAGCCGTGATAGGCTATGTAAGTATTTACGTAGCCTATCACGGCAAAGAGCAGGGGCGCAAATGGCGTAGCGGCCGCCATTTGCATCCTTGCTCTTTGTCGTGAAAGGCTACGTAAGTATTTACGTAAGTATTTACGTAGCCTATCACGGCTGCTAGCAAGGACGCAAATGGCGGCTGCTACTACAGCTGCCATTTGCGGCCACAGCAGCCCAGCTGCGACTGGAACTCCAGCTGCGGCTGGCCCCGGCCGGCGGCGCTTCAGAGCCGCCATGGAGTGGAGCTGGCCAGGGAGGATTCCGGGGGGAGGGACAGGGCGCCTCCCCCCCACCGCGGATGCCCCTGTGTGGAGCCAGGTAAGGGATTCGTACATCCCTACAATCAAGTAATATGGATATCGAAGCTTGTTTCTATATATTTATCACCCTGTGGAGACAGGGGCAATAGTATTTAAGCATATACTCAAGAAATCCTTCTTATCTTACTTAAGAGACAGTTAAAATACAGAATATTCTATAGGGATGCATGTAATCAGCTACAAAATGGACGCTTAGAAGGCTTTATCATCATATCAAGAATAGTTAGATCAGCAGTGTTGTAATGCATCATAACTACTAAATCCATTCAGTGAGGAAGTATTGGTAAACTACAGATCCTAGCATTCTAGGTGGTATTGGAGCCTTCAGGGCTTCAGCAATACTTGGAACCCTCCATTTTGTCACTGACAACTCTGAGGTGTGAAATGTGAGGCCTTTGCTGCCTCCAGCCTTCCCCTGTTTCCCTTCCTTAGGCTTGGTGGGATAGGGCGAAGGGAAGGAGTGCAGCAAGGAAAACTGTGGATGCCTGGCGCTGAGGGGAGCTTATTTTTCACTGAGAGAAATTCAGAAAGAAATTCAGCTCACATCTTTAGTGGTGCACCATTTCTGAGCAGGGAGAGTTGTTTATAACTCTCCCACTTCTGAAACGCAGCAGCGTCCCTATGCTGCATATACACATGTAAACATGGCCTGCGAAGTGTAATTCCGAGTGAAATGATTGAAATTTAAATGAATTCGTTGAAATGAAAGGAGGTTTCATAGCAGCTGTGTTTGCTAGATTGCGCCTCAGGATGCCTGGTTCTGGGTTGCATTAATAGTTTCTATGAGAAGTAACCACAGAGAGGAAAGTTAGTGAAGATACCCTCATAATTTTATGTAACTTTTACTTTTCATACTCAAAGCTATTACTACTGGCATCATTAAGCTGGAGTCAGAAAGATCTCCTTTTTGGAAACTGGACTTTGAGATTTACAAATTAGATGGAAACAAGTTTACTGAATTCTTGCTCAGTGATATACCTATGGAAAAACTAAGTCCAAGTAATATAATTAACTGCTTTAAAGCACATAATACATTTTGCTCTTGTGATCATATTTCATTTCATGAAATATACTTTCTATATGTGAGGCATTTTCTTCAGCATATTCGATAGCCACCAGCGTTGAATATGTTCACAGAAAATTAATTAAAACAAAAAAGGTCATGATGAATTACTATGAAAAATGTCTTTGTTAGAATTACAATCCAATACTGAAAACAAAATAAAAGACATTTGCCATAATCCAGAAGCAAGATCTCTACATGAAAGAAGACTTCTGCAGTGTATGACTTGCAGCTCAATCAGAAAATCTGGGCATAAATCAGAACTGTAATGAAACATGTATTGAAATGTGCATCTGACTGTGGATGTTGTCAATCTGCACAATATTGCTACTCCACTTTGCCAAGTGATGAAAAGCTTCAGTGCAGTGCTATCCGCATTGGCTTCCTTTGAAGGAGAGAATATTGGACACTTATGGAGTTTTTTTAATATTCGGCTTATTTACAAAGAATATACAATTAGAGAGTAAGCGGAGGCAAACAACACTGCCCTCTTATTGGGCAACAGATTTAACTGTCCCAGATCTTCAGAGAGCAGCACCCTATATCCCAGTATGCTTCCAGCTTTTAGCTCACAGCTCTAGGTCTGTTTCTATGCATCACTGTCCCCAAACTGCTGTTTCTTTACACACGTAGGCCGGATCTACACTGTGTGTGCTAGAGCATTGAAGTCAGTAGACTGCAGAGTTAAATGCCATCGCATTAAAATGTGATTATTCACACTCACCCTGTTTCCCCATTCCAGTACTTCATCGAATGTGCAACCACGGTTCACACTCGAGTAGGGATGGCGGAGAATTTCTCCCCGAAACTTCGGGGGGCCGAGCGCCAATGTGTTCGGCCCCCCGAACAAGTTTCGGGGAGAAATTCTCCGCACCCCCCTGCCCCCTGCACCCCCCCCCCGGGACGGGACTTACCTTTGCCGAATGTCCCTCCCGGCGGGGGGTCCGGCCGGCGGTTCGGCGGGTCTTCGTCCAGGGCAGGACCGGCTGCTGCCCCCGCCATTCCAATAAAAGAAAAAAAAAACGCCCCCATGATAGGCTACGTGACGATTAACGTAGCCTATCATGGCTAGATCTGCAAAGTCAGCCGTGATAGGTTACGTTAATCGTCACGTAGCCTATCACGGGTGACTTTAAAAAAAAAAAAGCGCGTACGGATAATGGTGGCCCCCATAGGGAGCCGCCATTCCCGTTCCTTATTTGGTCGCTGTAGTCTATGTATATCTTTACGTAGACTACTGCAAAAATAAGGGCAACGCTATTTGCATTTGCATATGTATCTTAAATATGTGCTTAAAAAAGGATTTTCATTCAGATTTTCTTTAATCATAGATTAATGCAGAAATGGGACAGAAAAGACTTATGAAGTAACACATGGAAAACTTTTTGTTGTTTATTTGGTCAGTCGCTTCCGACTCTTTGTGAGTTCATGGACCAGCCCACGCCAGAGCTTCCTGTCGGCCGTCACCACCCCCACTCCCCCAAGGTCGAGTCCATCACCTCCAGAATATCATCCATCCATCTTGCCCTTGGTCAGCCCCTCTTCCTTTTGCCTTCCACTTTCCCTAGCATCAATATCTTCTCCAGGGTATCCTGTCTTCTCATTATGTGGCCAAAGTACTTCAGTTTTGCCTTTAATATCATTCCCTCAAGTGAGCAGTCTGGCTTTATTTCCTGGAGTATGGACTGGTTTGATCTTCTTGCAGTCCAAGGCACTCTCAGAATTTTCCTCCAGCACCACACTTCAAAAGCATCTATCTTCCTTCACTCAGCCTTCTTTATGGTCCAGCTCTCACAGCCATAGGTTACTACGGGGAACACCATTGCTTTAACTATGCATACCTTTGTTGTCAGTGTGATGTCTCTGCTCTTAACTATTTTATCAAGATTTGTCATTGCTCTCCTCCCAATAAGTAAACATCTTCTGATTTCCTGGCTGTAGTCAGCGTCTGCAGTAATCTTTGCGCCTAGAAAGACAAAGTCTGTCACTGCCTCCACGTTTTCTCCCTCTATTTGCCAGTGATCAATCAAGCTGGTTGCCATAATCTTATGTGGGTTTTTTTTGAGGTTTAACTGCAACCCAGCTGTTGCACTTTCTTCTTTCACCTTCGTCATGAGGTTCCTCAGCTCCTCCTCACTTTCAGCCATCAAAGTGGTATCATCTGCATATCTGAGATTGTTAATGTTCCTTCCAGTGATTTTAACTCCAGCCTTGGCTTCATCAAGCCCAGCACGTCGCATGATGTGTTCTGCATACAGGTTGAATAGGTAGGGTGAGAGTATACAACCCTGCCGTACTAATATGGAAAACTAACACAGACCAAACTGATATGTCCATACCTAACACACATACCCACACCTCGTAGCAGCCTCCCTCCTGCTACTTGGAGGTACTCAGATGTGTCACCTTTCCCAAACTCTGTTCTTTCTCATTCAAAACATCTCTGTCTCAAAAAAACATCTGTCCCATAAAGGGGCACCCACTGGTTAGCCTAGACCATTCTGAAATATTAACCTTCTTCTCTCAGATCCCAGGCAGTGATTAGGGTTTGCTTTAAGGCTAACCTGCCTGATTCTCTCCCCCATTATATACCCAATCGACCCCTGAGAGCTTCTCAGGAGACAAAGAGCATTTTGTCAAATTATCAGAACCTCTGATAATGCATCAAGCCCAAACAGTAATGGATAGTGGACAATACGGGATACATCAATCACTGGAATGACTATGATTTAGGCTATTTCCAAAGGTTTAGTTTTTGTTCCTAATATAGATTCTATTGCTGTATTTTGTATTTAACCATCATAGACAGAAATGATCTGCAGTAAGTTGTAGCTTGGAAAGTAAATCCCAAGAAATGGAAAAGTAATACAGTAATCTCTAGCCTAGATGAGATATAACATGATAACTGTTGTAGCATTTGTTAAAGTGAGAAATGAGATGTTCTTGCCATATATTCTGGTTGACAAGAAGTGTGTTAGCCTACATTATTAACACAGCAGAGATGGCTCTGATTAGGAAGTATCTTTCATTTTGGCACAGGGTCACAATGAATCTCTAGGTAATCAGACATCAGTGTCGGGAACAGTAATCCCATCTGGATGATGGCTAATGCCAGTGACTGATCATCAGTGGTGTACTTTTTCTTCTACAAAACACTTAAATCAGGTGGAAGTAGAAGAAGAAGCATGTAGAGGCCTTGATATTTCAATGCTATTACCTGGACAAGGAAAATTTTTATATTGACCACAAGGCCAAGGAGAAAAATTTGAAGGACCCTTATCTGGTTACTCTAAAATTAATATGGTAAGATGATTCTCCCAAGATGTCACACACTAGATTCCTTAAAAATGACTATAATGGCAAGGGAGAGCGGAGAAGAAATAAAGAGTTAGAGTACAGCAGACAAAGAGATATTGCACAATTGGGCACAACATGCTAAAATTAGAGAGAATTGAGCAGGTTGAATCATGAAGCAAATACTAAACTTATTACATTTAAAAAAGTGGGCAAAGCCAATCTTACGAGTGGTAGGAAATGATAGTGGCAATATCTCATGCTGCCCATGTGCCAGTGGGACCCACCGCTGGCACAACAGGAAGCTAGTGCTTCTTAAAGCAACCAGAAATTAGATGAAATGCTCTCATCTCTGCAATGGAACAGATCAACAGAACTTGCAGAAGGCAGCTCTGCTGACCTGTCCCATTCCAGAAACAAGCATTTTGACTTATTTCCAGGGTTGATCTAGGAAGCACTATCTTCCTGTTGTTCTGCTGGTGGGTCCTGCTGGTGCAACACCATCAGCGGAGGCACAGAGGCGGCATTAGATACTGTCCAGAACTATAATGGAAGGAATATCTGTTAAGAATTGATAGCAGCGGAAGAGCTGACAGCCCACATCAATTCAACACTTTTTCCAATAGTTTCTAGGAAACACTCTATGGCAGGGGTGGAGAACCTTTGGCCTATGGGCCAAATCCAGCCCTCCTGAGTCATGTCCCAGATGGTCACGCCCTCTTCCCCTGGCCCTACCACTTTGACCTGACCATAGAGTGTTTGATGATTTCTCAGCTTTGCATAGTTTTTTCCCCATTCTAAAAGATTGAAATGCCCCCCTTAGGCTTAGTTGCTGGCTGTATAACCTAAAATATGCTGATATTTTTGGCCCTGCCTCTTTAGCCTATGGCTTCACCCAAAACTGGAATGCAGTTCTTGAGAGCTCATCCAAAATCTGAATTCAGCCCTCAAGCTGAAAGAGGTTTCCCCACCCCTGCTCTGTGATGATGGAGCAATGTTTAATTAAGGATGGTGTTCCATAGCAGTTTGACTAATACTGAAAAAATACTCTGTATCAGATCCCCAACTACCATTGAAACATGGGGTGGTATTTGGGATTATTCTTGAGGATGCATATATGTATGAAAACTCTTGACCAAATTTGGGATATGTATGCAACTTGATAATGAATTATGAACCTGTGAGATGAGGCTAGATTCCTGCATAGGTGCAGTTCATGTGATGATCTAAAGGCAAGTTGCAAAAGTTTGTGGGACATGGGACCCTGGAGAGAGGAGGGTCTTTTTGTTATTTGATGGTGGGTTATTTCAAATGCCTAGTGGGGCATTTGAAAAAGGCATCCCTTTTTTCTGTGAGTTTAATATGGATGAGGTATCTTAACACCAACTGTTTAGTGAATTGTTTATTGTGAATATAATGTTGATATTATTGGCACTGGATATTGTTAACTGGCATATTGTAATGTCTTGAGCTTATTTAAATCTTTGATATGTTTTAAATGAGCTGTAATTGAGAGTTAATATTGTATTATAATTATGGCTGTTGTATTTGTACTTTTGTGAACCACTTTGAGCACAATGTATTGTAGAAAATGCGGTATACAAATAAATTGTCTAGGACTATGACTTATCCCATTTTATCATAACAACACTGTGAAGTAGATTAAGCTGAGAAAGAATAGCCTGTCCAAAATTATGCAGTGAGCCTCATGGCTCGCTGTGGATTTGAATCCACTTAGGAAGGTTGTGGGAGTCCGAGAGGTGGATGGTATCCAGCGGACTCCCCCCACACTCAACCTCCTGGACCCTGCTTGCTGAGCTGCTGCATGCTTACTGGGCTGTTTGCTGAGTGCTGTGCAGTCCGCAAGCACCCAGCAGCTGCCTGTCCTCTCACCAAGGTGCCATTTTGTGAAAACATGGTAGCGTGGAGTTTTCTGTAAAAGTAATGTTGCATAAATGGCAGCCATAAAGGAGCCATTTATGCAACATTACAGGCGTAAATGGTCCATTCATGCCAGTAATGTTGTGTAAATGGCCCCCTTTCAGCTGCCATTTATGCAACATTACTTTTACAGAAAATGCCAAGCTGCCATTTTTATGCAAAATGGCAGCTTGCTAAGGGGATGGGCAGCCGCCAGTTGCTCACTGCAGTGTCCAGTGGCTTGCGCAGTGTGGCAACCAGGGGCAGGTGATGGCAGCGGTTTGGCAAGCACCCAGCAGGGACAGATGGAGGTGAGTCTGTCCATCCCTAAATCCACTACATCACACTGGGTTCTTCATGCCCACACCAGCAGGAGCTAGTGAACAGCAGTTTGTGGAAACCACCCACCACTGTGAGATGGGAAAACCCATTCTTAAAAGAAACCAGTGGAAGTTTGCAGAGGTAGCAGAGATGTCTCAGTCAGCACTGTACAAACACAGGATTGCATGCTGATTGGCTAGCAACAGCCTCCAGTACAAGGTCATTCACTGATATCAGTAGGGGCTGCTAACTAATCAGTCACCACTGAGACACCCACTATCTTCACTGCCATCTTCTGATGGTCTCTGGTGAATATAGGCTTTTCCCTTCCTCCTCTTCCCCACATAGGTGGTGGGTGGTTGTTGTCAGCAGATCAACTTACCAAGTTGCCAGCTGTTTCTGCCTTAACATCTTTCACTGTTGATTCTTTCTCTCCTGCCACCAAAAAAATAATAATTCTGGCCTGGGCAAGTGAAGAGTGAAGGCCTGTCAAGGGAGCATAGACACATCAGTCCCTCCCAGACCTTTTGGCAAACACCTCCCCATGGGCTGCATGATGTTTTTTCATTGCCTTGCAAGCATTGCCCGAGTTATAGGTTAAAAAAAAAAAGACCTGTCATGTGACTGTTCATACCTCAAACAACAATATCAACCCTAACAAAAGTAAGAGACAACTCCTTGTTAGCCCTAAACTAATCTTGGTGCCATAATTCCCATTCAGCAGAAAAAAGCCTCACTTTGAAGTTTACAAATTATTATCAGTATGTCTGTATTATCTATTTTCTGTCATGGTTCACTTGGCTAGTCAAAAGGTTCTGGCAACTAGTGAAGGATCTGTACCACAAGCCCATCTGACATGAGCTGTAATACTAAAAGAAAATACTGAGAGATTTATTTTTTATTTTATTTTTTGTGCATAGCTGAATAGGCATCTGTTGTGTTGAATACACAAGGGATTCTTTAGAGTACAATCTCACATCATTGAAAGATGGAGGGCTTTTGAAGCTATCTAGATCTCATCACCTTTTCTTGACAAATTGTCTCCTGAGAAACAGACAGTGCTCAAATTTTCAGACTTGTTCTGAAAATGAAAAATGAGATTGTTTATGTCAATGTTTGTTACACTATGATGATAGTGATATACTGTCTTTAAGTTCTTTGGGAAGGGGGACAATGGATAGTATCAGTACCCTTTGTTGTCACAGGGAATTAATGTGAATGCATCTACTATAATATATAGAAGGAAGGGAATGAAACTGTCAACAGCAGAAAGTTTGGCTGAGACTACAAACATCACAATGACCCTAGGGAGTGGTCCATGGGGAACAATGAGGGGGGAAAGTGTCCCAGGAGGTAGCTAAGAGGTAGGATGGATGAGCGAAGATAGCAGAGTAAGCAGTGGAGTGAAATCCAGGCAACACAGGGAAAGGATGGTGGAAGAAACATAGCCCTGAAGAGAAAAGGAGTTGATAAGACAGGGAATGGGGAAAAGGAAGGGCTAATGGTAAGGACCTAAGTTCACACAAGGGCTATGCACTTAACAGGTTGTATGCTATTGGCAGGATAGGGAGGATGAGGTAGGAAATTGTGGGAAGGCAAAGTTCTGGCTGAGACCCAGGATGGCCAAAGAAAGCGGGATGGAATAAGCACACTACATTTTTCAGAGCAGAGGTCTTAGGCCACAAGGCCCAGGATGGTAGAGCTGGCAGCCCCCTGCCCCTGGCACTTAAAGGTGAGGGCTATGAGGGGCCTTGGTTAGGTGAAAGGGTAGCCATTGGTCCTGAGCCTGGGCAGCTTTCCTGAAAAGATTGGGATAGTAGGAGGGAAGTTTATCTACTATAGTTTGATACCCACACTGGAGGGAAGGAGTTGTTTATCTTAGGCTCTTTGCCTGATGCAGATCCCTTAAGTGAAATGAGCCAACAAACTTGTGTCTTGTCTCTTTACTCTGGAGTTATGGGTGCAAAGAGAATGGATAGGCAAAGGAGTTTTGAATGGCGGACCATTGTGGCATGGTGTCCAAAACTTTAATGTTAAAGTTTGGATCAAAGGTAGAAGTTGGCTAGCTGTGGCTCTCCCCTCACCATAGCACTCTGATAGGACAACACTCATGTGTGGAAATGCTCTTTTCTTTATAATTCTTAATGGTAAGATTGTTGTTGTTGTTGTTCAGTCGTTCAGTCGTGTCCGACTCTTCGTGACCCCATGGACCATAGCATGCCAGGCCTTCCTGTCCTCCGCTCTCTCCCGGAGTGTGCTGAAGTTCATGTTCATTGCATCGGTGATGCTATCTAGCCATCCCATCCTCTGCCGTCCCCTTCTCCTTTTGCCTTCAGTCTTTCCCAGCATCAGGGTCTTTTCCAGAGAGTTTTCTCATCGTATTAGGTGGCCAAAATATTTGTATCAGCTTCAGTATCTGTCCTTCCAATGAGCACTCAGGGTTGATTTCCTTTAGGATGGACTGGTTTGACCTCCTTGCAGTCCAGGGGACTCATAAGAGTCTTCTCCAGCACCACAGTTCGAAAGCATCTTCAGCACTCAGCCTTCCTTACAGTCCAGCTCTCACAGCCATACATTACTACTGGGAAAACCATAGCTTTGATTATATGAACCTTTGTTGGCAAGGTGATGTCTCTGCTTCTTATTATGCTGTCCAGGTTTGCCATAGCTTTCCTCCCAAGGAGCAAGTGTCTTTTAATTTCAAGGCTACAGTCACCGTCTGCAGTGATCTTGGAGCCCAAGAAAATAAAATCTGTCACTGCTTCCATTTCTTCCCCTTCTATATGTCAGGAAGTGATGGGGCCAGATGCCATGATTTTAGTTTTTTTAATGTTGAGTTTCAGACCAGCTTTTGCACTCTCCACTTTCACCCTCAACAAGAGGCTCTTGAGATCCTCTTCACTTTCTGCCATTAGGGTGGTATCGTCTGCGTATCTGAGGTTGTTGATAATTCTCCCAGCAATCTTAATTCTGACCTCTGATTCATCCAACCTGGCGTTTCTCACGATGTACTCTGCATATAAGTTAAATAAGCAGGGCGACAACATACAGCCCTGTCGTACTCCTTTCCCAATTTTGAACCAATTGGTTGTTCCATGTCCAGTTCTTACTGTTGCTTCTTGACAAGGATTTCTCAGAGGGAAGAGGATTTCTCCCCGAAACTTGTTCGGGGGGCCGAACACGTTGGCGCTCGGCCCCCCGAAGTTTCGGGGAGAAATTCTCCGCCATCCCTAGACCGTCTGCGGTGATCTTGGAGCCCAAGAAAGTAAAATCTGTCACTGCTTCCATTTCTTCCCCTTCTATATGCCAGGAAGTGATGGGGCCAGATGCCATGATCTTCGTTTTTTGAATGTTGAGTTTCAAACCAGCTTTTGCACTCTCCTCTTCACCCTCAACAAGAGGCTCTTGAGATCCTCTTCGCTTTCTGCCATTAGGGTGGTATCGTCTGCATATCGGAGGTTGTTGATAATTCTCCCAGCAATCTTAATTCTGACCTCTGATTCATCCATCCCGGCATTTCTCATGATGTACTCTGCATATAAGTTAAATAAGCAGGGTGACAATATGCAGCCTTGTCGTACTCCTTTCCCAATTTGGAACCAATCGGTTGTTCCATGTCTGGTTCTTACTGTTGCTTCTTGACCCTCGTACAGGTTTCTCAGGAGACAGGTAAGGTGGTCTGGTACTCCCATCACTTTAAGAATTTGCCACAGTTTGTTGTGATCCACACAATCAAAGGCTTTAGCGCAGTCAATGAAGCAGAAATAGACATTTTTCTTGAATTCTCTTGCTTTCTCCATGATGCAGCGAATGTCGGCGATTTGATCTCTAGTTCCTCTGCCTCTTCGAAACCCAGCTTGTACTTCCGGTAGTTCTCGGTTCGCATACTGCTGAAGCCTAGCTTGTAGGATTTTGAGCATCACCTTGCTGGCATGTGAAATGAGCGCAATTGTGCAGTCGTTTGAACACTCTTTGGCGTTGCCCTTCTTTGGAACTGGAATGTAAACTGACCTTTTCCAGTCTTGTGGCCACTGTTGAGTGTTCCAGATTTGTTGGCATATTGAATGCAGCACTTTAACAGCATCATCTTTTAGGATTTTAAATAGCTTGGCTGGAAGACTGTCATCTCCGCTAGCTTTGTTGTTACTAATGCTTCCTAAGGCCCACTTGACTTCACTCTCTAGGATGTCCGGCTCAAGTTTAGTGACTGCACTATCATGGCTATCAGGGACATTCAGATCTTTCCTGTATAGTTCTTCTGTGTATTCTTGCCACCTCTTCTTCATCTCATCTGCTTCTGTTAGGTCCCTGCCTTCTTTGTCCTTTATCATGCCCGTCTTTGCACAAAACGTTCCCTTGAGATCTCCAATTTTCTTGAAGAGATCTCTAGTCTTTCCCATTCTGTTGTTTTCCTCGATTTCTTTGCATTGTTCATTTAAGAAGGCCTTCTTGTCTCTCCTTGCTATTCTCTGGAACTCTGCGTTCAGTTGGGTATATCTTCCCCTTTCTCCCTTGCTTTTCACTTCCCTTCTTTCCTGAGCTACTTGTAAAGCCTCCTCAGACAGCCACTTTGCTTTCTTGCATTTCTTTTTCTTTGGGATGGATTTCGTTGCTGCCTCCTGAACAATGTTACGGACCTCCGTCCATAGTTCCTCAGGCACTCTGTCTATCAGGTCTAATCCCTGAAATCTATTCCTCACCTCCACTGTATATTCATCAGGGATATGATTTAGGTCATACCTGAATGGTTTAGTGGTTTTCCCTACGTTCTTCAATTTCAGCCGAAATTTTGCAAGAAGCAGCTCATGATCTGAGCCACAGTCAGCTCCAGGTCTTGTTTTTACTGACTGTATGGAGCTTCTCCATCTTTGGCTGCAAAGGACATAATCAATCTGATTTCGATATTGACCATCTGGTGACGTCCATGTGTAGAGTCGCCTCTTGTGCTGTTGGAAAAGAGTGTTTGCTATGATCAGCATGTTCTCTTGGCAAAACTCTATTAGCTTTTGTCCTGCTTCATTTTGTACACCAAGGCCATGCCTGCCTGTTATCCCAGTGATTTCTTGACTTCCTACTTTAGCATTACAATCCCCTATGATGAAGAGGACATCTTTTTTTGGTGTTAGTTCTAGAAGGTGTTGTAGGTCTTCATAGAACCGATCAACCTCAGCTTCTGCGGCCTCAGTGGTTGGGGAATAGACTTGAATTACTGTGATGTTGAATGGTTTGCCTTGGATTTGTACTGAGATCATTCTATCATTTTTAAGATTGTACCCCAATACTGCTTTTCCCACCCTTTTGTTGACTATGAGTGCTACTCCATTTCTTCTAAGGGATTCTTGCCCACAATAGTAGATATGATGGTCACCTGAATTAAATTCGCCCATGCCTGTCCATTTTAGTTCGCTGATTCCCAAGATGTCGATGTTCAATCTTGCCATGTCATGTTTGACCACCTCCAGCTTACTTTGATTCATTGATCTGACATTCCAGGTTCCTAAACAGTATTGTTCTTTACAGCCTCGGATTTTCTTTTCACCACCAGACACATCCACAGCTGAGTGTCCTTTCGGGTTTGGCCCAGCCGCTTCACTCTTTCTGGCGCTACGTGGAAATACCCTCTGCTCTTCCCCAGTAGCATATTGGACACCTTCCGACCTGAGGGGCTCATCTTCCGGCGTCATATCTTTTAGCCTTGTGATACGTTCCATGGGGTTTTCTTGGCAAGAATACTGGAGTGGGTTGCCATTTCCTTCTCCAGTGGACCACATTTTGTCAGAACTCTCTGCCATGACCTGTCTGTCTTGGGTGGCCCTGCATGGCATAGCTTATGGCTTCACTGAGTTACGCAAGCCCCTTCGCCACAACAAGGCAGTGATCCATGAAGGTGCATTATTACAGAATATTACAAACATATGGGCTAAAATATTCTTCCAAATGAATATATGAATTTCAACCTGTAAAGATGTCAATCTCTCTGAATTTCAGTTTTCATGTCACACTTGCTGTGGTTGAAATTTTCATGAGGTGAAGGGAAGAGGATTTTTTGTTTTTGAATGCACCCCCAAGTATTGAGATTAGGTGTTTATCCTATTTTGGAAACCAACCAAAATCTAGGTCATTCTTGACTAAACAACCAGAATTCAATTCATGATACTTTCAAGTGAGCAACAGAAAGCTAAAAACAAATATTTTATGTGGTTTTAATTTTTGTGAACCACCCAGAAAGCTTTGGCTGTTGGGCAGTAAATAAATAAATCAATAAAACAAAAATGAGCCCAACTCCCATTTATCTACCGCTAACAACTGCATGATCTTCCAGTGTCAAAAGCCTGGCTATAAACACGTGTGTAAGGTAAGCTGCATCAGTGCAGCAGTGGAGAACAGTAGATAAATTCTGTTCTTTCTGCATATACTATATTGTACGATGATATGTTGCCATATATCCAGATAGAACACCACTTTACCAGAGGCGGGCAGGGGAATTACACCAGCTGAATGCAGGTTTAGTAGCAAAATGTTTAAAGTAAATGAAGTGACCAAATATGATATTCAAGAGTGATTAAAACATCTAGATATATCTATCATTACCATTAATTATTCCAGAGTGTACATGAGAGTAGGGATGTTGGAGAAATCCGCAACAGAACCAAATGAGTTCAGATTTTCATGAACCCAACCCACAGATTCCTCAGCAGACTGGCTTTCCCCCTGTCAGGCTGATTCCATAGATTTGTGGACTATTTTCCCAACTTTCCCGAATGTTTCACAAATTTCATTGTAGAAAAATATACATTTTTTTTTTAAATGGACAAAAATGTGCATTTCCCACAAAGGTCAAAGCATAAAAATGCACATTTGTGGGGAATTTGTGCATTTTTGCATATGCACAAATTTGGAAAAAAAAAAATCCAATTCCAGTGATGGGCAGATGACAGAATGAAAGCCACCTGACAATCCATGAAACACAGAATGAATTTTACACAATTTGTACATTGAACTAGAGTCTTTTTAGAGACTCTAAAAGACTCACATTAGAGTCTTTTTTAGCATTCAGTATCTTCTTGCTTTTCTCCAGAATAAATTGGGGAGAGATTTCATGAATATTAACCATGTAGACAGAAGGCCACTAGTGTTGTGTGCATAAAGAGAAAATATTTTGGGTCCCTGAATAAGTAACTTGCAACTGAATTGGTGGAAAGCAAAGCTATTTTGGTAACAAGGAGGTGGAAAAGTCTATGTCTAAAGTAATTATTTAGTTATACAAGAAGATAACAATGGGAAACAAAAGCCATGAGCCTTTGTAGCAACATTGCCCATTAAAAAAAAGAATTTATTTTTTATTTTTTATTTTATTTATTAAATTTATTAATCGCCCATCTGACTGGTCACCCAGCCACTCTGGGCAATGTACAACCCACCATAAAACAATTTAAAACAATAAAATTTTACCATAATTTTTTTTTTTAAATACCCTAACCCACCCCAAATGCCTGCCTGAACAACCACGTTTTTAATGCACGACGGAAGCTCATTAAAGAGGGGGCATGACGGAGTTCCCTAGGGAGGGAGTTCCACAGAGTGGGGTGCCACCACAGAAAAGGCCCTCTCCCTCGTCCCCACCAGTCTAGCTGTCCTGGCTGATGGGACAGAGAGAAGGCCATCCGAGGCTGATCTTGTTAAGCGGCCTGTCTGGTGTTGCTGGAGGCACTCCTTAAGATAGGCTGGGCCGGAACCATATAGGGTTTTAAAGGTCAAAACCAACACCTTGAATTTGGCCCGGAAAACAACTGGTAACCAGTGCAACTCCTTCAGCACTGAAGTGATGTGATCTCGCCGGCGGCTGCCTTTAATCAGGCGAGCCGCTGTGTTCTGTACCAGCTGCAGCTTCCGAACCATCTTCAAGGGTAACCCCACGTAGAGCGCATTACAGTAGTCTAAACGAGAGGAGACCAGGGCATGTACTACCGATGGGAGCAGATGGTCGGGAAGGAAGGGGCGCAGCCGCCGTATCAGATGGAGTTGATACAGCGCTGTCCGGCTCACAGCTGACACCTGAGCCTCCATGGACAGCTGGGACTCCAAAATGACCCCCAGGCTGTGGACCTGGTCTTTCAAGGGTAGCCATACCCCATTCAACACCAGGTCAACTGAAATAAATTTATAAATAAATTTATAAATAAATAATAAATAAATTTAGGGTTTATGATTATTTTATTTAGTACTCTAAGTAATTTTTTATATGGGATATGTGTTTTCCATGTTCAGTTACTTAAATCAATCCATTTATTCTCATTAACTAGCTACAAAATTGTCTACCATCTGGGTCAAGAGATTTTGTGCTAAGTCTACCCATGTTTCACTCCAACAAAGATGACAAAGATTGTGTCTTTTGGGTGAAGTTCAGTAGCAATCCCCTGTCCTGACTGACACTGAAATATGACGGAGACTAGCAATAGTTTAATTGGATCCACTGGGGTTCCATAAATTCCAAGCAATTAAATAGATGGTTGTGACTACAGATCTAAAATTGAAAGGCATCTGTTTGCTGCTCTAAGAAGGGGAGAAAAGGCCAAGCTTATTCAGGTTGAAATTCAGTACTAACTGCCACATAGTATTACATCCCTGACAAAATAGCAGGTGCTACAGTGTCAGCCTAAAACTTTATTTGTCTATAAATCCATCCCAGCTAACCTTTGGAGTGCTTAAACAAGCTTCTCTGAAGTTCTCTCTAGCAGCTGGTAGTCATCATTACAAAGGAAAGGCTAAAGCAGCAGTTCCAACTGGCCAGACAGAAGATAGACTGAATACAACAATTCAGGTAAGAGACAAAGTGGGAATTCTCCAGAGACAACAAAGGTGCCCTATAGAAGAAGCTTGGTGGGGAACTAAGGGACAAACTACATGTTACAGTAATTGTGTAGCATGTCACTGAGGCTTGTCTTAGTTTTTACTCATGTGTAAAGGTATGGAGCTAGGGCTGTGCACAGACACCACCACCCCGATTCACTTTGGATGCAGATTCGGATCTTCTGAATCAGCGCCACTTCTCTTCAGATTCGGATCCGAAGTGAGATTCAGATATCTAAATTCTTTGGATTTTATGTTTTCCCATTCACTTGTATTGGAAAACAGAAACGACCATAACTTTTTCAATTTTTATGATAAATACATTAATTTGGGGACCTGACAGCCCCCATGGAGGTAATCCAATCTGCAAAATTTCAGTCAATTTGGCCCAGTAGTTTTTGTGCTAGGTGCAGGTAAAATGTGCTTTTTTAAAACACAAACTCTCAAAGCAAAGAGATATTTTCACTGGTTGCACAGAAGTGCATGAAATCTATGCGGGTCATTCAAGTTGCCAAACTTCAGTCAGTTTGTTTGGCCCAGTAGCTTTTGTGCTAGGTCCAGGTAAAATGTGCTCTTCTCAGAAACTCAAACCAAAGGTCATAAAAGGATAAACAGAGAAGTTAGGTGTTTAAGAGGTGATTAGGGGGAGGTCAGTAACCCTAATCTCTGGTGTAGGTTTTTTTGAAGCGCAGAATAATAACCCCTCTCCTTTAGTACTACTATTCTGCTTCACACTGGATGGCCTCAAGCTGTCTTTGGCTGAATGGAATACACACATTACCTGAGAAAACAGGCTGGCAGAGGAGGTGGAGAGGCAGCTATGTGCAAGGACGCTGGCACAAGGCTGGTGGAGAGAGAAATATATCCGTGGATGCAGCAGGGTGCTAATGTGCAACAGGCCCATGGTGTTAAAGCCACCAAGCCCAGCTATTTCACTCGGGCGTGGGGCAGGCAAGTAGGCACAGGCTGGCCGGGAGGCTTCTGGGGGAGCAGCAGGATGCAAATATGCAATAGGCCCATGGTGTCAAACCCACCAAGCCCAGCTACTTCACCCAGGCATGGGCACAGGGCAGGCAGACAGGCAGGCAGAGATGTGGAGCCTCTCCATTGTCAAGTGGGTACAGTCGTGTAGCACCTGTGATGGCACCATGCTAGCGCCTTGTGTGGTACACCATCCCCTCAGTTCAAACTGAAGGAAGCATCACTCTCAAAGCACAGCTGAAGTACCATTTGAAAGCAGAAATCCGCCTGTGCCAGGTGGGCACATTGATTGAAAATACGGAGGACACTGAGTTCTGAGTTGACCAGATTGAAGTGAAGCTGGAAACAAACAAACCAGGCCTGCAAAGCAGGCACATTTACAGAGGACATTGAGTTCTGAGTTGGAGTTGTCTAGGGATGTCAGAGAATTCCACCACGGACTGAAATGGGATCAAATCCCCTTCAGTCTGTGCTACGGAATCCTCTGCGGAATGGCACCACAAGGTCCTGCAGAGCCAGCAGTCATGCAGCTTTTTTTTTGGTCATCCACACAGAGTCGCAAAATTTTCATAAATAAAAACTCAAGGTAGTATATTCCGATAATAAATACGTAAGTTTTTTTAAAAAAAAACATTAATTGTGCTCACCGCCTTATTTGTGGGTGTTCTTTTTCAATTGAAATCCTCCATCTCCATTTACTTTCAGCCAAAACACTTCCTCCTCCTCGGGGCTTCCCAAAGCAAGGCTGCCCTAGGTGTGCCTGAGTGATGCACTCTTTGTTTAAAGCAACGCTGTTTTAAGGAATAATGGATTCCAAGGCTGGATGTGGAAATAGAAAGCCTAGCAGGGGGAATAATACTCGTGCAGGGCTCCAGACCAGCATGGTCATTTTAAAAGGTTTTTTCTTTCTTTCAAACAGCGTTGCTTTAAACAAAGAGTGCATCGTTCAGGCACACCTAGGGCAGCCTTGTTTGGGGAAGCCCCGATGAGGAGGAAGTGTTTTGGCTGAAAGTAATTACTGCACGTCTCAGGGCAGGGGAAAAAATACATAAATATCTACGAAAAATAGCCTTTCTTACGGAAGTTATTTTTTTATTATTATTATTAAATTTATTAATCGCCCATCTTGCTGGTCACCCAGCCACTCTGGGCGATGTACAACAGTTTAAAACAATAAAATTCTACAATAAAAACATTTCCTAAAATACCCTAACCCACCCCAAATGCCTGCCTGAACAACCACGTTTTTAATGCACGACGGAAGCTCATTAAAGAGGTTATGCAGAATTACGGCTGTTGGTACGGATTTATCTTCGTAATTCTTGGAGCGGAAAAAAAAGAGGATTCCGGGGGCTTGCAAATGACGGTATGATGCACTGGCCGCAAACTGCGGAAGTCAAGCGGCACAGAAGATACACAATTCGTACATCCCTAGAGTTGTCTGGAGTGGGGGCGGAAACCAACAAAACCAGGCCCGCAAAGCGGGCACATTGAAATACAGAGGACACTGAGTTCTGAGTTGGAGCTGTCCAGAGTGAGGCAAAGAGCAAGTATAAAACAAAAGTGGATACAGAAAGAAAACTCTCTACAAGCAAAGGGGTAGGGGGAAGGGAGTCACAGTATATGTCCTGCCTATCGGGACTTGAAGCTGGAGAATATGCGCCACTCTTAAAGCGCAGCTGAAGGAATACAACAATGTAATGTTTGGAAGCAGAAATCCACCCATGCCAGGCAGGCACATTGTTTTGAATATATGGAGGACACTGAGTTCTGGGTTGTCTGGACTGAAGTGAGGCTGGAAACAAACAAACCAAGCCTGCAAAGTGGGCACATTGAATGAAAAAACTAGGGATGTCAGAGAATTCCACCACAGATCTCAGTGAAGCCGAATGCCAGTGCATTCGGCCCTCCGAAGCCCCCCACCCCCCCACCCCACAAAAGGCGCGCAAAACGGACCACTTACCTGCATCTGCGGCCACCATTCGCTTCCCCATTTAGGCCGTGATAGGCTACGTAAATACTTACGTAGCCTATCACGGCTAACGCAGGGACACCATTTGCATCCCTGCAGAGGCCGTGATAGGCTACATAAGTATTTATGTAGCCTATCATGGCAAAAAAAAGGGAACGCAAATGGCTGCCGCCATAGCGGCCGCCATTTGCGTCCACAGGCTCCAGACGCCTGCGAATGCACCTGGCCAGCGGCTCCGCAGAGTTGCCGTGGAGAGGAACCACCGCAGAGCGGAGCCACTGCAGAGTGGAGCCAGTCGGGTTAAGATTTGGGGGGGAGGTGCAGAGCACCTCCCCCCCACCGTGAATCACCCCTGCAAAAAAGTAAGTGACTTTCGTACATCCCTAGAAAATACAGACGACATTGAGTTCTGAGTTGGAGTTGTCCAAATTGAGGCAAAGAGGAAGACGAAAATAAAAGTGCATACAGAAAGAAAATTCCCTACAAGTAAAGGGGTGGGGGGAAGGGAGTAAAAGTACATGCCCTGCCTGACTCAAATAAAGCCAAAAAGCCAGCCAAAGTAAGGAGAAACAGCAGGGTGAGTGTGCCGCTCACTCGCCTAAGGGCTTGAGGGTGGGGTATCCCAGCAGGGACAGGTTGACCTCGAGGAAGACCAGATGCTCCACCAACTCAGCATCCAAGCAGGAGTGGTGGGGTGTCACCACGTCACCCGCCATTGAGAACACCCTCTTGCTTGGGACACTAGTTGGTGGGCAGCTGAGTGAATTGTTCCCTGGCCACCCATTCCAGGTCCTGCCAAACCTGGCTGCGGGATGATAAGTAGGCCATGGAGTCCATGGACCAGTCCTCCATGGGCTCTGCCAAGTAATGCTGCACAGAGGTTGCAGTGTCATCCTGGCGGGCGGGTTAGGTGCCTCTCCCCCCAACCACTGCCTGCACTGCCTTGGCCCAGAACCCCTGGCCTGTGGTCCTGCTGGGAGTGCTGCTGCTGGAAGGGATAGTGCCCTGTCCAGCCTCCTCTTCTGGCACCTGTCCCAGCCTCTTTGCCCGTGTCTCCCTCACTTGCCCTACCAGTATTTCCTGACATCCAATCCAGGAGTTCTCCCCACAAAGGCCGTCTTTGAAGCAGGGATCGGACATGGTGGCCAACATGTACATCCTCTCCTAGGGGCTCTACGCATCCCTAAGCCTTGTCACCACTTCCTGCACATCTGGCAGGAAGCATATGCCTATGACAGGATCCCCAGGATCTAGAAACTCACCCATCTGCTTCTGGAGATGCCTGACCACAGGGATATCCTGGCTGAGGAGGGCAATGCTGGTGCTCAACATTCCTCAACATTCTTTGCGTCTTGGTGGCCTCAAAGAATGGCTTGAGGACCTCCACAAGCTGGGACATGGCATCCCACTGCCTGCCCAGGGGTGCCTGGATGACAATGTCCCTGACCCTTGACACCTCGTGGACAGCACGCTGTTGCTTCACCATATGCTCAGGTTGCACAATTCAATGGATGCCCTCAAATCTGCTCTTGCACACAACCTTCACCATGTTGGCTCCCCCCGTCTGTGACCATGTAACCGTGGGTGAGCTGATGCCTGGCCAACCACCCATCCTCCATGCCGTTCATGGCCTCCGTGATCTTTGCTGCTGTGTGGGACTCGTCCATGACTTGTGCATGAAGGAGGGCCCAGCAATACCCATGCTTCCAAAGAACAAGGCAAGGAAACTAAAGTACTTTTTAAATGTTGTTGTTGTTGGTGGTGGTTTTTTAAATAAAGAATCTAGAAAAGAAAGGGAAGACTAATAGAATTGAAAAGGGCTGGGTGGGAAGGAAGAAGACCGGCAAAACTGCAGTAGACCACACACACCACACACATCTAGCCAATTCTCTTTCTAACCTGGAGACATAGCCTAGGGGGCGGTGCCAACATGCACGGCCCTGACTCCCTACCCACTTTAAGCCCTCACATTACCTAAACAGGGCTAGTGTGTTCAAAACATCCAGTCCCAGTTAAAAATCTTGCAGCCCTATTTTGAACTTGTGGAAGTTTCAAAAGCAGCCCACAACATACAATGTATTACAGTAATCTTATGTAGTCCTTCCCTGAAGAAGAAGAAGGAGAAGGAGAAGAAGAAGAAGAAGAAGAAGAAGAAGAAGAAGAAGAAGAAGAAGAAGAAGAAGAAGAAACAATCCCTAATGTTAAAAACATTAACATTTAAAAACATTGATCATGCAAGGAAATAAGACAGCTGGACACATGACACTTATTATTGTAATGTTTTTAAATTTCACCACATTATGTCTGAATCTTGGTATGTTTATGCTTCTGTTCCACTGTCTGCAAGGCTATCTGTCTCATTTGTCCTTTTAAAAATGTGGTGAGTGAAAACATATGTTTTTCACAGCATGTGAATTTCTGAGGGTCGGCATATCTGCCCTGTTCTGCTGTGTTGGTGTCCTAGAGAGAAGGAGTTTGATGTGATTTAATTTACAAGACCAACACACTGAAAAAAGTACTAATAGTGCAGAAAGGAGATGGGAATGAAGAGAAGAAATATTACAGGCAAAAATGAGTTAAGATTTTCTACCCCAGCAAACAAAATGTTCATTCAGCAAAAAGTTCTAAAATCTTCCATACTATTTCACAATATACATGACCTTCTTATAACAGATTCCTTTCAGTCTCTTGTCCATTTCAATTCGACTAAATTAGCTTTTATATGATTCATTCATTCAAGACAATATCATCTTTAAGTGTTCCATTACTAACACACTTTCATCTCATCCCTGGTTTCTCCTGGTTTTTTCTCCAACGACAGTAAAAATCCACCCCAAAACAATTTAGAAGCGATTCTTCTAGATGGAATGCAGTGCAAAAGCTTCCATCTTCACTTACACTACAGTCATTCAAGGGATACTTCACTGGTTCTATAATTAGAAAGAAAGAAAGAAAGAAAGAAAGAAGAAAGAAAGAGACCCTAAAAATCTCATACAAGCCTCCTTTGACAGTTATATTTTTCCTTCACCATCTTTATACTTTGAAACTCTATTTCAAAGCTCAAAACAGAGTAAAAACCCAAACCTATAGTCTGCTGTCCAGCAGTATCAGTACACTGGATAAGGCCCTAAACTCCCAGCTTTGGCTTAAGGGGAGAACCCCTTCCCTTTTTCCATCACAGGGAGCCAACGTTTGGCCCCTGCATGGTCAACATTAGGGCTGGTTGAAATGTTACTTCAGTGGCATGGCAACAGCTGAAAGTCACTTAGGCTGCAACATAAGAACATAAGAAAGAGCCAGGATGAATCACCCCAAAGGCCTGTCTTATCCAGTATTTTCTTTGCCCAGTGGCCAGCCAGCTGCCAGTGGTTGGGCCACATACAACCAGCTTTTCATATAGGTCACCAGGTTTGCTTGGGGAGAACATACACCAGTGCCATAGCTTCCAGTGCTTCACAAGCACTAGCATAGATACTTACCACATATTTCTGCCACCATGGGAAATTGTTTCAAGTGTTCCTGCAGCCATGTTGACAGTGGTATAGTCATGCATTCTGAAGTGCAAGTACTCATCATGAACATATATCCATGCCCAAGGAGAGTCCAAAAATACAAGCAGCTGTGTTGATCCATATGAGCTCTAGCAGTTTTCATCTCTCCCAAGAGCAGGTCTTTTGTAAAGCTAATGGGTCTTAATTGCCCATCCCGGACCAAGCCACCCCAAAATACTTTTTATTACAACAAAGTAAACATATTGTTGCTGGGAAAATCTGTTTCCATCCCCCACCCCACCCCCAGCTACTGTGAGTAGGGGTGTATGAACCCCACTCACCCGTCTGGTCCGGGGAGTCCACTGGGGTGGGAGGCTATCCATCCCTCCCCCCGGAATCCTTTCTGGCCAGCTCTGCTCTGCAGCAAGTACACAAAGCTGCCGCCCAGGCCCGTCCGCAGCTGGACTTCGGTTCACTGTCATGCAAATGGCATCCAGCATTGTTGTTGTTCAGTCGTTAAGTCATGTCCGACTCTTCGTGACCCCATGGACCATAGCACTCCAGGCCTTCCTGTCCTGCGCTGTCTCCCGGAGCGTGCTCAAGTTCATATTCATTGCCTCGGTGATGCTATCTAGCCATCTCATCCTCTGCCGTCCCCTCCTCTTTTGTCTTCAATCTTTCCCAGCATCAGGGTCTTTTCCAGTGACTTTTCTCTTCTCATTAGGTGGCCAAAATATTTGAGCTTCAGCTTCAGTATCTGTCCTTCCAATGAGCACTCAGGGTTGATTTCCTTTAGGATGGACTGATTTGACCTCCTTGCAGTCCAGGGGACTCATAAGAGTCTTCTCAAGCACCACAGTTCGAAAGCATTGATTATTCGGCACTCAGCCTTCCTTATAGTCCAGCTCTCACAGCCATATGTTGCTACTGGGAAAGGAAAACCATAGCTTTGATTATACAAACTTTTGTCAGCAAGGTGATGTCTCTGCTTCTTACTATGCTGTCTAGGTTTTGCCATAGCTTTCCTCCCAAGGAGCAAGTGTCTTTTA
This sequence comes from Heloderma suspectum, assembly GCF_057233095.1. Classification (NCBI taxonomy): domain Eukaryota; kingdom Metazoa; phylum Chordata; class Lepidosauria; order Squamata; family Helodermatidae; genus Heloderma; species Heloderma suspectum. Next base: position 91,892,876 of record NC_139461.1, read on the forward strand.
ATTTCATGGCTACAGCCACCGTCTGCGGTGATGCCATTTGCGTCCCTGCTCTTTTTGTGATTGGCTATGTAAATATTTACATAGCCTATCACGGCCAAGGGCAGGGATGCAAATGGCATCTGCTATGTCGGATGCCATTTGTGTCTGCAGCCCGGCAGCGGATGGCTGCGGATGGCAGCGGATGGACCTGGACTGGCCGGGGTGGCAGCGGGGAGCAGTCTGTTCTGCCATGGACTCCAGGGGAGTCTGTGGTGGATTTCTCCACCATCCCTACTGTGAGGATTACAGAGGGAACAGGGAATTCTGAGGGTGGTGACAGATGATGTCAGCTTCCCACTGATCAAAAAGTGACCCAGATGTGAGCCCTGGCTCCACTATACCACTGCATGTTGAGAGTAGACATACTGCTTAAATAACAGTAATGTTACACCACAGTAGGGATGGACAGACTCACCTCAATCTACGCTTCATGCCACTCACAGAACCCCTTGCTGGCCACCCGGCCCTCTTTGCCACACCAGGCAAGCCTCTGCACAGTCCATGGGCACCTGGCGAGTGGCTACCTGATCCCTTGCCAAGCTGCCATTTTGCGAAAAAATGGTGGCTTGGGTTTTTTCATAAATGTAATGATGAATAAATGGCAGCTGTAAAGGGGCCATTTACGCAACATTACAGGCATAAGTGGGCCATTTATGCTTCTAATGTTGCATAAATGGCCCCTTTACAGCCATCACTTATGCAATATACTTACACACACACAAAAACCAAGCTGCCATTTTTTCACAAAATGGCAGCTCAGCAGACTAGCAGGGACCGCGATACTTGCTCGACTAGGCATGTGCTGAGTCGGGCAAGAGTGGCAGTCCATGGACTGGAGTTGAGGAGGCAAGGCGAGGGGTGGGGGAGTCTGCCAGACTCCATGCCCTTCCTGGAGTCCCCCAACAATAGAGCTTCGGCTATTGGGCAGTATAGAAATGAAATGAAAAAATAAATTTCCACTGCAGTGAGGCCAAGGAACATAGGAAGCTGCCTTATACAAACTATTTGTCCATCTAACCCTGTAAAATTTCCTTTGACTGACACTGGCTCTCTAAGGGCCCACAAAGTTTTTCCTTACCACCTGCCACCTGATCCTTTTAACTGGAGATAAGGATGGATGAATCTGGCAGTCTCGTGGTCTCCCACATTCAACCTTTTAAAATCTCAAGTTCTTTTCCTCTTGTTTATGAAGAAATGTGAGAATTTTGGTAAGTTGTTATTGAACAACAAACCAAACAAAATGCTAACCCATCCACATCAGCCAAATTCAATCAATACAGCTATACCCAGCATGAAGAGGACCATGTTGTACTGGCCTGCCCATGTGGCTGTTAAAGATTAGGATCCTGGCAGTAAAAAAAAAAAAAAAAAAGTGTCAGCTACCCATAACTCAGCATCACAACACGGCTGAATACACCGGTATTCAAATCCATCCTTTCAGGGCTAAGCACTCAAAGCCTTCTGCCTGGATGGACCGATCTGTCAGTTATGCTTTCTCACACATTGGCATTTTTTTAATCTCGAGTTCTTTCTATCCCATTTATGGAGAATTTTGAAAAATGTGTTAATTTCTTATCGAAAAATGAACCAAATGAAATTCTCACCCACCCCTAACAGGAGATGTTTGGGACTGAAATGTAAACATGCTGCATACAAAGCATGTTCTCTACAACATCCAGTCTGGGGGGCGGGGTCCCCCACAGGGAAATCTGGGCCACTTAGCCTGTCCCCAATTTCCCCAGAACCCTGGCATGTCCACCATAGTTTGCAGGGAGGCTCTTTGCCTGTCTAAAAAGGCGTGATAAGTTAATGGCAGACATAAAGCACTCCCTTCTATGTAAATTATCTTTTACACCATTATTTACATAGAAGGAAGTGCTTTAGGGCTGCAAATGCTGCAAACTACACAATTTATGGCCATAATTTTCCTGCAATAGGCTAATGGCAGCCACCATTAGCCTATCGCACCTTTTAGACAGCTGGACAGCGACAGCCACTCTGCGAACTACAGCAGATGCACCAGGTAAGGGGGTGCCGGTCCACTGCAGAATCCAGAGGTTGATTCCTGGAAATCTGGCCTTATTTGAGTCCACAGTGGATTTCTCCAGCATCCTCATCTACAACTGAGCTATGGTCCCTTCCCACATGGTGCCTATGAGGTACTGGACGGGAAGGTCCACTGAGGAGAACTTATCCCTATAACACTAGGTATGCATGTCCCAGCATAATAGTATAGCACAATGACTTAGAGCATTTTTAAGGGTGAACGTGACCCTTAACATGTTTCTGTTGCATCATGAGGATGTGTGGTAGCTATGGCATCAAGAACAGCTGAACTATGATCAGGCAGAAGGCAAGGCAACCTTCTCTTTTTAATATGTTGGAAATACCACTTTTCACATTACTAAAGAGCTTTGACGCTTACCCTGGCATTTGTTTTAAAACGGGGAGAATCCCAAAAGTCAGCACCCTATTTTCAAAGCCATTTACTTAATGGTGAGCATAAAAGCATCAGGGTCGATGCAGAAAACATTTTTTTTTCCCCTGCAGACAAGCTGAGAGCAGCTGAAGCTGATCATTTAGCAAGAAATGGTTTGTAGGTTCCTGTGAGTCTCTGCATACCAAAACATGATACAATTATCACTCTCTTTATTGGCATGGGACCAGTCTTGGAGGGAGAAATCCTATGGCCGCTAGTCAGTGGCTAGACAGCCAGAGGATATCTTGTTTTATGGGAACCGACCTTCCCCCACTTCCACGCTGCCTGGCAGGCAGCGCAAAAAAGCCCTGTGCTCCACACTCGCAAAAGGAGTGCTGAGCGGCCAAAATGGGGCATTCCTGGGGGGCGTTCTGGGGCGGGGAGGGCAGAAATGCCTGTACGACACATCCTATGTGTCGTCCAGGCAGCAGCTTCCTCCCCCGCTCCGCTGTCCTGCTGCTACATAGCCGCAATCAGCTGTTTAGCCGCAAATGCAGGGCAGGAGGACCGTGGAGGGAATGATCCCCTCTGCGCTTCTCCTGCCATGCACTGAATAGGCAGTTGCCTCCGAGTTCATAGGCGGCCGCCTATCTGCATAGGATTGCACGCACAGTTTCATTTAAATTTTTATTAGTCCAAGTGTTTTCATTATTTATCACATCAAAGAAAAATTCAAAAATTTCAGACAGTGTATGGTTGAAAACCAGTCTTCCATTCTTCTTTTTTCACCCATTCCTGTACTCCAGGGGCGAGCAACTTATAGCCCTCCAGATATTGTTGGCGTGCAACTCCGATCAGCTCTAGCCACTATAGCCAATGGTGAGGGATGATGGGAGTTGCAGTCCAACAACATCTGGGGGGGCCACAAGCTGCTCACCCCTGTTGTAGTCCAACACATTTGGAGGATGCCAGGTTGGGGAAGACTGAATATTAATGGGAGAAGCAAAACATCAAGCAATTTTAACACTCCAAGGTGACAGGAACTAAGCAGCTGTCATAATGTATTGAATTAGAACTGACAAAGAGAAAGTGCATGGAAATATAAACAAAATATGTGCCACATTGCAAAATAAATAGAGATTGGGGCAAGTTGCAGTGTCATCTGCAAAAAGTGAACCAGAGTGATAAATACAGAAGTGGATCCTTGTTGAAGATGCTTAAAAGAACCAAAACCTTGCATTAAACATTTACATTGTGGGTTACGTTGCTTAATACTGCTAGGCGCATACTTAAATTACTTAATTCAGTGTGTTGGGATGTGGTGGAGAAAGTGGGTAAACAAGATAATTTGAACTATAAAGAGTGAAGTCCCTGATGTATTTCATAAAAACAAACCCCATCCTTTTTATTATGGAAAACTCAGGACTAATTACAAGAATTTGCAAAGTTTGCCTTTCAGTTTAAAACTTGCTCCAAAAAGCTACTGTGGATATTTTCTTTTCTTTTTTTATGTGCCAGTTAAAAAGTCAAGGAGGCTCAATATTTGTCAGTCTATTGGCAAGGATTCTACTGTTGCTACTTCCCATCCAACCCCAACAATTATTATAAGCATCTGTGCCATTTAAATTAGCTCTTCCTGAGGGCCAAAGTACATGTGGCATTTAAACACATGGTTTGACATCACATGTGCCTTTTTTCTTTTCTTTTTACTGTAAATAGTGTGGAGTTAGGGGACAATCAGAATCAGGTGATCAGGATCAAAACCTGTGTGTAGAGTGGGAGTTCCCTTCCATACTGCAATCCCAATGAAAATCTCCCTCCCCAAAGCTATTCAGCATTGGTGTCAGTGGAATTTCTGTTTTGTGACAAATAACAGCTTTCAGGGGGTGAGAGAGTTATTTTCATTGGCAGGGGGAGAGGGCTAATCTCCCACTCTCTGCATGCCACAGTGCCAGTGGCAGCTGTTCCCACTGGTGGGCTGGAGAGTAGGGCTAGTGGAGGCAGAGTCAGGGGGGTCAGCAGAGGCAGAACCAAAGGGCTCGGTGAAGGTGGAGCAGTCTTTGAATCCCCACTAGTCAGCAAACCATTGCACAGAAAGGGAAAACTGAGGCACATGAACATGCAAAAGAGGGGTTGAGGAAATCACACAGTTGCACAAATGCACTCCTTTGGTTCCACATTCCCCTGTTGGCTGGTTCCAGCAACAACAGCTCTCATTCCACAAAGAATCAAGTTACCCTAAAATCGTAAGTGCACAGTGAGGAGAAGTCACACAACCATACAAAATCATGATGGAGCTACTGCTAATGATGATACCTTAAGATAATATCCTCAGAGCCAGACAGTCAAGGCGAGATCAAGGCCATGATGGGTCCTGGGGCTAGCTACATATGGTGGGGCCCCTATTTTGTCCTCAATACTAAACTCTCACATGACATTTGTGCATGCATATTGCATACGTACACACAGTCAACAATGTACAATAATAATAATGCAAAAGCATTTTTCACTACATATTTTTATGGAAATCATCTTCTATGCATTCCTGGAAGTGCAAGACCGATATCTCTTCCATTGTAGAGAACTCAAATACAAACACAAGCTTCTGTTTTTACAGCACACAGCACATAAACACAGAAAACATAAACACACATTGATGCTCTCTGTCACACACACACACACACACACACACACACACACAAGAAATGCCCTACCTTGAGTAGGGCTTGCCTGGGTGGGCCGGGGGGGGGAGGGGTGTTGCAGCAGGGGAGGAAGAGACATGGGCTATCACAGACTGGCAGTCGCTGTGTGGTGCCACCAGCTGGGGGAGGGGCCAGAGACATGTTTTAGCTCTCCAGACCCCTCCTTCCCACCCCATCAAGCACAGCTCCCTCCCTCCCACTCCCTATATGCAGTGTGGGTTCCGCTGGTTGCCTTTTTGGGAGATGAGTAGGAATTTTTGGCTCATAGTCTGATCGGCTGAGGCTGTGTGTCTTTTTGCCTTTTTCACAGTGTAAGTTTGGGTGGGGACGTTAGGTGAATTTGGATTTACATTTTGACAGTTAGGTTAATTTGCTTACATTTTGTTCCAGGTTGGCTGCTAGGGAGAGGCACTGCTGCTGAGAACAGGGATGGTGAGCATTCTGAGGCACTGCTTTGGTGACGGGTGTTTCCCGAGGCCTCCCGCTCAGGGTTTTGCAGCCCCAGCAGGGGGATAAGGGTTACTTGTGAGGCCAACTCACCTCACTTACCCAGTGTTTTGTGGCCCTGGAGGGGGTGACAGGGGAAGACCTACCTCCCCCAAAAGAGGTAGTCCTGGGGATGGCGATCTCATAGATGCCACTCATCAGGCCGGGAATGTTTCACCTGTTATATTGCCTTGCTAGTTGCTGGCATAGTTTAGTGGCCAGTTCTGGTATCTCCCCTTTGCAGATTTTCCATAAATGTGGCCCTAATTGAATACCAAACATTTGTGACTCGTCTCTTTATTCCTCTCCCCTCCTTTCACCTGCGAAGAGACACATACTGACTCACTGACTCTTTTACACAAAACAGTCAAACAGAACACACACATACACCACCATTGCTGGCCCACGCCTTTGCATATCCACCACAAAGCATCCTCCAAACCTGCCTGCCTACTCAGAAGTAACAGTGGTGAGAAGTAGCACAATACAAAATCAGTTTATGTATATATACACTAGCCAGGCATCATCTGCACAGGATTTTTTACATGCATGAATTTTGGCACATAATTCTTTTACAGACATAAAATTTGGCAAACAGCCACAAAGAGAGACCAAAATAGTTTTTTTAAAAAATTAATGTATGATCTATCACACATCCTTTTAAAAAGATAAATTAATTGGCCCAGGAAGAGAGAGACACAAATCATTTTGAAAAGATAAATTAATGTAGTTCAGAAAGAGACACAAAAGTTGTTTTAAAGATACGTTACTAATGTGGCTGCCCAACAGAGAACGATAATGCAGAGCAAACATTAATGTGGCTAGCTGCCCAACACACTGACACACACATAAAAGTACACACAAATACTTAAAAAAATGAATTCATTAATGTGGCCACTGTGATAAAAAAAAAATCCATTAAAAAGATCAGTTAAGTCACAGATAGATCCTTATTTTCATTTTTTAAAAAAAATGAATTTGCCCACAGAGAGCAACATAGGTTGTTGGGTTGGGGGGGGGCAGAGGGGTAAATTACTTTGGCACCCTACAAATAAGGAAAGTGCCAACATACCTGCTGTACAAGATAGCTGGCTGAAGATAGTTGCAGCTGCTGGGCTGGGTGGCTCATCCCCCCACCCCTGCAAATTAAAGCAAAAATATTGAAAGCAAAAAATTAGCAAACAAAGCTGCCAGATGCTCAAAGCTGCTTCCAGCTTCTTCACAAGCGACCATAACTGCAGTATGGGTGGGCTGGCTCTGCTCTGCTGCTACTGCGCTTGCTCAAAGGAGTGGCAGGGCTCATCCATCCCAGCCATTAAAGGATGGGGTTGGGTTCCTTCTTTTCATCGGTTTGTAGCTTGAATAGCTGCATCATCAAAGCAACTTTCAGGGGATCGCTTCCTCCAGTTGCCCTTCTAGAAAAGGCTCTCTGACCTTTTCTAAGGAGGGGATGTCGTGTGCATGTGCAATTGCCATGCATATGCAATTGGCCCAGTGAGGCTGCTGGGGATGGACACATGACCGAGCAGCCAGCATGGTAAGCATGGTAGTAGCAGGTGCAATCGCTCTGCTGTGCTGAGCGCTCTGCCGTGCAGAAAGCCAGACAGGGATGAGAAGAAGACGAGTATTGCTTGCACACTGCTAAAGAAGCCATAACTGGCTCCGAATCCCAAGTGATCCCCCTTAGCAATGTTCTTTACAATAAGTAAAGATGCACACAAGGTTAAACTACATGCTTAATATCATATGTAGTTTGGTTCTGAGATTTTGGAGAACTGCTGCCATCATAGTGGACACCACTGGGCTAGTTAATACACATACCACTCATCTATGTGTCCTAAACAGATGGCAGCACCTTATACACATATGAATCCTCCTTCTCAGAACATGCCATGAGAGTACAGTGGACCATTTATCAGAGCCAAGAAGAGCTAAGAAGACATGCTATGCCAAAAGAAATGATAGAAGTTTTCATAAGTTTAATTAATTTGTTTAATTAGTTATTCAAACAGTTAAGCCGCACAAATGCCACATTCTACAGATTTCAAAAGGTGGTAGGGATATATACTATAGTAACCGTACTATAATATAATTAGCGAGGTGTGAATCAGCAAAACTCAAGCTCACTGAAGTTCTCCAAATTCCATCATGAAGCTTGTTCTGACATGAGTCTGTATCAGATTGCAAGCATTCTTTTTTTTTTCTTTTTGCATGAAAATCCATGCATATTTTTCCAAATGTTCACATCAATTGTGTGCATCTTGAAATGTATGCATCCTTCTCCCATTGATTAAAGCATATTTGTGTGCATTATTCAAAAGTAGGCATTTTATTCATGCACATTTTTCAAATTTATGCATGCTGATGAACACACATTGCAAGCTCAGAAATGTATGGACTTTGACCTCAAATTGTGTCGAAGTCCATGTTCAGTCCAGAAGGTGCAAACTCAATAAATCTAAATCCTAACCAAAAATGAACTGAAACAAATTTCTCATACATCCCTAAATATACTATGCTATATTACAATATAGTTCCAATAGTATAGAACAATTATTACTATGATATAGTAACTATACTATAGCATAGTAACAATTATACAGTTAATTGTAGGTAGGGGTGAACGAAAGTCACTTACCTTTTCTCGCAGCTTTTTCGCGGTGGGGGGGAGCGCTTCGCTGCTCCCCCCGCGAAGTTCAGGCCAGGGGGGGAGGCTTCCCGCCTCGCCCGGCCAAAATTCAGGCTGGGGGGGGAGGCTTCCCGCCTCGCCCGGCCGAAATTCAGGCCGGGGAGGAGGCTTCCCGCCTCGCCCGGCCGCGAACACGAAAGTTAAAAAAAAAAAAAAAAGTCCCCTGATAGGCTACGTGACGATTCACGTAGCCTATCATGGCTAGATCTGCAAAGTCAGCCGTGATAGGCTACGTGAATCGTCACGTAGCCTATCACGGGTGACTTTAAAAAAAAAAAAAAAGCGCGTACGCGAATGGCGGCCCCCATAGGGAGCCGCCATTCGCGTTCCTTATTTAGTTGCTGTAGTCTACATCAATGTTTACGTAGACTACGGCGAAAATAAGGGCAACGCAAATAGCGTTGCCCTTATTTTCGCCGTAGTCTACGTAAAGATTGACGTAGACTACAGCGACCAAATAAGGAATGGGAATGGCGGCTCCCTATGGGGGCCGCCATTCGTGTACGCGCTTTTTTTAAAAAAAAAAGTCACCCGTGATAGGCTACGTGACGATTCACGTAGCCTATCACGGCTGACTTTGCAAATCTAGCCATGATAGGCTACGTGAATCGTCACGTAGCCTATCAGGGGACAGTTTTGTTTTTTTTTCTTTGATTGCAATGGCGGGGGCGGCAGCCGGTCGAAAGACTGGCTGCCGCTCCCGCCCCGCTCGAACACCGGATGAACCGCCAGCCGGACCCGCCGCCGGGAGGGACATTCAGGGAAGGTAAGTCCCGTCCCGGGGGGGGGGCGGGGGGCGGGGGGGCGGAGGATTTCTCCCCGAAACTTGTTCGGGGCGCCGAACACGTTGGCGCTCGGCCCCCCGAAGTTTCGGGGAGAAATTCTCCGCCATCCCTAATTGTAGGCTGATTCATAGTTTTCCTTTAGCATCATGGAATGCAGCTTATGAGACAAGTTGTGAGCACTATAGAATTTTGCCAGAAAATGGTCGTGAACCATGACCAGCCAACTTCTCACTGCAATACGTGACCCATTTTGAAGAAGTTTTCTGCAGTATGGTAATGTAGGCTCATGATGGTCTTGCAACCACATGACTCCTGCTCAGAGAATCAACACTCATTTCTTACCCTGTGTCTGGACCAGAAGGATATTAGAAAAAGACTTAACCACAGCCTGCACATCACCAACACCTCCCTCTGGCCAAAGGAGGAAAGGCAAACCTACCTGCTCTTGCAGTCATAGCCAGTTTGCACCTTTCTCTGGAGATGCCAAGGACAGAACCTGGGACTTTTGCCTGAAAAGCATGTGCTCTATTGCTTAGTCCTCAACAGTATAGAAACCAGATCTGTCAACCAGAAAACCATCATGCTAAATTGGTCTTTTGAATTAACTCTCATTGCTGCAACAAATATTAAGAAAATGGAAATATAAAACTTCATCTGTAGAAAAAAGACTTCAAAGAAAGAATTCAGTACACAATGGCTGTAGAATAAAAATCCAAGCAATCTCCACTGACAACAGACAATGCTTTGATAAGAGCTATCTAACAATGTACTAAAGGAAAACAGCATTGGGTTACCATATATTTTGGATACAAAGATAACCTGAGATAAATTCAATAGAAGGAATAACAAGAATACTCCTTTTAACTTAATAGAATAGAATGTAAACCTAGAAATAAACATATATGATGTTGTACTTAGATAACTATTATTTAATATTTGTATTTGATTTAATAGTTTTATTTGATGAAATATCACAATTGGGTTTTTTTTTTAAGATATATCCCTAGAAAAATAAGAATTGCTAGTGATATAGAGTTCTGTCCTTTTTTAAAAAAAAGCTTTCCTTTCTAAAGCTAACAATTTACAACCTGCACTTTAATGAACTATTTTTCTTATTATTCTCTGCATCTGAACGGAGTACAAAAGGAGACCCATTTCTGTAGAGAAAAGTTGCAGGAGGAGGAGTCAAACTGTGCAGAATGGTGGAATCATTATAATTGTCTTTGACTTCCAAAAATGGGGTGAAATATTACAAACAGTGAGGAAGTAGGGAGAGCTGACATACAAAGGCAGCAGGGTTCTGCCTTCCCAGATCTAAGCGTAATCATGCGAGAGGCAGAGGAACTGGCAAAGGTGGGTTAGGGGGAGGCTTCTCTAGAAGAAAGAAAACAGAGCAGCTACTTTCATTCTGTTAAACAACACACACAACCTAAGCAACAGATTTACCTTTCTACATTCTTTTAAAAGCTGTGACTGAGAACCACCTAATACCCAACGTGGGTGTTTAGAAAAGGTGTGCACACTATCGCTGTGTGTGTCTTAATGTGTGAGCATCACCTGTGTCTGCTTTGCCACCCTGCCCCATGTATACCTTCATGTTTGAATATTGGTTGTATCCACAGTGGTGGCTAGTGCCCACTGGGGTTGGTGGGGTGGAAGGCAGGGCGGTAATTCAATATTCTACCAAGATAGCTGGAGGAGGACAGAAGAAGATGGTGTGTGGAACTCACTGCTGCATGCTGTACGGGTGAGCAAATGTGCCTGTTTATGAGGGGATTTCTCTGCCATGAGCGGTGGGGGTCACTGCCCGCTTTTGCCCCCAATATACAGCCACCTCTGGATACAACCAACATTCACCATGGTGTACACTTGTGTGAATTCAAATGGTGAGCTTTAGGCACATGTCTTAGATTACTAACAGCATGCTTATCCCATCACTGTGCACGCAAACAGTGAGCTCCTATGAGCTTGTCCCAGGTGAAGCAAACTGCATCTCAGAACATCTGTCTTTCTTGCTACTCCTTTTTGCTATCTCACCTGGGTGGTGATGCTAAGTCAATGACATTGCCCTATCACAAATACTGCATAGATGTCCTGGATGGCCCTTCACTTGTCTACTTGCCCCATCCAGTGCTATGTGGCTTGTTGTCAGCACCAGCACAGCATTAAAAACAATAACCGAACGTAATGAAATTATATGAAATCCAAATGCATCATCATAAATAGTTGAAATACCATATTTTATTTTTTTCCAGTCTGAACTAAGGTACTCACAAGGGAATCCTATGGTGACAAGCCTATGCTCTTTCAGCAACAGTGTCAACAGGACAACAGTAGCTGTGTAGAAGCAAACACTAATGTAGCAACACTGACAGACACCCACACCGCATCCACGGAAAGTTCACTACCACCTACCAATCACAATGTCACTAGCCAACAAAAGCCCCATATCAGCCATACAGGAAAGACACCAGTCAACATGTGGTGACAGCAATAATGCCATCAGCCTGCTAGTACGCAAGCATCTTTTGTACATATAAAAGGCACAAACACAGCCAGAGGAATGGGCAAGTATACTTCACCATCAGAGTCTCCCATGACCTAGTGCACAGCTGGACAACTGCAGGCAGGCCAGGGCAGGGGGGACATTTTTATCACCTCTAGACACACACCCCTACTGTGGGTCACACTGGGAGGGGGGAAAGCTGATTTGCTGCCAAAATTTGGCAGCAAACCGCTGCATAGTGCTCTGTAGCACTAAAAGCTAAATTTGACCTTTCTAGCATTCTGTAGCAAAGTTACTAAAACTGACAAATTTACCTTGAGAGCAAGTGAAATAGGTTCCTTTTAGCATTCCATAACCATTTTGTTCCTTTAAAAGAACTATTCAGAGAGCGGTGGGGGCCACATGTCACCTGCAGACTGTGTTGCTCACCTTGACCTAGCAGTTGGGAGACAGACATGCATAGAGATGTATGGATTCTGTAAAATTCATTCTGTCTGTGTTTCGCGGATTGTCAGGCCCCTTTCGTTCCATCGTCAACCCATCACTGGGGTTGGATTTTTTTCTTTCCAAATTTGTGCAAATTTGCACATGCAAAAATGCACCAATTTCCCCAAAATGCGCATTTTCACGCTTTAGCCTATGGGGGAAACGTGCATTTTTGGCCAGTTCTTCTTCTTTTGTGTATTTTTCTATGACGGAATTTGCACAAAATTTGGGAAAATTGGAAAGCTGGTCCACAAATCTGTGAAATCCGCCTGACGGGGGGAAAGCCAGTCCACTGCAGAATCCATGGGTCAGATTCACGAAAATCTGAACCCATTTGGTTTCGTTGTGGTTTCCTTTGACATCCCTAGACATGCATGCACAACTGAGGTGCCAATAATTCTTCAAAAACAATGCTATAAACACTGCACATAGCATATTTTTATTGCTGCCTTTGTGAGGGGTTTGCTTGGGAGGAAGGAGGAAAATTGGCATTGAATGCTAGCTGGGCCTGAATTTGGAAGGGATTCCACACAGTTCATAAAGAAAGCAGAATTTTAGGCAGGGTCAGCTGGTATTCCAAATGTCCCCTATTCCAAAATTTGACCTCATCACTAGTGGCATGGGAATGATTTGCTGGAATCACCTAATTCCAATGAGCAGGAAGAATCAGTATAGTGGTGCCCATGTCCCAGCTCAAACTTTCTGCAGTTCCCTATTGCACCTAGTAGCCTCATGGGCAAGAATATGGAAGCAGTGTCTGTCTAACCAGCAGGGCTTCTGTTAGGGATGTCAGAGAATTCTGCGAGGGATCGCAGTGAGGCCGAATGCCAGTGCATTCCACCCCCTGAAATCCGTCACGGAACGAGCCCCTACCTCCCCCACCCCACGAAAGGTGCTCGAAATGGAGCACTTACCTGCTCCCCTCCATGCTGCTTTGCGAATGGCAGCCGTCCTGCAGCCACCATTCGCTTCCTCCTCTTCCTAGCCATGATAGGCTACGTAAATACTTACGTAGCCTATCACAGCTAATGCAGGGATGCCATTTGCGTCCCTGCGGAGGCCATGATAGGCTACGTAAGTATTTACGTAGCCTATCACAGTGGGGGGGAACCCAGCATACGCAAATGGCGGCGGCTACTGCCATTTGCGTACGCTGGGGTTTTTCCCCCCTGCCGTGAAAGGCTACGTAAATACTTACGTAGCCTATCACGGCAGGTGGGAAAAAACCCCAGCGTACGTAAATGGCAGCGGCTACCACCATTTGCGTATGCTAGGGTTTTTCCCCCTGCCGTGATAGGCTACGTAAATACTTACGTAGCCTATCACAGCAGGGGGTAAAAAAAACCAGTGTACGCAAATGGCGGTAGCCGCCGCCATTTACGTACGCTGGGTTCCCCCCCCGCCTATCATATATTTACGTAAATATTTATATGTATATTTAAATATACATAAATATACATATATTAATGTATATTTACGTAGCCTATCATGGCTCAATACAGGGACGCAAATGGCGGCGGCTACGACAGCCGCCATTTGCGTCCCTGCAGGGCTGCCCAGAGGCTGGATGTCCGGCTGCGGGCGGCCAGAGCCGGCCAGCGGCTCCGCAGCTTGGCCGCGGAGCGGAGCCGGCCGGGCAGGATTCCGGGTGGAGGGACGGAGCGCCTCCCCCCCACCGTGGATGCCCCTGTGCGGAGCCAGGTAAGGGATTCGTTCATCCCTACTTCTGGTTTAAGCTCTGTGATGCCTGTCACAGTAACATTCACGAGAAAAAACTGCAGAAAGGATGTAACAGGAAAACATCTCCACCTTGCTACTTACTGCACTGTTATTTTTTTGTCGTTTTTTGCAGCAGTTAAGCTTTTATATTTGGAAACACAGCAACTTTTTAATTAGGAAAAGGAAAAGCTGTTAATGTATACACCAACTTTTACTAGTCCTATTTATTGGAAAGCTCTGTAATTATCAGTTCATTGGGCTCCTGGTCAACGACAGCCTGTAGGGGGTAAACACATCAAAATCCAAATGCACTGGGAACATAAAGATAGTGCACACTAGAGTAATCCCATTGACCTGAATAGAGGCAGACGAATGTGGATGTTAACTGAGTTGTCACCACAGCATGGAGGAGTTCCCCGATTTGGCTTAAGTGGAAACATAACCTCAAATGTTGTCGTTTAATAATAGGGTTTGAAATAAGAGATTATTGAAGCTTTGATGAGAACACACAACCTGTAATTAGGCTGAAGCCTAGACAAAAAAGGTGAACCATTTTAGCTTTGAAAAACATATTTTTTAAAACATGCGCACCAGAGAATTTCATCTTTTGACTATCCTGCTGATTTAAAAACAAATAGGAACCAAGTATGCAGGGGTGGGAGACTTGTGGCCCTCCAGCTGCTTTGGCCTATATAACTCCCATCATCACTACGATGGCAAAGGCTGATGGGAGCTATGGGGGATTTCCTCTCCAACATTTCCACCACCTATGGGGAAACCGCTTCTTCACTGGACAATCCCACCTATGGGGTTTCTTGTTTTTTTATGCAAATACTTATATGTCAGGGCCTAAGGAACTCTCTGCCTCTATAACTCAGGATTACCCAAGCTGACCCTTTTCCGCTGCCACCAATTGTCAGAGAATACTTTAATCCTCCTGATAGCTTGTATAAGAGGCATCCGTGTGAGATGGGCACCCCCACTAGAGACAAGATGAACTATTAAACAAGTTGGTTTACAAAAAAAGGATATTTTGTATATAAAGGAATATTAACTGTTGGGCTTTCCATAGAATGCTTTCTGTCTCAAGAGATATTGTTGGTATGACAAGCCTCTTAATGCTTTAAGAGGCTTGTCATACCTCAGGGCAAAGTCCCTAAACCTCCACCCCAGCCAAATAAACACAAACAGGCCCAGCTCTTGCGTACAATCTTTCTCAGACTCCCAAAGCTCCTCTTGTTGTATTTCTGGTTGCTAGGACCATTTATCAGGGTTTTATTGCCCACTTGGGTAACCTTCTGACAAGATCTTAGGGAAGCCTCCTGGCATAACACAGCCACCTGCTCTCTACTCCTCATCTTCACCAGCCACGTATGGTTATCCCACAGAGAAAGAATGGTTTAATATTCAGGCCTTAGCTATTCATGTTCTCCTCAGCTTTCTCCTAGTCTTTTTTATAACACCACACACCAAGTAGCAGACCTTCTCCCCCTCTGACTCTCCACAGACACCACAGACTCACTGTATCTGTATCCCTGTCAATTCCTTAACCGTCAACTGTTTCATTTACAGATATACAGGCAGAGTGGGGCAGGAGGACAGACCCACCCATCTTGGATTTGAATAGGCTCAATCTTTCTGAGTTCATTTGAAGATTTACCAGAAAAAAGATGGGAGGTTCTCAGCCCTTCACTATCTTCACCGTCACTATCTCTTGTCTCATCTGCCATTTTCCTTCCTCCACATTCCTTCCCTATGCTTTGCCAAGACATCTGACAAAGTTCTTCCCAAGTTTCCAGTTCTCTGCAAGGAAGGTTACTGAGCATGCCAGAACTCTCTCTTGGCAACAGGAACTCTGGAAAGTGTAGCTTTTTTATGTATTTATCCTCCTGATCAATGAGTCAGGAGGGATAGAAACCTACAATTCCTGGTTGCTAATGCAAGCTTTTTCTGGTTCTAAAGAGTAGGTATTTATTCTTTCTACAAGTGACAGAGGGAAGAATTAGGGTGGAGGAACAGTTATTTAAGGGTGAACTAACTTATGATGTATTCAAATACATCAGTAATAGGGGTCATTAGCATCCATGTTGCCTGTCAAACCTCCTGCATTATTATCAGCGGCAGCACCTGCTACCAAAATGGTCCACGGTCTCTCCAGGTTGATTTTTAATGAACAGGTGTGTGTTTCATAGGAAATGTATTTAACATTGCTCCACTGTCAATCTCTGAGCTGCCAACAACTAGGAAGATGCTCCAGGAATATAAATATGAGGCACTTAATGACATTTAATGCAATTCGCAATTGAAGGCAGTAATAGGAAAGGATCAGGTTCACTCCACTGTGTATGCAGAGGGTTCTCATAGAAACACATTTTCATACCTGAGCTGGAAGCTCAAGACATGGAGAATCCTACTTTAGAATTCTTAGTCTATCCCGTGATGCTTACAAACAAACAGCCTTAATGAGGACCAAAACACCATGGATGTCAGAAATATACATCGAGGAAGGGCAGACAAACTCCCCAGGGACATGGGAATTGCAAAATGCTCAGGGGAGACCAAAATGTGTTTGTTGACTTTTTTGTTGTTGTTTGTTGTTTGTTTTCTTTAAAAAAAAAAAAAGATGAACCAGACTCTCTTGTATTTTTTTTGTTTATTTATTTATTTTAAATCTATCCTGCCTTACAATTTAACAGATGGACAATACAATCCATAAAATGGCATACAAACCAAAGAATAAAATCCACTGCTAAAAGTAATATGTAAATATGTAAAAATTACACCTAAAATAGCAGCATCAAATTTTACTGATTGCTCAAAGCCTGGGAAAAGAAAAGGGTCTTGTCCTGGCACCTTAAAGTCATCATGACTGGATATCAGGAGAGCAGCTTTGGGGAGCACATTCCAAAGTTGGGGGGCATTGCCACAGAAAACTCTCTTTCCAAATTACTACCCACCTAAACTCTGAAGACAGGGCCCCATGATGATGGTGATTATGTTGATGGTGATTATGATAAGCATGTTTGTCTGGGACCACCTGGTCCTTTAGATTTCCAGTAACGTGGAAAGCCATAGAGGGCTCTGAAGGTTTAAACCAACACCTTGAATTGTGCCTGGAGATGGAAAGATCAGGAGTCCATTTTTAAACTAGCAGATTTTATTTTGACTGATCGTTTTCAGTCAATAATTTAGCTGCCATATTTTGAACCACTTGTCCTGTTTGAGAAGTCTTCAAAGGCAGCTCCGCCTCCATGTAAAATCCATTGCACAAGTCTAACCTTTTGGAAGTTCACAAGCAGGGCACAAGGGTAACATATTTCCCTATTGTTTATCATGTTTATCCGGGGACATCATTGATATTTATAAAGAGATTGAGGCGTTATTTGTGGCTGTACAAGCCCTTTCTGTGTGTGAGAGAGAGAAAAGGGAGCATATGTTATCATTTTTTCAGGCTTTGGTGTCTTGTCCCCCATTTTTAAAATGGGTATTTTTTTTAATCTACATGCTTAATTCCTTGATCATAAAATGTGCACAATGATCTATAATCTGTGATTTGACTCACTTACTTGAGGCATCCAGTCTGTGTGTAGGTCATTCCCTGCTTTTATGGTTGTATACAGTTGTGGTCAGGGTTGTACTATCTGTGGGGCTGATAACATGTGTGAATGATATTGCTCAGTGGCAGAGACTTCTAAGCCAACCACCAACTATGCACTATCAATCAGGGGTGGGCAACTTGTGGCCTTCATGGTGCTGTTGGCCAACAAATTCCATAATCCTTCTGGCTGTGACTATTGTGGCTAGGGATTAGATGAGGGCTCCACTTCCTGAACCACTGGGTCCCACTTGTGGGAGTTGCTTGGCTAGTTGAGTTGGGCTTGTGGCATTTCCACTTTTGGGTGGAATCAAACTCTTTTGGAGGTTTCAGCTTTTGGTGGAACTTTCAAAGGGCTTTTGGATGGCTATCGTTACAAACCTGGATTAGATGGAGAGACGTGAATTGTCCAAAGCAACAAACTGAACACAAGGTCCTGAACAAGCACCTCCACTAACTGCCGTTATCTAGAGGTGTTGTTTTTATTCAACACCCAAACTAATAATAAGCAGTTTATATATGTCAGATAAAAAACAGCAAAGTGTACACTTGCTAAACCACAATAAATGACCAGCAATCACATATCCAGTTTATAAGTTTTTAAAACAATGATAAACAGATTTTAAAATGTTTATTTATTTTCATTTCTATACCACCTAATAGCTGAAGCTTTCTGGGCACTTCACAAAAATTAAAACCAAAAAGCACAGGGTAAAACAATATAAAATATAAATGCATTAAAACCACAGTATAACAATACAACCAGAATAAAACCAGAAACATTTCAGCATAAAACACTAGTTTCATTCACAAATACCACTTAAGTAGTATTGTGGCATGCTCTCATTTGTGATTGATGCTGGCATTTTATGCCAAAACTATTCACAATTTAAAATCTGCTTGTTTATTTAAATATATATATATATATATATATATATATATATATATATATATATATATGAATGAACTGGATGTGTGGTCATTTGGAGCGGTGTGTCAAGCACATCACATCTCCTATGTATTGGTGTATCCTTGCTAGTAAGTTCCCAAGGTATGGTTGCCTTCAGAATATAAAAAGAAGCAGAAACAACTTTTATTTAGGACCACATCAAGGTGTTTGAATTTTTTTTTCTTTGCTTACTGATAGCCACAGAAGCATTTGAAAGATACATACCTTTCAGCTCAATGGCTTGAACTATTCTATGCCCATGTCAACAAACAGGATGGTCTGCACATGATGTTTATCATGCTTTTTAAGAAGTGTACTTAAAACTGCCACTTTTATATATGGAAGGAAAGGGAGCCGTTGGACCCTGGATCTAGCACCCTACTCCCAATTTGGATTGGGCACCCATGCCAATCTCCTGCTGAAAGTCCCCCCAGGGCCCTTTGCCCCCTGAAGGTGCTTTTTACTGCAAACATCAGCTTCAGGAGAAAATAGCATCTAGACATTACTTTCATCAGGGACACTGGCAAGGCAGAGGGAGTGGGAGAAAGAGAGATCTGGCGTGTGCAGCTGAATCACAGCCCTGTGGCTACTTTTTCTTCAAATTAAAGAGCCAGCACTAAGCATATTTTTTATACAGTGTAATTTTTATGCAGTGTGTAGTTTGGCCAATTGATTCAATGATATGCAAAACAAAACATTTACAGATATACTGCCACAGCCATCTCTCCCAACATTCTCCAGTTTATTTCCTAGATTGAGTAAAGGGGGTTAGAAGGATGTAAGAGGTCAGCATTCATGGGGCTGCCTAAACACAAAAAGAAGCATTTGACAGGGCTGAGTCAGACATGCAGCAGCCTACACAAAACCATCCCGCGAGTGTACAATTCCAACACTGGCCTTGCGGTGGTTGTCATCCTCCCACATGTATATGAACCTTCTGTGCGAACCAAGATACTGACATAGATGGTTATATACAACCATTCTAATACTTCTAGTGGTGGCAGAATGTTTTCAGAATGCCATCATTATAGTAACTGCAGCTTTCTGAAATGAAAAACCACATGGGCACACCAATTAATCCATGGGTTGGCATCATACATTCCTCCAATGGCTCTCATGGGATGGTAGTATGTCTAAACTAGCTACTGGTGTTTGAACTAGGGATGGAGGATGCAATTTTACACTTGTGAACCACTATATGGACCAAAACTCAGTTATCCTTCGAAGTTTGCATTTTGTAATGGAGTTCTCCAACCAAAAGATGCATACCAAAATGCATATATTAGGGGAAATAATATAAAATATATATATTAGGGAAATGGTTTGAAAAAATTGTGTACATTAGGCAAAAATGCATACAAAAATACATGCATTACAAGAAACATGCACAAGAATGCTTATGAACTTTCATGCAAGCTTTAAAAAAATCTCAACGTTTCGGACAAACTGAACTTAAGACTGAAGACATTTGCAAAGTCTGAGATGAACCGATCGGAAAAATAAGAAGCTGAGAGAAACCAAAATGGACAGACTCATCATCCATCCCTAGTTTGAACTCATTAGTGTGATCACATTCAGATCAATCACATATTTCAAAAACACATTCTGTCTCTGTTTCACACTCTTTCATACATACACACGCAGCTCTAATAAAAACTAAATTCGAACACCAGCCAATGTCACTTCTAATATAACTGATGCTTACAGGAGTCCACTCTGTATTCGCAAACATTTGACTTCAAACATATCCATTTGGACAGTGCACCACTCTCCCAAACAGCTACAGATGCAGAAACCAAGATAGGCTGTGTACAAAGCTATCAGATTCATCCATTCAATTTATAGCCTGCCAACTGCTTTGAAAAGCCTCACAGCAGCTAAACTAACAATAACTTTTAACCTAGAGGGGCCTTCAAAAGCACAATTTAGAAGCATTTCTCAATTGCGGTCAACATACCGTTAAATGAAGAAAAAGTATTTGGACTTAGGGGAAAGCATTCTTTCCAGCATTCTATATTTTTCTCCTTTGTATATCTGCTTGCTTCTACTTTTAAAAATAATGTCCTCTCTACCATGCCAGGAGATTTAACATTAAAAGCCTGCCAGAAATGTTAATATTGTTCACAGTTCATAAAGACAAGCCACTGAAAGTGTACAAGTGACTGGATGCAATACCCCCCCCCCAAAAAAGTGGGGAGAATGGGAGGGAGTCAAGGCAGAAGGAATCCATTATTTCCCCAGTGTTAATGAAATAAGATAAAGAAGCAATGATGCTTAGGATTCAGGAAGTTTCAATTAAAAAGAAAGCTCAGCACTTGGCATCTTGATCCATGAATCAGTTTAAGTTGATTTATCCTGACAACCTCAATGGAATTGTCAGCTGAAATCCAAATACCCTGGCATAATTGATGTATGGATCAGGTTATTAAAATGCTAACTTAAAATCTGAATGGCAAATTATGGACAAAAAGGATAATGGAACAGAACACAGAGGAGAGTGACACCTGAAAAGAGAAAGGTTGGGTAGAAAAATGGAAACCAATCAGTGTAACCACCTCTGAAATGAAACTCATGTCAATTTCACTTCCTTTTATTTTCAGGTGGTACCGGCTCTGTCAGTTGCAGAGTAGCCTAGTGCTCTCTATTTCTAGTGTCTACTTTTGCTCAGGAAATAATGCCATGGCATAGTTCCTACAAAACGGCCAATAATTACATATCACTTGGCACTGACACCAAGTGAAGGATTGAAATCCACACACCCAAGAGCTTGTTGCCGCCTTAGTCTATAAAGTGGAATTTAATCTCAAGCGCTAATCAATGGTTCATGAGAATACTCTAGAGGTAGATTTGGTTTTCTATGCAGCAGTTCTCTTTTGCTGGCAGAAACATCTTCCTTGAAGGTGTCTGGTATGCTGCTTTTCTCTATTTTCTGGAGTTGTTTAGTGCAGTTTGGGACAATGGCCAAGCAGGCAGTAGCTCACTTGGAATATCAGACCAGCAGCTTGGCCATATTTGTGCTGGGTTCATTTGGTGTCAGTTTATGGCCAAGAATGTGCTAAGATCAGTAACAGAAGAAGTCCATAGCAAGGGAGGACAAAAACAGTCCTGCACCTCCCAGCATGCCCCAGCCAGCCATGCTGACTGGGGCATGCTGGGAGTTGTAGGACATTTTTCTGTCTAAACGTGCATAGGGTAGCACCCTATGCATGTTTATTAATGCAACACTCTCCAGATATTCTATGCAATTACTTCAAACTTCCATTTAGTGTTCCCCTGTGTTGTTCTTTGCAAAGTTCAACACATAGCAGTCAATGGGGTGGATGCATTCACGCTGATGGTGTGATTGTCATTACACGAACTGGATGTAGGAATCTCATTTATGTGATCTTTCCACATAGACGGTGTGTATTGAACTTGTGGTTGGTGATGTTGGGGGTGGGCAGGAGGATGGACATTTCTGGTTGAGTGGTACTGGCTTACTCAAGGCCCATTAACCATTTAAACAGGAAGGAAAGGGCTTCCTGGGAATAGGAAGGATCAGGCAGGCTTCCCAGTCCATAGAAGTCCTCGCAAGCACACAGCTGGGCATACTTTAGTGGCCCTTTTCATTCTTTCAGCTGATTGCATGTACACTAGGGATGTGGCATGCAGGCATGATCTCACTTCCCTTCCATAGGCAGTATCATGTACCGCCGCTGTGCCTCCACTAGTTCTATTGCACTGTGGGATCCACCGCTAGCACAACATGGACTAGCGATTCCTAGAGCAACCTGGATATATGAGCAGAAACACTCATTTCTGGATTGGGACAGGTCTGCAGAACTCCTTCCTGCAAACTCCGTGACTACCCCATTCCAGAAACAAGTGTTTCTGCTCTTTCTGGATGCTTGAGGAGCTGCGAGCTTCCCGTGTGCTATCATGTGAGTCCCGATACTGGCCCATGTGTTTATGTACAAAGGTATGAGTGAAAATGGTTCATTTTAGGGACCAAACAACCATTACTTTAAATGTGTGCCTAGCAGCTATGGGTTGGTTTTTATTTTTTTACTCTAGAATACACACAGGGGGCCCAATACAGATCTTAAAAATTATCCTACTCTCCCACACTAGGAGCCTGATCTGGACTGCAGCCCTGCACCTACTCTAGAGTAAAAATTAAAGAGAGAGAGAGTTGCTATATGCACATTTAAAGTAATGTTGGTTTGGGGCCTGACATGAGGGAACTGAAAACTGCACAGGCCCAAGTTGTATAGCCAGGGGGCGGGCTGATGGAGCCCACTGATTATCAACTGCATCATGGATAGCCTGGTGGGGGGCGGGATGGGGTTGGAAAGTATTGGTGTGGGTAGGACTCATTGAGGAGAGGCAGTTAGTTGTAGGGAGACTGCACATGACATACATGAGACCCAGAACACCTGCTGAAAGCTGACAGAAAGCTGGTAGTATGAGCAGTGTGGGTGCAAGGGTGCCTCCTATGAACTTCCTGACACAACTATTGTAAACACCCTCTCCTGGGAAGACGACCTGAAACAGACAGAGGTGGGGATGAGGTAGAGGTGGGGAAGGAGAGAACATATTGAGCGACCTCTGCTAGAACCATAGTTAAGTTAGTTATGCTAATACTGTCTGGTCCTTCACTCCGTATTGACCTAGGGAGGGAGACTCCTAATCATCATCAGCTCCAGAGTCCCCTTCCCATGCTCACTTTCTCTTTTAATGTGTACTTGCCCCTTTGATGTGTACTTATTCTGCATCCATCTACCTGAAAATAGCAGGCATGGGTGTGGTTTTGATCAGTCAGGAACACTGGGGGGGGGGGGGCAAGTTAAGTCACAATGTTATGTCTAGTTTGGCCCTAGGTGGTGATCATTAAGAAATATATAGATATACTTTTCTTGTCTCATTTGCATCTTGTAACGAACAAAGCAACTGGAAGAAGCTTTAGCCTTCAACATTAGAATACCCATTGTCTTACTTGCAGATTCGGAACAAGCCAAAGTTCCAGGCAAGATTGATCAAGAATCCCAATGCAAACTGTACCTCCAAAAACATCCTTTTGGGGGAAAACAGACAGTTCCTATGCAACAGCTCTCTCTCTCTCTCTCTCTCTCTCTTGTTCTGTGTGTGTGTGTGTGTGTGTGTCTGTGATGCTGCCCATCATTTTTTTGTATGTCTTCAGTGTGAGCTGATTTTTAGTGTCAGAAATTTTTTAACTGTTAGTGCTGGCTTGGCAAAATTAAAGCAAGGCAGAATGATGTTTTACTTTGGGGGTTTATTTTTTAAAAAAAAAATACCCGCGGTCTGTGTGTCTGGATAAAATACCTTTAATTGTTGCTGTTTAGTTGCTCTGAATTAGGTAGTTCTGCTAGCTTAGTAATAATCGGATCTTTGTATGGCCTTAGGTATCATTACTACTGGTCTGAAGAGGAGTCAGTACTGGATTACATTAGAAAGAACTCACACATAGTGGTGGATTCATAGTCTCATAAGTGGGGTACACACTCATTATATCTCCAAAGATGATTCTTCCTTTAGAGAAGAATAGCCTGCGAGGAGGGATAGTTGCAACAAATTCCCTCTGTAGTACATTCCAGAGGAGACATTTCTAGTCACAACTTGCAAAAATAAAGGATGGACAGGCGAGAACGTTTCTGACAGATCTCATTTCAGGTCTATGTAAATCTGACACATGAGTATTATAAGGAAAAGAGAGTGGGGGGAGGCTCTAAACCTGAGAAACTACCTATATTATTCCTAATAGCTTGTCTACTGCTACTATTCAGGAAAAGAAACAGAGGCCAGTATCCAATATGACATGAGCAGTAACATGTCATATGTTAAGCACAACACCAGTAGCATTAGCTAGCATGATGGGATTGCCCAGAAAACCCATCATGCCAGGTAACACTATTGGCATCACATTAGAAGTTCCTTACACTAGCACAACATAATTTACATTAGCGCTTGTGTCACATTGGATACTACCCATAGAGATCCCACTCTGCAGAGTGAGTTTCTGTCCTGCTCTAAACTGAGTCCTAGCTCTTTGCTAAGCAAAGACAGGGACTTATACAACAGAGAGTCAATTTAGCAGGCAAATGGTCAAGCAGCGTTTTACCAGGAAAGTAGGGTTTTCCCAAAGCAATGTCTGAGGTGCAGCCAAGGTCAAAAGCCAGGTGATCAATCAAGTAAAAACACAGTCCAAAAGCAAAGTCAGGTAGAAGTCCAGGGGTCACTATCACAGAGGTCCAAACACATGGCAAGGCAAGGTCAGGAAGAAAACAGGATACAGAGACTAGAGCTGAAGATTAGACGCTGTTTCTAGCAGCCCTCAAGTTACAAGTGAGAGCTGATACAGCTAGAGCTACCAGAGCTCCACCCAGGCCTCAACTGCATGACTTTACAGGGCTTGCTCCTGAGGACTCCCTTCCTCCTGAGTTTTCATTATCTGCACAGGTATTTATTGCAGTGCCAGTTCTGCAATGGCATGCAATTAGCATTAGCGGCATGTGTTTATTGCAGCCATGTTGTCTTAGCACGTAAAGGAGTGTGTGGTTGTTGCTGGTGTTGTTTTGCCAACAGATTAATACAAATATCTAGAGTAGCATCAGATGATGAGCTTCTGCCTATGTATCCCCAGAGCCTTCCTGTTTTCATCAGCATAATCCATAGTGTGCGAGTACTGCAAAAAATGTAAATATCCCTCTTTTTTGGAAGAATAGGGGGAACAGATTACCAAAAGCACTGTGAGCAAGCAGCACCAAGTCAGAAAAAAAAAATCATCATACCTAATGAGTTTCTGGGTTCACTCTATTTACAAACATATGGGGACATTCCCCCCCAAAAAAAAAATTCTGTACAAGAGCAGAATGTTGCCTGCATGATCCATGAAATATATCTTTGATTTGCATCTCATGATTATCTTTGGCAGCCAAGAATTCTACCCTCTTATTGTTTCAGGAGTGCACTGCAGCTGTCATAATATATATTCAAGATCTCATTTAGACACTTGCATTTTCTCCAAATGACCTATTGCTACTTATAACACATTTGTGACAAAAGTATCCTTGTTATTTTCTTTTTTTTTTTTCATTCTCTAAAGAACAAAAGAGCATGAACTTAAAATTGCATGATTGCACTAACTCTACAAAAGCTCAATGCACTAAGGAGAATGAAGATGTGGAGCAGCCAATTCAGATATCCCTTCCTTTGCTTAGCATCATTTAGGGTGCTGAACATACCCTATACTGAAGAAACTCAGCACTCTGCAGGAAGGATCCCACAAGTGGGAATAGAAACTTTGACCACAAACTGCTAATGAGAGCATTAGAGATTCTGTAGAAGAGTGATTGGTTGTGTGAGATGTGGTTACAATTATAATGGAACAGGGAACAAGAGGTGGAGGGTAGCAAAAGTTCAGAACCGATGAGTGAAAGCAAAGTTTGATTTTGGAATTAATAACAGAGAAAGAGCCTGGAGGAAAGCAGTGGTACATTGCAGAAAACAGGGAAATGAAGATATAAAGGGCTGGGTTAGTTATTTGTGTTGGGAAAGAACACCAATGGAAAGGTGGAATTAAGAGGCAGGGATGCTTGAGGAATTCGATCTTTACAAATTTCTATGTAAAATGAACTGATCCATACCCTTGGAAATAATGTATGGATTGGAACTTAGCTATCCACCATAATTCATACTACTCTGAATGTTGTAACATATTTCTTGTCAGTTTAGACATATCAAAATACAAATTTAAATATTTATTTTGAGAGAAAATGCACACTGAAGTACATTTTAGGAGGTTCCCCCCCCTAAAGTCCACAAGTAAATTCACAAATGAATATGGAAACTGAATGGAATGGAATTATGGGTAAATACTTGAATAAGTGGCAATGACGGGATGTAGACAGAGTCACCCATCCCTATTGAGAGGACAAGGTGAATGTTTTAGGCAGGACCGAGGAACCTTTTTTCAGCTGAAGACTGGATTCCCTCAGGGTAATCTGTCAGAGGCCACATGCAGGTTGTGGGTGGGGCCAAATCCAAGTGGTTGGGGCCATTCTTTCTCTCTCTTTCTGTGTGTGTGTGTGTGTGTGTGTGTGCATGTGTGGGCGCGCGCCACCACCTGCTCTGTTTCTTGCTCTGCCAGCCCCTTCTCTCTCCCTCCTAGGACTTGAACTGATTGCTTGCAGACTGAGAGCTGCTGGTTGTCCATCCTGATTTAGGATAATAATCATGAATAATCAAAAGAAAATTATGAGTATAGCCATGTAAATACTTAATACTTGTGGTAGTAGTTTTCATGGATTATGCATTAACAAGGCATAAAATGTGCAGCAAGGCAAGTAGTGCAGGTAAGTTGCTGGACTGTTACAAAAATAGTATGGAAGATCACAATCCCAACTTGGATCTGAATACGTTTTCACAGAAGGAGAATCAAAGTCAATTCCCATGACAAAAAAACAAACAAACACCATGCCCTGGCTACCTAGTATGGAAAAATGCCATAGTAATGTAACATGATCTAATGGCTGCATGAACAGTCATCTGAGCCTTCTGACACACAAGAACATTTTATGTGATATGCGCATGGATAAAATATCACATATTTTATGTGATATACACATTACTACTGTGAGTGGGGCCAAGTTATGTGTGGACTACAGGACGAAAGCCCTCTATGCATCCCAGCCATCTATGCATGGAGATCCAGGTGAACAGACTTTTGTCCCACAGACACCCATGCCTAATCTGTGGATGGTGAGGAAGAGGGATATTGCACACCATCTGAGGCAGGGCCAGCATGAAGGAGGGGTCTATATTCAGATCCATTTGCAGACTTTGCTAAAGTATGTAAAAACAACTACGTTATGGCACTCAGAAACTATTTTCAATGTACTCATAGACAAGGCACTGTTACAAGGCTTTCTGCTTGTGTAAATAAGCCCTAAGAGGCCAGAGGTACCCATTTCTGGAATGGCAAAGCCTGCCAAGGTTTACCCATGTACTTGCATTCTTCTGTGGCAGTCTTAAAGTTACCTTGAATTTTCCCATCAATCTGCTATTGTCTGCTTGTTCAGGCAGTGGAAAGGTTGGATTCCGCAATTCTTTCCAAACAAACACCTTCTTTTCTGTGACTGAAAGTATAACAGGTGCTGTACTGGAGGATGATAGCGTGTTCATTAGTGCTTTGCACAGAGAAGCCTCAGGGATGGCAATGACCTCTTTTCACATCAAGGTTTAAGTATCTCATTCCTCTGAACCATTTACGAAGGTAATGAGATGCTAGAGGATACAGGTTAGAAATACTTAAAGAACGCATGTCCATGCTACTGACAATTATTTACACACTTAATACATTATTGAAGAATAGAACCTAATAGAATGGCCACAAGGGTACTGCTAGAGAAGAAAAATTGCCTTGGCTGGGAGCAGTTTATCACAGTGCTGGGGATTTTCTCTTCCAAAAAAAAGAAGAAAAAAAAAGAGTCACCTGTCTGTACAAACTACTAGGCAAAGCCAGAATATTTTAAAAGCTATTGTGACTTCTGAAGGTTATATTTATGGTGATATGCCCCCAAAAGATTAAAGAGAATAGATAGGAACAGGGGTGTCATTATTAGAGGCCCACCTGGGCACGGGCCTCGGATCTTTTTGAGCTGTCCTAATTGCCATTTTTTAACATTTTCCCATTGACTTGCATTGGTAAACAAAAACGGCATAACTGTTTTAGTTTGTAAGATAAATTCATGAAATTTGGAAGCTTGGTAGCCCTCATGGAATGGATTAAATCTGCCAAATTTCAGGCAGTTAGGTCCAGTGGCTTTTGTACTAGTCACAGGTAAAATTTGCTATTTTCAAGAAAATCTGTCAAAGCAAAGAGCTATAATTTATTTGTTCTTCCACATAAGTGTATGGAATTTGGAAAGCTGGCAACCCCCATGAAACTGATGAAACCTGCCAAATTTCAGGCAGTTATGTCCAGCGACTTTTTGCTATTTTCAAGAAAATGTGTCAAAGCAAAGGGCTGTTTTTTTTTGTTTTTTGTTTTGTGCTTCCACATATGTGCATGGAATTTGGGAACCTGGAGGCCCCTATAGAGATGACTGAGCCTACCAAAGTTCAGACAGTTAAGTCTGGTGGCTTTTGTGCTAGCCACAGGTAAAATTTGCTTTTTCCAAGAAAATCTGTCAAAGTAAAGAGCTATATTTTTTGTGTGCTTCCACATACATTCATGGAATTTGGGGACCTAGCAGGCCCTACGGAGCTTACTGAACCTACCAAATTTCAGACTTAATTTCAGTTAGGTCTAGTGGCTTTTGCGCTAGCCATGTGTAAAGTTTCCTTTTCTCAAAGTCTAAAAAGTAAAAACTGTCTAGTCACCCAGGGGATTAGAGATCCTAATCAGAAGGTGTTTAAGATGACCATTAGGAGGTCACTATCCCTAATCTCTGGTGTAGGGTTTTTTTGAAGTGCAAAAAAACCTCTTTCCCCCTACTTTTCTTTTCTGCTCTTACATGCCCACTGTTGTGAGCTTTCCTACAAATTCTGAAGTAGGAGAAGGAAGGGAAGAAAGAGCTCCATGTGAAAAACTGGTATTTCACACAGCATCTGATTTTACTGCCCCGAACTGGAACCTTTGGATTCTGTAGAAGTTTAGTAGCTTCAGTACAGCAAAGAATCCAATCAGCAAAGGATCCAACTTCTTTCTCCCCCTCCACTTTAATTTCTCCTAAATAGCTGTAGGACTCAAATAATCCCAAAGGGATGGTTAGGACTATGTGGTGTCATGATCAGGAAACTGCTGGGGCTTTTAAATAGGTTCTACAGTTTTTTAAAAAGCCTTAAAAAGCCCTCAGCCACCTCACCTCATAAAGTTCATTTACGTACGGGCAATCCTTATAAACCCTCCACAGCCTCCCAAATTCCTCTGAAGTACTACCTCTCTGAAAGGAGCCACTTGGCTTAGGGAATTCTCTCTCCACCCCCCCCCCCCGCCTGCATTTCCAATCACCATTCTTCTTTTCTTCTTCCTTCCCCTATCCTGTTCTTTCTCTTTATTCCATCCAGAGCATATCTTGGGGAATTCTTAAAGTGAAATCAGAGAAGGTCTGAACTATATTTGACTTTATACAAACAGGCAAGAGGGTTGGTTTTTCTCCTTCTCACTCAAGCCTTTGAGAAAAGTGGGTTCACATGGTTGCAGAGACACAAAACTGGAGCTGTTTTGTTTGTCAGTTGCCATTATCCAGCAATAGGAAGGGCTGTAGCTCAGTGGTAGAGTTGCTTGGCATGCAGGAAGTCCCAGGTTCAATCCCCAGCTTCTCCAGGTAGGGCTAGGAAAGAATCCTGCCTGAAACCCTGGAGAGCTGCTGCTGCCCGTCAGTGTCAACAGTACTGGGCTAGATGGACCCAGGGTCTGACTCAGCATAAGGCAGCTTGCTATGTTCCTATGAACAGAAAGTTTTAATAAAAATAGGAGTTTGGGGTTTGTTTTTTAAGTGGAAGGGAGATAAATGCTGCTCATTTATACAGGCCTATGTATGCCTACTCAGAAGCCCCATTATGTTTCATGAGGCTTACCCTCAGGAAATGTGCATAGAATTCCATCACAAGTTACTTTTGCAGGGAAGTTTGGGCCCGGATGTTCTGCATGTTTACTCAGAAATGAGTCCTGAGTTGTGAGCCTGGTACTGCAGGTGTAATACAGTGCATACCCAATTCCGTCTAATGAATTGACTACCCTTTCAGCTCAGTCCTATGCATGTTTTGTCATTTGTGGGGTTGGGGGGGGGGTGTTGCATGAACTCCAGCTTCAGTGGTGAGGGAAAGGCACTTAGTGCATGCTCAGAGTTTCTCCATAACTTAGCCCTAGTTTTGAAAACAGACTCATTGGCTGAATCCTGGTGAAGTTTTGGCACAAATGAAGTTATGGGGAGGAAGATACAATGAGAGCTTGTGGATAACGAGGAGGAGGTAGAGAGGAGAGGAGTTGCATAAAACAAGGCATCTGTTTTTATGAAGAGTTGCTGGAGGATGGTAGGTCATAGGGATGTACAGTTTCCCCACCATCCATTCTGGTAGGGAATCCACCTGGGGGATTACCCACCATCCGTTCCTCCGCCCCCACCCCCCGGAATCCTCCGGAGTGGTTCCACTCGGCGAGGATTCCGCAGAGCCGCCTAGCTTGAGGGCTGCTTACCTGGCTGGCTGGAGCCGTTCTCCTCCACGCCGATCACCATTTTTTTAAAAAAAGGCGATCGGCAGGATGTGCCCATAGACTTATACACAAAATAGTGTCATTAATCTTGCATATAAGCCTATGGACACATCCTGCCAATTTTTAAATGGCGATTGGCATGGAGGAGAACGGCTCCAGCTGAGCAAGCAGCTGAGTGCCATCCCACACAGAATCCTCGAAGAATGGAGGTAAGTGGGGCTGATCTGCCACAGATTCTGGATACGGATTCCAAAGAATCCGGCCTCGTCTGAATCCATGGCAGAGGCAGATTTCTCTAACATCCCTATGGTAGCATGAGGAGGGATGGTTGCATGGAGGGGAATAGAGTTGGTAGGGGGAGAATGTAAGTGCTCAGTGGTGAAAGAAAAACATTTTTCTCATGCTCAGAGGCACTCTCTATTTAAGAACATAGGAAGAGCCGTGCTGCATCAGACCAAGGTCCATATAGTCCAGCATTCTGTTCACACAGTGGCCAACCAGATGCTCATTGAACACCCATAAGCAGGACATGAGTGCAATAGCACCTTCCCACCCATGTTCCCCTGCTGCTAACATTGGTGAAACGTAAATAAATTCTAGTCATTCTAAATTTGCATGCATGTATATCCTTCAGAAACTTTGTAGGTTTCTTGCCTGGGGGACATCTCTAATGACCTGTGCATTTTCATTCAAGTTTACCCAAAAATTATTGGGGAAGGGGTGAAGGGAAAGCAAATCACTCCCTCTCCCAAACTGGAGAACTCTCCTTCCACATGAACTGCTGCACCTATCCTTCTGAAACTTTGCTGGTGTCTCACTTAGGGACAACAGTAGGCTGTCTGTAATTTTCAGAACACTGGTCCACAAGGAACATAGGGAGATAAGTATGTCTTCTTTTGGAAACTTCAAAATGTTAAGGCCACCCTTGCACAAAAGCCCTTGTGGCTAGCATTCTGAAATTTGGCAGACATGTTCTCCTCTGATGGGGAAATGAATCCTGAAATTTTTATCCAATTCTTCCATGGAATTAAACGTTATTGGCAGTTCCCTTTAAAAGAAAATCGAAATATAAACCCTGCACCTATTTTTCTGACATTGGGCAGGTGTAATCCCCTTCTAGGGGGCTACTATGCCTGAAATTATCCAGTTCTGACCAAGAAAAAAAGTTAGTTTTTTTTTTCTAATTTCCCATGGTAGTCAACAGGAAGCATAAATGCTCATTTTTCCAAACTTTGACTCAGGTTTGGTGCTGAGCTGAAGTGGTCTGACTACAAACAAATTGGCCAGAGCAGAAGCGGGATGTTTTCCAAAATGCTGAATAGGGGTCTGAGTTGAAGTGGGGTGGGGGGGTCAGTGCACACTTCTTATGTATGCATGCATGTATGTAATCTATACACACACGCAAGCAGCCGGCATGCACACACACCCCGCGCACACACATATATTAGACGT
This sequence comes from Heloderma suspectum, assembly GCF_057233095.1. Taxonomy (NCBI): domain Eukaryota; kingdom Metazoa; phylum Chordata; class Lepidosauria; order Squamata; family Helodermatidae; genus Heloderma; species Heloderma suspectum. The sequence goes on from NC_139461.1 coordinate 91,924,920, forward strand.
GCGCTTAGACTTGTGTGTGTGTGTGTGTATATATATGCACATTTGTGTTATGGTCCTGTGCCCTGGATCTTTTAAGACCCTAGCAACGCCCCTGGGTAGGAATGAAATATGCAGGTCCCAACCTCTGTCTTGTAAGCATCTACCCAGTCTTTGTATATTTTCAACAGTTTCATAGCGTAGAATTTGACTTCTGACTTGGAATTCAACAGCCTGAGCTTTTTCTGGTTTCAGTGTGTTAAAATTGTTCTAGCTGGTATAATTGCAGAGAAAGGCTTCAGAACGTGTTCCCAGGATTGGTGGAAGAAGGGGAGGACAGGGAAAAGCTCATTTTTACCAAAATGCACTTCCCCAAAGATATATTTTGTCTCAAGGTAATTGTTAGTGATGTGAGAACCACCCCTTCCAGCCAAAAGAAAATCAGGTAGCTCTTTGTTTATTTGCAGATAACCCCAATTCACCTCCTCTTGAGCCCCCAAACCCTCTCCCTCCTACCCACCCTCCCTCTTTGCAACAATCCTCCAACACCCCCACCTGACTCACCAGAATGGACTCATAGAATCATAGAATAGTAGGGTTGGAAGGGGCCTACAAGGCCATCAAATCCAACCACCTGCTCAATGCAGGACTGGCAATAGTCCTCCAACAAAGGCAAGTCACAGGCAGGGCACGCCCTAGGATAAATAGCACCTATTTATAAATAAATAGCATGGGTGAAGAGTGCCTCTGATGCCCCCCCACCCTGGTAGTCAGTTCTGCAGGCCACCCAGTGGATTTATGGGCCTGGTGCAGGTGTGATGGCCACCAAGAACAACAATGCTCAGAACCTTGATCTCTCAGCCGCTGTGCTACAGTTTGCACAAGCCAAAGGTCGAAAAGCCACATTCTGAGCAGTGGCAGTGCAGTATGCAACGCAGCAGAACCATCACAGGTTTTACTTAATATTTTTATCTTTTTTTAAAAAAATACTAAATATTTTTCCTATCTTTTGGTAAGCATTCTTTATTTTAGAGTACCTTTAAAACTTATAAAGAAAAGTTATAAATAAAAAGTATCTGGCTGACCTCTTACAGCTTTATTTTATTATTATTTATATAGTGCTTATAGTGTTTATACTATAGTATTTGAAGTGCTAAGTGCTTTGTAACATTGCCTCAAAGTAAAGCTGCGTTCCACTGATTTTCACCTAGCGCAAATGATAGCAAAGTGGAAACTGAAAAAGAAACATCAAAGCTAATTGAAGGAAGGTAGGGATGTACAAATTACTTACCTGTTCCGGTCGGGGCATCCGCTGGGGGGGGAGGCGCTCCGTCCCTCCCCCCAGGAATCCTCGATGGCCGGCTCCGCTCCACGGGCACTATTTGCGTTCCCCTTTATTTTCACCGTCTTAGTCTACGTAAATATTTACGTAGACTAAGACGGCCCAAAATAAGGAACGCAAATGGCGGCGGCCATAGCCGCCGCCATTTCCATACGCGCTTGTTTTTTTAAAAAACCCAGACGTGATAGGCTACATAAGTCTTTACGTAGCCTATCACATCTATGTTTAAAAAAAAAAAAGCGACCAGACTGCAAATGGCGGTGGCAGCAGCCGGTTGGAAGACCAGCCGCCACCAAAGCCGCTGCTGGAGCCGCCGCCGTCCGGAAGATCCGCCCCAGGTAAGTCTTGTCCCGGGGAGGATCCGCGGGGGGTGGGGGGTGGCAGGCCGTTCCGCCATGGATTTCGGGGTGCCGAATGCACTGGCATTCGGCCTCACCAAGATCCGTGGCAGAATTCTCTGACATCCCTAAAGGAAGGTCATTTTTGTAGCTAGTACCAAACAACCTACAGAACCTTGAAAGAAAGGTTACAGACACTCGCTTTTTGCCACCCTAGCTCACTGCAGGCGGTACATCCAGAAACCACAGCCACTGAGCTCAGCTTAGCACCCTCCTCAGCTCAGCTTGGCACCCCACTCAGCTTGGTGCCCTAGGCAACCATCCAGCCCCTGACGCCAGCCCTGGTCACAGGGAGAGGAAAGGAAGGGAGATGACTGACCTAATAGCAGCCCCTGGGGAAATTACACTTCCTAGGCACTGCGTCAGCGTTCAGCCCGGCCTGGCAAGGTGGAGGTGCTATGAAATACTGCAGGCATTGGAGATGGGAGAAACCTCCCTTTTCCTTCCTTCTCCCCAAGACTTGCCACTGCTGCTACTTCCAGAGCCAGTGTGCCGTTACTGAAGCACTGTCATGACTCCACCTTGGTAATTGGGGTGGGAAGGAAGGGAGTTGGGGAATCAGTGGGGGACCGGGTGGTGGGAGAAGGAGATGCTTTAGGAGGGAGAAGCTTTAGGAGAAATCTAGGTGAGAAGGACTGAAGAGGAGAATTCTTCTGGAGTGAACTAGGCATGAGAGAAAAATCTTTGCAGTTCGTACTTTAACGCAAACTTTCCTAATTTCAAACTTTCAAGCCTCTCTGCAAACCAAAACTCAGTTATCCTTTGAAATCCACACTTCTCCAAATTTTGCAATGGAGTTCTCCAACTCAAAAAATGATTACAAAAATGTGTACATTGGGGAAAATAACATTAAAAATGCATTATATTACGGAAAATGCTTGCAAAAATATGTGTATATTAGGCAAAATGCATACACAAATTCATGTATCCGGAGAAATCTGCACAAAAATGCTTATAAATTTTCATGCGGAATTTTAAAAAAATCTCAACATTCAGGACACACCAAAATTAAGACTGGAGAAATTCTCAGAGTTTGAGATGGGCCTAAGAATTGAACGTAAGAGTGGAAAAATGAGAAACTCAGAGAAACAGAAATTCACGTGTTGATTCATCCCTAGGGGACCAACAGAACTTCCATCTTGAGCTTATAAAAGGATCTCACGTTCCCTGTGAGAACGTTTACAAACGTTCAAATTACAAACCTTGCAATAATAAAATCATTGAATTTGATTTGAAACTGGAAGAGAAAGATATGGGAAGAAGGAAAGAGTGCAGGAAATGTAGTTAGGATTGTCAATGTTGGTTTGCAAAAATATTGCCCACCCTGAACAGCAGCATACAACAAAGCAAGGACAAATCAGGGGCAGAATATGAGTCAAAGCCTGGTTGGATGTGGCAGATCAGGAGTGAGCATGGCAAGACAACAACAGCAACCCACAATAGTAGTGGCTTTTGAGGACTAAAATCCAGGTATCAGAGAAAGAATGTCAGGTTTTCAATTGCTGGGATACGCTAACTGGAGGCACTGCCTGTTTTGTGTTGAATCAGTGAAAAGCTTACTTAGACATCTCATTGGATGTCATTATTACTTCTGTGTAATCATAGTCATTATTAGATGCTTATGGTCTCAAACAGTAGACCTATAATATATCATATGACTGCTTCTTGGCTTACTTTTAATGAGGGAAAAATGTGCTCTTTAGTAGTTAGAACTAAGTGAGAATCAAAGTCCACAGTTCAAAGCCCCTGGAGGGGGTTTTCTTCTACCTTTGAAGATCTCTGAAAAGAGCAGGAAGGATTGTACATGCTTTGAATCTTTATTCTCTCTTATGCAAAAGAAAAAATTAGCAGTGAAACCCACAGGACTGCAATAAATAAAAGGGTATTGATTATGTCTAACTAATTATAAGAGAGCAACCTAATCAAACTCTTGGCAGAAATGGAAGACTGGACTTGCTTATTACATTGGACATTCTTTGGGTTATCCTTGTCCCCATGTGTTATTTCTGTACTAGTTTCTAACTTCCGAATGAGGTCACACCGGTGTAAATGCAATAGGTAAGTTTAACTGGAAAATAGTTTATTGGGGGAGGGGGGAGAGCAGCATTTTTCACACCACAAAGACTCTAATTATCTTGCAGACAAAATGAATAGGTGAATTATGTCAGAAATGAATAAAAAAGAAATTATTTAGGACCTTATTATATCCTGCACATCACAGAACAGAGCATGAGAGCAGAATTGGGGTGCAGATGCCAGCACAGTGCAGGCAATACTGGCTCCAAAGCAAAACGATCAACATTCCGCTTCTTTCTGGCTGCTTCTCTCAGAACCAGCCTTCCCCACCCTGGTGCCCTCCAGATGTGTTGAGCATCAACTCCCAGCTCTGCTGGCTGGGGGATTATGGAAGTTGTAGTCCAATACATCTGGAGGGCAACCAGGCTGGAGGGGCTGCCCTAGATACATCTTAGCCACTTTGGCAACCAAAATTGAAACTGAAACTGCTTTCTGTGGCTGTATTATCCTGCACTCAAATTCTCTTTATTTCCCAACTAAGAAGGGGCAGGTTAGTCAGAACTACATTCCAGTGACTTAGACAAAAGGGCAGCCTAATCAGTCCTTTCAGTGCAAAAGTCTACCCAGAAGTAAGTTCTCATTCAGTTCAATGGGACTTAATCCCATGAAAGTGGGCATACGATTACAGCCTTAGAGTATTTTATCAAGGACCAGTCATGCCAAGCCAACACTTAACAGAACAACAAGCCTGTAATACTATGCACTGCCGCATGCAATTTAATTAAAATCTCACCTTCTTGCATTGGCTTTGCATAGTTCATAATATACCCTCCCTCTCAACAATCTTAGAAAGCAAGCACAACCATGGATGAGAAAACTGGAGAAACATGCCTGAACCATCTGGATGAAAACTTGAGAAACATGTCTGAACCATCTGGAACTATTCGCTATGCTAATGCCCTTGCAGATTTACTCTCTTCCTGTGGAACAACACAGTTTGGATTACATGAATCATTCATGGAAGGCTGGTATAGGGAGCATCATGAGCTGAGATGGTAGACTTACTACTTGGACCAAAATGGACATTTGATCGTTTTCAGTTCAGTGGTTATCCAAAAACAGGGGGGGCTTCCATTCAAAAGTCTAAAGCTACAAATGTCTTCAAAGATGTGATGTGGAAAGTGATCACAATTTATTCTATTTGACGAGAGCATTCTGAAGACCTTCCCCACTTTTTACCTTTCCAGAACTCCATGTTTAATATCTGTATGTGTAACCCACTGGTATATTTTTCTTTAAAAATTCTGAGGAATATTCTTGCACATGCTCAGTAAAGGAGGACTGAGACAGGGAGGGGCCACCATTTTAGGCAGTTACCAAAATGCAGTGGGGAAGAAGGTTGCTTTCTTTTCCCTGTAAGACCCTGAACCATTGAGACAGGGTAGTAGGGAGGTTTCTTTTTGAAAAAATTTAAAGAGTCATGATTTTTTTTACAAACAATATAAGTTCCTTGTTTGTTTATGTTATTTTATATTGCAGAATCGTCTGTTTAACAAAGTTCCTGGGTTGCTGGGTCCTAATCCAATTTTTGAGAAGGTTGCTGCAGAGCTGGAGCAAACGGAGTAGAGACTGTTGCCTTCCACCAGCAGAAAAATCAAGCTTCAGAGAGAAGTTTTATTTATATTTTTGTTGTGGACTCAAACTAAAAGACAGAACTTTGGGAGTTCTGTGCACTGTTTTATTGTTTTGGTAATAAGTGTACGGTTATGCATGTGAAACTATTACATGTGCATTATTGTTTTACTTAAGATATTAAAATATATGTTAATTGTCCTTGTACAAAGCGTGTGCTGTGAGCCCCTTTAGAGAGTAGAGACCCTGAAGAAAAGTGTTACACGTGCGGAACATCTTTCAACCTGAGGGCCAAATTCCATTTCGGAAAAGCTCTCGGGGGCTGAAGGCAAAAGGGGGTGAGGGCAAAAGACCAAGCATATGGTAGCCTAAAGTTTTTACTGCCAGTAACTAAACCTGAGGAGAGACATTTCAAACCTTTTAAAATGGAGAGAAAAACTGCACAAAACTTGGGAAACCACCAAATGACAGGTGGTTGGGGGTGGGGTGGCCAGGGGAAGCCGGTATGGCCCTCAGAGGGCTGGATTGGGATCCCCAGAGGGCTGGATTTGGCCACCAGGCTTGAGGTTCTGTATCCCTCTTCTAGACCCTAATATTTAGGAGTAGTGCCATAAAGGGGTGCAACATAGGGCATTCATAATTAATCGCAGCTTTGCCATTGAGTTATATCTTGACATCAGGAGAAATTTAAAACATAGGCATGGGCTAACATAAACAATAGCCTCCTCATCGCTGAAGTTCAGTTTTGCTCCCAGCCTCTAGGAACAGCTGGGTAGACCCCCAAAATGCAGTAGGGCCACTCTATCATAATTTAGCATTAAGCAAGAGGCACACCATTTCTATGTTGTGCTTGTTAACAAGGTCCATAACAATGACTAAGATGTAGAAACCAAATGTTCATTGTACGCAAAATGAAAAATTACACATTTCGGAATACAGAACTATTGTAATTACCAGCAAGTAACACACCAAAGACAGCCATGAAAGGTAAAAACAGAGTTCTTTCCAGAGAAAGCTTTGGTCAGCAATTCATCTCTCTACTATTCAGAGAACTTCTGTCCAATACTATACTTATAAGGTCCTAAATTCAAATTTGATGTGATGGAAGCACAACTAAGACTAACTGTGGTGGTTGTTTTCAAACTTTGAAGTGACTTCCCTAAGAAACCGATGGATAAAATTGCATGAGGTAGATTGAGCCTACAGACAGTTTGGCTGGCAGTGAACAGTATACTTTGAGAGTTTTAGGGGCCTATACCCGAATGAGCATGTATGTTGCTTGTCTGTAAACAGATGCATTTTTCTAATGTCAGATGTGTTCAACTTACCATATCTGAAATGCATGTGTAATTGTATACATTATGCATCCATTCCAAAATGTGAAAATAACTGGATATACTCAGAAAAATCTTTAAATGGTATTTAAAGATATAATGATCCCGTGATATTGTGAAGTGCCCAACATTTTTTCGGGCAGCCATAAAAATATGTTTGTATTTTGATGGCGGCCATAAAAATGTTTTTTAAATGTATATTTATTTGGCCTTATATTTGATCACTTCTCCATCTGACCAAACATATCTAGGTTAGTCCATAATATACATATATACACAACACATACACCTTATGTTTAACCCAGTTCCCTATAGCAGAATTTCAAAATATATTAAATGTGTTTTTCTCTTAGAATCTAGATATTGCTTATGCACCTCCTTCTCCAGAAGTTGTTGGCAGGTTGCCCATGTCTACACTGGCATATCCTTTGCAGTTACAAAATTTATGGCAGCTGACACTGGCAATGAACTGGTGTCTGCCATGCCTGTAGGGAGTGAACTCTACACAAGTCTGTGCCTTGTGATTAGCAGCCAGTGTTCCCAATCTGCAAAAGAGATAAAGAAGAAAGATTGCTATGTTAGTGGCCTTTGCACATGCAACTGTTTAGGCAAATCAAAATCCCTCCTGGAATGATGGGCTTTTTATTTTTTACTCTAGAGTAAGCACAGGGGAGACTTTACCCCCCCACACCCACACACACATTGCATTCCCAATCTGGACTAGGGGCCCACACCTGCAAATTATATTGCCAAGAGATCCATTAAAACAAATGGATCAATATTTGACAATATATATTGCAGGTTTGGGAGAAGTGATCCGGATCAGGACCACAGAGTGGGGGAAGGGTAAAAGCCCCCCTAGCCCTATGCCAGGGTCCAGCTCAGGACCGCTGTGCTTTTTCTAGAGTAAACAAGGGGGGGGGAGACATAGCTTCTATGGCTTTAGAGTAATGTGTGCTTTGGCCCTCAGTGAACATTGCCATTGAGGCTATTACGTGTGAGACAGTTAGATTCTGATGGAACCTCATAGCTGATAGGGAGAGCGGAGGTAGAAACAAGAACTATGGATCTCCTCACTACAGGTGCAAACTAACCCTGTAGTTTAACTTACTCAGTAGCAGTTGGTTCACCAATCAGTCCATAGCCTTCCAGGTTCAGCACACAGTTCTTGAGGTCCTCTTTGAGGGGATTAGAGAAGGTGACTTCTGTAGAGCATGGTGCATTCAGCTTGGGATGGTCTAAAATCTAGTTTTTAAAAAAATGAAGAAGCACTTGTACTTACTTACCTTGTTCCCAAATCCCAAGCTTTTATTCTGAACAACATGTTGTTAAGACTGCCTATTTGGTAGATTGGTGGTTAATATTTATTTTATTTGTATTACCATTAAGCATATCCTTCCTCAGAAATAGCCTAGACTGGGATATTGTGTTTAATAGTAAGTTGATGTCTTTTGTGGGAGATAGTTATTAGTAGCATTTTAATGTAGGATGCTTGAAGTGGGAAAGCCATCAGATCATAGGAAAAGTGACAGATTCCCACACTCTCCAGCAAAAGCAAGGAGTAAGGGGAGTGTGTCTCCCCTTACTATTTGTCTCAATTTGTGGTCTATTTCATATTTGTAAATTAGTGATCAGTTAGAAATTTGTTCCACTTGCTTTCTAATGTGAACCTACTTAATTTTCACTGCCTGAACCAATAGCTTCTAATCACTAGGGATGGGCAGATTCCCTACCTGCTGTTCTGGCCAGGAATCTACCCTTGGGGGGAGGCAATCCATGCCTCCCCCGGAATCTTTTTCGGCCGGCTTCACTCCACAGCAATTCTGCTGAGCCGCCGACCAGCTCCGAAGCGCCAGCAATATGGCCGCCATTGCCATATCGCTGACTGAGGGGGATTGACTGCAGATGCAAATGGCATCCAGTACGCCATTTGTGGCCGTAAAGGTCTTAGTTTAAGGTAAATGCAGCCATAAATGACTGCATTTAGCTTAAAGTAAGACCTTTACAGCCGCAAATGGTATAGTGGACGCCATTTGCGTCCCTGCTTTTTTTCACATGATAGGCTACACAAATATTTGCATAGGCTATCGCGTGGAAAAAAAAGCAGGGATGCAAATGTTGTCCAGTACACCATTTGCAGCCGTAAAGGTCTTAGTTTATGCTAAATGCAGCCATTTACGGCTACATTTACCTTAAACTAAGACCTGTACGGCTGCAAATGGTGTACTGGATAGGGGTGCACGAAAGCCACTTACCTGGTCTCGCAGCTTGCTTTGCAGTGGGGGGGAGGCGCTTCGCTGCTCCCCCCGAAGTTCAGGCCGGGGGGGGAGGCTTCCCGCCTTGCCCGGCCGAAATTCAGGCTGGGGGGGAGGCTTCCCACCTCGCCCGGATGCGAAATAAAAAGTTAAAAAAAAAAACACGCCCCCAGGATAGGCTACGTGACGATTAATAGGGTTGCCCTTATTTTCACCGTAGTCTACGTAAATCTTTACGTAGACTACAGCGACCAAATAAGGAACGGGAATGGCGGCTCCCAATGGGGGCCGCCATTAGCCGTACGCACTTTTTTTTTTTTAAGTCACCCGTGATAGGCTATGTGACGATTTACGTAGCCTATCATGGCTGACTTTGCAAATCTAGCCGTGATAGGCTACGTTAATCGTCACGTAGCCTATCACGGGGGCGTTTTTTTTTTTTTTTACTTTTATTGGAATGGCGGCGGCGGCAGCCGGTCGAAAGACCGGCTGCCGCCTCTGCCCCTGTCGAAGACCTGACGAACCGCCGCCGGGACCCGCTGCCGGGAGGAACATTTGGGAAAGGTAAGTCCTGTCCCGGGGGGGGGGGTGGGGGGGTGCGGAGAATTTCTCCCCGAAACTACTTCGGGGGGCTGAACACGTTGGCACTTGGCCCCCCGAAGTTTCGGGGAGAAATTCTTCCCCATCCCTAGTACTGGACGCCATTTGCGTCCAGAGACAGTCCCCCTCAGCCAGCGATACGGCAATGGCAGCTGTATCACTGGCGCTCCGGAACTGGCCAGCGGCTCCACAGGATCTCCGCAAGCAGGTTCCAGCCGAAGAGGATTCCAGAGGGAGGCGGAGGTAGGTGCTCCATTCTGCCACGGACTCCAGGGGGACGGATTCTTCAGCCTCACTGGGATCCATGGTGGAATTATCTGCCATCCCTACTAATCACCCTGGATGGTTTTATCATGACTCTCCAATCCAGTTCCTTGGGGCAGGGGTTGAAGTAATATATTGGGAAGGCTGTTTCAGTGTTTGGTGATCTTTGCACATTCTGTCTAGGGATGGCAGAGAATTCCGCCATGGATTTCAGTGAGGTTGAACGCACTGGCATTCGGCCCCCCGAAACCCGTGGCGGAACGGCCTCCCACCCCCCGTGGAATCCACCCCGGGATGAAAGCTTACCTGGGGCGGATGTTCCGGCAGCAGCAGCTGGTCTCTCGGCCAGCTGCTGCGGACTCAAATGGCGGCCACCACGCCATTTGCGTAGCTGCCTTTGCCGTGATAGGCTACGTAAATACTTACGTAGCCTATCATGGCAAGCAAACAAACAAACAAAAAAAACACATACGCAAATGGCGGCAGCTACGGCAGCCACCATTTGTGTTCCCTATTTTTCGCTGTTTTAGCCTACATAAATATTTACGTAAGCTATTACGGCAAAAAAAGGGGAACGCAAATAGCATAGTGGGCGCTATTTGCGTTCCTTTTTTTTTCTCCGTAACAGCTTACATAAATATTTACGTAGGCTAAAACAGGGGGAAATGGGGAACACAAATGGCGGCCGCCGTAGCCGCCGCCATTTGCGTACGCGGTGGGGGGGCTTCAGAAGGCTGCCCAGCGGCTGGATGTCTGGCTGCGGGCGGCCCTGACCGGCAGCTTCGCGGAATCTCAGCGGAGTGGAGCTGGCCAGATCAGGATTTCCGGGGGAGGTGCGGAGGTGCACAGCACACACCCCCAGCGCTAATCACCCCGTCGACAAGCTAAGTGACTTTCGTACATCCCTAATTCTGTCTACCAGGAGCAGGAATGTTAGAAGAGTATTTGTGGAGTCCATGGACCTGAGAGGCTGTAGTATTGGGTGTGGCCTTGAAAAATGCTGGATGTTCTAGTCCTTCTGCCTCTTGTCACTGTATGCTCCACATCCATCATCCACCCCTGTCCTACTGCACTTTCTGGGACTTTGCTGCTAACAGAGCAAAAAACAAAAGAAGCTTGAACCAGGGATGGCGAAGAATTCTGCCACGGACTCCTATGAGGCTGGATTCTTTAGAATCCGGCTCCCCGGAGTCTGTGGTGGAATGGAGCAATCCCCACCACCACCCCATGAAGTCCCCATGGACTGCCTACAGCAGTCTGAATCCGGCCGCTACTGGCCGCTGCTCTGGTGTGCGGCCGCGAATGGTGTACTGCATAGGGGACGCCATTTCCATCGCTGCTTTAGCCGTGATAGGCTAAATAAAGCAGGGATGCAAATGGTGTCTGCTACACCATTTGCGTCCCCACTTTAGCCGTGATAGGCTACGTAAATATTTACGTAGCCTATCACGGCTACAGCAGCGGCACAAATGGCATCCCCTATGCAGGACGCCATTCGCGTCCACAGCAGCCCAGTTGCGGATCAGCCCGGCCGGCGGCTCCGCAGATACGCCACGGAGCAGAGCTGGCCAGGGAGGATTCCGGGGGGGAAGGAATGGATCGCCTCCCCCCCATCGAGGATTCTGGGGGGAGGACTGGATCACCTGCCCCCCCCACGGACCCCAGCGGAGGAAGGTAAGTGGGGTTTCGTACACCCCTAGGAACTGTTTTTCATTCATCATCCTTCCCTGGCCCCTGCACCGATCCTTCTGGAATTCTGCAGGTTTCTTAACTAGGGACACCTCTGTGATGTATGCCATTTTCATACAGATTGCCCCCCCAATCAAAACCACGGAGGAGGGAAGGGTAGGGGCCAAGTCCAAATTTCAATTTCAATTTGTTGTTCAGTCGTTCAGTCGTGTCCGACTCTTCGTGACCCCCTGGACCAAAGCACACCAGGCCTTCCTGTCCTCTGCTCTCTCCTGGAGTGTGCTCAAGTCCATTTCAATTTGAATACTGTTCCACAAACACCACTGCACCTACCCTTCTGAAACTTTGCAGGTTTCTTAGCTAGGGCTACTTCTATGGTGTGCACCATTTTCATAACAATTGCCCACAAAGAACATAGGAGGATAAGTGCATCCTTATTTGGAAACTCCCAAACTGTAAATGCTGGTCTTGCATAAATACCCTTTAGCTATTTGGCTAAAAGTTGGGAGGCTTGATCCCCTCAGAAGTAGCGACTATGCCTGTACATGTCATCTAATTCTGGCAGGAAATAAAAATATTATCAGCAGTTCACTTAAAAAAAATTAAAGGCATCTGGCACAAAGCCTCCTGCACCTACTTGTCTGACATTTGGCATGTTTTATCACCACAAGGGGCAACTATGCCTGCAAATTTTTTCAAGGATAATCAATGGGAGGCATGAAGCTTAAGACTTCTGAATTGAGATCTGGATTCAGCCCCTAAGCTAAATTTGGTGGTAGCTAAATTGGTCGGATTAAAATTTGATTTTTTCCAAATCATCAAATCAGGGTCCAAATGGAAACTTGGAACTGGTGCACACCCCTAAAAGTAACGTTCACAATATTAGGGAACATTTCTTACCAAAAATTTGGACATTAGGCAAACTTGCATACAAAAATGCATATATTAGGAGAAATGTGCATCAATGTACATGGAAGTACATAAATGTGTTCATGCTAACCTTAAAAAGAAAATTGTAAACTGCTGCAGAAATGGGATGAAACAAACTGGAAAAGTGAGAAGCCAGAAATCCCAATCAACCAAATATTCCAAAAAGACCAGGTGCCTGCATTACTCTTTCCTCCAAAGGAAACCAAAATCCAAGTAATGCTATCCCTAGAAATTGTCAGCACTTGGGGAACTGGAGGGCACAGAGCAATATACATTTACTAAATGAAATGTAGATAATAGTCTCTCATATAATAAACCTTTAGAACTCCTTTTGACATGCTATTAAAACTAACAATAAAACAGCTACTTCAAGCCTATCTTGGCTATATACTGGGACGTAGAAACACTCAACTGTGAATTGAGTTAGCCTGTTGCTGACTTGCTGTTGTTAGCCTGTTGTTAATCCACTGTAAGAGCCTAAAAGATCTTTACCTTTATCTCAATGGGTAGACTGTCAATCAAGATATCCCTCTCCACCATCATGGTCTCTCCTTTAGGCTCTGGCACTGAGACTGCTACCACTCTCATAATATTATGATCACAAAGGTAAGATCCATAATCATCATATGGTATATCTATCAGGATTGTTTTCACTGCAAGGAAATATTTAATAAACACACTTTTTGAGTTAGAATTTCCATTCTAGGAAATTCCAGGATTTGCTGTCCATTTCTGGCTAGAGTCATTCTCTTTCCTTCTTTCTTAGTCCTTTCCAGCAAAATCTAATTTTGGGGAGGCTCTTTTCTGCTTTACATATCTAATGGTTCAATCTTATGAATGTTTAGACAGAAAGAAGTCCTAGAACTCCCAGCAATCCCCAGCCAGCATGTAGGATTTGTTTCTGTCAAAACATGCCCTTACTTACAAGTTACAACAATCAACAAATGTAACAAATAGCAAAAGACAGTCTTAAAGGCACTATTTCAAATTATCTAATTTCAACTTAAAATTTGCCCTCCCACAAATATTTCTGCATTGCAAAAATCTGCCTGGTGTCCCTGCCATCTCAAGTGAAGGAGGTAGCAATAAGAAAGAGGGCCTTTTCAGTTATAGTACCTGTTTGTGAAACAAACTAAGTTCACCTGACACTAACATTATTATCCTTTTGGTAATATTTTCCAAAATTTTGTATCGTTATATTTTAGCTTGATTAAAAGAACAACAACTTGTTTTTTGCAAATGGCTCTGAAAACACTGTGGAAGGAATTATATCCAGACTTAGTCACATGAGTTTACCCATTGAAATCAATGGAACTTAAGTTAGTCATGACTTCTCTAAGTATGACTAAGTCTGGATACACTCCAGTATATGTGTGTGTGTGTGTGTGTGTGTGTGTACACCCGCATACCTCCCTCTTTCTCTCTCTCTTAATATATATTACCTTCTTTGGGGCCCAGTATGACATGCATACTCTCTTTCCAGAGTTGATCCAAAGAGCATCCATTGTGCATCATTCCCTGAGCGCAAAGGTTGAATTTCCTCTCTTTGGTCTCGTTACACAAGTTTTCAAGCAGCCAGTTTATTTGAACATCTTGACCATATAAAGGACAATTAGCCATCTTAAATTTCATTATAATCCCAGTGTCTTTCAGGCTTCTGTTTCTGTGGGATGCTATATCTTTATCTATCTCAGAATTTGGAGCATTGAGGTATCGAGAATTAATTTTTCTGCAAGCTTTATAGAGGGCTTTTTTCTCTTGCACAGAACCTGGAAAAAGGAACATCAAATGGTCATGAACAGCTAAACAATTGACCCATTTATTGACAGATGGCTTATGTTTTTACATATATGAATAATAATTTTTCAGTACAGCATTTCTGAATTCAACAGAGGTCTTTTTGGAAGAACTTGATTACTCTATGAATGTTGTGTTATTTTAAATTCTGTGAAGATCTGCCTTAATTAATGACAATGTTCAGTTTTGGTTATATGTTCTGGTCTTCTTTGTATTTATGTTTTCATTTTGTTTGGTTTAACTACATTATTTCATTGAAAAATCCAATAAAATATTACTAAACATATTCATGAACTTTTATTATTTTCTGCTATCAACATTTTAAACATCACTTATTCCGAGTAAAATTAATTGGTCATTACCCAATTCATGCTTATAAGCATCAGTGACATCTTCACGGAGATCCCTACCAACACTCTTGGTGCTAATACATTGCCCACAAGGCCAGCTATCACAGTGAAGTTTTGTCTTCTTGCCTCTGCCTTGAGAAACCCAAGCAGTACTCCTTGCATTTAGCATACAAAATACACGGTGGCCATCAGAGTCCATGTCCACATCTCCATCTCTGATGCTTTTGACCCAAATAGGACCGCTGCACACTGACCCTAAGTTAAACAAAGACAAACATGCTCATTAATAAGTAGGGGTGCACGAAAGCCACTTACCTGGTCTCGCAGCTTTTCACGGTGGGGGGGAGGCGCTTTGCTGCTCACCCCCCAAAGTTCAGCCCGGGGGGGGAGGCTTCCCGCCTCGCCCGGCCGAAATTCAGGCCGGGGAGGAGGCTTCCCGCCTCGCCCGGCCAAAATTCAGGCCGGGGAGGAGGCGCCTCGCCTCGCCCGGACGCGAAATAAAAAGTTTTTTTAAAAAAACACGCCCCCGTGATAGGCTACGTGACTATTAACGTAGCCTATCACGGCTAGATCTGCAAAGTCAGCCGTGATAGGCTACGTAAATCGTCACGTAGCCTATCACGGGTGACTTAAAAAAAAAAAAAAGCTCGTACGCAAATGGCGGCCCCCATAGGGAGCCGCCATTCGCGTTCCTTATTTGGTCGCTGTAGTCTACGTAAATCTTTACGTAGACTACGGCGAAAATAAGGGCAACGCAAATAGCGTTGCCCTTATTTTCGCCGTAGTCTACGTAAATCTTTACGTAGACTACAGCGACCAAATAAGGAACGTGAATGGCGGCTCCCTATGGGGGCCGCCATTAGCCGTACGCGCTTTTTTTTTTTTTAAAGTCACCCGTGATAGGCTACGTGACGATTTACGTAGCCTATCACGGCTGACTTTGCAAATCTAGCCGTGATAGGCTACATTAATCGTCACGTAGCCTATCACGGGGGCGTGGGGTTTTTTTTAGTTTTATTGGAATGGCGGCGGCGGCAGCCGGTCGAAAGATTGGCTGCCGCCCCCGCCCCTGACAAAGACCCGACGAACCACCGCCGGGACCCGCCGCTGGGAGGGACGTTCGGGAAAGGTAAGTCCCGTCCCAGGGGGGGTGCGGGGGGCAGGGGGGTGCGGAGAATTTCTCCCCGAAACTTCTTCGGGGGGCCGAACACGTTGGCGCTCGGCCCCCCGAAGTTTCGGGGAGAAATTCTCCGCCAACCCTATTAATAAGTATGCTGAATAATGACTACCACAATGTTTAATAGTATTCTAGATAATGGGCTACCATAATCTTTACGAATCTACATTTGTCTTAACAATAGCCCTGGCAGCCCAGAGAATTCAGGTTTACCCCTTTGGCTGCCTTTACACTAAAGAAAACCTCCTCAGTCCTCCAGTTCTAGAGCCTTTCTGCATTTATCGCAGTCTCCCAGACAGCAACCACGTGGTTGCTGAGAGGGGAAGCTTTTAATTTCCAAGGTTCCATAGAACACAATGAAACAACGCCATCTAGTGGCTGTTTTAATAGCATAACAATCCAACTTTTAAAAATGGTTCATTCATTCCAGATCTTTTTGGAGCGAAATAACCAGGAAATACCTCTGGATGTGCCCCGGAGGTTAACAATGTCATGAAAAGGACCCACAAAGTTCTGTGAGTGAGCAATCTCAATAGCAGGATAAAAGCTCCATGTGAAGGAGGCCTTTATCTCACTGTGAAAGTCTATGGACTTGAGAAATAGCTATTAGGGTTTTTAATGCAGTATACGACAGCACAACATGTCACTCACCAAGCCAAACACAGCTTGCCAGCCATGTATGGTGGTGTTTGCTAACTCTCCCATTTTGCTACTGGCCTGAGATGAAAAAATAGGGTCCTAATTATGCTGACATCATAGAAGCCACTGAAGTAATTGTCTTTCCCATGCTGCTGGAATAACAGTAAAAGTCCAGACCATTTGGAGGAGCCTACACTTTCTGGAGGGTTCATGTTGGCATAGAAATAACCTACAGTCTGGACTCCTTCCACATGGACTGGGGCTTCTTACGTTACTCAAGCAGTATAGGGTGGAGTAATACGACCACATAAGAATCTACCACATAGGAGAGCTTTGGCTATCGGGCGGTGTAGAAATTAAATAAATAAACTACTACAGTTCACCAGGCAACCCTCAATATATGCTGTATTCAGCTTGGTAGGTAACAAGCTGTGCAGGCTTGTGACTTATTGCAAGTCTACTCAATAATTCGACTGGGCTGGAAACATTCATCCTGAACTTTAGGTATGGAGTAGGAAGCTTATGTGCTTGGAATGATTCTTTCAATTGTATAAAGCCATACAAGGCAGAGAGGAAGGGCAGATCAGAGATCTATCTTTTGGAGATCTGTCATGCTGCTTATGAAGGTAAACAGACTGCTGTGCACAAAATGAGTTGCAAACCTGGTAGAACATGCATCAACATAAGCAAAAGAATGTGCCAATGTAATCTCGCAGCATTGCACAGTTCAGATGAGGATACTCTTTCACATCTGTCATGAACATGGAAATAACAGCCATACCTCCTTTATCAGTCCAACAGTTATTATTTTGAGGTTACTAATCATACCCAACACCTTATTGCACTTCACTATCTCTGGATTGGGCCAGAGGCTTCATTTACCTTTACTAGTCTCTACAGGTGTTGGATCCAGATATTGCCAATCACTTCCAGATTGATTTATGTCTTTTCGGACCATCCAAGATTCATTCCAGCAATGATATATCCTGCAGCATGTAAAAGTGTAGATACATCATAAATCCCCATAAAAATGTGGGATACCAAACACATTTTGTAGAACGGAGAATAGAAGAAACCTGAACATTCAGTTGTAATTTATAATAAAGATCCAGTGTTGTATGGAAAGCTAGGGCAAAGGTCAAGTGAACTTTTATAGTAAGAAAATATATTGGGTTGGATCCAGAATACCTGGGAGCAGAATTCTGTTCAAGGGGTGCCCTGCTGGAGGAAGCAGGGAGACAATTTCAGTGGATTACTCCTTCCCTCTGCAGCTCCCCCTGAAAATCTGCTCCAGAGGGTTGGGAGGCCTCCTAAACAGCCTGGCAGGGTCCAAGGATTACAGGGGGAAGGGAGGGATCAGCAAAAATCAGTGAAATCCAGAGGGGAGCCTCTACTGGATCTCAGCCCCATCTGCCTTTCTGTTTGCAAAAGGGCAGACCTGAATCCAAACCATTATGCTTTTGGACTTGAATTTATTTATTTAGAATTTCAGCTTGGCTTTAACACTCCAGGGAAGTATCAACTTTGGTAAAGAAAATCAAAATATGAACATCTATATTACTCCACTGACAGATATAGCAGATAGCATTATAAGTTAAATTGCAAGAGATCTGTTTTTTCAAGGCTACCAACGGGGTCTTTACTCTTTAGT
Source organism: Heloderma suspectum (assembly GCF_057233095.1). Taxonomy (NCBI): domain Eukaryota; kingdom Metazoa; phylum Chordata; class Lepidosauria; order Squamata; family Helodermatidae; genus Heloderma; species Heloderma suspectum. Next base: position 91,942,970 of record NC_139461.1, read on the forward strand.
GAACGCATGACTCCATGTCATATCTAGAAATCTGTCCACTAGACTTAGACTGCTCTGATTTTATTCTTGATCTCTGATACAAGCCACAACATCTTGACCATCACACACTTACCAGGTATGTTCTTTGCCATTTAAGTTTTTGCCTGTATAGTCAAAAACCTCCTGGACACTGAGCGGGTCAGCAGCATTTAAAGGACAATAGAAGCCTGTGACAACTCGGCTTGGGATTCCCAAACACCTCATAACTGTAAAGAGATGAAATACCCAAACTTTGAACCTTAGGGAAATTTTAGTACATATGGACAACCCAACAATGGTGAGACAAGAGACCAGATTTCCTAACTCAGAGAAGACTAGCTTATAAATTGTTGATTATTAATTATTATCATTATTATTATATTCCACCTTTTCCCCAATACTGGGACTCAAGGCGGCTTTACAACATTAAAACTTGTACAGTTAAAACCTATAGTACGCAAAAGTTTAAAATATAATTAAATCATCAATCATATTAAAATTGTATAAAATATCAAAACGTTAAAAGACAACGAGAAATAGAACCATAGAATCATAGAATCATAGAATAGAATCATAGAATAGTAGGGTTGGAAGGGGCCTACAAGGCCATCGAGTCCAACCCCCTGCTCAATGCAGGAATCCAAGTCAGAGCATCCCTAGTATCCATCCGTCGCATTCTCACAGGTCCAGACTAGCTATCCCCAAAGGCCTGCCAGAACAAAAAAGTTTTTACATGCCTGCAAAATAATATCAAGAAGGGTGCCACTTTCGCCTCCCTAGGAAGGGAGTTCCAGAGCCTTGGGGCAGCCACTGAAAAGGCCGTCTCCCACGTTCCCACCAGACGTGCCTGTGATGGTGGCAGGACCGCGAGAAGGGCCTCTCCTGAAGATCTCAGGGCACGAGTAGGCTCATAAGGGAGAATACGGTATTTCAGATAAGTCTTAGAATGTGTGTGTAACTATTTGCAAACAAATTCCTTATGAAATCATGCTACACAGACTATGATAAGCAGATGGTTTGTTGCCTGAGGAGGGTATACCTTGCTTCCTGAACAATCAAAGTGCATGAATTAATTACAAAGAAAGCCTAGTTAATCTATATTTGGAAGAATGAATTGAAGAGGGCCCTGGTGATCAAAATACACTGAGCAAATTCCGTTTTTAGTATTCAATTTTATCAAGTGGGACCTGCAACTAAATGTTCATATCCTCAACACCAAACGTGAGTGCTCATCCTCAAATTCCAACCAGTCATGCCTCCTCCAGGATACAATAAGCTGTAAGGAGCTCAAGCAGGCAAATTTACTCACTCCCACCCCACACCCAGTTTTCCATTTTTCTGTTACAAATGACATGCAGCATGCCATGATTCCTGGAGGCCACTAAGCTCAGTTCTCACTGGAATGCTTTGGGATATTTCTTCTCCCTTTGGGTATTTATTTTAAAAGGTTTTCTACTTCTGCATACTTTGGGTTCATCTGAGCATGCTGATACCATCTCCTTGTTTATCAGTTGCCCCATTTTGGCTCTAGTCCAGTTGGCACTGAACCATCCGAGTTTGCTATTATAGGGAATTAAGTTTTAGGTCACCATATTGGCTCTATTATAAATAGCCAATGTGTTTGTAAGTGATATGCCCAGTAACACATTTGCAAATTGATTCTAAGTTCTTTATAGTAAGGTGTTTTTTTTTTTACAATCTAATTCTATGTATTTATTTGACAATCCAACCAGTAATATCTAATGTCAACAGACATGGTTTTCTAGCACTGAGGGGGATGGGCAGGGGGAGAAGGCTACTGGAGCTTTGTCAATGTGTTTTTGCAAAGATATATACCAGATATTTCTTCACCATCTACCATCATCGGACATAATGCCAAATCATACCATTCCTGGTCTCCTGTTTCAAAAGCCAGCTCCAAACCCGCTGCTATTATTATTATTATTATTATTATTATTATTATTATATTTCTAACTTGCCTTTCCATGAAAAAAAAATGATGTTCAAACCAGCTAACGATAAAATCCATATTAAAAACAACATCTTCATTAAAAGTTGTGAACATTCCTATACTGACCAATACTTTGGCTATTGGGCAGTATAGAAATGTAATAAATAAATAAAACATAGCATAAAACCCAACAATTAGAAATACAACAATCCATGAAGTAAGCAGCACCAACCAATTAAAAACCCCTTCAACAGCAGACCAGTTTATATGCCAAAGGCCTGCAATTACAATGCCTTAAGGAGAAATCCTATGGTCCCCTAGACAGCATCTCAGGAGCCACAGGATATTTTGGATCCCTAGATCCAAGGTCGGAGTCAATGCTCCCAGTAATCTGCGCTCCATTCCCTGTCCCCCTCCCCCTCACAGCCGGTACACAGAGAACTGTGCTGGCTCCCTCTCCGAGGTCGGGAAAGTGATCTCAAAGAAGTAGTAACAGGGCGTTTCCATGGGTGGGGAGGGAAGGAGACTGGAGAGGCCAGTTTACGAAGTATCATCATGCCTCTCCAGCCTCCTCCCCTTCCCCTCCATGTGCCCCAACTACACAGGTGAAAAAGCCCATTTAGCAAAAATGCAGAGCAGGAGGAGCACAGAGGTGAAGATCGCCTCCACCGCTCCTCCCATTCTGCATCGGATGCCCATAAGCCTCTGAGATCAGAGGCCTGGGAGAATCGAGATATGATTGCTCCCTCAGTCAGGGTGGGGTTTATACCTAGTCCATACGCACCCAAAACAAAATGACTTAGGCCAGGGGTAGGGAATGTGCTGCTCTCCAGATGTCATTGGACTGCAGATCCCATTAGCTCTAGCCAGCATAGCCAATGGTGAGGGATGATGGGAGTTGCAGTCCAATCACATCTGGAAGGCCACACATTCCCCTCCCATGACCTGAATCAGTAAGTTTTGAGTGTGTAAGGATTACGTAGACAAGTATTCTTCCACGATATCTCCTTCCACTTGCATTATTATGAGTAACCAGCCATTCAAAGTAGCCGTGTAGTTTTAAACATGTGGCTTCCATATGGTGACTAGTAGGGATGTACAGATTTTGTTTATTGCATTCCATGTGTGTTTCACAGATTGTCAGCTGTCGTTCATTCTGTTCTCTGCTCATTCACGGAATCAAATTTCCCCGTCTTTGAAAAATTATGCCACAATGTATGGAATTTTCAGTGATGTGCAATATTTCGCCTATTTTTTCTTAGTTCTGCATACAATCAATGAGCAGAGCATACAAAAAAGAGTGCTACGCAGCCAAGGCTGAAGAGAGATCAGAGATGTATAAAATGTTACACACACGCACACGCACACACATATTAGCATGTTTTCTGGTAACTTTTGTACTACTACATTTGCATACAATTCAGGATATCAAAGGAGAAGGAGGGGGAGGAGGGGGAGAAAGGAAGGGGGAGGAGGCAGAGGAGGGGAGAAAGGGAAGGGGAGGAAGGAAGAAGGAGGAGGAGGGGGGAGGAGGGGGAGGAAGTAAGAGGAAGGGGAGGAGGGGAGGAAGGAAGGAAGGAAGGAGGAGGAGAAGGGGGGAGGAGGGAGAGGAAGGAGGGGGAGGAGGAGGGGGAGGAAGGAAGGAAGAGGTGGGGGAGGAGGGGGAGGAGGGGAAGAAAGGGAAGGGGAGGAAGGAAGAAGGAGGAGGAGGGGGAGGAAGTAAGAGGAAGGAAGGAAGGAAGGAAGGAAGGAAGGAAGGAAGGAAGGAAGGAAGGAGGAGGAGAAGGGGGAGGAGGGGGAGGAAGGAAGGAAGAGGTGGGGGAGGGGGGAGGAAGGAGGGGGAGGAGGAGGGGGAGGAAGGAAGGAAGGAAGGAAGGAAGGAGGAGGAGGAGGAGGTCTGCAAGTCTGTGGAATCCTCACAGCTCAGAAGATGCCAGTCCCCTCCGGAATCCACAGGTCAAATTCATAGAAAACCAAAGTCATTTGAATCCATTTCAGATTTCTCTGCCATACCTAATAGCTGTACAGCTAGTGCTACTCCCCTGAATTCCAAATGGTCTTTTGTTAAGCTACATCCTTTTCTCCTTAAAAAAGTCGGTTTACTGTCTTAGTATGCTCGTTGGTTTTGCTTTTCATTCTTTACTGAATGTTCATTTACGTTTTTGTGAAGAGTACCAACAGAGGCTTTAAAGCAGGGGTGCAGGAACTCTTTCAGCCCGAGGGCCAAATCCCATTTCGGACAAGCTTTGGGGGGGGGGGGCATTGCAGTGATGGGATGGGCTGATGGCAAAAGGAGCACGGACAGAAATACAAAAAATACCAGCACATTTTAGTATAAAGATTTTACTTCCGGTAACTAAGTCTTAGGAGAGGCATTTCAGCCTCAGAAAGTGGAAGAAACTGCACAAAAGCCAGGAAATCACCAAATGATCAGAGCTGGGGGAAGGGGGCAGGACCGGAGGAAGGGGTGTGGCCATGTGGGGAACCCTAGAGGGCCAGATTTGGCACCCAGGCCTGACGTTCTGCACCCCTGCTTTAAAGGTTTGCATTCAACTATGTCTGTCCACCAGTGGAACAGGCACTGCTAGCAGAAGGGATTCCTTCTCTCTCCACAGTTCCCCAGGTACCCCCCACACACGCCGCAAATCTGCTCCACAGGAGATATTCCAGAGCAGTGATGTTGGATTTGGGAGTTACAGATTGAGACTTAGAAAATAAGTTTCTCTCTTAGGACCTTGTCCATGTTGCCTACCTGTACACATTACAGAAGCAAACGTCCCACAATGTCCATATTTGATGGGTTTACATTTGCCCTGATACCATTGCCGAAGAACAGAGACACTTCCATTCCACGCTAAAGGATTGAGTCCCTGCAGGTAGTTATTACTGGATGGAAGTTTCAGGATGCTTTTCTTCTTATGACAACCAATCTGAAAACGGAGAGGTACTGAGGTTAAAGGGTATATTAGTGCACTGCTAGACCCATCTTGAACATAGGGATGGACAGACTCACCCAAGTGGACCCCTGCTGGCATGTCAGCCACCCACTCCTGCTCACCATACCCGGCAAGCAGCATGCAGCCACCCGATCCCTTAGCAAGCCACCATTTTGCATAAAATTGGTGGCTTGTTCTTTTACATAAATGGCCTTTTACACAAATGGCAGCCATAAAGCAGCCATTTACTCAAGATTACAGGCATAAATGGTCCATTTACACCTGTAATCTTGCGTAAATGGCTGCTTTATGGCTGCCACTTGCATAAAAGGACCTTTACGTAAAAGAACAAGCCTCCATTTTTACACAAAATGGCAGCTCGGCAGACTAGCGGGGACTGCCCCGCTTGCCCAGCTCAGCCAAGTCAGGCAAGCATGGTGGTCCATGGACTGGAGTCTGGGAGGCCAAGCGTGGGGGAGGGGGACTCCGCCAGTCTCCATCCCCCTCTCGGACTCCTGCAACATCCCTACTTGATCATGCCATGGGTTCATCATACATCATTTCTTGCTTGCTGACATTCCTATCCTGAAGACAACAATGGAATGTGACCACCATATGCCTGAAAAAAAGTACTCTCTGTCTCCACCTGAAAATATACATGCAAGTATTATAGTTACTTTATACATAAGCTAACCTGCTTCCTTTAGTACTACATAATAGCCATAGATTTTTTTTCCCCCAAACACCATTGTCATTTCTTTGCATGAGAGGATGGAAAAATATATAAAGCTTTATATAGATTAAACAATCTACACTATTTTACAAGATTAAGGTAGCAATCCTAAGAGTGAGGAGCCCAAATGAAGAAGTGCTCTGATCTCAGAAGATCCAAACTATCCAAAGCCCCACTGGGCTCTTGTTGACAGGGTAGGAAAACCAGTGTCGGTGTTTGTTCACCTCCATGGGCTTATTTTCAACTTCAAGATAAAATGCCCTCCTCTTGGCTCTATTATGAGTTATCTAGAACTTTAAACAAGCCCAGAATTTTCCTGAGGTTGGGCATGCTGCCAATTTGTGATTTGCCAGCCAACACTGATGACTGGAGAGAAAGAGGCAAATTAATGCCAGAAGTTGTTCTATGAAAATATCCCCATAGGATTCCATCGTGTGAGCTGCTCCACATTTTGCTGAAGAAGGCAAAATAGAAGAAACCAAAGTCACCATCATTTTTCATATAATACAGCTTTACCATATTGTTCAACACCCTGCTGATGTACACAGGGTCATTACGACAGGCACAGTCCATGCCAGGATCACGCAGGAAGTTTGTACTTGTGTCCAGAATTTTCAGACAGATATCCAAAATATCATCTTGGAACTAAACACAGAAAAACATGAGTGCTACTTCTGAAGCAATATGAAACAAATACTGGGAAACATATTTACTTTTCGCAACAGAAAACAACTGCTGGGGAAACAGGAGGGCTAGAAAAGTATGAGGGAATTGTCTGGATAATGTAATATAGGCACTGATGCTTATGCCAAGAAGGGTAGGTTTTAAATATAAACAAAAATAACAGCTTCTAACACTGCTTTTCAAGTCAAAAGGGAATGAGTTAGTCCCATTTGTAAACTGTAAACATGTTGAATTTATATTACAGCAATCAACCAATTCAGATTTCATTTGCTTTATTAAGCATCTAAATAAACCGACAAGTGAAATAACTAAGGGTACAATCCTTATGTTTAGACCGAAAGTCCTACCATTCCCATGCTGACTGGGGAATGCTCGGAGCAGAAGGACTTTTTTCTGTCTAAACATGCATAGGATTGAACATTAACTAAATGTAAATGATTTGTCATGCTTCAAATTTTCAAGGAAGATTTAGGGTGCAATCCTTTGGTCCCTGGAGAGCATCCCAGGGACCATAAGATTTGTCGGAGTTTCCCCTCCAGGGCCATAGACACTGCTACAACCTCAGAAGGGGAAATCCGAATGGGGAGTCTTTCCCCACAACCCCTTGCAGCACTGCAGGAAGAACCACAGTGGCTTCCTCTCCCAACATTGGATCTCCATTTGCATCCTTGGGTGAGGATGCAAATGAGGGAGAAGAGGGTGGGGAGGCACTGAAGATTCTGAAGCCTCCCCGCTCCCATCCCCACAACTCCACTAAACATGTTCAAAAGTGCATCTCATGAATAAAGCATCAGAAAAGTGGACAGAGAGGCAAAGATCGCTTCTGTCCCGCCTGCTCTGCCGGGCATCTACTGGAAGAAAAATTGGATTTATTTTAGTGTCCCAACATCGGAACACTCTGTTGGTAAAAAATCAGTTTACACCTTTATTTATTTGCTTCTTTGTTGGTTTAGGATACTGAAGAAAGGGGACAGTTGCCCTTAAGTGTCAACCCACCCACCCACCCACACCAAAGTCCCCTGTGGCATTGTAAAAACTAGCACATTTATTGTGGCTTTTTCTGTCTGCAACTCTTGATTTCTTCGATGCATGTATGACAACACTACCATTCTAACACACTTACTAGAAAGTAGGGATGTCCAAGAATTCTGCCACAGACCCCATTGGGGCCTGTGGTGGAACGGAGCGCTCACCTCTGACTCCCTTCGGAATTCATCCAGGTGGGCTCCCTCCCTGCGGCGATCCTGCAGAGCCGGCTGCCGGCTCCAAAATGCTGGCGATACAGCTGGCTGCCATTGCCGTGCCATATTCTAAACATGCATAGAATTTTATTTTTTGCAGAGCTGGCGGCCGGCTCTGCAGGATCATCACAGAGCAGAGCTGGCCTGAACAGACTCAGGGGCGAGGGATGGATTGCCTCCCCCCCCCCCGTGGATGCCCCCCCAGACCCGGAGGTAAGGCGTCCTCCCCACCCCTACTAGAAAGTAAGCCTCAATGAATCAATAGAGTATACTTATGAGTAAGCACACTTAGGATTATGCTGCACATCTCAACAATCCCACAGAAATGAGGATGCAATGCGAAAGAAATTTACTAAGGAGTAAGGCCAATTAAACACAGTGGACTTACTTCTGAATAATCATGCACAGGATTGCACTCTAAGCCTTAAGTTGGACTTAAGTTGGAATTTGGCTTTATGGTATACATACATGTACTGTATAAATGGCCAAAGCTTGAAACTCTACTTTTTACATGATTCTACATGACCTGTGTATTGTGAGAAGTGCCCTCACCCTGCGCCCGGCTTGCCTGGCTGTGTGGGGGGGGGGGGGGCTGTTGCAAGGGAGGAAGGACAGGACAAGGACAAAGGCCATTCGCTTCCCCATTTTTGCCATGATAGGCTACGTAAATACTTATGTAGCCTATCACGGCTAACGCAGGGACACCATTTGCATCCCTGCGGAGGCCGAGATAGGCTACGTAAATATTTACGTAGCCTATCACAGCAAAAAAACAGGGATGCAAATGGCGGCGGCTACAGCGGCCGCCATTTGTGTTCCCTTTTTTTGCCATAGTTTGCCACAGAGTTCCCTTATTTTCGCCGTAGTCTACGTAAATCAGTTCTGCTGTGTTTTCTAGACACAGAACTAACTTACAAATTTGCAGCTCAGTCTTATGCATGTTTACTTAGAAATGCACCCTGCTAAGTTCAATGGCTCTTTCATCATAGTTTGTGATTCTATGCATGTTTAGATGGGAGTAAGTCCCATTTAATCAGTGGGATTTACTCCCATGTAACTGTACATACCATTGTCCTTTTGGCTGTGTAGCACTGGAAGCAGTCCTGAAAATTAGGTCTTGGAATTTATTTATTTATTTATTACATTTATATCCCACCTTTTCTCCTCTCCATTTTATTTTCACAACAACCCTGTGAGGTAGGTTGGGCTGAGAGTCTGTGACTGGCCCAAAGTCACCCAGTGAGCTTCCATGGCCGAGTGGGAACCCAGATCTCCCAACTCCCAGTCCAGCACTCTAGCCACTACACCACACTGGAATTGTGAGCACATCTCTGATCAATAAATGTAAAGCCCTTCCTTGAATGGTGAAAGCAGTGCTTTTACTGATGTACATGCAGGTGTTTGGAAATCACAACCTCATGAAGGGCTGAGAGTAAATTATATGATGGAGCTCTGCCTCCATGTTTTTTTTTCCCTTGTAGGAAAAGACAAAGAGGGTGGCAGGGCAGAGGTCCTATGCTGTTATGTCATCAAAGAACAAGAAACTTAATCCCATCTCCTTCCTGTCTCCTTTTAAAGCAGGGGGGTTGAACCTCACCCCCATGGGCCAAATCTAGCACACATGGGCCCCCAATCTGGCTTCCTGGGTTTTCCCAGATGGCCACATCTCCTTCCCTTGGCCCCAACCTCTTTCTCCCAACCACTGATCATTTGATGTTTTCCTGGCTTTCCCATTCCAAAAGGTTGAAATGCCTCCCCTAAGGTTGAAATGCCTCGCTTAAGGCTTAGGTGCTGGCAGTAAGAGCTTTAAACTAAAATATGCTGGTATTTTTGGTAGTTTGGCCCCACCACTTTTGCCTTTGGCCCCATCCACCACTGGAATGTGGGCTCCAAGAGGTTCTCTAAAATGGATGTCTACTTCCATTCTTCCTTTTTATGGCAACCACTTTACATTATGTCTGTATCCCACAGACAACGTGTGTCCAAGAGTACACACGTTGTCTGTACTGATACTGATACTGATTACGTCACTAGTGCAATTCACAATACACACAAGACTCAGAATGTTGTATTTACCTGTCCAAAATGCCATGGATGAGCAGTTATGTGTTTGGGAAGACCCTGGAATATAATCCCATGTTCATTCAGGACATACTCTTCCCTCTGATCTTGGTTGTCTAAATACACAGGGTCATCTGAGAAAGGAATACAGACAAGGTCTCTAGGAAAGTAGTACAGAAAGATCCAATACCAAGGGCAAAAGTTTAACATAAGTCATACCACCTCAGACATAATACTTATACTTTTCAATGGAGGCAGTTCACACATTCAGCTCAGCTGTGAATCACAGAATGATGAGATCACTGAGGAAAACAGATGCATGTGTGAAACACTCCTTTAGCACACAACAAACAAATTTTGATCTATATACTACAAACTGAAGAGTGTACCAATTAATCAGTAGTAATGGAACTGTTTCCCAGCAAATTTCTGTTAAATAGAAGATACTTGAGTGGGCACTGTCTATATAAATTTATTCAGATTTGTGATGTGCTGATGCCTACCTACTCACAGCATAATTGATACCGGCCTATAGAAATATGCTTGCTGATTCAAATGGCTGAAGCAAAGGTAAGACTTCACTACTCAGACATAATGAACTCTGTACGTCTGTAAGCACTCACTTAACTATAATGTCCTACTGTGCAATTTCATATTCTTACCAGAGCACCAAGGATTGAAGAGGACATAAAAGTCTCCCAGATTTTGGGAGTTTGAGCGATCACATGACACCAGACACATATTCAGATGGTAGCAGCCAACACAGGCATTGACAGGCGGGAACACATTGACACTGAGGCATCTTTCATGATGGGGTTTGTAACAAGCATTCCAGTGGCTTTGATCTGGACATCCACCTAGAGGAAAGACACCTTTTGTCCCAAGGGATTCACAAGGTTTGGGACCTGTTCAAGAAAGTTAAAAAAAAAAAAAATCAAGTGTGAATAAACAGTATTTTCCTAAACCTATTTACAATCGGAAATTCATAAAAGAATGTGAAAGTAACAATAGGCTCAGCTAAGATGGCTTCCAAAGAAAAGCACTGATTTATCGATAACAGGCAATAATGAAAGCTTAACATATTACAAAGAAGTGCTATGCATGAATACTCTGCTTTGTCTGTTGTTGTTAGCTATTTCCCCATATGTTCAATGGTGCTGCAATCCTATTCTCATTTCTTTGGGAGTAAGCCCATTGAACTCAGAGAAACTTACTTTCAATAAACAACCATAGGTTCAATGCATAGATTATTTGTTGCTCATTAAACTCTTCAGACAAGTGATCTATTTGCATGTGAGCAGGGTAATGTTGGAGGAGAGTATCCATGGAATACTATGGTTGGATCTACACTTACTGCCTTTTTTCGCTTCCAATGAGGTTTCATCGCCTGCCTTTCACACTACGCAGTACCTGCCTCGAATTGGAACCAGAATTTCCCACTTCCGTGCTCCTGCTTTCAATATCCTAATATCCCGGTATTTCCCCTTAATGTGCTCTGATTTTCCACCTTCGCTACCATATTCAGTCGTAGTCCCCTCCCCCACCTGTCCATATGCAGCGGAGTTTGTATTTCCCTCCTGTCCAAACACAGCTCTCAACGGCCCTGCCGCAGAGCAAAGCCAACCAGGGAGGATTTCGGGGGGAGGGACAGAGCGCCTCCCCCCCACCGCGGATGTCCCGGCACGGAGCCAGGTAAGTGTTTCGTACATCCCTACTGATATGACAGTGTTTGGTTTCTCATGTGAGGTTGATCATTCACATGAACAACGAATGCAATAACTAATAATAACTAATGCAATGAAGGTTCTTCGCTGCCCTGGCCTCTTTGTGAGGAAGGGTGGAATATATAAAATAAATAAATAAATGCTCATAAAATGAAGTATGAATTGGCTGAAAGATCCTCTAGTTGAGAAATTGGCAGTACATAACTAGTAAGAATGCAGTAAACAGAAGATTTCCATGTAGACATCCTGATTGCTAAACGGTTTAATAGTAGGAGAAAAGCCTCTAGTGACTTTATGGAACATGCTCCCTTCATATAGGAGAATTACCTGTCTCCACCGTGAATGTGATCTTGTCCTTGTCATCATCCCATTCCCGATTTTGGAAATGCAGATAGAACCCAAAGGTCTGTCCTCTCCTCACAATGAGTTTATGAGCACTAAAAAACTGTGTGCAATGATTAGTGCAATTCTGAACACAGTTTAGGTCTACATTTCTCACCTCGAGGGCTGCAGGAAAGAATGTGAAAACCAATGAATTCATTAATTTAAAATTAAAATGTTGATCCAGACTTAATCATGCATATAGTGGACTGAACAAAATCAATGGGACTTATGTTAGTCATGACTAAGTTGCCCCATTGATTTCCATGGGTCTACTGAAAGCATGACCTGGTTTGGATCCTACCCTTTGCCTTTCAGGCACCACAAGGCTTTGCAGTTTCTGCTGCAATATATGAATGTGAGCATCCCCTCAGGAATTAAAGTATACTGTTATTTATTAACTGTTAGCAGAGGGTACACAATAATACACTGTTTTAAGACATAAAAGGACAACTTTAAGCCAGCTTCCTAAGGGGAATTCCTTTATCCAGAGCATACAGTTTATATCAGTTGCAATCACCATACAACATGCACTTGAAACCAGCTTTCATCTCACTACGTTCCTATAGCTATTGGCAGATTTAAGCTGTTGAAAAAATCCAGCTAAAATTTTGTGCCTATGTGTCTGTTCTATCCCATCTTGGAAACTCTTTGATCAATATCCTGCTCTTGCTCCATGTACATTTCAAGGCAAGGGCTCTAAAAAAAGAAAGATGGCAGTAGACAGATTCTTATATTTTCACACTCATCCATTACAGAGCTTAACCTTCTTTGATTTTCTTCAGCTAATACTCCATAATGTCAGGTTTACCCCACTTTGTATCCAAACAGACCGATTAGATCTCTTGTGCAACTGCTCTGCATGAGTCTTGAGACATTCTGCTGAAATCACATGTGGAGTTAATATGAAGGACATATCCAAATTGTAGGTTAATCATTAGATTTACATGCACAGTTTCATAGGTAAAGTCCTCATTTGTTATGCTCTGCAGGACATCAGCCAACTTAAATTGTACAGTTATGCCACCAGCCTCTTAATATTACTGAGTTAGTATCAGAGGCTTTCATTCTGGCTTTCATTCAATACTCTCTTGAAAAGAGAATACTTCAAAAGAAAATTGAACAAAATCATGCACACTAGGTGGAAACAAACTACTGTGATCCTGATGGTGCCTGTTGCACTTGTGGGACTCACCCCTTGCACACCAGGAACTAGCACTTCCAACAGTAATCCTGGAAACGAGCAGAAACACTCATTTCTGGATTGAGGCAGGTCAGCAGACTTCTGTTCTCCATGCTCCACTGACCTAATCCAATCCGGAAATGAGCATTTTGCTAGCTTCCCGTTGCACTGTTGGTGGGTCCTGCTGTGATACTGCCCACAGACTATTGCCTGGCATTATCTTATTCTCTGGATATATCCATTATTGCCTGTATTGTTTACTGGCTCCTGCCAAGTCATGCCACATCTAGCGTTCGCCTAGAGTTGCAGGTATCATGCTGAGATCTGTCTTTTTGTGCTTATTTTAGCACCCTGGCTCTCATTACTTTTTTCTTCCACCATCAATTTAATGGCTATTATGCTATTAATCACTGTTTGAGGCAAACCCCCACCACTCCACTCTTCACAGGGTTCCTAGATCTCGGATTCCTCATAGAAACAGCACACACCAAATAATCAGTCATGGGTGTGTTTTTTTCTTATGACAAAATGTGCAGCTGTAATGATATTATGAATACTAAACTTTCCCTCTAGGCCTGGGGTTGCTCGGGGCCCTAAAGTGATTATGCGGGCCCGATCACCCAATCCAGGCATCTGCTTCAAAAGTGAAATGGTTTCTTCCAAATTGCTTACATGGCTTGCTCATGCTAGGCCTCTTGGCTTGCCGCTTAAGGAGACAGAACACAACAACCAATACTAAACTTTGGGCTACATACAGAAAGGGATAAGCATTTGCATTGCCTTCTAATTCTGGGGATGCAGCAATCAATCTGCATATTTTCTAGAACTTCCCACATCTTCACCTTCAAGAGATGACAAGCACAGCCTGTCAGAAGCAAGTGGTCACAACAGACAGAAACAGAACATCCATGTTGTAGGAAGATATACCAGATGCAGGGGACAAATAACAGGTGTGGATATCACCATTGCTTCTTTTCTTTTTCCATTTCCCAGGGGTACCCAGTTAGCTGAAACTAAATGGATCATTTAATCTGGCTCATAATAACTGTTCTTATGTTCTTATGCCCCTGCCACTTACATGGAGTAGGTGCCCCACAAAATAGTATGCTGCACATGTAGCATACATCCAGCTGCTGTATAAATATTGAACTCACAAAGCACAATGTTATGCCAATGCTGCAATGATATTATCAGAAAACAAATACTTAGGATCAAAATATTAATGTTTAAAGCTCGGAAGCACTTACCTTCCATTGCAAGTGGGTTTTCAGCAAGCTCAGACGTTCTGCTGCGAGGCTGACAATTTCCACCAAAGTTTTGTTTGATGGCTTCTGACTCAGCCAAATTCAGTTTCTCCCAGTGGCATTTATACTCCTAATAAAATAACACCTAGCCTATCAGACAAGCAAAGCCAAAATGGTTTAGGGTGAGGTTTTACTCAAGCACCAACTGAAGCTCATAAAATGTGCCAGAAATGTATTTTAAAGTCCAGGAACTGACGAGCCAGTGCTTCAATCGATACTGAAACGAAGGAAAAATTGTTTGCATCCTTGCCATGGAGTTTGTAGCTGCCCAGATACCAAACAGCTTTAAATAATGTGTTTGCTGAAATTTATGAGATCAATTAACATACTAGAAAGGCCAACATTCAGATCATTTTATAGGTTTGCATCAAACAGTAGTGTGAAAATCTTAAAAGTCTTTTTGAAACATTGCAATTATTTCTTTTATCTCATTACTCTACAGAAGTAAGAGTTGACTTGACAAAAATATTGTTACTCACTAGCTGGAAATGAAAAACTAAAATTAATGTTAAGACTTCTGTTTTTTCAACAGCCAGTCCTTTTTTCTTTTTTAATTGGGTCTCAGAATTTCTTATTATTGATTGTTAAAATTGTTTTTGTGTGTGTATGATCTGTTTATATGTTTGTATGTATTAGTTTTTATATTATGCACAATATTGTATTTTTAAGGTTTGTAAACTTTGTAAACTGCCCAGAAAGCTCTGGCTATTGGGCAGTATAGAAGTGTAATTAATTAATTAATGAGACATAGAAATGACTCTTGGGAAATTATATTCACCAGTCAAAGGAAAACACCTTGTTTTGACATCATCTCCTCATGGGGTAAATGTTTTATTTCAAAATATGTGAGATTTTTAAAGGGAAAGTACCTCCAGTTTTGAAAACCAAAAACCAAAAAACCCCTTTAGGTCTTTTTTTCCAGATTCACATTAATGATATTTGAAATTCCATACATATCAAAGTGAAAACCTTTCAAGAACAAGTTTCTTAAATTTAGAGGTTGTTTTCCTCATTTTTGGAAAATAAATATCAAAATCTTATGTGTTATTCACTGAAGGTATAGCATTTTCCATCTGATAGTTGATATCTGCTTTTGGCAAGGGTTGGGTATGGCTGAAAAACAGGAATAGTCTTATTTATTTATTTATTTATTTATTTATTTATTTTTATCCCTCTGCTCAGCCAAAAAACACTCCCGGAGCAGCTTATAATCAATAAACAAAGAAGACAGTCCCTGCCTGCAGGCTTACAATCCATGTTATTAAAATAACATTTGGTGAAAATCTGTTAACGAATAGACATATTTTGAAATGTGAGGGCAATATCCTCCCCTCAGAGTACTTATGTCCAAATATCACCCTATTTATTATCTGTAGACAAAAGGCACGGTTTGCATGTAACAAGCCAGGGTTCTGCTGTAAGAGGGAACAGCTAAACAAACCACTAACATTTTGTCCATGGTTTGTTTAGTATTAAGTGCAAGCCAGGAAATCCCCCCTGACAAGTCATAAGCCATGGATGGGAGGTCTCTGGTTGGTTTAGCTTCTCCCACTTGCGGTGCTAGTGGTCTGGCAGCATTTACGACAGGGATGGGCAACTTGTGGCCCTCCGGAGTTGTATTTGATGGGAGTTGTGTTTAGCCCGTAACTCCCATCATCCCTCACCATTGGCTATGCTGGCTAAGGATGATGGGAGTTGTAGACCAAAACATCTGGAAGGCCATATGTTGCCCACGTCTGGTTTATAAACATGCTGCCCATAAGCAATATGCCAGGATACCCCCAGAACTCTGGTTTTTCATTATATGTGAACCAGGTCAATGTACATGCATAGGGAATTTTGACAGCTATGTTGTGAAATTCTGTAACATGTTAAAAAAAAAAAAAGACATTTCTTTTTCTTCTGGCCTGATAGTTCAGCTTTGGATTATTACTGCTTCCAAACTTTATTGTAGCCTAATACCCTATTCAGTGTATGCACACTTATTTGCGAATAAGCCACATTGAATTCAGAAGGACTTAAGGTGCTTCCAGATGAGACTCTTATCATGCAATTGCCATGTCTCATTCACAGAGGGGGTCCAGACATCACCATCTTCCATTTGTAGCCCCCCAATGTTTCCACAATACTTCCTCCTTTTTCTTTTCTTTCCACAAAAAAAAATCCACTAAGGAGGAAAAGATGGAACAGTTGCTCAGTGCTTTTTGATCATTAGCACAGAAGCCCTCCATCTGCAAGCACCATTACTTCTAGGCGAATATAACAACACTACTCTTAAACTCTTGCAAGCAGGACATGAAGTAAACTTCTAGTCTGTACTTTGAGGGATTGTTACAAAACTTGTGTTCTTTTCAAAAATTGTGATGGTTCCTGGCAGCCTTACCAGTCTGCCCTCGGGTCTGGTGGTGCTGCTGCTGAATGCCAGGTCGGCCCAAAATAAAATCTCCCTCATCCATGATTTGATTGTGGATGAGGGGGCTGACCTGGCATGTATTACTGAGACCTGGGTGGGGGAACTGGGAGGGGTCACTCTCTCCCAGCTGTACCCTCCTGGGTACTCGGTGCAGCACCAGCACCGACTTGAGGGTCGGGGGGGGGGGTTGCCGTGGTCTATAGGAATTCAATCTCCCTCTCCAGGCTTCCTGCTCATTCAAGTGCAGATCTTGAGTGTTTGTACCTTGTGTTGGGTACCCGGGACAGATTAGGGATTCTGTTGGTGTACCGCCCACCCCGCTGCCCATCAGACTCCCAGCCTGAGCTGACGGAGGTGGTCTCGGACTTGGTGTTGAGGACCCCCAGGATGATGGTCCTGGGGGATCTCAACTTCCATGCCGAGGCCGCTGTATCCGGGGCGGCTTAGGACTTCATGGCCGCCATGACAACCATGGGGCTGTCCCAACATGTCATCGGCCCAACACATATAAAAGGACACACGCTTGATCTGGTTTTCTCGACTGGGCAGGTGGATGGTGATCTGAAAGTGGAGGAATTAACATCTGTCCCTTTGTCATGGTCAGATCACTTCCTGCTGAGGTTTAGACTCCTGGCAGCCTTTCCCCTCTGCAAGGGTGGGGGACCTATTAAAATGGTCCGCCCCCGGAGATTAATGGATTCTGATGGATTCCAGAGGGCTCTGAGGGATTTTCCTGCTGGTATGGCTGGTGCTCCTGTCGAAGCCCAGGTCGCTCTGTGGAATGCAGAGATGACTCGGGCGGTTGACACGATCGTGCCCAAGCGCCCTCTGCCTCTGAGCAGAGCCCGGCCAGCTCCTTGGTATACACCTGAGCTGAGGGCAATGAAGCAAGAGGGGAGACGGCTAGAACGCACGTGGAGGAAAACTTGTGCTGAGTCTGACCGAACACAGGTAAGAGCCCACTATCGAGCCTACTCTGTGGCGGTGAGGGTGGCAAAGAGACAGTTTTTTTCCACCAGCATTGCATCTTCTCAGTGTCGTCCAGCGGAGCTTTTCCAAGTGGTTCGCGGGCTGTTACATTCTGGGCCAGGGAGAGAGACGGTAGAACCCTCGGTAGCATGCTGTGACAAGTTTGCACGGCACTTTGAGGATAAAGTCACTCAGATTTGTCATGAATTGGACACCACCATTAATGCAGTTCCATTGGTAAAGGCGTTCAGAGCACCGTCTGGTCCAGTTTTATCGGATGAGTTTCAGTTAGTGAGGCCTGAGGATGCGGACAAGGTGCTTGGCCAAGTCCGATTGACCACTTGTGTGCTTGACCCTTGCCCTTCATGGCTTATTAAATCAAACAAGGAGGGGTTGTCCGGCTGGGTCCAGGAGGTTGTAAATTCCTCCTTGAAAGAGGGAGTGGTGCCTGCCGCTTTAAAAGAAGCGGTAATTAGACCACTCCTGAAAAAGCCTAACCTGGACCCAGAGGATGTTAACAATTATAGGCCAGTGGCCAACATCCCCTTCCTGGGCAAGGTGCTTGAGCGGGTGGTTGTAGGACAGCTCCAGGCACTCTTGAATGAAACAGATTATCTAGATCCATTTCAATTGGGCTTCAGGCCTGGTTTTGGAAGGGAAACTGCCTTGGTCGCCCTGTGGGATGACCTCTGCTGTGAGAGGGACAGGGGGAGTGCGACCCTGTTGATTCTCCTGGACCTCCCAGCGGCTTTCGATACCATCGACCATGGTATCCTTCTGGATAGGTTGTCTGGGTTAGGAGTTGGAGGCACTGCACTACAGTGGTTCCGCTCCTACTTGGATGGCCGATTCCAGAAGGTGGTGCTGGGGGATTATTGCTCTGTGCCATGGCAATTGTGCCATGGGGTTCCACAGGGCTCTATTTTATCCCCCATGCTGTTTAACATCTACATGAAACCGCTGGGGGAGGTTATCTGGAGGTGTGGGCTGAGGTGCCATCAATATGCGGATGACACCCAGCTCTACCTCTCTTTCTCATCAAAACCAGGTGAGGCAGTGGCTGTTCTGAATCAGTGCCTGGGCATGGTAATGGACTGGATGAGGGCCAATAAACTGAAACTCAATCCAGACAAGATGGAGGTACTGTTAGTGGGTGGTTCGTCTGCCCGGCTAGGTGATATTCAACCTGTTCTGGAGGGGGTTGCACTCCCCCTAAAGGATCAGGTTCGTAGTTTGGGCATGCTCTTGGATCCAGAACTGTCACTTGAGGCACAGGTGAACTCAGTGGCACGGAGCACTTTTTATCAGCTTAGGCTGGTATACCAACTACGCCCTTATCTGGACAGAGATAGCCTAGCTACAGTTATCCATGCTCTGATAACTTCTCGTCTGGATTACTGCAATGCGTTATACGTGGGGCTGCCTTTGAAAACGGTCCGGAAACTTCAGCTGGTCCAAAATAGGGCAGCAAGATTGTTAACAGGGACTGGCCTGCGAGCTCATATTACGCCAGTACTTTTCCAGCTGCACTGTCTGCCAGTCCATTTCCGGGCCCGATTCAAAGTGCTGGTGTTAACATTCAAAGCCCTTAATGGCTTGGGACCAGGTTACCTGAAGGATCGCCTCCTCCCATATATGCCTGCCCGGACCTTAAGATCATCATCAGTGGCCCTTCTCCGTGAGCCCCTGCCAACGGAAGTGAGGCGGGTGGCTACTAGGAGGAGGGCTTTTTCTGTTGTGGCACCCTGGCTCTGGAATGAGCTCCCTAGTGAGGTTTGCCTGGTGCCTACATTGTACTCCTTTCGGCGCCAGGTGAAGACCTTTTTGTTTTCCCAGGCATTTTAGCATTTTAGCTTTCTAAATTTTTATCTTTGCTGTTTTAAATCTGTATTTTAAACTCCTGTACTGCTGCTAGGTTTTATTGTGGTTGTATTGTTATATTGTGGTTTTAATGTTCTATATATTTTAAATTGTTTTATTGTGTGTTGTTTGGTTTTAATTTTTATGAACCGCCCAGAGAGCTTCGGCTATTGAGCAGTATAGAAATGAAATAAATAAATAAATAAATTTTCCCTGGTAGACTTTCCAATTTGTTTACCAAGAACGAGAGGAGGCAGAGATCTGGTCCAACATGATTTTATTCTGCAGAATAAGGCAACCCTTGGGGCTAATGCTCCAACAAAGGTTACAATCAAGTGATGTGATCCAAAAGTTTATATAGGCAAGACCTTTGGGGGCTGTCTTACGCTTGCGCTGTAGCTGAGAGGGAAACAAAAAACAGGCAGCACCTTTTACATATCCAGGCATGCGCAGAGAGGTAGCGTTGTACTCTAGTAAACACATTCTTAGCATTCCTGAGTCTCTGATAAGGCCCTGTGTCTTTGTTTAGCATGGCAGTCTCACACTGGGGTAAAATAGACATAGCCTAGCTTATAAAATCATGGGATAACAGACATACTACAACTGAAATTTCTATAACACTCCCCCCTCAAAAGGCTTTTCTTAAATCTCATACCTCTCCTTGGTCCAGCAGTGGACTACACACTTAAAGGCACAAACCATCATCAATAGTATCATAACAAACAGAACTGCGCCAATTACAAGTTGTTTTAACCATGCAAAATCAGGGAGCCAGGAAGTCAACTATAACCAAGGATCACTTGCTCCTGAATAATTCTGTCCAATCATATCTTGTAGTTTGGCGATTTCATCTTCTATGGTTTTGTTTAAATCATAGAACTTTACACCCTTGCTTCACTAGGGTGCAGAAGCCACCTTGGCATGCTAAGAGATAATTTAAAACAAACTGATACTGGGCCACTAGCTGGCTGAGATCTTCAATTTCAGATTGCATGGCCCTTACCATTATGGCTGTGGCATTGATGGTCTCTTCTAAACGGCAAGTGAGGCCTAGGATGCTTTTTCTGCAATGATTTCTGGGTATGAACCCAGGGTAAGCAATCTCGTAACTAGCTCACCCCCTACCCTGTTTGGTTCTGAATCTGACAGTTGTTTTCCAATTATTACAGTGTCATCACAGTTTTTACTCATTTGTTTTATAAGTTGCCCCATCTCTCTAGTGGTTTGCTACTTTAACGGTGGCCTTCAGGTGGGTCATCTTCCGGTGTGACCCTCTCTGGTGCAGGTGACGCTTTTATGCGGGTGTGATGGATCCACTTCTTTCCTCCAGTGACTTTTATAGCTGTGTGAGTGATGAGTAGAACCTGGAATGGACCCTTTCATTTCCCAGTAAGTGGTTCATCTTTCTAGGACTGGATCAGCACCTAATTACCAGGACTGAAATTATGCACTGGAGCATCTAAAGGCAAGGATTGGTATGGTGCTGCGAACCTGTGAAGACAAGACAAAACAGACTGCAAGGCAGTAACATATTCTTGGATCTTTAAAGCCCTTACTTTTAAGTTTATATTTAAGCTATCAGCCATAGGTAACATCTGAGGTGGGCGCCCATATAACATTTAAAGGGTGTCAATTTAATACTTTCCCTGGGGGTGTACTGTATTCGAGTTAAAGCGATTGGCAACGCCTGTGGCCATTTTAATTTAGGGGCTACACTGTGTCTCACGTGTAGATCTTCTATTGCAATTTTTCTTAGATGTGTAGCCTGGTGCAAGTCTCTCACTATAAAGCTCAGAAGAGGCCTGGATATGAACACTTTGCCTCTTGGGACTATCTACCATCCATCTTTAGTTTGCTTTGCCTTGTATTCAAGAGCTCTCTCATGCTCAGCTGGAGAGTAGATTGGAACCAAGTCTATACTCAAATATGGGATTAGGGCTCTTTTATAATGCACCTCCTCACTTCTCATTTGTGCGGCTTCTTTTGTAGCCTTATCTGCCAAAGCATTGCCTTTTCTTTCTTCGGGATTAGCACTCTTTCCACGCGTTTTTCAAGAGTAACTACTGCACATCTTGTGTATCTACAAACACCTCAAGGTTTGGCTTTGGTAACAAGGAATCAGTGAGGTCAGGCCTGATCAGAGTCACCTGACTCAAAATTTTTAAACAGTCATGACAATTTAGATCTGGCTTAGGGAGCAAGGTGGCAGGATGAGGCCTGGGCTTGAAAGCAGGGAGATCTCATAGCGTGACTGGTGTGACGGATAAAAGCGCAGTTGCTGCCACGGCCCTTAAGCAAGCAGGCCATCTCTTTGCGGTTGGATCCAGAGTCATCGAGTAGTATCCTACAGGTCTCCAGGAAGGACCTGTCTTTTGGGTTAAAACTCCCGATGCCACTCCTTTATTTTCATGTACATAAAGCCGGTACAGTTTGTCGGGATCTGGTAAGGCCAGAGCAGGTGGTGACACCAAGGCTTGCTTCAGCTTAAGAAAAGCCTTTTCCATTTTATTTGTCCATTTTCAGTGGATAATTTTTTTTTTTGTCAAAGCTTCAAACAGGGGCTTCGCTTTCCCTCCATAATCAGGTATCCACATTGTACAAAACCCGGTGAGCCCAAGGAAGGCTCGCAACTCTCGAGGGTCTTTAGGCCTCTGTGTCTTCTGTATGACGTCCAACCGAGCAGTGCTCAGGTCTCTGGTTCCCTTTTGAATCAGGTAGCCCAAGAAGGTGACATGGGTCTAGTAAATCTGAGCCTTTTCTCTTATAGCCTTTCAAGTTTAATTCTTGCAAGAGGGAGATAGTAGCTTTAGCACATGAGTCCTCTGTCTGGGTGGCCAGAAGAAGGTCATTTGAATATTGAAGCAAGGACACCCATGGCTGGTCCTCTTTCCTTTTATGGCCACCATCGCCCCCCTCTTCTTCCCCTCTCGCTTTGGGCAGTCTTTTTGCCAATGTCCTTTCTCTTTTTTTTCCTTGCCTTTTCTGCTTTACACTATTGAAATCTAACAGCATGACTTAAAAACATTTTTTTCATTGCAGGGCATGGTGGAGCAGATCTAGCAATCATACTGTTCTTCTGGCTGCGCAGCCAGGGCCCATTAAGATCAAGGGAAGGGCATTTTTATATATGCAAAAAGTTTTAAGCCACCATTTTTGCATCGGCAACTCCACACTTTATGAATTTTGACAGAGTGTCAGGCTTGCCTCTGAGCATATAGAGTGTCCAGACAGTTCAGATTTTGAGAAAGAGCTGGAACACGTGGGGCAGGAACTTTCTCAGGCTTTAGAAGCACAGCTGGGCTTAGAGATGCCACAGGAGAAGGGGGGGGGATTTTCCTCTCTCACTTTTTAAGACAATTTATTGGCTCCTTTTTTTCTAAACGGAAACTAACTTTCGTAGTTTTTCTTTGAACTTTTTGAAGGCTGTTTCCTTTGTAGTCTGTGAATCTCTCAAAGCCTTGGAAATACAGCTTTTTATCTGAGTGTTGAAGTTACAAATCAAACTGTGCACTGAGCTGATCACAAACAAACACACAATCTACAACAACCGGAGTTTATGGCTATGACAAGCCTCACAGTACTGTTCATGGCAAGTCTCTAACAGTCTAAAGTTATAATCCATGTGCAGAGTGCCTCTCAATAATCCAAACAATAATGGATCCAAACAAAAAGCTTTGGGCAATAAAAATGGGATGTTAGCAAAGGCTGTCTGTCTCTTCATTAGTTTATAAAGGGGAAGGTGTAACCTTATACCTCTTTTAGATTCTTGGACAGATAAGACCAAGGACTGCTCAGCTTTCCAGCTGTGATGCTTTAACTTGGGCAATTCTTTTGCAAAACTTACTGTTTCTATTAGGTCCTTACAGACATCTTCTGGTGGGGCTGGGCAACCTCCCCTTAGCTCTGCTTTCAATAGACTGGCAGAGATAAGCTCACACAAACTCAGACATTGCTCTGTCTTTGTTCCTTTAATTTTGCCACAGTCTTTAAGACTTCAAACAAATCTCTTTCTTCAGAGTTTACAACTTTTGTTGTTGTTGTTGTAGCTGTTCTTGCTTCCTCTAACAAACTTGAATACACTGGAAGATGTTTCAACTTAGAAGGAGTGAGACGGAGCGAGACTTGGGGATGTAACAGATGGGTTCTCCATGTGGGGGGGCTTCTCTCCCTCCTCCCCCCAGCAACCTCTCCTCCCAACCTAACAGGCCGAATAGGGCAGGGGAAACCCAGGGAGCCTTGGGCAGGATCTCATAATCTCCAAGCTCCTTCCATGGGGCTTGAGTCAGGGAGAACAGGGGCATTGGGCTTCATCTCGGAGCATACCATTATGACTTTACAATATTGACCATTATATTTTCTTATTCAATCAGGATTTTTCAATATCCACATTTGCCAAGCATCAATATAAGGCAGCTGATCCCCATGGTTATCAACAATCACTTTATTATATACCTTGGACACAACATTTTTTCAGCTTCCCCCAGTTGGCCATCCAACACTAAATGTCACCCATTCCCCATTACAAAACTTTATGAGCTCATCTTTTGTCATCTTGACATCATAATCTAACTTAAACAACTTAAAATTTTTAAGCATGCATCCCAGTGGGTCTTGGCTATTTTCTCCTATGAAAGTTTCGATCCTATCCTGCCGGCCAATTTTTTTTTATTTTTTCTTTCCCAACTGCTGCTACTTAGGGATGGCGGAGAATTTCTCCCCGAATCTTTGGGAGGCCGAGCGCCGAGGCATTCGGCCCCCCGAAAGTGTTGGGGAAATTCTCTGCCGGCCCCCCGCCCCCCCGGGATGGGACTTACCTTCAGCGAATGTCTCTCTCGGCGGCGGGTCCCGGCAGCGGTTCGGCGATGTTTCGTGGGGGGCGGGGGCAGCGGCCGGTCTCCTGACCGGCTGCCGCCGCTGCCATTACAAAATAAAAAAGTAAGTAAAAAAACACACACACACACCCATGATAGGCTACATGATGATTTACGTAGCCTATCACAGCTAGATTTCCAAAGTCAGCCGTGATAGGCTACGTAAATCGTCACGTAGCCTATCACGGGTGACTTTGGGGGGAAAAAAAAGCGCGTACGCAAATGGCGGCGGCCCATGGGTGCCGCCATTTGCGTTCCTTATTTTGGCACGTCTAGTCTACGTAAAGATTTACATAGACTACAGCAAAAATAAGGGAACGCTATTTGCGTTGCCCTTATTTTCACCGTAGTCTACGTAAATCTTTACGTAGACTAGATGTGCCAAAATAAGGAACGCAAATGGCGGCACCCATGGGCCGCCACCATTTGCATACGCACTTTTTTTTCCCCCAAATTCACCTGTGATAGGCTACGTGACGATTAACGTAGCCTATCATGGCTAACTTTGGAAATCTAGCCGTGGTAGGCTACGTTAATCGTTACGTAGCCTATCACGGGGGGGGGGGTTGTTTTTGTTTTTTACTTTTTCTTTCACGGCCAGGGAGATAGGGCACTTCTCCCCGGCCTGAATTTCGGCCGGGCAAGGCGGGGCGCCTCCCCCCCCGGCCTGAATTTCGGCCGGGCGAGGCGGGACGCCTCCCCCCCCTCGCCTGAACTTCGGGGGGAGAAGCGAAGTGCCTCCCCCCC
The DNA here is from genome assembly GCF_057233095.1 of Heloderma suspectum. NCBI lineage: Eukaryota > Metazoa > Chordata > Lepidosauria > Squamata > Helodermatidae > Heloderma > Heloderma suspectum. The sequence goes on from NC_139461.1 coordinate 91,968,046, forward strand.
ACCGCGAATCACCCCTGCGAAAAGGTGACTTTCGTACATCCCTACTGCTACTTGAGCAAGGCTCAGTTAGACAAGATTGGGAGATTTACACTCCCCAGACAGCCCAGACAGTGCGATCCAACTTACCTCGTAGCTCAGCCTCCAAACGACCCCAGAGTCAGACAGCGTTTCATCCTGTCCTCCAAAGACCGCCACTCACCTCGTCTCTTCAGGAGTCCTTTGCTAGCTGGGTTGCCAGGCAACAGCTGCCTCAAACCTCACGGTGAACCAAACAAGGTCCAGGGCGCCCTCCTCTTGGGTTGATCCAGCGTTTGCCTAGCTCCCAGGTCACACAGGGGGTCCCGAAGAAGTTGCCAAATTCGTTACAAAAATTGTGTTCTTTTCCCTGGTAGACTTTCCAATAACAGGATCACATGACTGAATGTCCTTCAGGTCAAAAACATTCCTTGCACATAAAAGACTAGATGTCAGGGATAAAGAATCTATCCTTACTATCTCCTGGTAATTTTCTGCATGCAAGGAATTGCTTTTGTAGGAAAACTATTTTATCCTGCTGTCTAAAGTATTTTCCTCACACATAGCAGACTTAGGCCTGTTCTGGGAGGACTAGGCCTGAGTTTTGGTGGCTGGCTGTCATTATTCAGCTTTGGGGAGCTGCAAAGGTATGCTGTAGCTTTTGGAGGTATGCTGTAGCTTTCATGCTGCAATGAAATTAGCAGTGCCTACCAGATAATGATGGAAAGTGCAGCACGGACAAGTTCCTGGCTTCACTCAGTGCACACTGTCCCCATGGCAGTGACAAGTGAACGGACTTGGCCGGCTTTTCCCAGCACTGGCTGAGCCCCCCGCTGCTTGCATCCCCACCAGGGATGTCAGAGAAATCTGCAACAGAATCGAATGAGTTTTGTTTTCTATGAATCTGATCTACAGATTCTGCAGCAGACTGACTTTTCCCAAGTTGCATGGATTCCACAGACTTGCAGGCTGTTTTTCTGTACTTTCAAAAATTTTACTTTATTTAGTCAATTTAGGGCACAATACTATTGGTATAGGCAGCTGTCTCTGAACTCAGAGGCAACTGCCTATCCAATGCAGGGCAGGAGCAGCGCAGAGGGGATCTTCCCCTCCGTGCTTCAGCCGCCTTGCATTCATGGCTAGACAGCCGATTTCGGCTGTCTAGCTATGGGAAATCGGAGCAGGGGGGCAGATGCAGGACGACACATAGAAAGCATCTGCCCTCCCTGCCCCACCCTCAGGAATGCCCCATTTTCACTGCTCCATGCTGCTCTTACGAGCGCGGAGCCGGAGTGCAGGGCCGATCTGTGCTGCCTACGAGGCAGTGCAGGAGGGAGCGGAGGCCGGTTCTCAGGGAACCAACCTTGGAGCAAGGGCTCCGAGATTGGTTCCCAGGAACTGACCTATCCTATGGCTGTCTAGCCGCTGACTAGTGGCCATAGGATTGCGCCCTTAGTTGTAGAAAAATAAGTAAAATAAAAAACACAGGCTGAAACTGTGCATTTCCCCCATAGGCTAAAGCATGAAAATGTGTGTGGGGGGGGGGATTTGTACATTTTCAAAAGTGAGAATTTGTACAAATGCAAATTTGCACAGATTCAGGAAACTGGAAAAAATCGGATTCCCTCACTGAGCAGATGATGGAACAAAAGGCACCTGATAATCCATGAAATGCAAACGGAACAGATTTTACAAAATCCATACATCCCTAATCCCCACTTTGATTTCTGATCTGTGATTGGTGCTAACAGCTGGGATTCCCCTGAACCTCACTCGTCCATGCAGCATGCAGGGGAATCCCTGCTGTTGTTACCTCCAATCACAGATCAGAGATAGCAACAGGGATTCCTCCGGGGGGGGGGAGCTTGGGGGCCAAGCCCCGCCCTCTCAGGAATCCAAGCATGTTCCGTGGGCAAGAGGTTCCCTATCCCTGGACTTTCTGAATGCCAGTAAGGTCAACCTTTTCTTTTTGCCTTGCATATTTGTAAATAAACACATCTCACAACCCCCCCCCCCCCCATAAGTGTCCTGTACTATCTGTTCACAAGAAAGCTGAGCTCAAGGCTGTCCTGGAACTGTCTGCTGACTGCATAAGTGGGAATACAGAACACTATTTGAAAAAGAATTTTCTATTCACAATAGAGAGGAAGTTGGGTTCTTCGAAGCCAGAAAGTCTGGGCATTTCTCAGGCAGATCCTTTGATGTTAGACTTTTATACTGTAAAACAAGAAAGAAGCTAATAATATAGTTATAGCAGCGCTTGTCTTCTTTTTGATTTGGCTCTAGAAACGCATATTAAATTAAAACTAAGAGTAGGTGAGTGAAACGTGTTCACCATCGTAAATGCTTCTCTCCCCCTTGCAGTAGGTCACCATCATCCAGTACCTTTAATATAAGGAATAGGCCTTTTTTAAAAAAAAGTATTTATAGCTAGTATTTATACCAAATCTTGTGAGTAAATGATCTTTCTCACAGAATTGGTACCACTCTTTTTAATATTTTCCTGATTGTGCAGGGCAGACTTCACAGACTTTGGCCATTTGAGCAGTTTGCATGTTGTTAATAAGATTTGGAAAATGTAGGATGTATTTGCACAGGCACCGCGTGCACTCCCAGATTTGATTTTCTTTTTGAAAGGAAGATACGGTTTGGTATAGATGTGGGTGATGCATTCATGTAATTACCAATGGCATGAATGGCTTTTCAGAAGTAAGTTCCAACTGTGGGGAAGCAGTGAGGGGGCTGATGCAGATTGGCACTCTGGTGCAGGGATAATGGGGTTAACACTTTGCCCCCCACACACACACATTGTGGCTGCAATCCAGATCAGGCCCCCTAGGTCTGCTATTTGCATTGGGAACTTTTTTTCTCATTGCAAATAGCACATGCGGGGCAATTCAGATCTAGAATGGGGGCTTCCCATTTACTTTTGAAAGGCCGTTCATACAATTGCTAATGGCATGAACAGTGTCGTGTTTAGTTTGATGCTGTGACAATGTTCACTGATTATGCAGACTGCTTGGCCCACACCATCCTTGCAATTGCTCCCACCTCAAATGCAAATGGATGGTGTGGTAGAGGACACTGAAGACTCAGGCATCTGCGAATGAACACCAGCCCCTTCACAAAAACCTCTGTAAAAAACATACCCATACAGCATGTTTGGCTCTTACTTTCCACTTCTTGGATTCAATTCAGATCTATGCTGGATCAGCAGCACTGATGGAAGTGGACTTCCCCGCCCCTTCCTTCCCACGGCAGCCCCTCCAGCCCCCTGGAAATGCTTCACAGAGATTCAAGAGAACCTACTGAATGGGGTAAACCATGGTGTGCCTGGGGGAAGGGGGGATTCCTAAAAATTGAACAGAGGGACTTTCTGCAGGCAGAACCCTTCCTCTTATGGAAGGTCCCTTCCACTTGTGGAAGGCAGAACCTGGATCCAACCCCTTACTTGTGTGTTTAAATGTTTACACAAGTGGTCATTTCAAATCAACAATGTAATGTAATATATGACAAGTCTGAGATGGATCAACATTTGCCAGCAGGGTGCATTCCAAAATCAAAAATCCCTATATTGTTGACTGTGTAAGTTCTTTCCTTCTGCATTATATTGGTCACATGAGTAGCCAACATTTGTAAGCTGTAAGATATAAAACTAAGGACCAAATCATAGGATAAGTGTGGTCCTAAACTTGACTCTTAAACTTATTGACCTCAGTCAATGGATTGTGCATCTGCATGAACAATAGGACTTTTCCTGACCTATACCTTCGTTGTACCACATTACAGCTTTCCCTTTTTTCACAAAGAACTTGGTTATAGAACAGAAACACCAGTGGGGAAAAGCTCTTTTTGCACAGCCCCCATGTGCATGCAACAGTCCTCTCAGAGCCACTGACTGCTAACCTAAGCATACTTACATAGAAGTAAATTCAACTGAAATCAATGGGATTTACCACTTCCAAATAAATGGGTTTAAGATTAAGATGATTGCATGGAAGCATGCTTAGGACTGCCTCTTTAGGCACACATTTCTTCAAGTGGCAACTTTGCTGCTGTGGGTAATCTCATTAGACACAATGTGCTATAAACTTTTCAGACATCAGAATCCTAATTTGCTATAATGAAACAGTTGGTCAATTGTATATAAATAACTAGCAGTCATTATTTGCCTAAATCTCATTAAAGTTTTATCAAACAAAACATTTCACTACTTAAGAAAACAGTCCTGGTGTCTCTTCATTAAGTAAGAATGACTCTTTCAGAATAACAATGCTACCAGTCTATTAGGTGCAATTTATTCCTTAATAATTGCTGACAGAAATACTAATAATTCTAGACACATAAGCTCTTGGCAACAAAATCTGGCTTTATACATGACATTCCAAACTCTACCATTATCACAAATATATATCTTGTCTCTCTCCACTGTATTAATAATGTTATAAAGTTCTCTCTATTCCTCTCGCAGTATTATAGAGACCTCTAGACCACCAGTGAGCAGAATAATCCTAGAAAACTCCAGAGGAAGTAAGGTGGCCATTTATGCAAAAAGTGGGCAAATGAGGACACTTATTTGCATGAGCCAATATGTATGTGGAGGTGCACTTTAAAAGAATGAGTATAATTTAAATAGATACACTCTTCTACCTAGTGGGGAGAAGACTGTGACCAGATGAGCTGTGTGGCTGCTGTCCAGGTGCTAACTGTTGATGGGCAACTTTAAGGCTCCTGCTCTCCCTTCTCCAGGGTTTTCATCTTTAAAGTGGACTTGGCAAATAGAGGACACCTTCAAATAGAGGACACCTTTGGTCCAAATAGAGGACCAACCTCTGCAAAGTAGGACATATGGCCACCCTAAATGGAAGTGAAAGACTGGATCCTATTATTGCATTATTTGTTTATGTGTGTATTTAAATAGTTTTATATGCCACTTACCATGTTTTAAAAATATCTCTAAGTGGTTTTTACATAAGAATATACCAAAAAATGTGCTGAATCATACAAGCATCCATTCTGCAAAACATCAGGCTCCCAACGGTAGCAAAACAGATGCTTCCAAGAAGCCCACAAGCAGGCCTTGATGGCCTGCACTCTAATTTGTACTCCACCATCTGGTATCCAGGAGTATACTGCCTCTGAACATGGAGGCTTCACTTTGCTATTACAGCTATTAACCAATTTCCATCCTCTGTCTAATGCCTTGCACAAACCATCTAACCTAGCAGCCATCACCACAACTAGCAACGAATGCCAGAAGTTGTGAGTTATGTGAAGAAGTCATTTTTTTTCTTTTGTACTGTTCCTACTGCCATTCCAATTCAGTGGGGAATCGCAATGACTCTTTATTCATTCTCTCCATATTATTCGTCATTTTATGAAATTAGATTGTACCTGCTTTGGCCATGTTTGTATCAGTTCCGAAATATATGGCCCAGTACAGGACATTGTCTCACTTTACTGTGTTTCTTTTCTATAAAATGCAGATTTGGAGCTGGGGGAGGGGGGGGCAGGGAGAAACCTGTTTTGAAAACATTGCAGACCTGACTCATTAGACACCACTTTTAACCTCCACTTTCAGCTTTATTACTTGAATTTACCACCCAGCGTGCTACAAGAAGAGCTAAAAACATAACAATTGGATGTTCATGAGGCAATTCCAGTTGCTCTGGGTGGTTAGGCTTCATAAAGTACTGAAACACAGGCAAGCAATTAAAAACACACATAGAAAAGAAAGTGTCTGCCAACCTAAACATGGTTTAGAATTCAAACATTTGAAACAATTGGTTTTCTGTAAGATGGTTAGTGCAACCTCCGCAGCCCAAGTACCTACCAACAGTGGAGGTGGGTTGGGAGTCAGAGTTAAATCGCTGGAGGCATTTCTATTGCAGATCCATTACTTGTAGTTAATAAAGTTAACTCTGCTTTGCACTGCTGGCTCCAGGAATTTGGATGCCATTGGGCATGGCACCGTCCTTGGGGCCCCCAATGTAGAATTTTAATGTAGTGAGAATTTTCTTAGGCTGAAGCTGATCTTCCTGGATACTGTACACAAAGTGGAAATGGTAGCAGTATTAGGGCAGTGGACCCCCTGCTGGTCTTGGGGCCTGGGCAAATGCCCAGTGTTGCCACCCTCGAGCCAGCCCTGTTGGTATATTGCTCTCTGAAGAGCATTGCCTCCTTATTTTCTAAACTGTAGGCAAGAGAGATCATTCTATATAAAATGTGTTGCAGTAAAAGCAATGTCTTCCAGACTGATTATTAGTCTGGCTACCATTGAACCTAAATAAGAGGGAAAAACAGAGCATCAGTTAATAGGGATAAATGCCAAGTTCTGCACCTAGGAAAAAGAAACGAAATGCACAGTTACAAGATGGGGGATACGTGGCTCAACAACACTACAAGCGAGAAGGATCTTGGAATTGTTGTCAATCACAAGCTGAATATGAGCCAACAATGTGATGTGGCTGCAAAAAAGGCAAATGCTCTTTTGGGCTGCATTCATAGAAGCATCGCTTCCAAATCCCGGCAAGTACTAGTTCCCCTCTACTCAGCACTGGTTAGGCCTCATCTGGAGTACTGTGTCCAGTTCTGGGCACCACACTTTAAGAAGGATGCAGACAAACTGGAGAGGGTTCAGAGGAGGGCAACAAAGATGATCAGGGGACTGGAAACAAAGCCCTATGAAGAGAGACTGAAAGAACTGCACATGTTTAGCTTTGAGAAGAGAAGACTGTGGGGAGATATGATAGCGCTCTTCAAGTACTTGAAAGGTTGTCACAGAGGGGAAGGCCAGGATCTCTTCTCAATCATCCCAGAGTGCAAGACACGGAATAATGGGCTCAAGTGACAGGAAGCCAGATTCCGGCTGAACATCAGGAAAAACGTCCTGACTGTTAGAGCAATATGACAATGGAACCAATTACCTAGGGAGGTGGTGGGCTCTCCCTCACTGGAGGCCTTCAAGACGAGGCTGGACAGCCATCTGTTGGGGATGCTCTGACTTGGATTCCTGCACTGAGCAGGGGGTTGGACTCGATGGCCTTGTAGGCCCCTTCCAACCCTACTATTGTATGATTCTATGATTCAGGAGTATTTCATGAAGTTTGAATATAGACACAAAGAGGCATGTTCCAATTAAAAATATTTATTTATTTATTTTATTGCATTTATACCCTACCTTTTTTCCTCTTGCAAGGAACCCAAGGCGGCTTACATTATCCTCCTCCTCTCCATTTTATCCTCACAACAACAACCCTGTGAGGTGGGTTGGGCTGAGAGTCTGTGACTGGCCCAAAGTCACCCAGTGAGCTTTCATGGCCAAGTAGGGACTAGAACCCAGATCTCCCAGCTCCTAGAATATGCAATGTTATTGACTATACAACAGCAATTCTACATTTCTTGGAAGTTTGCAACTTGGACCAAGCCCTCCTCTACACTAAACACACTTACTGTGAATGGAAAATGAATTGGACAAAATGCTTGCAAATAGATATGCCCTCACCCGGCGCCAGCTTGTCTGGCTAAAAGGGGGGGGCCATTGCGGGCGGGTGGGGTGACATGACGCAGGGGCCTTTGATTGGTGCACCCCAGTGGCACCACCATGCAAGGAGGGGCAGGCTGAGTTGCCTTAAACTCAGCCCCCTTCTTGAACTCAGCTCTCTGGCTCAACGCAGCTCCCTCCCACCCTCCCCTAAGCAGTGTGGGTTTATTACCGGTTGCTCTTTGGGAATCATGTAGGAATTTTTTGGCTCACAGTTCGATTGGCCTATTACTGTGCGTCTTTTTTGCCTACGTCACACTGTTTTGCGGGTCGAGTGTGTCCTGTAAGGGAATATGGTCTTTATCATCGGTCACATTCCAGTTGGCGGCTAGGATGGGCAAAACAGGAAAGTAGGGATGGTGTGCATGCAGAGGCACCTTATGGTGACAGGTGACGCCTGAGGCCCCCCGAACGGGTTGTGCTGCTCGGCGGGGGGATAAGGGTTGCCTGGGAGACCAACCCTACTCACTCACCCAGGTGTTTCGCGGCACCGGGTTGGGGGTGACACCGGAAGGTCTACCTCCCCCAGAAGGGGCAGTCCGGAGGGATGGCGAGATCACCGCCACCCCTCAGGCTGGGTATGTTTTCGCCCAAGAAGTGCCAGCTAGCCGCTGACACAGTTAGATGCCCGTCCTAGTTACCCCTTTGCAGCTATTTCAATAAATGTGGCCCAATTTTCAACCCAAGCTTGTTGTCTGCGTCTTCTTTAACCCATCTCCGCTCGCAATGAGAAACCTGAGGAACATTTAAATCTTTTTCTCCAGTACAGAAAGCGGATTATCTATAGGGCACACACTGCTCAGGACCTAACTACAAGTTACATGAACATGTGTCAGTGGCACAGAGCCTTTAAAAAACACACACACATTTTGGGAGAGGAGAATGTAGAGCAGAGAAGTGAAGCGGGGAGGGTCTGCTTAACTCTTCCCCCATTCATCAGTTTTCTGCTGCACCCATCCAAGCAGCTTTGCCTTTCCACACAGTGTTCAAAATGTGCCTTTGTAACGTTAAAAAATGCTGTTTGTGAAATGTGTCTTGGAATTGCTAAGATGGTATTGGCAAAATTCAAAGTGAATTTGTCCACCTTGGAAAGCTCAACTGCATTACAAATCAAGAGGCATGTCCTCCTGGAGTTTCCTTCCATTTGGCATATAAACAAATGAACTTTTCCTCATTCCCTGGTAAGTTATATGGAAGTCTCTCAGATTCCAGCGACCCTGCGAACTGTAGTTTTCCTAAGGTCCCTCAGAACTACATGTTTTCCAGGGCTTCTTACATCTGGGAACTGCTTAGCCATGTCCCAAGCACAAGAAGCTTGGTACACTTTCTTTTCAGATGCCTGGCATCCAGATTAGGGACTCAGGCACCCTAGAACATTACTTTTATAAACATCCCTCGACATCCTAGCATCCTGCTGTCGCAACATTCTGGCACCAGAAACCAAAGGACAGAGACCAATGAGATCTTCCCATTATAGCCTGAGCTTGCAGGCAGTGTTAGGATCCTGTCATGCTCCTGATGGTGTCATTGGGAGCAGTTTCAAGTTTGGAACTAGAAAAAATGGGTTAAAAAAAAAAAAAAAGCATAGTTTGTCAAGCCAAACAAGTCCAAGTCAAATAAAGAAGGCTTTCCCCCCATCACTACTTAAAGTTTCAATGGAATCGATCCAGAGCTGCCCCTCCACAAACAGAATTATCCTTGCATTGGTGGAGGGAACCTGCATCCAGCAGAGGTTCCCCACTGGAGGAAGGGGGTGGAGTAGTGATTTCACCAATTTATCCTTCCCTTACATCCCTCAGCGTCAGCTCACATAGTGTTCTGGAGGGTCGCTGCAAGGGTAAAAGTTGGTAAAAATCATGAATTGGTGAAAATCACCTCCTCCCCTTCTACCCACAGGATCATCCAGTTCATGGAATTCCACTCCATGCAACTCTGAATCCAACCCAGTGTTCAAATATATGTACGTATGGAGACAAGACCTATGCTTATTTTGAGTAATTACCAAAAAAACAACAACCCCTTAACATATATATGGATATGACTTACATAATCCAGTTTCTGCCACTATATTTCCCCCTAGGGAAATTATCTTAATACATAAGAACATGAGAAGAGCCATGATAGATCAGACCAAAGGTCCACCTAGGGATGGCAGAGAATTCCGCCACGGACTCCAATGAGGCCAGATTCTAAGAATCCGGCCCCTCGGAGTCCTTGGCAGAACAGACCACTAACCTCCACCACCCTGCAAAGTTCGCGCTGGCCAGATCCTACCTGCTGCCAGCTGGGTCTGAGTCCATCCGCTGCCGTCTGCTGCTGGTCTGTGGACACAAATGGCGTCCGGCAAAGTGGACGCCATTTGCGACCGGAGATGGGTTAAAGAAGACGCAGACAACAAGCTTGGGTTGAAAATTGGGCCACATTTATTGAAATAGCTGCAAAGAGGTAACTAGGACGGGCATCTAACTGTGTCAGCGGCTAGCTGGCGCTTCTTGGGCGAAAACATACCCAGCCTGAGGGGTGGCGGTGATCTCGCCATCCCTCCAGACTGCCCCTTCTGGGGGAGGTAGACCTTCCAGTGTCACCCCCAACCCGGTGCTGCACAACACCTGGGTGAGTGAGTAGGGTTGGTCTCCCAGGCAACCCTTATCCCCCCGCCAAGCCGCACAACCCGTTCGGGGGGCCTCAGGCATCACCTGTCACCATAAGGTGCCTCTGCATGCACACCATCCCTACTTTCCTGTTTTGCCCGTCCTAGCCGCCACAGGAGTCACAAGCCTAAAGCTTGTGAAACTCTCCCCACCTGCACAGAAGAACTTCCTACAGGCCCCTTTGCAGATCAGACAGACATATGTTATTCACTAAATGAGACAGGCGGACACCGTCCTACCTGTAACGCTCCCTCCATGTCCACAGAATTCCCTGGCGGGTGGTGCATCCGTCACCTCATTCACCTGGCCACTTTCCAACGTGCCCTGCCACTGGTAACGTCATTCCATTCCTTCCCATTGATCCATGGGAGCAGTGAGGGCTGCAATAGGTTACTTCCGGTCAGGTATGCCGGACCACCTGTATCTCAACCAAGGCCTGTTCCATCAGGTCCTCGCCTGGCTTACAGCCGAAGTCACTCCCTCCAATGTGCAGCACCTGGACCTGTGGAGGAAGACTGACAAACTTTGTGGGACAGAGTGAGGAGGGGACTCCCACCGTATGCCATGTCTATGGAGCCACTGGATCTTAATGTGACAGGGTGACAGAAGCTGAAGTCTGAAGAAGACATACAAGCTCTTCATGCAGCTCCAGACATCAAAACGTGCCCACGTAAGAGCACCCGTACCGGCGTACAATGAGTCTGCTGGTCTCAGGAATAAGCACATTAAGGGAAACTACACAATTGCCCTTAAGTCAACAGCAAACCATTGAAGTGATAAAAATGGAGGCCCCTCCTCAGACCCGTGGCATGCCATAAAACCCATAAGGTGCTGCCAGAGCATAATCCGTTGACTTGCGTTTGGCCATGGGTCACTGCCGCGCCCTTGCCATGCCGATCAATTTGATCACCAAATATGTAAATGGATTACTTTGGGCCAGACCTGTACCTTGCAGCAAATCAAGGCCCTCCGGGACAAGTTGGCCTTGTGAGCCCAGACCAACCCTGCATTCCGTTAGGGCTGCTACGTGGAACAGGGAAACGTCTTATTGGAAAGCTCAAATGGAGGGCCATTACCCCCGGAGCCCGAAAGGGGTATCCGGAGAGAGAGGGTGGTTAATTTACTAATGCAGGCAAACATCTGTGCCCAACACTATCTTGCACGCCGAAACCTAAATTCTGACATGGAGTCAGTGAAACCCACCTTTGTGTGCTGGAAGGCTAAATGGCCAGCTTGCGACTTATGGTCCCAAATAGTCTGTTGTTCCTTACGGAGGCGTGAAATTGTGGCCAATGATCTATAGATAAGGGCCATGAATCCTATCGCTGAGGTTTTGCCTAATGCGCGGCACACACACCCTGCTCTGTCGCAGGCGGCTCCTGTACGGAGAGCCATGGAATGCAGGCTGTCATGCCTGGCTTCAGTATCCCGATCTCCCATAGTACTGCAAGGATGGGATCTGGGAATGGAGCACCCACGGGGCTAAGGCCCGGAAGATGTTGACCTAATTTGATGACAAGGCATCGACAATTGGGTTTGCCTAACCCGGCACATGGTGTACCCAGAACCAGATGTTGTAATACTGACTCTGGAGCGCGAACACACTGACACATGACATGACCCTCCAATTTCGGGAGGACGGAGAATGAATAACGTGGTCATGTTGTCATAGCGAAGGGGGGGGGTTACTGACTTGGCTATAAGGTTATCCCTCAATGTGCTTGGCGGGGGCGGCAGCCTCCACTCTACAGGCCTTTACCCACTACACGATTGGACCTGCCCTAAGAATCTGAAACCCCTTGGGGTAGGGGCGGAACCATGTGAGTCCGCAGTCCAGCTTTGAGGAGAGGCTCACGCTTCTGAAAGGAGGTGCCATTAAAGCCCTACTAAGTTGAAGCCATGCTTGATGTATAACTACTTGGAGCTGTGCCTAATGGACCTGAAAATTGTCCTGAGGGAGGTGAGAATAACACCTAAAGAAAAAATGCTTGGGGGCCCTAGAACCTAGCATAAACCGTGTTCCAAGTTAAGACGCGTTCCCCCAGTTGGGTAGTGTCTTAAAGCCGGAGTATCGGCGCCAACCTTACTAGTCATCCAGAGCTTCCTACTGCCTCGGCTTTTCCAAGGGGGCCCTCCCCTCCCCTCCCCGAGCATTGGACAAGAGGTGCAAGAGTGCTGACCGCTACAAGGGAGCATTCACGATGAAAGCTGCACGTGTCCTGGGAGCATGTGCCCACTGGGGCTTTACTCCCAGCACAGGTAGCAGTGCTGAAGCAGCGGACCCGCCAGAGGCCGAGGGCCAGTGCGGGAGGCCACCTGGTGAATGTGGCCACTGCCAGATCCGTTGCCACCCCCAGCTGGGAAGGAGTCAAAATTGGAGTGAAAGGTCCTGGTCAAACAGGTCCTTACGCAGAGAAGGGCAATGGCGGCCCTCCTGCGAGAGGCCTAAACAAGCCATTCGCACACCTCCTCGGGCGAAAGACATTACGAGAAGGAGTAGCCCTGGTGACAATACAACTCGCCAGATTAGCGTAGGGATCTGATATGCCCCTTACGTGGATGTCCAAAACGGGCGGGGGCAGGCGAGGGATCCCAATTAATCCAGGAAAACACCCTGTAAGATGATGCATTAAGCGGCTGGGTTTACTGGGGTGTGACTGATGGAGCTGCAGGCGGCCCGGGCGTCATATAGGGAGATGACATTGGGAGGGACAGCCGCCCCCAGGTAGGTAAGCTAAGGCAGCAACCCCACAGCCCTAAGGGTCACCCGTCTGAACAACTGGGGTGAGGTGCAGTCATCTCACCCATATCCAGGGCAGCCGTGTCTGGGTCCCCGGGAGCAAGGGGGGCGATACCACTTGCATTGCTCCTGATGGAGATGCCTCATGAGGGTGGACCGCCTTCAGGTGTGCTGTGTCACCTGGGCGAAACCCCAAGGAGGAGGATGTTGCTTGGATCACTGCTGACGGAGATGCCACAGGAAGGTGGACTGCCTACAGTGGTGGGGTGCTGCCATGGTGAACCTGCGAAGGCGAGATGGAAGCCTCAATGGCATCTGGGTGCCCTGAACCCAGAGACGAGCTGTACCAATCGTGGGCACACTCTGATCCCCAGCTGGAAAAAACCGAGGTTGTTGCTTGTGCGCCCAGGGAAGATGAGGCAGCAGAAGGGAGGAGCTCCGCTGAAGGCGGTGAGCCTTCTGGAGGAGCCGAGGAAGAGGAGGTGGATGCCTCAATAGCGTCCAGGCGATCTGAAATAGAAAGGAGCAACGAGCGTTGGGTCTGCTGTCGTGTTTGTTTGTGCTGGACCACTGAGGATTATTTGTGCCTGGCCAGGGGAGGAGGAGGGATCCCCGAGGAACGCTCAGCAGCTTCCAAAAGAGAAAAAATTGATGCCAGTACCAGGTCTGCGTCCACATCAGAGTCAGAATCGGGCCTTGGCAGCGGACTTTGGGGAGGGGGGGCGGGGCCCTCCCATTCCCTTTCTTACCACCCTGGCCCTTCTTAGGAGGCATGATGCAGGAGGTGAATTAAGCAAGCTATCTGTCAGGATGGACACTGAGCCCATAGAATCCCAGAGTAGTTCTAATGCTGAGGAAGAGCAGTCGCTCCTGGGAGAGGAGCGCACTCCTCTTTCCCAGGACCAACAGCTGACCGAGTTTCCTCCCCCCCACATTCCTAGTTTTAGTTAGCAGTCAAGGGAGTGACCGAGCACAGATAGCAGACTTAGCGAAGGCGCGCACTCAACGGCTGCACCCCGAGGATCCAAGGGAAAAGGGGAGGGATTCTCCCTAGTCCTTATATTCAGGGGTCTGCCAGTAATTGCTTTTCAAACGGGGACCAACTGTTCCAACTTAGGGCATAGGGATGCTGCTGCTCAGATGTAGTTGATACCTGTAGAGTTGTTAAGTTGCAAAGGAAGAATAAATCTTTGAAAAGAATCCCTTTGTCTGTGTCTGGACTTGGCTACTGGATTAGACTGAGAGAGCCCTCTAAGGAGCCCTTGACACTATCAAAGAGTTAATAAAGCCGCTGGGCACCCCAGACAATAGGCAGCCACCCCACAGTCTTAAGATCTGTGGGTGTGAGTTCCAGACCGAGACAGAGAGGCCTGGGGATGAAGATGGGAGCGCTGCACTACCGTTTAGATAGAAAATCAGATTTTCAAGAGGCGCAGCCAGGGGCCAAAGGTGATGGAGCTGCGTTTGAGCGTGGGCGCCCACAGCCGAGGGCACCCAGTCATGGGAGGCGCCAAACAGGCAGTCGCCGCTGTTACGCAATTTTATTAAATAATATTAAATAAATATTAAATAAATATTAAATATATTTAATAATCATAATTTATTATTATTATTATTATTATTATTATTATTATTATTTATTTAATTAAAGCTTTCTTTTCATACAAACATAGGAAGCTGCCTTATACTGAGTCAGACCCTGGGTCCATCTAGCACAGAATTGTTGACACTGACTGGCAGCAGCAGATCTCCAAAGTTTCAGGCAGGATTCTTTCGTAGCCCTACCTGGAGACACTGGGGACTAAACCTGGGGCCTTCCGCATGCCAAGCATGTGCTCTACCACTGAGCCGCAGCTCTTCCTATTTTTATTTATTTATTTATTATTATTATTTTATTTTGGGGGGGTGGGAGGGGGAGACGTCCCAAGCCCATGGGAGGCAACCAATCGGGCTGTGATATACACGCCCCGACTCGGCGCAGCAGCCAGGCGCCCCTCCAACAGGCAGGCTCCGCTGACCAGTGGGGGGGGCAGTCAGACTGTCGCTTGGAGCGCTGCTGCCAGCAAACACCGGCACCGCGCTCACCCGCCCGCCGACGTCTCCTGCTGGGAGCAACACCTCAGGGAGACTGGCAAGGTGAGGAGGAAGAGGCCGGCGAGGCCGGCGGCCGGGTAGACAGGCCAGCCAGCAGGCGGGCCGTGAGCCGGCCCGGCGGCCGGCCGGCCCGTCAGGCAAGCGTGCGGGGGTGCGGGCAGGGCGAGCGAGCGGGCAGGCGAGCAGGCGGGCGGGCAGGCGGGCGGGCAGGAGAGCGAGTACACAAGGAGACCGAACGGACGGGCGGGCGAGAGGAAAGGAGACGGCGAAGGAGGGAGGGAGGCGAACAATATCACCAAGTGAAGATTTTGGCACGCAGAAGCACGCTGGGTCCAGGCGGCTGGAACGAGGATGAAGCCGTTGTCCAGCAGGCCAAAGTCCCTCGTCGTGAACTGAGGAGAAAGGAGGGGGCCGGCGCACTGCAGCCTCAAGAGCCGGGGCCCTCAGCGTGCGCGACAACACCGGTCTCCAGCAGGCAGGTGTCCTTTGTCGTTTCTGGCAGAGCTGTAGTTCTCTCTAGCTGCGTTGAGCCAGAGAGCTGAGTTTGAGAAGGGGGCTGAGTTTAAGGCAACTCAGCCTGCCCCTCCTTGCATGGTGGTGCCACTGGGGTGCACCAATCAAAGGCCCCTGCGTCATGTCACCCCACCCGCCCGCAATGCCCCCCCCTTTTAGCCAGACAAGCTGGTGCCGGGTGAGGGCATTTGCGTCCGCAGACTGGCAGCGGATGGAAGTTCACCAGCGGACTCGTCGTGGAGCGGAGCTGGCCAGGGAGGATTCCAGGGGGAGGAACAGATCACCTCCCCCCCCCCGCGGACCCCCAGCAGACCCGGGTAAGTGAGATTCGTACACCCCCAGATCCATCTAGTCCAACATTCTGTTCACACAGTGGCCAACCAGCTGCCTGTGGGCAGCCCACAAGCAGGACACAAGTGTAATAGCATCCCATCCCTATTGTATTCCACAGCAACTGATATACAGAGGAATACTGTCTCTGATACCAGAGGTAATATATAGCCATCATGACTAGTAACTTATCCTAGGGATGTTAGAGAATTCCGCCATGGATCCCAGGGGGGCCGAATTCCAGTGAATTCGGCCCCCCGGAATCCGTGGCGGAATGGAGCAACCCGCCCCACCAACCCGCGAAAGCCCCCCGGAACGGAGCCTACCTGGCGGCGGCTCTGGCGGCAGCTTCGGCTCTGGCGGTGGCTTCAGCGGTGGCGGCAGCAGCTCCAGCTGATGCCGGACTGCTGCGGACGCAAATGGCTTCCTGAGTAGGGATGCCATTTGCGTCCCTGTGGTAGCCCATGATAGGCTATGTAAATATTTACGTAGCCTATCACGGCGGGTAAAGTGGGAACGCAAATGGCGTAGAGGATGCCATTTGTGTTCCCTTTTTAGCTGTCATAGGCTATGTAAATATTTACGTAGCCTATCACGGAGAAAACTGAAACGCAAATGGCGTAGGGGACGCCATTTGCATCCCCGCTTTAGCCGTGATAGGCTACCTAAATATTTTCATAGCCTATCACGGGCTACCATAGGGACGCAAATGGCATCCCCTACTCAGGATGCCATTTGTGTCCGCAGCAGCCCGGCAGTGGCTGGAGGCCCCGCTGTGGGTTGGCCTGGACCTTTGTATTATTTGTTATGAAGATATACAAGTCAATCAAATGGAAATGCAATGGTTTTAAAGCATATACTCTGTCAGGGGCATCGTTAAGTAAGGGCCGACCTGAGCACAGGCCCCAGATCTTTTGAACTGTGCCCTGGATCTTTTGAGCTGCCCTAATTGCCTTTTTTTTTTTTTTACATTTCCCCATTGGCTTGCATTGGAAAACAGAAATGGCCATAACTGTTTTAGTTTGCATGATAAATACATGCCATTTGGGGACCTGGTAGCCCCAGTGGAGCTGATTCAACCTGCCCAATTTCAGGCAGTTGGGTCCAGTGACCTCTGTGCTAGTCAGAGGTAAAATTTGCTATTTTCAAGAAAATCTGTCAAAACAAAGAGCTATATTTTTTGTGTGCTTCCACATAAGTACACAGAGTTTGGGGACCTGGCAACCCCTATGGAAATGACTGAACCTGCCAAATTTCAGACAGTTAAGTCCAGTGGCTTTTGTGCTAGCCATGCGTAAAATTTCCTTTTCTCAAAGACTAAAACAAAAAGTAAAAACTGCCAAGCCACACAGGGGATTAGAGATCCTAAACTGAAGGTATTTAAGGTGACTTTCAGGAAGCCACTATCCCTAATCTCTGGTGCAGGTTTGCTTTTGGTTTTTTGGTTGGGGGGGAGGTTGAGGTGCAAAAAACCTCTCTCCCCCTACTTTTCTGCTCTTATATGCCCACTGTTGGGAGCTTAGTTGCAATGAAATTTTGAAGAGGAAGAAGGAAGGGAAGAAAGAGCTCCATCTGAAATACTGTTATTTCACACAGCACCTGACTTTACTGCCCCAAACTGGAACCTTTGGCTTCTGCAGAAGTTTAGTAGCTTCAGTACAGCAAAGGATCCAATAAGTCTCCACAAACTTCTTTCTCCCAGCTCCACTTCAATTTCTCTGAAATAGCTGTAGGACTCAAATTATTCCAAAAGGAGGGCTAGGACTATGTGGCATCATGATCAAGGAACTGCTAAGGCTTTTAAACAGGTACTACAGTTTTAAAAAGTTAGAAAAAGCCCTCTGTCACCTCACCTCATAAAGTTAATTTAAGTATGTATAATCCTTACAAGCCCTCCACAGCCTCCTAAATTCCTCTGAAAGGAGCCACTTGGCTTAGGGAATTCTCTCCCCCCCCCCCCGCATTTCCAATCACCATTCTTCTTTTCTTCTTCCCTCCCCTATCCTGTTCTTTCTTTCTCTTTATTCCATCCAGAGCATATCTTGGGGAATTCTTAAAGTGAATTCAGAGAAGTTCTGAACTATATTTGACTTTATACAAACAGGCAAGTGGGTTGGTTTTTCTCCTTCTCACTCAAGCCTTTGAGAAAAGTGGGTTCACATGGTTGCAGAGACACAAAACTGGAGCTGTTCTGTTTGTCAGTTGCCATTATCCAGCAATAGGAAGGGCTGTAGCTCAGTGGTAGAGTTGCTTGGCATGCAGAAAGTCCCAGGTTCAATCCCCAGCTTCTCCAAGTAGGGCTAGGAAAGAATCCTGCCTGAAACCCTGGAGAGCTGCTGCTGCCCACCAGTGTCAACAGTACTGGGCTAGATGGACCCAGGGTCTGACTCAGCATGAGGCAGCTTGCTATGTTCCTATGAACAGAAAGTTTTAATAAAAGTAGGAGTTTGGGGTTTGTTTTTTAAGTGGAAGGGAGATAAATGCTGCTCATTTATACAAGCCTATGTATGCCTACTCAGAAGCCCCATTATGTTTCCTGAGGCTTACCCTCAGGAAATGTGCATAGGATTCCAGCACAAGTTACTTTTGCAGGGAGGTTTGGGCCCGGATGTTCTGCATGTTTACTCAGAAATGAGTCCTGAGTGAGCATGGTACTGCAGGCTTAATACAGTGCCTACCCAATTCCATCTAATGAACTGACTACCCTTTCATTTCAGTCCTATGCATGTTTTCTTTTCTCATTTGTGGTTGTTTTGGGTTTTTTCATTTTGCATGAACTCTAGCTTCAGTGGTGAGGGAAAGGGAATTAGTACATGCTCAGAGTTTCTCCATAGCTTAGCCCTAGTTTTGAAAACAGACTCATTGGCTGAATCCTGGTGAAGTCTTGGCACAAATGAAGTTATGGGGAGGAAGATACAATGAGAGCTTGTGCATAACAAGGAGGAGGTAGAGAGGAGTTGCCCAAACAAGACAACTGTTTTTATGAAGAGTTGCTGGAGGATGATAGGATGAGGAGGGATGGTTGCATAGCCAAACAAATGCCCATAGGAAACCCACGAGCAAGACATGAGTGCAATAGCACCTTCCCACCCACATTCCCCTGATGCTAATATTGATGCAATGTAAATAAATTCTAGTCATTCTAAATTTGCATGCATGTATATCCTTCAGAAACTTTGTAGGTTTCTTGCCTGGGGAAAACTTCTAATTATCTATGCACTTTCATACAAATTCACCCAAAAAACTGTTGGGAAAGGGGTGAAGGGAAAGCAAATCACTCCCTCCCCCAAGTTGGAGAACTTCCCTTCCACATGGACTGCTGCACCTATCCTTCTGAAACTATGCTGGTTTCTTACTTAGGGAAAACTCTAGGCTGTCTGTAATTTTCAGAACAATGATCCACAAGGAAAATAGGGAGATATGTCCTCTTTTGGAAACCTCAAAATGTCAAGGCCACCCTTGCACAAAAACCCTTGTGGCTCTCATTCTGAAATTTGGAGGCATGATCTCCTCGGATAGGGCAATGAATCCTGAAATGTTTATCCAATTCTTCCAAGTAATAAAAATGTTATTGGAAGTTCCCTTTAAATAAGATCAAAATATAAACCCTGCACCTATTTTTCTGACATTAGGCAGGTGTAATCCCCTTCTAGGGGGCTACTATGCCTGAAATTATCACCGAGTTCTGACCAAGAGAAAAAAGTTACAGGTTTTTTAAATTTCCAATGGAAGTCAACAGGAAACATAAAGACTCATTTTTCCAAACCTTGACTCAGGTTTGGTGCTGAGCTGAAATGGTCTGACTACAAATTGGCCCAAGTGGAAGCGGGATGTTTTCCAAAATGCTGAATCGGGGTCTGAGTTGAAGTGGGGTTGGGGGTCTGTGCACACTTCTTATGTATGTATGTAGTCTATACACACATGCAAGCACACCACATTCACACACTGCATACACACACATATATTAGAGGTGCACCTAGACTCGGATATACACACACACACACACACACATATATATATATATATACATAAATATATATGCAAAAATGTGTTATGGGTCTGTGCCTCGGATCTTTTAAGAACCTAGCAACACCCCTGTACTCTCTCTCGCTCTCACTCTCTCTCTTTGTGTGTTAATGACCTGTTGTAATAGCATAAGCTATTATGTAATAGCATATGCTTACCCAAAAGAAAAAAGACAAAGATATTTGAAACCTGTTGTTCTTACTTGCAATCATCATGTTGAAGAATGAAATTCGTTATTACAGACTCTAAAATAGTCAGTGAAATGTGCTGTAGTGATTTTAGTAACATCAGTGTTTAAAAGCCTCTTGGACTTTTCTACCTATTAGGAAAATTGGAAAAGACAAATAAAAAAAAGCAGAGAGATAGAGAGAAATAGGTTGGGGGGGAAATCAAAAGCAGATTCTTCTTAGCAAGATACTAAGCAGCTATATGGGGGAGATAGCATATGGAGGAGATGGCATTGACAAATGAAAGACAACTCTGAATGCCATGACAAAGCTGATCATACCCCTGAAAAGATACAGTTGCGGGGTTTGAATTGATCCAGTTGGAGAGGCAAAGCTATTATATGTCATCCCTTTTAGGGATGTGGGGAGACAGGGTAACAGACACAATACAATGACTAACTTATAATGTTGTTAATGCGGGGAAGCCATCCCACTTGATAAGATGCCCAGCCTTCAGCACACATTGGAATCTGTGGCAAAAAGAAAATAATCTCAGCAAACTTTCTTCAGTACAGCTAACTGATCAAATCTGTGGTGGAAAACCTTATCACTTGGTGACTTAGTCTGTATTGGACCAATACAAAGTCACAGAAATTCCAAAATGGAAGTTAAGTGAAATCAGAGCTTCTTTCATTGCAGCAAATTTGGAAGAGGTTTGCACAGCTGGTGAAAAAAAAGTTTGAAGTTTCATGTTTTGTGTGGCATGTATTTTTGGAGAATTAAAAATGTCCTTGCAGGTTCATAGTTAGTGTTCCTGATGCACACCAATGAAGATGTTTGTGAAATCATGGAAAATAAAAATATAAAGAATGTGATACCTTCCATTTGGAGAAAATCTAAGAACTTACAAGTTTGTGTGACGCAGCTCTCAGTACACATCAGATTTTAACAGAGTGCAGCAGTGCGGAATGCTGACCTCAGAGTTGTCACAAATGGTACCTTCTGCATTTCATTGCCATTTGACTCTATTTTCCCCCCACCTGCCAACTGAGGACAATGCTGTCTGCATCTGATGACGCAGGCTCTAGTTCATGAATGCTTATACTACAACAAATCTGTTAGTCTTTAAGATGGGGGCAGGAAACAACTTTTGGTCTGGGGGCCAGATTACCCCCCACCCTGGACCAAGCCAGCAAACTGGGTGATGCCAAGGAGGTGAGGTCCTGCTCTGAAGCTCCACGCCTCCTGTGATGTCATCCATCCCCACCTACATACTTTTTGCCATTCAGAGAGAGGCACTTGGCTGGTACTTGCAGGGCCTGGATCCTGCACACACAGGCTGAGTCAAGTGCCTCCTTCCCACACCACTTGTGTCCCAATTGGGGTGGAAGCGGCATGGGAAGGGACAGGGTCAGTGCTCACAGGATGGCCCCTGCAAATGCCAGCTGAACTGGGCATATCCTTCCCATGCTGTTCACCATGGGGCATGAGACGCATGGAAAGGAATTCAGCTGGCAGTTGCAGGAACTGTGTCCTGGGTCCTATAAGCAGTTGCTGAGTTGGGCACCTCCTTCCCACACCACTCACAACTCAATTTGCCCCAGAGCAGCATGGGAAGGCATTCAGCTGGCACTTGCAGCAGCTGGATCCTACAAGTGCTGGCTGAGTTGGATGCCTCCTTTCCACACCGCTCCTGTCCCAATTCGGGTGTGAGCAGCATGGGAAGGGTCTCTGTTGGTGCTTGCAGGACCAGCTCCTGCAAGCACCAGCCAAGTTGGGCATCTCATTCCCACAGCATTCACCATGAGCAGTGTGAGAAGGGACTTGCAGGAACTGGGCCCTACTGGGATGCAAGAGGTGTGGAAAGGAACTCAAATGATGCTTGCAGGGCTGGCTCCTGCAAGCGCTGGCCGAATCAGGTGCGGTGTCTTCCCCATTGGAATCTCCATATTAACTCCAATCTTTGATCAGAGATAGCAAAGGGATTCCACTTCGCACTGCTCATCCTCCCATTGGGAGTGGGAGCAGCACCCTTGTTATCCCCAGTGACAGTTCAGAGATTCACAGGGATTCCTCTCCCCTGCCATCTCTCCATGCCTCCGCTCCAAGGGGCGAGGCTTGAGGAGGGGCCCATGGAAGATGCCCAACCCTCCATGGGCCAGATCAGGAGCCTCCATGGACTGGACAGGCCCACAGGCCAGATGTTCCCTGCTCCTGGTTTAAGATCCTATAGGGTGTGTGACTGACCAACACAGTTACCCCACTGGGAGTTGCTGTTATGCTAATATGACTTCATGGGCTAGGTTGTGACATTTATACATTCAAAAATCAATGCAAAAAGTGGTCCCGTTGGCACAGCCTAGGTGGGCGAACAACATACAGTCACTGGGTTCCTCCCTTCCCCCACTCCCCACTTTACTTGAGGGAGAGAAATCATAATGAGTGGAGGTTCAGTAAGACTGAATGTACTTCTTTCATATAGCTAAATAATTCTTATAATAGAAACAGTCACGGTTGGCAATGATTAATATATATTGTGAATATGGGCTGCATGTTATTCAATTAGCACACTACCTCCCCTGCCCACCCCCCCACCCCATGTGCTTCCGACTCATGTTTTATGGGCCAAATTATGTTTGGCTTCCACCCCAAATAAAATTGGTGCAGTTTTCCCCCCTCATTTTATCTTCCAATGTGACACAGCATATTGAGTTTTATTTGCCTCTATAACAAATGCTCAGTAGGATGTTGGTTCATCAAATTATAAAATTCAATATTTTTCAGCACAATAGTGGGAATATATAAAAACAAATGACATTTACTCCAATATATTGGAGTTTATGCAGCACTGCTGATAAGAATTAAAGGATGCACCAAAAGAAAGCGTTAGAGATTTGATAAAATCTTTATAATCTCTCACTTTCAAAGATGGCTTCATCTATCATTTTGCAGCTTCTAGCTAAATACATATAACTGAAAACTGAGTTATCATGGGTAATAGAGTTTTCCATTTCTTTATTGTGGTAAAATATAGCCCTATTTTAATTTCTATGTGGAAGGAAACTCAGGATGTTGTATTCATTATGACTAACAATATAACCGAGCATAACAAAAAAATGATTAAACTAAAACTGCAAGTCAGAATTGCCTTCTTTTTCTAACGTTTGTATAACCCCCAAAATAAAATGTATGGGTTTGGCACAGACTTAAAACAAAACCCAGTTTTGTGATGAAATAGGAGGGGAAAAAATAGAAATCACCACAAGACATTATAACCTTTATATATCACCTTAATTTCTAGAGATGCTATATAATCCTCTACTTTTTCATCTTCAAACCAAAACTGTTAGATAAGGTCATTATTATTCCCATGTCATACATGGGGAAGTGAGGCTGACAAAGGGTCATGATTTGTAAGATGTAAGATGTTTCCCCATAGAGATAATCTCTTGATCAGTATCCAGCTGTGTAATTCCTCTAGTGTAAACGATGTTACACCAGTGGAAACTGAGTTCTGAACTATGCGCAAAAGGAGAAGCCAACTAAAGTTACATTTGCTCAAGTGTGGCTGTGCAAGCAGTTGTGCAACTGGTTGTACAAGAGGTTGTGCAAGTGTAATGTGCAAGCATTTGCAGAACAGAAAGAGTCAGTGGAGCTCTGCTAGCACTATCTGAGTTTGCAGAATGACACTGTTGGATGCTGCCCTTTGATTGCCTATACAGTGAACAACCGCTGGGAGGGAAGGAAGGGTCTGCAGGAGAATCTGGGATCTAGAATGCCTGCTTAGTGCTCTTGCCCTGTGCACACCAGTGATCAGCATCACCAGATCTGACTTCACTGTTCGGTGTAGGAAG
Source organism: Heloderma suspectum (assembly GCF_057233095.1). Taxonomy (NCBI): domain Eukaryota; kingdom Metazoa; phylum Chordata; class Lepidosauria; order Squamata; family Helodermatidae; genus Heloderma; species Heloderma suspectum. The sequence continues at coordinate 91,991,979 of NC_139461.1, forward strand.
AAGGGTTATGACCTCTTCACTTAACTGTCAGCCATAGCAGCTGCAGTTATCAGCCAGGTTATCCTGACTTGCAGCTGCATTAGACTGCCAAGGTGGTCACAGTTATCTCAATGGCATGCTGAGGATCCAGCCTGGATGGGCTTTTGATGTATCACTGCCAACACTGCTGTTCTTTTTCATACATCATTTTTTCTCATAATTATTATTGGACAGGTGTTCCTATTTTAAAAAAAGAAAAGAATGGACAGTACACTTACAGCCTCTTCACTAGGGATGGCGGAGAATTTCTCCACGAATCTTTGGGAGGCCAAATGCCAACGCATTCAGCCCCCCGAAATTGGTGGGGAAATTCTCCGCTGGCCCCCCGCCCCCCCCCGGGATGGGACTTACCGTGGCCGAATGTCCCTCTCGGCGGCGGGTCCCAGCGGCGGTTCAGCGGTGGTTCGGCGGGGGCGGGGGCGGCGGCCAGTCTCCCGACCAGCTGCCACCGCCGCCATTGCAAAAAAAAAAAGTAAAGTAAAAAAAAAAAACACCCATGATAGGCTACGTAACGATTGACGTAGCCTATCACGGCTAGATTTCCAAAGTCAGCCGTGATAGGCTACGTAAATCGTCACGTAGCCTATCACGGGTGACTTTGAAAAAAAAAAAAAGTGCGTACGCAAATGGCGGCGGCCCATGGGCGCCGCCATTTGCATTCCTTATTTTGGCACGTCTAGTCTACGTAAAGATATATGTAGACTACAGCGAAAATAAGGGAACGCTATTTGCGTTGCCCTTATTTTCGCCGTAGTCTACGTAAATCTTTACGTAGACTAGACGTGTCAAAATAAGGAACGCAAATGGCGGTCCCCATGGGAGCTGCCATTTGCATACATGCTTTTTTTTTTCCCCAAAGTCACCCGTGATAGGCTACGTGACGATTTACATAGCCTATCATGGCTAACTTTGGAAATCTAGCCGTGATAGGCTACGTCAATCGTTACTTAGCCTATCACGGGTGTGTGTGTGTGTTTTACTTTTTTTTTCACAGCTGGGTAGATGGGGTGCTCCTACCCGGCCTGAATTTCGCTGGCGAGGGATGGGGCGCCTACCCCCCGGCCTGAATTTCGGCCGGGCGGGGCGCCTCCCCCCCCTCGCCTGAACTTCGGGGGGAGAACCAAAGCGCCTCCCCCCCACTGCAAAGCAAGCTTCGAGAACAGGTAAGGGACTTTCGTCCATCCCTACCTTCACACATCATCATATGTGTCAGAGCAATCCTGTTTATCCTTACCTCAGCTTTTAGTATCACAGAAGCATTTTGTCCCAGCAAGTGTTGTGGCATGATACTGATGGTTCTTTATGGGCTAAAGCCAGAATAAATGGTGTGCAATAGAGGGAGAGGCACTTCACATTCTACTTCACCATGGCTGCTAGCCTTCCTTTCACACTCTTTACATGGTGTCAATGGTGGGATGTTTTCATCACCCAGCAGAAGAAACAGATGCTGTGGAGTACACATCTGTGGAGCTACTGTGATTACTGCATAGGATTAGCCAATACAAAGATGATCTGATGACATTATGAGTATTACCTGGTCTAACCTTGCTCTTTTGATGAGAATCAAAGGATAATTCTTAATGTTTGAGGACTTTCATAAAACAACGTATTGCATGACATAACCAACATTCTTAAATAGGTGTTGAACATATATAAAGGTGTTCCTGCAAAAAGGCTACAGCATGTGCATAACTGCCAGTTTTACACAAACTAAAAAAGAGGCAAGATCTAAAGATCAGGAAAGTGCAATCATATGGACAATGGAAGGAATGCAAATTCACCTTTGGAACAATAGACTAGTCAAAGAACTCAACAGCAAATGGAACTCTTTTGAGAAATAACAGAAAATGGCAGTGGGACTTAAATCTCTTGATTAGTTGATTCATTATTTGATTATTACATTTCTATACCACCCCATAGCTGACGCTTTCTAGGCAGTTCACAAAACGTAAAACCCTAAGTCTTAATGGGGGCTTAACAATAAACATAAATTGCAATCACAACTGGGCAATTTAAATTGTGCTTTAGTCAGAATCTTGATGCTGTCAAAAAAGAAGCAAGGAATGGATGACTGGTGCAGGGCCAGCCCTACGAGGAGGTGGGGTAAATTGCATGCTCCCTCCCCCACTCCTCTGCCAGGATGGCTTCCCACCATGGCACTGCTGGAGCGAGGAGACTAGTGGGTGCTCAAGAGAGCCGTGCTGGCCCTCTTCACCCACTGTGGCATATGAGGCAGCAGGAGAGCAGCTGGAACTGGAAGGAGTCTCTGAAGCAGCCTCCTGTCCTCTGGCTTGCTCTAGAGCTGGCCCCAAGGGGTCCTTCCTCATATATAGGCATTACCTGTCTGGAGCAGTGTCCAAGGAGATATCCTGTGCTGCAGGTGGTCTCTCAGGATACCCTCCTCCACAGCAGCCACCTGGTCCTCTGTTTCGCCAGAGCTAACAAAGGATGGGCAGCAGCTCTGAAGGAGAGATGTCCCAGGAGATCACCTGCAGCACAGGATCCCCTCAGAGCCAGGGATTACAGAGCCAGGCATTACAGCCCCTAAGAGCCAGGCATTGAAGGTTCCCTCAGAACCAGACATTACAGAACCTGTGACTCTCTGAAGAGCCACAGCAGCCACCACAACTCTTCAGAGAGAGCCAGGGAGTGTGTGCAGATGGACAGATACATGGATCAGTAGGCAGGCATTGCAGCAGAGACAGAGGATGGAGGTGGGTGGCAGAGGTGGACGGGTAGCAGCAGCTTTTCTCCTGCCTCATGCAGAATGAGAGCTCGCGCTGCCACTGTGTAGTGGAGACAGGCACAGATACTATTGTCAATACTAATAGGACTGGAACCAAGGACTGAATACTTCTCTCTTGTGTGTGGATGGTGCCATTTTGATTCTGTAAGGACCAGCACTCAGAGAACTCTAGTAGTATATGTGATTATGCTTTCATTTATATTTTTTAAATATGCCAATTTCCTCCCTGGTTGCAGGTGGTGTCTTTCAGCCAACAATGCCCTTTTTTCTAGGTACAATTTTTGGATTTTTTTTAAGCTCTTTTAGATGTTAGCAACATCAGATCAAGGAGTCAAGCCAAATATGCTATGATGGGGCAAATTTCTGTTTAGCATGTAGAACAGTTGGGATGAGAAACAGAAAGCTTGTTTGCCCAGCAACAGCTATCAATGAAGTCTCAGCCCACTCGTTACCATTGCCAGTGAAGCCTTGCACTTGACAGACTAGGGGAGAGAGCAGGGAATAATTATACAATCGGCGCATGTGTCACTCGGTCCAAGACTACTCTCATGCACCGATTCTAGATTCAGGTCATTAAATGCCATTCATAGCTCACGCTTCAGTTCTTTGAATTTTACACCATAATGCCATGGTGACAATATCAAAAGGTTAACTATTTTTCCATCTTTGGGATAAAAGGCATTCTCTATTATATAGCTATAGATCCTCGGAGCCATTACCAAGAATGTATCTTTTAGTTTTTCTATTTACTTTTCACTTTTTCATCACACAGAATGCTTTTATCTGAATCTAGCTGTACTTGGAGTGATAACGGATTGTTTTGATTACCATCAGCTTCACTAAAGGTACTTTACTCTGTTCTGTGTACCCACTTTAAGAAGTCTCCAAATTGCCCAGGTCTTCCTGCAGCATAAGCTTTTGAGTGAGAACAAAAGTAAGAACATAAGAAGAGCCCAGCTGAATCAGTCCAAGGATCCATCTAGTCCAGCATTCTGTTTACACAGTGGCCAACCAGCTGTCAACCAGGAACCCACAAGCAGGACATGAGAGCAACAGCACCCTCCCACCCATGTTTCTCAGCAACTGGTGTACATAGGTTCACTGTCTTTGGTACTGGAGGTAGGGATGTACGGATTCCTCACCATCCGTTCCGGTGGGGAATCTGCCCGGGGGGGGAGGCGATCTGTTCCCCCCCTCCAGAGAATCCTCCGGAGCGGCTCCACTCTGCGAGGATTCCATGGAGCTGCCTGGCTTGAGGGCCACTTACCTGGATGGCCGGAGCCATTCTCCTCTGTGCCGATCACCTTTTTTTTTTTTTAAAGGTGATTGGCACAGAAGAGAATGGCTCCGGCTGAGCAAGCAGCCGAGTGCCGTCCCACGCAGAATCCTCACAGAACGGAGGTAAGTGGGGCCAATCCTCCATGGATTCCAGAGGCTGGATTCCAAAGAATCTGGCCTCATTTGAATCCGTGGCGGATTTCTCTAACATCCCTGACTAGAGGTAGCATATAGCCATCAGGACTGGTAGCCATTGATAGCCTTCTCCTCCAGGAATTTGTCTAATCCTCTGTTAAAGTCATCCAAATTGGTGGCCATCACTACATTTTGTGGTAGAGAATTTCATAATTTAACTATGCTCTATAACTTACTTAATTAAAAAAAAAAGTGCTGTTGTATCTTAAAGACATGAAGTGCAATCTCTGGAAGGCAAGAACCGACTTCAACTGCTGTATGAAATGGATAAATACAGCAGGAATATATACAGACAAGGGGTATGTGCCAACAACAAGATTTGACTCGGAGCCCAATTTGGCAGTTCAGAAAACAGTGTGATTTGACTTGGACAGATTCAGAGGTTGCCTGGTTCAACTCTGATCTGAATTTCAGTTCAGAAATCCAAACATGTAAAGTCTCCTGTTGACTATTGTTGGAAATCAACAAATGGGTGTTTTTTTTCTGTTTGTCAGAATTGGATGACATTTGCAAGCCTAGTTGTCCGTTATGAGGAGTTATGCCTGCTACATTTCATACTAATAGTGTTCTTATTTGCAGAGAGTTTTAGGTGAGCATTAAAAATGCAGTTTGCAATGGTTCTACTACGTCAGCATTCCTTCAACTCATTATGGAGACCAGGGGGGTGTTTCCATGAGCGATTTACTCCGAGCTGGCTGTGCGTTCAGGTCATTAGGGATACATGATGTTGTGGCCATGCAGCAGCCATCCCAAAGCTTATCAGGGAAAAACTGGATTTCCTGAGACTGCTTAAAGTCCAATTCTTTTCCTTAAGTTGAGTTCTCCCTGGTATAGTTGCTGTGTGCCCCAACCCCAGCATTTAGCTCGGGTATGCTAGCCCTGCCCAGGGGGGTGCCTTTCACCGTGACCCAAGTCAAGGGGTGTTTCCTCCCATTGTGCTGAATGAGGCTTGCCCTCAGAATGCCCACAGAAATTACAGAGAACCCCCTCAATTGACATGGCACATTTTAAAGCCCAATTACTTAAGTGCAATTAAGCGTGATCTCAAGGCTCTGAGTCATTGCCTTAGGAAGTAACTACTTCACAGATTCCTTATAGAGATCCTGTGTGTTAAAATGGGGGCTGGTTCCCATTAGGGATGTTGGAGAAATCCTCCACGGACCCCAATGAGGCCGGATTCTATTGAATCTGGCCCCCCAAAGTCCATGGAGGAGTGGATCTCTTACCTGCAAGAGGAATCCTCGCTGGCCAGATCCTCCCTGCCGGTCGGCTCTGGAGCGGATTGAATGCGGCCGCAAATGTGTCCCTGCTTTTACTTGATAGGCTACGCAGATATTTGCGTAGCCTATCACGTTAATCAAAAGCACTGATGCAAATGGTGTCCAGGACTCCATCTGCTGCCGTAAAGGCCTTAGTTTAAGGTAAATGCAGCCATTTACAGTTGCATTTACCTTAAACTAAGGCCTTTATGGCCGCAAATGGTGTCCTGGACACCATTTGAGGCCGCAGTTACTCCGGCCCACCAGCGATACAGCAATGGCTGCCGTATTGCTGGCATTTCGGAGCCAGCCAGCAGCTCTGCGGACTCACCGTGGAGCGGAGTCAGCCGACAAGGATTCCGAGGGGGGGGAGGGACAGATCACCTCCACCCCTGCGGACCCCCACGGATGCAAGGTAACGGGGCTTCGTACACCCCTGGTTCCCATCTCTTTCCCACAACAAAACCGTTAGTGTCTCCTTAGAAGTAACTCCCATTGTGGTCATTGAGGTCCTGCGGGTTAAAATGGGGGCTGGTTTCTGTCTTTGTGCTCTCCTCCCCCTCCCTTTCTCAGCACAAGCATATGTGTGTCTACTCAACAGTAACTCCCATTGTGCTCAATGAGGCTTGCTCCTGAAACACAGGTGCATCTGGACTTTCAGGGGAAAGGAGAAGTGGGGAGATGGGGAAAGCCTCTCTTACTGGTTGAGCAGCCCCTGCCAGTCAGATGATATTCACTCCACCCCCACCCCCACCAGGAAGTATGTTCTGTGAAATGATTTTTACTGGTCCAAAGAATCTGCTCGTGGAACCCTGCTCACAGCAAAGCCGATTCCTTTTTAAAAATCCAGTACTCCTCCATTAGCTTCTCCTTCCATTGTCATGGAAACATGGCCCAGGCCATAATGCAGGGGTGGTCAACCTGTGGCCCTCTAGATACTGTTGGACTACCAATCCCATCTTTTCTGCCCATTGCCATGCTGTTCAGGGCTGATGGGAGTTGGAGTCCAACAACATTTGGAGGGTCACAAGTTGCACATTCCTGTGCTAGAAAGTGAACAAGTCCAGAGATGTAGATAGGCAACCTATCATATACTGCCCTAGCAGGCCAAGACTCAGTTTCCCTAATGCTACATGGGAAAAGGGCAACTAAAATGATTAAGGGGCAGGAGCAACTCCCCTACAAGAATGTTTATAATATCTGGGACTGTTTGGCTTAGAAAAGAGGCAAGTAAGGGGAGACATGATGGAGGTGTATAAAATTATGTGTGGTGTTGAGAAAGTGGATAGGGAGACATTTTTCTCCCTCTCACATAATATTAAAACCCGGGGTTATCCCATGAAGCTGATTGCTTGGAGATTTAGGACAGGTAAAGGGAAGTACTTCTTCACACAGTGCATAGTCAAACTATGGAATTCACTACAAGAGGTAGTGACAGCCAACAATTTGAATGGCTTTATAAGGGATTGGAAAAATTCATATAACAGAATTATAGTCCTGTTGGCTATATGCTACCTCCAGTATCAGAAGCAGTATGCCAGTGCACACCAGTTGCTGGGGAACATGGACAGGAGGGTGCTGTTACAATCATGCTGTGCTTGTGGGATTCCTGTGGGCAGCTGGTTGGCCACTGGTGAACAGAATGCTGGACTAGATGGACCTTGGTCTGATCCAACATGGCTCTACTTATGTTATTTTATTCTTATAACTGGAATGTGTACTATCTCAAGCACCGCCACTCTTTATTCAGATGAAAGACACAGCACCAAAGCTGTCAATCAACTTAATTTCAAGAGCCTTACATGCTCTCTATCTCCTAAAAATCTTTTGCTTAAGCATAGCAACCCTGAGCTCAGATGTCAAACATCTTGAAAGACTGTCTTCATCTTCACCCACTCCATTCTGTGAGCTGACTTTTTTTTAATATCTAGTTTGTCTGGCTGATGTTCTTTGGTCCCATAAAACTAAGTGTTGTTCAAGGAGATATGTATTCTGTCAGTAAATATCAAAATAAGCTTATACATGCAGTGGAAAAGAAAAATAAATGAAGGGGAAATTTGGGGCTGTAGTTAACAAGCCCCTAAACTGACAATGGTTCCTCAGCCACAGCTTAAGAAATGGGTTTAGATGAAGATTTGCCCATGACTATTTTTGTTCCCCTGTCTGACCCACAATGCTATGAGAGCTTCAGAGATGGAAGAGATGTCAGCTGAGGATTTCCAGATAGAAACTGTCCTGAGCTGAGTTGCCATGAAAGCAGAATTGAACAGTAGGTCAATGACAATCTGTGATGAAGGCAGAAGGGAAACTGGGAGAATGAGTTTAAAGCACAGAAGTGGTATGCATGGGGCTTGTTTAGGGCCTCTAAGGGTGGAACAGGGAGAAGCAAGGGTTTGGCGGAATGCTGGTTATGGAGAAGTAATGCCAGAGGAAGGTGAGGTTTTACTGTTTTTCATTTTTTAACTAGCTATGTTTAATGGATTCCACTCTAGATTGATGTCAATATATGGGGTCAACTCTGTATAGTTAACAGCAGTTTTTAAGCCATAAGAGCAAAATCATTACAGCAATTATCTGAATGTAAATACTTGTTCCATTACATTTCAGCTAGCAACATTTATCTATTTATTTATTTATTTATTCATTCATTCATTCATTCATTCATTTCCTAGATTTATATACCTCTTTCCATAGAGGTATCAAAGTGACACCACATACATACAATGCCGTTATGTCAAAACCAACAATGAAACATAATAAAACTACACAATGATAAATGAATGCTAATCAGCAAAACTTATTGCATTAGACAATTGTTAACATGCACCTATGTGATTTAGGGCACAATCCTATGGCTGCTAGACACTGTCTAGAGGGCCATGATAGGATATTTCCGTTTCTGGGATCCAAGGTCTGAACCAGGGTTCCAACCTCAGAGCACAGAAACCCTGCTGCCATCCCCCGCCCCTCATAGCTGGCACGGTTCTCTCCATGCCAGATATGTCTCCACACTCAGAAATGGAGCATGAAGACAGGGAAAAGGAAGTGGTCCTGGGGGTGGGGAGGGAGGAGACCATGGAAGCCATATTACACAGCTTCTTATGTGCATTTTGGCCTACTTCCCTCCCCCTCCCTGAAGCTGCAGTTAGAGAGGCAAAATTGCCCATGCAGCCAAATATACAGGGCAGCGGAGCATGGAGGCAAGGATTGCCCCATGCTCCAGCTGCCCTGCATTGGATACTTGGCAGCCTCTGACTTTGGAGGCTGCTGACTATTTCAGTAGGATTGCACCATCCCTTAGTTGAATGTTAAAAAAAAAAAGAGGATGTTGAATGCAACCTGTAGGGAAAACTACAGCAGACTTAAGATTAAAAGGTGTCCCCAACCAGTCGTGTCCGACTCTAGGGTGCGGTGCTCATCCCCGTTTCTAAGCCGAAGAGCCAGCGCTGTCCAAAGACACTTCCGTGGTCATGTGGCCGGCATGACTGAACACCGAGGTGCACGGAACGCTGTTACCTTTCCCGCCGAGGTGGTACCTATTTATCTACTTGCAATTCCTTGCTTTCGAACTGCTAGGTTGGCAGGAGCTGGGACTGAAGATGGGAGCTCACTCCGTCACGCGGCACTCGGGTCTCAAACTGATGACCTGCCGACCTTCCAGTCTGCAGTTCAGCGTCTTAACCTAAGATTACGTAACCACAAAGCTGTGATTCTTACCAAACTGGAGCAGCCTGTTGCAAGGCATTTCAACTCTTCTGCACGTAGTCTCTTGGATTTACAATCAAAAGATCCTGATATGCTGGATCTATAGACTGAGAACTCTTAATTCCAATGGCCTTTCTTAATCTGGAGGACAATTTGTAAGCATTACTCCAATCATACCTCTGTTTTTACTCCAAAGGAACTTTCTCCAGGCATTCCCAACTGCCACTGATACCATGCTAACAGCACAGCTACTGATGGAGGCAGAAGCCAAAACATTTAGCTTAAATATAGTTCTTGAATACTCTTGTTTCTAGTCTTTCTATCTTTCTTATGTATTTTACCTTAAAACTGACTGCATCCACAGTGGACCCAAAACTTCCTTGTTGTTTTGCTGTTGTGCCGCTTTACACCAACTCTCTCTCCCTCTCTCCCACACGCGCACACACACACACACACACACACACTACTTATTACATTTTGAAAATAAAATGATAAGTGTGTTAATATGCTCAGTCTTTTCTTCGTCTTCTTTTTTGCGTAGCAGAAGTATTCCCATAAGTATACAAGCATTCCTAATTTATATTGCTTTTTGGTGGGTTGGCAAGGGAAATATTTTCAAAGGTCAATAGAGTGGAGAATGCAGAATTTACTTGGCTTTAGTGAAAACATTTTTAGAAACTGATATATGAATGGGTTATACAGAGAAACATAAATATTTAACTCTGAAAGCTATTATTTAATTTAAAGCAGAGATTCTAAATTGCACCTAAAGCAGTAAGTATGATCAATGGCTCTATTCTAGGTGGAGATATTCCATATAGGTTGGCTTAAAAATATGTTGACTACAAAGTCATTGAGACCAAACCAGTGGCTGCTAGGCAGCGCCTGAGAGGCCATGGGATGCTGAAGTTTTCCCCCCTCCAAGGTTGTAGTTCCCCTCCAAGACTGAGCTATAACCTTATAGGTGGGAATTTCTCCACCCTGACCTCCAAGCCCCTTCCAGCCATGACGGAAAGCTCCGCAGTGGCTCCCTTTCACAAGGTCAGAGCTCCCACCTCAGGAAGGGAGAGAGAGAAGTATGGAGCAATGTCAGTGGGTGGGGAGGGGACAGGATGTGGATCTGACAGCTTCTCAGCTCCCATCCCTAACCCCAGCAAGCACAAGTTAGACAGGCTCAGAGACCTGTGTAACATAAAAAAAAATGTGCTAAAAGAGGACAGAGAGACTAAAATAAACCCCTCTGTTGTTCCACCCACCCTTCCAGGCTTTTGCTGGCAGGTCTTGGGATACTTGGACTGCTCCAGTATTGTGAAGTGCTCCATCCTGTGGGCTAGGCAGCCATCGGATTATGCACTAAAGGTTGACATGAATGATCAAAAGCTAGCAACTTCAAATCACCTGTTCTGCATGGTGAAATAGTCAAAGACGATCTGCATGCTGTGGCTGCCTCCTGTTTAGAAATCTACTTGCTGGAAACTGTCCAGAGAGCCAGCCTGGTGTAGTGGTGAGAGTGTTGTACTGGGAGCCGGGAGGTCCGGGTTCTAGTCCTCACTCGACCATGGAAGCTCACTGGGTGACTTTGGGCCTATCACAGACTCTCAGCCCAACCTACCTCACAGGGTTGTTGTGGTGAGGATAAAATGGAGAGGAGGAGGACCATGTAAGCCACGTTGGGTTCCTTACAAGAGGAAAGGTGGGATATAAATACAATAAATAAATAAATAAATAAATAAATAAATGTCAAAAAAATGCAAAAGTGTGCTATACTCAGTTTTAAAAAACACATCCAACACTGCAGAGTTCATGGCTGAACCACAGCAATTTGCACCTCCACTAATGGATGGTTGACTTGGTCACCTCTTTGGGAAGTTAGAAAGACTGAATACACCTTTCATTCCTCCCCACCACCCTTTCCTCCTCACAAACCAGCAAAGGTGAAAGCACTGACTCTCTGTTTACCTGCAGATTTTGGCAACATGTGCTTCTGTGCTTGGCATAAGGTTCTCTGTATCATGCTCGGGATTATCAAAGCAGCATGGCTGACTGTATGGCGAAATAGTCAATGACTCTTTCCATCACGTGGCCAGCTGATCATACATCTGCCAAGTGGTGAGTAGAAAAGTTAATCACATGACCAATGGGGCAATGAGACAACAATCAAATGACCTCTTCACAGCCGGATGTAACATGCATGAAATTTCCATGAGGTCACCATCTATAAAGTATGTTGCTGTTCAGTCATTCAGTCATGTCCGACTCTTCGTGACCCCATGGACCATAGCACGCCAGGCCTTCCTGTCCTGCGCTCTCTCCCAGAGCGTGCTCAAGAAAATTTTCCTTATTTTTGGCTGTCTTAGTCTACGTAAATATTTACGTAGACTATGACGGCGAAAATAAAGGGGAACGCAAATAGCGTAGCGGGCGCTATTTGCATCCCTTTTTGATTCACCGTTTTAGCCTATGTAAATATTTACGTAGGCTAAAATGGAGAATCAAAAAGGGACACAAATAGCGCCCGCTATGCTATTTGTGTTCCCCTTATTTTTGCCATCATAGTCTACGTAAATATTTACGTAGACTAAGACACCAAAAATAAGGAACGCAAATGGCGGCGGCTATAGCCGCCGCCATTTGCGTATGCGGGTGTGTGTGTTTTTACCCAGCCATGATAGGCTACTTAAATCTGTAAGTAGCCTATCACATTTAAAAAAAACAACAACACAAGTCTGCAAATGGCAGCAGCGGCAGCTGGTCGGAAGACCAGCTGCCGCAGCCTCCACCGCTGGAGCCGCCGCTGGAGCCACCGCCGCCCGGAAGATCCACCCCAGGTAAGTCTCATCCCTGGGGGGGATCTGCGGGGGGGCGGGGGGGCAGGCTGTTCCGCCACAGATTTCGGGGAGCTGAATGCACTGGCATTCGGCTTCACCGAGATCCGCGGCGGAATTCTCTGCCATCCCTAATTTCCTGTGCTTGTAAGCTATTTGGTCTAACACATATCACATGTAATTATTGATTACATTTGTTTACCCTCTTCTTCAAAGAAACTCAGCATAGCAAGCATGGGATTATCCCATTTTATCCTCGTAACAATAATGTGAAGTAGGCTAGACTGAGAATTTCCCACTTGCTCGATGCTGCAGGCATGCAGATAGGTTCTTTCAGAAGTTATACTGAAGATGAAGTTATACTGTACATGTGGGGTGGGGGGAAGCCAGTGGGTCTGAGTTGACATGAGCCTAAACACACATACCCCTCATGCATTCAGTGTACTTTATGAAAATGTGCACCCAGTCTTTACGAATAGTAAGAACAAACCAAGTTTTACTAAGTAATGGCAATGCTGGAAAGTAACATGAATATACTTAAAGCTGTGCAAAGAAGCTATAAAGGTAAAGTAATATCCAAATAGTTAAGGGTCTGCCAAAAAAAGACATAAATGCTTTGTTGTAATGCACGACAAAATTGTGTACTCTTTTCTCCTCCAGTTGCCTTTGTAGCTTTTGTAATATTTGGGTGTTCCCTCGCTTTTATAAGCTTCTTTACTTATTCTGGAATACACTCTTCCCTGTCATAACTGGCAGAAGTTTTGTTACAGTGTAATTTTCCTGTTTATTATACCTTGTGTAACATTTGCATGATGTTTTATTGGAAGGTGCAGTTTCAGGTTTTGCTACTGTTCCACAATTTGTAGATACACTTTCTAAACCTCTTTTCCAAAGTGTTTTAGCTGAAACTTAGTCATACAGCTTTAAGGAGCTTGGAGTTTGCCTTTTTCATTTGCAAGCCAATTCCAAGTCATAGTTCAAAATCATTCACCAGAGCAGTGTTTTTCAAACTGTATGGGAGTCCCTGGGATTTCTCAAGAGAAAATTTGTAAATGGCAGGCAAGAAACTTTCCCAATCTTCCCTTGCAATGCACAGTCACAGGGGGAATATTGGGTGTGTTCTAGATCACATTCTCAGTTCATGTGACATGACAGTGAGGACCAACAGTCTTCACACAGAACCATGTGCCAGACATTTGGGGGCTCCTCCACAGATAAGTTAATGTGGGAAGCATTCCCTAAAAACTGTAGAAAATTGTGGAAACTACTGCACTAGAGCAAGGCAAAAATATTGAAGAGAAGGAGACTTTATGTGTGGGCAGTTCCTGGGTATGGGAACTGGGTTTATCATTGCCATTAGAAGCCCAAGTGATTGTTGTGTTGGGGAGCACGTATTCATAGCTTCAGTTGAAATGCCAACTACTGATTCATAAAGCTTTTCTACATGAGGCTGTTAATGGCTGTATCTACTTTCAGTTGTGTAGCAGAGTTGAGATCGCAGCTCTACACAAAGAGCTCTTCCTTTCCTGCTTTTCCACTAAATAACCTCTACATGGAACTGTGCTATAGCTGAATAGCATAAATACACAAGTACAAACAGCACTTTCAGAAATAATATGCCATTTTCCCCCATTCCAAAAATATAATAATGGGAAAGTGCTCTCAACAACTACTTTAGGAGCCAGTTGAAAACTTGTCTCTTCACCCAGCCCTCTGTAATTGATTCTGCTGCCCCGTTTGTTCATTGCTATTTTTATTTTTAAAATATGTTAGCTGTTTTGTGTTTGGATTGTAAATTGCTATGAAATACCTTATGGTAAGTGGACTGTCTATAAGAGATTTTCTACATGATGCATATACTCTGTGCTCATCATTCCCTACTTACAGTTCTTTACAAGCTCTTTAGACAATGTTGTGACCCTACAGCTTCACTTCTGTTTGTAAACAGCACTTTGGGCAAGGTTTTTTTTTTTTTTTTAGAGCAGGGAAAATGGGGTGTTATATAGAATGGCGGAAAGAAAACAGTGTTTCCATGCTGTTGTACTATTCTGCTACACCACAGTGCCACCTAGAAGTTATGTAGTGGAAAAGCAGGAAAGGAAACGCTCCTAGTGTAGTGCTCACAACTTAATTCCACTTGGATGCAGCAAATTAACAGCCTCATGTAGAAAAGCCCTAAACTGATCTAATAAAAACAGCAACAACAAATCACCATCCTATCTGTGTTGGGGGTTTAACAGGCCATTGAGCTGATTCAGAATGTATTTTATTTTATTATTGATTTGATTTGATTTTGCCAGCTGGTTAGTAACCATCAGGCATGCTCCCCTTACTTTTGCTGCCACCTCTGTGTCAGCAGTATGGGAAAAGCAGCTAGGGGACTCTCACAAGAGCCCTGCAGCCAATTCTTCTGACATGTGGCTTTCCATAATGCTGACGGAGTGGTGGCAAACTTAAGGGGGCGCATGACAAGGGAAGAGGAAGCACAGTGCAGTGGCGGTGGCGGGAGGGGAAGGGGTGCAATATGGCAGTAGCATAAGGGAAGGGCCACGTTCGCACCACACGTTCTTTCCTCCTTAGGTGGTAAGAGAGCTTGTGCCAGTGCTACTTACTACAGAGTAAATCTCACTGTGCTCACTTGGACTTACCTTTGAGTAAACATGCTTAGGATTGCACTGGAAATTTGTGTACAGTGCACACTGGCTTCCTCATCATTTTCTCAAATAAGGATAACTTGTCAGAGTTTAAATAATACAATCTTGTATAGGCTTGTACTAAATGCCAAATTTCAAGGAAGGTGGTTCAGCTTTAAATTTGGCACATACATTTGTGTCAAATACATTTTAACTTTCCTTTGAAACTGTATCTTCTACAGCACTTCAATACTGATTGCACAACAGGAAAATTAACCCCACAGAGCAGCTGCTTTATTATAATTGCAGCTTTCACTCAGTACAATAAATCACCCACATCAAGACGCACATTTCTTATGTTCTCACTTATAGCTCTAGAGTTCCAATCTTTTAAAATTAATAGTATCTCCCTACGACACCACCCTAGTCTTAAGGAGGGAAAGTTTTGAGAGCTCAAACTTTTCAGAGAAATAAATTACCTGTTTGATCAATTTATAGAAATGTAAAGATGCAATGTTTTTGTGATTAGTATTAATAGCTTTTCAGTTTCATGCATTCATGAATAGATGACAATACTAAGAAAGCATAGTTAGCAATGCATTTTAATGACACAGCTTATGTTTTATTCATATGATACAGTCACAAAAGTGCCCTTTCTTAACAAACAGAAAACCAGTGGGTACATTTTTAGCCCTTATGCCTAATCAAGTGTCTCAATCACAGCACCAGTTCTATATTTATTATATTCTGATTAAAACACACATACACCTTAGAGTTGATGGCGACCTTGATGAAAAGCAGGTGTAAAATTAGAAATGTAGATCATCATCATCATTTAAGGATTCAAAATCTAAGCAAAACATCAACAACTTTCAAGACTGCGATCAAGAAAGCCAAAAAGAGCTCAGTTGATTCACTGCAAAGCTCATTTATACTTTCCAAAAATAAATATATTCTGCAGGACACAGTGGCTCTCACGTACATGACACTCAGAAGAGCTTGCTCTTTGAATGGAGAAGGGCTCCTCCAGGGTACAAAGAAATACAAAAAGGAGCTGCTGCTTTTGGTATGGTAGTGAAAGGGGCCCATTTATGCTATGGATCAGGAGTAGCCAGATCTCCAAATGTTTGGGACTTCAGCTTCTAGAAGCCTCTGCCAGACTGGCCAATGGTCAGGAATGCTGGGCACCAAAATCCGCAATATCTGGAGATGATCTAATTTCTGCCCACCCCTGCCATAGATCACTCGGTATGCTTTCGTACGCACAGGGCTGCTTTGTGGATTATAAAGAAGAGCTGAAAGAGGAAGCACCTGTAGTAACGTATATGCGCAAACTGTTTCGGTTTTGTTTGTTTTTAGTCTGGAGTTTTCATTTCTGGCCTTCGCAAATTTAATTCACGCTCCTGTCTTTTCCTCCCTGGGAACGGATGAAGTGGTCTATAGAATTCAATATTCAGTGTCAATAATGTGTCTGTAATTATCCCTAATTAGAAAGATTGTTGTTGTTGTTCAGTCGTTCAGTCGTGTCCAACTCTTCGTGACCCCATGGACCATAGCACGCCAGGCCTTCCTGTCCTGCGCTCTCTCCCGGAGCGTGCTCAAGTTCATATTCATTGCATCCGTGATGCTATCTAGCCATCTCATCCTCTGCCATCCCCTTCTCCTTTTGCCTTCAGTCTTTCCCAGCATCAGGGTCTTTTCCAGGGAGTTTTCTCTTCGCATTAGGTGGCCAAAATATTGGAGCTTCAGCTTCAGTATCTGTCCTTCCAATGAGCACTCAGGGTTGATTTCCTTTAGGATGGACTGATTTGACCTCCTTGCAGTCCAGGGGACTCGTAAGAGTCTTCTCCAGCACCACAGTTCGAAAGCATCAATTCTTCGCCGCTCAGCCTTCCTTATAGTCCAGCTCTCACAGCCATACATTACTACTGGGAAAACCATAGCTTTGATTAGACGGACCTTTGTCGGCAAGGTGATGTCTCTGCTTCTTACTATGCTGTCTAGGTTGGCCATAGCTTTCCTCCCAAGGAGCAAGCGTCTTTTAATTTCATGGCTACAGTCACCATCTGCGGTGATCTTGGAGCCCAAGAAAGTAAAATCTGTCACTGCTTCCATTTCTTCCCCTTCTATATGCCAGGAAGTGATGGGGCCAGATGCCATGATCTTAGTTTTGTTAATGTTGAGTTTCAAACCAGCTTTTGCACTCTCCTCTTTCACCCTCAACAAGAGGCTCTTTAGATCCTCTTCGCTTTCTGCCATTAGGGTGGTATCGTCTGCATATCGGAGGTTGTTGATAATTCTCCCAGCAATCTTAATTCCGACCTGTGATTCATCCAACCCGGCATTTCTCATGATGTACTCTGCATATAAGTTAAATAAGCAGGGTGACAATATGCAGCCTTGTCGTACTCCTTTCCCAATTTTGAACCAATCGGTTGTTCCATGTCTGGTTCTTACTGTTGCTTCTTGACCCTCGTACAGGTTTCTCAGGAGACAGGTAAGGTGGTCTGGTACTCCCATCACTTTAAGAATTTGCCACAGTTTGTTGTGATCCACACAATCAAAGGCTTTAGCGTAGTCAATGAAGCAGAAATAGACGTTTTTCTGGAATTCTCTTGCTTTCTCCATGATGCAGCGAATGTCGGCGATTTGATCTCTAGTTCCTCTGCCTCTTCGAAACCCAGCTTGTACTTCCGGTAGTTCTCGGTTCGCATACTGCTGAAGCCTAGCTTGTAGGATTTTGAGCATCACCTTGCTGGCATGTGAAATCAGCGCAATGGTGCGGTAGTTTGAACACTCTTTGGCATTGCCCTTCTTTGGAATTGGAATGTAAACTGACCTTTTCCAGTCTTGTGGCCACTGTTGAGTGTTCCAGATTTGTTGGCATATTGAATGCAGCACTTTAACAGCATCATCTTTTAGGATTTTAAATAGCTCGGCTGGAATACTGTCATCTCCGCTAGCTTTGTTGTTACTAATGCTTCCTAAATTATCCAGTGCAAGAGTACCTTTTAGTTTCCCTACCAAGTAAGGTTTCCAACAGGCCACCAAACAAGCCTGGCCATTTTATTATATTTTATAATTGTGCTTTGCATTCAGGCTAATTGCCAAGAAAAGTCTCCTCTGACATTTTGGAGTTTTGCAGGTTCTATACATCACAGGTGAATAGAAAGCTTTTGTGCTGGGCTCTCTAGCTCGTCTCAGACTGGGAAAAACTGCATGGTCCCCAGATCAGTTCTGCGTCCTGAGTGCATATGATGAAGCTACCTTGTTGAAACTAAGCAAGTCTAGGTCACTGTTCTTCCCCGAGTTCTTTTCTTCTCTCCTTGAAAGTATTGGTTGTACAGTCAAAGAAATTTTGCTAAGAGCAGGAAAATAACAGCTATTATCTTAAATATTGTTCTTCATTCACAAAATGATTTAAGCAGTATCTTTCCCTTTGCTATTACAAGTGGGGGTGGGGGGTGCTGTTATTTTCAGATATCATTAATAATTAATAGAGTCATTAGGAGCATACACACACAAACATGTGTCAATGAATATCTGGGGTGGGGGGCAACACAGTGTTTTTCACTCTGAAAAATATATGCCCCATGTTCTAATTAGCAATCTGATAATTAGTCATTTTAACAATTCCGTATATGAGCAACAGTAGTGGTGGAATGATATGTTGGTGTGTGCAATACTTTAATCACAGAAATTAACATATGGCTGGAGGGAAAGTGGTAATTTGCTTGGATATGTTTATCACTGAAGGTCAAGGCAAAATTATTCCGTCATTGCTTATCTGCCTTGATGTGCAGTGAATGGAGGTGTTAATGAATTCTTTGTTAACTGAAGCACAGATTCTTAAAGCCAAATCTGGAATTTCCCTGTAAATGTAAGCTTCCTACATGCAGAAAAATGAACCTTGACAATCCCCCAAGCTACTACACACACACTGCGGAAAGAGAGAGAGAGCTAAGGATCAAAAGAAACGCTCTAGCATGGGCAGCATACATATGTGGAGAACATTCACTTGATAAGCTGAAATAACCTTGAAAAACTCCATTTCCTTTCTTGGTACCAAAAAAAAATATCATTCCAGCCATAAATAAAGAACCTTGTGCCAAACAGTGAAGGAGTTCACATACCAAACACACTGACAGTTCTTAAAGGAATGGTATTGCTGTCAAGCCACTCCTTATAATATGAAGTCAGTGATTGCCAGAACCCAAACTATTTTTTAAAGGGAATTTATTCTAAGCTATCTTTGAATGTTATCTATCTATCCCTCCAGGTTAATTCCTAATATCTAGGAAATTATATTTTTGTTCTGCAATGGAGGAACTCATTTCCAACAGAAACAGGAAACAACACTAAGTTCTACTTGAACTGGAGAGTACGAGAGAAAATCTGTCATCTGATAGCAACCAATACCAAATACTAGCAAAATGCTAGTCATTCGGGCTGGATTTCGGCACAGATGACTATCTGGGGCACCAGCCTTGGAGTGATCTGGGCTTGGGGTGTGCCTATGCTGGGCTAACTCCTCAACCATCCACTCAGTAGCTGCAACAGTTTATCTTCACTTGGAGAACTAGCAACACTTTCTTGTATAGCCTGCATTGCCTTCACTTTTAAAATTATTATTCACAGGAAAAAAGTACAAACATCAGTACAGTTCATTAAAATATACCCTCAGCTGGCTGACAGGAGACTATCATTGTGAGCTATTTCATCAACCTCTCTGATTCTGCACTTCAGCTGGCAAACTAATGGACTAAGGTTAACATTCTACGGCCATCACTCTTCAATACCGGCCCAGCCAATGTTGGCACACAGTTAGTTCAATTTCTTGGTGTAATTTAGGACATTATTCTTACATTCTTAAAGCCTCTATAAGCTTAGAGAAAATAGATTTGTTTCCATTTGTGTATATGTGACATGAATAAATACAGATATACAATTTTATAGAACCATGTGTGCAAATTTATTATCATATATGGTGGGGATAAGTCATTCATATACATTGCGTATATATTCATGAAATAGGCTACGAATACATTTTAAAAACAGGGTATTAAGAAATTGAACAAATTGAGAGGGGGAGCTGAAGAAATGATTTGCTTAGGGTGATGTTTTGTCTACAGTTGGCCCTGCTTGTTCTCATGAAGGGTGGAGTCTTGTACGGTACCACCTGCAAGATCCTTGTCAGTGAGGCAATCTCCCCATTGTCAACACCTGCGACCTGCCTAATGTAGCCACAGTTTCTCTTATATTTCAGAAACTGTGCACTTGGGAATGACTGGAAGGGAGGGAGAATTATATCTCAGTGCCAGGGTTGGAAGTCAAGTTAAATGCCTTCTCAATTGCATTGCTGGCCATGTTAAAGTATGATGAAAGGTTGAGAGGTGGCCTATCTAAGAAGCTCAACAAGAGTCCTACCTTGTCTTGTTAGAAAGTCATATTTCATGCCATTGTTTTTCATATCATATAGTACTGACTATTCCAATTGCATGGTTAACTCTCTGACTGAAATCAATGGGTTATACAAGTGCTCAAGTTTAGTTGCATCATATCCTCTCCTGTGTTGTTATTGAAACACAAATGGACAAATCCCTATATTCCATATTTTAAAATGTCACTTTCAAGAGGTAAAATCTGCAACACAATCACACCCAGACTCTTTGTCCAGAATCCCAACTAATTAATTTGGGGGATATACTGCTGCACCTACTTGGCAAACTGTGTGTGATATAGACAGATGTCTGTACATTCTTAAGTAAAATAAAAATGGGATCCAGTCCTTCACTATCTCCTAGGGTTGGCAATGTATCCTACTTTATGGAGGGCAGTCCTCTATTTGAAGAGCCATCTAATCCAAGTCTGATTTAAAGATAAACAACCATAAGAAGGAAGGGTTAGGGTCTTGATGTTGCCCATCAGCAGTTAGCGCCTGAGCAGGCATGCAGCTCCCCTCGGCCCTACTCTAAACTGAGTCTTCGCTCTTTGCTAACCAATACATGGTGTAAACAGTAGAGTGGTCAACTAAGCAGGCAAATGATCAAGTGCAGGCAAGCATTCAGATGTGGGGTCAGGTAAGGCAGAAGTGGTCAAAAGAGCAGGGAGAGATCAAAACACAGTTAGGCAGACAGATACATTACACAGTCAAGAAGGAATCCAATGGACAGTATCACAGAGCATCAGTCACAGGGCAAGGTCTGGGAGGGAAGGTAGAAAACACGGAAGCTGGAAGAATGATGTTGTTGTTTCCAACCCTGGCTAGGTAGACCCTGAAGGCTTTTAACAGCAGAGACTGCTGCCCCACTCAAGGCTCAGCTGCAGCACAATAGAGCTCTCTGGTCAGAGCCCTATTCATGAGGAGACCCTTTCCTCCTGAGTAGACCTCTGCTGCAGCCTGGCACTTCATCAAGGTTCCTGAGCTGGGCCTGCCTCCTCCAGTGCTAGCACCCCCAGGGACTTTGGGGGTGCTCAGCCTCCTCCTCTGAGGCAGAGCCCCCCTCTTCCTGAGCAGCTGGGACCTCAGCAGGCTCTTCCATGGACTCAGGCCCCTGTTGTAGTCACTGTGCAGTCCCTGGCAGGAACTGGGCATCATCCTCTGTTGGGGCCTCTAGCTCTTCCTCGGAGGAGAAGGATTCCAATAGGGACAAGACAGCCTAGTCATAGTCTTTCCTACTATGGTGAAGAGTATGTCTGTTTAAATGATACTCCTTTTTTAATTCCATCTCTACATACATATTTGCATATATGATATTTTATATCACCCATTAACAAAGAGGTCAGTGGGTGGTTTGCAGGGAAAATATAAATAAAGCATAAAATATAAAAATGCAACATAAACATAAAATCAAACCCAGATTGAAACAGTGTGTGCACAAAACCAGAGATTAATCCAGCAACAGAAAAAGAACAGTCATACCAGAGGCCCAAAAAACACGTTTTTAAAACTAAAAAACCTGGGAAACAAACAGGTCTTTGCCTGGCACCAAAAACACCACAATGTGGGCACCACAACAGCCTTTCTGGGGTGAGCATTCCACAATTGGGGTGCCACCACTGAAAAGGCCCTCCTTATAGAACCAGCCCATTGACCCCAATGACTGGTTCTGCTTCCTCGACTTGGCCCTGCTGGCCTGTGGAAAGGTGTACAATGTGGCAGTGCTGGGTGACTGGACACACCTGAAGGGGAGGGGAGAAAGAAAGACATAAGGGCAGGGAAAGGGTGACATGAGCCTGTGTCAAAAATGCCCCTTAGAATCTGAGAATGTACAGAGTGACTTCCTTCCTTGCACCACTTTTGGAACTTGTGCACAGCATGGGTAGCATCATGCAAGCATGTACCCAAGCATGTGCAGAGTGCCCTTTTTGTGCCATTGAACTCCAGACAGTCTCCACCAACGGTGCAGATGTGATTTTAGAAAAGGCATGGAAATTGTTTTCCGGCTGAAGTGTAGGCAGATGAAATGGGATGTCTGGCTCTAAGTATGTGGAATGCAGATTTAAGGGGGGGGGGGTTGAGCCCTGGAACCCTTCCAGTGTTGTTGAGCAATGTGAAACGTGTCATCTGCTAGTACTGGATTGGGTAGGTGTGTGCAGAAATCTGAATGCACCATAGAAGACTTTCAATAATGAGTTTCTCTGAACGTAGAGGCCATTTTCCTGTGTCTCCATGTGGGATTAGGATAAGGGCAGTGGCGTGGGGGTATGCCAAAATTGTACTTCATCTGGGGCATCAAAATACCTTCAGATGGCCCTGGTTTAGGGTCTGGGCAGGTAAACTAGGGAGGACATCATCCTTCAGGCCCCAAGTCATTTAGGATTTTAAAGGTTAATATCAACACTTTGAATTGGAAGCCAGTGCAGATGACACCACACTAGCATAAAATGGTTGTATCTGCCAGGCCCAATTAACATCCTTGCTGCCTTATTTTAGACCAGCTGGTTTACAGAACATTTTCAAAAGCAGCTCCATGCACTTTGCAATAGTCCAACCGGGAGGTTAACAGAACATGCCTAAATGTAGCAAGGCTTCTAGCCATTGCAGAAACGTCTTCAGTTGCATGTAGAACAATCAGATGTCCTTAAGTACTCCTTACTCCTTAGCAATCAATGAAGTTAAACAAAAGATGATCACTTCTTCACCTGACATGATACAATACTGGCATCCTTTTAGGAATGACTTCCTGTCAAACATCATTTAGATTGGATTAAATTAACACCTTTTTAATAATAGAATTCCACATCACACAAGTGTAGCCTAGATGAGATAACTTAAAGGACAAACATTCAGTTTTGTCACAAGGGTCATGAATTCAAATATGGATTTTCAATCATGCTTGTATCTGCTGACCTTAACAAGATTTCTTGAATACACTTTACATATTCAGAACTTTAGTTGCTGCATAATTTTCTTCTTTGCCATAGAATTCTATCCTAGTAGTCATGCTAGGCATCTAGTATGACTGTCCAAACTATCCACATCTTCATAATGGATGACTTCAGTTGTAGCTTAACAGCATGATGCTACTAATATTTACTCAGATGTCCTATTTAGTGTGGTTTATTCCCTGCTAAGTGTGCTGAAGATTACAGCCAAGACATTTGTACAGCCTCACAGCCTGATGTTTTCAGTTGTCATTGTATTTGGGTCCCCATGAAGTACTCATATTACTTCCTATTCTATTTTTAAAATAATACTAATACTTTCCTGGGAGGGCTAAATACATTCTTAAGCATTTATTTGAACAAAATTTTCATTCTAAACAGAACTGGTTTCATCTGGGACCCACACTGTTGTAATAAAAAAATGAAGCCATGTTGTTGTTCTTTAATAAATTCACACTTAACCCAGTAATAAGAGGAAAAAACAATATGAACTTCTCCTTTCCTTTTGCTTATTATACACTAGTATTTTGCAATGATCTTTGGATTGAGCAATAAACACAACTTACTTATACACTAGTCTGAACAGTTTTCCTAGTGTGAAAGCAAGTGTGAATTACTTCTCCCTGGAGTGGTCTATTTGCACCTGCTGTCTTTGCTAGCTATGTTATGCACCAGTGTTTCTTCTGCTGTGAAAAGTGAGGAAATCGTGAAAGCTGGAATGAGACTAGGGAAAACCCTTTAAATTATTTGTTGTTGTTCAGACGTTCAGTCAAGTCCGACTCTTCATGACCCCATGGACCATAGCACGCCAGGCCTTCTTGTCCTGCGCTCTCTCCCAGAGTGTGCTCAAGTTCATATTCATTGCATCTGTGATGCTATCTAGTCATCTCATCCTCTGCCATCCCCTTCTCCTTTTGCCTTCAATCTTTCCCAGCATCAGAGTCTTTTCCAGTGATAGGGATGTACGAAAGTCCCTTACCTGATCCCGAAGCTTGATTTGTGGTGAGGGGGAGGCACCCCATCCTTCCCTCCGAAATTCTGGCCGGGGGGGAGGCGCCCCGTCCCTCCGGCCACGAATCCTCCTGTCCTGCCGGGACGCAAATGGCGGCAGCCGTAGCCGCCGCCGTTTGCGTCCCTGCAGCCAGCCATGATAGGCTATGTGAATGTTTACGTAGCCTATCACGGCTGAGTGAAAAAACAACAACAACAACCGTGCGTATGCAAATGGTGGCGCCCATGGGCGCCGCCATTTGCGTTCCTTATTTTGGCAAGTGTAGTCTACATAAACATTTAGTCAACAAAAATGTTATTTAACATTTAGTCAACAAAGTCAACAAAAGAGTGGGAAAAGCAGTACTGGGGTACAATCTTAAAAATGATAGAATGATCTCAGTACGAATCCAAGGCAAACCATTCAACATCACAGTAATTCAAGTCTATGCCCCAACCACTGATGCCGAAGAAGCTGAGGTTGATGGGTTCTATGAAGACCTACAACAACTTCTAGAACTGACACCAAAAAAAGATGTCCTCTTCATCATAGGGGATTGGAATGCTAAAGTAGGAAGTCACAAAATCATCGGGATAACAGGCAGGCATGGCCTTGGTGTACAAAATGAAGCAGGACAAAAGCTAATCGAGTTTTGCCAAGAGAACACACTGATCATAGCAAACACTCTTTTCCAACAGCACAAGAGACAACTCTACACATGGACATCACCAGATGGTCAATATCGAAATCAGATTGATTATGTCCTTTGCAGCCAAAGATGAAGAAGCTCTATACAATCAGTAAAAACAAGACCTGGAGCTGACTGTGGCTCAGATCATGAGCTTCTTGTTGCAAAATTTCGGCTTAAAATGAAGAACGTAGGGAAAACCACTAAGCCATTCAGGTATGACCTAAATCATATCCCTTATGAATATACAGTGGAGGTGAGGAATAGATTTCAGGGATTAGACCTGATAGACAGAGTGCCTGAGGAACTATGGACAGAGGTCCGTAACATTGTTCAGGAGGCAGCAACTCAATCCATCCCAAAGAAAAAGAAATGCAAGGAAGCCAAGTGGCTGTCTGCGGAGGCTTTACAAGTCGGGGTGGACGAAAGTCCCTTACCTGTCCTCGAAGGATGTTTGCGGTGGGGGGGAGGCGCTTTGTTGCTCCCCCCGCGAAGTTCAGGCCGGGGGGGAGGCTTCCCACCTCGCCCCAGCTGAAATTCAGGCCAGGGGAGAGGCTTCCTGCCTCGCCCCGGCCAAAATTCAGGCCGGGGAGGAGGCTTCCCGCCTTGCCCGGCCGCGAACGCGAAAGTTGCCCTTATTTTCGCCGAAAGTTGCTATTTGCGTTGCCCTTATTTTTGCCGTAGTCTACGTAAAGATTTACGTAGACTACAGCGACCAAATAAGGAACGCGAATGGCGGCTCCCTATGGGGGCCGCCATTAGCGTACATGCTTTTTTTTTTTTTAAGTCACCCGTGATAGGCTACGTGACGATTGACGTAGCCTATCACAGCTGACTTTGCAGATCTAGCCGTGATAGGCTACGTTAATCGTCACGTAGCCTATCAGGGGGCAATTTTTTTTTCTTTTATTGCAATGGCGGTGGCGGCGGCAGCCGGTCGAAAGACCGGCTGCCGCTCCCGCCCCACTCGAACACCCGCCGAACCGCCGGCCGGACCCGCCGCCGGGAGGGACATTCGGCGAAGGTAAGTCCCGTCCCGGGGGGGGTGTGGGGGGTGGGGGGGTTCGGAGGAT
Organism: Heloderma suspectum; assembly: GCF_057233095.1. NCBI lineage: Eukaryota > Metazoa > Chordata > Lepidosauria > Squamata > Helodermatidae > Heloderma > Heloderma suspectum. Next base: position 92,017,799 of record NC_139461.1, read on the forward strand.
TTCTCCCCGAAACTTGTTCGGGGGGCCGAACACGTTGGCGCTCGGCCCCTGAAGTTTCGGGGAGAAATTCTCCGCCATCCCTATTTACAAGTAGCTGAGGAAAGAAGGGAAGCGAAAAGCAAGGGAGAAAGGGGAAGATATATCCAACTGAATGCAGAGTTCCAGAGAATAGCAAGGAGAGACAAGAAGGCCTTCTTAAATGAACAATGTAAAGAAATCGAGGAAAACAACAGAATGGGAAAGACTAGAGATCTCTTCAAGAAAATTGGAGATCTCAAGGGAACGTTTTGTGCAAAGACGGGCATGATAAAGGACAAAGAAGGCAGGGACCTAACAGAAGCAGATGAGATTAAGAAGAGGTGGCAAGAATACACAGAAGAACTATACAGGAAAGATCTGAATGTCCCTGATAGCCATGATAGTATGGTCACTGAACTTGAGCCGGACATCCTCGAGAGTGAAGTCAAGTGGGCCTTAGGAAGCATTAGTAACAACAAAGCTAGCGGAGATGACAGTATTCCAGCTGAACTATTTAAAATCCTAAAAGATGATGCTGTTAAAGTGCTGCATTCAATATGTCAACAAATTTGGAACACTCAACAATGGCCGCAAGACTGGAAAAGGTCAGTTTACATTCCAATTCCAAAGAAGGGCAACGCCAAAGAGTGCTCAAACTAGCACACAATTGCGCTCATTTCACATGCCAGCAAGGTGATGCTCAAAATCCTACAAGCTAGGCTTCAGCAGTATGCAAACCGAGAACTACCGGAAGTACAAGCTGGGTTTCGAAGAGGCAGAGGAACTAGAGATCAAATCGCCAACATTCGCTGCATCATGGAGAAAGCTAGAGAATTCCAGAAAAACATCTATTTCTGCTTCATTAACTACGCTAAAGCATTTGATAGTGTGGATCACAACAAACTGTGGCAAATTCTTAAAGTGATGGGAGTACCAGACCACCTGACCTGTCTCCTGAGAAACCTGTACGAGGGTCAAGAAGCAACAGTAAGAACCAGACATGGAACAACTGAGTGGTTCAAAATTGGGAAAGGAGTACGACAAGGCTGCATATTGTCACCCTGCTTATTTAACTTATATGCAGAGTACATCATGAGAAACGCTGCTGGGTTGGATGAATCACAGGTCGGAATTAAGATTGCTGGAGAATTATCAACAACCTCCGATATGCAGACGATACCACCCTAATGGCAGAAAGCGAAGAGCCTCTTGTTGAGGGTGAAAGAGGAGAGTGCAAAAGCTGGTTTGAAACTCAACATTCAAAAAACGAAGATCATGGCATCTGGCCCCATCACTTCCTGGCATATAGAAGGGGAAGAAATGGAAGCAGTGACAGATTTTACTTTCTTGGGCTCCAAGATCACCGCAGACAGTGACTGTAGCCATGAAATTAAAAGACGCTTGCTCCTTGGGAGGAAAGCTATGGCAAACCTAGACAGCATAGTAAGAAGCAGAGACTAGGAGTGCACGAAAGCCACTTACCTGGTCTTGCAGCTTTTTGCGGTGGGGGGGAGGCGCTTCGCTGCTCTCCCCCCGAAATTCAGGCCGGCGGGGAGGCTTCCTGCCTCACCCGGCCGAAATTCAGGCCGGGGAGGAGGCGCCTCGCCTCGCCCGGCCGCGAAATAAAAAGTTAAAAAAAAAAAAACGCCCCCGTGATAGGCTACGTGACAATTAATGTAGCCTATCACAGCTAGATCTGCAAAGTCGGCCATGATAGGCTACGTTAATCATCACGTAGCCTATCATGGGGGCGTTGTTGTTTTTTTTACTTTTATTGGAATGGCGGTGGCGGCAGCCGGTCGAAAGACCGGCTGCCGCCCCCGCCTCTGACAAAGACCCGACGAACCGCCGCCGGGACCCACCGCCGGGAGGGACATTCGGGAAAGGTAAGTCCCGATCCGGGGGGGGTTCGGGGTGCGGGGGGTGCGGAGAATTTCTCCCCGAAACTTCTTCGGGGGGCCGAACACGTTGGCGCTCGGTCCCCCAAAGTTTCGGGGAGAAATTCTCCGCCATCCCTAGCAGAGACATCACCTTGCCGACAAAGGTCCGTCTAATCAAAGCTATTGTTTTCCCAGTAGTAATGTATGGCTGTGAGAGCTGGACTATAAGGAAGGCTGAGAGCCGAAGAATTGATGCTTTCGAACTGTGGTGCTGGAGAAGACTCTTACAAGTCCCCTGGACTGCAAGGAGGTCAAATCAGTTCATCCTAAAGGAAATCAACCCTGACTGCTCATTGGAAGGACAGACACTGAAGCTGAAGCTCAAATATTTTGGCCACCTAATGCGAAGAGAAAACTCTCTGAAAAAGACCCTGATGCTGGGAAAGACTGAAGGCAAAAGGAGAAGGGGACGGCAGAGGATGAGATGGCTAGATAGCATCACCGATGCAATGAATATGAACTTGAGCACGCTCCGGGAGAGAGCGCAGGACAGGAGGGCCTGGCGTGCTGTGGTCCATGGGGTCACGAAGAGTTGGACACAACTGAACGACTGAACAACAACAAATGGCGAAAATAAGGGGAACGCAAATAGCGTTCCCCTTACTTTCGCCATAGTCTACGTAAATGTTTACGTAGACTACACTTGCCAAAATAAGGAACGCAAATGGCGGCGCCCATGGGCGCCGCCATTTGCGTACGTGCGGGGGGGTTTTGTTTTTTTTCACTCAGCTGTGATAGGCTACGTAAACATTTACGTAGCCTATCACAGTGTTTTTTTAAAATCTAGCCGTGATAGGCTACGTAAATCTTTACGTAGCCTATCACGTTTGTTGTTGTTGTTGTTTTTTACCTTGGATATGGCAGCAGCTGCAGCCGGTTGGAAGACCGGCCGCCACAGCCGCTGCCGCCGAACCGTCACTGCCAGGGACACTGCCAGGGAATGGGCTGGCATTCGGCCTCCCCAATATTTGTGGAGAAATTCTCTGACATCCCTACCAGTGACTTTTCTCTTCGCATTAGGTGGCCAAAATATTTGAGCTTCAGCTTCAGTATCTGTCCTTCCAATGAGCAGTCAGGGTTGATTTCCTTTAGGATTGACAGATTTGACCTCCTTGCAGTCCAGGGGACTCGTAAGTAGGGATGTCAGAGAATTTCTCCACGAATCTCAGGGAGGCCGAATGCCAGCGCATTTGGCCCCCTGAAATTGGTGGAGAAATGGTCTGCCCCCCCCACCCAACCCGGGATGGGACTTACCTTGTGCGAATGTCCCTGGCGGCGGCGGCTCTGGCGGTGGTTCAGCGGCGGCAGCTGCGGTGGCCGGTCTTCCGACTGGCTGCCGCCGCCGCCATTTCCAAGGTAAAAAAACAAACGAACAATAAATGTGATAGGCTACGTAAAGATTTACGTAGCCTATCACGCCTAGATTTAAAAAAAAACACCGTGATAGGCTACGTAAATGTTTACATAGCCTATCACGGCTGAGTGAAAAAACAACAACAACTGAGCGTACGCAAATGGCGGCACCCATGGGCGCCACCATTTGCATTCCTTATTTTGGCACGTGTAGTCTACGTAAACATTCACGTAGACTATGGCGAAAATAAGGGGAACGCAAATAGCGTTCCCCTTATTTTTGCCGTTGTCTACGTAAATGTTCACGTAGACTACACTTGCCAAAATAAGGAACGCAAATGGCGGCGCCCATGGGCGCCGCCATTTGCGTACACATGTTTTTTTTTCCCCACTCAGCTGTGATAGGCTACGTAAACATTTACGTAGCCTATCACGGCTGACTGCAGGGATGCAAATGGCAGTGGCTATGGCTGCCGCCATTTGCGTACCGGCAGGACAGAAGGATTCGCGGCCGGAGGGATGGGGCGCCTCCCCCCCGGCCAGAATTTCGGGGGGGGGACGGGGCGCCTCCCCCCCCCACCGCGAATCAAGCTTCGGGATCAGGTAAGGGATTTTCGTACATCCCTACAGTCGTAAGAGTCTTGTCCAGGACCACAGTTCGAAAGCATCGATTCTTCGGCGCTCAACCTTCCTTATAGTCCAGCTGTCACAGACATACGTTGCTACTGGGAAAACCATAGCTTTGATTAGACGGACCTTTGTCGGCAAGGTGATGTCTCTGCTTCTTACTATGCTGTCTAGGTTGGCCATAGCTTTCCTCCCAAGGAGCAAGCGTCTTTTAATTTCATGGCTACAGTCACCGTCTGCAGTGATCTTGGAGCCCAAGAAAATAAAATCTGTCACTGCTTCCATTTCTTCCCCTTCTATATGCCAGGAAGTGATGGGGCCAAATGCCATGATGATTTTAGTTTTTTGAATGTTGAGTTTCAAACCAGCTTTTGCACTCTCCACTTTCACCCTCAACAAGAGGCTCTTTAGATCCTCTTCGCTTTCTGCCATTAGGGTGGTATCGTCTGTGCATCTGAGGTTGTTGATAATTCTCCCGGCAATCTTAACTCCGACCTGTGATTCATCCAACCTGGCGTTTCTCATGATGTACTCTGCATGTAAGTTAAATAAGCAGGATGACAATATGCAGCCTTGTCGTACTCCTTTCCCAATTTTGAACCAATTGCTTTTTCCATGTCCGGTTCTTACTGTTGCTTCTTGACCGTCGTACAGGTTTCTCAGGAGACAGGTAAGGTGGTCTGGTACTCCCATCTCTTTAAGAATTTGCCACAGTTTGTTGTGATCCACACAATCAAAGGCTTTAGTGTAGTCAATGAAGCAGAAATAGACGTTTTTCTGGAATTCTCTTGCTTTCTCCATGATCCAGCGAATGTTGGGCACCCCAAATATTGAAGTACTGTACACACGGTAGTCTGAACTACCTTCCAAGGTGAGGGGTGTGAGGCTGGGGACAGGGCCTTAACAGTGGCCCCCTGCTCATGGCACTCTCTCACAAAGCACACCAGACATTTGGGGGGTTGGTGCTAGGAAAAGACCTTTTGATTTACCCATGCCTTTTAATTTCTCACATGCTTTTAGCTGTTCCCAGTTTCTCCTTCTTGGTCTGCTGTGGGTTTTTTTTTTAGAAGTTTTGTACTGTAATTTGATTTTAAAAAATATTTTATGTTAGAAATGCAAGTTATGCTGAGAGTTCTAACTGACCGTGAATGGTGGGATACTACATTTTATAAAATAAAAATATTGGCATCTTTTTTACAGGAGATAGCAGAGAAACAGCAACTCTTATGTTCTCGGTGGAAAGAAAAAGGCCTCAATGTCCTCAGTCTTTTCTGCTCAGGGTTCATCCATTGTGACACAGCTGGTTGGCTACTGTGCGAACAGAAAACTGAACTAGATGGATCCTTGGTCTGATCTGGCATGGATCTTCTTATGTTCTTATTTGGAATTTGCACAGTGGTAGCAACTTTTAAGTTGCTACCACTGCATTAATATGAATGTCTAGTACCAGAAACAACTTGTTATGACTATTGGCCTATAACAGAACAGTGTAAGGTTAAGCCTGAGGTTAAGGTGAAGGGTGTAGACGTATATATATCACAGCATTCTCTTTTACTCACAGGCACAGACCTGACCTATGCGTTGTTGCCAGTGTTTACAACAGAAAAGCCATGTATTCTCCTATCTCTACTAGTACAAAATGTCTTCTGAAAAGTGGGTATTAGAAATCAAACTAGAGGAACCTGATGAAAGGGAGCTGGGTGCTCAGTACGAACCAGTCCAGTTGGATCAGTACATGTAAGGAAGTATTCTTACAACCTCTCCATCATGTGACAGATGGAAAATGCTGCATGGAAGCATACAGACACCTCCCCGCTCAACCTTTCTAGTTATTAACACTGTCACCCAATCTTTCTTGAAATAATATCTCTAGAACTGTAAAGTATGCTATTTTATTGGACAAATAAAAAGCTTTCCTTATAGAAGGCTGGAACACCTTTGATCTTATAATTGGATGGGGCAGGGTTAAAATTACTTTCAAGTTTACTTCTTTTTTAACGTTGGGGGATTGGATTTTTATTGGGGGGGGTCTGCACATGGGGAGGTGGGACTCTCTCCTCAGCCATGATTCCCAAATAATCTCCTCCCCAACACTCCCCTGCTCCACAGTGTTGCTGCAAGACTAAGGGGGGAAAGCCCCCCTGGAAACCAGTGGAGCCTTTTTTTCAAGCCCTGTCTGTAGCCACACAGCGGAAGTTATATCAGTAAAATCATAACTGGGGAGGGAAGGATTAAGCCTCCCCACACGGGATAGTGTCCCAATAAAAATTTAACCTCCACCACAAACAGCAAAAGAAAAAAGAACAGACATTGCTGCTAGCTATCTCTTTAAAGTAATGTGTGTCTGACCCTCAGATTAACATTAACTTGCAGGACCCCACAGGAATAGCACCTGGACCACAGGAAAACATACATTTTCAACTAGCAGTACAAGTTGGGTCAAATCAATTATATTCTGGCTGGCGCCTGGGGATCTCTATAGACACAATTAAGTTAGACTAGGGGGAATATAGCTTACTTTCTTGTTTACAAGAATAGAAGTCTCAGATTAACCACCAAAGGTCTTACACTTCAATGTGGCCACATATCAAAATATCTGACAATTGTTGTGTCAGTAGGCTTGCTTTTTTCTAGCTGGGGGTGACAGATGCTTTATGACCTATTGAAGGGGAGTACCATGATTTCTGCTTTGTACTGCAGGGGAAACTAATACAAAACACATTCCTACTTATACACAAACAAAACACTAGCAGTAGCACTGACAGCTTCGCTCTTGATGATCCTTAACAAAACATGCACCACTGCAAGAAATACACACTGGCCCACAGCATAGTAGCAGACATGATTACTGCATGTTACTCCCCCCCCCCCATTACATTTATTTATAAAACATAGAAATAGTTCTAATGATCAATCAACATATCTTTGCATATGGAAGGCTTATCAAGCTCACAGAAAATGTATTTGAATCACTGAATGAGACCTCTGCAGGTAGACCTAATGGGTTATCATGACCTCTTTTACAGCTGCTATACGTATTATTGTTGACTATATCCCTCATTGCTCAGTTCATAAAGTTACATTTTTCCATGTGCACTTGGATATAGGAATGGCAGTTTTCCATGAATCAACTCTTGGTCATATTATGTATGAAGTAGGCAGCTTTCCTTCATACAATTAGTGGGTGTGTATTTTCAGGTGGAGAACTTTAAATAGTGGATCCCATACCCAGGAGGGGAAAGATCATATACGGAGTGGGGGCGGGGCCATATCCAAGTCATCCCTTCAGTCTATCCACACGTATTTATTTATAATACCTATGTAATGCTGCTTAATAAAATGTTGAAGTAGTTTACATGAAAATACATACATAATACAATATGGAAACAATATAAAATCATAAATCAAACTTACCGCAGAAACAGTAAACAGTTGAAAAAGAGCACAGTCCATTACAAAGCAGGGAAAGTCTGCGCAAACAATTAAGTTTTCAAAAATTATTTGAAGCTTGCCATGAGTTCTCTTTCTTGAACTGCTGATGGATGCTGCACCACTAGAAACATTACCTCTCTATATATCTAGCATTTTACAAAATAGGTATTTGAGCTGGAACATACATGGAATGCCATGGCAAACATACTTGGCACCTCTGTGAACCATGCATTCATATAGGTATTTCTTTTTCATGTGTGTCAGTGTGAGAAAACCTTTCCACCATATTGCACAGACATGGACCACTTCTTTGGGGAATGGAAAATGTCTCTGTACATACAAAGTGCTACCCTGGCTAACTTTTTATTGCAGTTTGAATCTATGCACATACAAAAACCTGGCTGGTGTTTCATGACATTTTTAGACATATAGACAAGGAATCACTAAAATGGAAAATGTGATAAAACGAAGAGTTCCATTTCATGGCGGCAGGCTGCTTTGGATGGAGTACAGAACTAATGTTGGAATGATACTTCAAAAATAGTATTGTCCAAATGAAATGAAATTGCACTTCCTGCTGTCAATTTCATAGCACCGCATGCTCATGGCTCAGGCAAGAGCTGTCTGGAAACTTTCAAAACGAGAGAAACATCTGTCAGGAGCAGTAAGGAAGCTACATTTCCTGGTGTCCTTGGCACCATGTGGGCATGTGAGTCCATGCTGCTATTGCTTGGGCAGCAAGACAAACTGGCAGCTGGGAAGGGGGCTGGAGAGCGAGGTGGGGCAGCAACATGCTAACTCATTCTGAAGTCAGATTAAAACACAAAGCAGAGAACTGGAGTGGGGAAGCAAGCATTACAAGTCTGAGGTTTGTAATCCAGGTCAAGGAATGTGTGTTTGAGGTGATCTCTTTACTTTCCACACCACTGTACAATCTTCCTAAACATCAGTTCCAAGGATTTACAAAAACATATTTATTTTTTCCCCAGTTTCTCTCAAGTAAACCAGGTTGCTCCTCTTTTTTAATGATTCAAGTTGGAGGCCATCAGTGTCTCATTGGTTCTTGCCACAAGAGAATCTAATGGAGAAAGGCAGAGCACCCCTTCAAATTCACTGCTCTCGCAGGGGTCCATGTTACATCCCACTTCCAGATCTATTTTAAGATTTGCTTTGGCTTTAGCAACAGCCTCCTTGTGTAAGGATATTGTAAAAACCTGTACAGTTTATTATTTTATTGATGACATTTCAACAAATAAATGGTCCTGCTTAGAAGCCCAGCATCAAAGTCCATTAGACTGGCGCGCACAAGACATGGTCTTTTCAGTAGTGGCCCTATCTTTGTGGAACTCCCACATGATGTAAGCTTGGTTCTCTCTTTAGCTCTTCTTAAACAGACTTTAAAGAGCGTTTTCTTCCAAATGCACTTTTAATTAATGATGTGAGCCTGGATTTTTAACCTGCCACTATTTATTATTTTATATTATGTTTTTTGTGGATTGCTGATGTGGGTTTGAGTTGTTTCACACTACTGTTTTAATTTTAATGTTCTTTTTGTTTTATATATGTTATTGTTATATTTATGAGCTGCTTTGAGGGGGTATTTCTCTGAAAGCTGGGATAAAAATATTGGGGGGGGGACTAACACAGAGAGGTAAAACAGGCAGGCACTTGGACAAGAAAAAAAAGAGAACCTGAGAAAACGTCCATCTTCCACAACTATAACCAAACCACTGAAGGAACTGGCCCTGATAAACACCTTCATCATCATCATTTTACCATAAAAAGGATTTTAAAAATACAGTAATCAAGGAATGATTAATGCTAGATTAATAAACAAAATTGATCTTCCAAGATTACTAGTTGTCCAAGTGTTGTACAACATCCCATATTTAATGTCCTTGTTCCATAGCACAAATTGTTCAGTTGTTCCAGCTGATCAGCAATCTTTCCCTAATGAAAGGTTACCATATCTTAACACAGTGGCTGTAGAAACTCTTTGATATCACATTTTGATCTCATTTACAGATCAATCTTAGGGCAAGCAGAGAGGAGAATACAGGGCATATCTAATGCAGTTTCCAGTCCTCTGTAAGCTCACTATGGCCACCAGTGCATGAGCTGGGGTGGGGTGTGTGTGTGCCTTTTTTGCTTTTTCATTGCTACTGTTTGTTTCATTTTCCTTCCCATTGAAACCTATGGTGCAATGGTTGTGGTGGGAAATTAACTATGCCAGCTCCAGGGCTGATGTAGTTTCTGGGCTGCTTTAGGGGCATGTTGGAGGCAAAGGAGGCTTAAGACCCTGTGTACCCTCAGCCTCACCTGACACGCTCCATTCCAGAACTCACAATTGCACAGCCACATGCCAGTGGTGCAGTAACTGTGGAGAATCTTTCTGCAGCTGTCATACGGAAACCTCCAGTGGCAGACTGCCTTCTCCATCTGTCCACAGAGGCAAAGGCCCACAAAATCCTATGGCCTCTGGGACTTCCTCCCTAGGATTACATCCTTAAAATGTTAGTATCTTTATTTCTGTAATCAGTTCCCTGTGTTCTATATTTTCCACAGATTTCTAGTTCCATTGCCCCTAAGGCTATGGACCAGCAAGGTGAAATATAAACACAGAAGGGAATGGCTGTTGCCACTAACACCACTCATTGCACTGAAGAAAGCCACATTTCAAGATTAAAAGAGAGAAGACACACCAGGGTAATAGCTTTAGGTGGTTGTGGATTCTCAAAAAGTCATAACCTTTTACTAAAAAATATTTTAAAGACATCACAGAATATGAACATTGTGTTCAAAACACACCTGAATCTTTCTTTCCTTTTCAAAACTAAGCACATTATTCAAGGCACCTACAGGTTAGTTGTATATTTTGTATTATAGAAAAGATACCCAATCAAAGCTTTTATTCTGATCCCAAGTTGGGAGTTCCCCTTTGTCGCCATTAGCTGGACTTAAAAGCTGGACTACTTTAGGCATTGCATCGCCACTGTTGTTCCCCAGCTGCAGAGATTCAGAGGCACGATGCCTCTGAGCATGAAGTAGTGTATAGCCATTATGACGGCAGCCACTGATGGCTCTCTCGCTCACCTTTTTGAGTTCTTTGAGAGTGTATGTGGATAGGAGTGATGTAGCAGGCATTGTATACTTGAACATTCTAAAAGCTTATGGAAGTAAGAACAGTGATGCTGGATCTGTCTAAAGTAGGGATGTCAGAGAATTCCGTGATGGATCTCGGTGAGGCCGAATGCCAGTGCATTCGGCCCCCCGAAATCTGTCGCAGAACGAAGCCCCCACCCCCCCAACCCATGAAAGGCGTGCGGGACGAAGTCCCCACTGCCCCCACCCCACAAAAGGCGTGCGAAACAGAGCACTTACCTGCTCCTGTCCACGCTGCTTTGCGAATAGGGATGTCAGAGAATTTCTCCACGAATCTCGGGGGGGCCGAATGCCAGCGCATTCAGCCCCCCGAAATTGGTGGAGAAACGGTCTGACCCCCCTGCCCCCCCGGACGTGACTTACCTTGTTCGAATGTCCCTGGCGGCGTCAGCTCCGGCGGCGGTTCGGCAGCGGTTTGGTGGCAGCGGCGGCCAGTCCTCCGACCGGCTGCCGCTGCCGCCATTTCCAAGTAACAAAACAAAACAAAACAAACAAACATGATAGGCTACGTAAAGATTTACGTACCCTATCACGGCTAGTTTTTTAAAAAACACCATGATAGGCTACATAAATGTTTACATAGCCTATCGTGGCTGACTTAAAAAAAAAAAAAGCACGTACGCAAATGGCGGCGCCCATGGGCGCCACCATTTGCATTCCTTATTTTGGCACGTGCAGTCTACGTAAATATTTATGTAGACTACGGCAAAAATAAGGGGAACGCAAATAGCATTCCCCTTATTTTCGCCATAGTCTACGTAAATGTTTACGTAGACTACATGTGCCAAAATAAGGAACGCAAATGGCGGTGCCCATGGGCGCCGCCATTTGCGTACGCGCTTTTTTTTTTTAAGTCAGCCGTGATAGGCTACGTAAACATTTACGTAGCCTATCACGGCTGACTGCAGGGACGCAAACGGCAGCGGCTACAGCCGCTGCCATTTGCGTCCTGGCAGGAGAGGAGGTTTCGCGGCCGGAGGGACGAGGCGCTTCCCCCCCAGCCAGAATTTTGGGGGGGAGGGACGAGGCGCCTCCCCCCGGCCAGAATTTCGGGGGGACGGAGTTCCTCCCCCCCACCGCGAAGCAAGCTTCGGGATCAGGTAAGGGACTTCTGTCCATCCCTATTTGCGAATGGCAGCCGTCCTGCAGCCGCCATTCGCTTCCTCCTCTCAATAGCCATGATAGGCTACGTAAATATTTACGTAGCCTATCATGGCAGGGGGGGGGGAACCCCAGCGTATGCAAATGGTGGCGGCTACTGCCATTTGCGTACACTGGGTTTTTTTCCCCCCTGCCGTGATTGGCTACGTAAGTATTTACGTAGCCGATCACGGCAGGAGGAATTTTTTTTCTTTTTAAATACTTATGTAGCCTATCACGGCTCAATACAGGGACGCAAATGGCAGCGGCTACGACAGCCGCCATTTCCGTGCCTGCAGGGGTGCCCAGCAGCCGCATGTCTGGCTGCGGGCGGCCAGGCAGGATTCCGTGGGGAGAGACGGAGTGCCTCCCCCCCCGTTGAGGATTCCGTGGGGAGGGACAGAGCGCCTCCCCCCCACCGCGGATGCCCCTGCGCGGAGCCAGGTAAGGGATTCGTACATCCCTAGCCTAAAGGCCCGTCTAGTCCAGCATTCTGTTTCCAAGAGAATGGCCAACCAGATGCATATGTGAAGCCCACAAGCAGCACATGAGTGCGGTAGCACCCTCCCTCTTGACAAGGTGCCTCATCACAGGCTCCCAAATAAACTGAACATTCTTGGGTTAAGAGAACAAACCTTCTTATAGATCAGTAACTGGTTAAAGAATAGAACAAGAAAGCAGAGAGTAGGAATAAATGGACAGTTCTTGCAATGATAAAATGTAAGAACAGGTCCCTTGTGATATGTACTGAGACTAGTACTTTAACTTTTTAAATTATTATTGCATTTATATCCCACCTTTTTTTCTCTTGCAAGGAATCCAAGGTGGCTTACATTATCCTCCTCTTCCTCTCCATTTTATCCTCACAACAACAACCCTGTGAGGTAGGTTGGGCTGAGAGTCTGTGACTGGCCCAAAGTCACCCCGTGAGCTTCCATGGCTGAGTGGGGACTAGAATCCAGATCTCCTGACTCCCAGTCCAACACTCTAGCCACCACCCCACATTGGCACACTTGTTCATAAATGAATTAGGGATGAGCAGTGACGTGAGCAGATTTCCTAATGACACCAAATTATTCAAGATGGAAAAAATGGATTGTGAAAAGTTCAAAAAGGATCTCTCCAAACAGGATGAATAGGCCATAAAATAGTAAATGTATTTCAATGTAAATGTAAAATGACGCACACTGGGGCAAAATGAACCCTAGTTTCACATATACACTCACAGAGTCTGAGTGGCAGTGAGTGATCAGGGAAGGAATCTTGGTGGACAGCTCAATGAAAATGTTGAGCCAGAGTGTGACTACTGTGAAAGACGCAAATGCCATGCTAGGGATCAAAAATAAAACTGCCAATAGTGTAAGGCCCATAAATATTCCATGGTGCGACCACACTTTGAATACTGTGTACAGTTCTGGTCACTGCATCTCAAAAAGGATACCACAGAGTTGGAAAAAGTGGAGAAGTGGACAATAAAAATCAATTCTGGAGGGGAGGAATGGATTGCCTCCCCCCCCACAGATTCCCCACTGGAACAGACGGTGGAGAATCCGTACACCCCTACTCAGAATGAATCACCAAATTGGACGAGGTGCTTCATATACAAGCTGCTTCACTTCGGGGCACCTCGTTGCTATTCTACTCTGCCTTGTATCATGTGGAGGCACCTTCAAAGCAACTTGCTTCGACTCATTATTTGAGCTTCAGACCAAAGTGGTGCACAGCCCTAGAAAAGTTAGTGTTTGGGGAGTTTCGTTTTAAAAAAGCTAAATGGTGGGAGATTGAGGACAAATGAAAGGAAGTACTTCACAATTAAACTATGGCATTCATTCTCACAAGACCAACTTAGATGGCTTTAAAAAGTGGATTAGACTTGGGGTACGGCTACCCTTGAAAGACCAGGTCCGCAGCCTGGGGGTCATTTTAGACTCCCCATGGAAGCTCAGGTATCAGCCGTGAGCCGGACAGCATTGTACCAACTCCATCTGATACGGTGGCTGCACCCCTACCTTCCCGACCATCTGCTCCCATTGGTAGTACATGCCCTGGTCTCCTCTCGTCTAGACTATTGTAATGCGCTCTACGTGGGGTTACCCTTGAAGACGGTTCGGAAGCTTCAACTGGTGCAGAACGTGGCAGCTCACCTGATTAAAGGCAGCCGCCGGCGTGATCATATCACTCCGGTGCTGAAGGAGTTGCACTGGCTACCAGTTGTTTCCCAGGCCAAATTCAAGGTGTTGTTTTTGACCTTTAAAACCCGATACGGTTCCAGCCCAGCCTATCTCAAGGAGAGCCTCCAGCAACACCAGACAGGCCGCTCAACAAGAACAGCTTTGGATACCCTTCTCTCTGTCCCATCAGCCAGGACAGCTAGGCTGGTGAGAACGAGGGAGAGGGCCTTCTCTGTGGTGGCCCTCACTCTGTGGAACTAACTCCCTAGGGAACTCCGCCATGCCCCCTCTTTAATGAGCTTCTGCCACGCACTGAAAACATGGTTATTCAGGCAGGCATTTGGGGTGGGTTAGGGTATTTTTAAATGTTTAATGTGTAATTTTACTGTTTTAAATTGTACTGCTGTATGTTACCCAGAGTGGCCAGCCAGATGGGTGATTAAGAAATTTAATAAATAAATAAATATTAATGGAGGACAAAGGTATCAACGGCTACTAGTCATGAGGTATATGCATCCTCCAGGATGAGAGGGAACATATCAGTTGCTGTAGAAGAGCGGCAGGAGTGGGCTATTGCCCACATGTCCTGCTTCTGGGCTTCCCGTAGGCATCTGGTTGACCACTGTGATAAACAGGATGCTGCACTAGATGGGTACCTTGTTTGATCCAACGGGGCTATTCTTATGCCGTTAAATCTCCAAATTAGAAAGATTTGTGTCAAACCTCATGCAAAATGCAGCACCAAGGAGTGAAAAACCGTATTTTTAATGTTTTATTATTGTAGAAAAAAACACATTTACAGTTGATAAATCCAACAGGGTAAAATAAAGTTTAAGTTATTACAGCACTTCCAATTCAAGTTAAAATAGATATCACTCTGTGTGAAGCTCTTTACATGATCAAAAATAGTCATTTTGTTTTATGCCACAAACTCTTCATTCGGATTTAACTGCACTGTTATGAAGCTGGAATGAAACATTTCAGTTTGGTAAACATCAGGGAGTTTGACATTTCATAAGCAGAACGGTAAATACATACCTATTTTCAGTGTCACCATCTGAACTATTCAAAATCTGCTTAACATTATATAATGGGAATAGATGCTATCAGGATCCGTTCTTTTGGAAAGCAAACTCTCAGACCCAGCACTAGGAAAACTGCAGCATATTGTTATTATTTGTAGCTGAAGGAAAAAAGATAATTAAGAAGGCATGTGAAATGCACTGAACTCCAATTTCTTTAATTGACGTTCTTTAAAGCTACTTTTGTAAATGATATAGAATACCAACAAAAATGACCTGCTATTCCAGTACAGTCTGAGGGATCCTGCCTTCTTGTCCCAATAATTCAGGTTTGAGGCAAAACATGCTGAATGACTGATTTTATGCTTTGGAGTTTTCAGCAAGAGTTTTGCAGCTACTGGAAAAGACTTCCATTCTGTGAAAAACCAAGTATGTGTGACAAGACTGTTCAAGTCTACTGTCTCACTCTGGAAACAAAATACAGTTTATAATATAACCTCTCAATATGCATAACCTGCCTTAAATTTGAACAAAAAACAAAATCAAACTTTCTTCAAACTCCTGTAATGCAAGTATAGTGCACACAAATATTCTAAAATATACATGAAATACAGTCGTTTATTCTTTGGGTAGAGCAATTGCCAGTAAAAACACTAGACACTTCAGATTTCTCATAGTTTCCTATTTTGAAAAGCAGTATTCACTTTTATCAAGGAGATTCCTATTTTTAAAAATCTATGTGCATTTTCAAAACCACCATGTTAGTGCCAGCATAATTTCCTTCCAATTAACAAAATGTTGTAAGACAAAGAAGTAGTTCTCTTGGACTGTGTCAGAAAGTTGCTTTGCTTTACAGAGTTAAATTTCTCTCTACAGAGAACAAAATATTTGTATATAGTAGGAATAGTAGAAGTCAACCTTAGTTTTGATTCCTTAACCTTTTTTTCTTATTGAAGCTTAAAATTTCTTTGAATATTTTAAATATACATATACATATGTAGGTATATCTATTATACTTAACTATTGTACCATGATCACAGGCTTAGAATCTTTATTTTTCAGTTTTCAAACTGAATGTGACACAGCCTTAGTCCTGAAAATGAGCAGCATAGGCTTGGTTGCTATGGTAATCACCATGGTATCAATACTCCAAACATCATCTTATGGCTTATCCCTTGAGATCTCAACTCTGGAGAGAGCATAGTCACTTTCACTGTCATGGGGCGGTATTAGAGATGACTTATATGATTAAACAGCTAATGAAAATGGATTACACCAGCATATATCCCCCTTTTCTATAAATGCCCACAGTGCTACAGATAATTAACTTGCCCTCCCCAATCAACATGTAGTCAACAGAAACATTAAACGCAGGTGTCAATGTTTAACAAGCCAATAAAATATTTGTTCAAATAAGAATTTTCCACTTCTAGAAACCAAAGCTGTAGCAATAGTATTTAACCAGCTTAAATATTTTGGCATATTAAAGAAAGGCTTGTCATTAAGTGTGAAGTACACACATACACATAGCATTCTACTAATCTTGCCGTGAACAAATGGAGCCCTAAGATTTGTCAAGTACTTAAGATTTGAGGAAGTATCCCCTAAAAGGAAGGTATTTTTCTTGTACATTAAATAGAGAAGTGAATCTTTAATAGTGCAGATATTAGGCCAATATAATGCAGTATCAAATGAACCTAAAAAGCATATTACAGGTAAACAAATATTACTTTTAAAAGTACTTAACTTGTATTAAAAAAGTAATTCTGGGGGGAATGCAATACTTGTCTTTAGTGATGCCATGAGACTCCCATAACAGATAATTTAGACTTTACCTTTTTCCTTCAAAAAACCCACATTTAAAAAAGTATTGCTTTCCAGAAACTATAGCAACTAAAATAAAAATACATTTATTTAACATCCCAAAGGCGTGTTTCCTGTGAAGTGTTTCTAAAGCTCAGTAATATTTACAGATTTCACTCTAGGCTGAGAACATCCCTGCTTTCCATATTTAATTTTTTTTTAAGAGAAGAGTCTTATTTATTTTGGCCATGCTGTTAAAAACAATTTTAACCACAGGTTATCAGTAGACAGGAGAGAAAGAAACATTTTTTTTCACCCAACTGCAGTGTGCATCCATATAAAATAACCCATTGATTTGATTTCTTTTCAGCAGGAAAAAGGTTGCATGAGACTTCAAAATCCAGATTCCCACCCATTCCTCTTCACAGCCAAGCAATTTGAATGCATGCATGCAAATCAAACAAAAAGGTCCCCATCTCTGAAGTTCACAGGTAAATAACTGAATTCAATAAATAAGTCTCTATTTGGAAATTCTACAGAAAAACTTTTTAATAAGCAATTTAGTCTTTTTTCTTTTCCAATATAGTTTTCTGTTCTTGCTCTCCATCTGGAAGTTCTACAGGGCTTTCATTGTTTTCCTCCTCTTGTTCTTCTTCAGTGGCTTCATCAGTCAGATCCTTGCCTGTAATATCCTTCTTAGATGCCTCATCCGACCCTCCCTCAGTGTCAGCAGTGCAAATCCCATAACACATGATGCTGATGACACCCAGTGGTAGACCAAACAGAAAGCAGCCCAGAAGGGGGGAACTCTTGAAAACAGACTGTTGAGAAATAATTAACCATCAGTGATATTTTCACAACATTTAGGAGTATCTTGAGGAAGGTGCTTTCCCACACAATACATTTAGCTTATACAAATCCATGTTTAGCATTTCATATTTCAATTATATTACAAAACTCTGATCATTTAAGGTCTATACTGGTAAATTCCATTTAGCAGTTAACATATTTTTGAACCGAGTCAAACTGCTTCTCTAGAAAAGTTTAAAATCTCACATGTGGAAGTCAGAGAAAGATATTGAGAACAGAGTGTCATATAAAAGTTTTTATGGCACACATAGAAAACCACAAAAGCTGGGAAAGTCTCTCTCTCCTTTGTGATATCCTTACATTTTAATTCCTTCTGCTGCCCTACCTCTCCCCTGTCCCACATTTTCAAAATAAAGATATATTATGGCCAACTAATTTAAAAGACAGATCCCACACTAGAATCATGCGATCAAATGAAATCTCAATGGGTTCACTTGGATGCTTAGCACTTATTTTAAAATTGATGTAAATTTACTTACGCCTACTGTAGACTTGGCATCATAAATTATTCTCTTGATTCGTTGAAGAATTCCATCTCCACCCTGTGCCTGAAATTTTAAAGGTAAAAGCCGACATCAGCCGTATTCACTTACATTTCTGCTTTCGTTCACCTTTTGTCACCACATAGCCTTACCAGTAACTGCTTACCTAACTACCTTTTTTTTCACTGGAGAAATTACCCTCTGAAGATAGGGAGATCTGTACTTCATTTATATTTTGAATATTGTCAGAAGCATGTGTGTTCATTGCTTCCCAAGGAACACATCCCCATCCCATTTGCAAAATTATTTTGCCTAGATGTGATGCACTGCTACACCTCTTTTTGTGGTGTTTGTTTTTTCAGGGACTGTCGTTTTGAAAAATACATTCGTGGATGTAACTATGATGTAACTATCATATGCACAACAGGCTGCCATTTGCCAACATATCATTCTTGGCACAGAGCTTCTCCTGTTCATCTTCTTCACTCCTTCCAACTCTCCCATCATCTCAGTACAGTTCCTCTCTAACGCTATTAAAATCTCCCTATGGCTCAATGTATTATAGTTAACTACACTATAAATACACACCAAATGCCGAGTTGTTAGTAATGCTCTCCAGACTCTTTTAGTTTTCAAGAAGGTGAAGACACCTTCCAGCAAGACAATGCAAATGTAATAAGATAGCTAATGAATATGTTTAACCACCTTTGGACAATTCAAAAAGCTGTTAAGAGATTTTGAATATAGAGAGACTTACTTCTGCAATGCCTTCCAAGATCTCATTAATGAATTGGACCATATCTTCAATGCTCTCAACAGGTTTATGAGGTAGGAAATACTGTTGATTGGATGTGTTCAGTACAACAATAGTGGGAATTTTCACATCACTGAAATAGTAAAAAAAAAAAACAATTCAGGGATTTTTAAAGGTCTTATCAGCATTTAGTTCATTAATGAAGAGCACAGGAATTATATATTTATTTCTGTGCATTTCCAAGAAGGGTTAGGAGGAATTGCAACAGCATGATCATGTTTGTGCCTAGCAGACCCTGAATTCAGGATGACCATATTCATGGGATTGATGAAATGGTTCATTTCTTGTAAAAAGATCAAATAAGGTGGTGATGGGTATCTGCTCATAACAGTCCAAGAACTCTGAAGACTCCTACAGGTTTCTGCCTAATATTCCACCCTATTCAACATGCATAGTAGCCTGCTAGGTGAAATTATGTATTTTGTGCACTGATTCCCAGCTTTACTATCTTGCATCTGACACAGGTCTTGCAGTCTTGATACTTACCTAGTGGTTGACTAAGATGAGGAACTAGAGATACTACAACTGAATCCAGATGAGAGAACTAGTGGTCAGCAAGTCATGTGATTCAGGCTAGGCTGAAGGCAACAACAACAGATGGCAATAAAGCTCCATGGACTACTTTAGGCACATCTACAAGGCAACTACTAAACTAGTAGTTTAGGCACATCTACAGTGTGCCTAAAAGCATAGTTTGCTGCACTTGTCAGAAGTGTCTTCCCTTAACTATCCAGTAAACATGTCACACAAGCCACATGCCTGGAAGCATGTGGTCAGCTTTCTTTATATAATTGCAGTTTCTCAGGTAGAACAAGGCATGGAGAGCTAAGCTTGCCTTGCTATCGCCTATGGGAACAGCAGGGACCAGAACTGGATACAACAGCTCATTTCTAAGAGGCATATTGGTGACAGTTGAAAAGTCCCTTCATTAGAGCCTCCGGTAAAGGTGTGGGAGAAAGGGGATTCTACTGAAGGAACTCAAAACACAACACTACAGGTGTAGTTCTGGTTCCTCTCCAAGATATATTTGACAACTTCGTATCCCTTTCCTACTCCACAAATGTATGTATGACAGTGATTACAGCAGAAGAATTAAAGTTCCATCAAGCATGTAAAACAAAACAAAACAAAACCTTAACATACCAATATGATTATACAATTCTTATATTTTACAGTACAAATGAGTGTCAGCTTCATTTTCAGTTCCTATGTATAGCTCCCTGCGCCACATTGGCTATCCAGTACTGACATCTAGTGGGAAAGTGATATAGAAACTTTAAGTATTTTTTTCTAGTTGTTTAACTATAGTGTTCATGTTTCATTCTATATTGAACAGCCTTATACAAAATATTCAGAAACAAAGGAACCAACAAAACACACAAACCATAAATCTGTGAAAAGGGCGTATCTTTCGCACAGTCAATTCACATGACCCCGTTTCCAGGTACAAGATGACTTTACGGTTGTCTTGGGGAAACACGTGTGGAAGCCATTCTTATGAACACAATCACCATGCAGAACACTTCAACATACACTGTGCAAGACCAACTTGAGTCTTGATCATGTTTTATTTACCAGAGTTATACACTATCTTTCTATATCTGCTTGCAAACCTTTTTACAGCAGATAAGAGTAACAGGAATTATACTACACACACACACGTCATTAACTAGTAGCATGAAATCTCCTCAAAATGTTGTACTTACTCCATTAGTAAACTATTAATATACTCATTTCCATCCATATGGCCAAACTGGAAATTCCTGTTGACAGGGAATACATAAAATTGTCAATTAAACTTAAAATAAATAATGACAATTTGGTTGCATCCAAGGTTGTCCTTCCGCAAATGGAAGGAATCTCCTCCCCTTCCATTAGCGGAGCCTCCGCTAGATTAAGTAGATCAAGAAGACGTTTTAATGTAGAGAAGCCTCAAATAATGGAAAGGGAGGAGTCAATTTTCTCCAATTTCCTCCTCCCAGAGGGCCCCCCAGTCCTCTGGAGCAGATTTTCAGGGGCACAGGGAGTTGCCGGAAGGGCTAAAATCACCTCTCCCTTGCTTCCATTACTGTAGACCTCTGCTAAAGGACATTGCTGAATGCAAAGCATTATACGTCCTAACTAGAATATTTATGCTGAGTTCAGAACACACATTTCACAACACCCCTATGTCTAATTAAAGGCTGCAGAGGTTAACAAACTGAAGTATTCTGATACTTAGATAAGATGTAGGACCTGCAAGAAATTGTTGCATTTTCATCACACCTAACATGTGCTCCTTTTCAGAGTTCCAGTCAACGAGCCTCTCCTCCTGGATACTATGAGGGCCATTTCCACATGTTCCCATTTTCCAGCCAACACTCAACATTCATATTGCGCATACTTAGCCTTCATTGGGCACTTGGAGCAGGTGGCGGTGGAAGGATATGATCTATTAGATTTTTTAAATGTATTTCTGCAATCCTTGGGATTCCCCTGAGCATGCCAGCACTTCTTTCTTGTTTCTCTGTGGCCCCATAAATAACTGACCCTACCCAACAACTAACTGAAAATAGCAAGCATTTAAAGCCTCTAAAAGGCAAGGATCCCTACACTACCGCTTTGTGGCTTATCTTCTCATTCACTTATCCTACTAGACCATGCTTAGCCACCCAATTTTCTATCTGCTCAGCAAGTCTATTTTCACAATATTTTCATGGCAAAATGGAAAATTTGGACAAAAATTAAAAGTTCAACAGAAAAATATGGATTTTATTCATTTTAGTGACTTTATAAGCCACCCAACAGCACAAGTTTCCCACAACAGCACACAAGAGGGCATATGCTATTCTTCTATAGATAAATATTGTTCGAAACTGATTTTTGACATCTACTTAAAAACTCAGTTCAGGCTCAGACAAGTTTTATGGGCGCACTTGCATTTGGAGGAGGGCTTGCTAATATATAACTAGGAGAAAGCCAGAGATATGTACAGAAAGATACAGATTGTTGTACTGGGTGCAGAGTTAAGCATCATCCTCCCCTCCTCCACGTTTCTAGCATATATGGGGGTATGACGGTATGTTTGAAAGCATGTGGGTGATAGCTGCAGAAACCCCATTGAAAGCAACACTTAATGACAGCGGCAAGTTCATCGTTTAAAGTTAAATCACAAGTGGGGAGATGGTGGGCGGTCAAATCTTTAAACTCAAAAGTGAGGACGAGGGGACCTGAACTGGCCCTGTGCCTGCCATATACTTTTCAGGCAAGCCCTGCCCCGCACTCCCCAAGTGTTTTTCTCCTGGTCACTATTGGTATCAGAGCTCAGGTGAAGAGAAAACCACCTATGGGCTGTGAAAAAGTAAGCTGCTGGTAGGACATCGTTAGCACATGACCTGAATGACTAGAACTGAAAACTGAAAATAAAGTATACAAAACAGGATAATTGTGCAAATTTGGCTTTCTGTAGTATAGAATTTATATTGAGCAGGCAGAAAACTTTGGTGCTGAGGACACAGTACCTTAGATAGGAGGAAGTAGAATATGTTTAAGCTGTTTCTGTACTCCCCTAAACCCTTGATCATTTGCCTCACAAGTAATTTGCAGCATTCTGAGGAGCTGCCTTGGTTATATCAAACCCATGGGTGGCAACATTGTACTAGTGCTTTGCTGTCTCTTGCACCTAGGTCCCTCTGGACAAAAGAGCTCTTCTGAGAAGGGCAGGGCCAGAACAAACTTTTAACAACTGCAACTAAGGATTTGATAGTCAATTCATGTACCCAAAAGCTAAAAGAAGGAAAAGGATCTTAACCTCCATGATCTAATAGTTGCATTTTCAAATGGCTGATCATTGGAGCTAAAATTAGTAGTCAATGTGGTTAACCAATCTGTGTAGATATTGGAGATGTAATTAAACCAGGTTTTTCATCTCACTGTTACTAAAATCTATAGCTCCTTGGCATGTCTACCCCTCACTCAGGAGACCATTTTCTGTCCATTCTTGATATTGGAGGGAGATTCAAAGAAAAAATATGTAGCCCTATGGGCACAGTTAGGACATAAGACAATGAAAAACAAGATGCAGAGAAACGAATCACTCTTGGGTATACATTATTATTGTTGTTGTTGTTCAGTCGTGTCCGACTCTTCATGACCCCATGGACCATAGCACACCAGGCCTTCCTGTCCTGCGCTCTCTCCCGGAGCGTGCTCAAGTTCATATTCATTGCATCGGTGATGCTATCTAGCCATCTCATCCTCTGTCGTCCCCTTCTCCTTTGCCTTCAGTCTTTCCCAGCATCAGGGTCTTTCCAGAGAGTTTTCTCTTCGCATTAGGTGGCCAAATTATTTGAGCTTCAGCTTCAGTATCTGTCCTTAAAATGAGCACTCAGGGTTGATTTGCTTTAGGATGGACTGATTTGACCTCCTTGCAGTCCAGGGAACTCGTAAGAGTCTTCTCCAGCACCACAGTTCGAAAGCAACGATTCTTCGGCGCTCAGCCTTCCTTATAGTCCAGCTCTCACAGCCATACATTACTACTGGGAAAACTATAGCTTTGATTAGATGGACCTTTGTCAGCAAGGTGATGTCTCTGCTTCTTACTATGCTGTCTAGGTTTGCCATAGCTTTCCTCCCAAGGAGCAAGCGTCTTTTAATTTCATGGCTACAGTCACCGTCTGCAGTGATCTTGAAGCCCAAGAAAGTAAAATCTGTCACTGCTTCCATTTCTTCCCCTTCTATATGCCAGGAAGTGATGGGGCCAGATGCCATGATCTTCGTTTTTTAATGCTGAGTTTCAGACCAGCTTTTGCACTCTCCACTTTCACCCTCAACAAGAGGCTCTTTAGATCCTCTTCACTTTCTGCCATTAGGGTGGTATTGTCTGCATATCGGAGGTTGTTGATAATTCTCCCAGCAATCTTAACTCCGACCTGTGATTCATCCAACCCGGCATTTCTCATGATGTACTCTGCATATAAGTTAAATAAGCAGGGTGACAATATGCAGCCTTGTCGTACTCCTTTCCCAATTTTGAACCAATCGGTTGTTCCATGTCTGGTTCTTACTGTTGCTTCTTGACCCTCGTACAGGTTTCTCAGGAGACAGGTAAGGTGGTCTGGTACTCCCATCACTTTAAGAATTTGCCACAGTTTGTTGTGATCCACACAATCAAAGGCTTTAGCGTAGTCAGTGAAGCAGAAATAGACGTTTTTCTGGAATTCTCTAGCTTTCTCCATGATCCAGCAAACGTTGGCGATTTGATCTCTAGTTCCTCTGACTCTTCGAAACCCAGCTTGTACTTCCGGTAGTTCTCGGTTCGCATACTGCTGAAGCCTAGCTTGTAGGATTTTGAGCATCACCTTGCTGACATGTGAAATGAGCGCAATTGTGCAGTAGTTTGAACACTCTTTGGCATTGCCCTTCTTTGGAATTGGAATGTAAACTGACCTTTTCCAGTCTTGTGGCCACTGTTGAGTGTTCCAGATTTGTTGGCATATTGAGTGCAGCACTTTAACAGCATCATCTTTTAGGATTTTAAATAGCTCAGCTGGAAGACTGTCATCTCCGCTAGCTTTGTTGTTACTAATGCTTCCTAAGGCCCACTTGACTTCACTCTCTAGGATGTCCGGCTCAAGTTCAGTGACCGTACTAACATGGCTATCAGGGACATTGAGATCTCTCCTGTATAGTTCTTCTGTGTATTCTTTCCACCTCTTCTTAATCTCATCTGCTTCTGTTAGGTCCCTGCCTTCTTTGTCCTTTATCATGCCCGTCTTTGCACAAAATGTTCCCTTGAAATCTCCAATTTTCTTGAAGAGATCTCTAGTCTTTCCCATTCTGTTGTTTTCCTCGATTTCTTTACATTGTTCATTTAAGAAGGCCTTCTTGTCTCTCCTTGCTATTCTCTGGAACTCTGCATTCAGTTGGATATATCTTCCCCTTTCTCCCTTGCTTTTCACTTCCCTTCTTTCCTCAGCTACTTGTAAAGCCTCATCAGACAGCCACTTTGCTTTCTTGCATTTCTTTTTCTTTGGGATGGATTTCGTTGCTGCCTCCTGAACAATGTTACGGACCTCCGTCCATAGTTCCTCAGGCACTCTATCAGGTCTAATCCCTGAAATCTATTCCTCACCTCCACTGTATATTCATGTGGGATATGATTTAGGTCATACCTGAATGGTTTAGTGGTTTTCCCTACGTTCTTCAATTTAAGCTGAAATTTTGCAACAAGAAGCTCATGATCTGAGCCACAGTCAGCTCCAGGTCTTGTTTTTACTGACTGTATAGAGCTTCTCCATCTTTGACCGCAAAGGACATAATCAATCTGATTTCGATATTGACCATCTGGTGATGTCCATGTGTAGAGTCACCTCTTGTGCTGTTGGAAAAGAGTGTTTGCTATGATCAGCGTGTTCTCTTGGAAAAACTCTATTAGCTTTTGTCCTAATTCATTTTGTACACACAGGCCATGCCTGCCTGTTATCCCGGTGATTTCTTGATTTCCTACTTTAGCATTCCAATCCCCTATGATGAAGAGGACATCTTTTTTTGGTGTTAGTTCTAGAAGGTGTTGTAGGTCTTCATAGAACCCATCAACCTCAGCTTCTTCGGCATCAGTGGTTGGGGCATAGACTTGAATTACTGTGATGTTGAATGGTTTGCCTTGGATTCGTACTGAGATCGTTCTATCATTTTTAAGATTGTACCCCAGTACTGCTTTTCCCACCCTTTTGTTGACTATGAGTGCTACTCCATTTCTTCTAAGGGATTCTTGCCCACAGTAGTAGATATGATGGTCACCTGAATTAAATTCGCCCATGCCTGACCATTTTAGTTCACTGATTCCCAAGATGTCGATGTTCAATCTTGCCATCTCATGTTTGACCACCTCCAGCTTACCTTGATTCATTGATCTGACATTCCAGGATCCTAAACAACACTGTTCTTTACAGCATCGGATTTTCTTTTCACCACCAGACACATCCACAGCTGAGTGTCCTTTCGGCTTTGGCCCAGCCGCTTCACTCTTTCTGGCGCTACTTGGAAATACCCTCTGCTCTTCCCCAGTAGTATATTGGACACCTTCCGACTTGAGGGGCTCATCTTCCGGCGTCATATCTTTTAGCCTTATGATACGTTCCATGGGGTTTTCTTGGCAAGAATACTGGAGTGGGTTGCCATTTCCTTCTCCAGTGGACCACATTTTGTCAGAACTCTCTGCCATAACCTGTCCGTCTTGGGTGGCCCTGCACAGCATAGCTTATGGTATAATACATACATTATTTTAGTCAGAAATTTCTGGGAACATAAGGTTAATATACGGTGGTAAGGCAAGGCAAAGCATGTTCCACAACTGGAACAAAGGGGAACAAGCTCTACAAAGTGTGGGAGTTCCTTCATGAGATCAACTCCATTTCATTTTGTATTGTTTGATCACAAAAGCATCTTTTAAATTTGGGCAATATTTAAAAAGCACAATGTCTACTTAAAAGTAAGTCCCTTTGATTTGCATATGACTTACTCCCAATTAAGTGCGTACATGGTTGCAGCCTAAATTTGTCTACATGAAAAGATACACATATTCTGAAGTAGCGATGCCATAATTGATCAGAGGATTTTGATCCCATCAATCATGGTATTCTTCTGAACCGCTGGACTGTGATGGGAGTTAGATATCATTTGGCAGTTGTTCCAGTGCTTCCTGGAGGGGTGTTTCCAGAAACTGGTGCTCGGGGACTCCTGTTTAAAATCTTGGCCTTTGGCATATGGTGTCCCTTAGAGTTCCATCTTGTCCTCCATGCTATTTTATCCAACTTTATTTTTCCTTTCCATTTAAATCTAGGAAGTGTTTAAATACTGAATCAGTGTCTGGTGTCACTAATGGATTAGATAAATGTAAATAAATACAAGTTTAATCCAGCCAAGACAGAGGTGCACCTTGTCAGTAGAATGACAGATATGGGAATAAGGATTCAACCTGTCTTAGATGGTGTTGCGCTCCTTGAAAACTGAGGTACGCAATTTAAGGGTGCTCCTGGATTCAGCTTTTAACTTGGATGTCCTGGACTTGGTGGTGGCTAGAAGTGTTTTTACACAGCTGGTGCTAATGTGAGAATTCCTTTCATCCCTTCAGATGTAAAAACTTGTCATGGTGACACATACCTTAGTTACTTCATGTTAAGATTTGTGTTTGGAAACTTCAGCTGAGTAAGAATGCTGCAGGTTAAGAATGCTGCAGACAGGCTGTTGGTGGAGACTCTTCATAGTCAGCATGTCATTTCTTTGTTACAACAGCTTCAATGACTAGCAGCCCATTTCTGGGCACAATTCAAAGTGCTGGTTTTGACCTATGAAGCGCTAAATGGCTTGGGACCAGATTATCTGAAAGCTACCTTTTCTGATACAAACCTACCCAGGTCTTTAAGATCAGCAGAGGCCTTTCTTTTTGTGCTGCCAATCTCTGAAGTGCATTTAGAAATTCAGCTGTGCCCATATTGTGAAACTTCTTTCCTAGGGAGGCCCATTTAGCCCCTTCGTTAGTGGTCTTCAAGTGACAGGTAAAGATTGATTTTTCATCTCCTTTGCTTTTGACTGTTTTAATGATATAGTTTTTCATCTGCTTGTTTTATATACTATTGATTGTTTTATGTTTCACCTTATCGTATTTATTGTTACTTTGAACACCACTGTGTGGAAAGGCATGCTATAAACTTAAATAAATAGGAGTAACAATGAAAATACTGTGGGTGTGCACACACACACACACGTACACGAAAGCATAGAGAATGCCAAAAGATTTACACTGCAATCCTATACCTGCTTACCTGGAAGTAAGCCCCACTGAATTCAATAGGGCACTGTACTATTGCATTGTACTATTTCTTCTATTTCTCTCCTAAATTTAAAGAGTTTTTCCAAACAAAGATGCATTACTCAGGCAACACAAATGGATTCTTTATAAGTGTCACAACCAAACTACTAGAATTCAAAATATTTACTTAACACTCAAGTAGGGCATACAGTTATTTTACACTAAAAATAATACATTATAAAATATGAATATGTACCTATGGAAGTGGTCTCTATAATTTTTAGCAACATCCTGAACAATAGCCTTCAATCTGTAAAAGAAAGACTTAACAGGATTTCAACATATAAATAGTAATTCCTTAGTAACGAAATATAACGGCCTCACACACATGAAGGTAGCATGGGACTGCAGAAGAATGAAGCCTGTTAATGAAGGCAGAGCTATAGTCTGTCCTTTACATTTGAACTGTCCTAGAAATCTATCTTTTACTCAGTGTCCTGATGCTGCCTACTGTACAAATACGCTTATACTAAATTGGACAAATGTATTTTTCCTATACACAAAGCAAACAAAAAATCCAAGTTACAGCACACACATTGAGATAAGAGTCAGATTCTTCCACTCCTTCTGGGAGCCAGCACATATCTAAACAGTTGGGAATACGCTGATCTATGAATGCTAGTATTAATTAAAAAGCTGAAGAACAGGCTTCTAGCTGTGAACAAAAACAAAATAAAAGCATTACAACAGAACTATTAATGATACAGGAGGAATGCAAAAAAAGAAAGAAAGCATCACATCTTATTTCTCCAACTCCTCGTACTTCTAAGTCCACGTATTAAGGGTTTTCAGGCAATGGCTCAGATTTTTCACATTTGTGCATAATGACAATACAACCATAAACTGGAGAATGACACATTAACCAATAATAGTTATACATCCAACTGGGTGCTTCTGCCCTGCTGTTTGCATCGCGCAAGAAGCCCCCACACTGCTTGCACAAAGGCAATTTAGCTCTTCCATAAGGGAGCTCTGCTGATGTGCCTCTTTCAAGAAACAAGTGATTCCAAGCACTTCAGGACTTTCTCTAGAAAGTGCTAAATGTCCCTTGCATAAGCAGTGGGTCCTGCTTGCGCAATGCAATCAGCAGGACCCACCACCTGCAAAAGGAAATTGGCAGGGCAGAAAAGAATCAGTGGGGGCATAAGCACCCCATTGTATTCTGCCCCATATGTATACATACACACACACCAGATTAGTTATACAATAATTTATACGTAAAACAATATACAAGTTAACTATGATATTCTCACTCAGTTTCACTTTTGCGGCTTTCAGTACAGAAGTAGTTTCACACCTCTGACTTATACCCTGATCCTATGTATGTTAAGTGAGCTCAAGATACTTGCTTCCAAGTATGCATGCTTAGGATCACAGCCCCATTTCCTTTGTTCCTAATATCTGAGGAAGTCTATGTTGTTTTTATCTGTGTCTCCTTTCTCATCAATATCTAAAGTTCTTAATAGATCTTAATAGTATAAAGTTCAAGAGGTTTCACTTTTTCAATGCTGAGTCATGTTTTAACTTACAGAATAACCCCCAACTTACCTTGTATGTTCAGCAGAACCATTTTTATCATCAATAATGGCAATAGCCACTAGTTTTCCTAAAAGAAAACAAAGAACCAAATTTAGGTAAAACAAAGATTTATCTTAGATTTTTGTATCCTTCTATCCCCAAAGTCACAGGACACTTCATCATTTAATAAATATATGCTTTAAAATTGAAACTGCTACTAGAAACACCATTGAATACTAAAGGCCTACTCATTTCCAGCCACTAAACACTTTCTCAAACAAAAAGGTCTTGCAGCCACATAAGACCTCTGAAGGAAGCTTATTTGGAGCAGGATAGAGTCTTTAATTAGGAAACCCTACCACCATGATTAGCTTTCTTCTTAAGATGGCTTATTTGCATTCTATACAATGCCTATCATATTTTGGTGCCCAATATGGGCTGTTCTATATGTTCAGTAAAAGCATATGCTAAAGTTATCCTGGAACAGTAACATACAGGCAGGGGGATTACATTCTTGATATTGACTGTCTATGTAAAGATAACATGTCTGGGAGAAAAGGTTTTAGCTTAGTATCTAAGATTTCCACAGGAAAGGAATTTTGGAATGTGCTGATAAGTTCTTAGTATTAATAACAGTGTGGGTGCTTAGTATCATTACACCAGAATCCAAAGAAGCAAAGGTGCATGGGTGGAAAACGTGTTCACACAATCCCTCTAAGGATTCCAAAAATTGTGTTAAAAACAAACACACCCACCCACCCCAAGTTTTGTCTGACTTTAGATACAGAAATATGTTACAGAATATGTGATAAATTTGAAGGAAATACATACCTGTGTCTCCAAGTTCATAGAGTGTAAACCCATCTACATTAAGATACCCCTGAAATCTCTCTCTATTTATCCAGGATGACAAATCACCATCTTCATATTCTTTAAAAAAAAATCCAGAAAGTGTGCCGGGGGGGGGCGGGGGGAGAGCGAGAGAGAAAAAATGTTATCAGCATTTCATATTAACTGATGCCTTCTAGCCCCAACATCATATATACTAAGAGCAAACAATCTCCTGGTGCCAACCCGTATGTAGCTAAAGCAGCACCATCTACAAACAAAAGGGATGCGTCAGCAGATTTGAGGGAACTCCCCCCGCCCCCCAAAAAACCCTTCAGAAACAGAAAACGTTAAGGGGATGGTTGGCCCAAAAAAGCTTAATGAGGACCAAAAATGCCACGGAACACTGAATCAGTTGGAAGAGAAAACCAGAGGCAAGAAGTGGCTAGTAAAGTGGCAACCCAGAAGGCTTCAAAACTGCCACTATCAGCTGGCAGACAAGCATTACAAGCTAGCTGAGACAGGAGGCAAGGACCATAGAGGGGATGAGAAGGAGTCTGGGAGGCGGACAGTTATATCTGTGTCTCTTCTTCCACTGTCCTTTGCTCTATTTCTCTCCAGCTCCTTCTGCTTCTGAAATAAATAAGCAGCACGGGATGGAGAAAAAGACAGATCTAAAGAAGTCAAAAAGAAACATCTCACTGCCTGGATAGGTCATTTCCTGGTTCACACCGTTAAGTTATTTTGACATTTCCCTAGGAACAGGAGTGAAAGCTTCCCTTAAAAACCAATGAAGGAATCAAAGATTTTCATGTTGGCAGGACTAAAAAATCCCCCAGTGGGAATAAAGAGAAGAATTCCTGCTCTTTCAAACAGTTCTTATTAAGTATGAAACATTTGAAGAATACCCTGCTAATAAAAATTCCAAAGCAAATGCAGTTCATTGTGCTCATACTGCAGGTTGGAAGGGGCTGTGGCTGGGGCAGTGTGGCTTATGATAGCCCTGCGGTATAGTTCACATCGGACACTGCAGGTGAGACTGAGTAGACTATGACCATTCTACAATGCTGTCCGGAGGTAGTAGACCCTATTGCAGGTTAGGCTGAAGCTGAAAGTATACAACAACCCTGCCATATAGTTCACTGTTATACTCCTACTGCAAGTTGTATTAAGAGACAGTAGCTTACAGCAGTGCTGCAATATGGTCCGTTGCTAATATTGTAGGTCAGAGATGGATTCCCAGTCAAAAATCCCCCATACCTCTCAGGTTGCAGCAAAGGTCAGTTTACTTAAATCCCCCCCCCCCACACACACACACACACACCCCTTCTCCACAGCCAAATTCAGCACTCAACTGCATGGAGAACCTCTTGCTCTACTAACTCTACCTCTCTCTTGCTCTTGCTCTACTTGCATTCAGATTAGTTGCACTTTTAACAGCAGCAAATTTTTACACAGGAAGACTGATCCAACTCAGAGCAGGGAATCCTGTCTCTGATACAAACTTTTGCTTTTTCAGTTCCCCCAGCTACAGGCTCGGGTAACACACATGTACCACAGGATACACTGCAACATTTTTATAACAATAACATTGCAAGCTTCTATAAAAATGAGATCAGTGTGTATAAAATCATGCCCGCTCTACTCTTGTATTAAAAAGGTGTGCCACACTGCAGTTTTTAAAAATCATTTTCAGTACTAATTACCTCACATACCAGATTTTTTTTAAAACAGATAGTTGCTTGCTAGGCAAACAATAGATCAGATGGGAGTGGAAGGTGTAAAGACTAAGAACTTGTGATACTACGTCGTTCACTGCACTCTTACATGTAACCACTCTTCAAGCATATTAATCAATTATGGTGTAAGGGCTAGCTGGCTTAAACAAATAACTAAAGAATCAGGATATAACCTAGGCCTAGCAAAGAATGTTGCACAACTCACATTTCCAGAACACCTGTTTAGCCTAGTTTGAAGTACAATCTATTTATCATGCATGTGTGCCTCATGTGGCAATCAGAGTTTCAGCCAGGCTGCTACCACTTTTGAATTTCTAAGTATAAAAGGACAGTGCACTGACAAGAATACCTTTTGCTATTTTTTAAAAAGTAAATAAGGACAACATCAGGATTATGACTAGACTATGGTTATAATCCTTAAAATGCATAAACTAAATCCTATGCATGTTAGCGGCATATGACTGCACTCTTGATTTAATATACTCATGAACTTACCATCATACACAAAGTAAGCTCCATCTTTGAAGACCAGGACAGCTGGCATCTCAGGAAGTTTCACATGCTGAAAGTATGATAGAGAAAAAGATGACGCAAACACTTTAATGGCACACAAAATAAACAACCTGCAAAAATTTTGACTTTCCGATCTTCTATGAGAATGAAAATATGTATGTATTTTTTTACTCCTATGTCAGTTATGGCCCTGTGGTGTCTTCAAAACATTCAAATAATACAGTAAAGACACTGAATAAAACAAACACATGAAGGTGAAGAAAGGTGCTGTAGAACTCTCTCCCTACTGAGGCGCATTTCGTGTCTCTCTTGTCAGGTGAAGCCCTTTAAAAATGTATCTAGACAGGTTTTTGGCTGGTTGAGCGGACTTGACTTTTTAATTCATGACTTATTTTAATGTAACCTAAACCTGCGGAGAGGCGGTGCCAGTCACTGTCGATAAAACTGGGCTAGATGGACCAATGATCTGACTTGGTATAAGGGAGCTTTCTATGTTCCTAAGTAAAGGAACAAATTTGTGTTATTAAGCAATGGAACTAATTGGTGAAACACATAGATACTCCATAGCAGATATATTATACCTAAGTTTAATAAGGTGCTCTTGTGACATCTAGAGAAACAATTTTGTAAGAGTAAGGTGTACTTTTTTAAAAATTAGAGATAAGAATTTGGTTCTTTCTATAGAGATTTGGAAACCAGCAGTTTTATTCACTAGTTAGCCTAAAATTCCTTGTCCTGGTTTTCAGGCTTTCAATCTCTGAGTAGATCCAAGACAACACAGAGGAAGGATGATCCCTTGAGTAAATTAAAACAGCCTCATAGCTGCTACTGAGACATTAAACCCTAAAGGTATACTGGAGTCACTAAAAATATTTACAATAGAAATAATTAAGCTATGCTGTCAAAGAATAAAAATACAATGAACACCCTTGCCTGCTCAGACTTAAAGCCCCTTTTTAGTTAATATTAATAGAGAAAGTCTGCCACCATTGTGGGCATGTCCAAGCCACAGGATGGCCATAGGATGCAACTCTTATAATAAATCAGGTACACCAAGATACAAATAGTGAAGATACCAGTACAATTGGGGAAATTATGATATTACATCACAGGTGAATATTCCAGTTTAAGTATGTTTAAGATTAGATGGTTTAAAAGGAATATTTTGATCTTGTTGGTGAAATTCAGTTAACTGAATTAGTAAGGGTGTGTGTGTTTTTAAAAAAATCAGCTTATGTTGTTTTTCTGATGTATTTTTTTAAAATACTCAATTTTCTGGACTTGAAGATTCAAGTTCATGAAATTTTGAAGGATCAAATTGATCTCCAACTTAACTTGTTTGATTTATCAGCCATCAGCATGTGTGAATTTGACACCAAAATAATGACTGTCAAATATCTATTTTTAGGAGTTTGGGCTTTTTTAAAGTAATAAATGGAAACTGTTCTTTTTAAGACTTCAGTCAATTTGGGTTGGTAGGGCTCTGTCCTGAACCTACAAAGATTTTCAACTTTAAACCACCCCCACCCCCGATGCCCAAATAACTAGTACAGAAAGCATCTCTTAGTTCCTATTCAAACAGAAGTTTACGACCTGGAATTTGACAGATTTACCAATCTTAAATGCACCACAGCATAGCTTTATGAATGTAACTGTAAAGCAACATTGGGTGTCTTTATATAAGCAATAATACAAAATATTAGTGAACGATCTTATAATTTCTACCTGCAGCAGTATAAGGCCACTATTTTCTCCAATTCAGCCCTAGGTTCAGGGCAAGAATGATGGTGGCTAGGCCAGCAAAGAGAATGACTACTAACTCATTAGACATTAGCAGTTCTTGGAGGCAGTGCAGGCTAGTCCACTCCCATCCCCCCATAACCTCCAGTAAGTGAATACGTGTTTCCCCCTTCAGTTGAAAATAAGCAACAATGACTTGAAAGTATTATACCCCACCAGTTCCGTATCTATCCTGCACATAGTCAAATCAGTCCCTTGACCCTTTTCAAAGGGTTCCAAGAAAAAACAAACCCAAACCAAGCATGTCTCATTGGAGACAGCGCAGTAACAAAACCACTGAAGCAAGCTGATTTTAAAGATAAATGATGCCTTGCTTTGTCTGCTGTGGTTGCTTCACAAAGCCATCGCTGGATAAATTGCCCTGTGACACATAAATGGCTCTTTGAAGTCATGGAAAAAGACTTAAAATGGTTACTCTAACTTGCATTCATGTAAACTAATACCAACATAGTGCTAAGAGTTGTAGGGTATTCCTTAATATGAATCAGTGAATTACTTTAAATACATGTTAACTAAATTTACCTCAGGTAGTACCTCTTCTGAGGCAGAAAAAAAGTATGTATAAACAATTAGTTCGGAAGCAACTTCTATGTATTTTTCCTGTGGAAATACAAATACATATTTTAAAACAGTGTCTCAATCTTCATAAATATGTTTAGATAAAATAACACATTTTTATATAGTATTCACTGATAAATTTCAGAATTTATAGGAAAGAGTTCCTGGGTGGGTGGGATTAAAAGTGACATAAAGTTTGCCTTGGGGACTATACAAATGCCTAATATACAATCATGTAACTTCTGCAGAGTCAAGTGGCAGACCACACACATACTTTGCTCTTGCATATTTTGAAAAGATCTACTGTGTTGCTTCTTCTATCTTTTTCTATCTGTACTTAGTGTTGTGTCTCAACATTGTCATACTATACCAATAGATATCCCCACTGCCAGCTGTTCCCCACCCCAAATTGTTACAAATTCTCCAGGCAATCATAGCAGCACTCTTTTTCCTGTCCCTCGCCAACCCCTATCTCTACAACTTATATTGTGCTTCGAGTGTATCTAACCTTGACCATCCGCCAGGGGAATGGGAACTGCTGATGGAACAGTTTCCCCCAACTGCTGCAGCTCCTCACACATGCTTCCCAAATCTGACCCAGAGGGCTGGAGGACCCTCCAGAACAGGGTGGCTATTGCAGGGAGGAGAGCAAGAGGAAGTCCACTCTCACAATGTTGGATTTAAGACATTATCTCATACCACATTCTGCCAACTCGTTCCTTATCTTCCCAAGATATTGGCTGGGTTCAGACAACACGATAACCCACGATGGTTAAATAAGACACCATGGCTTATTTACTGAAGACAAAAAGGCTTCGTGCCAACAATGGCTGGGAGGGAGCCTTTTGCACAATTTCACTTTAGAGCTAAAGTGCTATAGCTTTAGCACTACAGCAAACAGAAGCGGCTCTGCCATCAATATTGGGGGGGGGAGGTTAAATGCACAACTCCACTTCATTGTCCTTGATTTTGGACAATGAAGGTGTCTATGTCAGCAATGGCTGGGGGTGGGGTGCACAATTGAGGCTTTTGTCCTGATCCTGCAGGGTTTATTTGTTGTTGTTGTTCAGTCGTTCAGTCGTGTCCGACTCTTCGTGACCCCATGGACCATAGCACGCCAGGCCTTCCTGTCCTGCGCTCTCTCCCGGAGCATGCTCAAGTTGGGTTTATTTGTGCCCTCCCCTTTTTTGTTGCACCAGAGATTTTCCCTCCTCTGGGGTAATTGCGCAGGGGTTTGATGGTGCATCGCGTACCTCCTGACTAGGAGAGGTTGCGTGTGAAGTGTGGTCCCGATCCTGCAAACTTCCAGAGCTTTACAGCCACCACGCCCTTGCTGGGGTGATGCTGGAAGGGCTGAAATAAGCCCCTGTACTTCACCCCACACCTCTCCCCTCTCACAGGGATACTGTGGAAGGTTAAACAGGCTGCTGTGATTTTGTCAACGGGTGAAACAGTGCCACTGCTGGGGCGGGAAAACTGCAGCAGGACAGAGGGCGGACCCAGCTTTCACACAGTAGCTTAATAAGCTACGCACAGCTTATTAGCCCAGTAATGTGGCAGGGTATTATGGACTATTTTAAAAAAATAAGCTACTGTGTGTAGCTTATTAAGCCACCATGGCTCAAAGTGATGTCCAAATGCAGCCATTAACTAACTTTGCAAAATACTTTTTTCTTTAATAGAGTATATAGTTATTTTATCATCTTCGTATTATAAAATATATCCTTCCCTACACTAAATGTTTTTGGAAACAGTCACTTTGAAGCTGTAATTTTAGTATACTTCCAGCACTTGGCAAAGTAGTTACGGCTGAGGTGCCAACTACTAGCACATACTTCTGTAATGAGTAAAAGAAAAAAAAATCTTGCGTTTTGTGAAGTTTCAAACCTTTAATGGAGATTCCCCACCAATGTACAGAAAAAGTACACGATGCCTCTTTTGCACATGTTCAAACATCTGCTGGCTAGGGAGGGGTCGGATTATAGGTCTGAAAAATAGAGGGGGAAAACTAGATCAATGTGAGGAAGAAAAAGAAGCAGAACAGTTTCTTTACTGCCTTTCCTGAGGTTGTAATCCCAGTACTGATCAATTGCTTGCACTGATAGGACTTTTTAATTACTCTGTGGTTTAGAGCATATATTTTTTTTCTTTTAAGCTGGACCAACAAGTACTCAGCACACTAGTGCTGGAACACACCAGCTAGTTACTCTAAACATGTAACCAAAGTGTAAGTTCCAAATCATATAGATATATGCATATAGTAAAAAATGTATAAACTAAGTTGTGCGAATTTCATATACTGGTTATTATCCATTGAAAGTTTTCATTTTTATTAAAATCAAAGGATGAGCTTTTAATTATCAGATGACAATGCTAAGAAATAATTTCAGAAGTACTTAAAAGTATCAGCAGACTATATCAAAAGCATTAGTATACTTTTGCTTTAAAAGAGCATAAAGACTTGTTTTAAATAGAAAAAGAAAAAAGCTTACTAAGAGTCATTAGCAAGTGTTACATCATCCTATCCTATCTTACCCATTCAGCAACTATGTTCTATAGTTGCATCATTAATGAAGTCAATATAGAAACATTTAAAGATTTAATTAGCTTTGCTAAATGGCAATTTCATCATGCACTTCGATGCATTTTCCCCAATATTTCCTACTAGGATAGCAGTATTTTAAGGAACGTAAAACCTCTGTATACCAGCTGCTGAAGAACACAAGTGGGAGGTGCTATTGCACTCATATCTTGCTTCTCGGGTTCTTACAGGCAGCTAGTTG
Organism: Heloderma suspectum; assembly: GCF_057233095.1. Classification (NCBI taxonomy): domain Eukaryota; kingdom Metazoa; phylum Chordata; class Lepidosauria; order Squamata; family Helodermatidae; genus Heloderma; species Heloderma suspectum. The sequence continues at coordinate 92,055,223 of NC_139461.1, forward strand.
GCCTCTGTGTCAACAAAATGCTGGACTAGATAGATCTTTGGTTTGATTCAGCATGACTCTTCTTATGCTTTTAACTTATAAAGACTTCTAGGAATTGATAGTAATTGACATTTGTTAAAGAAATAGCAGCTACAATAATCTAAATAGTTCTATATAAATACTGAATTAAGCTGCTTTATATAATTGTTCCACTGCTAACAGAAATGTAGTCGAAGGTACCTTACAGCTGTAAAATATTAATGTAAAAAACACAAACTGGTTTTTAAATAGTTTGCTGGGTAGCTAGGTGTTATATTTAAGTCTTTCAACCTGCAAGAGCTGCTTGTTATAAGTTTGAATAAACTATGGAAGGTAAGTCTGGGAGAAATGTTACTTTGTTACCAAGAAATTGATCAACAATTGTTAATTTGTGCACAGGTTTAACTGAAAACCACTGTAAATGATAATAGTAAATAAAGATCTCTCCCCTTCCTTTCTCAGAGGATAACAAGGGACTGACCTTGGAATGACAGGCACATATACTAATAACTTAATAATCAAGCTGCTTTGGCTGACAAATCCTTACATCTAATCATAGTTCCCATCATGCCCAGGGAATTAATGGCTCCAGCTATGCGAACACTTTGTAAGACAGCAATCTAAAGGTGATGTGGAGGAAACCATAAAGGCAAGGCTGAAATGAAGGTGGCAGGGAGAAGCAGAATCTTCTGTCTGCAACAGGTTCAAGAGTTCACATATATCTATGGCAGATTAAATACATTGTTTTGGTGAATTGTACATCACTTCACATAACCTCTTCCATTTTTACACATTATAGCAAAAGAGTATGAGCTACCTCAGCAAAGTGTGGTCTCTTGTCAGTTATGACATAGGGCCACCCTGATGGCAAGTAGACACCATGGGCTGACTTATCCACATTTCTCTGTTGCGCTATGTTTCCAGAACAGCGTCAACACCCACCCCATATGCTACACAGGATTGACCCCATTACATACTTACCCTGCTACTCTGTTTGCAAATTCAATAATATCATCTTTGGTCCTAGGTCCTCTATAGTTGTATGCCAAGTCACCCTTTAATCTGAATAAAATAATATTGGATGAATATTTGAGATACACTGCATAAGAGATAACCAGTGAAAAAAGCTACACATGGGGCTCACTTACATTTTATGAACACAGAGTAGCAATATATTTTAAAAGCCTTACTACAGAGGGAGGGTAGGCAGGAAGCAGAGGAGCAGTGAACCTTCCCACAGTACCAGTTAGCTTTTAAGTGAGACAGCAATGGGGAGAACAAAATACTGGTCTATGTTCAGTACACATCAACAGAAAAGGACATTTGGTGTAGGAGACACTAGTGATGCTACAAAGCACTGGCATTTTAAGATACAAGACACATAATTCAACTTACAACTTAATTGTTGGATAGCCTCGAACTCCAAACTCAGAGGCAATACCTACAAAAAACAGTAGTGTAACTAACAATTTAAAGTGTGCATTTTCTCTTATCACAATTCAAATGTTCCAAAATATTTTACTGGCATGTCTGTGGAAACAAACATAATACATAGCATCAAACATTCTATAACTTACAACTGCTGCTTATACATGGGAATTACCATAAGAACATGCTGTCAGATGAAGTACTTTTCATGTCGATATACATGCAGTGTATTTCCTATTGTCACAGGGTAAGAGGCCTTGCCCATTCACTTGTTGAACTCTTAATTTCAACCATGCCAATACCTCTATCAATACCTAAGGGCGCAATCCTATCCAGATAGGCGGCCGCCTCCAAACTCGGAGGCGACCGCCTATCCAAAGCAGGGCAGGAGACGCACGGAGGAGATTGTTCCCTCCGCGCTTCTCCTGCCCTGCATTTTCGGCTAGACAGCCAACTGTGGCTGTCTAGCTGCGGGAGGACGGAGCGGGGAAGGAGGCTTCTGTACAACACATTGGATGTGTCGTACAGGCATTTCCACCCTTCCCGCCTCAAAACGCCCCCAGGAACGCTCCTTTTCGGCCCCTCTGCGCTCCTCTTGTGAGCGCAGAGGATGGGGCTGTTATGTGCGGTCTTCCCGGATAACACAATATCCTATTGCCATCTAGCTGCTGTCTAGCAGCCATAGGATTGCTCCCTAATTTGCTTATATTGTTTGGTAACTTGTTAACTTTTCTATTAAAAACGTAAATTTTAATACAGAATAGAAGGCTTTAACAGTGTACTTACTAGAATAGGAAGTTGCATCCATCTTTCCAACTTTTACTGGAGAACCAATGCTTCCCATTTCTTTACCAACTTCATTCCAGACTGGCTCCAGTTTCTTGCAATGGCCACACCATGGTGCATAGAACTGAGAACAAGCCAAAATAAGCAGTCAGTAAAGTCTTTTGAGAATCTATCTCACATGCATTTGGAACGTCCGTATAAAATGCCCTCCACTTAGGCTTCTGCAAATTTGGGTCTCCTAGTTCAATTTAAGAATGCAATAAATAGCATAGATCCTAGTGTTTCAAGATGAGTGGGAGGCAAATTATGGTATTATTTTATTCTCTTGTCAGAAGTCAGACCAAAGTATTTGGGCCTTTTGTCCTGCATCTAACAGACTACTCCACCATCTGCTTACTTCTTCCTCCAGCAGATTAAGGAAGAAAAGTTGAATATTCACATAATAATGGTCTAGATCATTTACTACTTGTAGTTATTGCTTTCAGTGAGATTTCCAGAAAATAGCTGTGCACAAAAGTCTTGAATTTTTTATTTTTTTTTATTTTGCCTTTTTAAGCCTTCCAAATAAATTTCATAGCGTACCTTACCAAGGTAAAAAGCTTATCATGTTTTCCCTGGGTTTTCTAAAACACTAAATATGGAATAAATACATCTTAGCCACATTTTTGCAATCAACAGTCTTAACTATTCAATCAGCAGCTGGTTAGACACTGGTTCAATTCAATCAGCTGGTTGGCCACTGTGTGAACAGAGTGCTGGACTGGATGGACCCTTGGTCTGATTGGACCCTTGGTCTGATCCAGCATGGGTCTTATGTTCTTTTTCACAGTCCTGTTGATTTTTTATGCTTGATTATGCCTAAATTCCATCACATTTTTTAAGATGAGAAAACCAGAACAGCAAAAACATGTTATATATGTTTGTTGTGTGTGTGTGTGTATATATATATATATATACACACACAAACCCCAATTATATGTTTTTATATATAACAATGCATACTGTTTATATAAAATCCAAATATATTTTCTTAACATTCTGCTGCTTTAACAGCTACAGAGCTCTACAGTGCTGTTCCAGAGGATTACTCATGATTACTCCCTTGAGAGGCAATAAGTAATTCAGAAACCAATTTTATATATGGATAGTTGAGATATGTCCCACCTCTTTCATCTACTACGCATGGTGTATTCTCAGCATTCAGAACTGCTGAACCTTTTTCTATCATTGTTTGTTTGTAGTTAAGAAAATGGAACTGTGATAACCTGTGTTCTTGGACATGAGCTCACTGATCTGACAGATAAATTACTGCATTTTTCAAATGCATACTAAATGTGCTTTTTCAGCACTATCTGTTGAATTTTTTTATTGCTACATTTCTACTACAAAATGAGTTTTTCAAATCTATGCCTAAATCATAAATACTGATTCAGTTAAAGAGCACTTATTCTAAATATGCAAAACAAAATTTATTAAACAAATTCAAAAGCAAACAATTTTATATGCCAGCTTCTTTAAAAATGCTGCTTATGACAGTGACCTCCAGTGACTATTTCAGAGAGCAGTAGGGTACCTTATGATTCATTGTTTGTTCTTACATGCAAGACAATATATATGCAAAGTTGCAAGTAAGGTAATTCCTGGATCATTATCATCATCTCAGTACAGTTTATCCATCTGTCAATATCATTAACAATAATATGTGAGGTTTCTCTATCATACAAAGTCTGTTCCAATGGCTACACAGTAGTGAGTACCCACATTAAACCATCATGTATTATAAAAATAAACTCTCAATAAGAATAATTCATTGTGTTATATTTATAACTTCATTGTCTTCTTCTTCTGGAGATTATAATAAACATGGATAACTGGAGACTTTTTTTAAAGCAAGCCAATAAGGAGTAATAGGGTTTTAAATAAAGTTTTTATAATGTCATACTCACATCTACAAGCCAAATGTCATCTTTACGATTCTCTTTAAATCTAAGAAAGAAGCATAACTGGTAAAATACACATGCTAGACAGAGGTATGCATGGTAGACGTGGACTATATTTTAACAAAGTGATAAAATAACTGGAGAAGACAGAGTTTATCGACTTTTACTAAGCATTGGCTTGTTCATATACTTTACTGTTGAATAGAATTTTATGTTACTTCCATCCTTCATAATCATTGGAATAATATATACCTAGGATTAACTAGGCACTGTATAACAATAGTTAACACAAAACAAAGAGACCCTGCCCAAAGATGTTTTTCTTCCCTAGGCAGGTAAGCAATGAAATAAAGGTAGGAAAAAGAGTAAAAACATTGGAAATGAGCCCTCCAAAGTTACTATCGTATAAAAAAAATTGAATAACATGGTGGGAGCTAGCAGAGGACAGATGGGTAACTCCGGCCCTCCCGCAACAGTCCACTGTATTTCTGTGTAGGGCATAGAGGACTGGGCTTCCCTCTTCTAGCAGCCTGCTTTGTTTCTATGCTGTGCACAGATGGGGGATAGAGCACCCCATCCTCTCTCCACCAGGCTGCGCTCAGTCTCCTACAGGCAATTCCTTGTTGCCTGTGGCTACCAGGCAAGTGCTTAAACACAAGGCTGAATTAAGAGACCAATCTTTTAATTTCAGGCCTTGGAAAACAATTTCCACCAATTTGTTCAGGTATTTCCTCCCTCAAAGCCTTCATACATGGGAGGAAAGCTTCAAAATAACCAGATGGTTTCAGAATCTGAACCAGAATTTGGAAGACAGCCTTGTAGTGGCCTCCTCCCAGTCCCTCTTCAAGGGCTTTTCTGGCAACCAAGATCACTGCCAATATCACAGCCTGACTGAAGAGAACAGTACCTGAGTAAATAGCCTGCTGTGAAGGCTGAAACATACAATCAGGGCCAGAAATATTAGAACAAGGATAACTGTTTTGGCAGTTGGCCTCTGTACACCACCACATTGAAGTTGAAAGGAAACACACCCAGATGGGAGCCAAGTCAGGACTTTCAGCTGTAATTCAAGGGGCTGGACAAAAGTGGGGCACTAACCATTCAGGAAGGACAGCCAGTGGCATACACACACACCCATCATTGGTGGCTCATAAGTAATGGAACAAACCAACATTATTCCAAACTTAAGGGTCGCCTTTAATACCTGGATGAAAACCCTTTGCAGTCAATGGCTACCTGAAGTCTGGAACCCATGGACATGACCAAATGCTGAATTTCCTCCCTCGAGATGCTTTGCCAGGACTTCACTGCAGCTGCCTTCAGCTGCTGCTTGTTTGTGGGTCTTTCTGCCTTCAGTCTTGTCTTCAGGAAGAGAAAAGCATGCTCTATTGTGTTGAGATCAGGTGACTGAATTGGCCATTGAAGAATATCCCATTTCTTTGCCTTCAGAAACTCTTGGGTAGTTTTTGCTGTATGTTTTGGGTCATTATTCATCTGCAATATGAAGCAGCATCCTATCAGTTTGGCAGCATTTGGCCGAATCTGAGCAGAAAGTATAGCCCTATACACTTCAGAATTCATCCTGCTGCTTTTATCAGCAGTCAGGTCATCAATAAACATCAGTGACCTGGTTCCATTGGCAGCCATACATGCCCATGCCATAACACTGCCTTCACCATGTTTGACAGATGATGTGGTATGCTTTGGGTCATGAGCTGTTCCTTTCCTTCTCCATACTTTTCTCTTCCCATCATTCTGGTACAAGTTAATCTTGGTTTCATCAGTCCAAAGAATCTTATTCCAGAACTGGGCAGGCTTTTTTAGGTGTTTGCTGGCAAAGGCTAATCTGGCCTTTCTGTTCTTGAGCATTACCAGTGGTTTGCACCTTGTTGTGAAGCCTCTGTATTTACATTCATAAAGCCATCTCTTGACTGTAGATGTTGACAATGACATGCCTACCTCCACAGTTGCGTTCTTGACTGGCTAGATGTTGTGAAAGGGTTCCTCTTCACCCTGAGCAGAATTCTGCGGTCATCCACTTTAGTTGTCTTCCATGGTCTTCCAGGCCTTTTGCTGTTGCTGAGCTTGCCAGTTAATTCCTTCTTTTTCAGGATATTCCAAACTGTTGTATTGGCCACTCCCACTGTTTTTGCTAACTCTCTGATGGGTTTATTTTGTTTCCTCAGCCTAATGATGGCCTCCTTCACTCGCCTGGACACCTCTTTGGACCTTATGTTGGGAGTTCCAGTGAGCAGCTACCAAATGCAAATGTAACACTCAGAACCACCTCCAGGCCTTTTATCTGCTTGATTGGTCATGGGGTACCCAGGAAACAGGCCACACCTGGCCATGCAGCTCAGCCATTCCTTACATTACTTATGAGCCACCAACAATGGGTGTGTGTGTATGCCACTGGCTGTCCTTCCTGAATGGGTAGTGCCCCACTTTTGTCCAACCCTTTGAATTACAGCTGACAGTCCTGACTTCGCTCCCATCTGGGTGTGTTTCCTTTCAACTTCAATGTGGTGGTGTACAGAGGCCAACTGCCAAAACAGTTATCCTTGTTCCCATATTTCTGGCCCTGGCTGTATAATCACATCTGCTCAAGCCCTTAGACCTTTCCACATCATAAAGAATATTGGTCTCCTTTCAGGTCTCCAACTAGCACTTGGATCTCATTTATTCTTGATTTGCTCTTCTTCAATGCCATGTCAGTCCGTAATAAAACATCTGTCAGTCATAATACCATTAAAGAACTGATCTGGTGTATATTACAAACACAGCTGACTAGATCAAGCAGGGGACCTGCCTAGGTCCAGCTACTATTCCATACAGGAGCAATATAAGATTAGTCAGCTAGGATATTGCGCGTTACTGTAATCCAAAAGAATTACGTCTTTATTTTATTTTAAAAGCTTATATTCCACCTATTTCCCGGAAAGGGAACTCAAAGTGGTGAACAAAGTCAGCAATCTTAAAAACCCAATAAACAAACAAGTTTATAAAAACAGCAATAAACAATAATGCTGGTATTATTGGCCTAGTAAACATGTAACCAAATGCCTTTCCAAGTCCCTGGAAATCTGTGGGCAGGCATATGTTGAAATGATAGTCCATTTCAAGCCGTGTTTTCGGGAATTGGGAAATTGTGACAGAAAGGGAGTACCATCCATCCCACTACCCAACAGCATCCCTGACTGAAGCTGTTAGGTAGTACTGAGGATTCCCAGCTTATTCATGCTGGGGTTCTTCAACATGCTGAGTATGCTAGTAACATTTTTCTTCATCTTCCTTTGGCATCAGGTTGTTCCAGATATAACTGCCTGAGGTCAACAGTGAAATGGGTATGATCGAATCATCTGACGTTCTGCTTTAGGAGTCACAGCTATTAGCTATGAAGCTATAGTGTATTGAGATGTTTCAGCATTGGCCCAATTGGCACCAATATTATGGAACTGCTACTGAAGTGAGATTTGACAAGCTAGGTCTGTTGGAATTTTTAGATATCCCATTAAAGTGCTTTTTTCTGCAAAGTCTCAAACTCTGTTGATTGCAAAATTTTGATGCTATTATATTGTAATTTGTAGTTTAATAAATAAACTGTACAAGCCAAATAAGGGGTATTTTTTTCCTCCAAAGAAGGAGGATGAGTAGGAATGCCTTTGGGACTGTTTCCTTTGTTTCAACTGAAGGCAGGGACTGATGCAAAGAGGACTGACCACAACTTTTAAGAAGAACTAAAGGGAAGAACAGGAATGACTATATCTTAAAATGCCCTGACACTATGCAACAACCTTTAAACAGGGCCTGTGTTTTTAATTTTTGTACAGGGTACATTGTTTAGAAATATTAGGCAATATATTTATAGGAGTCGTGTAATCAAACTCACATTTCTGTTTCTTCTTGTTATGCTTAGTTACTCCTATTACTCATTTATGTTTCATACCTGCTACAGAAAAGGCCAAAAAGTGCTACCATGCAATAATGGCATGCTGTATTCGTGATCACCAACACACTCATGTGCAGGAAGAGCATGATGTATGAAGCAACCCATCACTGAATCAAGCTACAGAAAATGCACCTTCTCATAATATATAAATGCAAATCCCTAAAACCATAATTCACAAGAGAAACACCGTATACTTACGAGTCATCCAAATCTTCCACAAAAGTTGCATCTACAGCAAGTATAAGGCCAGCAACTACCAGAAGAAAAGGTGGCAGAAGAGAAAAAGAGAATATATCCTGGTCTATGCCATAGACTGATACATACAAATCCTAGTTCATATCCTATCCAGCACATTCTATATCACTCCTAAAATTAACTTCCACGTGAATGTGACTTCTAAGATGTGCCTTTTCCAGATCACTGATTTTTAATACAGCCCCAAAACCTAGTTTTACACTTCAGGAGAGACTTTGCTGACTTGGTGCCATCTCTGTTGGTATAGAAAGGCAGCCGGTCTGACCATTCTCCTAGCCCCACTATTCAGCCCAGTCCTTTTCACCACATGAGAACAAGCACAAGGGGACAGATGTAGTTCATGCATATTTTCTCACTGGGTGGCATTAGAAAGAGAAGATGGGCTCAAGCTGCTTCCTTTGACAGTTTGCCAGAGTTCTCTCTCTGAATGTGGCAGCAGTAAAGATTGAGCCCCTTGGGTCTAAATTTGAACATGGTGACCAGAGGGACACCACATCCGCTGGTAAGCGGACAAAGACAAATGGTTATGCAAGGAACACATACTTCAACCTTTCACTTCTTCAGCTGCTCTCCCACCCCTGGGAAACAGAGCAGTGGTGATTTTGTGCAGAAAACCCCAACCAGAGTGCCAGAGAGCAAACAAACAGAATCAGCAGTAGTTGCTCTTGACTCTTAAAGGCTCTACTATGTCCAATATTTCCTCCCGCCCACACACTGTCCAAAGACAGGGAAAGCAAGCAGGTAAGAGCCTCTCAGAGGGGCAAGGCAAGTGACTGGAACTATCACTTTCCCAATCCTCCTCTTTGCATGGCATCACTCTTGCACAATAACCAAGGCTTGCACAAAAAACAAGGAGGGAAAAGCCACGTGGGTAATCCATGGGTTCTGGGTGGTTTGTTCCCCACGGCAACAAGCCACCCTGGCCAGGAGGCAGTGGCTGCGCCTCTTGCTTGCCTGCATTCTTACATGGAAAGTGTGGCATTGTAGAGGAGCTGTTGTTTCTTTGTAATTGCACACTCCCCAGCCCATAGTGTCAGGGACTGGGCAAGTCTTGAATGGAAAGAGCAGCCACCATTACTTCTGATCATTTCTCTCTGGGAGGCTCTACCTACTCATTCACCCACTCTTTCTGGATGGCACAGCAGAGAGGATTAGGCCCAGCTGTGTTGCCCAGGGTGAGCAAGCAGAACCTGGGGCTGTTCCTTACAGAAGGGGCCAACTCCTCTGCTTATATGCTTACTCTATTTCACTCTCTCGGGGTGGTGGAGTAGGGAGGATGGGGTTCACTGGGCCCAAGCTTCTAGGCTGTGCTACCCAAAGGGAAAGCAGAATGATGAGCGAGCAAGTGAATGAGCCTGCTCTGTCTGCTTGCACATCGCTGCTCTCCTCATGGTGCCCTGATGACTGAGACTGGGGTCGGAGAGAGATGTGAAGTGAGGGCAGAGGGCTCTCTGAGCAGTGCCAGGGAGCTCAATTCCCCCCACATACTGCCCAAAGAGAGGATGCACAACCAAGAGGAAGACGGAACAGCTTCTACAAGGAGCAAGCTCCTCACTTTTCCTGGCTGCATGCTCTTTCTGGGCAGCCCTGCTGGCTCCAATTCCCCCTGCTGTGCCACCCAGAAGGAGGGGGCAAACAAGCAAAAGCAGGAGTAGCCAAAGCCTCTTCTTGCTTTACCCACTCGCTTACCCACACTCCTTACTTTTGCGCCTCCCCAAGCTAGAGGGCGGGCAGGCAAGCTCGCCGCGGGAGGCACTGGCAGCCCATCCTTGTAACCACCACTTGCTTGGCGGCCTTCACAGCCACACAGGAAGCTGCTGGCCTGTGGCCCCTGCCCTTGCGCCTGAATGGGTGGGCGAGGAGAGGCGGCTGGGTTTCTACCCTCGGCGAGGGAGGGACCCCCAGCTTTCGGTGGGGGCCCCACCGCACCTCAGCAGCACGCCGGCCAGTGGCCGAGCCGCTGGGCCCTTTGAGAGGGCGGGGCCCGAGCAGCTGCCCAAGGCCTGACCCTGAGGCCAGCCGCGGGGCGTCGCCGGCCTTCCCTCCCCCTCCAGCCCGCTTCCTGCAGCATCAGCCCACACGCGGTGCCATTTCCCCGTCACTTCCCGCCACGCACCCGCCCGCTCCGCGCATCCACGAGTCCCCGTCTCCTGTCACCCACTCCCGCAGCAAGGCAGCTTTCGACCCTCCCCCTCCCCGGTAAACTGCCGTTGCGCCGCGCCAACGAGGGACCGGCTCCCCGCTCGTCACACCTGCGGCCAAGAGCAGGCTCCGCAGCTCTTCCCCCGCTGCTCCCATCCTGACAGGAGCCGGCGGACCGAGCCAGGCGGAAGGGGAAGGGGAAGCGGCGCCTTCCCCCCCCTCCCCGCCTTCCGACGTTACGGAGCATGCGCCAGGCGGCTGTGGCGCCGGCCGTCGCCTCGCTGTTTGGAAGAGGGAGGGGTGGTTGCTAGGCAGCGCTGCCGCGCGGCTCGGCGCTGGGCTGCTGCTCCGCGAATCCCCTTGCCCGGGCGCTAGGCAGGCGGCGGGAAAAGAAGCGAGCAGGGCCGCAAGCGAAGGCCTCCGTCCTCCCCTCGCTAGGAAGGCGATTGCACAGCGCCAGTTCCAGCTAAGCTAAGTTCCAGCTTAGCCGCCGCCCGCAAACATATGGCGGTGACTTCCTGAGTTAATTCTCCATGGATGCAAAGCGTTCTGGAGGGTTTTCTGCCGTTATCGCCGTCTGCTCGTCTAGATGCAGACTCCGCGAGTTCTGGCTAATTAGCCGGAGGCAGCAATCCTACGCGCATTTACTCGGGAGCGAGACCCGTTGCATTCCGTGGGATTTCCTTCTGAGTAAACGCAGGTAAGATGGATTGTGCTGCAGCGTGCTTTAAAACGCTCTGCCGTTCGTACAAAGAGAGGGTAGTTGTTTCAACCCGTTTCGATGCATGCAAGAGGGGGAAGAAAGTAAAAGAAGGATCCATGACATCAAAAAGGGATCCCCTTGATTTCATACGATTTTTAAAGGGGAGCCCACCATCCAGTCACAGAGCACATCTGCCTCCATAGACTGAATCAGAACATTCTGTTTCCACAGCACAGAAACAGGGATCCTTGGCAGGATCCTCTTGATTTCATATGATTTTTACAGATCAAATCCCCCAAACCACCATTATATCACAGAGCACATCTACCTACATGGACTGAACCAGAAATATCATGGATCCACCACTCATGGGTACAGCCACGTTGCTAAAACAGGGATGTGAGGCACAGATTCTCAGGGATCCCCATGATTTTTACAAGAAACATAACCCAAACACCATCATAGCACAGAGCGCATCTGCCTCCATGGACTGAACCAGAAAAATCACGGATCTGCTAGGGATGTCAGAGAATTTCGCCAGAATCTTGGGGAGGCCGAATGCCAGCGCATTCGGCCCCCCGAAATCGGTGGTGAAACGGTCTGCCACCCCCCTGACCCCCCCGGGGCAGGACTTACCTTGGGCGAATCTCCCTGGCGGCGGCAGCTCCGGCGGTGGTGCGGCGGCGCTGCGGTGGCAGTGCGGCAGTGCGGCAGCTGGTCTTCCGACTGGCTGCCGCCCCACCATTTCCAGTAAAACAAAACCAACAACATGATAGGCTACGTAAAGATTTACGTAGCCTATCACAGCTAGATTTTTAAAAAATATCATGATAGGCTACGTAAATGTTTACGTTGCCTATCACAGCTGAGTAAAAAAAAAACCGTGCATGTGCAAGTGGCGGCGCCCATGGGTGCCACCATTTGCGTTCCTTATTTTGGCACGTGTAGTCTACGTAAACATATATGTAGACTACAGTGAAAATAAGGGGAACGCAAATAGTGTAGCATCTACGCTATTTGCGTTCCCCTTATTTTCGCTGTAGTCTATGTAAATGTTTACGTAGACTACACGTGCCAAAATAAGGAACGCAAATGGCGGCGCCCATGGGCGCCGCCATTTGCGTACGCGCGGGTTGTTGTTTTTTTACTCAGCCATGATAGGCTACGTAAACATTTACGTAGCCTATCACGGCTGACTGCAGGGACGCAAACATTTGCAGACCCGGCCTGCCAGGATTCGCAGCGGGAGGGACGGGGCGCCTCCCCCCCCAGCCAGAATTTCGGGGGGGAGGGACGGGGCGCCTCCCCAGCCAGAATTTCGGGGGGAGGGACGGGGCACCTCCCCCCCACCTCGAATCACATTTTGTCAAAAGGTAAGTGACTTTCGTATATCCCTAGGATCTGCTCCTCGTGGGTGCAGCCATGGGGCAAAAACATGGATCTGAGACAGGGATCCTCATGATTTTGGATGATTTTTACAGAGCAAACCACCCAAACCACCATCATATCACAGAGTACATCTGCCTCCACAGACTGAACCAGAAAAACTATGGATGCACCACTCGTGGGTGCAGCCATGGAGCAAAAACGGATCCAAGGCAGAGATCCTCATGATTTTTACAAGATACCCCAAAACACCATTATGCCATAGAGCACATTTGCCTCCGCAGACTGAACCAGAACAATTGCAGATCCGCCACTCGTGCTGATCTCCTGCTGTGAGTGAGAGCAGCTAAATAATCCAGGAATGTTTTGTCCTTGGGTTGTTTGTCGTGATGTGCAAACAGGGAAGTCTGGCTTGTGTCTTCCAGAACAAGCCTGAGAAATAACCTCAAACCAAATGGTTTGGTTTCATGTCACAACAAACTAGCAAGGGGGCAGAACTTCCCTGGGTTGTTTCGGTGTTCCCACTCACAGCTAGGGATGGGCGGATTCCCTACCTTCGCGTCAGGAGGATTCTGCAGAGCCACACACCGGCTCTGTATCGCTGTGAGGAATACAGCTGCAAATGGCGTAGTGGACGCCACTTGCAGCCGTAGAGCCCTTAGTTTAACCTAGGCTGGAACTACACTTACCACCTTTTTTCGCTTCCAATGAGGTTTCACTGCCCGCCTTTCACACTGCGCAGTACCTGCCCCAAATTGGAACCAGAATTTCCCACTTCCGTGCTCCCGCTTTCAAAACCCTAATATCCCGATATTTCCCCTTAATATGCTCTGATTTTCCGCCTTCGCTACCGTATCCGGTCGTAGTCCCCTCCCCCGCCTGTCCATATGCACCGGTGTTTGTATTTCCCTCCTCTCCAATCACAAGTTTTGACGGCCCCATGTCTTCTTCCGGCTAGTGATCGCATAGCTTCACAACTTCGAATCTTCAAAGATCATGCCTGAATTAGAAAAAAAAAAACATTGCGGAGAAGCCCCGATTCTGCGAGAATAACGCCTTAATTTTTTTTTTAAAAAAAAACAGGAGCGGGGGATGGGAGGGGGTAAAACTTAGTCTCATTTGAAGGGATAGAACAACCCCCTGCTCAGTGCAGGAAGCCTGATTCCCAGGCGGTCGCCCATCCAACTACTGACCGGGGCCGACCCCGCTTAGCATCCGAGATCAGACAAGCGCGCGCAGGAAAACAGCACAGCGCTCAAGTGTGAACCGAGCTCGCACATTCGATGAAGCACTGCAATGGGGAAAATGGGGGAGTGTGATTAATCACGTTTTAATGCGAGAGCATTTAACCCGATGGGACACTGAATTCATTGCGATGGCGGGCGCAATGTAGATCGGCCCCTAATTGCAGCCGTTTACAGCTGCAATTAGGTTAATGAGCAGTAATGCAAATCTCCCCCCAAAGTTAAAGAATGGTCTGGAAGTCCACAAAATCCATGCAGAAGAAGCCAGTTCGCAGCAGAATCCGCAGGTCAGATAGAGATCTATCTGAACTCACTTAAATCCATTGCAGATTTTGCCAACATCCCTAACTAAAAGTATTTATTTATTTATTTATTTATTTATTTAAAACATTTCTATCTCACCCAATATCATTAAGCTCTCAGGGCAGCATACAGATAAAATCAATTTAAAAAGTATAAAACAATAAATAATTTAAACACCTAACAACATATTAAACTATTAAACAAACTAATACCAGTTAAAATCTAAAACACTAAAACAGTTAAAACAATATGCTAGGGAATGCATTTAGCCCTCAAAGGCTTTGGTAAAAAGCCATATTTTTACTTGGCACCAAAACAAGACCAATGTCTGCGCCAATCGGGCCTCCAAGGGGAGGGCATTCCACAACCCGAGTGCCACAGCAGAGAAGGCCTTCTCCCATGTCCCACCATAGTGTATGTCTCGTACTAGTGGGACAGAGGAGGACCCCTTCAACAGATCTCAGTTCTCGGGCAGGCATAGGGAGAGGCGCTCCCTCAAATATTGAGGCCCCAAGCCATCATCTCCAAATGTCATCACCAAAACCTTGAATTCTGACCAGAAGCGTATTGGCAGCCAGTGCAATTCCTTTAAAACTGGTGTTATATGATTTTTATGAGGGGTTCTGGTCAGCAGTCTAGCTGTTGCATTTTGCACTAGCTGCAATTTCCGAGACATCTTTAAGGGCAGCCCCACGTAAAGTGCATTGCAGTAGTCTAATCAGGAAGTTACCAGAGCATGTACTACTGTGGCTAGGTTATCGCTGTCCAGGAAAGGCTGTAGCTGGCAGATTAGCTGAAGCTGGCCCTAAGTACTCCGGGTCACAGAGTCCACCTGGGGCTCCAGTGACAGGGATGGATCTAGGAGTACTCCCAAGCTATGCACCTGCTCCTTCAGGGGGAGTGCAACCCAGTCCAGGACAGGTTGCTTACCCAATTGCCGGACTTGGGAACCACCAATCCACAGAGCTTTCATCTTCTCAGGATTTAGCTTCAGTTTATTGGCCCTCAACCAGCCCATTATAGCCTCCAGGCACTGGTCCAGCACCTTTACCACCTCAGCCGACTCTGACAACGAGGAGAAATAGAGCTGAGTATCATCAGCATACTGATAACACCCCACCCCAAAACTCCTAATGACCTCTCCCAATGGCTATATAGACGTTGAACAGCATGGGGGATAGAATAGAACTCTGTGGCATTCCGCAGCTTAATAGCTATTAATAGCTTAATGTGATAGAACAGGAATCCCCCAATACCACTCTCTGGAATCGACCCTGCAGGTAGGGGTGGAACCACTGTAGCACAGTGCCCCCATCTCCCATCCTGCAGAGTCGATCCAATAAGACACCATGATCAATGGTGTCAAAAGCTGCTGGGAGATCCGGGAAGATCAACAGGGTAGCACTCCCCCTGTCTTTCACCCGGAGTGGGTCGTCAGTCAGAGCAACCAAGGCCGTTTCAGTGCCGTACCCTGGCCTGAAACCAGATGGAAATGGGTCCAGATAATCAGTTTCTTCCAAGAACGTCTGAAGCTGCCCAGCCACCACACGCTCAAGAGATTTCACCAACATCCTTAACTAAAAGTATGTTAAAAGGGCTGGATGCGCCTGATCTTGACTGATCTCGGAAGCTAAGCAGGGTCAGCCCTAGTTAGTACTTGGATGGGAGACCGCCTGGGAATCAGGCTTCCTGCATTGAGCAAGGGGTTGGACTCGATGGTCTTGTAGGGCCCTTCCAACCCTATGATTCTATGATATATCTATGATTTTATTTCTCTGCCCTTTTCCTGCTACAAGTGTCAAGTCAATTAGCAATACAACATACATTAGCAATATAACATCAACAATTACAAAATAAAATAATAATATACAAAACAGCAGCAATATAATATTGTATAATAATATACAAAACAGCACCAATGTCTGTGAAGAGAGCAAATATGCAGATTCAGGGGGATAAAACCGCAGTTTCAATTATCATTAAAAGCCTACTGAAGAAGGATGCTCTTCACCATTTCTCAGAAGGTGGAATGAGAGGAGGCCAGGCACATCTCCCACAGGAGACCGTTTCAAAGCTTTATTGCCAACAAAGAGAAGGTCCTGTCCGTTGTACCAATTAAACTAACCTCAGACCATGGCAGAATGTGAAGCAGAGTGCAGAACTCTCCCTCCAGATTTTAAACAGATGGGCTTGATCATGTGGAGGCACATGGTCCTTCACATAATATTGCTTGAGGCTGGTAATGCTTCAAAGATGAACACCAGCATTTTGAATTTGGCATGGAAACACACCAGGAGCCAATGCAGCTTAAAAAATATAGGAGCAATTTGCTCCAGAAAATTGGCCTGGGAGCTGTCCACCAATATAACTGGATGGCTACTTGTTCAACCACAATATGAGAGGAGGAAGAAAAAAAAATCATTCGACTGTTGGCATGCTGCATTTCTAACTTCATGACCAGAGGCAGAATCCAATGCAGCCCTTGTGCGTGCAGCCAGCCCTGCCAATTTTGTTCGACAAAACAAAACCTTTTTTGTTTTGCTACCAGTTTTGCTACCAGTGATTTAGCACTTCTGGGGTCAACCCAAAATGAGTGGAAATGCTCATTTCTGGAAGGGCAGACCAGTGGATCAGACCCAATGACCTTCTATGGTTCAGTCCCTGGACGCAAACATGATCTGTGATTTGATGGTGATTTTGGAGACATCAGACAGCTGGATGTGCCTGATCTCGTCTGATCTTGGAAGCTAAGCAGGGTCAGGGTTAGTACTTGGATGGGAGACCACCTGGGAATCAGGCTTCCTGCATTGAGCAGGGGGTTGGACTTGATGGTCTTGTAGGCCCCTTCCAACCCTATGGTTCTGTGATTCTATGTTCCTCATAAAAAGCCAAGGAAATCATGAGTATCCATGCCTCAGATCCATTTTTTGTGGCATGGTTGCACCACAAATCAGTGGATCCATGATCTTCATAATGCAGTCCATGGACACAGAAATGATCTGTGATTAGCTGGTTATTTTGGTGGCATCTTCTGTATATATTTAAAAAAATTCATAGGACCCATGCCCTAAATCCATGCTTTTATGCCATGTTGGTTCCGTGAAGCATGGAAGTGTGATTGTTATCGATTCATGTTTTTATGTCATGCTTGCTCCATGTAGTACAGGATCAATAATTTTAATACTTTAATCTACACACCTTGCAATAGTCCAACTGGGAGGTTAACCGAGCATGCATAAATGTAGCAAGGCTTCTAGCCACTGGAGAAACATCTTCAGCTGTGTCTAGAATAAGATATCCTTTAATACTCCTTACTTTTTAGCAAGCAATGGAGTTAAACAAATGATGGTCACTTGTTCACCTGACATGATACTAGGGCTGTGCACTGTCTCGTTACAAAGCCCGAATAACGAGGCGAAGCAGGCTGTTTCAGAGCAAAAGTCTCATGATACAAGGCAGGTCAGAGCAGTATCGAGGTGCCCCGGGGCGAAGTACCCCCCCACACGAAGCGCCTCTTCCGCCTCGTATATTTGGAGCTTCAGCAGTCCAGACAGGCTGTCTCCAAAATGTAACACCTTCTCAACGCTCACGTGGAGGAGGTGGAGGAGGAGGAGGAGGGATGGGGAAGGTGAGCAGACACAGGAAAGTGGGGGGAGGCAGGAAGGCGAGCACAGGAGGAGGAGGCGGGAGTGTGCTTTGGCAAATAGGAACCCTCAGCCAGAACTGACACTAGCAGTCTCCAGTCAGAACGAGCGGTGAAGAAGGGGGTATATATACTTCGCCAAAAAGGCTGTGTTTGGTCATTGCGCTAGCTGTGTCTTTGGGAGAGAGGGCTGGTATGGGTAGATAATCATTTGTGAATGTGTGTGCGCATGCATTTCTAGGAGTTGTTCCTTCAGTTTATTCAATTTTGATCATCACTAGGCTTTCCTCAAAATTTAAATTAAAAGGAAACAGCTTGGTTGTACTGGGAGCATTCCCTTCCCTCACTCCTTGATCGTCCGTCCCCATTGGGATGGTGTCTTTTGCAGCACCTCTTCCAGCTGCCTTCTCATATTTCTTTCTGCCTCTGACTCATTTGTTATTTGTATTTGATTGGATTCATCTCTCCTTTCCATATTTTTTCAAACTCACATAGCTTTTCCTTGCAAGTTGCTGCTATGCTCCCCCTCCCCCACCATTCCTGTGTTTATCTCTATTTTGGACTCCGGAAAAGGCTGTGTTTGTTGTGTAATGTCGATCCTTACTTCTGCTTTCTCCATTCTATGTTCTTGTCATTTTTGTCAGCCAACTGTGTCTCTGTTAAATTTTTACAAACCCAGTCTTATTTAGATTTCTAAAAACAAACATTTACTTCTGGGCATGTTCCTCCCCCACCCCCACCCTTAAGCCTTTCTTTCTTTCTTTCTTTCTTTCTTTCTTTCTTTCTTTCTAAATTCTTAAAGAAAGGCATATTATAGCAACCTATGTGTGTAGTGTTTGCCCCGCCCCACATGCTGAAGTGAACTATCTGTGCCTTCTCTGTTGATCCGCCAAAAAAAAAAAAAATTAAGTTTTTAAAATTATTGTTTGATTTCTCTTGGCTCTTATCTTATGTCCTGCACTGTTGTCCTGAATTTCTTGAAGCTACCCTGCCTTCCAGAAAAGAACCTGAAATATGAAACAATAAATTAAAGACACCCATCATTTGCTTAGGTAGTTCTGCTTTTCTTTAGCTCCTGAGTGTCAGTGTCCATGTGTGTGCATGCGCGTGTGCGTGCTAGGCTGTTGTTCCACCAACACTATATGTCCCAATTTCAAGGCAGTGTTGAAAAAGCATGAGACACATAGTATTATATTAATTACCTTCTTATTCCAATAACAGTCCACTGTGTGGCAGAGCAATCCAGCGCAATATGAGGTATCTTCGGGGTGTTGGCAGGGGCGGAGGTGGGTGAGGTGCTGCTGTCACCAGCAGCACCATTAGGCCCGCTGTCTGTCCCCTAGTCCAGATAGGGCATCCCGGGGCAGTAGGGCAGCAGTGTGCAGAGGCCAGTTGCAGTGCTCGGAGGTCACTGTTCGAGGGGGCTGGCGTGGGCGGGTGCAGTAGTCGCACTCCTACCCAAGGCAGAGCAGCATCTCCTTCTGTGGTGGAAGAGGGGGGCCTGCTGATGGACATTAGGTCAGAGGTATCTGACATCCTCAGCATGGTGGGGGGCGAAGAGGAGGAGATCCTCCCGGGTGTGTTGGAGGAGGAGCAGCAGGCAGAGGCTCCAGCACCCGACCCCTCCTCCACTGTTTCCCCCGCTCGTGTGCTGTGCCCCCCCAAGTCAAGGCAGGCAGTCTGCATCTCCTCCTCCCCCATCTTCAGGGCAGCATTGTGTGGGACCACTTTGAGTTGGGAGCGGATCCCAGCACTGCCATGTGCGGCCCCTGCAAGGCGTCTCTGAGCAGGTGGAAGCAGCCAGGGAACTACAGCACCAGCAGCCTGCTCCTGCACTTAAGGAGGCAGCACCAATCGGACTTGCTCTGGGAAGAAGCCCCCACATCCCAGCAGCCGGCAGCAGGGGCAAGCAGAAGGCTGGTTGTGCTGCCGGAACTCCTGCAAGCTCTCCATGTCTCACCCCTGCGAGGCTTAGGCAGACCACCATGGTGGAGATGGGGCGGGGGAAGTATGGGTCCACCAGGTTTCCAGCATTCAAAGATCAGTGGCCCTTCTGGGATAGGCGCTGACCGTGTTCATTCAAGGTACATTCAAAATACTCATTTAGTGAGCGCTAGAAATAAACAAAAGCAGATTAAAAAAAACCTCTTGCAGCCTGCCTGCCAGGTAATGTGTGTATTCAGCCATAGAGAGGCTGAGCCTGTGATTCTTCTGAATAAGGGTTGTTTCGCACTTCAAAGGAACCTGCAGCAGAGATTAGGGATAGTGATCTCTGCTTGAACACACTTTCCCTTCTGAGTTTGGTCTGAGTTTCTGGGAATATCAGATTCAACCTGCGCCTAGCACACAAGCCAGTGGGCCAAACTGCCTGGACTTTGAGGGGTGGGGTGCCCTTGAGGGGGGCTGGGAGGGGCCCGGGTGTCACGCACGTCCATGGAAACAGGGGGAAGATACAGCTCTTTGCTTTGGGAGTTTTGGTGCAAAAAGTAAATTTTCACCTGCGCCTAGCACACAAGCCAGTGGGCCAAACTGCCTGGGCTTTGGGGGGTGCAATGTCCTCGATGGGGGGCCGGGAGAGGCCAAGGTGTCACATGCATGTGTGGAAAGAGGGAGAAGTTACAGCTCTTTGCCTTGGGAGTTTCTGTGGAAAACCTCAGATTTTAACTCCGCCTAGCACAAAAAACACTGGGTCAAACTGTCTGAAATTTTGCTGGTGGCTTCCTCTCGGGGTGGGGGGGGAGGTCCCCAAATCTCATGTCTGTGTCCTAAAAACTAAAAAAAGTTATGACTGTTTGTGTTTTCTCATGCAAGTCAATGGGGAAACACCAAAAATGGGCTATCCGGATATCCAAATCTCGCTTTGGATTCGGATTTGAGTCAAAGCGGAGGGGGTCCAAATCTATCTGAGGTGGATAGGGGTCACTTCAGAGGATCAGAAGTGGCATCTGGAGCAGATCGGGGGGTCTGTGCACAACCCTACTTTTTATTCCAATCCACTTTTAATTGCTGGTATTGGTTTGGAATTTAAAACTGTTATTCTATGTTTTATCTTTGCTGGTCTGGACTGGGAAATTTTTTAATATTGCTTCCTGAAGTTTACTGTATTTCATATGCATTTTATATTTTCAATTGTCTTTGTGATATTTATGATATCGTTTTAATGTATTCTTGATTATGTGATTGTAGATGTCCGTTAGTTGGAGGCAGTTTCTCCCTTTCAGCGTGCTTGGGCATAAACAGGTTCCAGCAGAATTCCAAAGTCTTTCCGGGTGGTGTGTTAGACTTATGGAGTCTATATACAAGTCCAGAGCCTCACAAGGTCCCTGCTTCATGGTGGGGGGGGGGGGGCGATCTTGGTAGCTGCAGCCTCTGGAAGGAATGGGTTCCAGTCTACCACCATCCAACTTGCAGCCCCATTTCATACCCGGCAGGTTAATACCACACCACTACTATACATGACAGAAACCTCTGAAACTATGCTGCTTCACAAAATTCAACTGTTTTGAAGTTGAATTTTGCATGTAATGGTTGCCTAGCTATACTTCTTTTGTATATTTGGTACCTCTTCTCATCTATATTTTTCCCAGCTTCTGCTGCATACATGGACAGAAGTATTGTTTCCCCTGCTGTGGCCACCTCATCTGATGTTGAATTCAGGTTATTAAACATGTCTACACAGTTACAAAGGTCAACATTCCCCTCAAGCTGTTGAAAGGCTTGTATTTTGCTCTTCCTATAATTGTATTGCCCCTCCTGAAGTTGTATCACAATCTGTTGTGACATGGTGAAAGAGAACATGATACACTCATGTTCCACACCGAAGATCAGAACATACTGTAACTGCTGAGTACTGAACACTTTGTCATGGTGACCCTTTGAGCATGCAGATGACCAGGGTTTTGTCTGCAAAAGCAACAAGGAGAACTAAGAGGTCAGTGTCTTCCCCAACAATTTTCCTAATGTAGCAGATCGTATGGCTGTGTAAACAGTATCCATAGCAGAAGCCTGGATAACTTTCACATCTGTAGCATGTAGGTGCTATAACAGGAATGTAATGAAACTCACTTTGTTCCTCACATTTGACAGGAAAGACTGGGGTGTCATTGACTCTGTTGTATTGCTTACTGAAACATCTACTAATGATGCCTCACTGCACATTTCATGAGCTGATCTTTTTTGTGCTGACCATGTTGTCCCCATCAAATACTATGGTAACTTTCTCTCTGTTGTGATTTTTACATATTTGATGTAGGGCTGACATTGAAAATTGCAGAACAAAGCCATATGACATGGTACAATAGATAATCCCTAATATGAGGATTAACATTTCATGCACACGAAACTGCATACCAACCCATGCTCAGATTCGTAAATGTTTACTTCATTTGGTTAAAGCCACTAAACCTCTAAAGTGGACAAATAAATGTCAACCCATACATTTTTCTCTGAAGAATCAACACAACACATTTTACAGTAAAAACAACTTTAATATTCCATGTAACCATTCAATGTCATACCAGCCCTCACTAAATGGTTGTGGCTTGTAGGGCCCAGAATATTGTTCTACATAGTATAGGATCTCCCCTTCCCTCCTACAGTATTGTTCAACCCAGAAGTTTCTTTAGCCATCTATATTCTTAGCTTTCCAGTTTCTTTCCATTTATCCACACTGAGCCATGTTCATCAGTTAAACTGATGAAAGGGCATTACAATAGTCTAAACAACTGTAAACTAAGTAACTGCTTAAAATGGTTATGCTTTATTCATCTGGTCTTATTGCTGACTACTAGGTCCTCCATCCTCCTTCTGCTTTTTTATTCTTTATGTTAGAGCGACATCGTGTGGTAATAGCTGGATAGTGACAAAAATCGTCTCCATTTGCTTTTCTCTATTTCTTTTGTCACTGACAATCATGACTGTGGGACCTTCTGAATGTTTGATCTTGGGAATGCCTTCAGAAGTCAGCCATGTGGGAAGCATTTATTCAAGTGTCTACATTTGATATATAGCCATGTTGGCATATATTTTTGTACGTTACAAGTTTAGGGCACAGTCCTATGGCCGCTAGTCAGCAGCTAGATGGCCATAGGATAGGTCAGTTCCCTGAGAACCGACCTCCACTGCCTCCATCACTGCCTTGTTAGCAGCGCGGATCAGCCCCGCTCTCTGCGCTTGTAAGAGCAACATGGAGCAGCAAAAACGGGGTGTTCCTGACGGCGGGACGGGGAAGGCGGAAGTGCATTTCCGATGCTTCCTATGCTTCATCCAGCATCCCACACACACACACACACACACACACACACTGACTTCTCACGGCTAGACAGCTGAAATCAGCTGTCTAGCCACAAATGCAAGGCAGCTGAAGCGTGGAGGGGAAGTTCCCCTCTGTGCTGCTCCTGCCCTGCATTGGATAGGGGCTCACCTCCAAGTTCGGAGGCGGCCACCTATCGCGATAGGATTGCGCCCTCCATCAATTCAATCATTT
Organism: Heloderma suspectum; assembly: GCF_057233095.1. Classification (NCBI taxonomy): domain Eukaryota; kingdom Metazoa; phylum Chordata; class Lepidosauria; order Squamata; family Helodermatidae; genus Heloderma; species Heloderma suspectum. The sequence continues at coordinate 92,078,505 of NC_139461.1, forward strand.
TGACATTGTCCTTTATTCCTTTGAATGACTTGCAAGGTCAGTCCTTTTAATAAATAAAGGCTGGAAAATATTTCAAACTCCTGGGTGCTAAAATAATATTTTAGGAGCCTACCTGAAGTTTTTAGGTTACAATCCTTCAAACTAGATGCCTAAATGAGTATATCAGTTTCCTAGGTATCAGCATCAAATTTCTAGATCAGGACTGCAGAACTATAATTGGGGCGGGGGGAAGCAGATCACACTCACCCAGCCTTCTGCAGGTCTGATGATGATGTCAGGAGAGCAGAGCCATACCCCCTGATGGAGAAGTTTCATGTACAACAACATCTTGGTTTACGTTGCATATTGTAGAGCATTATACTTTTAAATAGTAGTTAAAAGACCACTCCAAAAAACTGCAGACTTTTTTTTAGCTTATGTTAGGGTTAAATCCTATGCATGTTTAGACAGAAAAGAAGTCCTACAACTCTGAGCATTCCCCAGCCAGCCATGCTGGACTTCTTTCTAAATATGCATAGGATTGCACCTAGTCTATTTTTCCATTCTACATGCATATCCCTCATGGCTTTCATGATACATTGAGGAGTGACTAATTTTATTTTCAGATATAGATACTTTGCATTTAAAAGTTATAGAATTTCAGCTTTAAAGTAGCTTTAGAAAAAGCGAGGTAGAATGTTTCACCCTTTATTTGCCAGAGTCAGTGGAATCAACCTGCTTGTTTAATTCTTTAGGGAGCAATCCCATGGCTGCTAGACATTGGCTAGACAGCCATAGCATATTCTATTTTCCGGGAACCGACCTCGGAGCTCATGTTCTGAGGTCGGTTCCCAGAAAACCAACCTCCCCCCATGTCCACGCTGCCTCCAAAGCAGCATGGAGAAGCCCTGCCCTCCACACTCCAAAGAGGAGTTCAGAGTGGCTGAAAAGGGGCGGGGCTGGGGGTGTTCTGGGGTGGGGGGAGTAGATCTGCCTGTATGACCCATGTTTTTCCTGCCTTGCTTTGGATAGGTGGTCGCCTCCGAGTCCAGAGGCAGCTGCCTATCTAGACAGGATTGCGCCCTTAGTCTAGCAAAGAAAACAGGCTTACTACAACTAAATTAGTCAAATCGTAGAATTCTAATAAGTTCTGATGGTTTCCTTTTTCACAGCAGAATAAGGACAGCAGTAAATATCATTCCAAATGTCAGAACCACAATGAGTAGAACTTAAGTTGACAACTGATGGAGAAAAGTAATATCCCTGGGTCTAAGGGCATTTTTTCATGAGGAATTTATCGTGTGCTTGTGACTGTTCACTCAGGGAAGTGGGTCCTTTTCATGATGTTGTCAACAACATCCGGTGCCTCTCCTGTCATTTTTTAGGTTTATTCCACCATTTTATAAACCACTAAAAATGCAGTAACAACCCCAGCCCCGCCAAAATCGCCATCAAAGAAGTGGTGTAATTCAAGAATTGCAAGATATTGTAGAAATCTTGCAGCACCATCTACTGGCTGTATAAATGAAACATATGGAACGTGTCCACAAAGGAACCAGGAAAAACGGGGGGTGGGGGTGCATGTATTGTACCTATCGTAATACCGCAAATACTCTGGAAGATGAAGTTCCAGTAAGGCTGTGGAATTTTTCCTTAATGTAGAGAAGCCCTAAATTATAGGACTGCCAATTAGAAAACAGCACAGGGCTCCTGCACCTTTAATAATTATGTAGAAGACAGATTTTCAGCAGGCGTAGCTTGCATGACAAGCTAGACCTTCTGAAATTCCCTCTTCAATACGACCATTAAGGTTGCAGGAACCCTGTCCTCATTTGCAACTGGCCACACTACTAAGTTCACACAAATAACATCTGAGGTGGTGAACATCTTCCTGGACTTCAGACTGTATGTATGATTGATTTCTTTCCTAGGTGAAAATCCGTACGCATGAAAACTAGCCCGTTAAATAAGTCAGCAAGAAAGTAGTCTGCCCTCCCATCTAGTTTTCTATAGTGTACAAAATTGCTCCTAAGCTGGTATTGTTAAAGCTGCAGGAGAAAATGTCAGCCTCCTCACCCATATTGCTACCAAGATAATTGGCTATATTAATATCATCTTGAACAAGTGATTAATGTGTTTTAAGAAAACAAACTAGTCCAATGGAAGCAAAGTTTCCATCTGATTAATTATAACTGACTTCTGAGGAATAGAGGTAAGTAATGATTTAACATTAACCAGATATCTTATGCCTCAGTCCTATGTACCAGATAGAAAAAAAACTCCTACAACTCCCAGTATTCCCCAGTAAGTAACTATGAGGTGCACATTCTGGAAAAAAAGATCCTTCTCATCTACAATGAAGGAGTCTGAGCTGGCAGTAACTAATCAGGAAAAAGATACCGGAGTCTAGCAGATACATTTGGCACATAATCCTATGCCTGTTTAGACAGAAAAAAGTCTTAAAACTTCCAGCATGCCCTAGCAAGCATAGGATTGCACCCTTGATGTATTTTACTTCTAAAAAAAAGTTCTATCTTGGCTATAAATAAATTTTGTGAGTTGAAGATCTGCTCCAAAGTTCTCTCTTGCTATTAATTCACTGATGATTGGAAAGCTTGAGAAGTATCCCTGAAATATTTTGCTTATTCCAATGAATCCCCCAAAGGACTATCAAATGTACGATTTGATAGAGAAAACTGAGGATTAATTGTTCTGCTGCTTAGAGCAGAATCCTCCTAAGACTCTTCCTATTGTCCTGGGGAAAAAATGGAGAGGGTGGAAAAAAAGAAAAGAATTTACAGCACAATTATGGGCATGTCTACTCAAAACTGTGTCCCACTGAGTATAATGGGGCTTCCTCGCGTTAAGTGGCTATAGAATTTCAGCCTAAGAGATATTTGTATGGGTTGTTTGTTGAGATAATTACTACAAAGGGACTAGTGGATCCTATTTTTCTGATTCTTACCTAGAGATATTACTGAAGACAGTTCTCTTAAATGAAAAAAAAAAGACCACCGCATGTTAAATAAAAAAGACAGAATTTATCTACAAGCAAATTACTACAATTAAAAGCAAGCAAAACAGAATTGACAACTTTCCCTCATGCACTACCAAAACACACCCAACCACAGATATGAGTCCAACAAGAGGCACGGTTAGAAAGGAAGAGGAACATAAATGCAATGGCATGGGGTCTCGACTTGTCACTTTCCTCTTCAGGATTACAGTTTTCTCTGGTACTGTTTGCTGTAATGTAATAGAACAGTGAATGGTATGAATGGAAAAGGGACTATGTGGAGAAGCTCTGAAGGTCTCTACTTCTGTACAGTCTTGGGTTGTAAGTGAAGCATGACTAATTTTTGACCAGTGTATGTGCCTTTAACAGCAGTGTGATGGGCAGATATGTGCAATGATAACATTTGTCTCTTTATTGTGAAATGCTTCACCTGCCAATTCTTGAACAACAACCTCCTGGCTAAAGGAAACTAGGCTGGTTCCCCCACCGCCTTTTTCAGTTGACAATTCTGTGCAAGTTTTTTATACTAACAATTGCATACTGAGATGGGCAAGGGACAGTGGTATGCTTATGCGTGCTTAAAGGTAATGGTGTGGTCTCCCACACTTTCCCTCCCCCATAAAACAGGCCTTTCTAGCTAATCCGCCCCCCAATATATTACACACACACACACACACACACCCTTGTATAAAAAAGAAAAAAGGAGAGTGGAGAAATCGTCCTAGAAATAATCTGAGTATATTGATTTATCCACCAAGATAAATCTCTACAAAGAAAATGCATGCTCAAGAATATCATCAAATTTTGTACTAATACCAAATAATGCAAATACTGTAAATATTCCAAATATTTAAGTTTTCCTGAAAGTTCTCTTCCGTCTCAGACACCAGAAAACACAATTCTGGCCATACTTTTAAAATTGTTGGTAGTTGTGCATCTTCACTTCACTTGAAATAACTTATTTAACTTTCATGATATGAGTTATCTAATAGCTCATAGCTAATACTTTGGAAGACAGAAACAAAATTCAAAGTGATCTGGATAGACTGGAGTGCTGGGCAGAAAACAACAGAATGGCATTTAATAGGGACAAATGCCAAGTTCTGCACCTAGGAAAAAGAAACCAAATGCACAGTTACAAGATGGGGGATACGTGGCTCAACCACACTACGAGCGAGAAGGATCTTGGAATTGTCGTCGATCACAAGCTGAATATGAGCCAACAATGTGATGTGGCTGCAAAAAAGGCAAATGCTATTTTGGGCTGCATTCATAGAAGCATCGCTTCCAAATCCCGGGAAGTACTAGTTCCCCTCTACTCAGCACTGGTTAGGCCTCATCTGGAGTACTGTGTCCAGTTCTGGGCACCACACTTTAAGAAGGATGCAGACAAGCTGGAGAGGGTTCAAAGGAGGGCAACAAAGATGATCAGGGGACTGGAAACAAAGCCCTATGAAGAGAGACTGAAAGAACTGGGCATGTTTAGCCTTGAGAAGAGAAGACTGAGGGGAGATATGATAGCACTCTTCAAGTACTTGAAAGGTTGTCACAGAGAAGAAGGCCAGGATCTCTTCTTGATCATCCCAGAGTGCAGGACACGGAATAATGGGCTCAAGTTACAGGAAGCCAGATTCCGGCTGAACATCAGGAAAAACTTCCTGAGTGTCAGAGCAATACGGCAATGGAACCAATTACCTGGGGAGGTGGTGGGCTCTCCCACACTGGAGGCCTTTAAGACGAGGCTGGACAGCCATTTGTCAGGGATGCTCTGACTTGGATTCCTGCATTGAGCAGGGGGTTGGACTCGATGGCCTTGTAGGCCCCTTCCAACCCTACTATTCTATGATTCTATGATTCTATGAGTTATTACATGACTTAGATTTTACTGTTCAGGGAGTTCAGTCAGTGGAGGCATCAAGGGCATTGGTTGGATAGCATTGGATGACTTTCTTCAGTGTTTAGGACACAAGGATGTATAAGGAGCTTTGTTGTTGTTGTTGTTGTTCAGTCGTTCAGTCGTGTCCGACTCTTCGTGACCCCATGGACCACAGCACGCCAGGCCCTCCTGTCCTGCGCTCTCTCCTGGAGCGTACTTGTTTACTCGCCCCTTGCTCCTCATGGCTTCTTACATCTAGTAGGGAGGGGACGATTGTCTGGGTCCTGGAGATTATACAGTTATGAGAAGGAATGATCCCAGCCTCTTTAAAGAAGGCAGTAGTGAGACCACATCTGAAAAAAATATTGTTGGACCCAGAGGGTCCGAATAATTATAGGTTGGTGGCTAAAATCCCCTTATTGGACAAGGTGCTCAAATGGGTGGTGGCCCATTAGATCCAGACACTCCTGGATAAAACAGAGACCCATTCTGAGGTCTATTTCAATTGGGGTTTAGGCCTTGGTTGTCCTGTGGGATTATCTTTGCCAGGAGACAGGGGGAATGTGACCCTGTTGATTCCCTTGGAAAGTGACTTTTGATACAATCAACCATGGTATCCTTCTGGAGAGGTTGTCTGAGTTGGGTGTGGGTTGTACACCTTTGCAGTTGTTCAGCTCATACTTGAATGGCCATTTCCAGAAGATGGTGTGGGGGGATTTCTGTTTGACCCTATGGCATTTATGTGTGTGAGTACTGCAAGGTTCTATCTTTTTTGTTTTAAATTATGTTGTTAGTTATGTTATTCCTTTTATTATTGGTTCTATTCTGTTTGTTTTTATCATATATGTTGCCTGAGAGATTCAGCTACAGGGGGACCCATAAACTGAATTAATAAAAACAACAGCAATAATATTAAAATATTTAAAACTTTTGAAAAATTCAAAACATTAGCAAGGGTGAAGGATCATTCACTCACTCACAAGTTTCTTTATACCTCCCCCCTCTCCACTCCTGTCATCTGGAATCATGGGGCAAAAGCTCCAATTCTGTCCCATGTTGCTGACTGAATGGCTAATAGTCTGCCTTTCCTGTTGCTCACTTCCACAATGCTCTCTCTTTTATTGTACTGGAAATGAGTCACTCACAGGAATGGAACAACATGATTGGCTGGGGGCCCTGTTCATGTATGCCCCATTAAGCTAATTAACAAACAAATTTGCTGTTTCCTGATTAGCTGGAGGGAGGAGGAACCAATCAGGGCAAAACTGATCTCCCCATCAGTGCATCCAGGAAGAATGCTCTGCTTGGCTTAAAGTCTATGGAGAATCTTAAATGTGCTTAATAGGAGAGAGACTAAAGGTCACGAGGCAAGCAAGCCAAACCATGGAGGAGAATGCTATAGCCAGGCAGGAATGTGTCTGCAGCTGCTGAGAAAAAAGAAACTGAGCATGAAGCTGAAGCTAGTGCTCAGTGCAAGTGAATTGCTGTGGGGAGGCTGGGTGCTGGAGATGGGAGCGAGAACGTGCTGGGCAGATGCTGGGTGCTGTCCTGCCCTTAATAAGAAACTACCCCTGAACACAACCAATTATATTCTAATGTTGTTTGTAAAACCTATATCTGGTTTTTCAAGTATGCTACATTTTGCATGCTGTTAAATCATTCTAGTTGAAGACAATGTGATACATGGGATATGTTTAAAGATGCATTAATGTGATTTATGTACTGCTAACAATCGCAGCACTTTAGCTGAGTGGATATGCTAATGTCTGAATCTCTGCTTAATAGAATGGTTACCAATGCACTGTATCTCCAAAGAGAGATGTCTTATTTTAAAAGAACAGATTCAAATATTATATAACTGTATTACAGTGTAATTTTCACCAGTATTCCAGTGGCAAGCAAAACTGCCCATTATTCTGGCCTTTAAAGCCACATCAAACTCATGGTGATATCCACGGAGATATATATCACAATACAGTTTTCCCTTTTTCTAATACAACCAAATGGGTCTGTAGTGGTACACAATGGCTTGCATCAATAGAGCTGCAAAGGCTTTTTTTTTAATGGAAGTTGAATAGGATCAATCAATCTTGCCCTCTTTAATCTCATTATATAACTTGCTAAAATGTATCAGGGATGTAAATGTGTGTTTAGTTAGATAGCTTTACTCTCCGGACTTACTGGTCTTACCAGCAGCAGGGCTCTTTAGATGGTAATGTATAGTACTTCACTTACTTCAAAATGTGGTCAGTCGGCCATGCTGCATTTGGGGACCCTTCTGCTTGTTCTGCTGAATGGGGCCCTGGACTCCCTCTCCAAAGTCTTACCTTGAGTGAACCACTGTGTGTGCTAAGGTAGGTTTCTTGGGGGATGAAAATCCTCTAGGGATGGTCATAAGGTCCCCCCCCCACCCCGACCTTCCCTCCAAGCAACTTCCCTCTTTTGCTTATTTTACTTTTGTACCATAGCTTTGCCCAGTTGATGGCACTACACAGAAGCACTGGCATAAACTATTCTGCAGTAGGATTGGCACATTGCTGGCTCAACACGTCCAGCTAAGTGATTTATGGCTGGCATAGTAACTTTCAGTTCAGAACTGGTTGCAAGTAAGGTAATCTCAAAATGTTAACTAATATCACATGAGGAAAGCATTCTTTATTATTCCTGTTTATACTGGTCAGTGCTGGTGAGGTTTATTTTGGCATGCCATGAGCAAGCCTCAAGCTTGTGTACTTCCTCCTCCCCTTGCACATAACACGATTGTGCAAGGGAATTGTGCAAGGGGGGTTGCCCTGTCTTCCTGTTTATGATGCTGCAGAAACTGAAAAAAAGTCTAAGGTTGGAATCTTGCTCCAGCCCATAATAATAACAGGTTCTAAATTTAACTCCATACTGGTCAGATTGCAAGTCTGGCTGAATTTAAAGATAACAGCAAGCTATGGCTTGATGCTGTTAATGAAACTCAAGCTCCCCCCTCCTCCTTCCTCCAGCACAATTACAAAGAGTTTGGAAGCATTTGTTGAATTTTCACTTAACCACATTCTGTTGTTACATCTGAACTGGGACAAACTGTGGTTAGATTTAGCTATGGTTTGTCTGAACAAGACTACTTCAAACTGCTGCTTATGATCCTGGTTTGTTTAGATAAAACTTAATTCAAACTAACCACAGTTTCCAGCTTGGACATAACAACAAGACAAACCATATGAAGGGAGCAATCCTATGGCCACTAGATACTGTCTAGAGGGCCATAGGATATGCTCTTTTCCGTGAACCGACCTCGGTCAGTTCCTGGAGAACTGACATCTGCACTGCCTCACAAGAGGAGCGGGGAGAGCGGGGCTGTGTGTAAGACACATCGTATGTGTATGACACATCCTATTGATAGGATTGCACCCTTAGCTGGGGAAAGGATAATATGCTCACAGTGGAGGACAGGAAAATAGAGAGCAAGCTGATGCAGTTAATGTTAAACTATGGTTTAGCTTTAAGTCTGAATGAGCCCAAGGTGTTTGTGGGTATAGTCATAACTCTGACGTTACAGTTCTGTGTGTTTTGTGTGATGAAGGGGCTGTGTATATTAGTGATTAATCTTCGTTTTAAGTGTTAAATTACTTATAATAGAGAGCTTCACAGTCTCAATTAATCTTAAAAAAAAACACAGATGTTTTTTCCTAAGATAAAGGGAACAACTCCAAAGAAACAGGGAAATAATTCACTGACCTTTTTGAGACAACACAATAATCAGGATGAATACACTGGAAGATGAGATTAACCATCTTCTACTTCCCTAGACAAAGGACTAGGAAGCAATGCATGGAGGGATAGGTCCTTACTCCAAAGCAACAAAACCAGTCAGTAACTGGGGTTGGAGCAGCAAGAGTGACCACAGAATACCACAAAACTAGCCACGGTAGTCTGTATTGCTACACCTTGGCACACATTTAAAGAAGAAGGGAATCTTTCCCATATTAATCATGTGGTAAGTTGGTTGTCTGCAATCACCAAGTTTCACTTATGCTACAGATTTCTGAAGTGCTTCCTCACTGGATACCTGCATACAATCAAAAGGAATAGACAGGGACTGAGATCCTAAGATGCTTGTCAATAAAAAGAAATGACAGGAGGAATTAGTGTATTGATAGGCCTATAGATCATTGCTGCACATAATCAGTGCACAGAATTTTGTATTAGGAATTTGTGAATCACCAAGACTAAAGTTCATTGAGGTTCTCTGAATTCCACCTTGAATTTCATTTTGACTCATGTCTGTATCAGATTTTTGTTTGCACAAAACTTTGCACACATATTCCAAATGTACGCATTATTGTGCACATTTTTGAAATGTATGCATTTTTCGCCCATTTAAAGCATGTTTGTGTGCATTTTTCAAAAGTACACATTTCAGAAATGTATCCTTGTTGTCGAATGCAATTCTCCCCACATATTACATTACAAGCTCAGAAATGTATGAACTTCCATCGCAGATTGCGTCTGAGTTTGCGCTGGGTCCAGATGGTACAAATTGGGTAAATTCTGTTCAGAAACAAACTGAAACAAATTTCCCATACAACCCTACTTTGTATACATGGATCTAAGGTTGAGACGTTGTGGAAAATCTGGCAGAATTTTTCTTTTACAGCTCCTACGCTATCTATGTAAAGTAACTTTGGTGCCAGACCTTTTGCTGACATTAAATTTGTGATATTCTCTCTGGAAGCTCAGAGAGCCATTTTGAAGCTAAAATGCAACTTATGCTTTAACCTTCCAGAATCCCACTGAGTTTACAAAACTCAGTGTCCTCTCTTCTGGCTTTTAGGTTATAAAACAAAATAAAGTTTTGTTGGCTTGTGAGCGAGACTGTCAGCGTCTTGAGATTTTAAAATAAAACATGTTTAGTACAAGCATCTTAAAATTTCCCAGGCTGGCTGCAGACATATCAGCACCCTGCTGTTAGCAGAAACAGGGGTATCATGAGGTATTAACCATGTGGAAAGACTAAAGAAAGTCAAGTGGGAAAGCCCTTTACCATGTGTGCTTCTTTTCCCTGGTTCCTGTTCTTTCACTTTTGTAAGTCTAATAAGAAACATTCTTAGTATTCTCAGTACAAGCAATAAAACTGGACACACGGAATGAATTCTATGAATTTTCTCTCCCAGAATTCTGTGTTTTTATCAAAATGTGTGTGTGTGTGTGTGTGTGTGCACGCGTATATATATATAGTCCTTTAGAACAGAGATGCCGCTAATAAAACATAGGACATGTGTTAAAACAGACTCTAAGATAGAGATAGAGCTCCAGCAAAGGAGATCGTTACCTTGTCATGGTGCTGGAGCTTGAGCACCTCAATGACGTCATGAGCTAAACCGTGAAGGGACACCCAAGATGGGAAGGTCATGGCAGAGAGGTCAGACTAAATAGGATTCCTGGGGAAGGAAACAGCAACCCACCCCAGTATTCTAGCCATGAAAACTAAATGGATCAGTACAACCAGAGATATGTTGGTATACCATCGGAAGATGGGACTCCCAGGTCGGAAGATGGTCAAAATGCTACTGGGGAGGAACAGAGGATAAGTTCAACTAGCCCCAGATGTGATGACGCAGCTAGCTCCAAGCCGAAAGGACGGCTAGCAGCCATGGTGCTGGTGGTGAACGACGAATCCGATGTTCTAAAGATCAACACACCATAGGAACCTGGAATGTAAGATCTATGAGCCAGGACAAATTGGATGTGGTTATTGGGGAGATGTCAAGATTAAATATAGACATTTTGGGTGTCAGTGAACTGAAATGGATTGGAATGGGCCACTTCACATCAAATGACCACCAGATCTACTACTGTGGACAAGAGGACCTCAGAAGAAATGGAGTAGCCTTCATAATTAATAAGTGGCTAAAGCAGGCTTGGATACAATCCAAAAAATGACAGAATGATCTCAATTCGAATTCAGGGTAAGCCATTTAACATCACAGTGATCCAAATCTATGCCGCAACCACAGATGCTGAAGAAGCAGAAGTAGATCAGTTCTGTGAGGATCTGCAGCACCTACTGGATAGCACGCCAAAAACAAATGTTATTTTTATTACAGGAGACTGGAATGCTAAGGTGGGTAGTCAAACGACACCTGGAATTACAGGCAAGCATGGTCTGGGAGAACAAAATGAAGCAGGACATGTTGTTGTTGTTCAGTCGTTCAGTCGTGTCCGACTCTTCGTGACCCCATGGACCATAGCACGCCAGGCCTTCCTGTCCTGCGCTCTCTCCCGGAGCGTGCTCAAGTTCATATTCATTGCATCAGTGATGCTATCTAGCCATCTCATCCTCTGCCGTCCCCTTCTCCTTTTGCCTTCAGTCTTTCCCAGCATCAGGGTCTTAGGCTGATATAATTTTGCCAAGACAACTCACTGTGCATAACAAACACTCTCTTCCAACAACCTAAGAGACAACTTTATACATGGACTTCACCAGACAGTCGACGCTGAAATCAGATTGACTACATCCTTTGTAGCCAAAGGTGGCGGACATCTATGCAGTCGGTATAAACAAGACCTGGAGCTGATTGTAGTTCAGATCATGAACTTCTTGTTGCACAATTTAGAATCAGAATAAAGAGAATAGGGAAGACCCACAGATGAGTTAGATATGAGCTCATGAATATTCCTCATGAATATGCAGTGGAGGTGAAGAATAGATTTAAGGGACTAGATTTAGTAGATAGGGTCCTGGAAGAACTATGGACAGAAGTTCGCAACATTGTTTAGGAGGCAGCAACAAAAACCGTCCCAAAGAAAAAGAAAACCAAGAAGGCAAGATGGCTGTCTGCTGAGACACTGGAAGCAGCCCAAGAAAGAAGGAAAGCAAAAGGCAACAGTGATAGGGGGAGATATGCCCAATTAAATGCAGAATTCCAGAGGTTAGCCAGAAGAGATAAGGAATTATTTTTAAACAAGCAATGCGCGGAAGCGGAAGAAGATAATAGAACAGGAAGGACAAGAGACCTCTTCCAGAAAATTAGAAACCTCGGAGGTAAATTCCAGTCAAAAATGGGTATGATCAAAAACAAAGATGACAAGGACCTAACAGAAGCAGAAGAGGTCAAGAAAAGGTGGCAAGAATATATGGAAGATCTGTATAGGAAGGATAATAATATCGGGGATAGATTTGACAGTGTGGACAGTGAGCTAGAGCCAGACATCCTGAAGAGTGAGGTTGAATGGGCCTCAAGAAGCATTGCTAATAACAAGGCAGCAGGAGATGACGGTATCCCAGCTGAACTGTTTAAAATCTTGCAAGAAGATGATGCTGTCAAGGTGATGCATGCCATATGCCAGCAACTTTGGAAAACACAAGAATGGCCAACAGATTGGAAAAAATCAACTTATATCCCCATACCAAAACAGGGAAGCACCAAAGAATGTTCAAACTATCGAACAGTGGCACTTATTTCACATGCCAGTAAGGTAATGCTCAAGATCTTGCAAGGTAGACTCCAGCAATTCATGGAACGAGAATTGCCAGATGTACAAGCTGGGTTTCGAAAAGGCAGAGGAACTAGAGACCAAATTGCCAATATCCTCTGGATAATGGAGAAAGCGAGGGAGTTTCAGAAAAACATCTATTTCTGTTTTATTGACTATTCTAAAGCCTTTGACTGTGTGGATCATAACAAATCGTGGCAAGTTCTTGGTGGCATGGGGATAACAAGTCATCTTGTCTGCCTCCTGAGGAATCTGTATAACGACCAAGTAGCAACGGTAAGAACAGACCACGGAACAACGGACTGGTTTAAGATCGGGAAAGAAGTACGGCAAGGTTGTATACTCTCACCCTACCTATTCAACCTGTATGCAGAACACATCATGCGACGTGCTGGGCTTGATGAAGACAAGGCTGGAGTTAAAATCGCTGGAAGAAACATTAACAATCTCAGATATGCAGATGATACCACTTTGATGGCTGAAAGCGAGGAGGAGCTGAGGAACCTCATGATGAAGGTGAAAGAAGAAAGTGCAAAAGCTGGGTTGCAGTTAAACCTCAAAAAAAACCCAAGATTATGGCAACCAGCTTGATTGATAACTGGCAAATAGAGGGAGAAAACATGGAGGCAGTGACAGACTTTGTCTTTCTAGGCGCAAAGATTACTGCAGACGCTGACTGCAGCCAGGAAATCAGAAGACGTTTACTTCTTGGGAGAAGAGTGATGACAAATTTTGATAAAATAGTGAAGAGCAGAGACATCACACTGACAACAAAGGTCCGCATAGTTAAAGCAATGGTATTCCCCATAGTTGAATATGAACTTGAGCACGCTCCGGGAGAGAGCGCAGGACAGGAAGGTCTGGCGTGCTATGGTCCATGGGGTCACGAAGAGTCGGACACGACTGAACGACTGAACAACAACAACAACAATTCCCCATAGTAACCTATGGCTGCGAGAGCTGGACCATAAGGAAGGCTGAGTGAAGGAAGATAGATGCTTTTGAAGTGTGATGCTGGAGGAAAATTCTGAGAGTGCCTTGGACTGCAAGAAGATGGAACCAGTCCATACTCCAGGAAATAAAGCCTGACTGCTCACTTGAGGGAATGATCTTAAAGGCAAAACTGAAGTACTTTGGCCACATCATGAGAAGACAGGATACCCTGGAGAAGATGCTGATGCTAGGGAAAGTGGAAGGCAAAAGGAAGAGGGGCCGACCAAGGGCAAGATGGATGATGTTCTGGAGGTGATGGACTCGACCTTGGGGGAGCTGGGGGTGGAGATGGCCGACAGGAAGCTCTGGTGTGGGCTGGTCCATGAAGTCACAAAGAGTCGGAAGTGACTGACCGAATAAACAACAACAATAAGATAGAGATAGACACAAAGTAGGCTTTGATATACCCCCAGTCTTGTACATTCTGCTCCCTGTAAGGGCATATGGCGTTGGATTTTAAGACAACTTATAGGTGATGGTGACCACATAGAGGTGACTGAAAAACACTGCATGGATAGCCGACATAGCTGGCAAAACATTTCAAAAGCTTTAAACCTGTAGTCTGGCCTGTACACAGTCTGCATGCCAGAGGATTAGTTCCCTGGAATGGTGTGTGGGCTTAGAAAAAGACTTTTAAACATTGCATTGGCCATAAGGAGAACCTCTAGAGCCAAGTGCTGTTTGGCAGCTTCTGCTTGGCCAGTGTCACGTTTAATCAGCCCTTGACAACACTGTACTTAACTTCTTTATTCTTCCTGTATGATCTTGTTGAACTAGTCTCACATGACTTGTTTATTGTTCCCCTGCAAGATGATCTGCTACAGATACCATGGCTAATACTCACATGAATCCCAATCTTCTGAACGGGTCAATAATTCACTCAGTCAAAGTAATCTAGCACAAAATCTAGCAGATCTGATTTCTGAGAGTGGTCAGAAGAATACTGGCCCATGGTCTCAATATTTTTTGCACCATTCAGAAAAAATGGAAGCCATGTAGAAAAAGAACATCACAATGAAGCTGAGGACAGAATTAATATCCACAATCCTTAATGGTTTGATCACTTTGTGTCATAGCTAAGGAAACAGATAATTTCCTTTTGAAAATGACAATACACAGTTGGATCTAAAAAGAAAAAAAAGAAAACATTCTAAAGCCAAGTAATTCAGGCAACAATCATACACCTACCTACCTGGGACTTACTTCTGAGAAGACATATATAGGGTTATACTGTAAGGCTGCAGTCTTATGCATATTTGGCAGTAAGCTTCATGGAAATCAGTGGAGTTTACTTTAGAGTAAATATGCATAGGATTATACCATTTGTTTCTTATTGCTACAGAAGAATTATGATGGGTTTTATGGCACATAATAGATTGTGGAGTTTGGTGGAGTATTCCATTTTGCTTAACTATGTGTGAAAGTATGGCTGAGGGAGAGATCTGTGACCACAAACTCCAAGTTCCCATAATATTCCATGTCTATCTTGTTCTTCACCTACAAAAAAATAAAACACTGAGCAGCTACCATTCATGTATGTGTGAGAGAGTATCTGTTTGCACAGCATGACAGCTCACTGTGGGTTAATTTACCTCTAAAACAAGCCATGGGTTATTGGAGGGTTGCCTAACCCTCAAACAATCCCTGCCACCTGGGTTTGCATGACATAACAAGCCATGGCAAGCCAGGCACCCACGAGTGCCATGCAGAAATGGTGCCCGTGAGGACCCAGCACAATTTACCATGTGGGTAAATTAAGTGGGTGGGCTGTTGTGTTATTCAATAAGAGTGGGTGGATACATACGTATATGGAAGAGTGTGAAAGGAGAGTGAGTGTGCATCTACAAAGTGCAAATGTTTTTGAGAATGTTTTCTGCATGCTTAATTTCTTAATCATATAATACAGGGGTCCCCAACCCCTGGGCCGCGGACCGGCCCGTGGCCTGTTAGGAACCAGGCCACAGTAGGGGTGTGGGAACCCCCCTTACCTTGTGTCTGTGGGGGGGGTGATCCGTCCCTTCCCCCCAGAATCCTTGCCGGCCCTGGCCGGCTGTGCTCCGGAGTGAGTCCGCAGAGCTGCCAGCCAGCTCCAGCCACTGGAGGACTTCCGGCCGCTGGGACGCAAATGACGTCCTCGTAGCAGATGCCATTTGCGTCCCTGTTCTTTGCAGTAATAGGCTACATAAAGATTTACATAGCCTATTACTTGAAGAACAGGGATGCAAATGGCATCTGCTATGCGGACGCCATTTGCATCCCAGTGGCCGGAAGATCAGACAAGTGCGTGCAGGAAAACAGCAGGAAAACAGCACAGCGCTCGAGTGTGAACCGAGCTCGTGCATTCAATGAAGCACTGCAACGGGGAAAATGGGTGAGTGTGAAAAATCACATTTTAATGCGAGAGCGTTTAACCCGACGGGACACCGAATTC
Source organism: Heloderma suspectum (assembly GCF_057233095.1). NCBI lineage: Eukaryota > Metazoa > Chordata > Lepidosauria > Squamata > Helodermatidae > Heloderma > Heloderma suspectum. The sequence goes on from NC_139461.1 coordinate 92,094,282, forward strand.
ATTGCGAAGGCAGGCGCAATGTAGATTGGCCCTCACGTATGAAAGTAGGATTGAGATGAGTGGTCAAAATGATGTTTGCAGAAGGTATCCATAATAAGTTTATTTCAAAGTTTCATTTATTATTTCAAGTGAGTTTTCTTTCTGTTCTAGTTCTGACCCCGCCATTGTGTGACACAAATTGTAATCAATGGCAGTTCCCACCCCCCACCCCAAGTGTTGTCAGTAGGTTTGGAAGAGTCATTTAAAAGCTGAAATGGTATCATGATTGAGATTGGCCTATGGAATAAAGTTGATACCAAATATGTTTCTAAGCTGCTATATTTAATAGTTTCACCTCCAACATTAATCTTATTTTTCTTTGGAAAGCAAAATAGCATCTGTAATCACTAAAGCGTGTTTGTCCATTCTTTAAAAAGTTGGCGAAACTGATGCACTTAACATTTTGGAATGATAAATCATGGCATGTGTACTATCCCATTAGTATTGTTACTTCCATTTGACTACTCAGGCTGTAGCCAGGAGATAAGATAGTTGCCAGAATGCATATATCACTCCACGTGAATATAGCAAACCTAACCATTGCCTGATCTAAGGAACAGTATGTTTTCTTGAAACTTTCATTGACTCCTGCATAATGATAATAGTGTGTTGCTATATTGAATTCTTTTTGAGTTTAGAGTTCAGTGGTGCATTAGAAAGGAAACAACTTTTTTTTTAGGCTTAAAACTTCTTTCATTGCATTCATTTAATTTTGTTTATATGTTTGCTGTATTCTTCTGAGCATTGAATAGTAATGCATATTATTCTGTGCATTCCATTAGTCTACAAAGTCTATACAAAGACAAAACAATTGATGATAAATACCCAGCAGATCAAATTTCTTGGTGAGAAGCAGATGGTGGACTGCGTTCCTAATGCAGGAGAGTTTCTCCTAAAGTTTACATAATTCCAGCATATTATCTTTAAATGGTACAATGTGGGGCTTACCCCAAGATCCTGAGTCATATGATCTTACTCATTGTAACATATTTTACACAGATCTCTAATGGGTTGATTAAGGACTGTGAAATTCAGAACTGTGGTATTGTTTCAGAGGAACATGGAATGGAAAAGGTGAGTTAAAATGTATTACATGGAAATGCTTAGGATAACATGTACAGAAGATAAGTGATTTGAGATTGGCAATAGGTCATAATATATAAAACAGTAAAAAAAAATACATATTTTGAAAGAAAAACAGCAGTGAAAAATAGAAACAATAACTGATAAAACATCGACAGGAAATTAACTATCATTATAGACTATAGACTTCCAGTCTACAGTCAACTGCATGAGCATCCCAAAAACATTTTGGCTACAGGTAATACAAAGCCAACCTCTGACAGGATGTACATTGGAGCTGTGTCTCATATCTATTTAATCTCCTTGCAAACTACAGAGCTGTGGTGGCACATTGCTTTAACTTTTAAGACACTACATTGCTACAATAAACACCTTCATCTCTGAGAAATTATATCCTATTTGGAATTGTATCGCTGAAAAAGAGTTTTCAATAATTTTCCCTGTGGTACTTTGCAAGATAACGTATTGTCTCCATGTGTTTTCATCTTCAGTGAAACACACTTCTTTGAATCACTTATGGAACATGCTTTTTCCCTTAGAAGTATTCCATTCCTGAGAGAGATGGCTTTCTCTGGACTGACAGTTGCTTTCAAGTTGGAATCTTGTGAGCTGTGGAAGCAATTGTACATTCTCTTTGTTTAAGGAAAACAGTGTGAATAATACTTAAGACCCTATCCTCTGCCAGCTCCTGAGTCTGACTATCAGTTTGAAGGTTGCATATGCCTCCCAGCTGAGTTTGGGGTTTCAGGAAAGCTGCAGGGGGAAAAGCTAGTCTCTTTGCCAGCTTTCCAATTCCAGCTATTATGGGATGCCTTGTGTGGAGACAGATGTACATATATAACAGATGGGAAACTACTAGCCGTTCACCTCCTATTTTGTACTCATATTCAAAATGGAAGGGTTTGTTTACTGGTAGTAGAAGTAGTAGTAGTAATACTTATATACTACTTAGGGAGCAATCCTATGGCCACTAGACACTGTCCAAAGGGCCATAAGATATGCTGTTTTCTGGTAACTGACCTTGGAGCCCGCGCTCTGGGCTCAGTTCCTGGAAAACTGACCTCCCCCCACGCTACCCCTGAGGCAGCGAGGAGAAGCCCTGTCCTCCGCTCTCGGAAGAGGAGCATGGAGCGACTGAAAAGGGGTGTTCCGGGGGGGGGGGGGCGTTCCAGGGCAGGGAGAGCAGAGCTGCATGTACAACACACCCAATGTGTCATATGGCAGCATCCTCTCCCCATCAGCCCACCACCACCACTAGACAGCCGAAAACAGCTGTCTAGCGAAAAATAGTAAGGTAGGAGAGGCGCAGAGGGAACGATTCCCTCTGTGCCTCTCCTGCCTTGCTTTGGATAGGCGGTGGCCTCTGAGTTTGGAGGCAGCCGCCTATCTAGTTAGGATTGCACCCTAAATATAATAAAATTCCTAAGTGGTTAGCATATTAATATTAAATATCACATTTAAATACGCTATTAAAAACAATTCCAACTACAATAACACGACAACACAAGGAACAATAAGATGGGGCAGCATATGATTAATTGTAGTTACAAGCCAGAGAACGCCTGGGTGAACAAGTACATTTTCAGGAGGCGTTGAAACACACCACATTTTCTGCCTCCTGAACTGCACAGTGGAAGGTTTTTAGGCAGTGGGCACTTCCACCAAGAAGTAGGGATGTCAGAGAATTTTGCCACGAATCTCGGGGAGGCCGAATGCCAGTGCATTCGGCCCCCCGAAATCGGTGGCGAAACGGTCTGCCACCCCCCAGGCCCCCCCGGGACGGGACTTACCTTGGGCAAATCTCCCTGGCGGTGGCGGCGGTGGCCGGTCTTCCGACCAGCTGCCACCGCCACCATTTCCAAGTTAAAAAAAAAAAAAAACGTGATAGGCTACGTAAAGATTTACGTAGCCTATCATGGCTAGATTTTTAAAAAATACCGTGATAGGCTACATAAATCTTTATGTAGCCTATCACGGCTGAGTTAAAAAAAAAAAAACACCGCGCATATGCAAATGGCGGCACCCATGGGCGCCACCATTTACGTTCCTTATTTTGTCACATCTAGTCTACGTAAACATTTACATAGACTACGGCAAAAATAAGGGGAACGCAAATAGCGTAGTGTCTACACTATTTGTGTTCCCCTTATTTTCGCTGTAGTCTACATAAATGTTTACGTAGACTAGATGTGTCAAAATAAGGAACGCAAATGGGGCCGCCCATGGGCGCCGCCATTTGCGTACGCGCGGTTTTTTTTTTTTTAACTAAGCCGTGATAGGCTACGTAAACATTTACGTAGCCTATCACGGCTGACTTCAGGGACACAAATGGCGGCTATGGCCGCCGCCATTTGCAGACCCGGCTGGCCAGAATTCACGGCGGGAGGCATGGGGCGCCTCCCCCCGGACAGAATTTCGGGGGGAGGGACGGAGTGCCTCCCCCCCACCGCGAATCAAATTTTGTAAAAGGTAAGTGACTTTCGTACATCCCTACCGAGAAGGCCCACCATCGAGGTATTATGTGTAGGGATGGACGGAAGTCACTTACCTGACTTTCACCCCTGAGAGGCTTAGGCAGGCCACCATGGTGGAGATGGGGCGGCGGAAGTATGGGTCCACCAGGTTTCCAGCATTCAAAGATCAGTGGCCCTTCTGGGATAGGCACTGACTGTGTTCATTCAAGATTAGGGATGGATGAAAGTCACTTACCTGGTCCCGCAGCTTGCTTCGCAGTGGGGGGGAGGCACTCCGTCCCTCCCCCTGAAATTCAGGGTGGGGGGGAGGCGCCCTGTCCCTCCCCGCCGAAATTCTGGCCGGGGGGGAGCGCCCCACCTCTCCGGCTGCGAAAGTTCTTCTCCTGCCTTCAGTCAGCCGTGATAGGCTACATAAATCTTTACGTAGCCTATCACTGCTGACTTTGAAAAAAAAAAGCGCGTACGCAAATGGCGGTGCCCATGGGCGCCGCCATTTGCGTTCCTTATTTTGGCCCGGGTAGTCTACATAGACATTTACGTAGACTACGGCGAAAATAAGGGCAACGCAAATAGCATTGCCCTTATTTTTGCCGTAGTCTACGTAAATATTTACGTAGACTACCCAGGCCAAAATAAGGAATGCAAATGGCGGCGCCCATGGGCACCGCCATTTGCGTTCCTTATTTTGGCCCAGGTAGTCTACGTAGACATTTACGTAGACTACGGCGAAAATAAGGGCAACGCAAATAGCATTGCCCTTATTTTTGCCGTAGTCTACGTAAATATTTAAGTAGACTACCTGGGCCAAAATAAGGAATGCAAATGGCGGCGCCCATGGGCACCACCATTTGCGTACGCGCTTTTTTTTTTTTCAAAGTCAGCCGTGATAGGCTACGTAAAGATTTACGTAGCCTATCACAGTGTTTTTTGAAAACCTAGCCGTGATAGGCTACGTAAATCTTTATGTAGCCTATCACATTTGTTGTTTGTTTGTTTGTTTGTTTGTTTGTTTTACTTGGAAATGGTGGCGGTGGCAGCCGGTTGGAAGACCAGCCGCCGGGAGCCGCTGCCACCAGGGACATTCGCCGAAGGTAAGTCCCATCCCGGGGGGGGGGGCGGACCGTTTCTCCACCAATTTTGGGGGGCCGAATGCATTGGCATTCAGCCTGTCAGAGATTCATGGAGAAATTCTCCGACATCCCTATTATGTGGTGACATTTTGTTGTACTTGGTGTTAGTGTCAAAATGTGGTGGGGAGGGAATTATATCCCACTTTTAGACCCGAGTCCTCAAAGTGGCTTATAATATTTATTAAATACAACAGATACAGTAAGAACCAAAACTGAACAACACAAACAGCTCCACTTGAGCAGAGCCAACACATCTGATTTTCCTTCCCACAGGAGAGTTGATGTCAGCTGTCCTGTGGGGGAAGGCAGTCCATCTGGACCAGGCCCACCATTTCAGAAATATTTCAGGTCATATGTGAACAGGGAAGAAAATATCTGCCTCCGTTGAACTGTCACTTGGCACTTTAAAGGAAGTGATCTGCAGCATGATGCATAGTGCTATTCTCCCTGTTTTATCAAGCACTTCTCAAGAGGGGAAAAGGGATCACACTGAACTCGTCAGAAAGAAAAGCAATTTTTCATGAGCAATGGTTAGGCCTTTGGCTACTCACCCCCGCCCCATCCAAAATGGTAACATTTTGCCAAAAATCAAATCGGAGCATACACAGTTTGCTTCAGCTTCCAGTTCTGTCAGTTCATCATATTTCCACCTCCCTCTATATCATGGGTAGGCAACCTTTCTGGGTCATGAGTACATTTGGCAATTTAAGCAACTGTCCTTGGCACCTCCACAAAATGGCTGCTATGGGAGCTATGGCAACTTGCCCAAAAGACTGAGTACAAGGCTGAGAGGTGGGGCAGAGCCCCAACATACTAAAGAACTCCTTTGAACCTACAAGGTGCATTTTCAGAAAGTCGTTTTAGTGCATTGTTTTTCACACGGCTCCAGAGTGGTTCCACTGATGTGTAACCCATCCCCCACATTAACTCCTGAGCATACCTAATTCTGTGACCTGGCTGTGATCTGGCAATGACCTAGTCAAAGGGTGGAGCTGCCCCTTTCCCATCCACCCCATTTTCTCTTTCAGGACACAGGCTTCTTCCCACTTCCCATTCACAAGCATTACCCACAGAGAATCTGTAGCGTCTTTCCCCATGAGAAAATCTGTTTCACATTCTAGCTATCTAGCCTCTTTTTCTGTTTCACAATAGTAGGGATGTACAAATCCCTTACCTTGCTCCGCTGAGGGGCATCCATGGTGGGTGGGAGGCGCTCCGTCCCTCCCCCCGGAATCCTCCCTGGCCGGCTCTGCTCCGCAGCGACTCCGTGGAGCTGCCGGCTGGGGCTTCCCGCAGCCGGACTTCAGTCCACTGCTGGGCTGCACCGGCCACAAATGGTGGCCACCATAGCGGCCACCATTTGCATCCTTGCAGAGACTGTGATAGGCTACGTAATTATCTATGTAGCCTATCACAGCAAAAGGCAGGAATGCAAATGGCGGCCGCTACGCCATTTGCATCCCTGCCTTTTGCCGTGATAGGTTACGTAAGTATTTATCATGGCCTCTGCAAAGACGCAAATGGTGTAGCGGCTGCCATTTGCGTTCCTGCCTTTTGCTGTGATAGGCTACGTAATTATCTACGTAGCCTATCACAGCAAAAGGCAGGAATGCAAATGGCGGCCGCTACGCCATTTGCATCCCTGCCTTTTGCCGTGATAGGTTACGTAAGTATTTATCATGGCCTCTGCAAAGACGCAAATGGTGTAGCGGCTGCCATTTGCGTTCCTGCCTTTTGCTGTGATAGGCTACGTAGATACTTATGTAGCCTGTCACGGCCTCTGCAAGGACACAAATGGCAGCCGCTACAGTGGCCGCCATTTGCGGCCACAGCCCGGCAGCGGCCAGAAGACAACCTGGAGCCACCAGGAGAGCCGCCGCTGCCACTGCCGGAGCCGCTTCCAGAGCTGCCGCCAGGTAGGCTCCTTCCCAGGGGGATTCCGCTGGGTGGCGGGGGGGGATTGCCCTGTTCCGCCATGGACTCTAGTCTGTGGCGGAATTCTCCAACATCCCTACACAATAGCAGTTTCATTCACAATACTGGAGTATGTAGTGCACAATAAAGAATACACAGAGGAGAAGGAGAGGTGGCGGCCAGGAATGGGACCCTTCCACTGTGGTATTTTTCTGTATTGATACTGCGATACATTGAAAGCTAAAGAACACATGTAGGGGGAGAGGAGGTGGCCAGGAGCGGGAACCTACAGCCACAGCAGCAGCATTAGTCCTAGCAAAGGGAGGCAGCTCCAGCCAGCCCTTTCCCCCCATGCAGGGTTTCAATATCGTTGATTATCTCAGTGGGAAAACAACATAGGTGGGGAGCAGGGCTGTGCGGAGCAGGGCATCAAGAATAGTGGATGCGAGGGGAGAAGTGTGCGGTAAACCATGGGGACCAAAGTCATCTCTTCCACTAAAGCTCCCTGTTTGAACAGGGGAGAGTGAACAGGGGCAGGGGGCAAGCCCCTCTCATTTGCTGAGCAGCATCTATCTGGTTGATGACATTCAGTCCTACTCATGGGACTCTGCCCACGCAACCCCAAAGTAAGGCGGTTTCAAGTGCTCTTGTGTGACTTGTGAAAGTGGGTTTTTAGGTGGTGCATACTCTGCTTTTCTTTCTTCATGTGTGCCTAATGGAATAGAGATGCTCTCATGAAAAATCAGATAAAACAGAAAGCGCTTATCATTCCACTGTCGTGAAGACTGGCCCCAAGAGTCTCCAGCATTCTGGCTTATCATGGTGTGCAAACATGGCCTTTTGTTTACTGAGGCAGACTTTGTGTAACACCAGTGTAGTGGTCACAAACCTGATTGCCCCCAAAATGCAAAGGAGCTTTCAGTGACGAAGTTCATTCGGTGGCATTGAGCAAGTCAGTATCACTCAGCTTAACTACTGGACAGAAATGCTTGGATTATAAAATGGGTAAATGCCATGCATGCCAGCCTGTGAGGCAGGACAGGATAGGCATTCATAGAGTGAATATAATAGGCACCATCTAATAGTAGTCTATGGCATGTGCCCAGCCACATTGCTCACACAATTGAGTAGGGATGGGTGGATTACTTACCCCGTTCTGGGGAGGGGGCATCCGCTGGGTGGGGAGGCTATCCGTCCCTCCCCCTGGAATCCTCCCCGGCTGGCTCCGCTCCTTCTGTCCGCTGCCGGGCTGCGGCCTTAAATGGCGTCCGGCGTAGTGGGCGCCATTTGCAACCCTGCGTTAGCCATGATAGGCTACATGTATATTTACGTAGCCTATCACAGCAAAGAGTAGCAACGCAAATGGCGTAGCAGACACCATTTGCGTCCCTGCTCTTTGCCGTGATAGGCTATGTAAATACGGCTAATGCAGGGAGGCAAATGATGGCCACAGACCAGGGCAGCGGACAGACCGGACCGGCCAATGTAGGGTCCATCACAGGGAAAATTTCGTGTGGTGGCAGGGAGGATTGCTCCGTTCTGCCACGGACTCCGGGGGGGGGGGGGATTCTAAAGAATCCGGCCTCATTGGAGTCCGTGGTGGAATTCTCTAACATCCCTACAATTGAGACCATAGTGCTGGCTAGAGAGAAAAAAATGTATTTTCTCAGCAACATTTTGATACCTAGGAAATTGCAGGGCTTTTCTCCATGTGGTGTTTATCATGCAATCATCATTCCCTACTCACAGTTGTTTACAGGTTCTTTAGACAACAACATGACACTATGGTTTTGCTTCTGTTTCAAGCTATCACTTTCGCTGAGTTTTTGTAGAGCAGGGAAAATATGGAATTTAATTGTGCAGTGAAAGAAAGCACGATTCCCTCTTGTGTGTTCTTCAGTGCCACCTAGGAGTTATGTACCAGAAAAGAATGAAAGGAAACACTCCCCGTGTAGTGCTCAGATCTCAGTTCTGTGATGAAACTGAAAGTAGATACAGCAGATTAACAGCTGATTAATAGGCTCATGTAGAAAAGCTCACTGTTTCCACGTAACAGAACCACTACCTTTAGGAAAGTTGTCTGGCTCTCTATCACATCACAAATGAGTAACACATACATTATTTTCAGACAAGGCATTTACACTTAGATCCTTTGTTGCAGCTGATTATTGATATCATAGGACCACTTCTGTTGTAGCCATGTTTTATGAAAATATAGTCACCTGCTATTTGTCCTGAGCATTCCTGGAAATGGGAAAAGTGATGATAGTGATGATGCTTTAACTAAGATTTTTAAATTCAGTTCAGTAAGAGAGTACAAAATTCAATTTTACTGTAACAAATTGGCAGTGGGGAAAATGAGCTACAAATAACAATTACATAGCATAGTAATATTTCCAGCTGCAGTCTGTATTTTCTTTCTGTTTTATCATATGAGTTAAATATAATATCTCTTGGGACCTATACTTTACCAGTGAACGTGATCAAGTGCTATTGTAAATGGATTTAGATTCAGTGACCTATAGTTCACCAGGTGAATAAATTCCCATGTTTAATTCCTGCTGGACCTTTAGGAATAGTGTGGAAATCACCTGGAGTTATTAGGAAAATAACCATGAATTATGAGCTAAAGATCTTATTTCATTTACCTACAAGGTATTTTCAGTGCGAATTTTTCCATTCTTTGAAGGTCAGGTGTCAGTGGTAATACTGTACATACAAGATCAACAGTGTTTGAAATAACTAAAATAGTGGCATATGTACGATTGTCAACGACCCTCTACTCCTAATAGGTCCCACTGTGCACAATACACAATCTTCAAGTCAAAAAGGACCAAAAGGCCATTTAGTCCATACACAATAAAACTGCAGGATAATCCACCACCACTCGAATGTACCACATAGTTTTCTGTGTTTGTTTCATGCAGCAAGTACACATGGAAAGGGTGTGCATGAAAGTGACCCAAGAAGGCAAGAAACACAAGCTCATTAGCCAATCTGACCAGGTAGAAGATATTTTTGCAACCCCAAATAAAGTGTACAGTCTTGAATAATGAACAAAAGCGATCGACCAGGTTTACCCTCCAAGATCTGGGACACAACTACATTGTGCCCCAGATTTTAGCAGCTAACCATGGTGGATTGCTGTTGAAAAGAGTATGGAGAAGTAGCCTTCCTTGACCCCAGCACACTCTAACTGAGGCTAAATAGCTCTTACACAACTTTGTGGTGAATTCTGACTTAGTGTGAATGAGTTGCACTGTGGTGCACACAATCCTAGCTTGGCTGCTTCTACTAGTGCGAGAAGCTAAAGAAACCAGAAATGGTTTGCTTAGCATGTCATTTGAACCTGGGGTCCTGGCTTGTTGCACTAAAAGAAGTCAGGCTTCATAAGCCAATAAAAACCCTGGTTCACTATCCTGGCTTGGAAAGGGTGCAACAAACCAAGATCCCAGGTTTGGAGAATTTGAGAAGCTAGTCAGAGGAGTGCTTGCATCAGCATGCAGCTTGTTCATGTTAAGCCAGAATTCTGGCAAGTTTGGGCTTGCCGTTCCATGTGAACACTACCAGGTTGACAGCAATCATGTGTCATGAAAGATGAATAACCTGGGGGATTCTGGATCAGATAACTATTTGAAATGCTACATAAAACTACAGTTGGTATTTCTAACTAGATAAAAAGTTCCCACCCCTGATCTATATGGACAAAAGAAGTATCAAAGTAGAGTTTGTGTAATAAGAATATCTTTGCATACTGACACTGCATGCAGGATAGATTACTCCACCCAATCTCTTTCTTTGGACAGGGATTTCTGGAGATCTTCAACCAGTGAGGAGTAAAACGACTAAAAGTTCATGAAAACCATTCTTATTTGTATTATTTACCACAACTGGGTTTCCAACCATACTACTCACCCCACTACTATTTACTAAGAAAACTGCTATTAACAGCTGGAGGCTTTTTCTATGTACAAGGAACACTGAATAATCCACGAACACAAAGAAAATACTATAATAAAAATATGAATATATTTTGATAGGCTTGAGAGGCAGTAGTTTTGCAGCAACCTTGGATAAAGAAGTTTTTTAAAAAAGATTCCTGAACAAGTCAATATCTCATAAGTTAGTGGACTTTTACAGAGTTCAGTCCTCTACTTGAAGGTCTGCCAAAGGAGTGTCCTATATTTGAAGGCATCCTTTATTTGAAGGCCTGTCCAGTCTACATACAGTTTAAGGATAAAGAACCATGGGAAGGAAGAGGTAGGCCTTGAAGTTGCCCATCAACAGCCCTTGGACAAGCACACAGCTCACCTGCTCACAGTTAGAGATGCTGGAGAAATCCACTACAAACTCAAATAAGATCAGATTCCCAATAATCTGACCTGCAGGGTCCACAGTGGACCAGCTCCCCTTATTTCTGTGCCTTCTGGACTCTGTGCGGGATGGCTTCCAGGTTTTAGAAAGACAAGGTCCATGAATGGCGGCTGCCATTCGCAGACCTTGGGAATCACACCCATGAATTGCATATTTTACTCTATTTGTGGTACATGTACATAAATTGCAGCTGTAAAAGTGCTTTTACGGTTGCAATTTACATAGATGCCAGTGCTTTATGGCCACAGATGGAGTAAAATAAGCAATTTACGACCATAGTTTTCTCACTGTCTGCAAATTACAGCTGCCATTCGCAGATCTTGCCTTCTTAAAACCTGAAAGGCACCCCATGAAATCTGGCGGGTGCACACAGGGCTTTAGGGAAATCCGGTGAGCCCAGGCGACCCAGATCTGCGGGGGGGGGGGTGTTGCCCAACCCTAGTCACAGTCTTCCTCACTATGGTAAGGTGTTCTGTACTTCTATTTAAATTATAATTTCTAAATGTGCATATACATACATGTGTGGGTGTTAGCATATGCACATATTATGCAAACTGGTATCCTTTTTTGACCTCTTTTTTGGTGATATATCTGAGTGATTCATAGGTGGCCACTCTAATTTATAACCCAGCTGAAGAGCAGAAAATCAGTTAGCTTATTTCAAACAAAACCTGTTTCTATTTAGACTACAATTCAGATCACCTGGTCTCTGGCGCTGCCATGACTCTCCAGAGTCTGACCCTTGTTCAGGGGCCATTGGATCTCCACCCACCTCCATCACCCCTGGTTTTGGTGTTCTAGGCAAGGATACCTGCTGCTCACGTTCCAGACCTGACAGGGGGATGTATTAAGATGGTCTGCCCCTGGACGCTAATGGATCTGGATGGTTTCCAGAGGGCTCTAGGGTTTTTTCTGGCTAATATGGCTGGCACTCCTGTCGAAGCCCTGGTCAACCTGTGAAATGCAGAAATGACCCAGGCGGTTGACATCGGGCTTCAGGCCTGGTTTTGGAACGGAAACTGCCTTGGTTGCCCTGTGGGATGACCTCTGCCGGGAGAGGGACAGGGGGAGTGCGACCCTGTTGATTCTCCTGGACCTCTCAGCGGCTTTCGATACCATCGACCATGGTATCCTTCTGGATAGGTTGTCTGGGTTAGGAGTTGGAGGCACTGCACTACAGTGGTTCCGCTCCTACTTGGATGGCCGATTCCAGAAGGTGGTGCTGGGGGATTATTGCTCTGTGCCATGGCAATTATGCCATGGGGTTCTATTTTATCCCCCATGCTGTTTAACATCTACATGTAACCGCTGGGGGAGGTTATCCGGAGGTGTGGGCTGAGGTGCCATCAATATGCAGATGACACCCAGCTCTACCTCTCTTTCTCATCAAAACCAGGTGAGGCAGTGGCTGTTCTGAATCCGTGCCTGGACACGGTAATGGACTGGATGAGGGCCAATAAACTGAAACTCAATCCAGACAAGACGGAGGTACTGTTAGTGGGTGGTTCGTCTGCCCAGCTAGGTGATATTCAACCTGTTCTGGAGGGGGTTGCACTCCCCCTAAAGGATCAGGTTCGTAGTTTGGGGGTGTTCTTGGATCCAGAACTGTCACTTGAGGCACAGGTGAACTCAGTGGCACGGAGCACTTTTTATCCGCTTAGGCTGGTATACCAACTACGTCCTTATCTGGACAGAGATAGCCTAGCTACAGTTATCCATGCTCTGATAACTTCTCGTCTGGATTACTGCAATGCGTTATACGTGGGGCTGCCTTTGAAAACGGTCCGGAAACTTCAGCTGGTCCAAAATAGGGCAGCAAGATTGTTAACAGGGACTGGCCTGCGAGCTCATATTATGCCAGTACTTTTCCAGTTGCACTGGCTGCCAGTCCATTTCCGGGCCCGATTCAAAGTGCTGGTGTTAACATTCAAAGCCCTTAACGGCTTGGGGCCAGGTTACCTGAAGGATCGCCTCCTCCCATATGTGCCTGCCCGGACCTTAAGATCATCATCAGCGGCCCTTCTCCGAGAGCCCCTGCCAAAGGAAGTGAGGAGGGCTTTTTCTGCTGTGGCACCCCGGCTCTGGAATGAGCTCCCTAGTGAGGTTCGCCTGGCGCCTACATTGTATTCCTTTCGGCACCAGGTGAAGACCTTTTTATTTTCCCAGGCATTTTAGCATTTTAGCTTTCTAAATTTTTATCTTTGCTGTTTTAAATCTGTATTTTAAACTCTTGCACTGCTGCTAGGTTTTATTGTGGTTGTATTGTTATATTGTGGTTTTAATGTTCTATATATTTTAAATTGTTTTAGTGTGTGTTGTTTGGTTTTAATTTTTGTGAACCACCCAGAGAGCTTCGGCTATTGGGCGGTATAGAAATAAATAAATAAATAAATAAATAAATAAAGCATGTGATTCACTCTCTGACATTGAAATGTATGGGACTTAAAAGTATGATTTTCATTGGACCATGGCATTGATTAAAATGTGTGTCTCTTTTGAATTTAAGGAATGGAGGGTGCAGTCCTATCGGGATAGGCCACCACCTCATTGGATAAGCAGTCACTCAGAGGTGACTGCTTATCCAATGCAGGGCAGGAGAAGAGCAGAGGGTACTTCAGCCACCCTGCATTTATGGCAAGACAGCCAATTTCAGCTGTCTAGCCGTGGGTCCTCGGAGCATGGGAAGTGGCAGCCGGACGACACGTAGGATGTGTCATACCAGCATTTCCAACTTCCCCGCCCCAACACAACCCCAGAAATGCCCCATTTTTGCCGCTCAGCACTCCTCTTCTGAGTGCGGGGCCATTCCACGCTTCCTACGAGGCAGCACAGGAGGGGGTGGAAGTCAGTTCTCAGAGAACTGACCTATCCTATGGCCATCTAGCCAGTGACTAGCAGCCATAGGATTGCAACCTACATAACATATGCAGGATGGCAACAAATTTGCATCAATTTTAGAACTGCTGACTGCTCCTGTTTTAAGCAAGTTTTGACCTAGCTTAAACCTCTGAGGAAAATGAAATTTTCCTTGTCTTCTGTAATTTTTGGATTGATCATCTTTTTCCTTTCTATCTGCCTAGAACTGGATCTTAGCATTATGGGACGCAGAGTTTTGCTTTTCTACTTCCTTTTAATGCTCCCACTGAGGATTTGCTAATATGCGCTGCCCTGTAAAAATCTAACTGGCAACTAGCCAGAGATGAAATGTACCAGAACAGAAGGAAATCCATCCTGCCTTAGTGAGGAGATGAGCAGTGCCGCCGATGTTGTAAAAATATCCATCCATCCATCCATCCATCCATGCAGTTGGAACTATCAACATTATATTCTAATCAGTTGGTTGACAAGTGATGCGTTTTAAAGTAAGGTCCCTGTTCTCTGTCAAATACATCTTTATGGAATTTAGAACAAACCTTTTCATTTCCATGAGATTTTAGGAAAAGTGTTGAATAAGATATACTTTGCCTTTGTATCTTAAGTGTTTGTTTTTCTTAAATGTTTGTAGTGAGAACTGTGATGTACAAAATCTCAATCGTGAGAAACTTAATTTGGGTATTGTACAAGTCTTGGAATATCATTACGTATCATGTCATCAAATCTCTATTTCTCTTTGAATGGCTTTCATAATTTTGTGGTGTGTTACTATTCAAACCAAAATGTACAGACCTTGAAACTGTCTTCTACATTGCGGTTCCAGACAGAGCTAAGAGCTGAGCTGTTCAAAACAGATGAAAAGTGCAGAGTTCAATGTGAAATAGAATGTTCTGTAAAATAAAGTTATTTTCTGTCTTCTTACAGCTCCTGAGACAAAACACTAAACAGCCAAATTAAATGAACCTTTTCAAGTTAGATGATTTAATGCCCACATGCAGCACTCTGGCGGCTGGGGGAGAGAAGCTGGTTAGAAGATACAGGAGAGTAATAATCTGTTGGAAGGATTTGTTTGAGAATGCAATTCCATTTAATTTTAAATTTGATTTCATTTTTCTGCATTATTCCCTAAAGATTCTGCACCTAGACCACAAATTATCTTTCCAAGAAACAAAGGTCCAAGCCATACATGTAAGAGCCCACACCCATGAGGTTTCAGCTGGGAGCCCAAAGGGGCCACAGGCAGGCTGGAAAACTAGCTAGGAGGTGTTATTTGTATGGGCCATATATATTTGTATAGAGGGCCAGTACCTCTATATGAACGCTGTAAACCTAACTGCACAGATCACTGTGACCACAAGAGCTCCAAAGAAATGCCTAACCAGATTATGGGGGGTGGGGTGGGGAAGGTAACTGGGTGTACAGCCTCCATGTGGAAGTGCCAGTTCATCCAAACCAGGGGTGCACAACCTGTTCCTCCTGGACTTTTGCTGTGCCAGCAAGGGTGCCCCAACCCTCCCACTACTACTGAATCCCCCCACCACATGTACCTCTCTACTACCTGTCCAGTGAACCTCATACAAATTGCTCTTTTCCTGCTGCTCCTAGCAGCGACAAAAGAGCAATCTGCATCAGATAAAAGAGTAATGTGCATGCGAACCCCAAGCCAGCATCATATGCAGCTCTTGGGCCTGAAATAGTTGTGCATCCCTGACCTAAACTAATCAGGCTTAATTAACCTGGGGGTTTGTGTTCCAGAAGTCCGCAATTTTTCCAAAATAACAAGGGTCTCTCGATAATAAGAATGGCATGTTTGGGATCTAACCCATCTAGCTGTAGCCCTTCCCATTTTCTTTTCATGTTTGCCCCTAGGGGGCTCTTCTAGAAAGAGGAAAAGGAAGAAAGGAGACAAATTGTAAAGGACAAAGAAGAAGCACCTGTTTTTGTGTCCAGGCCTTGCCTATGAGGTCATCCTTTACCAGGGGCAAGATACATAGGGCAATTTGCTGTGGCACTTGACTCAGCAAAGGAAAAGAAATAATATTAATTATAGGAAGTTCAGTTTCAAGCATTACTACTTTAACAGAGAAGCAGTGATCTAGCGCCTCTCTTACTCTTACATGTCTGTGGAGAGGTTTTGAAATAGTTTGATAGTGCAGATTATGGATTCCCACAGAATATATGCCTGGAGACTCTGGCGCTGTGCTGGTTCTAAACAATTGAGGAAAGGGATCAACCTGGTATTGGCATCTGCTGTCTGCATGACTGTGTCTTGTCAATTTCAGGGCAGGCAGAAAATTACCATCTTTACTGAGATAAGTTCTGGTGTAGCACATCAGTCCCAAATGGGAAGCCTCCAAAATGGCCACATGTACGTACTTGTTGGATAAGTAGATCAAAGACATGTCTACAAATAGAAGTGCCCTAACCCCAGCGCCAGCTTGTCTGGCTAACGGGGGGGGGGGGGCTATTGCAGGCGGGTGGGGTGAGAGGACGTAGGGGCCTCTCATTGGTGCACCCTAGTGGCACCACCATGCAAGGCGTGGCAGGCCGAGTTGCCTTAAACTCAGCCCCCCTCCCAATCTCAGCTCTCTGGATCAACGCAGCTGGAGAGACTGCCTGGAAGCGACGGCTGACTCCTGCCTCCTCGAGGAAGACCTGCTTCATCGCTCCCAAATGCCTTGCTCAGCGTGCTGCTGGCACTCCCGTCCTGCTGCTACCGTCTGTGCTTCTCCCGCCTGTGCTTCCCGCGCCTCTGGGGACAGTGGCACCCACTTCGGCGGCGCACGCGCCCCTCGTCTCTCTGCTTCCCAAGGGGAATCTCTCCCAGGCCGTTCGCCCACAGCCCTTCTTCCTTGCCTGGGGGAGGGAGGCAATTCCTGGTCGGCACTTAACAGGCCTCCGGCCCACAGATCCCTTCGGCCTGCCCTATAGCAGTGGGCTAGAGGTGCCACCTCTATTGTCCTGGGGGCCCATCAGGGTCGCCCTCGCAGGGATCTCCTGCAGCGGGTTTAGGCCCCGGCCTACGCTTAGTGCTTACAAGGGCTGGCCTGTGTAGTGGTTTGAGTGTTGCACTGGGACCAAGGATCCTGGTTCTTGCTTCACGTTCTCCTGCTAATAGGCCCCAGGTCACCTTGTGTCAAAGCGCCGACTCCTAGGCCCCACCTACCCTACATCATGCCCCCCAAGAAGGGCCAGGGTGGGAAGAAGGGCAAGGGTAGGGCCCCACGTCCCCCCTCCAAGAGACCACAGCCTAGGCCCGACTCTGAGTCCGAGGAGGAAACAGGCCCAGTACTGGCGTCAATCCTTGCTCGCCTGGAAATGGCTGAGTGTTCATCAGGAATCCCTCCCCCTCCCCCAGCCAGGCCTAAGAAAACCACAGCGGTCCAACCCAAAAGAACGCGACAGCAGACTCAACGCTCATTACTACTTTCTATTTCAGCATGTCTGGATGCCGTTGAAGCTTCCACATCCTCCGCGCCAGCTCTTCCCGAGAGCGCACCGCCCCCAGAGGAGCTCCTCTCTCCTGCGGCTTCCTCATCTTCTGTGACCCAAGCGATGCCATCCGCTTTTCCGGTTGGGTATCAAACCATGGCCACATTGGGTTCAGGTGAGACTGCCTTTGCACCTCAATTCCCCTGGCCAGGCATGGGGTGTATCAACCCCTGGGGTTGGATGCCTTGGTTTACCCCTCAGGGCTGGCCGTTCCCCCTACTTCCACTGCCTCCAGTCACGGCGGCCCCCACAACTGGTACTCCTCAGCCCATGCCTCAGGTTTCGATTCACAGTTCAACTGCACATTTAGCCGACTCCCCTACTTCTGTGGGATTCGGTGCCTCACCCCCCTCGCTGGTGTCTATGGGAGACTCCTCCCTTACACCCACACCACCACTCCAGTCCCAGCCGCTTAATTTCTCTTGTGCCAGTGTTTGGAAAGGACCCCTGGGGTCAGCTCACGACCCCTTGCCTCCCCCGTCAGCCCCCCTACCAGCATCCCAGATGCCTCTGGCTGATCCATGCACTAACCTCGTAAGGGGAGCCATGCCCACTGGTGCTACTTCTTCCCCTATTGGCTTCCACCTGACCATTGCTACTAGGGAAAACATTTTGCGGGGGGAATTTATAGATGTCTTTTCCCTGCTGTTTCGGGAGCCCGATTCCAATGACAAGGATAGGAACTGTGATAAGGAACCCGATCGGAGTAAGGGTCGTAAAGTACCGCACACATGGGCAAACTGGTTACCAGGTTTTTTAATTTACGCTTGCATCCTTCAACAGAAATTCCCCGAGAGGGGTTGGGTCCTCACCAAATATCTGGATATAATATACAGGGCCTACACTGAGTACGAAGGGAGCTCCTGACTGGCCTATGATGAGGCCTTCTGACAGAGGGCCGCCATCGACACTTCCATGCTCTGAGATCTAAAGGACCAGGACCTTTGGCTCCAGTTTATGACCCCTTCCAGGCCGGGCTTCGGCGACAGATCAGACAGCGGCCACATTATCGCCAAGCTGTCTCCCGCAATGGCCTCCAGGCCTATTGCGGGTCCAGGGGTTCAACACCACTGGCTATGCTGGGAGTTCAACTCCAAGGGCTCCTGTTCCCGAAACCCATGCCGAATGCTCCCTTTGTGGTGGTCAGCATTCCTGCACCTCCTGCTCAAGGGCCAGGGGGTGGAGAGGTCCCCTGAAGGACAGCCATGGTGGCAGGAAACTGGGAGGTGGGCATCACCCTCCTCCCAAAGGGCCCCAGCCCAGTTAAGATATTTCCACTACTTCAGCTTTTAGGATGTTACCCTAACTGGGGGGATGCGATCTTCTTGGAACGCAGTTTAACGCTGGGTTTTAGGATCCCCTTCAAGGGTCAGCTCAGGCCGTGTTTCACTGGTAATCACCGGTCCGTCTCTGTCATGAATAGGGATGTACGAAAGTCACCTTTTCGATGAGGCGATTCGCGGTGGGGGGGAGGCGCTCCGCACCTCCCCCCGAAATCCTTGTCTGGCAGGCTCCGCTCCGCTGACATTCTGCGGAGCCACCGGCTGGGGCCGCCCGCAGCTGGAAATCCAGCTGCTGGGCAGCCTTCCTTCTGGAAGAAAAAAACCCCCCATGTACGCAAATGGCAGCGGCTACGACGGCCGCCATTTGCATTCCCTTTTTTTCGCAGTTTTAGCCTACGTAAATATTTACATAAGGTATTACGGCGAAAAAAAGGGCAATGCAAATGGCATAGCAGGTGCCATTTGCGTTCCTTTTTTTCCCAGCCGTTTTAGCCTACATAAATATTTATGTAGGCTAAAACGGCGGGAAAAAAAGGAACGCAAATAGCACCCACCACACTATTTGCATTGCTCTTTTTTTCGCCGTAATAGCTTACATAAATATTTACGTAGGCTAAAACTGTGGAAAAAAGGGAATGCAAATGGCGGCCGCCTTAGCCGCCATTTGCATACGTGGGGTGTGTTTTTTTTTCTTGGCTTGCCATGTTAGGCTACATAAATACTTAACGTAGCCTATCATGGCAAAGGGCAGATGGCAATGGCGGCTGCAGCAGCCAGTCAAAAGACTGGCCGGAGCCGCCGCCGTCCGGAACATCCGCCCCAGGTAAGCCTCGTCCAGGGGGAATCTGCAGGGGGGGGCAGGCCGTCCTGCCACGGATTTCGGGGGCGAATCCGTGACAGAATTCTCCGCCATCCCTAGTCAGGAAGTACTTGGTTCAAGAAAAAATCAACAATGCATTTCTTGCAGGACGAGTCATAGGGCCCTTTTCCATGCCCCCAATACCCAACCTTCGGATTTCCCCTTTGAGAATAGTCCCCAAGAAAGCTCCCGGGGAGTTCAGGTTAATTCACGACCTTTCTTACCCCAAGGGTTGGTCTGTTAACGACGAGATCCCGGAGTATCTGTGTTCCGTGCGGTACACCTCTTTTGATAAGGTGGTGGCCATGATCCGGGATCTCGGCCATGGGGCATTGATGGGCAAGTGTGATATTAAATCTGCCTTTCGCATTTTGCCTATCAATCCCGCGGACTTCAATTTGCTGGGATTCTGTTTTCAAGACAAATTTTACATCGACCGCGCCCTCCCTATGGGATGCTCCATCTCTTGTGCCATGTTCGAGAGGTTCAGCACCTTTCTGGAATGGGCCGTGAGGGATAGGACGGGCTCTGAAAACATGATTAATTATTTAGATGATTTCCTGCTTGCTGGACCTGGGGGACGGCAGTCAGTGCTCTGACTTAATCAGGATGTAATCTGTCTTAATGTCCACCTGTCAGATGTAGGGAATGACATATTTTTGTCCAATCTGCAAAGGGGCCTGCGGGAAGTTCTTCTGTGCAGGTGGGGGGAGTTTCACAAGCAATAGGCTTGTGACTCCTGTGGCAGCTAGGACGGGCAAAAGCAGAAAGAGATTAGGGATGGTGTGCATGCAGAGGCACCTTATGGTGACAGGTGATGCCTGAGGCCCCCCGAACGGGTTGTGCGGCTCGGTGGGGGGATAAGCGTTGCCTGGGAGACCAACCCTCCTCACTCACCCAGGTTTTGTGCGGCACCGGGTCGGGGGTGACACGGGAAGGTTCACCTCCCCCAGAAGGGGCAGTCCAGAGGGATGGCGAGATCACCGCCACCCCTCAGGCTGGGTGTGTTTTCGCCCAAGAAGTGCCAGCTAGCCGCTGACACAGTTAGATGCCTGTCCTAGTTACCCCTTTGCAGGTATTTCAATAAATGTGGCCCAATTTTCAACCCAAGCTTGTTGTCTGCGTCATCTTTGACCCATCTCCACTCGCAATGCTCCTGCTGCCAGCTGATCATGATGGTTACTGCAGAATCTCCAACCACTCTGGAGCAACTTGTAGAGCAAGTGTCCACTGTGCATGCACATGTGTGCCCATTCTTATGTGCATGAGTGTTATGTCTGTGTAAGTAACTGCAGTTAAACCTAGGGATGTACGAAAGTCACTTACCTTTTTGCAGGGGTGATTCACGGTGGGGGGGGAGGCGCTTCGCTTCTCCCCCTGAAGTTCAGGCGAGCGGGGGGAGGCGCCCCGCCTCGCCCGGCCGAAATTCAGGCCGGGGAGAAGTGCCCCGTCTCCCCGTCTGCGAAAGAAAAAGTAAAAAAAAAACCCGTGATAGGCTACGTAATGATTAACGTAGCCTATCACGGCTAGATTTCCACAGTCAGCAGTGATAGGCTACGTAAATCGTCATGTAGCCTATCACGGGTGACTTTGGGGAAAAAAGCGCGTACGCAAATGGCAGTGGCCCATGGGCGCCGCCATTTGCGTTCCTTATTTTGACACGTCTAGTCTACGTAAAGATTTACGTAGACTATGGCGAAAATAAGGGAATGCTATTTGCGTTGCCCTTATTTTCGCCATAGTCTACGTAAATCTTTACGTAGACTAGACATGCCAAAATAAGGAATGCAAATGGTGGTGCCCATGGGCCGCCGCCATTTGCGTACGCGCTTTTTTTTTTTCCAAAGTCACCCATGATAGGCTACGTGACGATTTACGTAGCCTATCACGGCTGACTTTGGAAATCTAGCCATGATAGGCTACATAAATCATCACGTAGCCTATCACGGGTGTGTGTTGTTGTTTTTTTACTTTTTTATTTTGTAATGGCGGCGGCAGTAGCCGGTTGGGAGACCGGCCGCCGCCTCCGCCCCCGCCGAACCGCCGCCGGGACCCGCCGCCGAGAGGGTCATTCGCTGAAGGTAAGTACCATCCCGGGGGGGCGGGGGGCCGGCGGAGAATTTCCCCAACACTTTCGGGGGGCCGAATGCCTCGGCGCTCGGCCTCCCGAAGATTCGTGGAGAAATTCTCCGCCATCCCTAGTTAAACCTAAGATATAACACTACTGTGGCATACTGATTTCTTAGTAATCTTCTATCGTATGCAAGGGGGTTAAACGAGATGTAATCTTGCCACCGCTATGTAATTTCAGTTGCCTTAAAAGACTTTCCACTTATTTGGGGGGACTCTGAGGCAGATCAAGAAGATCAAGAAACAATTGATCTTCTCCTCCAGTATTGTATTAACAAGTTTTGCCTTGTTAAACATTCAGAAAGCACAATTCATGCAATGTGAGACAGGTAAGAGATCTAACTTCTAACATACTGGTAAGGGGGGGGGGTTGCTTCAGGTGCATGCTTACTGCCATATCTACTCACTGTATATGCTTACAAATGGCACAAACTGACTGCCCCCTTGTTTCCTGTTAACAACCCATAGTAGCTTCACCCTCCCATTTTGGTTTGAGCGTTTTATTTCTAGGTACAGGGGAGGCACAGCCTAAGTGGAAGGGAAAACTAATACTTTACTTATTCACCAGTGTTTGGAGCATCAAACACTATAAAGTATGAACTGGAAATGTGTATTTGTAAGTGTTTTGTGAACACATTATGGGGAGAATGCTGATGAGCACAGGGTTCCTCCACCAGGAAAGCCAATTTTAGGCTTACAAATGTTTGTTTCTGCTTCACACTTGACAGAGCAAGGATGTTTACTGCATATACACCCAATGCTTTGATTGGCAAACTGACAAAGTGCCCCTCTGGATTGTATCCAATATTAGTCCTACTTAGAGTAGGCCCATTTAAATGAATGGGACTTAAATTAGACTAACATTGGAATGGATACAACCCTCTGAATCCAGCTTAAGCATGTGGAGGGAAATAAATGAAGAGGGATGTGGGGATGTTTAAAGTAATAGACGTTTATTATAAGTAATAATTATCAGATTTGTTCTCTGTGCAAAGCGACAGGGATCGACTGACTCATACTTTGCATGAGTGAGGATGAGGCCATGTTAATAAAGTCTTGTTTTACTTTTAAACAGGGACAACAAGCACATGTTTTATGTTGGCTTAATGCCATTGTATTAAAGAAATGTGTTGTGGTATTAGTTCTGATAAAGCCTGGCCAATGGGAGCCTCTTTTTCCGTTCAGTGTGGGGTGGCTTTAATGCTGGAAATAAGCCTCCTGGCCAGCCCCCAGATCTGTGCAGATGAGAAAAAGATGCAGGAAATTCTCTTGTTTACACATGTCTGTAACACTGAGAAGCAAGAACAGCTCCTCAAACCCACAGGGTAAGGGATGTTTGTCTATTTTTATATCGTTCTAAAAACTGCTGTTGTCAGTTGTTTGCATGAGTAGAGGATACATAGTAAAGTGGTGTAAGCAAGAGAGAGGATTCTGAGCGTATTATTACATTAGACTCGACTAGAATTAATCTCCCGTTCATTTTACTCTCTTGGTAAAAACTCTTTCAACAGTATATTAAATTGTTTATAACTTTAAAAATATGTAACATGCTAAATTACTCAGTGTTTGTTTAAGGTACCTGGCAAAGCTGTCATGCCTTTTATGTTTAAGCATTATATACTGCATGTTTCTGCCGTTTTCTAAAGCCTTGTGTTTCTGTCTAATGTCTGTAGAAATGTATGCAATTGAGGGTTGTTTCCTCTTAAGTAAAAAAAAAATAGTCTTGCCGTCTAGTGTAGCTTATGATAATATTATTCATATTTTGATCTCATGTGCCTCTGGCACCTTGAAGAGCTGCAGCCATGGTGCTTTTAACTTAAAATGTGCAACAAGTAATAGGGAGCAATCCTGATATCCTTTTGAAAAATTACTATAGGTAGGGGCTGCGATCTTTAAAAAAAGAAAAGAAAGACAAAGAAATCTGGGCTGTGCCTGCTTTTTTAATTGTTGCTGTGAAAGCTGGCCCCCAAAGTTCAGAACAAAATAGCAAGCTTACTAGAATGTGAGTGGTTGGTTGCTTTGGGATTGTTGGGAATAAATTATTGATCCCATTAGGCAAATTATTATTGATCCCATTAGGTTCAATAAAATCAATCAATAATAAATAAACAAATAAATAAATAAATGACCCCATTAGGCAAATTATTAATGATCCCATTAGGCTCACAATAATAGTTATCACTGATGCCTCACAGCAACAGCCTGGCTGTAGCCAGATGTAGCATGACACCATTACCGAATACTATAAAGGCAAAGCTGTTCCCTGGAAGTTTTCAGTAGCCCTGCCCACCTTCAGAAAGAAGTCCTGCCCCTGTAGTGTGACACAATTAAACCATGCAATCCTGTGAGTGGGACTACTGGACCAAAGCGTATATGGAAGCATCTGTTTGACGCATAGCCTCAAATTTGACCAGGAAATTTCTTCTGTGACTCCCATGCTTTCCCGTGATCCCCTTTATCCATACACAGCTTAAGCCATGTTGCAGGTTGATTCAGCTTTTCTGAGTCAGACCTACTCCACTGTGAATCTGAGGTTGATATGTGAAATTTGTAGTGTTAATAAAATACGATGCTTCAAAAAAACCTCTTGTCTAGTAGACCCGGCCAGAACCCTTTGCTTGAGGGATGGGGCGGGGTGTGTGTGTCAGCAGCCCAGTTTAAAAAATCATGCATTGCTTTAGGTTTTGCAAGCTTCATGGAAAGACAAGTTTCACAGTATTTGGAACAACTGCAGAGAACACATCTCACGTTGTCTCTTCTCAAACTTAGTAAATGGATACTATTATCATGTCCTCAGAGAATGGTGATAGCCATGGAGGTTGTTACGTGAAGACAAAAACTTTCTGATATGCTGGAAATAAATGTTTATGGGGGAACATTAGCTTACGCCAAGACAAATATTGGAAGGCACTGAAGGGTCTGGAGCACAGCTGCATTGTCTTCCTAGCAAATTACCATTTCAAAAGGCAGCTTTGGCTCTTTCTTCAGTGTGTACAAAGTGCTGAACCACCATATTAAGGGCAAACAACAGCACACAGTAGAACTTAATATACTTTTTTTTTACTGCGGTTCCCCCCGCAATAACATGGTCAGAACCTGGTCAAGATGTTCTAGATAAAGCCAGATCACTGGTGCAGGGTTCTTTCCTTTCCTGGCCATGCAAATGATACAGGAGCAAAATGCACTGTGCTGCTTTTCATGGAGGATGGGTAGGGACAGAGGCATGATGCCTGGTAGATATGGGTAACTCCTAACTGGACAGTCAGTCTCCATTAACATCTTTTAAATTGTGCACCATCTTTGTCCAAACCTGTCTCTTTGGTGGGGTTGGACTGGCTTGCTTATTCTTGTCCAGCATCTCTGGCAGTGTCTGGAGCTTGTCAGGGGCCTGGTTTCCCCTTCCCAGGAAAGCTCATTTGCAGCCCTGTACAAAATCCCTGATGTATGAAAGAGACCTGGCAGTAGTGGGTGAGTAGAGGGGAAAAAAGGGGATATGGAGGGGGAGCAAGTGATTCTGAGCACGGGATTGGTGCAAATGTTGGTCAAAGGACTGATAATTTTGAGAAGGGAAAATTATTTGGTTCCCAGTTTAACTTTGTACTCTATATATCAACCTTGCCCAGCTTGGTGCCCTCCAGATGTTTTGAACATCAACTCCCATCAGCCCCAGCCAGCATGACCAGTGGTCAGGAATGCTGGGAGTTGTAGTTCAAAACATCTGGAAGGCAACTGGTTCAGGAAGGCTGCATTCTATGGTCCTGAGCAAGTCACTCTTATCATATATTCCAGCATTCTGTTTCCAGCAGTGGCCAACTAAATGCCTTTGGTAATCTTGCAAGCAACACATGAGAGCAACAGTGTTTGTCTTTTCTTTCTGCCCATGTTCTGGTATACAGAGCTGTACTACCTTTGAATATGGAACCTCTGTTTAGCTCTCATGGCTGATAGGAAATGCTTCCAGAGTCAGAACAGGTAGGAGGAGCTTTGGGTGAGTGGGATAAAGGGAAAGTATGCTGGAAATTGGCGCTGGGGAGGAAATTTTTTTTAGCACCCTTTTTTAGCACTCTTCTGATGGGGTTTGAGGCCTGTAGGGAAGTGGGCACAATCTTCTCTGGGTATGTCAGGTATAGTCAGGCAAAGACAAGACAAATCTCTCTGAGCAGAAATCAGGACCCTGGAAAGCTCCCAGTGGGCCCTGCTTGCTGAGCTACAGAAAGATGTTACTGCAGCAGGGAGCTGAAGTTATCTGAGGCCTGAAAAAGGCAGGCAAGGCCTGTTCTAGATAAGGCCCCACCTAGGCATGGCGGAGAATTCCGCCATGGATCTCGGTGAGGCCAAATGCCAGTGCATTTGGACCCCCGAAATCTATGGCGGAACGAAGCCCCCTGGCCCCCCCACCCCGCGAAATGGGCCCGGAACGGAGCACCTACCTGTTGCCGTCCATGCTGCATAGCGAATGGCGGCCACGGCCGCCAGTCACTTCGTCCATATAGCTGTGATAGACTACGTAAATACTTACGTAGCCTATCATGGCTAACACAGGGGCGCCATTTGCATCCCTGAGGAAGCCGTGATAGGCAACGTAAGTATTTACGTAGCCTATCATGGCAAAACTAAGGGAATGCAAATGGCGGCGGCTACGGTGGCCGCCATTTGCATTCCCTTTTTTTCTGCCGTGATAGGCTACGTAAATATTTACGTAGCCTCTCACAGCAAAACAGAGGGGTGCAAATGGCGTAGTGGCCGGCGTCACAGGCCGTATCACAGGCCGGCATAGGGACGCAAATGGTGTCCCCTACACAGGACGCCATTTGCGTCCGCACCAGCCCGGCAGCGGCTGGAGGCCCCGCTGCGGGCTGGCCTGGCCAGCAGCTGTGCAGCCTGGTCACAGAGCGGAGCCAGCTGGGCAGGATTCTAGGGGGGGAGGAATGGATCGCCTCCCCCCCGTCGAGGATTCCGAGGTGAGGAACGGATCGCCTCCCCCTACCTGCGGAACCTGGCAGAGCCAGGTAAGCAGGGTTTCGTACACCCCGAGCCCCACCTCTCTGAAAGAGCTAGCAGTGTTTCAGTGCCCTTGCCTGAAACTGTATCTCTTGGCTGCTCTGGGAGATAGAGGCTGAGTCCTCAGAAGCCCCTCCAAGTCTGAGGATGGTGATAGGGCCATGGTTTCCAGCTGGTGGAACATGGAGAAAAGTGTTAAAGTATCTCACCATGGAATGTGGCCTGAACCTCATCTGAATCTCCTTCAGAGCATTATGTGACCCAGGGTCAGGGGCAATGATGCTCACTTTCTGGAGGTGTCAGGTTCCCCTTTCAAAAAGTAAGGCCCAGTGTCCTGCCAGCTAAAACTTCTACATAATCTTAGGCAGCCTTGACACAGTTCTTTACCCTCTACTGCTTGACTCCCTTGATTCCTTAGAGTTTTGATTACTTTGTTCTTAGTTGGTTCTTCTCCTTTCTCTCACATCCTCCCCTGCCTTCCCAAATGGTGGGCCAGCGGAGGAGAATGGTGAGGTGCTAGAACTTCTAGTATGATTCATCATCTGATATAACAAGTAGTGAGGTTCAGTTTAAACTTCTCACACCAGTGTACCTGGTGCATTAGTGTCTTGAGGAAATGTATGGCATCTTTTTCATTACTTTAATGGCATTCATTATTTCGGAAAGCTTTTGGCCCTTTTTTATTGAAGTGTTTTTAACTGCTACTGCATTGTTCTAGTTTATTTCTGTTTTACCTTCGATTGTGTACATTATTATTATTATTATTATTATTATTATTATTATTTCTGTTATCAGTGTTTACAGTGTTATAGTCCCCGGAAAACCATTGAGCCAGCTTACATTACACATACCTGGCAGGGGAGACACCATGATCATGAAGATAGTTTTCCCATCCATTGCACTCCAGGTGTGCTGACCCCTTTCCCCAAATGTGGGAAACTCGACTGCATAATTTGTGGTAGTGGGGGACCGCATTTGCTTACCCTATTAGTTTTGCACTAGAAGTCACTTATGCTAGCTCTGTGTCAGTTGTGTAAGTGCAGCGACCCTATTGGATACTGCTCCATGACAATTTAAAACAATATCTGATAACACTTTTTCATGGATCCTGCAGCAGCCAGTACAAAAAGGGTCACCTCCCCACCCCCAAGTAAAAGAGTCAATATGTGACAATAGATAACATAAATTCTGGGATATTTTAAATATTTTAAATACTAATTTCTTTACGAGTCTTTCTCTCTCCCCTCTATTCTGCCTAACTCTCTGCTAATTCCTCCAACTCTTCTCTAATTTCTTTAACTGTTCCCTCAACTCCCATCTGACATTCTCAACTTACTCTATCCACAAGTCATTCACTCTGACTCCACCCACCATCCCATTCCCATCTCAGTCCCCTGGTGTCAATAATTCTTCCACTCATTCTTCTGTTACACATATGCTTTACTATATTCCTCTTTTTGTGTAGAAGAACATACAAAACAGTAATTTGCTTAAAATGCTATACAGACATGATACTTGCTTAAATCTGTCACTTCTTCATGTAATCAGTTTCCCTAAACACATTTATATTAGTTGCAGTTGAGAGCCAGTGTGGTGTAGTGGTTAGAGTGTTGGACTGGGATTAGGGATGTCAGAGAAATCTGTTTGGGGGGGGTGGAGTTTGATGAGTTTTCCTAGGCTTTGTTTTGCTTCCTGCTGTCGGGTCTGCCTCGTTCTGCAGTGAGCCAGGCCAGTTTGTGGATTTTCTAGCAATTTTGTATTTTGTTGTTGTTTTGTGGAAGATTCTGAAATTTGCACAAATTTCTGAGCAATTAACACAAGTTATGGCCAAATTTGTGTAAATCGTGCAAATTTGGCCAGAATTTGCACATATTGCTCACAAATTTGTGCAAATTGCAGAACTCCCCCCCCCCACTGCCTATATGCAAAAAATTTTCCCAGAGTTTGGAGAACAGCCCACAGCTCAGCTCGCAGATGCAAAGCGAGTCATTTATGCCACGGAACTCCATCGAGCCAAAAAAGAACTGAATTTCCTAGTGATGGACATCTCTAACTGAGCCCTGAACCTCACTGGGTGACTTTGGACTCTCAGCCTAACCTACCTCACAGGGTTGTTGTGAGGACAAAATGAAGTGGATGCCACTTTTGGCTCCTTGGAGGAAAAGGTGGGATGTAACGTAACAAATAAAATTGATGAACCTGTTACTGTTTATCAGTCATCACAATGAACAACGAAAGTAGTAGGTTTCAGATGAGTTTAAAAATAAAGGGAAATCATAGCATTTGGATTGCAACTGGTGATTGGAGAAAGTTCTTTTGGCAGGACAAACTCATGTGGAAGAACCTGGAATATGTCAATGTCCATATTAAGTCTGTTTCTGATCTGTGGAATTTGTTGTTTATTCGGTCAGTCGCTTCTGACTCTTCGTGACTTCATGGACCAGCCCACGCCAGAGCTTCCTGTCAGCTGTCGCCACCCACAGCTCCCCCAAGGTCGAGTCCATCACCTCCAGAATGTCATCCATCCATCTTGCCCTTGGTCGGCCCCTCTTCCTTTTGCCTTCCACTTTCCCTAGCATCAGTATCTTCTCCAGGGTATCCTGTCTTCTCATGATGTGGCCAAAGTACTTCAGTTTTGCCTTTCATATCATTCCCTCAAGTGAGCAGTCTGGCTTTATTTGCTGGAGTACAGACTGGTTTGATCTTCTTGCAGTCCAAGGCACTCTCAGAATTTTCCTCCAGCACCACAGTTCAAAAGCATCTATCTTCCTTCGCTCAGTCTTCCTTATGGTCCAGCTCTCGCAGCCATAGGTTACTATGGGGAATACCATTGCTTTAACTATGCGGATCTGTGGAATAGCTTGTGGTAAACAGAGGAGGTGTCGGGGATAGTAGAAGTATTTCCTACATCTGTTTTGAAATGACCTCTAATACATTTTAGCATAGCATACAAGCCTTCTGTGAGTTTATTTTACCTTTGTGTAACCTTTAATCATAGGTGGTGATGTAAGAAACAAGTTATTGCCGAAATCCTTCTCATCTAGCCTCTGATAAAACATATTTTTCCTTTATGGTGCCAACTAAATGGCATTACTATTACACAAATGTAGAAATGTGTAAGAAAAAAGAAGCAGATGTGAGTTTCAAACTAATTTCCTTAATACTAAATCTGAGATGCTAAAAAAAGTATCACTCCAGTAATACACACTAGGAGCCAAAAGAGTTGTGCAATTTGGTTCATAATTATTCATTGGGTGCGGGGGGGGGGGGAGTTGAACTGGATTCACATGGCTCACTCCCAAATAAGTGTGCATAGAATTGCAGCTTTAGCTCCATAAATCTTGTGTGTGGTTCTATTTGCTCTTGGAACTCTGAAAGGATAGCAAAGTTTGGTTCCTCTAACACATGGGTAGCTGTATCAAATGGAAATGGAATAACTCTAGCCTAGCAATACCTAGTTTGGGGCCTCATTTAACAAACCAAATGACATGCAGATCAATTCTATACTAAATTTGTAATAGATGGAGAATTTTCAAGTCCTAGTGGCTTAGCAGATGTTCCTTTTTAATGCTTACAGGTTTCCTATTTCAGATAACATCAGAATTAGTTTAATTCAATAACATGTTTTCTAGATGACATGATTAGTTTACCTCATGCCAGCAGTATATTCTTTCTAATTCATTTATAAGAATTCCCCCCACAAGTAATACTTTCTTACTTTAAAAAAAAAAAAATACAAGCAAGCTATAGGTGACGACCAGCCTCAAGTGGCTTCTTTTGAAAACAGATTCAATTCTGTGCAAAATACTTTCACGTATAAACACTGATGCAGTCATGTTTCAGGAATTAATTTTCTGGACACTGCCCATTTTAGAAGGATTCTATCCTGCGAGTGTTACTATTTGGTAGTGAATGTCAGCAGTTTTTTTTTTAATAAACAGGTCAATGAAATAAAGGATGTACAGTTTTGTTAGGAAGTATGCATTGTGAACATAAAACATGGGGATTTTTTGTGTGCAAGGGTGTGCTTAGCTGGACTTTTGCAACTATGGGCAATCAGTTGTCTAATGTGGGCAATCAGAGCTGATTCATTATTTATTGGTGTATGTATTTATTATACTCATACCCTGTTCTTCCTTCAAAGACTCAAAGTGGAGTATATATAGGGGTGTACAAATCACTTACCTCCGTCCGTTGTGGAGCTTCCGCGGTGGGGGGGGAGGCGCTCCGTCCCTCCCCCCAGAATCCTCCCCAGCTGGCTCCACTCCGCAGCGACTCCACAGAGCCACTGGCTGGGGCTGGCAGCAGCCGGACTTCTGGCCACCATTTGCATCCCTGCCAAGCCATGATAGGCTACGTAAGTATTTACGTAGCCTATCACGGCAAAAGGCAGGGACGCTGTCGAGGGCTCCTTGGAGGTCTCTCTCAGTCTAAACCAGTAGCCAAGTCCAGACACAGACAAAGGAATTCCTTTCAAAGCTTTATTCTTCTTTTACAACTTAACAACTATACCGATTGCAACTAGATCTGAGCAGCAGAGTACCTATGCCCTAAGTTGGAACAGTTGGTCCCCATTTGAAAGGGAATTACTGGCAGACCCCTGAACTTAAGGACTAGGGAGAGTCCCTCCCCTTTTCCCTTGGAGCCTCTGGGCGCAGCCGTTGTTTGCGCGCCAACCTGGCACTTCGCCTCCTTTCCGCGCCCTCCATCTGGCGCCGCTTTCTGCGTCTGCGTCGCGCATCCACTAAGTCTGCTATCTGTGCTTGGTCACTCCCTGGACTGCTAACTAAACTAGGAATGCTGGTGGGAGGAATCTCCGTCAGCTGTTGGTCCTGGGAAAGAGGAGCGCACTCCTCTCCCAGGAGCGACTGCTCTTCCTCAGAATCAGAACTACTCTGGGATTCTATGGACTCAGTGTCCACCCTGACATCGTCCCTGCTCCCATGAGGCCCCCCCTCGTGCTCCTCCCCTGGGGCCCCAGTTTTGTGAGGGTACAGCTGGTGGAAGCGCCTCAGCTCAGCAGCAACGGAGCATGCACATTTTCCGCGGGTTCCCAGGATCGCTCATCAGGCCCGTACCCCTTCCAGTCCACCAGATATTGCAAGCGGCCACGAGAAAGGCGGGAGTCCAGAATCTCCATGACCTCAAACTCCTCCTCCCCTTCCACCAGCACTGGCGGCAGGGGGGAGCCGACCGAGCGATGAGGGTCGCCAGAAACCAGGGGGGACAGCAAGGACCGATGAAAAACGGGATGGATCTTCATGGAAGGGGGGAGAGCCAGGTGAAAAGCAACAGGGTTAATCTGGGCCATAATCTGGAAAGGCCCCATGCGGTGAGGCGCGAGCTTCCTTGCGGGTGAGTGAGAGGGGAGGTATTGGGTGGACAACCAAACCCAGTCCCCCAGTTGCAGAGACGGACCCGGCTGATGCCGCCAGTCTGCAGAGGCTTTGTAGGCTGTCTTGGCTTGCTCGAGGGCTCCTTGGAGGTCTCACTCAGTCTAAACCAGTAGCCAAGTCCAGACACAGACAAAGGAATTCCTTTCAAAGCTTTATTCTTCTTTTACAACTTAACAACTATACCGATTGCAATTAGATCTGAGCAGCACAGTACCTATGCCCTATGTTGGAACAGTTGGTCCCCGTTTGAAAGGGAATTACTGGCAGACCCCTGAACTTAAGGACTAGGGAGAGTCCCTCCCCTTTTCCCTTGGAGCCTCTGGGCGCAGCCATTGTTTGCACGCCAACCTGGCACTTTGCCTCCTTTCCGTGCCCTCCATCTGGCGCCACTCTCTGCGTCTGCGTCGCGCATCCACTAAGTCTGCTATCTGTGCTTGGTCACTCCCCGGACTGCTAACTAAACTAGGAATGCTGGTGAGAGGAATCTCCGTCAGCTGTTGGTCCTGGGAAAGAGGAGCGCACTCCTCTCCCGGGAGCGACTGCTCTTCCTCAGAATCAAAACTACTCTGGGATTCTATGGTATCAGTGTCCACCCTGACAGATCCAAATGGTGGCCTCTACATCATTTGTGTGCCTGCATTAGGGTGTGATAGGCTACGTAAATACTTATGTAGCCTATTATGGCAAAGAGCAGGGGCGCAAATGGCATAGCGGCCACCATTTGCACCCCTGCTCTTTGCCGTGATAGGCTACGTAAGTATTTACGTAGCCTATCATGGCCTAATGCAGGCACGCAAATGGTGGCCGCTACGACGGCCTCCATTTGCGGCCGCAGCAGCCTGGCAGCAACCAGAAGACAAGCCAGAGCCGCCACCGCTGCATCCACCGCCACCACATCTGCCGCCAGGTAGGTCTGACCTGGGGGGGTGATTTCGGGGGTGGCGGGGGGGGAGGCTGTTCTGCCATGGACTCCAGGGGGCCAGATTCCAAAGAATCCGGCCTCACTGGAGTCTGTGGTGGATTTCTCTAACAACCCTAAGTATATATGACTCCAAGGTGATCTCTCATTAAGCCACCAGACAATGCCAAGCCAGGTTCAGCAGTGGAACTTTGTCATTTGCCTTCCTACCTCTTCCATACCTAACTGCAGGTTTCATCAACCCAGCTCCCTCCAAATGGGTTGGGTTACAACACCCACTGACCTAGCCAGCCCACTCATTGATCATGCTGGTAGGGGATGATAGGAGAGGTAGTTCAATGCATCTGAAGGGTGCCAGTTGGGAAAGGCTACCATACTGTAATGAAGCCTATTACTGAACCTGTAATAAACTTGCATGTTCTTCTCCTGTCTATCCCTACCTGAACTCATCTGCCTGGTATTGTCTGTTAAATGGTATCAGGACTGATTCTGATCACAGGGAAATAGCAGCTCAGATTCAGAAGAGGAACAGCCAGAACTGGGGGATGCATTTTCCCAAGCCAGTTCAGTTATGGGTAGGCATGTTTCTCAGGTTACTAACTCCCAGATGGCCAGGCCTGAAGCCCCCCCTTACCCCCCTCTGTGAGAAGCCGGGAGGAGGACGATGAGGAGGAGGAGAGTGGGGGTTGTAACCTAAGAGATGCTAGACTGCTGCGCAGAGCTAAGAGGGAAACGTCAGGGGCAAAGCTCAGATGGTCAACCCAGTTAGCGATGCACGAGGGGCGATGTAGGGAAGCATCACTGGAAGGGCGGGACATCCCTCTCTAAGTTAGTCTAGCCAGCAAGCCTCACTTCAAACTGCAGGCAACTTCAGTGTTCCTATTTGAATCCCCTAGATGCATTCCTTTGTAGCCTGAGAGTAGGGATGTTAGAGAATTCCGCCACAGATCCCAGGGAGGCCGAAATCCAGTGAATTTGCCCCCCCAGAATCCGTGGCGGAAAGGAGCAACCCGCCCTACCACCCTGCGAAAGCCCCCCGGAACGGAGCTTACCTGGCGGCGGCTCCGGCTCCGGCGGCGGCTCCAGTGGTGGCGGCTCCAGCCACTGCTGGGCTGCTGCAGACGCAAATGGCATCCTGAGTAGGGGGCACCATTTGCATCCCTATGGTAGCCCATGATAGGCTACGTAAATATTTACGTAGCCTATCACGGCTAAAGCGGGGACGCAAATGGCGTCCCCTATGCTATTTGCATTCCCGTTTTCTCCGTGATAGGCTACGTAAATATTTAATAATATTTAAATATTATTAAATATAATTTAATAATATTTAATATATTATTAATATATTAAATATTATTTAATATATTTATTAAATAAATATATATGTTTATATATAATATATATTATATTATATATATATATAATGAATATAATGTGATAATATCATATCATATTCATAATATGAATATAATATGGCCATAATGTGTGTTTTGTGCATTCATATAAAATATTTTATGCAAACACAACTTGTAACAGAGGTCTAATCAATTCTGTGATTCTCTGACATTCTGTCTTACAACATCTCCTGCAAGAGTTAACTAATATTTACCTATCAACTAAGATTGGGTGTGCAACCTCAGGAAGTCCAAGTGAAATTTGACCCTTTTGGTGCTCTGTAGCAGCTACAGATGCCATTTCCCCCCTCCCAATTTTTGTTAAATCCAATTTTAAAAACACTGGGGGCAGCAGGGGCTTCATGTTGCCCACCCTTGAACATGTCTTTCAAGTTAAACTGATAGGGAGACAAGGAGGTATTGAGCTGCTTCTCAGGGGAATTAGCCCAGCTGCCTTCTTGCTTCTATTTGCTCCTTACTGAAAGTGTGGAAACACTGGAGGAAGTGGCACTGCATGATAGGACTTTCATCCAAGTTGTCATTGATGCAAATAAAGAAAAGATCTGGTCTTGCAGGTTTTAATGGCAATAGACAAATACATAGTCATATTTGCAAGCCAAACTAGAATATTTTAACTACTTCTGATCACATCTTAACAGGAAGTCCATTAGATTATTACATTTGTGGTACAATTAGGAATATTATGACTAGTACATAATTACTTTGTTTTAAATCACTTATTTGCATGTGATTACTATATAAATACAAAACGTGTTTGTATATATGGAATACATTAGGTCTGAGAATCATCTAACAGTTTCCAAGCCTCCTGGAAGTGATTACAATTATATGCCTAGTTTGAGAGGAAAATATGAAGACAGACAACAACTTTCAGTCTAATAGTTCATGACTGAGAAGATCTGAATAATGAGGAACTCCTTCCCGTTTGCAGTCCATCTGGTTCTGTTAATCTGTAGAAAGAATATTTTAATATTATATCTCCATCGTTTCAAGTCATATTGACTATGTTTGTCCTGTTATTTTATTATATAAAATATGACAGGTGAATACACTCTGGATGATTTACTCTTTTGTAAGAACACAGGAACATAAGAAGAGCCATGCTAGATCAGACCAAAGGTCCATCTAGTCCAGCATTCTGTTCACACAGTGACCAACCAGCTGTCGACCAGGAACCCACAAGTAACACATGAGCACAACAGCACCCTCCCGTCCATGTTCCCCACTGTCTCTGGTACTGGAGGGGGCACACAGCCATCAAGACTAGTAGCTGCAGATGGCCTTCTCCTCCAGGAATTTGTCCAACCCCCTTTTAAAGCCATCCAAATTGGTGGCCATCGCTACATCCTTTGGTAGTGAATTCCATAGTTTAACTATGTGCTGTGTGAAGAAGTACTTCCTTTCATCTGTCCTGAATCTCCCACCAATAAGCTTCATAGGATGAACCCAGGTTCTAGTATTGAGAGGAAGAAAAATGTCTCCCTATCCATATTCTCCACACCATGCATACTTTTGTACATCTCTATCATGTCTCCCCTTACTCTCCCTTTTTCCAAGCTAAAGAAGCCCAGCTGTTGTAACCTTCCCTCTAGGTGAAATGCTCCAGCCCCTTGATCATTTTAGTTGCCCTTTTCTGCACTTTTTCCAACTCTACAATACCTTTTTTTAGGTGTGGTGACCAGAACTGTACACAGCATTCCAAGTGTGGTCACACCATAGACTTGTACAAGGGCAGTATGATATTGGCAGTTTTATTGTCAATTCCTTTTCTAATTATGCCTAACACGGAGTTTGACTTTTTTTACAGCAGCCGCACACTGGGCTGACATTTTCATTGAGCTGTCCATCACAAACCCAAGATTTCTTTCCTGTTTGGTCACCACTAGCTCATATCTCATCAGGTTATACTTGAAGTGCGGGGGGGGGGGGGTTGCCCCAATGTGCATCACTTTACACTTGCTTATATTGAACTGCATTTGCCATTTAGATTCCCATTCTCCCAGTTTGGAGAGAGCCTTTTGGAGCTCTTCACAATCTCTTTTTGTTTTAACCACCCTAAATAATTTGGTGTCATCAGCAAACTTGGCCACTTCACTGCTCACTCCTAATTCCAGATCACTTACGAACAGGTTGAAAAGCATTAGACCTATTACAGATCCCTATGGGACCCCAATATTTACTTCCCTCCATTGGGAGAATTCACCATTTATTCCTACACTCTGCTTTCTGTTTTTTAATAGGGATGTCAGAGAATTCCACCACAGATCTCGGTGAGGCCGAATGCCAATGCATTCAGCCCCCCAAAATCTGTGGTGGAACGAAGCCCCCCCACCACACCACCCCGCGAAAGGCACGCAAAACAGGACACCTACCTGCTGCCGTTCGTGCTGCTTTGCGAATGGTGGCCGCAGCCGCCATTCGCTTCATTATAGCCATGATAGGCAATGTAAATACTTATGTAGCCTATCACAGCTAAAGCAGGGATGCCATTTGCATCCCTGCGGAAGCTGTGATAGGCTGCGTAAGTATTTACGTAGCCTATCACAGCAAAAAAAAAAGGGAACTCAAATGGCAGTGGCTACGGCGGCTGCCATTTGCGTTCCCTTTTTTTTGGCCGTGATAGGCTACGTAAATATTACAGCAAAAGAGATGGGCGCAAATGGCGGCCACTATGCCATTTGTGCTCCTCTCTTTTGCCATAATAGGCTACGTAAATATTTACGTAGCCTATTATGGCAAAAGAGAGGGGCACAAATGGCATAGTGGCCGCCATTTGCGCCCATCTCTTTTGCTGTAATAGGCTATGTAAATATTTACGTAGCCTATCACGGCCCCCCAAAAAAGGGAAGACAAATGGTGGCTGCCGTAGCCACCATTTGCATTCACTGTTTTGTTTTGTTTTTGCCGTGATAGGCTACGTAAATATTTACGTAGCCTATCACGGCAAAATACAGGGATGCAAATGGCGGCGGCCATGGCAGCCGCCATTTGCGTCCCTGTGTGGGTGCCCAGCAGCCAGATGTCTGGCTGCGGGCAGCCCCGGCCGGTGGCTCCATGGAGTCACCGCAGAGTGGAGCCAGCCGGAGAGAATTTCGGGGGGAGGAACGGAGTGCCTTCCCCCCACCACGAATGTTACCCTTCAAAAAGGTAAGTGACTTTCGCACATCCCTATTCTTTAACCAGTTACTGATCCATAAGAGGATCTGTCCTAGGAGTGTACGGATTCCCCATGTCCGTTTTGGTGGGGAATCCATGGGGGGAGGAGGAGATCCGTTCCTCCCCCCCCCCTGGAATCCTCGTGGAGTGACTCCGCTCCACGAGGATTCCACAGAGCCTAGGACCACCGCTTACCTGCAACTGGAGCCCTTCGCCTCCGCGCTGATGGCCATTAAAAAAAAAAAGGCAATCGGCAGGATGTCCCCATAGACTTATACACCAAATAGAGCCGTGAATCTTGCATATAACTTATGCTTGCATATGTAGAGTTATACGCCAATCTGCTGCGACTCCTGAGGCTGGATTCCAAAGAATCTGGCCTCATTTGAATCAGTGGCGGATCCTCTAACATCCCTAATCTGTCCTCTTATTCCATGACTGCTAAATTTGCTCAGGAGTCAAAAACCTTTTGGAAGTCCAAGTAAACAAAGTCTACTGGATCACCCCTGTCTCCATGTTTATTGACACTCTCAAAGACCTCTAAAAGGTTAGCTGGACAGGACTTACCTTGTGGAAACTGTGTTGATTCTTTTTCAGCAGGGCTTGTCCTTATATATGCTTACTAATTTTATCTTTAACAATGCCTTCAACCAATTTATCTGGAACAGACATTAAGGTGACCAGCCTGTAATTTCCCAGATTCCTGCTGGATTCCTTTTTGAAAATTGGTGTTACGTTGGCCATCTTACAGTCCTCTGTATAGAGGGTGATCTTAGGGACATGTTGCATATTTTGGTCAGAAGATCAGCAATGTCATATTTGACTTCTTTGAGAACTCTAGGATGGATACCATCTGGGCGTGGTGATTTATTTGCTTTCAGTTTATCAATAAGGTTGAGAACTTCATCTTTTGTCACTACTATTTGCCTCAGTTCCCCAGACTCCATTCCGGAAACATCAGTTCAGGTGCAAGTATCTGTCCTATATCTTCTGCAGTGAAGACAGATGAAAAGAATTCATTCACCTTCTCTGCAATCTCCATGTCCTCCTTCAGTACCCCTTTAACTCCATTGTCATCCAATGGTCCAACTGCCTCCCTAGCTGGTTTTCTGCTTCTGATATATTTAAAGAATTCTTTATTGTTGGCCTTGATGTTCTTAGTCATATGCTCTTCAAAATGCTTTTTTTGCATTTCTTATTGTCTGTGTGCATCACCTTTGTGCAAGCTTGTGCTCCCTTTTGTTTTCCTCGCTTAGAAAGATTTTCATTTCCTGAAGGAAGCTCTCTTTTCTCTAATAGCTTCCTTGATGCTACTTGGTAACCATGCCAGTGACCTCTTGGATTTACCTCTTTAAGGAACCCAAGGCGGTATACATAACCCTCCTCCTCTCCATTTTAGCCTCACAACAACAACCCTGGGAGGCAGGTTGGACTGAGAGTCTGTGACTGGCCCAAAGTCACCCAGTGAGCTTCCATGGCCAAGTGGGGACTAGAACCTGGATCTCCCAGCTCCCAGTCCAACACTCTTGCCACTACACCACACTGACTTGGTACTACCTTTCCTAACCTGTGGTATACATTTTATCTGGGCTTCTGTTATTGTGGTTTTGAGTAATCTCCAAGCATTTTAACTTCCTTTTCACCAGTCCCCTCATTTTCCCCAATGATGGTTGGTTGGAAATCGGGGCAACTAGTCGATACAATGGTTGCAACCAGAGATTGGGCTTTTTCAGTAGTTGCACCCTGATTATAGAATGCTTTCTCCTGAGACGATAACCTGACACCTACTGTACTATAATTTTGGCACCAGACTTTGAAAGTTTTCCAGACATTTCAAATATGAGTTTTATCCCTAGTAACTGCGAGCGGAGATGGGTCAAAGAAGATGCAGACAACAAACTTGAGTTGAAAATTGGGCCACATTAATTGAAATATTTGCAAAGGGGTAACTAGGACGGGCATCTAACTGTGTCAGTGGCTAGCTGACACTTCTTGGGCGAAAACACACCCAGCCTGAGGGGTGGCGGTGATCTCGCCATCCCTCTGGACTGCCCCTTCTGGGGGAGGTAGACCTTCGAGTGTCACCCCCAACCCGGTGCTGCACAACACCTGGGTGAGTGAGTAGGGTTGGTCTCCCAGGCAACCCTTATCCCCCTGCCGAGCCGCACAACCCGTTCGGGGGGCCTCAGGCATCACCTGTCACCATAAGGTGCCTCTGCGTGCACACCATCCCTACTCCCTTTCCTGTTTTGCCCATCCTAGCCGCCACAGGAGTCACAAGCCTATTGCTTGTGAAACTCCCCCCACCTGCGCAGAAGAACTTCCCGCAGGCCCCTTTGCAGATCGGCCAAAAATAAGTCGTTGCCTATGTCTGACAGGTGTGACGCCGTCCTGCCTGTAAAGCTCCCTCCTAGTCCAATGGATTCCTTGGTGGTTGATGCAACCATCACCATGCTCTGACAACCCACGTGCCAGTTCTCTGTTCACCTTGCGCCGGGCCCGTTCCATGGCCGCATTGCTCTGCGCCCTCCACATGATTCTCGGGAGCATTGAGGACCATAATATGGTCACCCCCGGCCAGCGATGTCGGATCGTCCGCAGACAGCCAGTGCCTGCTCAATCAAGCCCTTTCCAGGCTTGTAGCCCAGGTCGTTCCCTCCTAGGTGCAATACCAAGACCTGTGGAGGGAAACTGACCAAACCTCATTGAAAGAGTGTGGGAAGAAGACTGTCCCATCGCATACCCCGTCGGCCGAGCCATTGTATTGCCACCTGTTGGGGAAACTGCAGCCGGGATCCGAAGGCCGACGTAGAAGCTCTGCGGGCAGCCCAAAAAACCATACTGTGCCCACAAATGAGCACCCGTACCGGCATCGGTCGAATCCCATCTAAATAAAACAGTGGGGAAGGCGAAGAGAATCATCATGAAGCATCCGGCAACTTGCGAATGTAAGAGCGGAAGGCCCTGGAGCGCCATCTCCCTACCGCCTTCACTTGCTCGGAAGAAAAACCTATGGCAGCTGCCATAGAGGCCGCCCCAATACGGAATGAGTGAGTCCCGAAGCGATAATGCCCCAGACCCAGTGTGGTCAAGGCTAACTTAGTGACTGCCCAAAATTGGAACTTTGTCAGTGGTGAACCGTCGGCATGGCAAAATAGGGGACCCTTCTTTGCCCCGCGATGCTCAATGAAAGCCCGCAAGGCCCTGACAGGGCATAACTCGTCAGCCTGGGCCTGGTTAAGGATCACCAATGCTCCCTTGCCTGACTGATCGGTTTTTGAGCGTCGAATATGGAGGTGAATCAGGCTAGAATGGATCAGAATATAGGAATACCTGAAGGCCCCCCCCTGTGTTGTCAGATTTGGATGCCCAGACCAGTTCTGAAATCCTAAGGGCCCCAAAAAAGGCTGTTAAGGCTGCAGCGTGACAGAGGGAGGCTTTGTATGGAGAAGAGCAAATGGAAGGCCACAATGCCCGAAGCCCTATAAGAATAACTGGCGACAAGGGATGTCTGGAGTCTGGCGGGGCGGGAGACATCTGTGCCCAGCCTTGCACAGCCTTCCTAATTCGGAAATCTGAGGTGGAGTCTTCCACCCCTTGCACTTTGGCCCAGAAGGCCAAAGAGGCAAGCTTCCCCGAAATGGTCCTAGCCGACAGTCCCTTGTTATGCAGATGTACACAGAATTGTAACAAGTGGTCCACAGGTAAGGGCCACACATCCTGCAACTGAAGTCCACACCTGAAGGCGCTAAACTCCCTACCTGCTCTCTCGTAGGCAGCTCTAGTGCTGGGGGCTATAGAATTCAGGATAGCGTGTTCGACTTGAGATGAAACAAGTCTCAACACTGGCCCAACACTGGAAACACTGGCCCAATCTCCCACAGTTCATCTGGCATGGGGTCTGGCAGCGGACATGCCCACGGAGCCAACGCACGGAACCTGTCAATCTGGTTTCATGACAAAGCATCGGCTACAGGGTTCCCTAGACCCGGCATGTGGCGGCCGCGGAACCATATGTTGTGGCGTAGGCATTGGAGGGTAAATGCTCTAACTAACTCCATGACCCTTTGGTTTCTGGAAGATAATGTATTAATGATGTGCACTACAGCCAAATTGTCGCACCAAAAAAAAGTGACAGAGTTGGCCATCAAGTCTGCCCAAATATGTACAGCCACGTAAATGGGGAAGAATTCCAGGAAGGTGAGGTCACGACAGATACTGCTGGCAGCCCAGCTCTCTGGCCACTGGCCCAGGCACCACCGGTCTCGCCAAATTAGCCCAAAACCAAAGGTGCCAGCCGCAACCGAATGGATCTGCATGTCGGCTCGTAGAAGTAACTCACGCCTCCAAAATGAGATGCCGTTAAATTCTCTCAGAAATTTAAGCCATACCATAGCAGAGGTGACCCTGGTGCGATGATGCGGGAGTCGAAGACCCCGCATTGCCCAGCAGAGCCGTCGCAGGAATGCGCGGCCGGGGGCCACCACCCTACAAGCGAAGTTCAAATGGCCAACAACCTCTTGGAGGGCTCTAAGGGAGACTTTGCGAAGGTGCAAGATGGATTGGAGCTTATTCCCAAGTACCAGCAATTTATCGTGAGGGAGACAAGAACACTGTGCGAGGGTATCGAGCTCTATCCCTAAGAACATCAAAGTAACAGCTGGGCCCTCTGTCTTCTCATGTGCCAAAGGGACACCTAAAGCTGAGGAAAGGGATATGAATGCTTTAATCAGGTCAAATCATTGGCTGCCGTCCCCGGGTCCATCAAACAGGAAGTCAACCAAATAGTGGACCACATCGCCACAGCCCGTCTTATCCCGTATGGCCCATTCCAGAAAGGTACTAAACGTTTCAAACATGGCGCAAGAGATGGAGCATCCCATAGGGAGGGCGCGGTCGATGTAAAATTTGTCCTGGAAGGAGAATCCCAGCAAATCAAAATCCAGAGGATTGATAGGCAAAATGCGAAAAGCAGATTTGATATCACACTTGCCCATCAATGCCCCGCAGCCCAGGGCTCTTATCATAGCTACCACAGTGTCAAAAGATGTATAACGCACGGAACATAGGGAATCTGGGATTTCATCGTTAACCGACTGGCCCTTGGGGAAAGAGAGGTCATGAATTAACCTGAACTCACCGGGCGATTTCTTGGGGATAATTCCCAAAGGGGAAATCCGCAGGTTGGTTAGCGGGGGCAAGGAAAAGGGGCCGATGACCCGACCTGACTGAACTTCTTTGTTAATTTTATCTTGCACCAAGCACCG
This sequence comes from Heloderma suspectum, assembly GCF_057233095.1. NCBI lineage: Eukaryota > Metazoa > Chordata > Lepidosauria > Squamata > Helodermatidae > Heloderma > Heloderma suspectum. The sequence goes on from NC_139461.1 coordinate 92,137,088, forward strand.
CATGCTAAGAACAGACCGGTGGTTACCGGTCAAATATGGCTTGTGCAGACCCATAAAGGGGATCCTGAATCCAAGTAGATCACTGCCCGACGATTTGGGTAACGCCTTAGAAGTTGGAGGAGCGGAAGAATCTTAACTGGGCTGGGGCCCTTTGGGAGGGGGAGGGTGCCCACCACTCTGTTTTCTGCCACCACGGCCATCCCTTGGGGAACCTCTCCAACCTTTGGCTCTCGGGCAGGAGGAGCAGCAGTGTTGACCGCCACAAAGAGAGCATTCGTGCCGGAAGCGGCATGGGTTTCGGGAGCAGGAACCTTTGGAGCTGAACTCCCAGCACAGCCAGCGGTGTTGAACCCCTGGACCCGCAATAGGCCTAATGGCTATTGCGGGCGACAGCTTGGCCAGGATGTGGCCGCTGTCGGACCTGTTGCCGAAGCCTGGCCTAGAAGGGGTCATGAATTGGAGCCAAAGGTCCTGGTCCTTCAGATCCCAGAGCATGGAGGGATCAATGGCGGCCCTCCTTCGAAAGGCCTCATCATAGGCCAGCCATGCACTCCCTTCATATTCGGTGTAAGCCCTGTATATTATGTCAAGGTATTTGGTGAGAACCCAATCCCTCTCAGGGAATCTCTGTTGGAGGATGCCAGCGTAAATTAAAAAAACCTGGCAACCAGTTTGCCCAGGTGCGGGGCACCTTGCAGGCTTTGCTCTGCTCAGAATCTCGGTCACGGGTCCTATCTTTATCGCTGGGTTCGGGCTCATGAAAGAGCAGGGCAAAGACGTCGGTAAATTCACCCCGCAAAATCTTTTATCTGGTGGCAATGGTTAAGTGAAAACCAATAGGGGAGGAAGTAGCACCAGTGGGCATAGATCCTCGACTCAGGTTGGCGCATGGGTCAACCGAGGACAACTGTGGGGCTAGGAGAGGAGGAGATAGGGAAGCCAGGGGGTCCCGAACCGAACCGGCGGGCCCCTGCCAAACACTGGTGGAGGCGACGTTAAGCGGATGAGACTGGAGCAGTGACGGGGCCAACGTGGTGGCATCTCCTGCTAAGGGGAATGAGGCGCCAGGCCCCACTGAATTAGGTGGGCTGGCCACTGGAGCAGTTGAACTGGGAGTTGAGGCCGAGGCAACGGGCTGGGGAGTACTAACTGGGGAGGCTGACGTAACTGAAGGAAGTGAGAGAGGGGAGACTGGGCCACCCTGAAGGGTAAACCATGGCAACCAACCCCATGGGGTGATTTGCCCCATGCCCGGCCATGCGAATTGAGGTGCCAAAGCAGTCTCACCTGTATCAATCGTGGGTGTGCTCTGATCCCTAGCTGGAAAAACTGATGTTGCTGCTTGTGCGCCCAGGGAAGATGAGGCCACACAGAAGGGAGGCGCTCCACTGAAGGCGGTGCGCCTTCTGGAAGAGCCGAGGAAGAGGAGGTGGATGCCTCAATAGCGTCCAGGCGAGCTGAAATAGAAAGGAGCAATGAGCGTTGTGTCTGCTGCCACGTTCACTTAGGCTGGACCGCTGAGGGTTTTTTGGGCCTGGCTGGGGGAGGGAGAGGGATCCCCGAGGAATGCTCAGCAGCTTCCAAACGAGAAAGAATTGATGTCAGTACCGGGTCTGAGTCCTCATCAGATTCAGAATCGGGCCTTGGTGGCGGTCTTTTGAGGAGGGGGGAGGGGCCCTTAACTTCCCTTTCTTACCACCTTGGCCCTTCTTGGGAGGCATGATGCAAAAGGTGAATTAAGCTTAGCTGCTATCAGAGACTTAAGTAAACAAGTGGGCACCCCTGGCAACAGGCAGCTACCTCACAATCTTCACAATCAGTGGATACGAGTTCCAGACTGAGAGATTAAAGCTCAAGAGGGGCAGCAAAGGTGTTTTTTTTTTTTTCCTTTCAGCGGTGATGGATACGCGCTTGAGCGCGGGCGCCCTCAGCCGAGGGCGCCCTGGCTTGGCAGGCGCCAAACAGGCAGCTGCGGCTGCTTCACAATTTAATTAATTTTTTTTTTTTTTTTTTGCGGGGGCGGAATGCAGATAGGAAAAGACTAAGGCACTGGGGGGAAAACACCCAGCCTCTGGCTCTGCAGCCAGACTCCCCTCCCCACCAGGCCATCTCAACTCTCAAGCTGGGGGGGGGAGGCAGGCACACAGCCGCCGAGACCGCCGGAGCCGGCAAACACGGGCGCCGCGCTCAACGTGCGCCGCCGCCACCCCTCGCCGGGACCAATGCCTCCGAGGCCCCAACGAGGCAAGCGCAAGGCCGCAGCCGGCGGAGGCCGGTGGAAGGTGAGCCCGGGGGAGGCCGGCGGTCTAGTAGACCGGCCGGCAGGCAGACAGGCAGAGAGCCGGCCAGCCGGCTGGCAGATAAACGGGCAGGCAGGTGAGAGAGCGAGCGAGAGGGTGGGCAGCAGGCAAAATGAATGAGGGGGCAGGTGATTGAGCGAGCGAGCGGGCGGGCGGGTGGGCAAGCGAGCGGGCGGGCGACGTGGTTGGGGGGGTGAACAAAGGCCGAGCAAGGAGGCAGGCGGGCGCACGCCTCCCCACCTGGACCCCCGGGAGGGAGTAAGGCACCCGACCCGGGACACACCAGGAGCCACAGCCGGCGCTCACACAGGAGTAACGGCCGGCTGCGGAGAGGAGAGGTCTCGCGCTCAAGCGGGCGGGCGCTCAAGGAGATGAGCCGGCAAGGAGGGAGGGAAGGAGGGGGGGCGGACACGATATCACCCAGCAACATTGGCTCTCCCGACAGCCAGCAGGCGCCGCCCCAGCGGGAGCGGCGCCGAAGCGCACAAGACCCGCTGCGAGTGCCAGCAACTCGATAGCCGCGCGTGAAGAGAAGCTTTGGCGCGCAGAAGCATGCTGAGTCCAGGTGGCTGGAAAGACGACGACGAAGCCGGTCTCCAGCAGGCAAGAATCCCCCGTCGAATCCAGGCGAGTCTTTAGCTCTCAATAGCTGCATCGCACCAAAGAGCTGAGATAGGGAGGGGGGTCGAGTTTAAGACAACTCGGCCTGCTCCTCCCCGACCGGTGGTGCGACTGGGGTGCACCAATCAGAGGCCCATACGTCTTGTCACCCCACCCGCCCGCAATGGCCCCCCCCCTTTCAGCCAGACAAGCTGGCACTGGGTAGGGCATTTATCCCTAATATCTCATGCAACAGTTTATTAAACAGGATATGTGATTTGACATCATCATGCACAACATTTCCTCACCACCCACAAATAGATCCCAATAAAGAAGAGTGGGGCAGGGAAATTCTGAATGAAGTGTCATCAAGACACTTTTCATTAATTGTGTGTAATGAAAAGTTATCAGGTAAACACTGCAGGACATCTGTGTTGGGCCAGATCTACACTACTGCTTTTTATTAGTACTGAAGTGCACTGATAACTGTTGGGGCTCATTATGTAACCCAAATACTGCTTCTCTAGTGTTATTTCCTGCTTTTTGTTCTGTATTATCCAAAATACTGCAACATATATCATTGTGTGTGCCACGGGGCATAAACGCGCAAGAGGGATACAGCGTCACCATGATAGCATTGTATTGATATGGCACAAGGTGTAGATCTGGCCTTGGTAGCAGCCACCCATATCCTATAGACTGTAGCTGAATCTTGAGTCCAGTGAACACGTTGGGACTGCAGTATTATGCGCTATCTCCAGAAAATATCTACCTGTTAGTTGACCATAGATCTTGATTATTCTAGCCATGCTGTTCTTAACCCAAGGGAGCGAAGTATGTGTCTTACATGTTTTCATAATACCCCAATGAACAATGAGAAGTAGTTAGAAAGAGCAAAGGGAAGAGCTAGGCAAATATATTTTGTACCTCAAAAGCCAGGTGGCTGGCGAATTGGAACAAGTGAATATTGGTTCTTTTGCTGGCAAATTATTCCTGAAACACCCAGCTGGGAATTTTCTTAGATGCAATTCTAGAATTAACCTGAACTGGTGAAGTCTAGTGGTTCACAGGCTAGACTTTATAATTTTATTCAATTCACTGAGCACTGTTTTAATTGGTTGTATAGGAATTTTCAAAAAATGAATACAATACCCGCACTGTCCAGACAGTAGCTATTGTTGAGCTTCCTCTTATGTGTTATGCTTGTGCTCAAATTGCAAGTGTGATGCTAAAAGCCGCACGCTTAATCAAGAACTTGCTGTTGATCTGGGCATGTGGCCATTTACTTCACTCTGGGTTGAGAGTAGGAGAACACGAAGGTTGGCCTTTAAAAAAAAAAAAGCATTTCCCAAATGTCTTATATGGTCAAACTTGAGTAGACCTTTGTTCCATGTATAAAACCTGTGTGTATTGTCTTTATCTATCCTAGAAAGACAAGGCAATAGGTTGCATCACACAATCTCTTATCTGATCGTATTGCAGGAGGGAGTCAGAATGAATAAAAGAGATTTATTGTTTATTTGTATTTTATGGTTTATTGAATGTCAGTAGTGCTACTAATAAATGATCATCATTGCCACCACCACAACTGTGGCTTTGCATGGTGTTAATCTCTATTGTCAAAAGTATTAGATTCTAAGGGTGCAATCCTATGCATGTTCAGACAGAAAAAAAGTCCTACAACTCCCAGCATGCTCCAGCTACTTTAAAGAGCTGCTTTTATCTTGTTAGATTTCTATTCATTGCTCTTTATAGAAATGAAATGTTGTGGCTTGTAAAATAGGAGCAGTATCTTCTCTAGTAAATTCTCCTATATTTCTGTCTTCAAAACAAAGTAAATAAAAGGTTGCTTGGGGGTTAGACTCGATGGCCTTGTAGGCCCCTTCCAACCCTACTATTCTATGAAAAGGAGGGTTAGAAACAGTAATGGTGTAACCAATGGATTATTTGTGGGCAATCTTTTGTCACAGAATGTGTCAAAGCCATGTAAAGTAGATTCTTTAAACTATGGTAACAAATTTACCAAGAAAAATATGTATGAAATCACATTGTTAGTAGATGGGATTTTATTGGCTAAACATCTGAGGAGATTCAGGAATGTAAATAATTGCTTCTGAAATCAATTTTAATTTATGTTAAGGAAATTGTCTCCAGATTTGTCTTCACTCTGTAGTCAAGTCCTTCTTTTAGGTGTTTTGCCAATAACTTTTTTTTCTTCTTCTAAAGCTGGACTAACAGGCCATTAGGGCGTCAGTCCATGCCAGTCAACTGAAGTGTTGCACATACAAGTCCCCTTCTTTAGTATTTTATCTGCAGATTGTGCTTAGGAGAAATATGTTGTTCTCCATTACTACAAAGTAACCCTACACTATAGGTCCACCTGCTTGTTATTGGTCTATAGATCCTGACTAACCAGACACTAGTATCAGTATCAGCAGTGGACCACATCTGGAGCCAGGCTATGGCTTGGCACATTTTCTTCACTGTTATCTATCCCATATGAACATGCAGGAGAAGAATCAAAGGAATACAAATTGCAGCAATGAATGATGCTAGAAGTAAAATGTTCCCAAGATTGCACTGGCTGCCTGTATGATTCAGAGCCCAATTCAAGGTGCTGGTTTTGATCTATAAAGCCTTATACAGCTTGTGACTGCAATACCTGATGGAGCGCCTTTCCTGGTATGAACCTACCTGTATGCTAGGTTCATCATCTGAGACCCTGACCCGAGTGTCTCCTCCAAGGGAGGCTCGGAGGATGGCAACAAGGGAGAGGTTTTTCTCAGTGATCCCCCCGAATTGTGGAATGCTGTCCCCAGTGAGGTCCACCTGGTGTCAAAACTGTCATCTTTTCAGTGGCAGGTGAAGACTATCCTCTACTCCCAGGCATTTTATGGGATATGATGGGTTTTTCATGTCAGTTGCTTTATCAGGTCCCGGTATCTTATTGTAACTATTTGTTAGCTGTTCTACATTGTTGTTGTTGTTTTTTAAAAAAATTGTACTGTATGTTAAAGTTTTATATTATGGTTTTGTTTTGTGATTTTTGTGAACTGTCCAGACAGCTTTGGCTATTAGGTAGTATAGAAATGAAATAAATAAAATAAAAATGAGTAACAGCGCAAAAACTAAGGGAAACAAGATTTTATCTATTAACCATATCACAAACAATTCTGAATGCAAAATACTAATACAACTCATCCATATGGCTTGGTTTTTCCACTGGGACTTTGCACTGAGAATTGCAGTCTTTTCCTTGTAGGTTCCTTTTTCTTTTAAATCACAATCCCGCCCTGAAAAGCCATCTGATTGTAAATCATAGTGTATACATGTGTGACATCTGTAGTGGTTATCTCTTCCAGTGGCACAGTAGGCAGTTGATGTTGAGGCAAATATCACAAGAATGCAACTGTCTGGTCTTTTAGCAGAACTGACTGGGAAGGGCGGTTGACACCAGAAACACAAAAGCAAAGCCTCAGAAGAGTGCTGGGATACTTTAATCAGAGATATAAGATGCCTAATGTGTTCCAGACATGTCCTGGTGACTACAGTGATGGGTGAAAATTTCACTAAGTTCACATTTCAGGGAAAACTTAAATGACTAAACTTGCACTTCCCATACCTAACATCAAACTGGAACAGAGTTTTCCACTGTAATCTGTACATTCCTAAAGTTTGTTATGTAGTTTACACACACACACACACACCAAAGCACAAAAGATTGCACGAACAAAACAAAATTTGCACAAGCAAAACAAAACTTGCATGAACAAAACAAAATTTGCACAAACAAAACAAAATTGCACGAACAAAACTTAAATGACTAAACCTGCACTTCCCATACCTAACATCAAACTGGAACAGGGTTTTCCACTATAATCTGTACATTTCTAAAGTTTGTTATGTAGTTCTCATACACACATACACACACACACACACACACACCAAAGCACAAAAAATTACACAAACAAAATGTGCATATTTGGGAGGAAATATGCACAAAATACTTCATTCATTGGAAAACTGCTTGAAAAAAGTATTACATTTGAAGACATGCATACATTGAACATTTGAAAATGCTTACAAAAATGCATTTTTAAAAAAATTGCCACAAAAATATGTACACATTTTCATAAGAGCTAAAAAAACAACAACCCTATTCTCAATCTGAGCAAACCTGAGCTTGACAGATTCACCCACTGCTAGTTGAGTGCAGTACTGGGATATAGGTATGGTCTGAAGGCAAGGTGCAGCCACCTTGCTGAAGCTAAGCAAGTTTGGGACTGCTCAGTTGGGAGACCACCTGGGAACTCTATGTAAGCAACCTTGAGTTGCATGATGGAAGAAAGTTGGAGTATAAATGTACTAAATAAATATTTCTTTACATTATATTCTTGTGCCCTAAGGAAGGTGCAGACTGAAATGCAGTAAGCATTCCATATCTCTGATTAAAGTGTCCTATATATCTTATTTATGTATTTATTTATTTATTTACAATATTTGTATACCGCTCCATATCTAAAACAGATTTTGGAAACAACACAGTGTTGGTGCCTTCCTGACCTCCAGGGGCAGGGAGTTCCAAAGAAAGGGGGCCGCTACATTGAAGGCTCTTCTCCTGGTGGACTCCACTTGGGCCATAGGTCCATGTGGGATCACATGGACCTATGCTATATCTTAGCATATTAGATATAGCACTCATATTAGATGTAGCATGTTAGATATAGCACTCATATTAGATATAGCAGGCCAGCAGTGCTATGTCTTAGCACTGTTTGAGGCTTTGACTTTCTCTCTATTCATTCTAGCAAAAATTCTTCTAAGAGTAAATGAAGGACAAGTCAGTAACAGATTGACATAGAAATCATGAGCTTCAAGAAGATCCTTGTGGAAAAGGTGGAGTATTTTATGCATGATGTAGTTATCTGCAGATTAAATGTTGACGACAACACTGTATGACGTTAGATGCACTCAAGAGCTGCCTATTGTTTGGGGGAATTCATAATCCGTACACGTATGCTTATGCCTATGCAAAATATGTGTATTCTGCACTTTGTGAGATACAAAACACATATTGGGGGGGTACATTTATGTTCTTTATCATCCCACCCCCATCCTGAAGTGGCAACATTTCTAGGAAATAATACTGACAAATTCAATGTTCTCCTAAGTCATTTGGGTGGTCTTTGAGCTGTGTATGCTGTCAACTGAACTCAGCTATAGAATCTGTTAGGCTCAGTGGGAAAACCAAGTGGTGTAGATGAGTTTTATTTATGTTTTGTATTAGGAATTGGTTGTGTTAGGGATAATGAATGATATATTGTTTCCTTTGGCTCTTGGTCCAATCTTATATACTTGGAACTGCTTTTGTCTTAATAAATAAAGGAAAATAGGAGATTTAAACTATAACATGGACACTTAATTCAGTGGAAATATAAATCTCTTTAGATAGACTACCATGTGTTCTCAGTAACTTATAAGCTGAGAGTAGAGAGGAAGTATAGAAATGAAATATTTTGTTAAAATGCCATTCTGATGGTTTGCAGGTGTGTGGTTTCTAATATTAGATATAGAAGTCTGCATTCCTCCTGAAATAGCAATTTCTGCCAGCCTTGTTCATCCCATGATGAAATGTTGGTTTTGAAACTTGGTTTTGAGAAAGAGTAAAAAAAAATTGACTTGCCATGCTCTGCAGCAATGGGCATGGTTGTTCATACTTGTCACTACAGTCTACACTACCTTAAAAAATCTAGTTCCAATAAACCTTGCTGCAAGGAGATTGAGGAGAAAATCATATTCCAATGAGGGATGGGAAGGGAAGGGCAGTTATGTAAACTGGTCCTGATTCTACCTAATTTATTAACTTATCTAATTAGCTTTGTTATGACAAAAGGTGAATTAATTGTAATTATATTTGGGGGTTGGACTCAGTGGCCTTGTAGGCCCCTTCCAACCCTACTATTCTATAACTATTCTATGATATAAATTAAGCTAGTGATAAGTCCAGTCTTAGACATGGTGAAATAAATGAGAGACTTTGCATTGAATCAAATGGAATGGTCTTCCTGACCTGGGCTTTTTTTATTAAAGTGTTCACAAATTCCATCATCCTTTTTCACTTTAGGTGTGGAAACAAGTGAATTATTCTGAGACATGAATTTTGACTCTATCTGCAACTTAATGGAAGACAAGCAGTTTCTCAGAAAGCAACCTAAAAAGCCTTGTGACATTGAATCAAAAGACTATGCAAGAACATGCAGTACCTGCAACTGCAATTTATCACCAGGAGTCCTTCCATCTTCATCTTATCATCCCTCTATGTACATATATAACAGCAGTGACTGGGACATTTGTGAGGAGCTACGGGTTCGAGAGCTTGAAGAAGCAAAGGCAAGGGCAGCCCAAATGGAGAAGACTATGCGTTGGTGGTCAGACTGCACTGCCAACTGGCGGGAGAAATGGAGCAAAGTTAGAGCTGAAAGAAATAAAGCTCGAGAGGAGGGGAGGCAACTGAAGCTCAAGCTGGAAGCCTCAATGGAAGACCTGAGTGCCCTGAAAAAAATAAACCAAGGTTTGCTTAATGGGAATGAAGAAATGGAAGCTAAAAATATTTGGAAAAAGAACTTTGGTCTTTCTGAAGTGTGCTGGATGAAAGAGGATCAGATAGGGCTTCTGGAGAAAGACCATGTTAAACATGTCCAGAACAAGGTTTTTGAGGTAGAAAGTGTCTGTCAGGTAAATAGATATGGGCATTTTTTAAATTACAAAGAGGAACCATTTTCCTCTGTAATTCTAAACACACAGAGGCTGCAGTCCTGTACGTACTTACCTGAGAATAAGCCCCATTGAACTCAATGTGACTGGCTTCTGAGTAGGTATATATAGGATTGCATTGTGAAAACTTAAACCCACCATTCCTAATACATATTTTTGTTTCTGTTTTCCCCCCAGGAGATCAGCCTTTAATCCATTCCACAGTAGTGCAGTATTAAAATATAGTCTGATGCAGTATTATACCAATCAAAACTCAATCCTGTCACCAAGCATTGGGAGGCAGTTTTCCAATCCTCCACAAATGTATTACCAATATGATATAAGTAAATGTTTTGCTGATAAGTGAATTGGTCTTCATGCAATTTTCATTTTAGGAAGTTTATGCAACTACAAATCCTTTAGGAGATCACCAAGATATGGGAATCAATCTGGAAATTCTTGATTCTAAAGGCAAATGTACTCCATTTTTTCTGGAAAATCCTAATCCAAGCAAAGACGATTCTCAGGATGATGAAACAATACATATATCAGTGTTGCATTTGCATCTCTATGAATCACAGAAAATCTTGCAGAAGGAGAAACAGTAAGTTAAAAACCTATTTCCTTTTGTTCAAACAATAGTCTTACATGAAATACTTCTAAATGGACTTCTGAGAGAGCAATCTAATGGCCCCCAGACAGCATATAGGATACAGTGAATATACTCCTCTAAGGCTGGAGACAGAGGAGGAGACTCAACTGTGGATCTCACTCCCACCCCTCCCCTACCCCAGCAGAAAGCTCCATAGCAGCTTCCTCTCCTGAGGTCAGAATCTGACCTCATGAAGGGATGAGATGGATATGTTGGGGGCAGGCTAGGTGGTGGGGAGGGAGAGGCCTCCATCCTCATCCACTCCCAACACAGAGGAAGAGGACTTTCTTATAGGAAATCACTTTTAGGAGGAGGGAGAGGCAAAACAATAGCCCCTGCCCTGCTGGCAAACGCCCAATAGAATCAGGACTGGATTCAGGACTGGCTGCCCATTGCTTTTAAAGATATAATTCCCTCTCTGCTAATGCAACAACAACAACAACACAGGTTGAACAATGTAATCCTGGAGACACCATCATTGTTTTAAGTACTGTTTTGCTACAATTCTTGTTACATTGCAGGATCCGCTCATCTCTGGAAAAAGAGATAGAGAAGGTGAAGTCAGAAAAATCTCTGTGGAAATGGAAATACGAGGAGTTGAGAAAGTGCAAACAGGGAAGTTTAAAGCAGGTACATTGCAAAAGGCAGTTGTCATGGGTAACTGAAAAATAAATGGAAGCACTTTTTGTTTTCCTCTTTTAATTCTTAAAAAAAAAAAAAACTATGAAATTATGGCTGTGTCAAAAGTAGGGATGAATGTACTTTCCCTGTTCCATGATATTTCCATGAGTTAGCTCTACCCTGCATTCACTCCATGCTCCATTATTCTGATTTCACATGGAGAGCTTTTAAAATTAATTCCAGAATTGGTGCATGTGTAGTTTTGCAGTTTTGGGTTGCTTCATATATGATCACTTGCATCTGTCTATTTCCATCCAAAGTACCTGTGCATATTGATGAAACAAGATGCAAAAAGGAAACTTGATGCATTTGTGCAGCACATCCAGATTCGTTTTTGTGCTGTTTCATGAATGCACACAAGTACTTGTGCACATCAGTTGCCTGGCCAAGAGACGAATGAATGGAAGTAACTGAAAGCTGCGGCAAATTGTCATGCACAGTTGTCTGCATAAAATCCAGCATAAGTCCTACATAGAGTAGAGCAATTGAAATGATTGTAATTTTAGTTAGTCATGACAAACTTAAGTCTCATTCATCGCAATGAGTCTACTCGATGTAAGACTTATGTTGGATTTTACACCAATTGTGGAACACTAAAACGGAAGAATAGCAAATCTGAAACACATTGGTGCCACCCTGCTAGGGAGAAATTTTGATGGGGAAGATTTCATAAACACATCCAGTTAAAAGATGCATGAAATTGTAACATGGGAAGAGTAACATGCATCCTTTTCACCACTACTACCTACCTATCGATCTATCCCTAGAATATAATCTTAAAATTATTATGGCTATCATAACAGAGAATGTATCAGTATTCTTTTGAAAATATTCTTTTGAAATTCTTTTGTACACTGACTCTTTAAATATGTTTAATATAAAGAGGTATACAATATCTGGGCTAAAATACAATTCATATAATTCACTCCAAGGGAGAAAATAAATAAAATAGCAATATGCCAGCATAACATCATAACAGTCTAACAATATTTTCCAGTAGAATTCATTCCTATAGGATTCCAGCTAAAGAGGTATGAGCACTGAGCAGAAGTCTGCTCACACAACAGGGCTTTCCTGGCTTTTCCTTACTGCAGCCTCCTTACTGGAGAATCCTCAGGAACTGTGTGGGATGGGGGCACAGGGGTGGGGTGGGAGCAGGACAGGACTTGACAGAATTGGAAGACAGACTGGACAGAACTTGCACAACCAAATGTACCTTTTCACTTGCTCAAGGTACATTTGGATCCGAGCCATTTGTGTTTTTTTTTAAAATCCTAGTCAATATTGGGAGGGAAAAAACTCTAAAATTCAGAAAGAATCAAAGTATTTCAAATGTTTAACACATCCAAGTACTAGACATGAAAACATACAATTCAGTGGCAAGTTTCATTATCCCACTTAGTTGCTATCCTATAGACACCTACCTGGGAACTCACTGGGACTTGCTTCTGAGTAGACATGCATAAGCTTGTGCTGGCAAATATGAATATGTGCAGTCTTCTGTTGGTCCAGTGAAAAAGGTTGTAGGGATTTTTTTCATTGTAGCCACAGAAATATGCACATGCTGTTACTGACCACTGGTCTGCAGTATAGACTTGCAAATAGCATGGTTGCCTTCTTTTATTTTTTGACAGAAAAAAAATGAATTTTCTCATATCACTTTAGTTTTCTTTTTTAAAGCTGTCTTTGCTATTTGAACATACAGCTATTTGTAATAGCAGTTATATGGAACTGTTCTGGTGGATGATATAGCATGTTCTCCTCCTTTCTTGCAGAAAATGTACCTAGGTTGCACAGGAAACTCATATGAAATAGAAATAGTAAGTGCATCTGCATTTTCTTTAACCAAAGGAAAGGACAGATGTAATTTAATGGAAATATCTGAAATGTTACATGTGTTTCCTGTAAGTCTTTTGACTGCAGGATAAATTGATGTAAAATGTATGTGAAACTATAAATTACCATATTGCTTCCTCAAGATGGCTTCAGGTGCTACATTTTATCATTAACAAACTTGATAAGATGCACATCAATATTACTTTGAGAGGTTACAGCTATGTTTTAAAATTATGTTTGAAGCAGATTTCTCCCTGTATAGTACATGACTAGGGAATCAAATTGGGTAATTTCACTGTACATGAGTGTTAGATGTTCTGAAGGTTGTGATGCTCCTAACAATCTAAAATCGCAGTCCATCCATACAAGTTAGACCTAACTGGATTTTATTTGAGAAAAAAAAAGAAGCTTCCAATTTCATGGTAAAGAATTTTGCATCCTTTAGGCTACAATCCTATACACCCTTACATGGCAGTAAACCCCATTGAATTAAGTGGACTTATGTCTGAGTAGACATGTATAGAATTGCAATGTTAAATAGACACCTATAGCCTTGTTCAGGCATTCGCTTTCTCATATATAGGGCTAAAGTGGAATGGGGGACATAGGCATGCATGTATACTCTGCCCACAATGTCCCTACGTGCCTGGCAGACAGTTAGACATGCACTTACAAAGCTTTCATGATCAGAAATTCTGATGAGGCAGGGTTCACAATTATGGAAGCTCTGTAAGCATGCATGCACTTTCAGAACCCTTTTCAAATCATCATGCTCAATGCGCAGAAGTCTAATTGGCAGCTGGACATGCAGGGACATTGGAGGCAGAGCTTACATCCACACCAACGTCACCCATCCCATTTTAGCCCTACACATAGGGATGTACAAATCCCCTTACCTTGAGTCCGCGGGGGGGTCCACAGGGGGGAGGTGATCCGTTTCTCCCCCCCAGAATCCTCGCTGGCTGGCTCCGCTCTGTGGTGAGTCCGCGGAGCCACCAGCCGGCTCCATTCCGCAAGTGATATGGCCACCATTGCCATGCCATGTCACTGCTGAGCAGGAACAGAAAGTGATCTGGACGCAAATAGAGTCTGCTACACCATTTGCGTCCCTGTTTTTTCACACGATAGGCTACGTAAATATCAATGTAAATACAGACGCGTAGCCTATCGTGAGGAAAAACAGGGACGCAAACGGTGTAGCAGATGCCATTTGCATCCGGAGCACTTCCTGTTGCTGCTCAGCAGCAATACAGATGGCAATGGTGGCCTTATCACTTGTGGAATGGAGCCACCGGCCAGGAGGATTCAGCTCCGTGATGGTCCGGCGGGAGGTGAAGGTGAGTGGAATCGTTCTGCCACAGACTTCGGAGGCTGAATTCCCTGGAATTTGGCCTCATTGGTGTCCATGGCGGAATTCTCGGACATCCTTACCTACACATGAGCAGGTGAATGCCTGCATAGGGCTCGTGTGTATATGCTGTTCTCTCATGGATCATATTGAATTAATTTTCAAGTGCATAGTCAACTACATAGATTAACTACCTTATTGACCTTTGTGAGCTGCTCTGGGAGCTGTTTTTGACCGGAAAGCGAGGTAAAAATGCTTTAGTAATAATCATAACAACAACAACAAGGGATTAATAGAGCCTTTAATACTAGATGAAGTAAGTAGTAAAGCATTAGATGAACAAGTGAAAATAGTAAAATATTAGCAAAGTTTGGAAAGCTTATCATCACCTAGGGTGGGATCCAAAGAGTTGCAGGAAGAACATCTGAGCATGATCTCAGGCTTCTGAGGTTCTGCCTCCCAACCCCTTGAGCCCTCCCCTTCCCAAAAGCTGCCCAGGAAGTTAAGGACCCATCTGCAGTAGCTGCCAAAGCAGAAGAAGGAACTGCCTTTAGAAGAGAACTCTACAGCACACACTTGAAGGTGTGCACATATGCTAGGGTTGCCACATGTGAATCACCAAAAAAGTGAGCTTGCAGAACCCCCAAAGTGGGCACCAATTTGCATAAAATGTGCATATGAACCACCCAGAGAGCTTCGGCTATTAGGTGGTATAGAAATGAATGAATGAATGAATGAATAAATGAATGAATGCTCATTTATATGTATAGTTGCAAATTTAGAAATAATTATTATAATTTCAATAGAAATACCATACATCTAACCATATTGTGGAAGACTGACCAGGTGACCTGTATGCCTTGCTTAATTTGCTGTCCAGGTACTGTTGATGCACAATTTCAAGGCCAAGCTCTTCCTTCTGATGGTTCTTTATCCTTAAACCAGACTTGGACTAGACAGCCCTTCAAATAGAGGACTATCCTTTATGAAAGAGGACACATGGCCACTCTAGGATCCTTAGCTCGGCATTTCAGGTTTATCATTAAATATTCTGTTTCAGCATGAGCTACAACAGGTTGAATTGAATTGGCTTGGAGAACCTTTTAGAAGGCAGGAAATCAGGCTAGGCTGCTGGCTTTGGTAACTTCTCCTCAATCTGAGAAGCAAGGAAATGAAACTGAATCAGTAGGGGGTGCAAAAGGTCCACCATCCTGAGACCCCCAACTATTTCATAATGTGAGAATTGCAAAGCAGTTTTCTTTTCAACTTGGCAAGTAGAATGTAAACACAGAACCCTGTAATCATGCATTGAAATTCTGTGTACAGTGTGCAGATAAGTACCCACACCTGCTGCAAATGTAAACATACATCCACACCTGCTTGATTAAATATGTAGAATAAAGAGAATTTAGATGTGTTCTTTCATACGAGCTCCTGAAACTTTTTTTTAAATTTCAATCAAGCTCGAATGTAAACAGAACAGTTTCAGCTTTGAAAGAAAGGCATATATATATATATATATATATATATATATATATATATATATATATATATGGAAACGGCATGGAAGGATTCAGTCAAGCCTTGATTTCTGTTAAGTTTTCTGCACGACTTTATCTGGCCAACTAGATTTACATTTAAGAAGGTTGTTTTGGTGATAGTTGAAAAGCTCAGAAAAAAGCTCATTGCACTATCTGTTTCTTCATAAGTAAAATTAAAACGGAGGAGGTAAGCCTTTCCATTGGAGTCGGTAAAAATGACCAAAGAGATATACGCATTATGCATAGTTCTATGTAATTTAGACTTTTAAAAATATAATAACATAAAAATGAAAGGGTCAGACTCTAAAGTATAATTTCACAGAGTCTTATGTTTAGCCTAAAATCCAAAGAGAAAAGTTCTCCTACTTTTGAGGATACCATGACCAGATGAAAAAGCAGACAGCGCTTTAATAGTGATATAGAAGAGGGAATTTGAACTGGCATTGCTATGCTTTCTCCTGCGTGACATGCAGCACCTGCTGTAATTACCTCTTCTGTGTTAACAATTCAAAGAACCTGTTTTTTGTATTTGGTCACCCTTCTCGAGGGCTATGCAGCTCATCATGCTGCTGCCTTCTCATCCTCCCTAGCTGTTGAAAGTACTTTCCCCCTTTATTTTGGGCAACTTACTTCTTTTGTAAAAAAAAAGGGTGATAATCTTGGAGTCAGCAGAAATTTGACTTGCAGCAAATCACGAATTCTAACAAAGGACAAATAGGTGCAGAAAAAATGACTACATTGCAGAAGAGTAGAAACAAATGGGTAAGATTAGAGGAGTGTGAAATCCCCCTGAGAAGTTTTACACTTGAATTTTCATGTTTACTGTGACCCGCAGTTGATTGGTTAATGGGCCTGCTGGTCTCCAAAAGAGGTCCTGAGAGATAGGCCTCTGACAAATAAAAAGTGCCTTATTTACTATTTTTAAATCTTGCTTTCCTTCTTTGGAGATTTTTTTAAGTTGTCTTTTTTTAAAAGGATATCTGTTGCAGATGTTTTCCCAATAGATAAAGCCTCTGTATAGAGCAGGGATGAGCAACTTCTGGTCTGGGAACCATTTTTGCCCCTGCTATGGGCCACCGCCCCTCCCCGCCCTGGTGCCAAAAACAAGGGAGGGAAAATGGCATCTAGAGCTGCTACACCTCTGGTATAAAGGCTTATTTGAAGCTATTTTTGCCCCATTTGGGACTCCATAGCAGCTACGGATGCCATTCTGGTGTGTGTGTGTGTGTGTGTGTGTGTGTGGTGTGTGTATGGTACCCTTGAATTTCAGGGAGTGGCAGGGGCTACACTGGGGGGGGGGCCTATGGGGATCACATGTTCTCCACCTCTGGTATAAAGGCTTACTCAGTCACAGTTTTGTCTCCACCAGGAGCAGGTCTTCTGTTGTAATGGGTCTTAATTGCCCATTCAAAACCAAGCCACCACAGAATGCTTTGCATTACAACAGGAAGCAATATCAGAAGTGTATTTTGGAGGCTCCAGCTCAGATGAATCATCTGAGGAATTTAAGGGAGTAAGATTATTTTATTTTATTTTTTAACAGGACCCTCTGCACATTCCTCAGTTGGGACCAGATTTCACCTAAGCAAAATTTGAAGGTTTCTTTTTTCATCTAAGGAAACTGAACAGATACCAGAAAAACTAATGAAACTTCTCAGAGGGATTTCACACATCTCTATTCTTACCCATTTGTTTCTACTATTCTGAAATGTAGTCATTTTTCTGCACCTATTTGTTCTTTGTTAGAATTCGTGTTTTGCTGCAAGTCAAATTTCTGCTGACTTCAAGATTATCACTCTTTTTTTTTTTTACAAAAGAAGTAAGTTGCCCAAAACAAAGGGGGAAAGTGCTTTCAACAGCTGTTTGATAGAAGGAAAAAAATGCAAGAGTCAGAGCAATCTCTCTAAAGCTCCATATGTTAGGAAGAAGATGGTGGTGAAATGTTGTTTTTAAATAATAAACAAGTGAGGTTAACATCAAATGAGGAAGATGAAGCATTTCTATCTGTCCCTTTCCCACTATTTGTAAAGAAGCAACAATGAGCAGCAGTAATACAGTGCTGCTACAGGTACCATTAAAGAGTTGCGTTATGTGGGAGCACAGCACTGTCCTTTGAAATGTAAACCAAATATTTGTTGTAAAACTGTGAAGCACATGTGGGAATTAGTGAACACTCTTTTTGCTTCCTACAAAGTTAGGATGTCATTGGGGGAAATTAAGAGATGAAAGCTCATGTTTTACTTCAGATCTTTTGGTTCAGAATGCTCCAAAGCTGCTGCCCTTTGGAGATTTAAAATTAAATTAGAAGAAATAATTGCTATAATCCCTTTGCCTAAAACAATTTTTGCCATTTACATAGGGTTTTGAACACAGTTTGTGTAATCTATTACTATAGCCACCCCTGCCGGTTTCGTCTGTCATAATCCAATCAACTACTAGGAAAGCATGCTGATGATTTTTTAAAGATACCATTTGGAATGAACATCAGGGGTTCCAACTTTCCTCTGCCTAGCTGTGGAATATAAAGTTGAGATGTTCTAAGAAGTAGTTGAGATGAATCAAGTTAATACATGGGTCTGTGGTTTTGCCTGTTCTGTGATGAAGTTCTTCTTTTCAGTATATTGGAACAACAAAAACTATATTACACCAGAGGAAAAAGACACCAAAATCTTGATATCCTATACAATGGATGTTCCCAATGGTAATACTTCATCAAAAGTCTTAATCAAATTAAATCCTGGTATATGTGCAATAAATATTAAGAACAAGTAAATATTGCATCGGGGGGAAAGACAGACCTGACAATTACTGACTAGGAAAGGGATGTCAGGCGTGTGGTGGATAGTTTGATGAAAAATTTGACCCAGTGTACTGCTGCTGTGAAAAGGCACACATTCCATGTTGGGGATCATTAGAAAAGGAATTAAAAATAAACTGCCAATATCATAAAGCCTTTATACAAATCTATGGTTCAACCACATTTGGCAAGTAAGTGGGGCCATGATACAGGTATATAAAATGATGCATGGTGTAGAGAAAGACAGGTAGACATGTTTCTCCCCCTGTCATAATAAAGAGTCTGACCCAGAGTCATCCAACGAAGTTAAATGGCGGGAGATTCAGGACAGACAAAAAGAAGTACTTCTTCACTCAGTCCATCATTAAATTATGGAATTTGTAGTGTTGGCTACCAACTTGTATGGCTTTAAAATGGGATTAGACACATTCATAAAAGATGAGGCTATCAGTGGCTGCTAGTCATGATGGCTGTGTATTATTTATCTCCAGTACTGGAAGCAGTATGCCTCTCAATACCAGTTCCTGGGGAACACAAGTGGGAGGGTACCATTGCACTCATGTCATTCTTGTGGGCTTCCCATTGGCATACGGTTGGCCACTGTGAGAACAGAATGCTCAACTAGAGAGGCCTTTGGTCTGATCCAGCAGAAATTTTCTTACAGCAAAAACCTAATTTTTATACAATTGGTTTTTCCAATAGGAAAATTAAATAAAATTGAATCTTAATCAAATTAAATCCTGGTATATGTAAAATAAAATGATGATGATGAAAGGAAACACTTCTGGGTGTGTAGTTCTTTGTAAAATGTCTTTCCTTCACAGAGTAGTGATAACCTATCCCAAGTTTAGGCTACCTGGTGCCCCAGACGTTTTGGGCTACAACTCCCATAAGCCGCAGCCAGGATGGCCAATGGTGAGGAATTATAGGAGCTGTAGACCAGAACATCTGGAGGCACCACGTTGCCTATCCTATGTATGCTTAACTAGGAAATAAAACAGTTTTAACACTGCACAGAAAAGCCATTTAAGAGGAGCTTACTGGGCCTTCAGGTAAGGGGAGTTTCATTACTTGGGCACTGCAACTGAAAAAAAGATGTGATTCATATTTTCAAATACTTCTTTGGCATGATTTGCCATCAAAGTTATTTGGGATATTCAGAACTGGTGGGGTAGATTTCCTTTTCTGAACCACAATCAAGAAAATCGGTTCTCTTGGTGATTAGATTCAGCTGGAAAAATTATGTTTTTCTATCTTGTAGGCTGTCTGTTTTAATTCATTTGATCTTTTATAATGTACAAACAACTTGTCTTAAAGTGGATTTACCTAACAAACTACACATTTAAATGTCCCCAACATTTAATGTCCCATACTTCATAACGTACATAAAACTTTAGTTTTAAAATGATGAATCATTTCAACATTGCAAAATATTTTCAAATCACTTGTATTTCAAAACATATTGCATAGGGATGATCTAGGGATGTACGAAAGTCACTTACCTTGAACGAAATTTGAGTCGCAGTGGGGGGGAGGCGCTCCATCCCTCCCCCCCGAAATTCTGGCCAGGGGGGAGGTGCTCCATCCCTCCACTCCTGAATCCTGGCCAGCCGGGCCGCAAATGGCGGCGGCCGTAGCCGCCGCTGTTTGCGTCCCTGCAGTCAGCCATGATAGACTACATAAATGTTTACGTAGCCTATCACGGCTGAGTAAAACAAAAAACAAAAAAAACGCACGTACGCAAATGGTGGCGCCCATGGGCGCCGCCATTTGCGTTCCTTATTTTGGCACGTCTAGTCTACGTAAACATTTACGTAGACTACGGCGAAAATAAGGGGAACGCAAATAGTGTAGACGCTACGCTATTTGCGTTCCCCTTATTTTCGCCATAGTCTACGTAAATGTTTACGTAGACTAGATGTGCCAAAATAAGGAACGCAAATGGCGGTGCCCATGGGTGCTGCCATTTGCGTACGCGCGGTTGTTGTTGTTGTTGTTTTACTCAGCCGTGATAGGCTACATAAACATTTACATAGCCTACCATGGTATTTTTTTAAAATCTAGCCGTGATAGGCTACATAAATCTTTACGTAGCCTATCACATTTTTTGGGTTTGTTTGTTTTTTTACTGGAAATGGCGGAGGGGGCAGCCGGTCGGAAGACTGGCCGCCGCAGCCGCCGCCGCCGAACCGCCGCCGAACCGCCGCCAGAGCCGCGGCCGCCACGAGGATTCGTCCAAGGTAAGTCCCGTCCTGGGGGGTGGGGGGGCAGACCATTTCGCCACCAATTCCAGGGGGTCGAATGCGCTGGCATTCGGCCTCCCCGAGATTCACGGTGAAATTCTCTGACATCCCTATGATCTAGGGATGGCAGAGAATTCCACCACGGATCACGGTGAGGCTGAATGCCAGTGCATTCGGCCCCCCAAACTCCGTGGCGGAACGGCCTGCCACTCCCCCGCCCCCCCGCAGATCCCCCCCGGGAGGAGACTCACCTGGGGCGGATTGTCCGGGTGGTGGCAGCTCCAGTGGCGGTGGCAGCGGCCGGTCTTCTGACCGGCTGCCGCCGCCACCATTTCCACTCTGGTAAAAAAAAAAAGAAAGAAAGAAAGAAAAAGATGTGATAGGCTTTGTAAAGATTTACGTAGCCTATCATGACTAGGTTTAAAAAAAAAAACGATGTGATAATCATGGCTGGGTGGGTTAAAAAAAAAAACATGACGTGATAATCATGGCTGGGTGGGTAAAAAAAACCAAAAAACCGCGTATGCAAATGGCGGCGGCTACGGCCGCTGCCATTTGCGTTCCTTATTTTTGCCGTCTTAATTTACGTAAATATTTACGTAGACTATGATGGCGAAAATCAAGAACGCAAATAGCGTAGCGGGTGCTATTTGCATCCCTTTTTGATTCCCCATTTTAGCCTACGTCAATATTTACGTAGGCTAAAACGGGGAATCAAAAAGGGACGCAAATAGTGCCCACTACGCTATTTGTGTTCCCCTTGATTTTTGCCGTCATAGTCTACGTAAATATTTACGTAGATTAAGAGGGCAAAAATAAGGAATGCAAATGGCAGCGGCCGTAGCCGCCGCCATTTGCGTACGCGGTTTTTATTTTTGTTTTTACCCAGAGCCCTCCGCGGCTGGAAATCCGGCTGCGGACAGCTCTGGCCTGGCCGGGCCTGGTTGGCTGCTCCGTGGAGCTGCCGCGGAGCACAGCCTGCCGTGGAGGATTCCGGGAGGGAGGAACGGACCGCCTCCCCCCCACCATCAACATAATCCGCAAACAGGTAAGTGACTTTCGTACATCCCTATTAAGGGGTCAAATGCACCATTGCTATTCTATAATTTATAGGACACATTTTATCACAATCATCATGTACTATGACTACAGGTAACATGATGGTACATAGGTAAAACCAAATGTTCTGCTTCCATACTCTTTCGCCCTTCAGGGCACAATCCTATCTGGATAGTCGCCAGCCTCTGAAATTGGAGGCTGCCAACTCTTCTATGCAGGGTGGCTGAAGCATGGAGGGGATCCTCTCCTCTGTGCTCCAGCTGACCTGCATTTTTGCCTAGATGGGTGATGTGACTTTGGGGAAGGGGAAAACAATGTCTAGTGTCCATAGGATTGCTCCCTCCATGGATTTTTTTTTAAGTCCCTTCTGAAAATATAAAAAGGCTGAGAACAATCATTTCTTGTTCCAAAGAAGTATTTATCTCTCAAGCACTCCATTGATATTATCAAGCAAAAAATACACAATGGGTTGGATCCAGAATTTCTTTCTGATGGCAGTAATATCGCCTGAGCAGAGTTCCAGCCGGAGGAACACTCTTGCCTGCAACTAGGGGAGGAGGGGATTTTGGCAATTTCTTCCTTCTCCTGCAGCCTCCAGCCCCACCTCCCACACTGTTCCACTAACACTCCAGAGCAGATTTTTTTTTTGGGGGGGGGGAATAGGGGGCTGCATGGGTGTTATAATGCTTACATGCAGATACCCTCATTTTTCAGTGATGAAGCTAACCACTATCTTTCAGTTTTGTATACATAAAGATTTACATCAGACTGAGGGGGAAACAATTGTGGAGGATGTAGAGGAAGATACTGGAGCCAGGTGCCAAAAAGATATGAAGACCTGGGAGCTGCAAGCAGAGGTATGATTGTCATATTTCTGAATCCTGTCATTACATCGTGAAAGTTCATAGAACCCTAATATTATATTCATACGTTTTCATAAATATATGCAGAACACAAGTCACCCTGATCTCAGGCACATATACTTGTAAGTAAGTCCTATTTAAGCCAGTGAAACTTTCTTCTAAGTAGATTTGCTAGATATGTTCTCAGATGATGATGATGGCAACAGGTTCTACATAAGCACTCTCTCAAATGAGAAAGAAATTTCTCATTCAGGACCAGGAGATAAGTGACTGGTGACTATAAGGTTGGATCCAGACTTCAACATACTTAGTGTAGACCCATGAAAATTAGTGGACTTAGCCAGTCAGCTAAGCATTAATTTCAATGGGTCTGCTCTAAGTATCGCAAAGCCTGCATCCAGCCCATAATAGATATTCCTCTATACTGAGATACCTTTGATGACAACTCTAGCCTCTGTTACCACAACGAGTGATGTCTGGATTTTGTGAAACCTGTCCCATGTGTGTTTCATGGATTGTGTGATGTCATTCATTCCGGTGTCCGTTCGCAGAATTTTTTTCATTATGTGGAAAAATATGCATACAATTTGGTAAGAGGGTTCACAACAATTTACGTAATTTACGTATTTTCCCCCATTCAATTCAACTTTTGCCCTCATATTTTTTCCAGTCTCACAGAAACGTGCATATTTTCTTACAAATATATTTGCATAAATTTTGAGAAAGTGAAAAAAAAGATCCCAAAGTCCACAGACTCTGTGCTACCCAAGGGTGTCAATCCACAGCAGATTCTGCAGGTCGGATTCTTAGAAAGCCAAACTCGTTTTAATCCATCTCAGATTTCTCCAGCATCCCTAACCACAACCCCTTTTTGTCCTATAGTAATATGCATAGATTATTAAAATTATTTCCCCTGTTTTCACTAATGTGATGTTGTAACAGAACAATAATATCCTATACACACTTTCCTGAGAGTAAATAACATCTGAAACAGCAGATTGCAGAACAGTGATTGTACTCCATCCCTTTGGAGGCTAACGGCAGAATCCTATGCAAATCTACTCTAAAGTAAATTCCACTGAGTTCAATAGGACTCACTCCCAAATAAGTGCAGCTTCATTTCCATTAAAACTAATGAAGCAAGTTAGTAATGACTAAAGGCACAATCCTATGCATGGCTGGAGAATGCTGGGAGTTGTAGGCCTTTTTTCTGTCTGAACATGCATAGGATTGCACCCTAAGTCTTTCTGGATTGGTCTCCCAGTGGTTTGCATCCAGAAGTGCCTTCCTTGAGTGGGAAAACACTTCATAAACACAAAAAGGCACAATGTCCACTGATTGTCCACAATGTCCACAATGTCCTCCCTCTAAAGCAGAGGCAGGCAAGTTGTGGTCCTCCAGATGTCTTGGCCTGCAACTCCCATCACCCATAGGAAGTATAGCCAGTGGTGAGGAATTATGGGAGTTGTACTTGTAGGTCAAAACATCTGGAGGACAACAAATTATCCACCCTTGCGAAGGCAGTCTGTAGCATCCTATCCTATGCTGTTCTTCACACCTGGAAGACTCTTTGATCAGCTTTTTTGGACTATTCTTCACTTTTAGCTACAGTTGTCTGTAAAGTTTTATTACTGTCTGGGCTGGATGTTTGTTATTATTGCTGGTATTTATTTATTTTATAAATGTTGCTGTTTTATTATTGTATGGGATTTTATTACTTAAGCCTCCTTGGGAGCTTAAAACAGCCTACAAATATTTTAAGTAATTTCAGTAGTTTCCACAATTTCATTGTTCTAAATTGCACACTGTTAGCAGTATCCAGCTTGGGGTCTGTTTGCTTTTTTTAATGTAGCATGCAGATTAACTTTGCTAAAAGGAACATCCCAATTAAAGATGCATCAAAATAACAGTTATAAAATAATAGGGGGAAATTAGCACATGGAGTCCTTAGCATCTAAATTTAATATTCTCAAAACCATTATACTCTAGCCTAAAGATTGCACTTACTGTATCCCTATTCTAATGCTCCATCCACTTGTCAAGCAGACCAGCTTTTCCCAAGTCACATGGATTCCGCAGACTTTTTTTAAAAACTTTCTGGAATTTTATGCACATTTAGTCATAGGAAAATAGATAAAATTAAAAAAAACTGGTGAAAATGTGCATTTCCCCTATAGGTTAAAACATGAAAATGCACAAGGGGGCCCCTACATTTTTGCAAGTGCAAATTTGTACAAATGTAAATTCGCACAAATTTGAGAAATTGGAAAAAATCCAATTGAGCAGATGATGGAACACAGGTACCTGAAAGCCTGCAAACTGCACATAGAAGAGATTTTACAAAATTTGTACATCCCTATGCAGAGTGAATGGTTGAAGGAAAGCTTGAAGGGAACCCCCAACATCTACATGGTCAGAGTGGTCATTCCACTACATTCATGGCTGGGGGGGGGGAGTGCAGTCAGGATTATGCCTTCTGGCCCTGACCACACTACCTCTATGACTTGAGGTGACCTCTGCACAGATGTATATATTGGAACCATCCTTGTCACTTGAGGCTCGGGTGGCCTCAGTGGCATGGAGTGCCTTCTACCAACTTCAGTTGGTGGCCCAGCTACACCCCTATCTGGTAACCTGGCTTCAGTTGTTTATGCTCTGGTAACCTCCAAGTTAGATTACTGCAGTGCATTCTACATGGGGCTGCCTTTGAAGACAGTTCAGAAGCTGTAGCTCATGCAAAATGCAGTGGCCAGATTGATAACTGGGACTGGGTCCACACATATAAGACTGACTCTGGCCCGCTTGCACTGGCTGCCTATATGCTCCCGAGCTCAATTCAAGGTGCTCGTTTTAACCTATGAAGCCCTACATGGCTTGGGACCACAATATCTGACAGCATGCCTCTCCCAAAATGTACCACCCATAGCATCTAAGGTCCTCCTCCAAGTGTCTCCTCCAAGGGAAGCTTGAAAGGCAACAATGAGGGAGAGGGCTTTCTCAGCTGTGGAATGAGCTCCCTGATGAGGTCCACCTGGCACCGACATTGTTATCTTTTTGGTGCCTATCTCTTCCCAGGCATTTGGCAGCACACAATGAGTTTTAATCGGTTCTGGATGTTCTTTAGTTATGACAGTTAACTTTGTTTTTAGTTATATGCTGTTTGAGTATATTGTCTAAGTCTTTTATATAAAAGGCTTTTAAACTTTTATATTGTATTTAATGTTTTAACTTCTGTAAACTGCCCAAAGAGCTTCGGCTATGGGGTGGTATAATAATTAATAAATAATACATAGGCTTAAAAAGGAAGTTGTGCCTAGGGATGTCAGAGAATTCCGCCATGGATCTCAGTGAGGCCGAATGCCAGTGCATTCGGCCCCCCGAAATCTGTGGTGGAATGGCCTGCCCCCCCCCCGCCCCCCCCCACAGATCCCCCCCAGGATGAGACTTTCCTGGGGTGGATCTTCCGGGTGGCTCCGGCTCCAGCGGCATCGGCGGCCTGTCTTCCGACCGGCTGCCATTGCCGCCATTTCCAGGCTTGTGGGGAAAAAAAAAAGACGTGATAGGCTACATAAATATTTACATAGCCTATCATGGCTAGGTTTAAATTTTTTAAAAAAAAAGACGTGATAGGCTACGTAAATCTTTACATAGCCTATCACGGTTGGGGGTAGGTTTTAAAAAAAAAAACCCACATATGCAAATGGTGGCGGGTACGGCCGCCGCCATTTGCGTTCCTTGTTTTTGGCCATCTTAATCTACATAAATATTTACATAGACTATGACAGCGAAAATCAAGGGGAACGTAAATAGCATAGCGGGCGCTACTTGCGTCCCTTTTTCATTCACCGTTTTAGCCTATGTAAATCTTTACGTAGGCTAAAACGGGGAATCAAAAGGGGACGCAAATGGCGCCCGCTATGCTATTTGCGTTCCCCTTGATTTTTGCCATCATAGTCTACGTAAATATTTACGGAGATTAAGACGGTAAAAAGAAGGAACGCAAATGGCGGCGGCCATAGCCACCGCCATTTGCGTACGCGTTGGGTTTTTGTGTTTTTTTTACCCAGATCCCTCCGCAGCTGGAAATCTGGCTGCGGACGGCTCTGGCCTGGATGGGCCGGGACTGGTTGGCTGCTCCGCGGAGCTGCTGCAGAGCACAGCCGGCCGTTCAAGGATTCCGGGGGGAAGGAATGGAGCACCTCCTCCCCGGCCAGGATTCCGGGGGGAGGGACGGAATGCCTCCCCCCCCACCATCAACATAATCTGTGAAAGGTAAGTCAGTTTCGTACATCCCTAGTTGTGTCCTCCATTTTCAAGGATACAGATTACATGTGTTCAGTGTGTGTGTGTGTGATCTATATCCTAGCTGTTCCACTCTTAGGTGGCTATTTTAAATACATTAGGGAGAAATCCTATGGCTGCTAGTCAGTGGCTAGACAACGATCGGATATCTAGTTTTCTGGGAACCAACCTTGGAGCCCACGTTCCAAGGACAGTTCCCAGAGAACCGACCTCCCCCAACTTCCGTGCTGCCTTGGAGGCAGCACAGAACAGCCTCATGCTTTGTGCTCACAAGAGGAGCACAGAGCGGCCGAAATAGGGCATTCCTGGAAGATGTTCCAGGGCAGGGAGGGTGGAAATGCCTGTATATCCAAGGTGTCATACGGCAGCCTCCTCCCCCACTCTGCTCTCCTGCAGCTAGACAGCCACAATCGGTTGTCTAGCTGAAAATGCAGGGCAGGAGAAGCACGGAGGGAACAATCCCCTCCAGGCTTCTGCTGCCCTGCACTGGATAGGCGGTCGTCTCCAAGTTCGGAGGCAGCTGCCTATCTGCGTAGGATTGCACCCTTATTGATGCAATGTTACCCACCTAGAGCCTTCAGGATGGGTCTGCTAAAATCCAAACATGCAGAGCTGAATCCATACTAACTTAACTTCAGTTAGGTCCCATTGAAATCCATGTGAAAAGTTAGTCATAAGAGTGCAATCCTATGCATACATAGACAGAAATAAATCCTACATCTCTCAGCATCCCCCAGCCAGCCATGCTGGCTGGGAATGGCTGGAGCTGTAGGACTTATTTCTGTCTAAACATACATGGGTTGCACCCTTAAAGCCCATTGATTTTAGTGGGAATGAAATGTAACCAGCTTAATTAGGGTCCAACCCACTGGTTGGGATTTTAATAGATGTACGAATTGTGTACCTTCAGTGTCGCTTGACTTCTGCAGTTTGCAGCCAGTGCTCCATTCTACCGTTCACAAGCCCCCGGAATTCTCCTCATTTTTTCTGCTCCAAAAATTACGAAGATAAATCTGTACCAAGAACCGTAATTCCGGTGCCCAGCCATCTCCGTGAGTCCATATAACTTCCGTAAAAATCGCTATTTTTCATAAATATTTATGTATTTTTTTAACAAATTGAAGTTCTCCGTCTCTGTTTACTTTCAGGCAAAACACTTCCTCTTCCTAGGGGCTTCCCAAAAGAAGGCTGTGTTAGGTGTGCCTGAGCGATAAACTCTTTGTTTAAAGCAATGCTGTTTTAAAGAAAGAAAAACCCTTTTAAAATGACCATGCTGGTCCTGGAGCGGCATGGTCATTTTAAAAGGGTTTTCCTTTTAACAGAGATGGAGGATTTCCATTTAAAAAGAACACCCACAAACAAGGCAGTCAGCACAATTCATTTCTTAAAAAAACTTAAAGTATTTATTATTGGAATATACTACTCTGCGTTTTTATTTATGAAAATTCTGCGACCCTTTGTGGACGACGAAAAAAAAGCTGCATGACTGCTGGCTCCGCAGGACCTCGTGGTGCCATTCCGCAGAGGATTCCGTGGCATGGACTGAAGGGAATTCAATCCCATTTCAGTCCATGGCAGAATTCTCTGACATCTGTAGATTTTAAGTTTCCGTAAATGAAATTTCATTCATGGGATTCTCCCGCTGGTGGAAGGCAGAAGGAGGTGATTTTCACCAGTTCCCTTTGCAGCCTCCTGAAAATCTGCTCTAAATGATTGAGGGACCATCTGGAATAGCATAGGATCATGTTCCCTGGATTCACTGGATGAATCCTTTTCAGAAAAGGCGGTAGCGATCCCAATGACAAAGAACACCAGAGAATACCCCATATCAGAAGAGCAGGACAATCCTGAGCCATCAGGGGAGATGACCACAGGTCCATCCCCACAAGAGGGAAGGGACTCTGCCTCTGAAGCAGAGGCAGACCCACCCCCTATTCCCCCCCCCCGAGGGCATAGTTGTCTCAAAAGGCAGGTCAGAGGAACCCATGTGATTTACAATAGAGGTTTCCTCATGAACAAGATCCTCCTCATGAGTAGGGCTTTTGCCAGAGAGCCTGTAATGAGTTGCAGTTGAACACTGGGTGGGGCTCTGGAAGCGCTGGCGATATAAGCCTTCAGACAGAGCTTACTAGCTGCTGGAAACAATGTTCTACCAGCACCAGTTTTTTGTATCCTTGATCTTGTCTCATGCCTGATTCTCTCTGCTGCTGACCTCTGCTTGACTCTGCTTTTTGAACTGTGTATTGGACAGTTTATCTGTGTTTTGACCTTGGTTACACCTCAGACGAAACCTGTACAAGGGTCAAGAAGCAACAGTAAGAACCGGACATGAAACAACCGAGTGGTTCAAAATTGGGAAAGGAGTACGACAAGGCTGCATATTGTCGCCCTGCTTATTTAACTTACATGCAGAGTACATCATGAGAAATGCCGGGTTGGATGAATCACAGGTCGGAATTAAGATTGCCGGGAGAATTATCAACAACCTCAGATACGCAGATGATGCCACCCTAATGGCAGAAAGCAAAGAGGATCTAAAGAGCCTCTTGTTGAGGGTGAAAGAGGAGAGTGCAAAAGCTGGTTTGAAACTCAACATTCAAAAAACGAAGATCATGGCATCTGGCCCCATCACTTCCTGGCATATAGAAGGGGAAGAAATGGAAGCAGTGACAGATTTTATTTTCTTGGGCTCCAAGATCACCACAGACGGTGACTGTAGCCATGAAATTAAAAGAAGCTTGCTCCTTGGGAGGAAAGCTATGGCAAACTTAGAAAGCATAGTAAGAAGCAGAGACATCACCTTGCTGACAAAGGTCCGCATAATCAAAGCTATGGTTTTCCCAGTAGTAACGTATGGCTGAGCTGGGCTATGAGGAAGGCTGAGCGCTGAAGAATTGATGCTTTTGAACTGTAGTGCTGGAGAAGACTCTTACGAGTCCCCTGGACTGCAAGGAGGTCAAATCAGTCAATCCTAAAGGAAATCAAGCCTGACTGCTCATTGGAAGGACAGATACTGAAGCTGAAGCTCAAATATTTTGGCCACCTAATGCGAAGAGAAAACTCCCTGGAAAAGACCCTGATGCTGGGAAAGACTGAAGGCAAAAGGAGAAGGGGACGGCAGAGGATGAGATGGCTAGATAGCATCACTGATGCAATGAATATGGACTTGAGCATGCTCCAGGAGAGAGCGCAGGACAGGAAGGCCTGGCGTGTTATGGTCCATGGGGTCACGAAGAGTTGGACACGACTGAACGACTGAACAACAACAACACCTCAGATCCTTCTCTTGGAACTCTCCTTCTTGACTGGTAACACTATGCTCTTCGCCCTTGCCTATTTACTGAGTACTCTTGCTTGAGCTTCCTTCTTGCTGGACTGATTCAACCATGCTTGACCTTTGCTGCTTGGACTTGCCCCTTAGTTTCCCCTAATGTTGAGCCTGATGCAGTCATAGGAGAACAAGATGTGGTGCTGAGGACTGCAGGGGAAGGGTGATTTGGAAAAAAATTGCCTCCCCCTCTTCAGCCAGCAGGAGCCTTCACTGGATTGGAGTCCTATCAGTTTGTGGAAGGCAACTCAGGATCCAAGCCAAATATTTTAATAGTGGAAGTTCTCAGATAAATACTTAATTTGATGAAATTAACATGCAGGTTTACTATCAAGACTATTCTTGGAGGACTTTTTGTTGTTGATTGTTTGGACTGGAAAATGGGAAATGTGTGATAGGCTGGTGGGAAAGCCTTAATTGAAGCAAAAATTGAGGTTAAACTACTGGCATGATTTATTTGTTAAGCATATCATGTTGAAAAGGCTAGATAGTATTAATACTCTGTGGATATTACTGTATGCAACTTGCTGTCACTCTATAGCACCCAAAATGATTGTTTCAAAGTGGCATAATATTTCAAATTACATATATCTGCTTTCTCTTCTTTAAAACCAGTTCAGCTGTAACACTGCTCTTCTGAACACTAATAGTCTTGTATTGATTTTACTTTTTCCTTGTTGAGCTCTTTCAGTTTAAAACAGCTGTTCTGCCAGTAGTTGTGCAAGATAGCCAGAGGCATCCTTCTGTTGTCTTTAACAAGGCTTCATAACCCCCTGGAGTAGGAAGTCTTTAGGCCACATAAAGTTTGCTTGTTGATGAAAAGGGAGAGCAATAAAAATTGACATTTCACTAGGGATGTCCTAAGTTAAGTTAAGTTAAGTTAAGATTAAGAGATGAGAATTGTGCTGTACTAAACAAATACTAATACAAAGCAACTTTTCTATAAATGGTTATGGTTCCAACTGCACTTGACGATAGAAGAGCTATTTGTTTAAACCCAGGTCTGCCCTAATCATGTATAAAGTAGGAGATGAATCAGTTTTAGAACCACCAGCTACTATTCCCATGGTCTTTCTCCTCCAGCCAGGAACCTTTTTCCTCAGCCGAGCTAGGATACCAGAAGTAAGCTTGGTTGGAAAAGAAAGCACTTGGAAAGGTTAAAGGGATAAGTAAACAGCATCACATGGTGCTGCTGGAACATGATTAGAGTACTAGTCATCATTTTATAGCCTGAAGGATCTTACCTCTGTTACTGTAATAAGTAACATGGTCTCCTTCATCCAAAAACTGTTAGAAGTCTTCAGACGATGGAATAAACAGAGCATGTCTTAGCGAAGAAACATCTGTGTCTTCCCATTTTAAAAAGTTCTCAAACATGCAGCCTGAGAAAGTGCCCCACTTAATTTCAAAGCTTGCACTCTACATTTGGAACCATCTTCTATTCAATTAAAAGGTCCTTCTTGTTCTGTGCAAACAGCACAAATGCAAAGATGTGCAATAGGTAGTATGTCATACAGGACAAAAGCAACGCAGCCCTGTAAATAAAACAGCACAAAATGACTATTGAAATGAGAACTGTGGTGTGTTTAAAGACAGTGAATTATTTGTTCTTGAAAGATGTATACTAGCAATAAGCTCAATACATTCACCAGGTTACTGCTGAGTGAACAATTGTATTTTATTCTCTTGAAATTACATGTAATGGGGAAAATATTTTCTTCAAACATTCATGGAGGTATGAATCAACTGAGATTTCGCAGATATCTAGAAGTTTTGCTTTGCTTTACATATCATTATGTAATTCTAAGTATTTGGGGAAACAATACTATGGCCCCTAGATACTCTCTGAAGAGCCATAGGATAGTGGGGGTTCCCTCCTCCAAGGCCAGAGACAGCACTCTGACCTCGGAAGGGGGAGTTGGAGATCCGCCCACTCCCCAGGCAGCTGACACAGAAAGAACCACATGAACTGCCTCCCAAGGTCAGAAATCAACTTTGGAGAAGGGGACAAGGGTGTTCCAGTGAGCAGAGAGGGGAGGAGGACAGAGAGCCCAGGATACGAGTTATCCTAAGGCCTCTCCAGCCTCCTTCCCTCCCCCTCTGAATCAGAGTCACTAGACAGGCTAAAACGCCCATCCAACAAAATATGCAGGGTGGGAGGACGGGGAGGCAAAGATTGCCTCCGCTGTTCCTCCTACCCTGCATTGGATAATTGGAAGCCTCCAAGTTCAGGGTTTCTGATTATCAACGGTACAATCAAGAGGATTGCACCTTTAGTTATTTTAGCATTTCAGAGTATAATCTTAAGGGATTACTGCTCAATAGAGACAGGACTCCAAGATCAGCAATTTGTGCAGAATTAAGCATATTACAGATGCAATTTGTGTAAATTAAGCAAATTATGGCTGCAATTTGTGCAAATTAAACAAACTGCAGCAGCAATTTGCATAAATAATGATTTAAGAAAAAAATCTTATTCTGGATTTCTGGAAAAAGCCTGCAGCTTGGCTTACAAATGCAGGCCAAGCCAAGGGCTCTGCTGAAATCTAGAGAGCCCCCAAAGGGCCAGATTTCTCCGCAACGGCCATCCCAACCATTGATCAAAGATAACAGCAGAACAAACTTGTGGGCAAGATGGGGAACCCCTGGGTGCAGCATCCAGTCCATGGGCCAGATAACAGGACAAGTTAGTCATAATTAATTAAAATACCATTTATTTGAATGGCACTAAGATATGACTAACTCACTAAACAATCCTAAATTCTAGGTCTGCTGGCTGGAGGGAGCTAGGATGGGGTAGACGTGCCCCTCCCTCAGCAGAGAGGAACCTACCCTTGCTGTGCCCAATACACCTGCAGAAAGCTCTGTAAGTGTAGAAAGATGTGCCAGTGGTAGGCTCTGAAACAGTTTTTTCCAGGAGTGGGATGGATCCAAGGCTACTTCATTTCCCTGAGGGGCCTCAGGAAGCCCCTCACTTACACCAACCTGAAGCTGACATAGATATTTTGATTCCCATTGAAACCAATGGGAGGAAAATAATAAATAATGAACTTCTAGAAAAGAAAAGAAAAGAAAAGAAAAGAAAAGAAAAGAAAAGAAAAGAAAAGGCATCTTCCCCATCCCCACCTGTCTCATGCCCTGGCAGATGTGAGACAAGAAAGCTTTGGAATTGTGAACAATCTGCCTCTTCACTCTCACTCCAGTCTGGACATACACACCTTCTAATAATGCTTTTTGTTGCCCTTCACTAACATGAAGAAAAGTTTCCTGTATATTCTGACTCATGGGAAGATACTATGGCAGAAAAAGACAGTATATGTCTTGGTGTGACTTACAAACATTCAAACCATCTTGGTATATAAAGAGCAAATAGTACTTCACAGTTGTGATGAAGCCAAGTTTTAGAACTAAAGGTGTAGTGAGGTAAAAGCTTTTTTCTATTTCTCTCCTTCCTGGTGCTCATCTATGTTACTTCATCAGTTGACTTCCAAGGTCATCACTCAATCTTTTTCTGAAACCAGAAGTAGCTTGCATACTTTTATTATTGTTAGCTGCCTTGAGAACTATTTCCAAGTATAAATCAAATAAGTGCCCAGCCAGCACTGAATGGCTATACAGAACGTATCATGAGGGATAGCCCTAACATAGAATCATAGAATAGTAGGGTTGGAAGGGGCCTACAAGGCCATCAAATCCAACACCCTGCTCAATGCAGGAATCAAGTCAGAGCATCTCTGACAGATGGCTGTCCAGCCTTGTCTGGAATGCCTCCAGCGCGGAAGAGCCCACCACTTCCCTAGGTAATTGGATTGGTTCCATTGTCATATTGCTCTGTCAGGAAGTTTTTCCTGATGTTCAGCTGGAATCTGGCTTCTTGTAACTTGAACCCATTATTCCATGTCCTGCACTCTGGGATGATAGAGAAAAGATCCTGGCCTTCCTCTCTGTGACAACCTTTCAAGTACTTGAAGAGTGTTATCATATCTCCCCTCACTCTTCTCTTCTCAAGGCTACACATGCCCAGTTCTTTCAGTCTCTCTTCATAGGGCTTTGTTTCCAGTCCCCTGATCATCTTTGTTGCCCTCCTCTGAACCCTCTCCAGTTTGTCTGCATCCTTCTTAAAGTGTGGTGCCCAGAACTGGACACAGTACTCCAGATGAGGCCTAACCAGTGCTGAGTAGAGGGGAACTAGTACTTGCCGGGATTTGGAAGCGATGCTTCTATGAATGCAGCCCAAAAGAGCATTTGCCTTTTTTCCAGCCACATCACATTGTTGGCTCATATTCAGCTTGTGATCAACAACAGTTCCAAGATCCTTCTCGCTTGTAGTGTTGTTGAGCCACGTATCCCCCATCTTGTAACTGTGCATTTGGTTCCTTTTTCCTAGGTGCAGAACTTGGCATTTATCCCTATTAAATGTAATTCTGTTGTTTTCTGCCCAGCGCTCCAGTCTATCAAGATCACTTTGAATTATGTTTCTGTCTTTCAAAGTATTAGCTATCCCGCCCAATTTTGTGTCATTTGCAAATTTGATCAGCATTCCCTGCATCTCCTCCTCCAAGTCATTAATAAAAATGTTGAAGAGCACTGGGCCCAGGACTGAGCCCTGCGGTACCCCACTCGTTACCTCTCCCCAGTTGGAGAAGGTCCCATTGATAAGCACTTTTTGAGTCCAATTCTGTAGCCAACTGTGGATCCACCGGATCGTTGTTTCATTTAGCCCACTTTGAGCTAGTTTGCTCATTTGGATATCATGGGGCACTTGGTCGAAAGCTTTGCTGAAGTCGAGGTATATTATGTCTACAGCATTCCCACGGTCCACAAGGGAGGTGACTTGATCAAAAAATGAGATCAGATTCGTCTGGCAGGACTTGTTCTTGACAAATCCATGTTGGCTTTGAGTAATCACTGCATTGTTTTCAAGGTGCTTACAGATGGATTGCTTTATCATCTGCTCCAGAACTTTCCCAGGGATTGATGTCAGACTGACTGGTCTGTAGTTCCCTGGTTCCTCCTTTTTACCCTTTTTGAAGATAGGGACCACATTAGCCCTCCTCCAGTCATCTGGCACTTCACCCATCCTCCATGATTTCTCAAAGAGAATAGACAGCTGCTCCATGATTTCTCAAAAAGAATAGGCAGCCCCATCTTGAATGCCTCCAGTGTGGGAGACACCACCTCCCCAGGTAATTGGTTCCATTGTTGCATTGCTTTAACAGTCAGGAAGTTTTTCCTGATGTTCAGCCAGAATCTGGCTTCCTGTCACTTGAGCCCATTATTCCGTGTCCTGCACTCTGGGATGATCGAGAAGAGATCCTGGCCTTCCTCTCTGTGACAACCTTTCAAGTACTTGAAGAGCGCTATCATATCTCCCCTCAGTCTTCTCTTCTCAAGGCTAAACATGCCCAGTTCTTTCAGTCTCTCTTCATAGGGCTTTGTTTCCAGTCCCCTGATCATCGTTGTTGCCCTTCTGAACCCTCTCCAGTAAAGGTGTAAAGGATACGACCCATAGTACAATTTATACAAATGAAGAGTACAATTTATACAAATGAAATACCTGTTTTAAAATATAAATCCTTAAAAAAAATTCTAGATGATGATGATAAAAATAATAACCAACCATGGGTATCATATTGAGTTTGTTATCTAACCATATTATTTGCTCATTGTTATTTCTTCCTTCTTCCAAACTGAAAGAGTAAGAGTATTCACATTAACTTGTTCTCCTGCTAATGATTCTTTTCCTTCTCTCATTTCTTGGTACAATATGCTTGCTTCCTTTCCCCCTGTTTCTAAACTTTTCAGTGCATTTGATAATGCACTACTCTCTGTTATCTGATTTCAGCTACAAAGATCAATTCATTTGGATCATGGCTTTTTCTAGAATTGGGGCGGGGGGAGAAATTGTTGCATCCTCAACATAACCTTCTCCATATATCCTTAAAATATACCAGTTTACTGGTCATAAACTTGGTCTCTATTTATTGGAATGTTGTTTTTTGATCTTTTCAGAAGAACACTGATTAACATTGTGAAGCCTGCCAAGTCTGAGATTAAAGAATATTTTAATTTAGGTTTCTAAAGTCCATTCTTATCCCAAGACTACTGCTAATCCAAGAAACAATTTACTTCAGTTTTGACTCCATTCCTCAATTTTTCTTTAGTAAAATTTAAATTTTAACAATGGCCATAAGCTTTCAGGGCCTCTCCAGAAGATATTCTATTATAAACAATTGCTATGCTCGATTTATCAATAAGAGATACAAAGCACATCTAACAGCAGAAAAATGGCCTCTAGAAAATGTGGAGAAGGTAAAACATGCATCATTCCTCAGATGAGGCACATATTAAGGTAAAGCTCTTGGAGCTGTTGTGTATGTCACTGATATATGACATTTCATGCATCTTAAAATCCATGGGCTAGTAGTGCAGTGTTATGCATGTCTACTCAGAAGTAAGTCCTATTGCATTCATACTCATTCCAGACAAGTTTGTACAGCCTAATTTATAACAATTATGTGGGCTACAAGTTTAAGCTAGCCATATTAACTATCTTTTCCCGGTTTTTCAGGAAATTGTTATTGTCTTAACATTTTCCCCCTTCACATTTTCCAGATTGAGAGACTACAGTCTGAAAGTGTATCAGAGTGGGGAAGAAGAAAAATTCTTGAAACAGAAAAGCAAGAACTAGACAGAGAGAACAGAAGGCTGAAGACCAAACTGAAAGACCTTCAAGATTTTCTTGACAGAAAAAGCAAACTGCCTGCAGTTCATTTGTGTAGAGATCTCAAGATATCACACAGTGAACTGCTGGAAGAAAATAAGGTATGATACTTAGCAGCTTAGCCACATTATTTCAGCAAAAAATAAAGCTTGAATTGTAGTATATACTTCTCCCAGGCTGAACAGCTCCCTTGGCTCTGTGCCCAACATCCATGTATTAGGCGTAGACACCTGCAGGGGAAAGCCTACACTTGTATGGGTGGAATTGTTCAAATTGGCATGGCATGTATTAAGAAAAAATTACAAAGGACCCAATTCTGGGGAAAGGAACCATGCACATATAGGAAAACACATGAAAATTAGTCCTAGGAAAATCAGACAAAAGTTAATTGAAATTAAATGTGACAGTAGTGCCGATCTACGCAAGCTGGAACCTTCCAAGGTTTTGTGAACTGCCCAGAGCATTAGCTATTGTGAGGTATAGAAGTGTAGCAAATAAATAAGATCTAAAGACATCCATGCCTCATATGTGGGCACTGGAGGCAGGGCTGAGGAGCTACAGACCTTTTCTAAGCATGAGTCGTGTGTGACACTCTTTACATGTTTCATGTGTGAAGTGAGTTTTACTTGTATATATTATCTGTGATCTTTTCTGCACAAACTTTTAATTATACAATTTTGTTCCTGCATTAAATGTTCTATTAATTTTATTACTACTTCACACCAGAATATCACAAGCAACTAAGGAAGGAACATGACTATAATATATCATCCTCAGTATAAGTCCTTTTTAAATTGATAGTTGGTTGTAGCTACCATATTCTGCCAAAAACCATTTTTTTGGAGGATGTTCAGCAAATCAGAATGTCATTGAATACATCTAAACTGGCTGTTTTATGCATGGATATCTTGTGATATGACTGTTTAGACTCCATTTGGGGAGGGGGATTCGGGGACAGAATTGAAAACCTTGTACTTATATCTCTCGTTCTGCCACTTTTTTCCTATTGTCAGAGCTTCCCCCCCCCCCCTTTGGATTATAGATTTGTACAATTGCTCTCATACACCCATCTATACAATTCTTTGCTGATTTTGCTGATTTATTTTCATGGGAGGTTTAACTGGCTAATTATGATGCTGGACCACTGCGACTTTAAAAGGTTCCTTGCCCTCTTTTTTTTTTAAAAAAAAATGAATCTCATCATTTAAAATACAGATATTGGGACTAGGGATGTACGGACTGTGTAAAATCTGCTCCGTCTGTGTTCCACAGCTTGTCAGGCGCCTTTCATTCCGTGATCCGCCCATAGACAGATGCAATTTTTTTTTTCATCATGCGGAAAAAAATGGAAATAATTGTGTAAATATTTACGCAAGTATTTACATAATTTACCTCAGTATGTAACATTTACTGTATTGTCCCTCATTCCATTCAACATTTCCTCAGCAGAAACGTAGGTATTTTTCTACAGGTTTATATGCATAAATTTTGGGAAAGTTAAAAAAAATCATCTGAAAGACCATGGACTCCGCATGACCGAAGGGGGGCGCTCTGCGGTAGATTCTGCAGATCAGATTCTTAGAAATCCGAGCTCATTTTAATCCCCCACCTAATTGGTGCACAGATGGAATTGTTCAATTTTGCATGTATTAAGAAAAAATAGGGATGTATGAATCCCTCCCCCCGGAATTCTCCCTGGCCAGCTCCGCGGAGCCACCAGCGCCAGGGCCGTCCGCAGCCGGAGTTCTGGCCATGGCCGGGCTGCTGCAGCCGCAAATGGCGGCCATCATAGTGGCCGCCATTTGCATCCTTGTAAACAGCCGTGATAGGCTATGTAAGTATTTACATAGGCTATGTAAGTATTTGCATCCCTGCTCTCTGCCGTGATAGGCTACGTAAATACTTATGTAGCTTATCATGGCTGCAAGGAGCCACTACCGGAGCCACCCCAGGTAAGTTCCATCGCGGGGGGATTTTGCAGGGGGGTGGGAGGCCATTCTGCCATGGATTCCAGGGGGCCGGATTCTAATGAATCCAGCCTCACTGGAATCCATGGCAGAATTCTCTGACATCCCTAAGAAAAAATAACAAAGGGAAGGACACAATTCTGGGGAAAGGAACCTTGTGCATATAGGAAAACACATGAAAATTAGTCCCAGGGAAATCGGACAAAAGTGAATTGAAATTAAATGTGACAGTAGTGCTGATCTGGATACATTTGTTATCATTGTCTAACAAGTCTGCACTTTTCCTCTCTACTATAGAGATCTGGGTGCATGGTGAAGACAAGGGAAAATATGTAACATAGCACTGCATCCAGGGCCTCGCTTTAAGATGTCAGATGCTCAAAACCATTTCATTAATTTAGGTACATAATTCAGACAACAGCTTCAGTTGTAAATGGCCAAAACAACCATGATACCATATCCAGAACAGTCCAAAGCCAGCTAAATTCAGATAATCCTAGGATAAGGTATGGGGGAAGTTTTCTTCAGATTAAATACAACATTCTCATAATTTGTTGTATTTGAGGTACAACGGAATTTTTGCATATCAAAGACAGTAAGCCCAATTGAACTCTATGGAATTTACTTCTGAGTAGACATGTATAGGATTGCACTGTAAGAAATACATTGTGGCATATGCTTTGTTAACACTTTATCAGTGGACGCTAGTCTATGAAAGGTTATGGCACAATAAATCTATTTGTATTTAAGTTGCCACAAGCCTTTGGGTTGGATCCAGAGTTTTCTCCCAACAGCAGGAGTACTCACTGAGCAGAGG
The DNA here is from genome assembly GCF_057233095.1 of Heloderma suspectum. Taxonomy (NCBI): domain Eukaryota; kingdom Metazoa; phylum Chordata; class Lepidosauria; order Squamata; family Helodermatidae; genus Heloderma; species Heloderma suspectum. The sequence goes on from NC_139461.1 coordinate 92,176,899, forward strand.
TCCACTGAAGATGTGCTGACCAGTGAGTCTCCAGTTCCACTCCTACATAGTTCCAGAGAGTCCTCCGATCCCCTGGAAAAGATTTTCAGGGAGAAGCAAGGGAGAGGAAATTAGCCAAACTCACCTTGTCCCCATTCCACCATCGTAAATGCTCTAGTGGATCAAAAGCCTTCCACAGATGGAAGGAGCCCTTCTGTTTGTGGAAAGCAAAACCTGGATCCAAGGCTCTGATTTTGTTTCTGGAGACTAACACAGCTGCCCCCTTGAGAATGGTTCCATGTGGCAATCAAGTCTTTACTGTGTTGTACTTCCTGGTATCTGGCATATTTGGATGAGGATCCAAGATGGTCACGATGATACAGATTCTTTCTTGCTTCCAGACTAGTCCAGGATATAAAACAAGAACTTGTGAATGTACTGCTGTTTGATAAAGGTTTTTACTAAACAGATGAGAACCTGGCTCATTGAACCCATCGTTGAATATCACTCCTTTTTTATCCCAGAACTTTGGGAGTGGGGGTAGAAGTGCAAATATACTGCACAATATCAGAGGCTATTAATGAAATATGGATGCTGTGCAGGTTTTTTCATAGCATATAAATGTATGTGTGTATATATGACCATTTGTATTAAAATGTGAAAAATATGCATATATTATTACATTTAAAAAGCAGCTGCACAAGTCTAAGCAGATAGTAGGATCAGTCACAATATATCTGTGGAGAGCCCTTGAAAGATTGCCTCATATAAAACTAGTGAAACTGATGAAGCAATTGAAACCAGACATTAGGTTTTATGTACTTCTATCAATTTGTAGTTCTTGGAATGGAGTTTGCCTTTAAAATAATACTTTAATTTTTTTAAAGATGCACACAAACATTTCAAGGTTTGTGTTACATTGGTTAGATTTTTGCCCATGTTCTACCAAAAAATGTGGTGGCGGAAGAGAGGTAAGTCAAAGACAGTTGTTCTCCTGTTACCCTTCCACTTGCTCCCTCCCCCCATGCATCCATGTGCGTGCACACACACAGACTTCCTTTCATCCATCCAAGGATATGCACACACAGAAATCGCTTTCTGTGCGCACATACATAATTTGCTGCATCAGGAGTTGCAAGTATAAAATCAGATATGCATCCAAATGCACACTGAGGTATAGATAATGTCACTGCATTGCTTTCAGTGGGCTAGACATTTTAATGAATGTCATATTGAAAGCAGTGTAATGTAGATCAACAGCAACATTGCTCCAAAGTACCTTTCAATATGCATCTGACACCCATAGTTCCTGATCCAGCAAGAGATACACATGCAGAAGTTTCCATCTGCACACAGAACTCCTTACTTGTTTTGAGGTGCCTGGTTCAGTTGACTCAGCTCTGTGGACTGCTGTGCACCCTCCCTACTAGAGTGAGAAAGCACCCTACTAGAGCGGAAGGACTAGAACAGATTTCCTATGATAAGAATCACCCTTGGAGAATGTGCACTGCAGCATACATTCTGAAAGATCACAAAAAGCAAAGGTAGCTAACAGAAGTAAAATTCCAAAACCCATATTAGTGTAATAAAAAAGCACAAAAATGTGCAAGCTTTTGAGATCTCTGGATCTCTTCATGGGGCAAGACGTTCACCTTGCCTGATGAAGAGATCTGGAAATCTCGACACCCCCTTTATTAGTAATGTTTCACAAAGTCTGGCAAAGTTGCTGAGTTCATTCTAAAAAACAGATGAAATGAAGAAAAAGATAATGAATAAGTGGAAGGTGGGAAGCCTACTACTCACTAAAAGATAAGTATTACCTTCAACTACTTATCACATTATTTCAAATCAAAATCTGAAATTAATGTTGTTTTACAGTAATGTTCCTTTCATGTGTGTGTGTAAGCATAAATGTTTCTAACAGTTGAAATTAAATGACATCTTTAGACACCTTGTTGTTGTTCAGTCATTCAGTCGTGTCCGACTCTTCGTGACCCCATGGACCATAGCACGCCAGGCCTTCTTGTCCTGCGCTCTCTCCCGGAGTGTGTTCAAGTCCGTATTCATTGCATCGGTGATGCTATCTAGCCATCTCATCCTCTGCCGTCCCCTTCTCCTTTTGCCTTCAGTCTTTCCCAGCATCAGGGAGGGTCTTTTCCAGAGAGTTTTCTCTTTGCATTAGGTGGCCAAAATATTTGAGCTTCAGCGTCAGTATCTGTCCTTCCAATGAGCACTCAGGGTTGATTTCCTTTAGGATTGACTGATTTGACCTCCTTGCAGTCCAGGGGACTCCTAAGAGTCTTCTCCAGCACCACAGTTTGAAAGCATCGATTCTTTGGCACTCAGCCTTCCTTACAGTCCAGCTTTCACAGCCATACATTGCTACTGGGAAAACCATAGCTTTGATTTTACGAACCTTTGTCAGCAAGGTGATGTCTTTGGTTCTTACTATGCTGTCTAGGTTTGCCATAGCTTTCCTCCCAAGGAGCAAGCGTCTTTTAATTTCATGGCTATAGTCACCATCTGCAGTGATCTTGGAGCCCAAGAAAATAAAATCTGTCACTGCTTCCATTTCTTCCCCTTCTATATGCCAGGAAGTGATGGGGCCAGATGCCATGATCTTTGTTTTTTTTAATGTTGAGTTTCAGACCAGCTTTTGCACTCTCTACTTTCACCCTCAACAAGAGGCTCTTGAGATCCTCTTCGCTTTCTACCATTAGGGTGGTATCGTCTGCATATCTGAGGTTGTTGATAATTCTCCAGGCAATCTTAATTCCGACCTGTGATTCATCCAACCCGGGGTTTCTCATGATGTACTCTGCATATAAATTAAATAAGCAGGGTGACAATATACAGCCTTGTCATACTCCTTTCCCAATTTTGAACCAATCGGTTGTTCCATGTCTGGTTCTTACTGTTGCTTCTTGACCCTCGTACAGGTTTCTCAGGAGACTGGTAAGGTGATCTGGTACTCCCATCTCATTAAGAATTTGCCACAGTTTGTTGTGATCCACACAATCAAAGGCTTTAGCATAGTCAGTGAAGCAGAAATAGATTTTTTCTGGAATTCTCTTGCTTTCTCCATGATCCAGCGAACGTTGGCAATTTGATCTCTAGTTCCTCTGCCTCTTCGAAACCCAGCTTGTACTTCTGGTACTTCTCGGTTCACATACTGCTGAAGCCTAGCTTGTAGGATTTTGAGCATAACCTTGCTGGCATGTGAAATGAGCGCAATAGTACGGTAGTTTGAACATTCTTTGGCATTGCCCTTCTTTGGAATTGGAATGTAAACTGACCTTTTCCAGTCTTGTGGCCATTGCTGAGTGTTCCAAATTTGTTGGCATATTGAGTGCAGCACTTTAACAGCGTCATCTTTTAGGATTTTAAATAGCTCAGCTGGAATACTGTCATCTCCGCTAACTTTGTTGTTACTAATGCTTCCTAAGGCCCACTTGACTTCACTCTCAAGGATGTCCAGCTCAAGTTCAGTGACCGCACTATCATGACTATCAGGGACATTAAGATCTTTCCTGTATAGTTCTTCTGTGTATTCTTGCCACCTCTTCTTAATCTCATCTGCTTCTGTTAGGTCCCTGCCTTCTTTGTCCTTTATCATGCCCATCTTTGCACAAAACGTTCCCTTGAGATCTCCGATTTTCTTGAAAAGATCTCTAGTCTTTCCCATTCTATTGTTTTCCTCGATTTCTTTGCAATGTTCATTTAAGAAGGCCTTCTTGTCTCTCCTTGTTATTCTCTGGAAATCTGCATTCAGTTGGGTATATCTTCCCCTTTCTCCCTTGCTTTTCGCTTCCCTTCTTTCCTCAGCTACTTGTAAAGCCTCATCAGACAGCCACTTTGCTTTCTGGCATTTCTTTTTCTTTGGGATGGATAGAGTTGCTGTCTCCTGAACAATGTGACGGACCTCCGTCCATAGTTCCTCAGGCACTCTGTCTATCAGGTCTAATCCCTGTAATCTATTCCTCACCTCCACTGTATATTCATAAGGGATATGATTGAGGTCATACCTGAATGGTTTAGTGGTTTTCCCTACGTTCTTCAATTTAAGCCGAAAGTTTGCAATAAGAAGCAGCTCATGATCTGAGCCACAGTAAGCTCCAGGTCTTGTTTTTACTGGCTGTATGGAGCTTCTCCATCTTTGCCTGCAAAGGACATAATCAATCTGATTTCGATATTGACCATCTGGTGATGTCCATGTGTAGAGTCACCTCTTGTGCTGTTGGAAAAGAGTGTTTGCTATGATCAGCGTGTTCTCTTGGCAAAAACTCTATTAGCCTTTGTCCTGCTTCATTTTGTACGCCAAGGCCATGCTTGCCTGTTATCCCAGTTATTTCTTGACTTCCTACTTTAGCATTCCAATCCCCTATGATGAAGAGGACATCTTTTTTTGGTGTTAGTTCTAGAAGGTGTTGTAGGTCTTCATAGAACCCATCAACCTCAGCTTCTTCGGCCTCAGTGGTTGGGGCATAGACTTGAATTACTGTGATGTTGAATGGTTTGCCTTGGATTCGTACTGAGATCATTCTATCGTTTTTGAGATTGTACCCCAGTACTGCTTTTCCCACCCTTCTGTTGACTATGAGTGCTACTCCATTTCTTCTAAGGGATTCTTGCCCACAGTAGTAGATATAATGGTCACCTGAATTAAATTCGCCCATGCCTGTCCATTTTAGTTCGCTGTTTCCCAAGATGTCAATGATCAATCTTGCCATCTCATGTTTGACCACCTCCAGCTTACCTTGATTCATTGATCTGACATTCCAGGTTCCTAAACCATATTGTTCTTTATAGCATCGGACTTTCTTTTCACCACCAGACACATCCACAGCTGAGTGTCCTTTTGGCTTTGGCCCAGCTGCTTCACTCTTTCTGAGGCTACTTGAAAATTCCCTCTGCTCTTCCCCAGTAGTATATTGGACACCTTCCGACCTGAGGGTCTCATCTTCCGGCATCATACCTTTTAGCCTTGTGATACGTTATATGGGGTTTTCTTGGCAAGAATACTGGAGTGGGTTGCCATTTCCTTCTCCAGTGGACCACATTTTGTCAGAACTCTCCACCATGACCTGTCCGTCTTGGGTGGCCCTGCACGGCATAGCTTATGGCTTCACTGAGTTTCGCAAGCCCCTTCGCCACAACAAGGCAGTGATCCATGAAGGGATAAAACTGAATGAAACTATTTTTTTAATGGAATGTAAAAAATGCTGATTCAATTGTGAAATTGTTTGTCCCTCAGCGGGGAAAAAATCATATGGCTTTTAATACAAGTGCTACATAACTACATTACATAAATGAGACATTGACAGTGCACTCCTATACTTTCTACTCAGAAGTAAGCCCCATTTAATTCAAAGGGGCTTACTCCAAGAAAGGTGATATAGGATTGCAGCCTTACAGAGCAGTCCTAACACCTGCAGACGGCCATCTGAAGAAGGTTAAAATGTGGCAGGCATTCCCATCTGCTGGTGTAGCAGCCATATCAGGGGTCAGACTAAGTAGCCTCATGCAGTCTCATGCTCAGCTCATTGCTGAGCTCTTTCTCCCTTGAATATATTGTTGTAAGCTGACGAGACACAGGAATTCCTTATCTTGTCAAAGGTCATACAGTTGTATATCTTGTTCTCTGCTGTTCTCTTCTATTCTCTCCTTATCATGGCTACCCTATAACCCAGTTCTTGTATTATAAACAATAGTGCTAAGAGAAGAAATGTTGAGGATTGCAACCCCATGCGGGAGGGGGAGGAGGAGCCGTTTCATATGTGTCACAATGTCTATAAAACCAATGTGCTAATGTAAATCGGGGCTTCTGGCTCTTTGGAAACGATTCCAGCCTTAAGCCCGCGCGTTAAATAAAGAATCTCTTTTTCCTTCACTCCGTGGTCTCTCTGACTCTGGGTTCTGCAACATAAATGGTGCCGTGACTCGGATGTGGCAGGCTCTGAGCCAGACAGGTGGCAGTTGCCTGCTCTTGATCGCCGCACCGGGAAGACGAGCTCGGCGCATGCCTCCCTTTCTTGGCGCCACCGACCTTTTTGTCGAGTGAATGGGAGAAAGCCTGCACCGGGATCGCCCAAACGGCAGCGAGCAGCAAGAGAACCTTGGGAAGCGGAGGAAGGAACTTGAGCCCTGCCTGTATCGCAGCTGCAATTGAGTTGAAACCCACATTGGAAGCCTTCAGGAGAAAGGCAAGTATATGGGAAAAAGAGGGCCCCGCCTTTAGGGAGAAAGGCCACTGGGCAGAAAAAAAGAGGGCCCCGCCTTATGAAGAAGGTCAGTGTTGGTGGTATACGTATACAAAAGAACCTACTCCTTGCGGGTAGAAGGGGGGCCTGATCACACCCCCGAGTGGGCGCCAGTACCTAGCACGCCAGTACTCAGTAGGAAGCTGAGGAAGCTGGGGAAGCCGTTTTCCGCTCTGGTAAAAAGTGGGAAAAGTGGGTGGCAGGGACATATGGATGTAGTGGAGAGATTGATGATTGTGTGAGTGGCTACTGCGGTTTCTGACGCATACCGTTGACCGTCCGGGTGCCCAGGCCAGTAGCAAAGTGCGTGGTGTGAAAAATCCTCTTGTGTCGGCCAGTGAGACCCCTTACTCACTGACCAATTCCCATTCCCTAATTGTGTCTGTCTTCAATTTAAGAGGGAGGCTATGGGTGGTGGGGGAAGCAAACCTTGCACCCCCTTGAGATGTATGTCAAACAAAGAAAGAAAAAGGTTTTTTTAAAAAGATTCAGAATAGAAAGAGAAAACAGCAAAAAGCTCAAGGTCGAGCTGAGAAGAAAAAAAAAACAAGATCTGAGGCTGTTTGTTAAAAAAATGTTGCAGGACAGTCTGGCTTTTAACAAAGCGTGGGAGCGTGAGAGTGTAAGGCCGAAGAAGTAGCTGTTAGCCTAGCGCGCCGAGAGAGGGGGGGCAGGAAAATTGCCCACAACGTTCTGAGTTGTGCAACATCATCACCTCGCCTAATTGAGATGAAATCCCTAAGAAATGGAAACTGAAAATGAAGACCCAGAAGATGAAGGCAAAATAGAAAATAAAGGTGAAGAATCAGCCCCCAGAGCACAGGCTAGACCCCTCTTCGAGTGAAAAGTGTGCCATAAGACTGTCCCAAAGCAGAATGAAGCGGAAAGACCACGTTAAAGATCTCTGTCAAGGTAACCATGTTTAGCTTTGAACTGTGTTAAAATTGCATAGAGCCTGTAGCTACTGACCATCAGCTATATGATTTCTGAAGAGCGTAACCATTAAGCTTTTGCCGTGGGATTCCCTGCAATGAAGAAATCTCACTGATTTGAGTGTCCAGTGTTACACTGCCTAAGTGTGTGTGCTAAAGAGACCGAGAAACCAGACAGCATGTTCCTGGCCAAGCCAAAATCACGCTACTGCCATGCTCCTGAAAGCTGCAATAAACTGTGTAAGCTGGGAGACCCAACCTGATTGAGAAGAAAAGAAGATATTGGAGCAACTGTCTTAAAAAACAATGAGATCTGTGTAGCTGGCTGGCTGACACTGTCAGTGATGTTACAACTTTAAATTAAGACTGTTTTCCTGTTTGAGACCCCAGCGAAGAAAGCTGACCCGAGTTATTTGTTGCCCGTGCCAAAGCAAAGATTTAGCTGCCCTGTACCTCATCGTGTCCTGTTTTGAGCTTGGGATTTACAAATACAAACAAACTGAGAAGCTTGCCTTTGAAGTCCTGCAAATCACCCCACCGCCTCCCCGAAGATTAATGGCTGCCTGAAAAATGCAAGTATAAGGCGATGCCCATCACCCCCCAGCGTCCTGAGTTTCGGCACTCAGTGTTTCAGTGCTTTCGTGTACCAGGTTAGAAGAGAAAAAAAAATGAGTAAGTTCTTAAAATGTCTGTGAGAGAACCTGACAGAAGTAAAATAAAATTTACAGAGGAGTTGCCCAAGTTAAAGCATCACGGCTAGAGAGCTGAGCTGTGCCGCTCTGTTTAGACAGAGGCCTTGCTAAAAAGTTAAAGGCCGTTGTCTGTCAGAAGGGGTGTAGGGCCACACTTCCCCGTTATAAACTGATGCAAAAGTGGAGAGCCTTTGCTGGAAACATCGCATCTTCATTGCCCAGAGCCGTCTCTGTTTGCTTCCATCAATGTCTGGGCTTTTTAGAGACACTCTGCACATGAACTAAAATTTTAAATTGTCAAAGACTTGCCATGGACAGTGCTGTGAAGCTTTTGATAAACTTGAACTCTCATCGCTGTGGACCGTGTGTCTATGTTTGTAGTCAGCTCAGTGTACAGCAGGCTAAGTTTGATCTGTGACTTTTAGATTTCCTTTTGCCAGAATTCATGCAGCATAGAGTTGCCGATGCAAAAATGGTGACCTAGAACTCTGCGTGTGTGGGTATGCCCGTCCCTTGATTTTAATGAGCCCTGAGCTTTCAGCCAGAAGAGCAGTATAATTGCTGGATCTGCTCCATCATGCCTTACCATGCAAAAAGTGTTTTCCATTCATTGTGTTAAATTGCAGAAAAAGTTTGTTGTGTATATTTTATGATTTCTTAAATATCATAAAGTATATGTGATATTTGCAGATTAGTGTTAGTTGCAACTCCAAATGATACTAAGTGTGGTTCCCAATGGATGACAAGGAAAGAAAGACAAAAGCAAGTAGAAAAGAAAGAATAGAGAAAGTAGAAGACAGATAGAGAAGAGAGGGGAAAAAAAAGAAAGAAAAGGCAAAAGGCAAAGAAAAAAACATTTGTAAAAAAAGAAGCGTGGCCATAGTTGCCCCCAGGGTAAATTAAAAGCAGCTGATTGTGCCTGGAGCTTATTACCTGGGGTAAAGTAGCCACAATAATGTAATAGTTCTTTAAGATAAAGAAAATGTAACTAGAAGGAGAAGAAGAGCCTATCCCAAATGTGTGTCATTGGGACTAGTGTAAGGCAGAAAGGTTTAAGTGAGTAAGTTTAACTTGAAAAAGACAAATAAAGAGACAAGGCTGGTGCATGGAGCAGAAAGTTTTATATAAAAAGTTTGAAACATGATCTGCAATACAGGCAGATCAGCAAAGAAAAAGAAAGCAAAAGAAAGAGAAAAAATTTGTCTTCCCATACTAATAAATAAAAAGTGTTATCAAGCACTTTGGGAAGCGAAGTTGTTTACAGGAAGCTGTGCCTGAGAACCAAACACTTCTAGCCTATGCTGAAAATGCTTGCTAGTGTTATGGGTAACATGTATGGTATAAAACCCATTTAGCGCAATAGCTCGTGGTTCAGAGAAGCTGTCTGATCCAGCCATTAAGTACTCCTGTGTGCTGTAAGTTACCCAATAAAGTCTCCTTGTAAGTAACCCCCCCCTGCTGGAATCCCAAAACACAAGTGGGGCTAGAGCGCCTCACCCAGTATCAAACCCTGCTGTTAGAAGCCATGAAAGCAGGTATGAAGAAGTCAGTTAATATGACCAAAGTGTCTAAAGTGCTGCAAGGTGCCACCGAGGCCCCAGAGCGTACTTGGAGCGTCTTTCAAATGCCTATCGCCAGTATACCTCCCTCAACCCAGAGGCCCAAAAAGACGTGGACGAAAGGAAAAAAAAGAAGACCCGGCAGAGGCAGAAGATTCTTAAAAAAAGAACCAGTGTGCCCAGTGTGGACAAGATGGACATTAGTGGCATGAATGCCCAAATAAAATAAATCAAATACACAAAGGAAAAAAACAAAGGGGCCAGAATGGGCAAAGAGGGAGACAGCTTGAGAAGGGCCGTGACATTGACTGTGAGGGGCCGTGACATTGACTTCATAATTGACACTGGAGCAGCATCAAAAGCAAGCAAACGTTAGCCTTAAACAAGAAGTCCAAACACTAAACAAAGTTCTTCAAGCCCAGCGTAGCTTTGTCTTAGAAAATAAGCCATCACAGAAGCTCATCCGTTCCAACCAAGAGTTAAAGTATGAGTTAAAGAGGGAAAAATAACCCTTTGACTCCCAGATAGAGAAGACTGAAAACTGTCATACTTTCCACCCCCACAGCTATGAAAGTAGCTGGAGTTAAACCCTGGATACACTGGACACGAGTCAAGAGAGCGAGAGGGGGAGAGTAGACTGTAAACAGAAATCCTGAAAATCCTTTAAAAATCATTCTGAAAAAGCAGTAAGAAGACTCAGGCTAGACCTTACTGTGGACACACCGGGAAACTGTCCCCCTGCGTACGGTCAGACCTGCAACTGGAGAATTGAAGAAGGGGACTAGACCCTACTGCAGCTTGCCAGGTGAATAGCTGCCCAGCGTACGGTCAGATCCCAAAGAAGATCAAACATGCGTGTTGTAGTGTTAGTAGTGCTGCATTGTGTTTCCTTAATAAGGTGCAAAAAGTGGGGTCTGCCCCTGGAAAAAGAAGTTTGTCCCAGTGATTTGCTGATAATTACTGGCTTCACCTGGCTAACATCATGAAAATAAAACATTTTTGTTTGCCAAGAGGTATACCTGCAAACAGGCTTATTAGCTCTTGCCTAATACCTGTCTGTAGACATCCTGAGAAAATTCAAAAAGATACCATGTTAAAAGTTTATGGTGTAAGTTTAACTTATTCCCAAAATGCTAATTGGGGCGTGGTTGCAAAGATCCTACCCCCTACAGAGTTCACTCTACGCACCCCCATCATTGCTGAAACAAATGCTACGTGTGCACAAATGCTTAATTGTCAAAATTTTTTCCAGAAAATATAAAGCTATCCCTGGCCCCCTTCCACTGTAATAAAATTCAAAACATATCTTTTAATGATGCCCACATACTTTTGCCTCATGGATGGTTTTAGACATGTAATTCCCGCACTTGGTCATTCATTCCTGCCAACTTGTCTGATAACCACCCATGTTGCCTCAGCCGCCAATTGAACTGGTGCCAATTCTTCCCCTGTAGCCCGAGAAAATCCGTCAACGGCAGCCTCGAGCACTCCAACTAACTAAAAATTGTAATAGTCATGTGCAGTTATATTCTGACTCAGAACAATTGGCCTTAGCAATGTCACTAGTTGGGGTTCCAAGTTTAGCCTTGGCTAATGGTCTAAAGAACAACTGGTTAGCTTGCAGCTTAGCCAAAAGCATAAATGCCACCTCACAAGCATTGTCATTGTTAAATAAAAAGCTGCGTGATCTAAAAGGTGCAGTTCTAGAAAACAGAGCTGGTATAAATTACCTCTTCCTTCTTCATCATTTAAGTTGTGAGACACACCAAAAGCTCTGTTGTTTTAACTTAACTGATAATGGCAATGCTGTAAATAAACAAATCAACAAGCTGCACAATATAGTAGCTTACAAAACAATAAAACAAAACAATTAGCTCAATTAGTTGACCCTTGGCTTCCAGATCTTAGCTGGCTTAAAAGCATTGTTCATCCTAATTCTACCAGTATTGTTCATAAAAGTTCTGTTATGTCTCTGCGTTCCTTGTCTTATGCGCTGTTTAACCAATCTGTTTTATGTCTCAGCTAATAAAACTGCTGCCCTCTACGCTCTAATAGCCCAACAAGAGGCTAAGTAATATGTATGTCACAAAAAGCTTTGTATAGTTATCAGAAATGCTATAATTGTAATGAAATTATGCATTTAAGGGGGGAATGTAGCAGCCATATCAGGGGTCAGACTAAGTAGCCTCATGCAGTCTCATGCTCAGCTCATTGCTGAGCTCTTTCTCCCTTGAATATATTGTTGTAAGCTGACGAGACACAGGAATTCCTTATCTTGTCAAAGGTCATACAGTTGTATATCTTGTTCTCTGCTGTTCTCTTCTGTTCTCTCCTTATCATGGCTACCCTATAACCCAGTTCTTGTATTATAAACAATAGTGCTAAGAGAAGAAATGTTGAGGATTGCAACCCCATGCGGGAGGGGGAGGAGGAGCCGTTTCATATGTGTCACAATGTCTATAAAACCAATGTGCTAATGTAAATCGGGGCTTCTGGCTCTTTGGAAACGATTCCAGCCTTAAGCCCGCGCGTTAAATAAAGAATCTCTTTTTCCTTCACTCCGTGGTCTCTCTGACTCTGGGTTCTGCAACACTGGTAGAGAGAAGCTCCGCCTGCAGGAACACCGCATTCATCTCAGAGGCCCCCATTACACTTGCAGAAAGGTCCATAGGCATATCTCTTGCTGGCAGTAGCCCTGATTAAAGACATGGGGTGGGGAAGAGAAGTGACTTTGGATTGGGCCTGGAGCTGGCATAGCTAATTTCCCCCCATTGGTTTCAGTGCGGGTGGCTGGGGAGGTCCAATTAAAGATTTGCTGGGCTGAAGATCTGCTTTTGCTGGCATGAGCTGGCCAGGCTTTTGAAGTGGTGATCAATCCACTACTTGGCTCCCACCCTGGTTAGCATTGCCTAATCAACATTTACAACCACACCTAACTTTATCTATAATAATAAAAGAGGATCTCTCAGACTGTGAAAGCTAGATATCTGGAAGCTGGTGTGCATACTAAGGGACCCTAGGGGCATCCACATCTGGGTTATTTTTGTTTTTAAAATGCATTAATTAATTTAAATGTGTCCATTTGATTGAGGGCTGCAATGGCAGACTTCCCTAGCCAGCACATAACTTTGTACATACTGGTTGTAGGCAGGGGAGATTAGTAGGCCAAGGGACAGAATTCTATTCCTATCCTGTCCTTTGCTGTGGCACAACCCCCTGCCCCAAGAGGAATGGATTGGACATACCCCTCCCTTAAAGGATTACAGGGTATACCTGGCAGGAGCCATGCATAAGAATGCCATTGGGTGTGGCTTCTCCAGCTTTTTGAGGGCCCTTGGGCAAGACACCCTCAATATGCCCCCTCCCTCTTCTCACCACCATTGTCACCATCTGCTATTGCTCTTCATCATCATCATTGCTATCACTTGCTTGTTGGACAGGCAGAGAGCCAGCAAACAAGTAGGCAGTGGAATCTACTGCTCTGCCTCCTCATTGCCACCATTGTCTGGGCCAGAGTGAGAGGCAGGTGAACAAGCAGGTTTCAATGTTGAAGAGGAGGAGGAAGTCCAGGGGGTCTTGTCAGTGAGTTTCTGCTGGTGTGTGTGTCCTTAGCAGGTGCCCAACCGTGTCCACTCTTGACGACAACCCTGTTCACTCAGACTTGGTGGGCACAACGTGTCCAACTCTGACAGCTGTGTAGGTGTGTTTGAAGCTTTTGCTGTATCAAACTAAGTGCTATTTAGTAGGCTGAGGGACAGAGTTATATACCTGCACCCTCAGGGGAATGTAGCAGAAAGACATTTCCCTCGGGTTGCTGTAAGGTTGCACAATGGCACATACTATAGCTATATGTAAATAGCCTCTCAGAATTGTCCACCCTATTTGTGAGCAGAGAAATTGGGGAGACAATTTCACTAAATTTTTCCAGGGGGAGGAAAAATTGTCCAACAGTTTCACATAGTAGGGTTCATGATTGGTAGGAGTTGTAGTACAGCTTCCTTTTTTCCTAAGGTTTTTTACTTTTTGCTCTGCCAGTGCAAGAGGCAAGAGCATCGACTGTATTGGCAGCCTGGTCACAATTTTGCATCCTCCACAATGCATGTGTGAGGGGGACAGTGTTGTGTCTAGCTCCAAGGAAGAGGTGGAATGAGCGCTGAGCCAAAAATCTCCCCTCCAATTTCTTGAAAGTTCCCCCCCAACCCTTGAAGGAGGATTCAGTTGTTCTGCTTCATTCTCAGGGTGTTCTATAATTTATTTTTGTTGTGTTTTTGAGCTCACCTAATCACTGTGAGGTAGCTGAGGGTGCTGCGTTTGTGTTTTCTTTCTGTTACACATCTCTCTATTGCTCTGCAGCCTCCTAGGCTGCCCGTACTTTTGGATCTAAAAAAGCTCTATCGGAGGAATTACCTCATGATCTTTTGCCCCAGGCTTTAATTGAAGTGTGTGAAGCTGAAGAGGCTACAGGCTGCTGGAGAGATGACTGTACAATAAAAATGACACTTTGGCACATTGCTCAGCTACCTCCTAAATTAGGTAAGCACAAGAAACTCAAACCCAAGCCATGGTTTTTTTCCTGTGATTTTCTTCACGATTGAATTTCTTCTTGAAAGCAATTACTTTTCTATCAAATTGAATGAGAATTGTTTAAAAAAAAATGTGGAAGACATTTTTGACACAGCACTAGCAGGGACCATGCCTAGAGATGGTGATGGTCATAGCTTCACTCAGATGGGGCCTGCACAAAGTGTCCAACCATGACAGCTATATAGGTTTGCTTGTGGTATTTGCTATATCAGTGTAAAGGCTAACCCCACCCATGCAAAGCTGTGTCCATTTAGTAATATGGGAATGGCACATAAAAAGAATTAAAGGAGACATGCTAGTGTGTCCTTTGTTAAGACCCATGAGTAAACAAAAAGTGTTCCGCTATGTGAAATGGTAATTGGGGTTGGGATGTTGTAAACATCATAAAATCAAAATGGTTGACCAATCTTTATGAAATGTTCCGTAGCCATAAAGAAGTGTTGGTTTTACATACCCCAAAAATGTCAGTGTGGTTGATGAATGTTTGAGGAAGAAAGAGCAGTTTAAACACAGAAAACACACACCCCTCCTTCTGTCAAAAGTGACTTAAAAAAAATGGCAACCATTTTGCAGTCACAATTCCTGAAGAGACCAGAGGATTTTCATTTGAAACAATTATGGTTTTCTATTCTTCTTGTATTTGAGTTGGTGGGAAACTACTTTTTTCTCCAAAGTTCCATTTCATGTAGTCTTTAAAATAAGCTTTTTTACCCAGGCATGCCCAGTGTCTTCCTTTCTCCCACCTAAATCACAGCTGATTTAGAAGAGGGGGGGGGCACACTGCCATTTAGCTCATTGTTAAGGATTATCAGTAAAAACAAAAGCTTTTCCACCATGTAAAATGGTAAACAGAGGGTTCATTCTAACTTTCATAAAATTGGAAGTATTTCACCAATATTTCTGAAATTTATGGGTCCCTGAAAGAAATGGTGGTTTTACATACCCTGAAAATTTCAGGACAATTGGGGAAATATCAAGGTAGAAAGAGAAGTTTATGGAGAAAAAGCAAAAAATGTTCCTTCTACCAAAAGTGACTTTGAGAATTTATATTACCGACCTTTCTACCAAGGATTTGTGGGGGTGGGGGGGGGTATCTAAAATGTTGGTAATTTCTTTTATGTATTGGGGTTGGTGGAATACTATTTTTTTGTTTCCATTTTTATTTTTAATTTTAAAAGCTCTCAAACAAGTAATGAGAGTCAATGAGACTCACCATAATCCCAGACAGAAGCCTCCCTCGGTTGTGTTTCCACCAGAGATTTACTCTAACCTGGCTGCGTGGTGAGGTCTCTGTGTTTCCCTGATGCCATGACCATTCAGCACCAGCCCCTAGAGATGACAGGGAATTCCACCAAGGACACCAATGAGGATGGATTCTAAAGAATTCACCCACCCCACCACCCCCGGAGTCCATGGCAGAACAGAAGACTTACCTCCGCCTTCCCGCAGAATCCTCTTCAGCCAGATCCTCTGGCTCCGGATTGGCAGTGATATGGCCGCCATGCCATATTGCTGGCTGAAGGGGACTGACTGCAGATGCAAATGGCATCCAGGATGCCATTTGCATCCCTGCTTTTACGTGATAGGCTATGCAAATATTCATCGCATGAATGAAAAGCACGGATGCACATGGCATCCAGGATGCCATTTGCAGCTGTAAAGGCCTTAGTTTAAGGTAAATGCAGCCATTTATGGCTGCATTTACCTTAAAACTAAGGCCTTTACAGCTGCAAATGGCGTCTTGGACACCATTTGTGTCTGCAGTCAGTCAAGTCCCCTTAAGCCAGGGATATGGCATGGACATGGTGGCCATATTGCTGGCACTTCGGAGCTGACCTGAGGCTCTGCGCAATCGCCGCAGAGTGGAGCCAGCTGGCGAGGATTCGGGGGGGGGAGGAAATGGATCGCCTCCCCCCTGCCCCTCCCCCCGTGGACTGGCAGGTTGTTGATCTAGAATGTTGAGGGGGAAGGGATAAAACCTGCAGCCTTTATAGGCCTTCTTTTCATTGTGGTGGCCATTTTGTTTTCCCCATCATGCCATGGTTTCCGGTATTTGGTGAAGGACCAAAATGGCCACTGCCATTAAAAGAAATGGCTGCCTCATTTGCGAGGGATATTTGCTGGGAACATTGCCTGTTAGGAAGTTTAGTCAGTATGTACTGAGCAAGCAAGGGACAGAAAATTAAACTGGGATATTTTAAAGTAAGTAAGGCTGTTTCTACATGAGGTGTTTATCATGCACTTGTGATTGGTCCCTCACAGAATTTCACGGGTCCTAAACATGATATCTCCTGCTCTTTGCAAGCTTTATTGTGTGTGTTTTTTCATGACGACCAAAGTCCAGCACTTTCCCTCCTCCTGCTATGAACCGCAATAAATCTATGGTGTACAGATGAAATGGCACTTTATCTCAGCAATAGCTCAGCACCATCTAGTGGCTTTATAATGAAACATATAGAATTTGCCCAGACAGGGAAAAAAAGGAAAACACCACGTGGAAAGGAGCCAAGCGTAATCTCGCAAAGAATCTGGAAGCAGAAGCCCTGGTAAAGTTGTGGGATTTTAGCTTCATGTACAGCAGCCCTACATGCTTTAAAGAAATGCTGATATAGATCTTGTGTGTGTGTGTGTGTGTGTGTGTGTGTTTCTTTCTGCATATATAGTTCTATGTGTTGGAAGTGATTTTACTTCTGTTTTGAGTTTAGTTTCACTTCATCCTTTTCCCCAAATTATCTTTAAATTAACTCTATTTTAGGTTTGCAAAGATGTGTTACTGAATATCAGCCTCAGAGGTCTAATGCTGTAATTTCATGCTACAATTTGGGACAGGGGGACCATAAATTAACAGTGCACTCCTATGCATGCCCGTTCAGAATTTCTATTTTACTGCCAGTTAAGTGAGTATAGGATTGCAGCCTTAATACCCAGCCAACAAACATGTTGGTTTAGGACAAAAACAGGAGGAGCAGATTCGTAGCTTGGGGGTTCTCCTTGAGCCATCTTTGGCACTTGAGACTCAGGTGGCCTCTGTGGCATGCAGTGCCTTCTACCAGCTTCAGTTGGTGGCCCAGCTATGCCCCTATCTGGACAGGGATAACCTGGCTTCAGTTGTCTATGCTCTGGTAATCTCCAAGTTAGATTAGTGAAATGCACTCTACATGGGGCCATGTTTGAAGATGGTTCCAAAGCTGCTTCTCGCACAAAATGTGGCAGCCAGATTGATAACGGGGACCAGAAGGTCCAAACATATAAGACTGACTCTGATCCACTTGCACTGGCTGCCTGTATGTTTCCGAGTCCAATTCAAGGTGCTGGTTTTAACCTATAAAGCCTTACGTGGCTTGGGACCACAATACCTGATGGAGCACCTCTCCTGACACAAATCTACCCTTACACTACGCTCGACATCTAAGGCCCTCCTCTGGCCGCCTACTCTGAGGGAAGCTCGGGAGACGGCAACAAGGGAGAGGGCCTTCTCAGTGGTGGCCCCCAAATCATGGAATGACCTCCCCAATGAGGCCCGCCTGGTGCCAACTTTGTTATCTTTTCGGTGCCAGATTAAGACCTTTCTCTTCTCCCAGGCATTTGGCAACATATGATAAGTTTTAATTGATCCTGGAATGGCTTATGGTTATGGTTGTCTGCTTTGAGATTGCTTGTTTGAAGTTGGTTTAGGTATATGTTCTTGTGTATATTGTTTGTTTGTGTGTGTTTTATGGAATTGGCTTTAAAATTTGTATATTGTATTTTTAAATGTTTTTAATCTTTGTAAACTGCCTAGAGAACTTTGGCTATTGGGCAGTATAGAAATGTAATAAATAAATAAATACGTGGAAAGGGAGGCCAACGTTCATTTTTCTCCTGAAAAGGTCCAAAATCTCTCTATGTTCAAATCGTGTTTACCTCTCTCTGCAAGAGTGAGGAGAGGAAAGGTGAGGTGTATGTGTATGTGTACAAGAAAAAAGTGAGACCAGTCTTTTCTTTCTGAAAATTAGAGCTTCTCACAAGGATCTAAAGGTGTGCTGTTTATAAACAGCAACAGAGGGTTAAAAAGTATCTCATGGCTTTCTTTCTTTGGGGGGGTGGAGAGGGGGGAGCCATAGATTCAAGTTGCAATACATATATACATGCTTTTAGGGAATATGCTCTGTTTAAAGTAGTGGGACTTGCTTCTGAGTAGACAAGCATAGGATTGCACTGTTTAATCCCCAGCCAAGAAATGTGCTGGTTTAAAGGCATGGTGAGGGTATGATTGAGAAATATTGGAAGGGGGGGGGTGTCAGAGATTACTTTTCCTTTCATCACTCTCCCTCTAAAAAGAAAGAACAGCCACTGTAGCAAGCCATGCTAGATCAATCTACTGTGGAGAGGGGAGTTACTTAATGCCAAAAGTCTTTATTTAATCAGGCCTGAGGAGAAGATAAGATAAATATATACCTTCAGAGTGGGCAGATAGGGTATGAAATACCTCTCCAACCGGAGTTGCAGTCCAGCACATCTGGAGAACATCAGGTTGGGGAAGACTGCTCTAAAAGAGAGAGAGAGAGAGAGAGAGAAGTAGGTGGCCCTAAGTTGTTCATCATCAGTTTTTCGCGACCCCACAATCACCTCTGTGCATCATATTCTCCATTATGTCCACATCGTTTATCTGCTTTGGGAGAATGAGAATTTCACTTACACTTTTAGCCTCTTTAGGGAAGATGTGGTGTTAAGGCTTATGGGCCTCAGCTCACAATTTCCCAGCTCTTTGGTGCTTGGTTGAAAACTGTATTGCCTTAACCTGTGTGTGAGAGAGAGTGTAAACCACCGTGTTTGTTTGTTTATTGAATATAGATAGATGACATACTTACATTCATAATGTGCACTGCCATAAACTTTACTCTGTATTATCATTCAAAGGACACTGATCAAAAGCATGTCTTTAATATGTGTAGATTTTGTTTTGGAATGGTTTCTTTGATAGCCCAAACTAGGATCAGGTCTTTTTTTTTAAAATGACAAGATGAATAATGTATCCAGAGGTAGCATGAGCATAAGATAATTTATCTTCATTGGACACATTGCCAGTGCTTAATTTGCAAAATGAATGGTGTCAGTGTTCAGCAGTGCCAGATGCTAGCACAGGAGCTTTGAGCTGACTGTCAATACTATACTGGTAAGGAAAAAGCACTCTACATATACATAGGGGCACTTTTCTTTCTGGCCAGATGCAAAGGATGGCATGCATACCTAATAGTTCAGGGACACAACTTTTGCTTTTGGAATAGATTCTGGGGATTAGCTATCTGCAAAGGGATAGCAGAAGAACCCACTACACCCAGTCCCCTACACCCTGAAGCACAGAGAACATACTCTTGACTCACCAAACAAAGTATTTCTGAGGTGGCCACATTCCAGGCAGGCAGGCTGCTAAACAGCCCTGGTTAGAAAAGATCAGAGAATAGGAGAGGGGAAGGAAGGAATGAAAAGACAAGGAAGTGAGTCCAGAGAAGCTGGGGAAAGGACTAGGGATGTTAGAGAATTCTGCCACAGACTCCAATGAGTAAGTAAATACTTACATAGCCTATCACGGCTAAAGTAGGGAGGGAAATGGCGGCCGCAGACCAGGACAGTGGATGGACCGGACGGCCGACAAAAGGTAGGGTCCGTCCCAGGGAAATTTCGTGGGGTGGCAGGGGGGATTGCCCCGTTCCGCCATGGACTCCAGGGGGCTGGAATCCAGCCCCCTGGAGTTGGTGGCTGAACAGGGCAATCCCCCCTGCCACCCCATGAAATTTCCCTGGGACAGACCCTACCTTTTGTCAGCCAACCGGTCCATCCACTGTCCTGGTCTGCGGCCGCCATTTCCCTCCCTACTTTAGCTGTGATAGGCTACATAAGTATTTACGTAGCCTATCACGGCTAATGCAGGGACACAAATGGCGTCCACAGCCCGGCAGCAGACAGAGGTCCAGCTGCGGGCAGCCCTGGCTGGTGGCTCTGCAGACTCACCATGGAGCGGAGCCAGCCAGGGAGGATTCCGGGGGGAGGGACGGATCGCCTCCCCCCACCGTGGATGCCCCGGACCGGAATGGGGTGAGTAATCCATACACCCCTAGAAAGGACTGGAGGAAAAGAGAACCAAGCCAAAATGAAGGAAACACAGCAAGAGATGATAAAGGATTTGAATCAAGAAGCCAAAGGAAAAAGTTGCAGACCAAGCCATGCTTTTTACCCAAGCATATTAGCTCTCACTAACTTCACGCCAGCTGATCTAGAGCATCAGCAAATGTTCCCAGTGTGTGCTGCAGTTCTGTACATTATTGCTCACTTGGGCATCTACTTCAGGACCAGACTAAATGGGACACAATTGTGTGAATGGTTTTTAAACGTAGATAGCAGGCACAAAGAACCTGATCCCAGTTGAGCCCCTGGTGGCAGTAGTGCAGCAAGGTAATTTTAGAACCTGGGCCTAATGGTCCTCTGCTCACCACATCTCTACTTTAGATGGTTATGTATATTACTTCGGTTGTGAGGCACGCAACTCACATTTCTCTTCCCCTGCTCCCACAGCCATTCCATGTTTCAAATCTGCTTCTACATTCCTGGCATATCAGAACAACCAAAAAACGTTGCAAAGTTGATCTTAAAAATACTCTGAGCATGTGCAATTTTGCACTTTAAATTCACTTAAATCATAGCACCATCATGTCTATGGGAATAAAATGGAGTTTGCTTCTGCACTTGCTGCTTTCTTGGTGGTCATTTGGTGGCCCTATGGGCTGCAGGACCCTGGACTTTGGCCCCAAGGTCCAAAGCTGCCTGGTGGGGAGGATATGGTGGCTTTATTCCTTTGCCCGTTGCTGTGGTCCCAGTTAAGATTGTGGGATGTGTGAGTCCTATTTGTGTTAGAGAGAAGTTCCATTGGCATGAAAGGAACTTTTTTCTCCAATGCAAATAGCAGAGGGATGATCTGGACTGGGACTACAGGGGCAGCAAAGGGTTAAAGCTCCCATTCCCCACTCACAGCCTATAGAAACCAGGGTCCCAATCTAGATTGATTGATTGATTTACAACACTTGTATACTGTTCAACATCTAAAACAGATTCAGTGAACATAAGGTAAAATAATAAAAAAGTGAAAAGAATTAAAACACCACATTAAAATTGTTCTTTTAAAAACAGAATACCAATAAAAACAGTGGCTGGTCAGTTAAGGAATACTGCCTGGAAAAGAGCTGGAAAGGAGGCACCAAAAACAGTGCAGTATTGGTGCCTGCCTGAACTCAGGGGGCCACCACAGTGAAGGCTCTTCTGCTGGTAGACTTCAGTGGAGCCATAGGTCCATGTAGAACCACCAGGAGCATGCCCTCTGATGACCTCAGTGACCAGGCAGGTTGGTAAGGGTGAAAGTGCTCTCTCAGGTATCCTGGTCCCAGGTTATTTAGCCTGTTGTACACTAGTACCAAAACCTTAAACCTGGCTTTGTAGTGAATAGGCAGCCCTGTGCCTGCTGTTTACTATATATATGCCTATATAGAATAGAAAGCCCTGTGCTGGCTATTTGAAGCCCTGTGCCTGCTATTTATTCCCTAAAATTCATTCACACAATTGGGGATTTTGTGAATGATGTTTTGTCTAGTTTGGTCCTCTATTAATACAGTGACTGGTCCAGGCTGCTACCACTGAATTCAAACTCCCACCCAGACCCCAACCATCAGCTGATTGGCACAAAACCTATTTGCAAAAAATTAGATTCAGCCCTAGAAAGTCTATTCAAAATATTACAAAAAGTCCATATCTCATAGGAAGGCACATTGCTTTCTGAGCTCTTTCTAAACGAGGCATTTATTGTGCACTCATGATTCCTTGTTGTTGTTCAGTCGTTCAGTCGTGTCCGACTCTTCGTGACCCCATGGACCATAGCGCGCCAGGCCTTCCTGTCCCCCACTCTCTCCCGGAGTGTGCTCAAGTTCATATTCATTGCATCGGTGATGCTATCTAGCCATCTCATCCTCTGCCATCCCCTTCTCCTTTTGCCTTATTTATTTTATTTATTTATTTATTAAATTTATTAATCGCCCATCTGACTGGTCACCCAGCCACTCTGGGCGATGTACAACCCACCATAAAACAATTTAAAACAATAAAATTTTACCATAAACATTTTTTTTAAAATACCCTAACCCACCCCAAATGCCTGCCTGAACAACCACGTTTTTAATGCACGATGGAAGCTCATTAAAGAGGGGGCATGACGGAGTTCCCTAGGGAGGGAGTTCCACAGAGTGGGGGCCACCACAGAAAAGACCCTCTCCCTCGTCCCCACCAGTCTAGCTGTCCTGGCTGATGGGACAGAGAGAAGGCCATCCGAGGCTGATCTTGTTAAGCGGCGTGTCTGGTGTTGCTGGAGGCGCTCCTTAAGATAGGCTGGGCCGGAACCATATAGGGTTTTAAAGGTCAAAACCAACACCTTGAATTTGGCCCGGAAAACAACTGGTAACCAGTGCAACTCCTTCAGCACTGGAGTGATGTGATCTCGCCGGCGGCTGCCTTTAATCAGGTGAGCTGCCGCCGCGTTCTGTACCAGCTGCAGCTTCCGAACCATCTTCAAGGGTAACCCCACGTAGAGCGCATTACAGTAGTCTAAATGAGAGGAGACCGGGGCATGTACTACCGATGGGAGCAGATGGTCGGGAAGGAAGGGGCGCAGCCGCCGTATCAGATGGAGTTGATACAGCGCTGTCCGGCTCACAGCTGACACCTGAGCCTCCATGGACAGCTGGGAGTCCAAAATGACCCCCAGGCTGCGGACCCGGTCTTTCAAGGGTAGCCGTACCCCATTCAACACCAGGTCAACATCCCCCAGCCTCCTCTTGTCTCCCACCAAAAGTACCTCGGTCTTGTCAGGGTTCAGCTTCAGCTTATTCCTCCCCATCCAGCCACTCACCATCTCCAGACATTTGGACAGGGATTCTACGGCCAACCTTGGTGAAGATTTGAATGTGAGGTAGAGCTGCGTGTCATCCGCATATTGATGACACTGCACTCCAAACCTCCTGATGATAGCCCCCAGTGGCTTCACATAGATGTTAAATAGCATCGGGGAGAGGATGGAACCCTGTGGTACCCCACAAGTAAGTTGCCACGGGTCCGAAACCTCCTCTCCCAGGGCTACCCTCTGGTACCTGCCGGAGAGGAAGGACCGGAACCACCGCAATACAGTGTCTCCAATGCCCAACCCCTCCAGGCGGTCCAGGAGGATACCGTGGTCAACGGTATCAAAAGCCGCTGAGAGATTGAGGAGAACAAGGAAGGAGCATTCACCCCTATCCAGAGCCCTCCCCATATCATCCACCAAGGCGACCAAGGCCGTTTCTGTCCCATGCCCAGGCCTGAAGCCCGACTGAAATGGGTCTAGATAATCAGTTTCTTCCAAGTGTGCCTTCAACTGCACCGCCACCACCCGCTCAATCACCTTGCCCAAAAATGGCAGATTTGAGACTGGGCGAAAGTTGTTCAGAACTTGAGGATCCAAGGAGGGCTTCTTTAAGAGCGGTCTTATCACTGCCTCCTTGAGGGCTGATGGCATCACTCCCTCCTCAAGGGAGGCGTTCACCACCGCCTTGATCCCCTCACCCAGTCTCTCTCTGCAGCTCATAATGAGCCAAGATGGGCAAGGATCAAGTAAGCAGGTGGTCGGCCTTACAGATGAAAGCACCTTGTCCACTTCATCAGGAGGAAGAAGCTGGAACCAATCCCACAAAACTGGTTTGCCACAGGCCGCCTCTTGCTCACTAACTGTATCCACAGTGTGCAGAGTAACACACCTAATCTGATCAATTTTATCTGCAAAGTGCCTTGCCAAGGCCTCACAGGAAGCCTTAGAATGCTTCAGTGGTTCCGGAGCCACAGGACCGACCAGGCTCCGGACCACTTGGAACAGCCTCCTGGGGCAGCACTCTGCAGACGCGATGGAGGCAGCATAATATTCCTTTTTTGCTGCCTTCACCGCCATGTGATAGGCTGAAGATACAGCTCTAGCCCGTGTCTGATCGTCTTTGGAGCGAGACTTCCGCCACCAGCGCTCTAGCCGTCTCACCTCCTGTTTCAGAGCTCGTAACCGCGGATTGAACCATGGTGCAGTCCGAGCCCTGTTCAGGGGGAGAGGGCGTTTCGGAGCCACCCGATCTAATGCCCCAGTGATTGCGGCATTCCAGCCACCCACCAAGGTCTCGACTGAGTGGCCGTTGGCATGCCCCAGAGAATCCCCAAGCACGTTCAGGAATCCATTTGGATCCATAAGATGCCTGGGGCGGACCATTTTAATGGGTCCTCCACCCCTGCGGAGGGGTTGTGGAACCGAGAAGTCCAACGTCACCAGATAGTGATCTGACCATGACAAGGGGGTGGTGGATATACCCCCGACTTCCAGATCACTCCCCGCTTCTCCAGAAACAAACACAAGGTCTAGTGTATGACCGGCTACATGGGTGGGCCCAGTTAGAATATGGTGCAGCTCCCAGGAGGCCATGGTCTCCATGAAGTCCCGAGGTGCTCCTGTGAGGATGGCCTCCAAATGTACGTTGAAGTCCCCCAACACCAGTAAGTTAGGGGACTGTACACGCACATCAGAGACCACCTCAAGCACCTCGGCCAGGGAGTCAGTCGTGCAGCGGGGTGGACGGTACACGAGCAGAATCCCCAGACTGCCCTTCGGGCCCAACCTCCAGTACATGCACTCAGCAACCTTGGTCTCCCAGAGAGGGGGTATGGTGAAGACCAAGGACTCTCGCTAGATAACAGCCACTCCCCCTCCCTGATCCCCAGCCCTCGGCTGCTGTGCATACGAAAATCCAGCTGGACACATGGCTGCAAGGGTTGGAGCAGCAGCTTCGGCCAGCCAGGTCTCCGGAATACATGCCAGGTCTGCACCCTCATCCAGGATCATGTCATGGATGAGGGAGGTTTTCTGGGTAACAAACCTGGCATTGCAGAGCAGCAAACGAAGGCCAGAAGATGGGGTCACGCCTCCCCCAGCCATCCTTTGGCTCTGGACAGGCCCGGAGCAGGGGACAGATACTACACATCTCTCCCTTGTTCCCCTTAGCTGGCATGGCCTGCCCCTAGCGCTCCGCCAGCGCCTGCCGCCCAGCCTTGGTATGTTCTGGCCCCCAACACTCCCCCCACTGCCTCCATCAGGTGGACACATGCCC
Source organism: Heloderma suspectum (assembly GCF_057233095.1). NCBI lineage: Eukaryota > Metazoa > Chordata > Lepidosauria > Squamata > Helodermatidae > Heloderma > Heloderma suspectum. The sequence continues at coordinate 92,202,100 of NC_139461.1, forward strand.
TTGCTCCCGCCTATCAGGCAGGCTACCCACCCCTAAAAACACAACAAAATCCCCCCCAACAAAATAAAACAAACAAACAAAACAATTAAAATCCCCTTAAAAATGCCAGGCAGGAGTCCACAGGGAAGGCCTCATGGCGGTGGCGGTGGCAGCAGCAGCAGGCCCAGCAGCAGCAAGCACGCCTCTTCCCCAGTGGTGGTGGCTTCTCCTGCAGGCCCTGGCTCTCCCAGGCCACCTCAGCCAGCCAGCTTATGTAACCTCTCCAGGGAGGGGCAGGTGGAGCAGCACAGCTGGCTCGGTAGCTGGGGGCCTGGTCCTGCAGGGACTGGCGGTCCGCCAGGCAGAAGTCCACAGGGAAGGCCTGGTGGTGGTGGCAGCGGCGGCAGCAGCAGGCCCAGCGGCGGCAGCAGCAGTCTTCAATCTTTCCCAGCATCAGGGTCTTTTCCAGGGAGTTTTCTCTTTGCATTAGGTGGCCAAAATATTTGAGCTTCAGCTTCAGTATCTGTCCTTCCAATGACCCCTCAGGGTTGATTTCCTTTAGGATTGACTGATTTGACCTCCTTGCAGTCCAGGGGACTCGTAAGAGTCTTCTCCAGCACCACAGTTCGAAAGCATCAATTCTTCAGCGCTCAGCCTTCCTTATAGTCCAGCTCTCACAGCCGTACATTACTACTGGGAAAACCATAGCTTTGATTAGATGGGCCTTTGTTGGCAAGGTGATGTCTCTGCTTCTTACTATGCTGTCTAGGTTTGCCATAGCTTTCCTCCCAAGAAGCAAGCATCTTTTAATTTCATGGCTACAGTCACCGTCTGCGGTGATCTTGGAGCCCAAGAAAATAAAATCTGTCACTGCTTCCATTTCTTCCCCTTCTATATGCCAGGAAGTGATGGGGCCAGATGCCATGATCTTAGTTTTTTTAATGTTGAGTTTCAGACCAGCTTTTGCACTCTCCTCTTTCACCCTCAACAAGAGGCTCTTGAGATCCTCTTCACTTTCTGCCATTAGGGTGGTATCGTCTGCGTATCTGAGGTTGTTGATAATTCTCCAGGCAATCTTAATTCCAACCTGTGATTCATCCAACCCGGCGTTTCTCATGATGTACTCTGCATATAAGTTAAATAAGCAGAATAACAATATACAGCCTTGTCGTACCCCTTTCCCAATTTTGAACCAATCAATTGTTCCATGTCCAGTTCTTACTGTTGCTTCTTGACCCTCGTACAGGTTTCTCAGGAGACAGGTAAGGTGGTCTGGTACTCCCATCTCTTTAAGAATTTGCCACAGTTTGTTGTGATCCACACAATCAAAGGCTTTAGCATAGTCAATGAAGCGGAAATATACATTTTTCTGGAATTCTCTTGCTTTCTCCATGATCCAGCAAATGTTGGCGATTTGACCTCTAGTTCCTCTGCCTCTTCGAAACCCAGCTTATACTTCCAGTAGTTCTCGGTTCGCATACTGCTGAAGCCTAGCTTGTAGGATTTTGAGCATCACCTTGCTGGCATGCAGAATGAGCACAATTGTATGGTAGTTTGAACATTCTTTGGCATTGCCCTTCTTTGGAATTGGAATGTACACTGACCTTTTCCAGTCTTGTGGCCACTGTGGAGTGTTCCAAATTTGTTGGCATATTGAGTGCAGCACTTCAACAGCATCATCTTTTAGGATTTTAAATAGCTGAGCTGGAATACTGTCAACTCCACTAGCTTTGTTGTTAACAATGCTTCCCAAGGCCCATTTGACTTTACTCTTGAGGATGTCCAGCTCAAGTTCAGTGACTGCACTATCATGACTATCAGGGACATTAAGATCTTTCCTGTATAGTTCTTCTGTGTATTCTTGCCACCTCTTCTTAATCTCATCTGCTTCTGTTAGGTCCCTGCCTTCTTTGTCCTTTATCATGCCCATCTTTGCACAAAACGTTCCCTTGAGATCTCCGATTTTCTTGAAAAGATCTCTAGTCTTTCCCATTCTATTGTTTTCCTCGATTTCTTTGCATTGTTCATTTAAGAAGGCCTTCTTGTCTCTCCTTCCTATTCTCTGGAAATCTGCATTCAGTTGGATATATCTTCCCCTTTCTCCCTTGCTTTTCACTTCCCTTCTTTCCTCAGCTACTTGTAAACCCTCCTCAGACAGCCACTTTGCTTTCTGGCATTTCTTTTTCTTTGGGATGGATTGAGTTGCTGCCTCCTGAACAATGTTACGGACCTCCGTCCATAGTTCCTGAGGCACTCTGTCTATCAGGTCTAATCCCTTAAACCTATTCCTCACCTCCATTGTATATTGATAAGGGATATGCTTTAGGTCATACCTGAATGGTTTAGTGGTTTTCCCTACGTTCTTCAATTTAAGCCGGAATTTTGCTATAAGAAGCTCATGATCTGAGCCACAGTCAGCTCCAGGTCTTGTTTTTACTGACTGTATAGAGCTTCTCCATCTTTGGCTGCAAAGGACATAATCAATCTGATTTCCATATTGACCATCTGGTGATGTCCATGTGTAGAGTCGCCTCCTGTGCTGTTGGAAAAGAGTGTTTGCCATGGTCAGCGTGTTCTCTTGGCAAAACTCTATTAGCTTTTGTCCTGCTTCATTTTGTACACCAAGGCGATGCTTGCCTGTTATCTCGGTGATTTCTTGACTTCCTACTTTAGCATTCCAATCCCCTATGATGAAAAGGACATCTTTTTTGGGTGTTAGTTCTAGAAGGTGTTGGAGGTCTTCATAGAACCCATCAACCTCAGCTTCTTCTGCCTCAGTGGTTGGGGCATAGACTTGAATTACTGTGATGTTGAATGGTTTGCCTTGGATTCATACTGAGATCATTCTATCGTTTTTGAGATTGTACCCCAGTACTGCTTTTCCCACCCTTTTGTTGACTATGAGTGCTACTCCATTTCTTCTAAGGGATTCTTGCCCACAGTAGTAGATATAATGGTCACCTGAATTAAATTCGCTCATGCTTGTCCATTTTAGTTCGCTGTTTCCCAAGATGTCAATGATCAATCTTGCCATCTCATGTTTGACCACCTCCAGCTTACCTTGATTCATTGATCTTACATTCCAGGTTCCTAAACCATATTGTTCTTTACAGCATCGGACTTTCTTTTCACCACCAGACACATCCACAGCTGAGTGTCCTTTTGGCTTTGGCCCAGCTGCTTCACTCTTTCTGGTGCTACTTGGAAATTCCCTCTGCTCTTCCCCAGTAGTATATTGAACGCCTTCCAACCTGAGGGGCTCATCTTCCAGTGTCATTTCTTTTAGCCTTGTGATACGTTCCATGGGGTTTTCTTGGCAGGAATACGGGAGTGGGTTGCCATTTCCTTCTCCAGTGGACCACATTTTGTCAGAACTCTCCACCATGACCTGTCTGTCTTGGGTGGCCCTGCATGGGATAGCTTATGGCTTCACTGAGTTATGCAAGCTCCTTCGCCACAACAAGGCAGTGATCCATGAAGGGGCGTGATTCCTTACTCAGGTTGTGTATGGGTTCTTTAGATGATGTCATGATCCTCCAGCTTTTCTTCTATTTTTTTTTAAGAGCACTTTCCTGGGTTTGTTTGTTTGTTTAGAGTTGGGAAAATGGGGTATTATTTCTGAAAGTGAAAGAAAAGTTTTTTTCTATTTGTGTATTTGCACTATTCTGCTATAGCACAGCACCACCTAGAGGTTGTTTAGCAGAAAAGCAGAAAAGGAAAAGGTTTTTGTGTAGAGCTCAGATCTCAGTTCTGCCATGAAACCAAAAGTAGACATAGTGATTAACAGCCTTGAATAGAAAAACTAGAGTTTTGATAATAAGCCCTAGAGTTTTGATAATGAAATATCATTCCATATATAGTCCTAGGGAGTGGCTGTGTCAGGGAAAACTGAGAAGCTGGATTTCAGAATGTGTTAGCTTTTAAAATGTTTTTTTAAAGGCCCACACTTTGGGTGGTCTAAACCAAAAGTGCTACTACAAAAAGCTGGCCTGCCATCTCTCTCCCAGGGGCCCTGCAGCTGGAGTATAGGCAGAATATCCACATGTGCTGCATCCATCCTAATAAGCTAGGTGAAGTAACACCTGTTGAATTTCTGCCTATCATGCACCTGGTATGATACAGGGCCCACTGCCCCTTATAAGGAATTCATCAGCCCCTTCCCTTTATAAGATAGAAGGTTGGAGTGTTGGTAAAAGCCAAACAGCAGCACTAAGGGCTAGTAGTTTTGAGATAAAAGTGAAGCCAAATGAAGGAGACCTCCCTCAAATAGAAGCAGCCAATTCCAGATCAATCCATTGAGCTGTTTTCCGAGTATAAGTCATTAGAACCTACTGCCCCCCCACCCGCCCCGGGTTCTGTTTTATAATGGCAGAATGTGATTCATCCGATTCATCCTTAATATAGGGTACTACAAATGTGGCCCTGTAATATTTTATAATTAGAGAATTGTTTACATATTTCCAAAACTCCTATCTTGAAAACCAAAGCACATCCTAGTTTGGTAATTTTCTACGGAACCCAAAACATGGAGGTGGCCATCCAATATGGGATCTTAATCCGGCATGTCAAGTTCCTTAGCCAATCCATCCATTGCTCTCTCCCAGATATATACCTAAAATAATAGACTCCAGCTTTAAGTAAGTAATTATTGTGATTATGCAATGGTAGGTCCTTGCCCAAGTGACTTGAACAGTGTTTCTTGTAACCATTGATGAAAAGAAAGAAAAATAGCCTGTGCACCCATGCATACAACTTCCTCTTTCTACAGAATGCTATGTGCTCACACTTCTCTTGAACTCTGTTCACAGTGGCTTGGGAATGGATGTGGAGATAAGATTATATCTGAATTGGAACCAACAGTGTACTTTTCTTCTTCATAGACAGGCTTCAGTTATATGACACTTCTAGGCTATACCGAAAACAAAATACGAGCGCTATTTCACAAGGCCTTTGTTGACCCCCTTACTGTGATAGAATAATACGTTATTACTTTTCCACCTTTCCATCTACAGTTCTATGACTGGTATATATCATATTTCCCTTCAGCCCTACTGCCAAGTTTTTTAGACAGCTGCCTTGATTACATGAAAGATGTGTATCAAATCTAATCTGCACTGTACTTGAAAGTACTACCATGCTATTTTTTCAAATGTATTATAAAAGTCTGCAGAAAATGTGGCTTTTACTGTATTTTATTAGAGATATAAAACATGAGGATCAAAATGCTTTATGTCGCTATGCAAGTTTTATGTACTCAACTTTTAAGTGCTCATATGACAGACTCAAAGCAAGGAAATATATCATTTAAATGAAAACTCACATTTACGTTAAAAAAATACTTTCCTAAAATTATATTTGCAATCATGGCAGCTCATAGATTATCTTAACATTCATACATGGGTTACAAGCTTTCTCATGTCAAGAACAGCAAAATAATGCAAACCAACGTTGTATTTAGATTAAGTCAATGGTTTGGCAAGGAAATCCAGACTGGGAGCTGTTGATCTATTTCTGTTTCCAGTGGCACAGCCAGCATTAGCTAGCTAAAATTCCAGTGACTATAGTAATCAATTTATAAACTGCTAGATATGCTTTGGAGAGAAAAGCTATATGGTGTCAGCAATATATAGGCTCAGTAAGTAGGTCCAGCACCTTCAAATGTACATATAGAGGGCCTGATATGTAAAGACCCTGATGCTGGGAAAGACTGAAGGCAAAAGGAGAAGGGGACGGCAGAGGATGAGATGGCTAGATAGCATCACTGATGCAATGAATATGAACTTGAGCACGCTCCGGGAGAGAGCGCAGGACAGGAAGGCCTGGCGTGCTATGGTCCATGGGGTCATGAAGAGTCGGACACGACTGAACGACTGAACAACAACAACAAGTTTTGTCTGACCACACTTGAGGCAGAAGATGACTGCAAGCTTTAAACAGGGCCTTAATATTAACAGGCATCTCCTTATTACAACTAAAGCAGGTAAAGTAGACAAAAATGAAACCAAAATGCGCATGTGCATTATGTACATGCATTAACCAGTTAGTGGCTTTTCAACCAGTTATTTTTGCTTCCGTACAGAGGGTTTGAACTAATGGCTGTTGCTTATTCCAACATGATGTACATGCAGAGCTCTGCGTATGCAAAGGGTTTCTTCCATTCTGATGCAAATCAGAGCCCACACTTGTACATCAGAGTCACTGGGGTCACTGTCATCATGTATACACCTTTTCCACCTGACACTTTATCTTGCAAAATCTGTCTCCCCCACCCCACCCCCTGAAACTGGGCAGTTTTATTTTAGTCTACTGTATAAAATCAGACCATTAATACTTAGCCAGCAGAGCTGTCTGTCTCCCTGTTTGTGTGGGGTCCAGGGCAACAGTGGTGCAATAGTCTTCTCCAGCAAGATTCTTGTTCCATCCATAGCAATCACTTACTTGCTTCAATGTTCCTTAGTCCACTGTCTCATTTTAATCTACTGCTGTTTATAATTTGTCCAGGAGAGAAATGAGGTGAGGTAATTTGGATATTGTGCTGGGTCCGAGTCTGTGAGCCAGGGAGTCCTTCTAACAGCCACAGGCCTGAGCAATGGCCCAATCTTGATTGGTGCTGGCCCTAAACATGTGAGGCTATCTTTCCTTAGTTTTTTTTCTGCTTGCCAAATACAAATAAAGAAAGGCTCCGTTAAAGGGTCCTACTAACTTGCCTTTGTCAAGAGCACATGCTTTGTGTGCAAAATGGGGTGGCCATGTATGCTCTTTTACAGAGGGCAGTTCTCTATTTGAAGAGAACTAGAGGGCCATACCCCTTCATGGATCACTGCCTTGTTGTGGCAAAGGGGCTTGCATAACTCAGTGAAGCCATAAGCTATGCCGTGCAGGGCCACCCAAGACGGACAGGTCATGGCAGAGAGTTCTGACAAAATGTGGTCCACTGGAGAAGGAAATGGCAACCCACTCCAGTATTCTTGCCAAGAAAACCCCATGGAACGTATCACAAGGCTAAAAGATATGACGCCGGAAGATGAGCCCCTCAGGTCGGAAGGTGTCCAATATGCTACTGGGGAAGAGCAGAGGGTATTTCCAAGTAGCGCCAGAAAGAGTGAAGCGGCTGGGCCAAAGCCGAAAGGACACTCAGCTGTGGATGTGTCTGGTGGTGAAAAGAAAGTCGGATGCTGTAAAGAACAATATGGTTTAGGAACCTGGAATGTCAGATCAATGAATCAAGGTAAGCTGGAGGTGGTCAAACATGAGATGGCAAGATTGAACATCGACATCTTGGGAATCAGCGAACTAAAATGGACAGGCATGGGCGAATTTAATTCAAGTGACCATCATATCTACTACTGTGGGCAAGAATCCCTTAGAAGAAATGGAGTAGCGCTCATAGTCAACAAAAGGGTGGGAAAAGCAGTACTGGGGTACAATCTTAAAAATGATAGAATGATCTCAGTACGAATCCAAGGTAAACCATTCAACATCACAGTAATTCAAGTCTATGCCCCAACCACTGAGGCCGAAGAAGCTGAGGTTGATCGGTTCTATGAAGACCTCCAACACCTTCTAGAACTAACAACAAAAAAAGATGTCCTCTTCATCATAGGGGATTGGAATGCTAAAGTAGGAAGTCAAGAAATCAGCGGGATAACAGGCAGGCATGGCCTTGGTGTACAAAATGAAGCAGGACAAAAGCTAATAGAGTTTTGCCAAGAGAACATGCTGATCATAGCAAACACTCTTTTCCAACAGCACAAGAGGCGACTCGACACATGGACGTCACCAGATGGTCAATATGGAAATCAGATTGATTATGTCCTTTGCAGCCAAAGATGGAGAAGCTCCATACAGTCAGTAAAAACAAGACCTGGAGCTGACTGTGGCTCAGATCATGAGCTGCTTCTTGCAAAATTTCGGCTTAAATTGAAGAACGTCGGGAAAACCACTAAACCGTTCAGGTATGACCTAAATCATATCCCTTATGAATATACAGTGGAGGTGAGGAATAGATTTCAGGGATTAGACCTGATAGACAGAGTGCCTGAGGAACTATGGACGGAGGTCCGTAACATTGTTCAGGAGGCAACAACTAAATCCATCCCAAAGAAAAAGAAATGCCAGAAAGCAAAGTGGCTGTCTGATGAGGCTTTACAAGTATCTCACGAAAGAAGGGAAGTGAAAAGCAAGGGAGAAAGGGGAAGATATACCCAACTGAATGCAGAGTTCCAGAGAATAGCAAGGAGAGACAAGAAGGCCTTCTTAAATGAACAATGCAAAGAAATCGAGGAAAACAACAGAATGGGAAAGACTAGAGATCTCTTCAAGAAAATTGGAGATCTCAAGGGAACGTTTTGTGCAAAGACGGGCATGATAAAGGACAAAGAAGGCAGGGACCTAACAGAAGCAGATGAGATTAAGAAGAGGTGGCAAGAATACACAGAAGAACTATACAGGAAAGATCTGAATGTCCCTGATAGCCATGATAGTGCGGTCACTGAACTTGAGCCGGACATCCTAGAGAGTGAAGTCAAGTGGGCCTTAGGAAGCATTAGTAACAACAAAGCTAGCGGAGATTACAGTATTCCTGCCGAGCTATTTAAAATCCTAAAAGATGATGCTGTTAAAGTGCTGCATTCAATATGCCAACAAATCTGGAACACTCCACAGTGGCCGCAAGACTGGAAAAGGTCAGTTTACATTCCAATTCCAAAGAAGGGCAACGCCAAAGAGTGTTCAAACTACCGCACAATTGCGCTCATTTCACATGCCAGCAAGGTGATGCTCAAAATCCTACAGGCTAGGCTTCAGCAGTATGCGAACCGAGAACTACCGGAAGTACAAGCTGGGTTTCGAAGAGGCAGAGGAACTAGAGATCAAATCGCCAACATTCGCTGCATCATGGAGAAAGCAAGAGAATTCCAGAAAAACGTCTATTTCTGCTTCATTGACTACGCTAAAGCCTTTGATTGTTTGGATCACAACAAACTGTGGCAAATTCTTAAAGTGATGGGAGTACCAGACCACCTTGCCTGTCTCCTGAGAAACCTGTACGAGGGTCAAGAAGCAACAGTAAGAACTGGACATGGAACAACCGATTGGTTCAAAATTGGGAAAGGAGTACGATAAGGCTGCATATTGTCACCCTGCTTATTTAACTTATATGCAGAGTACATCATGAGAAATGCCGGGTTGGATGAATCACAGGTCGGAATTAAGATTGCTGGGAGAATTATCAACAACCTCCGATATGCAGATGATACCACCCTAATGGCAGAAAGCGAAGAGGATCTCAAGAGCCTCTTGTTGAGGGTGAAAGAGGAGAGTGCAAAAGCTGGTTTGAAACTCAACATTAAAAAAACTAAGATCATGGCATCTGGCCCCATCACTTCCTGGCATATAGAAGGGGAAGAAATGGAAGCAGTGACAGATTTTACTTTCTTGGGTTCCAAGATCACCGCAGACGGTGACTGTAGCCATGAAATTAAAAGACGCTTGCTCCTTGGGAGGAAAGCTATGGCAAACCTAGACAGCATAGTAAGAAGCAGAGACATCACCTTGCCGACAAAGGTCCGTCTAATCAAAGCTATGGTTTTCCCAGTAGTAATGTATGGCTGTGAGAGCTGGACTATAAGGAAGGCTGAGCGCCGAAGAATTGATGCTTTTGAACTGTGGTGCTGGAGAAGACTCTTACGAGTCCCCTGGACTGCAAGGAGGTCAAATCAGTCCATCCTAAAGGAAATCAACCCTGAGTGCTCATTGGAAGGACAGATACTGAAGCTGAAGCTCAAATATTTTGGCCACCTAATGCGAAGAGAAAACTCTCTGGAAAAGACCCTGATGCTGGGAAAGACTGAAGGCAAAAGGAGAAGGGGACGGCAGAGGATGAGATGGCTAGATAGCATCACGGATGCAATGAATATGAACTTGAGCACGCTCCGGGAGAGAGCGCAGGACAGGAAGGCCTGGCGTACTATGGTCCATGGGGTCACGAAGAGTCGGACACGACTGAACGACTGAACAACAACAACAAGAGGGCCATACCCTGCTTGAGGGCATCTTCTACTTGAAGGGCTGTCCTGTTCAATCCCAGGTTCAAGATAACCAAAAGAACTGATGTCCATCAACAGTTAGCACCTGGGGAGTAGACTGAGCAGGCAGGCGGACCTGGTCACAGTCTTCTGCACTATGATGAGATGCCCTGTATTTCTGTTTACATTATAAGTTGCTTCAATACATATAAATTAGCCTATGAAAATGGGTGTCTTCTTTCTGGGTGATTCATAAATGGCCACCCTATTAGTAATATTGGGCCAGTCACACACTCTCAGCCCAACCTACCTCACAGGGTTGTTGTTGTGAGGATAAAATGGAGAGGAGGAGGATCATGTAAGCCGCCTTGAGTGCCTTGCAAGAGGAAAAAAGGCGAGATATAATGCAATAATAAATAAATAAATAAATTGGAAAAGGTAGAAGTTAATTCATGCATTAAAATAAAACCATAGTATTCAAAAAGTATATAACTTGCAACTACTGTCCTAGGGGGGATCTCCATGACAAGGGAAGGAGAAGCCAATGGTGGCTTACCTGGATTTTTCAAGGAATCGGCTATGGTCCACTCAGGGCTCCATGAATGAGTGCACTGTAGCATTCTAAGGCACTTCACAGGAACATACTTGCAGATGGGATGAGGAGATTGGAGTGAATGTCATCAGACTGGCAGGGACTGCTCAACCAATAAGAGAGCACACACCCCGGTCCACGCTCTACCCCCCTTTCTCCTTCACCCTGAAGCTCCCGTTGCGAAGGATCAAAGAAGCACATTAATTACTTTCAAAAATCAAACACCAAAGACATGCAGCTTTGACCTAGCACTTCACAGCCATTGGGAGGGGAGTTACTCCAGTTTGCCTTTAACCTTATGAACACTTGATGTACCGTGGCTCCAACCAGCCTGCCTTCTAACCCCCTTTGTGCTTCCCCTGCCCCAAGCTGCCACTCTACAATGCTGCGAAGGATGGGATTAGTTACTTCCTAACAGCAAGCAACCAAACATCGAAGAACTGCAGCTTTGACTTAGCGCTTCACAGCCTTTGGAGAATTAATGCTTTAAAATGTGCAATGAGGGGACAAACCTCATTGACCACAATGGGAGTTACTTCTGAGTAGACACTAATTAGTTTGTGCTAGGAAACACAGGTATGGGGAACACCCCTTGACCAGGTTAGTGTACCCAAAGTAGATGCGAGGGTTGGGGCACACAACTATAGTGTGGAGAACCCGACTTAAGGAAAAATATCGGACTTAAAGTAGTCTCGGGAAATCAGGTTTTTCCTCGAAAATCTTCGGGTGGCTGTGGGATGGCCACAATGTTATGTGCCCCATACAACATCCAAATGGAGCCAGCTCTCAGCGCATCGACTGTAGAGACACCCCCCTAGATAAATGTATGAATTACACAAAGCCTACTATCTGTTTACTTTATCATAGTTGCATGGCTTTCCATAGCAAAAATTCAGTGTCACCTGCTTCAGTTTAATGGATAAGCTGGTTATTGCATACTAGAGGGTGACCATTTCCAAGTACCTGAAGTGAACTTTTTAAGGTTTCTATTTCATGAACTTCATATGAAATTCCATTTTAGGATGGCATCATCTCATTTACATTTAAATCTAACCACTTTCAGACATTCTGCTAAAATGTGAGTGTAGAATAATTTAATTTTAAAAGTATTTCGGATTTGAAGGTGAGATTGTAGAAGGTTTATATAGGCCATTTATATTCTACTGATTGGAACGTGGACATTCAAAAGGAGGCTGGAGGCACTGTGATCATCAATTAATTCTGTCTGAAATGGAAACATTAAATCCACGTTGATCACTCATGTTTTGAGACATTATTTTAAATGTGTCATCATTGCATATATTTATACCTATGACTTCTGAATATAGATAAATTGGTCTTGGTTCAAAATGGTTGGTCAGGTATTACCTATTTTCCTATGTGTTTCCTTTTTTGTTTTTTAGTTTATGAGCACAATTTGTATCTAACAACAGAGAGACTTTTTAAACCTTACAATGTTCTCTGGATTTAGTTTTTGTATTGTACCAGTTGTAAGCTGTCTTGGGGGCCCTTTGAGGGTCAAATGGTGAGATAGAAATAAAGGCATAAATTAACTGAGAGGACTATATACAAACATGGACTAAATACATGCAGTGCATCAGATTTCCCCTTTGCTCCCTGCATCTTTTTGTTGCTTTAATAGTATTTTATATTAGAGAAAAGATATGCTTTTTGCAGTCATTATGCACAAACTGTTACTCAAACTGACAAAAATCTTAAAAGAACATCTAACTTATCAAAGACAATTAAAATAATTTATAACACATAAAATAATATTGTGTTTTATCCTAATTGTTAACAAACAATAACTAATTATCTCTCAATAAATTTATTTGCTTTAGGCTTAGATAAGGGCTGGTGCAGAGGGCCCACATGCCTGGGCAACTGCTGAGGGCCCGTACCCCAGCAGAGGGCCCACTGACAAGAGCCCCCAGACCTGCTACTCCTCTTCACTATTGCAACCTGCCTTTTTACCTGCCTCTCACTCTGGCTCAGACAACAGTTGTGGTGTGAAGGGGGAGCAGCAGATGCCACTGCTGGCATGCTCATTGTCTCTCTGCCTGGCAAACAGGCAGGCGAGTAACCCACTCAGATATCTGTGGGATATTATCTGATTTGGCAATATAGGCAACATAGAGTTTTGCTTCAGATAAGAGTATGAATTAATCGCAGATCCATGTCTCTGTTATTTATGTAATCTGATAAAGATTACTTTCAGATCAGGGGAAAGATGGTATCCTGTAATTTGCCAAATTATAAGTAGAATATGAGTCCAATGCATCTTGATTTTTGGACAGGATCAAAACTATGTGTATATAATCGGCATGCAAGGACTGACATCTCTGACAGATAGCAAGTATTTTCAGGTATATGGTATTAAGACTATGTGGAGTTAGACACCACTGGTATACTGTCTTGAACTTTTCCTTTAAATTGACACTGATTACATTGTTGGTATATGTTTAAAAAACTACATTTATTCCTTATCTAGAACTGAACAGCTGAAATCTTTATCGCATTTCTGAATGAGATAGGAGGTTGTTCGATACTTAATAAATTATAAATAATCCATTTTGTTAATATGTTTACATGAAAAGTGTTCTTTTATCCAATATTCAAATTTTGACTTTTCTGCTAGGATGGGATATTTCTTCAAAATATTTGTTACACTATGTCTAATTTGAAAGGATTGCAGCAGAGGTGTTCTAGAACTTTCTATCTTCATTACAAGCTCATCACATGAAATAATAATGTTATTCACTATTAGGGCTTGAATAGCGTCCAGCTGTTTTTTGTTTCCATAGAGAAAAATATCCCATATAATTTCTTATACCCTTTGTTTGTTAATTATGTATCATAGAAATTAATGGGAGATAAACCAGGACTTACATAATGTTCAAACATGAACCAAATTAATAAAGTTATTTTACTGACAAGATGCTCCCTGCACTTTTTTACGCTATTCCATTGTTTAAAACTTAAGCAGACTGTGGAAAACTTAATTGCACCCCCAGTGCTAGTGTAAACCAACACTTGTGCAACGTAACTAGCATTTGATATGGCAACAGGGGAAAGCAGATATTTGCTGCCGAAATTCAAAAATGTATGCCGCTGTGTCGTAATCTATAAGGTGCCACAAGACTCTGTTGTTTTGATTTGTAAAGTGACCTTCTGAAAATGCTCTCATATGATAAGAAAGCGTATTTCTACACAGTGATGGCATCGTTGATGCAACTGCATTTTATGTTCACTTCTTCGATACCTCTGTGAAAAGTGGTATGTAAATTTGAGTAATGATGATGATGAAGAAGAAGAAATAATAGTGGATGCCTAAGTAACTTAGGGCACAATTGTATCAGGATGCCTGTCAGCATCAGAACTTGACGGCAGAGTGGGAGGAGCATGGAGAACTTGGGGGCAAAGTGGGAGGAGCATGGAGGCAATCCTCTCGCTCTGCATTTTTGCTAGGCAGGCTTTTTCGTCTGTCTAGCTGGGGCTCTGTGGAGCTGGAGAGAAGGAGGCTGGGGAGGCTGGAGGATTCTTCGTAAGCCAGCCTCCCCAGTCCCCTTCCCTCCACAGCTGTCCCCTTTCTCCCCTTTCCAAGGTCGTTGTTGTGATCCCCAAGAAGCAGCCAGGCGGTTCTCCCCATACACTGGCTGCGAGGGGGAGTGGAGCACAGACTCCTGCATCCAAGGTCGCAGTGCCATCCCCGACCTCAGATCCAGAAATCTGAAAAATCCTACAACTCCCCCAGATGCTGTCTAGGGAGCCATAGGATTGCTCCATCCCTGTGTAAAAGTGATGACTCTTGCTTTACCCACAAGGTGAGATGCAAGTTCCCACTATATGCACTTCCTCTGTGCAGCATGTGATTCTCTTGTGCTGCCTCTTTGGGCAGTTCTTCACAACATCTGAAACCACCATGAAAACTGCTTGCTTCTAGTGTTTTTCAGAATGGTGTCAGATTGTTATTTTACCACATGGATACTGTTTCTCCCAGTTCATATGTAAAGAAAAGAGGAGGAAAACTATGTGTGGATCATGCAATTGTACATATGAATCTCCACATGGAGTGTCATTACATATGATTGTATAAACCAAACCTATATGTAAATAATGAAAACGTTGCTTTGTGATTACTTCCATTTCAAAAAACGCTTGTGCAATTTCCTCCCCAAACACATATAATTTTAACAGAGAAAATATAAAATACTGGGAATAGTACTGCTGACAGGAAGTTTGATTTTCTATTGCCAACATAAGTATAAGCAATTTGATATATCTGAAATTCACAGCTGGTAAGAGAGACTAAGCCAAAGCCTTGATTGGCAAGGGTAGGAGAGTAAAGTGAGCTGTGCTGTATATCAAGTATATATAAATGCATAAAGAAAGCAATAACATTTTATGGGATATGAGGAGAAAGAAACAAGTGGGCAGGTTTCTGATTATAGCCAACATCTCATGAAAAATGAACTAATGGCAGAATCTGCATACTCAAGCAGTGTTTGAAGAAAAATGGAGTTTTGTTATTTATCATGATGTCAGCAAATTTGAAATTGAGGAAGTTCAGTTTCTGAACTCCCCGTGTTCATAAATCCTGAGCCCCAAACCCCTCTAACCAGCGTTCTCTGCCAGGCCTCCACTTTCTAAGCAAATTTACCCATGTCAGTGGAAGTGAGAAGAAACCAGCAGCAGGGGGGCCTCTCTGGTGACAGGCCTCATCCTGGATTCTCTGCGTGTGCACCTAATTCAGTTAATACTAGTTGTTTGTTATGAAGAATAAGCATAATGGAAAGGAGAGAAAAAGACAGTATAGGTAGGTAAACTGCCCACCATCTAACTCCTGGTGTTCAGCTGAGATGACTTCTCCCTCACAAATGACACCACAAACCTACTCTAGAACTACCTCGCATTAAGGAGACATCTAGTTTCAAAACGTTTTTTACCTGTAGCTTGTCTTTACTGTTTTATCATATATTAAGGAATGGACCCTGCTTTGCAAGAGTGGGTATAGCCCTTGTATTGATATAGCAAAGGCTGCAAGCAAACTTATGTAGTTGTCACGGTTAGATACATTGTGTCCATCCTGTCTGAGTGAAGCCATGCCTGCTGACACTCCTAGGCATACCCCATGCCATACTACACCCCTATCACCCCTATCAACCCCTATCAGGAGGGGTCTCTCCACTCCATCCCGGTGGGGGGGGGGGGCAGACACACAGCCAAGGGGAAGGGTCAGATGTATAATTTGTTTGTTAATTTATTTATTTAAAAATATTTCTTGGCCACATTTCAGGGTAGAAGCCCTCCCAAGGTGGCTTACAGAATAAAATACATAAAAGAAGTTAAAATATTAAAAAGTTATAAAAACATAAAAACAATAAAAGCCAACAATAAAACTAGCAACAACAACAAAACAACAGCAGCGGCAGCAGTAACAGCAACAATAACAGTCATATCAAGAGAAGGCCACAGTAAAGTAATATGTTTTCAAAGCCTTCTTAAAAGCCTGCAATGACAGAGCATGGCGGACCTCCGATGGCAAGTTGTTCCAAAGGTGTGGGGCCACTGCAGAGAAGTCCCTCTCATGTGTGGTCACTCACCTAACTGCTCTCATAAGTGGAAAAATGAGAAGGGCCTCTCTTTCTGATCTTAAAGTCTGGGTAGGCTGATGTGGGTGAAGGCAGTCCTTCAAGTAACTTGGTCCCAAACTGTTTAAGGCTTTAAAGGTCAAAACCAGCACTTTAAATCGGGCTTGGAAACACACCGGTAACCAGTGCATCTGGCACAGTATAGACGTTATATGATCAAATAGCCTCATCCCCACCAACACTCAGGTGGCCGCATTCTGCACTAGCTGAAGTTTCTGAACTGTTTTCAAAAGCAGCCCCACGTACAGCACATTACAGTAGTCCAGCCTGGATGTCACTTGTTGTTGTTTATTCACTCAGTCCCTTCTGACTCTTCATGACTTCATGGATCAGCCCATGCCAGAGCTTCCTGTTGGCCATCGCCACCTCCAGCTCCCCCAAGGTCGAGTCACTAGTGTATAGATAACTGAGGTAAAGTTCATCCTCTCCAGATAGGGCTGCAGCTGGCATATCAGCTGGTAAAATGCACTCCTGGACACCACAGCCACCTGAACTTCCCCAGTTATCACAGAGCCCAGGAAGACTCTCAGACTGTGCACTTGGACTTTTACAGAGAGTGCAACCACACCTAAGACCAGTTGTAGCCCTCCATCCAAAGTAGTTAATTTCCCAACTCACAGTACCTCCATCTTGTGTGGGTTACGTTTCTGCTTGTTCACCCTCATCCATCCCAAAACAGTCTCCAGACATTGGGTCAAGAGTTCCACAGTCTCCCTGGGATGTGCAGATGGAAACGAGAGGCAGAGCTGACATCATCCGCATACTGATGTCATTTCCTGATGACTTCCCCCAGCGGTTTCATGTAGATATTAAAAAGCATGGGGCGCAAGATAGAACCTTGCGGCACCCCACAGGCTAACAACCATGGTTTTAGAACAGAAGTCCCTCCAGCATCACCTTCTGCAATTGTTCCTCCAGGAAGGGCCAGAATCACTTTAAAACCATGCCTCCCAAGCCTAATCCAGATAAACAAACAATCCAGAAGGATACCATGATAGATGTTATCAAAAGCCACTGAGAGGTCCAGAATAGCCAACAGAGTTGCACTTCCCCCATCCATTCCCTTGCATAAGTAATCAACCAGGGCAACAAAGACTCTTTCCATCCCATAACCAGGTGTGAAACCTGACTGGCATAGATCTAAATAATCAGTTTCATCCAAGACGGCTTGGAGTTGTGAGGACACTACGTGCTCCAGAACCTTATATATATCTTAAATAACCTTAAATAACATCTACAACTATTTCCCAATTGGGAGGGGTGGGAGAACAGATCCATGTTCTACTGGAAAGTATTTGCCAGTGCTTAATTCTAAAGTTACATACATGTAAATGCATTTTATGTTTACCAATTTGATACCTCTGTGGAAAGTGGTACATAAATTTGGGTAATAAATAATAGCAGACATATGCATGAATACTGTCAGAATAACATTAATCACACCTAATGGGAATGTAAGGACAGGTTTAAAAGATCGGACAGAGCTTCAGATGGTAGAGCTGGAATTTCTGTTGTCTCGGTAATGCAAATAATTGTCCTCCACATAAGTAGGAGTATGAATATTAAATATATTTTTGGTTGAGCTAATATCAAGCCCAACTCCTGTGTGATTGAGGGCAGGAAGGTGAAGATAGCCATTTCAGCAGGCATGATCCAGGAGCTACTTTAAGGATCAGGGAATATTACCTGGCCTATCTGTGTAACCCAGTCTTCAACATTAGCATCAATACATACCAGCCTTCTGGCTGATCGAGGATCTTGCTCTAGCTTCTGTCCTAGATTTCAGCTGTTCAGCTTCTGCCCCTGTGTAGTCCATATTAGCAGATAAAATTGATAATGTATCTATAAGAAGAATCTACCACTCTTTTACATTATGCCTGGCTCTCTTTAGTCCTAGTCTGGTTTCTCCTTTTTACAAAATCCTCTTTTTTTAGCTGTTTCTGGAAGGATAGGGTAATAGATTCCTTAAACCAGAAAACCTTAATAATTATAGGCTGGTTGCAAAAGTTCCATTCATGGGCAAGGTCCATGAACAAGTGGTTGCCAGCCAGTTCCAGACACTCTTGGAAGAGACCGGTTATCTGAATCCATTTCAGTTGGGGTTCAGGCCGGGGTTTGGCACAGAAACAGCCTGGGTCACCCTGTATGTTGGGAGAAAGACAGGGGGAGTGTGACCCCTTTTGATTCTCCTTGACCAATCAGTGGCTTTCGATACAATTGACCATGGTATCCTTCTGGGATGGCTCTCTGAGTTGGGAGTCAGAGGCACTGCATTGCAGTGGTTTCACTCCTACTTGGAGGGTCAGCTGCAGAAGGTGGTGCTTAGGGAACACTGCTTGGCCCCATGGATTCTCCAATATGGGAGAATCCACGGTTTTGTCCCCCATGCTGTTCAACATCTACATTAAACCATTGAGTGTGGTCATCCAGAATTTTGGAGGGTGTTGTCATCAGTATGCTGAAGACACGCAGCTCTATTTCTCCTTTTCATCTTCTTCAAGTGAGGCTATGGATGTGCTGAATCAGTGCCTGGTTGCAACTATGGACTGGATGAGGGCTAATAAACTGAAGTTCAATCCAGACAAGACTGAGATGCTGTTGGTGGTGTCAGGAATGACCCTGAGCATGTGGAGATAGTTAGCAGCTCAGACTCAGAACGGGAACAGACAGAACTGGGGAAGGTTTCCTCCCTAGTGAGCTCAGATATGGATAGGCGTTCTTCTCAGGAACTTGATTCACAGATGGCTCGACCAGAAGCCCCCCCTTTCCTCCTCTGTGAGAACCCAGGTCTCAGAAGAGGAGGAGAGTGTGGGGTGTGACCTGAAGGATGCTAGAGTCCGGCACAGAGCGAAGAGGGAAAAGTTAGAGTCAGAGCTCAGATTTTCCACCCAGTTGGCTATGCGTGATAGCCTACATAGGAAGGAACAACTGTAAGGGAGGGGCATCCCCCCCTAAGTTATTCTGGCCAGCAAGTTCTTGTTCAAACTGCCAGCAACGTCTCTGATTGAATTTTTTCAATCCTCCTCTATTGATATTCATAACTGTGTAGATTAGCTGTTTTCCTTTGTAGCTGACAAGTCTCCGAGGATTTGCATTTGTAAAGAACCTGGTAGCTAACTAATAAAGTAGTAGGCCTGAAGCCTGGTGCCTTGGAGTGTGTGACTGTGAATGGAGAGGACCAAGGAACTTGACAGGTGGATGGTTCTGCTGACCGGATGGAGCATGCCAAACCTGTTCTGGATGGGGTTGCACTCCCCCTGAAGGAGCAGGTCTGTAGCTTGGGGTCCTCCTGAAACCATCTTTGTCACTTGAGGCTCAGGTGGCCTCAGTGACATGGAGTGCCTTCTATCAGTTTTGGTTGGTGGCCCAGCTACACCCTACCTTGACAGGGATAACCTGGCTTCAGTTGCCTATGGTCTGGTAATCTCCAAGTTAGATTATTGCAATGCACTCTGTGTGGGGCTGCCTTTGAAGACGGTTTGGAAGCTGCAGCTCATGCAAAATGCAGCAGCCAGATTGATAACGGGGACCAGAGGGTCCAAACATATAAGACCGACTCTGGCCCACTTGCACTGGCTGCCTATGTGCTTCTGAGCTCAAATCAAGGTTCTGGTTTTAACCTACAAAACCCTACACAACTTAGGACCACAACACCTGATGGCACGCCTCTCCCAAAATGAACCCACCCATACATTACATTCAGCATCTAAGGTCCTCCTCTGAAAGTCTCCTCCACGGGAAGTTTGAAAGGCAGCAATGAGGGAGAGAGCATTCTCAGTGGTCCCCCCCCCCTCTGTGGAATAAGCTCCCTGAGGTTCGCCTGGTGCCAACATTATTATCTTTTTGGTGCCAGGTTAAGACCTATCTCTTTTCCCAGGCATTTGGCAATATATGATGAGTTTTTAATTGGTCCTAGATGTGGCTTTAGTTATGAATGACAGTTCAGTATTGTTTTTAGTTATATGTTGTTTGTGTATATTGTCCGTGTGCTTTTATATAAATGGATTTTAAACTTTTTATATTGTATTTAATGTTTTAACTTCTGTAAACTGCCCAGAGAGCTTCAGCTATGAGGCGGTATAGAAATGTAATAATAATAATAATAATAATAATAATAATAATAATAATAATAATACCTTTGGAGATGCAAATTGCTGACAATTTTTCCCCTGTGATGAGATCCAATTGAGCTCCTTCTCTGAACCCTTGTCATGGAATACATTCTCATCATAAAGTTCTTAGATATGAAGTCACAGATAAAGAGCTAAAGGCCAAGAGCCCTTTGGCTCACACCAAAGGCCCATTAATCTGTCAAGGTGCTTAGCTTTTAAAGTACTTTGAGGGGAGAAGACACAAATAACCTCAATGAGGTCAGCCCCAGGTGTAAAACAGGCACTCTTCCCCTGAAGACTCTACCCGCACTTGCTTCTGTCAAGGTACTGAGCTTTTAAAGTTAAAACAGGCACTCTTTCACAGCAGATTCCATCCTCCTATTGATTTAAGGATACTTCCTTGGCTAATGTGGCTGTATTTTCTACAGTTCTGTCCTTTGGACAGAGCTGTGTGGTAGATCACCACCTAACATTGCTAAGGTCACAAATTCAAGACCCACTGCAGTCCTGATACCTAACTGTGAATTACGAGGCATATCTTGCAAAGGAACAAGAAAATAGTTCTTTGATGCATGAGTTCAGAAACGTCTGCACTTGTTACTACTACCACTGAGAGACTATGTAGGCCAGTACCAAGCCCACACAAATTCACATACTTTTTTGAATATGAGAGACTTTAAATCCAATAGCGGACAGGATCTTACAAATATTTTATTTGACCACAAAACTGCATCAGCTTAGCCACTGATACATTTTCCTTCCTAGCAATCTCATAAATTCTTAATTTATTGGTTTTCTTTTACTGTGATGGTGAAATTTTTGTCTTTTTAGGATAAAAGACAAGTTGCTTCCTGGTATTTTGTTTTTTAAAAAATGTTGCAGTCATTTTTTGTTAGATTTCCCAAATTTATGGCACGCACAGCAGAAAAATTCGCTTCATTTTTCTGTGTGACAGCTGAAACCTCTTCCACAGATGACTCTGTCATTATGCACCGTCTGTTTCTTTACATTAATGGGCCGCAGTGTATGCAGGGAAAATTAATCTTAGGAGAGCCAACATTATTTCATGCTTCATTACATGAAATGCCTCCTAACTCTTTGATTATATGTAAATTTGCCCCTGAAAAAAATCTCTGAAACCTAGCCTATGATGTAGAAACTAATGAATTCTCATTAGATGAGATACAATTTGTCATTATTAATTTCTCTTAGGAAGGAAAAGAAGGCTTAGCTCCTGTTTCATTTGCAAGTCACTTAAATGTACTTAAGTGAAAACTTACATATAAATTTGATCTTTAATATAGCCTTAGTAATGGCATTTATCCTTTTTACTAGAAGCCCCCCCAGTCACTATTTTTTCTAAATGAAACACATACACATACACCAAGTATTGTAGCCTTTCCTCATAGGGAAAGTGCTCGAGCCCCCTAATCATTTTCTAACACTGAGGTACACAGTGCAACCAGAGAATATTATAGAAGAATACAAAGATATATCCATTAGACTTCCAGAAGCATGGCAAAAGTTTTCCAAGAACCTTTAATGTACGTTGTGTTTTGAGGTATTAGTTTTTCCAACATGGGTATTAATATTCATACTGGGAGTAGTACATGCCTTGCATTGTGAGGAGTGGGTATATCCATCTTGCATGGAGCAAAATAGGGAAGATGGGTGGTCATTGGACTACTGCAGCAATATGACTAAGAAAGCTTGAGCAGATGAACATTTCCCTGCCATAGAAGACTTAAGGGAATAAGATATGGGTTCACCAATCTACCTACCCACCAGAGGTTAACAACGTGCTTTGTAGGGTGTCTATATAACCCTATGCAGGGATTCGCCTGCATCATGAATATGGCTAAAGTAGGGTTGGGATGTGTGTGAGCATCCACAGTTCACCCCCATACATCCCCGTTCCGCTACCTATGTCATAGATCTTTGTGCATTCAGCACAAGAATCTTAAAAGGGACTTGTAAGTGCATTCAACTGGGGGTGAGGTGGGCGTGCTTACACACCTCTTTAGCCCTATTCATGTTGCAAATGAATGACTTATGGGGAACTATAACCCGAACAAATTTTTGGTGGAGTACTCCTGCAGCATCATTTCATTTATTACATTTCTATACCACCCAATAGCCAAAGCTCTCTGGGTCATGTACAAAGAGAAAAACCTTATATTGCACATAATATAAAAACTAGTTACATACAAACATATACACAGACAACACACACACACACCCATCTGAACAGTTTTAACAATCAACAATAAGAAATACCAGGACCCGATTAGATAAAGGGGTTTGTATGTGACTCAGCTGGCAATTTACGATGACATATGTATGGTGTAAAGAAGTACATGCAGTGGTGACTATGATAATTTGTTTGTAAACATACATAATGGAGGTGTCAAGGTGTTTGTGAGGGCCTGATAAAGAGACCTTGTTAAGGCCCCACCATAACGTGGGGCCAATTACTTATGCCGAATAATAGTGAGCCGTTAACATAAGGGCTATTTGGGTTTGTGTTAAAATGGCTGACAAGTGTAAATAAGTATCAGTAGCTTAAGGGTGCAATCCTACAGAGATAGACGGGCACCTCTGACTTCCCCTGAAGTCGGAGGCAACTACCTATCCAATGCAGGGTGGAAGCAGCATGGAGGAGAGGTTTCCCTCCATGCTGCAGCCTCCCTGCACTTTGCCTTAGATGAGTGTTTTTACGCGTCTAAGTGTGGCTTCATAGAGGGGATGGGACTATGGCAGGAGACAACATAGAAAGCTATCTAAAACAGCTTCCATAGTCTCCTCCCACCCCCACCCCCAGGAACACCCCATTGTTACCTCTCCCTGCTCTGTGTTACAAGGCAGGGAGCACGGTTTCCCACCTATTCGCTCGTAGCACGGTCTATGAGCTTGTAGCTAGGAAACCAAAAAATCCTGTCTCCTCCAGACGCTGTCTAGGGGACATAGGGTTGTTCTCTTAGTCTGGCATATACAAAGCACAACACTCTGCTAGTCACTGCTTGGTCAGTCAAGTGTGTTTTGGGGGCAAACTACATTTTACATACAAATTTAACACAACCCCCAAAGGTAATTTTTAATGAACACTTTCAGGATGGGGCTGCTTTAAGTGGTGAATATAGGAAACGGCCTTACACTGAGTCAGACCGTTGGCCCATCTAACCCAGTATTGCTGACACTGACTGGCAGAAGCACTCCAGAGTTTTGGACAGGAGATTTTCCAGTCCTACCTGGAGATGCCAGAGATTGAACCTGGGACTTTCTGCATGCAAAGCAGGTGCTCCACCACTGAGCTATGGCCCTTCCTGATTATGGCAGAGCAAGAAGGATGCTTAACCCCCTTCCATGCTACATGTTTTTTTCTGCTCCAAATCAAGCCCCAACCCTCCAGTAGCTACTTTCTTTATATGGTTAAAGAAGCATGTATTGAATCTGGATTGTAACCCTGCAGGCGGAAAAGCAGCTGGGGATAATTTGGAGCTGAAAAAAGGTGAGCGGCGGAGGTCCCCTCTCTGCTTCTCCTGACTACATTGCCTTGTGGTGGTGTTGTTTTAATGGTCATCAGGGCTTAATTACATGAGTTTGTACAATATGTCCTTCATACAGTATGTGTTTCAGGATGTTTCAAGCATGCCCCATTTCATTAACAGAGTTTTAAGTATACCTCCTTCATCCAGTAAGAAAGTAAGCGGTGTAGAGTACAATCAGTGGGGTAGGGAATGAAAAGGCTGTTTGATGTGATGCTGGTTGAATTATTCCTTTCACTTATTGTAATCACCAACTCAAACTGGTGTGCCAACGACTCCAGTTTAGGATGCAATCCCATACACACTTACCTGGAAGTGAGTCCTATTGAACTCAGTGATACTTACTTCTGAGTATACAGGTATAACACTCCACTTTTAAAGGGCGGTGTGCCTGCTGTCTTCTTTTCCTTTTGGAAATGTAGGATGAAATTTTGAAAAACTGATGTGATTTGGGTACAGTATAGAAGACCCTGATAAAATGTATGTACCGTAAACAAATCACTGTGGTCTGTGTAAAGAGCTAATCCATATCTGAAGTAGATTTATAGGCCCCATTCTTGCAGAGAGATAGTGATGGACAAAAACTGTCAAATGATTGGGAACAAGGAGGCAAATAAAGGGAAGATGAAGGATTTCTAAAAGGTATAGCAGGGCTTGGAGGGTAACAGTTTAAGAAGAAGAAGAAATCTAAATATTAAGTACATAATCTCCATCATGAAGTCATTATGCCTTGTATTTATTACACATAAACTGCCCTAGACCCTTCTGAGTCATGCCATATTTATGATGTGAACCTGGCTGCTGAAGGTTGCCCACTCCAGTACAGGGATAATGGAAAGAAATGCCTGAACAAATGCCTTATCCTACTAAAACATTAAAGAAAATTCAGCAGCTGAATGCACAATTTTCCTGGTATTATTATGCTGTGCATGCCATCAAGTTATAGTACAGGTGTTGATTCCTGTTAGATAATAGTTCATAACTGATTTTAATAGTGTGACTTACTGGAGCATATTGATACAATGTTGCCTCAAGGTATTTGTCATAAATGTTGAGGAAACTCCAGCAGAACAACAGAATTATGTGTGCATAGAGCAGTGTCTTTTCATTAAGTACAACACATGGTCATTAATTATTTTGTGGGACCTTTAGTAACTGCTGTAAAACCTTACTCTTTTTTAAAAATGTGTGCCACTGACTGTGGAATACTTCAGTTAGTAAATAGCAGGGTGGGTTGGAAGTTCCATGCAGTCAGAAACATGACATTGGGTTACACTTTTTAAAAAGTTAAGTATCAACTTAACTTCAAACACATTCAGTTCACGAAAGTCCTATACCAAATATTAAGTTGACACAGGACTGTATGTAAACCTGGAAATTTTGGCTTGAAAGATGGTATAGAAATATTGTAAATAAATTACACTTGTGAAGTTGCACACAATACATCAGTCATATACATAAATAAAGTTCCAAAATCTATGTTGCTGTAATACCTTTATTAGGCCAACCAAAAGATCACTGGGGGTGGGGGGAATGGTGCAGACTTTCTAAATCCCCAGATCTCTTCTTGCAAGATGTTAAAAAGGCAGGTGAGGCAGGGGGAGAAAAGGAGCAGAAAAATTGACTAGATGGTATAGTCACATTGTCTGCAGATCCAAACTAGTTAGTTCCATGTATAGTGTGGGAGGAGGAGTCTGCAGGTCAGTTGTTTGGGCTGCAAAACAGGAGGGTCAATGAACATATAGCAGGCCCTAATATATGGATTGCAGACTTAGATGGATCACCTTTTTCATGAGCTGAAATAATTAAATAAATCAGTCCCAGAGCATGGTCCCCCTAAATCACATTAGGAAGCAACATCCCAGCTGCTAAGCAGTTCTGGGTCTCGTCAGTGCCTGGATGGGAGACCCTGGGAACGCTATGTATGCCACTTCGTGTTCCATGATAGATGAAAGAAGGATACATGTAACAGATAGACAGACAGGCAGACAGCACTTTAGCATTTACACTCCCCTAACTTGGTCAAGGTCCCCACCTAATTTTGTTCCATTTAAGTTTTAATGTCAATAAGAATTATTTCCTCACACGTTGACCCCTGAAGCAATCTTTACACTGTGGACTGGAGGCCAGATCTGCCTTCTACAAGAGGTAGGATCCTTCCACAAGCAGAAGGGTTCCATTTGCAGAAGCCCCTTTACCCAGTTTGGGGGGATTTCACCCTCTCTCCCCACACCATAGCTCACCCCATTCAGTAGAATCTCCTGACTCTCTGTGTAGCACTTTCAAGGGGCTGGAGGGTGTTGCCATGGGAAGGTGGGGACAGGGAATTCCACTTCTGCCAGTGCAGTTGATCTAATGTAAATATGGATCCAATCCATTATAGAGCGTGTATACATGGCATGCCATTATTGGTTGTGACCCCGGTGCATGTATATGTATAATGTACAGGTCTTGGGCCAGGTTTGAGGGGAACCTTTGATGCTTCTCCCAAAGCACCGCCCTGTTGGCATCCCTCAAATGTGCTACCCTGGTGGAACCCCCAAATAAGCCAGGTAGTGAAGGTAGTAGAAATGGGGGTGAGGGCACTCCGTGGTGGCAGAACAGGTGACAGTGATCAGCAGTGTTGGGATGGGGGGTATTGAAAGGGTTAGCAGGTCCAACCATCTGGTACTCAGCCCGGTGCTGAGAAAAGTGCTGGGACAGAATGCCTCTGGGACCTGATGTAGTATCACAGAGGTACACTTGGTGGGGCTCAGAGACATTGGGAGTACTGGAGTTGGTGATGACTGCAGCTGCCTGGTGCAGCACTTCTCAGTTCTTGGCCCTAATTTTAAGGGGGAACTTAAAGTGGGGGGATGCCAGCATCAGCTGCAGTGGACCCTCTGGGGCCTGCCATTTGCCTGAACATGCTGTGTCTTGATAATATATTTGCAAATATGTGTTTGTAGCAGATACACTATCATACTTGGACCAGTTCCTTTCATACTATTGTCAGTAGCATCCTACATCCATATACCTATAATCAGGACATATCAGCCCCACCACATCAGGACATTCCTTGTCCTATCTCCATCAGAGATATCTCAAACTGACCAGACCTAGTTTTGAATTTTGCACTGAGCCCTATTGTACGAAAAATGAGCACCCATCCTGCTTTTACGCTACCAAATTATCTCAGTAATGTTTAGATTCCAGTTTTTAAAATAAAAAGATCACAGCCAATTTACATTGGTGTACACTGTGCTTTTGTATGTTTTTGTTTTGGCTTTACGAATAGTTATGGTACATTAACTATTGCATGGTACTTTAACCACACAATCTTAGGGCTTTTCTACATGAGGCATTTATTTTGCATTAACTCACGGTTGTTTACAGGTTCTTTAGACAATGTCATGATCCTCCGGTTTTGCTTCTTTTTTAAAGAGTATTTGCCAAAGTTTTCTTAGAGCAAGAGAAATGGGGCATTATTTCTGAAAGTGAAAGAAAAGGTATTTGTGTAATTGCAATATTCCACTATACCACACTGTCACCTAGAGGTTATATAGTGAAAAAGCAGGAAAGGAAAAGCTTTTTGTGTAGAACGTCTCAATTCTGCGACGAAACCAAAAGTAGATACAGCAATTAACAGCCTTGTGTAGAAAGGCTCCTAGAAAAGAGTTGCCTACCTTCAGACAGGTTTCTTCCTAGATTTATTTTTATTTATTCTTTTTAATTACCAATGTAAACCCCGCTTTTGTACATTAGTGCACTCAACTCAACTTTATCTTTTGTGAGCTATCCAGCTTCCTGCTCTTGAGATAGGCACTCTAGCAGAACTGGTAACATGAAGTGTAGCCTCTGGGAACACGGCCACTACTTTGAGCCTCTTTGTTGAGCAGTACCAGTCTTCCAGTAAATAAATCATTTGAAGGTGAATCCCTAGGGTCAATCTACATGTGACTCTAAATGCATCATTAGGATGCTCATCAGAGTTTTCTTTAAGGGCCAAACGAAACCTTTTGCTAATCACACATAGCAGAGCTATGCATGACTGGCTTACTTCAGTGTAAGCATGCATGGCCATGATTCAGATTGGGTCCATGGTGATTTGGGGGGGATTTAAGCTTCCCCCCTCCTATTTTCATCCTGAAATAACACCACCACTCCATCCTATGGGGGGAAGGGTTAAAAAAAAGAAGAAAAAACTTCATTGGACTTAATGTGGAGTTTTTTTGTTTTGTTTTTAAACCCCCCCCCCCTCCACCACCACCACAGGGTCAGGGATGGAATTTTGACACAAAAATGGGTGGAAGGGAAGCATAAGCCCCCCTCACAAATCGCCATTATCCTAATCCAATTTGAGGCCATGTGCACTTACGTTCAAGTAAGTAAGTCAAGTCAATCACACATAGCTCCACCATGCCTGACTGGTTGAATGTCTAGTTCGGCCCTAATAGCAGGTTGTGGGAGGGGCCATTTTGCATTGAGACCATGGTATGCAAGTTTAACCTTTTCCTCTCTCACCATGGTCCCAACACACACACACACACACACACACACACAGCTATTAGCCCCAGAAAAACGCTCCCATTGGCATGCTGTTGCTATCATAAACATGGAAATATGATTCCACCTGATGCGCATACTTCTGTGGCTATCCATCTTGGCTAGGTACCTTTCTTACTCCAATCTCACAATATAATGCTAAAAGTGCAGATTAATGCTTATGTCTGGGATTCAATGTGTATTGTATTCTGGGTATAAAGCAACCAGACATAGCATCAAACCAATGTTTACAACTGAGCACAAAATGAGATGGCCTTGCATATTTGGTAAGAACAATGGGGAGGAAGGAAGGGCAAGATGTCTTATAGGGGTAAGTAGAAAAGGAAAGCCAGGTAGACAAGAAGTAGTTCTCTGCTACTACAAGACTGAGGCATTCAGAAGGTTAATGTAGAGAAACGTAGTCAGCTGAGACGTTTAAAATTCCAAGTCTGCCTTTCACACTTTTTGTTATTACCAGCCTCAATAGCAATCTCTATGCAGGTGCTTGATATTTCTGAAATGTTACAGATCAAGAGACCCATCTTATAAATAAATTATAAAGGATTTATTACTAGTGACCCAAATATATGGTCACAGCACTCAGGAGCTTTGCAAGGAGACATTTCACAGTGTATGTGAGGATTCATAGCATCTAAATGCAGATAAGTGAGATTTCATTGAACAACTGATGCAGCCTTAAAAAAAAAATCCTTCCAGATTCTTGAAAATCCAGGCTTATTGGAGTTCTCAGCAGATTTCTCCAGCATCTCTGCATGAGACTGGTTTGTTCTCATGAAATGTAAAACAGAAAAAAAAAATTCAAGAATCTGCCCTGTAGATTCCACAGTGAGCTAGTTCCACTCTCCACTGGATCCTTCAGATTTCTCATAGGGCAGCTCTCTAGTATTATAAAACACCCGATAGTTGCCATTAGCCTATCATGGGAAAATTATGGCCATAATTGGCATATTTAATGCCATTTGCAACCATAAATCACCTACTTCGACATAAATTGCAGCCATTTTACTTCTACGTAAATTGCTGCCATTTGCCTATCATGCCTTTTATAATGCCAGAGAGCCACCCCGTGAAATCCAGTGGACATGCCAGGGCTCTGGGGAAATCCATGGGAAATTAATGTATTCAAACTATGGCTTGTTGGAAAGTAAAATAATACTCTACAATTGTCTAATACCCTTTAGGTGCATATCTGGATCAGGTAACATGTCATATGCAGTAAACTGTGTAAAAATGAGGGAAAATTTAACTTTTTTCTTGATATATGGCTTGTACCATGAAAATGGTAACAGATGGGGTGGGGGCTGTCTTCACCAGTGATTTACTCTGAGATGGCTGCGTGTTGAGGTCATTAGGGAGACATGATATCGTGGCCATCCAG
The DNA here is from genome assembly GCF_057233095.1 of Heloderma suspectum. Taxonomy (NCBI): domain Eukaryota; kingdom Metazoa; phylum Chordata; class Lepidosauria; order Squamata; family Helodermatidae; genus Heloderma; species Heloderma suspectum. The sequence goes on from NC_139461.1 coordinate 92,231,927, forward strand.
CAGCCACCCCGGAGCTTATCACAGAAAAAACAGATTTCCTGAGACTGCTTAATGTCTGATTCTTTTCCTTAAGTTGGGTTCTCCCCAGTATAGTTGTTGTGTGCCCCAACCCCCACATTTACCTCGAGTATGCTAGCCCTGCCCAGGGGTGTGCCTTTCACCATGACCCCAGTCAAGGGTGTTTCCTGCCTCCCATCCCTGTGTTTCCCAACACAAACCAGAAGTAACTCCCATTGTGCTCAGTGAGGTTTGTCCCCTGAATGTGCACTTCAGAATTTACAGAGATCACCCTTAATCGAAATAGCACATTTTAAAGCACTAATTCCCTAAAGGCTGTAAAGCGCTTTACCAAGCTGCAATTTTCCATTGCTTGGCTTATTGCCATTCGGAAGTAACTAATTCAATCCTTTGTTACAGTGATCCTGTGCACCATTGGGTTAGAAAAGGGGCTGGATTCCCCTGTGTGTCTTTCCCAGCACAAACATAAATGTGTATACTTGGAGGTAACTCCCATTGGCCTCAATGAGGCTTGTAATGAAGAAGAAGAAGAAGAAGAAGAAGAAGAAGAAGAAGAAGAAGAAGAAGAAGAAGAAAGGGAGGAGAGCTTGGAGTGGGGGAAGGCTCTCTTATTGGTTGAGCAGCCCCTGCCAGTCAGATGATGTTCACTCCAATCCCCCTACCTGGAAGTATGTTCTGTGAAGCAATTTTTACTGCTCTGGAGAACCTGCTCCTGGAACCCTGCCTGGACCAAAACCAGCTCCTTGAAAAATGTCAGTAAGCCACTCCTTCCTTCTCCTTCTATTGTTGTGGAGACACCTTCAATGTCATTATTACAATTAGTCATTTGTAAGAGAATTTATTAGCTTTCCAATGCAGTTTTAAACATTTTTAATCAGATACTTGGTTCACATGTTACAGCTTAAGTTAGAAAAAGATGGCTTCAGCCATCTTGATGACAAGATAAAAAGCTTAAGCAACCAGTCAGAACAGGGTATCACATGAAAATACAATCCAGAGACATACACCTTTCAAAAAACCATAATGAAATTTTGCCACCGTACTTGATACCGATATGTCAGCTTTCAGCTCTTGGCCCATGGACTAACTTGGCAGTGCAGATGTACCCATTGTCATAGCAACAAGTTTCCAGGGCTGTGTTTCCATGACAATGGAAGGAGAAACTAATGGAGGAGTACCAGATTTTTTTAAAGGAATCAGCTTTACTGTGAGCAGGGCTCCATGACCAGATTCTCCGGGCCAGTAAAAATTGCTTCACAGAATATACTTCCTGGTGGGAGGTGGGGGGGAGTGAACATAATCTGACTGGCAGGAGCTGCTCAACCAATAAGAGAGGCTTCCCCCCTCTCCCTACCTTTCTGATTTCCCCTGAAACTCCAGATGCACCTGCATTTCAGGAGTAAGCTTCACTGAGCACAATGCGAGTTACTTCTGAGTAGACTCACATATGCTTGTGCTGGGAAAGAGGGGAGAGAACACAAAGACAGAAACCAGTCCCCATTTTAGCCCACAGGACCTCATTGACCACAACAGGAGTTACTTCTGAGGAAACAGTAATGGGTTTGTTGTGGGAAAGAGACCAGTAAACATAAAGACAGAAACCAGCCCCCATTGGAACACACAGGATCTCTATAAGGAAGCTGTGAAGTAGTTACTTCCTAAGGCAATGAATTGGAGCCTCGAGATCACGTTTAATCACACTTAAGGAATTGGGCTTTAAAATGTGCGGTGTCAGTAGGGGTGGACGAAAGTCACTTACCTGTCCTCGAAGCTTGTTCGCGGTGGGGGGGAGGCGCTTCGCTGCTACCCCCGTGAAGTTCAGGCCGGGGGGGAGGCTTCCCGCCTCGCCCAGCCGAAATTCAGGCCAGGGGGGAGGCTTCCCACCTCGCCCGGCCGAAATTCAGGCCGGGGAGGAGGCGCCTCGCCTCGTCCGGCCGCGAACTCAAATTTTTTTTTTAAAAAAAAAACGCCCCCGTGATAGGCTACGTGACGATTAACGTAGCCTATCATGGCTAGATCTGCAAAGTCAGCCGTGATAGGCTACGTTAATCGTCACGTAGCCTATCACGGGTGACTTAAAAAAAAAAAAAAAAAGCGCGTACGCAAATGGCGGCCCCCATAGGGAGCTGCCATTCGCGTTCCTTATTTGGTCGCTGTAGTCTACGTAAATCTTTACGTAGTCTACAGCAACCAAATAAGGAACGGGAATGGCGGCTCCCTATGGGGGCCGCCATTATCCGTACGCGTTTTTTTTTTTAAAGTCACCCGTGATAGGCTACGTGACGATTTACGTAGCCTATCACGGCTGACTATGTAGATCTAGCCATGATAGGCTACGTTAATCGTCACGTAGCCTATCACGGGGGCGTTTTTGTTTTTTCTTTTATTGGAATGGCGGGGGCGGCAGCCGGTCGAAAGACCAGCTGCTGCTCCCGCCCCGGACGAACACCCGCCGAACCGCCGGCCGGACCCGCCGCCGGGAGGGACATTCAGCAAAGGTAAGTCCCGTCCCGGGGGGGACGGGGGGGGCGGAGAATTTCTCCCCGAAACTTGTTTGGGGGGCCGAACACATTGGCGCTCGGCCCCCCGAAGTTTTGGGGAGAAATTCTCCGCCATCCCTAACATATACACATGTCCTCACTCACACTCACTCTCCTCTTAAAAATAATTCAAAACCCCAAAATACTCAGTCTCATAGTGTTCCATTCCTCCATCTCTACCTCCAGCAGCCATGTTCTTGTTCTGTAGCTAGCAGCTAGTAGACCAGATGACCTATTTCTGCTGCTGAATTATTATTTTTTTTAAGATAGTCACACTGTTATCCTTTGCTCTATTGATTGCCACTCAGTGCCCCACAGCAACACCACATAGCCCGGCTTAGAGATTCCTCCTCCGGCATAGACAGAGAAAGCTTCTTTAATTATTTATTTAAAATTATGGGGGATCATTTCTTGAAGGCGCCCTACACAGACACTTCCTATTTGCGTTCCCCAGTGGAAGGGAATGATCTGAGTGTGCCCAATTGATGCACACATTCAGTTTGCAAATTGAAGCCTCTCACTTTGGGAGGGTCTGGACTGCCATAGACAACTCGACAAGACAGAACAAGGAAGCAGTCTTGCAAAAGTATCAACAATGTCTGTTGAAGGTTTTTGTTGTTGAGGGGGATATCCTCTAAGAGGGCAGTTCTCTCCTCACACATACACTTCGATTACCACTGCTACTGCACCCGGAGTATGCAATTCCACAGTATGGGCCAAATATGCAGAACAGAATTTAAAATCATTAACACGTATATTTCCTGATTGTCATTCAACATTTGCTACCATATTATGTCTTTAGAACGTAATTCCTGTTCCTGAGTAAAGATACAGTACCATTTCCTCCATTTCCTCCAGGGCTGGCCCAAGACGTTTTTATGACTGAGGTAGAGTAGCCCTTTCCAGAAGTCATGATACATAGTGCCCAAGGCTAGTCAAGTTATTTTGACATCTGGGGAAGAAAACCCCGCAAGCACCTCTCCCTGGAAGTAAAATTATTATTATTAATAATAATAATAATAATAATAATAATAATTTAAATAACAAATTGCCTTTCCACTGCTTCAGGCAGCCGCCTCACTCTGCCTAATGGTAGACAGTGCTGACTCCAGGTTTTTGAGGGCCCTTGGGTAAGACAGCCTCAGTTGGCCCCCTCCCTCAGTGTATCTACTTCTCATCTCTATTGTCACTAGCTACTATTGCTCCTCAACCTCTTCCTTGTCATTGCTATCACTTGCTTGCTCAACTGTCAGAGAGCCAGTGACAGTGAGCAAGTAGAGAGCAAGTGAGCAAATACTGCTCCTCCTTCTCACTACCATCATTATCTGGGCCAGAACAAGAGGCAGGTGAACAAGGAAGTTGCAATGCTGAAGAGGAGGAGAAAGTCCAGTTAGCCCCTGCTAGGGTGTAGGCCCTTGTCGGGTGTCCAACCATGCCTAACCTTGGACTGGCCCTAATTTCCCCCCAAGATATGTAAACTCCCTATTACTTTTTGATCAAGAGCTCTGAGGACCATTTATCTATTTCATTACATTGTTTTTGTTGGGTATTTCAAAGCTTTTGAAATGCTTTAGTCAAATAGTTCATTGATTTCTAGTATTATATATGTGCATAGATTTCATTCAAAATGTAAATGCAAAACCAGAGAACATATGTTGTAACTGTTAGGCGGAAAAATCAATAGTGAAATATCCACTGAAAAACATTAATTACTTGCATGGCATAGTGTCCTTAAAACAGCTGCAGAGATTAGGCTGCAATCCTATACACATTTTCCTGGGAATAAGCCCCATTAAACACAGTGGGGCTTACTTCTGAGTAAACATATAGATTTCGTTGCTCAGCGTTGACACAAAACACACAGTTACTCATAATTGTTGTGTGTGACATTGATAGTTCCAGAGAAGCCATTAATGTGCCTTTCTCTTGTTCCAGCCAGCTATCTGCGTAGTTATTTCCAACCTTATCACAGATGTGCTGACCTTTCCTGTAGTAACTGTTTGGGGATGTGTTTGAGGAGGAAAAAGGCTAAAATCAGGTGTAATAAGAAGCTGCAATGATTAACTGAAGCAATAATATGCAATGTAATCCTATGCATGTTTACTTGGAAATAAGCCCCGATGTGTTCAGTGGTGCTTGTACCCAGATAAGTATGCATACAGCTGCAGACTTAAGGTAATTTAGCAAATAGGAAGTCTGTTTTTTCACTGATAAGCAATTGTGAATCTATGGACTTTATTGTTAATAATAAATATACAGACAATGAATATATAGACAGATATATATAGTCAGCATGATCTGAATTAATCTGCTTTTATTCAATTGAGAATTTTCAATTGGGAATTCCACTGACCACCACAAAAACATTGAACCATACTATCGCTACCTATCAAGTTAATTTGCTAAATTAAATGGCCATTTAACCACAGTTTCCTGTGATATCCAAACTAGGAAACTGTAGTTTAATAACTTCTTACAAACCAGAAACCTGAATCTAAGAAGCAACTAAGTCTGGATGTCCTGGGAAATTGTAATTTAATAAGAAAGGATACACATTCCAAAGCAAGGTGCATGAAAGGAGGAAGGAAGGCAAGGAGGGAGTGTGTAGGCATACAGTCAGGGCCAGAAATATTGGAACAAGGGTAACAGTTTTGGCAGTTGGCCTCCGTACACCACCACATTGAAGTTGAAAGGAAACACACCCAGATGGGAGCAAAGTCAGGACTTTCAGCTGTAATCCAAGGGGTTGGACAAAAGTGGGGCACTAACCATTCAGAAAGGACAGCCAGTGGCATACACCCACCCCATCATTGGTGGCTCATAAGTAATGGAACAAATGGCTGACAAGCAGGCCTGGGTACCCCATGACCAATCAAGCAGAGAAAAAGCCTGGAGGTGGTTCTGAGTGTTACATTGGCATTTGGTAGCTGTTTACTGGAACTCCCAACATGAGGTCCAAAGAGGTGTCCATTAGGGGTGGATGAAAGTGACTTACCTGTCCTCGAAGCTTGTTTGCGGTGGGGGAGAGGCGCTTCGCTGCTCCCCCCGCAAAGTTCAGGCCGGGGGAGGGAGGCTTCCCGCCTCGCCCGGCCGAAATTCAGGCCGGGGAAGAGGCGCCTCGCCTCGCTCGGCCGCGAACTCCAAAGTTTAAAAAAAAACAAAACACGCCCCCGTGATAGGCTATGTGACGATTAACGTAGCCTATCACGGCTAGATCTGCAAAGTCAGCCATGATAGGCTACGTTAATCGTCACGTAGCCTATCACGGGTGACTTTAAAAAAAAAAAAAGCACGTACGCAAATGGCGGCCCCCATAGGGAGCCGCCATTCGCGTTCCTTATTTGGTCGCTGTAGTCTACGTAAATCTTTACGTAGACTACAGCGACCAAATAAGGAATGGGAATGGCGGCTCCCTATGGGGGCCGCCATTATCCGAACGCGCTTTTTTTTAAAAAAGTCACCCGTGATAGGCTACGTGACGATTTACGTAGCCTATCACAGCTGACTTTGCAGATCTAGCCGTGATAGGCTACGTTAATCGTCACGTAGCCTATCACGGGGGCGTTTTTGTTTTTTTTCTTTTCTTGCAATGGTGGCGGCGGCAGCCGGTCGAAAGACCAGCTGCCGCTCCCGCCCCACACGAACACCCGCCGAACTGCTGGCCGGACCCGCCGCCGGGAGGGACATTCGGCAAAGGTAAGTCCCATCCTGGGGGGGTGCGGGGGGGTGCAGAGAATTTCTCCCCGAAACTTGTTCGGGGGGCCGAACACGTTGGCGCTCGGCCCCCCGAAGTTTCAGGGAGAAATACTCTGCCATCCCTAGTGTCCATGCGAGTGAAGGAGGCCATCATTAGGCTGATGAAACAAAATAAACCCATCAGAGAGATAGCAAAAACAGTGGGAGTGGCCAATACAACAGTCTGGAACATCCTGAAAAAGAAGGACTTAACTGGCAAGCTCAGCAACAGCAAAAGGCCTAGAAGACCATGGAATACAACTAAAGTGGATGACCACAGAATTCTGCTCAGGGTGAAGAGGAACCCTTTCAAAACATCTAGCCAGGTCAAGAACGCTCTTGAGGAGGGAGGCATGTTATTGTCATTGCGTGCGGAGATGGGTTAAAGAAGATGCAGACAATAAGCTTGGGTTGAAAATTTGGCCACATTTGTTGAAATACCTGCAGAGGGGTAACTAGGATGGGCATCTGTGTCAGCGGCTAGCTGGCACTTCTTGGGTGAAAACACACCCAGCCTGAGGGGTGGCGATGATCTCGCCATCCCTCTGAACTGCCCCTTCTGGGGGAGGTAGACCTTCCTGTGTCACCCCTGACCCAGTGCCGCACAACACCTGGGTGAGTGAGGAGGGTTGGTCTCCCAGGCAACCCTTATCCCCCCACCGAGCCGCACAACCCATTCGGGGGGCCTCAGACATCACCTGTCACCATAAGGTGCCTCTACATGCACACCATCCCTAATCTCTTTCAGGTTTTGCCCGTCCTAGCCGCCACAGGAGTCACAAGCCTATTGCTTATGAAACTCCCCCCACTTACAGAGAAGAACTTCCCACAGGCCCCTTTGCAGATTGGACAAAAATATGTTGTTCCCTACGTCCGACAGGTGGACACCGTCCTGCCTGTAAAGCTCCCTCCTTGTCCACAGAATTCCCTGGCGGGTAGGGATGTACGAAAGGGACTTACTTTGTCCCGCAGCTTTTTTCGCGGTGGGGGGAGGCGCTTTGCTTCTCCCCCTGAAGTTCATGCGGGGGGGGTGTCTTCCCGCCTCGCCCGGCCGAAAGTCAGGCAGGGGGGGAGGCTTCCCACCTCGCCTGGCTGAAATTCAGGCCGGGGAGAAGCGCCCCGTCTCCCCGGCCTCAAACTTCAAAAGAAAAGTAAAAAAAAAGAAGAAAGCCCCGTGATAGGCTACATAACGATTTACGTAGCCTATCACGGCTAGATCTGCAAAGTCAGCCATGATAGGCTACGTCAATCGTCACGTAGCCTATCACGGGTGACTTAAAAAAAAAAAGCGTTTACGCAAATGGCGGCCCCCATAGGGAGCCGCCATTCACGTTCCTTATTTGGTCCCTGTAGTCTACGTAAAGATTTACGTAGACTACGGCGAAAATAAGGGCAACGCTATTTGCATTGCCCTTATTTTCGCCGTAGTCTATGTAAATCTTTACGTAGACTACAGGGACCAAATAAGGAATGCGAATGGCGGCTCCCTATGGGGGCCGCCATTTGCGTACGTGCTTTTTTTTTTTCCAAAGTCACCCGTGATAGGCTACGTGACGATTAACGTAGCCTATCACGACTGACTTTGCAAATCTAGACGTGATAGGCTACGTTAATCGTTACGTAGCCTATCACAGGGGTGTTTTTGGGTTTTTTTACTTTAATGGCGGTGGCAGCAGCCGGTCGAAAGACCGTCTGCCGCCCCCGCCCCTGACGAAGACCTGCCAAACCGCCGCCGGGACCCGCCGCCGGGAGCGACATTTGTAAAAGGTAAGTCCCATCCCAGGGAGGGCAGGGGGGGAGAATTTCTCCCCGAACCTTCGGAGGACCGAATGCGTTGGCACTCAGCCCCCCGAAGTTTCGGGGAGAAATTGTCCCCCATCCCTACTGGCGGGTGATGCACCCATCACCATGTTCTGAGAGCCCCCGTGCCAGTTCTCTGTTCACCTTCCGCCGAGCCCGTTCCATGGCAGCATTACTCTGCACCCTCCACTTGATTCTCGGGAGCATCGAGGACCACAATATGGTCACCTTCGGCCAACGATGCTGGGCCATCTGCAAATCGACCAATGCCTGCATGACCAAGCCCTTTCCCGGCTTGCAGCCCAGGTCGTTCCCTCCCAGGTGCAGGACCAGGACCTGTGGCAGGAAACTGACCAAACCTTGATGAAACAGGGTGGGAAGGAGTGAGTCCCATCGCATACCCCACCGGCCAAGCCACTGTATTGCCACCTGTTGGGGAAACTGCAACCGGGATCCGAAGACTGATGTAGAAGCTCTGCGAGCAGCCCAAAACACCATACTGTGCCCACAAATGAGCACCCGTACCGGCATAGGTCGAATCCCATCTAAGGAATAAAACATTGGGGAAGGCGAAGAAAAGCATTATGAAGTATCGGGCAAATCGCGAACGTAGGACCAGAAAGCCCTGGAGTGCTATCTCCCTACAGCCATCATGTGCTCGGATGAAAAACCTACGGCAGCTGCAATAGAGGCTGCCCCAATGTGGAAAGAGTGGGTCCCAAAACGATAATGACCCAAACCCAGTATGGATAAGGCCGACTTAGTGACAGCCCAGAACTGGACTTTTGTCAGTGGTGAACCGTCATTATGGCAGAATAGGGGACCCTCACTCATCCCACGGTGTCCCAGAAAAACCTGCAAGGCCCTGACAGGGTGTAATTCCTCGGCCTGGTCCTGGCTGAGGGCCACCAATGCTCCCTTGCCAGACTGATCGGTCTTTGACCGTCGAATGCGGAGGTGGATCAGGTTGGGATGGATCTGCACATCAGAGTACCTTAAGGCCCTCCCAGCTGGGTCAGATTTGGAAGCCGCGACCAGTTCCAAAATCCTAAGGGCCCCAAAGAAAGCTGTTAAAGCTGCAGCATGGAATAGGGAGGCTTCGTATGGGGAAGAACAAATGGAGGGCCACAATCCCCGGAGCCCTAGGAGGATAACTGGGGACAAGGGGCACCTGGAATCTGGTTGGGCAGGTGACATCCGAGCCCAACCTTGAACCGCCCGCCTAACTCGGAAATCCGAGGTGGAGTCCTCAACCCCTCGCACTTTGGCCCAGAAGGCCAAAGCGGCAAGTCTCCCCGTAATGGTCCTAGCGGAGAGCCCTTTGTTACGTAAATGTACGCAGAATTGTAACAAGTGGTCCACAGGTAAGGGCCATGAGTCCTGTAGTTGAAGCCCGCTTCTGAAGGCACGAAACTCCCTACCTGCTCTGACATAGGCAGCCCTAGTGCTGGGGGCTATGTGCATGGCGGAAGTGACTCTGGTGCGATGATGCGGGAGTCAAAGACCTCTCAGGAAGGCGCGGCCGGGAGCCACCACCCTACAAGCGAAGTTCAAATGCCCCACTACTTATTGCAGAACTCTAAGGGAGACTTTGTGAAGCTGCAGCATAGCCTGGAGCTAATCCTTGAGGACCAGCAGTTTGTCCTGAGGGAGGTGAGAACATTGTGTGAGGGTATCCAATTCGATCCCCAAAAATGTTAAAGTAACAGATGGGCCTTCTGTCTTCTCGTGGGCCAAAGGGACGTCTAGGTCCGAGGAAAGGGATACAAATGCCCTTATTAAATCACAGCATTGACTGCCGCCTCCGGGTCCAGCAAACAGGAAATCATCTAAATAATGAATCACATTTCTGGAGCCCGTCCTATCCCTCACAGCCCATTCCAGAAAGGTCTCTCCAGAACCTCTCGAACATGGCGCAAGAGATGGTAAACTTTGTCCTGAAAACAGAATCCCAGCAAATCGAAGTCCACAGGATTGAGAAGCAAGGACCAGGATCCCTGGTCCCAGTGCAACACTCAAACGACTACACAGGCCAGCCCTTGTAAGCACTAAGCGTAGGCCGGATCCTAAACCTGCTGCAGGAGATCCCTACGAGGGCGACCCTGATGGGCCCCCAGGAATAGAGGCGGCACCTCTAGCCCACTGTTATAGGGTGAGGGCAGGCCGAAGGGGAACTTTGGGCCAGAGGCCTGACAAAGGCCGCCGCCGAGCAGCGAGGTGAGGGGCGCGTGTGCTGCTGATGCAAGCACCAGCACCCCTGGAGCGCCACAAATGCCGGCCAGAGGGAGCCATGGCCACCAGCGAGCAGCGAGGTGAGGGGTGCGTGCGTTGCCAAAATGGGCGTCACTGTCTTTGGAGGTGCAGGAAGCACAGAGAGTAGCAGCAGGATGGGCGTGCTGGCGGCGCACTGATCAAGGTTTGGGAGTGATGAGGCAGGTCTTCCTTGAGGAGGCAGGAGTCAGCTGTCGCTTCCAGGCAGTCTCTCCAGCTGCGTTGAGCCAGAGAGCTGAGATTGGGAGGGGGGCTGAGTTTAAGGCAACTTCAGCCTGCCCCTCCTTGCATGGTGGTGCCACTGGGGTGCACCAGTGAGAGGCCCCTACTTACGTCCTCTCACCCAACTGGCCCGCGATAGCCCCCCCACCGTTAGCCAGACAAGCTGGCGCCGGGGTTAGGGCACACATCTACAGTCAAGAGACGGCTTTATGAATGTAAATACAGAGGCTTCACAACAAGGTGCAAACCACTGGTAACGCTCAAGAACAGACAGGCCAGATTAGCCTTTGCCAGCAAACACCTAAGAAAGTCTGCCCAATTTTGGAATAAGATTCTTTGGACTGATGAAACCAAGATTAACTTGTACCAGAATGATGGGAAGAGAAAAGTATGGAGAAGGAAAGAAACAGCTCATGATCCAAAGCATACTGCATCATCTGTCAAACATGGTGGAGGCAGTGTTATGGCATGGGCATGTATGGCTGCCAATGGAACCGGGTCACTGGTGTTTTTTGAGGACCTGACTGCTGATAAAAGCAGCAGGATGAATTCTGAAGTGTATAGGGCTATACTTTCTGCTCAGATTCAGCCGAATGCTGCCAAACTAATAGGACGCCACTTCATATTGCAGATGGGTAATGACCCAAAACATACAGCAAAAGCTACCCAAGAGTTTGTCAAGGCAAAGAAGTGGGATGTTCTTCAATGGCCAAGTCAGTCACCTGATCTCAACCCAATAGAGCATGCTTCTCATTTACTGAAGACAAGACTGAAGGCAGAAAGACCCACAAACAAGCAGCAGCTGAAGGCAGCTGCAGTAAAGGCCTGGCAAAGCATCTCGAGGGAGGAAACTCAGCATTTGTCATGTCCATGGGTTCCAGACTTCAGGCAGTCATTGGCTGCAAAGGATTTTCATCCAGGTATTAAAGGCGATCCTTAAGTTTGAAATGATGTTGGTTTGTTCCATTACTTATGAGCCAACAATGATGGGGGGGGGGTATGCCACTGGCTGTCCTTCCTGAATGGTTAGTGCCTCACTTTTGTCAAACCTCTTGAATTTCAGCTGAAAGTCTTGACTTTGCTCCCATGTTAACTGTTTCTTTGGTCAATGACCCATGGTTACTCAGCCTGATATTGTGATTTCTGAAGCAGATCTGAGTTTCTGAGAGAGGTCAGTCAACAACTGTAAAGGAGACTACTTAACATGGGTTTTGTGGAACTATGGTATCTTGAGGTTGTTCATTAAAGCAAAAAAACAAAATGTAAGCCTAAAGGTGCACACGGTGCAACAGAATTGTACACAAGGATACAATGCACAATTCATTGACTGTGATAACTTGCATTCCCTCAGGATACCCATGAAGGATCATGAAGAATCAATTTATTTCTGCTGTCTTTCACGTCAGTCTGCTCTCTCTCTCTCTTTCTCTCTCTCTCTCTCTCTGTGTGTGTGTGTGTGTGTGTGTAGAGGGAGAGAGAGAGAGAGACTCAAGCCTTATAAGAAAGATGTGTTTTTTTTAACATGTCTAAAACATAGTGACACAATGTAGTCATGGTTACATTCTATTTGTCTTGGGCATCACTCATATCTTGTTTCAGATTTGCTTCAGGAAAAAAGAGAGGATATTTTAGGGAAAACTTCCTTATCCCCTATGTGATACCCTCCTATCTAAGTCAACCCTATTAAGTACAATTACCACTTCAGTATCTTCAATCCATTTCCTTTTCTTCTGAGTATTAAATTCATGCTGTGGAGAAAGTTCAAGAGTAAAGGATATACTAACCTATACACTGCAAGAAGACTTGTGTTTTCATTATGAAGCTACACTGGAAATGTGTCAGCTAAAAACAGATGTAAATGTACAGATCTTAAAAACCATTGGCATTTTTTGTAAACATCCATGCATCCCTTTTTTGTGTATATGTTGCCAAGGATTTTTATACCAACACTGATATGCCAAGGCAATAACAGTTATCGTATGACATGTTTTCAGCCAAGAACAAAATAAGTTATTGCCACATGTTCCACTTAATAACAGACATTGTTTTGCATCATCTGAAAATATACATGAAAGTGGGAGAAATGAAGATAGTATACCTCTCTCCCCCACTGCTTCAGCCATCTTTAAGTACAGATCTGGTGTCAGTTTGGAGGATGTAATAATCATGTGGATGGCCTACTCTGGAAATATAATTTACTGCTCTAAAAACATCTATTTTTTAAATCCTAAAATAGTGGCAGTTGCTTGAAGACAATATCTAAAATCTCCTAATGGTATTACAAAATCAATATTAGTCATGCCAACAAATCAAAGCAAAGATGACATAATGTAACAAATAACACAACATTCTGCATTCTTATTTGGGAGCCACAGATCACATCTGGGTGATTCAGAGCAAATTTCTCTTCACATTGATTATATCTTGCACTCACATAGCTACTTTATCATTTCTTTCCATTTGTTCCCCTACCTCATAAAACTCAGCTACCGGGCATGGATTCATAGGGCCATTTTTCTTCTGCCACTCTATCACTGTAGCCTGCAGGTACAGAATAGCATCTTTCAGTGGTCTACATTCTGCACTTGGACAGCTAGCTGGAGCATATCAAGAAGGCTAGATTAAACTCTTTCTTCTGACAGGCTAATGTTCCTTTTGCAGTGATTTTCTGCATCACATGATGGAACATTCAAACATATGGTCCCTGTTCCTATGCTGTATTTGAATTTTATTTTATTTTTTTACTCACACAAAAGGGGGGGAAAGGTTTCCTAGCCAGTGTCCTAAGAAGGACTGAGATGTTCTAACTATGTAATTTTCCTTTTGTATAGGTGGCACCAATTTTGTAACCTGTATGTGTAGGAAATATACCAAGGAAATATAGTTCAACTGCCCAGAGAATTGTGTGTGCACGTGTGTGTGTGTGTGTGTGTGTGTGAGAGAGAGAGAGAGAGAGAGAGAGAGGGAGAGAATGCTCCTGTTAGGAAGTCACATTGAGCAGATTCCCTCCTCTCTTGGTGCCCACCAGGTGACCTGCCTCTCCTGATTTTAGTTTTATTTTCAGAGATTATTTTAAAGTATTATTTTTACTGGGAGAATGCCATGCTGCAAAGCAAACTACTGCCCTTTATTTGGGTTCAAAAGAGTGGTTTTGTATTTTGGAGCTCAGCCCCCGATCTCTGCCTTGTACTTAGGTTCTTGGGCAAGTTACATTTCAAGTCTCGCTAGTTTGCCACTGGAAAAGGAATATTTTGTAATGGGACATGCCCACCATTGCAGCCATTTTATGAATGAGAAAGCCCTTTCATGGCTGCCATTTTGTGATAGTGTCCATGACACTGTCAAAATTCCAAAGATGTCCACTAACCCAAAAAAGTAAATAGTGAAAACTGTTGATTTTATATTGTTTTTCTCCTCTCCCACTACATGCCCCTCAAAGTCTTCTTACCCATTTCCTGACATTTCTTCTCCCCTTCTTCTTTCACACTTGTACCTTATCCCCAATTGCCAGTTTCTTTCATCCCTCTCACCTGCTGTTTTTACATTCACTTCTTCCTGTAACAGCTTTCTTCTCTTATCCCCTTCTTCTTTATTACCATTTTTTAAAAGTTATTAAAAATATTCATCACGCTCTTTAACCGCCTCCCACTGCCACACCTGCTTATGCATGATACAGCCATGGTGCAGCATTGTCAAGCAAAGAGGCAGTTGGCAATGTGCAGCATTGAGACCCGCCTGAAGACCCACTGGTGGATGTTGACCCACAATTTGGGAAACACTGGGTTAGACTAATGGGGTCAGGCCAGAGGGACCTACAGCCTTTTTGTCTAAAGAGCAGTGAATAAATTCTACAAATAATAATAATAATAATAATAATAATAATAATAATAATCGATCAGAACATCCCAGCCATGCACTGGGCAAATTGCACTTGCACAGCCAGATTTCTGTAAAATATGAACATATTAATGTTTTCTGCTTTCAACTTACCCAAATGGTAGTAAGTGCCAGGGGCAGCCTTTTACAGGGTCATTTTCGTAGTGAGGACAGAATTCCCTGATGATCAGGGGACTGGAAACAAAGCCCTATGAAGAGAGACTGAAAGCACTGGGCATGTTTAGCCTTGAGAAGAGAAGACTGAGGAGAGAGATGATAGCGCTCTTCAAGTACTTGAAAGGCTGTCACAGAGGGCCGATCTACATTGCGCCCGCCATCGTAATGAATTCGGTGTCCCATCGGGTTAAACGCTCTCGCATTAAAACGTGATTATTCACACTCACCCATTTTCCCCATTGCAGTGCTTCATCAAATGCGCAAGCTCGGTTTACACTCGAGCTCTGTGCTGTTTTCCTGCTGTTTTCCTGCACGCGCTTGTCTGATCTCGAATGCTAAGCGGGGTTGGCCCTGGTCAGTAGTTGGATGGGCGACCACCTTGGAATCAGGTTTCCTGCACGGAGCAGGGGGTTGTTCTATCCCCTCAAATGAGATTAAGTTTTACCCCCTCCTATCCCCCGCTCTGGATGTGTGTGTTTTTTAATTCAGGCGTTATCCTTGCAGAATCGGGGCTTCTCCATGATTTTTTTTTTCTAATTGAGGCTTCAAAGATCATGCCTCATTTAGAAAAAAAAATCGCGGAGAAGCCCCGATTCTGTGAGGATAAGGCCTGAATTTTTGTTAAAAGAATCCAGAGCGGGGGATAGGAGGGGGTAAAACTTAATCTCATTTGAGGGGATAGAACAAGCCCCTGCTCAGTGCAGGAAGCCTGATTCCCAGGTGGTCTCCCATCCAAGCATTTACCAGGACCAACCCTGCTTAGCTTCTGAGATCAGACAAGCGCGCACACATCCAGTCCTTTGCTTGTTGCTAAGGAAATGGGGACTGCTGAGGAAGCTATGTGATCAGTAGGGATGTCAAAGAATTTCGCCACGAATCTTGGAGAGGCCGAATCAGCACATTCGGCCCCCCGAAATCAGTGGTGAAACAATCTGCCCCCCCCCCCGGATGGGACTTACCTTCGGCGAATCTTCCTGGCAGTGGCAGCTCCGCCGGCGGCGGCGGCTCCAGCGGCAGTTGGGCGGTGGCGGCTGCAGCGGCCAGTCTTCTCACCGGCTGCCTCCACCGCCATTTCCAATTTTAAAAAAAAAACGTGATAGGCTACGTAAAGATTTACGTAGCCTATCACGGCTAAATTTTAAAAAACACCGTGATAGGCTACGTAAATGTTTACGTAGCCTATCACGACTGAGTAAAAAAAAACCAGCGCGTACGCAAATGGCGGCGCCCATGGGTGCCGCCATTTGCATTCCTTATTTTGGCACGTCTTAGTCTACGTAAACATTTACGTAGACTATGGCGAAAATAAGGGGAACGTAAATAGCGTAGCGTCTGAAAGCAGGAGCACAGAAGTGGGAAATTCCGGTTCCAATTGGAGGCGGCTACTGCGTAGTGTGAAAGGCAGGCGTTGAAACCTCATTGGAAGCGAAAAAAGGCAGTAAGTGTAGATCCAGGCAGAGGGGAAGGCCAGGATCTCTTCTCAATCATCTCAGAGTGCAGGACACGGAATAATGGGCTCAAGTCACAGGTAGCCTGATTCCAGCTGAACATCAGGAAAAACGTCCTGACTGTTAGAGCAATAAGGCAATGGAACTAATTACCTGGGGAGGTGGTGGGCTCTCCCACCCTGGAGGCATTAAAGATGAGGCTGGACAGCCACCTGTCAGGGATGCTTTGACTTGGATTCCTGCATTGAGCAGGGGGTTGTTGGACTCGATGGTCTTGCAGGCCCCTTCCAATCCTACTATTCTGTGATTCTATGATACAGATGATGGTGCTGTTGCAGTATCATTCTGTTTGCAAATATAGGGGAAGAAGGGCAAGTATACAGACAAATAGTACTAAACTTTAATGGAGCATCAGTTCCCTTAAAGCAAACTTGCAAACAGTCCAAAACATGGCTCATTCTTGCCAACTAGTTTCAAAAGCTACTATTCCTGTGGCCTGCCTCTTTGCTGGCTGCATTAATTCACATTAAATGAAACAAGTCTTATTTGAGCAGCAACTCAGTGGTGGTGGGAAGGGATAAGGAAGCTGCTGTGAACCAACAGCCACACATACAGCACCCACATTAAGAGTGGTGGAACATTTCCTCATTTCTCTGTGGTGTTCTGTTGTGTAAGTGCAACTTTAGTGGAAGTCATTGGTATTTGCTGTTATAGAGAAAGTGAGAATGCTAACACGTTCACAAGTGCACTAGCATGTGTACGCAAATTTATAACCACATAATGTAGTGTAACACAACCAAAATCAAAATGTCTCCATGAAAGCCTTAAGAAAGGGTCAACACAGAGAGGAGTTACTATACAGCATCTGTGTGTGGGGGGTATACAACATCTGTTCAGGGGGGCATCCTCTGAATGGCTGCCTGCCATTCTAATCCTGTGCATGGTAAAGCACATAACAAGCTAAGTGCATGCAGATTAAAAAGTTTAGAGTTATCCCTCAAACATCTCAGTACTCTCTTGGATCACCACTGAACACTATACTGTACATCACTATTCCATCTTCCTATTTTAAAAGACATGCCATTGTTCTCACTGATCTACAGTAACTAAAAGCAGATGGCATTCAGAAACAAATACAAAAAGCTTTTGTGGTACAACCACAGTAAGATGAATAACTTTACAACTGGGCAAAACTGGACACGGGCATTTTTGCAGAAGAGACCCTGACTGACTGAAAGGGTAAAGAAGCCAAAAACATTTCCTCACAGAGCTAATGTGATTGCATTGACATTTTCATTAAAGCTCCGTAGTCACCATATTCTAGCAGGAAGCATTTACAGATAGCAGTAAGCTTTGATCATGTCACAGGGGATAATGATGTCTCTGGAACTTGAGAGAGATTGAAATGAATGAAGTAGGTATACAACCAAAACCGTTGTAAGATGGTTGTAAAGAAAAAACATGGGGCGGGGGGACAAGCAATAGATCTCACTCAGGAGTGAGCAAACCCCACTGAAGAATTCCACAAATTACTTCCTTCCCTGCTTGTCTAGATCTGGAGTGCAGAACCTGGCCCTCTGGGTTTCCCAATCTGGCCCTCCAGGGCTCCCCAGAAGGCTACATCCCCTTCCCCCAAACCACTGATAGTTTTTTATACAGTTGTGCAGTTTTTTCCCTGTTCTTTTTTTTTTCTTCAGCCTTT
The DNA here is from genome assembly GCF_057233095.1 of Heloderma suspectum. Taxonomy (NCBI): domain Eukaryota; kingdom Metazoa; phylum Chordata; class Lepidosauria; order Squamata; family Helodermatidae; genus Heloderma; species Heloderma suspectum. The sequence goes on from NC_139461.1 coordinate 92,249,716, forward strand.
TTGCTTTTATGCCAAACTCAAAGGTAGAGGGGCTAGGGAATATATATATATATATATATATATATATATATATATTCACTATATTGTCATTTTTATGTTTACAGTGCTGACAGTAGTATATAAAATATACAACAAATAATAATACCAAATATTATCAACAATTTAAACAATATAGAGTATAATCAAATTTATCAACAAAACCAGCAAATATCACAAAGTTCCCAATAACACAAAAGGCTGTACATTCTCTTGATACTTGTTACACCAATACATTACAAATAAGGACCACTTTTCTGCAAATCTATTATTTTGCTGTCTTCTCTCTCTAACCTTTACTATATTAGTTCACTTAACCATATACATATATTATTTCCCATACTTTAATAATCCAATCATCAACTGTGGGGGCTTTCAGGTTTTTCCAGTTTGCCAATATCAGCATTCTGGTGGCTGTTAATAAATGCACTGTCTTCTCTATGTTGTCAGATAGAACAACAAAAAGAATAACTATTGGATCCAAAGGTAGTCTGTATCCTGATATAATCTCAATTTCATCTATTATCTTTAGCCAATAGTCCTTAATCATTGGGCATAACCAAAAAACGGGCCATATCTGTGTTAGGCATTTTACATCTCCAGCACCTGTTATCACCCTTATGATAAATGCAGTTAAGCCTTGCAGGCATTAAAATATCAACGGAACATAAATTTGAAAAAAAAAAACCAGGTTTGTTCTAATAGTCTGCTGTGATATATTATTCCAGATCCAAGTCCAGGTGCTTACTGGAATCAGACTAGTTAGTACTCTTTCCCAACTTTTCTGATAATTATTAATTGTAAGATCTAAATCTAATATAAATTTATTGAGCTTACTTAATAGGTTTTCCTGATTTTGTATCATCAAATTTTCAAAGGTGTTTTTTCCCGAAGAGTTCTGGATTTCCTTAGTAACCTTAAGGCAATATTTCTAAGCTGTAGATACTGAAAAAATAAAGGTTGGAAGTATTGCATTTTCATTCTGTATTTGTTCATATCATTTAAATGTTCCCTTGTCTATAAGTGTGGTTATTTCTATTAGCCCATGATTGTACCATAAAGACAGATTGCCTAATTGCGTTTCATCTGTAATCTCATCATTATACATAATAGCTGTTAATGGAGATAAACCTGGACTTAATACTCCTTTAAGTTTCAACCAGTTGATAAACAGAGTTTTGGTACACAGGTTCATTCTTAATATATTTCTATCAAATTTATTTCAGAACCATAAAGTATTTTTCAACTCTGTTGAGACATTATAATGTTCTAATTCAGTTGCTCTATCTGGATTAAACCATGTCTTGAAATGCATAAGCATAGCTGCAACATAATAATTTTTTTATGGATGGGAAGGCTAATCCACCATTCTTTGTTGGTTTTATTTAGGGATGTCAGAGAATTCTGCCACAGATCTCAGTGAGGCCGAATGCCAGTGCATTTGGCCCCCTGAAATCTGTGGCAGAATGGCCTGCCACCACCCCCCCGCCACCCCGCAGATCCCCCACAGGATGAGACTTACCTGGGGCGGATGTTCTGGGAGGCAGCGGCTCCGGCTTCGGCGGCGCCAGCGGCTGGTCTTCCGACCGGATGCCACCACCACCATTTGCAGTCTGGTCATTTGTGTTTTTTTACAGAGACGTGATAGGCTACGTAAAGATTTACATAGCCTATCACGGCTGGGTTAAAAAAAAAAAAGCGTACGCAAATGGTGGTGGCTACAGCCGCCGCCATTTGCGTTCCTTATTTTTGGCCACCTTAGTTTACGTAAATATTTATGTAGACTATTATGGCAAAAATAAAGGGGAACGCAAATAGCATAGCGGGCGCTATTTGCGTCCCTTTTTGATTCGCCGTTTTAGCTACATAAAAAAATGGGCGCCGCCATTTGCGTACACGTTTTTTTTTTCAAAGTCACCCGTGATAGGCTACGTAACGATTTACGTAGCCTATCACAGCTGACTTTGGAAATCTAGCCATGATAGGCTACGTTAATCGTTACGTAGCCTATCACGGGGTTTGTTTGTTTGTTTACACTTTACTTTGTAATGGCAGTGGCGGCAGCCGGTCGGAAGACCAGCTGCCGCCCCCGCCCCCAACGAAAGGCCGACGAACCGCCGCCGGGACGGACATTCACCAAAGGTAAGTCCCATCCTGGGGGGGGCGGAGAATTTCACCGCGGATTTCAGGGGGCCGAATGTGTTGGCACTCGGCCCCCCGAAGATTTGGGGAGAAATTCTCCGCCATCCCTAGATCTCATTCAACACATCTAATAATGGTTGTTCTATTTCCATTAAGAATACTTCATAATATTCTGGTGTAAAACCATCTATACCTGGGGCTTTATTGTTTTTTAAATCCTTAATTGTGTTACATAGTTCTGTTAAGATAATAGGCCTCTGTAATTTATCTATATGATCTGGTGTTACACTTGGTAGTTTGATCTTGTTCAGATATGATTCAATATTGTCTCTGGGGGGGGTTGTTCTGAAGTATATAAACTTTTAAAACTCATTTACTAAATCTTTAGGTTTAGGATAAACTGTACTTCCTTTCTTTATTTGTATAACCACTGTGCTATGTTGTTTCTTCTTTAACATATAAGACAGTAATTTATCGGCTTTATTGCCTTTTTTGAAAAAACGCTCTTTAAAATATCTTAATTTTTTCTCCACTTGGTCACAAATCAGTAAATTTAATTATTTTCTAACACTTTCTAATCTCCTGTATATAATATTTGAGCATGTCTGTTTGTAATATGCATGTCTGTATATAATGTTTGAGCATGTCTACCAGTGCATTCAGCCCCCCAAAATCCATCGCGGAACGAAGCCCCCACCCCCCCAACCCACGAAAGGTGCACGGGACAGAGTCCCCACCACCCCCACCCCATGAAAGGCACGCAAAACGGAGCACTTACCTGCTCCCGTCCATGCTGCTTTACGAATGGCAGCTGTCCTGCGGCCACCATTCGCTTCCTCCTCTTCATAGCCATGATAGGCTGCGTAAATACTTATGTAGCCTATCACAGCTAATGCAGGGATGCCATTTGCATCCCTGCGGAGGCTGTGATAGGCTATGTAAGTATTTACATAGCCTATCATGGCGGGGGGGGGGGAACCCAGCATACGCAAATGGCGGCAGCTACCGGCATTTGCGTAGGCTGGGTTTTTTTCCCCCTGCTGTGATAGGCTACGTAAGTATTTACATAGCCTATCACAGCTCAATACAGGGAAGCAAATGGCAGCAGCTACGACAGCCGCCATTTGCATCCCTGCAGGGCTGCCCAGCAGACGGATGTCCGGCTGCAGGCGGCCAGAGCCGGCTGGCGGCTCCACGGCTTGGCTGCGGAGCAGAGCCAGACGGGCAGGATTCCGGGGGGGAGGATCGGATCGCCTCCCCCCCATCGAGGATTCCGGTGGGAGGGACGGAGCACCTCCCCCCCACCGCGGATTGCCCAGTGCGGAGACAGGTAGGTGTTTTGTACATCCCTACTTGCGAGTTGACCACACCATTAAAATCCTCCCCAGTAATAACTTCTTTGTCCAAATTGGAATATATTGTATTGTTCAATTTTTTTATAAAACTCCTTTTGATTGTTATTTGGAGCATACAGACATTCTACTAAATAAATTTTACTTCCCCAATATATAGTATCAAAAATAAATCTGCTTTCTGGATTTCTTCAGAGAACTTAATTTGAGAGTGGGGTTTGACTATAATGACCACTCCCCTTTTTTATTATTTGCTGAAGCAAAATGAACTTCACTTTAAACTCTTTAAAGTTCATCTTCCTTTTTAACATGAGTTTCTTGGAGAAATATCAGATCTACTCTTTCCTTTTTCACTAAGTAAGGAAATTTCCTCCTTTTAATGGGGGAATTTAATCCTTCAACATTCAAAGATACAATTCTAAGTTTATTTGACATTTTTTATTACTAAAAAGAGGGGGTGAGAAAAACAAGAAAAAATATCAATATGTTAACAATGTTGAATATGAAACCAAGCAGATAGAAACAGTTAAACTATGAGGGGTTGTTGTTTTTCCCTGTTCTAAAAGCTTGAAATGCAACTCCTAAGGCTTCAGTACTGGCAGTAAGAGCTTTAAGCAAAATATGCTGGTACATTTTGGCCTCACCCACGTCTGGAATGCAGCCGCCAAGAGCTTCTCCAAAATTCAGCCCTTAGGCTGAAATGGAATTTAGCCCTCAGACTGAAAGGGATTCTGTACCCCTGGTCTATCAGTAGAGTAAACTCAGTAAAGCTGCAAAACAGGAGGGACATATCAGTTCCAGAGGATCCCTAGCATTCTCAAACCACAACATGCCACTGAGAACCAATGTGGTATAGTGGTTAAAATATCAAACTAGGACTGGGAGAGCCAGGTTTAATTCCTATGTAGACATGGGGCAATGAGTCTAAGAATTGGGTGGCTTTTACCATCTGGATTGATTAAATTAGGTAGTTGTCTTTAGATAGTAAATGACCCTAGCAAATTATTAGCCATGATGGCTGTTGGTAATGAGCAGCTTTCATTGAAAAAAAATACCTTAATTGTGGAAAAAAAATAGCCAAAAATAGGTAATATGAGGTTTCAAGTTAGACGTTTCACACTTTTTGCTCAATTTGGGCCCAAGATTGAACAGAAAAGATAATGTCCAGAAATCATCTCCATAATGTGCAGAAATAATTTTGGGGAGCATCACTGCAAAGATGCAGAATGGACAATGCAAAATCTGTAAATAATGAGTGGAAAAACATTGCTTAGATTTCATTTATGGATAAAATTGTTAATAGGGGCCATGGTGTGGTCTGTCTTCTGCATATTATACACCGTAAGTTTCCTCATTGAACCTGCTAACACTGATTAGTAATGGATCATATCTCTATTGCAGTAATATTCCTCATGTAAAACGATACTCCCCCTATATCCTCATCAATCAGCAGCATTCCTTCCTACTATGTAGATCGTTAAATGGTGTGGTTGGTTCCATCTTGAGAAATTCAAGCTTTGGTAACTGGCACAACAAATATGTTGCTGAAGGAAGTTGCAGCTACTTGGCAGTTGACATGATTCTATAGCACCCTTTTTTGGCACAGAAGATGATATAGTGCAACTCATTTACATCTGCCATGTTCTTAGAGCTGTACAGGCGACATGTAAAAACTTCAAGGTGTTGTAAGAGTTCTGATGGTACGTTGATTGTTTCTCCAAGTTGTGAAAATGCCCCTTGAATTCTGGGCAAGACTGTACATGTTTTCATACATCAAGTTTGCCATAACCAACAAAAGCACTTATTATGCCACGGTCAATGACTGTAGCCCAGAAAGGGCATTACCATGGTTTAGTGTGATAAGCAAACCAACCCCTTTATGAGGGCTTAGCCTCTGAGGGACAGAGCTGGTTGGTACTCTTATGGTTTATGCTCATGATCTGCAGCAAGGTTCTATGCATACTGGCCTTCACGCTACACAATGGTGCCAGCTACCTGATTGTACAGAAAGGCAGTCTGATAGCATAATGCACATGTTTAAGAACTGGATACTAGCAGGATGACAAGTGCACATGTTTTACAGTTAAACTTCAGCAAGCCAAGCTGTTGGTGTGTGAGTGTGGCACCCCATTTTCTCTATCAAATCTAACTTCAAACCATGCAATGTCATATACTCAGAGAACACATTTTCACATTTAAATGCCATGCATTTAAACTTGTATATTGATACACATCATCAACTGCTAAGAACTACAGATTTTCAAACATTTAGTGGCTGGGAGACCTTCCCACATAAAGCAGAGTGTTGTAACAGTCAAATAGTCAATAGATGGCAACTATGCTCCATTCTCATGTACACATTTGCATGAACAGCACACATACCTATTCAACAGATAAGGTTTTGGATTAACCCTGGGTTCTGAAGAAATAGGGTTGGTTTTACTAGTAATGGGCCATATCCAGTTCTGCAGCTGCACTAGTGGAAATGACTGCTAGCCCAACAGGAAGGTAGCGCTGGTTAGTGCAACTGGAAATTAGTTGAAATTACCACTTCTGGAAGGGGACAAGTCAGCAGAGCTCATGGTTGTATAGATTAATCCACGTGTTAGAAAATCTTCTAGCATAGATGACATTATATCCATCCTAACTATTAGGGAATGGAAACGAGAACTACAACTGATCTGTAAGATAATGGTACTATTATAAGTAACACAAAAATTAATACAGTCACCCAAATCCAAAGCACATTGAGCAGAGCAGCCAGGGCTGAATGTGCAGAGTCTTATCAAATCAATTACATTAATATCCCATCCATCAGCTGTGTGGCAAGGAAGAACAACAGAATTTTAATTGTTTTAAAAGAGCTGCCCTTGCACAGCCCACACTGTTGCATCACAAAGGGAACTGGTTTATGCAGCAGTCATTTGTGTATGCTGTTTCTCATCCAGTGTTGCATACAATGAGGAAGCTTGCTTCTGCTTACTGAGTGATCCTAGTTGGATCAGGTCAAGTATACGGTAACAATCACTGTTCCTTTTATGTGGTATTCTACAAAAGAGAATGGCAAATTGAAATTCAATATACTTACTAATAAAACACAGGAATAATTTTGGTAAGACATTCATAGAATAATAACATAGATCTACATTCTTTATCTTTTGGGTAGCAGGTTGCATCTCTAAGATGTGAGTCTATTACTGAAGATGTAAGGGTAAAGAATTAGGAGGGAAGGGGTATATCTGGCCCCCAGAAGGCAAAACAAAAGGTTGTGCTTTCCACCTTTACTTTGATCATTTGCTGGAGCTGCCATATTTGACAGGGTTTTCATAGTAAGCAGAAAAAACTCTGTGGAGAATGCCTGGCAGAGAGTACCATGTGGCAGGAAGGAAGGAAGGAAGGAAGGAAGGAAGGAAGGAAGGAAGACGAAAAGCCCAACACAAGATAAAACTATCTCTCTGAGCAATATACAAGATATTCACACATATTTGGTACTGAAAACTTTGCAAAGGTGAAATTACATGTTTGAACAAGTGTGTTTTTGTGTTGGTTCAGAGTTACTCCTTTTGGTTTTCAGAACAGAATTTTCAGGGGGTTGCAAATGCACCAATAGAAATGATGCTGGACATTCTGCTAGCGCAGGCTTCTACAACTTGGGGAAAACTGGTTTTCATCCTTCCAAAAGCCATTGCAAATCCATTTCACTAGTTGTTGCACAAGGTGTTCCCCAAGCCCTTGCACAGTTCAGTACAACGTCATTAGGTCTTACCTGTACTAGGTCTGCCAGCTGTTCTGCTAGCAGTTGTGTGTGTGCTAGCAAAACAATGCCACCTCTTGTACTTTGTCTGCTAGTGTAACATTGGATACAACCCAGTGTGTAAAAACGCTTCCAAGGAAGCTTGAAGGCACACTAAAAGCTACTGCAAAAAACATCAAATACAAAAACAGCCACAACACAAAATAAAAGCGGCAGTTAAAACAATTCCACCAGTGATGAAAAAGAAAGAAAAGGAGCACCTGGGGAAATAGAAAGGTCTTTGCCTGGCACTAAAAGGACATCAGACAGAGTCAGAACCAGGTGACCCTTCCAGGGGAAAGCAGTCCACACTGGGCACCATAACCGAGAAAGCCTGCTCTCCACTTGCCACCCCCTCACTTCAAATAGCAGAGGAAGACCTCCAGAGATGATTGTACAGGCAGACTCATGTTGCAGCAGGCATTTACTTAATACCAAGTATTTTTCTTCCTTTTTAAAGTTTCCCTGAATACTTCCTTTGTTTTCGAAGTTTAGAATGAAAGTATTTTTACTTGTTCACCTTTGGATTCATTCTTGCACTGCAAATGGATGGGGTCCTTATTTTATGTTTCTTGGCAATGAGGTATCACTTATTAGTGTTCTATGTATCCAAAGGCATCATAGAAAGCTTTAATTCAATAGCATTCTGTAAGCCTTACACTGCAGTCCTGTATGTTGCGATCCAGAACATACTAATTGAATACTTCCATTAAGCTGACAACCCCATTAACTTCAGTGGGACTACTAAACCCATTTACTCAAAGTACTTCTACTTTAACTATTTTGGGATGCACATGTCCCAATACAAGTTATAATGCAGAATATGTTTGTACACTGAAGCAAAAATATTGATCTGCCTGCCTTCATAAAACCTTATAAATGAGATTGAAACAGAAATGCATAAACCAGCAAAACTATTAGCTTGTTTAAACATGGGTAAATTTATAAACTAATATTGGCTTTCATGTAGTCAGCATCAGCATTTTCTGGCATAATAGTGATTTTTCAAGTGAATTGGCTTTTCAACCATCATAACGTTATTTTCATGGATCATATTTCCTGATGTGGATAAATATATTTCAACAGATGCCTAACAGAATGTTCTTTTTTTAACCCTTTCTATGCTTTTTCATTTTATCCATCATCAGTAATAGCAGAGGCATGGAAAATAATTATATGAATATCAGACTATAAGGGATGATTTATGTATGTGTTAGGGAATTCAAGGGGCCGCGGTGGCTTAGTGGTTAAGATGCTGAACTGCAGACCAGAAGGTCGGCAGGACAGCAGTTCAAGACCCAAGTGCCGCATGACAGAGTGAGCTTCAGTCCCAGCTCCTGCCAACCTAGCAGTTTGAAAGCAAGAAATTGCAAGTAGATAAATAGGTACCGCTTCGGCGGGAAAGGTAACAGCGTTCCGTGCACCTCGGTGTTCAGTCATGCCGGCCACATGACCACGGAAGCGTCTTCAGACAGCGCTGGCTCTTCGGCTTAGAAATGGAGATGAGCGCCACCCCCTAGAGTCGGACACGACTGGCTGGGGACACCTTTACCTTTACCTAGGGAGTTCATTCACATGAAGGACTTTAATATTTCCTAGTTACACAGATTTACCCAGCATATGTACCTGCACACTGGTGGGAAATGTGAATGGTGTGTAAAATCCCCTTATGCTTTGCCACAGAACAGATCGTTTTGAATTATTTTGACACTGCAGTCCAATATATGACTGAAAACATAATCTCACATTAAAGCAATATTCTTAAGGGAAAGGGTTTAGGCTCAGCATAGTCAGACAACCCCTGCTTTTGCACTTGTCTTTCTAGCCACCCCCAGAGGTTAAAATTCTCATTAGCTTCAATCTGGCCTTAAATACATGTGTACAAACTAGCATGTTAAAAATAAGGCCAGGCCATTTCACTGAAATCCTTTGCATGTTTGCCAAGAATTGTGTCCCACTCAATGATGCATTCATGACTTTAGAGTCCATTGTATTGGGGGGGGGGCTCTCAACTTATTGGTATCCACCTGCTCAAGGTGACTGAGTGGGTCCTTGGATGTCTGTCCCCAAGGTCTGTACTGACTGAGCCTCTATTCCCATTGTGTTGAATGGACATTTCTTCCTTCGAAGTGTGTTTCGGGTTGCAGCCCTAGTCTAGAATGCTATATTACTGAGATATGGATATGTGAAGCATATCTAAACATAAAGAAAATTATCCAGAATGCTCATTCCCATTAAAATGCCTCTCTTTCCCTGATTCAGTTCACACATAATGGCAATTCTTGGGTTGTTTAAGCCAGGAATTGCTGTGGCTGAATGGGAATGAGTGCACATGCTGCCTCCTGCATGCTCATCGCCTCCACTTTCAATCAGCAACACAGGAGCATCATTCCTGGGCTGATATCGTGATGTCCGAACCTAGGAAGTCAGGGTTGTTTAGGGGCTAAACAACCCAGAGTTAACCCAACAACAAACCATGGACAAATGTTGTGTTAACTCTGGGTTGTTTAACCCCTACACAACCCAGAGATCCTGGGTTCAGATGTTATGATAACAACCCAAGTATGGGGCATTCCTGGGTTGTTGATTGAAAGCAGAAATGCACACAAAGAAAAGCCCTCACTTTTTCCTGTTCAGCCACAGCAATTTCTGAGTCAAGCAACCTTGGAATTTCTATTATGTGTGAACCAGGTATCTTTCAAATCAGCAATAATAAAACATTCGCATTAATAGTGTAAGCAAGTCTAAAACAATATTTGAGCTGCACACATAAAAATGTTCTGTGGGGGGAAAAATCTGAAGAGGAAAAGTAGCTAAAGAATCTGGAAGACAGGAGCAAAGTTCTATGCCCATGTACGGTTTCCCACCTCTAGTATGGACCTTTAGCATGAGGGAGTGTTGCCTAGCTTAGCCTCAAGGATCCTGTCTTCCTCCTATCAGCTGAAGAAGTTGGGAAACAAATCATATTTTTGTATTTATGTTTTGTTGATTTGATTTATACCTCACCCTTCAGCAGGTTCCCAGGGCAGTTTACAAAAAGTTAAACATTGCAATAAAACATTTGAAAACAAAAACATCAAAACAATGAAGTGTGGCCTAGATTGGGGTGAAATGAAAAAAAAAATATTGTCATGTAGAGAGAGCATATGACATCTAGTATCGATACATATACCTTATTCACTTTAGAATATGTCATGAAGACAGTTGCCTTGAAACAGTTCATTCCTGTAGAATTATAGCCAGTAATACATTTTATGAGGATTTCTAAGGTCCTTGTCAATTTTGCTATAAAAGTCATATAATTTGTGACACAGAATCTCTAAATCCAGGATGTCTAGCAACATTCACTATTCAAGAAGATATCTATGTGTAACTCACAGGCCAACCCTATGTTTGGGGCCTAGGAATCCAAACACTGGCAGGGGAGGCCCCTTCTCCCCTTCTTCTGAAGCCAGAAGCCATAAAAAGTAGGGCTGCACACCGCTTCGGTCCGTGGCCCAAGTAACAAGTCAAAGCGGGCTGCTTCAGAGATGCCTCTGCATGATACGAGGTGGAGCAGAATTGCAACGAGGCACCCCGAGGCGAAGCAGCTTGTATACAAAGCACCTCGTCCAACTCGGTGATTCGTTTTGAGCAACCCAGACAGCCTGGTGCCAAAAGTATCAACTTGAGAAAGTTCAGCAAGGGGTTGAGGAGGAGGGATGGGGGAAGCAGGGAGGGGGAGGAGGAGGGAGGGAGGGAGCTTTGGTGAATAGAAACTTAGTTGCCAAATCAGGGCTGAATGAAATCTAGCGATGGGGGAGAATTTCTCCCCAAAACTTCGGGGGGCCGAGTGCCAACGCATTTGGCCACCCGAAATCGGCAGTGAAATTCTCTGCCCCCCCCCCCAGGATGGGACTTACCTTTCACGAATGTCCCTCCTGGCAGCAGGTCCTGGTGGCGGTTCATCGGGTCTTCATCAGGGGCGAGGGTCTTCATCAGCCACCATTACAAGGAAAGTAAAAAACAAAACAAAAGCCATGATAGGCTACGTAACGATTAACGTAGCCTATCACGGCTAGATCTCCAAAGTCAGCCGTGATAGGCTACGTAAATCGTCACATAGCCTATCACGGGTGACTTTGGGGAAGAAAAAAAAAAGCGCGTACGCAAATGGCGGCCCCCATAGGGAGCCGCCATTTGCATTCCTTACTTGGTCCCTGTAGTCTACATAAAGATTTACGTAGACTACGGCGAAAATAAGGGAACGCTATTTGCGTTGCCCTTATTTTCGCCGTAGTCTACGTAAATCTTTACGTAGACCACAGGGACCAAATAAGGAACGCAAATGGCGGCTCCCTATGGGGGCCGCCATTTGCATACGCTCTTTTTTTTTTTTTCAAAAGTCACCCGTGATAGGCTACATGACGATTTACATAGCCTATCACGGCTGATTTTGCAAATCTAGCCGTGATAGGCTACGTTAATCGTTACGTAGCCTATCACGGGGGTGGGGTTTTTTTGTTTGTTTTTTTCACGGCCAGGTAGACAGGGCACTTCTACCAGGCCTGAATTTCACCAGCGAGGAATGGGGCGCCTCCCGCCTGGCCTGAATTTCAGCCGGGCGAGGCGGGGTGCCTCCCCCCCCTCGCATGAACTTCGGGGGGAGAAGCGAAGCACCTCCCCCCCACCGCGAAGCAAGCTTCGAGGACAGGTAAGGGCCTTTCGTCCATCCCTAATTGAAATCCAACAACCTCCAATCAGTGACAGTGGTGGAGGAGAGGGGAAGCCTGAATAACTGGAGAAAAACAGCTGCATTTCAGAGTCAGAGATCATTCTGGTGGTGTTACTTAGGGAGGTGAGAACCCACCCCTGTCTGGGTTCTCCAGATGCCCCACCACCACCAAAGCCCCTGCTCCACTTGCCGGTCCATCCGCCTCGGCTGCGATTGCCATGTTTTTAAAAAACATGGTGATTCAAAGTCTATGTGCACATAGACTTGCATGCAAAAAGCACCATGAATCTTAAATATATGGGTGATTCACAGCACTTTTTGCATATAAGTCCATGTGTCCACATAGACTTATATGCAAAAAGTGCTGTGAATCACCCATGGAGGAGGAGGCGCAGCGCACGCCCCCACTGCTTGCTAGCTGTCTCCGCATAAGCAGGGGACAGCTAGCAGTCCTTGGGGGTGTTTCCACCAGTGATTTACTCCCTCAGTTGACAAGGCACAGCACGATCTCAAGGCTCTGATTCTCCTTTTTATTTCCTTAGGAAGAAACTTAGACCCTTTGTTATAGAGATTCTGCAGGTTACAATGGGGGCTGGTTTCCGTCTTTGCCACAACATACCCTTTAGTGTCTCCTCAGAAGTAAGTCCCATTGTGGTCAATGAGGCTTTCTTAATGCCCACAGAATTTACAGAGAACCCCCTCAATTGACATGGCAGAGTTTAAAGTCCAAATTCCTAAGTGTGGTAAAGTGTGATCTCAAGGCTCTGATTCACCTTTGTTTGGTTTATTGCCTTTGGAAGAAGCTACTTCAACCCTTTGTTATAGAGGTCCTCTGGGTTAAACTGGGGGCTTGTTTCCCTCTTTGTGTGTCATCCCCCCTTTCCCAGAACACGCATATCTGTGTCTACTCAGAAGTAACTCGCATTGTGCTCAGTGAGGCTTGCTCCTGAAATGTGGGTACATCTGGACTTTCAGGGGAAAAGAGAAAGGGGGAGAGGAGGGAACCCTCTCTTATTGGTTGAGCAGCCCCTGCCAGTCAGATGACATTCATTACATCCCCCACCCCTACCAGGAAGTATGATCTGAGAAGTGATGTTTACCGGTGCGGAGAACCTGCTCATGGAGCCCTGCATGGACCACATTGCAGCAAAGCTGATTCCTTTTAAATTAAAATCCTGTACTCCTCTGTTAGCTTCTCCTTCCATTGTTGTGGAAACATGGCCTTAGACAACCGAGCAGGCAGGAGGAGGCGGTGGTGCAATGCTGAGAGGTAAAGCTATTTGCTTTGAGAGTTTTTGTGGAAAATGTCAAATTTCAGCTTCACCTAGCACAAAGAGTACTGGGACAAACTGTCTGAAATTTGGCAGGTGGGATCCCTTCCATGTCTGCAGAGAGGGTCCCAAGTTTCATTTATTTATCATGAACACTGAAAGAGTTATGGCCATTTGTGTTTTCCCATGCAAGTCAGTGGGAAAACACCAAAACCGAGTGATCCGGATATCCGAATCTCACTTCAGATCTGGAACTGAGTCAAAGCAAAGGGGGTCTGAATCAGTCCGAGTCAAAGCAGAGCTGATTTGGAGGGTCCAATGAGGCATCTGAAGTGAAGCGGGGGGGGTGGACGAAAGTCACTTACCTTTTCTCACAGCTTGTTCGCGGTGCGGGGGAGCGCTTCGCTGCTCCCCCCGTGAAGTTCAGGCTGGGGGGGGAGGCTTCCCGCCTCGCCCGGCCAAAATTCAGGCCGGGGGGGAGGCTTCCCGCCTCGCCCGGCCGAAATTCAGGCCGGGGAGGAGGCTTCCCGCCTCGCCCGGCCGCGAACACGAAAGTAAAAAAAAAAAAAGTCCCCTGATAGGCTACGTGACAATTCATGTAGCCTATCATGGCTAGATCTGGAAAGTCAGCCGTGATAGGCTACATGAATCTTCATGTAGCCTATCACGGGTGACTTAAAAAAAAAAAGCGCGTACGCGAATGGCGGCCCCCATAGGGAGCCGCCATTCGCGTTCCTTATTTAGTTACTGTAGTCTACGTAAATGTTTACGTAGACTACGGCGAAAATAAGGAACGGGAATGGCGGCTCCCTATGGGGGCCGCCATTATCCGTACACACTTTTTCTTTTTTTTTTAAGTCACCCGTGATAGGCTACGTGACGATTCACGTAGCCTATCACGGCTGACTTTGCAAATCTAGCCGTGATAGGCTACGTGAATCGTCACGTAGCCTATCAGGGGACGTGGTTTTTTTTTTTTCTTTGATTGCAATGGCGGGGGCGGCAGCCGCTCGAAAGACCGGCTGCCGCTCCCGCCCCGCTTGAACACCGGACGAACCGCCAGCCGGACCCGCCGCCGGGAGGGACATTAAGGGAAGGTAAGTCCCGTCCCGGGGGGGGGCGGGGGTGGGGGGGCGCGGAGGATTTCTCCCCGAAACTTGTTCGGGGGGCCGAACACGTTGGCGCTCGGCCCCCCGAAGTTTCGGGGAGAAATTCTCCACCATCCCTAGCAGGGGGTCTGTGCACAGCCCTAATAAAAATAAGCCTGTGTTGCAGCAGTTTCACCTCTTCCTTGGTTAAAAGTAGTGCTGTGCCAAAAATTTCTTCCACTTTTTTTTTTTTTACCATTCTCATTCAATCTGATAGAAGAGAAATTGCTTCCAAAAAGAAATTCAATACTGAAGAAATTTCAGAGAAATTCTTAAGGGTTGGGTTCAGGTGTCTTGGGCTTACCTTACTTAAGAGGTGGCCGAGGAATGAGCGAAAGTGTCCTGTCTTTCATTGTACAATTATCTCTCTGGCAGCCTGTAGCTTCCTTAGCTCCCTACACTTCAACTGAAGCCTAGTGGAAGGCAACATGAGCTAATTCCTCCCTTTTTCAGGTTAGGAAGTGCAGGCATCCTGGGAGTCTAAATGGGATTAGGTAAGCTCAAAAACACCACCAAAAGAAATTCAACATAATTCAGCTGTCCTGAAAATGAGGCAGACCAATGGAAGGCCCTTTCATGAAAACTTTCAGGAAATTGGAGGACAGATTTTGGCATAGCACTAACTCCACCTCATCTCTGGAGCTTGACACAACATTGGACCCCACACGCATACCTGTGTTGTGGTGAATGCAAAATCCAGGACACGTCGATTCCATTGGGTAAGGCATTCTCTATCATGCTTTGACAGGGATATTCCCAGATGCTTGATTAAAGTAGTTGGGCACTAGAAAAAGACTTTCAGCTAGCTTGTAGAGAGGGTCTATATGCTATCTGGCTGGTTGTTTAGTATTATACAGGTTACTGTATCTAAGAGTAGGGATGTATGAAAGTCACTTCCCTTTTCGCAAGGGTGATTCGCGGTGGGGGGGAGGCGCTCCGCACCTCCCCCCGAAATCCTAACCCAGCTGGCTCCGCTCCACAGCAACTCCACAGAGCCACCGGCTGGGTGCATTCGCAGGTGTGTGAAGCCTCCGGACGCAAATGGCAGTGGCTACAGCAGCCGCCATTTGTGTTCATGTTTTTGGCCGTGATAGGCTACGTAAATATTTACATAGCCTATAACGGCGAAAGACAGGGGCACAAATGGCGGCCCCTACGCCATTTGTGCCACTGTTTTTTTAGCGTGATAGGCTACGTAAATATTTACGTAGCCTATCACGGCAAAAAAACAGGAATGCAAATCGCAGCGGCTATGACGGCCACCATTTGCATTCCCTTTTTTTGCCGTGATAGGCTACGTAAATATTTACGAAGCCTGTCACACCTAGGGATGGACGGAAGTCCCTTACCTGTTCTTGAAGCTTGCTTCGCGGTGGGGGGGAGGCGCTTCGGTTGTCCCCCCAAAGTTCAGGCGAAGGGGGGGAGGCGCCCCGCCTCGCCCAGCCAAAATTCAGGCTGGGGGGAGGCGCCCCATCCCTTGCCGCTGAAATTCAGGCCGGGTAGAAGTGCCCCATCTACCCGGCCGTGAAAAAAAAAGTAAAACACACACACACACACCCGTGATAGGCTACGTAACAATTTACGTAGCCTATCACGGCTAGATTTCCAAAGTCAGCTGTGATAGGCTATGTAAATCGTCACGTAGCCTATCACAGGTGATTTTGAAAAAAAAAAGTGTACGCAAATGGCAGCTCCCATGGGGACTGCCATTTGCGTTCCTTAGTTTGACACGTCTAGTCTACGTAAAGATTTACGTAGACTACGGCGAAAATAAGGGCAACGCAAATAGCATTCCCTTATTTTCGCTGTAGTCTATGTAAATCTTTACGTAGACTAGACGTGCCAGAATAAGGAACGCAAATGGCGGCGCCCATGGGCTGCTGCCATTTGCGTACGCACTTTTTTTTTTTCAAAGTCACCCGTGATAGGCTACGTGACGATTTACGTAGCCTATCACGGCAGACTTTGGGAATCTAGCTGTGATAGGCTATGTAAATTGTTACGTAGCCTATCACAGGTGTTTTTTTGTTTTTTTTACTTTACTTTTTTTTTTTGCAATGGCGGCACCAGCAGCCAGTCGGGAGACCGGCTGGCGCCCCCGCCCCTGACGAACCGCTGCCGAACCGCCGCCGGGACCCGCCGCTGAGAGGGACATTTGGCCACGGTAAGTCCCATCCTGGGGGGGGCGGGGGGCCAGCGGAGAATTTCCCCACCAATTTCGGGGGGCCGAATGCATTGGCATTTGGCCTCCCGAAGATTCGTGGAGAAATTCTCCACCATCCCTAGTCACAGCCTCCACAGGGATGCAAATGGCACCCCTGCATTAGCAATAATGAATGAATAATCACGGCAATAATAAAGAAGCGAACGGCTGCCACAGACACAGCTGCCATTCGCAAAGCAGCACAAACAGCACCAGGTAAGTGCTCCATTTCGTGCGCTTTTCATGGAGTGGGGGGCTTCATTCCACCATGGATTTCGGGGGGGCGAATGCACTGGCATTCGGCCTCACTGAGATCTGTGGCAGAATTCTCTGACATCCCTATCTAAGAGACCTTGTTCCTGCTGAGTCATCCACAGGAATTTCCACTCAGAGGTACAAGACTCCAGGTATTAAGCCTTTCCTGCCCTTTGTTGCCAATTCAGGTCAACACATCTGCACAATATGGGATCTGCTTGGCAATAATTCAGTATGCTTAGTTGCAGCTTGCAATGTCAGGATAGTACTTCTGAGGCAGCAGTAAGGACCCCCTCCACAAAGGATGGAAGCAGTTCATTCTCTTGTTCCCTACCATACTGGAGAAGATTGGGTTGAATCATCCTCCATTTCTGCCTGAGGGCTCCTTCACATGGAACTTTATCCTGCTATTGAGATTGCTCACTCATGGAAGTTTGCGGTTCCTTTTCATGATGTTGTCAGCCTCCAGGGCAGGGATGGGCAGATTCTCTACCTGTCATCCCAGGGGGAAACCACCTGCGGGGGGAGGTGATCTATCCTTCCCCCCCAGAATCCCCTTCATCCAGCACCACTCCATGGCAATTCTGCAGAGACAGCCGTTGGCTCCGTAACACCAACGATACGGCCAGCCGCCATTGCCATGCCATATCACTAGGTTAAGGGCTGATTCTGGATGCAAATGGCATCTGCTACACCACTGGCAGCCGTAAAGTTCTTAGGTTAAGCTAAATGCAGCCATTACAAGAGGTGCGCGAAACAGAGCACTTACCTGGTGCGGTTCGCGCTGCTTTGCGAATGGCGGCCGTGTCTGCAGCCGCCATTCGCCTCTTAATTATTGCCGTGATAGGCTACGTAAATACTTACGTAGCCTATCATGGCTAACACAGGGATGTCATTTGCGTCCCTGTGGAGGCCGTGATAGGCTATGTAAATATTTACGTAGCCTATCATGGCAAAAAAGGGAACACAAATGGCGGCCGCCGTAGCCACCACCATTTGTGTTCCTGTTTTTTTGCCGTGATAGGCTACATAAATATTTACGTAGCCTATCATGGCAAAAGACAGGGAACCAAATGGCGGCGGCTACGGCAGCTGCCATTTGCGTCCCTGCGCAGCCCAGCAGCCAGATGTCCAGCTGCAGGCAGCCCCAGCAGGTGGCTCCACGGAGTCACCGCGAAGCGGAACCAGCCGGGAAGAATTTCAGGGGGAGGGACGGAGCGCCTCCCCCCCACGGCGGATGTCCCTGGACAAAACCAGGTTAAGTGTTTCGTACATCCTCATGGTGTTTTCCCCTGCCTTTAATTGAAGAATGTTTAGCTGAGAAATCTACAGGTTGCCAGAGAGATGACTGTACAATGAAAGAGAGGACACTCACACACGCTCCTCAGTCACCTCATAAATAAGGCAAGCACAAGAACCCAGAAACCAGCCCAGGAGAAATTCTCTGGATTTTCCTTCTCCTTTGAATTTCTTTTCAAAAGCAATTTCTTTTCTATCAAATTGAATGAGATTGGTTAAAAGAAAAAAAAGTGAAAG
Organism: Heloderma suspectum; assembly: GCF_057233095.1. NCBI lineage: Eukaryota > Metazoa > Chordata > Lepidosauria > Squamata > Helodermatidae > Heloderma > Heloderma suspectum. Next base: position 92,268,166 of record NC_139461.1, read on the forward strand.
AAATTTTCAGCACAGCACTAGTATTAATCATGGGTGAGTGGCAGCAGGAGTACCTATTTTTAACAGATCTGTAGTTTTTCTTGCTTGGATGCTCTAACAGTAAAGCTAGAGCAAGTGAAGTAAGGTTGCCTAACAGTACAATTGTATATATGTCTACTCAGAAATAAGTCCCAATGAATTCAGTGGGTCTTACTACAAGTCAGTTGGTATAAGACTGTAACCTTAAAACGGAGACTACTCATTTTAAAGGACACCCATGAGATTCACCCCCACCCACATAGATGGGTCATTTCACATTGTCCCAGCTGCTCACAGATAAATAGCACCTATGCTTTTAACTGTGAGGTATTAGGTAAAGGGCATGTAACTGAATGCAAATTTTAGGGATGAATGAACTCAATGATATTTGCAAAAGTGATTTAAGATGTGGGACGCAATACTGGGCACACTAATAATATAAAATATTGCATGTAACTTTAGCATGATTTCTAGTACACATTTGTGCTGGTGATCATAATAAAAAGTATTGATTGTAAATGTGTTTTTAAACTCATCTTCTAAGTCATGTTTACCCTGATTGTAATTTTCCAGTAATTTTAATTGTAAGTTTAATTGTAATTTTCCAGTAATTTAAAGGGCTCCCATATGTTGTTGAGAATTTAGATCAGTTCAAACTGACCTCTTCAGTGGACAATAAACTAAACAGTGCATATGTGTAACATTAACTAAGGCTGTTGTTCATTCAGACTGAAACTCAAGTTTATATAACATATTGTACATCTGTGGCAATATTCAGAAGTTAAAACAAAGTAGTCTCATACTAAACATTGTAAATATTTACTGGTAAGTAAAAGTTCACTGGTAAGTAAAAGGAAGCCATTAAAAAGAATCATGCTGAATGCTTAATAGCTCCTGAACATTTGTCTTTGAAATGGTCATTGCAATATGTTTCAGAATGTACCAACAGCTAAGAATAAAGTCACACAACCATTCTTTTTTAAAAGTGTCTATATTGTTTGTGGTATAATCCTAGCTGTTCCATTAAAGAAATGCTTAGGATTGTGTATAACCAACCCAGTGGAGGCTGCCGGCACTGATTTTGGTGGGGCTGTGAATCCATGCTGGGTTTCAGTCAGGACTAGCTGGAACTCTAAAGGAGCTATGCAAGGTGCTGAACCTTATCCCCAAAGTAGGTTCAGCACCTTGGTTCTGGATGGTTCTAACTAAAACCCAGAATAGATACACAGCCCCACCAAAACCAAAGCCACCAGCCCCCATTGAACCAACCTCTATGTCAATGCAATGATATTTCTTAAAAACCCACAAAATATATTGCACTATATGATATCAGATACACTACAGAACAATGCAAAGCTTGACAGATTACAGAATATTTGGTGGAAAGCATGATGATGCAAGCTGATCATTAGTTCCCTCCCCATCCACTCTGTGTATAAGATATTCACCATAGCTGTTGTCACTGAAACGAACACCCAGCATCCATCTGCTTGATGCCTTACCTGCAAGCTTCATTGGTGGCACTTCTACCACTAAAAGAGCAACCATGGCAGATAGGGATGGCGGAGAATTTCTCCACGAATCTCCGGGAGGCCGAATGCCAACGCATTCGCCCCCCCCCCGAAATTAGTGGAGAAACGGTCCGCCACCACCCCCGCCACCACCCCCCCCGGGATGGGACTTACCTTTGGCGAATGTCCCTGGCGCTGGCGGCTCCCAGTGGCGGTGCGGCGGCGGTGAGGCGGCGGTGGCCGGTCTTCCGACCGGCTGCCGCCACTGCCATTTCCAAATAAATAAAAAAAACACCTCAAGCAAACGTGATAGCTCCGTAAAGATTTACATAGCCTATCACAGCTAGATTTTCAAAAAACACAGTGATAGGCTACGTAAATCCTTATGTCTTTGACTTTGAAAAAAAAAAAGCACGTACGCAAATGGCGGCACCCATGGGCGCCGCCATTTGCATTCCTTATTTGGGCACATGTAGTCTACGTAAACATTTACGTAGACTACGGCGAAAATAAGGGCAATGCAAATAGCGTTGCCCTTATTTTCGCCGTAGTCTACGTAAATGTTTACGTAGACTACACGTGCCCAAATAAGGAATGCAAATGGCGGCACCCATGTGTACCGCCATTTGCGTACGCACTTTTTTTTCCCCCAAAGTCAGCTGTGATAGGCTAGGTAAGGATTTACATAGCCTATCACGGCTGACTGCAGGGATGCAAACGGTGGCGGCTACAGCCGCCGCCATTTGCGTCCCAGCCGGCAAGGAGGATTTGCGGCCGGAGGAACGGGCCGCCTCCCCCCAGCCAGAATTTTGGTGGGAGGTACAGAGCGCCTCCCCCACCGCGAAGCAAGCTGCAGGACCAAGTAAGGGACTTTCGTCCATCCCTAGTGGCAGAGAAGAGAAGAAACATGGTGCCGGCACAGACTGGGTAGTGACGGTCCACACAGCAGCTCTATGATGGCCTCGGTTTCAATTAGTGAGAAGAAAAAATAATAAAATATTGTAAAGTGATTTCTGCTGGAAAAATCATCAGACTCCTGGATTATGGAGAACTTATCCTGTTGTCTTGTTGAGGAATTACAATATTTCCAGAGGAGTCTGTTGCAGCATTAGTCTGTTTCCAGTATTAGTCTGTTAAAGCAAAAACAGAGCTTGTGGCACCTTAAAGACTAATACATTTATTCTGGGATGAAGTTTCGTGGATGCTGTCTACTTCATGAGATGCATGTAGTGTTAACCTCAAATTGGCACACACATATATATATATATATATATATACACACACACAGTACATATACACACACGCGCACACATGCACACACATGCTTGGGATGGGGTAGGAGAAGAAATGTAAACTGTGTGTCAGAGGGAATTGAAATGCAGAAAGTACAGACAGTGAAAGTTACCTTAATTGTGGCCATTCACAAACATTGTTGGGAAATAACACAAACATCATTGCAATGGTGACCTGATTAACATTTGTAGTGTGATTTTTTTTTAAGTGCCCTTATTCGAACTCCAGGAAATAGAGTTGAACCTCTTGATGAGTTGTACTTCAACAATTAATATCTGTCTTTAGCATTTGTTCAAGAATGGCCTTAAGGTCATTGACAGTGTGTCCTGGTTCAAATGGTCCCCAGATATTTTTATTTTCCAAAAATCTGCCATTCCTGATTTCAGATTTGTGTCTACTTATTATTTTGCATAGAGACTAGTGTGTGTGTGTAACATTTAGCAAAATGTATTTTTTCTCATGAAGTACTTTTTGAGTTCTCTCCCATTTGCAGAAAAATACATATTTGGCTATTTTGCTTCAAATGTCATATGTCAGTTGAATACCACTCTGTGTGTATATTCCAGTACTCTTGGCTGCAACATCATCTTCAGTCAATTAGGCTGGAGCTGCAGAAAACTCCAATAGGTCCTCATAAGCAGCAACTCCTCAATTGTGCCTTCCTGTTTACATGTCTCTTAGTGAGGAGGAGGGGGAGACAGGGCAGAAGTTGATGACTTGAGCTCATTTTCTTTCCAAAGAAATAGATTGGATTATAGTGTCAGTACATACTCTACTCAAGTCAACTTGTTTCCATGCAAGAATAACTGTTTTTGTGAGTGTCCCCCTATTAAATGCAGCTGGAGTGTAACAAGGCTTAGCAGCATGAGGCAATCAAACAGTTTCCATTTATAGAAGCAGAGTCATTCCATTGCCTTTGTTGAGCCATGGAGCATTATTTGTCTTCTGACTGTGTGTTGCCTTTGTAAAAACAGCACAATTAACACTGATTGTAACTACTAAGGGAGTTTCAGCCATTGCAGCACAGTCTACACTGCTCAAGATATCTTGGGTTTTTAATTTTATTTTTGAAAGTAAACATTAAAGAATATTTTAAGGCTTTTCATACCAAATGCAAACACATTCTGTATATATTTATTTAATATCATCCCCTACAACTGTTTGTTCTATTTGATTATAATTTGATATGAACTGTTTCAGTCCTTTTTGCTTTAAATTCAACGTTTCTGAGAATGTTACATAATGAGAATACACTTTTATTCACATGTATCGTAATTCCTCAGGTGGAGCAGTGCTATGTCAAGGAAGTGCTGTATGTAAGGATGGACGAAAGTCCCTTACCTGGTCCCACAGCTGTTTTTGGTGGGGGGGGAGGCGCTCCGGTTCTCCCCCCGAAATTCTTGGTGGGGGGGAGGCACCCCGCCCCTCCCGACCGAAATTCAGGCCGGGGGGAGGCGCCCCATCTCCCCGGCTGCAAAATAAAAAAGTAAATGGTAAAAAAAAAAAAAGTGATAGGCTACGTAATGATTTACGTAGCCTATCATGGCTAGATTTTTAAAGTCAGCCATAATAGGCTACATAAATCTTTACGTAGCCTATCATGGGTGACTTTGAAAAAAAAAGCACGTACGCAAATGTCGGCGCCCATGGGCACCGCCATTTGCATACGAGCTTTTTTTTTTCCCCAAAGTCACCCATGATAGGCTACGTAAAGATTTATGTAGCCTATCACGGCTGACTTTGAAAATCTAGCCGTGATAGGCTACGTAAATCGTTACGTAGCCTATCACTTTTTTTTATTTTATTTTATTTTATAGGGAAATGGTGGCAGCGGCAGCCGGTCGGAAGACCGGCCGCCGTCCCCACCCCCGCCGAAACGCCGCCGAAATGCCGCCGGGACCCGCCGCCGAGAGGGACATTCGACAGAGGTAAGTCCCATCCCAGGGGGGCGGGGGGGCGGAGAATTTCCCCACCAATTTCGGGGGGCCGAATGCATTGGCATTTGGCCTCCCAGAGATTTGTGGAGAAATTCTCCGCCATCCCTAGCTGTATGTACAAAGGAACCACATGCTTCGAACAATGAATTAAAAAAGGTTCCACCTTGCTCACGTGAATTTCCACCAAGATGCTGTGGCTCTATCAGCTTGTGTGTTGTCCTCTATGTGCTTGTGGCCACAGGATTGATCCCTGTGGGGGATTTTGTTTTGCATAACACAGACTATGGAGTACAATGCAAAACAAATGCATTGGTTTGTTCTTCCTGTGTCTTGTTCTCTGTGACTATGCAGAGTCTTATGGAGTGAATAGTGCCTTCGTCTACCCTCTTGCTTAGTTGCTGCCTCATCTGCTGCAGTAAAGTGGGTTTGGGGTTTTTTACATTGAATTGTTCAGTGAAGCCTTCAGATCAGCATAAATGTTTATGAAACTGTTGACTGTTTAAAATGTCACTGATATCCACTTCAGTATAGATATGATTTCAACACTAATTTTATGGGTGCTTAAAACAATTGGGGAGCTAACCAGTAACAATATAATATATTGGCTATTAACTGGAGAATCTTGGGCAACAGCGATTCCCCATCCAGCCTACCAGCTTCTTCCCCAGAACCTGCCCTCTTTCCCCAGGCAGGGGGAAGCTCTTATCTCCAATCAGCAGCTGATCAGAGATAAAAGCATTTCCCTGCTGCCTGTTGAGAAAGGATATTTCTCACTATGCAGCAGGGAAAAGTTCTTATCTCCATGTATATAGTGGAGGAATTAGTGCAATTATGTGCAGCATGGGTGGGAAGGATGCTGGACACTTCTCTAACCCATACTTCCTCACCCAAAACCACTGCTCTCTCAGTGTGGCTCAGTGAGCGAAAGTAATCCTACCCAGAGGTAAAGCGCTAGGAAGATGTGTGGGCAGGAGAAAGGTTCAGCACCTCATCCTATCCATGCTGCACTTTAAATAAAGTCCTCTGCCCCATACACACACACACTGCTTTGTATAAATTTAGCATGACCTGTATTATTGTGGGTTGTGCCACCATAATGTCTAGTTTCATCTTTAAGCTACATATCCTTGAGTTCTAGTCCTATCTGATCCTGCAAGCTGGTTCTGGTTCTCCAGTGATAACGACTGGCCCTGTTCCTTTTGGTCACTGCCATTCCAAAGCCAGCACACTAGGAAGTCTCAAAAACCATAGAAAAACACAATAATTTGCTCATGATCAAAAGATGCTATTCGTACTATCAAGGATAAAACCTTTTAGCTTGGTAATCCTTGAAGGAGCTGTTCCGCTGTTTTGGTTTGTGCACCTTTGCAATTTATGATGACATTATTATTGCTCTAATACAGAAGAGAGAGTTCAGTGAGTCATGAAAGTGCATACTTGACTTAAATGAGAAGTTGGCTAAAGAAAGAAGGTGTGCACATTCTCATTTTGCTAAAATGTTCCAGAAGCCGAGGAACTTTATTTTAATATTAGTTGAAATGAGAACTGCAGAGACTGTAATGCATAGATTGAAAGATTCTCCAGTTTAAATGTAACAGTTCTAGTGTCTCTTGATTAAAATGTCATTTAATTTACCACAGCTGTACTCCTGACATTCTCATAGATGACCCTGACATTTCCCTACAGCTACAGCAGGAGAACAGGGTAGACACCAATAGAGAGATGTTTCCTTTTTCCACATCAGAGTGATCACGAGGCCATGATAAACTACCCCAGTATATCTATCTGTTGATTGATCGATTTATCTATCTGTCATCTATCCATCTATCTATCTATCTATCTATCTATCATCTATCTATCTATCTATCTTACAATAGTGGTCTGGAATCATTACATCAGACCAATAGTGGTCTGGAATCATCACGAACACAGTCCCTTAATAGCAGTTCCACTCGTTTCATCATCATCAATTATTTGTAAATCTCCCTTCAAAAATGGTGTTAGTCTTATCAGAATGTTTGGGACTTTCTTCAAAATAGCTTAGATGAAACATCTGAGGAGGAACCACAAATTCACTTCAAAATCAATCAATAGGATATTGATTGACAGAATAGATAAATCATAGATAGATAGATAGATAGATAGATAGATAGATAGATAGACAGAACATTTCGGTACATGAGAGCCGTTGTTCCCATGGAACATGGCATTTGTGTGCAGTAGGTCAACACTATATTGGCTTTCATCAGGCCACAAAAATCACTCATTTAAAGTATTTGTGGAAGTACCTGACATGATAAAGCCATTGACATGATAAAGCCATTGACATGATCTGACATGATAAAGCCATTGCATGTGAACAATGAACAACTTTCCATATGGTAACAGCTGCCACATGAAATTACTTATGTAAAGTGTATATACTGTTTATAATTTGTTTGTCTAAATAGTATATTTGTTGATTTGTTAAAAGGACTTTATGGATCTGCCACTCAGCGATGGTGAGCTAACCAAGCAAGAGCAAGATATATTGGCAGAACTGATGCTCACCAGAAAGAGGATGGAACAGCATAAGGCAGAGGCAAAGCAACTAAGTATTCAAGCTGAAGATCTAAGAAGAAAATTAAAGCAGGTGGAAAGCAAGGTACTTAGGTTGTAATTATCAGATACTCCATAAAGTCTGCAAATAAATTATGGTGCTGATAGTGCATTTCAAATACTTCGCATATTATCAAACTTATTAGACAAATAGACCTTGTTTTGACCGTGTTTATGTCACTCCTCAACTCCAGTACCTCCTCTAATTATCTTACTACTTTTATCTGATCTGAAAGCAGCTGTAATGCTATTTCCTCCAGTGATGGGGACCCACCCAGATCTGCTTCAGATATTATCTGGAGTAATCCAGTTATTTGTTGGATAAACACTGGTTGTCCCAAAATTAATCTAAACTGCAGATCTGGTCCAGAGTGGGCCAAAGCACCCACACTTTTGCCAGTGGCAATGACATCATCGGGCCTAGGGACCTCAATCCCTACAGGGAGTCTTCCCCGCCACCTGCCCCTATTTTTGCAATCATTTATTAATTGTGAGTTTCAACAAAACAAAACAAACAAAAATAACAAAACCAAAAATTGGAAATATAACAACATGCTCTAAAGTCTTCAGTTTCAAATATTACAACATACTAGAAAAAAGGAAAAAAATAGATTATACATAAAGTTCAATAAAAGCAGACCAAATATCCAAATGTAAGTCCATTCTTTAAGTGACACCTATTCTTTAAGTGAGCCACCAACGATGGGTGTGAGTGTATGCCACTGGCTGTACTTTCTGAATGGTTAGTGCCCCACTTTTGTCAAACCCCTTGAATTACAGCTGAAAGTCCTGACTTCGCTCCCATCTGGGTGTCTTTCCTTTCAACTTCAATGTGGTGGTGTACAGAGGCCAACTGCCAAAACAGTTATCCTTGTTCCAATATTTCTGGACCTGACTGTATACCACTCTTTCAAATGTTGCTAGTGTTGTTAAGTCTTCAGTCCATTGCATTATAGGCAGTGAGCTTTTATCCTTCCAGTATTGTAGTATTAGTTTTTTAGCAGCCAAGAGGGCGCAAAAAATCTGTTTACCCTGATCCTGTGTTACATTCCAAAAAGCAGGTAAACAGTTTAAGAGAACATGTACATCAGTAAATATTAAAGAGCTTTCCAATACAAAGTCTATCCATATGATAGCTTCCTCCCAAAAGGAGGCAACTACTGGGCATTTCCAAAACATAGGCATAAAAGGAGCATTAACTGCATGACACCTCCAACAATTAGCCGATTTTGACAGACCATTATTAAAGAGACATTGTGGCATCCAGTAGACCCAAAACAAAAGTTTTTGCTGGGTAAGACATAAGACACCTTCCACTATGGACCATTTATTTACCATAGTGCAGGGCACAATGGACAGGGCTCCAAGACAAAGACTGAGAAACTGGAAGCTGTATTGTATGCTCACTGCTATGTCTAGGGATGCTTGGAAATGTAGTCATGTGTATATCAAAATATTTCCAAGACTGATTTGTTCAATTAGGAAAGGTCAAATACTGATAAAGAATCAAACTGTCTACTAGAGTTTCTAGTCAAAGAGTGCACCGTAAGTAAAACCAGAACATGCTGTAGTGCATCCTGGTGTTTTTGTGTTAAGAAAGCTGAGTTAAACATTTTCTGGAGGTGAAGGAAAATTATCTGTATTAGTTAGTTGCAAGGATTATATTTGCGTAACTCACTGTGGGTTGTATCCATCCACATTTTGCAGAAGTGCAATTGTCCACCCCCTCTTCATCACTTCAGCGACCTATACTTCTCCTCAGAGCTGGTACTCAGGGTACTACAGTGAAAATTCAATATGTACAATTATGGACTTTTAAAACTTTATTTTATATTATTTTTAATACAGTGAACATAGGCTAAACATTGCCTGAAAAAAGTTAGAGAAGGCATGAAAAAATGAAAAAAAAAACAATCAAACACAACCAATTTCATTAGGATGCATAGAGTACAAAGTATCACCAAATCTTCAAGCTGAAATTATTTATCAGCAGAACTTTTTTCAGTTTGGTACACATTATTTCCTCCTGTGCGTTTTAGTTTACATTGTGTGGACATATCAAATGTTAAGGACAGGCACATCAGATTCCTGTCTTAAAGTAGGTCAATTCCTGTCTTTGACCTTGATGATTTGCGGTGCATGATAAGGGACCTGTGATACATATGGTTCCAGGCAGTTGTTCTAATACATATTGAGGAAGACTGGATTAACTTTTGTACTAGGTATGCTGTAGAGTAACCTTCTCACGAATTGTTTAACATAATAGATGGTCCTCTATCACGTGATGGGGAAACAGTAGCCCTGTTACAGTATTGATAATATAATACTGCATATTTCCTATACAACAGCAGCTTTCTGGTGTGTGCTTTGTAGGAAAAGGTATGTGCTCCTATTCCTGTGTGAGCATATGGCAACATATGGAACATGGGTCATATAAGGTGGAAAATTCCAGAATACTGGCTCCGATAACCTTTGATCCAGCACTTAACCAAGGAAATCTTCATCAAGAGCAAAATCCATTAAAAAGCATTTAACAGAAACAAGTTGAGAAATGTGGAGAAAAATAAAGATGCTCCAAAATCACTCAGAATGTTACAAATTAATTATAGTTTTGCGGGAGGGGGGCGCACAATCCATTTAAGGCCATATAAAGAAACCAAGTTGTCCACAGAGTTATTATAAAGGCTTAGGTATTCCTGGTATTGCTTCAAGTAGCACACCCCTTTTTTTACCTTTTTGTCCTTTTGAAAACATAACAATAATCTTAGAGATCCTTAGCACATACCCTTTCTGTCTCCTAGTCCTAATGAATTTCTAGTGACATACATACTAGTAACAAGCCCTAGCATGGCTGGTATCAAGGGTACGCACGGTTGGGCACCTGCCAAAGACCCACATCCCAGCAGGGCCCCACTGACAAGAGCTCCCTGAAGTTGCTCCTCTTCACCATTGCAACCTGCTTGTTCACTTGCCTCTTGCTCTGACCCAGACAACAGTGGTGGTGAGAAAAAGGAGCAGTAGATGCTGCTGCCTGCTTGCTCACTCGGTCTCTGCCTGTCAAGCAAGAAGACGGTAGCAGTGATGAGAAAGAACAGGAGGAGCAATAGCAGCTGGCGACAACGGTGGTGGGAAGGTAGACTCACTGAGGGAAGGAACCCATTGTGGGTGTCTTGCCCAAGGGCCTTAAATACCTGGAGTCGGCACTGTGTCCTGTTAACATACAAAAATGTAGGCTAGTTCTGCACTAGTGCTTTTCATTGGTATTGAAGTGTACTGCTAACTGTTAGGAGGCACATTACGCATTCCATATACTGCTTTTCTAGCACTATTTCCCACTTTTTATTCTGTATTATCCAAAATACCATAACAGATGTCTTTGTGTGTCCTGCGAGGTATAAATGCTCAAGAGGGGTATACTATCACCATGATGGGGTCATATCAGTATGACATGAGGTGTAGATCTGGCCCCAATTACAGATCACAATCATATATGTCATTTTTGCACCAGCTCCTAACTACATTTCAATATGAAAATCTATTTTAGTTTTCATTTAAAAAGGTTATAATTCACAATATGATGTTTCTTCTACTTTGCTGGACATATTCCTGCTTGGCAAATTCAATTTCATGCAGTCTCATTGTCACTTAAAGTGGGTCACTTCATGGTGAGACCTGTTTGGGCAATGGCCTTATGAATGGGTTTCACATACATTTGATCTAGAGTTCCTGTCTTTGTTCCTGCATAGCTCCTTTGCCTTTTACAGCAGCAAGGCACATACCACTTCAACAAGTTAAGTTTTGCCATTACTGCAACGTAGTGCTAGAAAAATGCTTTATCTGTTGTATTTCTGCTTGTTTGGAAGTTTTAAAAGCACAGAACCCCGATGGTGTTGGAGGGACAAGGGCAATGAGTCACTGAACCTAAACTTGAAGGGTTAATATACACCTGAGTGAGGTGGGAGGGGATCTCTGGGAGGTCATTCTGCCTTTCCCTGGTCTCCTCCCTCTACTTTCCTGTCTTTCTTCCTTCTTCCTCCTGCAAGGGATGTTGACCAACTTACCTCGAGATGTAAGTTTGTTATATCTCCGCTAAAAGTCTGTTCTTAACCCACCACTCGAGTGTGTTTTGTCTACATCCATGGCTACTGACGGGGGTGGGGGGCTGATTTGGACTTCAGATAGTATTGCCACTTCTTTTTCTAATTGGACCTCCCTTGTGACTACACGTCTACAAGCCCACACTGGCAAAATATTCTAAATTGTAAAGCAAATGGATCTCATGAAGCAGAGATAGCAAAAAAAAAAAACTAAAACTCTGAAGTAAGGAGAAACTGGTTGTCAGTACCCAATTTTCTGTGAATCTTGTTGCTGTGTCCTTGGAAAGGGAGGAGTGGAATAACCAGAAATGGCTTCTATAATTCACACACTTGCAAGCCTTGAGTAAAATTGCTTCAGGGCCTACGCATAGTTCAAAACTTGACATGCTTCAGAACTTGCTTGTAAAAAAAATTTAACAACTCACTTAAGGTTCATTAATTCAGCTCAGTTGGCCTGTGGGCATGACACGCATCTTCTCTTAAATTGGTTTTCAATGAAAAAAATGGCTGATCATTTATGGTCAAGCTATCTAGCCCCTATGGTCCCCAAAGCCTTAAAAATCTATAAAACTAATAGCAAGACCAATATAGATGATAATTAGAAGGTACTTGAATTTTTTGTTAATGTTCCAATTAGATACAGCAGTAAATTACCACTGCAACTTTATATCTAGATCCATTAAGAACATATATGTTTGGTAAATTGCATGAATGGCACTTGGTAACATATTACAGTGAAATACTTACTGACAAGTTACTTCCTTGAAAACGTCAACAATGTAATTATTTACCCCCCTCCTTCTATGTGTTTATGTGAGGTGTGAGAAAAGGTGTATGGTTAGGTGTGAGAAAAGGAGAATGGGTTAGGTTTTACAATAAGCATTCTCCTTGTAATAAGATATTTTGACTTTCATGGAACATTTTTCTTAAGAGATGAAGATGTCAGGGTTCCCGTTATTCTAGGTGTTGTATACTCAGGACTGATCAATATGATTTCAGCTCACGAAGCTGGGTGCAGAATTTTCCACAACAGCTTCAATTGGACTAAAATAGTTTAAGACACTGGTATTCCAACTTAAGGAGGTAATTTAATAGGTAATTAGGATTTTGACAGAGTGAGGACATCTGATGCATGGCCAAAAAGTCAAACAACTTATGTATATTCTTGACTTAGAGGGAAGTCAGGTAAGGGGTGGGGGTGGAATTTAGAAAACCGGAAGAAATTCTGCAGCAGTCAGCTTTTTAAGGATAATCTATTGATTGTTTTTATATAGTAGAAAGTACATTAATATATCTTTGGATGATGTGCGAAACTGAGTTCCTGACCAGTCTTAATTATGAAGTCCTATGGTATTAGGCGTTCAAACAATTTCTAGCCCAATTCTGTACATTGATTTTAGGGGATCATGCTGGTTTAATTTAGGGCAGAATCTGGCTTAATTTCAAGTGGGATAAATTGATTCTGCCTAACTTAATTTACCATACCACTTTAATATCGTCAGAACTATTTTACACTTGCCGTCCTAAATTTTGACTTGGGCTACTCCATAAACAAGTTTTTCATCCCTCATGGTCTCTATACAGACTCATAAATGGGGATCTGGGCCTGGACAGGCCAATTCTCAGAAATCTCTGGAGGTTTTGCAGCATGAGGTGTTCTTGCTCTTTTCCTTGTTCAGTGTCTTTTGGTGCGAAGCACCTGAATCAGCCATGTTATCCACTTGGCTCCTCTTTTCCCACCATGGAACAAAGAGTTGTAGTCACAGTTTCAGTATGTTCTTTCTCTTGAGGCTATCTTCAACTATTAGTTGTTTCCAGATGGCTGGTGACATCAGGTCCTCTCATGAGCTTTGTTACAGAGATGCCTTTTAAAAGTGTGAATTGTGTGGGGCAAAGATGGACACCACCTCAGCCAATGGACACCACCTCTGCCTAACCTTAGGTGATAGCCCTAGAGTAGGAGCATGTATCATTTGCCGGGATTTTACTAAGCAAGAAAGGGTCAATAGAGAATCCAGACTGAAAGCTTTGGGGCAGAGCAGTGGCAGCTACCTTACTTAATGCTCTCCACTAAAATTGGTGAGGAACCTTAGCTCCTGGGAATAATAATTGTGCATAGATTTGTATGACCTTTCTAAAGCCCCCAAGACAAGGGTAGATATGAAGGCTCTGCCAGTGTCAGATCCAGCCTAATTGACTCCCCTAAACTAAGGGCATGTTTCAACAACAAAGAAAAGGTGTAGTGTTGATGATGCTTCTAACACTAAACAGACATTGGATCTTGGAAAAACAAGCACCCATACAGGAAAGGGTTCAGGAGAATTTGTCAGTAATCTCATATGAACTATTTCCCTGCCAACATGGGGCATTCTGATGGCAGAGGCTTTGGCTGTAGTGTTGAGGTATTTTTCCTAAGTCTTGTGAGGGGAAATTGATGAGATAATGATTAGTCATGAAGATCAGCTACTGGGTGCTCATGCAATCTTCTTTTCAACAAAAGATGGGGAATCATTTCACTGCCTTACTGGATAGGTATGATTTATCAACCTTTTTGTAAAAGGGAGACACAGTTTTATTCAAGATCCTGTTTTGCACCAAGATAGCCAATTAATGGCCCTGGATCTTTAAGACGCACATCTCCATGTAAACACAAACTAAAACAGTGGCCTGTCCTCACATTTGTTTATGTGGACAAGCGGTTTCAGTTCAAAGTCAAAGCCTGCACAGACTCAAGGGTCCTTATGAAGGGTGTGGCTGTAAGAATTGCCCACCTCTGGGAACCTGGCCACATAATTTTTCCATAGCTCAATTATTGGCTTCTTACGGACTTTTTGTAAGCTCAACTCAGCAGGATCATCCATGCCACACTTAACCTCTTGCAACTAGAAAGGTTAGCCATAGTTTCTATGTAGCAGATCTCATCTGTGGGTTCCATTCTGGATTCTACAGATGCCAGGGACAAAGGCATATGTCAATGATACTAAATGCCTAGTTGCACATCTCCCTTACTCTTATGCAACACACTCACACTGTAAAGAAGCTCCTGGGTGTCATGGTTTCCAGCAGCTTCACTGATGTTCGCTCCAGATATGGTTCATCATATCCTTCAAAATGAAGAGGGATGGCCAATCCAAACTGCTGCTCATACTTCCATGGGTTGTTTGTTCTTTCCTCTGGTGGATAGCTGATGCTTACCTTTCCAGAGATGTTCTAATTTTCCTTCCAACATCTTCGCTGGATTTTACTTAATATGTATTACCATACTAAATTGTATGTTGATGGGTTCTTTGGTTTAGAAATATTAGCCACTTACATTTCTTAGACACACAAAAACTTATCTGTTGAGACTATTTCATGAATCATCTCAAGGCCACTAGGTAGAAAAATTCTTTCATAGGCTCACACTGCTGATTTTTTACATAAATTTATTGTTAAATCCGTATACATATATGTGACACCAGTTTAGCAGATTTCTCACAACAAAGTTTCTGTACCCAATAAAGCTAAAAAGAGTAATCGTTTTTAAATTCATAAATCACACTTAATGGTCCTTTTTCTTTGACAAATTGTGCAGCTTGCATTCACAACTTGCAAGTCTAGGAAATTAATCACATTTACAGGTTTTGCAGTGACTTCTTATTTCCATTCAAATATTTAAGCATGTTTCTTTAAAATGTTTGTGTACATTAATGCAGGTCTTTCTGTGAAGCCATATGATTGAACAACATTTGCTATGATATTTTAGACTAAATTTACAGGCGTCTCCATTTCAGTGTGACATGCATGAATACATACATACATACATGCAGAATCTAGACGAATCCTATTTAGATGCAGGGGTCTCAAAAATTATCTCAATAACCTCAGGGATTTGTGAGGTCAGAAGTAGGGTAGGTAGAATGCCTGTTGGAAGTTCTCTTAATTGCTCCACTTTGCAGAGCTTTATTCTCTCAACTCCTTTAGTGTGACTGAGCCATCTGGCAGGGAAATGTTTTATTATTTCTTAGGGACTCCACTAACAATGCTGTATTTTTTCGACGCTTCTGTGACTGTAAACTTGTTAAAATCATAGCTAATGAGATACACTGCAGGTCTGCTATTCTCCCCTTCCAAAAATAAATTCAAATATATGGCATGAAATAGAAAAACTAATTACTCATTACCTATATGTCCTGTCTGAAGATACAGAAGTCATTCAGAAAACTTCCTTTCCTTTAAGATTCGTGTTCAGATTATCACTTTTCAGAGTTATGTAGGCAGTACCACAGAGTCATTATTGCCTCTACATTTGGGGCTGTGTGTGTTTTATCTCACTAAGGTCTCTGATCAAAGAGGCCCACAGGTTTTTAAGTACTATATATATACCCACAAAACCTGCCTGATTGCAGCCTACATCAGAACAGGGGAAGAAATGGCTGCATGTATGATGGCTAGGGATGTTGGAGAATTCCGCCACGGATCTCAGTGAAGCCAAATGCCAGTGTATTTGGCCCCCTGATATCCATGGCGGAATAAAGCCCCCTGCCCCACCACCCTGCGAAAGGCATGCAAAACGGACCACTTACTTGGTGCTGTTCATGCTGCTTTGCGAATGGTGGCCGTGTCTGCGGCCACCATTCGCTTCTTCATTACTGCCGTGATAGTCTACATAAATACTTATGTAGCCTATCACAGCTAACACAGGGATACCATTTGCATCCCTGAGGAGGCTGTGATAGGCAACAGAAATATTTACGTAGCCTATCGCGGCAAAAAAGGGAACGCAAATGGCGGCCGCCGTAGCCGCCGCCATTTGCATTCCCTTTTTTTTGCCATGATAGGCTATGTAAATATTTACATAGCCTATCATGGCAAAAGACAGGGGCACAAATGGCGGCGGCTACGGCATCCCTGCGCAGCCCAATGGCTGGATGTCCGGCTGCGGGCGGCCCCGGCTGGCAGCTCCGCGGAGTCGCCGCGGAGCCAGCCAGGGAGAATTTTGGGGGGAGGGATGGAGCGCCTCCCCCCCACCGTGGATGTCCCTGGATGAAACCAGGTAAATGTTTTGTACATCCCTAATGATGGCACGATCATATCAATTTCAGGCTTAAGTATATTTTTGTATAGAAAATATGACCCCAACAGCCTAGTCACCATGAATCTGTTTAAATAAGTTGTGGATTGGGGTGCTGCTCATCACTTTAGAGAACTTCATCTGGAGGAAGTTGTCTTATGTTCTCCTGTCTAGCTCTTCAAGACATCCCAAAGACAGGATGCTTTCATTTCTGGAATTGTGTTCTTGTTTTTCACAGGAAATATCACAATAGTTTATTACAGGAAGCACAGGAAAAAAATGGAGCAAAAAGCATACTTTAACTCACAGGAAACTGCATTCTACAAGAGTTCCTTTTCCAATACATTACAGTAGGATGGGACTGCACAAGCTAAATGCATGGTGGTTTGCCAGATGCTCTATAGTGCTGCCTGCCTTGGTCTGCAAAATCATGAGGGTGACCACTGATGCATACCCCAAAAAGAGGGCACAGATTTGCATAAAATGTGTATGTACTCATTTATATGTATTCATGCAAATTTACAAATTACTATAATGTAAATAGAAATGCCAACACATCTCCCTGTAATGGGGAAGACTGTGACCAGGTGGCCTATGTGTCTGTTCAGGCTGCTGTCCAGGTGCTAATTGTTGATGGGCAACTTCAGAGGTTCTGTTCTCCCTTCTTATGGTTCTTTATCTTTAATTAAACCAAACTTGGACTGGGCAGTCCTTCAAATTAAGGATGCCCTCAAACAGAGGATTGTCCTCTGATACCCCTTCGAATACGGCTTCCTGTTCATTCGAGTGCTGATCTTGAGTGTCTGTACCTTGTTGGGTACTCAGGACAGATTAGGGATTCTGCTGGTGTACCACCCACCCTGCTACCCATCAGACAGAGGTGACAGAGGTGGTATCAAATTCGGTGTTGAAGACCCCTAGGAGATGGTTCTGGGGGGTCTCAACTTCTATGCCAAGGCTGCTGGATCCGGAGCAGCTCAGGACTTCATGGCTGCCATGACAACCATGGGACTTTCTCAACATGTCATCAACATGTGATCATATTATGCCAGTACTTTTTAATCTGCAGTAGCTGCCAGTCATGTCCAGGCTGATTCAAAGTGCTGGTATTAACATTCAAAGTCATAAACAGCTTGGGCCCAGGTTACCTGAAGGATCGTCTCCTCCCATATGTACCTGCCCAGACCCTAAGATCATCTTCAGTGTTCCTTCTCTGAGAGCACCTGCCAAAGGAAGTGAAGTGGGTGGCTACCAGGAAGAAGGCCTTTTCTGCTGTGGCACCCTGGTTGTGGAAAGAGCTTCCCAGGGAGTCTCACCTGATGCCTACATTGTGCTCTTTCTGGTACCAGGTGAAGACCTTGTTATTTTCCCAGGCATTTTAGTCTTTTAGTTCTGATTTTTGAAATCTGTTATTTTATTTAAATGGCTGGATTGCTGCTAGGTTTTATTTTGGTTTTTATTTTTATTTTATTCTGTAGTTTTAAACTTTTAAATTTTTATAATGTATTTTATGCTGTACTTTGTGGTTTTAATTGTTGTAAACCACCCAGTGAGCTTCAGTAACTAGGCAGTATAGAAATGTAAAAACAAACAAACCAAAAAACATGACTGTCCCTATTAAGTAGGGCCCATGGCCGCCCTAGGGGATGGGTAAGCACCTGGTATCCCACATGGCTGGAGGACTACAGTTTGACTTGATGAGCTGGAAGTGGTGTAGGCCTACATTACTACGTTTTTCTGGTTGTACTTTTATATTGTAGTTTTAAGCTTTTATATTTTATATTGTTTGATGCTGTACTTGCAGTTTTAATTTTTGTGAACTGCTCAGAGACCTTCGGGTATTGGGCAGTATAGAAATGTAATAAAATAAATAAATAAATGACACATGGGTGTGATGGCATTCCTTCAAGCCCTATTCCCCTTTCCATCTGCTGTCACTTGTAGGCTACCTCACAAGGAACGGTTCTTTAATAATTTGAATACATATCGGCACTATCCCAAGATAATAGCATAAATAAATAAATGGTCAATGTGGGCATGAACTTTCCTGTGTCATTAAGAGTCAAAGCAGCATCCGCTGCTATTGAAAAGAATGCATGCTGATATACTGTGGAAGATCCTTAGCATGTAGTATGCTGTATGCTCAGTTCTATCCTGAGTCGCTTGTCTTGAGATGAACAAGACAACTTAAGGGGTGAAATGCCATGGCAACTCCTTAGGAAACTAATATTAGTACTTGTTATAAACTATTTTCCATTATTAAATTTCATTCCAGAATTTCACAGTTGCCAATTGCTAATGGGGCTTTTAAATCATGGTGGAACTTCATTGCTTTTCCAATGATTTGCTTTGTACTTTATTGGCAGCAATAAGCAAATAACTAGAAAGTCATCTAGAATATTTATTATGATTGCATGTGATGCAGTTTCTTTGTTTCTTAGTGAACATATATTTCAAGTGAAAATACAATAAAGATAGCAAAGCAAATGACGAGATAGGATGCTTCTCATTTTTCTCCCACAGGAAATATAATGTAATGATATAGGTACTGCAATCTGACAGCTTGTAGCTGTATTTCAACCTGCACGCTGTACTCAGCTTAATCTCTGGATCCATGAGGACTAGAAAAATGTTGCTTAATCATAGTACATGCTATGATACACATACTGACCTGGTTCGCACAACATGACAACTCACCATGGCTGATCACCCATGTGCTGTTTCTGCAAGGTGGCTTATTTTTCATGAACAAGTCACCCTGAGAACTCATGGCTTGTTTTAAGGTTGTTGATACCCATAGTAGCTTGTTGTGTTGTCTGAAGCCAGCAGGGCGACTTTGTTGTGGGTTGTCAGGAATGGCTGCAGAGCTGGCTGGTGAGAGAAGAACCCGAAATGGAGGTAGGAACCGAGGAAATGAGTTCTGCCGCAAGGGCACTAGGGATGCATGCCAGAGCCAACAGGAGGAGTGAGGAGGGACACAACCCATGGCAAGCCTGATTGTCTGTCAGGATAGCAAGCGAACCATAGTGGCTTATTTGCAGGGTGGCTTAGCATGATGTGCAGACTCTCAGATTCATATCTTCTGTATTTGCACTACCCAATTCATTTCAAAGGAATGTGCATGCCAGTTATTTCTTGTGCTGAAATTAAGTCCAGTT
Source organism: Heloderma suspectum (assembly GCF_057233095.1). NCBI lineage: Eukaryota > Metazoa > Chordata > Lepidosauria > Squamata > Helodermatidae > Heloderma > Heloderma suspectum. Next base: position 92,287,831 of record NC_139461.1, read on the forward strand.
CTTGCAAGCAGGGCAGGTATCTATATACACATAAGAGCTTCCACATCCATAAGGGGCAACAGTATTGAGGCAATTGCTTTTCAGATGATTCCTGCTACTCGCTAAAAGACACGCTCTAAAAGAAGCATTTTCCTAATTGTTTTGTGCCCATATATTTGATCTGTTGTTGTTGTTTTAAATTGCTGTGTGAATTTATCTAACAGGCTAGGTATAGACAGTTTTAACAAGTAGCTGAGTGTCTGAGATTTTTCTTTCTGTTTCTGTTTTCTTTCTGTCTTGAAGGACGGAACAGATAGCTAGTTGTTGTCAGGCTTAAATGTTCATATTATTAAATGTTTGTAGTATACTAAAATATTTATTCCCATTCATCTATTTTATTTAGTTATCTTTTTAAGAGCTATAGAGAGCCTGGGCCTGCTTCTTCCTGAATCAGTTGCATATACAATGGAATTTGGGGTCCTAGGAACCTAATTACTTTCATACAGAAGTTTCCCTGAAATAAATCAGACTTATTTCAAGTAAAGGTGGTTATGATTCAGGTATGATGCTTAGTGTGACTCAAATCTGCTTCTCTAGTATATGCAGCAGTGCAACATTTGATGATGATGAATTGAAGTCCTTAGTCACCTTTCTCTTTAAAAAGACCCAAGGTGACTTACAACATTATTAAAACATAGAAAATAAAATAGTTAAAAACATTTTCCACTAAATACCAAACAACTAAAACATCAGACCATTACCAAAACAACTGATGCATAAAAAGCCCACCTTATGCCTTTAAATGTCTGGGAATAGAGGAAAGTCTTGACATAGTGGTGAAAAGATCAAAATTGGTGCCAGGTGGGCCTCACTGTGGGAGTGTTCCATAGTCTGAGGGGCCACCACTCTCTCTTTAATGCTAACATTTGCTTTTTAGAACAGAACCGATAGTCTAGTTTATATTTACAAAAACTGTGTTTGGTATATTATGAAGAAATGCCATGTATATAACTGTTGTGATTCTGTAAATACTGTGTAGCCTTTGAGAGGCTATAACGTATCTGTGTAGGCCTGAAGCCTAGTGTTGTTACTGTGCTGAAGACCTGTTTTAGTAGTAGCTGCTTGGTGATGTTCTGAACAGGGAGAAATTATGGCTTTGAATATTTATCAATGGTAAGATCAATTCTGATTAGCTAGGGGTCCTTGTTAGGTGGAAAAGAGTGGTTGGGATCTGAGAGGTAGGGATTCAGGAAGTCTGTTGTTATCCACTGAGGGAGAAAGTCTGCTGGTTGGTGGGTGGCGTTATAGAAGGACTAGGAGAAAATGAATGTCTAAGGCCTGCATATTAAGCTAGACTTTCTCTGTGAGATAACCATATGTGGCTATGAAGATTAGGAGTAAGCAGAAGTTTGTGTTATGCCAGGAGGCTCCTCAAAGATCTTACCAAGTTATGCAAGCAGGCATTAAAACCCAGCTCAATAGTCCAAGCAGCTGGAAATACAACAGGAGGAGCTTTGGGAGTCAGAGGAATACTGTACCCAACAGGTGGACCTGGTTGTGAGTGTATTTGGCTGTGGTGAAGATTTAAGGAATTTGGCCTGAGGTAAAAGATGTCATTAAAGGTACAATCCTATGGCCACTAGTCAGCAACTAGATGGTCATAGGATAGGTCGGTTCCCTGGAAACTGACCTCCACTCCCTCCTGCACTGCCTTGTAGGCAGCGTGGATTGGCCCTGTGTTCCATGCTCATAAGAGGAACATGGAGCAGCAAAAATGGGCCGTTCCTGGAGGTGGGGAGGGAGGACGTGCCTTTCCGACACTTCCTATGCATTGTCCAGTATCCGCAAGGGATGTATGAAAGGGACTTACCTTGTCCCGCAGCTTGCTTCGCGGTGGGGGGGAGGCGCTTCGCTTCTCCCCCCGAAGTTCAGGCAAGGGGGGGGAGGCGCCCCGCCTCACCCGGCCAAAATTCAGGCTGGGGGGGGAGGAACCCCGCCTCGCCCGGCCAAAATTCAGGCCGGGGAGAAGCGCCCGTCTCCCTGGCCGCGAAAGAAAAAGTGAAAAAAAAAACGTGATAGGCTACGTAACGATTAATGTAGCCTATCATGGCTAGATTTCCAAAGTCAGCCGTGATAGGCTACGTTAATCGTCATGTAGCCTATCACGGGTGACTTTAGGGGGGAAAAAAAGCACGTATGCAAATGGTGGCGGCCCATGGGCGCCGCCATTTGCATTCCTTATTTTGGCATGTCTAGTCTACGTAAAGATTTACATAGACTACGGCGAAAATAAGGGAACGCTATTTGCGTTGCCCTTATTTTCGCCGTAGTCTATGTAAATCTTTACGTAGACTAGACGTGCCAAAATAAGGAACGCAAATGGCAGCGCCCATGGGCCACCGCCATTTGTGTACGTGCTTCTTTTTTTTTCCCAAAGTCACCTGTGATAGGCTACGTGACAATTTACATAGCCTATCATGGCTGACTTTGGAAATCTAGCCGTGATAGGCTATGTAAATCGTCATGTAGCCTATCACAGGTGTGTGTTTTGTTTTTGTTTTTTTTTTTAATTTTTATTTTGTAATGGCGGCGGCAGCAGCCGGTCGGGAGACTGGCCGCCGCCCCCGCCCCCACCAAAATGCCGCCAAATCGCCGCCGGAACCCGCCGCTGAGAGGGACATTCGGCCATGGTAAGTCCCATCCCAGGGGGGGGGCCGGCGGAGAATTTCCCCAACACTTTTGGGGGGCCAAATGCCTCGGCGCTCGGCCTCCCGAAGATTCGTGGAGAAATTCTCCGCCATCCCTAGTATCCGCCCCACTCCAACTTCGGCTCTAGACATAGGGATGTTAGAGAATTCCGCCACAGACTCCAGTGAGGCTGGATTCTTTAGAATCTGCCCCCCCGGAGTCCATGGCGGAATGAAGCAATCCCCACCACCACCCCATGAAACCTCCCTGGGACAGACCCTACCTTCTGTTGGCTGTCTGCTGCCCTGGTCTGTGGCTGCGAATGGCTGCCCTGGTCTGCGGCCGCCATTGCCCTTGCTACTTTAGCTGTGATAGGCTACGTAAGTATTTATGTAGCCTATCACGGCAAAGAGCAGGGACATAAATAGTGTCCACTACACCATTTGCGTCCCTGCTCTTTTCATGATAGACTACGTAAATATATACGTAGCCTATCACAGCTAACGCAGGGACGCGAATAGCGGCCGCTATGCCATTTGTGTCCCTGCGTTAGCCGTGATAGGTTACATATATATTTACGTAGCCTATCACGAAAAGAGCAGGGACGCAAATGGCATAGCGGCCGACATTTGCGTCCCTGGTCTTTGCCATGATAGGCTACGTAAATATATACGTAACCTATCAGCAATGCAGGGACACAAATGGCGGCCGCTACAGCAGCTGCCATTTGCGGCTGGCCACAGCTCAGCAGCAGACAGAGGTCCAGCTGCGGGCAGCCCAGGCCAGCGGCTCTGCGGACATGCTGTGGAGCGAAGCCAGCTGGCAAGAATTCCGGGAGGAGGGACAGATCGCCTCCCCCCACTGTGGACGCCCCGAGACGGGGCCAGGTAAAGGATTCGTACATCCCTATCTAGACGCGAATGCAGGGTGGCTGAAGTGCAGACAGAAAGATCTCCACACTGCTCCTCCTGTCCTGCATTAGATAGGTGGTCACCTCTGAGTTTGGAGGCAGGCAGCTGCCTATCCTGATAGGATTGTGCCCTATGAAGCCTGTAGTAGCAACAGTGTCTATTGAGTCCTTAAGAAGTGTCAGTAAGCAGTCTTTTGAAAACCCTAAAGAAAATATTAGTAGGGATGTACGAAAGTCACTTACCTGGTCTCACAGCTTGCTTTGCGGTGGGGGGGAGGCGCTTCGCTTCTCCCCCAGAGGTTCAGGCCGGCGGGGAGGCTTCCCGCCTCGCCCGGCCGAAATTCAGGCTGGGGAGAAGCACCCCGTCTCCCCGGCCGCGAACTTCAAAAAAAAAAAAAAAGCCCCGTGACAGGCTATGTAACAATTTACGTAGCCTATCACGGCTAGATCTGCAAAGTCAGCCATGATAGGCTACGTTAATCGTCACGTAGCCTATCACGGGTGACTTTAAAAAAAAAAAAGCGTGTACGTAAATGGCGGCCCCCATAGGGAGCTGCCATTCATGTTCCTTATTTGGTCCCTGTAGTCTACGTAAAGATTTACGTAGACTACGGCAAAAATAAGGGCAACGCTATTTGCGTTGCCCTTATTTTCGCCGTAGTCTATGTGAATCTTTACGTAGACTACAGGGACCAAATAAGGAACACGAATGGCGGCTCCCTATGGGGGCCGCCATTAGCGTACGCGCTTTTTTTTTTTAAAGTCACCCGTGATAGGCTACGTGACAATTAACGTAGCCTATCACGGCTGACTTTGCAAATCTAGCCATGATAGGCTATGTTAATCGTTACATAGCCTATCACAGGGGTGTTTTTTTTTTTACTTTTCTTGTAATGGCGGCGGCGGCAGCCGGTCAAAAGACTGGCTGCCGCCCCCGCCCCTGACAAAGACCTGCCGAACCGCCGCCGGGACCCGCCACCGGGAGCGACATTCGTAAACTGTAAGTCCCACCCCGGGGGGGGGCGGGGGGGCGGAGAATTTCTCCCCGAACCTTCGGAGGACCGAATGCGTTGGCACTTGGCCCCCCGAAGTTTCGGGGAGAAATTCTCCCCCATCCCTAAATATTAGTTATCCCTTATGTACAAAATATCCCTTTAATAAATTAACCTGTTTCATAGTTCATCTTGTCTCTAGTGTTGGTCCCCATTTCATGCCTAAGCCTCTTAGAGAAGCTACTAGGATGTTTTAAAGTATTCTATTCTCAGAGAATCGATGGCAGCAGAAAAGGGTCACCTTGTGATAATCTGAACTATAGCGGCAAGGAGTTCCTTAGGCCCTGAATATAAGCATTCGCTAAAGAAAAATAAGAAACTCCATAGGTAGGATTGCCCAGTTAAGTAGCAGTTACCCCATAGGTGGTGGCAGTGCTGGAGAGGAAATCCCCCATATATGTAAATACACCTTGTGTTTTGTCTTCAGGTTTTACTGTACTGTGCTTACTTTAAGCAGGTCCTTAGCAAACTCTAGGCACCATTTCCCAGAGGTTAGAAAAATGAGATGGATGGATGAATAAACACAATCGCCTGAAGTGGCCTTGTACTAGCCCTTTCTTACATTATGATCCACACATTCAAATACATCATGTGGGAGTGGCAGTCTCTGCCCTCTGCCCAATCTACTCAAGTTAATTGTACACTTGAACAGCCCCCCCCCCCCCAATGCATGCCAGTTCAATTAATGTCCTTCATTAGATGACAAGGGCCTGGTCAAGAGTTCCATTAATATCTTTAGATTTAGATGGGGGTGGAGCCTGCTATCTAGGCAAGGGCAAATCTGTCAAGTTTGATTTTGCTGGGTTTTCAATTTTTTTTTGTTTTACTTTTAGGTTTGTCCCTTCTCATTTCCCTATCAGAATTGGATCCCACCCTCCATCTACATGAAAATCACCATGGATTGTTTTGTACATGTTTTTGAAAAATACATTTTTTGTACATTTTTTTAAGTGTGCATTTTTGTGTGCACTTTTGCAAATGTCCACATTTTAAAGCAATTTTGCAGTGAATAAAGTGTTGTGTACATATTTTCAAATATATGTAATTTTGCACACATTTTTTTAATTGACAGGTTCTCTTCTCTGCATTGTGTGTATGCGTGTGTGAGTGAACTGCATCAGAAACTTCAGAAGTGTACAAATTTCAACAGTGAACCGCAGTCTGGTTTGGGTTCTGGAAGTGCAACAAATTTCTCAACCATCCCTGCTGCCATGACAATGCCACCATCCTTAAACATATTGATTGATCTTAGGATACAAAAGGTTCTTGCCCATACAGACCTTTGGACTCTAACTAGCAGCACCTCCTTGACACCTAAGACAGACATTTTCCAGACCTGATCCCTAAGATCCTTGAACTGGAAGTACCAGAGGTTGAGCTTGGGAACTTTGCATGCAAAGTGTGAACCTATGGAGACCATGCTTACTATAGCATTCAAAATTGTTTTAATAGCATATCCCAAATACCTCAATATTTAGTTTCCTGTTTCATGATCCTCTGTTGTAATTAACTATGGCCTTTGAGATTTAAAAAAATCTGATGTTTGACTACCTTTCTCTCCAGTGGCACATTTGATGATATTTTGGTGGATTATCTCCATCAAACCCAAGTGCTTGCCTTTAAATGCAAAATTTATTCTAATAAACCTAATAGCATGCTTCTGGCAGTGATGGATGTTCAGTACACTAGACTGTGAAAGGCCAGAAAAATCTCATTGTGTCATGGCAATATAAAAATTTTCATTATATAATAAAACCCAACAGCTGCTCTTCTCTTTCCAAACACAGTGTCTGTGAGGCAGAGAGATCCAACTAATGACACCCACCAAAATAAATGTCTTTCTCTTTGGCTTTCAGGAGGAAAGACATGCTTAAGAACACGAGTTACTTACAAAATCCTATTGAGAATCCTGGAACTATTGATAGGTTTGACCATACAGCACTACAGCCAAAGCTGACCCAGCTGGCCATTAAGAACTTACAAAAACTACCCATTCAAAATGCCTCCACTGACATTACTGTGTAATTGTTTTGTAGGCTTGTAGCATCAGGAGAGCAGATGCTGCATTCTCATACTTCCTGCCTCTGCCAGGGCGCTCTCAGTTGAGTTGGAAGGAACATGTAGGCATGTTAGTGATCACATTATTTCAAATAGTAATATCATCAGATTTCATGAACAAAGGCCTACTGCATCCTATTGCCTGGACTGTGAAGCTAACCCTCCATTCCAACACAGCTGGGGAAACCCTGCTAGTAGTCAGATTTTAGTAGGGTGGGGGTCAAAGAATTCTATGCAGTAAAATGCTATAACAGAATGTAAGTGTACTTCAAAGGAAAGAAATCAACTTAAATCTAATTATATACCATACTGTTAATGGATTACTAGTGATTTATGTAGCCAAGTGCTCCGATTCCTTACATCATTAATCCTCAGTTGTAGATTTACCTCTCTTGTTTCATCTTTCCTGCTCTATACTATGATGGCCGTCTTGTACATTTTCTTTTAAAGGCTCCTACTAAGTTGCCCTTGTCAGGGAATGTGCAAAATGAGGTGCCCTCTTTTACAGAGGACAGTCCTCTAGCTGAAGGGCTGCCAGAGGACCATCATCTATTTGAAGTCCTCTATCTGAAGGACCACCCTGTCCAATTCTGGTTTAAAGTTAAAGAACCATAAGAAAGGAGGGAGCACAAGGAATGGGAAGTTGATCATCAACACTTAACACCTGGACAGCTGACTGAGTAGACAGACACACAGGTAACCTGGTCACAGTCTTCCACACTTTGGGGACCACATATATGGAAGTATGCTTAGTTACTCTTCAAAACATTATTTCTGTATTGTCATTGCTGAATATTAGCAGAAATCTTAAATGTAACCATTGCTTGCTTTTCCTCAGACTGTATATGTTTGGTCAAGCTACCTATAATAATGCATTTTATTACCAACTTACAATCCATATGCTTGTTACCAGGGGAAAATGATTCTGAAGTTATTTTTGGAAGCAATATTTTTGGACAATCTTAATTGCCTACCTTTGCTAAGCATTGGGTACTCACTTGTGATTTGTTAGTTGGAAATACTTCTGCTTTCACCATCTGTACATTGCAGCAAATGATTAGAACCATAAGAATGTATTATGAAACCAAACAGTCTGGGGAAAAGCTGTCAAAATTACCTAATCATGTATATGTGACTGTATAAAGCTGTTTTTGCAACATAAGCTGCGGCATAGCTACAAAACAAGTTAATGCCTGATCAAGGGACTTTAGAAATTTGTATATTGACTACTGCAACCATGTTGCAGAGATTGTAGCATCTAAAACGAGCTAAAGCAGTTCATTCAAAACTGAGGATCTTCACTTTCATTTATCTAGTGGCTTTCTAGATAAAGAAGAATTTTTTTAAAAAAATTGAAACTATATCAGGCATTGGTTAATTCTCAGAAAATGTGGGTGCTCAGCATGTGGAACCGGATATCTTTACTCAACACAAATATTAGCTGCTCCTCATGATGCCTGCCTTTGTCACCCTTCCCTTTTTAAAATGCCTTGCATATATAACTGGGGCGGGGACCTCCCCCCCCCCGGTGGTTTTATTTGCTGTACTTCTAGGTTGCTTGTAAAAATAAAACATTTCCAGTAGCTTACAACCGCAGAAGCAACATATTAAGACAAAATCCAACGATCAATAAAGCAGCACTAATAATTAAACATCAACATTTAAAACATTCAACAACAAAAATTATATTCAAAAGCCAGCCAGATAAAAGATAAAACCTCCGCATAAAAGTTCCCTGTAATGCATTCCATAAAAATGACATCTTAGATTAAAATCCTTTTGGTTGGCCTAGGTAAAGTGGATGTATGATCTGAACAAAGACCATACCTATATTATAAAGATCCATATTGTTGATATAAAGAAGCTGCCAAGTATTTTGCCCTCGTCATGGCTCCTTTTCTACAGGAGACTGAGGCAGTCAGCTGCCAGGAAGCTGGAACTCCAGCTATTTTTCCCCAGCTGTGGATCATTGATCTCCCTTTTATATAGATAAGAGCTTACATGAAATTAGCTAGTAGAATGAAATGCACTGTTAAGATATAACGGCCAGCTGGCTAGAAATGGGGAAATGAGAAAATCCCAGATTCAGAGCTTTTTCTCCATTATATCATCTTTTAAAGCCAACATTTTAATAGTTAATTTTATCAAGCAATCTTATGGTTAATACATATTGAGATCTATTATATGAAGATATTCATCAGTAACTGAAATGACCCTATGAACAACAACATCATATGCATATAGTCTGGACACGTGGTGGAAATATATGCCCAAAGACTGGGGTACAGGAAGTGAGGTACACTGAAAAGGGCTAGTCTGTAAACACCACACGTTAACAAAGTAGGAAGTAATTATTCCAGAACTAGCTCTACTTTCATCCTGGAGCACTGATGCTAAAAAACTACTGTGGTTAGTGAAATAGCATTCATAATCCTTATTCAAGCCCTAAGAATGTAGAAATCAGTTTCAGGTTTATCCAGTTATTCCACTGTCTTTAAAAAGAAGAAAAGACTATATGACCTTAAATCAGAGATATAGTATCCTGGAAGACAGAAATAGTCCCCCACTGTTTTTGTATGTTCCTCTGTTCTTCTATTTTCAAATAGATCCTTGTTCCAGTTAGACTCTTAAGTTTAATTAGAAAGAATTTTCTGACACATTTGAACAATGAAGCTTGGAGGAGGGGGGTGTTCTGTCAACTGTTGAGGTCAGTAGAAAATGTTGAAATGGTTCACAGTTTCCATTATTAGTAGTAGTAGTAGTAGTAGTATCCTTATTAATAATAATAATAATAATAATAATAAATGGAGGAAGAACTACAAAGGAGACTGATTCTTATACTGACATAAATAATGAGCAAGGATGTACATCATTTTCAAATGTATCATTCCAGAAATTAATAAAAATTAACTACTTCCTTATAAATTGATTTTTGATATTTCCTCTTTTAATGTCTAAATTATCTCCATCCATTTATTCACACAGAGCCTGTCTCATATGGTTTGTGTACACTGCTAGCATTGTTGGCAGAAGATGATAAGCAGAAAATGTGCAAATAAGCAAACCCTTCATATCTGGAGTAGGATTCAAAGGTGACTTTCTGCTAGCAGAATGCCACTTCCACTGCCAGAAGATCACTGTGGGAAGGAAGTGACCCCAAAGACAAGTTCAGTGATTATGAGCTCTTGCATGAGGCTCTTTACAAGCTGTTTCTCAAGACCTTTAAGGGAGCAATTCTGTGGATATGTTTATTCCCAGGAACCGACCTTGGAGCCCGCACTCCGAGGTCGGTTCCCAGAAAACTGACTGTCCCCCTCGTCCGCGCTGCCTTGGAGGCAGCAGTCCTTCTCGCAAAAGGAGTGTGGAGCAACTGAAAAGGGGCTGGGCTGGGGGTGTTCTGGGGTGGGGAGAGCAGAGCTGCGCATACAACACATCCAATGCGTCGTATGGCAGCTTCCTCTCCTAGTCAGCCCCCCCAGCCATTTTCAGCTGTCTAGCAAAAAATAGCAAAGCAGGAGAACAATCCCCCCCCCCCCGCCGCCTCTCCTGCCTTGCTTTGGATAGGCAGTCACCTCCGAAGTCGGAGGCGGCTGCCTATCCAGTTAGGATTACATCCTAAATGGCCAAACTAGAGTTTACATGCCTTATCTTCCTTAGTCAACATTTTTGTCATTCAGAGACATTGTGACGCTGGTCTGTGAGAAATGTTCCGCTACCTCTTGCATAAGAGTTCATTGAACAGCACTAATATATCTTCTCCTTCCAGTCATGGTTCTTTGGATCCAAATCTATGTGAAGTGACGAGGCTGCTATGGGGCCTGCTTCCGCTTAGGCCTGCTTGAGAAATAATGTTTTGAGATTCATTTGCGAGAAAAGTCACTTGTGTATCTTCCTTTAGATTCAGGAGCAGTGGTGATACTGAACAAGGATAGAGTTCATAGTTGACACAAATGAGTGCGAAGAAATAAAAGTTACAGCATTTAAGATTCAAAGCTCTTGAGCTACTTTAAATGTTCGTGGAAGTAGTGAATAATACATAGATCAAGAAGAAAGATGTAACTGGCATGAGGTATTACAAGTAGACGATTGTTCATAAAGAATCTAATTCTAGAGTAGCAACTAATGAGGTGAAAACTGCTAATGTTGTGGCTGCCAGTAAGAAAAAGAATAAATAATTAGACATTTTATTAAGTAAAGCTCAACAAATGTGAATAAGATTGAAGGAAATGTCAGAACATAATGGAATATGAGTTCACAAATAAACTATGCTCAGCATATCCTTTTCTGAGTAGATTTTCTAGACAAGCAAATGTGCTCGATCAGCAGTCTTGAACATCTAGAACATTTATGTGGAGGTCTGATTAACTTCAGTGCAATTTATTTTTAGATAAGTGCTCACAGCCCTAATCTATTTGGATTTCAACAAAGGGATTGAGACTGCCACAAAAGAAATTGTTACTTAAATAGGGAAAAGATGGGAGAGGAATTGCTTAGACGTAAGATGACCAGACAAAGAGCCAAGTTTCAAGCTGGAGAGATGAGCAAGCTGATAAAATTTGCTGAGTCCATCAAATTGGATAGCATCATTAATTCAAATGAAGATCAAAATATTAGTTGATATATATTAGTCTAGGGAAGTCTATGTGACATTGCTCCTTAAATTCCTACAGTGGCTTCCTGTCTCAGTGCTGCCTCCAGGTTTTGGGGGCCCGTTGCCAAGACACCCTCAGTGGGCCCCCATCCTCACTGAATCTACCTTCTGAATGCCACTGTCATGAGCTGCTATTGCTCTTCATCCTCTTTCTCATCATTGTTACCACCGGTTTGCTTAACAGGCAGCTAGGCAGTAATCAAGCAGGCAGTTTCATCCACTGCTCTTCCTTCTCACCATAACTGATGTCTGGGCCAGAGTGGGAGGCAGGTGAACAAGCAGGTTGGAATGGTGAAGAGAAGGAGTAATTCCAAGCAGTCTTGTCAGTGGGCCACTGCTGGGGTGCGGGCCTTCAGCAGGTGCCCAACCATGCATGCCTATTTTTGACACTGGCCTTGCCTGATGCCCTCATGGGGGGGGGGGCTTGCTGTGAGCCCTAGCTGCACCACTGTGTGGAGTAACTATAACAGGTATAGAGGTTGGAGGGGCAGGGAATGGCCTTTGCTCCTATAATGTTTCTTGTTATATGGAGGGCAGAGGATGGGCAAGCATTTCCCTTTCCCTTAATGGTAGGTGATTTCTCCTTGGCCACTCCCTTCCTCTGAGTTTTATAAACAGCTTTCAAATTGCATCCTGTTCCTCCCTCCTTTTCCTTGTGTGTGAGTAGTTGTCCAATCTCCCTTTCCTTCTCATCATTACCACTGAGGTGCCTGCTACCTTTGTATAGGGAGGGTTTCTGTTCTCACCATGTCATGTCACCTGCTGTGAACCCATGAGCTCTCAGCCCACTTCAGGCAGGGCTTCCTCACAATACCTCATTCATGCTCAATCCCACTCCCTGCTTTTCATGCATTATACCTGAGCCCATGTGCACATGGAAGATGTCAGATTAGTGCAAATGGTTGAACCACAACCACTATTAAATATTTTTCATGCTTACAATCTTCCAACAACAGTCTTTCTGATTTCAAATTATTTTGAAGCTTATAAACTACATTTGAAGCAGCCACTACTAACATTTCATTTTCTAACTTCTTAACATTCAAGTCTGGTTCAAATATCACATTGAAACATTCACTTTGAAAATGTAAATTCCAAGAAATCTGAAAACCAAATTTGGGGTCACCCAACATCATTACATCTATACAATACTGGGTTTGGGTTATTTTGCCCCTTTGAAAGTCAAATTTTAAATTTTCACATGCAAAGTAGACTGTGTTTGATGCCCTCCCCTCTTCAGTCAAGTCTGACTCTGAGTCTCCTGTTTGTTTCAAAGTATATCAGGGCAGGGCTGCCTGAAATGCTCTCTTGGGGCTGGGGAAATGGTAGCATCCAGAGGTACATGCAAAATGTGCTTAATAGAATATAATAATAACATAGTTGTGAGAATCAATACCATGGTGGTATCCAGAGAATGTTACTATGGTACTCCATAGTAGAGTACTATGTATGGAGTACTATGGTACTCCATGCAAATGTTTCCTGTAATATTAAGTTTCCACAGCAATCAATAGTAGTTACTTAGGTGCTTTTTTCTTATATTAATTTATGCTATGGGACCTCTTATATCAGGGGTGGGCAGCTTGTAGCTGTCCAGAAGTTGCTGGATTGCAACTCCCATCAGCCCTAGCCAGTATAGTCAATGGTGCAGAATGATAGGAGCTGCGGTCCACAACTTCTGGAGGGCCACAAGTTACCCACTCTGTTTTATATTAATTTATGCCCTGATCATGTAAAACAAATCACAGATTGAATTGTCCAAGAAAGATGTGCATCTGCTCTGTGGTTTACTGTATTACAGACTTCTTCATTATTGATAAAGAAATGAGCTTTCTAAAACTTAAATATACTCAACTCTTATCTGATTGTTTGGAAAGGTTTTCTTTCTAATATTAGTGTGTGTGTGTGTGTGTGTGTGTGTGTGTGTAACAGTTTTGAATCTTTATAACCTTAGCTATATCCCAACCTGTATTGGTAAGCAAGGACAATAGTATTGGTTTACCAGTGTTTACTGTTAAAGAAGGTTGACAACATTCATAAACAAGTCACTCTTTGCCATTTGAGAATTTGCTTCATTAGCCTGTTGCTCTTCTGACATATGCCAGCAAGGTCACCAAGTGGGTTGCCTATCTCCCTAGGCATTTTATCTCACTTCAGAAAGGACACGGACCATAAATCATCCTGAAAACCTTGCCTTCTCATTTTCGCTTTACAGTGGTGTTCTGCCAACTGGCCTGACATTTGTATAATAACCAAGCATTTATTTATTTATTTATTTGGAAGTGATCCCTGGAGTATTAGTCTTCCTTCAACTCAGGGTCATAGTATGAAAAAGTACCTGTTTTATTTATTTATTTATTTATTTTTGCTTTTGCTTATGCATATGTCATTCAGACAGTGAACAAATGATTGTGCTGGGGACGTAAATACTCTACCAACTAACAGTGAGGTCAATAGGAGGTGAATCGGCTTAAACTCCAAGTACTCTAATTTAGCCAGAATTGTGGACCAGGCTCTTATTTTTACAGGCAATATTTTCATAACTCTAAAAAATGTAGGTATCTAAATGGCCTAGAGGCAGAAAAATCAGTCCATTTAAGTGAGAAAAATAGTCTCTTTGTTTCAGAGACTCCACTTTACAGTTTATTTTTCCCATCATACACATTCTAGTTTATGTAAAGAGCTCGTAACGATTATCAAATGAATTTTTCTCTCTCCTTGTCTTTCATTAACAGAAACCTTCAGAGACAGGAAAGCAGAGCTGTTTTACCTAAAGCCCATCTTCTCCTTGATTCCCTAACTCACGGTGATGACACTGAAGTTGGTGGCTTTTGCAATGTTTATTTCCAGACCACCTGGCCTCCTCACTTGACACCTGCTCATCTTGCTAAGCTGACATTATCAGTTCTACCTGTCCAGTCCAAAAGAAAAAGAATAAAAAGGATGTATAGTAGCACAGCTGGGGGGGGAGGGGGCTGCAGCATAGGACTAATACACCTGTATGCATTCTGTTTACTGCTCTTAAAGGACAAGTGAATGAGTGCTGCATTGGTAGGTGTACTCTCTCTCCCATCACCTCCCACACCTGGCTCTTGGAGCAAGTAAGCAGACAGGTGTGTCCCTTGCAGCAAATGAATCTAAAGGGCAAGAGAGGGGCCCTATTGAGTGTTGGTCTTTTCCCAGACTTAAATATTTCTCTGAGTCCATCAGCGAATGGCAGATTCACAAAGTTTGAATAGCAGTACCAGTGACTTCAGCAAGAAGATGGATCAGGAGGAAGCCAGTACATTTTGTCATCACTACCACCCAATCAGTATGTACATTTGCATTATGAAATATAGGCGGTGGGGGGTTCTATCCTGGATTAATATCAGTGCTGCAAAATATAACTGGTAGGGAAGTCCATCTGACAAATAAAGAAAGCTAGATGAAGTTTCAAGAATATACTTATTATTTTAACAGGAATGGGATCGTTTTTTTATTATACGTAATACATTTTTAATATTCTTCATCAAAAAGTATGTACACAATTGTTATGGACAACTTAAAAACTGGACGTCATTACAAGGTCACCATTCAACTGCACCGCTAAAGGATCTACACATTTAATAACAAAATGCCCCCAATTTTTATTGTTTAAGCTATCCAATATTTAAATGTAGATGAAAGTTCTGCGGTCTGCTACCCAAGTACTTCATGTCACAAAAGAATTAAAAGAAAAATTAATCCTTGTGAATGAACACTGAGATTATACATTAAATCTTAATTACTTTTTCTGAAACATAACCAATTAATTCAGAATTAATGTTGCAGTGAGGCAGCACTTACATTAGTATGACCCAAGAGGGTTATTAAAATATTTATGAAATGTTACCAACATGGTTAATATATATCTTTTGTATTCTTTATTATTTCTTTGTATTTCCATAGGCAGATTTCAAAAGGTAATACTTTTTTGCGGGGGACCAACTCTTTTGCATGACCATAAATCTATTAAATTAAATAACATTTCTGATACCTATAGGACTATGAATATTTCACGGGTTCAAGTGGTTGTTGTTCTTGGCCAAATTCATATTATCAGGAAGACAGGGTCAAAAAACTAAACTTCCTTCTGCTGAAGACTACTGAATCATTTTGATACAAAAGCTTTGTTGATGATAACTAATTGGTGATAGCCATGTCACACAAGCAAGATACAGTGATATTTGAACATCATGTAAGGAGCACATACCTATAGAGAAAGGACATTGTTCTTTCTCTGAAGGCAGCTCTGTAGTGGTACAAAAGAAAATCCCAAACTGTGAAAAGACTGAAGCAACAATTCAATAATTCAAAGTCTGACTTAATCTTTTACTCATTGGGATGTTAATGACCTAATTTTAAACTCTTGATTTCTACAGCTATTGCATAATAAGGTAACTGGAATGTTGCCCCAAAAGTTTTCAAAACTGAGTTGTAAGGTATATGTGTTTCCCTGAGAATATATTAGACTTTTGTTCAGCAATAAATACTTTGAAATTAAAAATATTTAGTGAAGCCATAATAGTAGCCTCTTTATTTGTTTAGGGATCCCACCCCTCTATTTTATCTATATTTGTATTTTATCTGCTGTACAGATATATGTCATCAATCAATCTACTAACCTATAGATGTATCAACAGAAAGAACACTAAGGGGTTCAGTTTCACCTTATTTTGTTCCTTTGTTGACTCTGGGTTAGTTTCAAAGGTGCCATTCCACTCAAGAAATGCCCTACCTCCACATCTGGCTTGCCTGACTGTGGGGGGGGGGTTGCGGGCGGGTGGCATGAGTGGACGTGCCAGGCTGCCATTGGCGGAACCCCTGGCACCACTGGGGAGGGGAGAGGTCGGAGAGGCCATTTACTCTCCGCACCCCTCCCAACTGCCTCTCATAGAGCCTCTGTTTGTTAAAGAAGGTCTGAGGCTCGATCCCCAGCTTCCCCAGGTAGGGCATGGTGAGAATCTTGCCTGACACACCCTGGTAGAGCCGTTGCCAACCCCTTTGTGGGGAGACCAGTAGCTCTGTGGGTTTGGGGTTCTCTTGTTTTCACACACCCCAGGCAGCTTAGAGTGCCAGCTTGGTGCAGTGGTTAAAGTGCTGTACTGGGACTTGGAGATATAGGTTCTAGTCCCCACGGGGCTGTGAAGCTCACTGGATGAGTTCACTTGGTGACTTTGGGCCAATCCCTGGCCCTCTGCCTAACCTGTCTCACCGGGTTGTTGTGAGGGTTGTTCCTCGTTCATTTTGTGGGACAGCAGCTTTAACATTTGCTCCAAAGGCATGGTCTGGGGGAAATGGAGGCTTCTTCTTTGCTGAAGCTAAGCAGGGTCGGGTCGGGTCTGGTCTGTAATTGTATGGGTGACCTGAATCCCATGTATATATGTAAGTATAGAATTATTTTCCACATGGATTTGAAGGGGGTATCAGGTCGCAAGGCCTGTACCAAGACACCCCCCTTTCTTTTTGTTTGTGTATTTCATTACCTTTGTGATGGGTGGGTTGTCCTAAGGGTGCCAAGTCCCCCATCATTGTATAGGATGTCCCACAAGAAAGGGCAAGCAGGGGAAGGGCAATGCACCCTGCCCATTTGCCAATAGGCTTTGGAGAAGGCATGATTCTTCCTCTGAAGATGAGGCCCAGCCGGTCTTACCTTAAACTGGGCTAGATTGAAGGCAGTGGAAAAAAAACTAAGGGATTGTGCTCACCCCCTTTGTCCATTTCGAATGCAGTGGGGGCTCTGGGCCCAAAACAAACTTCAAGGCAGACCCAGAGTAGCTTATTGATTTTTGTTGCAGCATGCTTGGTTGCGATCAAAGCTTCCTCCAGCATGGCTCCGCTGCAGGTTATGGACCCGTTCCTTCCTTCAGCAGCTCTCGAAGGTCATCTGGTGTCAAGCATCCTCCAGCTCAGCTTCTATTCCAAGTTCAAGATCTACAGCTCTCACAGAACCAAGCCGTCCCATGTCATTTGGTATAGTGTGTGGTTTAGTGACATCTAAGTAGGGTTGGCGGAGAATTTCTCCCTGAAACTTCGGGGGGCCGAGCGCCAACGTGTTCGGCCCCCTGAACAAGTTTCAGGGAGAAATCCTCTGAACCCCCCCCCCCGCCCCCCGCACACACACCCCGGGACGGGACTTACCTTCGCCGAATGTCCCTCCCGGCGGCGGGTCCGGCCGGCGGTTCGGCGGGTGTTCGAGCGGGGCAGGAGCGGCAGCCGGTCTTTCGACCGGCTGCCGCCACCACCATTCCAATAAAACAAAACAAAAAAATGCCCCCTGATAGGCTACGTGATGATTCACGTAGCCTATCACGGCTAGATTTGCAAAGTCAGCCGTGACAGGCTACGTCAATCGTCACGTAGCCTATCACGGGTGACTTAAAAAAAAAAAAAGTGTGTACGGATAATGGCGGCCCCCATAGGGAGCCGCCATTCCCGTTCCTTATTTGGTCGCTGTAGTCTACGTAAATGTTTACGTAGACTATGGCGAAAATAAGGGCAACGCTATTTTTTTTTTTCAAAGCCCTTTTTTTTTTCAAAGTCACCCGTGATAGGCTACGTAACGATCTACGTAGCCTATCATGGCTGACTTTGGAAATCTAGCTGTGATAGGCTACGTTAATCGTTACGTAGCCTATCACGGGTTTGTTTGTTTTTTTTACACTTTGTAATGGCGGCGGCGGCAGCCGGTCGGAAGACCGGCTGCTGCCCCCGCCCCCGACAAAAGGCCGACGAACCGTCGCCGGGACCCACCGCCGGGAGGGACATTCGCCAAAAGTAAGTCCCATCCCGGGGGGGGCAGGGGGGGCGGAGAATTTCACTGCTGATTTTGGGGGCCGAATGCATTGGCGCTCGGCCCCCCGAAGATTCGGGGAGAAATTCTCCGCCATCCCTAGTTGTCTTCCTTCTGCAGCCGGGCTGCAGAATGAAATGGCGACCATCGTAGTGGCTGCCATTTGCGTCCCTGCCTGTGATTGGCTACATAAATATTTATGTAGCCTATCATGGCTACGGGCAGGGACACAAATGGCGGCCACTACGACGGCCACCATTTGCAGCTGCAGCAGCCTGGCAGCGGACAGCAGTCCGGCTGCGGATGGGCCCAGCCGGCGGCTCTGCGGACTTGCCACAGAGCAGAGCTAGCTGGGCTGGATTCCAGGGGGAGGGAGGGATCCCCCCCCCACTGATGCCGCCAGCTGGAATGGTGAGTGGGGTTCGTACACCCCTAATGTGCCCTTGCCCTTTTGTACAATCCCATTCAGCCTTAAGGAGGGAGGTCCTGATTGTTATGGTCTGTAAAGATAGAAGAAGTTTCGAAGGGGGGAGTGGGTAGATGTTCTCTTCCCCCATCCAGTGCATGGAGAGTAGTGGAACAAGGCCACATACGGTATTGATAAACCGGGACAGGAAGGCTTGCACGGTAATAGCCCTATCCAAAAGGGCCCTTCCCAGTTGGAACCAAGCCCCTCATATGGCTTTGTAGTGGTTCCGTGGCAGGAGGATACAATGTGCATTGTAACTTGCATTCTAGAAAGGTTCTGGGTTTCATGCCAGGGCTAGTGTCAGGCCCACTTTTCTCTGAAATCAGAGATTTATCTATAGTAGGTACATTTGTTTACATTTATATTTAAGGATATAGCTTGCAGGTTGTTAAGTCTGTATGCGGCCTAGTTTGTTCTTAATCTGTGAGCACCTTCAGAGTGATAGTGCCAACAGGATGCCTGGGAGGCAAGGCAGGTTGACCAATACAGGTGTTCTCGTGATGTCACACTTCATGCCCTTTAGGAAGTGGAGGAGTCCTTATTTCACCAGTATAGCTTCTGTCCCATGCCAGCCTTTGGTGGAGGCTGTTACCACAAATGGGGTTAGGCTCCCACACACAATTGGGTTTGCCACCCCACCCCACCCCCAAAGATTTTGGTTGGGTTTCAGTTTTTGAAGATTACCAGTGTTTCCTTTGCGGGGACACGAGTTCATCTTCAAGGTAGAGTTGCAGACATGCTATGATGCCTCTAGTGGGCTGTGTTTTAGGGTCTATTTATAGGATCATTGGGGGTGTAGCACCATGCCCAAGGGTTGGCCCTCTGATCTCTCAAGATCCCATTATTCAAACTTCTCTTATACGTGGCATTGCTTATGTAGGCCCATTCAAGGCTTTATGTCTATTTTTAAATTCCTTGTGTGTGAAGGGCAGGCCTCCGTTCTTGTCATTAAAACACAGTCCTCCTGCTGCCTGCAATCCAAACATTATGGATCAGGTAGTAATATTGAATTTGCACTGCCCCCTGCATAATATCTGTTTTCTCATGAGGCATATAAATGCCAGGTAGAACGCCGGTGCCAATGTTTTGTCTAATACCCGGATGCCGGCACTTCCAGAGATCATGCTAAGAGGTTCTCGTCGAGTGTCATGTATTTATATAAGGGAAGCCATGGAGCATTTCATGGCTCACAGGACAAGGGCCTCCTGTACCTGGGTTGATAGGAAGCCCTGGGCTTTTTGCTCTCACATTCAGCTGCAGCAGTTAGTTGTAGCCTTCTCGGTAGTTTACAGTATAGTCTTGGCTCCATTCCTAGGGTGTGGGACTTCACTGATCAGCATCTCTTTCTTGTTCTCACTGTTATTTTTCCTTTAGATCAATGGAATGGACGTGAACCTGTGTGTGCGTGTGCATATGTCTGGACACAGCATGGTGTTGGGCTGGTCAGAAGGCGTGTAGGTCAGGCTGCAGACCCCAGAGCGGACTGTTCCAGTGTGCATGTGTTAGTGGTTTGACAGACACAGCATGCAGTGAGGGCGCCTCCTTACCACTTCATTCCATCATGGTTTGGTGTGTGTTCCCCCCACAGGTTCTGGCACTGCATCTTGGAGGGAATGACCTGTTGATGTGAAAGGCCAGGACCTCATCCTGGGCACCTTGGCCGATTCCCAGGTCATGCAGCACAGTTGGCCAGGGATAACGATCATTGGTCCTGCTTGCTTCCTCAAATTAACTGGAGGAATGTTTGGAAATTGAGGGCCATGGAAAGGGCCTGTCGGAAAGTTAACTGGGAGATGGCATTGGCCTATATCAGAATAGCAATGGGATCATCTCTCCTCTGGAAATTATTAGGATGTGGGGAGAGCCTTGTAGGCAGGACCTGTCCGGTTTGGCAACGACATACTTTCTTGGATCTGCTAGAGGCCTGCAAGAAGTCCTTCAACACAGGAGGGGCGAGTGTGACTAAGCATTAGGCTTGTCACTCCCGGTAGCCACTAGGATACAGGCTTCTGTGGGCGACATGCCATCCGGGGCAGGGCCAGGACGTCACCTGCAACTGCGGACTCCAGGCATCCCCTTTCCCCAGATATCCTTTATGACTCCAGAGATTATGGCCATTAATTTGCACCTCTACTTCCGAGGTGTCATAGTTTTATGTGGCCACCTTAACAGCTTTCTTTGGGGCCCTCAGAATCTCCAAGGTGGTCTGGGCATCCAGATGTGATGCAACTGACTGGGCCCTGAGATACTTGCTGCCCAAGCGCAATATGATATTGTCCGGATTTGGTTCAGGAAACTTAAAACTGACTAATTGGCTTGGGGCACAGAGGTGTTCCTTCTCCCTTCACTAATAGAGGAATTATGCCCCATCAGGGCGTTCGCTGCTTTCCTGCATCTAAAGAGGACAAAGCCCCCTAAAGAGGATGAAATCTAAAGAGGATGGTAGATAGCCCAGTCTTTTTCCTTGGATGGGTTCCCCCCATTTATATCAATTTTGGACTGTGACTAAGCTGGCATTGAGTACTCTCAGTCTAGGAAATCCGATTTAGGACACATTCTTTCAGCATTGTGGCTGCTCCTACAGCTGCGTCTTTGGGGTTTTTCACTGGCTCAAGTGAAGGCGGGGTCAGGTGGCAGTCCAAGGCCTTCAGGACTTACTTGTGGGCTTTTCCTTGATGCCAGAGAATAGCCTCTCCTTTTCCGTTCCTTACTGTTCTCCTTTATCTCCTTCAGATCGATGGAATAGATGTGAACCCATGCGTATGCTCATGTGATCACAGCATGGTTTTCGGGGATGGTCGGAGGTCTTAGGTCAAGCTGTGGATCCCAGCTCGGACTGTCCCAGTGTTCCCGTGTTCAGGTGTCTTGGCAGACATGGTATGCAGTGAGAGTGCCCTCCCCACTCTATTCCATCAATGTGAGGTGCATGTCCCCCTGCAGGTTTTGGTGCTGCATCTAGGGGGAATGACGTGGTTGTGTGAAGGCAAGAACCTCATTCTGCAGGCCTTAGCCAATTCTGAGTAACCCAGCACTGTGAGCCAGGGATAACTATAATTTGGTCTTGTGTGTTCACAAGAATGAAGTGCGGAATGTTCTGACCCAGAAGGCCATGGAAAGTAGGGATGTCAGAGAAATCCGCTGCGGATTCAAAGGAGGCCAGATTCTTTGGAATCCGGCCTCAGAAATCCTCAGCAGATCGAGATCACTTACCTCTGCTCCAGGAGGACTGCAGGTGGAACGGCACTCAGCTGCTTCTTGCCAGCCAGAGCCATTTGCCTCCTCCCTGTCCCTGCCGATTGCCATCGTCTCTTAAACAAAAAAAAAATGGCGATCGTCAGGATGCCCCCATAGACTTAGACGCAAATAGAGTCGTGAATCTTGCATCTAAGTCTATGCGTCCGAAGACCCTACGTCTATGCATCTTTTTGCCTACTTCACAATGTTAATGGGGTTGGGTGAGTCCTTTAGGTAAATTTGGTCTAATTTTTGTTAAGTTCAGGTCGCATTTCCGCTGGTGGCTAGGATGGGCAAGGGGGAATGAGCTTAGGGATGGTGAACATTCAGAGGCACTGTTATGGTGACAGGTGACGCCTGAGGCCTCCCGAACGGGTTTTGCGGCTCAGCAGGACGATAAGGGTTGTCTCTGAGACTGACTCACCTCATTCACCCAGGAGCTTTGCAGCCCAGGAGGGGGTGACAGGGGAAGCTCTACCTCCCCCAAATGCAGCAGTCCCGAGGGGCGGCGGTGCTGTCACGCCACTCCTCAGGCTGTGAATGTTTTCACCCATTACAGTGCCCATCCTAGGTTTTCCGCTTTGCAGATATTTCAATAAATGTGACCCAATTTTAATCCAAGCACTTCTGTCCGTCTCTTTATTACCCCTCTCCGCTCGCAAAGGAGACTGTCTTTCACTCACAGAATGAGTGTTTTACAGGTAGTACGAGAATTTCATTTCTGTTGGTTTAACACTAGGATATGCCCTGTTCGCACTCGTGAACGTAAGTGCATTTTGCAGGCAAACTTCACATATTCCCGAGCTTGCAATCATATTTGCAAAATGCATACTTTAGAAAAAATTGCACTTTAAAACATTTAGGATGCAATCCTATGCATGTTCTTCAGACAGAAAAAAGGCCTATAACTACTGGTTGGGGAATGCTAGGAGTTGTAGGCCTTTTCCCTGTCTAAACATGCATAGGATTGTGCCCTTCAAGGCTGAATCTACACATAGCAGTTATACCATTATCATACTGCTATCCTAACTATTGGTACACATGACACCAATGGGTACCAATAGTTATGAGCATGGTATGATAACGGTATAACTGCTATGTGTAGATTCAGCCAAACACTTCTATCAATGGGGGGAAATAGGCTTTCAAAATGTGCACCTAAATGTGTACTTTTCCCATTTGAACAACAACAGAAGTTTGCAATTAGGAACAGGAACAAGGCAGACTGAACTTGGAGGTAGAACTGAGAAAACCTTGACAAGCTCAACAAGCCTTGCAAATTCTCCCATCCCTATTGATAGGTTGCACTGGAACACTGTGTGAGAAAAGCGAAACTAAAAGGATGATGTTCTACTTGGGCAACCTCTTGCAAATGAGAACTGTTGTGGACCCTGTCTATTATAGTACTGTGTGAATGTTAGTGTCTGCTGAACAGCAGTAGTAGCTCTTTTCATTCTGCATATGGTTCTTCAGATTCGAGCCTGTAGTTTGGATGAAAAGCTGTATTTCTCAGATGAGAAGGGGGGATTCCAGTTTTAGTATAAGGGGCAATGGGAGTTCCCTCTTTAGCAGCACTCCTATATCTCAAGCCCTGGTCCTATGCTAATTCTTCAAATGACATGGAAGAAGGAAGCCTTACAGAATGACTCTTCCTCCAGAAAGAACAAAGCCCTTGGTTTGGCAGATGTGCACAAAAGCATGCATACTGCAAGAGGTGGGCGGAGAGAATAAAACACAAACATATTTAGATAATAGAGAATTGCTGTGAAAGACAAGGTAGCCTTTCTTTTTTTACCCACTTTTATTAAAACTCATGAGCTTTTATTTAGAATAGAGTAATAGTTATTCCATAAAAAGATTTTTAAAACAAAACAAAAAAGCTTTAAGAGCATTGTGTGGGTCTGGGAAAGCTTGCTTTCACAGATATCACCAGTGTTATCTAATCAGGTGCCTGTAACAGTGACACAGCCACCTTACATACAAAAATCCAACAGCAATGAATATGTTAACTGGAATGAGAAACAGAATCACTAGCTGGTTATCGGTATGAGCATAATTTAAGGTGACAGTTCTGACTACGGTCCAGGTACACCCAAGGAAACCTATTGTCATCTCAATAGCGGTGCCCTAAGGCCAGTTCTTTTTTAGTATTTACAAAGCTGACACTTCCATTTCCCTGGGTTTTTAGCTTGGATAGCTCAAATCTGTTAGTCCTTTACTGTGTTTACAATTCTGTATTTAAAAATCTGTTTTTCTACTTGCTGTGTGTGTGCCTTTTAAATATTACTTTTTATGTACCTTGAATGCCAGCCACCTTGAGAACTTGATATTTTTCAACAGATAGGCCAGAAAATTTAAATAAATAAAGAAGAATGGCAACATTCCAATTGCAGCATGAGTGGTGGGAAAATAGTAAGAGACACACTAGAGAGGATGTAAGCATCCCAAAATGTTACACAGGTGCACCTTTGTTACTCAAGAGAGAGAAAAAGTCAGTACATAGCCTAAGTAACTTCACAAGCCTTACCTTTAACGCAAGTAGAAAAGATAATACCTTCTTGTTTTATAGGTATCTGTGAGAGGTCTGAAAGGGAAGGATAATGGAAGACTGTCAGTGTGTGAATCAGAGAACCATGTGACAGCCCTCAAAGTGATGGGAGTTAAAATGACAGAAGACTGACATGTTGCCTAGTTACCTTGATGCATTAGCAGTTGCTTTCAGTTAAAATACATTATTCTAGGAAAATTATACAATTAGAGTAGCAGGCAGAAGCACAGAATCTTGCACAATCTTGCCCTGCAGTAACATGAAGAAAAACATGTAACTGCTGTTTGTCAAGGGGTAATAATTCCAAGTTACTATATTATGAGCAGCCTCTATTTACTTTACATTTTGTTCTACAATGTTAGATTTTCTTTTTAATTGCGAGTGAACATCCCCAGCTATTATCTTTGGAAAACTTCTTCAAATATCATTTCAGTAGCCTGTGTGCAAAGTGATTATTGACATAAAGCCCATCACTCTGAATATGAGCCAACAATGTGATGTGGCTGCAAAAAAGGCCAATGCTCTTTTGGGCTGCATTAATACTTTACTAGAAGCATAGCTTCCAAATCCCAGGAAGTACTAGTTCCCCTCTACTCAGCACTGGTTAGGCCTCATCTGGAGTACTGTGTCCAGTTCTGGGCACCACACTTTAAGAAGAATGCAGACAAACTGGACAGGGTTCAGAGGAGGGTTCAACAAAAATGATCAGAGGACTGGAAACAAAGCCCTGTGAAAAGAGACTGAAAGAACTGGGCATGTTTAGCCTTGAGAAGAGAAGATTGAGGGGAGATATGATAGCGCTCTTCAAGTACTTGAAAGGTTGTCACAGAGAAGAAGGCCAGGATCTCTTCTTGATCATCCCAGAGTGCAGGACACGGAATAATGGGCTCAAGTTACAGGAAGCCAGATTCCGGCTGAACATCAGGAAAAACTTCCTGACTGTTAGAGCAATATGACAATGGAACCAATTACCTAGGGAGGTGGTGGGCTCTCCCACACTGGAGGCGTTCAAGGCGAGGCTGGACAGCCATCTGTCGGGGATGCTCTGACTTGGATTCCTACATTGAGCAGGGGGTTGGACTCGATGGCCTTCTGGGCCTCTTCCAACCCTACTATTCTATGATTCTATGATTCTACTCAGAATATTCTCAAGGAAGTGAGAGGAATCATATATTTTATATGAATCAGTAAACTCTCCTCAGCTCAATTCAGAAGGGTGGTTGGCAAACTAAGGTATCACCCCCTCTGTCCCACAAAATGGAAAATTGTTCAGTTTTGGATTTATTTATTTTTAAACCATTCCCACATTTAGAGCCTATGGCAGTCCTGATGATATTACCTGAAGTATGACAGCATCTGAATGCTTTTCATGAACCCACCCTATTCCTCTAACCTTGTTCCACAAGCCCCTTAACCTGGCTCACTTCTTTTCCCATGTACTAGTGAGGCAGTGGTGTCAAGTTCTTACTAGAGGGCATTCTGCCTCCTTTCCTGCTCACTGCCTGAGATATTGCATTGGCAGCATCCCAGGTGCCAGGAACCCAGGGAAATGTACGTTTCCCAGGGTGACTGACTCAATACTAAAATTCAGGTTCCCGGGAACCTATGTGTCCTAGGATTAGTTGTGCGTGGGATGCTGCTGAGCATGCATCCCTGGGGCAAGGAGCCCTGGGACATTGTTTCCAGCTGACCTGAGTCTACACACAGGACTCGGGGACCCTAAGAAAACTATTTCCCAGGCTACCTGGAATACTGCCACTGCAACTGTTCCAGGCACCAGAGATTGAGGAAGAGTGCATAGTATACCAGCTTAGAGTATGAGCTAAGTTGGGAAATAATTGGAAAACATTGTTTCTGGTGACAGCATGTTCACATATGCAAATGACTGCTTGAGATTTTAGTCAACAAATTATGAATATGCATGTGTGAACCAGTGATAATATTTAAGACTTTTCATATATGAAAAGTCCACCCCATTTTTCTATAGCATGGCAAGGGATTTCCATCCAATGTTGCTGCTAGCATTACCTGTCTAATTCTATGATATTTTGCAGAAGTCCCAATTGGCATATAATAATTAGTATTACTGAACTTCATTATATTGTGCGGCTGCTGCCACAAATGAAGGTGCTTCCATTTTATTTTCCTTTTTATCTCTCATTTTCTGACAAGCTATTGGCCATAATTAGAATATTGTTTACTTCAGAGTGGTTGTCATCTAGCTTCAGCTGTAGGCACATCTAGTTTCTGCCATCTGTTCTTATCAGGTGGTTATAAAAGATCATTTGTGAAATCTTCTCTCCTTTATGACCTCTCAGTGGATGAGCTTCTAATAGCATTCACCTAGAAAGTCTTCTTCTTTACCAAAGTGCACATCTTTCCCCTTCGCAGCAGCTTAGAAAAGGTTCATGGTTCTTACAGCTGTCTTCATTGTTAATGATTTGCCAGTGATGTAATAATATCTATAACGTTTAATAATGTCTTATTAGCAACAAAAAATTCTCAAGGAGCTAAAACAGATGCTAAGGCTGACTTTTTATCAGCTGATAACATTATCAGTGTGACTTTATTGGCACAAAGCCAGAAACTCCAACAATCCCATTCATTGTCACTGTCAGCAATTTCACATCTTCAACAAGCCAAATTGTTGCATGGCAAGATGTATGTATACACCTCAGTGACATCTCCTATGAACTCAATTTATAGTCAGTGAGTGGTGGTAATTTGGGGTCAGGCTGGAGTAGGGATGTACAAGAATTTTGTTTCAGTCTAACATCAGAACTTTCCCCATTTGCTCCTCCAAACGCAAACACGGGCACATTTTTTTCAAGCAAAGTTCGCATACTCCAGAGTTTGCAATCGCATTTGCAAAATGCATTCATCAAGAAAATGCATGGGGGGGGGGGACACACACGAATTGTCACACTTTAGTCAATGAAGGAAAAGTATACATTTGGTGTACACTTTAAAAAATATGCACCAAAATGTGCACTTTTCCTGTTCAAACAACAAACAAAGCTTCGATTCAGAAATGGGAATACGGTAGACTGAGCTTCATGGTGGAACTTGGGCCCCGTCTACATGGCTGGCACCACTTTCACCCTTCATTCTGTCACAACTGCGCAGCATTTCAGCTTCGAATTAGCTTCTGTTGGGATATACTCATGATTTACTGTGGGCTTCCCTTACAGACTCTGTCGTGCCCCCCTTTTTTGCCATTATACTTTAATGCGCAGCAGTGCAGTCCCATGAGTGTGGGGGTGCAACACTTCAGTCGCTGTTTTGTATTTTAGTTCTGTTGTGCCTTTCCATCCTGCATTAGGTAAAAAGTGGGTCTTCTGTGCTCCTTCATTTCCATGCAATTTGTTTGCCAGTTCCCCCGCCTAAGACTTTCGCAATGGTTTGCACTCACAAGGTGTGAGTGGTACATGCCTACCCATCGCTCTGAAATGGTGGCCGGAGCGAAGTTGGCCCTCCCCCAAGACTCCCCCGGCCCTTGGACACTGAGTCCAAAAGCAACCACTGCAAAGATACAAAGCTGCAAAAATGTGCCAAAGTGTGCTTAAATAAATGAAAATGCCTCTCTGTGTCTCTGTAACTGCGCAGCTGCGAAGTGATGAGGGGTGGGGGGAGTAAAGGGGCATCACAGAGTGACACAAGCACCATGCACGCCTACAACACACCCACTGCAAAATGCAAAGTCAGTTTGGGGAAGGGACAGATGGCTAGCAACCACAGGGAAAGCTGCAGCAAACAAAAAACATCACAGCAAAACACCTCCTTGGAAGTCTGCATTTTCCGGGAGAATACCACAGATGGCTGCAAAATGACGATTGTGTCATCTGTCCCAAGGGACCTCGACTCGCAGCCGCCCCAGAGTAAAAGGCTCGTGTAGATGGGGCCTCGGAGAACCTCAGTTAGCTCAAGCCTCACTGATTGTCCCATCTCTAGTGTGGGTTAGTTGAAATATGACGTAAAGGCCACTGTGGACAGCCAGTGTGGTGTAGCGGTTAGGGTGTTGGACTGTGACTCAGGAGATTGAGATTCTAATCCCCACTTGCCCACGAAGCTCACTGGGTGACTTTCTGCCAATCACAGACTCTCGGCTTAATCTACCTCACAGGGTTGTTGTGAGGATAAAATGGAAAGGAGAAGGACCATGTAAGCCACCTTGTGTTCCTTACAAGTCGAAAAAAGGTGGGATATAAATGCAATAATGAATGTATGAATAAATAAATAAAATATTGTGATCACTCCCAGTGGCTTTCTATGTGGTGGTATTGAACTATACTGTTCTCTGCCAATCACTGATGAGGCAGATCATTTTCATCTCTAAGAACTAGGTTAATCAAACAATTTCTAGCCTACTCCCTGACATACTAGTTTTCCCATGTGCAGAGCCTCCCATCCCAATAGGGCAGCATTCATTCATAACAACACATCCCTCCTCCCCACCCAGACTTAAGGAAAGATTTTACCATGTGATCTGATTGTGTAGCCAGAAATAAGCTCTCAACTAAAGGGATCATGTCTGAAATTTGGAGCATGTACTGATGCACATATGAACCTCTGGAGTAAGCAGCTTCAGATGCTTCAGTTCTTTTGTGCCCACAGAGCTCTTCTGTCTCCTCAAGTAAATGGGGAAGGCTTTGTAAGATACTGGATTAACTGGAGATCAGGTATTTGCTTATGCTGATATGAAGCAATGTGTTAATATTCAATCAGAGAAATTTTCAATCATTTTTCATCTAGTAAAAACACATTTTTAAAGGCAGAGATGATCAGAACATCTTATGAAAATCTTAATTTTGGGAAGATAAAAATGATCTAAAATAATTGCAACAACAGCAGGAGAACCCCTCAAGACAGCTGTTGTCCTCATGCCTGGCTTGCTGGCTTCTGGCTGTCCACTGTGTGAAATAGAATGCTGGACTAAGTAAATAGACCTTTGGTCTGATACAGCAGAGTTCGTCTTTTGTTCTTAATCATAATGTTTTGAAAGATTATGAAAATAATGTTTTGAAAATATCTTATGAAAATAATCATGAAGCAATCTTTCTCTAGACATTCCCAGTTCTTTTCCATTTTTTAAAAAATTCCAGTTAAAGGATACGACTTTGGCATTTTACTCTGAACCTCAATGTGCAGTGAAGAAAATAGAATAGTAAAATATCAAATCACATGTATATTTCTAGACAGAGTGAACTTTACAATGAAAATACTTTTTCAGTGTCTCTATATAATTTAAAACTGGGTTAAGAAACAATTGCATTTTAAGTTTGGCATTAAAATTACAATAAACCATGCAAAAAATAGTACTTTTTATTAAAACAATTAAACTTTAAAAATAATTTCAAGAGGAAAAAGTTAATTTTTTTTCTGTTAGGCCACACACTTCCATTTAAAAGTTATCTTTTAAAAAATATCCCCATTAATATGAGTAATCAAATCACTATATAGCTGTG
Source organism: Heloderma suspectum (assembly GCF_057233095.1). Taxonomy (NCBI): domain Eukaryota; kingdom Metazoa; phylum Chordata; class Lepidosauria; order Squamata; family Helodermatidae; genus Heloderma; species Heloderma suspectum. Next base: position 92,317,699 of record NC_139461.1, read on the forward strand.
CTAATAGCAAAGGAAGCGCAGTAATTGAATACTGATAGCAATAGTTTTTCATAAAGGATAAAAAAGTTAAATAAGGATACGTTCCCAATATTTTAAAATATCAATTTAAATGCAAATATGCAATAAAAAAAGACTAGCTTCCGTCTAAGGAATCAAGGAACGTGTTCACTCAAGCAAATCACATGTAATAATAAGATACCATGTTTGTGATGGGTTCTGAGATGGATTTAACTTAAGAGGTGGAGGTGTTAAAGAGCCAGACACCAATTGGTCACCTTTTAAAGTAATTATACTGCAGGATAAATTATAGAAAATTTTGATATTGAGTCCTTTTTCGATATCAGAAATGCTGAAAGACCTACAAATGAGTTGAAGCAAATGTTCTGGTTACTATGTGAATGCTGCCGAATAGCGTTGCTTACATGGAGGGGCTGTAGCTCAGTGGTAGCACACATGCTTTGCATACAGAAGATCCAAGGTTCAATCCCCGGCTTCTCCAAGTAGGGCTAGGAAAATATCCCACCTGAAATTAGGGGTGTACGGATTTTGTTAAATCTATTCCATCTGTGTTTCATGGATTGTTGGGCATCTTTTTGTTCCATCATCCATTCATTGATGGAATCGGAGTTTTTAAACCAGAATTTCATTCTACTTGCACTAATTCTCATTAGTGCTAATACGCACTTGTGCAAAGATGCTAATCTGCATTAGTTAATGCGCAGTAACTACTGCGGATTAGCACTAATGTGAATTAGCACAAACCCTCCCCTAAAGTGAAAAACCAGTCCACGAGACCACAGAATCCACGTGACTCAGAAAAAGCCAGTCTGCTGTAGAAATCGCAGATCAGATTCATAGAAAGCTGAAGTCATTTGAATCTATTGCTGATTTCTCTGACATCCTTACCTGAAACCAGTCAGTGTCAACAGTACTGGGCTAGATGGAACAATGCTCTGACTCAGTATAAGGCAGCTTCCTATGTTCCTATGATTATGGCCATAACCTGGTAAATCTTCATGTCTTTCCCCACAAGCACCAGGAATGTGGAGCAAGCAAGGGCATGAAGTCTAACAATGGATTGTAACCTATGGTGGCTTTATGCTAGTGGAAAGCAGTTCTGTTCACATAAGATGGGAAACCTGAGTTTTGTTAATCCCCCTATCTACTGTAGCCCACTGAGTCCTACCCCATCGCATTCTGGAGAGTTCTCAGTTGGTGAAAGTCCAGAGTCCTGCTTTGCATGAGTAGAACTAGAAGTACTTTCCACAAAGCCACCACTGGATACAACCCATAATGATAGCCCAGATCCATTTGGTGAATAGTCTTTATGTTCAAGAATAATACTGTGACATGATGTATGTGAGGTGCTTCGGACATTCTAAAAAACTGCATAAATGCTAGGTGGGCAAATAGTATAGTTCAGTAGTAGTAGTAGTAGTATCTGCATTTCACACAATGTTCACAACAGCAATGCACAGATTACCTGGGGAAGACTGGTGTTCTTCTAGTGGCAAAATATTTTGGCTTGAGTGCTGGGAAATGTGATATTCCCTACAATAGACTCATTGCCCAGATGAATGACATTTTGATCCCTCAGAACAAATGAGCAATAACTGTACATTTATTTTACTAAGAACTGATCATCTGGAAAGATTCTGTAAATTGCTTTTCTCTTTTTTTTTCTTTTTTCTTTTTTCAAAAGAGTGTTGGTTCATAGTTTAGATGCCATATAGCCTTAGCCGAAACATTTAACCATTCAACATTTAACCATTTGGAGAGAAATTTAGGGGCTTATTTAACTGAAAACAAACATTATTAAAACAGCTTATTGATCTACAACAATTATATACCGATGCTAATAACTATGCTGGGGAAATGGTGAATGGAGGAAATCAGGTGAAAATGTTTTTCAAGGCTGACATCTTTTCAGATAATATTAATAGCTCATGCCATTTCCTTTTTGCACTTTCTTTTTGATAAATACACAAGCAAGAGGTGGGGGGGGAGTTAAACTCTCCTCCCCTCCACCATTTATCGGACACTGATCCAGTCTAGGCCCCCCATGGTGTCAAGTGGGGGGGGGGAGAATGCTGCACTCAAGACCAGAATTACATAACTAAGGTAACAGGCAGTCTGGCTTTTAGATTAATTTCAAATCATTGTAGTTCACATTATGTTCTCTCGGTGCTAAGAGTGGGAGGAAAAATGAGGAAGTGGGATGATTAGGCCAGACTCAATTATGTCTACATAAAAGAAACGGGGTGGCATCCCATCCCACCCCACTTGAGCACTGGCCACACCTAAATTCATCATTAAACCCAGATCAGAGGGCCCACACCTGCAATTTGCATTGCCAAAAATGGTCCCATGGAAACAAATTAGACTTTTCAGGGGCAATGCCGATTAGAGGCACAGGGAAACCAATACAGTTTGGGACCACAGCAGGGGGAAAGAGTTAAAGCCCCTCCCTACCCCATGCTAGGGTCCTGATCCAAGCTGAAGCCCCCACACTGCCAATTCGTAGGGTAGGAACCCTGCATCCAAGGCAAGAACTACACAGCTAAGGTAACATGTAGTTTGGCCCTATTTACTTCTTTGAAATTATCTTTAGGCCACCTTTAAGAGTAAACCCCTCTCAAGGTGATGTACAAGATAAAAGCAATACAAAAATAGAGTGACAGGAAATGCAATGCACATGATACAGCTCTCCAAAACAAACAAATGACTAACAAAGCACATCTAGTTTATACATTTACGGATTTAAGAATTATAAACAGATTTTAAAATGTGAAATGTTTTGGTATGAAATGCCAGCTTCCACTGAAACTTGTGTTTAATGCCGAAACATTTCACATTTTAAAATCTGTTTATAATTTTTTAAAATCTATACATTTGTAAACTGGATGTGCTATTGTTGGTCATTTGTTTTGTTTTGAAATACAAAAATATGCAAAATCAAATACAAAAGTTATAAATAGTCAATACCATACTATAAAAACAACTATAAAAACAGGTAACACTAATAAAACCTGCCGCCCCCATGGAAAAGGCAGCGAGAACAAGTGGGTCTTCAGAGCACACCTGAAGAACTGCAGTGAAGGAGCCTGACAAACCCCAGATGGACTCTAATTCCAGAGGTACAGGGCCACCACCATAAAGTCACTCTCCCTTTTATCTATCCATCACTGGGTTCAAAGGTTTATCTTCAATCTGGGAAGACTGAATAAAAATGTAATCCCATGTTAGGATTCTGCTGAAAAAGCAGAGCTTAGATCAAATGAATGGCCTTTTTTCCAGGTTTATTTTCAATTTCATCCTTTCTTTCTTTCTTTCTTTCTTTCTTTTAATGCAGGTCATTTGATATTATTTTGTGTACTGGCAGTATCTCTGAAATTATATTACAGAGTCTTCTGCTTTGACTTTTTCATCAAACCAGTAATAAGACTTGCATATCTTAAAGAGCATATGTTTTTAAAATGCTGTCCCCAGTAAACCATTGCTACAAGCTGTTAATCATCAGTTAACAATGCAGCTATTGCTGCAACCTCTCAGCAAAACGTTCAGTAATAATTGATAGAAAAAACATATTGGCAGAGAGAACATATTTCAAAGGAATTGTTGATGATCAGAGCAATCAGCAAGTACTGTTCCTGATTTACTTTGCTGCTGCTTGGGTAGGCGATATTGAGCTTTTCAGTTGTTGCTGATATATGTTTCAGCACAAAGTTTCTGTGCTAGCTATAAAAGGCATTAATTGCTTAATTTTATATTTTCTTAGTTTACTGGCAACTGCAGTCCAATCTTTGAAGATTAACTTTGAAGTTAATCTTTTGGAACTCAAGGGAACTTCAGGATTACCACCTTAAAATAACCAAACTGCAGCTCTATACAGCTCGAAGTCCCATTAGTTTCAGTGGGAGACTTAAGGAAGTGCTAGGCCACGGCAACCCACTCCAGTATTCTTGCCAAGAAAACCCCATGGAACGTATCACAAGGCTAAAAGATATGACGCTGGAAGATGAGACGCTCAGGTCGGAAGGTGTCCAATATACTACTGTGGAAGAGCAGAGGGTATTTCCAAGTAGCGCCAGAAAGAGTGAAGCGGCTGGGCCAAAGCCGAAAGGACACTCAGCTGTGGATGTGTCTGGTGGTGAAAAGAAAATCCGATGCTGTAAAGAACAATATTGTTTAGGATCCTGGAATGTCAGATCAATGAATCAAGGTAAGCTGGAGGTGCTCAAACATGAGATGGCAAGATTGAACATCGACATCTTGGGAATCAGCGAACTAAAATGGACAAGCACGGACGGATTTAATTCAGGTGACCATCATATCTACTACTGTGGGCAAGAATCCCTTAGAAGAAATGGAGTAGCACTCATAGTCAACAAAAGGGTGGGAAAAGCAGTACTGGGGTACAATCTCAAAAACGATAGAATGATCTCTGTACGAATCCAAGGCAAACCATTCAACATCACAGTAATTCAAGTCTATGCCCCAACCACTGATGCCGAAGAAGCTGAGGTTGATGGGTTCTATGAAGACCTACAACACCTTCTAGAACTAACACCAAAAAAAGATGTCCTCTTCATCATAGGGGATTGGAATGCTAAAGTAGGAAGTCAAGAAATCACCGGGTTAACAGGCAGGCATGGCCTTGGTGTACAAATGAAGCAGGAAAAGCTAATAGAGTTTTGCCAAGAGAACACGCTGATCATAGCAAACACTCTTTTCCAACAGCACAAGAGACGACTCTACACATGGACATCACCAGATGGTCAATATCGAAATCAGATTGATTATGTCCTTTGCAGTCAAAGATGGAGAAGCTCTATACAGTCAGTAAAAACAAGACCTGGAGCTGACTGTGGCTCAGATCATGAGCTTCTTGTTGCAAAATTTCGGCTTAAATTGAAGAACGTAGGGAAAACCAATAAACCATTCAGGTATGACCTAAATCATATCCCTTATGAATATACAGTGGAGGTGAGGAATAGATTACAGGGATTAGACCTGATAGACAGAGTGCCTGAGGAACTATGGACGGAGATCCGTCACATTGTTCAGGAGGCAGCAACTCAATCCATCCCAAAGAAAAAGAAATGCAAGAAAGCCAAGTGGCTGTCTGAGGAGGCTTTACAAGTAGCTGAAGAAAGAAGGGAAGCGACAAGCAAGGGAGAAAGGGGAAGATATATCCAACTGAATGCAGAGTTCCAGAGAATAGCAAGGAGAGACAAGAAGGCCTTCTTAAACGAACAATGCAAAGAAATCGAGGAAAACAACAGATTGGGAAAGACTAGAGATCTCTTCAAGAAAATTGGAGATCTCAAGGGAACATTTTGTGCAAAGACGGGCATGATAAAGGACAAAGAAGGCAGGGACCTAACAGAAGCAGATGAGATTAAGAAGAGGTGGCAAGAATACACAGAAGAACTATACAGGAAATATCTGAATGTCCCTGATAGCCATGATAGTGCAGTCACTGAACTTGAGCTGGACATCCTCGAGAGTGAAGTCAAGTGGGCCTTAGGAAGCATTACTAACAACAAAGCTAGCGGAGATGACAGCATTCCAGCTGAGCTATTTAAAATCCTAAAAGATGATGCTGTTAAAGTGCTGCACTCAATATGCCAACAAATCTGGAACACTCAACAGTGGCCACAAGACTGGAAAAGGTCAGTTTACATTCCAGTTCCAAAGAAGGGCAACGCCAAAGAGTGTTCAAACTACTGCACAATTGCACTCATTTCACATGCCAGCAAGGTGATGCTCAAAATCCTACAAGCTAGGCTTCAGCTAGGGATGTACGAAAGGGACTTACCTTGTCCCGCAGCTTTTTTCACGGTGTGGGGGAGGCGCTTCGCTTCTCCTCCCAAAGTTCATGCGAAGGGGGTGTCTTCCCACCTCGCCCGGCTGAAATTCAGGCCGGGGAGAAGCGCCCCGTCTCCCCGGCCGCGAACTTCAAAAGAAAAGTAAAAAAAAAGCCCTGTGAAAGGCTACGTAACGATTTACGTAGCCTATCACGGCTAGATCTGCAAAGTCAGCCGTGATAGGCTACGTTAATCGTCACATAGCCTATCACGGGTGACTTTGAAAAAAAAAAAGCGCGTATGCAAATGGCGGCCCCCATAGGGAGCCGCCATTCGCGTTCCTTATTTGGTCCCTGTAGTCTACGTAAAGATTTACATAGACTACAGCGAAAATAAGGGCAACACTATTTGCCCCCGCCCCTGACAAAGACCTGCCGAACCACCGCCGGGACACACCGCCGGGAGCAACATTCGTAAAAGGTAAGTCCCATCCCGGGGGGGGGGGGCGGGGGGGCAGGGAGGGAGAATTTCTCCCCGAACCTTTGGAGGACCGAATGCGTTGGCACTCGGCCCCCCGAAGTTTCGGGGAGAAATTCTCCCCCATCCCTAGCTTCAGCAGTATGCGAACCGAGAACTACCGGAAGTACAAGCTGGGTTTAGAAGAGGCAGAGGAACTAGAGATCAAATCGCCAACGTTCGCTGGATCATCGAGAAAGCAAGAGAATTCCAGAAAAACGTCTATTTCTGCTTCATTGACAACGCTAAAGCCTTTGATTGTGTGGATCACAACAAACTGTGGCAAATTCGTAAAGTGATGGGAGTACCAGACCACCTTACCTGTCTCCTGAGAAACCTGTATGAGGGTCAAGAAGCAACAGTAAGAACCAGACATGGAACAACCGAGTGGTTCAAAATTGGGAAAGGAGTACGACAAGGCTGCATCTTGTCATCCTGCTTATTTAACTTATATGCAGAGTACATCATGAGAAATGCCGGATTGGATGAATCAGAGGTCAGAATTAAGATTGCCGGGAGAATTATCAACAACCTCCGATATGCAGACGATACCACCCTAATGGCAGAAAGCGAAGAGGATCTCAAGAGCCTCTTGTTGAGGGTGAAAGTGGAGAGTGCAAAAGCTGGTTTGAAACTCAACATTCAAAAAACGAAGATCATGGCATCTGGCCCCATCACTTCCTGGCATATAGAAGTGGAAGAAATGGCAGCAGTGACAGATTTTACTTTCTTGGGCTCCAAGATCACTGCAGACGGTGACTGTAGCCATGAAATTAAAAGACGCTTGCTCCTTGGGAGGAAAGCTATGGCAAACCTAGACAGCATAGTAAGAAGCAGAGACATCACCTTGCCGACAAAGGTCCGTCTAATCAAAGCTATGGTTTTCCCAATAGTAATGTATGGCTGTGAGAGCTGGACTATAAGGAAGGCTGAGCGCCGAAGAATTGATGCTTTCGAACTGTGGTGCTGGAGAAGACTCTTACGAGTCCCTTGGACTGCAAGGAGGTCAAATCATTCAATCCTAAAGGAAATCAACCCTGAGTGCTCATTGGAAGGACAGATACTGAAGCTGAAGCTCAAATATTTTGGCCACCTAATGCGAAGAGAAAACTCTCTGGAAAAGACCCTGATGCTGGGAAAGACTGAAGGCAAAAGGAGAAGGGGACGACAGAGGATGAGATGGCTAGACAGAATCACCGATGCAATGAATATGAACTTGAGCACACTCCGGGAGAGAGCGCAGGACAGGAAGGCCTGGCATGCTATGGTCCATGGGGTCACGAAGAGTCGGACACGACTGAACGACTGAACAACAACAAGGCCACATCCATGCTTTGTTGTGCATTTTGTTCAATATATTTTATATGTATTTGCATTGCTAGTATTTGTGTTCCTCATTGTAAAGAGAACACATGACACACTACTTCAGCAGTTGAAAATATCCAGATATTTTAGTTTACATTTTCACTCCACCCCGGGGGGGGGGGGTCACCCATTTAAGCTTTCAAATACATATCTGACAAAAGGGATCTATAAAAAAAACACCAGGCTTCTGAACACAAATGACAATAAAAAACGTATTGCGAATAGTAAAGGAAACCACCCAAATCCATACGTGGGGCTGCATGCACAGTGCACCTTACTAGATGAGGACTCCAGTAGACACCCCAAGCAGATGCTCAGTGTTATCAGTCTAGCAACATATGACAGTCCTGACCCAGCACAAGATGTCAGGCATGCAACCTCAAGCTTTCCATGTGGTGTTTTGTTTTGTTTTTACCAGCAATGAGGCCCTTGGATGAGATCCACTCCATCACACAAGGGTCTGTGGATAGGGTCCAGAGGGTTTATAAATTTCTCGGGGGGTTGGCATGTGAGATGGCTACTGCTGTGAATATGTTGTAAACAAAAACCCTTGACTGCACAATCTCTAGTACTCATGGCAGGAACCTTCCGGATTTCCATCATCAAACAGTAGTTCTTGATAGTTTCTACTGTGTTCAAAAGAAGAACTGCAGTCTGTTAATGAAAGAGCATTTGCTTTCTACTTTCTATTTTAACTATAATAACAAGGTTGTATATATATATAAAATAAGATGCATGGGATTAATTCCAACTTGCATAAAATAAAAAGATTTTTTATGCATAGCAGCTGCTATAATTTGCTTGTTCAGTGAGATGCATTATGAAATATTAAGGAGCAAAAGAAAGTGCATTGATGCCAAAAATTAATTAATTAATCAATTAATTAAAAATGAAGACCAAACTCTCTTCTTCATCTTCTTCTCTCTTTTTTTAAGGAAAGATGTTCAATATAATATAAATTCAAGGATCAAAGCTGGAGGCAATTTTCTCTCTTGTAAATTCCATTGCTTTTTTAAAAATTAAGGTAGCCTGGTATCCATACTTTTATCTTACACTTATTTCTGTATAATAAAATACATTATTGAACTTTGGGTGGAATGCAATGTAGGGATGGCAGAGAATTCCACATTGGACTCCATTGAGGCCAGTTTTCCAGCCTCCGGAGTCTGTGGTGGAATGGGTCCACCTACCTCTGCCTCCCGCTTGACCCGTGCGGAGCTGGATCCTCCTTGCTGGCCGGTTCCGTACGGCAAGCAATACGGCCGCCATTGCTGTGCCGTATCACTGAGCACTCACAGCAGGAAGGGATCTGGACGCAAATGGCGTCCACTACACTATTTGCATCATTGTTTTTTCACGCGATAGGCTACGCAAATATCTACGTAAATACAAATGTGTAGCCTATTGCGTGAAAAAACAAAGATGTGAATGGCGTAGCAGACGCCATTTGCATCCGGATCCCTTCCTGCAGTGAGTGCTCAGCGATACGGTATGGCAATGGCAGCTGTATTGCTTGCTGTATTGCTCCGTGGAGTCGCTGCGGAGCGGAGCTGGCTGGCAAGGATTCTGGGGGGAGGAATGGATCACCTTTCCCCCCTCTCCCCCTCCGGACTGTCAGGTAGGGGATTTGTACATCCCTAATGCAATGGAGCACTTACACCCCCCGCCAATTCCTTTCCGTCCTGCCAATTCCCTTCCACAAGCAGTGGGTCTCACCAACTGTGTTGTGCAAGCAGGACCCACTGCTTATGCAATCGATATTTAGTGCTTACTAGGAGAAGCCCCAAAACAAGCAGAAACACTTGTTTCTGGAAAGAGGCAGGTTGGTAGAGCTCCCTTATGTGAGGTCTGCTGACCTGCCTCCTTCCATAAATGAGTATTTCTCCACGTTTCAGGTTGCCCTCGGAAGCACTAAATCACTGTTGCACAAGCAGTGGGGGTTGCTTGTGCAATGCAGTTGGAAGGGCAGAAGAGAATTCCTGGGGGCTTAAGTACTCCATTAGATTCTGCCCATAGTGTTAAATTCTATGGCCCCAGTCTACTAGCAGTGACTAGTGACTAGTAACATGCAGGGAATAAAGTATCTACAGTGACTCAGGAAAATGTACAAGGGTGCATGTTTCCATCTGCACAGATCAGGACAGATGAAAATCACATCCCCATCCACACCATGCACTATTGATGATGGTGGCTGCGCATGACAGATCTTTGCCTGATCTGTTCCATCTATGTGTTGGGTGTGGTGAGCAGTGTCTAGTCAGCATCTGGAATTGTGCATGAAGCCTTGATTCCTGAATGCAGATGTTTTAGCCAGTAATTCGCTGTATGTTGCATCTTGTTGCATGCATGGATTCCAGTCCAGCAATCAGCATGTAGATCTCCCCTGTGAGATTGCAGTATTAGATAATTGTCTACTTTAGCAAAGGATGTTTCTCTAATACAACATTTATAATACACTGGTATGCTACAGTGCAGCAACATCTAAGGTAAATTCACTGTCCATCTTCTGGGTGAAACATGAAATCAAATCATCCTACATAAAAAGAATTGTGCAGCAGTCGTAGAATAGTTTATGTCGAAAAATGTCAGTGCAATGTGACTTTTCACCATCCATTTCCCATGATGAGGGTGTGTGAATGTGTCCCCAAGTTGTCAGCTTTATTTTTAACTATGCTATGAAGAATAATGTAAAAACCAAGTGTTTGAAAGAATATACAGAACCCAATCTGAGCCTTTGCAATAACATATACAACATATTAAAATAAATACATAAATGTGAGCATGCGAAAGCTTTGTAATGGGATAACAACAGGGAAAAGTGCCCATCTGGTGACTTTCTATTTTTTGCCATCAAAAAAGATGATATAAGCACACCCTTCCCAGATCAGAATCCATGCAAACAAAAAGATACTGAGTATCCCCTTTCTTGACGACCCATCAATTAGGGATTGTCTTGGAGTTAACACCTCTGTGCAGGTAGATACATGCAAATCCATGTATGTAGTCTGTAGAGCAGGGGTAGGCAAAATGTTTGGGCCATGGACAAATTTGTATTTTTTTTTTTCCAAACCCGTGGGTAGATCTCTAATTTTGGCCTGTAGGCATTTACTTTCGGGATTCCCACTTTTTTTGCCCCCAGTCCTGGACAGCCGATTTCAGCTGTCTAGCCATGGGAAGTTGGAGCGGGGGGTGGGGTGGATGCCGGAGAATGCATAGGAAGCTTTGGAATGGCACTTCTGCCCTCTCTGCCCCAGCCCGCCCCCAGGAATGCCCCGTTTTTGCCATTCCATGCTGCTCTTCTGAGCATGGAGCACAGGGCCATTCTGTGCTGCCTCGGAGGCAGTGTGCAAGGGTGCGAACTGACCAGTGTGGAGGTCAGTTCTCAGGGAATGGATCTTGGAGCGCAGGCTCCAATTTTCTTGCCCCCTTCTTCTTTCTCTCCCCTGCTTCTAATTTTCTTTTCACTCCCCCCACCAACCTGAACTCTCTCAATTCCCCCTGCCACCCCAAATCTCTTTTTTCACCACCCCCATGCACCACCCCAGCCCCAAACTAAGAATCCCCCTGCCCACTGCCTACCTCACCTAGGCACTGCCAAAGCCCTAAGGAAGAAACAGGAAACCAAAAAATCAGGACCTGATCTGCTGACTTCCTGCTTGCTTCCAGAGGTGGTGGTGGGGAGAGAACACAGCTTGGGGCTGGGGAAGGTGTGCCGAGGGGGGAGTACAAGGAGGTCTTGGACAATGCCGCGTTGCCGACCCTTGCTGTAGAGTATTTACACTGCCCACTGATACATATGTGAATTACTGGATTGGGGCCCTTGACTTTTGGAATTTTAATTTACTCAGATGTTAGAATAGAATGATAAAAATAAAACAATCCAGTAAAATAGTTCTTCTGTTCAGCCATTCTTGGCATTTAAAAATCCTTTCCCCGTATAGGAGTATCATGTCTTGCCCACAATATTTTTGGTAGAACTGTAGACTACTCTTGATTAGTCTAAATTGTTTGGCTTAAATAGCAGAAATTTATTCATTGGCTCAGTATCTCAAACAACATTTTGCTTCCCCGCAATTGGCATTGATGTTGCCCATTGGCTTTGATAATGAAATTGTACACCTGTTCAAGAATAAGCACCAGATTGTTAATGATTCTTGGCCTCTCGCTGTCCGTAATTCCCCAACAATATTTATCTCCAAATTAGCAGTGCATTTTTGTGTTTGTCAAGAATTGTGAGTCAAACAGTTCTAAGACACACCATGTAATATTCCAGTTAATCCAAATTCATCTGAATCTAAAACTGTAATTTAAAGTAGGAGTGATGTTTGAATAAGGTTGTTCTGTGTGTGTTTTATGTTTGAGAGTGTAATCCTTACTTCCAAGAAAACATGTATAGGATTGCACTGTAAATAACCTTTTATTTATAAATACACAAAACTCCTTATACAATCCTCCAGAACGTCAGTTCAAATATTGGAAAGACAGACATATCAACAGATTTGTCATCAAGGAAGTTATATATATATATATATATATATATATATATATATATATATAGTCTAAATGGCAATGTTTCCAGATGTAATCCATTATTTAGGGCACAATCCTATCAGGATAGGCAGCAGCTGCCTCCGAACTCGGAAGTGACCACCTATCCAATGCAGGGCAGGAGAAGCAGGGCAGGGACGATCCCCTCCATGGTTCAGCTGCCTTGCATTTGCAGCTAGACAGCTGATTTCAGCTGTCTAGCCATGGGAAGTTGGAGCGGGGGGTGGGGTGGATGCCGGACAATGCATAGGAAGCTTTGGAATGGCACTTCTGCCTTCCCTGCCCCAGCCCGCCCCCAGGAATGCCCCGTTTTTGCCGTTCCATGCTGCTCTTCTGAGCATGGAGCACAGGGCCATTCTGTGCTGCCTCCGAGGCAGTGTGCGAGGGTGCAAACTGACCAGTGTGGAGGTCAGTTCTCAGGGAATGGATCTTGGGGCGCAGGCTCTATCCTATGGCCATCTAGCTGCTGACTAGCGGCCATAGGATTGCACCCTTAATGTTGTAACAGATAGTAAGAAGCATCCTGTGTATATGCTGGGGGGGGGGGTTGTGGTTTTGTTCTCCTGTTCTTTTCTTCTTTCTTTTTTGTCTTTTGTTTCTGTGTTTTGTTATCATGGGTATTTGTTGTATGTAATTTGTATCACTGAAATAAAAATAAAATTAAAAAAAACTTTCTTTAAATAATGAAACATTATTAAAATTCCATTTCATTGGCAATATACTTTATTAGGAATATGCAGTTCAGGGTTATTTATCCCAATAATTGTACCAATATAAAGCCTCTCCAGAGGATGAGGGTACTAATCTGTGTAAAAATGTGTGCATAACATCACTGTTGGCCCTAGTGGATTGAGGCCCTGATTCATTTTCCTTTCAGTGCCATTTGTGCACATGGTTCCTTATCCAACTAGAAATATGTGCACAGACACATAGTCAAAAGTACTATGCTTCAAAAGTAGTATATATAGGAATAGCAATACTCAAAAACTAAACGTAACAACATTTATTAGAAATGTAGTCATTAGAAAACTTACTACCCCGCCATTGCTGATAAGGCTGTCAGAATGTCTTACATAAAATGACATAGAAAATACAGATACAGTAACAATCAAGCAACAATTAAGCACCAGAGCAAATAAAATTACAGCTATCTAATAAAATGCCTGGGCAAATCTTCATCTGGTGCTGAAAAGAAAGCAGAGATGGTACTAGACAAGCTCCCCCACCCCCAGGAGCGAGATTCAAAGTGTGCAGGGGGCGGGCAGAACTGAAAATGCCCTACCTCTGGTTACCAGCAAAATTAATTCTGATGGCAGGAAGCCAGGCCGGTGTCAAAGGTAGGCATGGTTGGACACCTGCCAGGGCCCCACACCCAGTAGAGACCCATTGACAAGCCCCCTGAAGTCGTTCCTCCTCTTTGCCATTGCAACCTGTTTGTTCACCTGCCAGTCATTCTGGCCCAGACAATGGAAGTGGTGAGAGGGAGGAGCAGTAGATGCCACTGCCTGTCAAGCAAGCAATTAATAGCAGTGATGAGAAAGAGGATGAGGCAAAACAGCAGCTGGAAATAATGGTGGTGAGAAGGTAGACTCACTGAGGGAGGGGAGCCATTGAAGGTGTCTCGGCCAAGGGCTCTGAAAAACCTAGAGGCAACCCTTGCAGGGGGATTCATGAAAGGGCCTTAGAGCCTTCTTGGGAAGGCATATCTCTGGGGAAGTGTGGGGATATGGTCCTTTGGCAACCCAGGCCTTGAGCTGTTTAGGGCTTTAAAGGTTACAACAACCGGCACTTTGAATTGTGCTTGAAAATAGACTTGGAACCACTACAGTTCTTTTAAAACTGGTGAGATGGCTCCTCTTTGTCTGGTCCCAATCAGCCACAGCAATCTGCACCAACTTCTGAACATCTTCAAAGGCAGCCCCACAGATAATGCATTGCAGTACTGCAAATGAAATGTTACCACAGAATGGAAAAGTGTGGCATGGCTACCTGCACAGGGACAGCTGGTGAAAGGTGTTTCAGGGCACAAAGGTCTCTTGGGCCTCCCAACTGGGCCAGCCACTTTGACTGATGTCTTTCACACAGTAAAGTTAAATCCTATCCACAGGGCTGGCATCAGGAGTTGGCCTAGTACAGCACCTCCCAAGGCCCACTAACAATACCTGCAGCCTCCTGGCCCTGATGCTCCTTCTACTTGGTGTCAGTTTCATTCACCTATTCTCTCACCAAGTTAGCGAGGAGTGGGAAAAGACAGGAGGAGGAGTAACCTCAAGCCCTCTTATCCACTATCTATGGAAGGTGATCCAGATGGGCAGCAGCCACAGAGGTGAGAAGAAAGAGGTGGGTAGCCCATTCAACAGGTGAGATGTCCACTAAGAACATTTTGCTGAAGGATCCCATAAACCTTGGGATTAGCAGTGCCCATTCAGTTCCAGGTTGTTTAAATAACATCACACACACACACACACACACACACACAGGTCTACTCAGTCCCATCGAATTCAGACAGGCTTTCTTCCAGGATTGCAGCCTAACTCTGGCTAAATTGTGGGCATTGGTCTTTAAATTGTTGTATGATTTATATCTTAAACATCTTCCATCTTATTGTTTTCTATCAGTACCAGCACTAAGAATGATTAAATATGTCTAGTAAACCCAGACAACATAAAAATAAATGAGGACAACTCAGCATGACAGTTACATTACAAGAAAGACTATTCTCTCCCTCTATTCCAGAAAAAGGTCATAACAGAAGTTTAAAAAGATAAACAGACTCTTCATCTTTACATCTGATCAGCCAAGAAATTGCTAATAAATAACTAAAATTAGACTTAAATGTAGAATATTCCCCATTGCCCCTGCCATACCTATTTTATTTTAAAACAGAAAAGAATTTTTAAGAGTTGTAGTTTGCCGCTCACATTTGGCAGCAAACCACTATGGAGGCTTAGAACTGAGAAATTTAGCTTGTGGCTAAATTTGGATCAAAGCTATGGCACTCCAGGAGGAGGACGTTAAACCTTCCCCTTACACATTTCCACCCCACCCCCAAAAAAAAATTCCATCCCCCTCCACAGGGATGGGGTAAAAAAAAGAAGAAAAACCTCCTTTGACTCCAGTGGAAACTTTTTTACACACACACACACACCCTCTGGGCAGGAGTGGAATTTTTGGGGAAATGGGCAGGGGAAAGTTTAATCCCCCCCCCATCAAGCATTGCGGTCAGGGCCATGTACACTTGCACAGGAGTAAGTAAAACTATCACTCATAGCTAAACTATGCATGATTAGGAGAATGTTTAGTTTGGCCCTAAGCAACTGCTGAAATACAGGTTTGCACAAAGGTTCATCGTTACAAAAGTCTATAGAACCTCATATAGACTTGGAAGGTGGAGTCTTGGGATTCAAAATGGAATCTGGGAGACTAGAGTTGCCTAGTATGTCCACTTACGCCACCAAAAAAGATGAAATACACTGTGAAAAAAGAGGACAGAGATATGTATAAAATGTACCTATGCTCATTTATATGTATAGATGCAAATTTATAAATAATTACTATAATTTAAATAGAAATACAGCACAATGCACAATCATGGGGAACACTGTGACCAGGGGCCGATCTACATTGCGCCCGCCATCGCAATGAATTCAGTGTCCCGTCGGGTTAAATGCTCTCGCATTAAAACATGATTATCCACATTCACCCATTTTCCCCATTGCAGTGCTTCACCGAATGCGCAAGCTCAGTTCACACTCGAAAAGGGATGTTAGAGAATTCTGCCACAGATCCCAGGGGGGGCGAATTCCAGTGAATTCGGCCCCCAGAATCCGTGGAGGAAAGGAGCAACCCGCCCCACCATCCCATGAAAGCCCCCCGGAATGGAGCCTACCTGGAGGTGGCTCCGATGGCAGCTTTGGCTCCAGCAGCAGCTCCAGTGGCAGCAGCGGCAGCAGTGGCTCCATCTGCTGCCAGGCTGCTGTGGACGCAAATGGCGTCCTGAGTAGGGGACACGATTTGCGTCCCTATGGTAGCCCGTGATAGGATACATAAATATTTATGTAGCCTATCACGGCTAAAGCGGGAATGCAAACGGCGTAGGATTCCAGGGGGGAGGAACGGATTGCCCCGCCCGTTGAGGATTTCTGGGGGAGGGACGGAGCACCTCCCCCCCACTGTGGATGTTCCTGGACGAAACCAGGTAAGTGTTTCGTACATCCCTACACTCGAACGCTGTGCTGTTTTCCTGCACGCGCTTGTCTGATATCGGATGCTAAGCAGGGTCAGCCCTGGTCAGTAGTTGGATGGGCGACCGCCTGGGAATCAGGCTTCCTGCACTGAGCAGGGGGTTGTTGTATCTCCAAATGAGACTAAGTTTTAACCCCTCCCATCCCCCACTCCGGATGTTTTTTTTTTAAATTAAGGCGTTATCCTCGCAGAATCGGGGCTTCTCCGCAATGTTTTTTTTTTTCTAATTGAGGCATGATCTTCGAAGCTTCAAAGTTTTCATTCTTTTTAAGATGGTAGTTTGGCCATCAGCACAGTGGCCCTGCAGTGACAGTCCAGCAAGCTGCCATGTTCCTATAGTAACATAGGAAACTGCCTTATACTGACTCAAGCTATTAGTCCATCTGCCTCAGTTCTGAAGACATCAGAGGTGTATCCAATGGATTATATCCAATATTAGTCTAACTAAAGTCCCATTCATTTCAATGGGTCTACTCATTATAGGACCAACATTGGATACAACCCCATGAATGCATAACATTTGGTCCTGAGGAAGCATGTAATGCTGGCTCAGGGGCTGCACACAGACCCACACACACATTCCAGCAATCTGTATGAGGATCTCTGGGGAAGGGGTAGGAAGCCTTCTCTCCACACCTGATACCAGTGATCCTGATACAGATGGCTCTTTCTTCACTGCTAGCAGTAGTGAGAAGAAAGAGTGGTATATAAGAGGGTCTCTGGGGGAGGGGACAGGAGGAGAATACAGATGCTGGGGAATTTAGCAGTAGTGATGGAGCCCCCAGACCAAGTTTGTGCATTCCTTAACTAAAGATGCCAGAGACTGAACCTGGGAGCTTTTGCATATAAAACATATGCTGCTATTGATCCATGACCCCTTCCAAACACAGCCACCATCTCTTCTTCTTCTTCTTCTTCTTCTTCTTCTTCTTCTTCTTCTCCTTCCCCTTCCCCTTCCCCTTCCAACAATGCCTCTGGAACTATGGTACATCATATTAGAGCATGATTTCAAGTGAGGCATTGGGGAAGACATTGTGGCCCATTAGTTCACCAATAGCCACTGCTGCCAGTGCATCCTAGTAAGCCCCCAGCTCCAAAAATGTATCAGTTTAGTCAGTTTTGACCACGTGGAAAACAGTACCAGAACAGTGCCTTAGAATCACTCATTGATCCTTACTCAGATTGTTCTGTCACGATTGATAAATACCATTAGTGGGATGATGAATAGAATTATTAGCATTGGTAATTAAATTGGCAGCTTTTTAACATTGCTACTAAATGGCATAATCATGAGGA
The DNA here is from genome assembly GCF_057233095.1 of Heloderma suspectum. NCBI lineage: Eukaryota > Metazoa > Chordata > Lepidosauria > Squamata > Helodermatidae > Heloderma > Heloderma suspectum. The sequence continues at coordinate 92,335,479 of NC_139461.1, forward strand.
GAAATTATGCTTCCTAAAGGTGTTTTTAAATGTTTTACAGCTATTTCAATAGGCTTCAGAAGAGAAGACATCTCCAGTAAACACCTTTAACCAGGCAGTGCCAGTGTTTCTTCATGTTCCAGAGAAACAGATAGCCCAAATGTTTTATGCTGTCCATTTTCCAGCACCAGAATTTCAAAGCTGTGTTGACAACAGTGGTAACCCTGCCATCACTCAGGGCATTTGGCAGACAACATTTTTCTTTCTGTGTCATTGTAGCCCATTTCTCTGCTTTTGGATATTTAATTCAATCTATTTAAAATGCCTACCAAGTCATAGCATAGATTTAATTAATATTTCCCTCTGGAGACCACCTTCACCTTCTCCAGAACATTGTCATCCTCCTCCTCCTTGGACTATAAATCCTTGTGCTTCTGTACGGTACCTTCAATATTCTAACTTTGTCCTCCACCCTAGTTGAAGGAGCCCATCTTCTTGTGTCAGCCTGCAAATGCCTTAAGATTTTCAAGGGAAGCTCTTCTCCAAGTATTCATAGTACACCATATGACAATAAGGCAAAGAGCCTTCTTTGTTGTGGCACCCCAATTGTGAAGCACCTTCCTCATGGAGGTGTGACTGGCACTGACATTGTATTCTTTTTGGTTCCAGAGCAAAACCTATTTGTCTGCCCAGTCATTTTAAACTGGTTTATGAAGCTGTAACATGTAAATGCCTATTTTATGTATCTTCTACCTTTTCTGTTGTCATTTGTTGTGGTTTTATTAGGATTTTGTATTAAAAAATTATATTTTGTAAACCACCATGGTACCCTAAGATCAAAGGTGGTGCATAAATATTTCAAATAAACAAATAATAAGATATTATTATTTATACTTAATAAATACAAATCAGTTGGGGTCTGGAGCCAAGTGTGGGTGGATCCAGAGCCAAAAGTGGCAGAGGTCAGTAATAAGAATCTGTATAAGAGGGTTAATCAATACATACTGTATATTGTGCCATCTAGAACACCATATAAAATCATCATTATCTAGGCTTAAATCTTTATATTGAATTAACATATATTAGAAATGCATTTTTTTTAAAAAGGGGTAAGACCTAAGCATAAACCTATATTAAAAAAAAAGTAAAACAAGGAAGGACAAATTACATCTGTACAAAAGCAGCTAAACACTGAAATATCTTAACAAGGACCCTGACCTCCAGCTTGCCTGATCTTCTGCAGATGCAGGAAGAATTAATATTGGTGCATGTCAATAGAGATCTTCACATTGGCATTACACCCTGATCCCCAATTGGCTTAAGGCTCAGAGGGGCCAAGGGGTAAAAATAAAAAGCAACCATACAGAGAACATGTAGTCAGGGCCACAGAGACCACAGAATATCTACGGAGTGTCTGTTAATGTAGCTCCCCTTCTTTGGAATGCTTATAGGGGCGGGAAAGAGGAGGAAAATCCATTACTGTCTCTGTGGAGATTCACTTGGTGTAGTGGGCTTTCAAGTTGAGAAGTGGACAGCTCTGTGGCAAAGAGTATGCAGTGGGCAAACAAGCAGGTGGGCAGGCAGGCACTCCCTCAGTCCGAAGCATTCTGCAGAGAGAAGCACTGGCCAAAGCTTTAACCGCACAACATTTTCATTTCATCTTCAGCCACCCAGCCCTCCTGCTGATGCTGTGGGCTAGATAAACTTTGCCACATTCTGAATTCAGCCCATGGCCTGTGGGTTCCCTGCCCCAGCTATATATTAACAGCAAACAGATAATCTGAGTATGAATCCCTATATCAAGGGTAGACAACATGGTGCCTGTGTGCACCAATCCGCCCCTGGACACCTTTGTTGGTGCCTGCCAAGCTGCCCCAGCCCTCCCACTCTAAAAAAAAACATTTTCTGACTGGCAGCTGGGGATGCTGTAAAATGGGTTTCTGTTGGTGCTGAAAAATGTGGTTTCAAAGGAGTTCTTTAATGGGTTGGGGCTCAAGCCCACCTCTGCCATGTACTCAGTACTTGTCCTTTGCCACACCTCCCATGGCAGCCATTTTGTAGTGGGGCCCACGACAGGTAACCAAATGTACCCATGGTTCAAAAAGGTTGCCTACCTCTGCCTTATGTGAGGCAGTACTATCCACACACAAGGGAGTGGTATCAGCAGTGTCAGGAGAACCCCAAGGTTGGTAGAAGTACAAAAAATATTTCGAAAAGTAATGGAGGGTATCCAAAACCACCCCAATGAGGACTGAGCATGCTCAGTAGGCAATGGAACACTACCTGACAGATAAGGGGGGAAGGGCATAAAACTGGGGCAGGGAGGAGGAGTATCCTGCAAGAAGGCATAGCTGGCTGGATAGAAATGTGAACTGAAGCACCCCACACTGAAACGTTTTTGTTGTATCCTTCTAATTGCAAGCCTGATAACTACTTGATTTTCTTAAGAACCTTTTAGAAATGACTGTTGTTCAGTATTTTCTACATGTTGAATATTTATTATTTATTTATGATACATTTAGTCTACCCAATAGCAAAAGTTATCTGGGCGGATGACATGATACAAAGTACATGAAACAAAGTACACGATAAAGAACAACCAATAATAACAATAATCAGCACAGTAGCAGATAAAAATACAATATTAAATATATAAAGTAGCTATTCCAACACTATAAGCTCGTACAAATTCTCGACTCTAAACTGTAAAAACAAAGATCAAAAATCTAAAATACCTGGTAGAAAAAGGATGTTTTCACCTGACTCTGAAAAGATTATTGTGTGGGCACCAGGCAAGCCTCCTTGAGGAGGCATTCCATAAGTGGGGCACCACAACAGAAAAGGCCCTCGCTCTTGTAGCCACCCACTTAACTTCATTCAGCAAAGGCACCCAGAGGAGGGCCTTCAGGGATGATCTAACAATGAAAATATAGCTGATACAAATAGTGTAGCTAATTTTAAATGACTTAGGGTGCAAACCTATGCATATTTAGACAGAAAGAAAGATCTATAACTCCCAGCATGCCCCAGCCAGCCATGTTGGCTGGGGCATGCTGGGAATTGTAGGCCTTTTCTCTGTCTAAACAGGCATAGAATTGCACCCTTATTTATAAGTCTCTTGAAACTTAAGAAATATATAGAAAATTGTTGTTTTATTGGTCCCAGAGAATAAAAGATGTAGAATGATTACAGTCATCTATTTGTTTTAAATCCTTTACAAACTTCAGGGATATAATTTAAGATTAGTGAGAAGAGTCCATGCTATGGTTTGCATTAAAACGTTCTTGTTCTGAATTCCATAAAGGATTGTTAATTTTGTCTGGAGGATCATAAGAACATAACAGCCAAACTGCATCAGACCAAAGGCCTATCTAGTCCAGCATTCTGGTTCCCACAGTTGTCGTCCAGATGCCCTCAAGCAGAACATGAGTGCAGTGACAGTTTCTCTGTTGTGTTCCTCAGCAACTGATGTTTGGAGCTCAACTGCCACTGTTACTGGAGGGAATATATAACCATTGTGACTAGTAGCCATTGATAGTCTTATGCTCCATGAATATGTCTAATCCCCTTTTAATACAGTCCAAGTTGGCAGTCATCACTATTAACTTGTGGAGCAAATTCCATAGTTTAACTATGCACTGTGTGAAGAAGTACTTCCTTTTGTCTATCCTGAATCTTCCACAGTTATTGGATGACCCTGGGTTCTACTATTATGAGAGAGGGAGAGGTTTTTCTGTCTATCCACTTTCTCCTCACTATGCATAATTTTATACATCTCTATAACTTCCCCCTGCACCCACCATTTTTCTAAACTAATTAGCCCCAAATGTTGTAACCTTTCCTCATAGATCAAGTGCTGATGAAACAATAAAATATCTATGACATCAGTACATAGGCAGCACTAATTTGTGCCAAGTGTTACTAAGCCACACTGCTTTTCAGAAATAATGATGTCAAGACACCAGTGTTGTTCGGTTGAATCCAGGCAGGCAGTGCAAAGTGGCTTAATCCCAGGTAAGTGTGTATAGGATTGCATCCTATGTCAGTTGAAATTAGATCTTACTGAAATCAATGGGGCAAATTAGTAATAACTTGAGTCTGATTTCAATGAGATCTAAGCTCAACCAACATTTTGGATGTAGTCTGTTATCTTTAAATTCCTAAACGGCTTGGGATCTAGACACCTTACGGATATCTTTCCACATACACTAGTTCTACCTAACTACTAAGGTCATTGCGTGAGGTACTTCTGTGTATTCCACTACTGTCTGAAGTACAATTAGTAGGAACAGGCTGAGTTGTGACACCCAAGATATGTAACTTCCTGTTCTGGGAGATCCATGTAGCACCCATATTAGCCTTCTGCTGCCACCTGAACACATTTTGTTGGCTTTGTTGGTTTCAGCAGGCCTGGCCACTGTGCAATTCTCTACTCCTTCTGGGATTGTAACACTTTTACCTGTATATATATTTTTTTAAATATTGTAACATTATTGCTTTTAAATGTATGATGGTAACCACCTTGAGCACTTCACTTTAGACTGCAAGTGTAGGATATTAAAAATCCCTGAATAGATATATAAAGAATAAAATATGATGAGCGGACTGGAGATGTCAGATGTTTGTATGTATTAAGCGGCATTCTTTGTTTTTATTAGAGAAGCCACTTGAACAATGATAAATTAGCATTGTATTTTTATTTAGGCAGTACAGATGGCAGCTTTAAATACTCAGCGATACTCGGCAAGCTGAGAGAATTCAGATCACATTGCTGGCTTTGGGTAGGGGAGTGGGGAATTTTTTTTAAAAAGTTACATCTTTATATGAAAGGGATGAGTATTCACCTAAAAATTAAGCCACACTACCCACCTTCCATATTCTAGCCAAGACTGGGATTAATGACTGGCTTTAAATTAGTTTGCATAGCAAGTGTAGAAGATAGTCAAGAAGAGAAGGCTTATGCTTGTTAAAGACATGCAGGAAGGGGACAAAACTTTGTCATTTCTCCCACATTTAATCCTCCTGTGTATGCATATATGAATGCAGAGATGAGGGCAATGTTATTGATTATTGTGCATCAAAAGTTAACTAAAGGAAGAAGCAGAGACTAATAGACTATCAATTATACCTTGCTAATATAGGTAATATAGCTTAGGAGACTGTATTTAGAATTAATATGTCATTTATAAAAAAAAAAAAACTGTTAGTACATGAGTATACCAACTCGGCTCTTAATAAGGCAGAGGAAATAAGATCCAACATTTTAAGATTGCTGTAAAGTAATTGACCTGTCTGCTCACCTTTTTCTGTACCTTGAGAATTTGATACACAATGTTGATTCTCTCCCTGAGCAAAAATTGTAAGCTATCCTTGTTTTTAAAAAAAACAAAAAAAAAACCATAAATCAATGCACTTTGACAGTATTTGTGGGAAAGGATTCTAAAAACTGTGACAAGATTCCCTTTGTGACAGCCCCTCCACTTTTATTGTTGAAGACTGATTTTAAATATATAAAAATGCCAACTTCCAAACTGCCACTCCTGATGATCCATTTAACATCACAGCTACTGATGAGGGCAGAAGCTGAAATGTTTAGCTCTAAATATATTTTTAAATTACTCTGTTGTTAGTCTATCTATCTTTCTTCCTGCCTCCCCTGAACACACAAACAGGAGGGCAGGAAAAGTATTCTAGAGCCTGTAGGAAGATTTTACAGGTGCACAAATGAGTTGGGAATGGGGAGAGAAAGTTATGCTTGAAGAAATGACTAGTGTACAGGGTTTGTTTGTTTGTTTGTTTGTTTATTTATTTATTAAATTTATTAATCGCCATCTGACTGGTCACCCAGCCACTCTGGGCGATGTACAACCCACCATAAAACAATTTAAAACAATAAAATTTTACCATAAACATTTTTTTTTAAATACCCTAACCCACCCCAAATGCCTGCCTGAACAACCACGTTTTTAATGCACGACGGAAGCTCATTAAAGAGGGGGCATGACGGAGTTCCCTAGGGAGGGAGTTCCACAGAGTGGGGGCCACCACAGAAAAGGCCCTCTCCCTCGTACCCACCAGTCTAGCTGTCCTGGCTGATGGGACAGAGAGAAGGCCATCCAAGGCTGATCTTGTTAAGCAGCCTGTCTGGTGTTGCTGGAGGCGCTCCTTAAGATAGGCTGGGCCGGAACCATATAGGGTTTTAAAGGTCAAAACCAACACCTTGAATTTGGCCCGGAAAACAACTGGTAACCAGTGCAACTCCTTCAGCACTGGAGTGATGTGATCTCGCCGGCGGCTGCCTTTAATCAGGCGAGCTGCCGCGTTCTGTACCAGCTGCAGCTTCCAAACCATCTTCAAGGGTAACCCCACATAGAGCGCATTACAGTAGTCTAAACGAGAGGAGACCAGGGCATGTACTACCGATGGGAGCAGATGGTCGGGAAGGAAGGGGCGCAGCCGCCGTATCAGATGGAGTTGATATAGCGCTGTCTGGCTCACAGCTGACACCTGAGCCTCCATGGACAGCTGGGAGTCCAAATGACCCCCAGGCTGCGGACCTGGTCTTTCAAGGGTAGCCGTACCCCATTCAACACCAGGTCAACATCCCCCAGCCTCCTCTTGTCTCCCACCAAAAGTACCTCGGTCTTGTCAGGGTTCAGCTTCAGCTTATTCCTCCCCATCCAGCCACTCACCGTCTCCAGACATTTGGACAGGGATTCTACGGCCAACCTTGGTGAAGATTTGAATGAGAGGTAGAGCTGCGTGTCATCCGCATATTGATCACACTGCACCCCAAACCTCCTGATGATAGCCCCCAGTGGCTTCACATAGATGTTAAATAGCATCGGGGAGAGGATGGAACCCTGTGGCACCCCACAAGTAAGTGGCCACAGGTCCGAAACCTCCTCTCCCAGTGCTACCCTCTGGTACCTGCCGGAGAGGAAGGACCGGAACCACCGCAATACAGTGTCTCCAATGCCCAACCCCTCCACGCGGTCCAGGAGGATACCGTGGTCAACGGTATCAAAAGCCGCTGAGAGGTCGAGGAGAACAAGGAAGGAGCATTCACCCCTATCCAGAGCCCTCCTCATATCATCCACCAAGGCGACCAAGGCCGTTTCTGTCCCATGCCCAGGCCTGAAGCCTGACTGAAATGGGTCTAGATAATCAGTTTCTTCCAAGTGTGCCTTCAACTGCACCGCCACCACCTGCTCAATCACCTTGCCCAAAAATGGCAGATTTGAGACTGGGCGAAAGTTGTTCAGAACTTGAGGATCCAAGGAGGGCTTCTTTAAGAGCGGTCTTATCACTGCCTCCTTGAGGGCTGATGGCATCACTCCCTCCTCAAGGGAGGCGTTTACCATCGCCTTGATCCCCTCACCCAGTCTCTCTCTGCAGCTCATAATGAGCCAAGATGGGCAAGGATCAAGTAAGCAGGTGGTCGGCCTTACAGATGAAAGCACCTTGTCCATTTCATCAGGAGGAAGAAGCTGGAACCGATCCCACAAAACCGGTTTGCCACAGGCCGCCTCTTGCTCACTAACTGTATCCACAGTGTGCAGAGTAACACACCTAATCTGATCAATTTTATCTGCAAAGTGCCTTGCCAAAGCCTCACAGGAGGCCTTAGAATGCTCCAGTGGTTCCGGAGCCACAGGACCAACCAGGCTCCGGACCACTTGGAACAGCCTCCTGGGGCAGCTCTCTGCAGATGCGATGGAGGCAGCATAATATTCCTTTTTTGCTGCCTTCACCGCCACGTGATAGGCTGAAGATACAGCTCTAGCCCGTGTCTGATCGTCTTTGGAACGAGACTTCCGCCACCGACGCTCTAGCCGTCTCACCTCCTGTTTCAGAGCTCGTAACTGCGGATTGAACCATGGTGCAGTCCGAGCCCTGTTCAGGGGGAGAGGGAGTTTCGGAGCCACCCGATCTAATGCCCCAGTGATTGCAGCATTCCACCCACCCACCAGGGTCTCGACCGAGTGGCCGTTGGCATGCCCCAGAGAATCCTCAAGCGCGTTCAGGAATCCATTTGGATCCATAAGACGCCTGGGGCGGACCATTTTAATGGGTCCTCCACCCCTGCGGAGGGGTTGTGGAACCGAGAAGTCCAACGTCACCAGATAGTGATCTGACCATGACAAGGGGGTGGTGGATATACCCCCGACTTCCAGATCACTCCCCGCTTCTCCAGAAACAAACACAAGGTCTAGTGCATGACCGGCTACATGGGTGTGCCCAGTTAGAATATGGTGCAGCTCCCAGGAGGCCATGGTCTCCATGAAGTCCCGAGGTGCTCCTGTGAGGATGGCCTCCGAATGTACGTTGAAGTCCCCCAACAGGACTTCAGGGTTGTAGTAATACCTCCCTAAATGTATATATAGCGCTTCCCAAGTCTTCATCCTGAAAATCAAGGTAATGGTTTAATTACAATTGAGCCATTCAAATTATGAGATGACTTGGCACTGATCCATTGCCAAAGTGCAAAATATTCGTACTCTGAAGTGTTAAATTCTATATGCCTTGCAAAGGTTCATTATTTGAAGTGGTGTTTGTGTTTAAAAGACACAGACCAATTTAATTGGAGCTCAGTTTATGTTTTGTTGCTTGGTAAAACTTCACTGGGAAAAGGATTTTTCCCATAAATTTGAAGAAATTTCTGCTTTTATACTATCATTTCCCCCTTATTTTTTCCTTCAGTTCTAACATTTGAAAAATCTTCTCTATTCTTACTGGTCAATGATAAACCATCCTTTGTAGTACTGAGTGCTTCTCTGGCAGCCTACCAAATTCCCAAAGCCCACATGCAATTTGCATATAAATGTTCATTAGAATTTAATCAGGGAAATGCACACAGGTTTTCTGTTTATTACGTTCTCTAAAGAACAAACAGAACTGTAGCAAACACAGAGAAAGACACATCATGTCTGAAAAGCTTCAAGAGGCATAGACAATGGAGATAGACAAGCCATGTTCTAGTTTTGTTTCCTGAATGCACAATATACATGAAAGGCGTTGTAGCAGGCAGAACAGTTTGAGAGTTAACATTTGAAAAGGGTTTTTTTTTTAATTAGCCTTTTGGACTTGAAAATGTAATCTTTTGCCTGTCATAACTGTGTAGCTGTTAGAGTGTTGGACTGGGGAAATCTGGCTTCTAGTTGCCACTGGGCCACGAAGCTGACTTTGGGCCAGTCACTGACTGTCAGCCTAACTTGTCTCACAGGGCTGTTGTAAGGACAAAATCGAGAGGAGGAGGAGGAGCATGTACACTGCTTTGGGCTCCTTGCAGATAAAGGTGGGATATAAACGTAACAAATAATACAAACATACATACATACATACTCCAATATTTTGTATTACCATGCTTCTGTATGGTAAAAGATGCATTTATTTCCCAATTGTTCCTCACAATGTGGTTCCATTGTCAGACAGTAGTTCTTCCTTTACAGTTCAGTGCAAACGGGGTTCAAGGGGAAGTGAAGTTGCAGATTTACCACCTCTTCCAAAGCCCTGCCTGCTCACGCTGGCCACGTTGGAAAGAGGGGAGACATGTTTTTGTCTTTTCTTTTTTCCCTAGCAGTACAGCTTACTTTTAAAAAAAAAAAAAAGATCCTTCCCATTGGTTACAACAGGAAGGACAAATTCTGCCCCATTCTGTACTCTGTAAATTCTGTACTCCAGGCTGGTACAGCTCAGGGACCAAGTCCTTGGGTCCTTTGGAGGAATGGAGGGGGTTTGGAACTGGAAAATCCAAGGCCACCTCCACCACACCACATGGCTCAGACCACCACACGGTGGCTGGCACAGGAACACCTCTGCCTCAGCCTGACCTCCTTTAGCAAATGAGATCTTTAATTAAGGATTGCTCTGTTAGGAAGACAACAATAAAGGCCTATCTCCAAGTTAGATTACTGCAATGCATACTACAGTGGGGCTGCCCCTGAAGACTGTTCAGAAGCTTCAGCTTGTGCAAAATGCAGCAGCCAGATTAATAACTGCCACCAGAAGGTGTGAGCACATAAGACCAATTCTGGCCTGCTTGCATTGGCTACCTGGATGTTTCCAAGCCAGATTCAAGGTGCTGGTTTTAACCTATAAAGCCTTACACAGCTCGGGACTGCAATACCTGACAGAACACCTCTCCCAACATGAACCTACACAGACACTACAATCATCATCTGAGGCCTTCCTCCAAGTGCTTCCTCTGATGGTGGCAACAAGGGAGAGGACCTTCTCAGTGGCACCAACACTGTCATCTTTTCAGTGCCAGGTTAAGACTGTCCTTTATTCCCAGGCATTTAAGGGCAAATAATGGGGCATCTATGCCTGCTGTCTGAACATGTTCAATATTCTGTAGTAATTGTTTTTAGCTGTTTAAATTGTTTTAAATTTTGCATATTTTCATTATTGTATGCTCTTTTTATCTATATATTGTCGTGAACCACCCAGAGAGCTTTGGCTATTGGGCAGTATAGAAATGAAATTAATGAAATGAAAATTCAACCATGCAGATTCAATTGAAACATGGCACATGGTACCACTCTTCCTAAATGTGCAGTCTACAGTTGAAGGACTATACGTTTGAATGATCTCCATTAAACAACAACAACAACAACAACAAATTGAGGGACATAATTGTACTGTTGTTTTTCCACATGCAGGATTTATTTTCATTTATTTTACAAGGGAGGATATTCAAACCCGCAATCCCCCACCTGCAATCTAGATCTTTACACGCCAGCAGCTTGCTGTCAAGTGACCAGCTTCTGCCACAGAGTTCTGCTGCAGAGGGAAGGAGACCCAGCATGTCTGTTTTTATTTTTTACTGAAGCGCATGAAGAAATGCCCTCACCCAGCGCCAGCTTGTCTGGCTAAAAGGGGGGGGCATTGTGGGCGGGTGGGGTGACATGACGCAGGGGCCTTTGATTGGTGCACCCCAGTGGCACCACCATGCAAGGAGGGGCAGGCTGAGTTGCCTTAAACTCAGCCCCCTTCCCAAACTCAGCTCTCTGGCTCAACGCAGCTAGAGAGAACTACAGCTCCGCCAGAAATGACGAAGGACACCGGCCTGCTGGAGACCGGTGTCGTCGCGCACGCTGAGGGCCCTGGCTCTTGAGGCTGCAGTGCACCCACCCCCCCTTTCTCCTCGGTCACGACGACGGCTTCGTCCTTGTTCCAGCTGCCTGGACCCACGTGCTTCTGCGCGCCAAAATCTTCGCTCAAAATATTGTTCGCCTCCCTCCCTCCTTCGCCGGCTCCTTTCCTCTCGCCCGCCCGTCTGCTCGGTCTCCTCGTGTAGTCGCTCTCCTTCCGGCTCGCCCGCCCACCCGTGCGCTCCCTCAACCCGCCCGCTCGCCTGCTCGCCCGCTCTATCGTCCTGCCCACATGCATGCCCACCCGCCTGCGCGGTCACTCAACCCGCTCGCTCGCCCTGCCCGCACGCCCGCCCGCTTGCCTGACGGGCCCACCGGCCACCGGGCCGGCTCACGGCCCGCCTGCTGGCCTGTCTACCCGGCCGCCGGCCTTGCCGGCCTCTTCCTCCTCGCCTTGCCGGCCTCCCTGAGGTGTTGCTCCCGGCGGGAGGCATCGGCGGGCAGGTGAGCGCGGCGCCGGTGTTTGCCGGCAGCAGCGCTCCAAGCGATGGTCTGACTGCCCCCCCCCACTGGTCATCTGAGCCTGCCTGTTGGAGGGGCACCTGGCTGCTGAGCCGAGTCGGGGCGTGTATATCACAGCCCGATTGGTCGCCTCCCATGGGCTTGGGACGTCTCCCCCTCCCACCCCCCCAAAAATAAAATAATAATAATAATAATTAATAAATAAATAAATAAATAAAAATAGGAAGAGCTGCGGCTCAGTGGTAGAGCACATGCTTGGCATGCGGAAGGCCCCAGGTTTAATCCCCAGCATCTCCAGGTAGGGCTACGAAAGAATCCTGCCTGAAACTTTGGAGATCTGCTGCTGCCAGTCAGTGTCAACAATTCTGTGCTAGATGGACCCACGGTCTGACTCAGTATAAGGCAGCTTCCTATGTTTGTATGAAAAGAAAGCTTTAATTAAATAAATAATAATAATAATATTAATAATAATAAAATAATAAAAAATCATTAAATTACGATTATTAAATATTTAATTAATAAAATTGCGTAACGGCGGCGACTGCCTGTTTGGCGCCTCCCGTGACAGGGTGCCCTCGGCTGTGGGCGCCCATGCTCAAACGCAGCTCCATCACCTTTGGCCCCTGGCTGCGCCTCTTGAAAATCTGATTTTCTATCTAAACGGTAGTGCAGCGCTCCCATCTTCATCCCCAGGCCTCTCTGTCTCGGTCTGGAACTCATACCCACAGATCTTAAGACTGTGGGGTGGCTGCCTATTGTCTGGGGTGCCCAGCGGCTTTATTAACTCTTTGATGGTGTCAAGAGCTCCTTAGAGGGCTCTCTTAGTCTAATCCAGTAGCCAAGTCCAGACATAGACAAAGGGATGCTTTTCAAAGATTTATTCTTCCTTTGCAACTTAACTCTACAGGTATCAACTAGATCTGAGCAGCAGCATCCCTATGCCCTAAGTTGGAACAGTTGGTCCCCGTTTGAAAAGCAATTACTGGCAGACCCCTGAATATAAGGACTAGGGAGAATCCCTCCCCTTTTCCCTTGGATCCTCGGGGCGCAGCCGTTGAGTGCGCGCCTTCACTAAGTCTGCTATCTGTGCTCGGTCACTCCCTTGACTGCTAACTAAAACTAGGAATGTGGGGGGGAGGAAACAACATCAGCTGTTGGTCCTGGGAAAGAGGAGCGCGCTCCTCTCCCAGGAGCGACTGCTCTTCCTCAGCATTATAACTACTCTGGGATTCTATGGGCTCAGTGTCCACCCTGACAGATAGCTTGCTTAATTCACCTCCTGCATCATGCCTCCTAAGAAGGGCCAGGGTGGTAAGAAAGGGAATGGCAGGGCCCCGCCCCCCCTCCCCAAAGTCTGCTGCCAAGGCCCGATTCTGACTCTGATGTGGACGCAGACCCGGTACTGGCATCAATATTTTTTTTCTCTCGTTTGGAAGCTGCTGAGCATTCCTCGGGGATCCCTCCTCCTCCCCTGGCCAGGCACAAAAAATCCTCAGTGGTCCAGCACAAGTGAACATGACAGCAGACCCAACGCTCGTTGCTCCTTTCTATTTCAGATCGCCTGGACGCTATTGAGGCATCCACCTCCTCTTCCTCGGCTCTTCCAGAAGGCTCACCGCCTTCAGCGGAGCTCCTCCCTTCTGCTGCCTCATCTTTCCTGGGCGCACAAGCAACAACCTCGGTTTTTTCCAGCTGGGGATCAGAGTGTGCCCACGATTGGTACAGCTCGTCTCTGGGTTCAGGGCACCCGGATGCCATTGAGGCCTCTATCTCGCCTTTGCAGGTTCACCATGGCAGCACCCCACCACTGTAGGCAGTCCACCTTCCTGCGGCATCTCCGTCAGCAGTGATCCAAGCAACATCCTCCTCCTTGGGGTTTCGCCCAGGCAACACAGCACACCTGAAGGCGGTCCGCCCTCATGAGGCATCTCCATCAGGAGCAATGCAAGTGGTATCGCCTCCCTTGCTCCCGGAGACCCAGACACGGCTGCCCTGGATATGGGTGAGATGACTGCACCTCACCCCAGTTGTTCAGACGGGTGACCCTTAGGGCTGTGGGGTTGCTGCCTTAGCTTACCTACCTGGGGGCGGCTGTCCCTCCCAATGTCATCTCCCTATATGACGCCCGGGCCGCCTGCAGCTCCGTCAGTCACACCCCAGTAACCCCAGCCACTTAATGCATCATCTTACAGGGTTTTTTCCTGGATTAATTAGGATCCCTCGCCTGCCCCCGCCCGTTTTGGACATCCATGTAAGGGGCATATCAGATCCCTACGCTAATCTGGCGAGTTGTATTGTCACCAGGGCTACTCCTTCTCGTAATGTCTTTCGCCCGAGGAGGTGTGCGAATGGCTTGTTTAGGCCTCTCGCAGGAGGGCCGCCATTGCCCTTCTCTGAGTAAGGACCTGTTTGACCAGGACCTTTCACTCCAATTTTGACTCCTTCCCAGCTGGGGTCGGCAACAGATCTGGCAGTGGCCACGTTCACCAGGTGGTCTCCCGCACTGGCCCTCGGCCTCTGGCGGGTCTGCTGCTTCAGCACTGCTATCTGTGCTGGGAGTAAAGCCCCAGTGGGCACATGCTCCCAGGACACGTGCAGTTTTCAGCGTGAATGCTCCCTTGTAGCAGTCAGCACTCTTGCACCTCTTGTCCAATGCTCGGGGAGGGGAGGGGAGGGCCCCTTGGAAAAGCCGAGGCAGTAGGAAGCTGTGGATGGCCAATGCCTAGTAAGGTTGGTGCTTATACTCCGGCTTTAAGACACTACCCAACTGGGGGAACGCGTCTTAACTTGGAACACTGTTTATGCTAGGTTCTAGGGCCCCCCTAGCATTTTTTCTTTAGGTCAACATAGACCATCCCTACCTCGTAAGCAACATTTCTCCTCGCTAGGCGTCGACAGATTCAGGAGAGGTTAACAATGCAGTACTGGCAGAAGGGTTTTAGTCCCCCCCCTTTTTTCCACACCCTGTTAGCTATTCTAGGGATCTCCCTTCTCGAAATGGTGCCCAGGAAATCCTCTAGGGAGTTTATCCTGATTCGTAACCTCTCTTTCCTGAGGGCCAGTCAATTATCATGAGATCCCTGATCATCTCTGCTCAGTGTGTCACACCTCTTCGATGAGGCAGCTGTCTTTGTCTGGGATCCTGGCCACGGGTCCCTGATGGGCATGTGCTACATGGAGTCCAAAGATGGTGGTCAGTGTTCTGACCTAACGCAAGTATTGCTTCCCCTTTTCTGTTACTTCGGTGCCCCTTAGCTCACAAAGGCTGAGGGCCTGTCTCCCACAGCAACATTCGGTGAAGCCAATCCGATACTCTTAGCTGTTATTCTCACCTCCCTCAGGACAATTTTCAGGTCCGTTAGGCACAGCTGCAATTAGTTATACATCAGGCATGGCTTCAACTTAGTAGGGCTTTAATGGCACCTCCTTTTGGAAGCATGAGCCTCTCCTCAAAGCTGGACTGCGGACTCACATGGTTCGGCCCCTACCCCAAGGGGTTTCAGATTCTTAGGGCAGGTCCAATCGTGCAGTGGGTAAAGGCCTGTAGAGTGGAGGCTGCTGCCCCTGCCAAGCACATTGAGGGATAACCTTATAGCCAAGTCAGTAACCCCCCCGCCTTCGCTATGACAACATGACCACGTTATTCATTCTCCGTCCTCCCGAAATTGGAGGGTCATGTCATGTGTCAGTGTGTTCGTGCTCCAGAGTCAGTATTACAACATCTGGTTCTGGGTACACCATGTGCTGGGTTAGGCAAACCAATTGTCGATGCCTTGTCATCAAATTAGGTCAACATCTTCCGGGCCTTAGCCCCATGGGTGCTCCATTCCCAGATCCCATCCTTGCAGTACTATGGGAGATCGGGATACCGAAGCCAGGCATGCCAGCCTGCATTCCATGGCTCTCCGTACAGGAGCTGCCTGCGACAGAGCAGGGTGTGTGTGCCGCGCATTAGGCAAAACCTCAGCAATAGGATTCATGGCCCTTATCTATAGATCATTGGCCACAATTTCACGCCTCCATAAGGAATAACAGACTATTAGGGACCATAAGTCGCAAGCTGGCCATTTAGCCTTCCAGCCCACAAAGGTGGGTTTCACTGACTCCATGTCAGAATTTAGGTTTTGGCGTGCAAGATAGTGTTGGGCACAGATGTTTGCCTGCATTAGTAAATTAACCACCCTCTCTCTCCAGATACCCCTTTCGGGCTCCGGGGGTCATGGCCCTCCATTTGAGCTTTCCAATAAGACGTTTCCCTGTTCCACGTAGCAGCCCTAATGGAATGCAGGGTTGGTCTGGGCTCACAAGGCCGACTTGTCCTGGAGGGCCTTGATTTGCTGCAAGGTACAGGTCTGGCCCAAAGTAATCCATTTACATATTTGGTGATCAAATTGATCAGCATGGCAAGGGCACGGCAGTGGCCCACAGCCAAACGCAAGTCAACGGATTATGCTCTGGTGGCACCTTATGGGTTTTATGGCATGCCACGGGTCTGAGGAGGGGCCTCCATTTTTATCACTTCAACGGTTTGCTGTTGACTTAAGGGCAATTGTGTAGTTTCCCTTAATGTGCTTATTCCTGAGACCAGCAGACTCGTTGTACGCCGGTACGGGTGCTCTTACATGGGCACGTTTTGATGTCTGGAGCTTCATGAAGAGCTTGTATGTCTTCAGAATTCAGCTTCTGTCACCCTGTCACATTAAGATCCAGTGGCTCCATAGACATGGCATACGGTGGGAGTCCCCGCCTCACTCTGTCCCACCAAGTTTGTCAGTCTTCCTCCGCAGGTCCAGGTGCTGCACATTGGAGGGAATGACTTTGGCTGTAAGCCAGGCGAGGACCTGATGGAACAGGCCTTGGTTGAGATACAGGTGGTCCAGCATACCTGGCCGGAAGTAGCCTATTGCAGCCCTCACTGCTCCCATGGATCAATGGGAAGGAATGGAATGACATTGCCAGTGGCAGGGCACGTTGGAAAGTGCACAGAGAAATGGCTTATTGCCAGGTGAGTGAGGTGATGGATGCACCACCCGCCAGGGAATTCTGTGGACATGGAGGGAGCGTTACAGGTAGGACGGTGTCCGCCTGTCTCATTTAGTGAATAACATATGTCTGTCTGTTCTGCAAAGGGGCCTGCGGGAAGTTCTTCTGCGCAGGTGGGGGGAGTTTCACAAGCTCTAGGCTTGTGACTCCTGTGGCGGCTAGGACGGGCAAAACAGGAAAGTAGGGATGGTGTGCATGCAGAGGCACCTTATGGTGACAGGTGACGCCTGAGGGCCCCCCGAACGGGTTGTGCGGCTCGGCGGGGGGATAAGGGTTGCCTGGGAGACCAACCCTACTCACTCACCCAGGTGTTTCGCGGCACCGGGTTGGGGGTGACACCGGAAGGTCTACCTCCCCCAGAAGGGGCAGTCGGGAGGGATGGCAAGATCACCGCCACCCCTCAGGCTGGGTATGTTTTCGCCCAAGAAGTGCCAGCTAGCCGCTGACACAGTTAGATGCCTGTCCTAGTTACCCCTTTGTAGCTATTTCAATAAATGTGGCCCAATTTTCAACCCAAGCTTGTTGTCTGCGTCTTCTTTAACCCATCTCCGCTCGCAAATAGCAGCAGAAGCACTGCCACAGTGCCACTACTATTTCAGCACTGAAGACTCATACGGCTGCTGAGTGAATTGTAGCACTCAACATAGGCATGGATGGTAACATCACTAGCCCATTCCAAGTGCTGCTTGCCACTCAGCACCTTCACACTGATGAATTAACAGTCCCGGTACAGCTGTTTATTGATACCCTGGATCCCTTTTCCCTATTCAGTGGCACTCAGCAGCAGAACCACAGGACAGCTAGGCTGGTGAGGACAAGGGAGAGGGCCTTCTCTGTGGCGGCCCCCACTCTGTGGCGCTCCCTCCCTAGAGAACTCCGCCATGCCCCCTCTTTAATGAGCTTCCGCCACACATTGAAAACTTGGTTGTTCAGGCAGGCATTTGAGGTGGGTTAGGGTATTTTTAGAACACGATGTTTTAATGCTTAATTTCACAGTTTTTGATGGTTGTATTGTTGTACATCGCCCAGAGTGGCCGCGTGACCGGCCAGATGGGCGATTAAGAAATTTAATTAATAAATAAAACCTGGAAGTTCACAGCAAAGCACTGCATGACCCACTGCAGCAGCACTGCTGTTACAAGCCAGGAAGTCCTCATCAGATGCTACTTATGCATACTTTAATTAATGGATGGGCAACTGTGGGAGGTCTGGTGGGCATTTTTGTCCTTGGACACCCCCACCCCATCCCCCACACAGACTGCACTCCCCACCCCCTCAATTTCTTTTAGATCTGAAAAATTGTCAGTTTGGCACCGCAATTCAACGGCAAAACACTCTTGTTTGCAAGCTAAATTTGACCCTTGCAGCACTCCATAGCAGCTAAGATGCTGTAAACTGCTCATATTTAGCTTGCAAACAAACTAAATTTGATGCTTATACCATTCTGTAGCACTATGGACACCCCTTTTTATTGCTGAAAGGTGATATGGATTTTGGCATTTTAATTTTGGCCAACATGGCTACCTTCATTTTTTATTTATCTACATACACACACAACACACACTTGTTCTCTCATGTCACAGAGCTGCTTTTGTGCTCAAATTTATTGACTTGCACTATCAGAAGTCCCATGTTTCGCTCTCAGTGGACCTGTGTGATAGAGACATATTGGATCTTTGTGCTCACAAAAAAAAAAAAGAACAACTTTGAATCAGCAGCACCTTCACATGTATACAGCTAGATTTTCCAGGGTGGGGGGAATTGAGAAGTGACTGAGTGAGTCTTTCTGTCATGGCACCATCCCTTCAACCTCTCCTATATTTCATTTTTATCTGCCTGCTATTTCTTATATACTCAAGCTTTTCTTATCTGTCATCTCTTAATATATATGGTTTTGTTTATTGTTTCTTTTTAAATAATACCAATAAAATATTATGAATAAAAAGCAAGTTAATTTGACAATAAATGCCCACTGAAATTAGAAAAAAAGTCTGTTTCACTGCAGCACAAACAGATCCTGAAGGCATTCAAAGACCAATATGAAAATGAGCTTATGGGCTTGAGAAAAACTTTGATTGCCAGGCAGTTAAAGTGGTTCAAGGCCCATTTGACACAGAATGCACTGATGTAGAAAAAGGAACCCCTCACCCCATTCCCACCATGCACAGATAAGCTTCATCTTCTCTGTCTAGTTAAGAACACATGGTAAAAAGTCTGGCTACAGCTAGATATTGCTGGGATTTCAAGTGGTTGCTTTTAAACATAAGAACACTAAAAGTAAATCCACTGAGTATTTTGGAAATTATCTCTGAATAAATGGATGCTCTGCCAAGTGTTTTACCAGCCAAAGAGCCAGCTACAAACCCAGAGGCAATTCTAAGGGTGGCTTCGTAATTGCTTGAGAATTTTGCCAAAGGGACAGATGCTATTTCTGGAAGTGCTTCTTTTCAGAAGGTAGCATCTGGTTCTCTTTCATTCTTGGTAAAAACACCACATGAGTTGATGAAATTTTATTGGCTTCATTTTTTTAGCCACCTTCATATTATAGGTATGGAGCTGGAAGGAAGACATCCTGCTTTAGACAGCATGCCCTGCATCTAAAGTACCTGCCAAATGTCCCTGCACAACTTGTGGAGTTTTTTAAGCAATTTTATCTTCACCTAATGCACTCGCTCTCTCTCTATATATATTTATCTTTATTGCCACTTAACAAATCCTTTCTCCATTTTCCTGTCCTAGAAATTACTGTGTCCCAGATCTGGGGATTATTCTAACGAGTCTCAAAAATAGTTAGTACATAAGACTATAAGAAGAGCCATGCTGGATCGGAGCAAAGGCCTCTCTAGTCCAGCATTCTGTTCACACAGTGGCCAAGCAGCTGCCTTTGGGAAACCCAAAAGTAGGACATGAATCATGCAACAACACTAGGGATGGGTGAATGAGCGATGTTCAAGATCGCTAGGATACTCCGAACATTATCTTGCCACTCATCTTCCTGCCCAATTCCCATTTGCATTTGCGTTCACTGCTTGCTCTGTATGAATGGGAAACTTGCACAAATTGAGCAGTGATCGAATGGGAGACTTGCACAAATTCCCTAATTTACACAAATTTCCTCCAAAGACTAAAGCAGGACTGATTCAGTCTACTGAGGAAATATGAGCAAATTAGGAAATCGGGAATGAGACAAACGCAAGCATATATTCGACTATTTGTGAATATTTTAGGTGGACATGTGATCGCGTTCACATTCAGAGCTTTGAATGGGGCATGCTCACATTCTCATATATCCTTAAATAACACTCTCCCACTTGTGTTTCCCACCAATTGGTGCACATAGGCATACAGCCTCTGATTCTGTAGGTAGCATAGTAAATCATAGATGATGTCAGACAGTTGTGCTTCTATTTATGTCTGTATCCAAAGGAACTTTATTGGTGTAGTAGAGACATTTACAGACAATAATGTGCCTTCACTACCATCTGCCAGTGGCAAGAAAGAGGCGTACAGCAGTCTTGGAGTTTAAGTGGGCAACAACTTTTGCCTATATTTACAGGCATTGTTTAAATCAGCGGGGGGGGGGGCATAATTTCCACAGCCCTTATTCACCTAAGGGACTACCTAGCAACTGGGTATGATAACAGCATGTCATAGCTATCCCCAATCTGGGTTAGCTATGTTTTGGATTCCAACTCCCAGCATTCCTGAGCACTGGCCATGCTGGCTGGGGCTGAGGGGAGTTAAAGTCCAAATTGTCTAGAGGGTGCCAGGTTAGGGAAAGCTGTTCTTAAGCTGCTGGTCACATTCCAGACCATACCAGTTGAAATCTGGGCTATACTGCTTGAAGGAAGTCTAGACCACATTGGTCTGAGTCTGGACTTTCGCACTAGGCCTCCAAGCACAAGCCAACTTGCAGTTCCTGCTCTGTGCTATGCCAGAAAGCAAATACATTGATTCATAGGTTTGGAAGCAGTTGAAGATTCTGAGGACTCTTAAAGACCAACAAATTGTGAATTACTTAATTTTTTTTAACTTCTACTGCGGAAAGTGCTATTGGGATTTTCTGCCTCAGGAGCTAAAATATCTTGGCCTGTCTTTGAACATGAAATATAGAACATGTTATTGTACCCATGGGACACCTTCCAACAGCTTTTGGATGTCCTCATATGGCATATTGTGTATTTAAGTGTGCATTTTTGGAATTCTGTTGGCTGACATCGATAACAATTTCCAGTTTATTTTTGCTTATAGCAGCCTTTCAGAATGTTTTGCTTTTCCATCTAGAGTTTGGCAAACTTGACTCTTTTAGCCTTTCCATTTTTTACCTGATTTTCTTCAGACCTCTATTGCATTGTGATACTTGAAGGGTTATTTAGTCCATTGGGGTTGGGGGAGCTGGAGGGGGGGTAGAGAGATTGTTTATATTAAGAAAGACATCTGGGTGTAGTTTTTCAGTTAATAATTTAATTTACAAATAAGCTTGCTTTTGTTTGGGATTTTGAGCCTCCTCCTGTGGACAGCTGAAGGGACATTACATGGCAATGGACAGGGCAATAGAGCAGAGAAACACAGTGCAATCCTACACATATTAAGTCAGATCTAATTCCCACTGTGTTCGGTGGAGTTTACTCCCTTGTAAGTATGTTTAGGATTGCAGCCTAAGAGTGCAATCCTGTACCTTTCTATCCAGAAGTAAGCCCACAGAGGGCCAAACAAAACATTTTCAAAAACATAACTTTTAAAAATTTACCTCAGTTTTATTTACTGTTGGATGAGTATGTGTAGCCCCATTTGGATCAGAGCCACAGTGCTCTGGGAGTGTGGGTTTAAACCTTCCACCACCCACCCATCTTTTCCTAAAATCCCTCCCCCCATGGGGGTGGTAAAAAAAGGGGGGGAAAGCTTCCATTGAGTCCAGTGGAGATTTTTTTTCATCTATAACACACACCCCACAGTGGCAGGGGGATTTCAGGGGGGGGACCAGAGGGGAAGATTTAATCCCCCTTCCTGGAGGGCCATGGTCCTGATATAAATTGGGGCCACGCATGCTTACACAAAGGTAAATAAAACCATCACACTTAGCTACACTGTGTGTGATTAGCTGAACGTTTAGTCTGGCCCTGCATTCAACAGGACTTACTCTCAGGTAAGTGTATAGGACTGCAGCCTTAATGGAAGTAACAGATAGAAACAAAGCAGATATGTATAGAAGCCAAGCTCCTGTGAGGTAGATGTGAAAGGGTACTATAGACCCTTGCCACAAAGGGTCTACAGATCTTTGCTATGTCGTTATATAGGCTTTCCTTGATGTGTGACTTAGCCAGTCACAGTTATAATTGTATTGCTGAGTATTTTATTGTTCTGGTTTAGTGCTGAAGTGGTCATTATGTCCATAGCTTTGAAAATGTTGTAGGGAAGCAGTATATAAATTTGTGGAATAAATAAACAAACAAACAAGGGAAGGATTGTATTGCAGTTCTAGAACACACACGTTGTGTGGTTCCAGGTTCAATCCCTGGCTGGCATCTCCAAGTGAGGCTGGAAAACACTCTTGTTTGAACCCCTGGAGAAGTGCTGCCAGCCAGAATAGACAATACTGTCCTGGATGGATTAATGGACTGACTCAGAGTATGCCAGCTTGGCCCAGCCCTAGTGCTTGCTGTTCATTAACAATTCCATAGTATTTGCTATTTTCACTCTGATTACATCTGTTCAAGTTTCCCTCTGTATAAAAACTGTTTACTGTAGTTAATAGATTCATGTGTAGAGGGGCCATGGCTCAGTGCTAGAGCCCCTGTTTTTCATGCAGAAGTTCCCAGGTTCGATGCCCAGCAACTCTAGGTAAGGCTGAAAAAAGTCCCACCTGAAACCCTGGAGAACAGCTGCCAGTCAACTTTGACAGTACTGGGCTAAATGCACCCATGGTCTCACTTGGTATAAGGCAGCTTCCTATGTTCCTGTGTTCCATCTCCCTGGTAAAGGATGGGCTTCTTTTCATTTGCTATGAAGTTATTATTCTAATGTGATTGTGTTGGATAACATTTTATCATATATTTTGTATTGATGCGCCTTGCTAACACTGTAATAAATCAAGTGGAGCTAAAAGAAAGGGAAACATCTGAAGACACAAAGCAGAACTTGCCCAACTTTGGATGATGCATTCTCATATTGCCAAAGCACTGATTTGGGCAGGATGCACTGGAATTATTCAGAAGAATTTACAGGCTTCGGAACATATGCATCCCTTTTTTGCACGTTCTAGCCACCACCATAAGCATGCAAAGCACTCCAGAGGAACCTCCAGCAAACAAGGCAATTAGAAGAACAGCATCCAGGTGTCTATACAATATATTGGATTACAGGAGTTTTACTCTGAGAAGTCCTGGCAAGATGTTTGGATTAATATGTTTATAGAGCAAACCTTATGATCCACTAGAACTCAAGTAGAAATAATGCATGGAGAAAGCTTGACTGAGTGCCAATGTGCTTCATGAATTTTAATGAATCCAGTGTGCATGACATCATCTTCAATATTACCCTCACGGGAGTTTCACACACCACCACTGAGCATCACATTGATGTTTCTGATGCTAGAATATCAAGATATTTCAAAGACATAGCATAGCATAATCCATCCCATCTATATTTTTCCGGTGTATGCAATACATTCAATGCTGTAAACAACTCAGGACCAGGATACTTAAGAGATCATCTGACCACCACCGCCCTACCTATCTCAGATGCTGCACTCACAACATGATACCCTCCAGGTGTTGCCTAAGATATCAGAGGTCTGATACATGATGGCTCAGTATAGGGCCTTTAGTCTCACAGCCTAGGGATGTACTAAAGTCACTTACCTTATGACGAAATTGATTCGCGGTGGGGGGGAGGCGCTCCATCCCTCCCCCCGAAATTCTGGCCGGGAGGGAGGTGCTCCATCCCTCCCGCCCCGAATCCTGGCCGGCCGGGTGCGCAAATGGCGGCGGCCGTAGCCGCCGCCATTTTCATCCCTGCAGTCAGCCATGATAGGCTACGTAAATGTTTACGTAGCCTATCACGGCTGATTTAAAGGGGGAAAAAAACCTCGTGTATGCAAACGGCGGCACCCATGGGCGCCGCCATTTGCGGCCCTTATTTTGACACATCTTAGTCTACGTAAACATTTACATAGACTACGGTGAAAATAAGGGGAACGCAAATAGCGTAGCGTCTACACTATTTGCGTTCCCCTTATTTTCACCGTCTTAGTCTTCGTAAATGTTTACATAGACTAAGACGTGTCAAAATAAGGAACACAAATGGCAGCACCCATGGGCACTGCCATTTGCATACACAAGGTGTTTTTTTTTCCTTTAAATCAGCCGTGATAGGCTACGTAAAGATTTACGTAGCCTATCACGGTATTTTTAAAAAACCTAGCCGTGATAGGCTACATAAATCTTTATGTAGCCTATCATGTTTTTTGTTGTTGTTGTTGTTTTTTACTGGAAATGGCGGCGGTGGCAGCTGGTCGGAAGACCGGCCGCCGCCGCTGCCGCCGCCGAACCACCACCGAACCACCCCCGGAGCTGCCACCGCCAGGAGGATTCGCCCAAGGTAAGTCCCGTCCCGGGGTTGTGGGGGAGCAGACTGTTTCGCCACCAATTTCGGGGGGCTGAATGCGCTGGCATTCAGCCTCCCCGAGATTCGTGGCAAAATTCTCTGACATCCCTACACAGCACCCACTCTCTGGAAGTCCCTATCAATACAAATTAGACAGGCACCAAATCTTGTTGTTGTTGGGTACCTACTGAAAATGGACTTGTTCCAACAAGCTTTTTCAGAATGGTGATCTTGTCTTCCTTATTGCCATGCTATTATCTCTTCTAAGTTTTGTACAGTATTTTATTAAGATTTTATTCTATATTGTTTGTATATTGCTTAGAATTTTTTTAATGGAAGCACTTCATGAATATCATAAATATCATATATTTTATATATAATCCTTCCATGTGACTAAGACAGAAAAAGCAAAATGATTTATGTAGGAATTAGTTCTAGGATCAGTTCTTTTTTTCCTTTTTCAATTATATACCTACTATAGTACTTCAACATGTAAGAACATAAGAAGAGCTATTATGGATCAAGGGTCCATCTAGTCCAGCACAGTGGCCAGCCAGCTGTTGACAGGGGACCCACAAGCAGGAAACGAGTGCATCACATAATAAAATATGAACTCTACCAGTGTGAGACAGGACAGGAACTAGGCAAGATAGACAGTAATCTGGTTCATTTCCAACCATTTGGGGGGAAGGCTGTGGGGTTAGCAATATTGTCTTCCCAAATACATTTAACTAGTATCTATTCAGAAACTGCTTTTTCCAAATGTTTGAGCATTTCTCAGCTCTGCCACAGCCACAGTAGGGTCAGATTTGCCCTGACCTATTCCTTAAAGGTTTATTACTTTTAATGCTGAACTGCTAAGGTTTACAGGGCATTTATTCTTCAGCCACCATTTCCCCTTGTGATGTAGTGGTGGTCTGGAAGCTGATATCACCAATTTCAAGGCAGATCTGTGTTTGTTGTTGTTTTAAGTTTTTAAATTAAGTACAGAAACCCTATTCAGAACAGAGATCTGAGTCTATGTACTCTTCTTGAGCTATCACCTACAATATAAATGGCTTGGCTGGAGCACAGCATCTCTCCATTAGCCATTAGACCATTTTCAAGACAGACACAATAAGATTCCATTAAAGTGCTCACTTGAATAGGGTATCACAGTGATAATATATAATGCCAGCAGAGAAGCCATAAAAGGCAGAGTTATTTCACTGTATATATAGGGAATATTGAAGAAAAACCTGTGCCAAAGCCATTCTGCAGTGGTGTAATGCATTCAACAAATTATCAGGAAGAGATTCAGGGATTCTCAGTCTTACCATCACTGTAAGCACCTCCAAGTTAACCATTTTTAAGCTGTCCCATCAGTATCCATGCACCTAACATTCAATCTAACAATGCTCCCAATCTAGAGCCAGTCACTTTCTCTTGACAAAGGCCAGCACCCAACACCCTGGCAGGGACCACTGCTGATGCTTGCCTCAGACTCCTGATTATATGGTCAATCTATCCCAGTACTCTGAGCAAAGTGTCACTCTGAGGCATTGTGGGAAATTAAAATGGTGCCTGCCTAGACACAGGTGTTGGGGATGCTGCTTCCATTGTCTGCCTTCTAGCAGGTAAGATCATCAGTGCATACTCATGAAGTGTCAGAAGCCTCTGGATGTCTATGCAGCTATCCAATGGGGTGATTCACTCAACTGTAGGTAGCAACTTCTCAGTGAAGAATCTTCAGGTCCTGGAGTGACTCCACCCACCCAAGCCGCTGGATCTTCCTAGGCTTCAGTTGAGCCTTGCTTGAGCAACAAGGTCTTCCTTAGCTCTGGTGTGTTCTTGTATCCATCGTTATTTTCAGTTCAGTTTCCTGGTTTGCTCCTCAATCCTGCCTCCTGGTTTGTCCTCCAGGTCTGATATACTCATCAGTGACTTCTGGCTTGCTCTCCACCCCTGCCTCCTGGTTTGTCCTAGAAACCCATCAGAGATCACTTTCCCCAGGGGCCCCTCAACCCTTGGAGCCAGCTCTGAAAAACCTTCTAGATTCAAATACTGGAAAACTGGAATTGGCCACAGTCCAGTGTTAAGCAGTAAAAGTGTTGTGTTAAATTAATCATCAGTGGTCATCTAGTGAGAAAGGTTGCTAATAGGTTAAATAAACCCAAATAAGACTGGGGTAAAAGGGGTGAGTGGTTAATTTGTGTAACTCCCCACATTTCCCTTAAGG
Organism: Heloderma suspectum; assembly: GCF_057233095.1. NCBI lineage: Eukaryota > Metazoa > Chordata > Lepidosauria > Squamata > Helodermatidae > Heloderma > Heloderma suspectum. Next base: position 92,361,942 of record NC_139461.1, read on the forward strand.
AGGCCCATCTTCCACTCTGAGAACAACCATCTTAGCTGATATATATAAACAAGTAATCTCAGTCTTAACAACAAGAGCACATTTTTCCCTTGCAGTACTATAACTCTTTTTAGGTCAATGTGGATTTCCTCTTCGAACCATTGAGGCAATAGCCAGGATCTTGAATGCCAAATTCTTCAGATAGTTCAGTGACATCCCCTCACCGCCCAGTTGCACTTGCTAGGCAGCCAATCAGAAAGGGAGAGGTAATCTTAAACTAGAATCAGTGTATGCCATGTGTGCATGAGAAAGGTAAGAACTGATACTATGTTTTCCTTTTTGTTTCCTATCTCACGGGAAGGAGTAGTTTCTCAGCAGAGATGTGAGGAAGACCTTTCTTCCTGGGCAAATCTTGAGTTTGTTCCAGTTAGCTACATTTCATCAATAGTTCATAGAATGGGATTACAGAAGCTCTAATGCATCTGTCTATCTATCTATCTATCTATCTATCTATCTATCTATCTATCATCTATCTATCTATCATCTCCTTTCCATAAAATATGCCCAAGGCAGCTAACAACAATAAAATCCACAATTAACAACAGAAACAATATGAAACCATCTAAAAGTCCATTAGGAGCATATAAAAATAGCAGCCAGTTCAAACATCATAAAATTAAAATATAGGTTAATCAAAACACAGAGTGACATAGCTCCACATGTCCCTAAATGTCTTTCCAAATATATTACAACGTATCTGTAATATATTTGGAAACTTTTAACATATTACCAATACATGGTGCCAAGTTTGAAAGAGGTCATGTTTTAAGAATACGAATGCTAGATGGAAAATATTTTCTTTTGTGGATGAATTAAAAGTCCCATCATTCTAAACAAATGACTGGTTATAAAGAAAGAAACTATATCTTTTTGTTGTTAGTTCAATTAAGTAATAAATGAATAGACTGAACTTCTCCATGTGCTGTTTCATTAAAGACATTAGAGGGAAAGAAATTCATCAGCTATTTTTTTCCTTTATCCACTATCAAAGAAAGCTTTTAATTCAGAACAATAAAATGAAATTATTGGATTAACTGCCTATGTGTTTCTATTGTGTTATTTTTTGTTGTTGTTGTTGTTCTAAAAGTATACTTTTCATGTTCCTGGGAGGGCAGTCCATCATTTGTATAATTTCTACAATTCTAGAATTCCTTCTTCATTTCTTTCACTTTTAATTTTCCATTAGAAAACCCTGTTTAAATGAGAAATAGGGTGGCAAATAGCATATATCAAATTTTGTATAGTTGCTGGAGAATTACGCTAAACAAATCAAAGATAAAAATTTATATTGGGTGCTTCCAGACTGGCTGCCGCTAGAGCTTCCAATCCAAAGGCATTGTACAGCTATTGCATCTTTTCTTCCTTAACGGATATTCTGCAGAAAGAAAAAGGCTGGAAGAAGTGGTGGAAAAACACAGGAGGGTTACAACTGGAAAACAATGTTGTCTAGACCCCCCTCCCCACTAAAATCCGTCATCTGAAAGCACACATTGTTACAAAACGTATGTAATGTTCTAATGTTTTGATATTTTCATTGTTGTATTTATTATTTCAGTTGTTATGTTATTGTTTCAGTTTTATTGTTTTATTGTTATTTTATTGTTATTTGAGATTTTTATTTTTTGGTTTTTAAAAAATAATTGTTAGGCAGCATATACCTTTAATGAATAAATAAACAAACATCTGAGCCTCAATTTGTTTAAATTATTTTTTTGTCAGTGCAAATTGCAGGTGTGGGGCTCCCAATCCATACTGAGGATGCAGTCAAAGGGGGAATGTTTAGAAACCCCTACCACCACCACCACCACCACTACCACCATCCCACAGTAGGGTCCCAATCCAGATAGTATCCCCCATGCTTACTTTTGAGTAAGGAAAAAAAGGTGTTGCTGCTAGTGTCTGGGCAACTGGCTGTTAAAGCAGAGTTCTTTCTAACAGGGAAGAGGGAGACAAGCTGTACTGTGAGGCAGCATTTCAAGAGCCATTTTTAATAATAGTAATAATTTTAATAATAGTGGTTAACTGCACAAAACACCAGTCCATCATCCAAGATATCTGTATAATTAACAGAAATCTACCTATCAATGTGATTTGTTATCGACAAGGTATTTTGGAACCCCATAAGTAAATATGGATGTATTCTACTAAAGCCTCTAGAAACAGCATTAAAAACCATGTAACGTTTTAGTGATAACCCTGAGTCATCCATTGACATTTGGAAGAAGGCTTCTTTTTTCCAGAAGATGTTAAAAATGAGTTTGTTATTAATGTAAAAGACCTTAGGACTCAGCCACTGGGCAAATGCTTAAAATTATCAGGAGCATAATGTTCAGGGGAGCAGACGTTATTATAATAAAAATGGAAACCACAGCAGGCAAAAGAGCTACTGAAGATGCAATGTTCTGTTATTCCCCCCTTCTGAACTCCTAATAGGTAATGAGAGGAAGAAGGGGAAGGACGTATTAATATTTAATTAGTTTTGATCCTGAGAAGTACTTAATCTTGTGCTAATGAACATATTGGAGCCAATTAACAATCTCTCTGGAACCATGCACAACAGTACTTCTAATGCAGCTCTATAAATCTTTCGCTTATATTTGTCATGGTCCACACTGTGCCAATGGTTCCTGAACAGACATACCAATATTTTGGACAATCCTTGGGAATTATAGCAAAACACAAAACTACTATAATGTGCTCTGGATTAACGATAACCAATACTACTTCCCTCATATTTAGCATCTTTATGTGCTACTCACTAATACGCTTTATCGAGAATATCCATGCTGACATTTATTCAGTGCTATATACTTAATGTTCTCTATATTCAAGACTATACGGTGTCAAAGCACTCAAACAAATAATCGTCACCTAAACCACTTGATTGATTTCATCAATTCAGTACCCATAAGAGGTGTTCATCTGAATCCAGCCTAAGAAGTGCCCTATGCAAGTGTTCAGCCTGTATATGCGAGGGTTAAATGTATGATGGGGTCAAGCGTATGCATGCAAGTCCCACTCCCAACTTCCCTGCCTACCTGGCTCCTCTATCGGTCTTCATGTGATGAGCACGAAGGTCTCCATATGGGTTGTAAATGCACCCCAATAAGACAGGGTTCCTAATCACATTATGCGGAGGCTTATAACTGTGTTCATCGGAGCATGCTGACAATCCCACTGCAGACCTTAGCATGTGAACAGCTAGGGATGTCAGAGAATTCCATCACGGATCTCAGTGAGGCCGAATGCCAGTGCATTTGGCCCCCCAAAATCCATGGCAGAACGAAGTCTCCCGCCCCACCACCCCACAAAAGACGCGTGAAATGGAGCACTTACCTGGTGCCGTTTGCGCTGCTTTGCGAATGGCGGCCATGTCTGTGGCTGCCATTCACTTCCCCATTTTTGTCGTGATAGGCTACATAAATACTTAAGTAGCCTATCACGGCAAAAAAAGGGAACACAAATGGCGGCCACTGTAGCTGCTGCCATTTGCGCCCCTGTTTTTTTGCCGTGATAGGCTACTTAAATATTTACGTAGCCTATCACGGCAAAAAAAACAGGAAAGGAAATGGCGGCCACCGTACCTGCGAATGCACCCAGCCGGCAGCTCTGCAGAGTTTCCACGGAGCGGAACCGGCCGGGTTAGGATTTCAGGGGGAGGTGCAGAGTGCCTCCCCCCCACTGTGAATCACCACCTTCAAAAAGGTAAGTGACTTTCGCACATCCTTATGAACAGCTGAAGGGAAGTCAGGTTCATGGAGACATTATGGGGTAGAACTTGCTTGCATGCCCCCATTACCACCACTTTTTTAGCCCTCGAGTACGCAGGCTAAATGCCTGCATATGGCAATAGTTAGGTCAGTAATCATCATGCTCAGAGTTCCTTGGAGCTGCTTCAAACATTTTACAGAAGTGGCAACAGAGGAACCAAAAGTGACTTGTGTGTCTCCTCTTTCCTTGCTTAGTGTGATGACGAGATGTGTGAGCTTCGCATGAAGCTGGAAGTTACACATTGCACTTCTTAGTACGTTAGGTACCAGATGAAGCACTCATGCTTCTTCTGTTTCTAGTGCTGGCTCCAGGTTTTTGCATCCCTTTGGGCAAGACACCCTCAATAGGCCCCCTCCGACAGTGAGTCTACCTTCCAACTGCCATTGTCACCAGCTCTTTTGCTCCTCATCCTCTTTCTCGTCATCACTGCTGTTTGCTTGCTTGCTTGACAGGCAAAGAGGCAATGAGCGAGTAGGCAGTGGCATCTACTGCTCCTCCTTCTCATCACCTCCAGGCAGGTGAAGAAGCAGGTTGCAATGGTAAAGAGGAGAAGCCCCATGGGGCTCTTGTCCATGAGCCCCTGCTGTGGTGTGGGCCCTTGGCAGGGGCCTGACCATGCCTACCCTTGATACCAGCTCTGCCTGCAGTTACCACTTTTATGTAATGTCCAAAGTTGCCTGGAATTTGAACAAGGAAGAACACACTTTATAAAAGTTCTGCCATCAGTTCTTCTGATGTCTCCAGAATGAGCCACCATGATAAATACTCAGCTAGGTGGGTTTTTTGTTCTAATGCTATTAATGGTTGTTTATGTTTTCTTATCATGTATGCTACTTTAATGTTAATATTCAAACAAAACCACTATGGTTTACAAAAAGAAAGTTAAGGCTATACAGCATTTCAAAAAGCAGGGAAATTGTGAGCTAAGGCCAAGTTTTAACACCACATCTTCCCTAAGGAAGCAGAAAGTGCAAGTGAAATTCTCATTCTCCCAAAGCAGATAAACCATGTGGACTGGATGGCAAATATGTATATATGCAGAGGTGACTGTGGGGTTGTGGAAAGCTGATGATGAACAACCTAGGGCCATCTACTTCTCTCCTTTTTAGAGCAGCCTTCCCCAAATGGTGTCTTTCATATGTCTTGGACTGCAACTCCCATCATTGTCAGACAGCATGGCCATGGGCAACCTCTTTTCCAGAATCAGGATAGAATTAGGATAGATCCACCAAAGAACTCCAAAACAGGTGCAGCACTTTAAATATAATATCTTAAACCAGATAAGGAAACATTTAATGGATCTTGAATACCTGATCAAGACAGTTTTAAGATTTAAAGTACTGCACCTGTTTTAGAGTTCCTTGGTGGATAGTATATGTTCTGTTCTAATTCTGGAAAAGAGGATGCCCTCCAGATGTTTTGGACTACAACTCCAAGCTTTCCTGACCAATGACTGTGCTGGCTGGCAGTGATGGGAGTTGGAGTCCTACACATCTGGAAGGCATCGTTGTTGTTGTAATACCTGCTGTTGATAAAGATTGTGTCTGGGAATTATGTTTCCCTCCCCCTCTGCTTAAGCTGTCTATTCTTCATTGGTACACTTAGGCTGTGATCCTACATACACCTGCTGGGAGTAAGCCCCATTGAACTCAGTTGGACATGCTAAGTAGACATGCATAGAATTTTGCTGCTAATGAACTTCTGCATAAGACTCAGAAAATGTGTGTCCATGTAATAAAATTATTGTGTATGAAGCAGCCCCCATTCAAGGAATGCATTAAGGCATATGGATTTCTGAAGAAGGGCATTTTAAGTAAAGTTTTATGAAGTTACAACTTGCGCACTAAATGCAAAATACAAAATGCATGTAGCAAAGTGCTTTCATTTGTTTTTTAAAAATGTATAATGTTGGAATTAGAATGACATCATGGCTTCTTTCCTTGTTGAATAGGGTAGCCATTTAAACATCACCAAAAAAGAGGAAATGCATCACCTGCAAATAATCAATGTTGTTGCAGCATGTTATGGTGAAAAATCACTTTCATCATTGATTTTTAAATAATATTCAAACATGAGCATAGTAGGTGCTGTTTATGCCTTTGATCATACAGGGATGAGCACATCTTATAAATGGGGGGCCACCACTGAGAGGGCCTTCTCCCTTTTTGCTGCCCTCCAAGCTTCCCTCAGAGAAGGTTCCCGGAGGAGGGCCTTGGATGCAGAGTGTAGTGTATGGGTCAGTTCATGCCAGGAGAGGTGTTCCATCAGGTACTGTGGTCCCATGCCATGTAAGGCTTAAAGAAGAATCCTCCATGTTAGTCCCCATCACCATATATCTGACATCCAATAAGCATAAACCTATGCCATGTATTGAGAACTAATTTTGGAGTCTGTCTTGATAGGGGCTGAATCTACACGTAGCACTTATACCATTATCATACCGTTATCCTAACTATTGGTACACATGACACCAATGGACACCAATAGTTATGATAACGGTATGATAACGGTATAACTGCTACGTGTAGATTCAGCCTAGGTATTCAAGATGCATTATTTCTCTCCTCATTTGGTTTAAGATGGTCTATTTAAAGTGTTGCACCTGTTTTGGAATTTCTTGGTGGATCACATATATGTTCTATCCTAATTCTGGAAAAGAGAAAGTTCTAGCAGAACATTACCCAATCAATCTGTTGTTCACCAGATGTGTTGGACACATCTAACATATCTATGTCCAACACATCCGGACAGTACTAGGTTGAGGAAGGCTGCTCTTAAAAAAGAGAAGTAGGTGGCCCTAAGTTGTTTGTCATCACTTTTTCACAACCCCGCCATCATCTCTGCATATCATATTCTCTATTATGTCCGCATGGTTTATCTGCTTTGGGAGAATGAGAATTTCACTTGCACTTTCTGCCTCCTTAGGGAGGTTGTGGTGTTAAGGCTTGTGAGCCTTAACTCACGATTTCCTTCCTTTTTGGTGTTTGGTTGAAAGCTGTATAACTTCTTTTTGTAAGTCCTAGGGTTTTTGTTCATTGAATTTCATGGGTTTGTTTAATCAAGGAATTGAATTGCGGATATTACTCAGTTGGCAATCAAGCTATTTGCAGCTATATCATCTAATATAAAATCAAAATGAGGGTTATGAGTTCAAACTAGCGATGTACAAAAGTCACTTACCATTTCACGGATCTGTTTCGCGGTGGGGGGGAGGCGCTCCGTCCCTCCCCCCGGAATCCTCGATGGGGGGGAGGCGCTCCATCCCTCCTCCCGGAGTCCTGCCCAGCCGGCTCCGCTCCGTGGGGATTCCGCAGAACCGCCGGCCGGCTCCACCCGCAGCCAGAAATCTGGCCGCTGGGCAGCAGGGACACAAATGGCGGCAGCCGTAGCCGTTGCCGTTTGCGTCCCTGTACTTAACTGTGATAGGCTACGTAAATATTTACGTAGCCTATTATGGCAAAGTAAAAAAAAAGCTACGCAAATGGCGGCAGCTATGGTGGCTGCCATTTGCGTTCACTATTTTTCGCCGTTCTAGCCTATGTAAATATTTACGTAGGCTAGAATGGCGAAAAATAGCTAATGCAAATGGTGGCCACCGTAGCCGCCGCCATTTGCGTACGCTGCGTCCAGCCGCGGCCGGCCAAGAGACCAGCTGCCACACCCACCGGCGCACCTGCTGCCGCACCTTCCACCACCGCACTCGCCACCACCCCACCACACCCACCACCACCGCACTCGCCACCGCCATTTGTGTACGTTGCGCCCAGCCACAGCCAGCTAGAAGACCAGCTGCTGCACCTGCCGCCGCACCCGCCACCGCACCTGCCACCACCGCACTCGCTGCCGCCCCGCCGCACCCGCCGCCGCCGCACTCGCCGCCGCCATTTGCGTACGCCGTGCCCAGCTGTGGCCGGCCAGAAGACCAGCTGCCGCACCCGCCGCCGCACTCGCTGCCTCCGCCCTGCCACCCCGCCGCCCCGCCGCCGTCACCACTGCCCTGCCACACCCACCTCCGCCCCACTGCCCAGCTTCCGTCGCCTTCACCCCGCCACACCCGCGGCCGCACCTGTTGCCGCTGCCCCCGCCACCGAATCCGCCACACCTGCCGCACCCACCGCCGCTGAATCTGCCACCACGCCACTGGACCTGCCGCAGCCGCCACCGCCCCAGGTAAGTGCCGTCCCGGGGGATTCCTCAGGGGGAGGTCGGGGGCAGGAGGCCATTCCACCACGGAATCCGTGGCGGAATTCTCTGCCATCCCTAGTTCAAACCCATTTTCAAATTAGTAAATGGGTCCCAAAAGTTATACTCTCTCTGATAACACTATAACAAGGCTGAAATCCAATAACCACTTACTTGGAAGTATCATCATCATCATGGCGATCACTCGTGACCGAGTAAGATTGTCTTCCAAAGATAGTCTATATAGATAACTCTTTAAAAGGATTAGACAGATTCATAGAAGATAGGTCAATCAACACATTGATCTCTAGCAGTGGGTCTGCAGGTGGCTGTAAAGGCCGATTCTGGATCCACACAGCCTCCCACTGTGAGGACATAGGTTTCCAGGTGGAAGGGGGTCACGGTGAGGGTTTGCTTGACGTGCCTTCCGCTGAGCTCGTTTCTCCCTTTTGCCCCGTACTCGTGCTTCTTCAAAGTCCATAGCACCTTTAATATAGGCTGACCTCCAGTTGGAACGCTCATGGGTTAGAGCTTCCCAGTTCTCAATGCTTATGTTACATTTTTTTTAGATTAGCTTTAAGAACATCTTTAAATCTCTTTTGCTGTCCACCAATATTCCGTTTTCCATTCATAAGTTGGGAATAGAGTAACTGCTTTGGAAGAAAATAATCAGGCATTCAAATAACATGGCCAATCCAGCAAAGTTGATGTTGGAGAATCATTGTTTCAACGCTGGTGGTCTTTGCTTCTTCCAGTATGCTCACATTAGTCCATCTGTCCTCCCAAGTAATTTGCATAATTTTTTGGAGGCAGCGTTGATAGAATTTTTCGAGAAGTTGGGAGTGGCGTTTATAGATGGTCCATGTTTCACAGGCGTACAATAAGGTTGGTAGTACAATAGCTTTGTAAACAAGCATTTTGGTCTCCCTGTGAATGTCCCAATCCTCGAACACTCTACACTTCATTCGGGAGAATGCTACAGTCGCAGAGCTCAGGTGATGCTGAATTTCAGCATCAATGTCAGCTTTTGTGGAGAGAGGGCTGCTGAGATAAGAAAAGTGACCAACATTTTCCAGCATCATACCGTTCAGCTAGATTGATGGTGCTACAGAGGGATTGATTTGTGCTTGCTGGTAAAGCACTTTGGTTTTTTTGATGTTAAGTGAGAGGCCGAGCTTTTCATATGCTTCTGCGAAGATGTTTAGGATAGTTTGGAGATTTTCCTCTGAATGTGCGCAGGTTATGTTATCAACAGCATATTGAAGGTCTATGACAGGGAATGTAATTACCTTACTTTTTGCTTTCAGCCTACTGAGATTAAAAAGTTTCCCATCTGTTCGATATATGTTTTCTACACCAGTGGGAAGTTTCCCTCAACAAGGTGTAGAATCATAGTGATGAAGATAGCGAATAAGGTTGGAGCAATGACGCATCCCCGTTTAACACTTGATCCCACTTTGTTAGGGATGGCGGAGAATTTCTCCCCGAAACTTTGAGGGGCCGAGCGCCAATGTGTTCGGCCCCCCGAACAAGTTTCGGGGAGAAATCCTCTGCACCCTCCCGCACCCCCCCCCCCGGGATGGGACTTACCTTTGGGGAATGTCCCTCCTGGCGGCGGGTCCGGCTGGCGGTTCGTCGGGTCTTCGTCGGGGGCGGGAGCAGCAGCCGGTCTTTCGACCGGCTGCCGCCGCCGCCATTCCAATAAAAGAAAAAAAAACGCCCCCGTGATAGGCTACGTGACGATTAACGTAGCCTATCATGGCTAAATTTGCAAAGTCAGCCGTGATAGGCTACGTAAATCGTCACGTAGCCTATCACGGGTGACTTTAAAAAAAAAAAAGCACGTACAGATAATGGCGGCCCCCATAGGGCGCCACCATTCCCGTTCCTTATTTGGTCGCTGTAGTCTACGTAAAGATTACGTAGACTATGGCGAAAATAAGGGCAACACTTATTAAGGGCCGTACACTTATACGGCCCTTATTTTCGCCGTAGTCTACGTAAAGATTTACGTAGACTACAGCGAACAAATAAGGAACGCGAATGGCGGCTCCCTATAGGGGCCGCCATTTGCGTACGCGCTTTTTTTTTTTTTAAGTCACCCGTGATAGGCTACATGACGATTTACGTAGCCTATCATGGCTGACTTTGCAGATCTAGCCATGATAGGCTACGTTAATCGTCACGTAGCCTATCACGGGGGCGTTTTTTTTTTTAACTTTTAATTTCACGGCTGGGCGAGGCGAGGCGCCTCCTCCCCGGCCTGAATTTCGGCCGGGCGAGGTGGGAAGCCTCCCCCCCCCCAGCCTGAACTTCACGGGGGGAGCAGCGAAGCGCCTCCCCCCCACCACGAAAAGCTGCGAGACCAGGTAAGTGACTTTCGTGCACCCCTACTTTGAATGGATCACTTTGAGAGCCATTGTTATCCAAGATTGTTGCCGTCATGTCGTCATGGAGGAGCTGCAAGATGTTCACAAATTAATTAAGGCATCCAGTTTTCAGAAGGATGGTCCAGAGAGCAGTACGATTTACAGTGTCAAAGGCCTTAGTCAGATCAATAAATGCCATGTACAGAGGTTGGTTTTGCTCCCTGCATTTTTCTTGGAGCTGTCATGAGGTGAAGATCATATCCACTGTCCCCCTGGAAGGGCGGAAGCCATTTTGGGATTCAGGGAGGATGTCTTCTGAGATAGGTAGAAGGAGGTTTGCGAGGATCCTTGCCAGGATTTTGCCTGCCATAGCTACATGGGAGATGCCTCGATAGTTTCCACAATCTGTTCTATCACCCTTTTTAAAGAGAGTGATAATTATGGCATCCCTGAAGTCTGCTGGGATCTCCTCCCTCATCCAGTTTTTTTCGAAGAGCTTGTGAAGCTGTTGTGTAGCTTCAGGCCCACCTTCTTTAAAGACTTCAACAGAGATCCCATTGGGTCCACTAGCATTATTATTTTTCAACTGGTTAGTGGATTTACTGACTTCCTCCAAACTAGGGGATACTGCAAGCTCAACTCTGGTTTGTTTTTGTGGGATTTGTGAGAAAACCTCATCAGCCACAATAGAGTTATGGTTAAGGAGGTTGTGGTAATGCTGTTTCCAACGCAGTGCAATATACTCTTTATCCTTTAGAAGTTCAGCACCATCTATTGAGCATAAGGGGTTTGTACCATGGTTTGTTGGTCCGTAGATGGCGTTTGTGGCATTAAAAAAGCCCCGTGTGTCATGAGCATCTGCAAAATTCTGGATTTCTTGTGATTTCTTTATCCACCAGGTGTTTTTAAGTTCTCTAGTTCTTCTTTGGAACTCAGCCTTTGCACTGGCATAGATTTTTTTCTTAGAGGCACAGTTGATGTATTTTTGCCATATTTGGAAAGCTTTCCTTTTCTTATCAACAATATGTTCAATCTCCCTATCATTCTCATCAAACCAGTCCTGAAGTTTCTTAGTTTGGTATCCAATAGTTTGTTCACAGGCTGCGATAATGGAAGTCTTCAGTTTATTCCAGTGTCCCTCAACATTTTCAGGGGTTTCCATAGGTAGATGTTCCTTGAGATACTTGGGAGTATGCTACTCAGTGGATTTACTTCTGAGTAGACACATATATGATTGCACTGTAAATAAAATAAAAGTCTGTTATAATCAATGGCACTTTAAAAATGCATTTTGTACTGGAATCCACAAAATAAAATAGAATATTAATTAATTAATAAAAATGTTTCTTAATTATATTAAAATGTGTTTCTACACAAATTCATAGACTCATAGAATCATAGAATAGTAAGGTTGGAAGGGGCCTACAAGGCCATTGAGTCCAACCCCCTGCTCAATGCAGGAATCCAAGTCAGAGCATCCCTGACAGATGGATGTCCAGCCTCGTCTTGAACGCCTCCAGTGTGGGAGAGCCCACTACCTCCCTAGGTAATTGGTTCCATTGTCATATTGCTCTAACAGTCAGGAAGTTTTTCCTGATGTTCAGCCGAAATCGGGCTTCCTGTGACTTGAGCCCATTATTCCGTGTCCTGCACTCTGGGATGATCGAGAAGAGATCCTGGCCTTCCTGTCTGTGACAATCTTTCAAGTACTTGAAGAGCACTATCATATCTCCCCTCAGTCTTCTCTACTCAAGGCTAAACATGCCCAGTTCTTTCAGTCTCTCTTCACAGGGCTTTGTTTCCAGTCCCCTGATTATCTTTGTTGCCCTCCTCTGAATCCTCTCCAGTTTGTCTGCATCCTTCTTAAAATGTGGTGCCCAGAACTGGACACAGTACTCCAGATGAGGCCTAACCAGTGCTGAGTAGAGGGGAACTAGTACTTCCCAGGATTTGGAAGCTATGCTTCTATGAATGCAGCCCAAAAGAGCATTTGCCTTTTTTGCAGCCACATCACATTGTTGGCTCTTATTCAGCTTGTGATCTACAACAATTCCAAGATCCTTCTCGCTTGTAGTGTTGAGCCATGTATCCCCCATCTTCCTTTTTCCTAGGTGCAGAACTTGGCATTTATCCCTATTAAATGTCATTCTGCTGATTTCTGCCTAGCGCTCCAGCCTATCAAGATCACTTTGAATTTTGTTCAAAGCTTCCAAAGTATTAGCTGTCCCGCCCAATTTTGTGTCATCTGCAAATCTGATCATTCCATTTTACCTCCAAGTGGGGGTAGTCTGCACCTGTGCTTCAGGTGCATTTCAAACTTGTTAGCTTCCTATAACCTTTTTTTTTTTTTCCACTTAGGCTGCAATCCTATACTATACAATACTATACCTACTTACCTGGGAGTGAGCCCCATTGAACCCAATGGGACTTGCTTCTGAGACTTATATAGGATTGCTTGGTTTTGCCCACCCTCAGTTACTTGTTACTGTTCCACTATTTTAGAAGTAAAGTTACTTGTGAGTAAGCCCCACAGAACACAATGGATTTTTCTTTTACGCAAACATGCATGTATTACTTCTCAAAGAATCCTTCCACACCACCCATGATGAAATGAAGGAAAAAGCATAAAATCAGAGTACATCTCAGCTTCATTATTTTCAGATAAACTAGAAGAGAGCCACAGCATTCCAATAATCTTGTTGGCTATACAGAAGCCCAATCTACAATCCATTGAAGCAGAAAAACTTGAACTAAGCTAGTTTACTCTCCCTGGAATAAATAAGACTCAATCAATTTAAATCCAACTATTTTGTTTCACTTGATTGTGGATCAATACTGTTTCCCCCATGTGGCCATATGAAGCATCCAGTAGATTTAGTTAAACTATGACTTATGATACTTTAAATGTGGGTAATGATAAATATGTATGCTATACTTACAAACAGAAAAAATATAGAAGTGCACTCATCCTACTGCTCCAATGACAACCTCTCTTTATTATGCAATGAAAACTCAAACAGCTGACAATCCATTTGCATAATCAAAACACAATCTCAGATTCAATTACTTGTTTCCAATTAATATTCTGCATTACAAGGTCAACAAATATAAGCACATTAAAGCAGGAGCAATTACCTGGCTGTTTTACCTACTAACGAAATATATTCAAAGTAATCCTATTGTAAAACTGATCATGATGTATCTAGGTCTCTTCATGATGAATATCCCTTATGAGAGCACAAGAGTATCCTAATCTGAAGATATTGCAGTTTGAAAAAGGGGGAAATAAAGATCTGCAAGGAACAAACAAACAAATATATGCCATTGATCATTAAATATTTTGTGCCTTTCAAATAAAACTTTGCAAATAAGATCGTACAAAATAGTTTATGCACACTGAACTTAATACATCAGAAGGTATCAATGAGATTGCTAAACCCATTAGACAAGCACGTATCTGCTGCATGTGTACGATGGACTCTATTTTGTTTCAAAAAATATATTGGTCACATAATCAATATGAAAATAAATGCATTGAACGTTATGGTTTTATGCAAGAACAAGCCTGCAGCTGGAAGAATGCTTAATTAAAGACATCATTTTGGGAATAAATCTGACTGAGCTGAGGTGAAAGAATGTCTACATAAGATTATTTATTTATTTACAACATTTTTATCCCACTCTTCAGCCAAAGAAGCTCCCAGAGCAGCTTACAAAGATAAGAACAAAGATGAAAAATACTAGGAAGAATGGCATTAAGTCAAAACATTTATCTTTGCTTCTCCAAGCATAGCAAATGTTATTTCAATTAAACACATTTGTCCAGATGCAGATTTCTCTGTTCCCATAGTTCCTACATATACTGGAATGCTCATTCATTTTCAGTGGAAAGATACAACTCACACATTCCAAGATATGCACACACAAGGCCCATTCAGATAGTACAGATCTAGCCCATTGTATGACAAGTTGCACTCTCCCCAGTACCTTAATCCCAGCACATCCGTGCAGGGATGGCACATCCGAAATATGGCCTATGTAAAACAAAATTGCACAGTCAGTTACTGGGTAATTTATTCCTGGTAACTGACTACACAATTTTTGCTTTAACATGTAGGATTTATGTATGTAGCCCTTCATTTGGATGCGTCACTCCTGCATAGATGTGCAGGTATGGCAGAGGCAAGGATGTTGCACCAGATGAAAGGAAGCCAGGCACTATCATGGCTGGATCAGTTTCATATGAACTGGCCCTATGATCTACTTTTTCCAGTGAAATGAACAGAGATGTCCTTGTGGACAGGACAACATTATGTATATCCAAACTTTGACATATGTTGGGACTGAGCTAGATGAAATATGAGAGATCTGTGATAAGATTCCCTAGCTTTCTTTAAAAACGAAACAAAACACAGGCTATGGGGTGTGTTCAGAACTTGATCAGGGCTGTAGCACTGGAGGAGAGGTGGATTTAACTATTTCCTCCACCCCATTTTCCCAGTCTAAATCCCCCATCAAAGCTCAGGGCTGGCGCAAGACCACCTACCACCTGAGGTGGGAGGACACACCACCACTGCTGCCACTGCTGGGAGGGAGCATAAGCAGCCACTGCTACATGTGGGGGGGAGCACAAGCTGCTGCCACTACTGTGCAGGGAGCAGAGAAGAGCTTGAGTCACTGACGTGCGGGGAGAGGGGGCAGGGAATGAACCACTACTGCTGCTGTGCATGGGGGTAGAGGAGCATGAGGAAAGTGGCCTGCGGGGCTCCCTTGAGTGGCCACCTGTCCTCTGCATCACTTTGAGAGACATAGGGCAGTAATGGCATCAGGACCCATGGTGGCAGAGTGCATGGGATCCTGATCCACCACCTGAGGCAGGAGATTCACCCCACCTCATGAGAAGGCCAGCCTTGTCAATGCTGCATATTTGTATGTGTTATGCCTTCCTCAGTAGGGAAAAACAGTGCAGGGGGAGGGTAAATTCTCACATCCCACACACTGATTCATAACACTGATTCATAACACTGATTCATAACACTGCTCTTTGGGTGAGGGTGAAGTGGAAGTCTCTCTTAATTTCAAGAATAGGGTTATATTGTTAAACTGAGAATAACAATCTGTAAATCATATTGATATTCCACCATCCACGGAGATCAATAGCAAAGTGCCCATTGACTTTAACACTTTAAGATCAAGCCCTGGAAGCAAATTGGTTTGATCTTGAGATTTTTCTTTATTTTAGCTTGATGAGGTCATTGGCTTGTCGACACAAGAAACCCGAAGTAAGTTAAATAGTTTTTGAGCTACCGTCTGTCTTTCTTCTCTTACACTGTGCCCTGAGGTTCTCTGTCTCCATTAAATGCTCTCGTTATCAAGGGAGTATTTATGCTGAAAAACTGTCTCTTGCATGTGAGGACATACATCTAAGTGTGCCAAAGGCTGCTATTCAACTTTCATAATGTAATCAGATTAATACAATAATTTTCATTAATTGTAACATTACATGGGGAATTCAGAATAGAATGGCTAATAGCTAGTTGCATCTTAAGGATGATGATGTCTAACTTTCTGCACTTCATAATTCATGAGCAATAGAGAGGAAAAAAGATTTTCTTTAACACCTTGCAATGCTGAATTTAAAAGGGTTACAACTTTTTTTTCTGGAGAAAAACCTGGCATGAATATGCAGCTAGTCACATTGTCCTATATGGCAAAAGAAAGAGAAGGAGAAAGGTTCCAGTTGAGAACAGATAGTGACAGTTGCAGTTGTTAAAGTTTTGTCCTAGCTTAGTTAAGCTGGAGTTCTGAAGACTATACTCAAGTCAGAACTCTGAGAGTTGCTCCATGTCGTTCCAACCAGCAGCTCTGCTAAGCTAGCAACCATAGGGCCCACTGACATACTTGGCTATATTCAAGCGAACCCAAATTGTATAAAGAAAAGTATAAGGCTGTGAGCTGGACTGTATGAGCAGACAGCTAGAAATTATTTCAACAGCTGCGGCAGCACTTTAACTAGTCACTGTGATGACAGGTATTATCCATGTAGAGATTATTTCCCCATATGAGCTACATTCAAAGCATGATCCTGGACTGCTTCTTTATAGGAAAAATGTAAAATTCAAATCAATCAGATTCCTATCTATGTGATTTCAATGAGTCTAAAGGCCAAACTGAACATGTATCTTATGCATGTTCTTGACTTGTTCATGTATAAAGTGGGGTAGGGTCTACTGATTACACATAAAGTAGTGTGTGGGGGGGGTGAGAAACCTGTCCTCCTCCTGCATCTTACCTGGCCAAATCACTCCATGGATTTTAAGCATTTTTCACCCAGACCACCTCCACTGAAGATCCAGGGTAAGGCAGGAAAGGAGTTTCACTCTTTCCCCATTGATTAAATCTAGGGTAAGGAACTAAGGTAAGGCAGGAGAGAGTTTCACTCTCTTTCCCAATGCATTTGTTTGTTTTTTGCAACAAATAGATCCTCTACCCCTGCTTTAAACATGAGTGGGGCAAGCGGATACTTAAGGTATATGCAAATGCCCCACATATCTAAACATAGCTCAGGAACTCCAGGTGGACTAGTTTTCAAAGCATTGCTTTACAGACCAATTTCAAGACATATTGTACCAATGTAGACATACTAAAGGAATGATGTATCAATATGTCTTCAAATGCATTATGATGGAACATGGACATTATGGCAGTAATGCCAGGGATACTGTGTGATGCATGCCATATGCCAGCAAATTTGGAAAATACAAGAATGGCCAGCAGATTGGGAAAAATCAACTTATATCCCCATACCACAACAGGGAAACACTAAAGAATGTTCAAACTATTGAACAGTGGCACTTATTTCACATGCCAGTAAGATAATGCTCAAGATCTTGCAAGGTGGACTCCAGCAATTCATGGAACGAGAATTGCCAGATGTACAAGCTGGGTTTAGAAAAGGCAGAGGAACTAGAGACCAAATTGCCAATATCTGCTGGATAATGGAGAAAGCCAGGGAGTTTCAGAAAAACATCAATTTCTGTTTTATTGACTATTCTAAAGCCTTTGACTGTGTAGATCATAACAAATTGTGGCAAGTTCTTGGTGGTATGGGGATACCAAGTCATCTTGTCTGCCTCCTGAGGAATCTGTATAACGACCAAGTAGCAATGGTAAGAACAGACCACGAAACAACGGACTGGTTTAAGATTGGGAAAGGAGTATGGCAGGGTTGTATATTCTCACCCTACCTATTCAACCTGTATGCAGAACACATCATGCGACGTGCTGGGCTTGATGAATCCAAGGCTGGAGTTAAAATTGCTGGAAGAAACATTAACAATCTCAGATATGCAGATGATACCACTTTGATGCCTGAAAGCGAGGAGGAGCTGAGGAACCTCATGATGAAGGTGGAAGAAGAAAGTGTAAAAGCCGGGTTGCAGTTAAACCTCAAAAAAAAAAAGATTATGGCAACCAATGATAACTGGCAAATAGAGGGAGAAAACATGGAGGCAGTGACAGACTTTGTCTTTCTAGGTGCAAAGATTACTGCAGACGCTGACTGCAGCCAGGAAATCAGAAGACGTTTACTTCTTGGGAGGACAGCAATGACAAATCTTGATAAAATAGTTAAGAACAGAGACATCACACTGACAACAAAGGTCCACATAGTTAAAGCAATGGTATTCCCCGTAGTAACCCATGGCTGCGAGAGCTGGACCATAAGGAAGGCTGAGCGAAGGAAGATAGATGCTTTCGAACTGTGGTGTTGGAGGAAAATTCTGACAGTGCCTTGGACTGCAAGAAGATCAAACCAGTCCGTACTCCAGGAAATAAAGCCAGACTGCTCACTTGAGGGAATGATATTAAAGGCAAAACTGAAGTACTTTGGCCACATCATGAGAAGACAG
The DNA here is from genome assembly GCF_057233095.1 of Heloderma suspectum. Classification (NCBI taxonomy): domain Eukaryota; kingdom Metazoa; phylum Chordata; class Lepidosauria; order Squamata; family Helodermatidae; genus Heloderma; species Heloderma suspectum. The sequence continues at coordinate 92,380,213 of NC_139461.1, forward strand.
GATACCCTGGAGAAGATGCTGATGCTAGGGAAAGTGGAAGGCAAAAGTAAAAGGGGCTGACCAAGGGCAAGATGGATGGATGATATTCTGGAGGTGATGGACTCGACCTTGGGGGAGCTGGGAGTGGCGATGGCTGACAGAAAGCTCCGGCGTGGGCTGGTCCATGAAGTCACAAAGAGTCGGAAGCGACTGAACGAATAAACAACTAATCACAAGACAATTACAAATGTTTAATTGGCTGTGGCTAGCCTAAATAGATTGGTGCAATGGTTAACTGACAAACTACTTTATTCACGGAAGACATTGAAGTTAACGAGATTATGGACAACTGATGCTGAATTAGCATTACAGTCACAATGTTAGATTTCTCAGCATGCGATTTATCGTCCGTTTATCATCTTTTATCATATGTAAAGCAATCTGGGATTAGGGATGTACAGATTTTGTTAAATCTGTTTATTTATTTATTTATTATTAAATTTATTAATCGCCCATCTGGCTGGTCACCCAGCCACTCTGGGCGATGTACAACATACAATAAAAACAGTTTAAAACAATAAAATTCTACAATAAAAACATTTTCTAAAATACCCTAACCCACCCCAAATGCCTGCCTGAACAACGTTTTTAATGCATGACAGAAGCTCATTAAAGAGGGGGCATGACGGAGTTCCCTAGGGAGGGAGTTCCACAGAGTGGGGGCCACCACAGAAAAGGCCCTCTCCCTCGTCTCCACCAGTCTAGCTGTCCTGGCTAATGGGACAGAGAGAAGGCCATCGGAGGCTGATCTTGTTAAGTGGCCTGTCTGGTGCTGCTGGAGGCGTTCCTTAAGATAGGCTGGGCCAGAACCATATAGGGTTTTAAAGGTCAAAACCAACACCTTGAATTTGGCCCGGAAAACAACTGGTAACCAGTGCAATTCCTTCAGCACTGGAGTGATGTGATCTCGCCGGCGGCTGCCTTTAATCAGGCGAGCCACCGCATTCTGTACCAGCTGCAGTTTCCAAACCGTCTTCAAGGGTAACCCCACGTAGAGCGCATTACAGTAGTCTAAATGAGAGGAGACCAGGGCATGTACTACCGATGGGAGCAGATGGTTGGGAAGGAAGGGGCGCAGCCGCCGTATCCGATGGAGTTGATACAGCGCTGTCCGGCTCACAGCTGACACCTGAGCCTCCATGGACAGCTGGGAGTCCAAAATGACCCCCAGGCTGCAGACCTGGTCTTTCAAGGGTAGCCGTGCCCCATTCAACACCAGGTCAACATCCCCCAGCCTCCTCTTGTCTCCCACCAAAAGTACCTCAGTCTTGTCAGGGTTCAGCTTCAGCCTATTCCTCCCCATCCAGCCACTCACCATCTCCAGACATTTGGACAGGGATTCTATGGCCAACCTTGGTGAAGATTTAAACAAGAGGTAGAGCTGCGTGTCATCCACATATTGATCACACTGCACCCCAAACCTCCTGATGATAGCCCCCAGCGGCTTCACATAGATGTTAAATAGCATCGGGGAGAGGATGGAAGCCTGTGGCACCCCACAAGTAAGTGGCCACGGGTTCGAAACCTCCTCTCCTAGTGCTACCCTCTGGTACCTGCCGGAGAGGAAGGACCGGAACCACCGCAATACGGTGTCCCCAATGCCCAACCCCTCCAGGCGGTCCAGGAGGATACCGTGGTCAACGGTATCGAAAGCCGCTGAGAGGTCGAGGAGAACAAGGAAGGAGCATTCACCCCTATCCAGAGCCCTCCTCATATCATCCACCAAGGCGACCAAGGCCGTTTCTGTCCCATGCCCAAGCCTGAAGCCCGACTGAAATGGGTCTAGATAGTCAGTTTCTTCCAAGTGTGCCTTCAACTGCACCGCCACCACCCGCTCAATCACCTTGCCCAAAAATGGCAGATTTGAGACTGGGTGAAAGTTGTTCAAAACTTGAAGATCCAAGGAGGGCTTCTTTAAGAGCGGTCTTATCACTGCCTCCTTGAGGGCTGATGGCATCACTCCCTCCTCAAGGGAGGCGTTCACCACCGCCTTGATCCCCTCACCCAGTCTCTCTCTGCAGCTCATAATGAGCCAAGATGGGCAAGGATCAAGTAAGCAGGTGGTCGGCCGTACCGATGAAAGCACCTTGTCCACTTCATCAGGAGGAAGAAGCTGGAACCGATCCCACAAAACCGGTTTGCCACAGGCCGCCTCTTGCTCACTATCTGTATCCACAGCGTGCAGAGTAACACACCTAATCTGATCAATTTTATCTGCAAAGTGCCTTGCCAAGGCCTCACAGGAGGCCTTAAAATGCTCCAGTGGTTCCGGAGCCACAGGACCAACCAGGCTCCGGACCACTTGGAACAGCCTCCTGGGACAGCACTCTGCAGACACGATGGAGGCAGCATAATATTCCTTTTTTGCTGCCTTCACCGCCACGTGATAGGCTGAAGATACAGCTCTAGCCCATGTCTGATCGTCTTTGGAGCGAGACTTCCGCCACCGGCGCTCTAGCCGTCTCACCTCCTGTTTCAGAGCTCGTAACCGCGGATTGAACCATGGTGCAGTCCGAGCCCTGTTCAGGGGGAGAGGGAGTTTCGGAGCCACCTGATCTAATGCCCCAGTGATTGCAGCATTCCACCCACCCACCAGGGTCTCGACCGAGTGGCCGTTGGCATGCCCCAGAGAATCCTCAAGCGCGTTCAGGAATCCATTTGGATCCATAAGACGCCTGGGGCGGACCATTTTAATGGGTCTTCCACCCCTGCGGAGGGGTTGTGGAACCGAGAAGTCCAACGTCACCAGATAGTGATCTGACCATGACAAGGGGGTGGTGGATATACCCCCGACTTCCAGATCACTCCCCACTTCTCCAGAAACAAACACAAGGTCTAGTGCATGACTGGCTACATGGGTGGGCCCAGTTAGAATATGGTGCAGCTCCCAGGAGGCCATGGTCTCCATGAAGTCCCGAGGTGCTCCTGTGAGGATGGCCTCCAAATGTACGTTGAAGTCCCCCAACACCAGTAAGTTAGGGGACTGTACACGCACATCAGAGACCACCTCAAGCACCTCGGCCAGGGAGTCAGTCATGCAGCGGGGTGGACGGTACACGAGCAGAATCCCCAGACTGCCCTTCGGGCCCAACCTCCAGTACATGCACTCAGCAACCTTGGTCTCCTGGAGAGGGGGTCTGGTGAAGACCAAGGACTCTCGGTAGATAACAGCCACTCCCCCTCCCCGATCCCCAGCCCTCGGCTGCTGTGCATACGAAAATCCAGCTGGACACATGGCTGCAAGGGTTGGAGCAGCAGCCTCGGCCAGCCAGGTCTCCGTAATACATGCCAGGTCTGCACCCTCATCCAGGATCATGTCATGGATGAGGGAGGTTTTCTGGGTAACAGACCTGGCATTGCAGAGCAGCAAACAAAGGCCAGAAGATGGGGTCATGCCTCCCCCAGCCATCCTTTGGCTCTGGACAGGCCCGGAGCAGGGGACAGATACTACACATCTCTCCCTTGTTTCCTTACCTGGCATGGCCTGCCCCTAGTGCTCCGCCAGCGCCTGCCGCCCAGCCTCGGTATCTTCTGGCCCCCAACACTCCCCCCACTGCCTCCATCAGATGGACACATGCCCCCTCGCTCCCGCCTATCAGGCAGGCTACCCACCCCTAAAACCACAACAAAATCCCCCAGGAAAAAGAAAACACACACACACACAACAATTAAAAATCCCCTTAAAAATAATGCCAGGCTGGAGTCCACAGGGAAGGCCAGGTGGTGGTGGTGGTGGTGGTGGTGGTGGTGGTGGTGGTGGCAGCAGCTGAAATCTGTTCAGTCTATGTTTCACGGATTGTCGGGCGTCTTTCATTCTATCATCCTCTCATTGACTTAACTGGATTTTTTTCCTAGGGATGTATGAAAATATCATTGCTGTCTGCAAATGCACACATGCACTAATGTGCATTAGCCGAAGTGTGGATTTGTGTACCCCCCCCCCAATTAAAAAACCCAGTCTGCAAGTCCACAGAATCTATGCAACTCAGAAAAGATTGGTCTCCTGTGGAATCCACAGGTCAGATTCATAGAAATCCAAACTCATTTGAATCCGTTGCAGATTTCTCTGACATCCCTACCTGCAATACCACTTGAAATTCAAGGCAACAAAATTGCTACAGAAGTATACTGTTACATGTCAACATAGCATAATCTATACAACAAATATCCACAACTGTTTCCAAAGTATCATCCAGGAATTCAAAGAAGCAGTGGTAATCTCATGCAGGAGTCAGCAGAAAGTAGATCTCCAGATATTTTGGAGTTCAGCTCCCAGCATTCCTGACAGTGGGCCATGCTGGCAAGAAATCCATAACATCTGAAGATCTACCATCTTCCCATCCCTGGTCTAGTGTACTGGTTCATTAAGGAATGGCTAATTTCCTTTCTTCTTGTTGTCATTCTCTTTATTCTTCCTTCCCCCTCATTTCCCAACAAAGTGTAATTTTGCTGGTGTCCATGTTACCTTCCTTTTTCTAATTTGGGATACATTTCCAGGTCAAAAACTGATTTAAGAAATAGTAGTAGGCTAAGGGAAATAGCAGATGGTCTTACCTTATTTCTTTTTTTAAAAATTCAGTATGTATTTTTTAAACCATTTCTACACTTGTGAATTGGACTCTGTAGTATAATTTTAGCATCTCTGAGGCTTCTGACTCTGCATAAACTCCGGTGGGAAAAGCAACTTTGAGCCAGAATGTATAGGTTGTATTTTAATGTGAGAAACTGAATAATTATGGCCTTTCCTCTATACAGAACCTTGCAGAATTTTAATTAGCTTTAGTTCACAGGCAATGGCAAGGCAATCTGAAATGTATGGTGGTTTCACAGTTGCCAACTGGCTAAGATAACAAGTTATAATTAACTGTGGTATTTGCAACTGTCATTCTGCATAGAGAATTGTAACAAAGATCACAAATATTCCAGTGAGGCTATTGTTTTAACACTCCCCACTTCCTCGCTTCAGTCTTTCACAGGGTCAGCTGCAAGCTGTCTAAAAAGTCATATATTTTACAACTAATTTTTATGCATTTATCCCACAATTTATCACCTGCTAGTCAACTAAAGGCTCTCAAGGCAGCCAATTAGTGATTATGCAAACCCCATGCCATCCCAAACCTGGTTATAATCATGTCTGGGCTCAGAAAATAGAACTACTTTCCCTCAAACTTGGGAAATAGCTGGATTAATTCCAAGCCCAGTTACAAAACAAATCAGAGATCCTTGTGCCCTCAGTGATCTCACTGGAAGTGCAACGTGGTCCAATCCCTCTCCAAACCTTCCCAGCAAGGGACGTTTTCAGTAGTAAACATGTTTGCAATTCCAACCTTCAGGTAAACACATATTTCTCCAAAAATGACATGTACAGTATATTACAAGGAACATAGGAATATTCAGGCATCCTCTATTCTTTTCTCTGAAATGATAACCTGTGTTTGACACTTTTTCCCATGTCATACTTTTGGACACTCAAACATTCATTCTAAGAAAAAAGTAGACTTCTTTACATCAGGTAAACAGGGAGGTCATGTGTGTCCCTCAGTACATTTGATAAATGAATCATTTCTAAGTGGGTTTGTTGGCATGAACTGCTGATTTTTTTTTAAGTACTAACGTCAACTCAAAAGGCATATTTTCTTACAACCTGGAAAATCATATTTTCACATTTACAAGTCATATATTGATTACATGGCATTGATAGGGATGTCAGAGAATTTCGCCACGAATCTCGGGGAGGCCGAATGCCAGCGCATTCGGCCCCCCGAAATCAGTGGTGGAACGGTCTGCCACCCCCCTGCCCCCCCCGGGACAGGACTTACCTTGGGCGAATCTTCCTGGTGGCGGCGGTTCAGCGGCGGTTCAGCGGCGGTTTGGCAGCAGAGTTCGGCAGCGGTTCGGCGGCTGCGGCTGCGGCGGCCAGTCTTCCGACCAGCTGCCGCCACTGCCATTTCCAGTAAAAAAAAAAAACGTGATAGGCTACGTAAAGATTTACGTAGCCTATCATGGCTAGATTTTTAAAAAGCACCGTGATAGGCTACGTAAATGTTTACGTAGCCTATCACGGCTGATTTAAAAGGAAAAAAAACACGCGTACGCAAATGGCGGCGCCCATGGGCGCCGCCATTTGCGTTCCTTATTCTGGCACGTCTTAGTCTACATAAACATTTACGTAGATTAAGACGGCGAAAATAAGGGGAACGCAAATAGCGTAGACGCTACGCTATTTGTGTTCCCCTTATTTTCGCCATCTTAGTCTACGTAAATGTTTACATAGACTAAGATGTGCCAAAATAAGGAAAGCAAATGGCGGCACTCATGGGCGCCGCCATTTGCGTACGCGCGTGTTTTTTTTTCTTTTAAATCAGCCGTGATAGGCTATGTAAACATTTACGTAGCCTATCACGGCTGACTGCAGGGACGCAAACGGCAGCGGCTATGGCCGCCGCCATTTGTGGAGCCGGCCGGCCAGGATTCGTGGGGGGAGGGACGGAGCGCCTCCCCCCAGCCAGAATTTCGGGGGGAGGGACGGAGCGCCTCCCCACCACCACGAATGTCACCCTTCGAAAAGGTAAGTGACATTTTCAGAACATTCAGTCAGTGTACACAACTAAATCCATATTCTCTGGTTAGAATAGTTGGCTTACTTCTAGAAACAAAGAGGTACTGAGCATTGAGAGTCTGTGCACTGAAAAAGTCTAGTCAGTTTTTGTGTGTGATAAATCTCATGAGATGGCACATTGAAGATGATGGCTTTTTTACCATTTTAATATGTCCTTCTTTTATAAGTGTTCTTTTATAAGTTTTGTAAGTGATGGTAAGAATCTAATCCTAATTATGTTCATGGATTTCCGTGGGGCTTACTTCCAGATAAGTATGCTCACAATTGCACCCTTCAAGTAGGATAATTAGGCTGCAATCTTGTGCATGTCTACTCAGAAGTAACTCCCATTGAGGTCTATAGAGCTTATTCCCAGGTAAGTGGGTATAAGATTGCAACATAAGTCTACCTTACTTTGTGTTTAATGTGCTTTGCTGCATAATTCACATTGCTCTTTAACTGTCATTTCTTAAGAGCTCGCTTCCCAAAGTAACATGAAATTTTAGCACTGGAGAAAAAAAGTGATTATTATTGAACATTCTTCTGGGAATATTAACTTTCTTAATGTTTGTAGAGAAGAACTGGGCATATATAGAAAGCTCATATGTATGTATTGATTTTAAACAATACTCTCCCCCGCCCCCCATACACACACACACTTCTACCCAGTGGATACTCGAGGTGGCTTATAGTACACTGAAAAGCTGACAATAAAACAAAGTCTAGAATACAAGCACAAAATACAAACAAACCCTTAAAAGAAGCAACAGCAACACTCACATACTTCCAGGCCAATATTTATGTCAAACCCATAAACAATTATAGCATTTAAACAATAAGAATTTCATACAGTGTGTTTGGGTCTCTGGGCATAATCCCACTGAAACAGCAAACTACATGGTGCACAGTACACATGTAATAAAAACTCCCCCCCCCCGTTATTTTATCATGAAAAAAGCAGCTTTGGAAGCGTGAGATTTTGCATGGAGAAAAGAGCTGGAGAAAGGTTTGCTTAGGCTTTTCCTGCCCACTGTTTCCCACTCCAAATTGCTTTTCCACCCCCCCCCCCAACATTTATCCTTGCAAACATGGATTTGGGAAGTCCAAGAAAATGATAAAGCAATTTGGAGGGTGATCTGAAATGGACGGTGGGTTGAGGGTTAAGCACTGTCTTTTCTCTTCATGGTTCTTCATTCAAAATCTCAGCTTACCAGAGCTGCTTTTCCATTAGGACATCATTGCACACATTTGAGGGCAGTGTATAGTTTGCCAAGACTAGACACTTTAAAGCTCCATTGGTTTCAGTGGAGAAGTAATCGCAAACTTAGCCCTGCAATCTTATGCACGCTTAATTGAAATAAAGACCATTAAACTCAGTGAGAATTGCTTCTAAGTAAACATGGATAGCTGATGCAACTTTCCAGTTCAAATCAATTGGATTTAGAAGTGCTGAACTTTGCATTGGACCCACTGTTTTCAGGCATTTCTCCATGGTTTTCAAAATTATACCCAAAGGTTTCAAAAACTGTGCCTGTCCTTACTGCACCTTACATTTCATTGCAGCATTTGTTCACACTGGCGTACAACAAGGAGCACTATAATTTTTACTTGCATTTGTACAGGGGGAAAAACTAGTCTAATGACTTGAAAAGGAAGACAAAGAGTCTAGCATTTCCTTTTGTATCCAATTAACCTTTAATCCATTAAACCTCTTTACAAACTGTGAGGCTGCCAACTTAAATTTATATGCCATGGAAATCAATTGATTTCTTAGGGAGGAGTCAGATAATTGGAAATTGCATGGACTGGAACTATTTGGTCTATACAGCAACAGTGAGTTACAAACTAAGACCTTTACAGCCGCAAATGGCATCCTGGATACCATTTGCGTCCGTGCTTTTCATTCACGCGATAGCCTATGCAAATATTTGCGTAGCCTATCGTGTGAATGAAAAGCAGGGATGTAAATGGTATCCAGGATGCCATTTGCGGCTGTAAAGGTCTTAGTTTAAGCTAAATGCAACCATTTATGGCTGCATTTACCTTAAACTAAGACCTTTACAGCCGCAAATGGTGTCAATCCCCTTCAGCCAGCGATACTACATGGCGGCTGTATCGCTGGCAATCTGGAGCCAGAGGCTGCCTTTACACTAAAGAAAAACCCCGCGGTCCTCCCATTGTGGAGCCTTTCCACATTTACAGCAGTTCCCAGACAGCGACCACATGAATGCTGAGAGGGAGCTTTTAATTTTCAAGGTTCCATAGAAATCAATGAAACAGTGCCATCTAGTGGCTGTTTTAATCACATAACAATCCGACTTAAAATAAATAGTTCATTAATTCTGGATCTTTTTGAGACGGAATAACCAGGAAATACCTCTGGATGTGCCCTGAAGATTGACGACTTCATGAAGAGGACCCACAAACCTCTGTGAGTGAGCAATCACAATAGCAGGATAAAAGCTCCATGTGAAGGAGCCCTCAGTTACTGGAAGTAAGAGCTGTAAGCTTCAATATGCTGATATTTTTTTATATTTTTGCCCTGCCCCTTTTGCCATTGGCCCCACCCCTTTGCTTTCAGCCCCACCTACCATTGTAATGTGGCCCCTGGGGGTTCTTCAAAACTGAATTCAACCCTTAGGCTAAAGAGGTTCCCCACCCCTACTTTAAAAGTACAGGTTAATCCTCTGGCAGGATAACATTTCCAGTGCATTCATGAATAAAACTGCCAAAGACATTTGGATTAATATCTTCTTCAGCATTTATCCCTCAAAGTAACAAAATCCATCACTGAGAATTTCATCTTCTGGTGGTATTTCTTTATTTATTTCATTTCTATACCACCCGATTAGGGATGTATGAAACTCACCTTTTCGTGGAATCTTTCGCGGTCGGGGTGGAAGCGATCCATCCCGCCCCCCGGAATCCTCGATGGGGGGGAGGCGATCCAGTCCTCCCCCCCCTGGAATCCTTGAAGGCCGACAGATTCAGCAGCGGTGGCAGCGGTTCCGGCGGCAGGCGGCGGTGGTTCCAGCGGCGGCTCTGGCAGCTCCGGCAGCTGGTCTCCTGGCCGGCCACAGCCAGGGTGCTGCCGCCGCCATTGCCATCCTTGCAGCCAGCCATGATAGGCTATGTAAGAATTTACAAACAGTAAACAGCTGGATAAAAAAAAAAACCAACCCAGCGTATGCAAATGGTGGCGGCTACGGCAGCCGCCATTTGCGTTCCCTATTTTTCGCCGATTTATCTTACGTAAATATTTACATAAGATAAAACAGTGGGGAAAAAGGAACACAAATTGCATAGTGGGCACTATTTGTGTTCCTTTATTTTTCGCCGTTCTAGCCTACGTAAATATTTACGTAGGCTAGAACAGCGAAAAAGAAAGGAATGCAAATAGCGCCCACTACACTATTTGTGTTCCCCTTTTTTTCACTGTTTTATCTTATGTAAATATTTACGTAAGATAAATCGGCGAAAAATAGGGAACGCAAATGGCGGCCGCCGTAGCCGCCACCATTTGCTTACGCTGGGGTTTTGTTTTTGTTTTTCACCCAGCCATGATAGGCTACATAAATTCTTATGTAGCCTTAGGGATGTTAGAGAATTCCGCCACGGATCCCAGGGAGGCCGAATTCCAGTGAATTCGGCCCCCCAGAATCTGTGGCAGAACGGAGCAACCCGCCCCACCACCCCTCGAAAGCTCCGCAAAACGGAGCCAACCTGGCTGCAGCTCCAGCGGTTCTGGTGGTGGATGAAGTGGTGGGGGCAGTGGCAGTGGCTCTGGCCGCTGCTGGGCTGCTACGGTTGCAAATGGCAGCCATCATAGTGGCCGCCATTTGCATCCCTATGCCGGCCCATGATAAGCTACGTATATATTTGTGTAGCTTATCACGGCTAAAGCAGGACAGCAAATGGCGTCCCCACAAATGGCGGGATCCGTGGCGGAAAGGAGCATCCCGTCCCACCACCCCGCAAAAGCCCCCCAGAACGGAGCCTACTGGCTCCGGCTTTGGCTGCGGCTTCGGCTCCGGCGGTGGCTCCAGCGGCGGCGGCTCCAGCCGCTGCCAGGCTGCTGTGGACGCAAATGGAGTCCTGAGTAGGGAACGCCATTTGCGTAGGGATGGGGGAGAATTTCTCCCCGAAACTTTGGGGGGCCGAGTGCCAACGTATTCGGCCCCCCGAAGTAGTTTCAGGGAGAAATTCTCCACCCCCCCGCCCCCCCGGGATGGGACTTACCTTTCCCGAATGTCCCTCCCGGCGGCGGGTCCCGGCGGCGGTTCGGCAGATCTTCGACAGGGGCAGAGGCGGCAGCTGGTCTTTCGACCGGCTGCCGCCGCCGCCATTCCAATAAAAGTTAAAAAAAAAAACGCCCCCGTGATAGGCTACGTGACGATTAACGTAGCCTATCACGGCTAGATTTGCAAAGTCAGCCGTGATAGGCTACGTAAATCGTCACGTAGCCTATCACGGGTGACTTAAAAAAAAAAAAAGCGCGTACGGCTAATGGCGGCCCCCATAGGGAGCCGCCATTCGCGTTCCTTATTTGGTCACTGTAGTCTACGTAAAGATTACGTAGACTATGGCAAAAATAAGGGCAACACTTATTAAGGGCCGTACACTTATACGGCCCTTATTTTCACCGTAGTCTACATAAAGATTTACGTAGACTACAGCGAGCAAATAAGGAACGCGAATGGCGGCTCCCTATGGGGGCCGCCATTAGCCGTACGCACTTTTTTTTTTTTTAAAGTCACCCATGATAGGCTATGTGATGATTAACGTAGCCTATCACGGCTGACTTTGCAGATCTAGCCGTGATAGGCTACGTTAATCGTCACATAGCCTATCACGGGGGCGTTTTTTGTTTTTTGTTTTACTTTTTATTTCGCAGCTGGGCGAGGCGAGGCACCTCCTCCCCGGCCTGAATTTTGGCCGGGCGAGGCGGGAAGCCTCCCCCCCGGCCTGAATTTCAGCCGGGCGAGGAGGGAAGCCTCCCCCCCTGGCCTGAACTTCGGGGGGAGCAGCAAAGCGCCTCCCCCCCACCACGAAGCAAGCTGGAAGACCAGGTAAGTGGCTTTCGTGCACCCCTACATTTGCATCCCTATGGTAGCCCATGATAGGCTACGTAAATATTTACATAGCCTATCAAGGCTAAAGCGGGGACACAAATGGCGTTCCCATTTTAGCCATCATAGGCTACGTAAATATTTAAGTAGCCTATGACAGCTAAAATGGGAACACCATTTTCTATCATGGGCTATCACAGAGAAAACGGGAATGCAAATGGCATAAGGGACGCCATTTGCGTCCCCGCTTTAGCCGTGATAGGCTACATAAATATTTACTTAGCCTATCACAGGCTACCATAGGGACGCAAATGGCGTCCCCTACTGAGGACGCCATTTGCATCTGCAGCAGCCCGTCAGCGGCTGGAGGCTTCGCTGCGGGTTGGCCTGGCCGGCGGCTCCACAGCCTGGCCGCAGAGTGGAGCTGGCCAGGCAGGATTCCAGGGGGGAGGAATGGATCGCCTCCCCGCCTGTCGAGGATTTCGGGGGGAGGGACGGAGCGCCTCCCCCACACCGCAGATGTCCCTGGACGAAACCAGGTAAGTGTTTCATACATCCCTACGTAGCCTATCATGGCTGGCTGCAAGGACGGCAATGGCAGTGGCAGCAGCCCAGCTGTGGCTGGCCAGGAGACCAGCCGCCAGAGCCACCATTGCCGCCGGAACAGCCACCACCACCACCACATCTGCCGCATCCACCCCAGGTAAGTACCATCCCGGGGGGATTCCGCGGGGGGGCAGGAGGCCATTCCGCCACAGATTCCGGGGGGCCAGATTCTAAAGAATCTGGCCTCCCTGGAATCTGTGGCGGAATTCTCTGCCATCCCTACACCAAATAGTCGAAGGTCTCTGGGTGGATCACAAAAATTAAAACCACAAGGCGCAGCATAAAACAATATAAAATATGAAAGCTTAAAAGCACAACATAACAGAACAATCAGAGTAAAACCCTTGCAGCAATGCAGAGATTTAAAATACAGATTTAAAACACCAAAGCTAAAAGCATAGGAAGCTAAGATGCTAAAATATTGAGAGAATAAAAAGGCCTTCACCTGGCACTGGAAAGAGTACAACATAGGCACCAGGCAAACCTCTCTAGGGAGCTCAATCCACAGCCAGTATGACACAGCAGAAAAGGCCCTCTTCCTAGGGATGTCAGAGAATTCCGCAACGGATCTCGGGGAGGCCAAATGCCAGTACATTCAGCCCCCCGAAATCCATTGTGGAACGAAGCCCCTGCCCCCCCAACCCACGAAAGACACGCGGGAGCAAGTCCCCGCCACTTCCACCCCATGGAAGGCACACAAAACGGAGCACTTACCTGCTCCCGTCTGCGCTGCTTTGCGAATGGCGGCCGTCCTGGCTGCCATTCGCTTCCTCCTTTTCCTAACCATGATAGGCTACATAAATACTTATGTAGCCTATCATGGCTAACACAGGGACGCCATTTGTCCCTGCGTTAGCCATGACGCAGGGGCAAGGAAAAGGAGGAAGCGAATGGCAGCCAGGACGGTGGGGGGGGGGGAAACCCCAGCATACGCGGTGGCTACCGCCAGTTGCATACGCTGGGGTTTTTTTCCGCCTGTCGTGATAGGCTATGTAAGTATTTACATAGGGGGGAAAAAGCCAGTGTGCGCAAATGGCGGCTGTAAATATTTACGTAGCCTATCACGGCTCAATACAGGGACGCAAATGGCGGCAGCTACGACAGCCACCATTTGCGTCCCTGCAGGGCTTCCCAGCAGCCGGATGTCTGGCTGCGGGCGGCCGGAGCCAGCCGGTGGCTCCACAGCTTGGCCGTGGAGCGGAGCCGGCCGAGCAGGATTCCGGGGGGAGGGAAGGAGTGCCTCCCCCCCGTCGAGGATTCCAAGGGGAGGGACAGAGTGCCTCCCCCCCGGTGAGGATTCCGGGGGGAGGGACGGAGCGCCTCCTCCCCACCGCGGATGCCCCCGCTCGGAGCCAGGTGTGGGATTCGTACATATTCCTGGTAGCCACCTGCCTCACTTCCTTTGGCAGAGGGTCCCCGAGAAGGACCACTGAAGATTATCTTAGGGTCTGGGCAGGCATATATGGCTGGAGGCGATCCTTCAGATAACCTTGCCCCAAGCCATTAAGGGCTCGGAATTTTAGTACCAGCTCTTTGAATTGGGCTCTGAAATTGACTGGCAGCTTGTGACGTTGCTAGTTTGGCTCCTGGACACCGGTTCGCGGACCTGGCTTCTAGAGTTGTATGAACGCCCCACTTTCTGGTCCAGGGGGGGTCGCAAAGGGGCCATTCATGCTGCTCATGGCTCCATGTCCAGAGGATTTTGTGGAGCAGCACTCCGGCTCCCTACACTAGGCAATATGATAATGGCAGCTGCCATTACCCTGTAGCTGGCTGTTGTCGTCCCTCTTCCACATGCTGGCTTGCAAAGACGGGGGAGAGGGGCCTCCTCACTGCAGCCACCCCCCAGTGCTCCCACCCTGTCCTTCTCAGGGCGAGAACACTGGGGTGCTGTCGCCGTCCCTTTTCTACCTGCCAGCTGGCAAAGGCCAGCGCAGGGAAGCGGGGCCTCGGCAGAGCCATCCCCCAGTGCTCTCACCCTGGCCTCCTCCAGAGAAAGCCAGAGCAAGAGGCTGGGGGTGGCTGCCGAAGCCCTTTTTCCCACGCCAGCCCTTGACAGCCAGAGTGAGGAAGAGGGGTGGTGGTGGCACCCCAGTGCTTGGGTTTTGGGGGGGGGTCTGCTTGCGTGTTCGAAGCTTCAAAGCTTTAAAGACTGCCCTGCTTTTGTCCACCGATTTCCAATCATGACATGACGTTAATATTGTCTACAGACATTTTTACTGATGTTAGTCTGTGAATAGTGATGACTATCTGCCTGGATGTGTGTGTGTGTCTTTCTGTTCGGGACAGCGTGCTGTCAGCATGGAGAGGACTGTGAAAAAATTTACAGTTGCCAGGGCTTGCTCGGGCAAGTGTGCAGAGAAATCGAGCTGGAAAAGCTACGATTCTTTGAAGGTTTGAAGATAATTCCTTTTTTTCTTTTTTTTTTGTAAAGCCAAAGCAGGGGATAGAAGGAGATAAAAGTTGGCGATAAAACTCTGAGTGCTGAGGAAGCGATGCTATCAGTAGCCGGAAGACCACATGGGGGCACTGAGAGCTGTGATTGGACAGGAGGGAAATACAAACACCACCATATAAGGACAGGCATGGGAGGAAAACTCCACGCCCATATATGGTAACAAAAGCGGAAAAGCAGAGCACAGGAATGTAAGCTACTTGTAAATCATGGAATAGCAGGGCAATGAAAGTGAAAACAGGACAGCGGGAAATTGCGGTTCCAAAACGAAACAGCGAGAGCGTCATGTGAAACAAGGGGAATGAAAACTCATTGGAAATGTAAAAAAATGTGAGTGTAGATTGGGCCTAGGTAAACTCAGAAACCCCATCAAAAGAAATTCAAAAGAAATTATAAAATGTTCTGAGAATGAGGCAGAAACATGGAAGCCTCTCTTATGGGGGAAGAAAACTTTCAGGAAATTGGA
This sequence comes from Heloderma suspectum, assembly GCF_057233095.1. Classification (NCBI taxonomy): domain Eukaryota; kingdom Metazoa; phylum Chordata; class Lepidosauria; order Squamata; family Helodermatidae; genus Heloderma; species Heloderma suspectum. The sequence continues at coordinate 92,395,446 of NC_139461.1, forward strand.
GGACAGATCTTGACACAGGACTAGTTCCACCTCTTCCCTGAAGCTGGATTCAAAAATCCCCACCCCCTGCCCACAAAACACCTGGATTGTGGAGGATGCAAAATGGGGGCCAGGCTGCCAACACAGTTGATACTGTTGCCACTTTGTGATGGCAGTGCAAAAAAAACAAAAATGAACCCCTGCCAGTGGTGAGCCCCACCTGTGAGAAACTTGGAGAATTTCTCCTCCCCCTGGAGAAAGTCAGTGAAATTGTTCCCCCAATTTCTCTGCCCATAAATAGGGTGGAGAATTTTGAGAGGCCATTTGCACATAACTCTGGTCTATATGGGACCGCAGTGGCTTAGTGGTTAAGACACTGAACTGCAGACCGGAAGGTCGGCAGGACAGCAGTTCGAGACCCGAGTGCTGCGTGACGGAGTGAGCTCCTGGCTTCAGTCCCAGCTCCTGCCAACCTAGTGATTCGAAAGCAAGAAATTGCAAGTAGATAAATAGGTACCGCTTTGGCGGGAAAGGAAACAGCATTCCGTGCACCTCGGTGTTCAGTCATGCCGGCCACATGACCACAGAAGCGTCTTCGGACAGCGCTGGCTCTTCGGCTTAGAAATGGAGATGAGCACCACCCCCTAGAGTCGGACACGACTGGCTAGGGACACCTTTACCTTTTTTACCTAGTCTATATAGACCCAAAGACTGGAACCAAAGCATGGCCACTGGGGAACAAGAATCAACATACCCAGGGGAACTCCACAGTTTACAGAAATACTATCTATCTATCTGTCTGTGTGTGTGTGTGTGTGTGTGTGTGTGTGCATGAAAACCTTTCCAAGGCAGCCCACTGATGACAGAACATGCTAGATAGCCATATAATATTGAGTGTTAGCTGGGGAAACTGAGGAGGGAGAGGTGTAGAAGAACCCCTGCTTGAATTCCTTTTAGTTTATAATATTTTAGAGGAAGACATGGTTGCTTGATACACTGCTTGTTGCAGGTCCCACTCATTGTTATTTCTGTCATGGCTGTTCTAGCTCAGAATATGACTATCCTTTTGTTAAGAAAGGCAAGGAAAAGACAGGCTAAGGACGCACTCCTGAGCAAACATACTAAGTAGTAAACCCTACTGGGCACAATGGAACTGACTTCTGCATTTCTGTGGAGAGGATGGTGCTGGGGAAATGTAAATACACTGCCAGAACCAAAAGCATGACACATTTTCCCTTCCAAAACAAATTCTATACTTTGGTGTCTTTTGACTGTTATTTCAAAGTAAACAGAAGACTGCCAAAGTGTGTTGATTTGTTTTCGACAATCTTCTCTGTTTAATTTATTGAATTTTGTGGAGTGACAGAAAGGTTTATTGCAGCGGCACACAGCAAGTAGAAAATGAATCGACTAACTGACAGACCAGAGAATTCTTTAGTTTGCAGAGGATGTGTAGCAATCCGCTCCAGTTCCTTTTGCCAGCTTTGTTTCAGGTCACACACTGAAGACTAATGGGTATGTAGAAGATAATAAGTGTTCTCTCATTTGTGTCACCTTTTCTAAGTAAAAACTGGGGAAAAGTAGTGATGGGCAAACTCCTCTCAGCTCATTTTAGAATCAGCTCAGATCCCACTTTTCAGCCCTGAGGACCACATGTGATGCTGGCTTGGGGGTCAGGACTACAGGCACACAAACACCTGTATGCATACACAGAGATGTATACTCACATATAGACACATGTGCACAGGCACACACAGGCACATGATACACATATACACATACACATATCCCAGTGATATGGATACAGATTGATCTTTCCTCACTGCTAGGAGTGGTGGGAAAAAGGGTTATCTCTATGAGGATACCTGGGGGGGAAAAGAATACAGGAACTGGGGAAGTCGGTGGGAGGAATTCAGCAGTGGTGGTGGGGTCAGGGCAGAGTAACAAGCACATGTGGTCTCTGGGCCTTATCTGTTTTCTGAGCTCATCTGTTTTCCAAGAGTTCTTTCTCAGCTTCTAGTGGTGACACATGCAAGCTGGTGATGCCACACACATGTGCATTATCTTATTGTTGCCTGGGCATTGTATTTTGGTTTCAGCTAGTCTGCATCAAACCCATGATGGCTTGTCATGGTGGAGAACTGCCTGGATATTCCATTATGCCAACACCCCACAGGCAAACACACACACCACAGAACAAGGGAGGATTTGACATCTGGATGGAGGATGTGGAACACTTAAACAAACAATCCAAGATAACTGAGTGGTCCAAATAGAGAACATACCAAAAAAAGGGCTGTTTGGTCAAGTGATTTGGTCATGTCGTTCAGAACAATCAGTGTAAGTTTCACAAGAATTAATGGTTAACAGATCTACTTTTACGATCTTCAAGTCAGGGAAGAACTTCTGGACAAAATGATGCTCACTTGGATATCTAAGCCTTGCTGTTGTTCTGGAGAATTACGCAGGAACTTGTGTCTTGTATCCTGATTTTCCACTGCACCACCCAAACCAATAAATCTATCATACCTCAGAACTGTACAATAGTATCTTTATCAACTGTAACTATCTCTGCAATTTTTCTGTTCGTATAATACCAATCTGGGCAGAGTGATCCTACTGATAGTCAGTTACCCAATCACTGGGACCAGGATTAGTGGGTTTGGAGGACAGAGTTTTTCTCTAGTCCTCTGTTCTGACTTTTGCCTTATCTTCTTTTTTCTCTCTGGTCCATGCAACAGGTTTTATACCCAAAATTATGCAGTTCTTTTGTCCCTTGTGATTAACTGATGGCATGTGGTTTCATGTGGTGTCTGTCCTTAATTGGCTCTTTGTTGTTGTTGTTCAGTCGTTCAGTCGTGTCCGACTCTTCGTGACCCCATGGACCACAGCACGCCAGGCCCTCCTGTCCTGCGCTCTCTCCCGGAGCGTGCTCAAGTCTATTTTCCTGAATTTGCCAGAGCTCAGGGATGTTGCCTGACTATTGGGGCTTTCCAAATTTTTGTTATCTCTCTCTACCCCTTATCTTATTTTCCCCAAATCCCCTAATTTACACATATATAACGCAGCATAATCATTTATATAAGCAAGAGGATGTCTTCTCATTTGCTTATACCTTAATGGTGTTTCCCTTAAGGTTGTGATGAGGTGAATTGACTGGAGTCAGGGGAGAGAGTAAGTTTAATCAGTAATTACAACAAAATAAAGTCAGAATGCAATTAGGATACACAATATGAGATAGTGAATTAAACTAAACCCCAAACCATAAAATTTGGTTTGATTATTTCCAAATGATATATATTACACAACAGTTTTTGAGAGAATAGGTGACAGAACAAGACAATCTTAGGGCCAAAGCAGACATTACTTTGAAGAGATAGCTAGCAGCTACATCTTCCTTTCATTTTTACTCTAGAATATGTGTTGGGTACTGATTTGGATCAGGGCCCTAGTGCGGGGGGCTTTAACCCTTTCCCCCTCTATCCGCCCACTTAGGATTTGGGACCCTGTGCCTGCAATTTATATTGCAAAATAGTGATCTATAAAGCAAATAGATTGCTATTTTGCAATAGAAATTGTATGTGCAGCCCCCGCCCGATGTGGATCAGGCCCATGCCAGGGGGTTTAAAGTCCCTTACCCGCCACAGTAGGATCCTGATCTGTACTGGGGCCCTTGATTGAGAACTAGTGAGCAAGTAGGTGGTGGCGTCTGCTGCTGTTCCTTCCTTCCACCAGCATTGTCTGGGCCAGAGCGAGATGCAGGTGAACATGCAGGTTGTAATGGTGAAGAGGAGGAGAAGCGCCTCCAGGGGGGTCTTGTCAGTAGGCCCGTTTGGGTATTGGCCCTCAGCAGGTGCCCAACCATGCCTACCCTTGACACTGGCCCTAAACGTAATACATCATCAAGCTCTTCAGAAGCCAGACTTTCCAGCACAATCTAAGCCCCAGCTTCATACGTTACCACTTAAGTGTGTTTTCCCATGCTGACTCCCATACTGCATCAGAAAGAGATTAACGTCATAACCGTGTGTGCACTGGTAGCAAGTATCACGTGGTTATTTTCCATGCCAGCATAAGCAGCGCTGACATGATGCACCATTGTAGCCAGCCACGGGTGAGTCTCTTTGTCATAGCAACCATGCCATGTGCGATAAAGGATGAAGTTGGTTTGATACCTGTGTAGGTGGAAGAATCCTGGGATTATGTTGGTACAAAGTGAGGTGCTGGGATCCATATATTGATCAAAAACAGGGCTGCCTTTGGAGAAATGTAAGGCAAATCTACTGCACATAATAGTAGAAACTAGATTAAAACGATGGCAAAATTGAATTCACTGCTATGTTTTTTTTTAAGCCTGCCCTGTTCTGTAAAGAAACAACAAAACATCTTGACTCATGTCCCAAATGACCCAGAGGGTCAGCATTTCTTATTGATTTATGCCGACAGGGCTACCTTTCCAAAAACGTTAATTTTGTTTTCCTGCATGTAAAAGTGATGTTGAATTTCCACCCTCCCCTGTTTTCCTCACCAGCCAAAAGAAGAGAACAGAAAATTAGGGGGTCTGTATTGTAAGCAAACAGCATTGCAATAATGAGATATTTCACTTCAGATCATTTTGATATCGTGACTGCAAAAGCTGAATTTATGTACCAACACTGGCCCACAACAGTTAGTGTTGTATAAATCCTGGCAGGACTTTCAATTAGTTCTCTCAATAGAATGCATATTTATATGCATACTTATGTTGGATGACATACAAGAAGAGAAAGAGGTTCTCAGGTTGCAAAAAAAAAAAAATTATTGTAGGAAGCCCAACGCGTTTTGGCCTTTTTCTTATTTTTAGGCCTTCTTCAGGGAGCTGTAACATTAATGATAATAAAAATTAAAAATAGGACAACACAATTAAAACTCTATTAAAATACAAATTGCCACAGGGGCTTATAGCATTCTTATGAAAACCATATAAAACCTGCTAATTTACTACGACTAACATATACATACTTAGTAGAGAAAAAAGTCTGCAGAATTTTTTCACAAACGATTGTCTCCTGTGTCAATCTACTGGCGACTGGAAAAGACGTTTCTCGAATCTTATCTTATTCTCTTTTGTCCATTTTTTTCTAGCTATATCAGGTGTTTCCATGTTGATGTAATCCAGCCAAGGTCTCAAAACTGAACTGTACTGTGATAGCTAGGGAGCGTGTGTGAATCACCCACAGGTCAGAAGAGTGGTAAAAATTCAAGGTCTTCATTTAAACGAAAGCTGTGCTCAAATGGCCTCTCAGAATTCTCCAGGCTATTTGTGGGCTGAGAAATTGATGGGGTGGGGGAACAATTTCACTGAATTTCTCCTAGGGGAGGAGAAATTCTCCAACAGTTTCTCACAGAGAGGGCTCATTACTGGCAGGGGTTGTAGCACAGGTTCTTTCTTTTTTCCTAAAGGTTTTTGCTTTATTGCACTGCTCCTGCAAGTGGCAACAGCATCAACTGTGTTGAGGCTTCCACTTTTCTGAGGCAGCATTTTGGATTCCTTTTGGTTTTTGAGATTACCTAATCACCATGAGGTAGCTGAAAGTGCTATGTGTGTGTGTTTTCTCTCTCTGTTACACATCTTCCCATTGCTCTGCAGCCTCCCAGACCACCTGCTGTTCCTGAACTGAAACAGCCCCATGGAGGAATTACTTCATGATGTCTTCCTCATGATGGCCTTGACTGAAGTGCGGGAAGCTGAGGAGGCTACAGGCTGCCACAGAGAATAGTGTACAGTGAATCTCTGTATACTCCATGGCCACCTCATAAGTAAATTAAGCTCCATGGCCACCTCATAAGTAAAGTAAGCACAAGAGCCTCAAATGTAACCCATGAGAATTTCTCTGAAATTTCTTCTCATTTGAATTTCTTTTCAAAAGCAATTTCTCTTCTATCAAATTGAATGAGAATGGTCGAAAAAAAATGTGGGAGAAATTTTCAGCATACCACTAATCTAAACCACATGGAGAGAAAGTGTTCAGTCTCAAAATCCACTCAGCTTCTCTCTTCAACAGATATTTTTCTTCCTTAATGTCAAGCTTATACGGTGCCCAAAATTTTAGATCTGTGGTAGAATGTTGTTGTTCTGTGAAACCAGATGTTGAATTTTTACCACTCTTATGACCTGTGGGTGATTTACAACACTCCCTAGCTAACACAGTACAGTTCATTTTTGAGACCTTGGCTGGATTACATCAACATGGAAACACCTGATAGGGCTAGAAAAAAATGGACAAAAGAGAATAAGATTTCAGAAACATCTTTTCCAGTTGCCACTAGATTGACACAGGAGACAATCTTTGCGAAAGAATTCTGCAGACTTTTTTCTCTAGTAAGTATGAACTTATATGTTATTCTTAGTAAATAACCAGGTTTTTTATGATTTTTATAAGAATGTTGCAGCCCCCTGAAGAAGGCTTAAAAATAAGAAAAAAGTCAAAACGCGTTGGGCTTCCTACAATAATTTTTTTTGCACCCTTAGAACCTAATTCTCTTCTTTGTAATGTACTCACCTGCTCACCTCCTCATGCTCACCTCCTTCTGTTTTCATGTATGACATACAAGACAATGAAACCTCTCTCGCTCACACGCACATGCACACGCGCGCGCGCACGCATATATATATATATATATATAGATTCATACCTTTCTACTAAGGGAAATGGTGCTCAAGGCGATTTACAATCATAAATAAAACTTGAATAAAATAAAACAACGCATTAAAATACCGGCGTGTGTGTGTGTTTTACACATAGACTAATATAAAATAGTTCGTTGTTTTATATGGGCTAAATGAATTACCCATTAAGTTATTTATTGCCCCATTCAGGAAAGGCATTACAAATTGTAAGTTTTCTTCTTCATTTTATTTAATAACAGTTATCCAAATAAATCCTTACTGATATCAAGGTTCATGTTCTTTGATGGTTGTTTGCTAAACTGGGAGCCCTTTATAGATCAGAAATATACATAAAGCTATTTATTTTTACTAATGAAAGAAACCATCATAAGTTTGATCATGGTTCTTTTTCCTTAAGATAGAAAATAAGAGTCCAGATGAGTTGTGGAATGTAATCAGTCTTCAGTGGAGCAGAACATTCAGTATAGATTGTGTCATATTACTGTCAGCAGTAATATAGTTGTATGTGGCACAAACCTATGCATCTTTACTCAGAAGTAAGTCCCACAGTGCATAGGATTGTAGACTTCAATACTTATAGCATAGAAAACTGAAGGAAAGCAATCCATATTATTGTACGACATCGATTCTAGTAATTTTTACTGTATTTTATGCACATTTTGTAAGCCGCTTTGAGTTTATTTTATAAAGTAAAGCAGGGTATACAATTTAATTAATAATAAATATTCTATTTTCAAGCTGTGGTTAAACTCACCAAAACTTCGATAGACACCTGGATGCCTTGTCATGTTTTATTTGTGAATTAGGACTGAGAACCACTTAGCACATTATCATTTTAACATGAGAAGGTATTATAACAGCATTTTAATGCTTACCCTAATGCCAGGCTGATTCTAAACTGAGTCATGGGGAATTTACTCATCACTAGTCAGATGTTTACCTGAGAAGACCCCTCCGAATTTGCTTTTGGCAAACATTTGCTGTACTTCTTCCATTGCTATTTATAAGGAAGTGGCTTTGGAGCCAGTGGTAGTCTCAGCTACCAACCCAATGACCGAAAATTAATGGGACCTAGAGTACCTACAATTTTGGGCCACTTCTGACATTATAATTTACTAATGTAAATCACCAAACTGCAGTTCAAATCATTCTTGTGATGAAAAGAACTGTTATAGTGTAGCTTTCCCCAATCCGGTGCCCTTCAGATGCGTTGGACTTCAACCTCCATCATTCCCAGCCAGCATGGCCTTTGGGAGTTGAAGTCCAACACATCTGGAGGGCAACAGGTGAATATAAATCTATTGCTGAGCATTTAGCAAAAGTTGCTGTGGTTTCTGATTTTTTTCTCCTGGCTCTTAATGTTGATGCATGCATGCTTCTCATTCTGGGTACACATACTTGATCATGTTGCCCTCCAGGATCTATAGTTCTGTAAATTCGGTCCTGTTTAACCTCAGAACCTGTACCAAATGGGTCCAAAATACCCCAGTGGGTAGCCAAGCTAATCCCAACAGACAAACGTGAAACTGGCTGGATGTGCCTGATCTCATCTGATCTTGGAAGCTAAGCAGGGTCAGCCCTGGTTAGTACTTGGATGGGATCCCACCTGGGAATCAGGCTTCCTGCATTGAGGAGGGGGTTGGACTCAATGGTCTTGTAGGCCCCTTCCAACCCTATGATTCTATGATCACCACAGACAAAACTGTAAATTGAGAGGTATTTATTTTAGTAAATTACAAAATAAAAAGAAAGTGGTGGCACAATGATTATATGATCATTTGAAACTTTCCCTGTGGTTATAAGGAAAGAGAATGCAACAACTATAGGAGATTAAGTAAAAGAATTGCAATAGTCAAAACTGATATTATGAATTTAGCTAATAAAATAATGTCTTGAGCTTCTAACATTGTTATGACTCCTCCTTCCAACTTTCTCCTGTTTACTACTTGCAGTTTAAAGTTAAACTAAAACTAAACTAAATTAAAACATAATTCTTAACTCTCTCTCTCTTGCTCCTCCTGCACATTACTTGAATATAAAAGCTACACTAAAGCATTACTAAGTTCCTCTAGGCATGTGAAGAATAAAGGCAGAAGTTAGAGTGAAAGGGAAAACCCAAGACTTGGAAATAATTCTAAGTTCCATCCTCAGAAATAACTCCAAGTCCCAAACTCAGTAATAATTCTAAGTTCTACTTTCAGAAATTAATTCTAAATCCTAACTTCAGAAAATATGCTAAGTTCCAAAGCCTAAGAGTTTAAAGAGGTCCATACTTACCCAAATCCTTGGGTCTGGTGGTGAGGCAGAAAGAGTGAAGTGAAGCACAGCAGCTGCAGTAGAAATGAGCTCTTTTATACGCTTACTCTGGTCAAAGGGGGGGGGGCCCAGTGAGTAATGAGACAACCATCTTCCAATTAAAATGGGGTGTGTGGTTAGACTACCTGCTCACCATTCAGAAGTAAGGTGTCTCATCTATCACTCACAATCTCACATGTTCGGGGAACATCCACACTACTACAAATGGGTTGCTTTGAAATGTTCCAAAATGTGACCCAGAGTCTGCCATCTGGGCATGTTATCTTGACTGACATGTTTCTTTTTGCTACACCTTCTTTCAACTCACCGTCATCTTTGGTCATCTTTGGTCTGTCCACCCGAATATCTCCTCCTAATTCTCGCTCATGCTTAGGGCTACAGCTTCCCTCGCCCAACTAGTATTGAGTAAGGACATTCTCTTATCAGCACGTGTACACCACAAGATGTCAAAGCAGTACTCTTAGTATGCATCTGAGCATGCTCAGTTCTTCTGTTCAACTTGCTCATACTCTCTGCCAGCACACTGTAGCCTTGAACAAACTCTGTGAAGCTGCTGTAAAGACAGCTGCATTTTTTTCCCTTTCTTCAAAGACAGTCCTGCAAAATTTTAGTGAGAGACTTAGTGGGATAACATCAGTGAGTCAGCTTAGAATCAAACTTCAAGGTCTTCTCGCCCAGGGGTCAAGAGTCTGGAATATAAGTCTGATTCTTAAATATGAATCTGAGGCCTTTTAGGGGCTCTTCTTGGTCTCCCCAAAACCCTCATTCAGGTCATGCAACTATTCCAGATCAAGTTAGCTATCTTCAGTCTTCTGCTAGTAACAGTATTGAACGCTTTTAGTACCAGATTAACAAGTTCCATGTACCAGCTATGGTTAGGAGCTACTTGGGAAATCAACCTTTACCCAAACAGACACATCTGGGAACAAGAGAGGGTCATGAACCTTGTTGGGGGATGGATAGCAACCACATAAAACAGGGGTGGGCAACTTGTGATTTTCCAGATGTCTTTATCTACAGTTCCCATCAATCCTCACCACTGGCTATACTGGCTAGGGCTGATGGGAATTATAGGCCAAAACATCTGGAGGATCACAAGTTGCCCACCCATGACATAAAACATTTGCAAGAAATGATCAAGAGCATCCCCCCCCCCACATAGAAAATGAATTTATCAGACAACGGAATGAATGCCTATGCATGTATACCCCACCCATTTTTTGCCCCTGTTCCCACCATGTTTGCCCTTTGTTCTGCCCACTGCAGGAATGTAGCCCTCAAGAGCTTGCTCACAGGGGGGATGCAACCCTCAGACTCAAAAAAGGTGTCCCTCCCCTGAATTGCTCTCTTAACACTGGAAGTACTAGGCTATGTGGGAAAAGCCTATGAATGGCTCCTTCATAACCTGGCATTGCCGCACTTCCTAGTACATTGATTCTGATGTGGGAAGAAGCTGTGTTGAATGGATAGGAAGACTGCATTTCACCACAATACAAGAAAGGCAGAAGACAACCAAGGAATGGGTGAATAACTAGCAATTTGCAATTAATTATAGGGAGGGAGGAGACGGTTCTCCAAAGCTCCAGTTGTCAGTGGCAGCCTACCAGAGTTTTCTGTCATGTGGTTTTATCGTCACATTAGACATTCTAAAGCTCTTTCAGTATAGTTCTTTTAAACTAAAATGTGCTTGACAGTTGTTGTTTTTACTGACTATGGTTTCTGCTGAAATGAAAGGTTTGCAGATGATTAAAGCCTGAGCAATAAGCAATTCCTAACCACTTTGATGTTCTGTTTCTTTGTATGAGTTAGGATCAGCCTTGGATATCAGAGATGTGGGTCAACCAGCTCCCTTCTGTGGATGTATTTTCACTTAACTATGCAATACATTTCTTCCAGATTCCTTGAAAATAACTGTTGACATGCCTATCTCAGTGTGGTCTTCACACCAAATAATCTGGCTAAGCTATTGAGACAGACTCCACTAACTAAATTGCATCTGCTTGATTATGTTGTTTCAAAATTCATGCCTATGACTCAGAACGATGTGAGAAGCTCTCAGGTACTGAGTCTCAAATTCTGTTCAGCACCACTCTGCACAAGGCTTGCAGCCAGGACATAGTCCAGTCTTTCCTCCCCAAGATTTCTTCTTTTCAGTAAGAAAGAGTGGATATCCATTTCCCTTGTGAGGAGCAGACTGCACCTCACCAGGGAGAGTCCTCACTGTGTGCCGGATCCCATCCCAGTCCAGTGAGCCCTTGTGGATGCATGGGCTTTCATGTACACATGGCGCTCCTCAACCACAGGCTTGTCAATTTATATCAGAGGATTGAGATGAATCCCTCGTATGCTCCAAGAATGCAAGAGGGGTTCGCAGGGCTGCCCTGGATAGTGGCTAGCTCCACCCCCTGCCATCTGGGCATTCTGTGCATGTGAGAAGAGGTTCCCCTCTGCAATGGGGGTCCTGATTTGTCCAGGACCCCCTCTTGTATGGAGGCACTCTCCAGGCATACATGTAGAGCCTCTTTTCGAGCATGCTAAATGTACAGACAGATATTGGGGGCATGGCTGGTACATGTGTTGGTGGCAGGGATGTGCCATGGCCCTGCTCTGTTCTTAACATGCTAGGGTGTTCATGTGAACACCCCATAAATAAAGGGATGTGCATGTGGAACGGAGGAATCCTGAGGAAGTGAACGAGGAATTGAGTAGATCAGACGTGGGCAACTTGTGGTCCTCCTGATGTGGTCGGACCTCCCATTAGCCCTAGACAGCATAGCCAATGGTGAAATATGCTGGGAGCTGTAGTCCAGCAACATCTGAAGGGCCACATATTGATCTCCCCCCAGTGTAGACATGAGAACTGTTTGCCCTCTTCATTTCACGTGGAGGCTATGAATTAGAATGACTGAATATACATATTTCTGATTAATGTGACACACTTTTTCTATGGTACTTGTATTTTTATATTAGCCCTAGTCAGGTGTTCTGCCTCAGTGTTTAATGAACATGTGACAGGAGAGAGTGAGGATGAACATGCAAGCTGTACTTCCCTATGTCACTGTCCTGGTCACCCTCTCATATTGAGCAGTAACTTCTGCAGTGGGGAGACTTTTTATCTCTGTAGGCTCCCCAAGTAGTTTAGTAAAGTAGTTGGAAAACCAGGCTTCTAAATCACATGGGAAGCCTACATGGACAGAAAAAGGCTCCACACTGCAGACAGTATCCCTCAAGACATGGAGGTGATGAGAATAGCAACAGAAGCAGGTGGAGCTAGCACGCTTTCCTCTCTTCCCTCCCCTCCATTGCATGCTCATTAGGCACTGAAGCAAAATGCCTGAATAGGGCTATTGTAACTCACAAATGGTGGGGGGGAGTATCAGTGTTTGTAGAAATCTAGACCTAGAAATCAGGAGAGCTGAGGAAAAACTCCACTCTTCAGCCCCTATTTCCAGCCCATTTCAAAATATCCTGAGGACTAGAAATGTATTAAAATTTTCCGTTTCAAAACTAGAGTGCCCAGGGATTGCCCATGACCTGCCTAGATGTGAACTTTTTGTCCTGTACATGTACACTGAATGTTGGCCAGCTCCACCATTATGTAAACCAATTAATTGAATACTGAAGGAGTGATGCAAATTCAAATGGATGCTTCCCCGATCCATCTTTTCCCTTTCATACCGTTGAGAAAAATGCTTATCTTTCAACTTCTGAATGAAAGTCCTAGTTCAGCTTGTCTAACCAAGTTCTTCTAGCACTTGATATGCAATCCTTTAGAAGAAAGGGGGTTTTTTTTTTAATCACAGTAAAGAACATAATTCAATTTGCTCCCTTTCTCTTTGCAGACAGAAGTACAGTGCTGAATTGAAACTGTTGATTCAGAATGACTTGGACATTTTAAGAAACCCTGCTAAATGAAGTAATTAGGAAAAAATCATGCCATGGCTCAGGGGAAGCCATTGATATCAGATTCTTGAAGCCAGAGTCACTAATGGGCTACAGGCCTCTCATTTGTACAGCCAAAGTATCCATAAGTTTGTGTTCCAGCAAGCCTTGGGAGGAACAGACAAGCAATCTGGCATACTGGAAGGTTGCACTGTAATACTTGTGAAGCTTTCCAAATTCCATTTAGTCAGAGATCGTTTCAAGCACAATTTCTTTACGTTGCTTCATTCCTCTCCACCAGACTGCCTCCTGATAATTGGTGGGTTTAATTGGTGTTTAAGAAGCAAAAGTCAACACCAAATGTAATTTTAGCTTCAAACCTACCAGCATTCCTGGCACAATAACCTTAACAGCAGTAGTTAGGTACAAATAATGTATGAAAGAATAAGTGGTAGCAGTAAGCTGGTGATACTTGTGACAACAATGCTCAACTCTCCCTTTCTGATATACACTATTTCTTGTCTTCAATTATTGTTATTTTTTAAGTCAGCTTTCCTGCTTGGTATGACTAACTTAGCAGCTGTTAATAAGTTAGACATTAATGAGTGATGTGCCTTAGGTATACCTGAGTGAGTGAGCTTGAGCAACATCCTTTACCCTTTTGATCTACTTTTTTAATTTGAGTCCAGAATGTTTGGATGTTAGGACAGGCCCACCACACATGTAAGTGATCTGGTGCTATTAAACCGCATCTGCAGCAGATATACTTATTTGTTTTATACATTGGATTGGATCCAGACTGACTATTCCAATACGAAAGGGTTCAATTCAAGGAACGCACCAGGATCCAGCTGGAGGAGGAAGATGAGGAAATTCCCTCTTCCCCTGCTGCCCCCAGAACAGGGGCCTATGGGGGGGTGGAGGAATCGTGAAGATTGCACCCGCACCCACTCTGTCCTTGTTCATACTTGGATGGGAGACCGCCTGGCAATCAGGCTTCCTGTACTGAGCAGGGGGTTGGACTGGATGGTCTTGTAGGCCCCTTCCAACCCTATGATGCTATGATTCTCTGCCATGAGTGGAACTCCACTAAGCACTACTCTTTGCAAATCCTGGAATAGATGCTACAGTGCATGGCTGTAACAGGTGCATGGTTGGAAACTATGGGTGCTTCCAGATGGAGGGGTCCTAGCGCTAACAGTCAGAAGGCATTCTACAGCTATTCTGTATTTTCTTCCTTAACAGATTTTCCATGATTTAAAAAAAAAAAAGATGGAAGAAGTGGTAAGCAAACATGGGATGCTTATGAGTGAAAGATGACGATGCCTGGACCCCTCGTAAAATTTTGTGAACGAGGCAGGGCCATGGTACAATAAAAACCTCATCTGGAAACACCCCATGTGCATTGCATTCATTTGGTGAATGATTCACAGCCTAAAGAGAATGAGTATATATGGGCTTCCCTCTAGCCAGGTTGGGGTGAATATGTTTTACTTAGAATTATTCTTTCACACTGAAATGAAATGAATGGCACAATCTAAAAATAGTCAAATTTAAGAAAAATGGAACAACCCAGTCACGTCACTTTGCTTTCAGTGGGGCTTAGGTACAATTGTCTAAGGTGTCCTACTTAAATATGTGTGGTGTGGGAACAGCTGACATCAGCCCTTTCCTACACTGTAAAGTTAATATCAGAGGCCCTGGGATTACAGGAGGTGGCCAGATCCTGCCCACACCGCTTTTCCTCTGTTTACAGTGGGCAACAGTAGCATGGAAAAGAGTTGTGAATATAAAAGTAAGCATGGGCCCTACACTATTTGAAGTGTAAAATGCCCTTTTTTTTACTCGAGTTTACTGTGTTTGGGGGGTTAGTGTGAAAACAGATACCCCAGAAGCATCTGGGAGTGTACTACACTGCAGTTTCTATGCATTATAGTATGCTCCCATTTAAAATTTCAAAGGTCTGAAGTAAGTAAATTGTGTATTGCAGACATAAAATCTACTAGTGAATTTTCTGTAGCAAAGATTATCTTCATTCTATGTGGGTCATTGCATAAGGATATCTACATTTAATTGTTGTTTAAATGCTAATTGGTCTAGGGGAAGATTTATAATTGCATTTAATTTGTCAAGTGCTGCAGTGTAATTTATATATTAACACAGTCCTTGCCATAAGGAGAGATTATTAATTATAGCACAGTAGGTGGGCTGTGGAAATTGCTGTGCCCTTTTATACATTGATGGTGTTATAAATATGCTTTATCTGCCAGCCTAATTTCTATAATCTGATACTGGCTAGTAAAATGCTAGTGTGCTGCAGGCATCGTTTTGTTGCTAAATTAATATGAATAAAATGAAGATGTCAATAATGATTACAATTTTAACTCTTACAAAGATGGATAAAACATAAGGATGCTTTCAGAGAAGGCTTTTATTGTGCAATCACACTGCCTCCTTCATGGAATTTTATGGTGTGGTGTTTGTGTGCACGTATGTTCCAGACAACGCTGTCCTCAGTTTGTAGCCCTCCTTTTTTCCCACCCTTTCCTCTGTCTTTTTTCTTATCTGTTATGGGAGAAAAGATGGAATAACTGCTCAATGCCTTTTGACTTTTAGCACTAGTACCTCCCCATCTGGAAGGACCCTATGGGTGGAATCACTTTGGGAGCAAGGGAAAAATGTAACACATCAACATAAATATCTGGAGAGTCCTCCTGAGGGAAACCGTTATTACAGCACAGAGCTGTAGTGCACCAAAATTAGTCATTATGAAGGTCCAAAGCGCCAATGTAAAACACGCACACACACACACACACACACCTTTGATCTTATCCTTCTTTCCATTTTCATCACAAGAGAGTCCTATACTTGATGGCATGCTGGCACAGCAAGTGTGGCTGTCACCTTTACTAATGGTAGGGCTCCCAGTGGTTGCTGTGTATTTCATTTCATGACATTAAAAGAGTACTTCTGTAGCAAAAGTACAAGGAAATAACCACCTATATTTTCTTTTTCTTTTCTTTTTCAGCTTGACCATCCTGAGTACAGCTGTGGAATGGGTAACAGTCACAGTGATACAACAAGCCAGATGTGAGGGGACTCAACTATTGACCCTTGGGGACCATCCAAGGGACCATAGCATTGCAGCCATAAATCACTGATTAAGAAATTAATCCATATTAACAAATCATAACATAATAAATATATGTAATTGTGGATTTTATTTTAACATTTAAAAGCTGAGCTAAGTGTTTTTAGTATGCCAGAATGATCTGGAAACATTCTTAGAAAGTTAAAAATAAATTGGGCTTGATGCACTATAGATTTTCTGTCTTAACAGCTCCAAACCAATTGCTATATGCAATTGGATAAAACTGGAGGTGATGGGCGAATCTGGAGGCATGACCTGAAAAAAGAAAGTTACCTGGACAATTGCTGGCTTCTTGGAGTTGTGTGAAATCCTTGCTTCATGGAGACCTGTTTTGCAACTGATTTCAATGAAACAAGAATGAAAGCAATGGAGTTGGCTAGCTGAAACAATAAAAACAAGGCACCACAGATGATGAAGCCAAGGAATTGGGACAGACCATAGCTCAGTGGTTGACCTACTTGCTGTGCATGCAGAACATCCCAAATTCAATCCCTCCAGTCTGAGAGTGAGCTGCTACTCAGTCAGCCTTCCCCAATCTGGTATCCTCCAGATGTGTTGGACTTGCCATGTTGGCAGGGCATGATGGGAGTTGCAGTCCAATACATCTGGAGGGCGACAGGTTGGGAAAGTGTGGGGTGGATGATACTGGGCTAGAGGGTCAAATAGTTTGAACTACTATAATAATTATTATTTTAATTTTTTATTTATTTCATTTCTATACTGCCCACTAGCCAAAGCTCTCTGGGCGGTTCACAACAGTTCACTAAGGCCATTTCCTGCGGGTCTTGCCATTCAGTGTTATTACTGCAAAAAGTGTTTTGGAAGACTAAAATATGATAGATCAGGCAAAATGTGGCCAGTAGCCACAGTCCAGTTTCAATATGGCACAATGCACTGTAACAGCTGTTGAACAACAGACATTCACAAAACAACATGAAATCAGAGTGTTCATGATTTTCCATATACTTATCTTTGATTTTTCTGTATATAAAGCTTCACCTTCAGAAATCAATAGGGCAGATGGGGTCAACCTCAGTTTCAAGGGGGGTGCCTCATCATGTAGGGTCAACAATTTGAAGCATTAAAATTCCATTTTCTAAAACCTGATGGGGAGTGTTTTGAGCAGGGATTGGTGGGCACCCCCCCCATCTGGGTTCTCTAGGCACCTGCCCGGGCCCTTCCCCCTCTCCCACATACCTGGACCCACGCTTGAGCTCCCTGCTGCTTGCAGAGCTGCCTGCACGCACCCAGGCAGCCTTGCTGAACTCTGCGATCACCATTTTTTTTTGGGGGGGGGGGGAATGCCGATTGCAAACATGCGTATATTTGCATATACACAAAGTGGGACCATGAATCGCCCATATATGCAAGACTACAGGCATCTGCTTGCCTGTAATCTTGTGTATACGGGCTATTCACAGCTACATTTTACGTTTACACGAATATGTGCATTTTCACAAATGCGCACATTCGCGTATATGCAAAATGGGGCCATCAATGGCCTATATACACAAGATTACAGGCAAGCAAACACCTGCAATCTTGCGTATATGGGTGATTCATGGTCCCACTTTGCGTATATGCAAATATGCACATTTTTATGAGCACCATTTTTTCCCAAAAAAATGGCGATTGTGGAGCTCGACAAGGCCACCTGGGTGAGTATGAGTGGCTAGGTGAGCGCAGGCAAGGGGCAAGAGGGGGCAGGGCCTCAGCAAGCATGGCTTGGGGGTGCAGGGGGGTTCTGCCAGATTCCCAGGCGAAATGCACCCCCTGCACCATCCCCAACTTTGAGGCTTAACTTTGAATTTAATCTAAAATATCCATAGATTATATGCAGATTGTTACTGTTTGCCAAGAGGCAAAGGTTCTTTTTAGGATTCAGAAGCAATAAGCACACAGCTGGATAGAAATTAAGGATTTTATTAATGAGCAGGCAAAATGATACAGAGAAACATAAAACACTGATACTGAGCAAGATACCTTACTTCCCCATTCAGTTGTCGGGAGCTCCAGGTGAACGACAATGGAGAGACTCCAGTCAAGCAGCCAGCATGCAAAACCTCCATGGTCCAGTTTGCGTCAAAGCTCAGTGTGGGCAATTCTCTGGTGACTTTCATTCCTGAGTTCTCCTGTTGCTACATGGAGGTTTGAGAAGCACCCTAATTAATCTCATCTGGATGATGGTCAGATTCTGAGGTCTCATGATGTTCATACATTCTTGCACTGCCCCAAACATAAGCTAAAGTGAGTGGACAGTGGCCAACCTAACTGATTCAAGCTTGCACGCTTCCCAAGCAGACAACTGACCCTGGAAAGCAAAGCCTCCAGCCTAGAGAGCTCTTAAGGGGGCCAGGTTTCTAAGGTTCTCCAGGAGATTCAGGCAAACAAGGAATCATAGAATCATAGAATCATAGAATAGTAGGGTTGGAAGGGGCCTACAAGGCCATCGAGTCCAACCCCCTGCTCAATGCAGGAATCCAAGTCAGAGCATCCCTGACAAATGGCTGTCCAGCCTCGTCTTGAAGGCCTCCAGTGTGGGAGAGCCCACCACCTCCCCAGGTAATTGGTTCCATTGCCGTATTGCTCTGACACTCCGGAAGTTTTTCCTGATGTTCAGTCGGAAACTGGCTTCCTGTAACTTGAGCCCATTATTCCGTGTCCTGCACTCTGGGATGATCAAGAAGAGATCCTGGCCTTCTTCTCTGTGACAACCTTTCAAGTACTTGAAGAGCGCTATCCTATCTCCCCTCAGTCTTCTCTTCTCAAGGCTAAACATGCCCAGTTCTTTCAGTCTCTCTTCATAGGGCTTTGTTTCCAGTCCCCTGATCATCTTTGTTGCCCTCCTTTGAACCCTCTCCAGCTTGTCTGCATCCTTCTTAAAGTGTGGTGCCCAGAACTGGACACAGTACTCCAGATGAGGCCTAACCAGTGCTGAGTAGAGGGGAACTAGTACTTCCCGGGATTTGGAAGCGATGCTTCTATGAATGCAGCCCAAAATAGCATTTGCCTTTTTTGCAGCCACATCACATTGTTGGCTCATATTCAGCTTGTGATCGACGACAATTCCAAGATCCTTCTCGCTCGTAGTGTGGTTGAGCCACGTATCCCCCATCTTGTAACTGTGCATTTGGTTTCTTTTTCCTAGGTGCAGAACTTGGCATTTGTCCCTATTAAATGCCATTCTGTTGTTTTCTGCCCAGCACTCCAGTCTATCCAGATCACTTTGAATTTTGTTTCTGTCTTCCAAAGTATTAGCTATCCCTCCCAATTTTGTGTCATCTGCAAATTTGATCAGCATTCCCTGCACCTCCTCCTCCAAGTCATTAATAAAAATATTGAAGAGCACTGGGCCCAGGACTGAGCCCTGCGGTACCCCACTCGTTACCTCTCCCCAGCTTGAGAAGGTCCCATTGATAAGCACTCTTTGAGTCCGATTCTGTAGCCAACTGTGGATCCACATGATCGTTGTTTCATCTAGCCCACTGTGAGCTAGTTTGCTCATCAGGATATCATGGGGCACTTTGTCGAAAGCTTTGCTGAAGTCGAGGTATATGATGTCTACAGCATTCCCACGGTCTACAAGGGAGGTTACTTGATCAAAAAATGAGATCAGATTTGTCTGGCAGGACTTGTTTTTGACAAATCCATGTTGGCTTCAAGTAATCACAGCATTGTTGTCAAGGTGCTTCCAGATGGATTGTTTTATGATCTGCTCCAGAATTTTCCCAGGGATTGATGTCAGACTGACTGGTCTGTAGTTCCCAGGTTCCTCCTTTTTACCCTTTTTGAAGATAGGGACAACGTTAGCCCTCCTCCAGTCATCTGGCACTTCCCCGGTCCTCCATGATTTCTCAAAGAGAATAGACAGCGGTTCTGAGAGCTCTTCTGCCAGTTCCTTTATGACTCTAGGATGCAGTTCATCTGGCCCTGGAGATTTGAACTCATTCAAAGTAATGAGGTGTTCCTTGACCATATGCCTGTCGATCTCAAGCTGCAATCCTGCCCCTTCAGCCTGTACTTCGCCTTTGCCAGGGGGGTCATAGACCCTCTTTTGGGAGAAGACTGAGCCAAAGTAGGAATTGAGCACCTCTGCCTTTTCTTTGTCCTCTGTTATCATTTTGCCATCCTTATTTAATAGCTGAACAACCATTTCTTTCCTCTGCCTTTTACTATGCACGTAGCTGAAGAAAGCCTTTTTGTTGTTTTTAGCATCCCTTGCTAACCTCACCTCGTTCTCCGCTTTAGCCTTCCTGACGCCATCCCTGCAATTCTGTGCTACCTGCCTGTACTCTTCCTTTGTTACTTGGCCTTCTTTCCACTTCCTATATGTGTCCTTTTTTGTTTTCAGGTCATCCCTAAGCTTTTTGTGAAGCCACATTGGCTTCTTCTGTTGTCTTCCACCTTTTCTTCTTGTTGGAATTGTTTGTGATTGTGCCTTGAGAATTTCCTTTTTTAAAAGTTCCCACCCATCTTGGACTCCTTTTCTCGCTAGCATTGCTTGCCATGGGACCTTACTGATCATTGTTCTGAGTTTATTAAAATCAGCTTTCCTAAAATCCAGGGTACGCGTTTGAGTACACTCGGCTTTTGCTTCCCTTAGAACCAAGAACTCAAGTACAACATGGTCGCTTTCCCCCAGAAAGAGATGCCACAACAATTGTGGCTCTCACTCTCATCTCACAGAGATGCCACAACAATTGTGGCATCTCACTCTCCTATCTCCTCGAAATACAATGGTCTTCCGGTGCATTTCCTCTACAGTTACTCAGGCTGAATTTATTGTGAACAAGGTATGTTTTATTGTAAACATTTTTCTTATGCCTCATTTTCTTTTAAGCAGAATTCTGTTTGTTTTGTCCAATGTAATTTTTATTTTATAAGTTCATATTTTTTAAAGTTGTAAAAGTTGTAAAGTTGTATAAAAGGAACAATTTTAGAAAGCATTTTTTTCTATCACCATGCTGCTTGATTGGGAAGACATCACACAACTGGTGGAATTTTTCCCTCTGTTCAGCTCTTAAAATACAAAAATCCTCTCAGAGTGCATATCTACCTATGAATGTCCTCTTCTAATGCTGTGTTTTGTTCTTTTTTGATTTACACCAGACAAGCTGGAACCAATACATAAATGTCCCAACATACTTCTGGAGGAAGGGGGATGCACACCCATGGGGAATAATTGATACCCCAGCTATTTTAAAGGCAAAGAACCATAGGATACAGAATAGAATTTCCCCTAACCTTACCATAGAAAAATAGGCCTTCCTTGATTACTGATACTCTGTAGCAAAATATTTCATACATTAATAATGTAAAGTTATTTACTTTCCCCCCCCCCGCTTCTTTCTTTAACAGGTTATTTGTTTTTTCCTCCCACAGTGTGTCTCTTCAGTACAACCAGCTTCTTACAAAGGAACACAGGCTTATGCTAATTTTTATCAGGATCCCCCACCCCATCACCTCCGTTGGCTTCAACAGGAATTATGTAAGCATAACTAAGAGTAGAACTTGGATACTTTTTAGTCCAGATATAAGATGGCCTTTTGCACCACCAGTGAAATTAAGTATTTCTTGCCTATAAACTACTGAATAGAAATCCGAAGGCATTATTGGTCAGAGATGATGTTAGTGATTCTTGCTCTCATTAAAAGACCTTATAGTCCAAATGAGCTATAGAAGTCAAAGTCAATCTTGCAGACCGGGGGTTCCTGCAAGGTTAATGCACTGTTCATTAGGATATGATGTGAAGATTATAAAGGAAATATATTAGTGTTCTATGGTTTTGGCATGACCGTTTTTCTAGGAAAATGCCTCCCCATAATTACCTGTACCCAAGTAAGCACTGAACTAAGATGAAGACCCCAGAGGCAGAATTTCATGCCTGACCTGAAATCAGCAGTGCGACACCAAATGCACTTTCTCTGCTTCCTAAATTTTAAATTGAAGTTGCATGAAAGCTCATTCATAAGTGAGAGCTGCCTGCAGGTGGGTAGTGATGTTTGCAGCTTAATTCTGTGCAAGTCACAGCTGACCTAAGCAAAGTGAATAATTCAGTTAGATCTTGAGGGATCCTTCTCTCCTAGCAGATTCCAATATTCTTCTTCCTACCAGCTGTTTCAGATCCTCAGCCTTATATTACTTCCACAAACCAACCTTGGCTGTTTGTTTGGCTGACCATACGGATATCCAGCAAGGCTTGTAATCTCTTGTGTTTGAGCTAAAGTGCAAGATACCAAAGGCAAATTATATGTGAATTATCTGGTTTTAGACAGAGCAGTTCCCTGCAGGGTTTGCATAATGAAAACAACAATGTAAATTCAAATGGATCCAACTTTAATACAAGGAATTCTCTTTCTGTTTTGGAAGGTATCTTTAAAAAAAAGATAAATATTTTATTATTAGAAGACCTTCCATTTGTACTACAAAGTATATTATAGCTGTCAAAAGGAAAACATGATAGCTAATACCTGCTTCTCAGTGGTCAAACGTCTGATTAAAAATTCTGTGCAGCTTGTTTAAAGAAGGATGGAATTTTCTGCACTGAATTGCTTTTACCAGATGCCATCTGTTCACTGATTTCTAACCTTTCTTTCTAACTTCCATCTACATGGAGCATCCACAGGTGAGACAATTAGATCATAGATGTTTCATGCTGACAAAATAACCCAATTAAAGTCTACCTGTAGAACATCAGTTGGGAAAAATTAATAGTGATTACACCATGGCCTTATGTAACCTTTGTTTTGAATTTGAAACATTGAATTCTTATCACTGATGTGTTGTGTATACAATGGTAATGGAAACAGAGGTGACTCCAAGTAGGAGCATGGAACCTCTTTCAGCCCAAGGGCCAAATTTAATTTTGGAGAAACTCTTGCTGGCCAAATTCCAGTGGTAGGCAGGGCTGAAGGCAAAAGGTTGTTGTTGTTGTTCAGTCGTTCAGTCGTGTCCGACTCTTCATGACCCCATGGACCATAGCACGCCAGGCCTTCCTATCCTGAAGGCAAAAGGAGTTGGGGCCAAATACAAAAAGGGGCAGGGACCAAAAACAGCTAAAATACCAGCACATTTTAGTTTAACACTCTTCTGCCACTAACTACGCCTATAAAAAGGCCTTTCAATGGGGTAAACCCACACAAAACTCTGGAAACTTCAAGTTAAAATATATTAAGGTCCTATACAGCATGAATTGAATTTTATATATATATATATATATACAGACACACACATCTTCATTCCACCAGACTAGTTTTTCTGGCGTTTCCCCTGAAGGGAAATGAAGTTTTCAGTAGTTTCTTCAATACATGCTAAATTCTTCTTCTAGAGACCTAATTTGCCCTGAAAAATTTCATTATGGAATTTTCTTTTATTTAGAACTAGTGAACCAACCCAGCTTTGCGCAGGTTGGAATAGCCCTTAGTTTGATACAGTGTGAAGCCTTCAAGGAAAGTTACGAAGCTCTCAAAGTTGGACACATCGTGCCCACCTGGTCTGAATGAAGCCACTGATGCTGGCACCCCTAGGCATGGCCCTTGCCAAGGTGCACCCCTATAGACCCCTGAGGAGTTCACTCAATTCCTCTGAGGGTTGTCTGCCCCACAGTAGGGTGGAAGGGTCAGCCATATAATTCAGTCCCTAGGACTTCTCCCTTTTGGCTTCAACTAGGGATATACGAAAAACTTACCTTGCTCCGTTCCGGGGTATCTGCGGTGGCGGGGAGGCGCTCCGTCCCTCCCCCCCGAATCCTCCCCGGCCGGCTCTGCTCCGAGGCAGCTCCGTGGAGCTGCCGGCCAGGGCCGGCCGCAGCTGGAATTCCAGCTGCTGTGGCCAAAAATGGCGGCCACTACGCTGGCCACTATTTGCGTTGCTGCCAAGCCGTGATAGGCTACGTAAATACTTACGTAGCCTATCATGACAAAAGGCAGCCATGCAAATGGCAGCTGCTACGCCATTTGCGTGGCTGCCTTTCTTCGTGATAGGCTACATAAATACTTACGTAGCCTATTACAGCAAAGAGCAGGGGCGCAAATGGCGTAGTGGCCATTTGCGCCCCTGCTCTTTGCCGTGATAGGCTACGTAAGTATTTACGTAGCCTATCATGAAGAAAGGCAGCCACAGAAATGGTGGCCTCTACGACGGCCACCATTTGCAGCCGCAGCAGTCTGGCAGCAGCCGGGAGACCGGCTGCATCTGCCGCCGCATCTGCCGCCGCATGTGCTGCCTGACTGAGCCACTGGAGCCGCCTCATCCGCTGCCAGGTACGCTCCGTCCCGGGGGGATTCCACGGGGTGGCGGGGGGGAGGCCATTCTGCCATGGATTCTGGGGGGCCGGATTCTAAAGAATCAAGCCTCACTGGAGTCTGTGGCGGAATTCTCTGACATTCCTAGCTTCAACCTGTATTAACTACATACCTAATCTGCCACCTAGTGACCAAAGATGGAACCGCAGGTTTTAAACACACTGACATATTTAAATTAATTAACATTAATTGATCTGTTTTTAAAACAAAATAACTCCAAGGTGCACACCCTTAGTATGTATGCCGAGTTTCTTTCAGGTGTCTAGGTATCACTGTCTTGGCACTACAGCACTGACAGGCAGACCCACATCGTCTTGTATTACTATAGAATAAATTTGAAAATGCAGACAACAAAAAGAACACAAATAATAATGCAATAAGATCACTAAAGAAATAAAAGCCCTGTTCAGGCATTATGCCCAAATAGGGAATTCCAGTGCATGTAGATGCCACAGGACTGCATGTGCAGCCACACTCCCAACCTGGTCCACATCCGACCTTCCTGCATTGAGTGGGAAGATCTGAAGCAGGCTTCTATATGTGTTTAGCTGTATGTATGCAGAAGCCCCAAAACAATCCCTCCATGATCAGGCACCCTGCTCTATCAGGGTTCCTGACCATGAGGATGCTTCTACATGCATTCAGTTGAGTGTGTATAGAAGCTCCCATCAGACATTCCCACTCAATGTGGGAAGGTCCAGAATGGAGAGGAGGATGCCAACATCATGTGTGTGGATACTGGGCAGTGCTGGCATGCGAGAGCCAATTCCCCCTACACATGTTAGAATTCCCTGTTTAGGCATGACACCTGATCAGAGCTAAAGACACTCGCTGATTATAATCCTTAGTATATTATGGATATGTTTGGTGGACAACTAGAGTAAAACAGCTTAAAAAGAAGGCCATTGTCTAATGGAAGATTGGATATATTAATGGTGTGTGTCCTTAATCTTACTAAAAATGCTCCAATGCTCCTAAAAATGAGAAGTTACAACCCCATGGAGGGAGATCCTATGGCCACTAGACAGCGGCTAGATGGCCATAGGATATGCTGTTATCCGGGAACTGACCTCAGAGCCTGTGGTCCGAGGTCGGTTCCTGGAGAACCGACCTCCCCCCACTTCCGCACTGTCTTGGAGGCAACATGGAACAGCCCCATCCTCCGCGCTCGCAAGAGGAGCACAGAGGGGCTGGAAAGGAGCGTAGCTGGGGGCGTTCTGGGGCAGGGAGATTGTAGCTGCCTGTATGACACATCCAATGTGTCATACAGTAGCCTCCTTCCCCGCTCCATCCTCCCACAGCTAGACAGCCACAATCAGCTGTCTAGCCGAAAGAGCAGGGCAGGAGAAGCATGGAGGGATCAATCCCCTCCGTGCTTCTCCTGCCTTGCTTTGTCTAGGTGGTCACCTCCGAGTTCGGAGGAGGTGACTGGCTGCCCATCTAGATAGGATTGCACCCTAAGAGACTTTTTTAAGTGAGCCACACAATTGGTTTCTATGCATGTTTGTGTACATATGTGTATATACCAGAACTTTGGAGCTGACAGGTATGACCTGTACAACTTCTCCATCTTTCCTATAAATAAGCAATAACAAAAAATCCTGTTGAGCTGTATTTAGAACTGGGCATCTTAAATGACACTTGCATTAATTCCACATTATACCTTGTCACCAGCAACTTACTCATTTCAAATTTATGCTAATAACAGAATGATTAAGGAACAGTCATTCACATTCATTATCACCCTGCACAATCGTTTTCCCAGGAGATACCTCAGTAAAACAAATACATCAGTATGTCACAATTAACTAGCGTGTGCTTGTCATAATATTTGCACTTTGCACAAAATATTTTTTTTTGCCACATCTCAAAGTAAATAAATCTCTAATCATGGAAATGCAATAATGTTCAAGGCAGATTGCAGCAGGGAACATATTAATAGGCGTTAACAGAAAGTTGTTTTAAAGGAATAGTTACACATAAATGGTAATGTTGAAATCCCTAGCCATCTATTAAAGATTTAGAACACACTTAGTTCGAGCTGGTCAATGATGGGTGCAGTGACCACACATGGAGGGTTCCCCACAAGGCATAACAGAAGCTGGCCACCCCCACTCACCAGTGCACATTTAAAGGCATTCAGCACATCAGGCAATTAGGGGGAGTGAGAGGTCTGTGGTCATCTCCCATTTCCCCATCTAGTCCCCCATGTCACTCAATAATGGAACAACAGCTTGGAGGTTGCATTCCTTGACCAAGCAGTTGGGGAATGACTGGACAGGAACAAGGAAGACATGAACAGATCTTTCATGGGAACATAGGAAGCTGCCTTATACTGACTCAGGCCAATACTAGTCCAGTATTGTCAACACTGACTGGCAGCTGTGCCCAAGGGTTTCAGGCAGGAGTTTTTCCTGCCCTACCTGGAGATGCCAGGGGTCGAAAGTGGGACCTTCTGCATGCAAAGTAGGTGCTCTTCCACAGAGCTATGGAACTCCCATTCTCTATAATGGCCTTATTATAGTGGCCTCCAAGTCTCCAGAATGGCCTCCAAGTGGTGCCTGGACACACACACCTTTAAGCATGAGCTAAAGAGGAAGGGTGGTAACAAGACTCAGAGGAGATCCCTCTGCTGCGCACAACTGCTGCACTGACAGCGAACTGGATGAAACTTACCTTGGTTCACGTATCTATTAAATATATTGCAACATCATATTAGAAATATATTTTTCAACTAAAAAAAACCCAGTCAAATTGTACATATATTTGAAATACATACATTGTTTGCAAAATTAATATCCCACGATGTCCATATTTGGTTTTTTAAAGATTATAAGCCTGAGGAAGAGCAGGAGCCCTAAATGCTTATCATCTTGCCACTAATTTGGACAATAAATAACTTTATTACTACAGAATTATCTTCTTCACAATATAAGGAAGAAAAAGAAAGCTTTCTTATGAATACAATCATAAAATTTAGAATTTATGAAGTGGACTGCAAATGTTTAAAGCAGTTCATGCAGATGATCTCAGAAATGTAAGACAGCGTTATTATTCCCATCTGAAATATTTTATTTATTTTAGAAAATGTATGCCTTGCTTTTCCATTGCCTTTGTATCATTCAAGGTGGTTTACAGTAATTAAAAATAAAAGAATTCCATACAAAGTGTGGACAATAGTGGCCACCCAGTGAGCTCATGGCTCAGGTAAGATTTGAACCAGGGACTTCCCAGTTCACACTGGTACAGCCCAGTTCTATAGACATTCAATGTAAGCTAACTCTCAAGTAAGCACACTTACAACTGCAGCTGGATCCGCAATGCCATACAAGGGGTGCTTCCATACTAAGGGAAGCCTTTCCTTTAGTACTGATATCGGAGAGCCAGTGTGGTGTAGTGGCTAGAGTGTTGGACTGGAGGAGATCCGGGTTCTAGTCCCCACTTGGCTATGGAAGCTCATGGGATGACTTTGGGCCAGTCACAGACTCTCAGCCCAACCCACTTCACAGGGTTGTTGTTGTGAGGATAAAATGGAGGAGGATTATGTACACCACCTTGGGTTCCTAAAGGAGGAATAAAAGTGGGATATAAATGTAATGAATGAATGAAATGAATGAATATCATTGATATCGGGGAACTGGAGAAAGCATAATAATATCTTTTGTTTCTGCTGGTTCATTGTGTTCTGTGTAGACTCCCTCTATAGCTTCTCTCTTGGCATTTCCCCAGCCCTCACCCAGGATTCCCTTCGACCCTCACCCGCCTTACTCCCACCGCCATCTGTGTACCTTCCCACTGCTTGCCTGGGATTCCACACCTCCCTCCGCTTCTATTCTCTACCTCTGCACTCATCTCATCTCAGCACTGCTGAAGCCCTAACATGGAAGCAGGAAGCTGGCACAGCAGGAGATGAAGGGGCTGCGTTCCTGCTTCCCCACTAGGGCTTTGGCACCACTGGGGTGAGTGTGACATTCCTCCCAAATTTGTGATCAGTAGGAAGGGGAGGAGATGTGCCAGGGAAGGCAGGGCCAGCAGACATGGGCCCATTCTGCCCCTCAGAAAATGTTAATCAAGTGAAGAGATAATGCCCAAATAGGGCTACAAATAATTATTGCTTATTTGAATTATTGTTTATTTAATAAATTATTGTTTATTTGAGAGAGCCAAAGCCTCTCTGGGCAGCCAGTTTACAAAAGCTTAAAACCTTAAAAATACAATATAAAACATAATATAAAAACCATTTGCATACAAAACAATTTAAAACACTCAACAATAAAAATCCTGGGACTGGTTAAAACCTTATCATATGGTGTCAAATGCCTGGGACCAAAAGGATGACAATGATGGTGCTAGGCTGATCTCAGTGGAGTGAATGCTCCACAATTGGGGGACCACCACTGAGAAGGCCCTCTCCTTTGTTGCCATCCTCCAAACTTTTGAATGTTGTTTCAGAAGTCTGCCAGCAAGAGTGTTTACACCTATAATGAGCTCCTTGGCATCCACACAAAACACCCAAAACCCACATTTACATCTACACATTGGTTGGAATGGGTTAGAGCAGAGGTGGGGAACCTATTTCACCCCAAGAGTCAAATTCAATTTTGGAGAAGCACTTAGGGGCTGCATTCCAGTAGTGGGAAGGGCCAAAGACAAAGGGATGGTGCCAAAAGCAAAAGAGTTCAGGCCAAACATACACATAATGCCAGCATATTGTAGCTTAAAGTTCTTACTGCCAGTAACTTAGCCTTGGGAGAACTTTTCAACCTTTTAGAAAGAGGGGAAATGGCACAAAAGCCGTGAAACTATCGAAACATCAGCAGTTGCAGCGGGGAGGGACTGGGGGCAGGGGAAGGGTTCTGGGGGACCTCGGTGGATCAGATTTGGACTCTAGGATGGCCAGATTTGCCACCCAGGCCTGAGGTTCCCACCCCTGGTTTAGAGTTGGTTAATTCTCAAAAGACAAAAATAGATCTGGAGGCATAAGGATGTAGCATTTCACTGAGATAGCAAATGATGCAAGAGGTAGAAAAATAGTGAAATTGTATCATAATGTAAGTCAAATGTTTCTTTTTTACTGGCCCACTGCTCATAAATGATGTCTCTCTGTATGAAATCTATTTCCTTAGCTCAGAAAATAGATGGTACTTTCATAAAGTAGATGGGGTGAAGCTTCAGTCAATGTTTTTGTAGAGAAAGATGGTTGCTGTTCATGAATGTATTTCTTTGGCTGTGAATCCACACAATATTTTTGCCCTGCAAGCTACTTTCCTACCAAAGTGATTCTGATTGAGGCCATTCTTAACCATGAGCTGAAAGCTGTGAGAAGAGATTCATGTGATAGGAGGGAGCAAAAAAGAAAAAAGTGACACCTGCTTGATACATTTCAGGGTGGTGACATACATTTCAGGTTTGAATAAGCAAATGTTGAATGCTTTACCAGAGATAGCACCGACAAAGTTTATCTGCATGCTCCACACATCAAACATTGATTCCACTGCATTTAGTTTATGTGAAAAATTATCTCTTTCAGCAAATGATTTAGTGCATCAAAACCTTGTTTTAAAGTACAGAGGGCTTTAAAATGTTGGAGCAAGTTGAGTACCTGTCAGGGATGAGTCCAAGTGCTTTGAGATGTTTGACAGCTCCAATTCTGAATCAGAGTTGGAACAGCTAGATCAGTGCCCATGGGCGCCGCCATTTGCGTACACGCTTTTTTTTTTTTCCAAAGTCACCTGTAATAGGCTACGTAACGATTAACGTAGCCTATCATGGCTGACTTTGGAAATCTAGCCATGATAGGCTACGTTAATCGTTACGTAGCCTATCACAGGTGTTTTTGTTTTTTTTTACTTTATTTTGTAATGGCGGCGGCGGCAGCCAGTCGGAAGACCAGCCGCCGCCCCCGCCCCCAACGAAACACCGCCGGGACCCGCCGCCGAGAGGGACATTCGAGGGAGGTAAGTCCCATCCCAGGGGGGGCAGGGGGCGGAGAATTTCACCAACAATTTTGGGGGGCCGAATGCGTTGGTATTCGGCCTCCCTGAGATTCGTGGAGAAATTCACGGCCATCCCTAGGATAGCCACTCTTAGAAGCCAACATAGGAGGGAGCCACCCTAAGGGAGGGGCGTCACTCTGCAAAGTAAGTTTGGCCATGAAGTTCACAGGCAAACTGTTGGCAACTTTACTACCCTCTGGTTTGTCTCTTCTCTTTAGAGACAGCTTCCTTGAATCTGCATTAGTAGAAAGGCTAGTCTTTAGCAAAATAAAGTCATATTAGCCTGAAGCATTGTCTCTTTGTGGGGTTGATTGTGAAGGGGAAGGATGATCCAATCTCAACAGTATCTTTATTTACTACACTTTAGAAGATGTTTTCTTCATTTTTGTCAACCCCTCCTCCACAGAAGCCTCTAAATTTCCTAAAATCATAATAGTATACTAATTGTGAACTCAGGTGCTGAGATATGGCCACTATGTAGACAAAACAGGGCTACTGTGAAACAAGAGGCAAATATTGGCATGTTCAAGGGAGCTCTGAGGTTTGCAGAAATAGAAAAAAAACTTGGGAGGCTTGCGGGGGGGAACATGCATACACCAAAACTGCCAAATGAGGACTAAACATGCTCAGTGGACACCATGTCTGTTGAGAGGGAAAACGTGGGAAACTAGAGGCAGGGGTCAGGGAGAACAATGGAATGGAATATTATGAAAGAATAAGAACATAGGAAATGTGACCGAATTAACATAACTTCCATGTGATGTTGGAGAATGTGAATTCATTACATATATAGCCCAGTCAATATTTATAGTATCCAAGTCCATGTGGATTGTAAAATGTTTAAAATATTCTGTTTATGCATGTGCACATTCCGTATCATAATTTGTAGGCTATGCGTATTGACTGGACAATCTATAAAATTCCGTTTATGCTGTCACTTTGCACAATCGCTATTGTTTAACTCACAACCCACAGTGTACATATTAAACAGATTTTCTTATGGTTGGCATAGTTTTGTAATGGACATGGCTGCTCTTGAGGATACTGTATCAAGTAGAACAGAACAACTTCATCGATTCAGAGCAATTTAATTTAATTTGACTCCAGCAGTGCCAGTTTAGACACTTAAGGATAAAGTAGGATAACCTCCTGTGAAGCAGAAGTACTTCCAGGTGAGTAAGAAATCCTGTATCTTTCCTCTGCTGGCTGGAAAACAGCTGGGGGTAAGGGGCATTTGATCAGAAAATGGCCCAATGGGAAAAAAATTAAGTATTTCCTTTCCCTGCCACTGAGTAGATCAGATTCACAACCCCTCCCCACACAGTTGCATTTCGGGGTGGGGGGAATCAATGATGAAACTGATCATGAAACTACCCAGTGCCTGAAGTAGTTTTACTTAGGATGAAATAAACATAATATCAGCTACCCCATGCCATGTGTTAGAACAGATAGGGAAATGTGCAGCACTCTGAATGTTGGACTCCAAGTCCCTTGGTCATGCTTGCTGCTAGGGCTGATGGGAGTTAGGCTCCAACAACGTCTGGAGGGGCATACTTTCCCCACCCCTGTGTTAAAATCTACCAACATCTAATTCCAACAAAGCAAGGGAATTAGATGATGAAATCACTGAAAGGGAAGGAGTTGCTGAATCCTTTAGCTGTCTTTCTCCCAGTAGGGTCTGAGACTGGAAGTTATATCATCATTAAAAGAAAAATGGCCGAGAAGTAATTTTGGGCAGCAAAGGTATGGTTAGGTGACCCTCTTGGTCAGCACCCACCTCTTTTATTTTTAAATCAGTCTCACCCAGTTGTGCAGCTAAGACTGGACCTTGGGGGCAAAGTCTGGAGCCCTGCAGCCCAACCCCAGCCACACGCCAAATGACCACCTAGAAAGTGGCAGGTGCAGAAACAAACTCCATTTTATTTCTGTAGACATGATGGTTCTATGATTTCAGTGAATTTAAAATGCAAAACCACACATGCTCAGAGTATTATTTTTATCAGGTTTGGCAATCAATGTTACTGTTGTAACATATTGGGAATGTAGAAGCAGTTTTATCATATGGGATGGCAGTAGGAAGGGGGAAGAGAAATGTTAGTTGTGTGTTTCACAACTGAAGTAATACACAAGGCCATCTAAAGTGCCCCCCGCCCCCCGTAAGACCATTAAGTCCAAGGACTAAAATTGCCTAGCTGTACCACTGCCCCCCACCCTACAATTTATAGGAGTTCACCACCATCCTCATTCTTATAGGCAGGCAATGCCACTATAACATATAACTAATGTTTCCATAGAAGTTTGCATTTTAAAAAATATTGAGTTCCTTTGTTTCCTCTTTACTCTTGCATATTAATAGTGCCTATTGTGCTGTGGAAAGAAGCAGGCATAATCTGTGACATACCAGTGCTTAACCAAGAACTATTTGTTACAAACTATCTGCAAATCCAAAGGCCAAAAAGAGTGGCAAAGTACATCTTATATTTTGGGTCTGCCTGCTCCTGAGTCCTTGAGATTATTATGTAGCAACAGGCCACTATCAGAAAAGTGTGTGCGTGTGCGCGTGTGTATCAAAATACAGTAAGACACAACAATACGTATTATGGGAAAAGCCGCCCAGCCACAGGTCCTTCAGACAGATGTAAGCCAGTAGTTTTCGCATTCTCTTCCCTTGCCAAACTCTTCCACAGCCATATGCCCACTGTGTGAACTCTGCACGTTTGCTATGCACTTCACATTTCAGATTCTGGGGAATGTTAACATGGGGTGCCAGCTGTCATCCCACATGAACTGAGCGTGAGCTCTCTCTAGTATGCACACATTACGTGACGTCCCTATAGCTGCTGCTTCTTGACAGGCATAGCAGTGGAGGTCATGAGGAATTTTTTTTAGGGAAGCTGGTTCACCATTGCTCATTAAGAACCCTCTAATAAACCATTAAGGGATTTTTGGAGCAGTTTGGAACTATCACTTCAGCACAAGGAACCAGCATGATTGGGCAAATGCCAGGACCCAACCACTGGGGCTGACACCAATGGGATTTTAAAAAATGGAATGTGAGGCTCTGTCACTAAAAGGAGACGTGCTGAGGTAGGTGGTTGTGGTAGCCACCCTCCTTTTCTTCCCAAATGCCTCTGGGCCCTGCCCCTAATGTAGTAATGCTACAGTGGGGACCAGAGGCATTTGGAATAAAGAAGATGGCAGCCACTACAGCTGCCTGGCCCTTCTCCCTTCAGCCATAGGCTCTTTAAAGAGAGAAAGAAGTCGTGCTTCCACCACCTCCCCAGAGTGCAAGCCCAGCATGACTTTTTATTTTTCATTTAAGTGCCCAGTGTTGAAAGAAGCACAGGGCTAGGTGGGTACAGCAGCCTGTCCCTGCTGCCACCCGGTAAGCTTAGGAAGGGGCAGTTTGGGGGCCAGCATGGCAGTTTGGAGGGGGCACTAGTGGCAGAGTGCCAGGGTGGCTGTTTGCAAGGAGATGGAGGGCACCTTGCCTGGGGCCCTCTCGAACCTGGGACCAAGTCTGTTCAGCACAACACAGCAACTTATAGAATTAGCCTGCTTAACTGGAATAAGAGCTTCCTTTTAAATAAGAGCAAGTTCAGTATTTAAAAAAAACATTTAGCTCAAGCGAAGGCAAAACTGCTTTAAAATGTTTGTGGCAGTGGAGGGGGGAATGTTAGATACTTTACGTTGTTCAGATGCAAAGCATGTAAATGAGTAAGTGTTGATTTATTGGGTAATTTAGAACCACTTCACAAATAAATTAAATCCATCTTACCAGACTTCAAGAAAATGAATGACTAATACATAAATGCACTTGCGTGTATATCAATGGCATTTCTGAGAATAATGGGAGAGATTCAGATGTCGGAGCAGCTCTATCAACTGGGATCACAACAACCTCCCTATGTGTGGCATGTACTGGAGATAAGGGCTCCAATCTTGCCTCCAGTTATATGTTTCCTTGAGTATATAAAGTAATAAAAAGAGCCCTGCTGGATCAAACCAAAGACCCAACTAGTGCAACATCCCTTTCCCACATGAAGGCAGTACCCCCCCGCCTCATTTTTATTTCCCAACAACTAGTAATTCAGAGCCATGCTGCCTTTTGAACCTGGGAGTAGTATACCGCCATCATGATTACTAAGCTATTGACAGCCTTATGCTATTAGAATTTGTCTAGTCCCCTTTTAAAGGTATCTGAGGGTCAAGCTATAGCTCCCCCTCTCCTTTTTATTTACTCCAAAGTAAGCCTGTGGGGCCCCTATCTGGATCAAGACCACTCTGCATGGGAAGCAGAGGCTTAATCATTCTTCCTCAGCTAGTTCCCTCTTGAAATCCCTTATGCACGATAGTTTAGAAAAGAAAAAGAAAAACCATTGACACCAAGGAAGGCTTGTCTCTCTCTGTCTAGCCTGCTGCATGGGGAGAGAGAAAACTGGAAGAGAAGCCATTTAATCCTTCCCTCCCTGCACATGGTGGTCCTGATCTGGATCAGGGCCCCACACACTTACTTTGGAGTAAATAAAAAACAGAAGGGTAGTGCCAAGCTACGTAATTAACACAGCATGCAGTTTCACCTTACATTGGTGGCCATCAAGACATCTTATGGCAGCAAATCCTATAGCTTAACCTTGTGCTGCGTGAAGAAGTACCTCTTTTTGTCTGTCCTGAACCTCACACCATTCATCTTCATTAGATGACCATGGGTTCTCATGTTATGAGACCAGGGGCTTATCTACATGGGATATTTTACTCCAGTCCTGCTTCAGCTCCAAGATGATAGTGGCACATGATGCATCCCTCTCTCCATAGCAAGTGCACTGTTTCTTGCTGTAAAATCAGGGTTTTTGGAAAATGGTTTTCTGATGGATTTTCCCATCGCAGCAGCTTCAGCATGGTTTGGCAGTCTGTATGACCTGAACTGCCCTCAGAGCAGGCTGCTGAGAGCAGCACTGATTGGTGGAAGTTGTGTGTGTGGGGAGGAGGTGAGATAAGGAGAGCAGAGGGCTAAGCTATGCCTGCCTTGAAGTAACTTCAATTGCACTTTGCTGAGTACAGGAGCAGAGAGTTCAGGAGAATTCCTTTTCCTGTTGTTTTAAATATTCACTGACCACGGGAGAGGTGAGAGGGCAGGCAGGCAGCCCTGCTGCTTTGAAACTGTGCTGTTGCAGACATGCGCTGGATAAACATGCTTACTTGGAAGTTGTTGTTGTTCAGTCGTTCAGTCGTTCAGTCGTGTCCAGCTCTTTGTGACCCCATGGACCATAGCACGCCAGGCCTTCCTGTCCTTCGCTCTCTCCCGGAGCATGCTCAAGTTCATATTCATTGCATCGGTGATACTATCTAGCCATCTCATCCTCTGCCGTCCCCTTCTCCTTTTGCCTTCAGTCTTTCCCAGCATCAGGGTCTTTTCCAGAGAGTTTTCTCTTTGCATTAGGTGGCCAAAATATTTGAGCTTCAGCTTCAGTATCTGTCCTTCCAATGAGCACTCAGGGTTGATTTCCTTTAGGATGGACTGATTTGACCTCCTTGCAGTGCAGGGGACTAGGAGCTGGGAGATCTGGGTTCTAGTCCCCACTCGGCCATGAAAGCTCACTGGGTGACTTTGGGCCAGTCACAGACTCTCAGCCCAACCCACCTCACAGGGTTGTTGTTGTGAGGATAAAAATGGAGAGGAGGAGGAGGATAATGTAAGCCGCCTTGGGTTCCTTGCGAGAGGAAGAAAGGCGGGGTATAAATGCAATAAATAAATAAATAAAATAAATTAGAGTCTTCTCCAGCAGCACAGTTCGAAAGCATCAATTCTTCGGCGCTCAGCCTTCCTTATAGTCCAGCTCTCACAGCCATACATTACTACTGGGAAAACCATAGCTTTGATTAGACGGACCTTTGTTGGCAAGGTGATGTCTCTGCTTCTTACTATGCTGTCTAGGTTTGCCATAGCTTTCCTCCCAAGGAGCAAGCGTCTTTTAATTTCATGGCTACAGTCACCATCTGCGGTGATCTTGGAGCCCAAGAAAGTAAAATCTGTCACTGCTGCCATTTCTTCCCCTTCTATATGCCAGGAAGTGATGGGGCCAGATGCCATGATCTTCGTTTTTTTAATGTTGAGTTTCAAACCAGCTTTTGCACTCTCCATTTCACCCTCAACAAGAGGCTCTTGAGATCCTCTTCGCTTTCTGCCATTAGGGTGGCATCGTCTGCATATCAGAGGTTGTTGATAATTCTCCCAGCAATCTTAATTCCGACCTCTGATTCATCCAACCCAGCATTTCTCATGATGTACTCTGCATATAAGTTAAATAAGCAGGGGAACTCTCTCCAATTGCACCTCACTGACTGTGGGAGTGGCAGAGAGCAAGACTCACTCCTGTCATTTTAAAACTGCACATGCCTACTTAGAAGTAACTCATCCTCGAATGCACTTCACTGAGCTGGCGGGGGCGGGGGTGGGACTGGCAGAAAGGAAGCCTCAAGCCTGTCATTTTAAAACTATGCTGTTACGGAAGTGCAAAGGTTTGCTCTTATGGAGGTCTTTAGGTATGCAGAGCCTTGCTGATTTTAAAAGCTGATGACCCCCCCAAATGACTCCTAATCATGCAGGGAAGTGCTGAACACGGAGGAGAACGGCTAAACATGCCTACTTGGAAGTAACGCATCCTCCATTGCACCTCACGAAGCACAGGGCAGGGGAGGGGAGGGATGGGGAGCAAGCTTCCGCTCATTCGCTGCCTCGCATCTACGCAGTTGATGACGTTCAGTTCTGCTTGCGAGATTCCACCCCCAGGCTCAAACTCATGGCAGTTGCCATTTGCCTTATGCAAATGGAGTAGGGGGAGTGTTATGTATACACTGCATTACTGGCTACAGTTTTCTCTGGGAGGAGATAACCCGACTGCATGAAAAATCCGGATTTAAATGGAATCACCTCAATAATTATCTCCGTGTAGATCCAGCCAGGGATAAAATTTTGCCTCAGTGCACTTTCTAACATATCAAATCATTCTTGGAGTTTATTCAGCCCAGGGGTAGGCAAACCTTTTGGGCCGTGGGCACATTGAGCAATCTGATAGACTGTCCTGGGCACCATCACAAAATGGCTGCCATGGGAGGTGTGGCAAAGGACAAGTAACCTGTCTAAAACACTGAGTACAAGGCAGAAATGAGGTTGGAGCCCTAACATATTAAAGAACTTCCAAAGTTTGAACCCAAAGTTTTCAGCACCAACAGAAACCTATCACAGCTGCTAGTAAGAAAATGTGTTTTGTTTTGTTTTTAAAGCAGGACGGGCACCTTGGCAGATGCCAAGAAAGGTAGGTGACTAGGCGTGCACTGGCACCTATGGACACCACATTGCCTACCCCTGATTTATTGCTTTAGAATGTTCAAAGCATTTATCTTGTTGCACTCCATACAACAATCTTGTAATACAGGTAGTATTATCCCCCTGTTGCAGATTGTGGGGCAGGGGGGTGGATGGGGAGGCAGACTGAGTAGAGTAAGGATGGCCAATGTAGTGAGATCATGGGAGAGGGTAGATTCAAACCAGGGACTTCCTGATTCATAGCTCAGCTAGCTCATCTGGAGGGATATTCTTATCATTAAGCTACTGAATGACAGATACGCAGTGAGCACAACAGGGGTGAGGATTATGTGTAGTGAGCCTTGAAGCCTTTGTGTCATAGCACAGAGCTCAAGAGCATGCTGTTACTTCATGTTGGAAGAAAAAGCATCCAGGGTAGTTAAGACACCTGTCTCTTTTGTACTGCCTTTGTCCTGGATAGCGCTTCTTCCCTAGTGAAATAATGTGGTCCAAAACCAGCATATGAAATACTGCTATTTGTCCAGGCTGATCTTCCCCTAACCCTGTTTCATGCAGGACGTAGGCTTAGAGAGAGCTTCAGCTATTGAGTGGTATAGAAAATAAAATAAAATAAAATAAAATAAATAATTATAGAGGCTGCCTAAAATCATCTGACAGACCGGATGGTCCTGATAGGTCATCACTGCTTTAGAATATTCCCTATAATTCTATAACTTTAAAATCTGCAGCACATATTTGTTCTTAAAATCTACTAATGGTTGAAATTATTGCATCAGTTGATGCCTGAATGCTTTTGAGAGTGATTCAATATAAAACTTTAATTGGCCAGTAAATACCACAGTGAGAAATGTACTCTATTATAAGAGGCTGTACTGATGATGTCTGGAAAAATTATTTTAAATATGAAGTGGAATTCTCTGAAATCACTCCTCAACTTCCTTGTTGTTACCATGGAAATAAAGATAAGAACATAGGATGAGTTGTGCTGGATCAGACCAAAGACCTATCTAGTCTAGCGTTCTGTTCACACAGTGGCAACCAGATGCCCAGGAGAAGTCCACAGCAGTACAGTAATGCAATAACACCCCCCTGCTCATGTTCCCCAGCAAATGGTATACAGAGGCATACTGCCTCCAGTACTGGAGGTAATATAGCCATCATGACTAGCAGCCATTGATATAGTCCACCATTAATTTGACTAACCCCTTTTAAAACTCTTCATGTTGGTGCCCATCACTACATTGTGTGATAGCAAATTCCATAGTTTAACTATGAACAGTGTGAACAAGTACTTCCTTTTATCCATCCTGAATCTCTCACTACTCAGCTTCTTTGAATGACTCGGGGTGGAGGGGTCTTCATGACAACAGAATGGGAAGCACATTGGAGTATTACCCGGATTTTCATGGACTAGGCTTTGGTCCATCAGGGGCACATGAAGCAAGATAAGCCAAGTGTACCACACTTTTAAAATCTGGTGTTCAGGGGTCACACAGCACTTGAAAGGAACATACTTCCAGGTGGCATGGGGGGAGTAGAACTGAACGTCATCAAACTGGCAGGGGCTGCTCAACCAATGAGAGAGGGTTGTTTCCTGCCCCTGTCCAGGCTTCCCCCAGCTACTACATTCTTATGAATGGAGAGCAACTAATTTTTCCCAAGTGTGCAGATTTCCCTGAAGAAGCCAAAACCCCTGGTTCTCGAGTGCAGCATCTGAAGGCTCCCCCTAAAAGCTCTCCCCACTCCAATTTCGCCGCATTCCAGTAATCTGCTGCGGAGTTATTGCTCCCATCCCATTTTTCTCCATGTGTGCACTTTTGCTGTGAAAAGCCAAAATCCTTGATTCTTGAGTGCAGCAAATGAAGACTCCCCCTGAGAGCAGCCCAGCCCCCAAATTTTGCCCCATCCCAGCACTCTGCCACTGAGTTATTTCTTCCAACCAACCTTTCTCCCTTTCTCCTTCTCCTTGCTCGCAATGAGAATCTCCCATAAACCCAAAAGATCATTACTGCAATAAAGCAGAGAAGCTTTCAGTAAAAAAAAGTCAAAGTAAAATGTGGCTTTTCAAGAGGGAAGTGGCTAGTTGGCAGTGGATTGGTGACATGTCCTCCATTGTGAAGAAACTCAGACTGCTCAGACTTTGCACTAAATCACTCTTGAAGACAGCCCCCAAGTTCTAGTATTAGAAATATAATTTTATACATTTCTATCATGTCTCCCCTGACTAGCCTTTTTTCTAAGCTGAATAGCCCCAAACATTCTAACCTTTCATCATACAGGAGTTGCTCCAGCCCCCTGCTAATTTTGGTTGCCCTTTACTGAACCTTTCCCAGCTCTACGATATTCTTTTTGAGGTGCAATGACCGCAACAGTGCACAGTATTCCAAGAGTGGTTGCACCATAGATTTGTAAAACACATGGGTGGGAAACTGTGACTCTCCAGATATTGTTGGATTGCATAAAATTATTTATGCAGCTCCCATTAGCCCTAGGCAGCATAGCCAATAGTGAAGGATGATGGGAATTGCAGTCCAACAACATCTGGAGGGCCACCCAGATAAAGACATTATGATATTGGCAGTTTTATTTTCAGTTCCTTTCCTAATGATCCCCAACATAGAATTTGCCTTTTTTTTCTTTTGTTTTCTTTTACAGAAGCAGCACACTGGCTTGGCATTTTCTTCATGCTCTCCTCTACAACCCTAAGGTGTACGTAGCCAGTCTCCTAAGATCTCTTTCTTGGTCCGTCACCACCAGCTCAGACCCCATCTGCATATACATGAAGTTATGATTTTTTTTTTTGCCCCAATGTCCAACACTTTACATTTGCTTACATTAAACAGTGTTTATCATTCTAATATCCTTTCCACCAGTTTGGAGAGATCCTTTGGGTGCTCTTTCCAGTCCTGTTTTGTTTTAGCCACCCTAAAAAAAAATAAAAAAATGATGTCATCAGCAAACCTGTCCAGTCACTCTGCTCACTCCTAATTCCATATCATTTACAAACAAGTTAAAAAGCACTGGCCCTAATACAGATCCTTGGGAGACCCCACTATTTACATCCCTTCATTGTGAGAACTGGCCATTTATTACTCTCTACTTCCTGTTCTTTAACCAGTTACTGGTTAAACTGGACCTGCACCTACTCTACAGTTACTGGACCTCTCTTCTTATTCTATGACTGCTACGTTTGCTCAGGAGTCTTTGATACAGGACTTTGTCAAAAGCCATTTGGAAGTCTAATTAAACAATGTCTACCAGATCACCCCTATCCATTTGTTTGCTGACTCTCTCAAAGAACTGTAAGAGGTTCATAAGACAGGATATACCTTTGCAGAAGCCATGATCATTTGCTTTTGGCACGACTTGTCCTTCTCTATCAGCCTTACCCAACTGGTGCCTGTTGGGACAAAAACTCCCAACATTCCTGACCATTTGCCGCACTGATGGGAGTTGAAGTCGAAAACATCTGGAGGACATCAGGTTGGGGGTGGCTGTTCTATATGCTTGATAATTTTATCTTTAATAATGCTTTCCACCAATTTACTAGGAACAGATGTTAAGCTAACCAGCCTGTAATTTTCTGGATCCCTCCTGGCCCTGAATCTCTTTTAAAAAATTAGTGTTACACTGGCTGCTGTCCAGCCCTCTAGTACAGAGGCTGATCTAAGGGACATGATACATATGAAGAATGATAGTAAAATGGGTAGCTGCCACAAGAAAGAAAGAGGTCAAGGAAAGAATGGCAACAGAAGTGGAACTTACAACAGCAGAAAGGTTAAGGCTGCAATCCTCTGCACATTTAGCTAGGAGTAAGTCCCACTGAACTCAGTGGGACTTACTTCTGAGTAGACATACATTGGGTTGCACTCTAAGTTAGGGCCAAAACACACTTTATTTAAAATCTGTGTCTAGGAGCCATGTCTTTTTTTCACTGTTACTCTAGAGTGGGTGCAGGGACTGTGATCTGAATCTTAAAAGCCCCACTACCACTGCCCCACACACACACACAGTTCCTGATCAAGATGAGGGGTCCTGAACCCACTCAAATGAAAAAAAGATATAGCTGCTAGACCAGAATTAAAGTAATGTCTGTTTTAGCCCTTGATAGAATGCAAAGAAGTGTTTGGAAGTATCCTAAGAACCATTCTAACATGATGAAATGCTGGCATATTCATCTTATTAATACTGCATTTGTTTGGCTTGCTGCAAAGAAAACAAATTTGATTGGCAGAACACTCCAAAGGTCTTGTCATGCCAGCAGCCAAGATTAGGCCATAATCACAGGATTATGTTTTGTGATTGGCAGGAAAAGTCAAAGGTCTTGTCATACTAGCAGCCAGATTACGCCCGTGTAACATTCTATGAACTCTCAGAAGAAAAACTGCAAAGAAAATCACAGCATTCCCCAAAGCAAAGAACATCAGAAAACCAACAACCGCTCCCCCCGAGCGCATGGCAATTTTGGAGTGGAATGTAAACAGTGCCCCTCGCAGCAACCATCCATGGAAGAAGATCATTCAGTGGCTGAATTAGAGTTTTAGACACACTCATGATAGTACCCCAGCCTATTATGCACACAAGACACTGCCCCATAGACACATTAAGGATGCCATAGTTTGCTCAGGTGAGAGAACCTCTGTGATGCAGTAAGAGCACAATAGGTTAAAGTTTTCTGGGATTACTGGCCAAGGGGTTGATTCCCATTAGACCACTCATTGCTAATAATAGAAATAATTTTACAAGAGAGCAGAAACACAGGGAAGCAAAGGCAAAGCAAGCTGTCCAGCAAGATGCCATGCCTTATCCACTGGAAGATTTACCTTGGAAACATCCAGGTTTGCCTTAGATAAGAGATAAAATTGATGGGGAGGGAGGGGAAGGAGGAGGACCAGTAATGCCAAAGGTTAGTGTGGCTAGGCTGTACATTTGATGAGCTGGCAGCAAAGTTCTAGATCTAATTTAGTCTGCAAGGTTATCTACATATCACTGCAGAACCAGCCCTGCTATTAGGCAGAGTGGGGCAGCTGCCTCAAGCAGTGTGCAGCTGTGAGGTAGATAGGAGCTGTCTGTGTCATGTGGCCTGCTAAGCTAGCCTGCTGCTCTCAGGTGCAGTGGAGGGGGGTGTCCCATTCAGATGCCAGTCTAGTCATTTTCTGTCTGAGAAACGGGAGAGGGAACATCATTTTGTCCTTTGTCTCAGGCAGCAAAATGTCTTCAGCTGACTCTGCCATATGAAGACTTAACCAACCTGTGTACAGAACTTAACATCAGACCTTGACTTGGGAGCATCTATTCTTCCACCACCACCACCACAACCACCCCACACACATGCAAACACACAAACCCTCTGACCATTTTAACTGAGAAAAAGTTCTATGTAACTTGAATGATGACATACTGTATTGTGAACATTGGTTGGCCCTAATTTTACTATCACTGTGGATTTCATTATAATACAGAGGTGATGACACATCACTCCAAACCACAATAAACAACTGATAATTGTGCACCCAGTTTATAAATTTATATACAGACTTTAAAATATGAAACGTTTTGGCATAAAATGCCAGATTCAGTCATAAATGCGAGTATATTTCAGTACCAGTTAGGGTGCAATCGTATGCATGTTTAGAGAGAGAAAAATCTTACAACTTCCAGCATGACCCAGCCAGTCTGAACATGCATAGGATTATGCTCTTATAAACCGAACCAAAACCAGTCAGGAACAGGCCAAACCTCAAAGGGTTAGCAATCAGCACTTGTTTTAAATAACTAATCAAGCCATATTAATAAACATCCAGGCTTGTTTCATCTCATTTTTCACATTAATATTGGGTGTCAATAATCAGACCAACCTACCCAATTTTGATTTATATTGCTGACATGTAAGATCGATGTTTCCATGCAGCCTGAGGAGGGCACACATGTCAAAATATAAAACACATCAAAATTAGCAGGATCCTTGTGTTTCATGACTAAATAAATGTGACACTTTTTTCAGCAATGCCAAATGTATGCAGCTAAGGGTGCAATCCTATGCATGTTAAGACAGAAAAAGTCCTATAATTCCCAGCATGCCCCAGCCAGGAGTATATAGAGTGTTCACCCACAAAGAAAGCTATATGGATTGTTTGGATGGATTGCATCTATCTTTTATTCTGCTGTGGTCCAAAAGCACATTTATCTTAAACTCTCATATTTGAAAGGCATACTACAATGATGTCCTTACTCTCTTGTAGAGGTTCCATCAACAGATCATTGCCTACCCAAGTTGTACTCAGTGAAATGTAAATTTATTACTACAAACCATGGGATGAGAACTGTTGTTCCATAGCAACTTTCCACTAGCTGTCTCTTAGTTTCTAGCTCATAAATAAGGCTGAACTTTCAGAATTATATGATGAAGTGTACAAGGCAGCGCAAACTGGCAGGACAGAGCTACAGTTATCTAAATTCATGTAGCAGCCTATTACAACTTTTATAGCCACTGAAATCTAGCCATTGAATCATTTCTCTTTATATATATTTTATTTTCAAGATACAGTTAAGAGATCACTCTCATTTTTATCATGATTCATACTCTTCTGGAAAATAAAATATAAAAATAACTACCTTGCAAGCAAAAATATTCTTGGTGTATGAAAAGGAG
Organism: Heloderma suspectum; assembly: GCF_057233095.1. NCBI lineage: Eukaryota > Metazoa > Chordata > Lepidosauria > Squamata > Helodermatidae > Heloderma > Heloderma suspectum. The sequence goes on from NC_139461.1 coordinate 92,439,722, forward strand.
TGGGAGAAACGCAAGAATCTGCTTCTACCTGCAATATAAGATACTTAAACAATGACTTGACTATAACACTCTTGGCTTTAGAAGAAAGAAATACATTGGCATAGCCATTCATTCATTCATTGGACACAAATCCTATCCATTTGAGTTCATTAACATCATAGATCTCATAGAATCATAGGGCTGGGAGGGGCCTACAGGGCCATCAAGTCCAACCCCTGCTCAGTGCAGGAAGCCTGATTCCCAGGCAGTCTCCCATCCAAGAACTAACCAAGGCTGACTGACCCTGCTTAGCTTACAAGATCAGTTCTTGGATTTTAGCATAGGACCAACCTTTCTTCTACTCTTCTAAGACCTTTCTTTCATTCCAGTACCTGCCCTTTTCTTTCCCCTTTCCTTCTGAAAATTGCACTGCTTCCTGTTTCTTCCCTCCCCTTCATCCCCCATGGCACCTGTTCCCCAGTTCAAATGCAGTTTAGAATGCCTGCAGCAACAACTTTCTCAAGAACTGGTGAAGTGTAGGGGCAGGGCTGGCTCCAGGTTTGAAGGGTCCCACAGCAAAATGGTAGCTCTCTCGTATATCCTGGTAGGCTTACCTGGCGGCATCAGGTGGTAGCAGCAGGCAACAGCAGCACTCCTATCAGCACCAGGCAGCTGAGAAGAACCACCATTTAATCTTCCATAATGCCCTCCATAGTGTTGCTTCAGGGCACTGGTGAAAGTAAAAGGGCAGCTCCTAAATCTAACCCCCTGGCACTAATAAGAGCACTGGGGAAAAATTGAGGGGGGGGGATGGAATCAGTAGTGGACCCTGCTGGAGCAATGGTGTCCTGGCAGCTCCCCAATGATGCTGGATGCTGATGCAAGGACTGTGGAGTGGTGTGAGTTGTAAGTCTGGATGACTCCAATTATAAATTCAATAGGCAGCCTTCAGCAAATCCTTGTCTCTCAGTCTGTAGCCATCCAGGTAATACTCTGACTGTTACTGAGATACTGTGTTTGAGAAGCATTACTGAGATTTAGGGTTTTTCTACATGAGGCTTTTAACCCACCACTTTACTGAGGCTTCTGCTTCCGAATTCTTTGTGAGATTCAGATTGCATCCTTTACACATGTTTTTCCCCCCAGGGTTTTTCTTTCTCTGTCTTTCTATATGTTCCATTATACAACTAATAGGTGGTGCTGTGGTATAGCAGAATTGCATGACTGCACTAGGGTTTCATTCCGCTATTTCCAGATAATACCAGACTTTCCTCGATTAAGAAAAAGCAGCAGAAATGGTGGCAAAGAACGGGAGAGGCTCTGGAGGATGACATCATGTAAAGCACCCACAAACTACCATGAGTGAGGAATCATGAGTGCACAATAAATACCTCATGTTAAAAGGCTCACTGTGTATGTAACGCACTTTGAATACACATGTGCTATATGAATTTTTTTATTATTTTTTATTTATTAAATTTATTAATCGCCCATCTGGCTGGTCACCCAGCCACTCTGGGCAATGTACAAAGCATATAATAAAACAGTTTAAAACAATAAAATTCTACAATAAAAACATTTTCTAAAATACCCTAACCCACCCCAAATGCCTGCCTGAACAACCACGTTTTTAATGCATGCCGGAAGCTCATTAAAGAGGGGGCATGGTGGAGTTCCCTAGGGAGGGAGTTCCACAGAGTGGGGGCCACCACAGAAAAGGCCCTTTTATAGTATGGTTACAAGGTATTCATGCTTAAACAAATGCTCATGAATTAACAAAAGAAATAAATGATGATGGGATGAGTGCCTAATGTGATGGAGAGGGAATCAATATTGAAATATGGGGTGGGCAGGGTTGTAGTACACTCATGGCATATGTTTGACTACTCAGATCAGATTAAAGTGCCCTTTGTAAACAGACTGCAGGCATGTGCCACAGGCAGGGACATGTCCAGAGCCTCCTTGAACCTGATGGTGTCTCTGTCTAGTTGCAATCTCAAATTACATATAAAACTGGCACATACACATGTTCCATTAATCATGTATATTGTTTATTCTCTGAAACAGTCCTGAAAGCATTTTAATTCATTTCTGGATGAGGGCAAGTTTAACTTTTCCAGTTCTTCTTCTGCAAACTTTAAAATATTACACAATGTGTCCCTCAAAGGCAGATAAATACAGTAGAGTGGAGCTGTGTCAAACTCCTGTATTCTGAACAGGCCAACAGTGCCCCCTTCAGTGTCTATGATTTTGCACCTCTGTGGTTAGTCTTGAATGGAGTGATGACCTGGGTTTTATTTTCCAGTATGCATCCTTGGGTTAATCCTTTTTCTTTCTTTTTTCCTAACAATACCTTGACTAGTTGGAACTAAACATGGAAGAACCAGGGATGGTGGAGCTCACTGAGATTCTTCAAACTCCACTTCAAAGCTTTGTTTGCCACACTCCCATTATCAGCGTGCACTTTTCCCCCATTGATTAAAGTGTGAAAATGCATATCTTTTGGGAAAAGTGCATTTTTGAACGCATTTGAAAGCCTGGGAATGTGCAAGCTTTTTCTGAAAAATCCACTCCCGTTTGGGCTTGCAAACGGGGCAAGTTCTGATGATTTGTGAATCATCATATACCCATAGTTAGAACCGGCTAACTCTTCCACAGTTTAAATCTAGAATCCTTAAGGAGGTAGAAGCAATCTCCAAATAAATTTCTAACTGGATATCTGGGCCACTTACATCAGATGTGTAGCTGATCTCACCATGGACTCGATCCAATGTCACTTAAGAGGATCTGAATTTTAGCGTTACGGAAATTGGCTTGGATCCTAGCTAGGTGTCCATGAACTAAAGGATCCCTTCTGTTCACAGACAGGACCAGGATCCTGTGGAGGGTCCCACTGGCAGAAGCAGGAGGGAAGGACATTTTTGTTGATTTCCCCCTCCGCCTGCACAGAAAAGGAAGTCTGGATTGAAACCATCATCAAATGTACACACTTGATGGAACTTGCTCCAGCAGTGGTCCCATTGATTCAAAATATTACATTCAAACTAACCCTTAATGAATGCTAATTCTTCATCACCCTGAAATAAAACAAATATTTCTTTTTACTGCCTCTTTTAAGATCTCTTCAAATTTTAATTCTAACTTTTTTTTCCAAAAATAATCCTATAAAAACACTTATAGGATTTCATTTGTCATCTCCCATGAAAGCATTCCTTTTTCTGTGCAAGCAAGAGTGCTTGTACATAATGTCATTCTTAGCCTTCTGTAATGAAGTAAATAATGAAGTCACATTAAGATGAACATAAATTAAGAACAATTAAATGCACATTACAAAGATCAGCCAGGCAGCAGTACAAGAGAGTAATGAATGTAGAAATACTTTTTAAAACTGAACAAAAAGGAGAAACCCTAGTTTAACATGCCTCACAAACTGTTTTTTAAATTTTATTTGTAATGATGATCACAACTAGATTCTAAAGCATATAATAACCTTCTAATGAAGGGTAAAGGAGAGGGGGTGTTGTTGGTTTTTAATAATTTTCAGAGAAAAATAGGAACAGGTAAGGAAAAGTTTGTGTGGGGGGTAGGCGGGAGGGAGAAGTGCCATTGACATATATCCATTTTTTTCTAAGAAACCCTGAATTCCTGGTAACTGGCACTTGTAGCTGACATGCAGTGAAATGAAATAATCTGTACGAAAATGAATTGTCCTGAATAGTGAGGAAGAATGTGTGTATGCAATGTGAAAATATAGGTGTGTGAAAAAATACAGTTACTGGAACACATGTACTGAAAGCACTCTGAAAGCACTGAAAACTTATTCACACCATTCCTATGCACTAACTATCATGAAGATGACTAGAACAAAAAGACCTCTTGTTTGAAATGAGCCCAAGAGAACATTGAACCAGCCCTAGTGCTTGCTGCATAGTGTGTTGAAAATCAGTCTGGCAGTGCAACTGAGAAATTAGACAACCTGCCATGTGATCGCCTGAATACAAGTTGAACATGATGGATTTTCTTTCCATACAGCTGACTTTGAAAAGGTCTTCAACAGAATCATCCAAAGTAAGTGGTTTTAAGATTGCAATATTAAAAACTGCAGAACAGGCATTTATAATATGGAATCAAGAAAGCAAGCTGCACTATTTCTGTTATTGTTTCCTTTTTCTTTTCTCCTCCTTTAAAAAAATCCTTTCAGTTCCATGTATTTTTTATGTACAGGAAGGTCAGTAACTGGTATGGATAGGAGAGTTTCTTTTGCGTCCTCATATTGTACTATTGTAATACAATATTGGCTGCCTTTTTGCAAGATCATACATTTAAAAATTAAGAAGGAGGAAAAATAAATTTAACTAGTTTCCTAAGGAGTAGCACTTGTATTCATTAAGCAATAATTATTTAGGTAATCAAGGAATCTATATTAAATTGTAACAAATTGGCCGGTCTTCTAGATACAAAACAAAAGACTTATTTTGAAATATGTACTTGGTTATCCCTGCTACCCCTTCCCATTTAATTTCAATACAGATAGAAGGAGTAGTTATACAAAACCCGTTTAATTTAATCAGATCAACATTAGAAACCAGAACATGAAATGTTAGGCTTATAGTAGCATTAGTGGTAATTAATCTCCATCAAATATGTGCCCCTCTTGAAAAAGGTTGTACTTTAATTATCAGGTTAGTAATGCAGTTGGTTTAATAGCTGCTTTGGAAATATTTACCCTGATGGAATGATATCAAAAGTCATATTATTTGTGTGCCAGCCCAGATTGTGCTAATTCCAAAATAAAGCCAACATTTTTGCTAATATTTATCACTGTCTGTTTTACCACTCATTATTAAATGGTTTCTGTTGGCCTAAATGTCATTTCGAAAGAAAATATTAAATACAACTTAATATTTTAAAAGAATTAAATCTGGGTGAAATTCTGGTTTATCAGATGGCCCTTCCATGGCATATATTTCTTGTAAATCATACAATGCTGCTGCTTTGGGTTGTTGTATCCTTTTCCAGAGATAATGCTTTATTTGTTTATGTCTGTTTGAGCATTTATTAGCTACCTTCCTAATCAGAATTCCCCATGTACAAAAGAGGCTTTAAAATATCTGAGGCATGTACAGGGGATGAAGACACAGCAGCCTCCCCCATCTTAGTGATTCCCTCACTCAACCTCCTCTCCTGCCTGCTGTGGAGCCAAATCAGAGGCCTGGAAGGTAGCCACAATGGAGCGTGCCAGTGGAGAGGGATAAGAAATAGCTGCAACCTCACTTGGTGCTTCAGAAGCAATTCTAACTTTTTCTGTTCAGAAGTAAGGCCCATTTAGTTCAGTGGCACTTGCTCCTAGGTAAGTTGATATAGAGTTGCAGTCTCTAATCAGATCAATGGGGCCACAAAATATGTGATATGATCAAATATAATGCTATGAATAATTATAAGGTTATGATATAATTATAAAGTTCAAAATGAATTATGAAAACAACAAGAGTATTCACCCAAGAATAATCGGGGCTGGCTCATTAGTATCATGTATTGCATAAAGGTGATTTGTATCCGCTGAATTTATTAATGTATGAGCATCTTTATTGTTGTTAAAAACCACCATTTAGAGACAGTGTAATGTGTATGTATGTGTGTGTGTGTGTGTATATATATATATATATATATATACACACACACACACACACAACTTGTTGATTCATTTACCCAAGATTATCTGGGTTGGCTCTTCAGATTCATTTATCTATTCAGATCAAGACCTGTTGAAAAGAGAATTGTATCTACTGAATTCATTAATGTATGATCCTTTTTATCACTGTTTAATACCACCATTCAGAGCTAGTATGGTGTGTATATATACACTTGTTGATTTATTCTCCCTAGATATCTGGGTGATATCAGCATTGTGTCCTGTTGAAACAGAATTGTATTTACTCATTTTCTATGTATGATCATTTGTATTATTGTTAAGCATTATCATTCAGAGACAGAGTGATGTGTATGTACATTTGTTGTTATCATAACTCATTGTGAACTTTATAATTATATCGAGAACCTTACAATTATTAGTAGCATTATAGTTGATCGTATCACATATTTTGTAGAAGTTAATTCACTGGATGTATAAGGCTCTTTGTGGTGGTGATGATGATAGTTTATAATGGGTTGGAGCAGAGTGTTCCTTCAGATCCAGCAAAGGCTTCCACTGAAGGAGGATGAGGAGGCAATTTTCATTGATACCTCTTTCCTCTGCAACCCCCAACATCACCTTCCACAGTGTACCAAACTGTGCAAAAATTGTAAATTTTTGCCAGTAAAATTTTTTACTGGCAAAAATTGCCTTGAATCCGCCTTTCTATAGCACAGGGGAGAGCAACTTGTGACCCTCCAGTTGTTTTTTTGCCTACAACTCCCATGATAGTTCACCTTTGGCTATGCTGGCTAGGACAGATGGAAGCTGTAGGCCAAAACATCTGGAAGGCCACAAGTTGCACACCACTGATATAGCAGGAGCACCTCTTAAGCAGATTTGTGCTGACAGGATCCAACCCAGGAATATTTATTTATTTATATCCACTCATCTACTAAAAGTACTGAGAGCAGAAAACAGCATAATCATAAAAACATATAACCACTAAATATACAAGGACAACAAACAAACAATTTTTCAGAGCAAGAACAAAAACCATATCATACAACCTAGAAAACCAAAAACCTAACAGCAGCAAGAGTAAAAGATGTTACACATTAAATTGGCAGCAACACAACTAGCTATTACACATTAAAAGCCTGCCAAAACAAGGTGACTTCAATTTCTGGCAAAAGACCCACAAAGGGAGAGCCTGACAAATGTCAATTGGAAAAGCATTCAAGAGGCATGCGGGTCTGTCACAAAAAACCAAACACTTGCCTCTCACACGCACTTCCTAAGAGTGCCGTGCCGTCCTATGAAGATAGTCAGCAGCCTCTGCGTTCAGAGGCTGCCGAGTATCCAATGCAGGGAAGCTGGAGCACGGAGGCAATCTTCGCCTCCGCTCTCCAGCCACCCTGCATTTCTGCTAGATGGGCAATTTCACCTGTCTAGGAGTGGCACTTTGAGGTGGGGAAGAGAAGGCTGGGGCGACCATAGGAAATGTTGTATGGCCTCCACTCCAGTATCCTCCATTCCCCACCCTGGGAATGACCCCTGTCCTGTCTCCGCACTCTGTTTCCAAGTGCAGAGATGTAGCCAGAACCACACTGGCTTTGAGGGGGAGGAAGTGTGTAATGCTGTTTCTGGGCTCTGAGGTCAGAGCCCTGTTTCCGACCTCGACGTCCAGAAACCGTATCCCCCTCAGACACTGTCTCCCTTAATCTCCTGAAATCGTACCAAGAGCAAGGCCTCTGACACTGATCTTAATTTCTGGCCTGAACTATGTGATAGGAAGTGGTTGCTAAGGTAACTTAGGGCAGGGTGGGTGGGGGGAATCTTCACGACAATGGAATGAGAAGTGCATTGGAGTATTATCCAGATTTTCATGGAATCAGCTTTGGTCCATCAGGGACACACAAATTAAGATAAGCCAGGTGGACCATACCTTTAAAATCCCATTTTCAGGGATCACACAGCACTTGAAAGGAACATACTTCCTAGTGGGGGTGTGGAGTGGAACTAAACATCATCAGACTGGCAGGGCTGCTCAACCAATGAGAGAGGCTTGTTTCATGGCCCATGTCCAGGCTTCCCCCTGCTACTACATTATTATGAATGCAAAGTAGCTAATAGGCTCCCTATGAGAGCATTCCCCCCCCTGCCCCAATTTCGCTGCATTCCAGCAATCTGCCACAGAGTGATTCCTTTCTCCCCTGTTCCCAAATGTGTACACTTTTGCCTTGAGAAACCAAAACCCCTGGTTCTTGAGTGCAGCATCTGAAGACTCCCACTGAGAGCGCCCATCCCCCACCCCAATTTTACCCCATTCCAGCAAACTGTTGCAGAATTATTGCTTCAACCACCACCACTGCCTTCTTCCTGCTCAGGGCACTTTCTCCCTGCTTGCACTGATAGGCTCCCAAGACCTCACCTGATCACAGAAGTGACTTTACATAACATCAAGGAAGTGTCTTTACACAATATCAGAGATGTGATTTATTATAACAATGGAGAAGCTAAGTGATGCAAACATCAGAGAAGTGCATCATCATGGAGGCTAATTACCAGTGAAATGGAAGAGCAGGGCAATTCTGAAGGCTGGAAAGGCTCAGTGAGGCCACAGCCAGGTGAAAGACACACCCCTGCACATGGCTATCAGGCTGAAGTAAATGCAGAGGATAGGGGCACACAGCACCAGAAGCGCAGTAGACAAATTAAAAAAATAAAACAGAGTAAAATTAGTCTCAGAAAATCTGGCTTTTCCACCAGAAATCTCAGGGATGGCTGCAGACTGGCCACAACGTCATTTGCCACCAACAACCTCGAAATGTTCCCAGTTCATAGCAAATTCCCCATAAGGACAGCCACCTGGTCCTAAGCCATTTAAAGCTTTGAAGACTGGAACAAATGCTTCAAAATGAGCCCAGAAGTTGATTGGAAGCCAGTGGAGCTGACATAACATTGGAATGATATGCTCTTACTGTAAACACCAGAAACGTATAGCTGCCACAGCCATACTTTCTTGATTGTTTCTAAAAGCAGCCCCAGTGTAAACTGTATTACCATATGTATTACAGTAATCCAGTCTGGAGTAGGGATGTTAGAGAATTCCGTCACAGATCCCATGGAGGCCGAATTCCAGTGAATTCGCCCCCCCCCCCGAATCTGTGGCGGAACGGAGCAACCCGCCCCACCACCCCACGAAAGCCCCACGAAATGGAGCCTACCTGGCTGTGGCTCTGGCAGCTCCAGCAGCAGATGAAGTGGTGGTGGCAGCAACGGCAGTGGCTCTGGCCTCTGCTGGGCTGCTGCGGCCACAAAGGGTGGCCATCATAGCGGCCGCCATTTGCATCCCGATGCCAGCCCGTGATAAGCTACGTATATATTTACATAGCCTATCACGGCTAAAGCAAGACCGCAAATGGTGTCCCCTACGCAGGACACCATTTGCGTCCGCAGCAGCCTGGCAGCGGCTGGAGACCCTGCTGCGGGTTGGCCCAGCCGGCAGCTCTATGGACTGGCCACTGAGCACAGCCAGCTGGGCAGGATTCCAGGGGGGAGGAACGGAACACCTCCCCCCACCTGTGGACCCCAGCGGAGCCAGGTAAGCAGGGTTTCATACACCCCTAGTCTGGAGGTAACTGAAGCATGGATGGTTGAAGCCAAGTCTGCCTTCTCTGGGATGTATCAGTTGATGCTGATATAAAAGGCAGTCCTATCAGCCGCCCCCACCTGAGCATCCCAGAAAGTGATGGCTCAAGGAGGATCCCCAACCTATGTACCTGCTCCTTCAAGGGAAGTGCAACCCTAGTCAGAACAGACTGAACAACTGCCTCATAGGGAATTTTCTGCTTGAATTTTCTAAGACAGAAATACAGCAGAAATGGGCAGATGTTGAAAGCACAGCAGCTGCCCGTAAAAACATTATAGTCCCAAGGTACAGGAACTTGAGATGTGACATAGGGAAGAAGTTGACCTGTTCTGACTTAGCCACTACATGAGAAGTGTTAGCATGACAAAACACTCTTAGACATAACAGTGTCACTGCCTGCAGACAGTCTTCCCGCAGTTTGTAGAAATGGAAATACACACGGGTACCAGATACTCAGTGAGCACGGAACAATGTCAAATTGCTTATTATCTGTTGAAAGCTGTAAAAAGGAAACTGAGGCTGCATGTGGTGCTGGATGTTTGTAAAGCTCTTACCTGCAGGGTTCCGCATTTAAGAGGTTCTTCTTAATCCATGTGCCAGTGTTTGCATGGCAACCTATTTGGTTTCTAAGCAATAGATCACTGGTATGGGAATGCTGTGCAAGTTAGGTCTGCTGCGTGGATCATTTCCTCTATTTCCAGTGTTCAGGTATGACATAGCCAAAATACCACCATCCACACACAAGATGGAAGTATTAGATGGGTTGGGGAAACCTCAAGATTTGCTGAAGTACAACAACAACAACTGTTAGGGGGAAAAACCCTAAGGGGTGGATGCACCGAATTAGCTCAGTGAGGACTGTGTGTTTTCAGTAGCCATGGAACAAGGATTGACTATCGTGGGGGAAATCCAGGTGGGACTGGGAATGGAATCAACTATCGTGGAGGAGGGTATGGAAGGCTGGTTGAGACAGTGAACCATAACACTCCACATACGACATTTTGTTGCAGGCCCCACTTGTAACCTTTTAATTTTGATGCTAGGTGCATCGCTGTACCTTTTTGGCTAAGTGCTCACTGTACATCTTGCATTTCATCTAAGCACATGCCCCATTGTCAATGTAAACTAGTTAGACTTCTATAATGTGGCACTCAAGCATACACTGAATTAATGTGCATATATGCAAATGTGCAGACAGGCGGTCAGAATGGAGATTAGACAAAGTACCCAAACTGTGCCCCAGTCTGAAACTCAGTTGCAACTAAAAGTCATTTAATAAATTATCAAGTGATGTATATGAAGATATGAGTCAGCCACTCTTTTCACTAAATGCTGAAGTAGGAAATGGAGCAAAAGGAAGGAACACAGCCACGTACATCAATTTTATTTATTTATTTATTTATTTATTTATTTATTTATTTCTATACCGCCCAATAGCCAAAGCTCTCTGGGCAGTTCACAAAAACTAAACTAAAGATTAGTGATTTGGAAAGGGACTAGGAACAGCCAGCGTTTCTGGCAGTACAATGCTAGACATGTCTACTTAGAAGTAAGCCCCACTGAATTCAGTGGGACTTTATTGTTGTTGTTGTTGTTGTTCAGTCGTTCAGTCGTGTCCGACTCTTCGTGACCCCATGGACCATGGCACGCCAGGCCTTCCTGTCCTCCGCACTCTCCCGGACTGTGCTCATGTCCATATTCATTGCATCGGTGATGCTATCTAGCCATCTCATCCTCTGCCGTCCCCTTCTCCTTTTGCCTTCAGTCTTTCCCAGCATCAGGGTCTTTTCCAGAGAGTTTTCCCTTCACATTAGGTGGCCAAAATATTTCAGCTTCAACTTCAGTATCTGTCCTTCCAATGAGCACTCAGAGTTGATTTCCTTTAGGATTAACTGATTTGACCTCCTTGCAGTCCAGGAGACTCGTAAGAGTCTTCTCCAGCACCACAGTTCGAAAGCATCGATTCTTCAGCGCTCAGCCTTCCTTATAGTCCAGCTCTCACAGCCATACGTTACTACTGGAAAACCATAGCTTTGATTAGACGGACCTTTGTCGGCAAGGTGATGTCTCTGCTTCTTACTATGCTGTCTAGGTTGGCCATAGCTTTCCTCCCAAGGAGCAAGCGTCTTTTAATTTCATGGCTACAGTCACCGTCTGCGGTGTTCTTGGAGCCCAAGAAAATAAAATCTGTCACTGCTGCCATTTCTTCCACTTCTATATGCCAGGAACTGATGGGGCCAGATGCCATGATCTTCGTTTTTTGAATGTTGAGTTTCAAACCAGCATTTGCACTCTCCTCTTTCACCCTCAACATGAGGCTCTTGAGATCCTCTTCGCTTTCTGCCATTAGGGTGGTATCGTCTGCATATCTGAGGTTGTTGATAATTCTCCTGGCAATCTTAATTCCGACCTGTGATTCATCCAACCCGGTGTTTCTCATGATGTACTCTGCATATAAGTTAAATAAGCAGGGCAACAATATGCAGCCTTGTCGTACTCCTTTCCCAATTTTGAACTAATCAGTTGTTCCATGTCTGGTTCTTACTGTAGCTTCTTGACCCTCGTACAGGTTTCTCAGGAGACAGGTAAGGTGGTCTGGTACCTCCATCTCTTTAAGAATTTGCCAGAGTTTGTTGTGATCAACACAATCAAAGGCTTTAGCGTAGTCAATAAAGCAGAAATAGACATTTTTCTGGAATTCTCTTGCTTTCTCCATGATCCAGCAAAAGTTGGCGATTTGATCTCTAGTTCCTCTGCCTCTTCGAAACCAAGCTTGTACTTCCGGTAGTTCTCGGTTCGCATACTGCTGAAGCCTAGCTTGTAGGATTTTGAGCATAACCTTGCTGGCATGTGAAATTCAGTGGGACTTACTCCTAGGTAAATATGTATAAGGCTGTTGAACCCCTTTCATCCCACCGATTACCATTTTAGAGAAGTTCTTGGGGGCCACATTCCAGTGGTGGGCGTGGCCAAAGCCAAAAGGGGGCAGGGCCAAAATACCAAAAATGCCAGCATATTTTAGCTGAAAGCTCTTATTGCCAATCAGTAAACTTAGAAGAGGCATTCCAACCTTTTAGAATGTGGGTAAGGGGAGCCCTTTTAGAAATGGGGAAAGAGGGCGAGGCCAGGAGAACAGGGGAAACCCAGAGGTCTGGATTGGGATCCCAGGGGCATTTCTCCATGACAACGGAAAGAGACAGAAGGAGAATCCAATGGTGGTTTACCCGGATTTTTCAAGGAGCTGGCTTTGCTCTGCAGAGAGATCCATGAGTGAGTGTATTGCAGTCACTTCACAGAACATACTTCTGGGTGGAGAGGGGGGTTGGCGTGAATGTCATCTGACTGGCAGGGGTTGCTCAACCAATAAGAGAGGCTCCCCACCCCCTTACCCCGGTCCAGATTTTCCCCCTTTCTCCTTTGATAAAATCCTGGGACGTTTCCTCCCCTGTATCCACAGAAATCACTCTCTCTCTCTCTCTCTCTCCCCCCCCACCCCCCGACAATCATAAAAGAACCATGTTCTCGCTGCCCTGCTGCAATCAATCGAAGCACCAAAGCTTTGACATTAAAGCTCTCTAAATGTGTTATTTCAATTCATGGGAATCTCAGGAGTATGCAGGGACAAGCCTCATTGACCATAATGGGAGTTACTCCTAAGTAGATAGATACACGTATGTTTGTGCTGGGAAACCAGCCCCCTTTCTAACCTGATGCTGTGCAGGATTGGGATGATCAAAGGTGGAAGTAGCTACTTCTAAATGGCAATAAACCAAACAAGGGAGAATTGCAGCTTTGAGAAAGCACTTTACAGCCTTTAAGGAATTAGTGCTTTAAAATGTGCTGTTTCAATTGCGGGGGGGTGGGAGGATCTCTGTAAATTTTGATGTAGGCATTCAGGAGAGAAGCCTCACACAAGAAACACCCCTTGACCAGGGTCACGGTGAAAGGCACACCTGTGGGCGGGGCTAGCATACCCAAGGTAAATGCAGGGGCTGGGGCACACAGCAACTATACTGGGGAGAGCCCAACTTAAGGGAAAGAACTGGACTTTAAGCTGTCTCAGGAAATCCATTTTTTCCCTGATAAGCTTTGGGGTGGCTGCTGGATAGCCACGGCATCATGTATCCCTAACGACCTCAACACACAGCCAGCTCAGAGTTATCACTCATGGAGGCACCCCCAAGGACAGCCAAATTTGGCCCACAGTTCTGAGGTTCTGCACCCCTGGTATACAGGATTTCAAACTAATACAAGTGAATTCCACAGGCTACCAGAAAGGGCAAGGCCAGGGAATACACCACCCCACTCTCCCCATGTTTGCAATTGCATAGGGTTTGGATGTTTAAATAGGCTACTCTGTGAAATGACACTAGGATGTGAAATGTAAGCCAAAGTCACACAAGAGATATCCCGGATATCCTGTGGAGCAGGCACAAACTTAGTTTGGGGCCGAATTTCCAGGTATATGCATGTCACACAATACCAAGCTGTTTCTATGGTGACAATTGTAATATCAATGTAAAATAACAAAAGCGGTAATCATGAATTATTCATGCATCAGAAGCGTGTAGAGATTTTCAAGTGTATGAAGAAGAATGTGTGGGTATGAAAGGCACTGATCAGTACATTAAAGCTACAGGCTAAGTAATGACAAATACAGGGTTGATGCCTTAAGTTAAAAGTGAAAATCGCCTTATGCACATGGAAAAGGAATGCCGTGAGCTGCTGCAACTATCTTTAAGACCAGGCTGGAAAAACAGATGCCAATTCCACCATGTAGCTCTGAATCCAGGGAAAGGAAGGGAGAGGAGGAGAGAGGAGGAGCAATGGAGGAAGGGACGTTGAGCATTGTTTCATCTCCTCCACTGCCACTTTTTATGGGCTTGGACAGACCGTAGTTGGCCTTAGTTGTTCCCACAAAGAGGTGGGAAAGGACCACGAGCCAGGAATATTTCAAATTCTTCCAGGAAGCTACAAATAGACAGAGAGTGGGCTGCAGGCAGATTGAAGGACTTATGTTGTGCACGCCTAATCTATATGTTCTTTTATTGGTGGATATGAACCGAAGCATAAACTGAGCCATGAACATCACATGTGTAAATAAAGAATTGTGTCCAGTATCAAACCGCTGACAAAGAAATCATACAAAAGCTATGCATAGTGGCAACTTTCCAAAGGACCCCAGCACAGAATTACGAATCTATCAAAAGCGGAAAGATATGCTGGTCTTTAACGTATTCATCTCTGATTTCTGATCTGCACTGTCAACTGAATTTCTTCACCTGTAGGATTTGTGTCACTCTTTTAATGTAGACATAGCTTAGTTTTTGCATTAATATAACAGGGGAAAGATCACACCCTGACTTCATAAAGCAGCTTATTAAGTATGCAGAGACCTTTATGCACTGTAATAAATTTTAAACTGAATTCTATATTACAAGTATGATTTAGAGGTTCAGTGAAGGTTGCCATTGAAGATGAAATGTGTTAACAGCCTAGCCTTTGAGGTCTGATTCATATGCAGTATTTCTTAATGTACTGTACTTAAATTAGAGCAATAAATAAATAAATATTTTACAACATCAGCCATTGTTTTCAAGGAAATATTTCAAACGGGGTTCCCCACCACATATCCATAATCTATTTGCATAATAAATATTCTTTCTAAAGGAATAAGAAATGAAAAGCCATCATATTAAAGCAATGTAAATATGGAATTATACCAGCTTTCAAAATGTTAATGTGCATTTTTCATACTTAAACAGTGATCCACAACCTAGTGAAATGAAAACAGTGACGCTCAAGCCAATTTAGTCTAGTTTGGGACAACAATCTGAATCTCAAAAGCCATTTTAGCTGTGGCAGTGCTGAGAACCGTTTGCATTCTTTCACAGCTTCAGTTGACAGCTTTTACTTGGCAAATGGATCCTGATCCTTGCAGCTTATCCCCATTTACTATTTGAAGATATAATCCTAAGGTCAAAAAGGAATGGTTTTGTGAACATTCTTGATCTTTCAGGGTCTCTGTTTCTTTCAAAACTGTCAACTATAAGAGAAAGGAAGCATCAGATGCAGCTCTCCCCATCACTGCATCTCCATATTGAGCTGAGCTGTGCCCATCATACTACTACTATAGGTAATCTAATCTGAAATGGCACAAGAATTCTGGTGAACCAAGTTGGACACCTCAGAGCAATGCTGGCTCTAGATTTTTGAGGGTCCTTGGTCAAGACATCCTCAACGGGTCCCTTCTGTCAGTGAATCTACCTTCTCACCATCATTGCTACCAACTGTTGTGTTCCTTGTCCCATTGTTATCATTTGCTTGTTTGACAGGCAGAGATCCAGTGAGCAAGTAGACAGTGGTATCTACTGCTCCTCCTTCTCACCTGTCTGGGCCAGAGTCAGAGACTGGTGAACAAGCAGGTTGCAACCTCATTGAGCAGGTTGCTCAATGAAGAGGAGGAGCAACTCCAGGGGCTCCCTGCTGGGGTGTGGGCCATCAGCAGGAGCCCAACCATGCTACCATTGATGCCCACCCTGCCTCAGAGAAACAGAACTGTCTTCCCACTACAAATGCAGGAGCCCTTTAGATAATTCCATCTCCAACAGTCCCCATGCCCTAGCACACTATTAGTCAGTGCAATGAGGTGTTAGAGAGGAATGAGCAAGGAAAACCCTCTCCCTTTTCTCTCCTCTGACTGGCTGCTGCTGCATCACCCTTGCAAATTCAAAGGAAGTGAGGGGGGAGTGCATTTGGGGGCAGAGTTGTCTGGTACAACTTTGGGAGGTTAAGGAAGGTGGCAGAGATGGCAAGAGAACTGGGAATTCTTCACTGGCTTGGATTTTAATCTGTGGCAAAAAAAAAAAAAAAAAAGAATTTGGAGATATCTCTCCTCTTGTTCTGAAGGACAGGGCTCTTGAAGTTTGAATCCAGGTCTGAGCCATGCAGACCTTGCTGGTGTCTGTAATTCTGACTAACTTCTATTCCTCCCACCACTTCCATGCACTGCTGAAGTCCAAACAGCTTAATGGTTACAGACTTTTGTTCTTTTGTTACTAGCAACTGCAACCTTCCTCCAGCACCAGGGTATTGTTCTGCCGGCATGTTTTTTTTCCTGCCACCATTTTGTATTATCCACTGCCACAAGGCCGTTAGGAGAAGCAACTCTATTTCACCTAGTGGAGATAATTCAAGGACAGGATTGCTCTGTTCGATCCAGTTTTGGTTGCATTGCTTGTGCACCATGCTATGACTTTTTACTAAAACATATATGTTAGACATATAAACTATTTGGCAATATTATTGTGTTGCATTATACCTTAGTTCTAAATTTGCAGTATAACTTCTATGAATCTTTGTTCTCCCATCTGTAGTGATAATCATAATCAAGAATGCGTTGATATAGCACCTACATAACAAGGTCGACATGACTTAACCTCAGTCAAAATATTGTTATTCCTAGAGTGTGATGTTTATTTTCCCAAGGAAGTCATTTTCCTTTAACATATTTATATCACACTTTTCTTCCAAGGAGCTTACAATAGCATACATGGTTCTCCCCTATTTTTATCTTTACAACAACCCTGTGATGTAGGTTAGGCTGTCAACTAGTCACTTGCCCAAGGTCAACCAGTGAGTTTCATGGGAGAGTGGCAATTTCAGACTGTGTCCCTAATCCTAGTCTGACACTCTAACCCAGAGGCAGGGAACCTCCAGCCCACAGGTTATATTTGGCCAGCCAGTCATTCCCAGTCTGGCCTGCCAACTATCCCATCAGGCCATGCCCCCTTTCTCAGCCACACTCCCTCACCTGTCCCAGCAGCCCTGCTCTGCCCCTTCTTCATGTGCCTTGCCTTGATCTCTGGCACTGAAGTACAGTGAAACCAGCTCTGAAATATGCCCCATGTTGGATGGTTGGACAGGGGCAGAGGGTGGAGTGTGGATAGAGGTGTGGGAATGCAGAGTTGATGTGGCTTTGCCTCACCCACATTTGGCTTTGTTCCCAGCCACCTCTGGCATGCAGCCCCTGGAAGGCCACTCATGAGGGAATGTGGAAAAAGGTTCCCCACCTCTGCTTTAACCACTGCACCACAATGGCCCCAACTTGCTGGTATGAGTAGTACTGTCTGAACCAGTATAGCAATGTGTATTATTGGTCATAAGATAATTCCACCTGCCCCCCTCAGTACATAGCAAAAACAAGTAAGATCATTACTCCTTAGCAGTGCACAGTTTAGTAGGCAAGAAAATCTGGCTCTTAAAAACCCTATCATAACAGAAGTTAAATAATATTGTTTCCCAGCAATATACAGGATGCTTTGTAGAGCTTTATCTGAAAAAAAGAGACCCCTACTTCCTTACACAAAGAAATGTGTGCTAGTAGAACATCGTTAAAAGCACAGTGATTTTGCTGGCAAAGTAAATTTGGGACTTCAGCCAGGGCATAATAAATAGCTTATTGCCTTGTTTTATGGAAGAATTTGTCAGAGTAAGTGAGCAATTTACTGACCAATGGTTTAGTCCCATTGAAGATGACATTGTCCCTCATCAATGCATCAATCCTTTGGATAGTTAGTTGAACCAAGTCTCCTGAATTTTTGTCAAGTTATACGTCAGATACTTTTATTCTCTGGGAAGTTGGAAAGGAGTCTTTGCAGAGTTTTTCTTTAATACACTTCCTTGCCCCTGACCATTAGAAGACTCTCCCAAATAGCTCATTACTATTATTAAACTTATTAATAACTTATTAAAAGCCACAGTTAACTGCCACTACAGTAACCAGCCCCCCAAATCACCTTATTAAAATCATCTTATAAAAACAGAAACAAAATCAACCCCAATGCAAAATCTAGTAACATAACTTAGCATGGCATGGAAAGGCCAAAAGAGAGGAAACTACAAGACCTCCAATTTACATTGTCAAAAAGGCATCCAGTTATAATGAAAACTGCAGGCATGGGACAGGCTTTACCCCTTACCTACCACTCTAGAGTCCTGATCCATATGAGGTCCCATAAACTTAGTTTTGAGTGGAAAGGGTGGGGGGATGACTTGTTAGTTTATCCCTCAGAGAATTTGGGAGGGGTGGAGATAGAATGCACAGGTGCGGGGAACAGAAGGATCAGGGCCTCACACCACTTTTCTGAAAGCAGAAAAGCAGTATGAGGGCCCCAATCCTTGCTCTTATTTTCTGTGTGGTGGGGAAAGTACATGCAAGAATCGTGTCTCACACGAGGAATATATTCACATGTTACACTGAATGTGCATTCACACTCTATGTACGTTCATTAAGATGGTTGTGAGAATCTAGCCCTATTCAGTCATTCTCATCATGTTTAAGCTGTACGTATGAGGAAGGGAAGTGAGGATGAGCTTGTTAGCTCCACCCCCTCTTTTGCATTTCTCAATCGTTTTCTACATGTGGAGAGCAGCTGTCTGCAGAGGACAACCTCCTCTATCCATGGACGTTCTCCCCAAGAGTTTAGAATCCAGATTCTTGAAATGAAATCATGATCACCATTAGTTAAGAATTTATAATCCCATTTAACATATAGGTAAACTTGCAAGTAAGCAGACACTGTAACTATAAATTTCTTTTTTACAAACCAGAGAAATTAAATGATCAATAACCCTGCTAGTTTAAGAATACAGTTAAGGCTATCTCATGTTCGCTCAAGCTCCAGAAATTAGAAGCTAAGGCTGATGCCTTCACTGATGTGTCCTGTGATGATGTTGTTCAATGTCAGAAGTTGTGCTGCCTACATACCCTCTATGTATCCACACTTTCCCTTGGTCTATCAGGCCCAAATCCAGATGGGGAAGATTGAGTGCCTGGGACTAACAAAGATACCCCCAAGGTCCTGTACTGCCTTATGAAGCCTCTAGAGCTTCACCACATGAGGCTAAAATCCCACATGCTTACCGGGGCTTTTGCTTCCGGATTCTGGATTAAGATCGGTTCCTTTATATATGCTGACACATGCTGTTTTTATCTCTCAACAAGTTCTATATGTTCATTTTACAGCCACTAGATGGGGCTGCTGTTATGGCACCATTACAGAAGTACACCCAGCAAGTAAAGCACTTCATAGCACTTCCTAGACAAAAATCAGACTTTCCCCCATGCTTTACAAAGGTGGGATAAAGATCATCAACCACAGGAGGGGCCCTGGAGGTTGATGATGTCATATAAAGGATGTGCAAACTTCTGTGAGTAACCAATCTGGATCATACAATATAAGCCCCATGCGGAGAAGCCTGCCAGCTACAAGCAACAAACTGGCATGGATCAATATAGAGTAGAATTCCTCTAGCAAAACAGTGAGGCTCAGGTGCTTCCAATTTCCTGGCTTTGTGAAGCTTGAGTCAACATGAGATAGCCTTAGTTGTGGTCTTAAACTGGCAGGTTTGTTTGTTTGTTTGTTTAATCTTTGAATACATATCTGACTCCTGTCTGAGAAGCTTATTCCACAGAAATTTACCTCTCTCTCTCTCTCTTTCTCTCTCTCACACACACACACACACACACACACACACACACGGAGAGAGATAAGCAGCTGATAATGGGAGGGGAAGGAAAAAATTTTGGCTGTAGAAAAAATAGAGCTAGTTAAGTGAAATTAACCAATTTAGGCTGCAAACAAATGCACACCTTCCTGGGAGTATGCCCAATCACAGTAGGATTTGCTTCTGAGTAAACGTGCACAGCTTTGCACCACATGATGAACTCTAGCCAATGTATGTCATTTCTGCAGCGCTCATTCCTCTTTTGTTGACTGAAGGAATTTATTCTGAGAATGACCTCAAAGCATCCAACAGCTGAATTTTGGACCTGACTGTAGAATGTCATTGAAGATTGTCACATGCAGGTCCTTCACTTAAAGGAATTTATATTATGAATTTAAGCTCTCATGAAGTATCTGTGATGTCAGTTGTTCATGAGAGTTTTAATTTACATGGGAACCAAGCATCTTCAAGAGAATGTGGGTGAGGTTCCTTAGAGAAGGAACTCCTTCTCCAAGGAAACTTTCAACATATATGGTAAAGTTTAACAAGGTAACTTCTTTAAGTAATGAAAAATATAAATACACTCGTGGTGAACTGGGTATTTTTCTATACAACACATCACAAATCCCATAAGAATCAACCATCACAATATGGTAAAAATGCATGCTTGAGAGTGCTACAAAGAACAAAAAGACAAAATATGCATTCTCATTTTTGGTTCATATCGACCCCAAGCAGCTAATCATACTTTAATTTCAGACAAAGTAGAGAGACCATTTTCTTGAAGATAATTGATCTCTGTGGCCTCAAGGAGAATGTACTTAAGCCAAATCTCACTTTCTCCAAGTCCAACATTTAAAAGAGACTGTCTTTCTTAATAAACAACATGTTTCTAATATAACAATAAATACAACATTTTGCCTCCACAGTTCTTATTGCAATGGTAGTAGAAGTTCTTTATTTCCAGTCCACAAACCGTAAAAAACAAACAATTGTTGCAAATAGTGCAAAGCAAGTTAATGAAAGAAATACCATTTTCTGAAATTCAGGTAAATGCAATGGTAGCATTGCATTTATATTCAGGGTTCTAGATTTTATAAGTGGTTCGCCTGGTAGATTTGCCAGTATTTTCTAAGCTAGTATTTTTCTCCTGGTAGCTTAGCTAGTATGTTCCAATATGCACAGGAACTGAACATGCACCATAACATCTGGTGTATGTTTCGTGTGTTTGTGGCGCTAGAGCATATTCCTGTGCATGCTTAGTCAGTAGTAAGCTTCAGTGGGTGTAGACAAGATTACAGACTTAGACACAAACATTCATCAAGTCTGCTACTACTTCATTTTATAAAACCAGACAAGAAGAAAGACAATGGTGACTGGTAAGTGTATAGGACTTCACTAGCAATAAAGGTTTCATTTTAAGTCACCCATTGCCACAGAAATCCTGGAAAATGAGGTTTCCAGTACCCCTTAGCTGAATCCATTATATAGGAGGCACTGAGGAATCTCTTTGCCCAGAAACAACAGATGTTCCACAGGAACATCTAAGCCTTAAAGGTGAGGTATCTTCCATTGCTGAAAACCATCCACACCAGCCTTCCCTACTGCTACCCATTGCCTTCTTAGGTTATGTTTTGGGAAAGGGGTGGGTGTATGGAGCCATGGCAGGTAAGGCTGTTTCAAAGCAAGAAGTGCTAGTGTTGGGGAGAGCCATTGCAAACCTGACCAGAAAGGGCTGGGATTGGCTCAAAATGGCTTGTTCGAAAACTGGAGTTATTCATTTCTGAATTCTCCCCAATTCAAATTTTGGTGTTATCACTAGGCCTAGCTAAGATCCTTGCTACACTCATCTATGCTCAACAAGGCAAAGAAGCACTTAATCTGAAAAAGCTGTCATGGTGTGTCGGTTTCACAGACAGGTATATGTAGCAGTCCTGCGAGTCCAAAAGTCCTCTTCCAATAGTGTTAGACACAAAAGTGAGTAGGAAGAGACACAGGAAGAACACAGCACACAGGCTTCAATTCATCATGATTTCAACAAAGCATTTTACAAAGTTCACCATGCTACTTTGGTTAGCAACCTGGTTAAAAGTGGGCTAGATAATAATGTCAGGTGGATTCACAGCTGGTTGGAAAACTGTACTCAAATAGTGTGAATCAATGGCTCATTTTTATCAGTGATTAGATGAAGGGATGGAAGGAATCCTTCTATAATTTGTAGATGTCACAAAACTGGGAGGGGCAGCTCACACCTCAGAAGACAGGAATAACATTAAAAATGACCTTGATAGAATGGAAAACTGGGCTGAAACTAACAAAATGAAATTCAACAAAGACAAACAGAAAGATCTGCATTTCCCTCTCCCCAAATCAAATGCACAGCTATAGGACATGCAGTTCTGCCTTGGCAGTAGTAGTACATGTCAGAAGGAACTTGCAGTCTGTGATCTTATAGCTGTTCACAAACTGAACATGAGTCAGCAGTGTGATGTGGCTACAAAAAGATTAATATGATTTTAGGCTGCATTCACAGAATCATAATTTCTAAGTCATGGGAAGTAAACTATTCCACATTAGTCAGACCTCATCTGGAGTACTGTGTCCAGTTTGGGGCACCACATTTTAGGAAGGATGTAGAGAAATTGGAACAGGTCCAGAAGAGGGCAACAAAATTGGTGAGGGGTATGGAAAAGATGTCCTGTGAAGAATGGTTGAAGGGACTAGAGGAACAATCCTATGGCAGCTAGTCAGCGGCTAGACAGCCATAGAATATGTCGATTTACGGGAACCTACCTCGGAGCCCGCACGCCGGGGTCAGTTCTCAGGGAACTGACCTTTCCCCCTTCCCACACTGCCTTGTAGGCAGCTGGGAATGGCCCCACACTCCATGCTCAGAAGAGGAGCACAGAGCAGCAAAAATGGGGTGTTCCGGGGCAGGGAAGGCGGAAATGCTAATACAACACATCCACAGCAGCTGCTTCCCCCACTCTGCCTTCCCGTGGCTAGGCAACCAAAATAGGCTGTCTAGCTGCAAATGCACAGCAGCTGAAGTGTGGAGAGGATGATCCCCTCTGCGCTTCTCCTGCCCTGCATTGGATACACAGTCACCTCTGAGTTCGGAGGCAGTCGTCTATCCCCATAGGATTGCACCCTAGCTATGTTTAGCCTGGACAAGAGAGACTGAGGGAAGACTTGACAGCGTATTTCAAATACCTATACCTGAAGGGCTGTCATGACAGAAGGTAAAAACTTGTTCTCTGTTGCTAGAGGGCAGGACTAGATTAAGGGAGCAATACTGTGGCCTCTAGACATTGTCTGAGGGGCCATAGGATAGTGGAAACTCCCCACTCTGAGGGTGAAGACAAAACTCCAGCTTCGGAGTTGGAGATCCGACCCTCCTCCCATGATCCCTCACAGCCGGTACAGAAAAAACTGTACTGACTGGCCTCCGAGGTCAGAAAATCAAACTCGGGGGGGGGGGAAGGGGGCATTTCAGTGGCCGAGAAGGACAGGAAACTGGAGAGGCCAGGATACGAGCTATCCTGAGCCTCTTCCGGCCTCCTTCGCTCCCCCTCCAAAGCGCCATTGCTAGATGGGCAAAAAAGCCTGTCTAGCGACAAATGCAGCAATTGAAGGACAACAATCAGTTTCAGCCCAGCAGGGCATTGGATACACAGAAGCCTCCAAGTTTGGTGCAAGTCATAGGATTGTGCCCTTAATTGGTATTTAAGTTACAACAAGAAAGTAGGTCCTATTGAACGTTAGGAGAAAGCGCCTAATGGTAAGAGCGTTTTAAAATAGAACCAGCTACCTAGGAGGTAGATGGGCTCTCCCTCACTGGAGGTCTTCAAGCAGAAGCTGGACAGACATCTTTCAGGATGCTCTAGCTCTGTGGTTTCCTGCATTGAGCAAAGGCTTGGAGTAGATGGCCTCCAGCTCTATGGTCCTGTGCTTCCCATTCCCCATAGACCAGATACATTTCTAGCCAGGCCCTTTCCCAAATTGGTACTGAATTAATCCATCATACTAATTTGGGGAACGTATATTTACATGTATTCAGGGGCAAGCGATTCCCTAAAATTGCTTTTGATTATAATATTGTTAAATTCCCCCATTCTGTTCTGATGGTACTACTCAGGAACCCAAGTTCTCCTGTTGCCTCAGCCTTTTCAACAGTTAACTTAACAGGTTAATTGGATATATTGGCAGCAAATCTTCCAGGGAACCTAAAGACACTGGGCAGTAATTTCAAATGAGTTAAATGCCTGGTAGAGTCATCACTGCTTCTCGGGAGACAAGGAGTCTCTGCTTGCAAAAAGACCACACACACACACACACACACAAAAACCACCCCAAGGTCATTGTGTCTCATTGATGTAGATGCAAATGCTGTTTGTTTCAGTGATATCCCTGAGATAAAAGAGCTTGCTTACAAATCAGTTTTTTAAAAGCCACAGTACAGCCTATTGCTCTGGAAACTGAGCTGCTGTTTGCAGCAAGTAGGCACAAGCAGAGTCAACAAAGGTAGAACAGAACCGACTCATTAAAGTTTTCTGAAGATTTATTTTTAAAGAAGTGGCAAATGACATCTCGTAATTTCCTTTTGCTCTGCTGCAAACAAGTTTGTTTCACATTAAAAATACTAAATAGGAAAACAGCAAATAAATGGTGCCAGGAAGACTAAATGAAATGAAATGTTTTGGACTCCAGGGCTTGATTTATTTAGAGATTAATGCACTTCTTGGGACCAGAGCCCTGAACTTAACAATGCACTGGAGGCATATGTTAATGATCTAGTAAAACATCTCCTGTTGTGTCTCAGTGTGTTTCGAAAGATAATCGAGTGCACACATTCTTCTCTGAAATCCGTAAGATTATTAAGGATGTGTTGACCTTGAAGAGGTCCCTAATCAAAAGCAGCCTATTACATTTATTTTTTTAAATGAATAGTAACACCATTCCTTCTAATCTTGTAATTATGTCTGATGAAACAGAAGGTTTTACAATAACATTGTACAGGGAGATTTTAATTTTTCAGTAAATAGCAAAAGGAAATGTTAAAAACAATACAGCGAGCTTTATTTTAGTGCCGTCTCAAAATTGCTGTTAACAATTTCCATTTTGTTACCTTTGAAAATTTCATCTTTTAAAAAATCTTGTTGCAGCCTTCCCAAAAGTGTATGGTTTTTTAATTGCCCTGTTTTAAACAAGCAACAACACTACCATTAGGCACTCTGTTGGTTGATGCTGTCGTACACATGTCAATTATTTGTAAAGGGTTACCATTCATTTATAAACAGTGCCTTTTTTTCAGTCTATGCATGTCAACATCTTGCTCAGTATTGCTGTTCCTTCGCATAGTTTAAAACAGCTGCTACATTTAAACAAGCATAAAGGTGCTTTCATGGCTTTAGCTTACCAATGGACCTGAGAAATGCAAAGGCAAACTAACAGCACAACCTCATACATGTTTACTCTGAAGTAAGTCCATTAAGGCCAATGAGACATACTCCTAGGTAACTGTATAGGACTGCAAATTTGGTGACTACTCTTGGATCTCAGCCCCTAGATACCATTTTGTCTGTGAAATTACCCGATTTTTTTAAATGAAAATGATATTGCAACTTTCCATTGCTATGAATTCCATGGTCAAGATTTTTGTTATGCAGACCTACTAATCAATCCACTTAGGGTGCAAACCTATGCATGTTTAGACAGAGAAAAGTCCTACAACTCCCAGGCTAGGGCATGCTGGGAGTTGTAGGACTTTTCTCTGTCTAAACATGTATAGGATTGCACCCTAAGTGAGGGCCAAAGCAATAATTACTTTAAACCTGTATCTAGCAGTTCTGTCCCTCCCCCTTCCATTTCATTTTACTCTACAGTAGACACTGGGGCCCAATTGGGACCCTAGCATGGGGTATAGGATGTCTTTTAAGATATAGACCAGGGCCCTGCATCTACTCTAGAGTAAAGATGAATAAAAGATGTAGCTGCTAGATACAAATTTAAAGTAATGTGTGGTGTAGTGGCAAGAGTGTTGGACTGGGAGCTGGGAGATCCGGGTTCTAGTCCCCACTCGGCCATGGAAGCTCACTGGATGACTTTGGGCCAGTCACACATTCTCAGCCCAACCTACCTCACAGGGTTGTTGTTGTGAGGATAAAATGGAGAGGAGGAGGATAATGTAAGCCACCTTGAGTTCCTTGCAAGAGGAAAAAAGGCGGGATATAAATGCAATAATAAATAAATAAATAAATAAATAAATAAATAAATAAATAAATAAAGTCTGTTAGCCCTAAGAGTAAGCATTTTCAATACAGTTTTGCATCATATGTGTTAAAATCAGCTGACTAGGTTTTTGGATTCCCTTTCCTTAATACTAGCCATATTCATTTTCTCATTCCATTTATGTCTTCTTGAATTTTCATATAAACACACACATGGGAATGCATTAGTATATCTGTGTGTGCATAATTCTCTAAGGGAGCAATCCTATGACCACTAGTCAGTGGCTAGACTGGATATGTCGGTTTCCAGGATCCGACTTCAGAGCCCATGCTCCAAGGTTGGTTCCCAGAGAACCGACCTTCCCCCCACCCTCCCATGCTGCCTCACAGGCAGCTCAGAACGGCTCTGCACTCAGAAGAGGAGTGCGGAGCAGCTAAAACAGGGCATCCCGGGGCAGGGAAGGTAGAAATGCTGGTACAACACATCCTACGTGTTGTCTGGCAGCAGCTTCACCTGCTCCACCTTCCTGTGGCTAGAAAGCAGAAATCAGCTGTCTAGCCACAAATGCGGGGCAGCTGAAGCACGGAGGGGATCATCCCCTCTGTGCTTCTCCCTGCCCTGCACTGGATAGGCAGTTGCCTCCAAGTTCGGAGGCAGCCACCTGTCCCCATGGGATTGCGCCCTAAGGGAAGCAGGCTAACACCCACCTTAAGTAACAGATGAAGCACAAGAATGTGCACTTGGGGATGGGTTTGGAGTACCATTTTCTTCATCATCACATAATATCATTTTCACTAACCCAGTAACATTTTCACTATTCAATCATCTTGACAGTATATGGTTAACAACGTGTGATGAACTTTGTAGCAATCGTACTCTAAAAGCCCATCAAAAATAATAATAATCCTGATGTTTTTAAGTGATCAGTGAGTCTACTTCACACCATACTTCTTTAGACATCATAATTGCATGTGGTTCCTAACATGTTCTGGCAGCAAAAGTCACAGTGCAATGGGATAAAATTTAGATGGATCACCTGGAAAAACAAATTTTCAAACAAACAAATGTTTTAAGAGACCAACAGAAGAGGTGAAGAGATCGTGATATGATTGATGAGAACTGTTAGCCCTATGCAAGTGTTACAAAACTGAAAGTGTGCAGGGGACATTGCGCCAGGCTCCTGCTTGCATGGACACACCTAGTCTTTACTTAGAGGACCTTCTCAGTCAACACAGGGAGGTTATGTGTGAATGGGGCAGGGAAGGAGTCCCTGTGTTCCTGCCATACTTTCAAATTTTGTAACACCTGCATAAGGATCCTATGATACAATCTACAGGCAACAGCAAAAACATTTGTATATCAGAAGAAATGCAATTGATTTTCCCATTTACATTTTCTCTGATGGAAATAACATAATGTCTATTGTAAATCAAGGAAGCAGATGATAACAGTGTAAATAACCCATCAGAGACAGTAAAACATGACAGTGCTGCAGAAGAAGTGTAATATTTGAAACAGTAATTTGGAAAGCCACTACTTTTACATGCCTCTCTAGGCTAGGGAAATGGCCAGGGTTTAATCTGTAATCATGCATTCTAGCAAAGTTTCTTGTCTTCCCCATTAAATGTGACTTTTGATATGATATGATATGATATGATATGATATATGATTAGATAGATAGATAGATAGATAGATAGATGATAGATAGATAGATAGATAGATAGATAGATAGATATCCCCACTGATAGTTTATGTATGTGGGTCAGATATTCTAGTCCAAGCATTTGGAAACAGAATGGCCACTGAAACCTAGCACTGATGGAATATCCTTCCCCAAGGAGTACAGCAGTTCAACATACCTAGAAGAGAAGTAATAAAGAGAGATTCAGCTATTGGGTGGAATAGAGAATAAATAAATAAATAAATAAATAAATAAATAAATAAATAAATAAATCACAGCTATTTCATTTTGACCCTCTTGCCAGGTAGGGCAATCCTAGCCCACCCAGACAGCCATTCAAGGGGGGAGAGGTTAGTTGGAGCATAAGTGCCTCTCTGTTGGCAAAAGATGGGCAAGTTTGCCCTGGAGGCTCCAGTTACACCCATGGAAAGCTCTGTGGGAATAATTGTAGCATCAGTGATGACCATCAGTGGGGGATGAAATGGAGGATTCTGAGGGTGGGGCAGGATAGAGGCAGTTTTGGAACTGCTGGATCTAAAGCCGCTTTATTTGCTAGAAGAGTGCCAGGATTATCTCCCATGCCTTCCTGAAGCTGGCATAGCTAATTCTCCTATTGGTTACCCTAATGTGGCAGTTCCAATGTGGGGAATTAAAACAAAGAACCATGTGGAGGGAAAAGGGGTAAACCTGGCTCCCCACATCTCCTTCCCTGGCTGATGCAAGCTGGCACAGCTTTGGAGGTGATGGATGACCTGCCATTTGCACCTCCCCAACCCCACTCAGTATGGCACTGTTATTTTTTGTGCATTCAAGGACCTGCTTCAAGGATTCCCTGCCCCTTACATGATGTATCATACAGGCATGTGCACGGTGCTAGAGTGGACTGGGAAGAGTGTATGAACTGCCAGTTGCCCCGCTATATGTCTCCAGGGTGTCTTTGTTCAGCTGCAAGGCTCAAAGAAAAGCAAAAAGTTCAATGAGACATACTTCAGAGTGAATCCCATTGAACTCAATGGGACTTTGGCCCATTTGGGAGCTGGGCCTAATCTGGTTCCCTGTAGTGCAAGTGCCACTGCAGCAGCAGCCCGCACAAGTAAGTCAACAGGTTGTGCCCTTCAGTTGGAAATCATTTGAAGTGGCTCAAGTGGGGGATTGCAATGGCAGAGAGCAAAGACAGCCCAGGATGCTCCTCTTTGTCACTGTGACTGGTGCAGTTAAATGTTCCTATCACCGTGCCAAAAGGGGAATACAGAATCAGTCCATTGCTGTATTTGTCTGAGTGGTACAGGTGGACATTTCCGACTGACATTGTGAAACTGCTAGAACAGTGCCACTTAAAGCACACACATGGTATGCTTTTATTTGTTGGTTTTTGCCTTGCATACACTGTGGAAATGTGTTCTAGGGAGCTGTGCCAATGTGATTCCCTGTAGTGCAAGTGCCACTGAGGCAGCAGCCTACACAGGTAAGTTAACAGGTTGTGTTCTTAAATTAGAAAGCCAGTGAATATACCTCAAGGGCCAAGGCTGTTGTTAAATTAGATTGTAGATTCCCGTAACTGCAGTGTTATAATCGGATTAGAACCTCCTATGTCTTGCACATGAATAATCCTATAGTATCCTTATTTTAACTATAGAAATATGGAAATATTTGCAAACATTGCTGCATCCAAACTCAGGTTTTTGAACATCTGGAAGATGTATGCTCACACAAAAGCTGGACTCAAATACATTCAAAGTATTCCCAGCTTTAAAATGGGAAAATTGTGCCTTTGCACCACGTTTGAAACTTTCATCTCAAAGATATAACACAACTCTCTCTTGCTTTCTTCTTAGCATTTTTAGGTAGGTGTCTGTACATTTTTATGGGAATTTAATGAGCTAATCATCACCTAAGTTGCATATCAGATCTACCTCAAAATAAAATTCATGTACACGCCCTGTTGAGAGCAGATCAGAATGGCCTCCAATTGCAATAGATGAAACTCTAATGGTGCGCTGCAGGGTTTTTTAACCTTTGTGGGCCTGAGACACATTTTCACCTGCTGTTGTATGCCTGAATACTAATGAGCCATGATTATAAGGTAGATGGGATGACGCATATGTCACATTTAAATGCATAATTTTCTATAAATGCATCAACAACAGCAACAAATCATTCTAGGGACTGGGGAAGAAGAAACCTAAGACAAGAAAGAAAAAATTCTTTAAAAGCATATGAAAAACTTTTGAAGTAATCTGAAAAACAAGCAAAGAAAGTATAGTAATCCTGTATATATGCACATGGTTTTTAAAAATATATTTAGCATATTTAACCTTGAGTTTGCAACTTCATTATTTAGTTAAATCTGAACAATTGCATGGCAATTATAGCAATACAAAAATCAGAATATTTAATAATCTAGCTGCTAGGGATGGGTGGATTCCCTACCTGCCGGTCCATGGGGAATCCACCCGCAGGGGGGAGGCAATCTGTTCCTCCCCCTGGAATCCTCTTCAGCTGGCTCCACTCTGCGGCGATTCCATGGAGCCGCCGGCCGGCTCCGAAGCACCAGCAATACAGCTGCCATTCGTAACCAATATTTGCGTAGCGTATCGCATGAAAAAAAATAGGACCACAAATGGCGTCCAGGATGCCATTTGCATCCCTGTTTTATGTGATATTTGCATAGCCTATATTTGCGAAGCCTATCATGTGAAATAGCCGAATATTTGCGTAGCCTATCACGTGAATGAAAAGCAGGGATGTAAATGGCATCCAGGATGCCATTTGTGGCCGTAAAGGTCTTAGTTTAAGCTAAATGCAGCCATTTACGGCTGCATTTAACTCAAACTAAGACCTTTATGGCCGCAAATGGCATCCTGGACGCCATTTGCATCTGCAGTCAGTCCCCTTCAGCCAGCGATATGGCATGGCGGTAGTATCGCTGGCAATCTGGATCCGGAGGATCTGGCTGAGGACGATTCTGTGGGGAGGCGGAGGTAAGTGTTCCGTTCCGCCACAGAATTCTCCGCCATCCCTACTAGCTGCTCTGTATATTTTGTTAAGTGTATGCTGCCCTATTTATGTGTCAGATCCACAACAGCATCTATATATAGCCATCAAATTTTCCATCATATCTAAAATGGATTCCAAATGCACACACATGCACACCCCTCACATACACACCCTTAGCTTTCATGGGGCTGCTGGGGTGGGGGGAATCAATTAAAATTGCCTCCTTCCCCATTCCACCAAGCAGCATTCCTCCACTGGATCAGAAGCTTTCTCTGGATGGAAGGAGCCCTTCTATCTGAGAAAGCATATTCTGGATCCAACCCTCTGCGCTTTCTCTGTACTGTTTTGAGTAATGAAGAATGTCCTATGCCCAAATGTTGCAGAAGATCCTAACTGCTATGATAAATTTAAATCATTAATATTTCTAGTAAAGAACCTTTTAGAATAATAACATGCACAAAAGCGCCCCCCCCCCGACAAGTTGTGTAGAAAGGAACTGGTTTTGAGTTAGAAGTGGTACATTTACCACTAAGGACTGATTAACACATGCATGTTCATTGCTTATTATTTAATCCAGCCTTCCCCGACCTGGTGCCCTCTAGATGTTTTGAACTACAACTCCCAGGATTCCTGACCATTGGCCATGTTGGCTGGGGATGATGGGAGTTGGTCCACATCACCTGGAGGGTACCAACTTGAGGAAGTCTGATCTAATTATTCAATGACTCACAGGTGAATATGTGAACTGCTTCCATTTGAGGAAATATGAGGCTTTTTGAAAGTTTGGTGAAGTTTGCTCTGTGATAGCTGATTCACATATGCCAAATAATTACACATTTGCCAGTTCAGCATGAGAGCAGGAAGCATTTGCTTCGCTCTGAATTTGCTTTGTGATGTAATCACATAGCCAGATTTCATCAGCTACATGCCATCATAATGTCATCACATTGACAACATGATCCATGATTGGTTGGAATTATTCTCCATAAAGGAAAGGCCCTGTTTAAACACACACACACACACACACACACACACACAGCCAACGACACAAAAACAGCTGCTGGCAGTAAAAGAGATAAGCAGGTTTCCCCCTTCCAAGGCCATTACCTCCCCCTTTCTCCAAAACAATACTTTCACACCAAAAATGTGTGCACATGAAGATCTGGCACATCCCTACACTCAATACATCTGTTGCTGCATTGGAAGATCTTAGACAACAGGTAGGGAAAACAAACTGAATGCTTGCCCACATTTTAAAAAATATCTACCTGTATATATCAAACCAGCTTGTTCTGGAGGAGGTTCTAGCCTAGTTCTCTCTGGCAATGCTAGTTTTGAAAATACAGGTGCTTCTTAAATGAGGAAGCATTCAAGCATTCAGTCCCCCCACTGCTTCAGGATGTGATACAGTCCAGAAAGAGATACATCACATGCACTGCTTCTGATTGCGTACTTTATATAATTGTAGCACAGAACAGTGAACATGGGGATTTTCCTGGAGAAGTTAAGATGTCTTTCAGGATGCTCCACACAGTGAGCATAAGGATCTAGCCATTTTGATTGAAGAACAAGGCTATTCTTGCCCTCCTTTCCTGAATGGACCAGCCAGGATCGGTACGGGCTGAAGCCCCCAACAGATGTGGATTACAGCTGTTAGAAATGCTGAGCCAAGACTTCTGATCCTTCAAATAACAGTGCTCCAGATATCCCTGAAGCGCTCATATACCATGGCCCATACCCTAGAAATCTCTTCCAAGTTGCTCTCTTATCACATATATGTAGTAGCGCAGTTCTGTGAGTGCTCTGTTCAAGTGCACTAAAGAGAAAGCAAGGCTACACTTCCTATATATGAGAAGGACTTGTGATCGCACATTATTATTTTTGCAGTGCTTTCCCATTTTCCGCTGTGTGAGATATTTTTCAGTGGTTATGTATGCAATTTCCCATACACCCTTTTCAAAGAAGCAAAGGATCTGCTACAGGTGTTAAACTATCTATTTCGGACAGAAAGACTGAGAAACTGTGACAAATACTGATTTTATGCCTGAATCAGTCTTCTGAATATCAGTATTCTCTCTCCGATCTCACTAAATTAACCAGTGACCTTATTAAAATATTACAAGGAATAGAGTTGGGAGGCTGTTAATTTAAAACAATTTGTTGTTGTTGTTTATTTGATCAGTCGCTTCCGACTCTTCGTGACTTCATGGACCAGCCCACACCAGAGCTTCCTGTCGGCCGTCGCCACCCCAGCTCCCCCAAGGTCGAGTCTGTCTTCTGACCTGGGAGTCCCATCTTCCGATGGTATACCGACATATCTCTGGTTGTACTGATCCATTTAGTTTTCATGGCAAGAATACTGGGGTGGGTTGCCATTTCCTTCCCCAGGGATCGTATTTAGTCTGACCTCTCTGCCATGACCTTCCCATCTTGGGTGTCCCTTCACGGTTTAGCTCATGACGTCATTGAGGTGCTCAAGCTCCAGAACCACGACAAGGTAACGATCTCCTTTGCTGAAGTTTAAAACAATAAAACCATTAAAAAAAACAAGCATTAAAATGGGTGATGACAGGCAAGAGGTAATATATCCAGCAATCATAAATGATCAGTTCAGAATCTGCAGCGACTATAACATAATTCTGAAAATGCATTTAGAGCACCGAACAATAATTCTGCAGAAATTACTTGAACAGTTATTTATTTGTTTGTTGCATTTATATCCTGCCTTTTCCTTCAAGAAGCCCAAGGCAGTGTATTTGACCTTCCTCCTCTCCATTTTATCCTCACCTATCTTGTGAAATAGGTTAGACTGAGAGTCAGTGACTGGCCCAAAGTCACCCAGTGAGCTTCATGGCTGAATGGGGACTAGAACCTAGATCTCCCGGCTCCCAGTCCAACACTCTAATCACTATGCTACACTGGCTCTAATTGCATTTGCATAATTGCATTTGGATATGTGCAAGAACTTGGAGGGATAAACCCACATCAAATAAATAGAATATGCTGTGCAATAAATATCAAACATGTCACCAGGCAAAAAATAATTTCTGACTATTTTTTATTCAGATAACTCACAAAACAGTTCTTCTTTGGATCATAATTACAAATGTACCCACTCAAGCCATCTATGTTTGACCAAATACCTAGGAATTCTTAGCATCTATTTTCTGACACCCACCTACTTATGTCAGCACAAAACCAGCATTCTCCATCTCCTCTTTCTTACCAACAATCAATAATGGATTTTTGCCTTTCTCTTGAAATGTTTCAGCACTTAACTCAGAACTGAAGAAAATGGAGTTTAAAAAATACACCATTTTATTCACTTCTTGCAAGTTTTGACCAGAGTGCTACATTTATGTCTGTATTTATTTATCTATGAGTCACTCTATGACAAAAATGTTCTCAGAGTGATAAAAAAAGTATAAAAGTATAAGCATAAAACATTATGTGTGCATCTGTCTATAGATAGATATAGATATAGATATATAGTAGGGCTGTGCATGGACCCCCCCAATCTGACTCAGAAGCCGCTTTGAGGCTTCTGAGGTGGGCCTGATTTGCTTCGGTCTGATTCAGCCCCCCCATGACTCACCTTGTTCCCGAAACCAAAGTGGGATTCAGATGGCTGAATTGCACTTTAGGGCCCCCCCCCCAACACCCCTGCTGTGATGCGCAAGCCCCCAGCTCCTTACCTGGGCCCTCGGAACATGCACCGGCAGCCATTATGTTCTGGAGAGGAGGAGTCACCATCGTTGTCGTCGCTGCCACCGTCATCGCCCCTGCCACTGCCGTTGTCACTGTCGCTGCTACCGCTGCCGCCAGCTCCTGAGCCTTTGCGACATGTGTAAGCTCTTATTGCAGGGAGACACCATTTTTAAAATGGCAACTTCCTGTATTTCTGGAAATTTTCAAAATGGCAACTCACTGCAACAAGAGCCAGTGCGTGTCTTGAGGGCTCAGGTAAGGAGCTGGAGGCACCGGCGCAGCTGGGCTGGGTTGCCGAATCTCCAATGCACACTGAAGCACTTGGGAGAGTCCCCGACTTGCTTCGGCTGCTTCGTGTCCCCTTTGCTTCACCTCAGAAGCAGTCTGAAGCGGCCCACTTCGACTCGGAGCTCAGGCTTTGGGCCGAAGAGGTACACAGCCTTAATATACAGATACAGTTAGTACAACATAACAAACATGATAGTGATCCCATATGGCTAAAACACTGAAAAGGGTCTAAAATTTACAAAACTTCAATAATAATAATAATAATATCAACTAAATTAAAATACTGCAAATACTACTAGAATAAAACCTTTTAAAGTCTGGTGATCTCTACATGTGCAATGGAGCTTCTGCTCCTACCCTCCACTGCCCATAACAGCATGTAGCAGGATGCCCTCAGGGAAGTGTACATGTGTCTGCATCTATTTTAGCACGCGTGTGCGTGTGCGCACACACACACACACACTAAATGAAGTATGTTGGCAACAGGGTGTGACAAATTCTTTGGCTACATCAAAAAATGATACCAGGTGCAAAGTTATGCCAAATTTCTAGATGTAGTTGCATATAACTGATGTCATTTGCATATGATTTTAATAAAACTGGGAAGTATGAGACTGTTTTGTGGCTGTATATTAAGGTAAAGGTGTCCCCAACCAGTCGTGTCTGACTCTAGGGTGCGATGCTCATCCCCGTTTCTAAGCCGAAGAGCCAGCGCTGGCCAAAGATGCTTCCGTGGTCATGTGGCCAGCATGACTGAACACCGAGGTGCACAGAACGCTGTTACCTTTCCCGCCGAGGCGGTACCTATTTATCTACTTGCAATTTCTTGCTTTCGAACTGCTAGGTTGGCAGAAGCTGGGACTGAAGACAGGAGCTCACTCCGTCACGCAGCACTCGGGTCTCGAACTGCTGACCTGCTGACCTTCCAGTCTGCAGTTCAGCGTCTTAACCGTATATATTGGACACTTCTAAATGGCTCAGGAGGAGATAAAATGGAACTGTCTCACAATTCAGAGAGACTGAGTGGACTTGGTGTCTGTCTCTCTGGGTGGAAGGTACAGGTGCTGAATGCCAGGTTGGTAAATAGGGAAACAACAGCTATCAATAACAATGGCCAACTGGATGTTGGGTGAACATGCCGACCTATTAGGTATTACAGAGACCGAGTTGGGAGACACTGGGGTGGTGGTGAATGTCTCCCAGTTTTGCCTACCTCTAGCAGGCAAGACCTGAAGGGTAGGGAGGCAGAGTTGCAGTGGTCTGTGATTCTATCCCCCCAGACCTGGAGCTGTATCCCACATTCTTCCAGCTTTGAGTATCTGTATCTGAAGGAACAGATTATGGATTCCAGTGGTGTATCTCCCTCCCCATTGTCCAACTGTCTCCCTGCCTAAGCTAGAAGGTGTACTTTCAGTGGTGATACAGGAGTCCCCTTGGCTTGCTGTGCTAGGGGAACGTCAACTTACATGCTGGGTGGGATGATGGCGATTTCAGTGTGGAGGACAAGTTCTGTTGTCATGGATAGGATACCTGATGGGGTTTAAATTACTGGGACTCAGAGCCTCTCCAGGGCTGGGGGAACAATTAAGATGGTCTCCCCAGGAGATTTTTCTGGCACTTTAGCAGGAAATTCTGTCAAAGCCTCAGTTGACCTCTGGAATGGTGTCATGGCCTGAGCAGTTGAAACCATCATTCTGAGTGCCATCCCCCACTGAGTAGAGCCAAATGAACTCTTTGGCTTTCAATTAAATGAGTGGGATGGCTGCTAGAGCAATGTTGGCAGAAAATGTGGAATGAATCCAAACTGAACGCAGGCTAGAAGCCATTTGAAGGCCTACTTTACAGAAGTCATGGTGGCAAAGAAATTATTTTCTGCCACCACTGTGTCTGCAGAGATTTGTCCAATGGAGCTTTTTTGCATGGTCAAATGGCTATTACATTCTGGCCCACAAGAAGAGACTGTAGATCACACAATAGACCATTGTGACCAATTTGCTCAACAGTTTGCAAATAAAACCACTAACTGTGGTGACTTGGATGCCATAGTTGGCACAGGTCCAGTTGATGTTGGCCTCTGTTTGTCCAGTGCTAAAGGATACTTTTCAATGTGGATGAAATCTCTAGAGAGGTGAGGCCTACCATGTGAGTACTTGACCCTTGCTCTTCTTCACTTATAAAAGGGTGGTGCATGTGTGTGACAAAGTGGATAAAGGGTCTCTTTAAAATGGGTGTGATTCTATCATGCCTAAAAGAGGTGGTGGTGTGACCTTTGTTAATTTTTTTTTAAAAAAACCTGAACTCACCATATTGGATAATTTCCAGCCAGTCTCCAATATTCCATTCTTGGGCAAGCTGCTGGACCATGTGGTAGGATCTCAGCTCCAAGTGCTTCTGAATGAAGTGGATAACCTGGACCATGTGGTACGATCTCAGCTCCAAGTGCTTCTGAATAGGGATGTACGAAAGTCACTTACCTTTTTGAAGGGTGACATTCGCGGTGGGGGGAGGCGCTCCATCCCTCCCCCCGAAATTCTCTCTGGCCGGCTCTGCTCCGCCGAGATTCCATGGAGCCACCTGCTGGGTTTCTCAGGAGACAGGTAAGGTGGTCTGGTACTCCCATCACTTTCAGAATTTGCCACAGTTTGTTGTGGTCCACACAATCAAAGGCTTTAGCGTAGTCAATGAAGCAGAAATAGACGTTTTTCTGGAATTCTCTCGCTTTCTCCATGATCCAGCGAATGTTGGAGATTTGATCTCTAGTTCCTCTGCCTCTTTGGAACCCCGCTTGTACTCCCGGTAGTTCTTGGTTCGCATACTGCTGAAGCCTAGTTTGTAGGATTTGGAGCATAACCTCGCTGGCATGTGAAATGAGCGCAATTGTACGGCACTTTGAACACTCTGTGGCGTTGCCCTTCTTTGGAATTGGAATGTAAACTGACCTTTTCCAGTCTTGTGGCCACAGTTGAGTGTTCCAAATTTGTTGGCATATTGAGTGCAGCACTTTAACAGCATCATCTTTTAGGATCTTAAATAGCTCAGCTGGAAGACTGTAATTTCCGCTAGCTTTGTTGTTAGTAATGCTTGCTAAGGCCCACTTGACTTCACTCTCTAGGATGTGCGGCTCAAGTTCAGTGACCGCACTATCATGGCTAGGCTTCAGCAGCATGTGAACTGAGAACTACTGGAAGTACAAGTGGGGTTCCGAA
This sequence comes from Heloderma suspectum, assembly GCF_057233095.1. Lineage (NCBI taxonomy): Eukaryota > Metazoa > Chordata > Lepidosauria > Squamata > Helodermatidae > Heloderma > Heloderma suspectum. The sequence continues at coordinate 92,477,608 of NC_139461.1, forward strand.
GAGGCAGAGTAACTAGAGGTCAAATCGCCAACATTCGCTGGATCATGGAGAAAGCAAGAGAATTCCAGAAAAACGTCTATTTCTGCTTCATTGACTATGCTAAAGCCTTTGATTGTGTGGATCACAACAAACTGTGGCAAATTCTGAAAGAGATGGGAGTACCAGACGACCTTACCTGTCTCCTGAGAAACCTGTATGAGGGTCAAGAAGCAACAGTAAGAACCAGACATGGAACAACCGATTGGTTCAAAATTGGGAAAGGAGTACGACAAGGCTGTATATTGTCGCCCTGCTTATTTAATTTATATGCAGAGTTCATCATGAGAAACACCGGGTTGGATGAATCACAGGTCGGAATTAAGATTGCCTGGAGAATTATCAACAACCTCCGATACGCAGACGATACCACCCTAATGGCAGAAAGTGAAGAGGATCTAAGGAGCCTCTTGTTGAGGGTGAAAGTGGAGAGTGCAAAAGCTGGTTTGAAACTCAACATTAAAAAAATGAAGAGCATGGCATCTGGCCCCATCACTTCCTGGCATATAGAAGGGGAAGAAATGGCAGCAGTGACAGATTTTATTTTCTTGGGCTCCAAGATCACCGCAGATGGTGACTGCAGCCATGAAATTAAAAGACGCTTGCTCCTTGGGAGGAAAGCTATTGCACTCCTAGACAGCATAGTAAGAAGCAGAGACATCACCTTGCCGACAAAAGTTCGTATAATCAAAGCTATGGTTTTCCCAGTAGTAATGTATGGCTACTGTAAGGAAGGCTGAGCGCCTAAGAATTATTGCTTTCAAACTGTGGTGCTGGAGAAGACTCTTACGAGTCCCCTGGACTGCAAGGAGGTCAAATCATTCAATCCTAAAGGAAATCAACCCTGACTGCTCGTTGGAAGGACCGATACTGAAGCTGAAGCTCAAATATTCTGGCCACCTAATGCGAAGAGAAAACTCCCTGGAAAAGACCCTAATGCTGGGAAAGATTGAAGGCAAAAGGAGAAGGGGACAGCAGAGGATGAGATGGCTAGATAGCATCACAGATGCAATGAATATGAATTTGAGCACACTCTGGGAGACAGCGGAGGACAGGAAGGCCTGGCGTGCTATGTTCCATGGGGTCACGAAGAGTCGGACACGACTTAACGACTGAACAACAACAACAAATGTTTATGATGTCTCTCAACTCAGTCTTTACTTTCCATCTAAATCCAAGGAAGCTGTTCAAGTTATAAAGTTAGTATAGTTGACTGGGAGCATCTCTACACCAGCCTAAAATCCCACATTTAAAACACGGCTTTCTGCTTCCTTTTTAAATGCATGATCACAGCAGACTCCCTTTACACGCGGTTCCCCCCTGCTTATTCCCCATCCTTTCCCCCATTTGTTTAATTGGTCTAGCTCCTCTTATTGCGGCTTTTCCTTTTTCATGAACGGAACTCAAGCAGAACTCAAGCACTGTAATTTCATAGCTCATTATCACCGATCTTTTAAAAAATGGAATAAAGGTCATTTAATGTGGGGGATGCCCTGGAGGATAATGATGTCATCTAAAGGACCCCCAAACTTCCATGGATAACCAATCTCAATAGCAGGATAAAAGCTCCGTGTGATTATACCCTGGATGAGGGAGAAAAAAATGGAAGCTTAATCCAAAGAGACAAAGGTGTTTCTGGTCAGCTAGAAGTAGGGATGTACGAAACCCCTACCTGGCTCTGCACCAGGCAATCCACAGTGGGGGGGAGGTGCTCCGTCCCTCCCCCCGGAATCCTGCCCGGCCGGCTCCGGCCGCCCGCAGCCAGACATCTGGCCACTGGGTAGCCCTGCAGGGACGCCAATGGCGGCTGTCATAGCTGCCGCCATTTGCGTCCCTGTATTGAGCCGTGATAGGCTACATAAATATTTACATAGGCTATCACAGCAGGGGGAAAAACCCCAGGTTACGCAAACGGCAGCGGCTACCGCCATTTGCGTACACTGGGTTCCCCCCCCCCCCGCCGTGATAGGCTACATAAGTATTTAGGTAGCCTATCACGGCTATTGAGGGGAGGAAGTGAATGGCGGCCGCAGGATAGCCGCCATTCTCAAAGCAGTGTGGACGGGAGCAGGGAAGTGCTCCGTTTCGCGCGCCTTTCGTGGGGTGGGGGCGGCGAGGACTTCGTCCCGCGTGCCTTTTGTGGGTTGGGGGGGTGGGGGCTTCGTTCCACGACGGATTTCGGGGGTGCATTCGGCCTCACCGAGATCCATCGTGGAATTCTCTGACTTCCTTAGCTAGAGAGGGAAGATCAGGGAATAGGTATTCAATCTCTCCATGTGCAGACAGTTCCCATTTTGGGTGTATGCCTGGATTCAGGCCTGAACCTGGATGCCCAGCATTTGGCAGTGGCCAGGAGCATGTTTGCACTTCTTAAGTTAGTGCACCAATAGAGATGTCAGATTTGGCCATGTTAACGCATGAAGTAGTTACATCTAGTTTGGACTACTGTAACACACTCTATGTAGGGCTGCCTTTGAAAAGTGTACAGAAATATCACCTGGTCCAGAATGTTGCAGCCAGACTATTGGCCATGGCTGGCTTTGGGAGAACGCAACTCCCTTGTTATAACATTTTCACTGGCTACCAGCCTGTTTCCAGGCACAATTAGAATTGCTGGTTATGACCTATAAAGCCCTACGCCAGGGGTGCAGAACCGCAGAACTGGGGGCCAAATCTGCCCATCTGGGGGTCCCAATCTGGCCCTTCATGGTCCCCCAGAAGGTCCCACCCCTTCCCCTGGCACCACCCACTTTCCCCCCAACCACCAACCATTTTGTGATTTCCTGGCTTTTGTGTCGTTTTTTTCCCATTCTAAAAGGTTGAGATGCTTCTCCTAATGCTTAGTTACTGGCCGGAAGAGCTTTAAGCTAAAATATGGTGGTACTGGGTTTTTCTTGGTCCCACCTCCTTTCCTTTCAGCCCCAGTCACCACTAGAATGTAGCTCCTGAGAGCCCCTCCAAAATGTAATTTCAATTTGGCCCTTAGGCAAAAAGAGATTCTGCAGCCCTGCCCCGCACAACTTGGGCCTAGATTCTTTGAAATACCACCTTCTCCCATATGAGCTTTTGGAAGGGCTCCCTGCTCTGTCATGCCATCATTTGAGGCACATTTTGCAGCAATGCAAAGAGGGCCTTCTAGATAGCTGCTTCCAGGCTCTGGAACTCATTGCCAAGGGAGGATAGGCTAGTCCCATCTTTGTTATCTTTCTGCCAGCAGGCAACAATGTTTTTATTCTGACAGGATTTAAGGAGACATTGCTGAAGCAGGTTTTAACTGGTGGGTGCCGTTTGTTTTCTTTTTTATGGATGTGTTTTGAATTTATTTGCTTTATGTTTTAATTATATATTTTTATTTTAACTTATCTTATTGTTGTTAGCTGCCTTCAGCACTATTTGTAGCAGAAAGGCAGGATATACAATCAATCAATCAATCAATCAAAATGGGAGCCACATGACATCACCGAGACAAATACATAATACAACCAAGACATTGTTGTTGCTCGTCTACGCTGTCCCCATACCTAGCTTCTTCAAAACATAATCTAGTATTATTGCAAAAATCTTTCTCTCTACAACTGCCTTAAGTAGCATTATAATTAAAGACATCCTTATGGCTGGGCAGAGTACAGTAGATATATGAGTTGAAGCTACTTAAGAGTTCCATGTCCCAACCTCAGAAGGATTCATACATTTTTGTTGTTTTTGTTTGATTGATGGAGCTCTTGAAGGTGTTTGGTGAAGGGAATTAATATGAATTCGTGCATACATCAAGCTAAATAAATAACATTAGGACCGAATTCTCAAAGGAAGCAACAATTCAGCTTCCTTTGGGCATTTTTTTTTCTCCCAGAGATCACTAGAACTTGTGTGCATTTTCTGCAGATTTCTAACAAGGCTTTAATTTCATTCACCCTAGCATGGTGAATGACTCTGACACTCATGCTTCATGGGCCTGATCCAATATCCCTTCCAGTCAATGAGACTCTGGGTATTTCTACACTAACTGCTTTGTTTGGAATTCTGTCTGACACCATTTGCTCACTCATACCAAACCATAGCATTCCTGTGTTTCTCATTAGTGATGTTCACTCAGTCCTGTCCACATGTACATCCAACACATGGAAAAGCATCAAGACTATGCTTCTCACTTCCAACAGCACATGCCCCATTGGACCCGGCATTGACATCCATGCTGTCAGCGTGATGTTTGAAAGGACAGCCCACACCTTTACCACTGTGCACTTATAGGCTTTCCACACAATTATGAATCCCGATAGCACAGGTTTCCTGTTCGTGACTATGCAGCACTAGAGAGGGTAAAGAGAAATATAGCCTCTTACCAATTATCGGAATATATTTGAATATCCAGATATTTTCTGGATATATTTGAACATCTGTACATATTCTAACTTGGTGATTTATGCTGCAATCCTTTACCTACCTACCTGGGAGTAAGCTCCATTGAACTCAATGGGATTTACTTCTGAGTTGATATGCATAGGACTGCACCGTTTTTCATAGGTTCTGTGAAGTGGAAGACCATTGTACCTGCAGGCTTGGAAATGGTTCACCTATTGATGATTTTCTTGTACAGCTCTTAAAGGAATGAAAGCCCTGCGTGAAAAAAGTTGAGAACTATCTATGGAGAAAGAATGACTCATTTGGGTGAATGGTTCTTATGCTTGTACTTACTTAAAGTTGCAAGATCCATTTCCAAAACTGGTGCACAAATTGAAGAAATAAAAATAACACAGAGATACATCTCTAGCACCATTCACAATTGCTTTATTATATTTATATACCACCCTGGAAACCCGTTGATGGGCCAGGTGTACTGTATGTATCCCATAAATAAATAAATAAATAAATCCTTTCAATTATTGATTAAATAGGGAGAGAATTATGCATGTGCTTAGCACTCCCATAGAAATTACTGGAATTAAAATGTGCTTAACTTTGGCTGCTTTGTTCCCCTGTTTTTATCTGGTTCTCTGTGTATATACTGTTTTATGGTTATGATGTGGTTTTATGATAATGATAGGTTTTTATGTTGTGAGCTGCCTTGCAGGCTCTAGTGGGCAGAAAGGTGGATTACAAGTATTTATTTCATATGCAGCCTTCCTTGCATGAAACTCAAGGTGATGTACACACTTCCCAACTAGACATTTAGTTAACAGAGATCATGTTGTTGTTGTTGTTGTTGTTTTGGCATCACTGAGTAAATATTTATTTACTGCATCCCTGTTGGGAAAGATACCCAAGACTTTCTCTCCGGAATTTGAAGAAATGACGTCTCCAATCCTATACAACTGGGAGTAAGCCCCTGTGAAGTGACTGGCATTTACTTCTGAGTAAAAAATTATCTCATTTTCGATCAGTTCAATGAAGTTGATGAGGCTGTAATCTTATCCCCACTGCCCTGGGAAGAAGCCCAACCGAACGCAGTAGGGTTTACTTCTGAGTGTACATGTATAGGGTTGCCCTGTTAAGGCTCTTACCCGAAACGTGCTTACCAGAAAGTAAACCCCACTGAAACTCAAGGAGCCTCATTTCTCAGTAAAGAGATGAGAATTGTGTTGGCCCACGTTAAACGCAATCGAGGCAACGGCGTCTGTTTGTGGCTGTCAGGGCACTGAACGGTGAATACACAGGTGGGAGGATATGGATTTGTTTGGTCTCCTTTGTGCAGAAGTCTCTCTCTCTCACACACACACACACACACACACACAGAGCGCAAAGTAAATCGGATCTGCTTTTCCAGCCGGGTCAACTGACTGGAGAAATGCCCGGGGCAGGGTCCCTCAGGGGGAGGCCAGACTTGGCATCGACAGACGCGGCTCGCCGGGAGACGACGAGACGGGCAGCCCGCGAGTGAATGACTGCTACGGAAGCCAGCGAGCTTGGGAAAGGAAGCAGCGGGGGGCTGACATTTCCCCGGCCGGCCTAGGCTGCTGGCGATGAACTGAGGTGTGAGGAGGAGGAAGGAAAAGAGGAAGAGAGAGGGAGGAGGCGAGCGCGCGCGCGAGCGGGAAGGCTCCCCCCCCCCCGCGCGCTCCTTTCCCCTTCGCCCTGTCGGGAGGATGGCGCGGCGCGGGGAGCTCCGGAGCCTCTAGCTGCCGGCAGAGCAGCGGGAGCTGCGGAGGGAGGGAGAGCAGAGCGCCGCTGGAAGAGCCGGGGACGCTGCTCCTTCGCTGCTCCGGGCGGCGGCGGCGCGGCACGGCGCCTCCCCCCCTTGCCCAGTCTTTCCCCGCCGCTGAGGTAGGAAGAGCCGCCCGCCCGCCCGCTCGTGGCGCCCCGCGAGAGGAGTGGGCGGGCTGCGTTGGGCCGGTGCGTGCCCGGCACGCGCGGGAGGACCTGCTCAGCCGCCGCCGCCCGGCTGCCAGAGGCTCCTCGGGAGCCGGCGGCCGAAGGTGCTCAGCGACAGCGGGAGGAAGGAGGAGAGCGAGGAGGAGGAGGAGAGGCGGGCACGGAGCGGGGGCGTCGCGGCCCCCTCGCCCTGGCCATGGCCTCCAACTTTAACGACATAGTCAAGCAAGGCTACGTGAAAATCCGCAGCAGGAAGCTCGGGGTGAGTGTGAGAGAGCCGCCGCGCGCTTTGTCCCGCGCCCCCCTGCCCGCCCCGGCTCTTCTCGCTGCGGTCTGTCGGCGCCTGGGCGGCGGAGGTGCGGGCGGGCGCTCGCTCGCTCGCTCGCTCGGCGGTTGCGGCCAGCCCCCTCTCCCCCGGTCCTGTAATGACGCCGGGCAGGCAGCGTGGGGGCCAGGTCGGGGGGGGCGTGGAGGGACTGCGCTCGGCGGCAGCCCTTGTCTCTGTGCTGCTGCTGGCGGCGGCGGCGGCTTTAGACTTTTGTTTGCCTTCCGTGCGCGCCCGCCCGCCCGCCGCGGTGGTCGCGGTCGCGGAGGCGATGGTGTCGTTGGCATCGCGCTCCTGGGAGGGAGGCGTGCGAGCCGCCCGGCCCCCGGCCCCCTGGACGTCGGAGTTCCTCCCGGTGGTGTCTAGGACCGCGAGCCGATTTGAGCGTGCACCTAGATGAGATCAGGCTTGGAAAGAACCCCGAAGGAACCAGCCCGGAAGAACTGCCCGCCACTGCCCACACGATCTGATTTTGGGGCTCACGCTCACCCGTATCGGATATTCACGACACGCATCGACGTGCATTGAAGGAGTGACAGGGACCCACCACCTGTTCAACCCCTTTTATCCACCTTTGTAAGCTGCGGTGCAATCCTAAGCACGCTTATTAGGGGGAGTAAGCCCCACTGAATACAGTGGGACTTACTTCTGAGTAAATATGTAGGGAGGATCCAGCGCTGAAGCATACATGATTCTCCCGCCCCCAGTGTAGACAGAGTGGCTCCTTTTCCTTAAACTGATGACAAGGGAACCCTTCCCTTTAAGCATCTTTCCCAATCCGCGGCTGCTTCAGTTGGAAGCTGTTAACAGGTGAACGTGTCAAAGGTCAGGGCACTGTGTAAACTTCGTGCAGAAACATTTTGTTTTATTAAAAACAAAACAAGAACCAGGCACCCAAACAGATAGATAGAGCCACCAGAAGAAAAGCCTGAAAACATTTCAGTTTGAAGCACTGAGGAGCCTGAGAAGTAGGATGGAGATGGGAAAGGAGTGCAGGAAAGGGGGAGAAAATGTACAAGTATCAGCTGCGGGAGGGAGCAGTGGTGATACCAACTGGGATGAGTGGAAACCTATCTGGGTAGGATGCCTGGTTCGGCATCATTGATGGAAAAGTTACAGATTGGGCTAGACCAGGGGAAGGATAATAGTTCATTGGGCAGATGGACAGGAGAGCAGGGTGATGGCTGCTCCTGCTGTCCCCTGTGTCCAAGCCAACTGCAAGAGATCTGTTGGCTTCAAACAGAAGGCTGGAGTCACCTGGAAAGGTGAATGTATGAGAGTGGCAGGATAAGTACTGAAAGAGGGCTAGGCTAACTTTTGACACTCCCATATACCTCAGAAATGTTGCCTGTTGTCAGGAGTTGACAGAGGCGATAGCTGGCATGGAAGCCTGTTGGACACCATCGCTCTACCTGCCTCATTTTGCTCTGGAATAGGGAGACCTTTAAGAGTTTGTTAGAAAGGGAAGGGGGCACAGAGGGTACTGGCCAGCTGGAAGGCAAGCGCCAAAACCGTTTATTGAGGGTTAACTAGAGCTACCAGAGAACAATGCATTGAGATTGGTTACAATACTGTGGATGGAACTAGCCTTCAGTCACCCAATGAAGGCATTAGCCCATGCCGAAAGGAGAAAACAGTTAAAATCAGGGACGTGTAGCGATACTTGGGAAGCTGCTTGCTTCGTGTAGTGATGTCAGAATCTGCTACTTGTTATGAACTGGACTGTAAACAACTTAATGGTCACTAACATCCAAACAAGCTGTCTTTTTCTTGTTCCCAGTGAATTGCATATGAATAAGCTGGTGATGATTTTTTTACTTTATTTGTGTTCATTCTTTGCTTGGAGAAGGTACATAATTCTAATTGGTGGTGCATGTTAAATTCATCTGTGTCCAACTTACTCCTTCTCCCCCGGCCCCTTGGGGGTAACATACTTTGATAAATGAGTCTTCTAAAATGTCACCTCCTGTTCACTAGGCTAACAGGTTCTTGTTTTGATAGATCACTCATGATTGTCAAAACTGATTAATCTTATGCGGTTGCTCTTTTAATCTGAAAGCTAATTGTAAAGTATTGCAGTAGATAGAAAAGAAAAATAGTTTACTTTCATATTCAAATGTTTCTACTAGGTATGAACAATGACCGTGTGTTGACTTCGTTAATAATCATGGCTGTTTTATGATGACCCTCCCCCCATTCGCTAAGTTTTGCACTGGAATGAAAAGTTTTGAACAATCATAAACGGGGTCCTCCATATATCACAGAAGTCCTTCATAAGAAAAAAATCCCCACACCTGAATAAAGGATTTTGGACATGCAAACCTGCAAAAATTCAAGTAGAATTGAAAATGCATATTATTGTAATGTTCAAATACAAATGGTATCAATAATCCACACAAAGGTTTTTATCTTAGCTCAGATGAGTTCTGAAGTAGGTTAGTATATATTTTACACACACACACACACACACAAAACAACCCACAGAAATCATGCTGAATTAAAAGGCTACATGGGTTTGGCAGAAGTTGCCAATTAACCCTTTCCCTGCTAGCTTTCTACTCTATATCAGGGATGTAGAACATGTGGCCCTCTAGGTGTTTTAGGATTGCAACCCCCATCAGCCCCAGCCAATGGTGAAGGATGATGGAAGTTGCAGTCCAACAACATTTGGAGGTCCACACGCTCCCCATTCCTGCACTATATAGCTTTCCATGCTATTAGCTCTTTTTATCTCTTACACTTTCCACTACAGATGCAGCACACCCTGTTACTTTAAGCCTCCTACTTTCTTTAATTATCATCTTGGAGCATAACTGCACACACTGCCTGTCACAAATTTGGCTTCAGTTGGATAAATGAAGAACATGCGGGTGAGACTCTATAATGTGAACTTGGAAAAATAAATCAAGATGCCAATTGGCTGCAAAATAACTGCTTGTTCCTGTGTTGCTGTTGCTTCAGAACTTAAATTGGGATCTGACTCCCAGGACCAGATCAGCCTTTCCCAACCTGATGCCCTCCAGATGTTTCAGACTTCAACTCCTATCAGCCCCAGCCAGCATGACCAGTGGCCAAGAATGCTGAGAGTTGGACTAGGTAGGCTTGGCTCTGTAGTCAAGTCACACCACCCCTTCTTTCTGTGGCACCAGTATGAAAATAAGGGAAACCTAAGCTAGAACTGTTGCTCAACATTTTAGTACTACTGTTTTGCTGTGTGCTGTACAAACACAGAAGTGACACTTACTATGGGTTGGATCCAGACTAAATTAGTCATACATGGGTCCCATTGAAATCAATGTGAAAAGTTAGTCATAACTAAAGAGTGCCCAACTTAAGGTGCAATCCTATGGCCACTAGACAGTGGCTAGATGGCCATAGGATTGTTCGAGGTTGGTTCCCAGTAAACCGCCTCCCTGCCCCTTCCTCCGCCACCTTATAGGTGGTGTGGATCGTCCCCAGGCTCCATGCTCAGAAGAACAGCACAGAGTCAGGCAAAAGGGGGTGTTCCTGGGGGTGGGGAGTATGAAAGTGCTGGTACGACACTTCCTATGCATTGTCCAGCCTTCTCCTCCTGCCCACTGCTCCTACGTCCTGCAGCTAGACAGCCAAAATCTAGTCGCAAATGCAGGGCAGCTGGAGCGTGGAGGAGAAGATCCCCTCCGTGCTCCACCTGCCCTGCATTGGGTAAGTGCTCTCTGAGTTTGGAGGCAGCCGCCTATCCCAATAGGATTGCGCCCTTAGTCTGGACCCAACCCCATGCCTATAGGGTTTATAATCTAAGTAGGGTTGCATTTGTTCCTGTGACTGACCAGCCATTACAGTATACAAATACTGGGATTGCACCTGTGAACAGTGCAGACCATGTGGGTCAATCGCCCATTGGATGTATGATCAGTGTTTGGTACAGTACAGATCTCATAGACTGGCTGAATTTTCAGTATGCAATCCAGAATGTTTTTAGAATAATAGGGGTTTACTGTTCTGAAACAGTTGAGTAGAGTATTTCATTGGCGTGACAGTAACCTCTGTGGATGTATTCAATTTATCTTGTTCTGTCTTTCTCTCATGATCCACTGGAGTCAGGAATGTTTTCCTCTCTTCAAACAGTTATGGAGTTCTTCAGTTTCCCTGGCCATCAGGAATTCTCTCAATCAGGGATGAAATGTTGATAGTAATGTAGTGACCTGCTTGTGCCCCCCTCAGTCTCCTTTCCTTGCCGCTATGACTTGGCTTGTTGTATGACTCATGTCAAACTGTTTCTTACCATTGGTAGAGACAGCATTTCAGGAAGTGAAAGGGGAAATTATCATCAAGATTTTAAGGCCCACTCTGGGATATTTTCAATAATAAAATGCAAAGAAGTGGTATATTTTAAGACCATTTGCTGAAGTTAGTTTTAAATATTTTACAACAGTGACTTCAGTGTTATAAACACAGGTCAGTTATCCCATTCTTTATAAAAACAACAACAACTAAACAGATTTGTGTCACAATAGTCAGTACATAGAACAAATGCAGCCAGAGAGGTAGGTTTTCCTAAGTTATATGTAGAAAACTGGACCTGGTATGAGCCTAAATGGAGGCGTCCCCCCACCCATCAGTAAGTAGCAGTTACCTGCAATTGTCTGCTTTTAGCACATTGTGGTCTGGATTGTTTATATTTATGTTGATCTGTGGGATGCTGGTGGCTGGATAGACATGCCCTGGTAAATTCATTGCGCTAAATGGCCTTCTGCCTGGTACCTTCCAAGTATATGATGTTCATTTTTACAGCACAGGCAAAGATTCTCCTGCTTTCAAGGCCTCAAGGTGCACTCACAGCGTTGTTTCTGGATAGGAATTGGTATACCCAAAATGCATGTGTTGAAAGTGTGAACCTTTATTAATTCTGTATTTTGGAGATGATGATTTAAGATCAAGCAGCAGATGTGAATTTATATCCCAGTTCCAGTGAGTATACTGAACAAAATAGCATTTTTGTTAGGTAACAACTTTTAATGTTTACTTGCTCTGCATGAGGAGGACATATAACAGACAGCAAGCTGCATACTTGAACTGCAACCATTATCTCAAGGAAATGTATATGAATGTGCTCCCCTTCTAAGAGAGATAGGCGAGAGGCCACGTGAAATTTTAAATTCTACAAGTGGCTGGAAGCTTATCACAGTGCTAATATATATTACCATTACCCTGGATGCTGTGCTTTTCTTTGCGGACAGGTTGTACAAGGCTAGAGGAAAAATAATAATAAATTGACCTTTGGGACATTTTGCTATCTTGACAGACTGTTAATTCTGAGAGAACGCACTGTAATTGCTGGAATCCCAGTTACAGACTATTCTTGTACCACTGGCATGAAATAATTTTTGCAGCATAAATCAAGGATTTAGAAAGGATTCCTGGTGCTATTTGGATAGATTGACACCACCCCCAAAATAATATTTTACCCTGAATGTATTGGGAAGTAATCACTAAATCTCATCAGGCCTTAGAAGGCTAGTATTATTACTCCTTCATGCAAGCTTGAGGCAAGGCCAGGATGACACTAGCTTAATTAGTTCAGCAGAACAACGGAAACATGAAAGCCTTTATTGGGGAGCAAGGATTTTACTATACTTTATAAAGCTTTTTTAGCTTTATATTGAATCTAGATATATATATGACATTGGTGGAGTCGAAGAAATATTTGGAGTGTACTGAATATGTATTTATTGCATCATGGTATTATTCCTTTTCAGTGAAATAGGAAAAGAACTGCCTTATGATTTGTAAGCCTTTTTTAAAATGATGTAGAGATTTCTGGTACACCAACCTGTACTTCAGAGACCTGATCCCACCCATATATACTTGAGTGTGCACGCATGTATACACACACACACACACACACACGATCACTTATGAAGAAGGGCAGTAGTTCAGTGGTAGAGCACATGCATTGACTGCAGAAGCCAGGAAAGGCGCTGCCAGTGAGCTAGAAATGGACTAATGGTCTGGGTTGGTATATGACAGCTATCTGTGTTCTTATAACCTGAATCTCTGGTGCTCTTGACATAAGATGAATACACATTCACATATTCGTCTCTCAAATGGTGAAGGATATAGAACTACATTTAAATGATTTCAGGACACGAAATGGCTAGATTTATGAAAAAACAATTCATCCTCATGTTGGATCCCCTGAATCTATATATGCATGTGTTTGGGGGAAAGCAGAATTAGTTAAGAAAGCAAATGAAGAGGGCTAAGGGTGGTGTTCATAATGAGATGTAGCAGTGATACTTATGAATTAGACAAAATGGCATAATTAGAACATTGTATTCCGTTAAAAAGATAGATTCTATTCCGTCAAACGATGTAACAGTTTTTTGTTATGTTCCACATTAAGAATGTTTTCCTTTATTTTTCTGTAAATAAGATTTGAGGTTAGAAGCAATCCCTTCAAACGCTCAAGCAAGTTTTAGTGTAAACCTGAGAGAGGGAGAGGGAGAGGGAGAGGGAAGGAGGGAGGGAGAGAGAATAGCTGCGTTTACTCTCTTTCAGGCAGGTGGCCAATCCATTATAGAAATTCTTCCAGTGTTTTTGTTATATTCCATCTTACTTTATGGTTGAGTAAACCTTGGCTGGGAATCAAAGTTGTTCTGTCACCCATAGACTGACACATGATCACTTTGGTGAAAAAGTGCACTAGTACTAAAGGAAAAGTATAGTTAACTTTCTGCAAAACAAGTTAGAAAAAATTAATTTCATAGCAATAGAAGCCCAAATATACTCTCACTCCATTGTTTTGTTCTAATGTATAAATCTTACTTTGGCGCAGGAGGGGAGTAGTCTGGGCTGGAGAACTGAAATGAGATCCACACTTAATCATACGCAGTCGTTATTTCAGTGGGTCTATTCTAACTTAAGTCCCATTGATTTCAGTGGGTCTTTCAATAAGTATAACTAAGTCTGGATCCATCCCTCAGTCTTTTGGATACAAAATAGGATAAATATCATTTTCTGGTTTAAAACCTGTTGAGTCCTTTATTCCAACTCTACATTTAAGAGAAAATTTATTATATACATTCTAAAGTAGGACTTCAGATATTCAATATTGGAAGAGCACAACAAGAATGATAGAGGATTTTGATAGTATGCTACATGGAACTAGTTAAGTTTAGTCTACCTGAGAGGAGAGGAAAGAATAAGAGCAACTGGATATTCATTTGAACAATTTAGAAGCAGCTAAAAAGCAAATTGACATCACAGTTGTTCACTGTGATCACAAACTGAAATGGATGCAAGTTCAAGGAAAGCTTGTTCAAGTTATGTATTGCATACACATTCTGCAGTATCACTTGGGACCTGTCTAACTGCCTTAGGAATATACAAAATTATATTCTCAATTATTAGCATTTGTAGATAATTGCCCTTCTCCAAAGAGCTACATTCACATATGTTTGTGTGCATCCTGCATGTATGAGAGGCAATACTAAGTTCTGTAGAAGAAGCACAAATATGCACAAATAAATATTTGCATAAGATTGATTATTTTATAGAAGTCAATGGGGAAAATTACCTGGGCAAGGATGTTCCATGCATATATCGAGCTCCTGTGTCTGGATTGCTGATCAGGATATTAAATTCATGGGAAGCAGAGAAGGATTTAGGATTATACAGTACTGTGCAAAAGTCTAAGGCCACCATTAGATTTGTTGTTTTAGCAATGGTATAATGACCATATATAATTATTTCTCAGTCTCTTCATTAGAATACAACCAGAAAATACAGGAAACTTGTATGCCGTATTCAACAATAGAAAAAAAATCAGAAAAAACAGCTTCCATAGGCTAAAGTGGCAAGTATTTAGTGTGACCTCCCCTTACACTAGAGTAACAGCAGGCGCCTGGCCAGGAATGGTCTTTGTGGAAGGGAAGCAGCCAAGAAACCACTTTTGCAGAAGGGGAACAGGGTGAAAAAGCTAAGATATGCTAAAGCTCACAAAGATTGGAATGACAATCAGTGGAAAAGAGTATTATGGAGCGATGAATCCAAGTTTGAAATTTTGGGGTCCAGTTGTCTACAATATGTGAGAAGAAGAGTTGGAGAGAGGTGGATGAATGAGTGCTTGCGGCCTTCAGTGAAACATGGTGGAGGGTCTGTCCTGGTTTGGGGCTGCATTTCTGCCAGTGGTGTTGGTGATCTTGTCCGTATTGATGGGATCATGAATGCTGAAAAGTACAGACCGGTTTTAATTCATCATGCCATTCCTTCTGGAAAGCGCCTGATTGGGAATGGTTTCATTTTTCAGCATGATAACGATCCCAAGCACACTGCTAATGCAGTGAAATCATATTTAGCGAGGAAAACAGCTGATAAAACACTGACAGTCATGGACTGGCCTCCACAGAGTCCAGACCTGAATATTATAGAGGCAGTATGGGATCACCTGGACAGAGAAAGAAATAAAAGACAACCTACACCTAAAGAAAAACTCTGGGAAGTACTGAAACAAGCCTGGTATAATATACCAGAAGATTTCTTCAGAAAACTTCAGGACAGTCTCCCCAAAAGAGTTCAAGATGTGCTTAGAGCCAAGGGAGGTCACACTAAATACTGACTTTTGCCTGTACATATTTCCTGTATTTTCTGTTTGTATCTTAATACAGAGACCGAAAAATAATTATGGATGGTCATTAAAACTTTGCTAAAACAACAAAGCTGGTGGTGGCCTAAGACTTTTGCACAGTACTGTATGTGTGCAGAAAATTTTATGTTTGAATTCTGCTTCTCAAATTTACTGCATTACAAACTTTGACATTGATTATATGATAATTTAAATTTAAATATTTTAAAAAATGTAGATTCCCTATATTCTAAATATATAGAAGTGGACCCAGACTTACTCATGCTTAGAATAGATCTATTGAAATCAATGGGACCTAAGTTATTCATGACTAACTTGTCCCATTGATCAGTGGGTCTAATCTAAGCATAACTTAGACTGGATCTAACCCATAAGTTTTTTAAGAGTCAGTAACGCAGCTGTAGAGCTCTCTGTGATATACTTCTGCATTAATGCAAACATGAAGCAGCCTGTTCTCCAACTATTATATTAGATCTGGCTGATCCTTCTTTTAATAACTTTGTTCAAATCATGATAGATCGTTTGTGCATGGAAAATATCCATAATCACAATCCTATACATATCTATCCAGAAGTAAGTCCCACTGAGTTCAGTGGGGCTTACTCTTAGGTAAGTTGGTATAGGATTGCAACCAGTGTTGCTTTGGTTTTGGTTTTTTCTAAATCTTTCAGACTCAGATTCATGCATCACAATTTTACATTGTACTAGCCCTGTTTCTGTGATCTAAAAGTTCCTTATGCAGGATTGGACTCCTTGTGTTCTTGTACACAAAGCTCTAAAGGATCAAGGCATTTCTGAAGTTCATAGAAGAACATTTTAGACTCTTAGAGTGCAATCCTATGCATGATTAGACATAGAAAAGTCCTACAACTTCCAGCATTCCCAAGCTGGCATGGCTGGCTGAGGAATCCTGGGCGTTGTAGAACTTTCTGCTCTTTAAACAGGGGCATTACCAGGTTCTTAAAAGATCTGGGGCACAGGCCCATAGCACACATTTGCATATATATAATATATATATATATCCGAATCTAAGTTCACCTCTAATATATATATATATATATATATGTATGTGTGTGTGTGTGTGTGGTGTGCTTGCATGTGTATATAGATTACATACATACATAAGAAGTGTGCACTGACCCCCCACCCCTCTTCAACTCACACCTCGATTCAGCGTTTTGGAAAACATCCCGCTTCTGCTCGGGCCAATTTATAATTGGACCATTTCAGCTCAGAACCAAACCTCAGTCAAGGTTTGGAAAAATGAGTCTTTATGTTTCCTGCTGACTACCACAGGAAATTAGAAAAAAAAAAAAACCTAACTTTTTTCTCTTCGTCAGAGCTGGATGATAATTTCAGGTATAGTAGCCTGCTAGAAGGGGATTACACCTGCCCAATGTCAGAAAAATAGGTGCAGGGTTATACTTTGATTTTCTTTTAAAGGGAACTGCCAATAACATTTTTATTACTTGGAAGAATTGGATAAAATTTTCAGGATTCATTACCCTGTCAGAGGAGATCATGTCTGCCATATTTCAGAATGATAGCCACAGGGGTTTTTGCCTTGACATTTTGAGGTCTCCAAAAGAGGACATACTTATCTCTATATGTTCCTTGTGGACCATTGTTCTGAAAATTGCAGACAGAGGTGTCCCTAAGTAAGCAACCAGCAAAGTTTCAGAAGGATGGGTTCAGCAGTTCATGTGGAAGGGGAGTTCTCCAATTTTGGGGAGGGAGTGATTTGTTGTCCCTTCCCTTTACCCCTTCCCCAATAGTTTTTGGGTAAATTTGTATGAAAATGTACAGGTCATTAGAGGTGTCCCCCAGGCAAGAAACTTGCAAAGTTCCTGGAGGATATACATGCATGCAAACTTAGAATGACTAGAATTTATTTACTTTTCACCCATGTTAGCAGCAGGGGAACATGGGTGGGAAGGTGCTATTGCACTCATGTCTTGCTTGTGGGTTTCCTGTGGGCAGCTAGTTGGCCACTGTGTGATCATAACTAGATGGACCTTGGTCTGACACAGCATGGCTCCCCTTAAGTTCTTAAATAGAGAATGCCTCTGAGCAAATGCAGAATGCTTTTCTTTCACCACTGAGCACTTACATTCTCCCCCTACCAATTCTGTTCCCCTCCATGCAACCATTCCTTCTCATCCTACCATCATCTAGCAACTCTTCATAAAAACAGATGCCTTGTTTTGTGCAACTCTCCTCTACTTCCTCTTTGTTGTGCACAGGCTCTCCTTGTATCTTCCTCCCCATAATTTCATTTACGCCAAGAATTCACCAGGATTCAGCCAATGAATTTGTTTTCAAAACTAGGGTTAACTTATGAAGAAACTCTGAGCATGTACTAAGTGCCTTAGTAAACATGAAGAACATCAGGGTGCAAACCTCCCTGCAAAAGTAACTTGTGCTGGAATCTTGTGCACGCTTTCCTAAGGGTAAGCCTCATTAAACATAATGGGGCTTCTGAGTAGGCATATGTAGGCCTGTATAAATGAGCAGTATATAATGCATGGGTGGGGGTAGAGAGAATTCTTGAAGCCAAGTGGCTCCTTTCAGAGAGATAGTACTTCAGAGGAATTTAGAAGGCTGTGGAGGGTTTGTAAGGATTGCACGTAGTTAAATTGACTTTATGAGGTGAGGTGGCTGAGGGCTTTTTCAAAACTCTAGAACCTATTTAAAAGCCTCAGCAGTTCCACAATCATGACACCACATAGTCCTAACCCTCCTTCTGGAATAATCTGAGTCCTACAGCTATTTAGGAGAAATCAAAGTGAAGGGGGAGAAAGAAGTTTGTGGAGGCTGATTGGATCCTTTGCCCTCCTGAAGCTACTAAACTTCTGCAGAAGCCAAAGGTTCCAGTCTGAGGCAGTAAAATGTGATGCTTTGTGAAATACCAGTATTTCAGATGGAGCTCTTTCTTCCCTTCCTTCTCCCTCTTCAAAATTTCATTGCAAGCAAGATCCCAACACTGGTCATGTAAGAGCAGAAAAGTAGGGGAGAGAGGTTCTTTGCACCTCAAAAAAACCCTACACAAGAGATTAGGGATAGTGACCTCCCAATGGTCACCTTAAACACCTTCTGATTAGGATATCTAATCCCCTGTTTGCCTTGACAGTTTTTTACTTTTTGTTTTAGCCTTTGAGAAAAGGAAACTTTATGCATGTCTAGCACAAAAGCCCCTGGATCTAACTGTCTGAAATTTGGCAGGTTCAGTCAGCTCCATAAGGGCTGCCAGGTCCCCAAATTCCATGCATGTATGAGGAAGCACAAAAAACCCCTAACTCTTTGCTTTGATAGATTTTCTTGAAAATAGCAAATTTTACCTGTGACTACTACAAAAGCCACTGAACCAAACTGCCTAAAATTTGGCAGGTTCAATCAGTTCCATGGGGGCTGTCAGATCCGCAAATTCCATTTGCTTATATGGAAGAACGAAAAAATCATAGTTCTTTGCCTTGACAGATTTTCTTGAAAATAGCAAATTTTACCTGTGCCTAGCACAGAAGCCACTGGACCTAACTGCCTGAAATTGGGCAGGTTCAATCACATCCATGGGGGCTATGTGGTCTCCACACTTTATGTCCTTATCATACAAACTAAAAAAGTTATGGCCATTTCTGTTTTCCAATGAAAGTCAATGGGAAAATGTAAAAAAAATGGCAAATTAGGACAGCTGAAAAGATCTGGGGCTCAGCTCAAAAGATCTGGGGCCTGTACCCAGGTAGACCCTTTTCTAACGACATCCCTGTCTCTAAACCTGCATAGGATTTCACCCTTAATGTAGTTTGGTTTTTACTTCTGTCTGTTAATTGTATCAGAGTCTACTTTTTCATGCTACATGAAAGATTTCTGCCTAATGAAAATTGTCACTGAGGGTTGTATCCATTGTTAGACTTACTTAGAGCAGATCTGTTGAAATGAATGGGATTTACGTTAGATTAAAATTAGATACAACCCATTGGATATAACTCCGAGTTTTTAATAATCCTCATTTTGTGCTTTGATGTACTGAGAAACATCGACCTTGGTGTATTTTGGATAGGCTGTCTGGGTTGGGTGCGAACAAAAACAACTGCATATTTTCCTCCAATCCTTTAAAAAAACAAACACACATTTTCAAACTGCTGCAAAAAAGTGGGGACAGAATGAAATTAGGCTCTGAAACAGGAGAAACTGACACGTACTGAAATTGACAGATTAGTCAGTCCCTTTGCTGGAGGCACAACTGGCCTCTATCAGTTTAGGATGATGTACCAACTACATGCCTATATGGACAGAGATAGCCTAGCTACAGTTATCCACGTTGTGGTAATCTCCCATCTGAATGACTGAAATGCAGAATATATGGGTCAGTCTGCCTTTGAAAATGGTCCAGAAACTTCAGCTGGTCCAAAATAGGAAACTGGCTGATACAGTCATAATGCCAGTGCTTTGTCATCTGCACTGGCTTCCAGTTCATTTCTTGGCCCAATTCAAAATGCTGGCATTAAACTTTAAAGCCCTAAACAGCTTGGGGCCAGGTTATCTGAAGAATCATCTCCTCCTATATAAACCTGTCTGGACCCTAAGATCATTTTCAAAGTCTTTCTCTGGTTGCCTCCACCAAATGAGATGGGTAGAGGAGAGGTCCTCTTCAGTGGTTGTGCCACAGTTTGTTTGTTTGTTTGTTTACATTTCTATACTGCCCAACAGCCAAGGCTCCCTGGGCAGTTCACAACTGAAACGATAAAATACAACATGATAAAACATAATATAAAAATTAAAAGTTTAAAAGTAGCATGTAAAACCAAAGTACAACCCAACAGCAGTTACAGCCCAGGGAAAGCCTGGGTGAAAAGATGCATTTTTAGAAGGCGTTTCAAAGATGCCACATTTTCTGTTTCTTGAACTGCACAATAAAAGGTTTTCCAGTTGTGAAATGCCCTCCCTAGAAAGGGTCAGTTGGTGCCTATATGGTGTTCTTCTATGCCAAGTGAATTTGTTGCTATTGTTCAGTCGTTAAGTCGTGTCCGACTCTTCGTGACCCCATGGACCATAGCACGCCAGTAGGGATGGCGGAGAATTCCACCATGGATTTCAGTGAGGCTGAATGCACTGGCATTCGGCCCCCCGAAACCCATGGCGGAACGGCCTCCAACCCCCCCGCGGAATCCCCCCTGAGACAAAGCTTACCTGGTGCGGATGTGCGGCAGCGGCCACGATAAGCTACGTAAGTCTTTACGTAGCCTGTCATGGCAGCAACAACAACAAAAAACAGCGTACGCAAATGGCGGCGGCTACGGCAGCCACCATTTGCGTTCCCCTTTTTTCGCCGTTTTAGCCTACGTAAATATTTACGTAAGGTATTACGGCGAAAAAAAGGGGAACGCAAATAATGTAGTAGGCACTATTTGCGTTCCCCTTTTTTTCACCATAATAGCTTATGTAAATATTTACATAGGCTAAAACGGTGAAAAAAAGGGAACGCAAATGGCGGCCACCGTAGCCGCCGCCATTTGCATACGCGTTTTTTTTTTTTTTTACGGAAGGCTGCCAAGCGGCCGGATATCCGTCTGCGGGCGACCCCAGCCAGCAGCTCCGTGGAATCTCTGCGGAGCGGAGCCGGCCAGATCAGGATTTCGAGGGGAGGTGCAGAGCCCCCACCACGAATCACCCCGTCGAAAAGGTAAGTGACTTTCGTACATCCCTACATGCCAGGCCTTCCTGTCCTCCACGCTCTCCCGGAGCGTACTCAAGTTCATATTCATTGCATCGGTGATGCTATCCAGCCATCTCATCCTCTGCTGTCCCCTTCTCCTTTTGCCTTCAATCTTCCCCCGCATCAGGGTCTTTTCCAGGGAATTTTCTCTTCGCATTAGGTGGCCAAAATATTTGCGCTTCAGCTTCAGTATTGGTCCTTCCAACGAGCAGTCAGGGTTGATTTCCATTAGGATTGACTGATTTGACCTCCTTGCAGTCCAGGGGACTCGTAAGAGTCTTCTCCAGCACCACAGTTCGAAAGCATCAATTCTTCGGCGCTCAGTCTTCCTTATAGTCCAGCTCTCACAGCCATATGTTACTGCTGGGAAAATCATAGCTTTGATTAGACGGACCTTTGTTGGCAAGGTGATGTCTCTGCTTCTTACTATGCTGTCTAGGTTTGCCATAGCTTTCCTCCCAAGGAGCAAGCGTCTTTTAATTTCATGGCTACAGTCACCGTCTGCGGTGATCTTGGAGCGCAAGAAAATAAAATCTGTCACTGCTGCCATTTCTTCCCCTTCTATATGCCATGAAGTGATGGGGCCAGATGCCATGATCTTAGTTTTTTTAATGTTGCATTTCAAACCAGCTTTTGCACTCTCCTCTTTCACCCTCAACAAGAGGCTCTTGAGATCCTCTTCGCTTTCTGCCATTAGGGTGGTATCGTCTGCGTATCTGAGGTTGTTGATAATTCTCCCGGCAATCTTAATTCCGACCTGCGTTTCTCATGATGTACTCTGCATATAAATTAAATAAGCAGGGCGACATTATGCAGCCTTGTCGTACTCCTTTTCCAATTTTGAACCAATTGGTTGTTCCATGTCCGGTTCTTACTGTTGCTTCTTGACCCTCATACAGGTTTCTCAGGAGACAGGTAAGGTCGTCTGGTACTCCCATCTCTTTAAGAATTTGCCACAGTTTGCTGTGATCCACACAATCAAAGGCTTTAGCGTAGTCAGTGAAGCAGAAATAGACATTTTTGGCATATTGAGTGCAGCACTTTAACAGCATCATCTTTTAAGATTTTAAATAGCTCAGCTGGAATACTGTCATCCTTGCTAGCTTTGTTGTTACTAATGCTCCCTAAGGCCCACTTGACTTCACTCTCTAGGATGTCCAGCTCAAGTTCTGTGACCGCACTATCATGGCTATCAGGGACATTAAGATCTTTCCTGTATAGTTCTTCTGTGTATTCTTTCCACCTCTTCTTAATCTCATCTGCTTCTGTTAGGTCTCTGACTTCTTTGTTCTTTATCATGCCCGTCTTTGCACAAAACGTTCCCTTGAGGTCTCCGATTTTCTTGAAAAGATCTCTAGTCTTGCCGATTCTATTGTTTTCCTCAATTTCTTTGCATTGTTCATTTAAGAAGGCCTTCTTGTCTCTCCTTGCTATTCTCTGGAACTCTGCATTCAGTTGGATATATCTTCCCCTTTCTCCCTTGCTTTTCGCTTCCCTTCTTTCCTCAGCTACTTGTAAAGCCTCATCAGACAGCCACTTTGCTTTCTTGCATTTCTTTTTCTTTGGGATGGATTTCATTGCTGCCTCCTGAACAATGTTACGGACCTCCGTCCATAGTTCCTCAGGCACTCTGTCTGTCAGGTCTAATCCCTGAAATCTATTCCTCACCTCCACTGTATATTCATAAGGGATATGATTTAGGTCATACTGAATGGTTTAGTGGTTTTCCCTACGTTCTTCAATTTCAGCCGAAATTTTGCAAGAAGCAGCTCATGATCTGAGCCACAGTCAGCTCCAGGTCTTATTTTTACTGACTGTATAGAGCTTCTCCATCTTTGGCTGCAAAGGACATAATCAGTCTGATTTCGATATTGACCATCTGGTGACGTCCATGTGTACAGTCGCCTCTTGTGCTGTTGGAAAAGAGTGTTTGCTATGATCAGCGTGTTCTCTTGGCAAAACTCTATTAGCCTTTGTCCTGCTTCATTTTGTACACCAAGGCCATGCTTGCCTGTTATCCTGGTGATTTCTTGACTTCCTACTTTAGCATTCCAATCCCCTATGATGAAAAGGTCCTTTTTTTTTGGTGTTAGTTCTAGAAGGTGTTGTAGGTCTTCATAGAACCGATCAACCTCAACTTCTTCGGCCTCAGTGGTTGGGGCATAGACATGAATTACTGTGATGTTGTTGAATGGTTTGCCTTGGATTTGTGCCAAGTGAATACCTTGTTATTTTCTCAGGCTTTTCAGTTTTATAAACATGCTACAGTGCTTCTTGGATCTTGAACATTATGGTTGCTGGTTTTTATTTTGATGGTGGTTTAACTTGTTTTTGATTGTAGTATGTTCGTTTTCTCCTTTTTTATTTTTTATGGTTTTAATGTTTTTCGGTAGCACAATTTCTTGTCTTTAGCTTATCTTATCCTGTATTTCATCAATTACACTGAAAGGAGAAATTTATGAAGAACAACCTAGTAATATTTTTGTGTACTTGGATTGCATTATGTTAGCTGAGGGCTTTCCTTAACAACAGTTATATATGATGATTCTGCATGTCTGCACATGAACTTTTTGAGATTTTGTTGGGTTATTCTTGTTGTCATCAGAAAGAGTTGTGCAGAAGAATGTAAAATTGGTAGCTACTGTCTCATGAAAGTTCAAAGAAGCAAAGCAGACGTGAGTATGAGTACATTTTCAGTGCAGTATTTTGAATTTCTTTGGCATTTTGATTGCTGGATTATTTACAGAGTATACATACCTCTTGGGTAAAAGTTCGATCATATTAGCCATCAAGGGGGAGTGTCTACAAAACATGCAATCTGCTGAGTGAGATGGTGCCTGTGTGTGTGTGTGTATATATATATAATGTCATTGGATATTACCCATAGTACAGCATTCTGCTAGCGCTAATGATGATGTGCTAGTGGAAACCAATGCTTGTGCAATGGGAAACTAGTGCTTGCTAGCACAGTGGAAAACTAGCTTGCACAATGAGACTTTCACATCCTTTCTTCCCCTCTGCACCCCAGTGCATCCCTCACATCTGGTCTGGAGAGTCCCCCAACCCTCCAGAGCAGATTTGGGGTGCATGTGGAGGGTTGTAAGGGGAATGGAAAACTATTCCACCAGTGGTTTCCATTCTGCTGATGGGTGGTCTGGGTTGGATACAACCCTTTGCTTGTGAAAAAATTATGAAACAATGGAGTTGCAATTATAATTGTTTTCTATGCAAACTTTCCTTGAAATATTACTGAATTCATTGAATTCAGATGCCCACACTGCAAATAGTAATTATATGGAAGATTCTTGCTACCTTTCAACTTTCCTTATTGTCACTCCTAGAAAATGTGGGACATTTTTTTAAATGATCTAACTATAATCCCATTAAGACTTTTAATTACATGTACTGCACAATATCATTGATGCCATTTTTCAGTTTTGACAATTAGTTCTTTTGTCATATGGAAATGAAGTGCAAATTATTCTTAATTATCCTTGAATCTGAACCGCTGCATGCTAGAATTGCACAAGTAGATTTGAAAGAAAGATTTAATGGAGATGATATAAATTTGTTATCTAGTCATTATGCAGAACACAATTTTTGAGACAGAACCCCATGATTTATTGGCTATGTATTTGTGCAAAATTCTAGGGGAAAGCCTAGATACCCTTGCAAATAACAGTGCCAATTAAAAAAACTTATTTTTAAAAGCATTTTTGTTAATGTTCCAATCATACTTTTAAAATCCAAACTTTAAATTCATCTGTAGGCATAGTAAATATATTTAGGCTACAGTCCTACTCGTACTTCCCTGAAAGTATGTCCCATGAAACTCAACAGGACTTACTTCTGAGTAGACAGGCATAGGTTTGCACTGTTGATAAATGTTTACACTGCTGATTTTAAAGCAATTTCAAAGCTGTTTAACTGTTCCAATCAAGGAATAATGAGACTTGAAGTTCTATGAAATGGATAAGCATATCTTCCTGTGTGTGTGTATGTGTGTGCGCATGTGTGCGCATGTATTAAAGTTTTTCTCAGTGTTTACCTTGCTGAGGTAACATTACTGGATTTAAAAGTGATTGCAAAGATGTGCTATGTTCTAGGCTAAGGAGGAATTCCCTTCTTGTAGAGCCTCACTCTTTTATATACAGTCTTTGGATTCTCAGTTACTATCATTGTTCCTAGTGCCCATAAACCATGTTTGCAGAACCAGACCAGGGCCATATTGGGTCACCAGCATATCTGCTTGAAGTGCTGTGTTGGTGGCCTTGCAAGCCCATCTTAGTGCAGTGCTGTGTAGCCTCATCCTGGATCAAGAACAGATATGCCCTACCTTAAAACACTTATTTGCCAGTGAAAAATGTCTGAGATTTGGGGTGTTGCTTTCATTGATTTCATTGGGACTGGTGTTTCCAGTCTCAAACATATCTACAATGAAATAAGCAAACCCTGTTGATTTCATAGATCATAGAATCATAGAACAGTAGGATTGGAAGGGGCCTATAAGACCGTCAAGTTCAACCCCCTGCGCAATGCAGGAATCTAAGTCAGAGCATCCCCGACAGATGGCTGTCCAGCTTGCTTCATCTTGAATGCCTCCAGTGTGGGAGAGCCCACCACCTCCCCAGGAAATTGGTTCCATTGTTGTATTGCTCTAACAGTCGGGAAGTTTGTCCTGATGTTCAGCCGGAATCTGGCTTCCTGTAACTTGAGCCCATTATTCTGTGTCCTGCACTCCGGGATGATCGAGAAGAGATCTTGGCCTTCCTTTCTGGGACAACCTTTCAAGTACTTGAAGAGCGCTATCCTATCTCCCCTCAGTCTTCTCATCTCAAGGCTAAACATGCCCAGTTCTTTCAGTCTCTCTTCATAGGGCTTTGTTTCCAGTCCCCTGATCATCTTTGTTGCCCTCCTTTGAACCCTCTCCAGCTTGTCTGCGTCGTTCTTCAATTGTGGTGCCCAGAACTGGACACAGTACTCCAGATGAGGGCTAACTAGTGCTGCGTAGAGGGGAACTAGTACTTCCCGGGATTTGGAAGCTATGCTTCCTTCTATGAATGCAGCCCAAAAGAGCATTTGCCTTTTTTGCAGCCACATCAAATTGTTGGCTCATATTCAGCTTGTGATTGACAACAATTCCAAGATCCTTCTCGCTTGTAGTGTTGTTGAGCCAAGTATCCCTCATCTTGTAACTGTACATTTGGTTTCTTTTTCCTAGGTGCAGAACTTGGCATTTATCCCTATTAAATGTCATTCTGTTGTTTTCTGCCCAGCACTCCAGCCTATCAAGATCACTTTGAATTTTGTTCCTGTCTTCCAAGGTATTAGCTATTTGATTGAGCTTACTTCCAAGTCAGTGCATTGATATTTGAAGCCAGAGAACTAGTTCCTTTGTTACATCAAGCAGAAAACAAGTGAAAGTGACTTATATGGCTTCTTTCTCTGCTGCAATTTGTGAAGTGGTATCTCTGCATTTCAGCTCTGGAGATCATTGACAGTAAGATTGCACACATTATAATAGAAGCAGCTTAAGGAAAAGTGAGTCATTTCTGCTTCTTTTCCCACTTCGTGTAACAAGTATTGGGTTAATTTGAATATGAGTTACAAGTTTGCGACACAGAGATTGACACTACCTGGTGTAGAAGCAGGTTGGAAGGGAGGGTGGAGCAGAGATAGCCAGTCTGTGGCCCTTCAGGTTTTTTGGGCCTACAACTCCCATGGCCCCTCACCATTGGCTATGCTGGCTAGGGCTGATGGGAGTTGTAGGCCAAAACATCTGAGGATTGGGGGGAGGAGATGGGAGATGCTGTAGTTCCTGAAATCCTCACTTCATTGGGGGAAGATAACACTATACCTCTAATACAGCCTTCTCCATCAGGTTGGGGGTGGCTGCTCTAATATCTTAGTAGCAATCTACAAACTGTACAGTTTAACTGGGCTGTATATTGGTTTGGTCTGTGATACAACATAATTCTTTTTCTGCACTTATCAACATAGAGCCATAGGATATTGGGTTGTGCCTTGTCAGCCTATTTGCCCTTTGTGCCCAGTATCGTCTTCTCAGACTGGCAGCAACTCTTTGGGTTCTTGGCAGAGGTCTTTTGCAGCCTGGGCTACCTGATCTGAAGGTGCCAGGGACTGACAAAATGCTTTTCTTTTGGAACTGGGGCCAATCTAACGTACCATTTTGGGGGTGCTTTTCCAGTCCATTTTTCATCCTATGCTGATGGTGAGTGTATGTGGTCAACAGGCTGTGTTTATTGGGTACCATAAGCATCCATTGCCTAGGTTTGCATTTTACTAGGTGGATTATTTCACATTCACAGAATGCAGATGGAGCTCAAGCTGTCAGTCTATTTGCGAGGCAGTCGATCTATGTAATTGTAACTGGTTTGCCATGCACATGTTGCAGGCGAAAGCCAAAGCAGTTGCATGGATTGAACAAAGGGCCCTCCACTCTAGTCAAGTAAATTGGTTTTTAGTAGTACTGTTATTCAACTTGTGTCTAATCAGAAAGGTGAACATAATATGGACCTCAGTGAAAGAGTATCATTAATGTTAGCATGCTTTGGGTTGAGTCATGGTGGTAATGTACACTATGGTGCTTTTCTTTAAAATAATAAACAATATCCTCTCATCAGAGATTTGAGCATGAGTTTGAATTGTTGCCAAGCAACATGTTTCTTTCCCCTATCACAGTTTTTTTTTTTAATAAGTATGAAAGATATGTTAACATAATATTGAAATAGAAAAGCAGTGGATTTATTATGCTTTTGTGTGTACACACACATTTTGTGTGTACAGCTAGCAAATTGTAGTTTATAAAAAGCCCCGAAGAATGCTCTGAGGTAATCCTCATTGTCGTAACTTCTGTCCACCATCTTATAATTTTTAATCATTTTGTGATTGCTTCAGTTTCTGAAATACCGGGATCTTTACAGTGCTACAGTATATTATTTAATTCAGTTTGTTACATTTGCTTATTGAGATGATCCTTAGATTTAACTTAAACTAAAAGCAGCAGGAAAACACTGAAAGCACAGGGGAAGAGACTAAACATCACCCTCTTGTCTCTGATGAAGCCTTAAGAACTGCACCAGAATGAGAGAGTGGAGCATGGAAGAGAACAGTTGCTGCAGGTTGTAAGAAATTTGGTTGCTATTTCCTGCATTTGGCATCTTTTGAGGAACTGGTTACTGATTGCATTGGAAAGGTTTGGCATATTTAGCTCTGGCTTATGCCTTATGGATAAACCATATTCAATTGATACTGTGATTTAATGGTTGGGATTGCATAATTTGTAAGGAATTTAAAATGTTTTGTCAGTATTTGTGTAATAGATTATTGGGTTGTTATTGCAGTGATATATTGTTGCAATTGATGTGTTGATATGCATTTTTGTTTTTGAATTGCTGTTCTTATTTTGTGAACCACTTCAAGCACATTGTGTGGGAAAACAGCATAAAAATTAAAGGGAGGATGATGAAAATAAATAGGCCTTTTTTTCAGAATTCTGGGTTATATATAAACTTTGTGTGTATTATGGATGGGGTTGGACAAAATATACTAGCATTTTAAATGACTGATATATAGAAAGATTTAATTTTTAATTACTGCAATGCCTTTTTGTGCAGTATGGTCTGGTGCTGCACCATAAACTCTCCGACCGACCCCCCTACATATGGCATCAGGGCTGGTGTCAAGGGGAGGCATGGTTGAGCCCTGGCTGAGGACGCACTTTGCAGCAGTGGCCACTGACAAGAGCCCCCTGGAGTTGCCCCACCTCTTCACTATTGCAGCCTGCTTGCTGACCTGCCTCTCGCTCTGTCTGAGACAACAGTGGTGGTGAGAAGGAGGCGGAGCAGATACCACTACCTACTTGCTTATTGGCTCCCTGTTTGTCAAGCAAGCCGGTGTTAGGAATGATCAGAAAGAGGAGGAGGAGCAATAGCAGCTGGTGACAATGGCAGTGAGAAGGCAGAGTCACTGGGGGAGGGCGCCTCACCCAAGGGCCCACAGAAGCCCTGAGCCAGCGCTGTTGACATCTCCAGTGTTGGATTTTAATCTAGTTCTGTTGTAAGCAAGTGCTATAATATTTTGGAGAGTCGTGCATTTGCTGACAAATGGTAATGCACCCTGTAGTTATTTATTAACCTTGCATTTTCTGCATACTTTAATTAAAAAAGCACTAGTATATTGCATTGCAGTGTTAATTTTTTTAAACATACATTACGTATACCTGAATTTAATTAATATTGTGTTTGTTGATAACTATAATTCTGTTGGTAATAATATAATTTGAAGTTAGAAATTCTGTTCTGACCACATTTTAATCCAATACAGGTGTGTGTGTGTGTGTGTGTGTGTGTGTGATTCAGCTCTATAATTTGCACATCAAACTCTCTCAGTAGTTAGTGACTTTCTCCTAAGATTGTTTTACTGTAATTGTTCCTCTATCCATGATATACTAAGGGCTGTAATCAGTGGGTTTCCTTTTTCCACTTAATTAGTGATCTTGTTTATAGTATGCGCGTTCTTCCTTTTTGTTGCTTGTATTTTGAACTTTATTTCAAAATAAAATTTCATGTGATGATGAATAATGATAGTTTCACAGCAGCATGTTAATGATGCCTCTTCTTTGGCCTTTCAGTCCCCACCTGTTTTTCTCTGCTTTCCATAGCAGAATATTGACCACCTCATAGACACTGCCCTACTTTTTTATTACATGTATGCATAGCCATGCTTCAGCTGCAATCTGACCATTTGATGGAAGAAAAAGAAAAGGTTGGGGAGCATAGGTTGTTCCTATGTTGGATTGGAAGTAGTTGAAGACAACATGGTAGTCTTCAGCTACTATAGTTGAGACAACAAGTAGTCACAATGCATTTAACCCTGTTCCCATCAGTTGATTGCTCAGCACCCATTGCAGCAGGGGCTCTGACCTTTTTGTGTTAGTGGACACATTTGGAATTTTTAGAGAATGTCATGGGCACTCTCACAAAATGGCTGTCATGGTGGTCATAGCTTATCACAGAACTCTTATTTTCCAGAAGCCAAACTGGTGAGACCAAAAGAAAAGTAATTTGTCCAAGAACCTAGGTACTAGGCAGAGGCGGTTTCTGAGCTCCAAAACATAAACCACTCTTATGAGCCCAAATAAACATGGTGTTGGAGGGCAGCATTTTGCTTTGCAACATGTCAGCCTCCAAATTAAAAAATAAAAACTTAAGAATTACACTTAAAATCAGGAGGGGTAGGGAGTCTGGTGGGCACCAAGATGAATGCCTGCAGACATATTGGTGCAGATGGGCACAACGCTGGAGACCCCAGCATTACTAGGCCCATGCCTAGGGTAAATGTTCTGCCTGTCTCTTTAGGTGAATGAGTCCTGATTTCTTTAGTTCTTTTTAGAAGTCTGCTGTTACAGATGTGTAGTCAACTGAATTACCGTATTATGAGTAAAGGCTTGTAGCATCATGCCTTTGGAGCTGCCCATCAGCCACATAAAACTTCTCACATGTCAAAAGTATTCCAGCAATGTCACATTATGAGAGTGTTACTGTTCCAACATCTGTTCGTTTATTATCTGTAAACAGGAAAATAATTTAACCAGTGTTGTATAGAAGTCCCTTTCAGTGTGTCAACAGTAATTATGCTTACATGTTTTAATCAAAACTGCAGCTTTTGTTAGCATAGTTTGCCTGTCTTTTGGTGTGTGTGTGTGTGTGTGTGTGTGTGTGTGTGTGTCTGGGGTATTATTCCAGAATTAGAGCTAGAAATTGGGAAATATTTTAAAAGCTCAGATTACATAAGCCTACTAGCATATTGGTTATTGCAGAAACACAATTAGCTTTGTAAAGAATACTGTTGATATTCAGTGCTTTTTTGATTCACAGGCTGTGCATTAGCATAGGAACAGGAAACATCGTGTCGGCTTGATCCCATAAAAGGCTTGGCTTTTTTAGCCTACCATGGAAGCTTTTGCATGGCTAATACCAAAGCTAGATAGAGTCCTAGCACAATGGGGGCACACCCACCTAAATTTTGAACTCTTAAATGTGACCACCAAAAGCTTATGCTGGCCACCTTAGTTCCGGCTGACTCGAAAGACCCATAGGATACCACAAAAGGATGCCTGATACTACACAAGTACACTTATGCAGCACTTTTTCTGATAGTCATTGCAACATCAGAGCTAGTTTGTGCATTGTTCGAACCTTTTCCCCCACCCCTGTGTACTCTGTTGACCGCTCCTAGTAGTTGAAAGCCAAGATATAGATTAGCCAAAATGTAGCCTCCATATTTAGGAGGCTATTATAGTTGAATTTTCATGGATCACTGCCTTGTTGTGGTGAAGGGGCTTGCGTAACTCAGTGAAGCCATAAGCTATGCTGTGCAGGGCCACCCAAGATGGACAGGTCATGGCAGAGAGTTCTGACAAAATGTGGTCCACTGGAGAAGGAAATGGCAACACACTCCAGTATTCTTGCCAAGAAAACCCCATGGAACGTATGACAAGGCTAAAAGATACGACGCCGGAAGATGAGCCCCTCAGGTCGGAAGGTGTCCAATATACTACTGGGGAAGAGTAGAGGGTATTTTCAAGTAGCGCCAGAAAGAGTGAAGCGGCTGGGCCAAAGCCGAAAGGACACTCAGCTGTGGATGTGTCTGGTGGTGAAAAGAAAATCCGATGCTGTAAAGAACAATATTGTTTAGGAACCTGGAATGTCAGATCAATGAATCAAGGTAAGCTGGAGGTGGTCAAACATGAGATGGCAAGATTGAACATCGACATCTTGGGAATCAGCGAACTAAAATGGACAGGCATGGGTGAATTTAATTCAGGTGACCATCATATCTACTATTGTGGGCAAGAATCCCTTAGAAGAAATGGAGTAGCACTCATAGTCAACAAAAGGGTGGGAAAAGCAGTACTGGGGTACAGTCTTAAAAACGATAGAATGATCTCAGTATGAATCCAAGGCAAACCATTCACCATCACAGTAATTCAAGTCTATGCCCCAACCACTGATGCTGAAGAAGCTGAGGTTGATTGGTTCTATGAAGACCTACAACACCTTCTAGAACTAACACCAAAAAAAGATGTCCTTTTCATCATAGGGGATTGGAATGCTAAAGTAGGAAGTCAAGAACACCGGGATAACAGGCAAGCATGGCCTTGGGGTACAAAATGAAGCAGGACAAAGGCTAATAGAGTTTTTCCAAGAGAACACGCTGATCAGAGCAAACACTCTTTTCCAACAGCACAAGAGACGACTCTACACATGGACATCACCAGATGGTCAATATCGAAATCAGATTGATTATGTTCTTTGCAGCCAAAGATGGAGAAGCTCCACTCTATGATTAAGATCATGGCATCTGGCCCTATCACTTCCTGGCATATAGAAGGGGAAGAAATGGAAGCAGTGACAGATTTTACTTTCTTGGGCTCCAAGATCACCGCAGACGGTGACTGTAGCCATGAAATTAAAAGACGCTTGCTCCTTGGGAGGAAAGCTATGGCAAATCTAGACAGCATAGTAAGAAGCAGAGACATCGCCTTGCCGACAAAGTTCCGTCTAATCAAAGCTATGGTTTTCTCAGTAGTAATGTATGGCTGTGAGAGCTGGACTATAAGGAAGGCTGAGCGCCGAAGAATTGATGCTTTCGAACTGTGGTGCTGGAGAAGACTCTTACGAGTCCCCTGGACTGCAAGGAGGTCAAATCAGTCAATCCTAAAGGAAATCAACCTTGAGTGCTCATTGGAAGGACAGATACTGAAGCTGAAGCTCAAATATTTTGGCTACCTAATGCGAAGAGAAAACTCTCTGGAAAAGACCCTGATGCTGGGAAAGACTGAAGGCAAAAGGAGAAGGGGACGGCCGAGGATGAGATGGCTAGATAGCATCACCGATGCAATGAGTATGAACTTGAGCACGCTCCGGGAGAGAGCGGAGGACAGGAAGGCCTGGCGTGCTATGGTCCATGGGGTCACGAAGAGTCGGACACGACTGAACGACTGAACAACAACATAGTTGAATTTTGGGATAGGTCGTATCAGTGACATGAACCATCAAGGTGTTGGGGAAGAAATAATGTCCGAAATAGCTTAGATTAGATCCCAACAGTGGTCCATGTGAAACGATAAGCATTATATTACTTAGCTGTGCTTGGAATATATTGTGAAAAATCATAGCAATCATCTTGAATAATATGGTGTTGGTTTACATGTAATGCTAAGCTATGTTTTGGTGCTAAGCACTGACCCATGTTCTCATGCACGCTGTCCTCCCTTCACACACTCAATTTAATTAGTTTAGGGAGAAATCTCATGGCCGCTAGACACTGTCTAGAGGGCCATAGGATTTCTCAGTTTCTGGGAACCGAGCTTAGAGCCAGGATCCAAGCTTGGTTCCCAGAAAACGTGCTCCCCCCCCCTTGTAGCTTGTGCAGTTCTTTCCATGCCAGCTTCTCCTCCACATTTGAGAATGGAGTGTAGAGAGGGTGAAAAGGGGGCAGTCCTGAGGGTGGGGAGTAAAGCACGGAAGCCTCTTTATGAGGCATCCTATGCACTGCGCAGCCTCCCCTTCCTGCCCTGGCATCCCCAGCTAGAGGCGCAAAATCACGCATCCAGCTGAAAATGCAGGGTGGCTGGAGCATAGGCATCATCCTCTGAGTTTGGCAGCTGATGTCTATCTCCATAGGATTATACCCTTAATTACTGGTTTGCAGCAAACAATAGTTTCTCATTATATCTGAACCAACGCACTTTGTATTGCGTTTATCTTCTGAACCAGGATTGTAAAGCATGCTTTGAAACTGGTTTGCATTCTTGGTTTGGAGGGCAAGCACAAATTCTATTTTGTCAGCTTGGGTAATAGCAAATGGTGGTTTGCCAAAAATCAGGTAGTAATGTTGTAGTGCGCTATGGAGGGGGTGCAAGGACAGAAAACATGAGCCCAAGTGATTACATGTGAACCAACCTGTGTTATCATTGGCAAAATAAAGTACTTCGTCCTTTTGTCCAGCCTGTATAATTTGTGAACAATACATTAAATAGTGCTAATCCTAATACAGAATTTGGGATGTGAGAGCATGGGACTCTTACTGTTTACATTCTTCTGTTTAAAATGAACCATTTTTCCTCCATTCTGCTAAAGAAGATAGGGGGAGAGGGTTGGGAATAGTGATGTGTAAATCAGCAAAACGTGAGGCTGATTTACACATCACTTAATGTAAAGCAGCAAAAAGTTTTCCGAATTCCATCTTGAAGCTTGTTCTGACTTGAATCTGTATCAGATTATGAGCTTTGTTTCTTTCTTTTTGCATGAAAATCCATGAATATTTTCATGCATATTTTTATATGTATGCATCAATTGTGCGCGTCTTTGAAATGTACGCATTCTTCTCCCAATGATTAAAGTGCATTTGTGCACATTTTTTTAAAAATATGCATTTTTAATGTGCATTTTTCAAATATATGCACTCCATCGAACACCTTTTGGTCCATGAATCACATTGCAAGCACAGAAATGTAGAGACTTTAATTAATAGTAGATTGTGTCTGAATCTGTTTTCATTTCAGAAGGTGTGAACTGGTTAAATCCTGATGAAAAATGAACTGAAACTAATTTCTCAACCACCCCTAGTTGGGAAACAAAAATGAATTAGAAAATACTATTATCTCATAATATTTTAATATTCTTATATTAAATATTCTAATATTGTAATATATATTATTTAATATTAATATTTTAATATTCTGGCCCTCATTAATGAACATATTTTTCTGACTGAAGGAAATTCCTCAACTTGCACAGTATCTTTGGGACTTTTATTGTCTAATCAAAGGAAAATCAATTAAGGCTTAAGTTAAATGGATGTAGTAAATTAATAGGGAGTCAGCTATTGGCAGAATGTTTTTAACTTAAATTGATTTAAACAGTGAAAGCTTCTATTGGTTTGCTGTAAGAAAATCCTTCTATGGAATTTGAACTTTTCAACTGCTGCTTTATTGGAAAACACTGTTGAAAGATTTTACTTAATAGAGATACTCAAAGGGTTATTTGTACTCTTTTATACTGAAAGCATTACATCTGTGCATACATAATAATTACTAATGTTAATTTGTCTCAAGAACTTTGAATTGGAAAATATGATGTCATTTTGCTTAGAAAATCTTTCAGCTTGAATGTTGCTTTATCAAAAGCCACAAGAGAAAGACATAGATATTTTTGTTTGTTGCACATTATAAGTTTGACCTACTGATTGCTTTTGCTCCTGTTTAAGATCACTGTGTGGTAAGTAGGAATCAGGAAAGGGCAAGGCTATGGATGATGGGCAAGCAGATTATATGAAACCAGTAACAACAACATTTTGAAAAGCAGAGGACCTCCTAATTTGATTATACGTTTTTCTGAATTTTAGTTTTAGTTAGTATCTACTGTTTTCGTGGCTTTTTCTCTTCAATTCAGAAGTTGAAGAAACTTGCAGCATTTGGTTTGGCCTGCTTTTCTCAAACAGCAGATAGGAGTTAACCCTGTTTCTGTGTTGTACCACATCAAACTGAAGGAGACACTCATATGGCTTAATGTTCATCCATACAAAATCTATTAATGATGACATGCACCTGGAAACTTAACAGCTGGGAGAAAGCTAGGGTCTGTTTCACATCAGTCATGTGAGTTTCCACTTGCAGTCTGAAGTGATGGAAGTGGTATAGTCTGAAATGGACTTTCCACTGGTTTATGAAGTCTGTGGTTCAACAGTTGTGACAAAATGCACCAGTCATCAGGAACACCTGGAAAGGATCATCATGCTTTTTAATACATGAAAATCTAAAATTATTGACATCTTCAAATAATTGCAATATGGTGGTGATTATGAATTCAGGAGTCATGCAGGTTTTCATCCACATCAGTGCAATGTGTTTAGACTTGAGCAAAATAATTGAAATTACTATAAACCTTCAGGTTTTGATGAAGGAAAAGAATGGAATAATCCTTTCAAAGCTTAATGTGGTCTCTGTGACTTTTGAGCATTCTTTGGCTGGGTTCGGACATAATGCAGGCAGTTCCCCCTACCCCAGCCTTGCTGGTGGATGGCGTGGCATTTCTTGTACCTAACCTCCTGGGACAGATGAGAGGACCAGCTGCAAGGCCCATGAATGGATTGGGTGCATAGGAGGTGGCGCTGCACAGTTCAAAGTGCCACTCCTCCTCTACAGCTGCCTCTTTCGCTCTGTGTCTTGGCAGGAGGAGGACTTTGTTGCTGGGATTGGGAAGATGGGCTAGGCTGTGTTGATGGGCAACGAAAGAGAAGTGATTTGGTCTGACATGTTGCAATGCAGGGCTTGCAAAGTTCCAAGGCTTGGAACTGCAATGTAAATGGACTGGGCCAGGAGAAAGATCAACACCTATATGAAAAGTGTTTCTGCTCCTTTTAGTGGGAAGGGTTATTTCTAATCCAGGTATTGTTCATTCATTGCCACAATTGTTTAGGGATAATGGCATGCACCTCTTGGAATCTTCTTGAGGGATGTGTAGAAGGATTTGAAGGAACGTTTGGCTTGATGGGGTGTGTGGATCTAAGTAGAGGCTAGTCCCCTGTTATGGCAGGCGCAATTAGGTTTAAGGGAAAGAAAACCAACATGATCACTGCCTTGTTGTGGCGAAGGGGCTTGCGTAACTAAGTGAAGCCATAAGCTATGCTGTGCAGGGCCACCCAAGACGGACAGGTCATGGCGGAGAGTTCTGACAAAATGTGGTCCACTGGAGAAGGAAATGGCAACACACTCCAGTATTCTTGCCAAGAAAACCCCATGGAACGTATCACAAGGCTAAAAGATATGACACCGGAAGATAAGCCCCTCAGGTCGGAAGGTGTCTAATATACTACTGGGGAAGAGCAGAGGGTATTTCCAAGTAGCGCCAGAAAGAGTGAAGTGGTTGGGCCAAAGCTGAAAGGACACTCAGCTGTGGATGTGTCTGATGGTGAAAAGAAAATCCGATGCTGTAAAGAACAATATTGTTTAGGAACCTGTAAGGTAAGATCAATAAATCAAGGTAAGCTGGAGGTGGTCAAACATGAGATGGCAAGATTGAACAATGACATCTTGGGAATCAGTGAACTAAAATGGACAGGCATGGGCGAATTTAATTCAGGTGACCATTATATCTACTACTGTGGGCAAGAATCCCTTAGAAGAAATGGAGTAGCACTCATAGTCAACAAAAGGGTGGGAAAAGCAGTACTGGGGTACAATCTCAAAAACGATAGAATGATCTCAGTACGAATCCAAGGCAAACCATTCAACATCACAGTAATTCAAGTCTATGCCCCAACCACTGAGGCCGAAGAAGCTGAGGTTGATGGGTTCTATGAAGACCTACAACACCTTCTAGAACTAACACCAAAAAAAGATGTCCTTTTCATCATAGGGGATTGGAATGCTAAAGTAGGAAGTCAAGAAATCACCGGGATAACAGGCAAGCATGGCCTTGGTGTACAAAATGAAGCAGGACAAAGGCTAATAGAGTTTTGCCAAGAGAACACGCTGATCATAGCAAACACTCTTTTCCAACAGCACAAGAGGCGACTCTACACATGGACGTCACCAGATGGTCAGTATCGAAATCAGATTGATTATGTCCTTTGCAGCCAAAGATGGAGAAGCTCTATACAGTCAGTAAAAACAAGACCTGGAGCTGACTGTGGCTCAGATCATGAGCTGCTTCTTGCAAAATTTCGGCTTAAATTGAAGAACGTAGGGAAAACCACTAAACCATTCAGTATGACCTAAATCATATCCCTTATGAATATACAGTGGAGGTGAGGAATAGATTTCAGTGATTAGACCTGATAGACAGAGTGCCTGAGGAACTATGGATGGAGGTCTGTAACATTGGTCAGGAGGCAGCAACTAAATCCATCCCAAAGAAAAAGAAATGCAAGAAAGCAAAGTGGCTGTCTGATGAGGTTTTACAAGTAGCTGAGGAAAGAAGGGAAGCGAAAAGCAAGGGAGAAAGGGGAAGATATATCCAACTGGATGCAGAGTTCCAGAGAATAGCAAGGAGAGACAAGAAGGCCTTCTTAAATGAACAATGCAAAGAAATCGAGGAAAACAATAGAATAGGAAAGATCTTTTCAAGAAAATTGGAGATCTCAAGGGAACGTTTTGTGCAAAGACGGGCATGATAAAGGACAAAGAAGGCAGGGACCTAAGAGAAGCAGATGAGATTAAGAAGAGGTGGAAAGAATACACAGAAGAGCTATACAGGGAAGATCTTAATGTCCCTGATAGCCATGATAGTGCGGTCACTTGAGCCAAACATCCTCGAGAGTGAAGTCAAGTGGGCCTTAGGAAGCATTAGTAACAACAAAGCTAGTGGAGATGACAGTCTTCCAGCTGAGCTATTTAAAATCCTAAAAGATGATGCTGTTAAAGTGCTGCATTCAATATGCCAACAAATTTGGAACACTCAACAATGGCCACAAGACTGGAAAAGGTCAGTTTACATTCCAGTTCCAAAGAAAGGCAACGCCAAAGAGTGTTCAAACTACCATACAATTGTGCTATTTTCACATGGCAGCAGGGTTATGCTCCACATCCTACAAACTAGGCTTCAGCAGTATGTGAACCGAGAACTACCGGAAGTACAAGCTGGGTTTCGAAGAGGCAGAGGAACTAGAGGTCAAATCGCCAACATTCTCTGGATCATGGAGAAAGCAAGAGAATTCCAGAAAAACGTCTATTTCTGCTTCATTGACTACGCTAAAGCCTTTGATTGTGTGGATCACAGCAAACTGTGGCAAATTCTTAAAGAGATGGGAGTACCAGACCACCTTACCTGTCTCCTGAGAAACCTGTACGAGGGTCAAGAAGCTACAGTAAGAACCAGACATGGAACAACCGATTGGTTCAAAACTGGGAAAGGAGTATGACAAGGCTGTATATTATCGCCCTGCTTATTTAACGTATATGCAGAGTACATCATGAGAAACGCCAGGTTGGGTGAATCACAGGTTGGAATTAAGATTGCCGGGAGAATTATCAACAACCTCAGATACGCAGACGATACCACCCTAATGGCAGAAAGTGAAGGGGATCTAAAGAGCCTCTTGTTGAAGGTGAAAGAGGAGAGTGCAAAAGCTGGTTTGAAACTCAACATTAAAAAAACTAAGATCATGGCATCTAGCCCCATCACTTCCTGGCATATAGAAGGGGAAGAAATGGAAGCGGTGACAGATTTTATTTTCTTGGGCTCCAAGATCACCACAGACGGTGACTGTAGCCATGAAATTAAAAGACGCTTGCTCCTTGGGAGGAAAGCTATGTCAAACCTTGACAGCACAGTAAGAAGCAGAGACATCACCTTGCCGACAAAGGTCCGTCTAATCAAAGCTATGGTTTTCCCAGTAGTAATGTATGGCTGTGAGAGCTGGACTATAAGGAAGGCTGAGCGCCAAAGAATTGATGCCTTCGAACTGTGGTGCTGGAGAAGACTCTTACTAGTCCCCTGGACTGCAAGGAGGTCAAATCAGTCAATCCTAAAGGAAATCGACCCTGAGTGCTCATTGGAAGGACAGATACTGAAGCTGAAGCTGAAATATTTTGGCCACCTAATGCGAAGAGAAAACTCTCTGGAAAAGACCCTGATGCTGGGAAAGACTGAAGGCAAAAGGAGAAGGGGACGGCAGAGGATAAGATGGCTAGATAGCATCACCGATGCAATGAATATGAACTTGAGCACGCGCCGGGAGAGAGCGGAGGACAGGAAGGCCTGGCGTGCTATGGTCCATGGGGTCACGAAGAGTCGGACACGACTTAACGACTGAACAACAACAACGAGCACCTTGAGGCATATTTTAAATGAAGGGAGGCTTCCTCATAACTCCCATTTTCAAGGCTTTGAAGCTAGAAGGTGTGGGGACAGGTCCTCCACTTGGGGTTTGCCTGTTTCACTCTCAGAAAGCCATGGGGACCACGGATGATGGAGTGGGCAGCTCCCCTCCTGGCACTTTAAGGCACAGGCCGTGACAGATCATGGGTAGGTGAAAGGATGGCCATTGATCCTGCGCCTCCCCCAAACATTGGAGTAGTAGTAGAGTAGTAGGAGGGAAGTGCCTCCATCATAGTCTGTTAGGGAACCTGCACTGGAGAGCGGGAGTCATTTATGTTAGGCTAGGCTATTTGCCCATTGAAGATCCCTTAAAACCACAAGGAAATTGTGTCTTGTCTCTTTAATATGGGAGACACAGGTGAAATGCTAAGCCATGGTTTCTTTCACTTAACTTTGGCATGTTTGTATGTCTGAACCTGACCCAGCCAACTAACTTTGATTTGCTTTGGGCCAATAAACCAGTGATTTGAAACTGGTAGCCTGCTGGCCATCCTACGTGCTTATGAACCATGGGGACTTAAATCCATGGTATTTACATCGAACTATAGATTTTTGGATGAAACAAAGTCAATACAAACACCCCCAAAGCTGTATCGTTTTGGAAAATGACATTCACAGATATATGCCAACTTGTACATATATCCACCTATTTTTTGTTTATTCATTATTATGTCTTCTATGTTATCTAAGTGGAAATTGCCACCAATAATGACTTATCTATGGAAGAGGATGGTGATAATTATTATATATTAAATCATCAAAAGACCTGCCAGTTTAAAAGACCGTACGATAAGGCTATCTCACATTGGTCCAAACTCCACAAAGCCAGGAAACTGGAAGCTAAGGGTAATGCCTTATCTGACGTGCCCCGTGATCAGTCATGATGTTGTGCAGTGACAAATTGTGCTTGCTTACAACTTACCCTCCATGCACCCACACTTTTCCTGGGTCTTTCAGTCCCAAATCCAGATTGGGAGGATGGAGTGCCTGGGACCAGCAAAGATGTTCCACATTTTCCTGATCCTGTATTGCTTTATGAAGCATCTGAGCCTTACTGTATTGCTCAGGGGAAACTTTAAGAGTGTGTTGAAAACATCAGTGCCTTGCAGCATTTTCCCATCCTGTCAGCTGAGTTGATTCCTTTCCTAATTATGCCTTGGAATACATGGAATGTGCCTTTTTTATAGCAGCTTCACACTGGGTTGACATTGTTATCAAACTGTCAACCATAAGCCCAAGATCTCTGTCTTGGTCAGTCACGAACATAAAAGTGAAGTTGGGATCCCCCCCCCCCCTAGTGTGCATCACTTTACACTTGCTTACATAGAACTGCATTTGCCATTTTGATATCCACTTTTCCAGTATGGAGTGATCCTTTTGGAGCTCTTCACAATCCCTCTTTGTTTTAACTGCCCTAAATAATTTGGTGTAATCAGCAAAATTGGCCACCTTGCTGCTTAGTCCTAGTTCCTGATCATGTATTATTACTATTACTACTACTACTACTATTATTATTATTACATTAGTTATTATTACATTTATATCCTGCCTTTTTTCCTCTTTCAAGTAACCCAAAGCAGCTTCCATGGGCATCCTCCTCCTCCATGTCATCCTCACAACAACTGTGTGAGGTAGGTTAGGCTCAGAGTCAGTGAGTGGTCCAAAGCCAACCAGTGAGCTTCATGGCAGAGTGGGGACTAGAACCCAGATCTCCCAGGTGACAGTCCAACACTCCCAACAGCTCCACCACAGCTATCTATAAAGCTATCTAAAAGTTCAATATGTTTGAAAATATATTTTAAAACTTAAGCAGGAAAACAGTGAATACCCTTTTAAGTTGTTAAACAAATGAAATCATTACACATGAGAAGTGTTAAGATATGAATGGTTTATAAAGAAATTGAAATACAGAAGAACATTATTTACAAAAGTAAAATGTGAAACATGCAATGATTACAAAGAAAATACATGTGTACACTATGCAAAATACCATACAGTTTAACTCTTGCTAAGGCCTATTAAAAAACAAAAAGCAAAAAATAGGCCCAGTAGGTCCAAATGTTATTAGGCCCCAAACAATGTTAGTAGGCCCAAATAAGCCCAGCAGCAGTTTCGATTGTACATAGCTGTACTTAAACTTCCACCAGTCCAAACTAGTTAAATGCCGTGTTTGAAGCTTTCAGCTATATAGTAGTATGATCCAAACTTGTAGAGAAAAGGGAGAGAGTGAGAGGTAGTGGAAAGGGGGGGAATTAAAAGGAATATATAGCTAGCTCTGCAGATCCCAAGCAGAGATCTGAAGACCAGGCTTTCCTGGGTCGAGAGGAAGGTTGAAAGAGACCTTTCCCAGGATCTAGAGTGTAGAACTCAGCAAAGCCCAGGTAGGGAAAATTAATCCAGGTAGAGAGTGAAGACAATATTTTAAATTGAAAAGTGTTGTGAAACCCATGCTTCACCAGTGAGCAAAATAAAATAGCGGGCAAAAACTACACCAAGCTGCTCAGGTGACGGGTGCCTGGCTCAGAGAAACTGGCTTGGTGAAAGATAGCCCAAATTAGTCTCAAAGCCAAGAGAAAACATGTTCAAAAAGAGCCTCCTAAATGGGAGGCAAGAACCAAAAAAGAAACTGGCTTGGTGAAAGATAGCCCAAATTAGTCTCAAAGCCAAGAGAAAATGTGTTCAAAAAGAGAAAAGAGCCTCCTAAATGGGAGGGAAGAACCAAAAAATCCCTCAAAACAAATCAAAATCTGCTAATAAAGTTCAGAGTTAAGCAAAAGGTAAAAATCAAGCAAGCCAGGTTGGAACAAATTAAAGAAAGCACTTTTGCACTTGTTAGATAAAAAGTCCTTGCTTTCGGTTTAGAAGAGAAGGATGCCAGGCAGGCAGCAGTGGATCCAACACTATTTTATTGAACGTTTTGCAAAACGGGTGCAGAGCAGTCTGGACCCCGAGACACGTGTGCAAAAGCCCTTTATATCATATCGCTTCTATTGTTCTTACCAGTAACCAATGAAACAGTTAGTACATCGGCTCACTAAGTCAATAGCCAATAAACAGTCACTATCAGCTTACCAAGCTGTTAGTCATGAGCGCGTCAGTATGATTCCCTTTTTGCTCCGCCTACATTTTCCCGCCACTTGGGCTCTTACGTAACTTGAGATGCCAACGGTTATGGAGTCTCCTTTTTTTTCTAACAATTCCCTCCTTTAAGTCTTTATTCACGTCTTAAAGCATTTAAAACGGAGTTTCTTTATCAGCACAATAAAGCAAGAGCATCTGTTTTGACAGAGCGGTTTCAATTAACCGCTGGGATAAGCCTCTACGCAGGGGATAATGCAACAACCAAATAACACTAAAACTCCTATCATCACTACAAGCGAAATAAGGATTGAGACTGCTAGGTGTTTCCATTTTCCAAACCATCTCTCTAACCAGGCAGTCACGGGGTTGTTAATCCCTGAATTCTCGGCTAATTCTTCAGACAAGGCGGTGAGGCCCTGCAAAGCCCTTGTTACCGTGCCATTTGGGGCAGTGTTGTTAGGGATGAAGGTGCAACACCGTCTACCTAGCATGACACAAACCCCTCCTTTTTCTGCTAACATCATATCAAGAACACGCCGATTTTCCCAAGCCATTTGGCTGGTGGCATCTAGCTGCTCAGCCAATCCTTTTACAGCATCTCGAGTATAGTTTATTAACCTCTGTTGATTATAATAAACGTAATTGATCCAATGTACATTTTGGTTAATGGTCACCCACCAAAAC
This sequence comes from Heloderma suspectum, assembly GCF_057233095.1. Classification (NCBI taxonomy): domain Eukaryota; kingdom Metazoa; phylum Chordata; class Lepidosauria; order Squamata; family Helodermatidae; genus Heloderma; species Heloderma suspectum. Next base: position 92,521,287 of record NC_139461.1, read on the forward strand.
AGGGTAGATTCAAATCCTGCAGAAATTTGATTTCTTCCTTTGAACTCATCTGGCACTCCCCTTGGTACTCCTATGGAGTCAATATATATTTGATCATCAAAAGGGGTTACTGATCGTTTCTGCCAGGGTTGGCCAGTCTTCTCTGCTGGATGATATGCAGTTGAAAAGGGGACTGCCAACTGAACTAACCCACAAGCTCCGGACCAATTGGAGGGCAATACCTCATACAACTCTAGACCACCACAATACCACCAGAGATCAGCTCGTGGGATTGAAAGGGAATTATTCCTAAAGCGGGTGGAATTAACACATCTTACTTTACTCGTCAGGTTCCCTATATGCCCTTCTGTGTCTGCATCCGGTATGGTTTTGGTGTATGCATCCGGTATGGTTTCTTCTTTGCAGGAAGACTGTGGAAGGTCTGACGCAATCCTTTAATTTGAGTGGGGGGTATAATTTATTGAGGGTTTGGCATTCCTCCTCTCCCCATGCATCAGGGTGTTGGAACAAACGGATCACGCAGGTGAGGAGGGAAGGAGTGTCCCACCCCAGTGGAAAGGGCAGCACCTTTGCTACTGATCTCCCTGTGGCACAAACAAAACAGTCAGACTTATTTAAAGACTTGGCTGTATACTTTATCCACCCTAACCACACATTATCAGTTTCCTCTGTTATTGGGATTCCTAACCTGGTTCTCCAGGGACGCCTCTCTTTCTCGGGGATCTGTACCAGAAGTGGTTTGAGGGGTGTTGGTGTGACACTTCGGGGTTTTATCTTAAAGCTGTCAAGCCCAAGTCCTTGAGGTATCACCATCCACGTTAATATTTCTTTAACTAACATTACCAACACCACCCACAATACTTGCTTCATATTACAAGTTTTTTGTAATTCGAACCCGAGCTTTTCCCAGATGTTGTGACTTGTATATAGGGATGGCGGAGAATTTCTCCCCAAAACTTCGGGGGGCCAAGCGCCAACGTGTTCGGCCCCCCGAACAAGTTTCGGGGAGAAATTCTCTGCACCCCCCCGCCCCCCGCACCCCCCCCGGGATGGGACTTAACTTTGCCGAATGTCCCTCCCGGTGGCGGGTCCAGCCGGCGGTTCGGCGGGTGTTCGTGTGGGGCGGGAGCTTCAGCTGGTCTTTCGACCGGCTGCTGCCGCCGCCATTCCAAGAAAAGAAAAAAAAACAAACGCCCCCGTGATAGGCTACGTAATGATTAACGTAGCCTATCACGGCTAGATTTGCAAAGTCAGCTGTGATAGGCTACGTAAATCGTCACGTAGCCTATCACGGGTGACTTAAAAAAAAAAAAAAGCGCGTACGGATAATGGCGGCCCCCATAAGGAGCCGCCATTCCCGTTCCTTATTTGGTCGCTGTAGTCTACGTAAAGATTTACGTAGACTACAGCGACCAAATAAGGAACGCGAATGGCGGCTCCCTATGGGGGCCGCCATTAGCGTTCGCGCTTTTTTTTTTTTTAAGTCACCCGTGATAGGCTACGTGATGATTAATGTAGCCTATCACGGCTGACTTTGCAGATCTAGCCGTGATAGGCTACGTTAATCGTCACGTAGCCTATCACGGGGGCATTTGTTTTTTTTTAAAAAAACTTTGGAGTCCGCGGCCGGGCGAGGCGAGGCGCCTACTCCCCGGCCTGAATTTCGGCCGGGCGAGGCGGGAAGCCTCCCCCCCGGCCTGAATTTCGGCCGGGTGAGGCGGGAAGCCTCCCCCCCCACCTGAACTTCGCGGGGGGAGCAGCGAAGCGCCTCCCCCCCACCGCGAACAAGCTTCGAGGACAGGTAAGTGACTTTCGTCCACCCCTACTTTTATATTACAGGCGATTGTGGCTCCTGGATGGCTTCTTCGCCTGTGTCCCTGGCAGCTTCCGGAGGAGTGCCAGGGAGCAAAGGGCCGTTGCCCGTGTCCTCCTGTTCTTTCCAGGTGACAGAAGGAAGCAAGGGTTGCTTAAATGGCTTTATCCAGCTGCAATGTGTCCATTTACTAGAACCCACAAGCTTTACACACGAGTGGCTGGTTGGTCCCACCAAATAAGGCCCCTCCCACCCTTCCTTTAAAGCTTCTTTATTCCACTTTTTCAGCAACACCTCGTCTCCCGTCTGGAAGAGATGGATAGGTGCATCTAACGGCAGTCTCTGAAACGGAACGGAATAAGCTCGTAGCTGTGAAAGAACAGACTGTAGAGAAGTCAACTGATCCCTTAGCATATGATCACCCACCTCCCACTTGACTTCCTCCCTCCTTCCGCAGTGTACCCGAGGCGGGAACCCAAACATCAGTTCAAAGGGGGACAATTTTATGTCCTTTCTTGGCATCCTTCGAAGCTTCGTTAAAGCTATTGGCAGAGCCTCAACCCAAGTGAGCTTCACCCCTCGTTGGAGTTTGGTTAAAGTCTCCTTGAGGCTCCGATTGATTCTTTCAACTTGTCCACTTGCCTGGGGCCTCCAAGGGCAATGTAAATGCCACTCTACTCCCAGAGCTTGTGCCAGCCCCCATGTAATAACTGAGGTGAAGTGTGAGCCCTGATCGGACTCTATAACTTCGGGCAGGGAGAACCGGGGCACCACCTCCTGTAACAATTTAGCAACAACAGTTTTAGCTTGGCAGTTCCTACATGGAAACGCCTCTACCCACCCCGTCATTTGACATACTATTACAAGCAAATACCTGTAACCCCTACACGGTGGCATCTCAGCAAAATCAATCTGCACCCTCTGGAAAGGATAGTAGGCCCATGGTCGCCCTCCTTTTGGAGGAGGGGGTGCCCTGGGAGGGTTGGTTTTCTGGCAGACTTCACAGGTTGCGGCTAGTCAGTGGGCGCATACAGTTAAGCCAGGGGAGACAAACAGCCTCTTGCAATAGTCGATCATGGCTGATGCTCCAGGGTGTCCAAGAGAATGGTGAACTTGCTCTAGAACAACCCTCTGCAGGGTCTGTGGAAGAAGCAGTCTTCCATCTGTCATCTGGATCCATCCATCGTTGCAGGGACTTATTCCGTGTTCTTGTGCCATCTGTAACTCAGCAGTGTGTGGGGTGCTCTTTTCAGGAGTATGTGGGGTGCTCTTTTCTTTTGGGTAGAATGAGGAATGTTCCTTGGATTCCCTCTCTGGCTGCTCGTTTTGCGGCCTCATCTGCCTTCTGGTTTCCCTGTCTCCATTTTTCCTCTTTTTCTTTCCCATGGGCTCGGACGTGGACAACAGCTACTTGTGAGGGTAGCTGGAGGGCATCCAGAAGATCCACTATTAGGCCACCATTAGCCACTGGAGATCCGTTTGCTGTAAGGAATCCCCTCTCTTTCCACAGTTGCCCATGAGCATGCACAACAGCGAAGGCATTTTTGCTATCGGTATAAATATTGACTCGCTTTCCCTTGCTGGCTTGCAGGGCTCTTGTCAGGGCTACCAGTTCAGCGGATTGGGCGGAGAAATGAGGACGCAGCCTTTCCTCGTGCACACTCTCGTCTAGAGTAACGACGGCCGCTCCTGTGTAGCGCCTTCCATCCAGCATATAGCTAGATCCACCTACAAACAGATCTCTGGCTCCCTCTATTGGTTCATCCTCAAGGTCCGGTCGGCCTTTGGTGTCTAGGTCTAATACCTCAAGGCAGTCATGATCTGGGAGTCCCGATCCGTTTGTGCCCAGTAATGTTGGCAGTAGGGATGGCGGAGAATTTCTCCCCAAAACTTTGGGGGGCCGAGCGCCAACGTGTTTGGCTCCCCGAAACTTCGGGGGGCCGAGCGCCAACGTGTTCGGCCCCCCGAACAAGTTTCGGGGAGAAATCCTCCGAACCCCCCCCCCGCCCCCCGCACCCCCCCCCCCGGGACGGGACTTACCTTCACCGAATGTCCCTCCCGGTGGCGGGTCCGGCCGGCGGTTCGGCGGGTGTTCGAGCGGGGCGGGAGCGGCAGCCGGTCTTTCGACCGGCTGCCGCCGCCGCAATTGCAATCAAAGAAAAAAAAAACGCCCCCTGATAGGCTACGTGACGATTCACATAGCCTATCACGGCTAGATCTGCAAAGTCAGCCATGATAGGCTACGTCAGTCGTCACGTAGCCTATCACGGGTGACTTTAAAAAAAAAATAAAAAAATCGCATACGGATAATGGCGGCCCCCATAGGGAGCCGCCATTCCCGTTCCTTCTTTGGTCGCTGTAGTCTACGTAAATGTTTACGTAGACTACGGCGAAAATAAACATTTACGTAGACTACAGCGACTAAATAAGGAACGTGAATGGCGGCTCCCTATGGGGGCCGCCATTAGCGTACGCGATTTTTTTTTTTTTTAAGTCACCCGTGATAGGCTACGTGACGATTGACGTAGCCTATCACGGCTGACTTTGCAGATCTAGCCGTGATAGGCTATGTGAATCGTCACGTAGCCTATCAGGGGGCGTTCTTTTTTTTTTTTTTTTAAACTTTCGCGTTCGCGGCCGGGCGAGGTGGGAAGCCTCCCCCCCGGCCTGAATTTCGGCCGGGCCAAGGCGGGAAGCCTCCCCCCCCCGGCCGGAACTTCGCGGGGGGAGCAGCAAAACGCCTCCCCCCCACCGCGAACGTCCTTCGACAACAGGTAAGCGATTTTCGTCCACCCCTAGTTGGCAGTAGTGTGGCGATATTAAAGCTAGAGCAAGCCTTAAAAGTGAGGTTTTCGTTTGTTAGTAAACCTATTTCATATCGGGAATGCTGGGCTGGGTTGAGAAATTTACTTCCTCCTCCTGATCCCAAAATTTGTGGCACCCCATGCGGCACCCAAACTTCAATGGGTCCTCCCATCATCATTTTCTCGGCCTCGGTACAGATCAGAGCTGTTGCCGCCACTGCCCTCAGGCAACTTGGCCATCCTCGTGCTACGACATCTAGGACCTTGGAATACTATCCCACTGGTCTCCAAGAGGGCCCTTTTCGCTGGCAAAGCACTCCCGAAGCTATGCCCTTATTTTCATGCACATAAAGTCTAAATGGCCGGCTGGGATTTGGTATGGCTAGAGCAGGTGGTGACACAAGAGCAGCTTTAAGACTGAGAAAATACTTATTCATTTCCTTAGTCCATTTCCATTTATCCAGTCTATCTTTCTGCAGCGCCTCATACAGCGGCCGCGCTGTCTCCCCATAGTTTGCTATCCATAGTCGGCAGAATCCGGTCAACCCCAGGTAGGCCCTCAATTCGTGGGGGGACTTAGGGACAGGAGTGTCACGGATGACTTCAACTCTTTCTTGCCCTAGGCTCCGAGTCCCTTTAGTTATGTGGTAACCTAGGAATTTTACAGTTGGTTGGGCCAACTGTACTTTTTCTTTTGACACTTTATACCCCCCCCCGCTAGATAGTTGAGGAGGGAAACCGTCCCACTCAGGCACACATTCTTGGCCTTGGCTGAAATCAGGAGGTCGTCACAGTACTGGAGGAGATGCACCTCTGAGTGCTGCTGGACCCAGGGCTCGAGATCCTTTTGGAGCTGCTGGCCAAAGACGACTGGTGAGAGATTGAGCCCCTGAGGGATGACTGTCCATGCTAATTGAACTTTTGACCCCCCCTCTGGGCTTTCCCATTCAAAGGCGAACAAAGGCCTTGAATCAGGGTGGAGGGGGATGCTGAAAAAGGCGTCTTTTAGGTCTATGACAGTGAACCAGGCGTGCTCTTTCGGAATTCCTACAAGGAGGGTGTGTGGGTTGGGGACCACAGGATGGGGGGCCTCGATCTGCTGATTAATGAGCCGGAGGTCTTGCACTAAGCGGTAGCCCTTGCCCCCCCTCCCCTTTTTTGCACAGCGATGATGGGCGTGTTATAGGGGGACATTATCTCAATGAGCCGGCCTTCTTCTCGGAGCTTTGTTATTACTGGTTGTAGGCCCTCCTTTCCTTGGCGGGAAAGGGGATACTGTTTCACATGAACAGGCCTTGCTCCCTCCTTGAGGGGAATTTTGTATGGTGCTGCCGACTTGGCACGAGAGGCCCCTCCAATCCCGGCCCAAGCTAGAGGGTTGACTCTATCTTCTATTAGGCTCCAGTCTTCGTTGGCTTCTGAGGTGGGTTCTTCTGCAACCTTCAAAAGGGCCATTTGGTAGTTACTACTCTGCTGTTTAGGGAGCCGTACCTCCATCCTTCCGTCAGGAGTAAAAGCAATCTCAATTTGGAGTTTAGTCAATAAGTCCCTTCCTAGCAATGCCACCGGACAGGAGGGGGTACAGACAAATGCATGTTCTAGGTGTGTTTTCCCAACCTTGGTGAACAGGGGACGAGAGAGGGGCACTTGGGTTGCCCTTCCCTCGACCCCCATTATGGTGGTGAACCCTCCACCTCCCGTTGGGGGCTCACTGAGGGGGAGGACAGACAGGGCGGCCCCTGTGTCCACAAGGGCTTTGTAGGAGCAGCCCCCAACCTTTATTTTGACCATGGGGTCCCGTCTTGCCTCAGAGACGGCTAAGAGGGGGCCGGGCCCCGGTCTGTCCTAATCTCTTTCCTGTTCATACAGAACTCTCTGCGCTCCTCCTGTATTTTCCCCTCTCTCTTTCTGCTTCAAAGCCTCACAGTCACGCTTCCAGTGCCCCATTTTCTTACAAAAGGCACATTGATCTTTCCCCAGGGGAGATCCTTTCCTTCCCCCTTTCCTCCCCTTTCTAGCTCCCTCTTTGTCAGGTTTAAGAACCGCAGCAAGGAGCTTGGCCTGCCTCTTGTCTTTTTCTTTTCCTTCTTCTTCTTCTCGCCTCTCATAAACCTTTTGAGCTACTTCAACTAAAACTCCTAGGTCAGCTGCCAACCCTCCTTCAACTTTTTGCAACTTCTTTCTGATGTCCTGGCAGCTATTTCCCACGAACTGAGTCGTGAGGATCCTTAAATTATTTGGATCATTCAAGTCAATGTCAGTATATTTAGCAAAGGCTTCCCTCAGCCTTTGGAGGAACACGGCAGGAGGTTCGTTTTTGTCTTGCTTTAGAGTCAGGACTTTTTGCAAATTGGGGGCCCTTCTCGCGGCTTGCTTCATGCCTGCTAAAATGAGTCGAAAATAGTCAGCATGTAAGCGTCTATGTGCCGCTGTGGCCACCCCCCAATTGGGTCGCCCTGTGGGCAGAACCTCCGCCGTCTCCTCCTCAGTTGCCTGGAGATTTTCCTCCCTATACTTGGCTCGTGCCCCCGCAAGGATGGTTGGCTTTTGGCTGAGAAAACAGGTATTCAGTAGCATTTGTGTATCGTCCCATGTGGGGTTGTGAGTAAGCCTCACATTCTCCATCAGAGACAGGAGTGGCCCGGGATCCTCTTCAAAGGAGGGGTTAAATTGTTTCCAATTATACAAATCAGATGTTGTGAATGGGACATAAACAAACATCGTCCCTTGAGGATGTTGAGCGGTAGGGTCGGGGACTTCTCTGATGGGGAAGGTAAACTTCACCGGTGGTTGGGGGTCCTTTCGCAGGTTGTAGTTAGGTCCCCCTTTTGCTTCTCTCTGTAGGACCTCCAATCTTTCCTCTAGGGAATATAGACGATCTTGGAGAGTGTCCCAGCGTTCAACTAGAGGGGTGGGGTCCTCTGGTACTATTTCGTGAGAGGGGTCCTTCTCGGGGGCATCTAACCACTGGGCGGGCCCCTCAGGAGAGGGTGGTGGTTGCAACGGGCGTGGTCGCCCTGCGACGGCTGTCCCGTAGGGAGGAGGAAGCAGTAGGTCCTCCGGTGCCGTGGCCACGACCCTGGGTGGTCCTTCTTTTGGTGGTTTCCTTTTGACCACCATGGGAAGGGCAAGGGACATGCATTTAACAACCCACGGAGCGGGCCTGCCGCCAAGGGGCACACAAGTTGCCCACGAATCAATATAAGGGAACTGGTCCCAACTTCCCCTCTGTGCTACTATTGTTCGCACATCAGATACCAAGGTTGGGTCAAAAGACCCCTCGAGTGGCCATTTGGGTTCTAATATTGGCCATTCCCGGGTGCAAAAAAAGACAAGACGATCCTTTGTCATCTTAGTTCCATAATCCTGCTTAAAACGTGACCAGTTGTGCAAACAACACTCCAAGGGCGTATGGGACTTCTTCGCAGACTTAGATTGGGACCCGCCCATGACGGTGGGAATTTCAATCAGCAATTCTTGCGCTTCGCCCTCCTCTGACCTAGCCCGTCTCCGGGGTAAGGAAATGCAGATCGGGGCTCCCCACTCGCTTTGCCCGTACGCGTCTCACACAATCACAAACACACCACCGTCCCGCGTTTATCCCCTAATGTAAGCTGTTTCACTTACCCCAAAAGCCTCTTCTGTCCTGCCCGCAGCTGCGTCCAGCTGCTTATTGATCCACTGCCGGTGCCTAAAAGGAGTGATCACGTCTCCCTCTTCCTCTGGTGTTGGTCCCCAGGCGCCTCCGCCGCCACCGTCGTGAGGAGAAGGCAGTGTAAAACAACCGCCTGTGGCCACTTCTCCGCGGCCCCTCGGCTCAGCGCGAAGGGGACGTGCCCCGAAGCAGGATCCGAGTCACGGCACCAAATTGTTAGATAAAAAGTCCTTGCTTTCGGTTTAGAAGAGAAGGATGCCAGGCAGGCAGCAGTGGATCCAACACTATTTTATTGAACGTTTTGCAAAACAGGTGCAGAGCAGTCTGGACCCCGAGACACGTGTGCAAAAGCCCTTTATATCATATCGCTTCTATTGTTCTTACCAGTAACCAATGAAACAGTTAGTACATCGGCTCACTAAGTCAATAGCCAATAAACAGTCACTATCAGCTTACCAAGCTGTTAGTCATGAGCGCGTCAGTATGATTCCCTTTTTGTTCCGCCTACATTTTCCCGCCACTTGGGCTCTTACGTAACTTGAGACGCCAACGGTTATGGAGTCTCCTTTTTTTTCTAACACACTGAAGCACTGTTGCTTTCTTTAATCCCCTGACAGCCCTCAATTTTCTGCTTTTTGATTGGCTGTTTTCTGTAGTTGCTAACTGGAGAATTTGGTTCTGAATGACATATGGCCTGGCCTGGCCTGGCCTGGCCGGGGGCGGGGGGAGCAGAAACCTGCAGGGACGGTTTCTCATTGTTTTAGGCAGCTGATGTTACTCTAGGCCTTATCACGGTACATGAGAACACCCCTGACTCATGGAGCTGCTAGCTGCAGGGACCAACAAACATAACCTTTCCTCCTACTGTTCCATTGTTCCATGGCTTGACCACAGCTTTGCCAGTACGATTGCCTGCTTCTTAAAACTCCAGGTAGCAAAACTTTTTGCTCTCAGGGAAAGACAGGCCTGCTTATGAAGTAAAGTTTCACTCCCATTCCATGCCATAGCTTCCTTCTAAGCCCTCTGTTCCCAGCACTAGAATCCAGAAAGGGACCTTAGTAACACAAACAATTAAGGGGAAAGGGGGGAGAAGAGGAAGAAAGGGAACAGTTGGGAGTGCAGACCAATAAAAAGAAGCAGTGGGGTCTGGTCACACCGAGGGTATTGCTTGTCTGTGTACACACACACACGAGGACCCAGAAACTCAGTTAGCTGCTGTTGCTGCTCCTTTTTCTGTACATGGCAGTTATCCTCCCCGGCCCCCACATTCTGAGTGCCTGCTTATGAAATCTCATAGGGATTCATTATACCAATAAACATTATTTTAAAAATAAGTAAATTGAATTTTTTAAAAAAGAAATTACATTCCACCATCTAAAATTGAAAGGAAATAGGAAAACATATATGGTTTTCATATATAGCTTTTTGGCAAATGATGGATACAAAAGGTTGCCAACACATGTTTTCAGTGCCACAACTGCGTGACAAGAGTATTTTATTTTTTCTGTTAACTTCCCTTTCTCCCCCAATCTTTAATCAATCTTCCTGAAATTTTGAGGTTATTGACATTTCTGCCTGGCACGTGTGATTTTCAGGAAGATTAGTGAGACCCTTTTGATTTTATTAAGGTTAGAATAACCCACCCCCCCTGATTTCATCTAACATGGTGGAATCCTTTTCTGACTGATCACCTTATCTATTGGAGGCACAACTGTGCCTCCAATAATTACATGTTTTCCTCTTGCAAGTAAATTAAGGCAGCTTACATGGTCCCCCTCCTCCTCTCCATTTTCTCCTCGCAACAATCCTGTGAGGTAGGTTAGGCTGAGAGTCAGTAACTGTCCCAAAGTCACTGAGTGAGCTTCATGGTTGAATGGGGACTAGAACCTGGATCTTTTGAGTCCCAGTCCAACATTCTAGCCACTTCACCACACTGGTTCTCTGTTACAGGGACCATATTATACTGTTTAAAGTTAGTTTATGAATCTCGGCTTGTGCTAAGTGTGTAAATCCAAACTTGGCATTTTGGCTTAATGTTACATCACTCCAGCCCCACCATCCACCTCACTGGAGACATGAGATAAGAGTGGCTAGAAATTGAAACCATTCATGCACCTAAGAGATCCCTAATAGCTCTTTCACAGGCTTCTCAGTTCATCTTGTCTCTCCTTGGCAATGGGTTCTTTTCCCTGCCCATTTCCTCACTGACAAGCTTTTCCTGTCTAGTCTGGCTGCCTAGCTCCGTAGCAGCCTGTGCGGGGAAAAATCCATATCTAAAAAGGGATATGTGGTAAAACTACACATAAACTATGACAACAGTTTAACAGATGCAGTTGCTTAATTTGATCTAAAAGCCTTCCCCAGTCACTGCCATCCCTCATTTCCTGCTAAATCCTGTTTCTGCAACAACCCACCCACCGCCATTTTTATCCTAAAGACCCAAATTATTGCTGACACCTGTTCTGCTTGTTCACTGTGATTAAAGAGTCATCACATTGGGACAGACATTTTGGGAGAGAAAAGGGTTAACAAAGAGGAGGTTTAGGACTGCGTGTTGGTAGGCGGAGTTCAGAGCCTGGCCAAGGATGTCTGAGGATATGAGAAGGAGAACGTTTCTGCATCTGGGCAATAGCAAAAGAACTGGAGATGCCAAGCAGACTTGCCAGTCCTCGGCTGTTGAAAAGTGTTTTGGTGTAGCAGCTGAGTATTTTCAGAGGAGGTGGAAGGACAGCAAGCCAACATAGGTGAAAGAAACCATAGTTTCTTTGATTATCTTCAAGGAGGTTTCTGGCTACTTCAAGAAATCATGGCTAAAGCAAAATATGGTTTCGCTTTATATCTGAATGCAGCGTCTGTCACATGAAATTACAGGATGCCCCTGTGCATAAACATACCTAGTTCCACATTCATATCTAAAATCATGTGTCCATTACTGTATATGTTAATTCTTTGGACTTAAGTAACTGACAATTGGTGCAAGCCTCAGGGCAGATACTCAAGCTCACACATACAAGTCTATTTTGAGTGCTATATTTAATGGAATTTTATTCACAATTACAACTGCTGTTGAATTTGACGCTTCCAACTTGCATATGGTTATTAATATTTATGACTCCAGTTAACATTAAAAAAGAAGCTTCAAATATTCAAAACGCCAGGGTAGTGTACCTGAGCTGGTCCTTCCCTCCTCCATGTATGTTTCACTAAAGCAATAATTTACAAGGTGGCTTACAGGAACCTGAATTACTTCATTTCTTCTAAATTAAAAATAGTCAAATATGTTTGAACATTTAATTACTAACAAGAACAAAAGGAAATCTGCAGTGCAGAATAATTGTAGATGCCATACTTTTGAAGACTTCTGTAATCTAACATGCTTCGGTGGGGGTGGGTGGGAGGAGGATGTATTTTTCTGTTGCCAGGATACAGACATCCAAATATAAGCAGATGTGCTATTGTGCTGATATCATAGGAAACTGCCTCTAGACAAACAGTTGCTACAGTAAAGACACGAAATTGTTCATTCTCTGTAACTCCTCTCTTGATTCAATCATAAAAAATGTCCCTGGTTATATTACATTGTACTTTTAATGATTATCTATGGGAAATGAGATTTAAACATATGAACCACATGGCCAATGTAAAATTGTTGTTATAATGTTGTCATAACCTTTTTTCTTGCTATTGTGAAAGCAAATTTTGTAATTCCTTAATGCAGGGTTAACCATATCTCAAACCTTGGGGAAGAGTCGTGGCTCAGTGGTTAGAGCACCTACTTTGTATGCAGAAGGTCCCTGGTTCAATCCCCAGCATCTCCAGGTAGGGCTGGAAAAACTGCTGCCTGAAACCCCAGCGAGCCTCTGCCAGTCAAGCTAGATGGACTAATAGTACAAGGCAATAGTATAATGTTCTTTGTTACTTACCTATTTTGGAATACAGATTTGCTTATCTCATTTGCTTCCTGCACTGAGCAGGGGGTTGGACTCGATGGTCTTGTAGGCCCATTCCAACCCTACTATTCTATGATTCTATGACCATGTTCTGGCCTGATGCAAATTGTAGATTAAATTGACATTTTGAACATGTGCAGAGGACCATTTTTAATTATGCAAACAATCCCGAAGGAGAATTTTAAGGCTGTAGGTAACTATAGGCAAAGCCTAGGAAACTCTAGAGCAGCCTTTGTGCCCTCCAGGTGTGTTGGACTCCCATCATTCCCAACCAACATGGCCATTGGCCCTCTAGGCTTTCACCTGACCATGCTTGCTGGGAAGGATGGAAAATGCAGTCCAGCACAACTGGAGGGCACAGGGTTGGGAAAGGCTGCTCTAGAGCCTGGCCCTAGAAAAGAGCCATAAGCGCAGTGACAGAGCACATGCTTTGAGTGTAGGAGGTCCCAGCTTCAAATCCTGGCACCGGCAGGTAGGGCTGGGAAGGACTCTGATTAAAGTGTGGAGAGCCGTCGCCAGCCAGTGCAGACAACAGTGTTCTAAATTCTTTCTTGCCATGTTTTACCCACTGACCAGGACCAATATTTAGAGCCAGCATTGCTAGGTGACCTTATTGTTGTAAACTGATGTGTAGAAAAAGGAGCACGTTAATACTTAGTATTTATGTAACTTTTTGTTAGTGGTTAAAGTACTTCACATACATTCTCAGTAATCCCTACAACAACCTTGTACAGTAGGCCAGTATTACTGCAGATGGGGTGAGGCTGAGAAGTGGAGGCTAAGGCTACCTGGTGAAGCTATGGCTCAAGGTGATTGGGATTGGGGAGGTCTGGTCTGAAAGCATACACTTAGTCATTGCACTTTACAGCTTTTATCCAAGATGCATGAAATAAAAGTGCCTGTGTATATATCCACAGTACATTGTATTCAGTGGGGAAATAGCTTGATTTTAAGTGAGCTGGATGTGCGCCTATAGATTTGCATTTATTAAACCAGTTATTCTACAGCAATTCCTAGGGCACAAGACCTCCTCATTCCCAAGTTATCTAGAAAGGGAGGATTTTTTAACACCTCCCTCCTGCTGGATTTGAGAATACAAGGAAGGACTGGAAAATTCAGTCCCTCCCTTCTAGGATGCAGGTCATGCTCCACATACCAGGAGGAAAGGGTAGGTCAAAATACCATCCTCCAACTGTAGGGTGAATTATAGAAGCCATTCGGGCTTCTGCTATCTCTTCCAGGGTTTTGCTGGAGTGGAATGTCATGTTGTCCCCAAACTGTGTGGAGTAGATAATTTTGTCTATCCCTAACATTTACTTCCCGTCACCTGGAAGGAAGTGTATTGGGTAGAAGGACAATGGGGTGAGGCACACTTCCTGGAATACTGTGCTTGTGTGACAGACTGCTTTCAGGGTATCCTGTGGCCAGTGCTTTCTAGTATATGAAAATGCATCCACAAAAGGGGTTTCTGCCTCAGAAATAGTTCCTCTCAGTGTATCAAGAAAAATCGTGTAAAATCCCCAACGGTTATATTATGGAATTTCCTCCCTTAGAGGTTTTCATAGGAAGTCCTAGATATACATTGGCTGTAGATTATTCACATTTAGAAGAGGGGAGGGGAGCTTGATCCTTCATCCAAAAGTATGGTTTTGTAAAGCATTGTTATATCCTCGCTTTTGTTCATTTGAACCAGTTATGTTATATTGGAAGCAACTAACATCAAACTGATATGTGCGTATCACTTTGTCAGGACTAGTTCTAAATTCCTCCTTTGCATTTCATCATTTCATTTTGATACATCTGTGAATAGAAAATGTTACTTCTGTAAATACTGTAAAATCTCATGCATTACCTTGAACTTCAAATTAATATTAAGGTTGCAATCAGTAACACGCTTCTGTGGCTGTAAGAAGCATTGCACACAATGACCAGGTTTGAATGACACGCCGCGGGCACCAAATTGCACGTGCAACCCCTGCTCAGGGGTTTTCATGTTGTGCGAATCGTGTTGCGTCATGTTTAGCCCTCGCATAACCCACACTCGCAAGGTTTACATGACACGACAACCTCTGAGCTGGGGTTGCAGATTCAAAATGGTGGCCACACATGCCGCAGCTTCACCATGGGTTAAGTAACCCACAGTGGGTTGGCTTGTTGTGCAAACAAGCTCAATTGGGCTTTCTTCTGAGGAAACATGTACAGGATTGCACTGTTCATAATATGAATATGCACTTCATTTGCCTTCTTGACATCCTTTCCTGTGTTTCCGTTTTAAACTAGGGATGCTGGCAAAGTTCTCCCAACCCAGGATCTAAAAAGAACTTCAGGGACTCATAAAAGCCTGTCTCAAAGGAGAGACAAGCTTTTAAAGTTTGCCTATCTCTCTGTTTTTAGCTGTTGTTGAATTATTTCAGTAAATTAGATAATTTTGAAAGAATGAGGCACTTGAAGGTAAACCTTCTTTAAAATGCATGTGTTGCTCAACAAAACACAAAGGACCCCAGGGTATTGTGCTATATATGGTAGTATTGGTGGGAGCAACCTTATTTTATGTTTGATGCAATGGGCAGTATCCAACAGTGTCATTCCACAAACTCAAATAGCGTTAGCAGAGTTCTGCTGAATCTTTCCATTATGCAAGCGATTGCCCAATATGCTTATGCAACCAGTTGTGCAAGCAGTTGTGTAACCCGTTGCACAATGGGTTGCACAATGGGTTTCATAACAGGTTGCACCAGAGTTATGCCCAATGGGTTGTACAAGCATAATGCACAACTGATTGCACAAACATAACTTTAGTTGGATTCTTCTCTTGTGCATAGTTCAGAACCTAGTTTCTGCTAGCACAACTTCGTTTGCGCTAATGAGAAGACACAGTGAGATACTGCCCATAGTTCTGAAAATGCAATCTGTAATTTTGATTCTAGTTGCATTTCCAAAGAAAAAAAATATTTTCATATACCTAGCGAACTAAACTGTATTTAGTACATGCTGAAGTATGATGGAAGTCAAACAAACTGGTTTTGCATTAATGTATGTTTGTTGCAATATGGTAGAATGATGGTACAAGTGCTAACTTGGTTAAAATATTAGTTTTTAACCTTGTAACAAGGTTCTAAACAAGGGTTTGACACGGGTTAGTTTAGACTGTGGCTAACACTGATGGGATTAAGTTTGCGATGGGATGGTTGGAGGAAACTGTTAAAGAGAACAGTTTCCCCCAACTGTTGAGAAGGGATTGTGTAGTCCTACATCCTGCTCTTATAAAAGTAGATAAGGAGTTTCATCGAATGTCACAGGAGCAGACATTCCCTTCTGCTTCTTCACCCCCCCCACCCCAGGACTGCTTCAACTCTCCAGATTTTGGGGGAAAGCAAGGGGCTGCAGGAGGAAAGGGAAATCTGAAACTCCCACAGTGGCCATTCCGGTGTGGATGAATACAGTTAGATACCGCCCAAGAGATCTCCAAGGTTATGTCTGTACTGCCCTTTTATGTAGTTTGAGCCACTCTGCAGTGAAATGTAGGTATTATCAAGGGTTTTACATGAGTTCTGGAATATGTGCAATTTACAAGTGAAGCAGTAGGCATCTGAAATTATCCATGCTATAATCCACTGATATACAATGATATTTTAGATTGTATAATTCTAACGGGGGTGCCTTGAAGTAGAAAAAGAAATTAACTTGTGTTAAAAGTGGCATTTTCTTTATATTGGGATTGCTTATTGTTTTCTAATTTTTATTGAAAAAGGTAAATTGTGAACTTTTTAGGTCTTTGGGGTTTTTTTTAACACTAGGGGATGAATAATCCACCATTACTTATCCTTCACTGTTTTTCAGGAAGATTAATCAAGAGCATGGAATCTTAGTTTCCTAAGGTAGCTCTTACACGGATGGAGTGGATGTCAAGAGTTAGACGCAAGAGAACACAGACAGACAGACAGACAGACAGACAAACATATTCCTGCTTGCATGGAAGATTGCAATAGAAGCCATTGGTGAAAAGACAGATATGCTGTCATACATAAGAACTACTGGAAAAATCTACTAATAGGAAAACATGAACAAATTATAGTAAAAGAGTTTAAAATGCTAAAAAAATGGCATGTGCCCCATTGATTAGTTTTGCCAATACTGGACAAAAGAATTAAGTGTTGAAATGTATTTCTGTTAAGCCTTCTTTTGTGAAAGAAAGGAACTCTCATAACTTGATATGCATAGAGACTGACGTAATATTTGTATTAAAGTTGGTACACAATAATTTAAAACTGGAAACAAAAGGCCAGGTATGCACATGTGAGTGGAATTGCTTGTCCTTCTGTTGAAATTCTCACTGTGGTAGCTCTCACTGCAGAAGACACAAAATGTTCATATTAAAAGTAGGCTTGTGTCATCAGGAGTGGGGAGTGCTTCGCTGAAAATGTCATAGAAAACTCCTGCTAAGGAAAAGTTCAGACTTATGTGAATTTATCTCCACTTTGGCTTGCAGCCAAGATTTTTATGTCATTTTATCTTGGATGTCTCGCTGCCTAATATTCTTTGTGTGTATAATTTAAGCATGTGTCCATTATTGTGCATTTTATATAAGTGGATAGAATTAAAACAAAAAAGGCTTAAACTCTTGTGTTTTTTTTCTGATATCTTTCCCAAAGGGGGATGCCTATTAATCATTGTCCTTAACTTAAATATATACAGTTTTAGAGATATCTAGTTTTGAAGGTGGTCTTAAATAACAGTTCTAGTGTATGGAGGCATTGTGCCCACTAGCAGATATGGCCATTGTGTAGCTAATTATTTTCTACAGTATACTAAAAAATACTCCCTTGTGCTCTTAAGAACTGTTGTTATTGTTTATTTGGTCAGTCGCTTCTGACTCTTCGTGACTTCATGGACCAGCCCACGCCAGAGCTTCCTGTCGGCCGTCGCCATCCCCAGCTCCCCAAGGTCGAGTCCGTCACCTCCAGAATGTCATCCATCCATCTTGCCCTTGGTCAGCCCCTCTTCCTTATGGTCCAGCTCTCGCAGCCATACTGAGGGGAATACCATTGCTTTAACTATGCGGACCTTTGTTGTCAGTGTGATGTCTCTGCTCTTAACTATTTTATCAAGATTTGTCATTGCTGTCCTCCCAAGAAGTAAATGTCTTCTGATTTCCTGGCTGCAGTCAGCGTCTGCAGTAATCTTTGCACCTAGAAATACAAAGTCTGTCACTGCCTCCACGTTTTCTCCCTCTGTTTGCCAGTGATCAATCAAGCTGGTTGCCATAATCTTGGTTTTTTTTAGGTTTAACTGCAACCCAGCTTTTGCACTTTCTTCTTTCACCTTCGTCATAAGGTGATGAAGCATCTTGCCAGGCTGGATTGCCATGCAGAAATGGCCCATTACTACGTGGTAAAACAGATTGGTGGCTGAAGACCTATTCGTGCAAGCCAAAGCTGGCATTTCATGGTTTAACACAATGTGCACACATAGCCTATGCCTTTTCTTTGGCTGCCTTCGGTAACTATGGACAATCCAAGAAATCTAAACACTAAAGATGTGAAAAATCAGGGGAGAATGTATACACCTTGTAGTGCTGTACTTTAGTTAATTAGGAGTGTATTTTCTTCTTGTTTAGTGGAAGCACAGCTTCAGCGCTTCGAGGAATATCAAGATTTCATAGAATAACTGTAATCAAGGGAAGTAAAAGCTTTTGTGAGGCTCCAGGCTTAAGTTCCAAGAATACTGTCTATAATTCTCAAGCAACTTAAGTCCCATGCCTCTGGAGATTTGATTGTAGCTAATGTTCCACCAAACAGAAAAATTCAGACAAGTTAAAATGACTTCTCTGCCATGATTTGATAAAAGATTCATTAAAGTGATGGGAAAAACCTGCCCATCTTAATTCAAGTTTTTCTTAGATTCTAGGACTTAGAAAAAAACAGTATTTTTAAAAAAGCCTATACTCCCCCTATTTATTTATTTATTTAAAACATTTGTATCCTGCCCTCTATCATTAAGATCACAGGGCAGCATACAGATAAAATCGATTTAAACAGTATAAAACAATAAATAATTTAAATAGCTAAAAACATATTAAATCATTAAGCTAACTAATACCAATTTAAAATCTAAAACAATAAAACAGATAAAACAGCGTGCAACTCAGGGAATCCAATTAGCCCTCAAAGGCACTGCTACGGTGTTGGGTTTTAAACGGTATTGCAAATGCTTGTGAAGACATGCCCTGTAGATAACTGTTGTTGCCATGTAATGCTTGCTTTGTATGGCTTCTGTGAGGCAATAATATATCTGAGTGGGCCTGGGGTCTTCTTTTTTTTACTGTCAAAAGCCTGTGTAGTAGTTGCTTAGTGATGTTCTGAATCCGGAGACAGAGACAATCACTTTGAATATTGATAGATGGGGCCTGGATCAGGTAAACTCAATTCCGATTGGCTGGGGATTCTAGCTAGGCTGAAAACAGTGGTTGGGAAATGACAGTTAAGGAGTTACCAATTGAGTTAGTTGGTCTGTGCTGAGTGAGAGAGGAGGTCTCCTGTGGTGTTCTAGAAGGACTAGGGGAAAGCTGAGGAGACAGTGTAAAGCTAAGGCCTTAATAGTAAGCTATTCTTTCTCTGTGGAATAATCTTACATGGAGTGATGATCAGGAGTAGGGAGCAGGTGGCTGTACGATGCCAGGAGGCTGCCCTAAGATCTTTCCAGAAGAAGGTTAAACAAGCAGGCAGTAAAAACCCAGATAAACTGTCCATGCAGCCAGAAATACAATAGGATGAGCTTTGGTGTCAGAAGAGTATTGTACCCAGGAGCTGGACTTGGTTGTCAGTGCATTCTTAAGAGGGCATCTACTTCAGTTCTTAATAACTGGACAGGTTTATAACAAGTCAGGAGGTCCTAAGCTGTTTAGGGGTAGTAAAGGTTGAAATGTTCACCTGGAAAGCAATTAGTGACCAGTGCAGGTTTTTCAGGACAGGTGTAATATGGTTCTGATGCCATGCACCAGTTAGCAACCGAGCTGCCACATTTTGTATCAATTGTAACTTCCAGATGCTCTTCAAGGGTAGTCCCACATACATTGCATTACAGTGGTCGGACACAGGAAGGGTTGCAGTTGGCACACCATTCATAATTGTGGAAATCCACTCCTTGCCACTTTTGATATCTGAAGATACAGGGCCAGTGTAGGGTCAAGGAGCACTCCCGAGCTACAGACTTGATCCTTCAGTGGCAGTGCAGTCCCTTCCACCGCAGATGAAATCTCAATCCCTGAGTCAGGCTTTCTACTAATAATCTGCTTAATTCCCACTGAATAACAGAATGATTTCAAATCAGATTACAACCCACTGTGACCTTTTCTTGCTACCCCTTTTGTTTTCAACATTGCAAAGTCAAAATAAGCAGTTAAGGAGAAGCTAAATTAGTGGGGCTGTGCTTGTTTACCATAGTCTCATTAAAAGCAGCTTTGTCAAAATACTTCATTTTTAAAAACATCCCCTGTATTGTTAATTTCAATTTACCCAGGCTAGAAAACTGGGTTTCAACACACCTTGATATTTAGCATATTTTCTGTGGTTTAATTCCCTCTGGTAGTAACGTATGGCTGTGAGAGCTGGACTATAAGGAAGGCTGAGCGCCGAAGAATTGATGCTTTCGAACTGTGGTGCTGGAGAAGACTCTTACAAGTCCCCTGGACTGCAAGGAGGTCAAATCATCCATCCTAAAGGAAATCAACCCTGAGTACTCATTGGAAGGACAGATACTGAAGCTGAAGCTGAAATATTTTGGCCACCTAATGTGAAGAGAAAACTCTCTGGAAAAGACCCTGATGCTGGGAAAGATTGAATGCAAAAGGAGAAGGGGACGGCAGAGGATGAAATGGCTAGATAGCATCACTGATGCAATGAACATGGACTTGAGCACACTCCGGGAGAGAGTGCAGAACAGGAAGGCCTGGCGTGCTATGGTCCATGGGGTCACGAAGAGTCGGACAAAACTGAACAACAACAACAACAATTCCCTCTGGAGTTCGGTTTGCGACCTTACTCCACGCAGATTTAATGTAAAACAAATAATTCTCTGAGACCTATTGTCACATTAAAAAAAGTAAGTTGTGAATGTCAGCCAAATCCTGCTTGTGAATGAATGCTCTTTTAAAAGTATGACCTGATTTTATTCTATTTTTATTTGAGACCTCTTTAGAAAGCAAAAAAATACAAAATAGAAAAACTTTTAATAGCTTCACCTTATCTGCTCCTGACATTATTTATCATATGTGTAGGTGCAAGAATATTTTCACAGGTAATGTAGAACAACTGTAGCTTTCAATGTTATTTTTATTATTATTATTTAAAAAAACTAACCCTCTAGTAGATTTTTAAAAAATCGGAAGTGCTGTTGTAGACTGTTTGTTGTTTATTCGTTCAGTTGCTTCCGACTCTTCGTGACATCATGGACCAGCCCACGCCAGAGCTTCCTGTCGGCCGTCGCCATCCCCAGCTCCCCCAAGGTCGAGTCCGTCACCTCCAGAATGTCATCCATCCATCTTGCCCTTGGTCGGCCCCTTTTCCTTTTGCCTTCCACTTTCCCTAGCATCAGCATCTTCTCCAGGGTATCCTGTCTTCTCATGATGTGGCCAAAGTACTTCAGTTTTGCCTTTAAGATCATTCCCTCAAGTGAGCAGTCTGGCTTTACTTCCTGGAGTGCAGACTGGTTTGATCTTCTTGCAGTCCAAGGCACTCTCAGAATTTTCCTCCAGCACCACAGTTCAAAAGCATCTATCTTCCTTCGCTCAGCCTTCCTTATGGTCCAGCTCTTGCAGCCATAGGTTACTACAGGGAATACCATTGCTTTAACTATGTGGACCTTTGTTGTAAGTGTGATGTCTCTGCTCTTAACTATTTTATTAAATAGTTGTCATTGCTGTCCTCCCAAGAAGTAAATGTCTTCTGATTTCCTGGCTGCAGTCAGCGTCTGCAGTAATCTTTGCGCCTAGAAATACAAAGTCTGTCACTGCCTCCACGTTTTCTCCCTGTATTTGCCAGTTATCAATCAAGCTGGTTGCCATAATCTTGGGGTTTTTTTGAGGTTTAACTGCAACCCAGCTTTTGCACTTTCTTCTTTCACCTTCATCATAAGGTTCCTCAGCTCCTCCTCGCTTTCAGCCATCAGAGTGGTATCATCTGCATATCGGAGATTGTTAATGTTTCTTCCAGCAATTTTAACTCCAGCCTTGGATTCATCAAGCCCAGCATGTCGCATGATGTGTTCTGCGTACAGGTTGAATAGGTAGGGTGAGAGTATATAACCCTGCCGTACTCCTTTCCCAATCTTAAACCAGTCCGTTGTTCCGTGGTCTGTTCTTACCGTTGCTACTTGGTCATTATACAGATTCCTCAGGAGGCAGACAAGATGATTTCGTATCCCCATACCACCAAGAACTTGCCACAATTTGTTATGATCCACACAGTCAAAGGCTTTAGATTAGTCAATAAAACAGAAATAGATGTTTTTCTGAAACTCCCTGGCTTTCTCCATTATCCAGCAGATATTGGCAATTTGGTCTCTAGTTCCTCTTCCTTTTCGAAACCCAGCTTGTACATCTGGCAATTCTCGTTCCATGAATTGCTGGAGTCCACCTTACAAGATCTTGAGCATTACCTTACTGGCATGTGAAATAAGTGCCACTGTGCGATAGTTTGAACATTCTTTGGTGCTTCCCTGTTTTGGTATGGGGATATAAGTCGATCTTTTCCAATCTGTTGGCCATTCTTGTGTTTTCCAAATTTGCTGGCATATGGCATGCATCACCTTGACAGCATCATCTTGCAAGATTTTAAACAGTTCAGCTGGGATACCGTTGTCTCCTGCTGCCTTGTTATTAGCAATGCTTCTTAAGGCCCATTCAATCTCACTCTTCAGGATGTCTGGCTCTAGCTCACTGTCCACACTGTCAAATCTATCCCCGATATTATTATCCTTCCTATACAGATCTTCCGTATATTCTTGCCACCTTTTCTTGAACTCTTCTGCTTCTGTTAGGTCCTTGTCATCTTTGTTTTTGATCATACCCATTTTTGCCTGGAATTTACCTCCGATGTTTCTAATTTTCTGGAAGAGGTCTCTTGTCCTTCCTATTCTGTTATCTTCTTCTGCTTCTGCGCATTGCTTGTTTAAAAATAATTCCTTATCTCCTCTGGCTAACCTCTGGTATTTTGCATTTAATTGGGCATATCTCCCCCTATCACTGTTGCCTTTTGCTTTCCTTCTTTCTTGGGCTGCTTCCAGTGTCTCAGTAGACAGCCATCTTGCCTTCTTGGTTTTCTTTTTCTTTGGGACGTTTTTTGTTGCCGCCTCCTGAACAATGTTGCGAACTTCTGTCCATACTTCTTCCGGGACCCTATCTACTAAATCTAGTCCCTTAAATCTATTCTTCACCTCCACTGCATATTCATGAGGAATATTAGTGAGCTCATATCTAACTGATCTGTGGATCTTCCCTATTCTCTTTAGTCTGATTCTAAATTGTGCAATAAGAAGTTTGTGATCTGAACTACAATCAGCTCCATTCTTGTTTTTACCAACTGCATAGATGTCTGCCACCTTTCGCTACAAAGGATGTAGTCAATCTGATTTCGGTGTCGACCGTCTGGTGAAGTCCATGTATAAAGTTGTCCCTTAGGTTGTTGGAAGAGAGTGTTTGTTATGCATAGTGAGTTGTCTTGACAAAATTCTATCAGCCTATGTCCCACTTCATTTTGTTCTCTCAGACCATGCTTGCCTGTAATTCCAGGTGTCGTTTGACTACCCACCTTAGCATTCCAGTCTCCTGTAATGAAAATAACATCTTTGTTTGGCGTACTATCCAGTAGGTGCTGCAGATCCTCATAGAACTGATCTACTTCTGCTTCTTCAGCATCTGTGGTTGGGGCATATATTTGGATCACTGTGATGTTAAATGGCTTACCCTGAATTCAAATTGAGATGATTCTGTCATTTTTTGGATTGTATCCAAGCACTGCTTTAGCCACTTTATTATTAATTATGAAGGCTACTCCATTTCTTCTGTGGTCCTCTTGTCCTCAGTAGTAGATCTGGTGGTCATGTGATATGAAGTGGCCCATTCCAGTCCATTTCAGTTCACTGACACCCAAAATGTCTATATTTAATCTTGACATCTCCCCAATAAACACATCCAATTTGCCCTGGCTCATAGATCTTACATTCCAGGTTCCTATGGTGTGTTGATCTTTAGAACATCGGATTCGTCGTTCACCACCAGCACCGTCGGCTCCTAGCTGTCCCTTCAGCTTTGAGCTAGCTGCGTCATCACATCTGGGGCTAGTTGAACTTATCCTCTGTTCCTCCCCAGTAGCATTTTGACCATCTTCTGACCTGGGAGTCCCACCTTCCGATGGTATACCGACATATCTCTGGTTGTACTGATCCACTTAGTTTTCATGGCAAGAATACTGGGGTGGGTTGCCATTTCCTTTCCCAGGGATTGTATTTAGTCTGACCTCTCTGCCATGACCTTCCTGTCTTGGGTCTCCCTTCACAGTTTAGCTCATGATGTCATTGAGGTGCTCAAGCTCCAGCACCATGACAAGGTAACAATCTCCTTTGCTGGAGTCTTAAGAACTAGTAAAATATAAATGAGCAGCTATTAATTGGAAGTATTTGATTCAAGTAAAATTTCTAATTAAAATATTGGAGAGCTGATATAGCATAGTGACTAAGAGACTGATCTACAAATTGGGATGTCTCTGAATTGCATTTTGTGTCTGCCATGAACTTAGATATTCCACTCTCTCTAAACCTTAGAGTAGCCTTCCCCTATCTACAATGTGCGGGCTAATAATACAGCTTACCTTACTGGATTGTTGTAAGAAGATTGTGTCCAGATAATACGTGTGATGTGCTCAGGGCTGGTCCTACCATTAGGCAGAGTGAGTTGGTTGCCTCGGGTAGGAAATGCTGGGAGGTGGCAGCAAGGTGCTAGAGGAGAAAACTGTGTTCTGTGTGGCCTTCTCTGCACTCCCTAAGCTAACTTGCTACCTTCAGGTGCCGTGGAGGATGCTCTCCTAACGCCACTGTAGCAGAAAGTTTCATCTGCCACCTCAGTCAGTTTTTATATGTGGAATGGGAGGTGGGCACCATCTTGTTCTTTGCTCAAGCAACAAAATGTCTTGGGCCTGTCCTAGAAGAGCTTTGTATACTTGAAAGTGCTGTACAAACGTAGTCAGAGGACCTGCTGCCTGGCAACTGCCAGCAAGGAAAGTCCACTTCCATCACAGACTGAGCATGACCCAAGTTCAGTTCAGCGGGAACTACCGTATGGTATGATGCTAGAGAAGAACAAGGGCAAGGGCAAGAAATACAGCCGAATAGTCCTGGTTCCAATTCTGTCATTTCTGTTCCTGTGCTAGATGTGAGTGTGGTTTTATTTTGAGAATTTTTTGTAAGCCACTCTGAGAACCTCTCAAAGCTATACAGAAGGATATATGCATTCTAATTAATTAACTAATTATAATAATCATAATCTTCATTATTATAGGCTGGGTTCCAGAGTGGCCTTCATTCATGCAAAGTTCACTGCATGCAAGGAGTGCCTGTTGATTCCCACCCCCCTCACACCCCTCATGGGCTGGAGAAGCCCAGGCCAGGCATTTCATTCCATTGGAACCCAAGAGGTCCACCCAAAGCCTGACACAACTGTGCTGTGTTATTACTTTGTTTTTGTATCTTTTTGTTTTTTGTTAGTATTCTAAATTGTAAACCACCTTGAGTACCTTGGTTGAAAGCGGGATATAAATGTAGTGAGTAAATAGCGGGCCCCTGACCTTTGGTAAAGGGGGCATAAGGGATGCTGCTGGAACAGGGAGCTGAAAAGACTCTGTGTGTGTGTGGAGTACAGTGGATAGCATTTTCAGTTCTCAGTAATTAATCCTGTTATTGGCATCAGGACAGTATTTGTTAAACAATTATCACAGTTGTGTTTAATAAAGATCATTAGAAGGAAACCCTATAATGTGTGTGTGTGTGGGGGGGATACACAGTAGAATGCCCCTGTCACAACATGATGTTTTCAGTGGAAACACCCAGATAGTTGGCCAGTATTTCAGGTAGATATATTTCTTCTTCGATTTCTAGAATATTTACCATGGTTCTTTTCTAGGTTCTGCAAATCCTTTAGAGACAGAAAAGAAGGCAAAAATTGTATGGAGCAGAGAAATAAATGATATCTCATAGCAGCATATTTTTGATAAGTTGTCAAGTATGATTTAATCAGTATGAGCAGCTCTTTGAAACACAAATGTATCTTTTCTACAGAGGATGTCATTGCCTATCTAAAACTCCATCTATCTGAGACATTTCAAAAGTGCTGATCACTGTAGTAACTAGGTGCTAAATCTCTCTGTATTTGTAATGTGTGTGTATGTATACACACAGAACAAAGCACAGGATGCTATGTACTGTGGGTTTGCAGTGTTGGGCCCATAATTCTTGAGCCATTCTAGTATTAAAAAGTAGTTTTGAAGTATATACTGCTGGGAACACTGAAGTCAAGTGAGAAGGCTGTGTCATAAAGGGCTTAAATTCCTTCTAGCCATCTGGGAGAGGCCTGAAAGCAGCAAGGCTAAAACATGCTAAAATTATCAAGTGGAACCTCAGGAAAAGGAGGTAGGACTGGGACAAGAACTATATACAGACTGAAACACAACAGGAAGAAAAGATGCAGATGTTGTGAGACACAACACGAGAGAACTTCAAATTTAGGCACGGGGCTCCCAGCACTGGTGTAAGTATAACCCTTCTCCCGCCTCAGGCAAAGGTAATTTTTATTTTATGTAAAACATGTCAATGCCCTTCAATTAAAAAATTCCAGGGCAGTTTAAAATAGTTAATAAAACAGAACACCCCCCACCCCCACCCCACCACTACTAAGTAAAACCTGGGGTCCTTAACCTGACACCTCAGGGAGTCATTAGGTAAGCCAGCTGAAATAGGTTTTGGGTTGCTCCAGCTTTACCACTGGGACTTAACATGACCTGAAATAATTCACCAAGTCAGTTAGCTGCCACCAGCTACTGAATTAACAAAAAGGTAGGACTCGTAAGTAACTTGGGAGGGGAGATCTGATGTGTATCCAGTCACCATTCTGCCAGCACCAATTTCTGCCCATCAGCTCCCCTAAAGGATTAACATCTACCTATTTAGTAGCTTGGTTCAGAAGTCGAAGGAAGCAACATGGGGTGTGAGATAGCTGGGTAGAATCTACCCAGATCAGATCATTTAACCCCCAAAGTAGATTTGTTAACAAGATGCAAAGCATACAAAATTGTAGTTGATTAAATAAAGATCTAAAATGTTATTTCTACCTCCTAAACTTGTGAACTTGCTCTGGTTGGTATAATAGGCATGTACAGTACTTGCTGCAAAAGAACCATTCTAAGAAGCTATAGTTGTTAGATCAAAATGTCTCTTATACTCCTGACAGAGGAACAGCATAGAGTTGAAGCAACATGTCTTAGGCCCTGACTAGAAACTGGATACTGCGTAGCCAAAAGACGAAGATCTCTACTGATAGAAACATGCCTGTGAAATTCACACAATGGCAAGCCCTGCTTCAGGATGCTGGGCAAGGTTCGTAGAATCATAGAATAGTAGGGTTAGAAGGGGCCTACAAGGCCATCGAGTCCACCCCCCTGCTCAATGCAGGAATCCAAGTCAGAGCATCCCCAACAGATGGCTGTCCAGCCTCGTCTTGAATGCCTCCAGTGTGGGAGAGCCCACTACCTCCCTAGGTAATTGGTTCCATTGTCGTATTGCTCTAACAGTCAGAAGTTTTTCCTGATGTTCAGCTGGAATCTGGCTTCCTGTAACTTGAGCCCATGATTCCGTGTCCTGCACTCTGGGATGAACAAGAAGAGAACCTGGCCTTCCTCTCTGTGACAACCTTTCAAGTACTTGAAGAGCGCTCTCATATCTCCCCTCAGTCTTCTCTTCTCAAGGCTAAACATGCCCAGTTCTTTCAGTCTGTCCTCATAGGGCTTTGTTTCCAGTCCCCTGATCATCTTTGTTGCCCTCTGAACCCTCTCCAGTTTGTCTGCATCCTTCTTAAAGTGTGGTGCCTAGAACTGGACACAGTACTCCAGATGAGGCCTAACCAGTGCTGAGTAGAGGGGAACTAGT
The DNA here is from genome assembly GCF_057233095.1 of Heloderma suspectum. Classification (NCBI taxonomy): domain Eukaryota; kingdom Metazoa; phylum Chordata; class Lepidosauria; order Squamata; family Helodermatidae; genus Heloderma; species Heloderma suspectum. The sequence continues at coordinate 92,548,698 of NC_139461.1, forward strand.
ACTTCCCGGGATTTGGAAGCTATGCTTCCTTCTATGAATGCAGCCCAAAAGAGCATTTGCCTTTTTTGCAGCCACATCACATTGCTGGCTCATATTCAGCTTGTGATGGACAACAATTCCAAGATCCTTCTCACTTGTAGTGTGGTTGAGCCACGTATCCCCCATCTTGTAACTGTGCATTTGGTTTCTTTTTCCTAGGTGCAGAACTTGGCATTTATCCCTATTAAATGTCATTCTGTTGTCTTCTGCCCAGCGCTCCAGTCTATCCAGATCACTTTGAATTTTGTTTCTGTCTTTCAAAGTATTAGCTATCCTGCCCAATTTTGTGTCATCTGCAAATTTGATCAGCATTCCCTGCACCTCCTCCTCCAAGTCATTAATAAAAATATTGAAGAGCACTGGGCCCAGGACTGAGCCCTGCGGTACCCCACTTGTTACCTCTCCCCAGTTTGAGAAGGTCCCATTGATAAGCACTCTTTGAGTCCGATTCTGTAGCCAACTGTGGATCCACCGGATCGTTGTTTCATCTAGCTCACTTTGAGCTAGTTTGCTCATCAGGATATCATGGGGCACTTTGTCGAAAGCTTTGATGAAGTCGAGGTATATGATGTCTACAGCATTCCCACGGTCCACAAGGGAGGTTACTTGATCAAAAAGTGAGATCAGATTCGTCTGGCAGGATTTGTTCTTGACAAATCCATGTTGGCTTCGAGTAATCACGGCATTGTTTTCAAGGTGCTTCCAGATGGATTGCTTGATCATCTGCTCCAGAATTTTCCCAGGGATTGATGTCAGACTGACTGGTCTGTAGTTCCCAGGTTCCTCCTTTTTATCCTTTTTGAAGAGAAGGACAACATTAGCCCTTCTCCAGTCATCTGGCACTTCACCCGTCCTCCATGATTTCTCAAAGAGAATAGCCAGCGGTTCGGAGAGTTCTTCTGCCAGTTCCCTTATTACTATAGGATGCAGTTCATCTGGCCCTGGAGATTTGAACTCATTCAAAGTAATTAGGTGTTCCTTGACCATATGCCTATCGATCTCAAGTTGCAATCCTGCCCCTTCAGCCTGTACTTCGCCTTTGCCAGGGGGGTCATAGACCCTCTTTTGGGAGAAGACTAAGCCAAAGTAGGAATTGATCACCTCTGCCTTTTCTTTGTCATCTGTTATCATTTTGCCATCCTTATTTAATAGCTGAACAACCATTTCTTTCCTCTGCCTTTTACTACGCACGTAGCTGAAGAAAGCCTTTTTATTGTTTTTGGCATCCCTCGCTAACCTCAGCTCGTTCTCAGCTTTAGCCTTCCTGACGCCATCCCTGCAATTCTGTGCTACCTGCCTGAACTCTTTCTTTGTTACTTGGCCTTCCTTCCACTTCCTATATGTGTCCTTTTTTGTTTTCAGGTAAGCTCTAAGCTTTTTGTGAAGCCACATTGGCTTCTTCTGTTGTCTTCCACCTTTTCTTCTTGTTGGAATGGTTTGTAATTGTGCCTTGAGAATTTCCTTTTTTAGAAGCTCCCACCCATCTTGGACTCCTTTTCTCATTAGAGTCACTTGCCATGGGACCTTACTGATCATTGTTCTGAGTTTATTAAAATCAGCTTTCCTAAAATCCAGGGTACGCATTTGACTACACGCAGCTTTTGCTTCCCTTAGAACCAAGAACTCAAGTACAACATGGTCGCTTTCCCCCAGAGTTCCTGTAACTGCTACTTTATCCACTAAGTCATCTCTGTTGGTTAGGAGCAAGTCAAGGATAGCCGATCCTCTAGTTCCTTCCTCTACTTTCTGTAGGAGGAAGTTATCTGCCACACAAGTCAAGAATTTCCTGGAGGGGGCATGTTTTGCAGAATTTGTCTCCCAACAGATATCATGGAAATTGAAGTCCCCCATTACTACTACATCATGCTTTCTTAAAACCTTGGCTATTTGCTTTTCAAAAGTTTCATCCTTGTCTTCTCCTTGATTGGGTGGCTGGTAGTAGACTCTGACCACCAGGTTCCTTTTATTCTTTGCTCCATTTGTTTTGATCCAGATGCTCTGATGGGGCTACCAAGCTCATCCTCCTGTATTTCTGTGGAGAGATATGTATTTTTCACATACAGTGCAACCCCACCTCCCTTTCTGTTCCTCCTGTTCTTTTTGAACAAGTTATATCCTTCACTTGCTGTATTCCAGTCATGATGAGAGTCATCCCACCAAGTCTCAGTTATACCTATCAAGTCATAATTTCCCTCTTGTATTAAGAGTTCAAGTTTCTTCTGTTTGTTTCTCATACTCTGGGCATTAGTATATAGACATCGAAGACCATGTGCTTCATAGTCTGGCTTTCTTCCTACATGTGTCTGAAGACTACTATTGGGTGCTATTAGACCTGTTCTCTCCGTTGCGGTGCATAAGTCTACGTCCATTGTTACCCCCAACTTTACATCTCCCTTCCCCATAGGATTCAGTTTAAAGCCCTCCTGATGAAGTTCTTCATGCTGTGGCCAAACACATTCTTCCCATCCTTTGTGAGGTGCAACCCGTCCCTTGCCAACAGCCCATCTTCCAGGAAGTATAGCCCGTAGTCCCAGAATCCAAATCTCTCTCGTCGGCACCACCTTTGTAGCCAGTCATTCACCCGGAGTATTTTTTGTTCCCTTTCTATCCCTCGTCTAACTACTGGAAGGATGGATGAGAAAACTATCGGGGCCCCAAAGTTCTTGAGTTTCCTCCCCAAAGCTTCAAAGTCTGATGTGATTTCTTCGTAGCTCCGCTTGGCGGTATCATTTGTTCCCACGTGGATGAGAAGAAAGGGATACCTGTCAGTGGGCTTTAGCAGGCAACCCTTCAGTCACGTCTCTAATCTGTCCTCCCGGGAGACAACATACCTGGCGAGTCCACGGGTCTTCGCGACATACTTGGGTCTCGATCCCACGCAGCAAGGAGTCTCCCACTACTACCACTCTTCTCTTCTTGTTATTGTAGGTCTTTGGTTTCATCGCCTCTGTTTGACTGACCTTCAGCCGCTTGCTCACTCTCATGTAGGTTCGCCTGTGATTCTTCTTCTGCAGGCTGTCCTCCAGTCTCATCTGCAAGTACCTGGAATCGGTTCCACAGCTCCACTGCTTCCACTGGTGCAGAGTGGCATCTAGTTCTTCTCCTAACTGTTACCCTTTTCCAAGGAGTATCCTCTACTCCATTTTTCTTCACCTCAGCATTTCCCACTTCTGCCTCAACTTGCTGTTGCTCTTCAAGCTTCTGGTCTTCACTTTGCTGCTGTTGTTCCCCCATTCTGTCCAAGAACTCTTCGTGTTCTCTTATTCCCTGGAGGGTCAACAGCTGCCGCTCCAGTCCTCTTACTTTTTCTTCCAGCAGCGTGATCAACTTGCACTTGTTGCAGGTGTAGGCCATGTTGTTCTCAGGCAAGAAAACAAACACTGCACACACCTTGCAGGTCACCACCACTGGAGAGACTTGTCCTTCCATAGCCTCTTTTCCCTTTTTGTGTCTATCTTTGTGATTGTTCTAGACAAGCCTGTGCCTGGTCCTCTACTCACTGGAAGTTAAAAGCAGAGTCCCACTGGTGTGGAAGTGTGTGTTACAAGACAAATAAATGAAAAAAAAGTTAGTTAAAAAAGAAAAAAAAATGTTAGGGGCCTCCCCCTTGACCTCCCCTGCTGAACTCCCCTGGCCAACTCCTGTTTGCTCCCCCTATCCGCTCGCTCTGGTCGCTCGCTCTCTGGGAGCTTGCTTGCTTCTGTAGTCCCTGGACCAGCTGGAGCAGCTTGCTCTGCTCAGCTGGGAGGCGGGAAACAGACTGAAGCTTCCTCCCACTCAGCTGCTGGGAGTACTCAGTCCACCCCCCCTCCAATTCAGTTGGAGCTCTCAGAAGCACCTGGTGAGCCCACAGCCACTCAGTTGGATAAAGGGCAGCCCCCTGGGCTTCCTGCAGCCCACTTACCTCTTAGCTTCTGTCTCCTTTACCACTGCAACTCCCCTGGCCAACTCCTGTTTGCTCCCCCTGTTTGCTTGCTCTGGTTGCTCGCTCTCTGGGAGCTTGCTTGCTTCTGAAACAAAGGTCCAACCTGACTGCAACTTGTTGCCCCTGCAAGAAGGAAAAGACAAAGGAATACCAGGGTTTGGGTGTAACAAAAGAGAAAACTTAAAAATGCATATGCTTTTCCTAGAATTTAACCCCATAACGTTCCAACTTCTCTGAGGTAGAGGCATTACTTTGGACACTTTTCAGGGCAAATAGTTGGCTTAGAGATGGTGCGTATTAACATGGTATCTCAAAGCCCAAAATATCCTGTGTTAGCTTTCACTGGACAAAAGATTTTGTTGGGAGTATTTGGTGAGACAGGTAGGCATATAGATAGGGATCTACAAGAATTTCATTTTGATTCATTTTTTACCAGATCTTGCCCCATTTGCACCCCTGAATGTGAGTGCATTTTTCAGGCAACGCTTGCATGTTCCCGAGCATGCGATGATGTTCACAAAAAGTGTGTTTTACAAAAATGTACACTTTAACAATGTGCATTTTGAACAAAATACACATTTTTGCACTTCATTGTATGGGGGCAAAGTATGCATATGGGTGCATTTAAAAAATGTACACTCAAATGCACACTTTTTCCATTTGAACAACAACAAAAGCTTGCATTTGGGAATGGGAATGAGGTAGACCAAGGTTCAAGGTGGAACTTGGAGAACTTTGATGAGCTCAAGCCTTGCTGATTGTCCAATCCATATAGGTGGACATATTTCCCCCTTGGTTCCTGTATGGCCCATGTTGCACTTCACCTGTGAATGCCAGTTCTTGGGAAAATACAATGGGGCTGGGGCTGCGGGGAGCAGTTGCCATCATGCTCTCCTTGTGGGCTTCTTGGAGACATCTTGCTAACCACTGTTGGAAATAGCCCTGTTTCAGACATTTTGGCTGATGGTTTTCTTGGTGAAGGTGTATTCACCAAGAGTGGGTTGAAAAGAAAATGCCACTGAAAAACTGGGTAAACATGGGAGAATTTCAGGGAAACTTTCAGGGGCGGGTTGTGGAAGGTGTTGGCCATTTAGCTTTGCAAGGTGGCTGAATGGCATTCTTCCTTGTAAACTTTATTTAAAGACTCCTTGTACAGTGTGATGCTCTGCAGCCAGCTTTTCCAGCCAATGTACTTCCTCTCATATCCATTGGGGGACTTTACATCATGATATCCTTCTTTAGGGCCCATGGGCATTCTACCACACTTGTTGGGGAGGCTGGCCATTGAGCAACAAGTGAAGGGTTGTTGTTGTTTTTTAAAGTTTGCAAAGAAGAACACCCTTCAGCCACCTCTTAACATGCATTATTAAGGCAAATGCCAACTCCCCAACCCAAATTCTGCTCCTCACAATGAAAGAGTCAGAGAAAGGACTTCCTCATTCATGGGAGAGTGGAGGAAAAGAATGTAATGACATTGATGGCTGGAGTTCTTGGAAGCAGAATGCTGGTCTACGTGCAGCCTTGGTCTGATCCAGCATGGCTATTCTCATATTTTTCTCTCTGTATGTTTCGTGGTCCTAGAAGGTATAATTCAGTAGACAGGATTGATTAAAAATAAGAAAAGAAAGAAACCGCACAGAAGCATCCTTCTTCCTGTCCCTCTTCCCTCAAATCTGCCTTATTTCTATCAAGGGTAAGTGAACAATAACATAATAATTTTGGTCTTGAGAACATAGGCTTGGCAGCCTAAACCACAGATTTAATGAATATGAGCTGTTTTGGAAGATAGACTGGCTGTAACAATATAATTAGGGGGAGGGGTTGCATTTGATCCTTTAAAGTCATTCTCTCCTTTTTGTAAACGCTAGAAAAATGTCAGGGAAGGCAAGAAGAACGCTACACTGAAAACCTCTTATTTTAATATTTCTGCTGACCCTTTCAAGGAGGGAGAAGCATTTTTGTCATTTAAATTGGTCTTAATCTTTGAATATTATGCTTCTGTTGAGTATTAAAAATGTTTACTGTTAGCAATGAGGGAATAAATGTTTATACGTCTGGAAAAGTATTATATGCAGCCAATATTATCCATAGTTATTCAGAAATAGGTTCCACTGATTCCAAAGAGGTATATTTTCAGCTTAGCATGCCTAGGATTGCAGCCTTCTATTAGAATTGTTGAGATAGTACCCTTAAAAGTCAAAAAGTGATATATGCGGGCATGTGAAGGAAGAGGTCTGCTGGTTGTGTGATTATTAACAACTTCCCAAAATAGTGGTCTTTGCATTTCATGAATCTTGCACATTTTTATTTATGATTCTTTTCAGGAGCGTGACATCACAGTTCTGGGGAATTTGTGAACATACCTTTATTTGAAGTGCCTGATAATGTTTGATAACTGGCTTTTGAAGCTAAAGGTAGGTGCCTGGACACCAGGCGGGGAGGAACAAGCTAAATACAGATAACATGCCAAACTATGGTTCATTCCTATCATAGTTACAAATTCACACCAAACATACAACATACAAATGATGGTTCATAGCAGCTTGCCTGTTGTCATTTTGGCAGAACAATGTCCATACTAGGGTTTGTAGAATCAGATGTAATGGCAAATCATAGCGCAAATTGTGCTTTGCAAATCAGCTTCAAATGGACATTTGATAGCCTAGGTTTACATGTAAAAAACAAATCACGTTTTGGCTTTATTAGGGATGTATGTAAAGTCTGTTCTATCTGTGTTTTGTGGATTGCCAGGCACCTTTTGTTCTGTCGTCTGCCCATTGGCAGAATCATTTTTTTTTTGTTTTTGAATTTGCGCATTTGTGCAAATGCGTATGTGTGAAAATGTGCAAATTCCCCCCCAATTGCACATTTTCATGCTTTAGCCTATGGAGGAAATGTGCATTTTTGGCTGGGTTTTTATTTTGCGTATTTTTCTATAATGAAATTTGTGCACAATTCAGGCAGGTTAGAAAACTGGTCTGCAAGTGTACAGAGTCCACCCACCAAGGGGAAAAGCCAGTCCGCTGTGGTTGGATTTATGAAAATCCAAAGTCATTTGGTTCCGTTGCAGATTTCTCCGACATCCCTGGGTGCTATGTATGTAGCATGTAGTCATTGTCTCGTTTGGCTTTCAGCTGAACTTGCAAAAGCTGAGTTACTAAAAAGCTGGATAATATATTTGGAAATTTTGTATAACATTGGTTTTATTGCATAGATATGACTGCATTTTAATCTCTTTTGTGGGAAAGTGTCCTTTTTCCAGGAAAGTAAAAAATGGTGGAAGCTGTTTTAAAATTGTAATAGCTTGAAAGAATATAATTGGTCTAATCTGTTGCTTTGGTTTTGGTGATGGTTCCCATAATAACATTAAATAGGACAACAAATGGTGTAATGGCCTGTATAAAATGCAGGCTGCACACTAGTTTGATTTTTGGATTCTGCATTATTTCATAGGGCTATTTTAAACACAAAGCTAGGGGCTATTTTCTGTTTTGTGATTCTACTTCTTCATGTTTATCTATTGGTTGAGGAGCAATTACAAACTGAGCTCTCTGAATAACAGCTTTTCAAAAGCATTTTGCTTAAATTATTGCTAGACATAGTTGTTTTAGCCTTAGCCCTAGCAGCTCCCAATGTCACGGGTTATTTAGACTATATTTATTCAGTAAATCATCTTGTATGGTGGAAAAACTCAGACTTATTCAACCTCGATTTTGATTAAGTCTCTACATATATTGCCATGGTTGTGTTTTTATACCTTTTGGGTAGAGCATTTTATGCTAGGTATTAACTGATTAATCCTCCTGCTTGAAGATTATCAAACCCTCAAATCTGTATGCAATTCAGAAAATCCAGATTAAAAGGTTTTAAGAACTTAAAATCACAGATCTCTCAGGGACTTGAACAAATATCCATTTTCTGTCTGAAAGAAACCAAATTATTAAGCATTATCGTGTGTGTTTAAGTTATTTGAACCAGGAGAAATGATTAGAAGTACTGGTTGTTTTGTTTAATCAGCAGCTTCTTTTCAGGACTCATTTTATGGGTGGCTGTACCCCCGTGACATCTTCCATTTCATGCATAGCAGTGCATGAGTAGGAACATGCATTTACAATCATGGTGCTTTTCTCAGTTCCTTGTAGCTAAGTGTAACCAGCAGGAAGGTAACTGCTGATTTGATTACTAACCAGTGCTTTGCTCTTTTAAAGGTGGTACAGCAAGGTACAGACTTCAGATTCTCACAAAGCTGTTTAGCCATGGATATGGAATACTTGGTTGTGATCTGGCCATAGAGTGAAGAATCTGGTGATTTGATCTAAATCAGCCTTCCCCAACCTAGCACCTTCCAGATGTGTTGGACTACAGCTCCCATCATCCACCAGCTGCCCATGGCACCTCGGGGTTGCTGGCAGTTGTAGTCCAACACATTTGGAGGGTGCTAGGTGGGGAAGGATGATCTTAACCATGATTACCTTATGCCATTCTCAGTGGCATCCCAGTGGCAAGTATAAAGCGTACTCTAGCTCTGAGCATGCAGTCTTGTGTATGTTGTGCACATCTAGATTTGTGGGGGGGAAGTAGGAATGTGTGATGCTGCGAATTCCTTTCCATTTAAGCTTGATGGGATTCTGCAGCTTTTCCATTTTGGTAAGAAGCCATGGATTGTAGTCAATTTTTTTTCTGATTTCAGAAATATTTTGCACATTTTTTCTGGGGTTTTGTAATTTGTGCAAATTTATTAATGGGGGGGTCTTGAAATTTGCACAAATGGTGTCATAACTTCGTTGGATATTTTTTATTGGTGATCTTGTGCAAGTGTGCATGCTCACAAGTCCACCTGTCTGCCATGTGGTCCCGCAAAGGCACGTTCTCCTTTTGTAAATATCCTTGTAAGTTTCATCCTCACCACACATTACTTTGTTTACCCCATCAGAGCCATATTCCATAGTTGTCAATTTCATCCACCACTTCAGCAATTCCCCAGGGAAGGGGAAACTGACAAGTTCTTGAGCCGTGAATATCTATTTAAACATTAATAACTGTACTAAGCTCTGCGATAGTTCCATAGATTTTAATGGACAGTTTAATGTGATCATGTTACAATTAATGATTTTTATATTATAGCAGAACAGTGCTGTCAAAATGAACATAGATACCTTTTTACTACATGTATTTATTTCTTTACCATATACTGGTATCCTGACTTACTTCCATAGATTTCAAACAAGCGTAAATAGGGGTCATAAGCAGTCTCCAATCTGGGCAGTCTCCCAATCCAGGCTCGTGAAGCTTCAACAGTGTTGCATCATGTGCATTCAGACTATGCCCTGAAATGATATATTCAAATTACCAAAATGGTGGCTTTTTCGTGGGGTGAAGCTTATTATTATTATTATTATTATTATTATTATTATTATTATTATTATGTTTCTATGCTGAGAATTCATGTTGCTTTCCCTTATCAGCCTTGGATCTAAACTACAACTGCCCTTCTGTTTTGTGAATTCAAAAGCAGTAAAAATAAATTAATTGGTGCAATACTTTACACTACTTCACCATCCTGGTAATGGTGCCTGACCTTCCAAACTACTTCCATTAGTTGTTCTTTGGCCACTAAGGAACTACATGGCTCTGCGTCAGAATCAATAATGGGAAAGGACATATTGATCTAAAGATTAGTCCTTTATCAAGCATCAGCTGTTTTATGAAAAGGTTCTTACCAGCTAGTCATGCAGATCTTTTGACATCTGTGCTAATGGTTATGTCTTTCATCTTTATATGGCTATCACCATGTTTGAACTCTCTCTTTCTCTCTCATCTCTGTGTGTAATATTTCAGTTATTGAACATCTGTAGTATTGTTATTAGAGAGATATGTTCCACTCCAGAAAATTGGCATTTTAAGAAATGGCTTCTAGAATATTTATTTATTTATGTGGATAATAGAGAGTCTGATGGGAAACAAGGTTACAACACAACTGACACAATTTACTTTGGTGAAAGAGAGTAGTCAATAGTAACAGCTCATCAAGCATGAGGAGCCCCTGTGATGAAGCCTTTCAGCCCGAGTGAAAAAGCTTCAAGGTAAAAAGAAACCTTTTAGCACACACACAAGTTAAGTACCCATGTGAGTTTAGCAACAGGGTGAGGAGGCCAGGGCAGTCAACTTTTCCCCACCTTTTCCTAATAAATAACTATAAATAAATTCCCCATCTTCTGTTAGTAAATAACAGTATTCCAAGTAAACAAACCCAATAATAACAATAATAAAACACTTATGAAGATAGAAAGCCAACAAGGGTGTGGGAGCTATCCAGTGTATTGCAATGAGTGCTGCACGTATGACTATCTGCAAGCTGGACAGGAGTCGTGGGTGTGTGCTCAGAATAATGAACTCCTGGCTCTCAGGGAACAGATTTGCTGCCTTGAAGCGAAGGTGGCTGACCTGGAGAAGTTGAGAGAGGAAGAGAGGTTAATGGATGAGATATTTGGAGACCTAATAGTGGTGTCCCAATCCCTGGGTGGTAGCTCCTCTGATGTCATAGAGAATGGGGGTCTTGACGAAGGAGGGCATCATTCTGAGGAAGAAGGAAATGATCCCTTAGAAGGGACCCATTCCTCGGAAGATGAGCAAATATCCTCTCATGCTGAGGATGTGGCTCCAGGGGGCAAGGGGTTGTGATAGCGAAAGATTCAATCATTAGACACATGGACAGCTGGGTTTGTGATGGGCATGTAGACCGCCTGTAAATTGCATACATGGTACAAAGGTTATGGAAAGCACATGCTCCCTGGATAGCTGTGTAAATAGTACTGGGGTGGAGTAAGTGGTTGTAGTTCATGTTGGTACCAGTGACATGGGGAAATGTAGTCATGTGGTCCTGGAAACCAAATTTAGGTTGCTAGGTAGGAGGTTGAAATCCAGGACCACCAAGGTGGCTTTCTCTGAAATGCTACAAGTTCCACACACAGGGCCAGCTACACAGATGAAGCTGAGAAGTCTCAATGTGTGGATGAGATGGTGGCATAGGGGTGAGGGGTTCAGGTTTGTTAGGCACTGGGGAACATTTTGGGAAAAGCTGAATGTGTACAAGACGGAAGGGCTCCACTTGAACCAGAATGGAACCACACTGCTGATGCTTAACATTAAAAAGGGGGCAGAGCAGCTTTTAAACTGAACCCTTGGGGTAAACCAAGCTGGGAAGCACCCAGTTTGGGTTGAATCAGTCCTAGGGGATTAAGGTAAAATGTTTCTGATTGCCCAAATGGAGATGGGGAGGTAATAGGCCATTAACATATGGTGAAACATAACAGCCAGTCAAAGATGCCTAAGGGCTGTAGTGAAAGGTGCAAACATCAGAGACATCTAGGGAGGGACACCATGTATAGGTGGTTGTGTGCTAATGCTAGAAGCCTCCAAGCCAAGATGGAAGAACTGGAGTCCTGCAGAAAGCTCCAAAAGTAATTTAGTATTAGGGACATGCTATCATCCCCCAGACCAGAATGCTCAGGGCGATCTTGAGATGTAAAATGAAATCAGGGAGGCATCCAAACAACGAAGTGTTGTAATAATGGGTGACTTCAGTTACTCTCATATTGACTGGATAAATGCATGTTCTAGTCATGACAAAGACGATAAATTTCTTGATGTCCTAAATGACTGAACTCACCAGAGGGGAGGCATCCCTGGATTTAATCCTAAATGGTGCCACCCAGGACCTAGTACAAGATATGACTGTTGTCAAACCAGCTGGAAACAGTGAGCACAGTGCTATCAGATTTAATATATATTTAAGTGGAGTTATAGGGATGTCAGAGAATTCTGCCCGAATTTTAAATGGGATCGAATTCTGACAAATCCGGTCTGCGGAATCCTCCTCGGAACGGGGCGGCCCGGTCGACCTGGACCAGAGATCACGTGGACCCTTTTTTTTTTGTCCGCCAAATGGCGGATTTTACAAAAATAATCATGAAAAGAAATCCGTAAATCGGAAATGGAGGAGGAAGAATGTGAACAGCTTTACCCTTTTTACAAGGCATTTTCCCGAGGCTTTCTTTCACTGGGGCTGAGTCGCAAAGTCCACGGAAATCCTCCATCTTTTCTGTTTATTGGCTGTGGAAGTGAGGTCAGGTGAGGTCAGGTGAGGTGAAGTCAGGTCAAGTCAGGTCAGATAAGGTCCGGTGAGGTCGGGACAGCTCCAGTCAGGTCAGGTCACTTTAGGTCCGGTGAAGTCAGGTCAGTCAGGTGACCGGAAGTTACATGGGGAATCCCCGCGAGGGGCTTTACTCTTACAGAGACCAACAGCGGGCATGCGGAAAGGATTTTTCGGCAGTACTTACGGAATTATTTACCTAAGTTCGGAGAGCTGGAAAAAAACGGGGGAATCCGGGGCATGCGGATGGTGGAACGGGGCAGCCCTTGGCTCTGTAGAATCCTCGCGGAGCGGAGCCACTCCGTGAGGACTCTGGGGGGGAAAGGAATGGATCGCCTCCCCCCCTGCGGATTCCCCACTGGAACAGATGGTGGGGAATCCATCCATCCCTAGTGGAGAATTGCCAAGGAAAACAAACACAGTCATGTTTGACCTCAAAAAAGGAAACTTCTCTAAAATGAAGGAACTGGTCAAAAGGAAGTTGAAAGGAGGAGTCAAGAGGCTTAAATCCCTTCAAAATGCTTGGAGGTTACTCAAAACCATAATAATAGACATTCAGCTCAAATGTGTAGGACATCACCAGCATGATTAATGAGCAGGGTCAAGGAAGCTATTAGAGAAAAGAAGGCTTCTTTCAAAATGGAAGGCTTACCCAAATGAAGAAAACAAATTTGCACAAAGAAAATGCAAGCACACAGGAAAAGATGCAAAAAAACATTTTGAGGAGCACATTGCTAACAACATAAAAACCAACAAGAAATAATTCTTTAAATATATCAAAAGCAGGAAACCAGCTAGGAAAGCGGTTGGACCATTGGATGACAACAGAGTTAAAAGAGCACTAAAGGAGGATAAGGAGATTTCAGAGAAGCTGAATGAATTCTTTTCATCTGTCTTCCCCTCAGAAGATGTAGGACAGGTACCTACCAGTACCTGAACTGATCTTTTCAGAAAGTGGTCTGAGGAACTGAGGCAAATAGTGTCGACAAAAGATGACATTCCCAGCCTTATTGACAAATTGAAAGCCAATAAAACACCAGGCCCAGATGGCATCCATCCTAGAGTTGTTAAAGAATTCAAATGTAAAATTGCTGATCTTCTAAAAAAAATATGTAACTCAGTCCCTAAGATCATCAGAGGACTGGAGAATGGCCAATGTAACACAATTTTTCAAGAGGGATTTGGAGGGATATAGGAAATTATAGGTTGCTTAGCTTAATGTCTGTTCCAGGTGAATTGGTTGAAAGCATTATTAAAGATAAAATTCGTAAGCAACTAAAGGGCAACAAAAATTATCAAGGGGCTGGAGGAACTCCTCTGTGAGCAAAGGTTACAACATCTGAGTCTATTTAGTTTAGAGAAAGGGCGAGCGAGGGGAGACATGAAGGAGGTGTACAAAATGATGCATAGTGTGGAAAAAGTGCACAGGGATACAATTTTTTCCCTCTCTCATAATAGTAGAATGCGGTGTCATCCCATGAAGTTGATTAGTGAGATATACAGGACAGAGAAAGGGAAGTACTTCTTTACACAGGGCATAGTTAAATTATGGAATTCGCTACTAAAAGATGTAGTGATGGCCACAAATTTGGATGGCTTTAAAAGGAGATTAGACAAATTCATGGTGGATGAGGATATCACTGGCTACTAGTCCAGATGTGTATAAACTATAATTTCAGAGGCAGTGCACCAGTAACTGGATATCATGAGCAGGAGGGTGCTATTGCACTCATGTCCTACTTGTGGGTTCCCAGAGAAAGCTGGTTGGCCACTGTATGTTCTGATCCAGCATGGCTCTTCTCATGTTCTTATGTCTGTCTTACTCAGGACCATGAAAGAAACCACTTGCAAAACAACTAGCCTTCATTTGAAGCCCTGGAGTTAGAAGTATGGAAGGGCTGTAGCTCAGTGGTAGAGCACATGCTTTGCATGCAGAAGGTCCTACGTTCAATCCTAGCATCTCTGGATTATGCTGGGGAAGGTTCCTGCCTGAAACCCTGGCAAGCTACTGCCAATCAGTGTTAGATGGACCAACAGTCTGACTTGGTACCAGACAACTTCTGTGTTCCTAAGTACATTTCTCTCTTAGATGTAAACCCATCTATTAAGAAAAAATATTTCAGCTAAAGACAATTGAATAATCCATTAGGAAGTCTGATCCCACAAACATGCTAACCTAGCGTATACGGATGTTGTTTTTACATGTGTGATGCACAGCCTTGCTTACTACACAGCAATCTGAAGGGGAAAAAAATGTTAAGCAACCACCCAAGAAAAATGTCAAACTTGTACCTTGTATTTCTGCCTCTTGTGGTTTCCTGTCAGTTTGATTACTGCAAATCTTTTTATCCTCGGGAATTGCTGACTACTTTTTCTGTATTTTCCTTAGGATAGTTTCAGCATATTCATGCTGAATACCGAGGAAAATAACACAACATACAATTTCTGTTAATGGTGAATGTAGTTCAGTAGACTGATGAAGCCACATACTTGAAAGAAAAGATTAAAAATATGGAATAATTTAGGATTTGAGAAAGAGTTATTGTTTGCTCCTGAGGTTTTACCTTTGCTTAGCACACACCTGCATAATCTGTGACCCACAAAACGGAATGCACAAGGCATGTATGATAACCCCCAGGGTTATAAACTTCCTGCTTTGGCTGCCTACCTAGGACTGCAAAAACAGGAGAACTATCAAGTGCATGGCCGGCCATGGTGCATGGCCACGGTGCATAGCTCATACACTGTGATGGATCATAGTATGATATGACTTGTGATGGGTCAAGCGTTATATAGGAAAAAAATAGTTCATACCTTCTGCCTAAATTCCTTCAAGGCTAAAGTTAGGAATATGTGGCAGTGAAAAAATTTAATTCTAAAAGGTACATCAGCAGGCAAAAAGTTGAATCTGCTTTTGGATCATGAATGCACTTCTTAATACGCCAGCCTTTATTGCAGGCAATGAATTTGACCATTACAATTCTTCTTCTTTCATATAACTGCTGCAATGTGGTGAGACAAAATGAGCACTGAAATTATCTAGAGTTCCTGTGATTCTGCCCTCAAGTGCAGGAGGTCAGCAAGCTTGGGGAAGGCCCCACATCTGAGGCCAGGAGGCAATTTACATTTTAGATCTTCCCAGAAGAGGCAGGACCTTCCCCAGATATGCCAGTTTTCCTTCCTGCCTTATGGTGGGAGGCAGAATCTCCAGGCTCTCGCATGCTAGAGCAGGAAAAGAAAAGAAGGAAAGAAGAGGGAGGAGGGCAGTGCACGAAAGGGGACCCTTATTCCTCCCTGCAGGCTTCTTGCTGGCCACCGCACAGGTGTGCATCCAGCAGGGACACAAAGAGTTAAATGAACCTTTTAATTTACAATGTAACTTCAAAATGCATTGTTTAAAATGCATTACTATGTTTCATGTAGGTAAAAGGGGCTGCTTCACAAAATGGCTTAATGAAAGTTTTTACAGGAATGAATTGCCAGGATCAACACCAAATCACTATAGTGCTTTGCACAGAAATGTAGAAGCAGGAGGCCTCAAAGGCAAGAATGCTGGGTTAGTTCAAGTATGTAAAATTGGCCTTGGAGCAGTGTACAGGAACAGTAATGGTCTAAAGCTTGGAATCACAATGCTCAAGGGCTTACAGTGGAGTCCTGCAAGAGGATTTGCTGCTAAGAGCACAGATTTGAAGTTTTATCTCATGTGGAGGGCTCTGAGGAGATATCCTTTACAGAGCAGGACTCTACAAAAGCAGGGGGTTTGTCTATGGCTGAAAAATAGACACGGAACCAGGACACACCGAATTCAGGTCTGTGGAATAAATGAGAGAAGAGGCCGGGAGCACCACATCATGTGTATGCATAAAGGAGTGTTCAATTATACCCACCTTCAGAGTGGAAGTCACTAATCAAGCAACTGAAATACATAAGGAACATCATGATTTGCAGAGTATTTATTGATTTTTAGAATTTGATAATGCATTGACAGTTCAACGTCTCCTATAATTATCTCTTAAAGACTTAAGGAACACCTTAGGTTTTTTTTTTTTCCCAATCAGTATGTCACATTAGTGAGAGTATTGGTGTGATAGTATGTTGGGTAAAGTAAATGTTGGTGAAATACCGGCATCTATTACAATGAAAATTTCTGAGCCTGGAACTTTCTTAGAGATGCCTATGTAGGATTTGCTAGCACTAATGCTGTCTGAAACGTTCGCAGTAAATTGTGTTGTCTTCAGGCTTTATGTCAACAATAATGTCATTTCACTCAGAAAGTCTAAAGATCAAAGATTAAGCTGTTGGTCATTACAAGCTATTGTTTTACATTTTAATAAGGATTTTTAAAAATAATATCCTATAAGGAAATGTGGATGACAGATATTTTCAAATCTACTTTGAGATAACTGTACATAAAATATGAACAAGTAAGTTACACATGTACTTCACAAGATACTTTGTATATACACTTTCTCCTTCCACCCTGGGGGAGAACAGACACTGTCAATATAACAGACACTTTTCAGTCTCAACAACTGGGGGGGTGTCTCCACCAGCGATTTACTCTGAGCTGGGTGCGTGTTGAGGTCGTTAGGGATACATGACGTCGTGGCCATCCAAATAACACATTTAGAAGCCTTAATGTCAAAGTTGTGAAGCTACGAAGCTTCGCTTGATCGCAGCAGAGCAGGGAGCACACTGTGTCCTTATGGTTGTTGTTTTAAGAAAGTAACTAAGGCTGGGGGAGAGAAAGACACATTGTTCCCAGCTTCAGCAGCTTCAAAGCAGAGAGAACACTGAGTTCCTGCACGGATGGTTGTTTTAAGAAAGTAAGTACTGCGTAGACGGGGGAGACTGATTTTTGACACTGGAGGAAGATTTTATTGAAGGAGAAGGGGGGGGAAGAGCCTATATGGGGGAAAGCCTTTCTGATTGGTTGAGCAGCCCCTGCCAGTCAGATGATGTTTACTCCACACACACACACCCACACACCTAGATGTATGTTATGTGAAGTGACTTAGAATGGAGCGAAGCACTTGCTCAGGGAGCCCTGCCCAGGCTGAAACTGGCTCCTTGAAAAATGCGGGTAAGCCGATCCTTCTTCTGTTGTTGCGGAGACACAGTCTGAGTCAATTCAGTCTTAACTGATAATTAAAGGTAGTGGTGGTATTGGGAAAGGAGTTAAAGATTTGTAATAATGGGAGCAGCAAAAGCATCATTATAAAGCACTGCTCCAAAATCTGTTTTGGATATGGAGCGGTATACAAATATTGTGAATAAATAAAATAAATTATTTCCTTCCTTTCTTAATTTTCTTGTATGCTGTATCCCTTGAGGCAAGGATCGTTGAGAGGGTTCCACCTTTAAAGGTGGCCTAAAAGTAATCTTAAATACAAACAAAATAATAAATTTGGAGAGGCAACACATAACACATTTAGAGTTATCATGGTTTTCAGGGTAAGAAATGGGACTTCCTGCTGAGGCATGAGTAGTTGCTAGAGGGAAGACCAACTTTTGCTAGGGGACACCAACTTCTTTCTTGCTTTACAATACATTTGTGCACTTCAAGCAGAAAGAAGAGATCAAATATGTGTTTTCCTGCCTCCCACAATGTGATACAGGATACTATTTGTCTCCCTGCTGTGTTTGGTGATGTAGTCGTGGGAGCAACTCTGTATTTTTTGCATGTTTTCCTGTAATTATCTTTTCTGATGTCCTTCTCTTAGAATAACAAACCAAATAATGCTACATCCGTATCCATTAATTTCCCTGGATCTTGGTATAGGACTACAATTGCTACTGCCACAAATGTCATATTTGTTCCTTGATTTGGGGAGACTTGCTGTAAAAATAACTGAAACTCCATGAGTCAGAAAATAGAATTAGATTTAGTGGGTTTGATCCAGGATCTGCCTATTCTGATCCATAGACAGAAAGGCTGTACTCATGAAAGGTGCTTCCACCTAATTTTGGGGGATCCCTTTTTCTCCACAGCACAGCTCACTCCATTCAACAGGGGCCCCTGACCCTTTCTGTAGCATTTTGGGGGGCTACAGGGGCTGCCATATGCAGAAGGGGATAGGGATGTCTGCTTATGCCAGCCATAACTCTGAATCCAATTCCAGTATGAAGAAATGCATGGAAGTTCTGAAGAAGAAACTAAATGTAGGGGGAGGGGAGGAAGCTCAGTAGTAGATCACATGCTTTGCATGCAGACAGTCCCAGGTTCAATCCCCCGCATCTCTAGGTAGGGCTAGGAAAGGATCCTGTCAGATTTCCTGGAGAGCGGTAGATGGCCACTACAAGCAGTGATCTTTGGATCCTGAACTGTGTCTTTATGATTCCATGGGACTTATATTCACAGTGTAGTACTGTTACTGTATTTTGTAGTACAATACGGTTGTATGAAAATATCCTCTAAACAAATTCACAATAGATTATTAACATGTCTTACTGTTTTTACTCCCCCCCCCCCCATGAATCATATAAAAGTTCTGGGTTCCATCCTCAATTCAGTAGTTTGCATTCATGCTCATGTACCTGAGCAGGCCTGATAGTTTGATTATAGCTGCTGAAAATATGAGATAATGTGAAAGTGAGATGTGAAGGATTGTTAGAATGTTGGCTAGGTAATGATTCTGTCTACTATTTATGAGAAAATGCCTTTTCATTTTCCCCCCGTTCCACTGATTTTGAAATATGAACATTGTAGACTATTTATCTTGACTATCTGCCAGAATGCTGGTTTGTCTTTGGATTGTGTGTGTGAGAGAGGCAGAGAGAAAACATTACCATATTGCTTCACACAGTGTAGTGCGTAGAACTTGTATAGTTTAGTATATAAGCACATTGCTACATTTGTATAGTTGTCAACCTTTTTAGCAATTTATCCTTAGACCTTCAGTAAGATTCAGTTGGCATGTGGCCTGATAGTTTTATCTTCTAATAAATAGCAAAGCAGAAAGCAAGAGTTTTCCTCACTAACATCCTCTTGGACTTGTTTGTGCCTTTCCTAATATGATCTATAAATTCTCTCTGAGCTTCTGCTAGTGTTAAACAACTACCAGCTGTCCTGAAAAGATTGATTTTCCTGACTCTTCCTTTCAATTATCTTTTAATTAATCCCTTCTGTTTTGAGAACTTTCTTCTTTTTTAGATTATGACCATGCTAGATTATGTTATGCCAACGTTACACTTTCTGGCAACCTTATAACTGCCTATCTGTTGAATTTGATAGCACTATGTTTATGAATCCTTATCAATTCAGCAACACTTATATTAAATCTTGTACCAGAAGACTGCTTCCTCTCTGGCTAGTTCCGCTACCAACTGTTTGAAGGCAGAGATGGATCAGGTTTTGGGCTTGTGGGATCTACTTTATGTTTTGCTAGAACCCTAGAGTCAGGTGCAAAACTGTGGCTTAGGGTAGCAGACGTACACTTAAAGGATAGGGTGCCTCTGACTACATGCTCTGTACAGAACTGAGCTTATCATTTTATTTTATTTCATTTTATTTTATTTCATTATTGCATTTATATCATGCCTTTTTTCTTCTTGAAAGGAACCCAAGAAGGTTAACATGGTCCTCCTCCTCTCCATTTTACAATCACCCACAAAGCTGTTCCTAGTTTCTCCCAAACGTTATAGTTCCAGCAGCCTAACTTGTGGTGGGGAGTTTGTTGTATGTTAAAAATTGGGAGTTGGAAGGCCTCCTAGAAAGGGAGAGTTTCTAGGTTCTACACCCTGTTTTGGTCACTTACTTGGAAATGATAATATTGCATTTTGTCCTCCTTAACAGTCTTTTGTTCTGCCTAGGGGTGGACGAAAGTCACTTACCTTTTGTCGAAGCTTGTTCGCGGTGGGGGGGAAGCGCTTCGCTGCTCCCCCTGCGAAGTTCAGGCCAGGGGGGAGGCTTCCCGCCTCGCCCCGGCCGAAATTCAGGCCGGGGCGGAGGCTTCCCACCTCGCCCGGCCGCGAACTCGAAAGTTTTTTTTTTTAAAACACCCCCGTGATAGGCTACGTGATGATTAACGTAGCCTATCACGGCTAGATCTGCAAAGTCAGCCGTGATAGGCTACGTTAATCGTCACGTAGCCTATCACGGGTGACTTAAAAAAAAAAAAAAGCGCGTACGCTAATGGCGGCCCCCATAGGGAGCCGCCATTCGCGTTCCTTATTTGGTCGCTGTAGTCTACGTAAATCTTTACGTAGACTACAGCGACCAAATAAGGAACGCGAATGGCGGCTCCCTATGGGGGCCGCCATTATCCGTACGCGCTTTTTTTTTTTAAAGTCACCCGTGATAGGCTACGTGACGATTTACGTAGCCTATCACGGCTGACTTTGCAAATCTAGCCATGATAGGCTACGTTAATCGTCACGTAGCCTATCACGGGGGCGTTTTTTTTTTCTTTTATTGGAATGGCGGCGGCGGCAGCCGGTCAAAAGACCGGCTGCCGCTCCCGCCCCGCACGAACACCCGCCGAACCGCCGGCCGGACCCGCCGCCGGGAGGGACATTCGGCGAAGGTAAGTCCCGTCCTGGGGGGCGGGCGGGGGGGGTGCGGAGGATTTCTCCCCGAAACTTGTTTGGGGGGCTGAACACGTTGGTGCTCGCCCCCCCGAAATTTCGGGGAGAAATTCTCCACCATCCCTAGTTCTGCCACTTCAGTATTCCCATACACTTTTTGTTCTAATTTCCAGTCTTACATTCCTCACTCTAATCTGCACATATAATGACTACCCTCAAAAAATGCTGCTTTGCAGACTGAACTATTTTTGAAATGGGCCAAGTATTAGTATTTTGCTTCAGCTGTATGTCAGAGTTTCTTGATATTTCAACCTACAAAGTTGCAAAGGCTGCAGTTCCAAATTGCATACTAAAGTGACATTTGTAATCCAGGCATTGGGTTTTACAAAGATTCAGAAATGCCTTGGAACAAATACTGTTGGAGGTAGGATCTTCAAAAATGGATTTTTCCTGTCAAATACTGGTTTGTCAAATTAAGAATGAATTGTTATATGTTAAGAGTTACCATCGTTTCTGCCTTTTTTTGCCATTTTTAAATAAGACAGATAATGAGTATTCATCAATTCTGCCCTTTGCATAGTGCCACTGTATATTCCAATAAAACGAGAACAAACTTACTGCCTATAGAACAGATGTGACTGGCTGAGTCTTGATTTGTACCTACTAGACACTGTGTGTGTTTGCTCCATATGTGTGCCTGATGCTGATATGTACTCAATTTACTGAAGGACCTGTTTGGCTAATACTGGGTTATATTTATTTTGATATAAAATCTCATAGCTTTGCTGAATGTTTACATTATGAAAATGATACCAAGAGCAATTTGAGGTGTTATTTACCATAAACAAGTGTAGGGGCTTTTCTTATACTCTAAACATTTTCTTTTCATATTGTAGAGAAATGCATGTGTTTGACATCAGTAAACCAGGAAAAGGTGAGCTGGTCTGGCACTTCCTTTGTGCACTGCTCACCATCCCAATTAGGGGTGGCAAGCCAACAGAAAGGACTTGGCCAGCTTTGCTCCTGCTTCTTGTTCCTCATATAGGGAATGTGAAGCAGGAGCATTATTTTACCAAGAGAGACTTAATTTATAGCCACTTAATTTACAATTGACAGATTTTTCCTTCAGTGAAGACAGACTCACTGTTTAGTTCCAGATGGTTGCAGATATAAAGGCTTTTCAACCAGAATGTGGCAGCTAGAGGTCAAGACAGTTTTTCTCTGTGGCTTGAGAAGAGGACAGGAGGTTATAACAGAATCATTTGAGGTACCACAAGCCCTTCTGAGAGGAATGTTTTTTTCATTGCTTCTCCAGTGGAAGATGGTATTGACAAGGGATTTGTGATATTATCTGGAAAAAACAAACAAAAACATTTTAACCAAATGGAATGTTACAGTGCCCCTTGCTGCAAGTGGGAGGGCATGATGGCAGTTGCACAACCAGGCCATAAATACGTACGCTGTTGGCGATCAGCCCAATCATGTGGCGCATGTTGTAGTGAAGAATTCATTGCAGCTATGCAAGTGCCTTGTGGAATCTAAGTCTGTGAAAGATATTCTTTATATGCCTCAGCTACTCCATGTGGTAAGGACTTTCCACATATTACAACCCCCACATGAAGGAGCTATTGTGGCAAAGCATGTTTCAGAGGCCTACGCGAGAGGGGTGCTATAACATTTCAATTGGTGCATAACCACCTGATCACAATGTCAAGAAAATTCAGGAAAATAAGTCTTGACAGAATGACTCTGTCTGATGCATCATGGAACTGAAGACTTTTACTATAGCCTGGCCATAGTGATTCCTGATAAAATCTCTACTAGACTACTGTAATATGATGTACATGGAACGGCCTTTGAAGACTTCCTAGAAACTTCAGTTAGTACAGAAACAGCTGTTAGCGTTACTAATTTGGATCAGCTACAGGGCACACTCCACACCAGTGCTTAAACAGCTGTGGTGGATGCTAGTACATTTCCAGGCTTACTAATTAACATAATTAGTATAGATGAATTAAACTACAGTTTGTATACTTGCTGGAAGAATCATTAAACAAACTAGTTCCTTAAATGAATTAAAGTAGGATGTTCAAGTCTATTCTGGCAACATAATATTGTTTGTACAACTGAATTAGGAGTAAATGAGATGTATGTAAGTAGTGGAGATATATGAAAAGGTTGTACATGTCCTGTTTTTCCTGAAGTTATCTTTCCTCTTTCTTGAACTTTTATCTGTTATTCTCATGTGACACATTTGCTGTCACGTAGCCATGACAGCTTACAAATGATGGCTTTACTTGTTTTGCAGTACTAGTCAGACATTAGATCTTGTTGACCTTCAACAATACATTTGTGCTTTCTGGAAAAGTCCCTGTATTAATTCCCTTTCAGGAAAGATTAATGAAACTTGCTTGTGACATTGCTTTGGAAATAAATTCATATTTAAGCTCCTGCCAGAAAACTCAGATATGCTTCAGCTCTCCTGCTACCCTACACTATCCGATACAGAACTCTTTTTTCTTTTAACTCATATGCCAGATGTACATTGAAAATGGGGGAAAGCCTCTTGCATTTTATAACAATCAGAAAAAGAACAAGAGAGACGTGCGACAAAATGTTGCATTGTTGAGTCCTGTTCAGTCTGTTAGCCAGCCATGCTTCCCTCTCGCCCCCTCCAGGATACTCCATTCTGTTCCCATTCCCACTAATTTTTCATTTCCTCCTCAAAAGACACTCAACATTCTGTGGCTGCTCTCACTGATTTCAGTGGGTCAACTCTAAATATGACTACATCTGGATCCAACCCATCAAAATTATTTAAATTTAACTATGGTCTCTGCTGGTCTGTAAGTATCACCTGTCTGTGTAGGTAAACTGGTTGTCCTGTAACTTTTTCATTTGTGTTGTAACCACTGGTTTCCTTTACTAGAGTAAGAAGTGGCCTTTTGTTCACTTTGTAAAGTACTGCTGTCGCACACTGTATGGGTTAACCTTTTGCCTGAACTCTGCTTTGTCAGGCCCAGGGATAATCAAGCAATTAGGGAACATTAATGTTTCCTCTGCATTTCAGCTATGACAGTGTAAAGTCAACGGAAGGTCTGTATGTGTTTGGGATGTGGAATGGTTTGGAAAATTTTGAGAGATGGATCTCTGGAGCAATACCTGCATTCCTCTTGTCTTCCTGTGCTGGAACACAGAGGCACCAAATGATGAGCATCCCCTCTGAAGGTGCACATGTGGACCCTGGGGCTACAGAATAACCACCACTGTTGATAGAGAGAGCAATGTAGGCCTTACTGTGAAAGTTAATTTTTTCCCTGTGGATGGAGATTATTCAGTTCCACCCAGCTTTAAATTGCTGCTTGTTATTGCTATTTGGATATGGTGGCCCCTAGCTGCTGTGGTTTTTGTTCAGAATAATTTGACTGCTTAGGATCACTGTCTGTTCCTTTCTCTCCTTCTTCCTTCTATATATTTTCAGATATTTTCCATTAGAATTATTGTTCCACTATTCTTGAACATATTTGTATGTAGTTGAGCAGTATTTATTTAGTTTCAAGAGTCTTTTTGGATCTTATGCGTTAATATATTCTGAAACCTGGGTAGAGTTTAGGACCTTTTCCTCCTACTGGAGGAGACAAGGAAGACTAATTAGCATAGCCCTGTTTCTGGGGTGAGTGGGAGGAGGAACCTGCTCCAGGATAACCTCTGTTCTTGCCAGCATACCATTATTAGCCAGCAGGCCTCCATATTTTAACTCCCCCTCCCCCTGCCATTTCTTCAGTGTGCCTATCTGGAAGGTCTGCTCTGCAGCTTCATATAAAAGTATTTAATCAGCATATTGATGAAGTTCCACCGCTTTGCCACACTAAATTTCAAGTATGTTCCCTGGGCAGCTGAGATGCTGCCTCAAATAGCATTCTGGGCTAAACTGTCAGTGTGGCATTCTCTGCTGCTGCCTGTACAGAATTAAACCTGATTGGGCTGGCTATCGCAAACTGAAGTGGCTGAGAAGGTATTGCCATGGATATCTTGGCCAGTCAGTCAATCCCTGCTACTGCTTAGAGGCAACAGACGCATTTGGGCAATGGTCCTTGGGTGGGAGAACAGAGCTCTCTTACTCCCTGAAAGGCCTGCTATCATTGCTGTCACTATGATGGGAGCAGAGAGTAACCCATCATAGTGACAGCGATTTGTATGAAAGACTGCAGTGTGGGAAGGTGTCGGTGTGCATTTGAGAGAAAAATCATTCTCTCCATTCTGAAGCCCTTCATCCAACCTGTTTGCTGCAGATGCTACTTTCACTTTGCAGCTTTGATTAGCTGGGGTTATTTTCTTTCTCTCTTAGGAAGTTCCATTTTGAAGGACTGCAAGGAATTGTGGCAAGTCTTCCCTCTCCCCGCAAATCACACCCCTCTAACCTTGAAAGTCCAAAAGCGGGAAGACAGTTTCACACTATCTTTCACTCCCAAGCCTCCTCCCAAATTCAGGCCAAACTTGTGAACCATCCAAAGTGGGGCTCAGCATTGAGCCTACATTGGACTACTAAAAGAAGCAACCCTATATTGGCTTATCCAGAACCTTTTTGCTCTGGTTATTCTTGGTTTCCCTTCAGTTTGATTAAAACAAATTGCTCCCCCTGAAGTACTGTTATTGATTGCTGCTGTTTTCTTTTGACCTATTTCAATTCTATTGACCTGTTTCAAACATAAGAACAATCCACATTTAAAAAAAAAACAATCGTGAATGAGGCGGCATGCTCGACTGTCCATCTGTGATTTGTTTAACATTATGTGTGAATCAGGCACTCTCACCCCAACAAGAACCAAGAACAAACCATGGATTCTTTCTCTGGCGTTTCAGGGGAATCACAAACCAAAAGTACTTGTTTACACATAATATTAAACAAACCATGGATGGAAGGGCCGTGGGTTGTTTGATCAGCATGCACCAGCCCAAACAGTTTTCTAGCCACAGTTTTTTTTAATTGTGGGTTGTTGTTATGTATTGGCTGTATATAATGACAACCCCCCAGCCCCCCAATTATCTGGCCACATTTTTTTTTTTAATTGCAGGTTGTTGAGTGTGAACTGGTATCTTTAAAATGTATGTATCTTTTTAAAAAATGATGGCAGCCACCTTGAGTGTTTATTTATTCAAAGCATTTTACTTAGCTCTTCAACCAAAAAGACTCCATAGATAAACAGTTTTTAAATATGTAAATAAAACAAAACATTTGTTTCTGCCTGTGCCTATTCAAGCAGTATAACACTAGTGTGTGAATATTTAGGCCTGGAAATAAGAGGACAAAAATCCTAAGATTGAGTCAAAAGTCAAGATTGAGTCACAATAACTCTTGATTTTTAATTATTAGAAAATGTTCTGTGTTCTGTGTCATTTTTGGTATTGTTTATCAACTTCCAGTAACAGACAGAAGTTTTGAGACCGCATGGATGTAATTTGCACTAAAACTTAATATTGGAACCAGGATTCTGCATTATAAAGTGCTGGTCTTGCAAGTTCAGAAGGCTTTGTGTAGTAAGAGATTGTGTATCTTGAGAAAATAGGCATTCTTTCTACACCTGCTCTCTTCAGCCTTTGAAATTACATTTCATTCAAGTGTCTCCTTAAGAGCTCCACAGTGAGCACATTTCTGCCACAAATAGACTCCTGAGATAAGAGAAAGATGATCTGCTGTGATTAGCTTCAGGACTAAGATTTTTCTAAAATATCACCTTGGTAATTAAAATATTACAATTTTTCTGCAACTGAATTTATGCAGTGGCATGATTTCAGTATGCAACCTACGCTAGCTAATTAATTTAGTTGCTGAAGGATTAAAAGAGTATTGAAGTGTGTTAATAAGTTAACAACTTCTGATAATGACCCTGCTGACATACCTCCAGTATTATTATCAGTTGTGATAATTAAATTAAAACAAATCAAATGTATACTCTAGAGATTAATCAAACAAAATTATGATTAAATCAGTGACAAGCTTCATACACACACACACACACACACCCCTTCTGACCACACGTTTTGTTTGGTGTCATTTGTTCATGTGTGTTGGAGTTTCTTTCTGGTGATACTTGTATGTTACAGCAGTATATAGAAAGCAAATAATTCTGTGTCACAACCTGGAAGAAAATGGTCTCTCCTTTAATGTAAGGCACCCCATGAAAGATATGCCAGTATTGATTATTTAGAGATCAATTTTATAATTAAGGTGGGGTTTCAAAAACGAAAATAGCATGGCTTGCTGATAACCTCTGTTGACTGGTCTCTGTTCATGACATTATTATCAGTTCTATTAAACAAAAAGGAAGCTGTACTGGAAAGGGTCTGACAATTATGGAACAAAAAGCAGTTCTGGCTTCCTGATATCAAATCTATTTTATATTGAAGTATATACTTCATTTATTTTATTAATTTATTAATTCATTTATTTTACATTGAAGTATATACTTGTGGTCACCTACAAACATTTACTATCACATTTACATGTGATATCATGCCACATTCTGTAAACCTTACTTCAGTTGGAGCTTATAGTTCAATGAGAATAGCAGAAATACTTATGGATTACTTTTTCATTATCTGCTGACCCTTGGCCAGTGTAGGACACAATCCTATCCATATTTAGAGAGAAAAAAGTCCTGCATCTTCCAGCATTCCCTAGCCAGCGTAGCTGGCCCCAGTGGGGAACGCTGGGAGTTGTAGGGCTTTTTTCTCTTTAAACATGCATAGGATTGTGCCCTTACAGATGTGTCTGCCCTCCCCACAACTGCCATCATTTAGCAATCACATCATCTAGTTTGCCCATCAGTAGCAAATTAAGGCACAATCCTATGCAAGCTTAGACAGAAAAAAGTCCTACAACTCCCACCAGGGCTGGTTGGTGAATTCTGGGAGTTGTGGGACTTTTTTCTGCCTAAACATGCATAGGATTATGGAAAAAAAAGTCCTACAACTCCTAGCATGGCTAGCTGGGGAATGCTGGAAGTTGTAGGACCTTTTCTGTCTAAACATCCATAGGATTGTGCCTTAATAACTTAGACCAGTTTCTAAATATGTTAAAAGTATCTAAATATGTAAAATGAGAAGAGCAGGGATCAGTGGCACATATCTCTGATTTTCCCAGTTCTGCAGTGACTTACACCTGTAGTATATACATTGTGCATTTCTGGATTGCTTCATACAGTATGTAGTAGCCAATGTATGTTTACCACTGTGTGCACACACACATACATGCATAGCTCCATGGCTGAAGGGGCAAACTACTTTCCAGTGCACCCCCTTCCAGGTAGCCCTCTCTAGGCTTATTTCCCGGCATTTGAGTAGGGCCCACCATATAGGCCGGTCTTTAGCCCTTGTTAAAAAATAAAATAAAAATCCCACAACAGCCTTACTGGTTCCCAGTAGGAGCTATGTTTTTTCTCCACAATGCCCCAGAAGTTGACTCAACTTCAAGGGCATTGTGTGGAGAAATGTGGCTGCTTCTGGAAGCCACTAAAATTTTTGTTTACTTTTTTGAATTAAGCCCCAGGATGCGTGCTTGTGGTGGATTCTGCCAGGGTGCTGAGGCCCTGAACCTGCCCTAAGATTCCTCATGATGGTGCCAGGCCTTTGGAGAACTGTACCCAGTCTTGCCTTTCTGGTACATGTGTCTGTATGATTGTCAACATGTGTTTTTAAAATATTTTTACACAGATCTGTAAAACTTTTTTGTTCATCCATGTTAAAATGTATGGTATCTATACCTGAATGGACCATATCCCTGATTCACAGCTAGACACAGCTATTGGGCACCTCTTCAAGGGTCTTTTGGGAGTAATGAGAAGCGGGCAGTGTCCTGTGTAGCCCATGGAGGGTAGTACAGATATGTAGTAGCTCTGCAGCTCTGTTTTGCTCATAGGATTATGCTTCAGTAGCAGAGTGAGCCACTCCAGCCTGCTTCACTATTTTGAACAGGGTGTGATTGTGTCAACATCTGGAAACTGGGGTTTCAAAATACACATTTTTGTATGTATTCCCTGGGCCAATTCGAAATAGGGCACAGGCCTCTTCAGTTCCACTTGGAAATGTGCTTGATTCAGTCAGTACCCCACCAGTACCCACCTTAACAGCTAAGCAGCCCCACCCCACACCCTGTTTGCAGTCCCTTTCTTCCCATATTTACCCAACAGAGGAAAAATCTGACAGTTTTATCTCTGGAAGTCTTATCTGTAAGGGTTTAATGCTCAATCTTCCTTCCAAAGAGTCCACTGCTTCTGGGAAGTATTGGGAAAGTAGTTCCCTATGTTTCCTATCTGAAAGCATCTCCCCTGCTTTCCAGTAGCAGCGGATGTGCTAGGGAGCCTTCACAGAAGCATCCGGGTCTTATCTATGAAGCTTCCACTTTGTGCTTTTGTAAGGAGGAGGGTGAGAATGGGAGGACAAGTTGCTTAACTGGGCTTGATTTGAAATGAGCTTGAGCTAAGAGTTAATTTGGGCCTGATTTGAATAGACTCCAGGAGAGGTGCCCATCATTACTTGAACACCATTTCTTTGGTCTAATGTAGAGCCCAGGAAGTATTCTTCAAATTCTCCTGAGAACATTTTAGCGGAACATTCATTTACCTTAGTGACAGTGGTGCTACAGTACGTTGTGACAGTATAAACAGAACTGTGCATCATCTTTATGTTTTGGCAGCAGAACACACATTATCCCTTCTGTTTGAATGTTTGCAGAATATGGCATTACTGGCTGTAAGTAAAAGACCTAAATACCAATTTTGGAGCATCTTGCCAGGCTGGATTGCCATGCAGAAATGGCCCGTTACTACGTGGTAAAACAGATTGGTAGCTGAAGACCTATTTGTGCAAGCCAAAGCTGGCATTTTCGTTTAAGGAGGGGTGGAATAGACTCTCATTAGAGATGTCTTCGGACCAGTGAGCTGGCAGCAATATCAGCTTCACAATTTGAGTTTTCTTCTTTTTCAATGAAAGATACTAAAAAAACTGGCCTCACTTAAATGTAGAGGCTGTTGGCCATATCCAAGTTGACAGTAGAACCAGTATAAATTATGCTGTGCTAGCATAAGTGACCTTTAGCTCAACATCAGTAGCATTAGCTGGCACGATTGGTTTCTTTAAGCAAGTATTCAGACGACTGCGCAACAATTCTGAATTCCAAAGGTGCTTAGGAACTGTCACTTGAACAGCAGCTTTCTCTTTGCAAAGCAAAATATAATTGAAACTCTGGTTTCTATGTGTATATATACATTTGTGATAAGGCATGGCAGAATGGGTTTCACTGTTGGAAAAAAAGTCCAAAATACTGCTCTTGGGTTGGAAGCCCTTTAAGTATACCTAAAGTATACTTAAAGAATACTACAGTAGCTTCGTAGATTCTATCATCAATTCAGTGAAAATGGAAGAAAAGAGATCTTGATTTTGTGTGCACATCACACTAAACCATGGTTTAACACAATGTGCACACATAGACTATGCCTTTTCTTTGGCTTATTATTCACTGCCTTCGGTAACTATGGACGATCCAAGAAATCTAAACACTAAAGATGTGAAAAATCAGGGGAGAATGTATATACCTTGTAGTGCTGTACTTTTGTTAATTAGGAGTGTATTTTCATCTTGTTTAGTGGAAGCACAGCTTCAGCGCTTCGAGGAATATCACGATTTCATAGAATAACTGTAATCAAGGGAAGTAAAAGCTTTTGTGAGGCTCCAGGCTTAAGTTCCAAGAATACTGTCTATAATTCTCAAGCAACTTAAGTCCCATGCCTCTGGATATTTGATTGTAGCTAATGTTCCACCAAACAGAAAAATTCAGACAAGTTAAAATGACTTCTCTGACATGATTTGATAAAAGATTCATTAAAGTGATGGGAAAAACCTGCCCATCTTAATTCAAGTTTTTCTTAGATTCTAGGACTTAGAAAAAAACAGTATTTTTAAAAAAGCCTATACTCCCCCTATTTATTTATTTATTTAAAACATTTGTATCCTGCCCTCTATCATTAAGATCACAGGGCAGCATACAGATAAAATCGATTTAAACAGTATAAAACAATAAATAATTTAAATAGCTAAAAACATATTAAATCATTAAGCTAACTAATACCAATTTAAAATCTAAAACAATAAAACAGATAAAACAGCGTGCAACTCAGGGAATCCAATTAGCCCTCAAAGGCACTGCTAAAAAGCCATGTTTTAACTTGGCCCTGAAATGAAACCAGTGTCTGCTCCAATTGGGCCTCCAAGGGGAGGGCATTCCACAACCAGGGTGCCACAGCAGAAAAATCCCTCTCCCACGTCCCACCATCGAGTATGTCTCACACTGGTGGGATGCAAAGGAGGGCTCCTCCAACAGATCTCAGTCCTCAGGCAGGCATATATAGGGGGAGGCACTCCCTCAAATATCGAGACCCCAAGCCGCTTAGGGCTTTAAATGTCATCACTAGCACTTTGAATTCCGACTGGAAGCGTACTGGCAGCCATTGCAATTCCTTTAAAACTGGTGTTATATGATTGTTATGTGGTGTTCCAGTCAGTAGTCTAGCTGCTGCATTTTGCACTAGCTGCAGCCTCCGAGTCGTCTCCAAGGGCAGCCCCACGTAAAGTGCATTGCAGTAGGCTAATCGGGAAGTTACCAGCATGTGCACTATTGTGGCTAGGTTATCCCTGTCCAGGAAAGGTCATAGTTGGCAGATCAGCTGAAGCTGGCCCCAAGTACTCCAGGCCACAGCGTCCACCTGGGGCTCCAGTGACCAGGATGGATCTACTCCCAAGCTATGCACCTGCTCCTTCAGGGGGAGTGCAACCCCTTCCAGGACAGGTCACTTACCCAGTTCCCGGACGTGGGAACCACCAATCCACAGAGCTTCCATCTTGTCAGAATTCAGCTTCAGTTTATTGGCCCTCATCCAGACCATTATAGCCTCCAGGCACTGGTCCAGCACCTTTACTGTCCCAGCTGGCTCCGACAAGGAGAAGTAATGTCATTATGAACAGCTTAGAATGCAGGCAATCGTTTAGAAGCAACCTTCCTTTCACCATGGATGCTTTTTCCCCCTTGGTAAGTTTGTGACAGTGTGCGGAAGTAGGAAAATTTGGCGCCATTATGCGCTAAAGTGAAATTTGGAGGGGAGTGCACTTGATGTAATGGCACGGGGGCTTCTGAATTGGGAGGTGGGTTCATTTCCATAATGCTTCTCCAACCATAGTTTCTTGTGCTGTGGCAAATCTGCATGGCTGCACTGTATCGGCTTGCTAAATGTGCTAGAGTGCAAGGATTGCAAGCTAAAATTCCTGAAGCATTTCTACTGTGTTGGGTTTTAAACGGCATTGCAAATGCTTGTGAAGACATGCATGCTATGTAACACTTACTTTGTATGGCTTCTGTGAGGCAATAATATATCTGAGTGGGCCTGAGGTCTTGTTTTTTTTACTGTCAAAAGCCTGTGTCGTAGTTGCTTAGTGATGTTCTGAATCCGGAGACAGAGACCATCACTTTGAATATTGATAGATGGGGCCTGGATCAGGTAAATTCAATTCTGATTGGCTGGGGATTCTAGCTAGGCGGAAAACAGTGGTTGGGAAATGACAGTTAAGGAGTTGCCAATTGAGTTAGTTGGTCTGTGCTGAGTGAGAGAGGAGGTCTCCTGTAAAAAAGTAAATAAGTTGTGAATGTCAACCAAATCCTGCTTGTGAATGAATGCTCTTTTAAAAGTATGACCTGATCTTATTCTATTTTTATTTGAGACCTCTTTAGAAAGCAAAAAAAAATAGAAAATAGAAAAACTTTTAATAGCTTCACCTTATCTGCTCCTGACATTATTTATCATATGTGTAGGTGCAAGAATATTTTCACAGGTCATGTAGAACAACTGTAGCTTTCAATGTTATTTTTATTATTATTATTTAAAAAAACTAACCCTCTAGTAGATTTTTAAAAAATCGAAAGTGTTGTTGTAGACTGTTTGTTGTTCATTCGTTCAGTCGCTTCCGACGCTTTGTGACATCATGGACCAGCCCACGCCAGAGCTTCCTGTCAGCTGTTGCCACCCCCAGCTCCCCCAAGGTCAAGTCCGTCACCTCCAGAATGTCATCCATCCATCTTGCCCTTGGTCGGCCCCTCTTCCTTTTGCCTTCCACTTTCCCTAGCATCAGCACCTTCTCCAGGGTATCCTGTCTTCTCATGACGTGGCCAAAGTACTTCAGTTTTGCCTTTAAGATCATTCCCTCAAGTGAGTAGTCTGGCTTTATTTCCTGGAGTATGGACTGGTTTGATCTTCTTGCAGTCCAAGGCACTCTCAGAATTTTCCTCCAACACCACAGTTCAAAAGCATCTATCTTCTTTCGCTCTGCCTTCCTTATGGTCCAGCTCTCGCAGCCATAGGTTACTGAGGGAAATACCATTGCTTTAACTAGGCAGACCTTTGTTGTCAGTGTGATGTCTCTGCTCTTAACTATTTTATCAAGATTTGTCATTGCTGTCCTCCCAAGAAGTAATTGTCTTCTGATTTCCTGGCTGCAGTCAGCGTCTGCAGTAATCTTTGCACCTAGAAATACAAAGTCTGTCACTGCCTCCACATTTTCTCCCTCTATTTGCCAGTGATCAATCAAGCTGGTTGCCATAATCTTGGGTTTTTTTTGAGGTTTAACTGCAACCCAGCTTTTGCACTTTCTTCTTTCACCTTTGTCTTAAGGTTCCTCAGCTCCTCCTCACTTTCAGCCATCAAGGTGGTATCATCTGCATATCGGAGATTGTTAATGTTTCTTCCAGCGATTTTAACTCCAGCCTTGGATTCATCAAGCCCAGCATGTCGCATGTTCTGCGTACAGGTTGAATAGGTAGGGTGAGAGTATACAACCCTGCCGTACTCCTTTCCCAATCTTAAACCAGTCCGTTGTTCCGTGGTCTGTTCTTACCGTTGCTACTTGGTCATTATACAGATTCCTCAGGAGGCAGACAAGATGATTTCGTATCCCCATACCACCAAGAACTTGCCACACTTTGTTATGATCCACACAGTCAAAGGCTTTAGATTAGTCAATAAAACAGAAATAGATGTTTTTCTGAAACTCCCAGGCTTTCTCCATTATCCAGCAGATATTGGCAATTTGGTCTCTAGTTCCTCTGCCTTTTCGAAACCCAGCTTGTACATCTGGCAATTCTCGTTCCATGAATTGCTGGAGTCTACCTTGCAAGATCTTGAGCATTATCTTACTGGCATGTGAAATAAGTGCCACTGTTCAATAGTTTGAACATTCTTTAGTGTTTCCCTGTTGTGGTATGGGGATATAAGTTGATTTTTTCCATTCTGATGGCCATTCTTGTGTTTTCCAAATTTGCTGGCATATGGCATGCATCACCTTGACAGCATCATCTTGCAAGATTTTAAACAGTTGAGCTGGGATACTGTCGTCTCCTGCTGCCTTGTTATTAGCAATGCTTCTTAAGGCCCATTCAACCTCACTCTTCAGGATGTCTGGCTCTAACTCACTGACCACACCATCAAATCTATCCCCGATATTATTATCCTTCCTATACAGATCTTCCGTATATTCTTGCCACCATTTCTTGATCTCTCCTGCTTCTGTTAGGTCCTTGCCATCTTTGTTTTTGATCATACCCATTTTTGCCTGGAATTTACCTCCAATGTTTCTAATTTTCTGGAAGAGGTCTCTTGTCCTTCCTATTCTGTTATCTTCTTCTGCTTCTGCGCATTGCTTGTTTAAAAATAATTCCTTATCTCCTCTGGCTAACCTCTGGTATTTTGCATTTAATTGGGCATATCTCCCCCTATCACTGTTGCCTTTTGCTTTCCTTCTTTCTTGGGCTGCTTCCAGTGTCTCAGTAGACAGCCATCTTGCCTTCTTGGTTTTCTTTTTCTTTGGGACGTTTTTTGTTGCCGCCTCCTGAACAATGTTGCGAACTTCTGTCCATACTTCTTCCGGGACCCTGTCTACTAAATGTAGTCCCTTAAATCTTAAATTCTTCACCTCCACTGCATATTAATTAGGAATACTAGTGAGCTCATACTAACTGATTTGTGGGTCTTCCCTATTCTCCTTAGTCTGATTCTAAATTGTGCAATAAGAAGTTTGTGATCTGAACTACAGTCAGCTCCAGGTCTTGTTTTTACCGACTGTATAGATGTCCGCCACCTTTGGCTACAAAGGATGTAGTCAATCTGATTTCAGTGTTGACCGTCTGGTGAAGTCCATGTATAAAGTTGTCCCTTAGGTTGTTGGAAGAGAGTGTTTGTTATGCACAGTGAGTTGTCTTGACAAAATTCTATCAGCCTATGTCCCACTTCATTTTGTTCTCCCAGACCATGGTTGCTTGTAATTCCAGGTGTCGTTTGACTACCCACCTTAGCATTCCAGTCTCCTGTAAGGAAAATAATATCTCTTTCTGGCGTATTATCCAGTAGGTGCTGCAGTTCCTGATAGAACTGATCCACTTCTGCTTCTTCAGCATCTTTGGTTGGGGCATATATTTGGATCACTGTGATGTTAAGTGGCTTACCCTGAATTCAAATTGAGATCATTCTGTCATTTTTTGGATTGTATCCAAGCACTGCTTTAGCCACTTTGTTATTAATTATGAAGGCTACTCCATTTCATCTGTGGTCCTCTTGTCCTCAGTAGTAGATCTGGTGGTCATGTGATGTGAAGTGGTCCATTCCAGGCCATTTCAGTTCACTGACACCCAAAATGTCTTTATTTAATCTTGACATCTCCCCAATAACCACATCCAATTTGCCCTGGCTCATAGACTTTACATTCCAGGTTGCTATGGTGTGTTGATCTTTAGAACATCGGATTCGTCCCTCACCAATAGCACTGTCGGCCGCTAGCCATCCTTTCAACTTTGAGCTAGCTGCGTCATCACATCTGGGGCTAGTTGAACTTATCCTCTGTTCCTCCCCAGTAGCAGTTTGACCATCTTCCGACCTGGGAGTCCCATCTTCCGATGGTAAACCGACATATGTCTGGTTGTACTGATCCATTTAGTTTTCACAGCAAGAATACTGGGGTAGGTTGCCGTTACCTTCCCCAGGGATCGTATTTAGTCTGACCTCTCTACCATGACCTTCCCGTCTTGGGTGTCCCTTCACGGTTTAGCTCATGGCGTCATTGAGGTGCTCAAGCTCCAGCACCACGACAAGGTAACTATCTCCTTTGGTGGAGCTTGTAGACTGTAAAGCCTTAAAAAAAGACAATTGCATTTGTTATTATTTATGATGGTTGTAAATTTCATACAATAATAGATAATGTACGTTCTTGTTTGTACTGTAAAAAAGATATTTTTAAAAAGATCTTTATTTCAAACTGACAGAAAATATCTCATAATTCTAGTGAATTATTTCTTCACTGATGAAGTTCAAACTTTTTGAGTTTATAGTTTCATTGGTTGGAAGTGTTAATGACTATTCTGTAGAAATTAAGGAATTTCTGTTGGTGTCAAATGGTGGAAATGGGAAGAACTAGAAAATGGGTATGTAAAATTAACCATTGGCAGTCCAAACCTGGCCCCTTCCGCTGCACTGATCCATGACCAGTATATTAAATTCTTGTTGCCCTGGTTTCTTCTTGCAATTTTTTCTTTCACAATCCAGATGGGCTCGTTGCAATAAACTTTCTCCAACATGCCTTTTTCCAGGTGCATTTATCTGTGGAAGGAATATGTTAGATTGTAATTGTTTTTAAGTGCCACATTAGCCCATCATCAAAATGAGTTGACATGTACCTGTTCATTACCTGATAGCAGCAGCAGCATTCTCATGTAAAATGGCTATTACAAATGAAAAACCACAGACAGCATTTTCCTAGCATCTTTCCTCAATCACATTGCTTTCTCAATGAAGGTCATTGATGTTTTCAGCTGTGAATTATCAAGTGACACAGTAAACCCCTTAAATACAACATTAGGGTTG
Source organism: Heloderma suspectum (assembly GCF_057233095.1). NCBI lineage: Eukaryota > Metazoa > Chordata > Lepidosauria > Squamata > Helodermatidae > Heloderma > Heloderma suspectum. Next base: position 92,585,293 of record NC_139461.1, read on the forward strand.
TTTTCTGCCCATTATTTTACTGATATAAACAATCAATATTTTGAAAAGTAAATAGTACCAGGTTCCAAGAAGTCAATGAATCAGAGCTGGCCCAACAAGAATTTATTTTTTAAGTATTGGCTGGCCCTATGATTTGGTTCACCAGGCTCTGACTCTTACCTGCTAAATTGTATGAAGCTCTACCATAGACCTGACAAGATCTGTCCTAACCCATCCAGATGGCCATTAAAAAATGGAAGTCCAATAACGTATTGGATGATCTACTGTAAATGTATACCTTGACTTCAGCCATAATTTCTGCTACCAAGACAATGTAATGGGAATGGTAAGTACATGGTCCTGTCTATTTGTACATGCTACCATTGGACTGCAGTATGCATCCCCATGGAGATCTCTCACTGGTGAGAATGCCAATAGAATGTGCTCTTTCTACAGAATCATTGCTCCTCTTCCACTTGGGCAGTGATTGAATGGGAAGGATCCATGTAATTGGCCCTAGGCATGTGGTTCTTGTACACAGACAATGGTTATGATCTCCACTACTTGTGATATTCATGAACTGGCCCTCTGAGATGACCTGTTCAAGCTAAAATTACTAACTTGCGACCCGTCTCTGTTGTATACTTCCTTCCTGGAGTTTTCCTTTCTCACACTTTAGGATGAGAAAGTATCTCCTTAAAGAGACATTGTTCTAGAATACCATAGTTATAGAGAGTGCTAATGACCTCGCATTTATAAGAACAACAACAAAAGTTCTGCTGGCGATCCTGCTTCCAATTGTAGCCAGACAGATTTTTCCAGGGAGCCCTGAAATGTGCCATGTGGGTAAAAAAACCTTACCGTTTGTTTCCCCAACACATGATATTTGGAGATCTACTGTGTTGATAGGTCTATCCCCCATTACATTTTCTAATCTTTTAAAGCCAGCTAAATTCCTCCCTTCCCTTCTTTTTTTCTACTTCTCATGTTACAGTAATCTTGCTGTGTAATTGTTCTTAACTTTAAATGAAAAAAAAGACTGTGTGCTTTTAGTGTTGTTAGTGTTCCATTTTACATCACTGCTGTTTTGTGTTTTCTATGGTGTAAAAGTAATAAATACAGAAAAGAACTAATGTTTTTAGAAAAGCAACCTGTTTTAGAGTTTTATTAATAGCTAGTGTTGAAGGAACAAAATTCTTCTACTGTTAACTGCATCTACAGTTAGTTTCCAAAACTCTTCTTAAACTTTAGTCTTCTTTCTTAAATGTGTTAACTGTGATTTAGCTTTCAATATGGCAGGATTTAAATGGGTAAATAACATTCTTCTTCCAGGAGTCAAAATCCTCCCACATAGTATTAAGCTTCCTCTGAGGAATTAAACTGTCATGTCATCTTGTTAAATGTTCTGTCATTGTGACTCTTCATCATTGGGGCACTCTTATTCTAAATATAAATATATGTAGGACACCCTTTTAATTTGAGTAAGTTATAGAATAAAATATTTCATGTATTTCTCTCTTGAACAAATGAGTTTTTCTCTGTTGAATGATATGTAGGTAATAGTTTCACTCTATTCAGCACTGTTCAGGCTGCATGTGGAATACTGTGTCTAGTTATGGGTGCTACATTTTAGAGATGTTGACAAATTTGAGCGCATCTATAGGAGGGTGACCAGGATTGTGAGCAGTCTGTAAACCAAGTCCCATGAGGAATAGACAAAAGACCTAGGTGTGTTTAATCTGGAGAGGATAAGATAAGGGGAGACATGATAGCAATCTTCAAATAACTGAAGGGCTATCACATAGGGGATGAAGCACAGCATTAGAGCAAATGGGTGGAAATTGCAAGAAAGAGTTGTTAACTAAACAGTAGGAGAAATTTCTCAATGATAAGAGCTGTCTGACAATGGAACAAACTGCCTTGGGAGGTGGTGGGCTCTCCTTCCTTGGAAATATTTAAGCAGAGGCTGGATGTCAATCTGTCAGGGATGCTATAGTTGCAAAATTACTGGATTGAGTAGGGCATCCTTCCTCACCTGGTGCCCTCCAGATGTTTTTCACTCCCATCATCCCTTGCCAGCATGGCCAGTGGTCAAGAATGTGGGGGGTTGTAGTCCAAAACATCTGGCAGCATCAGGTTGGGTAGGGGGTTGTACTAGATGATTTCCAAGTTCCTTTCCAGCTTAAAAATTATATGATTCTAGCTCATTTTGCCAAGTGCATCTTCTGCTGCAGCTGAACTACTTCATGAGCAGGACCAGCAGGGGGACAGGGGCTATCCAGTGTACTGCACTGAGGGCCACATGTATTCCTGATGGACAGAAGTCATGGGTGTGTGCTCTGTGTAATTTATTTATGTATCTACTGCATGTATACCCCACCTTTTTTCCTCTTGCAAGGAACCCAAGGTGGCTTACATTATCCTCCTCCTCTCTGTTTTATCCTTACAACAACAACCCTGTGAGGTAGGCTGAGCTGAGAGTCTGTGATGGCCCCAAAGTCACCCAGTGAGCTTCCATGGCTGAATGAGGACTAGAACCCAGATCTCCCGGCTCCTAGTCCAACACTCTCACCACTACATCACACTGTCTCTCAGGGAACAAGTTTGTTCCCTCGAGGTCAAGGTTGCTGACTTGGAAAAGCTAAGAGAGGCAGAGAAGTTAGTGGATGAGACCTACAAGCTGTGTCTCATTCCCAGGATGACAGTTCCTCTGCTGTCACAGAGAATGCGGGTCTTGGGGAAGGAGGGCATCATTCTGAGGAAGAGCGAAATCCCTTAGAAGGGACCCATTCCTCAGAAGATGCACAAATATTCTCTCGCAATGAGGATGTGCCTCTGGGCGGAGGGGGGCTTGTGGTAGTGGGAGAGTTGATCATTAGACACATAGACAGCTGGGTTAGTGATGGGCATGTAGACCACATGGTGAATTGCTTGCCTGGTGCGAAGGTTGCGGATATCACACGCCATCTAGATAGCCTGGTAGATAGTGCTGGGGTGGAGTCAGTGGTCGTGGTCCCTGTTGGTACCAACGATGTGGGTGAATGTAGTTGTGAGGTCCTAGAAGCCAAATTTAGGTTGCTAGGTAGGAGGTTGAAATCTAGGACCACCAAGGTGGCTTTCTCTGAAATGCTACCTATTCCACAAGCAGGGCCAGCTAGACAGGTGAAGCTGAGGAGTCTCAGTGCATGGATGAGATGGTGGTGCAGAGAGGAGAGGTTCAGATTTGTTAGGCACTGGGGAACATTTTGAGACAAGCAGGGCCTGTACAAGAGGGACAGACTCTGTTTGAACCAAAATGAAACCTAAAAATGAAACATAAAATGAAACATAAAAAGGGTGCCATAGCAGCTTTTAAACTAAACCCTGGGGGAAAGCCGACAGGAGCTGAGAAGCACCCAGTTCAGGTTAAATCATCCCAAAGGGATGAAGATGAAAATGTTTTTGATTGCCCAAATGTAGAAGGGGAGGAAATAGGCCAGGAGTACATGGTAGAACATAATAGCCAATCAAAGGGGCCAAAGTCCCATAGCAAAAGATGCACATGCCAGAGGCATCTCAGGAGAGACACTGTATATGGGTGTTTCTATGCAAATGCTAGAAGCCTCTGAGCCAAAATGGGAGAGTTGGAGTGCTTGGTTTTAAAGGAAAACCTGGATATAGTGGACATTACAGAAACCTGGTGAAACGGAGAGAACCAGTGAGATATGGTAATCTCTGGATATAAACTTTATAGGACGGAAGGGGAAGGCCATACTGGGAAAGGTCTTGCCCTGTACATCAAAGAGGGCATAGTGTCAAGCAGACTAGAACACCTAAAAGGGGTAGGCTCTTGCACAGAAGTGCTGTAGGTGACAATACCAGGCTCCAAAACTAAGTTAGTGCTAGGAACGTGCTATCGTCCCACAGACCAGAATGCTCAGAGTGGCCTTGAGATGGAAAACGAAATCAGGGAGGCCTCCAAACAGGGAAGTGTTGTAATAATGGGTGACTTCAATTACAGCCACATTGATTGGATAAATGCATGTTCCAACCATGACAAAGAGGCTAAATTTCTCAATGCCCTAAATGAGTGTGGCCTAAAACAGTTGGCCATGGAACTGACCAGAGGGGAGGCGACCTTGGATTTAATCCTAAGTGGTGTCGCCCAGGACCTAGTACGAGATGTAAATGTTGTTGAAGCAATTGGAAACAGTAATCACAGTAATATCAGATTTAATATATATTTAAGTGGAAAAGTGCCCAGGAAGTCCAGCGCAGTCACATTTGACTTCAAAAGAGGAAACTTGTCTAAAATGAGGGAACTGGTGAAAAGGAAGTTAAAAGGAGGAGTCAAGAGGCTTAAATCCATTCAAAATGCTTTGAGATTACTCAAAACCACACTACTAGAAGCCTAGCTAAAATGTGTACCAGAGGTTAGGGAAGGTAGTATGAAGTCCAAGAGGTCGCCAGCATGGTTAACGAGCAGTGTTCAGGGGGCTATTAGAGAAAAGAGAGCTTCCTTCAGAAAATGGAAGTCTTGCCCAAGTGAGGAAAACAAAAAGGAGCACAAGCTTGCACAAAGGTGATGCACACAGACAATAAGAGATGCAAAAAAGCATTTTGAAGAGCATATCGCTAACAATATCAAGGCCAATAATAAAGAATTCTTTAAATATATCAGAAGCAGAAAAACAGCTAGGGAGGCAGTTGGACCATGGGATGACTATGGAGTTAAAGGCATACTGAAGGAGGACAAGGAGATTGCAGACAAGCTGAATGAATTATTTCATCCGTCTTCACTGCAGAAGTGAAGAAGAGATAGGACAGATATCTGTGCCTGAACTGATGTTTTCAGGAAAGGATTCTGAGGAACTGAAGCAAATAGTGTTGACAAAAGACAAAGTTCTCAACCTTATTGATAAATTGAAAGCAAATAAATCACCAGGCCCAGATGGTATCCATCCTAGAGTTCTTAAAGAAGTCAGATATGAAATTGCTGATCTTCTAACCAAAATATGCAACATGTCCATAAGGTCAGCCTCCATACCAGAGGACTGGAGGATGGCCAATGTAACACCAATTTCTGAAAAGAGATCTGGGAAATTACAGGCCAATTAGCTTAACGTCTGTTCCTGGTAAATTTGTTGAAAGCATTGTTAAAGATAAAATTAGTAAGCATATAAAAGGACAAGCCTTGCTGAAAAAGAATCAGCATGGGTTCTCCAAAGGTAAATCCTGTCTCACTGACTTTTTAGAGTTCTTTGAGAGTGTCAATAAAGATGTAGACAGGGGTGATCCAACAGACATTGTTTATTTGGACTTCCAAAAGGCTTTTGACAAGTCCCTCACCAAAGACTCCTGAGCAAACCTAGCAGTCATGGAATCAGAGAACAGGTCCTCTTATGGATCAGTAACTGGTTAAAGAACAGAAAGCAGAGAGTAGGAATAAATGGCAAATTCTCCCAGTGGAGGGAAGTAAATAGTGGGGTCCCAGAGGGATCTGTATTAGGACCAATGCTTTTCAACCCGTTCATAAATGATCTGGAATTAGGAGCAAGCAGTGAAGTGGCCAAGTTTGCGGATGACACCAAATTATTTAGGGTGGTTAAAACAAAAAGGGATTGTGAAGAGCTCCAAAAGGTGCTCGTCAAACTGGGAGAATGGGTATCTAAATGGCAAATGTGGTTCAATGTAAGCAAGTGTAAAGTGATGCACGTTGGGGCAAAAAAATCCCAACTTCAAGCATAACCTGATGGGATCTGAGCTAGTGGTGACTGACCAAGAAAGAGATCTTGAGGTTGTGATGGACAGCTCAATGAAAATGTCAGCCCAGTGTGCAGCTGCTGTAAAAAAGGCAAGCTCCATGTTAGGCATAATTAGAAAAAGAATTGAGAATAAAACTGCTACTATCATACTGCCCCTATACAAATCTATGGTGCGACTACACTTGGAATACTGTGTACAGTTCTGGTCACCGCACCTAAAAAAAGATATTGTAGAGCTGGAAAAAGTGCAGAAAAGGTCAATGATCAAGGGGCTGGAACATCTTCCCTATGAGAGAAGGTTACAACAGCTGGGATTGTTTAGCTTGGAAAAAAGGACAAGGGGCGATATGATAGAGGGCTACAAAATGATGCATGGTGTGGAGAATGTGGATAGGGAGACATTTTTCTCCCTCTCTCAAAATACTAGAACCCAGGTTCATCCTATGAAGCTGGTTGGTGGGAGATTCAGGACAGATAAAAGGAAGTACTTCTTCACACAGTGCATAAACTATGGAATTCGCTACCACAGGATGTGATGACGGCCACCAATTTGGATGGCTTTAAAAGGGGGTTGGACAAATTCCTGGAGGAAAAGGCTATCAATGGCAACTAGTCTTGGTGGCTATGTGCTACCTCCAGTACCTGAGGCAGTGAGCCTATGTACAACAGTTGCTGGGGAACATGGGTGGGAAGGTGCTGTTGTGCTCATGTGGGTTCCTTGTCAACAGATGGTTGGCTACTGTGTGAACAGAATGCTGGACTAGATAGACCTTTGGTCTGATCCAGCATGGCTCTTCTTATGTTCTTATGTTCTTTTATGCTTATTAGACACAACAATACAAAGATGCCCTCTTAAAACAAAAGAAACCCATAATGAAAATACTTAAAGTTGAGATCTAGGAGAACCAGTGATAATAAATCAGAACCAAGAAAATCGCTAACATTAGAAAATACTCTTGCTTGTAAAGACTAACCTTTTTTTACTGGAGCTGATTGTGGAAGTTCATGACAAAGAATTATTCACTGATTCTCTTTCATGCACTTTTTGAAAACTTGTAGACTGAGCAATCAAGAACTCTATGTACCACCATTATTTCATTAACATAATGTACAAGCAGCTGTGCTGGTTTTCAGAAAATAAAAATAAAGTTTAGTGGAGACACTCTTATAGGAAAAGAAGACATCTGTGCATTGCATAAAGTATGTTTGTCTTTATAATTCTGGAAATATTTTATAGAGTCTAGGAAAACTGAAGGGCTACTTCTCAAGCTACATTTTTAAAGATACTATTCAGGTATACTCTGGTAGGGTCCTTTGTTATTTGCACATACAAAATAATAAAGTGTGAGAAGGGTAATACAGAGAACTCTTAGAACTAGCTGAGCATGTTGTCATTTTTGGATTTTGCATCTGTACATTCTCTTGTCTACTAGACCTAGTCATGTCAGTGCACCTGTGACTTCAAAAGACTACGTGAGAAACTGCCTCTTGCAAGCGTGTCCATTCTTGCTCACTAAGTGCCTTGTTCCAGAGAAGCACAAGAAGATCTTTGTCCTCAGCAGCGTTTTTTTCTCTCTATTTTGTTTCTTTTAGCAACGGTTCCCCTGCAGCTTGTTGCAAGCTGAAACACCCCAGGAGTGTGATTTCAGATTTAAAGACGCACTCTTAGCTATATTAAAGATTATGGTTCAAAGCTGTGCATTTTGATAACATCTGTTTGGGTTACAAACCATTTCTTTACCTTTATGATTATAGGAACTTATACACAAGAGGGCGAGTATTCAAAAAGACGCTTGAAAATGCAAGGCCTCCCCCCACCCACTCAAAGATGTCCTAAATTCAATTTGGGCAAAGGAGCATTCCTGAGCATGCCTGACTTGAATTGGGGCTTTCCCCTTTCATCTGACCTTCCTTGTCTTGCCTCCCAGACCGATCTTCCCCAAGGGGAAAAAAATCTTTACCAAGGCAACGGATGTAGCAGGTGGCAGAGTATGTAGTAGGGCTTCCATCAAAGAGAGGAGACCACGTAGGGGCTCCCTTTGGCAGTATCCACAGAGCATCTTTCCCTGCCAGAGGTGATGGAGCTTGATTGCACACATTACAGAAGATGATGCTCCATGCATCCTTTGCTGCCAACCAGAAGACTCAGCAAGGGTTCCCACTGGCTGCAGAAGATGCACAGAGCGTTGGAAGCAAGAGGATTGTTGTCAGCCCCCATGATTCTCAGTGGGAAAAGCTTCTTTGCACATCATTTGCGAGCCATGCAGATACTGTGTGTGGCCTCTCCTGTGCTGATGGGGACTTCTCTGTTGGCTTCTATGGCCTCTTCTTTCACTACAGTAAAGCTTTGGGGGGGGGGGGTCATGGCAAAGGGGTAGCAGAGGAATGGCAGCTAAATTGGGGTCTTCAAATGTTCATATTAAGCACTTCAAGGCTTTCCAAGTGATCTAATGGAAGAATCTCAATCTGTGTAGGGGATAAGGAGGTGGTGGTCCCTAGTTATAAGTGCAAGCCAAACAGCCCTCCTTTCTTTTTAAACCAAAGACATTGTGTCTTTAGCAAGCTTGCCTAGTAGGAGCCTAGTGGAGACTGGTGGCTCTGATTTCAATGGGGCTGTGAATCCTTCTATGTTTTAGTCAGAACCAGCCAGAACGCTTAAGGAGTTATCCAAAGTGCTGAACCCTATCTCCAAAATGGGTTCAGCACCTTGGCTAGCTCCGTTAGAGTTCTGGCTGGTTCTGACTAAAACCCAGGATGGATTTACAGCCCCCATTGAAATTGGAGCCACCAGCCTCCACTGGAGGAACCCAGGATGGTGGTTCTGGGTAACTTTAATTTCCATGCTGAGGCTGTCTCTGAAGCTTCAGCCTGGGACTTCATAGCCTCCATGAAAACCATGGAGCTGTCTCAGTTTGTCATCGGCACAACATAGGAATACCCTTGATTTGGTCTTTGATCTGAGCTGTGAGATGAGTAGTCTGAAAATTGCGGGAGGGGGAAGTAACCCCATTATCATGGTCAGAGCATTTCCTGGTGAGATTTGAGCTCATACTGCACACCTTTCTGCAGGTGTGGGGGACCCACTTGGATGGTCTGCCCCAGGAGATTGATGGAATCCAATGGATTTCTGCATGCTCTTTGGAATTTTCCACTGGAGACAGCTGGTGAACTAGCCAAGAGCCTAGTCTCATTGTAGAACAGTGTGATGCGGAGGGCCATTGACCTGATGATGATGATGATGATGATATGTATTTATATCCCACCTTTTCCCCAATACTGGGACTCAAGGCGGCTTTACAACATTAAAAACTTGTACAGTTAAAACATAACTGTACTTGAGCTGATAGCACTTGAGTGCCCTCTCTGGCGCTGCAAAGCCTGCTCTGCTCCCTAGTAACCTGGGGAGCTATGGACAATGAAACAGGCTGGACGTCGGCTAGAGTGCAAATGGCGCAAGACTCAAAGTGAAGATGATTGAGAACATTCTAGAGAACATAATCAGCCCTATTGCATGGCAGTGCAGGCAGCAAAGAGAGCTTACTTTGCTGCCTCCATTGTGTTCTCTAGTAGCTGTCCAGTGGAGCTCTTTCAGGTGGTCCAAGGGTTGTTAACACTCTCTCCAGTGAATGGAGCTCTGGTCCCTTCAAGGACCCACTGTGTCCTTTTTGCATTGCACTTAGAGGACAAAATCTCTGGGCTCCACAGGGAACTTGATTCTGTGGTTAGCGTGGCTCCAGTTGAGGTGTCTGATGCCACCATCTGCCAATTTGTGGGATCAATATCAGTTGCTGCAGCCTGCTGACATGGACAATGTGCTTGTACAGTGCGCCACAAGGAAGAGGCCACACACCCTCTCGATCCTTGCTCTTACTGGTTAATAAAAGCTAGCCGAGGACGTATGACCAGGTGGGTCCAGGGAGTGGTAAATGCATCTCTGTGTGAAGGGGTGGTTCCTGCTGTCCTTAAGGAGGCAGTAGTGTGACCACTCCTGAAAAAAACCCATTCTGGACCCAATGGTATTAGACAACTACTGCCCAGTCACAAATACCCTTTCTTAGGAAAGTTACTTGAGAAGGTTGTGGCGGAGCAACTGCAGACACTCTTAGAGGATACTGATTATCTAAACCCATTCCAGTCTGGGTTTCGACCTGGTTGTGGGACCGAATCAGCTTTATGGATGATCTTTATCAGGAGAGGGAGTGTGACCCTCTGCTTGATTTCTCACTGGAGTTTGTTACCATCAACCATGGTATTCTTCTGGATCGACTCCATGGGATGGGCATTGGAGGCACTGTGTTACAGTGGTTTTCAGAAAGTAACATTGGGTTAACATTGGTTAATATTCCTCGGCGCCTTGGAGCAAAGTGCCATCAGTATGATGATGATACATAGTTCTATTTCCCTGAGACATCTGAATCAGGGGAGGCTGTGCATTTATTTATTTATTACATTTATATCCCACCTTTCTTCCATCATGGAACTCAAGGTGGCTACATGTGGTTCCCAGGTGGTCTCCCTTCCAAGCACTCACCAGACCCAAACCTGCTTAGCTTCAGCAAGGTGGCTGCCTCATGTGCCTTCAGACTATGCCTTGTACATGTCCTGGATCAGTGCATAGACTCAGTGATGGACTGGATAAGGGCCAATAAGCTAAATCCTGGCAATGTGGAAGCCTGTGGGTGAGTGGTTCCCGAGTCTTTGAAATAGGCTCATTGCCAATGCTAGATGGGGGTTCACTCCCTTTGAATCAGGTTCAGGTTCGTAGTCTGGGGGTACCCTTAGATCCTTCACTGTCACTGGAAGCCCAAGTGTCCATTGGTGGCTTGGAATGCCTTTTACTAGCTTTGACTCGTATGCCAGCTATGGCCTCTTCTGGACAGGGATAGCTTGGCCACAGTGGTACAGGCACTAGTAACCTCAAGAGTGGATTACTGCAATGCTCCTTATGTGGGGCTGCCCTTGAGGCTTGTCTGGAAGCGGGAGCTAGTGCAGAATGCAGCAGCTTGGCAGGAGCTGCCGCTTTTCAGCATGCAACTCTTTTGCTGAGGGAACTACACCGGCTGCCTATTCATTACTGGGCCAGGTTTAAGCAGGTTTTGCTACTAGTGTATAAAGCCCTAAATAACTTGGGACCAGGATACTTGAGAGTATGCCTTCTCCCTTATCAACCAGCCCAGTCACTCAGGTCATCAAATGGGATGCTCCTGGTGGTTCCGCATGGACATATGGCCCAATTGGAGTCCACCCGCAGAAAAGTGTTCAGTGTGGCGGCTCTCTTTCTGTGGAACACATTGCCTCTGGAGGTCAGGCAGACACCAACATTGTGTTCATTTAATTTTTTTAATTTAAGACATTTCTTGGACGCCTTTCAGGGTAGAAGCCCTTCCAAGGCAGCTTACAGCAATAAAATATATAAAAATAGTTAAAATATTAAAAGCAATAAAAACAGAAATGCAATAAAAACAACAATAAAAGCCAACAATAAAACCAGCAACAAACAACGGCAGTAACAGCAACAACAGCAGTCATATCAAGAGAAGGTATGGTATGGGCTTAGACACAATTTAATTTCTTATTGTGTGTTGGGGAAAATATTTTGCTTAAGCTAATCTCATTCTAAATTGAAGGCTCTTTGTATTTTGGGGGGAACCTGTCCATGATTATTTCTTGTTTTTGTTTGAATACAAAATTATGCGTTGTGAGTCTTGCAGATACAAATCATAATGTGGGAAAATATATTCAGGTTTTTTGAAAGCATCTAATTCTCCACATATTTCTATTACTATGGAATTTCTTGAAGATGGCCCAGTTCAGGTGGTTTAGGTGACTGCGAATTAGCTTTGGACTCACATTCTTCCCACCCTTCTTCACATTCTCCATGCATCAGAGGAGAAGAATACAAGCTTCCACTTTAGAACAAACCACAGGTACCCATGTTTGTGAGTAAAACACAACTGTAGTTTGTTTCAAAGCAGCCTTTCCCAATCTGGTTCCCTTCAGATGTTTTAGACATCTAAAACATCAACCCCAGGCAGCATGGCTAATGGTCAGAGATGATGGGACATCTAGTCCAAATATCTAGAGGCTACCAGCTTGGGGAAGGCTGCTCTAAAGTAAGAACAGAAGCTTTCAGTCTTCTCCATTTACATGTAAACAAAGTGTGTGTGTGTGGGGGGGTTGCATTTACAATCACTGAAACCATGGTTTCTTTCCCTCATCTGAGTCACTGACCTTGTTTGCACAATCATCACAGCCCACTGTGGCTTATTTAAGCCACAACAAGCCATGGTGCTCTTGGGGTGCCAGGTTGCCTATTCAAGCCCTGATTGTGGCTTGTCGTGTAGTTCTAACCTGGGCACCAGGGGTTGTTTGAAGGTTAAACAACCCTCAGATAACCCTTGGTCTGTTGTAGGGTTATTTGAGGGTTGTTTAACCCTCAGACAACCCCTACCACCTGAGTTTGGATGACACAACAAACCATGGCAACCCCCCATCGGCGTCTGAATATTCAAAATGGCTGCACACATGCACCGCAACCTACCGTGGGCTGCAGTGATGCTGCGAACCGGCCCGATTCACACGATCCCTGTAGCTTAAGCCACGGTGGCTTGTTTAAACCGTGGCATGTGCCAAGCAACATTTGCCTAATTACCTACCCAGGTGTGGTTTGTGGTGTCTTCTGAACATGAGTGACATGGATTGTTTGAGGGGGAAGCAACCCATGGTCTGCTGTGATTGTGCTGGGTGGGTGATTAGGCAAATGGCACCAGCAAATGTCAACATGCGACATTGTGGCTTGTTTAAGCTGTGGTGGCTTGTTTAAGCTGCGGTGGCTTGTTTAAGCTGCGGTGATCATGCGAAGCGGGGCCAATATATTGATTAAGTTTGTTCAGAGCCAGCCCAAATAATTTCTGCTGCCTGTGGTGAAGGCAAGATGCCCCCTCTCCCAATTCTATCTACAAAAGCTGACTGGACTGGCAGTTGACACTTCCTTTAATACTGGTAATAGGACATCTTCCACCTCACCTGAGGACATCAGGCTAGCTTAAGGGGCACAGGTCAGGCTGCCTGAAGCACAGGTCTCTGTCCTCCAACAGGGGAACAGCCAGGGGGCTGCTGCCACAATCCCCTCCATGACATCCAGCATCTGCTGCCTGGGGCAGCTGCCTCACTCAGCCTAACGATAGGGCTGGACCTGAAGTTTTTTGTTAGAAGGTGTTGCATAGCTCTAAGAAATCCTCACAGGTATGACCTCCTTACAATAAATAGATCTACAGTGCCAGGGATGCTGACGTAATAGTTCTGATATAGATAGGTTGATGTTATCTGGGTTGCTGCTGAGCTTGTTGTTGTTTTATTGTTTTATAAATTTGTATTGAGTTTTAGTGGCATTTTGCTAGCCATTTTATGGATTTTTAAATAGCAAAGTGGGCTAGGTAGGTAAATAAATAATCCTGTTTTTCTATTTCTGTTTGGAAAGTAATAATATGAAATCTAATGAAACAAATAATTGTTAGTCCTAAGATATTTTATAAAGTCAACAGAACCTACAGGAAGTTTTAATTGTGAACAAATTTTGGAATGTAATGTCCTGTTTTAAGTTGTAGTGATGAATCAACATTGTTATCCACCAGAATATAATCATGGGCTGTCAAGCTCCAGTGTTATATACAATTATTTGGGAACTCAGTAGGATTACGTCCTGACTAAAAATGCATAGAACTGGACTTTTCTAAAACAAAATAAAACACGTTCCTAAAATGTATGAACTTCTGTTCAAAACTTTACTGCTTAGAAGATCCAAGCCAAAAAAAAAAAGGTACTAAAGATCTGCCAAGGTATTGTTCTTTTCCTCCAAAAAAATTGACTCATCCCTGCATTAACTGTAACACTCAACTTTCACTAGGAGATCTAAGTGTTGCTTCCACAGCAACAGTCACTACTTCATGATGTTTCTGAAGCACAATCCAATAAAAGCTTGAAGCAGTCCAGCCTTCTGACTAGAATGATAATATGGCAGAATTAGATATCATTTCTGCTGCTTCAAAGTAAAAACCAAAACAGCTCACCCGGCTGTTACAGTGGCCATTTTTGCATGCAAAGATAACCCAGAATTCTGGAGAATCCTGGATTATTGTGAACAACCTGCATGCTTGGTCATGGTGCCCATTTGGCCCTGCTTTGTGCTCTCCACTAGCGTGAACACTAAACAGACAAGGAACAGATTGTTTCATGTGTGTTATCCAAACCAGGGCTCCTGGCGTGTTGCTCCAAAATAAGCCAGGAATCGTAAATGGAGAACAAAACCTAGTTTGTGCTTGTGGCTTGCAAAGAAAGCAGTTTAGTGTATTCTGACGACACACTAAACGATCTGTTTTATGTTGTTAATGTGAACGAGCAAAGCACGAGTGAATGGGCTGTGTGCATCAGCATGCAGCTCATTCGTGATAAGCCAGCAGCCATTTCACGAAAGGCAAATTAGTAATGCTCAGAGAAACAAACACACAGCACAGGCAAAACACCTCCCCTCTGCCTCCTCTAGGCCCCCAGGATGTTCTCTATCATCACCCAGCTTAGCTTTTCCATTTTTCTGGGTAGCTGGGCATTCTTCAGAACAAAGCACTGGGCTGCAGGCACCCAGCATTCTTACTTCCTGTGGGCCAGAGGCCTTCTTGGGAATAAAAGATGGCACTGGAGATCAGCACTCCACTTCCCAGCATGCCAGCCACCCAGATCAAAAACTAATCTTCAAGAAAAATCAGAAGCGGAAGGGAACCGGGTGGCCACCAACAGCGGTGTTCATGGGCACCACATTGGGGAATCCACACATTTTTTATGCAAGTGGGACCTGCAACAAAATATGGCTGTGGATTCTCGCCTTTTACAGGAGTTTCTCCTGTTCAAGGTTCGGCCAGCCAACCTTCCCTTCCTCTAGGATAGTTTAAGTTGTAAAGCGCTAAAGTAGGAACTGTGAGGAGCAGGGGAAGGCAGGCAGGAGAAATTCCCTGGGTGGCCAGCTGGCTCCTAGTTCTGTCCTAGGCTGTTGATGGGCTGAGGTGGTAGGTGAGGAACTTCAGAGGAAAACAGTGAGGATTGAGGGGGGCAATAGAATGGGGCAACACTGAGCAAAATGTGTTGGGGGCTGAGGAAAGGAGGAGTCCAAGCTGCTTGGGTGCTCTCTGGGAGGTGGAGAGAAAGGGGACTCAGGCTCCTTCTAGCCAACAACAACTATTCCTCAACCCCAGAGGTTTGTCAGGAAGGTAGCAGAGGAGGCTGGTGGCTTTGATGTCAGTGTGACAGTAAATCTGCTCTGGGTTTCAGTGAGAACCAGTCAGACAACCAAAGGAGCTATCCAAGGTGCTGAATCCAATTTTGAGATAGGGTTTAGCACTTTGGATAGTTCCTTGAGAGTTCTGGTTAGTTCAGACTAAAAGAGAAGTCTTAGAGAAGACCATTCCAGGTCTTTTGAGGTCCACTGGCTACAATTGCCAAGGCTCATTTCTTCTTCATAATGTCTTTATATAAATCAACACACCTCAAAAAGAATATTGTAGAGCTGGAAAAGGGGCAGAAAGGGGGGACCAAAATGATAAAGGGGCTGGAGCAACTCCCCTATGGGGAAAGGTCACAGCGTTGTTTTCTTTAGCTTAGAAAAAAGGTGAGTATGGGGGAAATGATTATTTATTTATTTATTTATTTCCTTTCCTTTCTATGCCGCCCAGTAGTTGAAGCTCTCTGGGCGGTTCACAAAAATTAAAACCAAAAAGTGCAGGATAAAACAATACAAAATATGAAAGCATTAAAACCACGATATAACAATACAACCAGAACAAAACGTAGCAGCATTGCAGAAATTTAAAATACAAATTAAAAAACACCAGAGCTAAAAGACTAGGAAGCTAAAATGCCTGGGAGGATAAAAAGGCCTTCACCTGGCACCGGAAGGAATGCAACGTAGGTAGGGGTGGACGAAAGTCCCTTACCTGTCGTCGAAGGACGTTCGCGGTGGGGGGGAGGCGCTTCGCTGCTCCCCCCACGAAGTTCAGGCCGGGGGGGGGGGCTTCCCGCCTTGGCCCGGCCGAAATTCAGGCCAGGGGGGAGGCTTCCCGCCTCGCCCCGGCCGAAATTCAGGCCAGGGAGGAGGCTTCCCGCCTCGCCCGGCCGCGAACGCGAAAGTTAAAAAAAAAAAAACGCCCCCTGATAGGCTACGTGACAATTGACGTAGCCTATCACGGCTGACTTTGCAAATCTAGCCGTGATAGGCTACGTGAATCGTCACGTAGCCTATCAGGGGGCGTTTTTTTTTTCTTTGATTGCAATGGCGGCGGCGGCAGCCGGTCGAAAGACCGGCTGCCGCTCCCGCCCCACTCGAACACCCACCGAACCGCCGGCCGGACCCGCCACCGGGAGGGACATTCGGTGAAGGTAAGTCCCGTCCCGGGGGGGGGGCGGGGGGCGGGGGGGGCGGAGGATTTCTCCCCGAAACTTGTTCGGGGGGCCGAACACGTTGGCGCTCAGCCCCCCGAAGTTTCGGGGAGAAATTCTCCGCCATCCCTAAACGTAGGTGCCAGGTGAACCTCATTCCACATCCGGGTTGCCACAGCAGAAAATGCCCCCTTCCTGGTAGCCACCCGCCTCACTTCCTTTGGCAGAGGCTCCCAGAGAAGGATTGCTGAGGATGATCTTAGGGTCTGGGCAGGCACATATGGGGTGCCTTCCAGGTTATCCTTCAGATAACCTGCCCCCAAGCCGTTAAGGGCTTTGAATGTTAATACCAGCACTTTGAATCAGGCCAGGAAATCCAGATGAGAAGTTATCAGAGTGTGGATAACTGTAGCTAGGCTATCTCTGCCCAGATAAGGGTGTAGTTGGTATACCAGCCTAAGCTGATAAAAAGTGCTGCGTGCCTCAAGGGACAGTTCTGGGTCCAAGAGCACCCCCAAACTGATAGAGGTATATAGAATTATGCATGGTTTGGAGAAAGTGGCTAGGGAGAAAAACCTCCCCCTCTTTCATAATAGTAGAACCCAGGGTCATCCAATGAAGCTAAATGGTGGGAAATTCAGGACAGACAAATGGATTTACTTCTTGATGCAGCACATATGGAATTCACTAGCACAAGATGTAGTTATATGGCCACCAACTTGGATGGCTGTAAAAGAAGATTAGACAGATTCACGTAGAATAAGGCTATCAGTGGCTGTGGTGGCTATATATAAGCTCCAGTATCTGCAGTAGTGTGCCTCTCAATAGCAGTTGCTGGGGACACAAACAGAAGGGTGCTGTTGGGCTCATATCCTGCATGTGAGCTTCCAGTAGGCCACTGATTGACTACTGTAGGAAAGAATGCTGGATTAGATTCTCCCTTTGGTCTGATCCAGTAAGGCTTTTCTTATGTTCCTTATTTTAAGATTCATTTGAGTTCATCTCACAGAATCATAAAATGGTACGTTTGTTTGATAACTATTTTTGAAGAAGGTCAACTCCCATTTCAACAGATTTGTGTTAAATAATAAAGGCCTGCTGATACAGTGAGATATCACTGCAATATTTCCTGCAATATTTTTCTGCAAAAAAAATCTGCAATATTTTCATGGTATTCTATTTGTCCATTTATTTACTCCTTGAAAACTTAATATTGATATTTCGAATAGTAATGAGGTAAACACCATATGTGATGTCTACAGCTGGTATCTTAAAAGATTTGTATGTTCACAGCACTGTTTTAAGTAAAAACAGTAAACAGCTGATCCTCAGTCTGCCAGAGAAAAGGAATCATGGGTGATCAATGCAGTACTGTTGTAACCTCTTTCCATCTTTTAAAACCTTCCATCAATAATGTCCAAAGAGAGACCACATGTGAGCTGCATTCTAAGAAACAACTGAAGAAAAATATCTTCATAATGAGAAATGATTGACATTCTGCAAAATGTGTATTTGCAGTCCAGACGTAGAAATAGTGTGAATGGGGAAAGATATACTTTTAAATGTAATTAAAATATTGGCATTTTAATTCATAATGTTTTGTTATTATATTATCACTATTAATGTGATTTTATCAGACTTATTGTCCTATTGTTAGCGGTAATTTTGATGCAGGAAGCCTGGCACATGAATATGTGTGTTAAAATGAACATCCCCCTTTTTTCTCAGACAGGATCAGACACAAGAATGTTGACAGTGAGAGTTGCATTAAGATGCACAGGTTGCACAGTGGTCAAGTGAATGGATGAAGGACCTAATTCAGTGTGTATGCGTGCCAGCGTGGTGCATGCACAAAGACTGAATGTGCTCAGGTTCAAATATATATGGTAGATGTTGGTTAAGTTGGCTGGACATCTTTGAAAATGATAATATATTTAAATATTTGCAGCTGTGTCTGTATAGCTCGGCAAGCTTCACCATCTGTGCTTGTTGAATCTAATAAGCCACAGCAGTGACTCAGTGTCTGAAAAGGTCATGAGGCTTTGGGCATTGTTTTTGTTCTGTTTTTGAGTGAGTACAACATTTTCAGACGGAGCAAACTGCCTGAGTCATTTAAAAACCTATTATATTTCAAATTCATTTTGCAGTATCACTACTAGATGAAACCTCCCAAATTGAGGCTTATTTATTAAAGGCTTCTTTCCTTGGTAGTTTGTCTGTAAAATCTTGATTGCTTGTCAAGACTAAGTATTTTTTGAAAGCGGTTATACACTTGTCCTGTAGTTTGGAATAATGTGAATAAGTTGAGCCAATTCATATTTCAGAACAGGGGTGCAGAACCTTAAGCCTGGGGGCCAAATCCAGTCACCTGGACTCCCAGTCCAGCCTGCTGGTATTCCCAGATGGCCATGCCTCCTTCCCCTTTCTCCTGACCACCAACTGTTTGGTTGTTTCACAGTTTTTGTCCAGTTTTCCCCTCAATTCTAAAAGGTTGAAATACCTCTCCTACATCTTAGTTACTGGCAGCTTTAAACACAAATATGTGAGTATTTCTGGCCCTACCTCTTTTGCCTTTAGCTCCACCTACCACTGGACAGTGGCCCCCAAGAGGTTCTTCAAAATGGAATTTGGCCCTTGGACTGAACGAGGTTCAAGACCCCTATTTTAGAAGAACCCTGAAAGATCCTCTCAAGCCATTCTTTCTTCTTGATAGATGATAATTGCCTGGATGTAAAGAAGAACATGTAAGATTCATAAGAAAGGTATGCTGCAAATGGCAAAAAGGCAAAAGAAATAAAGCTATGCAAATAGACTGCGGGGGAAATGGCAAAAAATTGCTTCTCGCCACCCCCTTCATGTGAGTTAGTTTATTCTCCAGATCCCACCCTCTGATTCTGGTTCAGCTTGCTGGATAGCTGTCTTCAGTATATTGCTGTTATTAAAGACCATGGTAGGAGAAAAAATCCCAAACCTTCTCATATGCATTTCACTGCAAAGGTAGTCATATATATTATTTTTCTGTTGAATTAACGCATTGGTCTAACTCCCTCCCCCCTTTATATTTCTACTATACAAAAACTACTTTACTGCCATACAGAATTTTACAACTTTTATTTTCGCATTCCACAGTGACTCGGAATCTTCTGTGTTGCTTGTAATGCATTTTTAATTTATTCTTGTGCTCCTGGGCTGAAAAGTTCTAATCAATAGCTTTGTAGAGTTCAATGCTAATTGATTTACTGTTCTATAGAAGGAATGGAAGACAGCATGAAAATTCAATATTATTTTTGCTAGATAAAGGTAACTGCTAGAGTTCAATGCAGATTGCCAGTTAGATCATCTTGGCATTACTAGCTGAATAGGTCTAGATTTCTGTGGCTTCCTGAAGGTCAAGTGGAATAATTTATTGCTGTAGAACCAGCATGTTGTTCAGGGAGGAATGTGGAAATATTTGTAGGTAAAATAGCTTTCAATAGGGTAAGCTGTTTTTATTTTCTGGGGTTAAACAATGACTGCTGGACAGATCAATGAATTTTAGCAATATAGCTAAATAGAACCTCCATGTTCAGCTCCATAGACCTCTTGTTACCAGATGCTAGGAACAAAAAATGAAGTAGTTTTCACTGTCATGCTTTTGGGCTGGATAATAAGGGTGGTTGTTCCATTTCACTTGTACTGTGTGTACCCTCTGGTTTTAGGAATCCAAATTCTGTGCCTAAATAACCTAACCTAAACCTCAAGAATTTGCCAAGAACACAGACATTCAGAAATCACAATAAATTATTCTGATAAAGCATATTTGAATATATTTGCTTAATGTTCTTTGGCTTTCCAATCTAGAATTTTGGATGTATTTATTTTTTAGTAAAGATGTGATGGTGGGAAGGGAACATAATGATAAGTGACCTATAAAAGAAAAGAGAGGTTATCTTGGAGGAATCTACTTTTTCTGGACCGGTTTCAGTTTGGCTTCAGGATGGTAGCTGCCTTGGTTGTGCTGGAAGATGGCCTTCCCAGGAGGTCAACAATAGGAGCAAGTCTCTGTTGGTTCTCTTAGACTTTTCAGAGGCTGCTTATATTGTCACTCAGGGTATCCTTCTGATCCATTGAAGTAGGGGGTACTGTTTTACAGTGGTTCTGTTTCTACCTGTTACGCAGAATCCAGAAGATGATACTGAGGTTTTGCTTCAGTTTGGCCTTACATTTTGTTTAACATCTACAAGAAGCTGCTGAAAGACCGTGGCAGGCCTGGCCCTATAAGGAGACAAACTGAGCTGCATGCCTCAAGCAGCAAATGAGGATAGGTGGAGGCCTACATCCCCCACTCTGCCCACTGCCCACCTCCATCGCCTGCCTCAGCTACTGTCAACTGCACCTGCCATTCCTCCTCTGAGCTGGCTTTTTGGGTTGGAGGTGTCTCCCCACCCTGGTTGAGATGCCCAATCTTTGGATGGGGTGGGCCACCCCACCAGGAAGAGGAAGGAAGGCAAAATGGCACCAAGCTGCCTTGCCACATCCTTCCTTTCACCATTTACCTCCACCATGCGGCTTCGCCCTCTTACTTTCTCTTCTTACAATTGGCTGGAGGGAGCCAGGAAGAGGGTGGAACAGAGAAATGGTGGCAAAACAGTGAGGAGACATAACTGCAGCTGCAGGCGGTGGTGATGTCGTGTGACCCCTGTATCAGCCTTCCTGGGAGTTGCACCTGCAGCAGTAGGAATAGTTCACCTCACTGCCTGCTGCTGCCTGTACTTCAGATGTACTTAAAGAAGTTCACTTACAAAGCAGCTTGTGCAATCAAAATGATAGAGCCACATTCTTAAAGATCTCATTTTCTCCACCTCCTCCACAGTTGCTGGGAGGGGTTGCTTTGGGGGAAAGTGGGGCAGAGGGAAGGAAAAGAAGCCTCCCACTTTAAACTAGTCAGCTAGAATCCTCCTGCCTTCTCTCTAATCCTGCTGCTGTATCACTCCCTCCATTGCCAAATGTGCTTCTTGGAGTTTCTTGGAGGAGCATGCCTCCCCATGCCTGCTGGTTTCTTCCCCCATCTTCTTCTCTCCCTCCTTTTCCATCAAGCTCTTAATTAGATTGCAAGAGTCTCCCCCCCCCCCGTTACTCCCCCTTTTCATGAGTCTTCCACATCCTAGCCTCCTGACTTGGCATTTTGCACCATAAAGACAACAAGAGCACATGTGCTAAGGGCCCCCTCCTTTTCTTCTTCCCCAAATTTACTTTTTTCCATATTGTCAATTGTTTGGATAATGGGGTTGCTTGCCTGTAATGCTGAGAAGCTGGGCAACAAAACACAAGAAGGAGAAGGAGGAGAAGGAGAAGAACAGCAGCAGCAGCAGCAACAATATGTTGCTTTCCTCCATCCACATGACATTCAGTAAGAGCCTATGCAATTTTCTTTCAAAAGTAAGTCCTACTACATTTAAGGGTACTTAATCCAAGGTAAGCATGCATAGGATTGCAGCCTTTCTCTTGGAGTCAGAAGAGGAAGGGATGATTACTCAACATTACTGAAATGTTGACAGAGAAAAAGAAAAGCATTAGTCCCACCCCGTAAGCTAATTAAAAGTAGGCTGAGAATTAAGTATCAATGCCCCGTTTTTGTAGTACAAAATGCACGTTTTCCCATTTGTTTTCTCTTAATAACTCAAAGGATTTTTCATACCTATAAGAGAGAGTCAGGGGAGTTTTATTTTGCCTCTGGCCGCTAGCTCTCCTTTCTCTTTCATTGGCTCTGTCTCAGGATCCCAATATCTTAACTGAAAAATCAGTATAATTTTAAGTGATCTTGGTCTCAATCCCTCCCCCCCCCGCCACCAAACTCCAGAGACTAAAAGGCAGTTTAGTTCATTAATCAGATTTGGACCCTATAAGGGATGGTACACACACCAAAACACCATTTTGTTGCACCTTTCCAAGGGATTTTTGTCTACTTATTATTTTGAAGAGGTGAGAGTTCTTAAAAGTGGATTCATTTGATCTGGATGGGACACTCTGTTATACCTCTCCTTTTCTTCAAATGATAATGAGATTGGCCTTTTCCTTCAGTTTTTGCCAGGAGCCTGTAGTGACCTGGATGGGGACGAAAAACTGAAGCTAAATCCTGATAGAATTGAGTTGTTGATAATGGGTAGCCATGTTCACTGCTGTTACAGCAGCCTGTCTGGCCTGGGAAGGGCTCATTATTTCCAGC
Organism: Heloderma suspectum; assembly: GCF_057233095.1. Lineage (NCBI taxonomy): Eukaryota > Metazoa > Chordata > Lepidosauria > Squamata > Helodermatidae > Heloderma > Heloderma suspectum. The sequence continues at coordinate 92,607,646 of NC_139461.1, forward strand.
TCCCTGAAACAGCTGAGGACCCAGTTCCCTGTGGAGGGCGGAGGGGAGCTTGTGGTAGTGGGAGAGTTGATCATTAGACACATAGACAGCTGGGTTAGTGATGGGCATGTAGACCACATGGTGAATTGCTTGCCTGGTGCGAAGGTTGCGGATATCACACGCCATCTAGATAGCCTGGTAGATAGTGCTGGGGTGGAGTCAGTTCCCTGTGGAATATTTGGCATCCAGCCATTGGCTGTCCCTCAGGGAGCCTGGACTTAAGGGAAGCCAGACGTGGGTGGTGGCGGCCTTGAAGGAGGTGACACCAAAGGGGAGTCGCCCCTTTGGGGGAGCCACTTTCAGGGGGGCAGCGAGGGTGAGGGCCGTATCCCTTGGTTTTCTCTCCTCTCTCTGTGTTTCACTTCTTTCTCTTCCCCTTGTGGGGAGTGAGGGGGGATTTCTGGGGTTGTTTGGGGAGTGGGGGTGGCCTTTGAATGTATTTTGTTTGTTTCCAGTTAGGTTCTTTATTATTTTTATAGGTGAGAGGAAAATGATTTTATACCCCAGGGGGAGAGCCTGCTGGTATTGAATTGTGCCTCCCCCCACAGGGTGAGAGATGGGAGGGGAGTCTTAGGTGTACTTCCAGGTGAGAGATGGGATGTTGAGCTTGACTGTTTTATTCTACTGAATGTTGCTGAGTTTGATGTATTTTCTGAGACAAAGTCAGCATTATGTATATAGGGAGACAATAACAGCAGTGGGGGTGGGCATGGGGGAGATATGGTGCTGTCAGAGCAAAAACTCATATGAGAAAGGAGGGCAGGTATCTTACACCTATCCAGCCTTCTGGTTGCCCTGTCAGCCCAGGTACCTTGGGGAGCAGGCCAAGCCCCCTGCAGAATCTTTGCCTGCTCCTTTGCAATGGCAGGTCAGTCCAGAATAAGATCACAACCATCCATGATTTACACTTGGATGAAAAGGCTGATCTGGTATGCATTACGGAGACTTGGCTGGGAGAGTTAAGTGGGTTTGTATGGATACAGCTTCTCCTGGTCAGGTACTCTGCGGAAGAGCAAGTAAGGAGAAGTGGACGGGGAGGCAGCGTAGCAGTGGTCCACAAAGACAACATCCCCCTGACTAGGGATGTACGAAACACCTACCTGGCTCCGCGCCAGGCAATCCGCGGTGGGGGGGAGGTGCTCCATCCCTCCCCCCGGAATCCTCGACGGGGAGGGAGGCGATCCGGTCCTCCCCCCTGGAATCCTGCCCAGCTGGATCCGCTCCGTGGCCAAGCTGCGGAGCCGCCGGCTGGCTCCAGCCGCCCGCAGCCGGACATCCAGCCGCTGGGCAGCCCTGCAGGGACACAAATGGCAGCAGTCGTAGCTGCTGCCATTTGCGTCCCTGTATTGAGCCGTGATAGGCTATGTAAATATTTATGTAGCCTATCACGGCAGGGGGAAAAACCCCAGCGTAAGCAAATGGCGGTAGCCGCCACCATTTGCGTACGCTGGGGTTTTCCCCCCCTGCCGTGATAGGCTACGTAAATACTTATGTAGCCTATCACGGATAGGCAAATGGCATCCCTGCATTAGCTGTGATAGGCTACGTAAGTATTTATGTAGCCTATCACCTATGAAGAGGAGGAAGCGAATGGCGGCCACAGGACGGCCGCCATTCGCAAAGCAGCGCGGACGGGAGCAGGTAAGTGCTCCGTTTCATACGCCTTTCGTGGGGTGGGGGGGTGGGGGCTTCGTACTGCAACAGATTTCGGGGGGCTGAATGCACTGGCATTCGGCCTCACCGAGATCCATTGCGGAATTCTCTGACATCCCTACCCCTGACCAGATTCACTGTGAAGGAACTGGCTCACATCGACTGTGTACACCTCAGCTTTGGGACTAGGAATAAATTGGGGATTCTGTTAGTGTACCGGCCACCTCCTACCAAACAGAGTCCCTAACTGAGCTCACAGAACTGGTCTCAGAGCTGGTGTTGGAGTCGTCCAGGATTTTAGTCCTGGGCGACTTCAACATCCCCCTCGGGTCCAGCTTGCCAGGTGCAGCTCAGGAGTTCATGGCGACCGTGACAACCATGGGTCTGTCCCAGGTGATCAAGGGGCTGACACATGAAGCTGATCACACGCTCAATTTGATCTTTTGTTCCAATCAGAAGAATGATCCGTGGGTGGAGGTTTTATCCGTCTCCACATTGTCATGGATGGATCATTGTCTGGTCAGGGCTAGTATCATGGCTACTACCTGCCTCCTCAGGGGTGGAGGACCAATTAAGATGGTCTGCGCCTGAAAGCTGATGGATCCACTGCAATTCCAAAATGCCTTGAGGGGTTTCTTGGCTGGTGCCGCCACCAACCCTGTCAAGTCCCTGGTCTCTGTGTGGAATGAAGATCTGACCAGGGTTATTGACATGGTTGTTCCTAGACTTCCTCTCCTATCTGCTTCCAAACAAGCTCCATGGTTTATAGAAGAACTGAGGGAGCTGAAGTGGCAAGGATGACGACTAGATCACTGATGGCAGAAAACTCAATTTGAATCCTACAAGACACATCATAGGGATCATTTGAAGACCCCTGTGATATGTGCAGTGAAGAGCGCTTTGTACTCTACGTGTATCGTGTCCGCAAACGTGCACCCAGCTGAGCTGTTCAGGGTGGTTAGGGAGCTGAGTCAGGCCCCACACACACTGAACCTGATCTTAGAGCTTTCGGTAGCTTGCTGTGACGCCTTTAATGAGTTTTGCGTGGATAAAATCTCCCAGATACAATCCGACTTGGATGCTGTTGTGTTAATCTAGCATGATTAAGCTAGAACATTTTCAGCTTGTGACTCCTGATGATGTGGACAAGCTGCTTGGTTTGGTCAAAAAGACAACTTGCCCTCTTGATCGCTTACCATCCTGGCTTGTTGTCCAGGGATGGGAGATGGTAAAGCAATTCTTGCTGAATATTATTAATGCCTCCCTAAGAGAAGGTAACTTTCCATTGTGTTTGAAAGAAACAGTTGGCAGACCGCTTCTGAAGAAGCCTTTCCTTGACCACCTAGAGTTCAATAATTATAGGCCAGTAAGTAATTTACCATTTTAGGGCAAGGTAATCGAGAAGGTGGTGTCCATTCAATTCCAAGCAGTCTTGGATGAAACTGATTACTTGGACCCATTTCAAACTGGCTTCAGAGCAGGAGATGGAGTTGAGACTGTGATGGTTGCCTGGGTGGATGATCTTCACTTGGGAATTGATAGGGAGAGTGCATCCGTGTTGATTCTTTTGGATCTCTCAGTGGCATTCAGTACCACTGACCATGGTATCCTTCTGAATCGCCTGAGGGAGTTGGGGGTTTGGGGCACTGCTCTGCAGTGGTTCTGCTCCATTCTCTCAGGATGGTTCCAGATGGTGTCACTCGGGATAGTTGTTCCTCGAAAAAGGAACTATTATGTGGAGTCCCTCAGGGTTCTATTCTGTCCCGATGCTGTTCAATATCTACATGAAACAGCTGGTAGAGATCATCAGGAGGTTTGGGGCTGAGTGTTATCAGTATGCTGATGACACCCAGATCTATTTCTCCTTAACATCTTTATCAAAAGAAGATATGACTCTTCTGAATGACTGCCTGAAGTATGTAATGGGCTGGATGAGGGAGAATAAGCTGAAGTTGAAACCAGGCAAGACAGAGGTGCTCATCGTGAAGGGTCCTAATTCAGGTACTGAGGTATGTCAACCAGTTCTGGATGGGGTTGCACTTCCCCTGAAGGAGCAAGTCATAGCTTGGGGGTGTTTCTTGACCCAACCTTGCTCCTGGCACCCTAAGTGGAGGCAATGGTAAGAAGTGCCTGTTATCAACTTTGGCTGATATGCCAGTTACGCTCATTCCTGGAACATGTGGACCTAGTAACGGTGGTGCACGCTCTGATAACCTTTAGGCTTGATTTCTATAATGTGCTGTACTTGGGGCTGCCTATATATTTAGTTCGGAAACTTCAACTGGTACAAAATATGGCAGCCAGGATGGTCTGTGGGACATCTTGTGGAGACAATACTACACTGGTTTTAAAATCTTTACACTGACTGCCAATTTGTTTCTGAGCAAAATATAAGGTACTGATTCTTACCTTTAAAGCCTTACATGGTCTAGGTCCAAGGTACCTCAGGGAGCGCCTTCTCCCCTACATCCAGTCTGCCACCTAAGATCCTCTGGGGGCTCTCTGCTGTGGCTGCCTAATGTGAGACTGGCAGCCACATGCAAGAGGACCTTTTCTTTTGCCGCCCCTCAGTTGTGGAATGACCTGCCAGTTGAAATGCGCCTGCTGACCTCTCTGAAGGTTTTTAAGCAGGCATTAAAGACCCTATTATTCCAGCAGGCCTTCCCTTTTTAGAACGCTTGTTCCTTTTGCTGACTTTTGTATACTGTGTTTAAGCTGTGTTGTTTTATTGTTGGATTTTGAAAAAAATGTTTTTAGTTCAAAGTTGTTTTTAGTTATATGTTGTTTGTATATACTATCTGTTTGCTTTTATATCAATGATGTTTAAAGTCTGTCTATTGTATTTTAATATTTTAACTTCTGTAAACTGCCTTCTGTAGACAGCTTCAGGTATGGGGCGGTATAGAAATTAAATAAATAAATAAATAAATAAATAAATGTGACGCTGAAGATTGCTGCGGTTAACCTGTTCTGAATGAGGTTTTGCTCTCCCTGAAGGCTCATATTCACGGCTTGAAAGTGTTCCTTGATCCTATTTACTGTTGTGACTGAGGTGTCTATGGCCAGAAGTGACTTTACCCACCTTTTGGTTGTATGTCATCTTTTGGGAAGTAAATCTAGCCTCTATAAAATGTGTCCTAGTGACATCTTCTAGACAAGAGTACTGCTGTACGGCGCTGCTACCTTAGAAAGATCAGGAAACTACAAGAGGAGGTAGAGATAAGATGGGAAGCACTAGCTGAACTGGACATAACTTCAGTTCTCAAACCATTGCATTGAGAGTTCCAAGCTTAATTTGAAGCGTTGGTTTTTACCTTTAATTCACTAAGTTGTGATGGATTTTTGAAGGATCACCTCCTCCCAAATATTGCATCCTCTGCCTTATGATCCACAGGATATAGCTTGTTACAGGTATTCTTGTCTTCTGAAGTTTCACAGGTGGCAACAAGTCAGAAAGCCTTTTATACTCTGGTGCCCACTCATTGCAACACCGTGCTGAGAGATGCTTGTTTTGCTTACTTTCTTCCCTGTGTTCAGAAGACTGATTATGTAGGCTTTTTGACCTGTTTTACTGAAGCTGACTCTTTTTTCGATAGTTTCCATTGTTGTTTTATTTTGTTGTTTGTGTTTTGATTTCATATTGTCGTGTTTTACTATCTTCTGTATATTTTATTCTTTTAATTGTAAGCTGATTTGGGGCCATTCTTGGGCAGGAAATGAGTTTTAATTTTTAGAGGTGGTGGTGGTGGTAATAATGATAGTAGTAGTAGTAGTAGTAGTAGATTTTTACTACGATGCTTGGAGATTTTTAAATTGAAGTGGTATATAGATATTATTCGGTGTTCAGTCATGCTGGCCACATGACCACGGAAGCGTCTTCGGAAAGCGCTGGCTCTTCGGCTTAGAAACGGGGATGAGCACCGCACCCTAGAGTTGGACACGACTGGTTGGGGACACCTTTACCTTTTATAGATATTATTAGTAAATAAATAGTAATAATAATAATAATAATAATAAACTAATTGTGTTTCTGAAATTGCCTATTACTTGTACATTTAAATTTTGCCTTTCCTAAATAGCATTCAGCTTATCTTTCCTTGCCATAAAGTGTATTAAAATGTGAAAAATACCCTGAGAAAAGGAAGCAGCCTATTGTGCATACTGCCAGAAATGCTGGAAGAGAGCCATCGTGTTTTTCTGTTTACCCAGGAGGAGGAGGAGAACACTGGCAGACAAACCATTGTGACGCCTTGAAGAAGCTTGTGAGGGCTTTGTTGAGAAACCCATTTGTTGTTATTTTGACAAAGGTTTAAGCTTCAAACTGTAAATACCTCACAAAGGAAGAAAATTGGTTAATGGGATATATTAAAACATGGATTGGCAATATTTTAAAAATAAAATTTGGCCTGAAATGTAATTTTGGGTTGAGTAAGTTGTTTTACACAGCAAACTTGATAACAGTATACAGTTATGTAGCATCATTAATATTCTTGAGAGGTGCATTGTCTCTTGTGTTTGCAGTGTCTCAGGTGGCTTCATCATTCTTACACTTCCTGGAGACATATGGAGTAAGAGAGTTATGTATATTCTTTGAAAACCTTTGCCTCCTTCCTGCTTCTGAAACCTGGCTAGAAATAAAGTTAATGGTCTGTCCACAATGACAGCATTTCTTTCCCATTCCTAGATGGAAACAGCCACAAATTACATAGCTGCTTCTCTAGAGCTTAAAAAAACCAACAACGGCAAAGCTCTGTTAAATGATAGCATTATGTCAGGGGGATGTATAAGCCCAATAATGAATTTGCAGAATGGCATAAATAACAACCCTGTTTGGCAAGGCCCATGAATATCAGTTAGAAAATACGTTGCTGCTGGATATTCAGGAATATGTTCATGCCAAGTGCAATGAACCAGTTGAATGGCAACTTTCATTTAGCACAAAATTATTGCAACTGTCTCTTAGCCGGCATATGTGTGCTATTTTTGCTCTTTCATGATTTACACTGAAGGCCTATTCCCATGAACCTCCCAACACGTGGCAGCTGTGTGTTTTTTAGTTAATCGGCACTGGTTCCAGTCATCACTACCACACCTTTAGCCAGCCATCTGAATGCTAATATGCTAGGGGTGTACGAAAGTCACTTACCTTTTCGACAGGGTGATTTGCGGTGGCGGGGAGGCGCTCCGCACCTCCCCCCGAAATCCTATCCTGGCCAGCTCCACTCCGCGGCGACTCCACGGAGCCGCCAGCTGGGGCCGCCCACAGCCGGACATCCGGCCGCTGGGCAGCCTGCACAGGGACACAAATGGCGGCTGCCATAGCTGCATCCATTTGCGTCCCTGTATTTTGCCGTGATAGGCTACGTAAATATTTACGTAGCCTATCATGGCAAAAAACAAAACAAAACAGCAAACGCAAATGGCAGCGGCTACAGCAGCCGCCATTTGCGTTCCCTTTTTTTTCCGCCGTGATAGGCTATGTAAATATTTATGTAGCCTATTACGGCAAAACAGAGGGGTGCAAATGGCGGCCACTACGCCATTTGCGCCCCTCTGTTTTGCCGTGATAGGCTATGTAAATATTTATGTAGCCTATCATGGCAGAAAAAAAGGGAACACAAGTGGCGGCTGCTGTATCCACCGCCATTTGCCTTCCCTTAGTTTTGCCGTGATAGGCTACGTAAATACTTACGTAGCCTATCACGGCTTCTGTAGGGACGCAAATGGCGTCCCTGCATTAGGCGTCCCTATCACGGCTATATGGAAGAAGCGAATGGCGGCTGCAGATGCAGCCGCCATTCGCAATGCAGTGCGGACGGCAGCAGGTAGGTGCTCCGTTCCGGGCCCATTTTGCGGGGTGGGGGGGTGGGGGGGCTTCATTCCGCCACAGATTTTGGGGGGCCGAATGCACTGGCATTCCGTCTCACCCATGGCAGAATTCTCTGACATCCCTATAATATGCTGACAACCGGCCATTGCTGGCTTTAGTATATGACATTAGGATTCACACAATAGGTGCAACATTGGGTAGCTAAAGGTGGTATGGATCGAAAACCTATTCCTGGCAGACAGGGCAGAGATGACTTGCTCTGCTTCCCATTAAAAATGTTCCCCTGTTATTAGTCTTTCATTTGTGCTGGAATGGCTTCCATTCATTCTGAGAAGCCCACAAGATGCTTGGAAATAGGATTGCAAGAGAAACTCTTCCAGCCTCTTCCTTAATCAAAAACTACACCCTTTTCTTACATTACACTACTAGGGTGAGCAGCGTTACCCTGGCTTGGTGAGGGGTCACAATGTGAGCACTTTCTGGGGTGGGAAGGATGTGTATTTCAGCAGCATCCATGCTGCCAGTGTAATGTATGAAGAGGATCACAGCTGTGTTGTGTCCGTCTGCCAGTGAAAAGCACATACTTTACCAATTTCAAAATCTAGACCAGTTGGGTCTGAAACACCCTGGTAGATAACCAAGGCAGGTCTAAATAGAGACATAAACAACAACACAGACTCTGAATTTAACTAAAACCCATTAGATGCTTTACTTAGAAAACAATTACAAAATTGAATGGTCAGCCTGGTGGCTACATGGGACAATAATTTTGACAAAAATTATGCAGACCTCTAACTATTATATCATATTAAACTTGTTAATATAAAGACTGCCTTTTCTCCCCAGTAAAAGGAGCCTGTGTTCTTCTCCTAGGATGGAAACACTTCTGCATAACTGCTGGATTTTATATTTTCAAAAATCCAACATTTCTTCTTTCATGCTCCCAGCAACCCTAGGGTCTGCTTCAGTTCCAACCTGTAACCATCTACAGACCTGTTCCTATCCCACTTCATCTTGGGACTCTGAACTAAGGATGGTGGAGATATCCGCCATGGACTCCAATGAGGCCGGATTCTTTGGAATCCAGCCCCCCAGAGTCCATGGCGGAACGGACTACCCCCCTGCCACCCCCCAAAATCCACCCGAGACGGAACCTACCTGGCGGCTGCTGGTCTAGGTCGTCGTCTTCATTCTGCATCCATCCGCTGCTGGTCTGCGGACGCAAATGGCAAATATTTGTGTCCGCAAATATTTACATAGCCAATCACGGCCAACGGCAGGGACACAAATGGTGCTGGACACCATTTGCGTCTGCAGACCAGCCACGGCCAGAAGTCCAGCAGTGGCCAGAGCCGGCAGGGGAGGATTCCAGGGGAGGACTGGATCGCCTCCCCCCACCTGCGGACCCCCCCATGGACCCCAAGTAAGGGGATCCGTACATCCCTACTCTGAACATGCAGGCACTGTGACTTCACCATTGGCTGGTTTTTGTAATATCCCTTGAGGAGGGGATCTGAAGATTGTGAAAACTTGAACAATTTTGGTGATCTTTTGGTTGGCATAGTAAGGCTTTAGGGAACATTGGTTATTGGGCAGATTTGAAGTGTAATAAATAAATAAATAAGACTAATATGGAGCTGGGCATAATGGCTCCTGCCTATAATCCCAGCTCCTTGGGAGGCCGAGGCTGAGGCTGGAGGATCCCTTGAGCTCGGGAGTTCGAGGCTGCTGGGGGCTGTGCTGAGTGGGTGTCCCTGCTGAGGTCAGCATCAGTATGGGTGTCCCTAGGGAAGTGGCCGTCCCCAGGTTGCCTAAGGAGGGGTGAACTGGCCCAGTCTGGAGACAGAGCAGGCCAAAGCTCCTGTGCTGATCAGTGGCGGGACAGCAACTGTGAGCTGTTCCTGCAGTCTGGCTTGACCAAGAGAGTGGGACCCAGCCTCCAAAAAAGATTTTTTCAAAAGACTAATATGGATTTTGGAGTTATACTCTGAAGTTTCAAATACAGGAGTAGTTTGTAGCTGCTATATCAATGTTTGTAGCACGACTAGCTTTTGAATACAGGCTAAGAGTAGTACAACACATAAATATTGCAGGTTCAAGCCCTTGGGTTGTTTATGAGAATGGAGGGAATCTGGAGTTTCAATTAACATTGTGTCATGATCTTGATTTACAGTCTTAGAGATAAAAATAATATGTAAGTTCAAAGTAACGATATTTATTTCTTCAGGGATATTTGGCTAGAGCAAGCTATTGCAAGCACATCTCAATATAACCATGTTTTACACACTACAAGAGGGAAAATGTTTCAAAGAATGCAATTTTACCTGAGTGATTTTCTTAATAGGATTTCCTACAGGATCCTTTAAAAAAACCTTTTAGGTGACTTTTAATTCCTGTTGCAAATGTTTTTAGTCAGAACCCCCTAGCCCCTCCCCCCAAAAAACTTAGGGTACAATCCAAAATGAAGTAAATCAGTATTTTCCCATTGGTTTCAGTGGATCATACGTAAATCAAAATAGTTCTAATACTCCAAATGGATAGTGCAATCCTATGGTCCCTGGGAGGGTTTTGAGAGCAGAGAGAGAGGTTTGTCCTTGGATGTTCCCTCCCAGGCCCCATGGAAACTTCTGCGGCACTTCCATCTCCTACATCAGAGCTCTGGCATCTACAGTAGAGAGGGCGAACAGGAAGTGTGTGCTAGGCCAGTGGGTAGACCTGCCCCCCAACTGACTCCTGACCTACGCCAAGCCCTGGAGATTAATTCCCTCCCATTGATGTTGGAGCCACTGCAACATGGCTGCTCTCAGTAAGACTTCAAGGATGCTGATAATACAGATGGCACAGAAACGATAGCCTTGGGTTGCATTGCATTGATCCTTTGGATGTTATTAAGATCTATCTGGAAGCAACCATGTTGCCGTGGCTTCCATGCTGTCAACTGACCATAGTTCTCCAGTCTTCTCTCTGAAGAAACACGTTTTGATATACAGTACAGTTTTCATGTAGGAGGCACTTTACAACCAGTAATTCTCCACACTAAAACTGGGGCAGTTAAACCCATGACATGACTATACCATATCATCTAGCCCTCATGAGCGTCTGAGTCAGCCCTTCCAGGGCAGGGGGAGGGGTTGGACATCAGGCTTTCATTTGTATAGCATCCAACTATAAGGAAGAGCCACTGAAGTGTTAAACCTGCGACTTGGCTGTATCACTTCAAAGTGCAGGTGAGGCTCAAAAAATTAGAGCCCTTTCATTCATAAAATAACCCCCTTCTTCCCTCCTCATAAAACCAGCATGTCAGAGAGAAAGGTAGGCTAGAACCCCTCCCTGACGTCTAGTTTTCTTTGCACTGGGGCTTATTTTTCTATTTTTGGGTATGGGAGAGCATTCATTCATGTGAGCCCCCACTTGCAGTCTGAAGTAGTACCGGCCTGACAGATATACCACCTCAGTGAGGACTAGGCTAAAGATCTTGGCAATATTTGGTCAATGACTTCTTTGTGTGCAATGTACATTTTTGGATTCAGCAACATGAACGTGATGCACTTGAATACACGCATATATTTATTTTGTACTTAACACAATGGCCAATGGTAACGTCAAGAAATATTAAGGTATGTATTATTCTTGGTCGTCATTTTTTTCTTTTCTTAAAAAAAATATTCTATATGACTTTAAATACTGGAATGCTGCCCAAAGCCATGGGTAAGTAATAAAATGTTATTACACATGTACATTCAAGCTGCAATCCTACACAGTTTACAGCTCTCCAGATGTTTTGGCCTAAAGCTCCCATCTGCTCTAGTCAGCATAGCCCATGGTGAGGGGTGAGGGGAGTTATAGGCCAACAAGTCAACAAGTTGCCCACCCCTGCTGTAACACTTACTTGGGAGTAAGTCCCATTGGACTCAGTGGGACTCACTTCTGAATAGACATGCATAGAAATGCATTGTTGGTTTAACAGGGTGTCGCTGAAGCTAGCATGTATTGTTTAGTGAGCACACTGTTTTCTTATGACTGATTGTTTTTAATGATGCATGGTTATGCTTGCTGAGCCATAGTGGCAATGCAGCACTATAATTAGATTTGAGGCTCAACCCATACGATCCACTTGGTATGTTTGATGACTTAGAAAATTAAGGAACAATTTTATTTGGGATGTTCCACCATCTGTCTCTGCTCCTTGAAGAGGCATACCCATGTTCCCAATGCTAGTAAGCTAATGGTTTAGTGTTCAGCTACTAGAGGCCCATGGATCAAAAAAGAATGTAAACTCCTCCCCTCATGCAGTTGTCAAACTACAATCAAAAGGAATGTGGAGAAAGTTGTATCTTTGGCCCTGGAACTTGCACATAAGGTGCTTTATCAGGAGGAAACAGAGGTGCTAATGTTTTAACACCATACCCTTCTTAAAGTTTGTTGTTTATTCGTTCAGTCGCTTCCGACTCTTCGTGACTTCATGGACCAGCCCACGCCGGAGCTTCCTCTCAGCCGTCGCCAGAAAAACTAGTTGCTAAACAGAGTAATAGTTTATAAGGAGAAAACAAAGGAGCATAAAGTAGAGTGCACAGAGAGAAAAGCTTATGTTAGTTCTCTGCTTTTAAAAAATTAAGAGGGCAATCCTATACATGTTTAGACAGAAAACAAGTCCTACAATTCCCTAGCTACACTGGCTAGGGGGAATGCTGGGAAATGTAGGACATTTTTCTGTCTAAACATGGATAGGATTGCTTCTTAATATGCATAGTCCTGGTTCCCCCTTCCTCCCATATATCTGAGAAGTTAGGGGATATTTGTTTTCAGTCTAGAAAAGGAGAATTAAAGAAAGGAAATTAAACTGCTGGGATGCATTTATTTAGGGAGCCATTTGGCTTTTATTGGAAAGAATTTCCACCCAATTTAACAAAATAATTTTCTTTACAGAACTGTAATTGGCAATTAAAATTATGTTGGATAGACACTAGTACACATTTTCTGCATAAACAGAGCCAGGGAAATAGGCTTTGCTCAGATTGCCTTTGCATGGAGCGTTCAAATGTCAGTTTGATGGTCTTCAAAGAAAATAATAGGGAAATGAGGCTATACCTTTCAAATAATTGGCCTTGTGAATGTGGAGGCACAGCAAGCAAGAACTTAATCAAAAGTTAAGATAAAATAACCTCATTGGCACAGTGTCATAGAGTGTAAACAAGTCTAGATGACTTTGATTTGATAAACTGCACTATTATAGCAGTGTTTGTGTCATTTACTCAAAAAGTAAACTGAAGGCAAAATAGCCTCTTAGACTGCAAATGGGTAGTTCTTTTTTTCCTGTTTTAAACATTTTTGCCAATTCTATTTTCTATTGACTGAAAAAGCAGAACAAAACATTCCTTTACAGAAGGTTAGGGGATATTGCACTGAAATCTAGAATGATAGAAATATTACCATATTCTCATCCATTAATCTTGAGTAGCAATTGGAGCATTTTCTTCCAAATGCACTGTATAAGAGCTGTAGCTTTACATTTTAAATATATTCTGGTCTGGCACAGAACCAAAAACTAAATTATCACCCCTTAATCCTAGATATGTGTAAGGTTGAATATACTTGCAAGAGTGTAGCTTGCAAACATCATTTCTCTGGGCCTAGTTTAAACTTCTAAGGTGGCTGCTGCACCACAATCTCTTTTCTGGTGTTCTTAACTACTTCTAATTCACTTCGTTTAAGCTCCTTATGTTTCTGGATGTCTGACTTGTAGTTATAGTCAGTCACAGCAGGATGGCATGTATGTATATTAACTATGCATGCAAGTGATAAGTGCTCTTTAAACACTCTTGCTTGACCCTGGGGAATCTAGTGTCAGTTCTTTTATACACTCTGGAGATCAGAGGCCTAAGGGACAAAAGTGTCTAGCAGCTATGTCATTTTCCCTTCCATTTTTACTTCAGATGCAGGCTCCCCCAATCAGGATTGGGACCCTGGTATGTGGGATGGGGGGCTTTAAAGATCTGGGACAGTATCCAATCCTGCCTGTCCATGTGTGAGGCCCACCACAGTTTTTGTTCCATGCATGGCCAGTCCTCCCACTCTGTTGCACAACAGCAGTTTAGTGCTTCTGGAGGCAAGCCCTCAAACGAGCAGAAACACTCATTTCTGGAAGGAGCTAGGGCAGTGGAGTTACCTTATAACTCCATCAACCTGCTCCATTCCAAACTAGTGTTTCCTCTCATTTCAGGTTGCCCCCAGAACCTATGAATCACTGTTGCACAAGCTTGTGCAACAGAATAGTTGGGACCAGCTGCATGTGGCCTGTCACCGTTGGATACTGCCTCTGAGCCTACTCTAGAATAAAAATGGGTGTGGGGGAGACATAGCTTCTAGACACATTGGCCCTAATGCACTTACCCTTGAGATCAGGTCTTTCATGCTCATTCATTTTTACTGGGATTTCAAAGGGGCATGTTTCCCCCCTAAATTTAATGTGTGATGTTATTGGTTGCTTTTTAATTTCTTCTGATAACATCATAGGGCAGCTTTGAGATCTGCTATGCAATCTCTTGGAACTATGCTTTTTTTCTGATGCAGAAGAACCAGAGAACAAAATCAGGCTTGCTTCTGAGTCATTGAGGGGCAACACCCTCAGAACGGGATTGTTCCTTGCAGAAAAGGAAACAGCCCCAACACAGTTAGGACACCATTGCTGGCAGCCTTTTCCAGAAAGCCAGGTTAACAATTGCCCCCATGTGTTCACTTTTGTGCAGCCACTAGGGTAATGTGAACTGGAGTGTTTTATCATAGTGCTTGCTAGTGTCTAATATTCTGTTCATGAAGCAAAAGAAATAAACTGAACGTGTCTAATTTAGTTTATAACTTAAGCATGAGTGAATTATATGGAAACTGTCAAAGCTGCCCAATATTCCATATTCTTCTTCTTATTTGAGATGAAGCATACACTTTTTTTTGTGATAGAAAGAGAACATTTTACAGGTTATAAATAATACATCTGTATTTAATCACAAATACTTTCATCCTTAATTATAATACCATGATCTCACATTGGTAGTTAAACTGATTAAGCTTAAAAGAAATACGTAATTAAATCATCCTCAATGGTATGCAATTTAGAATGTAATATTCTGCTATTTAAATTTGTTTTCTTCTGCACTCATAAACAATTTGAACATGAAAATGTAAAGATAAAAGCCCCTTTTCTGTTAATTTGATCTGTGTCTTATCTTTATTAAAACATCTTTATAATTGAAGGCTTTGGGTGAAATTACCTTTACGCTGTAATAGTGTCTTAGGACAATACATTACATATGTGATCGCAGTTGCGTATCACAGTTGCCCCCACCCTCTGATTAAAATCTCCTCCCCTCTATTTGTCTTGGAAGAATGCTGCTATTTGTGCCATGATAGTGTCTCTGAGGCAAAAAGCATTTTCGGGGTGACTTTCATCTGGAAAGTGGCATGGGGAGAGATGGGGCTATTCACATGACGCTACAGTCTACTATTGGTTATCTGTTATTGGTTATCTGTTATTGGTTATTTAACACACTGTGAGGCTGTGGCACATGCAGCCACCATTTAGGCTGTGCAGCCCCCACTCGGTGGTTGTTGTGTCGTGTGAACCCAGTGAGTGTGGGTTATGCAAAGGTTAAACAATCCTTGCATAACCCACGCTCAATGGGGTTGCATATCCAGCTTGGTTCCCCAGGCACCATGGCTCATCATGCATTAAATAACCCATGATGAGCCACAGCATGTTGTCCGAACGCAGTCAATAAGTATGATTGCACTTGTGTATTTTATTTAGTGGGGGGAAACATTGATCATGGGACCCTAATTTGTATTGGGACCATGGTACAGGGAGCTAGAGATAAACCCTTCTCTAGTTTGGCCCTTATAACTGGGGGTGGGGAGGAGTGAGAGAGAGCGGATGGTGAGAGGGATTGCTTTAGTTTAATTTTACCATATTTTTGCAAATTGGTTTTGCTTCTCTGGAACATTTAAGTTGTCAGTAGAATGAAGCACTGTAAAATATCACTTTAGAGTAAGGTATTGTTGATGCTCTCTGTACTACAAAGAAAAGAGGAGAAAATTATATTCGATCCAAAGAGAAGAATTATTCTGATTTTGTATTCATTAAATTAACCCCTCCAAAATCTGGTTTGTTGTATCCATCAGATTTGTATCCAATAAATGTCACTGAAAAAGAAGTACCAGCTAAAAGGGTGCAATGCAGCTCTAGTTCATGATACAGGCCGTGAGATCAGAATGTGAATAAATAAGTAAGCTTGTACTGGAGTGGGCAGTAGTCTTCATTCTTTTTAGACCAAGACCCACCTTTAGCCCCAACTTATAAATGGGACCCAAAACATTTTTGCTGTATTATATACTAGTGAATGGACCAGGCTTTGTGTGGGTGGGAATAGCCCTTAGTTTGATACAGCGAAGCCTTCGAGCACAGTTAAGCAGCTGTCATAGTTGGACACATTGTGCCTGACCTGTCTGAGCAAAGTCATGCCCACTGGCACCCCTAGGCATGGCCTGTGCTATTGGGCACCCCATAGCCCCTGAGGGAGGGATTTGTCCACTCCATTTACCAGAGGGGGCACTGCTGCACAGTAGGGGGAGGGGGCAGGCGTGTAACTTTGTCCCTCAGATCTCTCCCCCCTAGCATCAAATTGTATCAACTCCAAAGCTATGCACTTGTTTGGGAAGGCTGCCACCTAGTGACTGAAGATGGTACTGCAGGCAGCACAGACACATTAAAATTAAACCAAATAAACCCGCACACCCCTAGGGTCCCCTCAAAGTTTCAGGCAACTAGGTTTCATGGTCTTGGAGCTATGGCAATAACAGACACAAAAACATTCATAGATAGGAGAAAGATAGGAATAAAGGTCAAAACATCCATCCAACTGGGGGCGGGATATAACCACCCATATGGTCTTACATACCTGCCCTACCTCATCATCATTGCTTCTTAAATAGGAGTGGCTACAAGCCGGGATGTGCCAGGGTGGAAGGGAGGGTGACATGGAGGTAGAAGATGCCCCCATAACAGTTGTTGTGCATAAGGAAAGGTATGGTGTGATGGGAGGAAATGTCATTGGAGCCCTGGGGGACGCAGATGGGTACAAACCATTCCCTCTCTGATCCCCTCCCCATCCTTCAGGTTCCTGGTGGATTGGCTTCTGCACCCTCTGTCCTGGTTGTGGTGTTGGTGAATGCCAGGTTGGTTCACAACAAGACCTCTCTCATCCACGATATGATTATGGATGAGGGAGCCAACCTGGCTTGTATCACGGAGACCTGGATGGGTGAGCTGGCTGACCCAGCTTTGCCCACCTGGTTACTCAGACATGACCCAGCTTTGCCCACCTGGTTACTCAGTGCAGCACCAATGCAGGCTGGAGTTCGGCACTTCATGTCCTCCATGACAACCATGGGACAGTTTGTCACTGGCCCAATGCATAGGACAGGGCATACCTTTGATTTGGTCTTTGCCTGTGGGCGTGAGGGGAGAGATCTGGATATTGGGTGGTGGTGGTGGAAATTACCCCGTTGTCATGGTCAGACCACTTCCTGGTGAAATTTGGTTTCATGGTGCCAGTCCCTTCCTGCAAAGGTAGGGAGCCCATTAGGACGGTCCACCCCTGGAACTTATGGAATCTGAGTGATTCCTGAATGCTCTGGGGGATTTTTCAGTATCCAGAGCTGGTGATTCTGTCAAGGCCCTTGTTGCACCATGGAATGGCGAGGTGCGAAGGGCCATTGACATAATTGCCCCTGAGTGCCCTCTTTGGCAGTGAGGAGCTCGGATGGCTCCCTGGTTTACTGGAGAGCTCTGAACAATGAAACAGGTCAGAAGATGGCTGGAGCGTAAGTGACATAAGGCTCATTATGAAGGTGATCGAACACACATAACAGCGTATAATCGTACCTACTGTGTGGCAGTGAAGGCAGCAAAGAAGGCTTACTTTGCCACCTCCATCGCATCCTCAAGTAGCCGTCCGGCAGAGCTTTTCCGAGTGGTTCATGGGTTACTTACACCAAATCCAGAGAATCCAGTATCGGAACCCTTGGAGGCCCTCTGTGATGAGCACGACACTTTGAGGATAACATCGCTCACCTTCATGCTGACTTGAACACCGCTATTGATGCAGTGCCTGTTGAGGTGTCCAGGGCATCATCCTGTTTTGTGGGATCCGTTTCAGTTTTTGGAGGATGTGGACAAGATACTTGCATTTGTTTGACCCACCACATGCTCTCCCGAGCCTGTCATGGATTATTCGAGCTTGCTGCGGGGGGCTGACTGGATGGATCATGGGGGTGGTGAATGCATCACTGCATGCTGGCGTGGTCCCTACTGCCTTGAAGGAGGCAGTGGTATGACCACTCTTGAAAAACCCCTCTCTTGATCCAGATACCTATGCTAACAATAGTCCAGTCGCAACTACCCCGTTCTAGAGTAAGGTGCTTGAGGGTGTGGTGGCGTCTCAACTGCAAGTGCTCTTGAATGAAACCAGTTATCTGAATCTATTACAGCCTGGATTAAGGCATGGTTTTGGGACAGAATCAGCCTTGGTCACCCTGATGGATGACCTTCTTTGGGAGAGGGACAGGGGAAGTGCGACCTTGTTACTACTTGATCTCTCAGCGGCTTTTGATACCATTGACCGTGGTATCCTTCCGGACTGCCTCTGTGAGTTGGGAGTTGGAGGCACTGTTCTACAGTGGTTCAACTCATATTTGTGGGGATGGTTCCAGAGCGTAGCATTGGGTGACTGCACCTTAGCCCCATGGCAGCTGAACTGTGGGGTACCACAGGGCACCATCCTATCCTCAATGTTATTTAATACCTATATGAAGCCACGGGGAGCAGTTATCAGTATATTTGGGGCAAGGTGTCACCAGTATGCTGACAACAACCAGCTCTGTTTCTCTATGACATCTGAATTGGGAGAGGCTGTGCACATTCTGAACTGGTGCCTGGATGCAGTTATGGCTTGGATGAGGGCCAGCAAAATGAAACTGAATACCGACAAGACAGAAACCCTATGGGTTGGCAGTTCCAAGTCTAGGAATAGGGATGTTTGCCTGTTCTGGATGGGGGTGCACTCCCTCTGAAGGAGCAAGTCCATAGTTTGGGGCTGCTCCTGGATCAATCTTTGTCACTGGAGGCCCAGGTGGCCTCAGGTCCTGGAGCACCCATTACCAACTCCGGTTGATACACCAACTACTCTTGTTCCTGGATAGGGATAGTCTAGCCACGGTGATCCATGCACTGGTAATCTCCCGATTAGGCCACTGCAAAGCACTCTATGGGGGGCTGCCCTTGTGTGTGATTCAGAAGCTGCTGTTAGTGCAGAATGCAGCTGCTGTGGTGCTCACTGGGACACCTGGCTATGCTCACATAACACCTGTGTTAAAAGAACTGCACTGGCTGCCTATTAGCTACTGAGCCATGTACAAGGTTATGTTGCTATCATATAAGGCCCTAAACAACTTGGGACCAGGATATCTAGCAGACTGCCTTTCCTTATGTATACCCAGATGACATTTAAGATCTTCAGATGAGGTCCTGCTGATCATTCCAAAACAAACAGAATGTTGCTATGAAGAACCTTGATGGCAGGCCTTCTCTGTAGCAGCATCCACTCTCTGGAAAACCATCCCTTGTGCAGTTTAGGACGCAGAAAATGTAACATCTTCTAAATGCCTCCTGAAAACACACCTTTTCACACAGGCTTTCCCTGGGCTGTAACTGCTGCTGTGTTTTACCTTGGTTGTGCCTGGTATTTTAAAACTTTGAAAACTTTATATTACGTTTGTTCAGGTTTTATGGTTTTAATTGTGAACTGCCCAGAGAGCCTCAGCTATTGGGCAGTATAAAAATGTTGTAAATAAATATTGTGAGTGAGTGGGTGAGAGAGCCTTTCTTCTACTTTCCCCCTCTGCTTCCCCTATCCCATATTATTGTCCATTGCCCCACTGAATCTTTCTACTTTACTTTCTCTTTTTAAAACAACCATTAAAAAAGACAAAAAATGGTGGTTATATCCCTCCTTATGTTGGCCTGCAACCCAGTTCCAACCCACCTGTTGAAGACCAATTTATTGGAGTATACAATTTAAAAAATCCTTAAGTTTGATATGAGTGTAACTCTGTAGTCTTTGCAAGGCCAAAGATATTAGCCTGTGAGAAGAAGCTCTTGAAGAAGATGTATGTGTGCATAGCATTGTGAGGTGAAAGGCACAGCTTCATGACCTCAACAATAGCCTGTCTCAATAGCTCAGGTCATTGACAAAGGCTGTTCTCTGTGTGCCCCCACCAACTGAGGTGCAGCATGAGGCAACTGAGGCCTTCTCTCAGCTGGGGCCCATGCTGCTAAATTTTCAATGCTTGGCAAATACTCTCTTATTTTCCCAAACTTTTACACACAGTTCTTATGCTTCTTTTCAAAATTCCATTTGCTTGTTTGTTTTCTGTAGTGTACTCTGTCTATGCCAGCCACCTTGGAAATTTCATTTGAAGTGTGGCATTTTAATTGATAAATAAACAAAACAAAATGCATATGATCATTCAGCAAGCAAGGTAACCGTGCAGTGATCCTGACAGGAAAGCTAATCAGGAAGTGATGAGATTGAGAGCAATTTGGAATTGCTGCCAAATTGTGTACTCTATCCCTTGTAGCGGCTATTTGGGTCTTGTGCAGTGAGTATGGCTGGCAGGCAGATGAGGAGATCTTATAAAATAAAATCAGTGGAGAAGTGAGAAGAAAAATACTGGCTAACTTATTCTGTCCTCTCTGTCCTTCAGAATGAGTAATTGCTACATTTTGCAGGGCAGAGTGAGAGAAAACAGCATTTTCACACTGCTGTCTCTCAAATAGTTTGGGTTGTCCTTAACTTGTCTGCCACTTGAGAACTCATCTTTCTTAGGTCCCACACTAATTGATTTTCAGTCCTTACACTAGATCTTCTAAAGCACAATTCCACAATGTAATTTATTGTCCTTGCATTTCCTTCAACTGAACCCTCTATAACCCTTCTTATTTCCTTGTTGCCACCTACACCCCTTTCGCTAGATCTGGTTCTAAGTGAAATGTTCTTCACGTTAACTTTGAAGCACACAATGTTCCTCAAAAGTAGGAAATATTTTCTTGTCAAATAATTAATTCTATATTTCAGAAATTTCTTCATACTTTCTGGGAACAAACTCAGCCTGATGAGAGGCACTCTTACTCCAGTGCACAAAGAAACTAACTGTGTGCTGTATTGCATTTATTTGAATGCAGAGTCTTTCTCATCCATCCTTCCTTTCTGGGGGCAAATACATGGGGTGAGGGTGATCTCACATTCAAGTATGAACTCTTGTTACTTTCCCTAACAGAACATTGGTGGAACAGGGGAAGGTGCATGTGTACCACAGAATCTTATTGGGTTGAGATTTACCTCTGCCTCCCAAAGTTGTGACTGAATAACCCCCAAACCTAAAAAGGCATTACGAGGTCAGTTCTCATAGTCAAAACACAAACTTCATAATTTCATGCGATTCTAAAAGCCAATGGTTTGCAAGACTTTGGTTTGCAAGAAATTCCTAGAGGAGAAGACTATCAATGGCTACTAATCCTGATGGCTGTATGCTGTCTCCAGTATCAGAGGTAGTATGTATGTATGTATGTATTTATTTATTTATTACATTTATACCCCGCCTTTTTTCCTCTTGCAAGAAACCCAAGGTGGCGTACATAATCCTCCTCCTCTCCATTTCATCCTCACAACAGCAACCCTGTGAGGTGGGTTGGGCTGAGAGTCTGTGACTGGCCCAAAGTCACCCATTGAGCTTCCGTGGCCGAGTGGGGACTAGAACCTGGATCTCCCGGCTCCCAGTCCGCCACTCTCGCCACTGTATACCAGTTGCTGGGGAGCATGGGTGGGATGATGCTGTTGCACTCATGTCATGCTTGTGGGTTTCCCAAGGGCAGCTGGTTGGCCACCGTTTGAACAGAATGCTGGACTAGATAGACCCTTGGTCTGATCCAGCAGGGCTCTTCTTAGATTTTAAGACTTGCACACTGTATCAGAACTAAGTGGAATACTAATAATGGAACTAAGTGGAAAGACTCAGGATTAGGGCGGCCATGTGTCCTGCTTTACAGAGGAAAGTTTTGCCTCTGTTTGAAGGCATCCTTATTATTAGAGATATCTAGGCAAGTCTAGTTTAAACTTAAAGAAGGGAGAGCAGAGGCCTTTACATTACCCATCAGTGCTTAGCCCTTCGACAGCACACTGAGCAGGCACGCAGGTAATCCGGTCACAGTCTTCCCCTCCATGATGGGATATACTGTATTTCTATTCAAATTATGGTAATTATTTCTACATTTTCATCTATACATATAAATTAGAATGTGTAGGTTTTACGCAAATCTGTGCCTGTGTCCTCTTTATTTATTTATCTTTGTTGCAACTGGAGAGGTATGGGGGATTTTTGACTGGGGATCCAAACCACCATCACTCTTACCTAACCTGCAGTATTCACAAGTAACTATATTACAGAGCTGCTGAAAATGACTGTCTCTCTCAGCACAGCCCTGTAAATGGCAAGGTGGGTTTAACAGTGAATTACAATACAGGGTTATTATCTACTACTCTCTCAGAGCAACCTACAATGTGGGGATGAAAACAGCAGATAACATTTCAGGGTTTTCAGATTCAGCCCAATCTCCAACGAGTTTTTATGTATTGTATTGCTGAAAGCCACCTTGGGAAGGCTTTGCCCTGAAAGGGGGCTAAGAAATGTTTTGAATAAAAATTAAATAAATAAACCTGCAATGGGTGTCTAATACCACTGGATAACAATGTGGGATTGTTGTAAACCACTCAGAATATTTAGTGTCAGCTTGAAAATTGTATTGGCCTGTGGCTAAAATTGATCTTATGGCCTTTATATTATGCTTTTTTAAAAAAAAAGCCTCACAAATTGTTAAGGGATAGAAAATAAGATTTTGAATATTTTGATAGTAAAACTTTATAACAAAACACTTTAATAATTTATAATAAAACAGTTGCTCTAGATATATACCTCAGTACTTTAGAAAACAGTCACAGTTTATTGCTCCAGCCATTTCAAAAATTTGTAAATGGGATAATATGTGCTCTCAGAGAACCTGTATCGGGGAAGGGGGAGAATCTAGAACATACCGGGAGAGAAGTATAATAACTTCATGCAAAATTATTCTTGCTGTTCATTGCTATAAAGTACAACAACATTAAGTGTACAGCACAATGCTCTATAATGTTAATCTGAACCAGTTCTCCGCCCTTCTGTTAAAAATATCTTCTAATTATGCCAAGTGAAAATGTATTGTGATAACTTCCATTGAAAAGAGAACCAGTAAAAGCATTACTAAAATCCTACAGTTGGTTCACTCAATCATGTTTATTCATTCTGTTCTGAATGGGACATGTAAAAGATGTTTCAGTATAAAAGGGATACAATTAGAGAGACTGGATGGCTCCAAGGATTAGTCATGGGATATTGAGCTTTTTACATTTAGGTTGCTGGGGGAACTTACAGCATATAGCTTTCTGTTGAATGAAACCTCATTACTGTTTCATGGCAGTTCAGTGCTCCATATGATTTGAATATGCTACCTCCATGAAATTCATTGTACTCCAGTGTCTTAATAATTTTAATGTCTCTGGTCCTATGCACAGTACAAAATGAGAACCATGAAGGCCCCCTATATGTAGTCTCAGAGCAAATACTGTGTTTTAAATTCCAGAGATTGAGGGATTTTTAAAAAAAATTGGTGGGGAGAAGCATTTCATTATGTGAGATTCCATCTGCAGGTTTGAAGTGAAGTGTTTGCCATTTAAAACTTTGTGTTAAACCATAGTTGGCAAAATGTATTTTCCAGTAGGTTAGGTGAGCACTGAACAAGAAGATATAATCTTATTAGTCAAAAGAAGGAAAAATATACAAACATAACCCTTTCTTTTAAAAAGGAGCTTATATGCACCGATTGTATAATAACTACTTTCTCATTCTTGGACCGTCACATGTTCTTCCTGTGAGTTTTGAATAAAGCACAAAATGCATGCTGAATAAATTTACAGACTAACAGTTTACACATTGAAGACCTACAACATGGGACAGATCGTATAGAAATACATTCAGCGTTTAAAATAATTTTGTTCAACCCCTGAAAGAAGAGATGTCTTCCTTTTATTTTGACTTATTATCAAGTTATATACATCACGAATGTCAAATGGCTACATTCCAGCCCATAGTTATGCTGAAGTCATTGGGAATTAAGTTCTGCGAAGTGTGGAATGGATTTCAGCCATTGGTACTGAAAGAAGGTGTACCAATCTAGAGTTGTTAACATTTGTGGATTGGAGCACATGATACAGCTCCACACCTCTGTGGGCAGCTTTCTATGGGAAGTGAGTTGTATGTACCAATTCGTTAGGTAGATAAGACTAATTTCTCCACACAATAGCAGATTTTATGCTTCTTCTTTTTAAGGTCCTCTGCTGACATCAGAAAATTTCCTGATCTGTTTGGCAAGCTAGTCTACATTAATCTCTCCCTGTCTGGACACTATTGCCATGGGGAGCCATTCCTTCCACAAGGCAGCTGCATTGTGTACATTGTCCCTTTAAAACTAAGAGTCTGGTTAATTTTCTGTTGACAGGCTCAGTGGGCCACATTTAGGGGTAGATTTATTAAATACTTGGAAGAGCAAGTAATTTTAGAGTGCTATTTTTAAAACTTCAGTAGGAGAAGAGATGCATTCGCACTGTGCCATTCTGAAACTTGATTTGCTTTATTTATTGATGCACTTAGATTAATGTGTCGAGGTCACAGGCAATACTTTTCATATAGGATTGTGGCCTGTAAAATGAAGATTAAGTAGAAAGCTATTAAAAGTAGATGGTGAATGATTAATGTCTCAGAGCTTGCTCTCACATACTATGTATTTGGACACATCTAGGACAACTTTCTAAATGCCCATTGTCCATTTGCCCTCACAGTCTTTAGTCTGAAATGTGAAACCCCTGCAAATTAGTGCTGCTGCATCAAGAACTATGTTCTTGTGCTGTGAGAACTCCAGTATCAATAACTGGGGCCATTGTGGGGAGGGCGGACACAAAAAAGTCCTACAATTCTCAGCATCGCGCCAGCCAGCCATACTGGCTGGGGAATGCTGGGAGTTCCAGGACTTTTTTCTGCAAAGGATTGCACTCTAAATTGCAACTGGTGGCCAAACTAGATGATGAGATTGCGTTTTTCTTCTTCAAAGTAATAGCAGTGGTGTGTTTGTTCAATCAGGACTTCCACCATGGTGCAGGGGATGGAGAGTTTACCCTTCCCCTTGCTGTGGTCCTGACAAAAATCATACCCACCTGAAGTTTCTATCTGCCCTGGGAGGGAAGCTGCCATTTGCACCAATAGCAGCTTTGCTTTTGGGGTGAATAGCTGCTTCAGGGGGAGGAATTTTTTTCAGGACCTGCATGCTATTGTCCCAGTCCTGACTGGCTTGCCACCCCCACCGTCCACTACTGCTTAAAAGAAAAGAAAAATCTAGATATGTAAAATCTAATCACTCATTTAACATATCATCTAGTTTCAGTGGGAACTTCACCTAAGAAGTCAGTATCAACCTATGTATTTTAAGGGTCTTAAAATATTTTCAGGCAAGGCTTCTGCAATAATTTCCAAGGAAGATTTTTTTTTTCTTTATTGAGATTAGCCATTTATCACTGGGATTTCTCACATCTTTAGTCTTTAGTTCTGATTTAAAGCATGATTTAACTGCCGATATCAGTCCATATTGGTGAAAGCTGTTCATCACAGTTGTTCTTGTAGTGATTTCTCACACATTTATTCCAATGTATTTAAAATCCAGATTGAACATCCAGATAGGAGACTATGAGAAAATGCATCAAATTCTCAGCCCTTCTGTGGTCTTGGATTCATTCTTGCTGTGGAATAATATGGCAAGAGATGTTTTGTGGAACACAGAACATCAGCTGATTAGGGCTAAGCCTCCTGTACTTCCTATTCCTGGTACATTCTCAGGTCACTTTTTGGTTAGATATTTGTCACAAAAAGCATAGGGGACATGGGTGCAGATTCAGTTCTCAAACTGCACCTGCCTAGGTCTGATTTCCTTGATTAGGATCAGCCATGGATTGGATGTTCTTGTGCAGACAGAAACCTTGGTTAATGTGCCCTCCTATGCGCCTGTCTTCCATTTGACATCCTGTACAACTGGAAGCTAACACAGTCGCACAACTGAAGTGTCCAGATGTCTCAGAGGTAATCTGTAAACAGTTCTCGTGCAAGGATAAATCAATAAATCTGCAATTTATAAGCATTTTCCAAATGTTTGTTCAATTCATTAAAGGGGGGAAATGATGAAGCCTAAAGCAGGACTTCGGTATCATGAATTAGTCAAGATTTATTATCCAATCACAGTTTATGTTCAAGTGTTAAAAATGTTTTGAATCTGAATATGAAAAAGATTTCAACAGTATTGCATTTTCATAGGAACATAAGAGGAGCCATGCTTGATCAGACCAAAGGCCTATCTAGTACAGCATTTTGTTTGCACAGTAACTGTCCAGATGTTTGTGGGAAGCCCACAAGCAGGACATGAGTACAACAGCATCCTCCCACTCGTGTTCCCCAGCAACTGGCATACTGCTTCTGATACTGGAGATGATTTATAGGCATCATGATGAGTAGCCATTGATGGCCTTATCTTCCATAAATTTCTTTAATCCCCTT
Organism: Heloderma suspectum; assembly: GCF_057233095.1. Classification (NCBI taxonomy): domain Eukaryota; kingdom Metazoa; phylum Chordata; class Lepidosauria; order Squamata; family Helodermatidae; genus Heloderma; species Heloderma suspectum. The sequence goes on from NC_139461.1 coordinate 92,633,963, forward strand.
TTAAAGCCATCCAAGTTTGTAGCTGTCACTACATCTTGTGATAGCAAATTCCACAATTTTACTATGCTCTGTTTGGAAAAAATACTTCCTTTTATCTGTTTTGAATTTCAGGTTCTAGTATTATGAGAGAAGGAGAAAAACATCCCCCTAACCACTTTCCTCACACCACGCATAATTTTATAAACTTCTGTTGCTATCGTGTCTCCCGTTACTATTTTTGTAAGCTAAACAGCCCCAAACATTGCAGCCTAAGACAAATAATTGCAAATTTAATAGCTAAGTATGGTACTTTGAGGGATTGCTCTGAATTTGAAACAATAATTACTAGTAAATTATCCAGGAGAACATTAAGTCAAATCGGTAAAATATTGGCTAAGTTACAGGTAAGGAAGAACTCATACCAGGGCAAATGGGAAAAGGGCTTAGGAAGAAATACTGACCCGAGAGTATGGGAGTGGATTTGGATGGTCAACTAAAAATAAACAAAACCCACTATGCATGAATATCAAGGAAAGTTTATACAAGTTTATGTACAGATAGTATTTAACACCAGCTAGACTTAACAAGATCTGTATGTAGATGGAAGATAAATGTTGGAGGTGTGGCTCTGGGAGAGCAAATGCGTTGCATATCTTTTGGACTTGCCCAATGATTATAAGATTTTGGTCTTCTGTGCTGAATGAGATCTGTTTAATTTTGGGATATGTACTCCCTTAAGACTCCTAAGGACCCTTTTCAGATATCTTGACGGCATAGTTGCTTGTGAGGATATTGAGATGGTGTCCACCTCTTAGCAGCATACTGTATGGCAATCAGTTCTGGCTGGAAGGTTAACCTACTTATATGTCTGGTGTCTTATGGTTTGAGATATGGTGACTATGGTTAAATTGACTAACATGGTAAGAGTTAGAGAAGGGAGAATAATAGAATGTTGCTTTTTTAAAAAATGGAGTCTTTCCATTATTTATTGGAATGAAAAAGTTCAGGAAACATTAAAACCCTTGTCTATACTGGGGATGATTTTGTTAGTTTTGGTATAAAAATGGTGTGTGTTCAAATTCTTAATATTGTTCTTTAATTTTTGATTATTTTTGATGTTAGAATTTGATCATTGTGAGCACTAATTGGTATTATTAGGTATCCAGTATTATGATACTATTATGTATCACGTAAACCAATAACAACTCCAAAAAGGGGAAAATTCTCTGTGGGAGGTTTGCATGGATATCTCTTTTCTTGATCATAGACAGGATCTTTGCAGAAAAACAAACAAACATTGCAGCATTTCCTCATAGGGGAGTTATGTATTTATTTATTTATTTTAAAATATTTCTTGGCTGTCTTTCAGGGCAGAAATCCCCCCAAGGCAGTTTACAGCAATAAAATACATAAAATAGTTAAAATATTAAAAGTGATTACAAAACAATAAAAAACAACAATAAAAGCCAACAATAAAAGCAGCAACTATGTTAACAGCATTAACAGCAACAATAGCAGTCATTTCACGAGAAGGCCAAGGTAAAATAATATGTTTTCAAGGCCTACTTAAAAGTCTGCAATGACGGAGCATGGCGGACCTCCAATGGCAACTTGTTCCAAAGGTGTGGGACCACTGCAGAGAAGGCCTGCTCATGTGTGATCACCCACCTGACTGCTCTCACAGGTGGGCAAATGAGAAGGGTCTGATCTTTCTGATCAGCAGGCAGGCTGATATGGGTGAAGGTGGTCCTTCAAATAACTTGGTCCCAAACCATTTAAGGCTTTAAAGGTCAAAACCAGCACTTTGAATTGGGCTTGGAAACGCACTGGTAACCAGTGCAGCTGGCGCAGTATAGGCATTATGTGATTGAATCGCCTCGCCCCCACCAATACCTGGGCGGCTGCATTCTACAAAAAACTGAAGTTACTGAACCATCTTCAAAAGCAGCCCCACGTATCGCGCAATACAGTAGTCCAGCCTGGACGTGACTAGTGTGTTGATAACTGGGGCAAGGTCTGTCCTCTCCAGATAAGGGCCACAGTTGGTGTACCAGCTTTAGCTGGTAAAATGCACTCCCAGGCACCACAGCCACCTGGGCTTCCCCAGTTAGTTCAGAGTCCAGGAGGAATCCTAGACTGTGCACTTGGTCTTTCAGGGAAAGTGCAACTGCATCTATGACCAGTTGTAAACCTCTATCCGAAGTAGTTGGTTTCCCAACCCACGGTATCTCTGTCTTGTCTGGATTAAGTTTCAGCTTGTTCACCCTTTTCCATCCCAAAACAGCTTCCAGATGCCTCCAGAGATGCCCCTTAATCATTTTGGTTGCACCTTTTTTGTAACCTTTTAAGGTCTACAATAGCTTTTCTGAGGTGTGGTGACCAGAACACAGTATTCCAAGTGTGGTCACACCACAGATTTGTATAAGGGCAGTGTGATATTGGCAAGTTTAGTTCAGAATCCTTTTCAAATTGTACGCAACATGGAATTTGCTTTTTTCACAGCAGCTACACTCTGACCTGGTTCACATGATCACTACAGCCCACTGTGCTTTATTAGCCATGGTGGGTTGTGGTGCCCCACAGGCACTAGGTTGCCAACTGAAGCTCCTGCTGTCACGGCTTCTTGTGTCATCTGAACCCAGCAAGGGTGGGTTGATGGGGTGGTTAACAAACCACCCGATAACCTAAAACAGGCCATGGGTTCTGGGTGGTTTGTTAACCACCTCAACAAGCTACCCTCGCTGGATTTGGATGACACAAGAAGCCACACCTGATGAGGGTAATTATGCAAATCACCCAGCACACACAGGGTGGTTAACAAACCATCATGGCTTATTAACCACCTTGTGATCATGTGAATTGGGCCACTGGATCAACATTTTCAGTGAACTATCCAACACAATTCCAAAATCTCTTTCTTGAACAGTCACCACCAACTCAGTGTGAAGTTAGGATGCTTTGCCCCAGTGTGTATCACTTTATATTTGCTTACATTGAACCACATTTGTCATTTTAATGCAGATTCCCACAGTTTGGAGATATCCTTTTAGAGTTCTTCGCAGTACCTAAATAATTTGATGTTGTCAGCAAACATGTCTGCCTCACTGTCACCTCATGGCCACCCCTAACTCCAGTTCATTTATGAGCAAGTTAAAAAGCACCAGTCCCAGTATAGAGCTTTGGGGGATCCCACTGTTTACATCCCTCCATTGTGAATATGTTAGGACAGGTGTAGTATATACCTCAAATAATTATGATACTGTTTCATACTATTTTTAAAATTGATGTATTATCCCTGTGTGAGCCATAAGAATGTAACAGCTGACTCTTTCAAAAACTTCATATTCCTGGACTTAACCCTTTTCTTGCTCAGATGAGTGTAGCCACAGAATGCCTGCTAAAAGCATAAGTTTGCACATTTTTCTTTGAAAAAAATCACACTACAATTTACTTTAAACATAATACATTCCCAGATAGTTATGGTCATTTAATAAGGACACTGAAGATAACTAGCAATATATCTGGAGGAAATACATGTAATGGCATTGGCTATGTACAGGTAATACCTGTAATGGCCTGTACATTCATGTAATGGCATGTACATATAATGGAAAATACATGTGTCATCCATAGCCAATGTTATTACATGTATTTGCCATTACATGTATGTACATGCCATTACGTGTATTACATGTAAATAGCCAATGCCATTTCATGTAAATGTATAACCCATAGCCAATGTTATTACATTTGTACTCAGAGACCAATGGGAAATCACTACATTCAGGTAAGTCATTGACAGCCATTCCCTGTTCATGCAGTCCCCGGTGTTGTTAGGTTGCATTGTCACAGTGCCTCAGCTGGCATGTGTATGGCACTAGGCTGCAGGGGTCACTTAATTTTCTTGCATATGGTGGCATCAAGAACCAATATGGGTGGAAGGCAATTTTCTGGATCTGCCCTTTTCGCCACGCACTGGAATCTGGTATAGGTTTGCGTACATGAATATCACATGTATAGGATAATTGCTTCTTCAGCTCTGAAAGAGGGAATACTGGTTACTCTTCAACCATATAAAGAATACCCTGAATGTGTGTTGCTTAAATAGCTGCTTTTATTGGTCTGATATTACATCTCTGTTGGTTCTGGTTCTATCTAGGAGGCTTGTACTTGATAAATATATCACAGAGAAAGAGCATTTTAAATACAAACAGAATAGGTTCTTTGTTATATAACCTTGCTAAATAATTAATAGAAACACCATATTGCTGAATACCATTTCCCCCCTTGGCTTTCTAAGAACAGGGAAAGCAGCCAGATGGAATTTACATTAATAAGCCCGGTTGTTCGGAAGAAATACCTAAATGTAAACAAGCTTAAACAGGCTCACAGAAGTACGACTAAATGGAATGAATAAAAGCAAGAGGCATTAAATTCATGGTAGATTTGTATGGACATGGCAGAAGAAGAATGAAATTAAATGGAACATTGCCAGAAGTACATTCAATGGAAAAAGCATTTGATGATCCATTTCCCTATCTCTTTGAACTCTTAAAGCTGGATCAAATATTTCAGTGGGCTCTTCTTTTTTAATCTCTGTGCCGAAATGTGCATCTGATCAGCTATAGCTTAAAGCGGTTGGCAGTCATTTCTTTGACTTCAGTCATTGTAACAGTAGCTGCAAGAGAATGTATCCTGTAGTTGTGGTAGGGGAGGTAGCCACTGGACTATCTGAATCAGATTCCAGACAACAGTCTATTAGACACAATGTGCTTGAGGGAAAATATTCTGTATATGAACATAATATTTTCCCCAAGCACATTGTGTACATTACCTTATCTTAGACATGTACACAAAGACCACATATAGTGATATCATTTCCCTATTGGATCTTTTTGACCTCAGCCCTTCTTATCACATTTACAGTGAAAGCATAAGCATGTTTTTACCTTTCATGCTGGTTCGTAATACGTTTGGAATAATAGTAGAGTAGCAAAGGAAGAGTTTCTTTCCTTCATTTCTAATGCAGTGGTATTTTATACCTTTCTTCAGTGTTGAGGATTTTAAATAGCATGCAAATATGATATATCTTGTCTTAAATGCAATATGGGTCTGGATTACTTTTTAAGTCTTAAAAAGTAATCCTGACTTATGCCATATTTAAGACAAGATACATTATAGTTGTATACTTTAAGGTTTGACAGTGCAGGAAAGTGTGTGTGTGTGAGTGTGTGTTTACAAAGAATCACAATTCCGTGATTGACCACAACATCTCTGAATGATTGCTATTTACCAAACACAAATTAGGAAGGTTAAAGCTTCCCAAAGACCATTGGCATAATAAACTAAAAGAGGACTTCAACATGGCTAGATAATTAGTGCTAATGAGCAGTAAATACATAAGACAGTAGGAGATTTTGGCAACTTATCTCTGTAAATCAAAGGAGCACTACCCATTCGCTGTACTCAGTGGTCATTTTTCCCTTTCTTTAAATGGAACAAAAAGTGAGAAAAGAACATTTGATGAAAAAAGTGATGTTAAAAAAGTACATATGCTTTCTCTTAGAAACTTATTTCTCTGTGAATATTTAAGACGTAGAATGATCCCAGTAAATATATGAGAGTGGTACAATACAGAGGTTCTAAAACTGACCAAGTCCATATAGAACTGACTACAGAAAATTGGCTAGTTAGAGAGCAATGCTTGAAGGTAAGGGATCTTAATGAAATCAACAAACCTCATGCCCTCATTATGGACAAATTATGCCCCCATACGTTTCCAAAAACAATCCCAAAAGGCAAGTGAGGATGGATCCCCCCACCCCGCAATTCAATCATTATAAGAATCTTGTTGAAAAATTTATCCTTTCTGCTGCTCAAATGTACTGTATATTCGATAACAGCTCTGCTAGGATGGCAGTGCAACTTCATCATTTACTTGGACTGCCAAAAAGCTTTTGACAACATCTCTTACCAAAGGTCCCTGAGTTAACTAATCAGTTACAGAATAAGAGAAAGATGGAGGCAACAGTTTTCTTATGAAATGGTAACTGGCTAGGTAGCTGGAAACAGGAAAACTGAGATTTAATAGATCCAGTTTATAAAGGAAGCACTAATATTTCTGCCACAGGGCTTTGGGAAAAGAGGGATACCTCCTGAATTTGCTCTCTCTTCTATCTGATAAATGAGACTTCAGTTATTTTACATTATCAGTTATTTAAAATACAGATTGATTCCATAACACTGTCAGTCTTGCTTTTGTTTTGGATGTAGAAAACTCAGTTTCCCATAGAAGGTGAAGCTGTATTCAGAGAGACCTGTCATCTACATAATTTGCAAACAGAAAACAAATCAAATCAATACAACTGATTCACCCTGATTTGTTTAAGTTTTACATTTCATTCTGATGTCTTTATCTACAAAACACCCCTGAAATTAGTTTCTGGGATTGCATTGAAAATGTATAATGGAAAGGTGCTCAAACTGAATGAACTACCAACACTGTTATATAACCGTGGGCTAAGTATCTGTGCTACTACTCAGTATAGAAGTCTGTCTGAGCCCTAATGCCCTGTGCTGCTTGCCAGAATTTTGCTGAGACTAATAATATATGCCAATATATTTATCTTAATTTCCAACGATTAAATATATTGCAGCACTTCCTATAACTTCAGTTACAGCAATATTTGTATTTCCTTTTAAAATGTGCTTTGAAGATAGTGTGAGTAACATGTGTATCTTATTTATCGATATGGAAGGTGCCAAGATGGACCAGGAAGAGGGCAAGAATGGGGTTCTGAATATTGGAGGTGGGGAGAACCTGCAGGGAATGGAGCATTGGTATCTTCCAGATTGGTAGAAGCTATATGTGTGAAGCTCCAGCAAAGGAGATCGTTACCTTGTCGTGGTGCTGGAGCTTGAGCACCTCAGTGACGTCATGAGCTAAACCATGAAGGGACACCCAAGACGGGAAGGTCATGGCAGAGAGGTCAGACTAAATACGATCCCTGGGGAAGGAAACGGCAACCCACCCCAGTATTCTAGCCATGAAAACTAAATGGATCAGTACAACCAGAGATATGTCGGTATACCATCGGAAGATGGGACTCCCAGGTCGGAAGATGGTCAAAATGCTACTGGGGAGGAACAGAGGATAAGTTCAACTAGCCCCAGATGTGATGACACAGCTAGCTCAAAGCCGAAAGAACAGCTAGCAGCCGACGGTGCTGGTGGTGAATGACGAATCCGATGTTCTAAAGATCAACACACCATAGGAACCTGGAATGTAAGATCTATGTGCCAGGGCAAATTGGATGTGGTTACTGGGGAGATGTCAAGATTAAATATAGACATTTTGGGTGTCAGTGAACTGGAATGAACTGGAATGGGCCACTTCACATCACATGACCACCAGATCTACTGTGGACAAGAGGAGCACAGAAGAAATGGAGTAGCCTTCATAATTAATAATAAAGTGGCTAAAGCAGTGCTTGGATACAATCCAAAAATTGACAGAATGATCTCAATTCGAATTCAGGGTAAGCCACTTAACATCACAGTGATCCAAATATAAGCCCCAACCACAGATGCTGAAAAAGCAGAAGTAGATCAGTTCTATGAGGATCTGCAGCACCTACTGGATAGTGCGCCAAACAAAGATGTTATTTTCATTACAGGGGACTGGAATGCTAAGGTGGGTAGTCAAACGACACCTGGAATTACAAGCAACCATGGTCTGGGAGAACAAAATGAAGTGGGACATAGGCTGATAGAATTTTGTCAAGACAACTCACTGTGCATAACAAACACTCTCTTCCAACAACCTAAGAGACGACTTTATACATGGACTTCACCAGACGGTCAACACCGAAATCAGATTGACTACATCCTTTGTAGCCAAAGGTGGTGGACATCTATGCAGTTGGTAAAAACAAGACCTGGAGCTGATTGTAGTTCAGATCATGAACTTCTTATTGCACAATTTAGAATCAGATTAAAGAGAATAGGGAAGACCCATAGATCAGTTAGATATGAGCTCACTAATATTCCTCATGAATATGCAGTGGAGGTGAAGAATAGATTTAAGGGACTAGATTTAGTAGACAGGGTCCCGGAAGAACTATGGACAGAAGTTCGCAACATTGTTCAGGAGGCGGCAACAAAAAACGTCCCAAAGAAAAAGAAAACCAAGAAGGCAAGATGGCTGTCTGCTGAGACACTGGAAGCAGCCCAAGAAAGAAGGAAAGCAAAAGGCAACAGTGACAGGGGGAGATATGCCCAATTAAATGCAAAATTCCAGAGGTTAGCCAGAAGAGATAAGGAATTATTTTTAAACAAGCAGTGCGCGGAAGCGGAAGAAGATAATAGAATAGGAAGGACAAGAGACCTCTTCCAGAAAATTAGAAACATCAGAGGTAAATTCCAGGCAAAAATGGGTATGATCAAAAACAAAGATGGCACGGACCTAACAGAAACAGAAGAGATCAAGAAAAGGTGGCAAGAATATACGGAAGATCTGTATAGGAAGGATAATAATATCGGGGATAGATTTGACAGTGTGGTCAGTGAGCTAGAGCCAGACATCCTGAAGAGTGAGGTTGAATGGGCCTTAAGAAGCATTGCTAATAACAAGGCTGCAGGAGACGACGGTATCCCAGCTGAACTGTTTAAAATCTTGCAAGATGATGCTGTCAAGGTGATGCATGCCATATGCCAGCAAATTTGGAAAACACAAGAAAGGCCAACAGATTGGAAAAGATCGACTTATATCCCCATACCAAAACAGGGAAGCACCAAAGAATGTTCAAACTATCGAACAGTGGCACTTATTTCACATGCCAGTAAGGTAATGCTCAAGATCTTGCAAGGTAGACTCCAGCAATTCATGGAACGAGAATTGCCAGATGTACAAGCTGGGTTTAGAAAAGGCAGAGGAACTAGAGACCAAATTGCCAATATCCGCTGGATAATGGAGAAAGCCTGGGAGTTTCAGAAAAACATCTATTTCTGTTTTATTGACTATTCTAAAGCCTTTGACTGTGTGGATCATAACAAACTGTGGCAAGTTCTTGGTGGCATGGGGATACGAAATCATCTTGTCTGCCTCCTGAGGAATCTGTATAATGACCAAGTAGCAACGGTAAGAACAGACCACGGAACAACAGACTGGTGTAAGATTGGGAAAGGAGTATGGCAGGGTTGTATACTCTCACCCTACCTATTCAACCTGTACGCAGAACACATCATGCGACGTGCTGGGCTTGATAAAGCCAAGGCTGGAGTTAAAATTGCTGGAAGAAACATTAACAATCTCAGATATGCAGATGATACCACTTTGATGGCTGAAAGCGAGGAGGAGCTGAGGAACCTTAAGACGAAGGTGAAAGAAGAAAGTGCAAAAGTCGGGTTGCAGTTAAACCTCAAAAAAACCAAGATTATGGCAACCAGCTTGATTGATAACTGGCAAATAGAGGGAGAAAACGTGGAGGCAGTGACAGACTTTGTCTTTCTAGGCGCAAAGATTGCTGCAGACGCTGACTGCAGCCAGGAAATCAGAAGACGTTTACTTCTTGGGAGGAGAGCAATGACAAATCTTGATAAAATAGTTAAGAACAGAGACATCACACTGACAACAAAGGTCCGCATAGTTAAAGCAGTGGTATTCCCCGTAGTAACCTATGGCTGCGAGAGCTGGACCATAAGGAAGGCTGAGCGAAGGAAGATAGATGCTTTTGAACTGTGGTGCTGGAGGAAAATTCTGAGAGTGCCTTGGACTGCAAGAAGATCAAACCAGTCCATACTCCAGGAAATAAAGCTAGACTGCTCACTTGAAGGAATGATCTTAAAGGCAAAACTGAAGTACTTTGGCCACATCATGAGAAGACAGGATACCCTGGAGAAGATGCTGATGCTAGGGAAAGTGGAAGGCAAAAGGAAGAGGGGCCGACCAAGGGCAAGATGGATGGATGATATTCTGGAGGTGACGGACTCGACCTTGGGCGAGCTGGGGATGGCGACAGCCGACAGGAAGCTCTTGCGTGGGCTGGTCCATGAAGTCACGAAGAGTCGGAAGCGACTGACCGAATAAACAACAACAATATGTGTGAAGGCTTCCATGTGATCTGGAACCCTGAATGAAGGCTGGCTTCCTTCAGGTATCTATGTTGTATGTGCAGCTACTGGAAGGCAAGGCTAATTGGCTCATGATAGTGGGCACAGGGCTAGTTGGCACCTGTGTTTGTTATGTGAGGGAAGCCATGTGTGAATAAGGTCTCTATTTTCAACCTAGGCACTGCAGCCTATGTTTAGAAATATAAGACTATTTCATCCTTACATTATCTCAGGTTGGAATTGTCTGCCTTTCTTCTCCTCGAAAAGAAGAAAAACCGCAGCAACAACCGAGACCCAAACTGTTTATCCTAAGATGTTTGAGTTGAGTTCTTTTTATCTGGGATTATTATTATTATTATTATTATTATTATTATTATTATTATTTTAGCTTTTCCTGTGAATTTATTGATAACTTCTTTTTGCTGTAAAACACACATCTCCTTTGGAAGCTTTTTCAGTAATACTGCCTATTGTGAGCCAGTTGACTCTTGCTTTATAAATATCAAAGTAGCTTAAAAGACACATCAAAAAACCTGATATAGTATTAGACTTTAAATATAGAGCTGAAGCAGTGACATTCATGAATGCAATAATCCTCCTGGTTCAAATCCTCTGTCTCGTATCTTTTTCCTTTTCAGCACTTTTTATATCAAATTGGATCTGAATTCTAAGAGCGATTCCTCCAGTTGTGCAGGAAGAGTGGGGACTCAAGCAAAATTAACTTCCTATCAGTGATTAAACGCAAAACATTACAGCAAATGTATTAGAGAGCACTGGCAGGTCCTTTCCTTCTGATTTGTTGTAAAGATACTGGCCATTCTTGTTGTTGTTGTTCCAAGTATAACCTTACAAGATCACCCTCATTAAGTCATGAGGCAATATATACATGGGATGAACCAGGGCCTCCACTTTATTAGTACAAATATCTGTAACTGGAAATTAACTGCTCCTCTACTATCTTACATTTCCTCACAGTACAAGCGCTGCTTTTAAGGTTGGTGGCTAAGATGACTGCATCCTGCCATCATTCATGTTGGGACTGTGTGACTACCACCCTGGTTCCAAGCAATAGTCTGCCCCTGATCCTCACAGCCAACATTTCTAAGGAATTGAAGGAAATGAAATCAGCACCATCACCTTCAAGCTGTAGCTTATACCTCACTCTTTACTTGGTGAGTTTGGGAGAGAAGAAAGGTGATGAGTCTAGTTGCTGTAACATACTCATGCTAAAAGTACTTCATTCAATGGTGCAGGGTTCACATGGGGATCTATGCATGTGTAAGTGCGGGGAGGGGCTGGCAGAAGATGTGGAGCCAGGGTCAGTGAGAGGGGACCTCCTCTCCCCTTCATGACACTGTAATGGCATTAGGGGACAACCACTGAAGGAGACTCAAGTCTTCATTGAAAGAAGTGGCCTATACAAATAATATGTTTGCTCTTCTGCCTAGAATAAGAACATTAGGGTCATTTAGGGCTATCCGGACCTCCAAAGCTGTAAACTGAGGGACATTTGGGGTTGGGGTGTTAATAGTCATTCTTTTTTTACAAGCTGAACTAAATCAGTTGCAGCACTGCCTTATGTCACACTATAGCTAGCGTTCATATTTCATTTTCAATTTCAAAGAAAAGTGTTCAGGATTCAAAGTGTTACTGCAGGATTTACGAAATCCCATTGTAAATAGCCTCTATTCCCACCTATCTTGTCATTCTATACAGCGGAAGATGACATGACAGTAAGAATACTGTCTGACAGGCAGGTTCGGTTTGATAGCACTGGCAGAAATAAGGTTAGGTGTGCAAAGCACTCTAATACTAGCTATTATTAACATAAAAATAAGTTTATTGCTCCCAGAGCTCATTTTAAGCTTGTAATTCTCTAAATTAGAGCAGTAAAAATGATCAAATTTTGTCCTTCAGTGGCTTTAGAACAGGTGGTTGTAATTATTATTCCATTCAGAATCTCTGCTTTGGTTTAAGATATTCTGTTGCATGGTTTGGATAATGTAATATTTATTTTGACAAATCCCTTTGCTCCCAACATACAATACTTGAGATTTAAGTAGATAGCTACCATCTTTCAGCATAAATATTATGTTTTACTTTGCATGTGAAGGTTAAAATTTTCAGTTCTAAAGACTCAAAGGAGGAAGCAGATTCTCAATAATTATGTGTTCTCATAGTATGACACACACTTTCATTGTGGTAAACAACATTTATCTTGTCAGATAACAGGTGCCCAATATCATGCAAATGTATTAAGCATTTATAATAGAAAATGCCATTTCACTAGAATGAAAATGGTATTGCAGAGGGAGAAAATTATGGTATTATGGATGGGGGGAACTATGCAAAACTCAGCCAATGTGGTACTTTGATTCGCAGAACACTGGAATTTTCTTTCTTTGTGAACACTGTTATTTAACGTAAATGTATTTTTTTCAAACAGACTATTGCCAAACAAGAAGGAAAGAAAATTCATACATAAAACAGCTTTATGAAGTAGCTGCTTTAGAACTCCCTGTACTAGCTAGGTTGCAATCTAGAGAATGTAGCATTAAATTCTCCAAGCAGCCATATCTTCTGGCACCTGCTTCACCCCTGTCCTGTTGTTCTTTCTCTTTCCCTCCTCTTATAATTCTGTACTGCATGACAAGAGAACCAGGGAGAGATGAATGATATGTCTGGGGTCACAGAATGGTTGATCCAACTGTCTCATTTCCCACTGCACTGGGGAAATTCAAGGTGCTTGCATATTTTCCAGGTTATAATCTGAAATCACCCCTTGGAAAGGAGATCAAGAAAGGGGTCTATACAGGATTTTTTTAAATTGCAACAGTTATGCAATAGACTTCCGAGACGGAGCTCTTAACCACAACCACTATTTAATTTCTGTAGAAAGAAGTTAAACAATAAGTTAAGCAATAAACTGTTGTGGTCCTCAACCTTCCTGAAAACCTCTTCACTAATTACAGATATGTGGTGCTAGGCTCTGATTATTCAGTAGGGATGAACGAGTACTGTGTATTCTTGGAAACACTTCCCTAATGCATGCTTTGAGCATGTGCCCTTTTCTTTCACATGTTCTGGTGCTAAGAGCTCTGACACAGAAAGAAAAACACATCCGGGCTGACTCAACCGGATCTCTAGTTTAGCCTTAGTGAGCTTTCACTCAGTTTAAGCCCTTACGTGGTAGTAAATCCCTGTCTCCCTCTGAACCCAGTGTGCTAATCTTGGGAAGGAGGGAGGTGGACGGGGGAGGAGAGGATGAGCCAGAGTTCCGCCCAAATTTTGATGAGCATTCCCCTCTCTGCAGACTGGAAGGTCGGCAGGTCAGCAGTTCGAGACCCAAGTGCCGCGTGACGGAGTGAGCTCCCGTCTTCAGTCCCAGCTTCTGCCAACCTAGCAGTTCAAAAGCAAGAAATTGCAAGTAGATAAATAGGTACCGCCTCGGCGGGAAAGGTAACAGCGTTCCGTGCACCTCGGTGTTCAGTCATGCCGGCCACATGACCACGGAAGCGTCTTCGGACAGCGCTGGCTCTTCGGCTTAGAAATGGGGATGAGCACCGCACCCTAGAGTCAGACACGACTGGTTGGGGACACCATTACCTTTTACCTTACAAGCAATCATGCACCCTTTTTTGTGCCAGTGCAACCCTTATTTTATTATATTTAAAAGGAAATATATATGAAATGCCCCTAGATATTTTTCCATACCATGCCAGTCCCATTGACTTAATTCAAGACTGTCAGGTCTGATTTTTAATCTGGGATGAAACAACCAGAGCCAGATTTTTTTGGGTGGTCGTTTTGTTATTATTTTTTCCAGCTTACAGCAGTAAGCAAAAATCATTTTACAGATGGGGGATCACTATTGACTGACTGAGAGTTGCAAGAATTGTTGGTACTGGCACGGTTGCATTGAAAACAGGATTACGCCTAAGTGATTTCTTTAATCTTCCACATCAGTCAATGCAATTATCTCTCCCAATACAAAAACTGATCAGAGCAACAGGAACATTATTGGTGACCAAAGTAAATACAACAGGAGAGCTTGGCGAGATTTTATATTTCTCTGTACAGTTTTCAATTTTATGTGTGTTGCTTTTCGTTCTTTTAATGCCACATAGTGACAGTGTTAAAAGAACTATTTTCAAGTATAGTCTGTGCTGTGTTAATAACAATTTGAACTGGAAAACCTGTGCTTTGGGATGACCTTAGACATTTGCCTTGAAGCAGCTATAGAGGACTCATGAGTGAGTCATGCTGCTGCTGCTGCTGCTGCTGGAACCTGTAGAAAGGTATAGGTCACTTGGGGGAGAGTTGGATTCACATGATACATGTTCTCAGACAGCCGCTTTTATAGCTTCACATAAGCTAGGGTAACTTCTCCAAAACTATTGGAAATTCCTAGCACTGTGTATTCTATATTTTTAAAATCCAACAAAAACATTTACAATAAGTGATACTCTGCAATATAAAGATAATTTCTTCAAGTAGAGAAGCAGTAAAACAGCCTTCATACAGGATCCAAATGGATGACAAAAGGCTCTTTCTCTTTCATGCTCATACCCATGCACCAATACATGTGATAAATGCTCTTTCTTCTGGTTTTCATTGAAAGGAAACTGTTGCTTTATTACTCAAATGGCTTCCCATAGTGAAAAGTAATCCTCTTTTGTTGATTTCTGCTGCATTTCCCCTCTACATTTCCTTTTATTGTAAGAACTACAATTCTACCATGATCATTTTGATACTGTTTCCTCAGTTGGGGTAAACTAGCTGTTATTTTAATGCCCTTTGAATCATCTTACTGGAAATTCTAGCAGTGAGCTAGCTAGACAGAGCATTGGAATGCAGCGCTATAGTAGTTTGATAAGGACACAACCCTATGCACAGTTAGACGAAGGGCCGGTTCGCATATGTGCAGCCAGCAAGTGCTGGTGCTTGAAGGTAGCCATTTTGAATATTCAGTGCCCGGCTGCATGCATTATGCGAGAGTTGATTAACCCTCACACATCACCTGCTGCCTGGGTTTGCACAATGTGACAAGTTGCTGCCAGGCATTGAATATGCAGATCTCGCCCAGCATGCTCTGGCATGTGCCATAGTCCACTGTGGCTTAAATAAGCCACAGTCAAAAACAGCCCATCATGTGGGCTGTTTTGATCGTGTAAACCTGGTCAGACAAAAGCCTTACAACTGCGAGCATTCAACAGCCAGCCATGCTGGCTGGGGAGTGCTGGGAATTGTAGGGCTTTTCTTCTGTCTAAACATGCATATGATTGCACCTAAAACTATTAATGGGGTTCCACACTTATTTTGGTGATGTATTTTAAGACCCGTAATTGGTCATGTGAGAGTTTTGCTTGTAAGAATCAAAATGAGCAGAATTAAATTCAGAAGTAACTTAATGCACAGTCCTAAGGGGATGGCCAGAAGCCTCTGAACCTGGAGGCTTACAGCCATCCAAGGCAGAGTAGGAGGTGAGGTGGAGGCGATCTTTGCCTCCGCACACCTCCCACTATGTATTTTTGGTAGACGGGCTTTTTCTCCTGTATAGCTGAAGCATCAGGGAAGGGGAGGGAGGCAGGCTGGGAGGCCTGGAAATAAGGCATAAGCCATACCCATCCTGTCCCGCCCACCGGTACACACCCGTTCCCTTCCCTCTGAGGTTGCTTTTGTGACCTTGGAGAGGCAGCTGGCACAGTTCTCTCTGCGCCAGCTGCAAGGGGGCGGGGGTGGGGAGCTTGGACTCCAACCTCGGATTCAGGAATCCAAATGATCCTGTGGTCCCTCAGACTCTGTCTAGGGGCCAAAGGATTGCTCTTCCCACGTTATATTGGGACAAATATTTAATAGACTCAACTTCCATCCCACCCTCACACAAAAGATGTGCCAATGAGTTCTCAGTTACTTTGTTGCTAATCTTCCATTTCTGTAAGTATCTAACAGTGGGATCCTATTCATGTCTATTCAGAAGTAAGCCACTAAGAATAGAAAAAACAATGGGGTAGATAAGAGAAAATATTTATTATAATCCAATGTTTTTCAGACCCTAATGGTCCTTCATCACAGGAATTCAGAACAAAGACATTTTCAGATTTGAATATGCTGGCCCTTTAGCCTCCTGCCTTATGCACGATTATAATAAATATTCCCTAGCCTATTTTTGTGATTCCTATCTTGTTGGATTTTGTCTACTCACAAGTTTAATGGGACTTACTTCCTGGTGGATTGCAGCCTAAATTAGTACCTTTAAAATCAGGCCAAACAATGAAAGCATTATCCTGGTCATGGAGGTGCCACCCATGACCCACATTATCCTGGTCATGGAGGTGCCACTCATGATGACATCCCTACGGTGAGTTCTCCATCTCTCAGTTGTAGTCTGATAGTGGCCAGACATGCAGTAAACTTCTGTGTTATATGGATGATGCTATTCCCTGGTGCTACTCCTATGTGCAGAAAAACATGTACTTCTGCTCTCAGAGATTCTGCAGGTTAAATAATAATAATGATAGTACAGCTCAATGAGGCAGCCACCCATAATTTTGCAAAGGCTACAGGAAAAGGAATAATAAATATTCTACCCTTAAAGGCAGTCTATAAATAATTTTAAATAAATAAAATTCATATGCAGTCTGACCAGGTGTACACTTACTTTATGACTCACCTGCACAATTTGTTGTAACTCACTAAACTAAATGCAATTTGGAGCCCACCAGAGGGCTAAACTAAACGTTTTGCTAATCATTCATAGTGTAGCTATGCGTGATAGTTTTGCTTACTCTTGTGCAAGCATGTGCAGCCCCGATTTGGATCTACTCAAAAATAAGTTGAACATTTCACTGCTATTTATTCTTGGATGTGTATGCATATAACTCAAAGTAGCTCTGTAATGGATTTCCTCCCTGAACTTAATTGAACAGTGTTATTAAATGTTTTAAAGCAAATGGGAAAACTAAAGTTTGCGGAAGTATCTGGGGGGAGAGGGGGCTAAAAGGGGCATCCCTCCAAAAAAACCCACCCCTCTGGTCCATTAGGACTGAGCATGCTCTATCACCATGGAATGTTGACTGTCACTTGAAAAAGAGGAATAGAAAACAGGTAAGGAAGGGAAAGGAGTATCCGAGAGGAAAGCATGACTGACTGGCTGGAACTCTGAATGGGAGAGAGCATCCATACTGCAACATTTTGTTGTGGGGCCCCACTTGTTCCTTCCAATTAAAGATGCATTGGATTGGGCTGCATGTGTGCTACAAGAACATTTACGTTTTTGTGGGGACATGCCATGCGTAAAAAACCTTGCAGAAATCATAGTCAAACTAGAGGTAGTTATGCTGTAGCATTTCTCTTGCGTCTTGAAAGGCTGACACTGAATTCTACATAGTTTCTACTACATTATCTGTGATCTCCCACAGTATCTGCTCTGTATTTGATTACAACCAACTGCAACTAAAAGTAGGCCAGAGATAAAAGAATAGCTAACTGGTCTTGAATTATTAAGTTGCTTCTGTGTGACAACAAGATGCCTTGTGTAAAATACGCATTGATTTGCTAGGTACTTGTGGTGGCTATTGTCCCGGTGTTATTATTTATTTATTCCAGTTTACAAGGATTTCCTATTCATAGTTTCTGAGAGGCTTAAAAATATTTGGAGCGTATTTCTCTGCTGAAGTCAGTGATGGTGTGCTTTCACTAGACCAGGAAACTTTGCCTAAACACACACAGAGGCCAGCAATTCCAAATACATTCAAAACCAGTATAGCTCTGCTTTCATAAATAAATACTTATTTAAAATCCACAATTTTCATAGGGATGCATTTCCAAATGCAAGTGAACCTGAGTGTGGCTGGTCTAGCCACATTGCATTATTTTTAATGGAATATACAATGGATGTACAATTAACAATGGGATGTAGAGCGGCAAGCAGCTGAATGCACAGTGCATTAAATGTTACTTGTTTCATTTATCACCTGTCTTTCCTCCAAGGAGCTCGAGGCAGCATATGTGGGGCCCCTCCCATTTTATCTTCAACAACGCTGTGATGTAGTAGGTTAGGTTGAGAGAGAGTGATTGGCCCAAGATCACCCACTGCAGGGCTGAGTGGGGATTTCAACCCGAGTCTTCCCAATCCTAGACCAGTACTTTAACCACTACAGCATACTGGCTGTAGTGGTTAGAGTACTGTAGCTAGACAACATCTGCACATGGATGCACATCTGAGTGCAGATACTGTCTAATCACATTAATTGAAAACAGTGCAGTGCAGATTATCTATTTACCTGGATCTAATTCTGTGTGGTTTGCCTTGGACCATGTGCTCTTAAGGCTGGGCATTTGTTGAGGTGAGTTTGATGCTATTGGTTCTTTAGGCTGTGAGATACTTGGTCCCTTTGAACCTGAAAGGATTGGCTGCCACCTGGTAGACTCTCCCATTGCCTGGGAGGCCTGGAGGATTGGAATATGGTGGCCACCTGGCAGAGATTCCTCTTGTCCAGTGGCTGTATAGAGCTGCCGGCCAAGAAAACCCAGGTGGCTATTGTGACATGGGGTACGATATAGCTGCCACCTGGCAAAGAATCCTATTGCCATATAGTTCACGGAGCCAACAGGGCTGTGTTGGCTGAGGCTAAGAGAAATATGCTACATTTCCTTATAGTTCCTGCCCCTCCTTTAAACTGTTGTGCAAGCAGTGGGTCTCACGAGTGCAATAGAACCAACAGAGGCAGAGTGGCCCTGTTGGATACTGCCCATTGTATTTCCCATTGTATTGTACCTCATATATAAGATCACACTGTTATATATTATTTAATAAATAATACAGACTAATGAGGCTTACTTTAAACCAGGTCTTGCCAGGACTCAGCCCCAGAACTAGAAACACATGAAGTAGTAATAAAAAGTGTCTGTGAGCATATGGAGAGAGTATCTGTCAGCACCACTGAATAACCTCAACTATACCATTCATCTGGTATTAGGGAGCAGATGTTATAGATCAAAAGTATGATTGATAGATGGTATTGAGCTTCAGCATTTCTGATTTTAGGAAATGAGAAGTTGCACAAAGGGAATGCACAGTGGTTTGCAATAGGTTGCACAACTCGTTGGACAACTTGTTGCACGTTGGTTGCACAGGAGTTATTCAAAACCGCTTGCATAACGTAACTTTAGTTGGATTCTTCTATTGTGCATAGTTCAGAAACTAGTTTCCACAAGTGCAACATCATTTGTGCTAATGGAATGACATAGTTTGATGCTTCCCTAGGTCAATATTCTGACACTGACAGCCACTCAGCTCCAAGGTAGTGGTGAAGCTGGAAGTAGCCACAGCATAGGATACCATACCCTATCCATATTGCCCAAATAACATGTCTGTTAAGAATGTGGCTCTTAACAGTCATAATTTCCCAGCATTTTGGAACTTGAGTGAACATGGAAAGCCCTTAACAAAGAATGTTAAAGGAAACTTTTTTTGTTAATTGAACTGTTTTGTTGTTGTTGTTGTTGTTCTCATATTTCTCAGACTCATCCAAATAAACATAAGAAGTAGGCCTTGTTTGAGTAAAAAGGACGGAAGCTAAGTAAAAAGATCAGAGTTGACAGCTGTGAGATAGATTAACAAAGAGCAAACACAGAATTCCAATTCCTTAGAGATCTGTGACATAGAGAAGACTGTTGTTACTCAAGGACCAGAAAGCGAAACCACTGTAAATTAGGTATTCATTGAGTGAGCCCACTAGATATCAAAGAACATGAAAAGCAGTACCTCTGGGTATTCACTTTAGCTTTCCTGGAAATCTGCCATGTTATAACATTATTTCTGGGAGATAAACTTGTAGGGTAAAGTTATGGTTACCGGAAGAGCTCAGTGCAGTCCGCTAGCACAATTCCAATTTCATCTGGACAGTAGCCTAGTCTATTTAACGCCCCCCCCCCCCCCGGAAGTAATTTTATTCTGTTAGGGGCTGGGCTGTTTTTTTAATACTTAATTCAAATAATTAGCACTCTGAAGGTGGCTTGTTAAACCAACTGTGAATGATGAAGGGGGGAGAATATCAAGTAACAACCTTGCCAATTTTATTTTAATAATTCACTCCATAGAATTGATAAGAGTTATTTTTTAATAGCCAAGACTCGTATGTGACTATGCTTGATACTGCTATTCATGTCTTGGTCAGGTCAGCAGAACTCACAGAAAGGAGGTCTGCTGACATGTCCTGATCCGGAAATGAGTGTTTCCACTCAAGCAGTTGGTTCTAGCACAAACCAAAGATGCCATTGGCCTGTGTATACCACTATAGACTTTGCACAGAAACAGCAGCATGGTACTGCCAGTGCTGAACAGGGAAAGGCTTTCTCCCCCGGTTGATGTTTCATTTTTTTTCTATCTTTGGTCTCAGAATGTGACAGCAGCTGCCTAGTCACCTGCAAAATGTAAACACCTCCAAGATACATAAAACAAAAAATTGTATGTGCATTTACAAAGTATTTAACTATTCAATATTATGTAAATATGTATAGCCAGATGAATAAAGCTTGGGTTCCTCTCCTTTTAAAATTCACTCTTCCTGATCCAGTAATACTTTTATATATCAAAACTAAAAGCAATATTTTATGTAACTTTCCCCCCTTCTGCCACCATTTTACCAAAAAATGAGTATCTACAATCTATAGTTGACTCCAGAAATTAGCTTTTTCATTCATTTCCGGTTGCATCATGGGTCCTGCTGGCACATGGGCAACATCAGCTACTGCCCTGAATGCGGGAGGGGAGAGAGAGAGCATATCATACTCAATGTTTTCTCCCATGCATATTCAGAATAATTTCTGAAAGACCCTATACATGTACAAACGGCATGCATGTAAACAATGTATATGTGATCAGGAAAAGTTTTTTTTTCTTCAATATGCTGATAGGAATCTGGCTTCTTCAGTGGCATTATGTATTCTCTAGCATATTGGACACATTCCTTCTGTCTGTGCTCTGTTTATTTAAAGGGATAGTCCTAACTAATTAGTCCGTAATGGTACAAATTCCCATAACTATTTGCTTAATTAAAACCAGTTTCAGCTGACTTTAATTGAAATTGTCTACCACATCACTGGACTCATTTTTTGGTGTGTGTTCCAATCTGTAGCAACTCTGTAGAATCACCTATTACTGCTCTTGCCATTTTTGTCAATTTGGGAGGCTATTTATAGCCTTGTTCTTGAGGTGATCAATGTACTAATACGATGTCAAGTGGGTTTGAACTGAAGATGAAGATAATACTGAATGGCTTCATAAATATTTCAAAATGTTGCATTATAAAGTTATGTGGTGATCAGGCTTGCAAAAATGCCTAATGATGTAAAATTCTGTTCCCCCACAAAGGGAGAAAAAGCTGGTAAGTCTGAATTACATATGTCATATAAAAAGAGGTCATACAGCCATATTGCAAGCCTGTCTTTTAAATGATCTGTTAGTTTCAAGTCCTTTAGTATTTTCCCTTCTCTGTGTCTTAGCTTGCTCACTACTGATGCTTCCTCCTCTGTAACTGGCTGGGGAAGTTAACAAAGTGCTCTATTTATTTAAAACAGTTTTTATACTATCCATCATCAGATTTCAGGCTGGTGTGCTGCATAAAACAAAAACAAGGAAGGAGCAAATACAACTTTTAAAAAGACCACGACTTGCACAATTAAATCATTAAAATTCAGTGGAGGCTGGTGGCTCTGCTTCTGGTGGGACTATGTATCCATTCTGGGTTTCAGTCAGGACCTGCCAGAATTCTAAATGAGCTATTCAAGGTGCTGAACCTATTTTGGGAATAGGATTCAGCACCTTGCATAGCTCCTTTAGAGTTCTGGCTAGTTCTGACTGAAACCCAGAAAGGATTATTGACAGCCCCTCCAGAATCAGAGCCACCAGCCTCCACTGGTAAAATCTATTTAAATGCCTGGGTAAATAAAAATGTTTTTGCCTACTGCTTCAATGACAGCGGTGCTGGGGCCAGGCAAATCTCTTTCAGGTGGGCATAACCAGGTCGCCACTGCTGAGAAACCTTTCTCCCTCTTATGAAAAGCTTTATGGAGAAGGCAGAATGTCTTGAAGGCACACTGGTATGGGAGTAGGTTCTTGTTCTATAACTGGATGCCCGAGTTGGAAGAGATGCAATGCCAGGCACTTTCCCAGGCAGAGGAAAGACTAGTATTGGGCAATCAAAGGAAGGAGGAAGCAAATGGGGGGTGGGGAGACTGTAGGAGTTGAAGTGGCGTTTGCAGGACCAGCCCAAGACTTTTTGCTGCCTGAGACGAAGGACCAAATAATGCCTCTCTCTCTATGTACTTCAATACTGGGGAAGAGACAGAGTCTTCCATCACACCTAAGGGCAGCAGACTAGCTTAAAGGGTACAGGGCAGTCTGCACAGCACACACAGTTCTGTCTTCCAACACTTTGCCATCACTCCTTGCCCCTGAATCTCTGTCACCTGAGGCAGTTGCCTCACTCTGCCTAATGGTAGGACCGGTACTGGGAGTTTGATTAGCTGCTTTGTTAATCTGGTAGGTCAGCTGTGAAGGCAGACTGAGAGTACTGTCAGCACTCCATGAATCTCCTGTTTGAATTAGTCTGTGTTCAGCCTAATGGCCAAGCTAGAAGTGGTACAGCAGATCTGAAACCAGGATATCGTGTGTCTGTTCGTTTCTGAGTTCAAAACAGGTGTGGGGAAGAGATCAAGGCTGTGTGCCAAGAGTCAGAGCGTTTAATTCTTCCCCTCCATCTACACTGTCCTGCTTGGATTTTTTCCTCAAATAGTATCTTAAAGGGGGATTTAAATTGGGTAAATGTCCTAAGGCATAAGTGCTAACTCCTAGCTCTGTGGCCCTGATCCAATTTGGATTCCCTAGGGCTGCTTTGCACTTTAAAACAGAATGCGGAAGAGCTGAATCATGGATCTCCTATATCATATCCCAAGAGCTCCCTGATGTGTATGTTTCTGGGGGTTATAATACCATTGTTTAAGAATCAAAGATTAATACAATGCCTTAATTTTTCATGCAGATTTTCAGAAGATGTTGGTTGGTTTTCAAGAAAGCTTCCAGTAAAGGACCTAGAAGGCTAGAAAAATTTCCAGATGAAAAGGCAGCATATTTCAGAAATTTCCACAAGGTAGGTAATATTGCCTACGTAGATGCAGATTGTAAGCTATTGGGCAGAAAGTTGAACAAAGGATATTATTATTTTATTTCTGAAGCTGATGAAGTTGACAGCGACACTCCTTGATGATGGCATTCTAGGCTCAGACTACATCTCTCTTCCCAGATTAAGAAGCAGATTTCATTTCTTTGTTTTTAGATTCATATTTGTTATGAACACGTAAATGTAATGTTCTGAAGAAGTATAGAATAGGATAATTTTTTCAGTCTTTACCAATTACCTAAAATGCAATATGAAGCCTAAATATAAGATGGCAAAGTGTTTGAATATCTGATGCTATTTTCTTAAAAGAGGTTGACAGGGATTTTGAAGAATGTATGTGGGTAAACATCACAGTGCCACCGTTTAGAATTTGGACACTTATTATCCTACATTGACTGTTCAATACATGAATACATGTTATTTCAGTGGAGCCTTTCCTTCCACTCATACCTCAACACAGCACCTGTAATTGATTCAATCTTTAATGCAGAAATCTTGAGACTGTGTTTATTGAAAGCTGTTAAGTGCTATGAAAGAGGGCTGAGTTCTTCCAATACTTCTTTGTACCAAGTTACAGCGAGGTAATTTAGAAAAGATACACAAAACAACATAATTACCTGGTACAGTGGAACTTAAGCACTTCAAATTACAGGTGGAGGGTTGCATGTTTCAATACATCCCATCTAAAAAGCTCTCTGTATATAAAAGCTAATATACTGGGGAAAGGGCTAGGCTAGAACTATTATCTTTTTTTAAATATAGACGACCATTCAAACACATGATCCCCTACCTTGGTGTTTCCCAAACTGTGGTTTGGGACCCACCAGTGGGTTTCAGCCAACCTTCAGTTGGGTCTCAGTGCCACAGACTATCCAGTGGCTTTTTGCTTGTCCACCCTGTGCCATGGCCACACCATGAACACTGCATAGGCAGGTGTTGCAGTGGGAGCAAAGCTAATATTGTAAATAATAATAATTTTAGAAAACTGGGAATAAAGAGGAAGGGGATAAGAGAGGGAAGCTATTATATGAGAACTTTGAAAGGCATATGGTGGGGGAGGAGAAAAACAGTATAAAATAGTTTTCTCTAGTTGGAGCAGGAGTCCCTAACTATTTTGGGGTATTGGGCGAATTTGGAATTTGGAAAGTGTCATGGGCACTCTCACAACATGGTTGTCATGAAGGGGCTTGCTCATTCATAAAATGGCTGCCATGGTGGGCATGGTCAGACACAAGACACTCATTTCCCAGTGGGCAAACCAGGCTGGATCTACACTTACCACCTTTTTTCGCTTCCAGTGAGGATTCACCGCCCGCCTTTCACACTACGCAGTAGCCACCTCGAATTGGAACCGGAATTTCCCACTTCCGTGCTCCCGCTTTCAATACCCTAATATCCCGGTATTTCCCTTTAATGTGCTCTGATTTTCCACCTTCGCTACCATATCCGGTCATAGTCCCCTCCCCTGCCTGTCCATATACGGCGGTGTTTGTATTTCCCTCCTGTCCAATCACAACTCTCGATGGCCCCATGTCTTCTTCCGGCTACTGATCGCATAGCTTCCTCAGCAGCCCCTGTTTCCTCAGCAACAAGCAAAGAGCTGGATGTGCGCATCCAACAAAGAGTTGGATGGGAGATCATGCCTGAATTAGAAAAAAAGACATCGTGGAGAAGCCCTGATTCTGCGAGGATAATGCCTTAATTTAAAAAAAAACATCCGGAGCGGGGGATAGAAGGGGGTAAAACTTCATCTCATTTGAAGGGGTAGAACAACTAGGGATGTCAGAGAATTTCACCACGAAATCGGTGGCGAAACGGTCTGCCCCCCCCGCGCCCCCCCAGGACGGGACTTACCTTCGGCGAATCTTCCTGGCGGTGGCAGCTCCAGTGGCGGTTCAGCGGCAGTGCAGTGGCAGCGGCTGTGGTGGCCGGTCTTCCGACCGGCTGCCGCCGCCGCCATTTCCAGTTAAAAAAAACAAAAAACAAAAAAACGTGATAGGCTACGTAAAGATTTACGTAGCCTTATCACGGCTAGATTTTTAAAAAACACTGTGATAGGGTACATAAATGTTTATGAAGCCTATCATGGCTGATTTAAAAGAAAAAGAAAAAAACGCGCGTATGCAAATGGCAGCGCCCATGGGCGCCGCCATTTGCGTACGCGTGGGTTTTTTGTTTCTTTTAAATCAGCCGTGATAGGCTTCATAAACATTTACGTAGCCTATCACAGCTGACTGCAGGGACGCAAATGGCGGCGGCTACGGCCGCCGCCATTTGCGGAGCCGGCCGGCCAGGATTCGGGGGGGGGAGGGACGGAGTGCCCCCCCGGCCAGAATTTCAGGGGGGAGGTACGGAGCGCCTCCCCCCCGGCCAGAATGTCGGGGGGAGGGACGGAGCACCTCCCCCCCACTGCGAATGTCACCCTTCGAAAAGGTAAGTGACTTTCGTACATCCTTAAGAACAACCCCCTGCTCAATGCAGGAAGCCTGATTCCCAGGCGGTCGCCCATCCAACTACTGACCGGGGCCGACCCCGCTTAGCATCCGAGATCAGACAAGCGCGCGCAGCAAAATAGCACAGTGCTCGAGTGTGAACCGAGCTCACGCATTCGATGAAGCACTGCAACGGGGAAAATGGGTGAGTGTGGATAATCACATTTTAATGCGAGAGCATTTAACCCAACGGGACACCGCATTCATTGCGATGGCGGGCGCAATGTAGATCGGCCCCCAAGTGAGGCTTATAGAAAAGTAACTAGTCCAAGAATCTAAGTACAAGGCAGAAGTGGGGGACTGAGCTCCACAATACAAAACCACTCTTTTGAACTCAAATATAGATGCTGCTGGAGGGCAGCACTTTGCTTTGCAGCATGCAATCTCCCGGTTAGAATAAATGTCAGTAAAATTAAGATCAGGAGAGACAAGGGGCCTGGTAAATGCGAAGAAATGTGTCCGTGGCCGCATTAGTGCCCATGGGCACCATGTTGGAAACCCAGACTTAGAGCCTCTGGATCAGCAAATTCTTCCCCAGGTGGAGAGTAAGGATTCCTCCAGAGTGAATGTCTGTACTTAACTTGAGGAAGCCTGAGTTATGGAACTCACTGTTACAGGGAAATAGCTGTGACAAAGAATTTATCAATTTTCAAAGAAGGTTTAGGTATCAACATAAAATGATACCAGCAATTGCCAGTTGATTATGACAAACTCTGCCTCCATATGTCTCCATTTTGTGACTGGTGGGCCTCAGTCAATTTCAGCTCTTTCAAGCAGATTATGTGGGTAGAAAATTTGAGAACCCCTGTCCTACTTATAATCTGAATTTATACTGTGTAACAAGAGCATCACTGTCTATTTCTCCTTCCTGATCATTGATTTTAGGGTAGAATAAAACACATCATGAGGATGATGTAACTTTGTATAGTGTCCTCAACTGCTTTCAGGAAGACATTGTACTTACAGTGCCTTGCATAAGTATTCACCCTCCTTTGACTTTTCTGCATTTTGTGTGTTACAACCTGGAATTAAAATGGATTTAATTAGCATTTTTACCATTTGATTTACACAACATACTTAACACTTCGAAAGTGCAAAATATTTGAATTGCAACACAAACGTTAATTAAACAAAAACAAACTGGCATTTGTTGGTTGCATAAGTATTCATACACCCCACCCAGTCAATACTTGGTAGAAGCACCTTTGGCAGCAATTACAGTTGTGGGACTTTTGGGGTAAGTCTCTACCAACTTTGCATATCTGGATCCTCCAGTTTTTGCCCATTCGTCTTGGCAAAATGGTCAAGCTCTGTCAGGATGGATGGGGACCACTGGTGAACAGCAGTTTTCAAGTCTTGCCACAGATTCTCAATTGGATTGAGGTCTGGGCTTTGACTAGGCCATTCTAAGACATTCAGGTGCTTGTTTTTAAGCCACCCCATTGTAACTTCGGCTGTATGTTTAGGGTCATTGTCCTGCTGGAATGTAAACCTTCACCCCAGTTCCAGGTCCCTTGCAGATCGAAACTAGTTTTCCTCTAGAATTGCCATGTTTTGGGCTCCATCCATCTTGCCCTCAAACCTGACCAGTTTCCTGGTCCCTGTCGATGCAAAGGATCCCCGCATCATGATGCTGCCACCACGCTTCACTGTGGGGATGGTGTTCCCAGGGCAATGAGCACTATTGGCTTTGCGCCATACATAGTGTTTTGCCGTAAGGCCAAAACATTCAGTTTTGGTCTCAACAGACCAGAGAGCCTTTTTCTACATGTTTGCTGTGTCTCTCACATGCCTTTTGGCAAAATCCAAATTGGATTTCATACGGGTTTTTTTTCAGCAATGGCTTTCTTCTTGCCACTCTTCCATAAAGCCCAGCTTTGTGGAGCGTCCAGGTGATAGTTGTCCCATGGATGGTTTCTCCCATCTCAGCTGTGGATCTCTCCAGCTCCTTCAGAGTTATCACTGGCCTCTTGGTTGCTTCTTTGACTAATGCCCTCCTCACTGAGTTTTGGTGGACAGCCTTCTCTAGGCAGAGTCACAGTTGTAATAATGGATTTAACAGTGCTCTGGAGGATGTTCTTTCCATTTTATAATAATGGATTTAACAGTGCTCTGGGGGATGTTCACGGTTTGGGATATTCTTTTAATAACCCAACCCTGATTGGTGCTTCCCCAGAATTTTATTCCAGACTTGTTTTGATAGCTCCTTGGTCTTCATGATGCTGTTTGTTTAGATATGCTCTCCAACAAACTTTGGGGCTTCCAGAAACAGGTGTATTTAATCTGAGATCATGTGACACTTGAATTGGACACAGGTGGACTCCATTCAGCTAATTATGTAACTTCTGAAGGAAGTTGGTTCCACCAGAACTTATTTAGGGATGTCACAGCAAAGGAGTGAATACTTATGCAATCCAGACTTTTCAGTTTTTTTATTTGTAAATCATTTTGTAAAATATATGTAGATTTTTTTCCCCACTTTGACATTGTGGACTATTTTGTATAGATCAGTGACAAGAAATCCTAATTAAATCCATTTTAATTCCAGGTTGTAACACAACAAAATGTGGAAAAGTCAAAGTGTGTGTGTGTGAATACTTATGCAAGGCACTGTATATTTACAATAGCCCACAAACATCATTATCCTTAATGAATGTTTTATTCATGAGCTAGATCATTTTCAGATGTCCATGGGTCATCAGAAGTTCTTTGTAAGAATAATTGATATCTGTCAGTGGATTGTCAGTAGACTTTGATTAGATGTTCTGTTTTAATTTTCTTCTTCAAACCTTTAGCTGTTCTATGATATCTGCATTTATTCTTATTTATTTTTTGGAAATCCAAATCAGCCTTGGGTAGGAGGAAAGGCAGTCAGAAAGAGGATTCTTTATTCTTTCACCACCCGATCTCAATTCATTGAGAACATATTTGGGAGGAGACGTTCCCTTGAATATCCAGTTGTAATGGTTAAAACTAGTCCAGGAATGTAACTACTAGCCAGTGAAGCTCTTTTAAAAATGTGTATAAAATATGCTCCCTGCCCTGCTACTGGACCCGATGAAGAGCCTAAACTATCTTAAGGACACCTCCAGGGTACCGATAGCAAACTTCTTGCATGTGTAAAAGAGCGAAGCCAAGATCTACAGACATTTGTCATCATCTCAAACACAATGTTTGAATTTATACATTCAACTGTACGTGATCAAATGTTGGAGCAATCCAGGCTATGAACTATGAAACAATACACATCCATGTCTAAACCACCTCTATGCGTTAAGGCATTTACAAAATACTCTGAGCTTAGGATTCAGACATAACATACAGCATAAGCTTAGAACAGGAAAGAATTAAAATAATGGCTCTCTGTATTGTGAGGTTCTTCAGAAATTGTTTTGAAAGTTATTTTCCTGTGTCACCCTGTTTTTGAGTCTATGGAAGAGATAATGGAATTTGAACTCTGAAAGCAAAATTGTTGTTGTTGTTCAGTCGTTAAGTCATGTCTGACTCTTCGTGACCCCATGGACCATAGTATGTCAGGCCGTCCTGTCCTCCGTTCTCTCCCGGAGCGTGCTCAAGTTCATATTCATTGCATCGGTGATGCTATCTAGCCATCTCATCCTCTGCCATCCCCTTCTCTTTTTGCCTTCAATCTTTCCCAGCATCAGGGTCTTTTCCAGGGAGTTTTCTCTTCACATTAGGTGGCCAAAATATTTGAGCTTCATCTTCAGTATCTGTCCTTCCAATGAGCACTCCGGGTTGATTTCCTTTAGGATTGACTGATTTGGCCTCCTTGCAGTCCAGGGGACTCGTAAGAGTCTTCTCCAGCACCACAGTTCGAAAGCATCAATTCTTCGGCGCTCAGCCTTCCTTATAGTCCAGATCTCACAGCCATATGTTGCTACTGGGAAAACCATAGCTTTGATTATACGAATCTTTGTCGGCAAGGTGATGTCTCTGCTTCTTACTATGCTGTCTAGGTTTGCCATAGCTTTCCTCCTAAGGAGCAACCGTCTTTTAATTTCATGGCTGCAGTCACTGTCTGCGGTGATCTTGGAGCCCAAGAAAGTAAAATCTGTCACTGCTTCCATTTCTTCCCCTTCTATATGCCGGGAAGTGATGGGGCCAGATGCCATGATCTTAGTTTTTTTAATGTTGAGTTTCAAACCAGCTTTTGCACTCTCCATTTCACCCTCAACAAGAGGCTCTTTAGATCCCCTTCGCTTTCTGCCATTAGGGTGGTATCGTCTGCATATCTGAGGTTGTTCATAATTCTCCCGGCAATCTTAATTCCGACCTGTGATTCATCCAACCCGGCATTTCTCATGATGTACTCTGCATATAAATTAAATAAGCAGAGCGACATATACAGCCTTGTCGTACTCCTTTCCCAATTTTGAACCAATCGGTTGTTCCATGTCCGGTTCTTACTGTTGCTTCTTGTCCCTCGTACAGGTTTCTCAGGAGACAGGTAAGGTGGTCTGGTACTCCCATCTCTTTCAGAATTTGCCACAGTTTCTTGTGATCCACACAATCAAAGGCTTTAGCGTAGTCAATGAAGCAGAAATAGACATTTTTCTGGAATTCTCTTGCTTTCTCCATGATCCAGCGAATGTGGGCGATTTGATCTCTAGTTCCTCTGCCTCTTCAAAACCCAGCTTGTACTTCCGGTAGTTCTCGGTTCACATGCTGCTGAAGCCTAGCTTGTAGGATTTTGAGCATAACCTTGCTGGCATGTGAACTGAGCGCAATTGTATGGTGATTTGAACACTCTTTGGCGTTGCCCTTCTTTGGAATTGAAATGCAAACTGACCTTTTCCACTCTTGTGGCCACTGTTGAGTGTTCCAAATTTATTGGCATATTGAGTGCAGCCCTTTAACAGCATCGTCTTTGACGATTTTAAATAGCTCAGCTGGAATGCTGTCATCTCCGCTAGCTTTGTTGTTAGTAATGCTTCCTAAGGCCCACTTGACTTCACTCTCTAGGATGTCCGGCTCAGGTTCAGTGACCGCACTATCATGGCTATCAAAGAGATTAAGATCTTTCCTGTATAGTTCTTCTGTGTGTATTCTTTCCACCTCTTCTTAATCTCATCTGCTTCTGTTAGGTCCCTGCCTTCTTTGTCCTTTATCATGCCCGTCTTTGCACAAAACGTTCCCTTGATATCTCTGATTTTCTTGAAAAGATCTCTAGTCTTTCCCATTCTGTTGTTTTCCTCAGTTTCTTTGCATTGTTCATTTAAGAAGGCCTTCTTGTCTCTCCTTGCTATTCTCTGGAACTCTGCATTCAGTTGGATATATCTTCCCCTTTCTCCCTTGCTTTTGGCTTCCCTTCTTTCCTCAGCTACTTGTAAAGCCTCATCAGACAGCCACTTTGCTTTCTTGCATTTCCTTTTCTTTGGGATGGATTGAGCTGCTGCCTCCTGAACAACGTTACGGACCTCCGTCCATAGTTCTTCAGGCACTCTGTCTATCAGGTCTAATCCCTTAAATCTATTTGTCACCTCCACTGTATATTCATAAGGGATATGATTTAGGTCACACTGAATGGTTTAGTGGTTTTCCCTATGTTCTTCAATTTAAGCTGAAATTTTGCAAGAAGCAGCTCATGATCTGAGCCACAGTCAGCTCCAGGTCTTGTTTTTACTGGCTGTATGGAGCTTCTCCATCTTTGGCAGCAAAGTACATACTCAATCTGATTTTGATATTGACCATCTGGTGATGTCCATTTGTAGAGTCGCATCTGTGCTGTTGGAAAAGAGTGTTTGCTATGATCAGCGTGTTCTCTTGGCAAAACTCTATTAGCCTTTGTCCTGCTTCATTTTGTACACCAAGGCCATGCTTGCCTGTTATCTCGGTGATTTCTTGACTTCCTACTTTAGCATTCCAATCCCCTATGATGAAGAGGACATCTTTTTTTGGTGTTAGTTCTAGAAGGTGTTGTAGGTCTTCATAGAACCGATCAACCTCAGCTTCTTCGGCCGCAGTGGTTGGGGCATAGACTTGAATTACTGTGATGTTGAATGGTTTGCCTTGGATTCGTACTGAGATCATTCTATCGTTTTTGAGATTGTACCCCAGTACTGCTTTTCCCACCCTTTTGTTGACTATGAGTGCTACTCCATTTCTTCTAAGGGATTCTTGCCCACAGTAATAGATATGATGGTCACCTGAATTAAATTCACCCATGCTTGTCCATTTTAGTTCGCTGATTCCCAAGATGTCGATGTTCAGTCTTGCCATCTCATGTTTGACCACCTCCAGCTTACCTTGATTCATTGATCTGACATTCCAGGTTGCTAAACAATATTATTCTTTACAGCACCGGACTTTCTTTTCTCCACCAGACACATCCACAGCTGAGTGTCCTTTCGGCTTTGACCGAGCCGCTTCACTCTTTCTGGCGCTACTTGGAAATTCCCTCTGCTCTTCGCTAGTAGTATATTGGACACCTTCCGACCTGAGGGGCTCATCTTCTGGCATCATATCTTTTAGCCTTGTGATACGTTCCATGGGGTTTTCTTGGCAAGAATACTGGAGTGGGTTGCCATTTCCTTCTCCAGTGGACCACATTTTGTCAGAACTCTCCGCCATGACCTGTCCGTCTTGGGTGGCCCTGCACGGCATAGCTTATGGCTTCACTGAGTTATGCAAGCCCCTTCGCCACAACAAGGCAGTGATCCATGAACGGGGAAAGCAAAATACTGACAGTGAAATGTTTGCTAGTGGAGATTAAGAGATAATATGACAGGAAAGATTTAATTAATATTCATGATGTACCTGATACGCCATCAGTTAAGTACATTTGAGAAAGCCCAGTAGTTTGCAGATTGGAAGTAGTGTAACACAGGAAATCAAGGAAGATTAAAAAAAAAATTAGCTTTTAGTTGCCCATTTCTGGAATGAGATTTTTAAAATGAGAATTATTAATGGATTAGGATAAGTCTAAAGTAAAATAGTACATGTCTACCAGACAAGCAAAGAACATAAAATTTAGATTTGGGAAAAGGATGGGACAGAAATGTGTAAAGAATTTAATTATAGCATTACTTTAATTATAGCAAGGTTGTTTCCAGAAGGTAGCGGGGGGGGGGGGGCTGTGCAACCCTGTGGCATTTATGTTATAGGGTTCTGCAGGGTTTCATCTTATACCTCATGCTTTTAAACTTATCTACGAATCCACTAGGTGAGGTAATCTGGGGTTCTGGAATGAGGTGCCATCAGTATGTTGGTGGCCCTCAGCTCTACTTCTTCTTGTCTTCTGGGTGAGGTGAAGCTGTGAGGATGCTGAACTGGTGCTTGGATGTAGTAATGAGCTAGATGAGGGCCAATAAACATGAAGCTGATAAACCATTTTTTAGTATTAGGAGAATAATCCTAACCTCACTCTGGGCTTGCACACTCTCCCTTCCTCCTTTCCTCTTCCATTATGGCCATGAGGAAGCAATTGGGAGTTTTCACTTCCATTTTAGATTAACTGCAATTTAGAATGTTGACTGAACCCTAAACTGTGGTTAGTCTTAGCTGTGGCTTGTTTGAAACAAGCTAGCTTCATAAATTCACAAGGTTTGAGTTGGCTTGTTTCAAACAAACCATAGTTATGTTTGACCACAGTTTGTTGGGTTCAGGTGACACAACAAGCTGCATTCAGTGAAAAACAGAAGGAAAAACTTCCAAATTGCACCTCATGATCACAGTGAAGGCGGAGATGTTATTTATAACACTGTTATCTTTTCGGTGCCAGGTCAAGACTTTTTTTCTTTTCCCAGGCATTTGGCAGCATGTGATGAGGTTTAATTGATCCTAGATTTGTTTTATGGCTTGCTGATTGCTCAATGCTGTTAATATATGTTGTTTCTGTGCATACTATATCTTTGCGTGTTTTTTTTATATTTTTAAATTTTGCATATTGTATTTTTTATGTTTTAATCTTTGTAAACTCCCCAGACTTGGCTATGGGGTGGTATAGAAATGTAATAAATTATAATAGTAATATAAAAGTTGTTTATAGATAATAGTGATAATAAATAGGCAACACAAGAGGTGGGTGTGGGGGGGGCAGGACGTTACTCCCATGCTGCACCATTTTTGGCCATATGACTCAAATTTGACTGCAAAATCTTTATTGATGTGGGAATTTCATGGAGATGTGAATTCTTTCATTGACAACAAGAATCTATAAAATGGAGAGTAATTAGGAGAAAGTCTGAAAGCATCAGTTTAATAAGAAGCACATCACATTTCAAAAACAGCAGCTCCATATGGCTAGGATAACATGTGAAAGATCCTTGGTTAGGCTGATGTGATAGTGGGCAAAGCCCTTATAATTTCGTTTTTCTTAGCTATGATCAGAATGCTAGAAAGCAATGAAAGCTGCTTAAAATATGAAGAATTCTTGAAATTGTTGTTATCTAACAAGCTGTTAGTATCATAGCAGTTTTCTTTAAATGCATGCAGTTTTACATTTTAATGCCTCCATATAAAGCTGCATTGCCTTTAAAAGAACAATCATAGATGAAATAGCCAGGGAAACAAGAGAGTCTTTGATGGGGAATATTATAGCAGTAGAGACCTTTAAACATAGTATCCAAATGTTTTAAACAGTATGTGATACTAGGGATACTAGGGACTACGAGAAAGATAATGGCGTAGTTTAAAACAACAACTACTACTACTACAATAACATGACTAGTTCTTTATGCTCAAGGGAGATTTTGACTTGTGCTTCACTAGCAGTAAGATACATACCTCAGACCCATATGGCAACCCCCTTTTGAAACTGTGGGGTGTTTCAGGGAAGCTTGTGATATGGTATGGGGATCTGCTGTTTGAAGGGGAAAGTAAAAAATTCTACTAGGCATGAATGATGACTTGGTCATGCCTAAAGTAACTCTTTGGGTGCTGGGTCAGATTTCTGTTGCATTAATGCTGCAATAAAACACAACAGAGGGTGCAATCCTATGAGGATAGTCGGCCGCCTCTGAACTCAGAGGCAGCTGACTGTCCAATGAAGGGTGGGTTGAGCATGGAGGGGATTCTCTCCTCTGCACTCTGCCCCCCCAGCATTTGCAGCTAGACAGCCAATTTTGGCTGTCTAACCAGGGCATGTTGGAGTTGGGGGGAGGGATAGCACATAGGAAACGTTGTAATGGCAGTTCCGCGGTCTCCTCTCCCCCAGGAGCGACCCCTTTTTGGCCACTCTGCCCTAATCCTATGAGTGCAACTGTGTTGCCTATGACATGGCAAGGGTGAGGGCAGGAAATGAGGTGTCTGGGAACTGAGCTCCGAACCCTGGCTCTGAGCTCAGTTCCCAGAAACCAAAAAATCCTATGGCCATCTAGACAATGTCGAGTGGCCATAGGATTGCGCCCTAGATGTATTTTTACACAACCAGCATTTTTATGGACATTTTCAAGCTTGATGAAGCATCTGATATGTTGACTATAAGAAAGGTCTTGTTGAATAAATAAAAATAAACATCTATTATGGCAACTGCTCTAAAATCTGTTCATTTTTAAAAAGTTATTTACAGAGAGAAATTTAAAATTCAAATCATTTGCTGATGGAAAAGGTTATTAAAAATGCATTAGGGTTGAAAGTGCATCTGTACACACTGATAACATATTCAAAACAAATTTATCCCTTATGACAATTAAAGTAAAAGAATTTTCACATCATCAACCAATAAATCTCATTTAATTTGAAAGCAGGTGAAAAAAGAAACAAATGAAATGACTTTTACTAAAACAGACCATTAATGGCAATTAAAGTAGAAGTTGCCTGAAACAAAATGAAATTTAAACCCATCAAGCATTGTTAACTCTTTCCAGTTGCATCTTTCAGATACTATGCTTCATTTTATTCTTGTCCTGGGATTTCTTGATTTTTTAAGGGTGATTAGTGTACCAGGAGAATTTATGTATTTATTTTATTCATAATACTTCTATACCACTTAATATAAAAACATCTCGGAGGGAGCAATCCTATGGCCACTAGACAGTGGTTAGGCCATAGGTTATGCCGTTTTCCGGGAACTGACCTCCCCCCACTTCCGTGCTGCTTCCAAGGCAATGCAGAACAGCCCCATCCTCAGCGCTTGCAACAAGAGCATGGAGCAGCTGGAAAGGGGCATGGCTGGGGGCAATCCGGGGTGGGGAGGGTGTAGCTGCCTGTACAACACATAGGATGTACAGCCTCCCTCCCCACTCAAGCTCCTGCAGCTAGCTGAAAAAGCAGGAAAGGAGAAGCGCGGAGGGAACAATCCCCTCCGTGCTTCTCCTGCCCTGCTTTGGATAGGCAGTCACCTCCGAGTTCGGAAGCGGCCACCTATCTGGATAGGATTGCACCCTAAGTGGTTTACATACAAATATTAAAAACCACATTTAAAATATGCTATTAAAACAATTTCAACTACAGTAACAAGAAAAGCAATACAAGGAACTGTAAGATAGAGCAGTATATGCTTAATTACAATTAATTACAAGCCAGACAAAGCCTGGGTAAGCAAGTGCATTTTCAGAACATACCACATTTTCTGCCTCCTGAACTGCATGGAGGGAGGATGTTCCAGAGGGTGGATGCCACTACTGAGCAGGCCCACCATTGAGGTATTACGTGGCAACAGCAAGGTCTCCTTGGAAGATCTTAAAGGTCAGTTGGGTCTGCTAGGTATCCTGCGGAAGGCAGTCTGCTAAGTATCCTGGCCCCAAGTTGTTTAGGGCTTTGTATGTTGACAACATAACCTTGAACATGGCTTGGTAGCTAATAGGCAGCCAGTGCAGTTCTTTTAACACAGGTGTAATGTGAACATGGCTAGGTATCCCACCAAACACCCTAGCTGCTGGATTCTGTACTAGCTGCAGCGTTTGAACAGTCCATTGAAACAGAAACAGTATTTATGGCTCCTGTAATTTCACAGTTAACACGACTTCAAAAAAAGCACGGTGGCCACATAAATGCACTGGACATAATGGTCTTGGTTAATCAACAGGGCATGAAGCCAACAATGCTCTGCCAGAAATCCCATGTACCCTTGAAGTGCTCACCTTGCAGCTATTTTCAAGTGTTGTTGAATTTATCATAGCACACTAGTACATCAGAACTGGTAATACTTCAAACACAAGGAGGCTAATTCGGGCTTTTGTAGACTATTTCACTCAGGTCCAGATTCAGACTACTGTTTTGTTTTTAATCCAGTCTGGTTATGAACTTTAAGTCTCAGATACAGTGGTTTGCTCTTGTTGTGCTTACAAAACATTTATTACTGATTGTAGTTTGTTTCACAGTTGAACACACTAAGAATGCAGATTTTGACAGCTGTCCAGGGGTGGAGAAATGCCTTTATGTTGAGACATTACTGGATATTTATTTATTTATGAAATAAAATCGTTAAATTTGTGGTAAAGGTGGCTAACAGCAATTACAGATATGAAATATAATAAAATACAATAAAACACAAAATAAAAGACATAAAAATGAGGCAGGTAAAACACCAATAGAAATAAATGAAATCAATTTCAACATATTTTCAATATTTAATAGTCAGCTTGTAGGCCAAAGACCTTTCTGAATAAAATGGCTTGCCTTCTGGTGAAGGGCATCAGAGGAGGGGCTAGGTCAGCCTCCTTTGGCAGGGAGTTCCGGAGCCTAGGAGTAGCCTTCTCCTGAGTTCCTGCCAACTGTGTTTGAGATGTTGGTGGGAAAGAAAGAATATCTTGAAGATATTAAAACCCAGCCAGGCTCATAGGAAAGAATGTGTTTTTTTCAGATAAACTAATCCCCAGGTGTGTAGGGCTTTGTAGGTCATAAACAGCACTTTAAATTGTGACCAGAAACAGTAGCTATTGAAGCTGTCATAACTTGGGAGCAGGGCCGGCCCTGGGGGTGGGAGAGCTGGATGGTTGCCCAGGATGCGGAGCTGAGGGGGGCGCCAAGATGAGGTCAGTGGCTGGTGTTGTTTTGTTTGTTTGTTTTTAATGTACTGTCTGCAGTGAGCTAGGGTGGCAAAAAGCAAGTGTCTCTGACCTTTTATTCAAGGTTCTACAGGCTGTTTGGGTACTAACTACAAAAATGATCTTCCTTGAATTAGCTTTAAAGTATGTTTCTTTTTCAATTTCAAATTTGATGTCATTTGCGGTAGGTAAAAATCAGTGAAACACAGCTTTACTTTGAGGCAATGTTTACAGGGCACTTAGCACTTCAAATACTGTAAACACTATATGAATAATAAGAAAATAAAGTGATGCTATGCTGAATGCTGCCCCCTATTTGGGTTTTTTTTATCTCTCTCTGTGAAAGAGGCATTGTTTTTTCTGCCTCTTTCCCAAGGAGGGGGAGAATTTTGAATACTTTTCTCCTAATGAGGGAGACAGGGTTTCCACATGTCTTTTTAAATTTGGGAAGTAGCTGAAGGATCTTCTTCCTATTCTTTTATTTTTTTTTAATTTGAAAAACACCCCCAGACTCTTTACAAACAGGCTTCTCCAGTCTGGCAGCACTTCTTGAACTCCTATGAGACCATGCGACCTCGCTCTCTCCTATAGGCATTCAGGAATATCTCCCTGGCTGTAGAAGCTTCTTTGCAAAGAGTCACAGGCTGCTGCAAACAAGAACAAATGGGAATTTTGGAGCTTTAGAAAAACTCTTATCTTACTCAGTCTGTGTTGCTGCAAGGAAGAAGAGAAGCCCCATTTGCTCTTGCTTTGCAGAGAAGTTTCTGCAGGCCAGGAATGCTTCTTGAATGCCTATAGGAGAGGGCGAGGTTACATGGTCTCATAGGAGCCAGAAAGAACTGCCGTGCTGGAGAAGCTTCTCTATAAGGAGTCCTGGGCTGCTCAAATTGCAGGGGGTGTTTTTAAAGAAAAAGAAGACAAAAGAAAGAATAGAAAGAAGACTCCTCAGCCACTGCCTACACTTAAAAAGGTAAGCAGAAATCCTGTCCTCCTCCCCAGGAAGAAAGTTATTCAAAATTCTCACCTCCCTAGCCTCTTTCGCCAGAGTTTTTGTTTCACCCCCAAGTCCCCCATGAAATGCCGAAAATGGAACAATCAAAATACGTATTTGGCACAGCACTACAATACAGCCATAAGTTGTAAGAGGTCATCTGGATACCCTTTTTTTTTTTAATTTAAAACTCTTATTATTTTTAAAGATAAAAATAATGGATATTCTAAAATGAAGCATGCTTACCTAAGATAGGAACTCCTACAAAACAAAAAGTATTAAAAGTAAAACCTGTGATAATTCTGTGTTGCAGCAAGGGAAGAAGACTGAAGAAGAACCTACAGCCTGGGAGTCCATAGTATATGGAGATATTGTCCATTTAAGACTAGTTATACCGCTCCAACAAAGGGCCTACTTTTTGTAGCTGAGGAGGGAGTGTCGGAGCTCAGGAAAGAGAGTTTGCAGGAGGATCCATTTTGTGTGCATGGTGAACATAATAAAGAATATAGGCCTATAACTCCATGAGAGTTATCTCTTGAGAGCCACATGACAGAGACTTCTTTGGGATCCTAGATCTGAAGCACATGAGCACAGAAAGCAGAGCAGCAAATAAGAGATAGCTTGCTCTGGGCCCTTCTCATAGGCATTGCTGGGGAAAGGCCCAGGAGTAGCAGGGCCTCTTACACTGCTATGTTAATCCTGCACAAGCTGTACAACCTGGTAACCCTCCAAAGCTACAGGGGTGGGAGACACCTGGGACAATTTGCCTCAGGACCCCACAAAGCAATGCCTCCCTGCCTCTGTTCCTGTGTGTACCATTGTCCCCTGCCTCATTGATAGCCAGAATTCTTGGTATTTTGTTTAAAGTTTCATAAAAAGAAGAAATGGTATGTCAGAGTGTAAGATGACACAATATCAACATGTAATTGTGACATAATGGGACCACTCCCTGGCTATGATGAAGTAAATATTTTACATAGTTGTGTGTGAAACAGAACATATGCTAATTTGAGGCTTAACCTGGCTGCAAAATGTATCCTTGGGGGACTGGGGGGGGGGGGGGCTGATTAGCTAGGCCTGCAACTCAACTATAAGGGAGTCTAAACCTTTCACTGTAAAGTAAAATCTTTCTTTATGTGTGGGCAGCAATAGAGATAAAATCGGTCAGGCAGGCTTATGATTGGCCCAGGTGAAGTAGTCCTGGGCACAGAGTTTGGTGAGAGAAGGAACAGGGAAGACTTTAAGGATGGATTCTGTGGCAGAGCAGGTGGCCTGTTCTTGTCACAGAAAAAACTCCTGGCCTGCTGGGAGAGTTCGTAGTGAACGCCACCTAAGACTTCCAGGCAAGGTGCCACTGGAGAGTAATTTTCTGTAGCAGTTACCACAGGGAAAGGTGGAGGAGTGGTATGAGGCCAGGCCTTAAGAGAGAAATCTTTCCTGAGTGGGTAGTGGAGAAGGCCAGCAGCAGGCCACAACCAGAAGACCTGTGAGACCGAGCCCCCGGAAGCAGAAAGAAGCTCTGTCAGAAAGGGTTTGGAATTTGGAGGAGGTACTCAGGAGATGTACAACGTGGTCCCTATTCCGTTATCCCTATGTAAGAAAAAATAAAGCACATCTGTCATTCTGCTTGATCCCAGGGCAATGAGGAGCTGCAGGTGAGAATTCTCAGATGTAGTCCATGCATGCAAAAATTCTCGCATGTGGCCCCAGCTTTGTGCACATATGTATGGTCTTTGTATGGAGCAGCAGCAGGGCCCCCAACATCAGACCTGCACCAAGTCCCATAAGCCCTCTGAGTGGCCCTGCAAAGCTGACCACGGGAGGGGAGCACCAAAGGCATTCCCCACCCAGGGCACTATTTATCCTAGGGCAGGCCCTGCATGGAAGTCAAATGCTGCCTATATCCATTCCCAGTCAACAGTCTGGCTGCAGCATTCTCAACCAGCTGAAGTTTCCAGACACTCCTGAAAGGCAGACAAATGTACAGCAAATTACATTGTCCAAACGAGGAGTAACTAAGCCATGTGTCTCTGTGAGGAGACGTGAACAATGCCCAGGGATAACTGGTGCTGATTTGAACACGAGTCCATAGTTGAGTAGAGCAAGTGGAATCTTCCAGTTCTGTCATTCATTTCCTCACCATTGGGAGAAGAAAAGAGGAGTGCACAAAGGAGCATCTCACTTACCGCTGATGTCTCCTGGTCCTGGAGTTCAATCTTACTGGGTAAATATTGTTTTAATAGGACCATTTATGATGGAGGGACAGCTTTATGCAATATTATTCCAGTGTCACCACATTTTCATTAACATTAACCAGTGTTGAAAACTATATCTCAAGGTCATATGTGCAGCAGTTCTGAATAATGTTAGTATATTTTAAATGGTTAAACAGCTAGTTGTGAGCAGCATTTTAACTATACAATGTATTTTGAGATATAAACACATTTCTCCTTTCAGTTTCTGGAAAAGAACTAGATATATACAACAATAATACGTTAAATGTTGGCTTTTCAACTGCACTCTTGGCCAGTCAAAAGTAACCTCACTATGCTGGCAGCCTTTATGGATTAGGCAGCAATTCTTCAATTCTGGCAGCATTACTACAGTGTGTTTCAAGAGACAAAGTGAAATAACTTGGCTTGATGAGAACTCTGCCTTACTGACTAGCAAAAGCTACACAACATGCATAATTTGCCCTGATCAAGCTGATTGGCAGTCTTGGCACGTAGAGACTGTGGAATGCTTAATGTTATGTTCTGAAATAATATAAATAATAGAACCCGTTACAATGAGCTTTTTTCCTTTAAAACTTCATATAAAATGTAGGTTAAAATGCAGTCTTGGATATGGTTTCAGCTAGGCCATAGGCTGACAACTGTTGTGTGTGTGGTACCATGAGATGACAATCATGGTCACTGTGTAGTAGTAAAAACCTCTGTATCTTTAATTTGAACAGTTTAACAGGAAACTGTAGCTAATAGGTCTGAAATAACTTGCTATCCAGAACCATAGTTTGTACATCAAATAAACTAATATCGTTTGGTTTCTCTTGTTAGTGGGGATGGGGGTATTGTCCAACATACTCACGCCCCTTACTTTTGATTTTCAATTATGAAGTCTTCAGATCATTTTTAAAAAATTGAGGGGGGGGGGAGGATTTCCAAGATATGCTCCTCTTTTGATATGCTCCTCTTTTTCAAGATAGTCTTCCAGCTAGAAACACTATAATTTCCGTACAACAAATAGAAGGCTGTTTTTTCCATTGTTGTTTGGAATTCATGTTTATTGCTTCTGGTTTTCTGTGTACTAATTTCTGTCTGTAAAGGGATTGTGAACAGCACCATTCTGGCAAGGCAGGCCTTCTTTCCCTCCAGGGCTAAATACTAATAGCTGTTCAAGCTGTAAGCCTACGAAGAATAAACCTCTTATATTTCTGATTTAGGGCTCAATCCTGTTGGGATAGTCAGCTGCCTCCAAACTCTGAGGCGGCCGACTGTCCAATGCAAGGTGGGCGGAGCACAGAGGGGATCCTCTCCTCTCCTCTCCGGTCGCCCTGTATTTGCAGCTAGACTGCCGATTTTGGCTGTCTAACTGGGGATGTCAGAGTGGGAGAAAGGTAGACTGGATGGCACACAGGAAGCACTATAACAACACTTCCACGGTCTCCTCCCTGCCCCGCCCCTGGGAACGCCCCCTTTTTGCCCACTCTGTTCTGCATTTACAAGCGTGGAGACAGTGAAGAACTGTGTTGCCTATGAGGGAAGGGGGAAGGCTGCTGTTTCTGGGAACTGAGCTCAGATCCCTGGCTCCAAGCTTGGTTCCCAGAAATCAAAAAATGTTATGACCATCTAGATACTGTCTAGTGGCCATAGGATTGCCCTCCCCATGTTCCAGATCAACAGTTGGGAAACAATTCATGCAAGAATGGCTTGCATTCATCTAGCTCACTCCATCTTTTACTTGGTGTTAGTGTACTTTTCATCCTTTGCCCTGGTGACAAATTCCAGGGAGATAGCTATATTAGTCTTTAACTAATATACAAAGCATCTTATGGCACTGTAATGACTAATAGATGTATAATGGCATAAGCTTTCACGAAGTAGAGCCCACTGCATCGATTGTAGTGAGTTGTGGGTCATGCAAGCTTATGCCACAGTATTTCTGTTGATCTTTAAGATCTTTTAAAGCTCAACTGGAAACCAGTTCTAAGAATGCAAACATTTTAATTTAGGTAATGGAATATACTGTGCAAAAAGTTAGAAATCTTCTCATCATTGCTAGCCATCCTGAGTTTGAGGACTGGACGGCACTTTTCACAGAATCTGGGAAAACAGAAAGGCAGATGTGTTGCACTTCTGCTTACAACATTGTGTAAGCTAAGGCTCTGTGATTCCTATAACCATGAGAGGAGACCTAGCTAGGGATGCTGCCAAAACTCAAAATTAGAGGTTTTATTGGTAGAATATATTATGTACGTAATGCCTGTATTTGTACTGAGCCTAGATGACTAATTAATTTTAATATTTGCATTATTCAAACCAAGATTGATTACGAGTTTCTAGCTATGTTCTACAGCTGTGTGGTCTGCAGGACTAAGCATCTAAACACTGCCATTTCTGTGCATGTCCTGATGTTTTTGGTTCAACCCTTCACTTTCTGAAGGAAATGTAAATGTCCCATTTGCAAAGGTCATGCTTGAGGAATGGTGCCACTTTAACCCTTTAGTTACTGTTTTCTAAAACAATTAGTGTAAATTTTGGATTTAAAATCCTTCAACAAACTAATCCTGTTTGAAGAAACAGCTACATAGGTTAGCATCCATCCCTTGTTCAACATTTCTTTGTCACCTGTAGTTTGGTTTCCTTTCTGTATCCAGTTACTCAAGCCATTTCTCTTTTGTATCAGACAGATCCCCCCACCCCACCCCCGGTTGGTAAGTAAAAGTTTACTTTAGACCTAGGTGCTGGTGGTTGGCACTGTGAGGGAAAACTGGAAAAGGAATCCAAGGAGGAGCAGGTTGTGAGGAGAGCAGTGAGAAGGAGATCTGGGCTTCAACAGATGGGGGTTTCTCTTCTATAGCTCCTAGTCACACCACTTGTGCCACAGTTGCCCCCTCCGGCTCGAGTGGTTCCATACCAACTGTAGGGTAAACTAGGGCATGTGAAAACAGCCAATCAGAGAGAGAAACATAACATAGGGACCCATGACATCGTGATGCATTGCATGATGCCATACTTTGCCAAATCAGGCCTGGTTTCATGAATACTTTAACCCAACGCACTGCAAGAAACTCATAATCTTTGCTGACTTCCAGTGGCATTGCCCTATGTGGAGTTAGTCACATTCATCTGCTACAGCTAATCCAGGTTTTAAGTGGTGATTGGAGGCATATAAAAAGTTGAATTCAGTACATGATGGCATAACAATATGGCATGCACTTGGAACAGTTCCGCGTAAGCACAAATTAGTGTATATTGTGAAAATAGGCTCTTGGCAATTCCACAATATTGCCTCTAAACGTATTCATTTCTCATAGAACTAAAAGTTGAAATATGACTGAAAAGAGAACTCTACACTGAAGGTGCATTATCTGTATCCTGATATCCATAACAGATTAGCCCAATGGCCCTAAAGATTAG
Organism: Heloderma suspectum; assembly: GCF_057233095.1. Lineage (NCBI taxonomy): Eukaryota > Metazoa > Chordata > Lepidosauria > Squamata > Helodermatidae > Heloderma > Heloderma suspectum. Next base: position 92,678,306 of record NC_139461.1, read on the forward strand.
CCTAATGGACATAACCAATATTCATTCAAACTACAGTGTACCACCAAATCAAACAGGAAGGATCAGGGCATGGTCATTCTACAAATGACTTTAGGTTGAATAATCTTTTGTTGGTCTGTAGGCTTCATTGTCACATATAACTTTGATACACAAATGCACATACAACCCAATGAGAATCAGCTTGATTGGCAGCTGTGAAGAGTGCCTCTAGGACACATCCATATTAGCCTGCTCTGTGAGATTTAATCTGCACTATAGGTGCAATCAGAACTACGCTAGTCCCTTTCCCATCTTCCTGCAAATAGATGAAATTGCAGGGCAGTGCAGCAACAATAATCATGGGGCACTTCCTCTCCACATTGTTCCTGTCCTAAGGCATATAAGAGCTCAGAGCTATAATATAATACAACCTTACTGAGTCTGTACTTTTTCAAATTGTATGTTGAAAATTCCCTGTACACAGAAAGTTAAAGACTGGGTTTCTGTCATGCTAACTCTCTATAGCAGAGAGTTTGGAACATAAGAGAACATTCAAACATGGGATTCTCCACCTGCATTTTGAAATAGTACTGTCCAGGAAGGACTATATACCATACCATATTTCCAAACTGAAATTAATCTGTTTATCTCTGCTGATTATTTTTTGCTACTATTTCATAGGTTTTTTTGGTTTTAGTATCCTGTTTTTAGGGGTTTGTTATCTTAAGTGTGTGTGTGTGTGTGTGTGTGTGACTGTACGTTGCTCTGGGAAACTGTTTTGAAGGGCAGGGTAGAAATAACAGCTTCAACCTTATGTTCTCATGCTTTAGCAAAACAGGAACAGGGAAAGTATTAGGAGAAAGCAATGTAAATATGCCCTAATAAGTAAGAATTTCTGGGTATCTCCCTGTGTATCATATAGCTTTAAGCTTTTTATCTGCTCTATTACATCTCCAGTGGATACTGGCCAAAACAGGAAATACAGGAAGAAAAAGGCCCATGGCTGTCTGGAGCCTAGTGGCAATATCTTTTGCAGCTGTTAAAGATTAATGAAGAAACAAAGTTATTACAAGCAATTTTTGTTTTTTAATTAGTCCTTGGGAACTGGAATAATCTGGGAACTCCAGTTTGGTGTTTTTATCAGCAGATAACAGCCAGACATTTCACGTGCTTCTCCTTCACTCATTTGAAAGGTGTGTGTGTTGTTTTTATGACTGCCACAGGTTTCACTAGTTCTGGATTACAGTTTTTAATGCCACATAATTGGTTATTAAGTTTCCTTTCTGTCACATAACAAACTCATCTATCTTTTTAAATTGCCTTTTAGTGGAATGTAAAAATTATAGGAACTTCTTAAGTCCTGATGCATAGCACGTAATTTGTAATGCTGCAAAATAAAATAAATTGTGGAAATCCTATTGTTCTTTTTTATTTTTCTAGACAGCAATAAAAAGTATTAGTGGTACTTAAGAACCCACTTTCAAATTTCCATATTCTGTAGCTCTTTGGCATCCTTTCAGACAGCATTCTGCATGTCATCACGTATGTAGCACTGTTCGCATCTTTATGACAGTGTATCATGTTGGGTTAGGATGTGGGAAATCCAAATCTAAATCTCTACTTGGCAGTTGTAACTGTGGGATAGTAGGTAGATCTGGCTAGAATACAGCCAGTATCGAGGCCAGCATTGCTAGGGAGCTCCAGGACCAGTTTGCTGTAATGTCAAAGCATTATGTATTTAGGGATAGTCAAAAGTAGAATTGTTTTGATCAGATCTGACGTCTGAGGGCATAGGAGATGGCAAATGGGAAGAGAGTTTTTTCAAGGAAACAGGCTGGGTGGGGGTGACTAGCCAGTAGTAGCAATCCCACATGGGTACAATGTGGTGATTATTTATTAGTAGTATTTATTACATTTCTATACCGCCCCACAGCCGAAGCTCTGTGGGTGGTTTACAAAGATTAAAAACATTTAAAAAATACAATATGCAAAATTTTAAAACATAAAAAATACAACAAACTGTATACACAGAGACAAAATATATCTAAAAACAATTTTGAACAATCAGCCAAACCATAAAATGAATCCAGGGTCAATTAAAACTCATCACATGCTGCCAAATGCCTGGAAAAAGAGAAAAGTCTGAACCTGGTGCCGGAAAGATACCAGTGTTGGCTCCAGGCAGGCCTTGTTGGGGAGATGGTTCCAAACTTGGGGGGCCACCATCAAGAAGCCTCTCTCCCTAGTTGCAGGTTTCCGAGCCTCCCTCAGAGTAGGTACCCGGAGGAGGACCTTAGATGTTGAGTGTAATGTATGGGTAGGTTTGTGTCAGGAGAGGTATTGTGGTCCTGAGCCATGTAAGGCTTTATAGGTTAAAACCAGCACCTTGAATTGGGCTTGGAAACATACAGGCAGCCAATGCAAGCAGGCCAGATTCGATCTTATATGTTTGAACCTTCTGGTCCCTATTATCAGTCTGGCTGCCTCATTTTTCACAAGGTGCAGCTTCTGAACCATCTTCAAAAGCAGTCCAGCATAGAGCACATTGCAGTAGTCTAACTTGGAGGTTACCAGAGCATAGACAACTGAAGCCAGGTTATCCCTGTCCAGACAGAGGCGTAGCTGGGCCACCAACTGAAGTTGGTAGAAGGCATTCCATGCCACTGAAGCCACCTGTGCTTCAAGTGACAGAGATGGTTCTAGGAGAACCCCCAAGCCACGGCCCTCTTTCAGGGGGAGTGCAACCCCCTGAACCCCCATCCAGAACAGGTTGAGCACCCTCCATCCGGTCAGAAGAACTACCAACTAACAGCATCTCAGTCTTGTCTGGATTGAGTTTCAGTTTATTAGTGCTCATCCAGGCCATTGTCACAGCCAAGAACTGATCTAGCACATCCACAGCCTCATCTGATGAAGAAGAGGAGAAGTAGAGCTGCGTGTCATCAGGATACAGATGACAACACACTCCAAAACTCTGGATGACCACACTCAGCGGTTTCATGTAGATGTTAAACAGCATAGTGGACAAGACTGACCCCTGCGGAACCCCGTACTGGAGAATCCACGGGGCTGAGCCGTGTTCCCCAAGCACCATGCTCTGGAGCCAACCTTCCAAGTAGGAGCAAAACTACTGCAGTGCAGTGCCTCCCACTCCCAACTTATAGAGCCATCCCAGAAGGATACCATAATCAATGGTATCAAAAGCTGCCAAGAGATCAAGGAGGATCAACAAGATCACACTCCCCTGTCTTTCTCCCATCCTAGGTCATCATACAGGGCAACCAAGGTTGTTTTCATGCCAAAAGCTATCCTGAACCCTGACTGAAATGGATCCAGATAATTGGTCTCATCCAAGAGTGTCTGGAGCTGGCTCATAACCACCCGCTCAAGGATCTTGCTGTCAGGAATGAATCTGAGCAGCTGGAGATGTCTAGCAGGTCAGATTCAGAATGGGAACAGCCAGAACAGGGGGAGGCACCCTCCCTAGCGAGCTCAGATACAGCAAGGCTTTCTTCCCAAGACCCTGACACACAGATGGCTCAGCCTGAATGTCCCCCCCCTTTCCTCCACCATGAGAACCCAGGTTTCGGGGGAGGAGGAGAGCGAGGGATGTGACTTGAGGGATGCTAGGGTCCGTCACAGAGTGAAGTGGGAGAAGTTAGAAGTGGAGCTGAGATGCTCCACCAGGTTAGCCACTTGTGAAAGCCTACATAGGAGGGAGCCACCCTAAGGGAGGGGCATCCCTACAAAGCTGGCCAAGAAGTTCTGACCCAGACTGCTGGCAACCTCTCTAACTTCCATTTTAGCTCCTCTGTTGATATTTGTAGATATGTAGATTAGCTATTTCATTGCAGTCTGAGAGATTCCTAGAATCTGCATTGTAACGAAGTGAGTCATTAACTAATTAAGTAGTGAGCCTGAAGCCTTGTTTCCTAGAGTGTGTTGATTGTGAAGGGGGAGGATGAAGGCACATGGCACTTACCTAGGAATGGAACATTTGCCACCAGCCTGTAATTATTAAGATTTTCCAAGTCCAGGGAGCACCAAAGAAAGAAAAAAATGCAGACAAACTTTTAAAATTTTAAATCCACTTGCACTGCAGAAGTTGGAAGATGCCCCACATCTGGTTTTGTATCTGAAGGAAGAAGTATGCCAAGTAAAAGTGACAAAGGATGACATTTTAGAATTAAAAAATACCAAGTCAGATGCCAGATGGCCCTCATCCAAAAGTTTTTAAAGAACTGAGATGTGAATTGCTGAACTATTAACTAAAATATGTAATGGATTACTAAAAGCAGCCTCCGTTCCAAAATTCTAAATTATGACCATTTGCCAATATAGATGTTTAAGCAGATGTTTAAGCATATTTGGGGGGTATCCAAGAAACCATTACACCTGTCTTCAGGCCTAGGTACATTTATGGAACATTATTAAGACCAGAGTCCTTAAACATATAGAAAAGCAAGTATTGCTAAGGAAGAATCAGCCTGGCTTTGGCAAAAGGAAGTGTTTGTCATGTTCCCCAGCCTTGACTTGTCCTCTGGCTCTGAAAAGGACTCAGAGGCAGAGGAGACTCCCTCCATTAATCCAGTCCCCACTAGGCCAGGGGCCTCCAAGACCGGAGGATGTGCCTCTACCTGACTCCTCTGGTGCAGAAAACACTCCCCCCATTATAGCCTTCACTACCTCCACCCCGTAGGAGCCAGCAGTTACAAATCAGGCAGTAGCCCTTTAAAAAACAAACTACGTCTCTGAGGGGATGGCGTTAACTGCAGGTCTTGAGCTACTGAGCTTTATAAGGCTTCAGAAAGCCTTTGACTGTTGCTGAGTCAACAGTTCTCCTTGCTTGAGTGTAGGGATGTATGAAAATCACTTACCTTTCGGGGATTATGCTGTTGGTGCGGGGGGAGGCGTTCCGTCCCTCCCCCCGGAATCCTCGCCACGGGGGGAGGCACTCCGTTCCTCCCCCCCCCCCCCGGAATCCTGGCCAGCCGGCTGGCTGTGCTCCACAGCAATTCTGAAGAGCCGCCTGCCGGCTCCGCCATCAGCCGGACATCCGGCCGCTGGCTAGCAGGGACGCAAATGGCGGTGGCCGTAGCTGCCGCCGTTTGCGTCCCTGCAGTCAGCCATGATAGGCTATGTAAATGTTTACATAGCCTATCATGGCTGAGTAAAATAAACAAAAAACCCTGCGCGTATGCAAATGGCGGCGCCGATGGGCGCCGCCATTTGCGTTCCTTATTTTGGCACGTCTTAGTCTACGTAAACATTTACGTAGACTAAGACAGCGAAAATAAGGGGAACGCAAATAGCGTAGCGTCTATGCTATTTGCGTTCCCCTTATTTTCGCTGTCTTCGTCTACGTAAATGTTTACGTAGACTAGGACGTGCCAAAATAAGGAACGCAAATGGCGGCGCCCATGGGCGCCGCCATTTGCGTACGCGCGGGTTTTTTTGTTTTTTGTTTTAAGTCACCCGTGATAGGCTACGTAAACATTTACGTAGCCTATCACGGTGTTTTTTTAAAATCTAGCCGTGATAGGATACGTAAATTTTTATGTAGCCTATCACGTTGTTTTGTTTTGTTTTGTTTTTTTTAACTGGAAATGGCAGCAGCGGCAGCCGGTCAGAAGACCGGCCGCCGCCGCCGAACCGCCACTGGAGCCGCTGCCAGAGCCGCCGGAGCCGCCAGGAAGATCTGCCGCAGGTAAGTCTCGTCCTGGGGGGGGCGGGGGGGCAGACCGTTCCGCCACCGATTTCGGGGGGCCAAATGCACTGGCATTCGGCCTCCCTGAGATCCGTGGTAGAATTCTCTGACATCCCTACTTGAGTGTCAGCTAACTGGGAGCTAGCTAGGAATGTACGAATCCCCTACGTGCCAGTCTGGGGTGGGAAGTACAAATCCCTTTATCTGGGGTCCGCAGGGTGGGGGAGGAGATCCATTCCTCCCCCCCAGAATCCTCGCTAGCCGGATCTGCTCCATGGTGAGTCTGCGGAGCTGCTGGCCAGCTCTGTTCCACAAGCGATATGGCCGCCATTACCATGCCATATCGCTGCTGATGAGAAACAGCATGTGATCCGGACACAAATGGCGTCCGCTACGCCATTTGTGTCCCTGTTTTTTGCCACGATAGCCTAGCCTATTTAAATGTAAATGGCTGCATTTAGCTTAATCTAAGACCTTTATGGCCACAAATGGCCATAGTGGACGCCATTTGCATCCAGATTCCTTCCTGCTCACAGTGAGTTCTCAGTGATACGGCTTGGCAATAGCGGCTGTATCGCTTGCTATACGGAGCCGGCTGGCGCCTCCCACATGGAGGATCCGGCTCTGGACAGTGGCAGGAAGGCAGCGGAGGTAAGGGATCTGTTCCGCCACGGACTCCAGAGGCCAGATTCAAAAGAATCCGGCCTCATTGGAGTCCATGGCGGAATTCTCTAACATCCCTAGAGCTATCCAAAGTCCTGGAGGACCCTGCCTGATCTAACTAGCCTGGCTATTCAGCATCCTTACACTGGACTGGCCTTGCCTTGTCTTGACTGGACTTGACCTGACCTGACCTGACTTGCCAGATCCTTGCCTGTATGTACCTAGCTGGTTTTCGTCCCTCTGGGTGCCTTGAACTAAGCTGGACAGGACAGTGTTGCAGTTAATAAACTTCTTTGATAGAGTCAACAATTATGCATGATATAATGCAGAGATATTGTATAGCTGGATTTTAAGAAATTCAGTGTTTGACTAATGTTCCCTTCATGAGTTAATCACATGAAGGGGGCCCCTCATATAGAAAGACTGGTGGTCCAAACCTGGCAGTACATGAACCATCAGATGTCCACAGATGTCTGAACAGAGGAAGCTTACATGTGTAGGCTTCATAAGGGGTGGAGCCAGGGATCCAGTTATGTTAGGGACAGCAGTGTGGCCCAGTTGCCCTTTCTACACATGGAGCTTCCTTCAGATGGATAATGTGTGAAAGGTAAAGTCTGTCTCATACCAAAAATTCCTAGGGAAATTAACAGCCAAACTGACAGATCAGTCATGGATCTCCCAGTGTCACTTGCAGTTTGGCCCTTATTAGATATGGGATAAGGGGACAGGATCTGTTACTGATCACTAGGTGGTTAAGACAGGGAACAGATGAGGGAATAAATAAACAGATTTCACAAAGCAAGCAAAGGGAATCCGCAAGGGTCTGCAGTAGTACAAGTGCTATTTTTTTAATTAGCAGATTTCTAAACTACCTTTCAGGACTTAAAGCCCTGAAGGTGGTGTACAAACAATGTATTTTCTCATAAATTATTTGGATTGAATGGACAATATTATTTTGGGAGAAAATTCCAGAGAGAGAGAGAGAGGTTACTGTAAAGCTGCACAATAGCAAAGCAACACGGAGGCTCTGGATCCACTGGGTGCAGTCAGTTTTAAGGTAAAATGTATAAGAAAGATAGAAAAACTAACGATAGAGTATTTAGAAATATATTTTAAGCTCAACATTTCAGCTTCTGCCCTCATCAGTACCTATGCTGTTAAATGGGTATCAGGAGTGGCAGTTTGGAATGCCTGGAGATGAAACTTCCTTAGGAAAAAAAACAGAGGTATGATTGGTGTAATGCTTATGAATTGTCCTCCAGCTAAAGGCAATTTGGACCAAGAGTTCTGAGTCTATAGATCCATGAATGTTCCCTTCTGTCAAGCATATCAGCATCTTTTGTTTGTTCTGTTGGAACTAACTGCAAATCTGAGAGACTATGTACAGGAGAATTGGAATGTCTTGCAACAGGCTGCTCCAGTTTTTTTGGTAAGGATCACAGATTTGCAGTTGCAGAATCTTGTTCTTAGATCCATTGTAGTTTTCCTTACGTATTGTATACTACATCCATTTTTTTTTACATTCAATTACATAAACCACATAAACAGAAGTGCATGTTAATGATTGTCTAATCCAGTAATTTTTGTTAGTAATTGTGCTCCTGAAAGAAGTGGTTTTTTGGAGGTAACTGCAAGTAATGCAACGCATTAATTTGCAATGGTATGATCCTGGATTGCAAATATCTTGTTTAAGTGCAGCTTTGACTAACAATTTACGCAGATTGGGTGGTTTTCTGAATGTGATGTATGGTGGAGAACTAATGGCTTCTGTTAAATGAGCACAATAGAATATAATAGGATAACTATCTTTAATTATCTTGTGGTAATTAGAGGCAGCAGGATGGTAGTCTACAATGAATGCAATGTGATTTTCTTTCAAAGAGTTAGGCTTTGCATCATAAAGAAGGATATCCCTGGGTGTTACTGATGTTCGATTGATGTTGTAGTCAGTAATGTGACTAGGATATCCACATTGTTGGAGATGTTCTTTAGGTTTGTTACATCTTCTTGAGGAATTTTTGCTTTTATTACAAATGCATTTTATCCTAAGAGCCAAACTGTATATAATGTTCTTCTTTAGATGGTCAGATGGCATGACTTGAAGTTAAAGTATAGGTGGGAATCTGTAGGTTTGTAATATAAGTCTGTGACAATTTGATGGTTTTCGGTGGTTAAGAGGACATCCACGAAGCGTAATTTGGGGTTTTCAGTTGTGGTGCTACTGGTAAATTTTATAGTTGGGTGGATAGCATTGATAAACTTAGTAAAAATCTCCAAGGTATTCCTTCCATAGTTCCAGATGACAAAAATGTCATCTGTGTAATGCCACCATATGCTAGGCTTGTAGATAGTTCTGCAGATAATTTCTTCGAGTTGTCCCATAAATACATTGACATATGATGGGGCTGTATGTGTTCCCATTGCTGTAACTTGGAGTTGTAAATAGTGATTGCCATTAAACATAAAATTGTTACAAATGAGTACCAACTTAGCCAAGGATGTTAAGAGTCCAGTACTGGGTTCATTAGAGGTTCTGCTGTTTAAGAAGTGTGTTAAGGTAGACAGGCTGTCTTTGTGGGGTGCTTAGTATATAAAGAAGTAACATCGAAGGTTGCAATGATGGTATCATTGTTAAATTGACATTCCTAATTTAGTCTTTCGATCTTCATAAGGAAATCTGTAGTGTCCTTCATATATGAAGGACGTTTCTGGACTAGTGGTTGCATTACAGAGTCACTATATAGTGAAATTCTTTCAGTGACAATATTGTTGCATGAAACAATAGGTCATCCTGGGTTGTTTGTTTTATGGATCTTTGGTAGCATGTAAAATCTTCTGCTGTACGGGTGGGATTAATTAAAAGATCAGCAATTTCTCTGTCCAGTAAGTTTTCATGCAGGACTCTGTGGACTATGTTGCCAATCTTTTGATTTAGGTCTGCTGTGATATCAGGATCAAGGAGTTTGTATGTACTGCTGTCATTTTGTTCCCTCAGACCTTCAGAAATATTATCCCCAGTCTTCATCACAACAGCTCCTCCTTTATCAGCTGGTTTTATGACTATGCCTTTTCTAATTCGAAGGTGGTTGAGGGCCTTTCTTTCTTCTCTTGTTAGATTGTAAAAGATATGTCCAGGTTTCTGTTCATCAATTCTTTTTTTAATTGATTAAAGGAAGATAAATATATATGGGGGCAGGGGTTGCATTGGCTCTGTCTATCTAGGAAAGGGATCTTGGGATCCTAGTAACAAGCTCACTGAAAAGTCAGTGGGCTACATATTTATTAGGATATCACTTGAAAGTAACAACTTGATGATATGCATGTAAAAAAAAATAAAAGCCCCACATAGTACAGTGGGGCTTCATCCAAACTATGGATAGGCTTGCTGTTTAATTATTACGGTGTCACCCATTATATAAATGAGAGGTGCAGGGGGAATTCACCAAGCTCTTTGAAACTTTGGGAACTTGTAAAAGCCCACTTCAGAGGTGAGGTAAAAAGTTCCAAATTATTCAGCATGGATTAAAATGATTTGCTTTATTTGTCCTTCTTTTCCTGCCTCTCCTTTCTTCCTTCTCTCACTCTCCTGACTTCAGAGAAGACTGTTAAACCTCTTCCATTTTACTGAATATAAGTAGAATTTAGAGGGTGCAATACCAAAAAGTTAGTGGTGAAGAGAAGCCCATTGCACGTTTGTTTTTTTATAAGAGGAATGGGTTTACCCATCAACCTTTGTTTTCTGTCCTTGTGTTCTCTGAATTCTGTTTAGTATCGCTCCATTGTGCCAAATAGAGAGAAATGGGTTGTTTTTGTGGGCCTCAGCGTATTCTTCAGAAGATCCCAGAAAACTTCCATGTACATCCAAGGCAAGTTTGGATTAGCTTGGCCATCTCTGTTAAAAATCTGTGGTGCAAAGCATTTAGGACTATGTGTTCTGCTATAATTGCTTTGTTACATTAAAGGTTATAATACTGGAAAACTGAAAGTAAAAGTAAAGGGATCAGAGGAAATATCTTCCATATGAAGGCATGCTTAAGAATTTAGATGGGTTCAACCTAGAAATTTTTTTTGGAAGACATCATGTTTTATATAGTTACAAATACTGTGGAGAGAGTGAACAAAAATAATTACTTTTCCTCTCCCAGGATAATTTAATAAAATTACTGGTGGTAGGTTCAGGGCAAACAAAGGGAAGTACCATTTCACGCACAATAGAACAAATTTGTAGAATTAATTGCCATAGGATGTTGTAATAGTCATTAGCTTAGATGACTTAAAATAGATTAGATAAATAACCATCAGCCTATCAATGGTGCTTAGGTATGATAGCAAATAAAAGTGAATCTCCATGTACAACAACAATATGGCCAGGTTTAAATGTAATGGTCCTAGTCCATCAAACCATGGGTTGTTCGAGTGGGGATGAATGATGGGCTTGAGTGAGATATTTCTTTCACCACCACCCTTCTTCCTTCTTTTCTTGCACTTCTGGCTTCAGAAAAGACTTCCAGGCTTATTAAACCCCAGTGTCTTGTGATGTTTTTTGCTGGGGAACTATGGCTTAAATGTTTCCCAGGACTTCAAACTACATTTGATCTTAGTTTGCAATTCTAGTTTGTAGGGAGCACTCAAAACACAGTTTCCTGGTTTGGACATGGCAAGAAACTATGGTTTAATAAATCAGGAAGTTGTCCCTGAAGCCTGGAGCCATAAGGGATGGACTGTTGTAAGAACTATAACTCAATGGTAGAGCACATGCTTTGCATGCAGAAGGCGCCAGGTTTGATGCCTGGCATCTCCAGGTAGGGCTGGAAACACTCCTGCCTGAAACCCCGGAGAGCTGCTGCCACCCAATATTAACATACTAGGCTAGATGCATTAATGGTCTGACTCCATATTAGGCAGCTTTCTATGTTCCTTTGAGCACTCAAGTGTATAGCTCATCAATACACCACAGTTGGGTGGAGTAGAAACATTACCATTGAAATGGGCCTATGCCTCTGATTAGGAGATGCGAGATGATTCTCAACACCATATCTTGTTGTCGTTTTTCTGAGGGATGGCGGAGAATTCCGCCACGGATCTCGGTGAGGCCGAATGCCAGTGCATTCAGCCTCCCGAAATCCGTGGCGGAACAAAGCCCCCGCTCCCCCAACCTACTAAAGGCGCGCGGAACGAAGCCCACCACCCACGAAAGGCGTGTGAAATGGAGCACTTACCTGCTGCCGTCCGGGCTGACTTGCGAATGGCGGGGAGTTTCTTACATCCCTACATCAAGCCGTGATAGGCTACGTAAATACTTATGTAGCCTATCACGGCTAACGCAGGGAGCCTTTTGCGTCCCTGCAGAGGCCGTGATAGGCTACGTAAGTATTTACATAGCCTATCACAGCAAGCAAAACAACAACAACACAGTGGTGGGCATTTTTTGCGTTCCCCTTTTTTTTTGGCCGTAATAGCCTACGTAAATATTTACGTAAGATAAAACGGTGAAAAATACGGAACGCAAATGGCGGCCGCCGTAGCCGCTGCCATTTGCATACGCGTTGTTTGGGGTTTTTTGCTTGCCATGATAGGCTACGTAAATTCTTACGTAGCCTATTACGGCAGCCTAGCTGGACGCAAATGGCAGCTGCCATTTGTTTCCACAGTAGCCCGTCCGCGGCCGGAACTCTCACTGCGGACAGCCCTGGCCAGCTGCTCCACGGAGCCACTGCGGAGCAAAGCCAGCCGGGCAGGATTCTGGGGGGGAGGACCGGATTGCCTCCCCCCCCTGTCAAGGATTCCGCGGAGAGGGATGGAGCACCTCCCCCCCCCACCACGAATCACATCCGCGAAAAGGTAAGTGACGTTCGTACATCCCTAGTTTTTCTCCCTAGGAGCATCTGGCAGTAATGCTGAAGTACTATAAATGGTCCTTTAGCCAGATCCAGAATTGCAATTCTTAAGTTCTGCTGTTCTTTTTGTACTCCTGATATACTTTGTTTTGGAAACTTGGAAAGTGATTAATTTAGTTAATTAATCTACAAGATTAATTTAGTAATTTCTGAATTTATAAAAATAGCCACCTAATATAGCTTTTATCACTGGCTGAAATAACGCTTTAAAAGCTTTTGATGCAGTTTATGATATTCAGAGTGTTTAACAATTATTATCCAATCTTTCCCTTTTCTCTATTCCAGAGAGAGAATTTGCCTCTATTAAATATAAAGGGAGGGGGTATAATAATTTCTCCAATAATTTGGAGAAATAATTTTGTCCTCACAAATGGATATATATACTACTTTCCTCTTTTTTAGCTGATGGAAATCTTTCCTTTAAAAAATAGTGAGACTGTACTACAGGGGATATGTATGTTGGTATTACATACTGCTGTGCCTGCCTGAACTTTGTGACCAAAATCGATGGATACTCAGCAGCCTCATCTTTGCTTGGAAAAAAAGAGAAGCCAATAAATGCTGCCATGTAGAACAGGGTTCTGACCTAGGTTTTTGAGCAGTAACCATTGCTCCTGTCACTATTTTGCTTGCTGTCTTCCTTCATGCCCAATTTGTAGCCCAGCTGTGCACTTGGCATTTGTGGTGACATCTCTCTGGCTCAACAAATCCCTTCCCTGCCATTTTTTGGTACTCCATGTTTGTTCTCTGAATCCAACATTTCTCAAAATATAGAAATAGCACCTTCCCCACCCCCCTTAGCCCCCAATTTATCTACATTTGGCTGCATGTCTTTTGGATTATACTGCCTAATATTGGATATATAACTTCAAATTATAGGCATATGAAGTTATATTATATTTCCCATGAGTAAGTTGCATACGAAGGTTCAAATACCTTACTTTGTGCTAGCAGGATAGCTCTAACATATTAATGTAGTTTTTGAGATGTCTGTATTCACAATGAACAAAGGATACAGGATATTACATCTCAAGGACATACATTGCTGCTACTGTTACCACCACCGATCATTAATTGTGACATGACAACAGATGAGCCTTTGCCCAAAAGGGGATTTGAGTGGGGATAGACAGAAAAAAGGGAACATGGAGAGATATCTGCTTTATCAGCTGCATCCGTCTGTTTTTATTATATATATTTTTCTTTCTACGTTTTGAAGTTTGAGTGCTGTGTATTTTAAGGTTGGTTTTAATTGTTAGCTGTCCTAAGTGGTGTGTAAGCACCAGAAGGGCAGAATATAAACTTTATATGAGCTTTATATTGAATAAATAAAATAAATATCGTAAAAGTTCCAGAAAAGCTTAACAGAAGGCCCTGGTATACCTGCGATCCTTCTTCAAAGAAAAGACTCATTTAGTTCCTTCACCCACCCATGTAATTGAAGCAAAAACATTTGCAGCTACATTATTTCTTCCCCCTTGTTCTTAGAGGAAAAACATCTTCTTTATTGCTTTAAAAGCTGTGAAACAGCAGCTACCCTGAGGCAACTCTGACCTTTCTTCATCTTTCCACAGCAGACAAGGAACTAATGGTTCCCTAGTTCCATTTTGCCCCGCAATATTTCTGCTCACGCCAACTGACTTTTCAAGTCTGGAAAATGTGCCTGCAGGAAAACACACACACATACCTTAAATGGGCAGTTGTGGTGGCAATGGAAAGGCTTGCAACTGGGGGCATTTGACCCTAAATAATAGATTACATTATTTAAGCTTGAAAGGACACAAGACTTCCAGTGCACTTTGATATCCATGCTGCCAGCATCATGTTGTCCCAGTGACTTTCTGCAACTATTTTACCTGAGTAAGTTTCCAGGAGCAGTGAATGGGTTTGGACAAGGGATGGTTAAACCCAAATTACTGCTCAGCCCTGCTGCTCATTTGGGTGGCCCTGGGCAAATAATATTTCTCACCCTAACATACAGCACGAGGGTGGATGTTCCGAGGAAAAAATGAGACGATATATTGCAATATGCCCTTAGGCCTTGTTGATCTGATATACCAATGCTCAGCTAACTGTAAGCTCTGGATTGCTTTCATTATATCTCTTGAAAAATGGGGGCATGACTAGTGTGGGCTTGTTCATACATTATTCCAGTGGCATGGTTGCTGCCATGACATTAAATGATGAGCTGTCTTCACATGGCTTGAATGAATGGTTAGATAGCACTGAACCCCAAGACTTTTAAGCCATCCCTGACATGGAGTAACTAGCTAAGCCGTATTTCCTCAACCAGGCATTAGGTAGAATGAAGAGAAAGAGAGGGAGGGGAGAGAGCTTCCAGCACCGCTTGTTTTTGTTGTTTATTCGTTCAGTCGCTTCTGACTCTTTGTGACTTCATGGACCAGCCCACGCCAGAGCTTCCTGTCGGCCGTCGCCACCCCCAGCTCCGCAAAGGTCGAGTCCGTCACTTCCAGAATATCATCCATCACTTGTTTTTACACTTTAACAATTACCTCCTTGGCAACAAAATCACACTTCCATGCTTTAAGAGCCTGGACTAGTCAGGAGTGCACAAGAGTTGGATGGTAACAACAAACCCTTTTAAATAGAGACTTCTTGCAGAGCGGTTACAATGCACAATCCTAGTGGATGACAAATAGGCTTAAACAACTGAAATACTGCATATATATAGTTATCCAGTAAAACTGCTTTATAAGTGTTACTTGCCCCCCAAATGAAGTCTGACTATTTAAAATGGCGCAGAGTGGTAGGCGGCAGTATTGCAACCGAAACTCTCCCCACAACCTGAGTTCGATCCCAGCAGCAGCCAGGTCTCGGGTAGCTGACTCAGGTCAACTCAGCCCTCCATCCTTCCAAGGTTGGTAAAATGAGTACCCAGCTTCCTGGGGGAAAGGTAGTCACGAGTGGGGAAGGCAATGGCAAACCACCCCACTATAGTCTGCCATGAAAACGCCAGCGTAAGCAGGCATCCCTCTAGGGGTCAGTAATGACCCGGTGCTTGCACAGGAGGAACCTTTCCTTTCCTTTCTAGTAACATCAAGCTGATCTTAGAAATCTTGGACAATTCAGTCCAGAAGCAGCATTGTGTCTAATGAATGGCTAAATACAGACAGTATTGTGGTATATGGAAGAAGAATGTTAAGCAGATTACTGTGTTGGAGTCCCTGTCGAATGTAAACATTTAAAAAGCCAATTTTAATCATGTGCACATTGGTACATGACAGAGAAAAAACAGTACTTAAGGAACTAACAGTGCAGTCCTATACATGTCTACTCAGAAGTAAGCCTCATTAAGCTCAGTGGGGCTTAGTCCACTGAATTTACAAGGATTGTGTAGGACTGCAGTCTTAAATGTGCCTAAACTTAAACTTGCGCAAAGTGATATTCTGATCTGAAGAGTCATGTCTTTGTAGAATTAGGCTCCTAAGACAATACCACATCATCTGTGGGAAGCCTCTGTTGAGGCTGGAAAACATATTTCATAGTGTTTTCTGTTTGTTATGTGCCAGGACCAAATTAATGCCGAGTGTATACTTATTATCCATAATCCCATTTTCTTGGCTGATCCATTCCTGACATTACTAGTCACACTGTGATAGTTGTGTTATTTCCCCCTTCTTATTTACAGTAATGTGAAATGTTTCTGTGAACCAGTGGATACACAGAAAGAGAGAGCTCTGCTTATCCCACAGTTAATATATTATTCCTTGGTTTATCTTTATAGTTGAAACATTTCGGATGAAAGCCAAACTGGTTCAAGTTTGGATGTCACTAGAATTACCAATTCACTTTAAAGTGAAAGAAGCCCATATCATTGCAAAGGTCCGTGGTGTTAATTGGCATGATGGATGAACTATTTTCTTCTTGCTGATGCTGTAGAATTTTTCAATATGGAAACCTATTTGTGCTGCTTCTACCATAGATTTGCCAATCTGGGAATTCAAACAAGTGGTTTGTATTATGAAGAAATCCACAAAACTAGAGCAGATGAAAACGTATAGGGTATCTGTTCTTTTTCTGAGACTGTAGTGTATAACAAAAATAATCTGTGACAGAATTGTTTTTTTATTTTTTAATTTATCTAGAATGCACTCTCTGTAGAGTTGTGATTGGTCCTCAGTGTGTTCAGGAAGAGAGTTAAGATGCATCTTTTTAACTTGGCTTTTTACATTGTTGCTGTGGTTTTTAATGTTGTTTTCAATATTTTACTTTTTTATTTGATTACAGTCTCTATATTTTGAACTTTTTGTAAGCCACCTTTGGTGGATCCCAGAAAGGCTGTATAGAAATACAACAAATAAATAAATAAATAAATAATAGTAAGATTTATATACCCCCATATCTACCAAAAAGCTATCAATGGTTATAGAATAGTTATTCTATAAACAGTTCGGTAATCCTAGGATGAGCACTCACACTTATGTTTGCAGATGGGCACGCACACATGCATTCAAACACATCATCATCATGGCGATCACTCGTGACCGAGTAAGATTGTCTTCCAAAGATAGAGTCTATATAGATAACTCTTTAAAAGGATTAGACAGATTCATAGAAGATGGGTCGATCAACACATTAATCTCTAGCAGTGGGTCTGCAGGTGGCTGTAAAGGCCGATTCTGGATCTACACAGCCTCCTACAGTGAGGACATAGGTTTCCACGTGGAAGGCGGTCACGGTGAGGGTTTGCTTGACATGCCTTCTGCTGAGCTTGTTTCTCCCTTTCGCTCTGTACTCGTGCTTCTTCAAAGTCCATAGCGCCTTTAATATAGGCTGACCTCCAGTTGGAACGTTCATGGGTTAGAGCTTCCCAGTTCTCAATCCTTACATTACATTTTTTAAGATTAGCTTTAAGAACATCTTTGAATCTCTTTTGCTGTCCACCAATATTCTGTCTGCGTGTGTATGCAAATTCATGCACATTGTTTGTCAGTTTAAGTCAGTTCCAGTTGTCATCAGAAAATGTAGTAGCTATAAATGACAGTGGGACATTTTTGGGTTTGTCTTTTCATCCTGCTATTTATAAACCAGACTGAGTTCTATATCTCTTCATTTTAAGGTAACTGAGCTGCACAACATCAAAAACATAACCAGACTGCCTCGAGAGACAAAGAAGCATGCACTGGCAATTATCTTTCATGATGAGACGTCAAAGACATTTGCCTGTGAGTCAGGTAAGCAATTATTACCACATCTTCAGCTTAAGTAAATTGAGCTGCTTATGAAACAATGCTTTAGATGGATTAAGATACGGCATTTAAACAGGGGGCCTTATCTTAATGGGAATGTGCAGTCACTTCTTTTTAGCATGCATAGTGAGATAGGGATGTGTGTATGTTCCTATTTTTAAAAGACTACTTTCTGTCCTTGTTTGTTTTCTGTCTGGATTTGACTCCCAGTTGGATAGAAGACTCTTGAGGCTTTCAGCTAAAATTCCAGAACTGAGTAAACAATGCCTATGGGATGTTATTAAGACAAGCAGTGACGTGAATTCTCTCTTTTTTTGCCAAGTATTGCTATAGGCACTTGCTAGGGTAGTATTAATCCTGTCACTGTAAGAGAGCAGCAAAGACAGCTAAAATTCCAAGACACATTGAAGTTCATCTTCACATGGTTTGTGGCTAGATCAGTTGTTCAATACTAGGAATAAAGTTTTGATCTTCTCTTTACAGTTTATGGAACAAAACCACTTCCCATGACAGAGAATCATATTTTTTACTTTAAATATTCAGTATTCTATTGAAATGAATTATGTTATGGCTATGCAGGTCCAGTATTGTTATTAATCTTTTTTTTTTTTTTTTTTTTTACTTTTTACAACTGTGCTTACATATTTGTTAATAACATAAGAAAAACCCTGCTGGATCAGACCAAAGACCTATCTAGTGCAGCATCCTATTTCCCACAGTGGCCAACCAGATGCCTATGGCAAGCCCACATGAAGGCCGATGTCAGGGTGGACACTGAGCCCATAGAATCCCAGAGTAGTTCTGATTCTGAGGAAGAGGAGCTGCTCCTGGGAGAGGAGCGCGCTCATCTTTCCCAGGGCCAACAGCTGACAGAGATTCCTCCCACCGGCATTCCTAGCTTAGATAGCAGTCCTGGGAGTGACAGAGCGCGGGAAGCAGACTTGCTGGACGTACGACGCCGACGCAGGGAGCGGTGCCAAATGGAGGGCGCGGAAAGGAGGAGTAGTGCCTGGTTGGCGCGCAAACAACGGTTGCGCCCAGATGATCCAAGGGAAAAGGGGAGGGACTCTCCCTAGCCCATAAGTTCAGGGTCTGCCAGTGATTCCTTTTCAAACGGGGACGAACTGTTCCAACTTAGGGCATAGGTACTCTGCTGCTCATATCTAGTTGCTAACAGTAGAGTTGTTAAGTTGTAAAAGAGGAATAAAGCTTTGAAAAAAATCCCTTTGTCTGTGTCTGGACTTGGCTACTGGATTAGACTGAGAGAGGCCTCCAAGGAGCCCTTGACAGCTAGAGCATTCTCCCACTATTCTTCCCCAGGAAGTTGTATTTAGAGGAATGCTGCCTCTTTTCTGGAAGTAGTATATAACTCTGATGACTATCTGCCATTGATAGCCCTATCCTCCATGAAGTTTAAAGCCTTTTAAGTTGGTGGCCATCATCACATATTGAGGAATCAAATTGCATTGTTTAACTATCGCCTGAAACTCTGACCATTTAGCTTCATTGGCTGACCCCAGATTCTAGTATTATGAGAGAGGAAAATAATTATTTCTGTCCATGTTCTCCACACAATGCATGATTGTATACACCTCTCTCATATTCTCCTTTACTTTTTTTTTCTTTCTAAACTAAGTCTACTGAAATGTTGTAACCTTTCCTCATATGCTAATTGGCACAGCCCTCTAATCATTTTGGTTGCCCTTTTCAGCTCTACAATATCCTTTTTGAGATGTAGCAACCAGAACTGTATAGAGTATTTTAACAGAAGCATTATGATATTGGCACTTCTATTTTTGATCCCTTTTCTAATATTCCCTAACATGGGAGTCAACCTTTTCACAGCTGTGGGACATTAGGTTGAGCTATCCGTCTCAGTCTTAAGATTCTTTTCCTGGTCAGATGTCTCCGTCTCAGCCCCTATCAATTTATATGTAAAGTTAGGCCTTTTTGCCCCAATGTGCATCACTTTACACTTATTTACACTGAAACACAGTTGCCATTTTAATATCCCTTCCCACAGTTTTAGAGAGATCCTTATGGAGCTCTTGGCAGTCACTTTTTGTTTTTACAATCTTGAGTAATTTGGCATCTTCCACAAACGTGGCTACCTCACTGCTCACCCCTAACTCCAGAACATTTATGAAAAGCTAGAAAGCACCAGTCCCAATTCATATCCTTGGGGACCCCATTGCCTATATCCCTCCATTGTGAAAATTGAAAATTTATTCCTACTCTCTGCATCCTGTTCTTTAACTAGTTATGTCCATAAGAGGACCCATCCTGTTATTCTATGACTGCTTTTACTCAGGAGCCTTTGGTGAGGGACTTTGTCAAAAGCTTTTTGAAAGTCTAATTACACACTGGCCTAGTTTAGACATAACAATAAGGCAGGATTCCAGGGAACTACCTTATTATTTATGAGCAACATGCTCGAACACACTGCTTGATCATTCTCTCTGCAGGTGGGAGCAGCTAAATAAACAACAGACCTTCTGTCCATAATTTATTTAGGGTTACATGCAAAACGGGAACTGTGGCTTGTCTCTCCCCAAATAAGCTACAGTCCTTAGCCACAGGGGGAGAGACAAACCAGAATTCCTAGTTTGCACATAACACTAAACAAACCAGAAATAGATGACCTGTGATTTGTTTAGCTACTATGCACGATTATATGTGAACTGGATAAATGTCTACTGGATCACCCCATCCACATGGTTTTTACACTCTGAAAGAATTCTGAAAGGTTATTAAGACAGGACTTAATCTTTGCAAAAGCCATGCTGATTCTTCTTCAGTAAGACTTGTTCTGCTCTATGTTTGATAATTTTTCTTTAATCATGCTTCCCACCAATTTACCAGAACAGGCATTAAGCTAACTGGCATGTAATTTCCTGGATCCCTTATATAAATTTAAAGCACCTGCCACCAAAAGCGACTCCATATATAAATGTCTTATAGAATTCAAATGATGTAAGACACTAGAAATATGCTAAGCTGGAGATTTTCGCAATTTTTCAGGGAAATTAAGATCTGTAATATCACACAAGGATATTGCTATACAATAGTAGGGTGTTGTCATACCTAAAATGCATTAAGAGATTATAACAGAACGAGAGATAGACTTGTCTTCTTAGACTAGGCCTATGTCAGTTAGGACTTTACTGGTATTAAGTCCAAAAGACAGTAATTGAAATGATATGAGGAGACTGAAACCCAATCAGTGATGGGTTTCCTTCCAACCTTGTAGAACCTGCCAGCCATAATTAAGGGAGCAATCCTATGGCCACTAGACACTGTCTAGAAGGCCATAGGATATGCTCATTTCAGGGATCAGATCTTGGAGCCCGCACTGCAAGGTCAGTTCCCGGAAAACCGACCTTCCCTCTTGTCTGCACTGCCTCAGAGGCAGCGTGGAGAAGCCCCATCCTCTGCGCTCGGAAGACGAGCACGGAGCGACTGAAAAGGGGTGTTCCGGGGGGGGGCGTTCCGGGGGGGGAGAGCGGAGCTGCATGTACGACACATCCAATGTGTCATACAGCAGCTTCCTCTCCCGGTTGACTCCACTGCTAGACAGCCAAAACCGGCTGTCTAGCGAAAAAGAGCAAGGCAGGAGAGGTGAAGAGGGAACAATCCCCCCGTGCCTCTCCTGCCTTGCTTTGGATAGGCGGTTGCCTCTGAATTCGGAGCCGGCCACCTATCTAGTTAGGATTGCACCCTAATTCAATCTTCCCTGGATTCTGTTACACTTAGAGCTGAGTTTAATCAGCAAATTAATACCAAATTGCTTATTATCTCCTCATGATTTCATACAGTAGGTTCCTATATAGCTGAACAGAAGAGGAAATAAGAAGGAATCATGCGTGGCATCATAGAAAATGTCTGAACAGCAATTATCCATCACCATCTTCTCAAGCGATCCCATTAGTTATAAACAGAACTGCAAGCACATTATTAATAACAAAAATATTTAGGAGTTATTTTAGAAATGACACTATATTCCAACTTAGAGCATTTGTATTGGGGGGATTATTTTTTAATTAATTTTTTTTCAAGCAAATGCATTAAGCAGACCAAAATATCATACAGAAACAAACACTAAAAAGTATAATTACTTACACAAAATAAAAGAGACAAAAAAATTATTTTTCTGTTTATATGTTTTACTGCAGTCATTTAAAATTTGTCTTTTTATCCCCGTGTATTTTGTATTCAAGAGTTTTAAAATGGTATTAAATAACAAATATTACTATTATAGGTATATTCTAACAACATTGGCATTTATCTGCTTATGTTTTGAATGTGTTTTCGTTTGGAGTCGGGGAATGATTTTGATAAATTATTGTGTTTATAATTTACTATTAAAATAAATAGAAAAAAACCAAACAAACAACCTTAAGAATCCAAATTTAATCTAGAGATTGTGTTCTGGATGTTGAAACTTCTTTCACACAACTGGCTGCGTGCATGGAAGTGCCTCTGTGTTGTGACCTCCTCCTTAGGACAGTTGGCAACCTCTGGCCTGTGAGCCTAATCCAGCTGAAAGGCCCCCCAATCTGACCCACAAAGTGCTTCGAGCCAGGTACCACATTCCTGCCAGCACTACCACTTACCTTTCCCCTCATCTTTGATATTTCCTCTCTTGCTTTGATCTTTCCTCTGCTTTGATTTGCTCTCTGATAGTTGATTGCTGGAAAGCACTGGGTGCTTTTGCCATGTGTTCTAGCTTGTTCCTGACTTCAGCTGACCTTCTTGGAAGTGCTCTTTAGAGCTTTGTCTTTTTTGTTTTGTTTTTTGGAGGGTTTCTTTTCTTTCTGCAGCTATGTTGGGGCTCTTCCTTAATCTCCAGAGCTCCAACTTAACTTTGTAGTGTCACAGTCAGTCCCAGCTAACATTTCATGGTGCTCCCAATTAGTCATGTCTAAACCTCAGTAAACATTCAAAGGATGAATGACTTATTGAATATAGGGAGAGTGGACGCTCATTTGTTACTTCTAAGTAAAAAATGAGTGTTCTGTTTTTGGATGCATAGGCTGAATGGGGAGTTACTTCTGTATGGGGAGTTATTTCTGTATTTCCCGGCGGTTTTGCCAGGGGGAACGAGATGGGGGGCAGCCCTTTCCTTTTCTCTGCCATTGACTCCACCTCTGGGCTGGTGTAGCATCTTGCTGTTTATGTGGGTGTGTTGGGGAAATGAGGGGGCTATGGAGCATCCACATCTGTCACTAACAGGGTCCCAAGTCCCCCATTTTTTCCCTCCACCACTGGCAGGATATCTGTGCTGTTGCAGCATTCCACCAGCCTGTTCGGAGACCTCTGGGGGCATACATCACATCCTGTAGGTGGACCTCCATCTTCACTGATGGAGTGGCTCAGAATAACTTTCTAAGGCCCTTCCAGTCAGTATCTAGGGAGGTTAGGGTTGCACCCTTAAAAGATCCCCCCCATTTCCATTGTTTGCCTGCATCAAGGAAAGCAAGCACTTCTAGATCAGATCTTGCACTGTTTTTATAATCATTCAGCTATACGAAATAGTATTCTTTTCAGTTCTTGCCTCAGTGTATTGCTGCTTGCACTTGGAAAACATCAGCCAGAGAAACAGATGACAGATCACTTTGCAAAGCCAAAGTAAATCTTAGGGATATAAATGGCTAGGGAAGGAAGCCATCTAAGTAGCAAAAACTGTATTGTCAAAGTGCTCCCAATGGGCTAGATTGTACTAACTCCCATAAGTTAACCAGTCTTTCAAAGTGTGAGAGCAAATAGAGTAATTCTTCACTGACATATATCCCTATTCACAGATGAGCTGAATCCATAGACACTCCAAAGAAAATTAGTCAGGCACTATGTTATTACAAATTACTTCCAACAGCAACAATTTTAAATTCTTATCACTTGTAGCAAGTTGGTCTTTTATTCTGAAAAGATCAGTCATGGCTGTTCGTAGCTAAGGATCCTATTGGAAATAGAGACACTGTATTTCTCAACATTTTCAATGAAGCCAGTATTTTTGATTCAGATCTATAGCTAAGATCTGTAATGTTCTCAGCTTTGCAGCTTCTCATATTTAATTATTGACTTTTGTAAAAGTGCAAACTGTCAACGCTTCACAGCATTTGCCAAATCTTTGTTAATAGTAAAGTTAAATTATCAGTCTAGCTGGTTCTAGTAACAAAAAACACACCAAAAATGATACTGCTGGGTCTAAAGAACCAAAGTGGTCAATGGACCATGTAATAAGAATGGCAGACAATTCAGAGCTGTTCATACACAGCAGGTATCTTGACTGTTGGATATCTCTTCCATAGAAAGGGTACATATTATTCACTTTCCTTAACATCACCACAAATTGTATCAGGGATAAATAGTAAGAAAAAAAACCCAACCTTTACAAACCTGCATTTTAAAAACATACCCCCACCCCACCCTGTTAAAACCTTCTTTATGACCCAGAAAAACTGTTGGGTTTCTCCCCCTCGTCATAGCTATAATTCTGCACAACACACTTATCTGGATTTGAGGTCATTTTGGCCCCAACTGCAGAGACTTTTCCACTGTGCTTCATACCATGTAAAAATGTAACAACTGATAAACAATTAGTGACATTCAGTGGAAGGTGCCGAATAAGGTAATGTATGCCATCCAAACCCACAAAGTAGAGCATAAAATTCTGGCTGTGTTGTGATTCCAAAGCATTATATGTTTACGATCCTGGCATATATAAGGGTGCCTAGCAGCTCTGAATGTAGGCCAGACAGTGACTGATAAACTAAAACCACATTTACACGGCTCCAGATGAACTATAACAAATGACAACATAAGCATACAAGAAGAGCCATGCTGGATCAGACCAAGGGTCTATCTAGTCCAGCGTTCTGTTCACACAGTGGCCAACCAGCTGTTGACCAGGAACCCACAAGCAGGGCATGAGCTCAACAGCACCCTCCCACCCTTGTTTCCCAGCAACTGGTATACATAGGCTCACTGTCTGGTACTGGAGGTAGCACATAGCCACCAAGACTAGTTGCCATTGATAGCTTTTTCCTCCAGGAATTTGTCCAACCCCCTTTTAAAGCCATCCAAATTGTTGGCCATCCTGTGGTAGAGAATTCCATAGTTTAACTATGCGCTGTGTGAAGAAGCACTTCCTTTTATCCGTCCTGAATCTCCCACCAACCAGCTTCCTAGGATAACCCAGGGTTCTAGTATTTTGAGAGAGAGAGAAAAATGTCTCCCTATCCACATTCTCCACAACATGCATGATTTTGTAGACCTCTATCATGTCTCCCCTTACCCTCCTTTTTTCCAAGCGAAACAATCCCAGCTGTTGTAGCTTTCCCTCATAGGGGATATGCTCAAGCCCCTTGATCATTTTAGTTGCCGTTTTCTGCACTTTTCCAGCTCTACAATATCTTTTGTTATGTGTGGTGACCAGAACTGTACGCAGTATTCCAAGTGTGGTCGCACCATAGATTTGTATGTTGTTGTTTATTTGTTCAGTCGCTTCCAACTCTTCGTGACTTCATGGACCAGCCCACACCAGAGCTTCCTGTCGGCCATTGCCACCCCCAGCTCCCCCAGGGTCGAGCTCCCCCGTCACCTCCAGAATATCATCCATCCATCTTGCCCTTGGTCGGCCCCTCTTCCTTTTGCCTTCCACTTTCCCAAGCATCACCATCTTCTCCAGGGTATCCTGTCTTCTGATGATGTGGCCAAAGTACTTCAGTTTTGCCTTTAAGATCATTCCCTTAAGTGAGCAGTCTGGCTTTATTTCCTGGAGTATGGACTGGTTCCATCTTCTTGCAGTCCAAGGCACTCTCTGAATTTTCCTCCAACACCACAGTTCAAAAGCATCTATCTTCCTTCACTTAGCCTTCCTTATGGTCCAGCTCTCGCAGTCATAGGTTACTAAGGGGAATACCATTGCTTTAACTATGCAGACCTTTGTTGTCAGTGTGATGTCTCTGCTCTTAACTATTTTATCAAGATTTGTCATTGCTCACCTCCCAAGAGGTAAATGTCTTCTGATTTCCAGTGATATTGGCAGTTTTATTCTCAATTCCTTTTCTAATTATGCCTAACATGGAGTTTGCCTTTTTTACAGCGATCGCACACTGGGTTGACATCTTCATTGAGTTGTCCACCGCAACCCCAAGATCTCTTTCCTGGTCGGTCACCGCTAGCTCAGATATCATCAAGCTGTACTTGAAGTTGGGAATTTTTTTGCCCCAACGTGCATCACTTTACACTTGCTTACATTGAACTGCATTTGCCATTTAGATGCCCATTCTCCTAGTTTGGAGGGAGTCTTTTGAAGCTCTTCACAATCCCTTTTTGTTTTAACCACCTTAAATAATTTGGTGTGCAAATTTGGCCACTTCACTGCTCACTCCTAATTCAAGATCATTTATGAACAGGTTGAAAAGCATTGGTCCTAATTCAGTTCCTTGTGGGACACCACTGTTTACTTCCCTCCGTTGGGAGAATTTACCATTTATTCCTAGTGAAGACAATGTTTTCACTAGTGTGCTACTGGCCAGAGAATTAGCTAAAAAAAACCTGACTCTTATTGGTACACTGAAAAAACAAACAAACAAACCAAATTCCTCCAGTATTCCTTGCCTACAAATCCATATGGGTGAACAGCAGCAATGTCAGACAACAAATGAAAGCTTGAGATATCATTATGATATAAATCTACAGGTGGTGAATTTATTATTTGCCTGTGACCAGATAGACTCCACATACACTTCCAAATAGGGATGTTGCAGAAATCTGTGATGGGGTGAAGTCTGGTGGACCCTCCCCCACCCCCCAGTTTGGCCTCCTGGACACCAGTCCACAGACTGCTGCGCTTGCTGGACTTGCCTGTAGTCTTACATAAATCCTCCTTTATGGACACCATTTGCGTAAATGGGGATTTATGAAAAAGGCTGAACTGCCATTTTTACACAAAATGGTGCCTCAGCGAGGGATTGGGTGGCCGGTCACCAGGCCAGTTCACCCATCCCTACTTCCAAACATGTATGCATGTATATATTTATGACATTTGTATGCTGCCCTGAAACAGAAAATTATCTGAGGGGCTTACAGTGAATATTAAAACCAATGGTGTGTGTTTTTTTCAGTGGGCACTGCCTGTTTACATACCTATATTGTTTAGAAGCTGAATAATCCACAGTGGTATGAACATTTCAAAAGATGTCCTATTCATGCAGTTGTGAAGTGTGCTGATTGTGCATAGGCTGCTTGGGTAGCGTGTGCTATAGTTACAAGTTCTGTGGGTTTTGCTGTTACCGGTAATTCATAACTCATAATTATAACAGTAGCACAAGTATAACAATTATGCTGTATGTATGTTAATGCCACCAAATGTTGTTATAAGGCTGAAAACCTGTGGGATCAGTAAGACCCCCACATATAATTTGTTTTAAGTTTCTGTAGTTTACCGTATAGGGTACTGTAGATCCCATTGATTAGGGATGTATGCATTTAATTACATCTGTTCTGTCTGTGTTTCGTGTATTGTCAGGCATCTTTCGTTCCATTGTCCACTCATTGACAGGAACTGTTTGTTTGTTTTTAACCAGAATTTCATTCAATTTATATAAATGTGTATAAGCGCAAATCCCTCCCCAGACTAGTCTGCAAATCCACAAAAGCCATGTGTGACAAAATCACAATGCTTGCCATTTGGAGTCTATATTAATGTTTATATGTGTTTGCTGTGTTAAAAACAACCCGGTAAGTTAGGGTTGTTCAGTAGAAAGTGAGTGAGAGGTGGGAGGGGCTTGTGTGTGTGTGAGAGAGAGGGGACTGGATTTATAAAAGGCAGGAGCAGAAGGTTAGTTGAGGTTAGTTGGGTAGATAGAGATAGGGTTTGGAGATAGGGGAGATAGGGCCTTGGGGTTTGATGAAGGTATATCTAGATATTGGGGCTGTGGGAACAGGAGTTAGAAGAGGTAGAGTAGGCAGGGTAAGACTGAAAACAGCGTGATTAATTATAAGATATAACATCTCTTGTATTAAATAAAGTTTAATCTGTTTATTTTTAAATGATAAAATCCCACGTCTTGTTCATCTTACTGCACTACCAATACTGCTCATATTTCCTGGTTACTTCTCCTGGTTGGCTAAAGGGAACCAACTAGGCATATTGGGGTCTCTTTTACCTGGTGAATTTAGGGGCTGAAGCTTGTGGGACAGTGAGGACAGCTGCCCAAAGCAGAGACAGACAGACAGAGGGCAGAGAAGGCCCTCTCCTACGTCCCACAATAGTGTATGTCTTGCACTGGTGGGACACAGAGGAGGACCCCTCCAACAGATCTCAGTCCTCAGGCAGGCAAATATAGGGAGAGGCGCTCCATCAAATATCAAGGTCCCAAGTCGCTTAGGGCTTTAAATGTCATCATCAAAACCTTACATTCCAACCAGAAGCATATTGGCAGCCAGTGCAATTCCTTTAAAACTGGTGTTAAATGTTTTTTATGAGATGTTCTGGTCAGCAGTCTAGCTGCTGCATTTTGTACTAGCTGCAACTTCTGAGTCGTCTTCAAGGGCAGCCCCACGTAAAGTGCATTGCAGTAGTCTGCAATACAAGACTTTTGTGAAAATGATGGGAAAAGATAAAAATTAAGTATGATAATGTATATCCCTTTCAAATTAAATATACGTATGTATTTTGTGTGCGTATGTGTATACACATATAAAAAAACTTAGGGTGCAGTTCTATGCCTGTTCAGACAGACAAAAGTCCTACAACTACCAGCATTCTCCAGCACATATGGCTGGCTGGGGAATGCTGGGGGTTGTAGGGTTTTTTCTGTCTAAACAGGCATAGGGTTGTGCCCTAACCATATTAAAATATCTCTAAGCAGCTTACATTAAAGTATGACATTTATAAAGAATATTAAAACCAAGTACTCAGAGTGATGTGGGTTTTCTGGAAAATGCTGAACTGAAAAATAAAATTTTCCATAGGATCATTTGCATAGGAAAATATTCAGTTTGCCTTGGAAGATGTTCTAATCCTCTAGATGTTTTGGCCTACAGTTCCCATTATCTTGTCTCTGTTGGATAGAGCTGATGGGAGCTGTAGGTCAAAAACAGCTGGAGTTTCCCACCCCTGCCCTAGAAAGATCTAATTTAGCATGTTTATTAAACTTGTATTTAGTAAACAACAAAGCTAAAAAAAAGAGTACCCCTTGTTAATGTTTTGTCTCAATACACCGCAAGTATCTGACCGAAATCTTTGAAGGGAAAAGTGAAAGCACACTTAATGTAATATAAATGTTATATTATGTAGAATTTTTTCTTGAAATACTTGTAAAAATGTAAAGACAATAGCACGCCCTTCCCTTATATTGTTTAAATTAAAAAGCAAAAGGGTACCAAAAACTGTTGACACGCTAATTTAATTTTAGCAACTCAAAGAAATGTACATGATATGCTGACAACCACTCACGTATTTCAACAAAGTTCAACTCTCTTCCTTTATGACAGTTGGGGCACCTTCAGTTTTGCTGTCACTATTTATTCATTCCATTTCACTCTGAGACATTTATGTATTTCAATGACATATACGTATGTATTCTCTCATTTACTTTCTAGGCAGAATTACCTGAAAAACATTAATTGCAATGTCGAAGCTTGCCTAATACTGTATTTGCATTTGACATACATTCATTTTTACTAATAAAATTATGAAAGAGAAAATTTTCTGTGGAAAAGTAAAGCACTGGAAAATTTTCCGTCCCACATCACTGAGTACTCATTCTGCCACAGTTAACAAATTAACTGGGCAGTGCAATCTCTCAGGGAAAACCTGGGTAAAGAGATGGGTATTTAATTGGTTCCTGAAGCATGCCACAGTTGTTGCCTCCCACATACCAAGAGGGGGGGCATTCCGTAAGTTGGGTGCCACCATGGAGAAGGCCTGCTTCCGGGTTGTCACACAAGATGGCAATCTGCAGGTCACAAGAACAAGGCCTCCTCCAATAATGTTAATGATTGCACAGGTCTATATCAGAGAGGATGTTCGCCAGGTAACCTGGTCCCAAGCTGTTCAGTGCCTATTATTATTATTATTATTATTATTATATCCCGCCTTTTTCCCAATACTGGGACACAAGGCGGCCTTACAATGTTAAAACTGCTACAATTAAAACCTATAAATAGAAATATAAATACAACTGTATAAAAGTTAAAAAATATAATTAAATCATCAATATTAAAATTGTAAAGATATTAAAACATTAAAAGACAACCAGAACAACAAAAATGGTATTCATACGTCGCATTTTCCCAGGTCCAGACAAGTTATCCCCAAAGTTATATAGTTATATACCAGCAGCAAGCCCTTGAACTTTTCTCGGTAGGTAATAGGTAGATATCCCTTCATGGACCACTGCCTTGTTGTAGCGAAGGGGCTTGCGTAACTCAGTGAAGCCATAAGCTATGCCGTGCAGGGCCACCCAAGACGGACAGGTCATGGCAGAGAGTTCTGACAAAATGTGGTCCACTGGAGAAGGAAATGGCAACCCACTCCAGTATTCTTGCCAAGAAAACACCATGGAACGTATCACAAGGCTAAAAGATATGACGCCGGAAGATGAGCCCCTCAGGTCGGAAGGTGTCCAATATACTACTGGGGAAGAGCAGAGGGTATTTCCAAGTAGCGCCAGAAAGAGTGAAGCGGCTGGGCCAAAGCCAAAAGGACACTCAGCTGTGGATGTGTCTGGTGGTGAAAAGAAAATCCGATGCTGTAAAGAACAATATGGTTTAGGAACCTGGAATGTCAGATCAATGAATCAAGGTAAGCTGGAGGTGGTCAAACATGAGATGGCAAGATTGAACATCGACATCTTGGGAATCGGCGAACTAAAATGGACAAGCATGGGCGTGGGCAAGAATCCCTTAGAAGAAATGGAGTAGCACTCATAGTCAACAAAAGGGTGGGAAAAGCAGTACTGGGGTACAATCTCAAAAACGATAGAATGATCTCAGTACGAATCCAAAGCAAACCATTCAACATCACAGTAATTCAAGTCTATGCCCCAACCACTGAGGCCGAAGAAGCTGAGGTTGATCGGTTCTGTGAAGACCTACAACACCTTCTAGAACTAACACCAAAAAAAGAGGTCCTCTTCATCATAGGGGATTGGAATGCTAAAGTAGGAAGTCAAGACATCACCGGGATAACAGGCAAGCATGGCCTTGGTGTACAAAATGAAGCAGGACAAAGGCTAATAGAGTTTTGCCAAGAGAACACGCTGATCATAGCAAACACTCTTTTCCAACAGCACAAGAGGCGACTCTACACATGGACATCACCAGATGGTCAATATCGAAATCAGATTGATTATGTCCTTTGCAGCCAAAGACAGAGAAGCTCTATACAGTAAGTAAAAACGAGACCTGGAGCTGACTGTGGCTCAGATCATGAGCTTCTTGTTGCAAAATTTCGGCTTAAATTGAAGAATGTAGGGAAAACCACTAAACCGTTCAGGTATGACCTAAATCATATCCCTTATGAATATACAGTGGAGGTGAGGAATATATTTCAGGGATTAGACCTGATAGACAGAGTGTCTGAGGAACTATGGACGGAGGTCCGTAACATTGTTCAGGAGGCAGCAACTCAATCCATCCCAAAGAAAAAGAAATGCAAGAAAGCAAAGTGGCAATCTGATGAGGCTTTACAAGTAGCTGAGGAAAGAACGGAAGCAAAAAGCAAGGGAGAAAGGGGAAGATATATCCAACTGAATGCAGAGTTCCAGAGAATAGCAAGGAGAGACAAGAAGGCCTTTTTAAATGAACAATGCAAAGAAATTGAAGAAAACAACAGAATGGGAAAGACAAGAGATCTCTTCAAGAAAATCGGAGATTTAAGAAGAGGTGGAAAGAATACACAGAAGAACTATACAGGAAAGATCTTAATGTCCCTGATGGCCATGATAGTGCGGTTACTGAATTTGAGCCGGACATTCTAATGAGTGAAGTCAAGTGGGCCTTAGGAAGCATTACTAACAACAAAGCTTGTGGAGATGACAGCATTCCAGCTGAGCTATTTAAAATCGTAAAAGACAATGCTGTTAAAGTGCTGCACTCAATATGCCAACAAATTTGGAACTCTCAACAGTGGCCACAAGACTGAAAAAGGTCAGTTTACATTCCAATTCCAAAGAAGGGCAATGCCAAAGAGTGTTCAAACTACCGTACAATTACGCTCATTTCACATGCCAGCAAGGTTATACTCAAAATCCCACAAGCTAGGCTTCAGCAGTATGCAAACAGAGAACTACCGGAAGTACAAGCTGGGTTTTGAAGAGGCAGAGGAACTAGAGATCAAATTGCCAACTTTCGCTGGATCATGGAGAAAGTGAGAGAATTCCAGAAAAACATCTATTTCTGCTTCAATGACTATGCTAAAGCCTTTGATTGTGTGGATCACAACAAACTGTGGAAAATTATTAAAGAGATGGGGGTACTAGACCACCTTACCTGTCTCGTGAGAAACCTGTACGAAGGTCAAGAAGCAACAGTAAGAACCAGACATGGAACAACCGATTGGTTCAAAATTGGGAAAGGAGTACGACAAGGCTGCATAATGTCACTCTGTTTATTTAACTTATATGCACAGTACATCATGAGAAATGCCGGGTTGGATGAATCACAGGTCGGAATAAAGATTGCCGGGAGAATTATCAACAACCTCAGATTCGCATATGATACCACCCTAATGGCAGAAAGCAAAGAGGATCTCAAGAGCCTCTTGTTGAGGGTGAAAGAGGAGAGTGCAAAAGCTGGTTTGAAACTCAACATTAAAAAATGAAAATCATGGCATCTGGCCCCATCACTTCCTGGCACATGGAAGGGGAAGAAATGGATGCAGTGACCAATTTTATTTTCTTGGGCTCCAAGATCACCGCAGACGGTGACTGTAGCCATGAAATTAAAAGACACTTGCTCCTTGGGAGAAAGCTATGGCACACCTAGACAGCATAGTAAGAAGCAGAGACATCACCTTGCCGACAAAGGTCCGTCTAATCAAAGCTATGGTTTTCCAAGTAGTAACGTATGGCTGTGAGATCTGGACTATAAGGAAGGCTGAGCGCCGAAGAATTGATGCTTTCAAACTGTGGTGCTGGAGAAGACTCTTACGAGTCCCCTGGACTGCAAGGAGGTCAAATCAGTCCATCCTAAAGGAAATCGACCCTGACTGCTCATTGGAAGGACAGATACTGAAGCTGAAGCTCAAATATTTTGGCCATCTAATGTGAAGAGAAAACTCCCTGGAAAAGACCCTGATGTTGGGAAAGACTGAGGGCAAAAGGAGAAGGGGACAGCAGAGGATGAGATGGCTAGATAGCATCACCGATGCAATGAATATGAACTTGAGCACGCTCTGGGAGAGAGCACAGGACAGGAAGGCCTGGCATGCTATGGTCCATGGGGTCATGAAGAGTTGGACACGACTGAACGACTGAATGACAACAACAATAGGTAGGTAATAATCATACATTTAATGAGTTCAATCAACACAGGTTCCATAGACTCACCCTGCAACTGATACGAAAAGACATACTACTTCTGATATTGGAGGTTATAGCCATCATGACTAGTAGCCACTGATTACCTTTATTCTCTGAATTTGTCTGCTCTCCTTTGAAAGCCATCAAATTTGGCAACCATCACTGCATCTTGCAGTAGAGTCCGTAGTTTAGCTGTGTGAAGAAGTACTTCCTTTTATCTGTCCTGAATCTCCCATCATGCAGCTTCACTGGATGATTCTGGGTTCTAATATTATGAAGGACAAAAATGACTCCCTATCAATTTTGTCTGTTCTTTGCATGATTTTATACACCTCTACCATGTCCTCCCTGACTTGCCATTTTTTCTAAGCCCCAGAGCCCCAAATGTTTCTATATTTCCTGATAGGGGACTTGCACCTGTTGATAATTTTGGATTTTCTTTTCTGCACTTCTTCCAGGTCTCCAATACCCCTTTTGAAGTGTAGTGGCCAGAACTGGACACAGTATTCCAAGTGTGGTCACGCTGTAGATTTATATAAATGCAGTAGAATAGCGGGCAGTTTTATTTTCAGTTCCTTTCCTAATGATCCCCAGCATGGAATTTGCCCTGAATATGATAGGTCCTGAATGTAAGCCTTGATGTAGCAGTTCCAACAACTGCTGGTTCTTCCACCCTGGGATTTGTTTGCCTGAGCTTATAGGCTCCTACTTCCGTACCACGACTGAACTGCACAACCCTGTACTTTTGCAGCACCCATATGAAGGATTGCAGCTATAGTTTTATTTCTGTTTTTTATCTATTTAGTTAGTTTATTTAGTTGAGTTGAGTACTGACTCATAGTGCCAGAGACTGTTCTGGGTGGTGCAGATGCTTGTCATGCTCAGAACTACTCTGGGATGCTGGAAGCAAACTTACAGCTGCTGTCACTGCAGCTAGGGTAGCATAAAGGGTAAAAGCATGAGCTCTGATACATAAGCTTCTACCCAAATTTCAGATCACCTATGAAGTCACTTTCTGGTTCTAAGCAAGCCAGTCTTCTTTCAGCTCTGCCCTGTCCCAATACTAATTAGAAATAGCTAAGGAAGTTTGTTCCTTTCTGATAAAAGGCTTTGAGGCCTCTGTATTCCTCTGAACCAGTAGAGCATTCTTTGAAAGCCCTTAGTATAATTTATTCAGCTTGATCGATTAAAAAAAAACTTTTAATCAAGTAAAAGGGTGCCCCTGGTTAAGCAGGTGTGTGTGAGAGAGAGACAGACAGACACGCACGCACGCACACACCTGTCTGCACGCACACGCGCGCGCTCTCTCCCTCTCACACACACATGCATAAACACACACACACACATGGGCTTATAAAAGCTAAAGATCTGTAGCACCATTTTCAAAGCTTTAGTCTCTTAAATGCCTCTTCTAAGGAAGTACCTGCTATGGAACATATGTGTATCATCTAAAAATAAAGAATATGTGCTTCTTCCTTCAGAAAAACTGTTTTTATATATATGAATATGTACACAAATTTAACTAATAATTAACTAAAACTAATGTAATTAATAAACTGAACATTTTAATCCACTTTCAGCCCTAGTATAAATACA
Source organism: Heloderma suspectum (assembly GCF_057233095.1). Lineage (NCBI taxonomy): Eukaryota > Metazoa > Chordata > Lepidosauria > Squamata > Helodermatidae > Heloderma > Heloderma suspectum. The sequence goes on from NC_139461.1 coordinate 92,712,891, forward strand.
TAACTTTGATGTTTCATTTAGCAAACTTTGTGCATTTTGGAAGATAGAATTTGAGGTTTTCCCAAAGCAGCCACCTATAGCCGTCATTCTCAAAAGATGAAGAAAGATGTAATATAAAAAAAGGAGTCACAGCATGTTCTGTATCTATGTTGTGATCCTTGTTTAGTAGCTGTACAGAAGTGCATACTGGCAAATTGAACACTGCTGTGTCTGTTTTGTGCCTGCCTGCTTATTTGGCTCCTTTTTCTTTCTTTTCTTACTACTGCTGCTGCCTCTTCCATCTCCAGCTGAGAAAAAAATAACAAAAAGCCCTGACTGAGGCAGGAGCAACTTCTGCCAGTTGAAGTGATAGGATCAGGGTTGTCATGCCCCCAGGGGTGTAGTGAAGGTTTGCAGGCACTTTTTTTATTAGCAGAAACACTGACATCATCTGCCACCCCCTCAGAATTTTCTGTTCCTTCTAAGTTAACTGTAGTTCCCACATTAGCTGGGAGAAAATGAATTTCCCCAGCAACAGTATATTGTTCCCTGTTGTAACGCAAAGTATTTTGGGGTAGCTTGGTCTTGACTGGGCAATTAAGACTAGGGTTGTGCACTGCTTCGTCCCGAATCCCAAAGCGGATTAGGGCTGAAGGAGTCTGGTTCTGGAGTGGTTGGAAGCAGCCCGAAGTAGGTTGGACAGCTCCTGAACTGCTTTGGGCTGCTCAGCCTCATGAACCCCCTGCTCCTTACCTAGATGCGTGGGGGGTGCCCACAGCTGTCGCCATCTTGGAAGGAGTCGCCATGGCGACTCTTCTTCCAGTAACTAAATGGTGCATAGATTGTGGCCGTAAAGGAGCCATCTGTGCAATTACAGGCCCATTTACACCTGTAATACTATGTAAATGGCCCCTTTATGGCCACGACCTACTTATCAGAAGAAGAATCGCCATTTTAAAAGAAAATGGCAACTCCCTGGTAAGGAGGAGCATGGCACTCATGAGGCTGGGCAGCAGGTGGATGCAAGCATGGGGCTCACACAGCTTGGCATGGGGGGGTGCCTCCAGATGTCTGGATCTTGCTTCAGATCCAGATGCCAAAGTGGGTTGGCCCAGCTCCAGCTCAGACCAAGGAGTGACCAATTTGGAAGCTCTGAATCGGCCTTGGGAGTGGGGTGGTGGGTCCCTGCACAACCCTAATTAAGACCTTTTAGCTTTACAAAAGACCTGCTCCTAGTGGAGATGAAAACTGATAGGCCTGGTTTGCTGATATGAATCAACACAGATGCCTGAATTTGCAGCCTCTTTGGAGTGTGGCTATAGGGACTGTTACAGTGAGTGCCTGCACTTCAAAATCCCCCATGACACCACTGCATGCCGCCTTTTCCCACATAATGCAAGTTGAGTTTGAGAAGAGTAGATGAGCCTCTCTCTTCAGAGAAAAGTCTCAGGCATTGGTCAGCCTGCCTTGCATGTCACCATTTGATTTGCCTGTTTGCAGTCTGTCCTTTCAACTGTGATGCCAGGAGAAGATTGCTACGAGTCTTGCCTCTCTGTATCTCTCTCTTCAGTCTATGACATCAGAGAAACTGAGATGTTAGCACACAGAGAACATGACACTTGGGAGGATGAGTCATGTGCCAGAATAGCAAAACTTTGTCATGGCTGATCACATCTTATTGGCTTTAGGGACTGGCTTTATTTATTTATTTATTTATTTATTTATTAAATTTATTAATCGCCCATCTGACTGGTCACCCAGCCACTCTGGGCGATGTACAACATACCATAAAACAATTTAAAACAATAAAATTCTACCATAATTTTTTTTTTAAAATACCCTAACCCACCCCAAATGCCTGCCTGAACAACCACATTTTTAATGTACGACGGAAGCTCATTAAAGAGGGGGCATGACGGAGTTCGCTAGGGAGGGAGTTCCACAGAGTGGGAGCCACCACAGAAAAGGCCCTCTCCCTCGTCCCCACCAGTCTAGCTGTCCTGGCTGATGGGACAGAGAGAAGGCCATCCGAGGCTGATCTTGTTAAGCGGCCTGTCTGGTGTTGCTAGAGGCGCTCCTTAAGATAGGCTGGGCCGGAACCATATAGGGTTTTAAAGGTCAAAACCAACACCTTGAATTTGGCCCGGAAAACAACTGGTAACCAGTGCAAGTCCTTCAGCACTGGAGGGATGTGATCTCGCCGGCGGCTGCCTTTAATCAGGCGAGCCGCCGCGTTCTGTACCAGCTGCAGCTTCCGAACCGTCTTCAAGGGTAACCCCACATAGAGCGCATTACAGTAGTCTAAATGAGAGGAGACCAGGGCATGTACTACCGATGGGAGCAGATGGTCGGGAAGGAAGGGGCGCAGCCGCCGTATCAGATGGAGTTGATACAGCGCTGTCCGGCTCACAGCTGACACCTGAGCCTCCATGGACAGCTGGGAGTCCAAAATGACCCCCAGGCTGCGGACCTGGTCTTTCAAGGGTAGCTGTACCCCATTCAACACCAGGTCAACATCCCCCAGCCTCCTCTTGTCTCCCACCAAAAGTACCTCGGTCTTGTCAGGGTTCAGCTTCAGCTTATTCCTCCCCATCCAGCCACTCACCGTCTCCAGACATTTGGACAGGGATTCTACGGCCAACCTTGGTGAAGATTTGAATGAGAGGTAGAGCTGCGTGTCATCCGCATATTGATGACACTGCACCCCAAACCTCCTGATGATAGCCCCCAGCGGCTTCACATAGATGTTAAATAGCATCGGGGAGAGGATGGAACCCTGTGGCACCCCACAAGTAAGTGGCCGCGGGTCCGAAACCTCCTCTCCCAGTGCTACCCTCTGGTACCTGCCGGAGAGGAAGGACCGGAACCACCGCAATACAGTGTCTCCAATGCCCAACCCCTCCAGGCAGTCCAGGAGGATACCGTGGTCAACGGTATCAAAAGCCGCTGAGAGGTCGAGGAGAACAAGGAAGGAGCATTCACCCCTATCCAGAGCCCTCCTCATATCATCCACCAAGGCGACCAAGGCCGTTTCTGTCCCATGCCCAGGCCTGAAGCCCGACTGAAATGGGTCTAGACAATCAGTTTCTTCCAAGTGTGCCTTCAACTGCACTGCCACCACCCGCTCAATCACCTTGCCCAAAAATGGCAGATTTGAGACTGGGAGAAAGTTGTTCAGAACTTGAGGATCCAAGGAGGGCTTCTTTAAGAGCAATCTTATCACTGCCTCCTTTAGGGCTGATGGCATCACTCCCTCCTCAAGGGAGGCGTTCACCACCGCCTTGATCCCCTCACCCAGTCTCTCTCTGCAGCTCATAATGAGCCAAGATGGGCAAGGATCAAGTAAGCAGGTGGTCGGCCTTACAGATGAAAGCACCTTGTCCACTTCATCAGGAGGAAGAAGCTGGAACCGATCCCACAAAACCGGTTTGCCACAGGCCGCCTCTTGCTCACTAACTGTATCCACAGTGTGCAGAGTAACACACCTAATCTGATCAATTTTATCTGCAAAGTGCCTTGCCAAAGCCTCACAGGAGGCCTTAGAATGCTCCAGTGGTTCTGGAGCCACAGGACCAACCAGGCTCCGGACCACTTGGAACAGCCTCCTGGGACAGCACTCTGCAGACGCGATGGAGGCAGCATAATATTCCTTTTTTGCTGCCTTCACCGCTGCGTGATAGGCTGAAGATACAGCTCTAGCCCGTGTCTGATCGTCTTTGGAGCAAGACTTCCGCCACCGGCGCTCTAGCCGTCTCACCTCCTGTTTCAGAGCTCGTAACCGCGGATTGAACCATGGTGCAGTCCGAGCCCTGTTCAGGGGGAGAGGGCGTTTTGGAGCCACCCGATCTAATGCCCCAGTGATTGCGGCATTCCAGCCACCCACCAGGGTCTCGACCGAGTGGCCGTTGGCATGCCCCAGAGAATCCCCAAGCGCGTTCAGGAATCCATTTGGATCCATAAGACGCCTGGGGCGGACCATTTTAATGGGTCCTCCACCCCTGCGGAGGGGTTGTGGAACCGAGAAGTCCAACGTCACCAGATAGTGATCTGACCATGACAAGGGGGTGGTGGATATACCCCCGACTTCCAGATTGCTCCCCACTTCTCCAGAAACAAACACAAGGTCTAGTGCATGACCGGCTACATGGGTGTGCCCAGTTAGAATATGGTGCAGCTCCCAGGAGGCCATGGTCTCCATGAAGTCCCAAGGTGCTCCTGTGAGGATGGCCTCCGAATGTACGTTGAAGTCCCCCAACACCAGTAAGTTAGGGGACTATACACGCACATCAGAGACCACCTCAAGCACCTCGGCCAGGGAGTCAGTCGTGCAGCGGGGTGGACAGTACACGAGCAGAATCCCCAGACTGCCCTTCGGGCCTAACCTCCAGTACATGCACTCAGCAATCTTGGTCTCCCGGAGAAGGGGTCTGGTGAAGACCAAGGACTCTCGGTAGATAACAGCCACTCCCCCTCCCCGATCCCCAGCCCTTGGCTGCTGTGCATACGAAAATCCAGCTGGACACATGGCTGCAAAGGTTGGAGCAGCAGCCTCGGCCAGCCAGGTCTCCGTAATACATGCCAGGTCTGCACCCTCATCCAGGATCATGTCATGGATGAGGGAGGTTTTCTGGGTAACAGACCTGGCATTGAAGAGCAGCAAACGAAGGCCAGAAGATGGGGTCACGCCTCCCCCAGCCATCCTTTGGCTCTGGACAGGCCCGGAGCAGGGGACAGATACTACACATCTCTCCCTTGTTCCCCTTACCTGGCATGGCCTGCCCCTAGCGCTCTGCCAGCGCCTGCCGCCCAGCCTCGGTATGTTCTGGCCCCCAACACTCCCCCCACTGCCTCCATCAGGTGGACACATGCCCCCTCGCTCCCGCCTATCAGGCAGGGTACCCACCCCTAAAAACACAACAACCCCCCCCAACAAAATAAAACAAACAAACAAAACAATTAAAATCCCCTTATAAATGCCAGGCAGGAGTCCACAGGGAAGGCCTGGTGGTGGTGGTGGTGGCGGCAGCGGCGGCAGCAGCAGGCCCAGCAGCAGCAGGCCCAGCAGCAGCAAGCACGCCTCTTCCCCGGTGGTGGTGGTGGTGGTGGTGGTGGTGGCTTCTCCTGCAGGCCCTGGCTCTCCCAGGCCACCTCAGCCAGCCAGCTTATGTAGCCCCTCCAGGGAAGGGCAGGTGGAGCAGCACAGCTGGCTCGGTACCTGGGGGCCTGGTCCTGCAGGGACTGGCGGTCCGCCAGGCAGAAGTTCACAGGGAAGAGTGGCAACAGAATGAAGGTATTTAGAAACCATATACATTTTTGTTTAATTGCAGAAGAAATACAGTGCTTGAACTCCTTAGCAGGAACAGTTAGAGATGGCTGGTTGCTTGCATAGTATTTATCAACAATCAGATGCTATAATTTTTGTATTTTATTATGTATATGTATTAGTTACCTATTAACCTAGTCCTCTAGGTGATGAGAGTGATCCTATTGTTGTTAGTTTTATTGATTATACAGGTGTGATTATTTATTAACATTAAAAAAACTAAGATCATGGCATCTGGCCCCATCACTTCCTGGCATATAGAAGGGGAAGAAATGGAAGCTGTGACAGATTTTATTTTCTTGGGCTCCAAGATCACCACAGACGGCTTCTGTAGCCATGAAATTAAAAGACGCTTGCTCCTTGGGAGGAAAGCTATGGCAAACCTAGACAGCATAGTAAGAAGCAGAGACATCACCTTGCCAACAAAGGTCCATCTAATCAAAGCTATGGTTTTCCCAGTAGTAATGTATGGCTGTGAGAGCTGGACTATAAGGAAGGCTGAGCGCTGAAGAATTGATGCTTTCGAACTGTGGTGCTGGAGAAGACTCTTACGAGTCCCCTGGACTGCAAGGAGGTCAAATCAGTCCATCCTAAAGGAAATCAACCCTGAGTGCTCATTGGAAGGACAGATACTGAAGCTGAAGCTCCAATATTTTGGCCACCTAATGCGAAGAGAAAACTCCCTGGAAAAGACCCTGATGCTGGGAAAGACTGAAGGCAAAAGGAGAAGGGGACGGCAGAGGATGAGATGGCTAGATAGCATCACTGATGCAATGAATATGAACTTGAGCACACTCCGGGAGAGAGCAGAGGACAGGAAGGCCTATGGTCCATGGGGTCACGAAGAGTCGGACACGACTTAATGACTGAACAACAACAACAAACACAGAGAAACAGTGTCTGAGTGCTTGACAGGTTTATTGTAAAGATTACTAACATAAGGTATGTGAAGTGCTTTTAGTGCCCTATATAAATACTTAGAATAATTAAGTATTACTTCAGTCCTTTCCTTACAATGAAAGAGCTTGAAAACTTGATGTAGACACAGGCCACTTGTACTACTGTTTATCTCTTCTCTGCATTATATCGACTTGTTTTCTCATGGCTGGAGGCTTGGAGAAGTTGGGCATGAATTTTCTGAACAACCCTGGGCAAACCAAAAAAGCATGATCTGAAAACAAGTTTTATTTAGAAAAAATAGGATGTGAATATTTTATTTAGGTATTTATTTATTCATTTATTTTATATCCCACCTCTCTGCCAAAAAATGGTGCTCAAGGCAGCTAACAATAAAACCCAGATTAAAAACAAAGTCTTAATTAAAACATAGCATAAAAACACATAAATTAAAAATACAACAATAACACAGCACCAACAATTAAAAAAAACCTTTCAGCAAAAGACCAGCTTATATGCTTATAAAGACCTGTCTGAATAAAACATCTTTGCCTGCTGGCAGGGGGACAGCAGAGAGGGGGCCAACATAGAGCATCTCCACACCAGCCTAAAATCCCACATTTAAAATGGGGCTTTCTGCTTCCGTTTTAAATGCAGGATCACAACTGACTCCCTTTATACATGCTTCCTTTTCCCCTTCCCCTTCCCCTTCCCCCCTCCTCCCCCCACCCTTATCTGAGTCTTCCATTATCTGTCATTGATCTCGCGCCTCTTCTTGCCAGTTTAACTCTTTTGACAGAGGAAACTGAAGCGGAACACAATGGGGTAATTTGATTGCTCATTATTGGTGATCTATTTAAAAATGGAACAAAGGGCATTTAGTGCAGGAAGGTCATGGCAGGGTCACAGCGTCATGTAAACAGCCCACAAACTTCCATGAAGGAGCAATCTCAATCGCAGGATAAAAGCCTGGTGTGAAGGAGCCCTATGTCTCACACTGGTGGGATGCAGAGGAGGGCCCCTCCAACAGATCTCAGTCCTTGGACAGGCATATATAGGGGGAGGCGCTCCCTCAAGTACTGAGGTCCCAAGCCACTTAGGGTTTTAAATGTCATCACCAAAACCTTGAATTCCGACTGGAAGCATATTGGCAGCCAGTGCAATTCCTTTAAAACTGGTGTTATGGACTTCCGGTTAGAACCAATGTTGCTCTGGTAGCATCCCAGGGGCTCTCCACAGGAGCTTTCTCAAACAGCCTTTTAAAAAGGTTGAAAAACCTTTTAATTCCCCCCTGGAATTAAAAGGGGGGTAAGGCAACATGTGGAAAACATCTTGGAGAAAAGTACCCCCCTCGAGATAGTGGGGGGGCTGGATTCCAGGATTATCCCTCCAGAGCTTAACCAATGCAAAAACCTGTTCTGAGACTCCTATTTCATAGGAGAAAACAGGGCTGACGTGTTCCATAATAATATATGCTTTAAGAAATATCAACAACTTCTGAGGGATGATTTAAGAAATATTAACAATATTTGAGAACATCTGAGGACCTGCAAGATCTGTTTGAAGAGAAACATGGCTACACCGAGGAGAAGAAAGGGGCTGGCATCACCGCCAACTCCCCCCTGTACCTCCTTTGTCAAATGTTTCAAAAACAGAAGATAGAGGGGAATTATTTACTCTGATAAAGACTTTACCTTAGCATTTTACGGAGCAAACCAAAAGGTTGGATTTAATCCAAAATTCCATCACCGCCTTACAAGGAGCTGTGGATCTAATTAAATGGCAAAAAATGGAGACAAAAATTAATGAGCTAGAAGACCAAGTGGCAGGGAATGAAACTACGACACAAGTTTGTTTTAAAAAATGTTTCTGACAGAATTTCTCAACTGGAGGCCTTCACACGCAGATCCAATGTACGTATTATTGGGATTAAAAATCTGTCTAATGATGTAAAATTGCCTATTTTTGTGGATAAACTTTTGCATGAGATACTCCCTGTCCCATCTGATTATTTACTTGATATTGAGCAGGCATTTCGTGTGCCAAATGCTTAAGGGACTGACTATACGATCATAGTCCAATTTGCAAAAGTCTCCACAAAGAATTATATCCTGTGTTTGGCAAGAGGGGGTGGAAGCCTTTCCTGGAAACAAGATAAAGTTATGTTATTTCGAGATTACATCAAAGAGGTGGCGAATAAAAGAAGGCAATTCATCAAAGCGAAAAATATGGCAAAACAAAAGAACTTACAACATTACTTAAAATATCCTGCTACACTTTGCATTGTGACTGAAGGTCAGATGAAAAAGTTTCTAAATCATTCAATGGCGGAGGCATGGCCAAACGTAAAAATGCATGAGAATTCTGTTACAACCCCATGAACTGGAATCTTTAAACAAGCTCTGTTAACTGTTTATGTTTAGTCTACATGATCCAGGCTAGGTCAGAAGATAAATGATTATATATATATTTGCTTATTCTCTTTCATTTTTCTTCTTTTTTTGCTTTTCTTTTTTCTTTATTCCAAAATAGATATGATATGCTATATATAAATATATTGTTTGAGGGTGTATTGTGCACATACATTTATATATATAGTATAAAATATATTACTGATTGTTGTAAGGTTCACTTTAAGCTTTATTATTTATAACACTATATTTCTTTTTAATAATAATTATTATTAATAATAATATAGGCTACTGGGAATGAACTGTAGGCCTGTTTCTTTGATATAAGATTGATGATATGATATTGAAATGTAAGGTTGTTTATTAAACTGTAATATTGTTAATGTTATAGATATAGTTTTTAAAATAGAATGGCATTGGAGGGCCGGGGGTATTGGAGTTTAAACTTAATCCTTTAAAGGGGAGGGAGAGGGGGAGGGAAAGGGAAAGAAACTTCTTTTCTTTTTCTTTACTTCTTTTCCTCTTTTCCTTTTGTTTTCTTTTTCCTTTTCTTTTCATTATTGTTGTGTCCTCATCAGAATATTGTATTGCTGGGAAATTGTAGTATCGATCAGGTTGGTATTCATGGTATTGTTTATTTCATTTATAAAGATAAAATAAATAAAAATATATTCAAAAAAAATGTCGAGGGGAGTGTAGCCTCATCCAGCACAGGTTGAATCCCTATTCCCTGATCTGTCTTTTGACTAACCAGGGGCACCTCTGTCTTGTCTCGATTATGTTTCAATTTGTTTGCCATCATCCAGTCCATTACCAACATCAGACACTGATTTAGAACTAGAACAGCTTCCTTGTATTTAGATGGATTTAAATGCAGTTTTATTGCCATGTTTTGCTAAATATGACCGGGCTGATTACTTAGCAATAATTTGAATATGTCATACACTTAATACTATTCATGTGTACCATGGGCAATTGCTTGTAGCAGAGAAATGCACCACTGTTTATAAGTAGATTAACATGTGCAAGTGTGACCTCTGACAAAATGTTTCAGTATGGAGAGTTCCTATTCAGAGTTCCAGCCACCCATGTCCTCTTCTGGAATGCTTCATTCCATTCCCCCTCTCCCTGGTTTTTTCTCTGGCCCCCATTCAATATGCACTCAGGGCAGTATCCAACAGTGTCATTCCACAAACTCAAATAGCACTAGTGGACTCTGCCAAATCTTTCCTTTGCACAAGCATTCATGGATTATGCTTCCAGAAATGGAGTTGCATGAACTTAACTTCTGTTGGATTTTCCTCTTGCTCATAGTTCAAAACCTAGTTTCTACTAGTGCAATGTCATTTGCACTAGTGGAATGACACAGTTGGATACTTCCCTCAGTATTCTGTGGTGACAGACCATGTTCAGCCCACATTGTGCTGTTTTTTGGTGCGGGCCACGTTACCCCTTTAGTTCTTTTCTTCTAAAAGTTAGTTGTAGGTCTGCAAACAATGGGGCTATCCCAGGCATGCTGATACCTCCATCTTTTTTTGGCTATATAGCCACCAGTACTCTACACCTGAGTTTGCTAATAGAAGAAGTGATTGTGGTGTATTAGCATTAAATATTCCAGTCATTTTAGCAGACTTTCAGCCAGTAAGGGGTGCAGTGTTTCAAAAAAAAAAAGCCCTAAAGTGATTAATCTATTTACAGCTGCATGTACTGCAAATACAACATAAATAGCCAAATGCAAGTGAGACCAAACAGTGACAGAAAACAGAAAATGAAAAATAGACCTGGTATTTCAGATTAGGTGCAGTAAATTACAATGTTATTCATTGAAATCTCTCCAGGCCCAGCAGCTCATACATCATCTGTCAATAAGCTAAATTCCATATATAAATTTATGTCATTTTTGTGTGCTGTCTCTAAATGTGCATTATTCTCAGAGGAGGCCTGGAGTTGTACAAGTCATGTGACTCTACAATATGGCTCATACTTTGCACAAATCCCCCTAAAGAGCTAACCTACATTCCAAGGAAATGAGTAGAGAACCCAACTCTAGAGTTGTTTTATAATTTTACATAGTATTTCCACAAATTTCACAAGTGGTGAAATACTAATTTGAAGGCAAAGTATTATCCCAGCATTGTTGCTTTTAAGTAAGTGGGGGTATACAAGCATACATAGTTTGTGAATCACTTATATATATATTGGTATTGATAGTTTACCAGAAACACCACAATTATAAAACCAACATTACTCTTCCTGGATGTCCTCTTAAACCATTGAAAACCATCCAATTGTCACAGACTTATATTGTAAACCTACAAATTCCCACCTGTACGTTACCTGTAAGTCATAATCAAAATCATCTAAAGAAGATTATATATAGTTGGGCTCTTAGGATAAAATACCGTATATTTTGAAATTACTCTGCTGTTAGCCTATCTTTCATACGCACACAGAGAGAGACACACACACACACACGTGTGTGTGTGTGTGTGTGTGTGTTTGTGTGTACATTCTAGGTATCTGTTGGGATTCTCATGCCATTATGGGTAGTGGTGTTGCTAATACTCATCTATCTTGGCAGTTTGTAAGGCTTTCCTAAATACAAGGCAAGCCTTAAAGCTCCTAAAGGGTTTTTTTGGCTCGGGATTTTAATGGAGCATAAGTATGAGGGGTTTTTCCTATTCTGTGATTCTGTGATTCTTTTGAGTGGGAAAGCCAACTCTGCAAGTGCCCATTGACTCTCCAGTAAATCTCCCTTAGTGAAGTTTTATTGTATATTGTATATATCCTCACACAACGTCATATATATATATATATATATATATATATATATATATACATACATACATATACACACACACACATACACACACACATACACACACACATACATACATACACACACACACACACACACACACATCCAGAGTAGTCATGAGGTCCTGGAAGCCAAATTTAGGATGCCAGGTAAGAGGTTGAAATCCAGGACCACCAAGGTGGCTTTCTCTGAAGAGCTACCTACCCAAACACAGGGCCAGCTAGACAGGAAAAGCTGAGGAGACTGCTGAGACAGTGGTGCAGGGAGAAAGGGCTCAGATTTGTTAGGCACTGGAGAACTTTTTGCGACAAGCCAGGCTGTACAAGAGCTGAAGTACTCCCTCTCCTTAAGCCAGTTCCTCAAGCAGCAGCCTTAATAGGTAATGTAATGGCCTTGATGTTGTTCAGTCGTTAAGTCGTGTCCGACTCTTCGTGACCCCATGGAGCATAGCACGCCAGGCCTTCCTGTCCTCCGCTCTCTCCCGGAGCGTGCTCAAGTTCATATTCATTGCATCGGTGATGCTATCTAGCCATCTCATCCTCTGCCGTCCCCTTCTCCTTTCGCCTTCAGTCTTTCCCAGCATCAGAGTCTTTTCTAGTGAGTTTTCTCTTTGGATTAGGTGGCCAAAATATTTGAGCTTCAGCATCTGTCCTTCCAATGAGCACTCAGGGTTGATTTCCTTTAGGATTGACTGATTTGACCTCCTTGCAGTCCAGAGGACTCGTAAGAGTCTTCTCCAGCACCACAGTTCGAAAGCATCAATTCTTTGGCGCTCAGCCTTCCTTATAGTCCAGCTCTCACAGCCATACATTACTACTGCAAAAACCATAGCTTTGATTATACAGACCTTTGTCGGCAACATGATGTCTCTGCTTCTTACTATGCTGTCTAGGTTTGCCATAGCTTTCCTCCCAAGGAGCAAGCATCTTTTAATTTCATGGCTACAGTCACCGTCTGCGGTGATCTTGGAGCCCAAGAAAGTAAAATCTGTCACTGCTTCCATTTCTTCCCCTTCTATATGCCAGGAAGTGATGGGGCCAGATGCCATGATCTTAGTTTTTTGAATGTTGAGTTTCAAACCAGCTTTTTCACTCTCCACTTTCACCCTCAACAAGAGGCTCTTTAGATCCTCTTCACTTTCTGCCATTAGGGTGGTATCGTCTGCGTATCTGAGGTTGTTGATAATTCTCCCGGCAATCTTAATTCCGGCCTGTGATTCATCCAACCCGGTGTTTCTCATGAAATGTTATGGCCTACCCTCCCATGAAGGCAAGGAACAGTTCAGTTTCTCCCAGATCCTAGGATCCTCCGGTTATGTGGTGTCCTGCAGGAGTGCACAGAGGCAGCCAACTTCATCATCTGTTGCCTTCTGCCCCACACCGATCAGAGAAAACTTTTGCCAAGTTTATTAATATAGGTAAAGGTGGTAACAGGAATGTGTCCTGTCTCTGAAGGCTTCTTGTTATATTACACCAGGGCATTCACCTATCTGGGGTCTTCATGCAGTGTAGGCACAACTCTACAGGTTAAAGTTGATGAGTTTATTGTATTTTATGACTTGTTTTTACACTGTAGCTCTCCTTGAAAACCAACTGCTAGGTTGATCAAGTGAGATAGAAATAGTAAAATAAATAAATCAGTTGTGTCATGAGCAGAAGCAGCATTACCCTTAGTACTACCTGGTCCAAGAACAGAGTATTGCAATATAGGATTAGAATCTTTCTGAGAAAACTAAGATCTAAGGACCCTACAACATCTGAGTGTTATGAATATGAAGCTATATAATATTAAAACAAAACTTTAAACAAAAAGATTATTATCTATTTCGTCAACAGAGAAAAAAAAGCCGGGGGGGGGGGGGAAGCTGCATAGGAATTGACGCTTACAATAAAGTAAATTTAATGCCTCCTCAATAAAACCCAGAAGCAAATCTTGTTCTACAGAGATGTACATGGATGAATGGAGATTTCTTTTTATCGCAGTTATGGTCAACAGAAAAACACACATTCCGTTTACCTAATTAAGTTTTAAACTATCTTGTAGGACTGATTATACGTGTGTGTTTTGTGCGGTTCAGTATTCTTTATGTCCTTACACAGTGCTGGTTATATATTAATCAGTATTAGAGGTAGACATAGCGATCGGTGCAAAAAATTAGGGTTGTCTCTTGGCACCAATTAGATTTTTAATACAATACTACTTTTCCCCATTGTAACTTCAAACTGTTGGCTGTAGTTTCACTGTTCTAATCTAACCCCCACCCCCGCCCCCATTTTCTACTTTGCTTCTATAGTTTAATCTGGACAATAAAGCTTCTTATCTATGAAAGATATAGCAAACTGAACTAGGTCAAAATCCAGTGGCATCTGTCACATCTTTTAAAAATGAAAAACCTTGCAGAACTGGGGACTTTGCTTTGTTTATTGTAATAAGCATCAAAAGAGAAACAGCCTGTCTTCCAAGTACATTATAATTTACTAATTATCCTGGACACTGTTGCAATAACCACACAGACGCGCGCGGACACGTGCACAACCATCCTTCCACAAAATACTGGAGTTTGAACATAAAAGGGCTTTTAAATACTTTTAAACAGCTTTTTAAGGATTTCTTTTTTAAATCTTGCATCCTTCTATGAGACAATTAATGCCATTGATGTTTCTGCAGCTTCTGTTCTTTTCAGTGTGGTCTGTGCTTTAAAACCGCCTGGTAGATTGTACCTATAGCACCATTTTCTTTCTATGTTTTCTCAGAAGTAAGCCCCATTGAGTAAATTGATTTCATTGGTACTTAATTCCAAGTACGTTTGTGTGAGTGAAACCTTTCAGTGTGGTCCCTTGGATATTTTACTCAGAAATTGAATAGAACTTACTGTCAATGAAATGTGTATAGGATTGCTTTCTTAATATTTTTAATATAAATCAAATATAAGCAGCTTAGGACTGTATCCAAAGTTATGCTAGTGCCGTGTCCTCTCGTTCTGAGGCTCTGCACTGCCTCCAGCAGGACACTGAATCAGGTGGGTCACAGATTGCCCTGGTTCAGGGGGAGCCCTCGGCACACCTTACCACCCCTTCCCAGCCTGAGGACATCACTCTCTAATCATGTGACTCTGAGGATGACTCCACTGCAGCTTCTCTCCCTCCCTCCTTCAGCCACGCAGGAGCGTGAGACAGCAGAAACAGGCACAAGCCCTTTAAGAAGTACAGTTAGCAACCAGAAGGGGTGGAGCCAGCATTCTTAAAGCCTCAGTTGACTGCTGTCTTTTGCTGGGACTACAGCTCCTTATGGGAGAACAGCATTTCCTGCAGTGTGATATCCAAGGTCCTGCAATGACTCTTGTCTTGCCTGACGTGACCCAGAACAGTGAGCACCGTGTTTCTGTTTGCTTCCCCTGGGCCTCATGCCTGGTCAGAACAGCTGGTGGAAAAAGTACAAGAGTTGGCCCCGTTCTACTAGCACTTGTGCAACTAGCTAACCTAATAAAGTTGTGATGAGTTGTGAAACCATTTCTGCAACAGCTTGTGTAATGGCTTTCACAGGCAGAATCAACGTATTGGATTTGACACTTGCGCAAGGATGAAAAGTTGATTCATGTCACAGAGATTGGAGGTACAGCATACTGCCATGTTCCTTTCCCTCCTCCATGCATTCAATATCCCCCATTTGGTTGTGTGAACAGGGCTTGTAATTTCACCTACACACTATTCTGTGCAGTGTAAATTGACAGGTAAACCTTGTGCAGGGTAAAGCCAATTTAAATAAATGTTTCGAATCAGCAAGGTGAAAGGTTAATTTAAATCTATTTATTTATTTATTTATGGTTCTATACTGCTTAATATAATAAAATCCCTAAGTGGTTCACATATAAATATTAAAATAATGTTTAAAATATTATTAAAAACAATTGCAATTACAATAATACTACAGAACAATTCAAGGAGCAGTAAGATGGAGCAGCATGATTAATTACAATCAATTACAAGCCAGAGAAAGCCTAGATCAACAAGTGTCTTTCCAGGTGAGCTTGAAACATGTCACATTTTCTGCCTGCTGAACTTTACAGGGGAGGGTTTTCCAGAGGGTGGACAATGCTACCAAGAAGACCCACCATCGAAGTATTACGTGGGGACATTCTGTTGGTTTTGGAATGACCACCAAGGCCTCCTCTGACGATCTTAAAGTTGTCACCCTGATCTAAATCCTGATCCCAAGTTGTTTAGGGCTTGTATGACAGAGGATGAGATGGCTAGATAGCATCACCGATGCAATGAATGTGAATTTGAGCACACTCTGGGAGAGAGCGGAGGACAGGAAGGCCTGGCGTGCTATGACCATGGGGTCACAAAGAGTCAGACATGACTTAACGACTGAACAACAACAAAATTTTATTTTGCAAATGAGAGAGAGATTTAGTGTTTTATTTAGGATTTATTTTTAAAAAAAAACAATCCAGGGTGGATTTTTATCCTGGTTCTGTGTGAATTTAAAAATTCAAAGGGTATGCCTTTTTGAACTTAGAAAATCTGTTATCCCAGGAACTCATTTTGCATGAAAGAAAATATTTTCGATATTTAGGGCACAATCCTATGGATGTTTAGAAGGAAAAAAGTCCTAAAACTGCCAGCATGCCCCAGCCAGCCATGCTGTGAGGTGTAGGACTTTTTTTCTGTCTAAACATGGATAGACAGAGCTCCAAAGTCAGCAGCTCTATAGTCCCAGGAGAGTGTGACAGGGACCTCAGAATTCTTTGGAGCCCCCGCTCTGAGGCTGTAGACCTCGGAAGGGAGACTCTGGGATCTGATCCTTACCCCTGCCCACTTGCAGCAGCTGCAGAAAGAACCGTGCCGGCTGCTTTCTGAGGTCACAAAGGCGACCGCAGAGAGGTCTGAAAGGTGGTGTGCCTGTGGGCGGGGAGGTGAAGGCAGGGAAGGGGAAAAGAGAGGCAAGCATATGAAGAAACCTATGGCCTTTCCAGCACTACCAGCGTGCCTCCTTTAGATGGGCTCAGAGGCCTATCTAGAGTAAAAACACAACAGCAGGAGCACAAAGAGGTGAAAATTGCCTCTGTCGCTTCTCCTGCCCTGCCAGCAGGTCATTGTATCCAGAGAAGCCTCTGAGTTCAGAGGCTTCCGTGTTATGAGGGTGTGAACCACAGGTTAGCACAGTTAGTTGATGATTTCATACAAATGTGCAACCTGCAAGTTTTCTTTAAAAGTAAGTTTTTTCTAAATGTATATTTGATTACCTAACACATTGCCAGGATCAATGTATCATTAATATATGACTGTTCTTTTATATGTTTCTCATAATAATTGCATACTATATATTCTACATACCATGCAAATATTCTATATAGATCTTTGTTTTCTATTACCATTCTCTGTGCTGCGCTATTTACACACATTTATTTGGAACCAATTGCAAAGATGACATTCTGATGTTGGTTGTTTTTGATCCTTGTCTCTGCTCACACTATTGTACTTTAAATCCTGATCCAATCCTTCCTGTCAAGAGAGATTAGTAAATTTTGGCATTCCATGGGATAAGATGACATTCACTGGTGCCCTGTTTTCCCAGATGGGGATGTATTCTTTATCCCCATCAGCCATGTCTTAATCAGGTCAGATAACAACAGCTGTCTGACCATCCTCTCAAGAGACCAGAGCTCCTGCTCAAAATTCTGTCTGTATCAAGAAAGGAGCTGTTGCTTTGTGCCCAGGAGGCTTGTGGCTTTATTTCTAGAGGGTGAAAAAGCAGAGTGATGTTTAAATTTAGCATCACCAATGGGCCAAGCCAGATTTGATTAACTTCTCTCACCTAGAAGCCTTTCTTGTAAACTTCTCAGTTCTTTTTGCTGGACCCTCAGATTTAAACTGGAAAGATGGATGTGGGCAGATTTTTTTTAAAAAAACTGATTCTTGTGACAGATTAGATAATCCAAGGCAGACCCCTTTTTGGAGTTTTGTAGGGGGTCACCAAATTCAGTGGTTTGTCTAGGTCCAGACTGACACACACTCGTATCATGTGAGGCTGGATGACAGCCTTGCACAGATACCTCTAGTCCAGGAGTACACAGACTTTGGGGGCCATGGGCACATTTGGCAATTTGAGAAACTGTCCTGGGCACCACCACAAAATGGCTGCTGTGATAGGCATGGCAGCAAAGGTCAAGTAATATGCCCAAAAGACTGAGTACAAGGCAGAGATGGGGTCTGAGCCCCAACACATTGAACAACTCCTTTGAACCCATAGTTTTCAGCACCAACAGAAAACTTTCACAGCAGTCCCAGCTGCCAATTAGGAAATGTGTTCCTTACATTTCATGGGTACCAAGAAAAGTGTCTGGGGGTACATTGGTGCCTGTGGGTGCCACATTCCTTACCCCTGCTCTAGTCCATTGAGTCCTGAATGGGGTGCAAGGTTTTATTTTAAAATGTTGCTTTGAAACAGTAAATATCAGCCTTTAACTTAGGGTATAAGGAAATAGTTAAAGACGAGGGTAAAACCAAATGATTTACTGTAATAATCAGTACCAGAGGATTGATTGATGGATGGATGGACTGATTGTTTGTTTGTTTGTTTGTTTGTTTGGATATGAATCCTTTATCAAAAATATCAGGGTGGTGAACAATAAATATAACAAAACATGGTTGTAGGACTATAAAATGCAATAAAACTGCTAAAATGTCATCACTGAACAGCATTAAAACGCAGAAAAAAACGATAGAAAAAGCTGAACAGCTTAAAATGTTTGGGCAAACAGAGAGGTTTTGACCTGATGCAAAAATGATCATGAAGTCAGTGCCAGTTGCACCTACAAGGGGCATGTGTTCCACAACTGGCATCTATATATACACACACTAATATCAAACACACACACACACACAATTTGGACTGGATATAAGCACCATGACTTTTTAGAAAAGAATAAAAAGAAGAAAACGTATGGCTGTGAGAGCTGGACTATAAGAAAGGCTGAGCGCCGAAGAATTGATGCTTTCGAACTGTGGTGCTGGAGAAGACTCTTACGAGTCCCCTGGACTGCAAGGAGGTCAAATCAGTCCATCCTAAAGGAAATCAACCCTGAGTGCTCATTGGAAGGACAGATACTGAAGCTGAAGCTCCAATATTTTGGCCACCTAATGCGAAGAGAAAACTCCCTGGAAAAGACCCTGATGCTGGGAAAGACTGAAGGCAAAAGGAGAAGGGGACGGCAGAGGATGAGATGGCTAGATAGCATCACCGATGCAATGAATATGAACTTGTGCACACTCCGGGAGAGAGCGCAGGACAGGAAGGCCTGGCGTGCTATGGTCCATGGGGTCACGAAGAGTCGGACACGACTGAACGACTGAACAACAAGAAATCAGCTGCAAGCAGGACAGAAAGTTAATTATGGGCCAAAAACTAGCTCTTGCTATCACATATGCATATTTATAGCAAGAGCAAAAAAAAGGCTTTGAGTGACCAATGACAAAAAACACATCCTTATATTAGCACTTAATCAGAACAAAGGAAGTATGTTATGGTTTGCTTATAAATAATTATTATTTATATACACTAAGAATTGGTGTCTCTATAACCATCCAACAGACTGGGAATTCACCTTCAGTGCTCTCCAGAAGCGTTTGCCCTAATATTCCTTTCTCCTGTCATGCAGTGCAAAATTCTAGAAAAAAATTGATGTTCCACCATTAAGGTGGTAGGATGTTTCACATCATGAGCTGAAAATTTCATGCACTCTGTAAAAACATGAGTGGAAAGTAAAAGGCAGTTAAGTATAATGAACCTTAAGTCAAGCTGTAGAAAGTAAGGAAATGATCAAGTCAAGGTTAAGCGCTTTTAAATAGTACTGATTACACTGGAAGAGGCAGCAGAAGAGGCTTATTGTTGACATCAATGGGACTAAAGTGTTTAATTTGGGCTGCATTGCTCCATACGTTTCCCCCACCCCCACCGTCTAAATCCTTCATTGTTCTCCTCTGTCAACCCAAAAATAATTCTGACAGTTCAGCTAGTTTAGTGATGCTTTCCCTCTAAATAACAACTGTGCCCCCCAAATTTGGCGTAGAGGTGTTTTTAACATCTTGTCCACATGAGCAGCAGAAGAAAATGTATAATACAACTTCTTAATTTTTTGCTTTACTGTTCCTAAAAGTGATAGTTGACATTCTGGAAGGTTATACCTGAATTCATGGCTGCTTTGAATCCTACCATGTTGTAGTAAACAACATTTGTGATAAGTTGTTTGAACTAGTGAGGATAGACAAAAGGGAGCTTGTTTTCTTCCTCTATTAGTTTCTTCTTGTAACTACTCTTTGATGTAGATTGCAACTCTGAGGCTTTTACTTCCTTCCTCCTCCTTCATTGGTAGTAAGTGTTCCTTGGTTTGAAAAGTGCAGCCATAATGGCTGCGCTCAACCTTTACTTCAGAGACTGTTTTCCCAGGAGCTATGAACTCCCAGTACAATGCTGTTTGCTTTCTTTCTATAGCACTTGCTTTGCATCAGTTACATCACTTAACCCTAACCCAAACAAATATACCTCTAATGCCTTGCACCCTTAATTGATTCTGTTAAGTCCTGGCTGTAATGCTCTTGATTTTACTCTAGGGGCAGGTGACTTGTGAGTCATTCTAATTTTATTTTATTTTTAGTGATTTAAAAAAAAAAAACATGAAGCTGCCTTACTTATACTGAGTAAGACCATTGGTCTGTTTAGCCTATTATTATCTACCCTGTTGGGCAACATCTCTTCAAGGTCTCATATAGACATCTTTCCCAGCTGGATTTCCTGATATCATTTAAGTGGAGATGCCTGGAATTGAATCTGGGATCTCACACATGCAAAGCATATGAGCCAAATATTATTTGACATTTGAGTTCACTTGAAGGAGAAAAGGATTGTCAATAAATAACAAATACATCAAAGCCAAGGATGGTGAATTAAATAAATCTCTTTGGAGTTTACCACAGCATACATAGGAGTGAGATTCTGCTATCAGTTAAAATTAGTAAATATTGACTGCAGATTTTTTTGTAACTAATTAAAAGATGCATCGCCAAATGAGATGGTGTGAAACAAGCCTCTAGAGCTAATGGTAGTTTATCACAATGGAACAATGAAGCTTAATCCCACTCTTGATGGGATAACTTTCAGTCTGATTTATACAGGCAAGCAATTGCTGGTTGGTGAAGCAAGCAGTTTCGTGTTGCTTGGTATCTATTCTCCTTTGTTCCCCCGATTTCCAATTTTAGATACTGACACCTTGATCATCAAATCTTGACACTGTGGAGATTCGCACAGTATTTGGACTTTGATAAATATGACTCAAGATGGCAATGTGATGATTGCAGTTACATCGAATCTTGCTGCGTATGCACTGAGTCTAAAGTAGATAACTGGTTTATTCCTGTTACACAAACACATTTGAAGTTGCTGCATGGTGAGATTCCTGTAGACCACAAATGCAGAACCTCAGGTCTAGGAGCCAAATCTAGCTTTCTGAAGACCCTAATTGCCTCTCTGAAGTTCCCCAGAAGGCCATGCCCTTTCCCCGACCACCAATTATTTTGTAGTTTCCTGGCTTTTGTGCAGTTTTCCCATTCTAAAATATTAAAATGTTTCTTCTGAGGTGTAGCTACTGGCAATAAGAGCTTTAAACTAACATATACTGGTATTTGAGGGGTTTGGGCCCAGCTCCTTTTGCCTTCAGCCCCGCACACCACTGGAATGTGGTCCCCAAGAACTTCTCCCAAATGGAAATGGCCCTGTTGGAATTTGACGGCTGGAACTTGACAGTGGCAGAGTCCATTGGACCTCAATCTCCTTCAGATAATTTTGTTGTTGTTCAGTCGTTCAGTCGTGTCCGACTCTTCGTGACCCCATGGACCATAGCATGCCAGGCCTTCCTGTCCTGCGCTCTCTCCCAGAGCGTGCTCAAGTTCATATTCATTGCATCCGTGATGCTATCTAGCCATCTCATCCTCTGCCGTCCCCTTCTCCTTTTGCCCTCATTCTTTCCCAGCATCAGGGTCTTTTCCAGAGAGTTTTCTCTTCGCATTAGGTGGCCAAAATATTTGAGCTTCAGCTTCAGTGAGCACTCAGGGTTGATTTCCTTTAGGATTGACTGATTTGACCTCCTTGCAGTCCAGGGGACTCATAAGAGTCTTCTCCAGCACCACAGTTCGAAAGCATCAATTCTTCGGCGCTCAGCCTTCCTTATAGTCCAGCTCTCACAGCCATACATTACTACTGGGAAAACCATAGCTTTGATTAGACGGACCTTTGTCGGCAAGGTCATGTCTCTGCTTCTTACTATGCTGTCTAGGTTGGCCATAGCTTTCCTCCCAAGGAGCAAGCGTCTTTTAATTTCATGGCTACAGTCACCATCTGCGGTGATCTTGGAGCCCAAGAAAGTAAAATCTGTCACTGCTTCCATTTCTTCCCCTTCTATATGCCAGGAAGTGATGGGGCCAGATGCCATGATCTTAGTTTTTTGAATGTTGAGTTTCAAACCAGCTTTTGCACTCTCCTCTTTCACCCTCAACAACAGGCTCTTGAGATCCTCTTCACTTTCTGCCATTAGGGTGGTATCGTCTGCATATCGGAGGTTGTTGATAATTCTCCCAGCAATCTTAATTCCGACCTCTGATTCATCCAGCCCGGCATTTCTCATGATGTACTCTGCATATAAGTTAAATAAGCAGGGTGACAATATGCAGCCTTGTCCTACTCCTTTCCCAAATCACACCCTAACTTATGACTGCAAATGTGACTACGGAATGGGAAAAATTCTTCACCGTAGTCTGTCATATAAATACAGTAACTGCACCAAAATACACATGACGTGTGTGTGTATGTGTTGAGTGTGAAAGTAGTTCAACATTCATTTTTCCCCAAGAAAAAACAGTTTAGAATGGGGCCTTAGGAGTGTAGAATCTGGAGGTGCTGGAGATGCACCTAACTGATTCCTTGCCTATTTTTCAAATCAGACCCCCAAGCAACTTATCCATCCATGAGATTCAAAATGCTTCCTTTGCTTTGTGGCTGTTCTATAACCTTGGGATGCTTAATAGAGTATTTTATCCACCATGAGTGGTGAAGCTAACTTTTTTCTTATGGTTGACATATGTGAAAGTCTGTGAAGTAAACTCAGTTTGTTTGTTTTCTATCTCCCTGGATGACACACAAACCTAGTACATTGCATGTGACCTGCACTTCAGGAACATCCACTTATTTATAGGATTCAAGTTCTAAATAGTAATATCAATAGAAAAACTGAATGTGAACTTGTTTATAAACTTGTTATGAACTTATTCCCTGGGCATCTTCATAATAGTTTACATATTCCTTTTAGAAATCAGGCAAGGGGATCTGAGGTGTCCTTTGTTCTCAATTTCAAATGTAGATGATTTTTTGTTTATCATTCTTTTTTATAAGACAGAACTAGACTGAAGTTGACAAGGAGACAGAAAGAATTTTTTTCTATTTATGGGCATTAATGCAAAAAACAAACAAAATTATCCTATGATGCAAACAAAAAACATATGATGTGTATAATCTGGTTACCAGTGTGTTTCCAAGCCCAATTTAAAGTGCTGGTTTTGACCTTTAAAGCCTTAAATGGTTTGGGATCAAATTACTTGAAGCCTTCACCCATATTAGTGTGCCCACTGTTTAAGATCAGAGAGAGAGAGAGAGACCCTTCTCATTTGCCCACCTGTGAGAACAGTTAGGTGGGCGACCTCATGTGAGAGGGCCTTCTTTGCAGTGGCCCACACCTTTGGAACAAGTTGCGTCGGAGGTCTGCCATGTTCCATCACTGCAGGCTTTTAAGAAGGCCTTGAAAACATATTATTTCACTGTGACCTTCTCTTGATATGACTGCTGTTGTTGCTGCTATTGCCATTATTGTTGTTGCTGGTTTTATTGTTGGCTTTTATTGTTGTTTTTATTGCTATTTTATTATGTTTCTGTTTTTATTGCTTTTAATATTTTAACTGTTTTTATGTATTTTATTGCTGTAAGTGCCTTAGGAGGGCTTCTGCCCTGAAAGGCAACCAAGAAATGTTATAAATAAATAAATAAATAAATAAATGGTCGTATCGCTGCTATCATTCCACCAGCACAGAACTTCTACCAGAAACTCCGTAATCATCCTTGTGCGAGTGTCAAATTCAATACTTTAATTCTGCTTGTTCCCACTGTTGCAGATGCTGTTGCACTAGTTGTTTCAGAAATGGTTTCACAAGCCCTTGCACAACTCTTTATTATTTAATTAGGTGTTGCACCGTTTGTGCACTTTTTATGTTAGTTGTATAGCTAGCAGTTGCTTAAGCACTAGTGAAACAATGCTACCCCTTGTATTTTTTTCACTAACGTAATGTTGGAGACAACCCATGGTGTTTCCTCTTTATCTGTCAAATATATCTTGAAACTGATACCAAAGTGTAATGAAATGTTCTTGTGTTTCAGAAGTAGTAGTGGGTTATGGTGGTGGAAATGGCATGGACACAATTCCCAAAGGAAACGTTTCCCTGTCTCAAGTAGATTCAGTGGAACCCAATAAATCACCTCTATAGCGTTACTAACTACTCTTGGTAAAGGCCAAAAACTGAAGGCATTCTCCAGTTTCCTGTAACATAATTTAGTGATCTTGGATAAAGCTGAACTGAAACATAGCCTTGGTTTTTGTGAAAGTTTTGTACTTCTTGTGATTTTTGTTTTGTTTTGTTTTTTGGTTGCAAACCTATGCAACCAAAACAAATTCATGACTTAAAAAGGCATGAATATGTTTGTGGGTGATTTGCCCATTGCCAAGGTCACTGAGCTGTTTTTGTATGCTGTTCTGAAACTTCTGAAAGTCCCTGGCAAAATAGTTGCTTCAGCAAAAGAGATACATTCTCTTCCCACTCCTGTTCAGAGAGAAGACAATGTGAGGGTTTCATTTGGGGACAAGAGATAAGAAGGCCCATTACCGTGTTCATGTTAGCTTAGCTGCTATAGTTACAAGAACATATTCTCTTCTCACTCCCTCATACAGAATGGGGACAACACAAGGGCTTCATTTGCCGTCAGTATGTTGCCACATAGCCAAATGTATTGTCATCGACATGCTGGTTTTGTGAACCTTAATTGATTGGGATCATGTAGCCAGCAGAAAGAGACTCTTTTAAAAAAAGAAAAGAAAAAGGAAAAAAAGAAAAAGTGGTTGAGTGGAGCAGTGAACAGTCATGCAGCTATTGGGGGATTTCCCATTAATATTTTTTGGTGGTTCAGAAGCCCCTTTTCAATTAAAAAATGTGTCCTAGCAACATTTTGGTGCAGCACTAATATCAATAATCAGTCTGCTACTTTATCCAAAGTTCTTCTGAAGAATGTGTGAGTGTGTGTATGTGTGTGTGTGTGTGGGGGGGGGGCTGTATTGGTAATTAAGAACCAAGACCTTTGTTTCTGATCTCTGCCATTGTCACTGTTGTCTTCTTCCACTGTCTTGTCTAGAAGTGTGACTTTTCACAGAAGACAATGAAGTAGGTTAATGGTCCAAGCACCTTCCAGGAGAACAACATAACCAGTCCTTCCCAAGTAAGGTTGAAATTTTAGATTTAAAGGAGTCATGAATAGACAGGGAGTTCATAGAGGAGGACAGGGATGTTGAATTAAATTAATTGGGGAAGGACTGTCCCTGAAATTAACAAGCAAAAGACCTGTGTATTAGCTGTACCAATTTACCTGCTCTTAAGTGCACTTCAGTTAAGTGGAGTTATTGATTTCACATTCACATGCTATGCTTCCCAGGTTACAGAAATTTTCCCTAGAACAGTTGTATTACTCTAGCCCATTACCACAGGGAGTGTACCAACCCTGGTGACATATGAAATTTCTGTCAACATGGACTTGTAGAACTAGAGAAGACTAGATGATTACCTAGCAAACAGGTGACTTCTTTCCATTCCTGCTTCTGACATGTTTCCTAACTATTCATTTTTTGCACTGTGTAGTGATTTTGCAACGGATATCTATTTTGTAATGCCTGTGCAATGACCCGAGATATTTTGCAACATTGGCATGATATATCCAGTCATGATGCTGCACTGGCAAAGCAGTTGTCATTCTCTTTCCTATTTTCTCATTTGCTGATTCAGTACTTCATAGGATATTATTTATTTCATATTTGAATAATCAATGTAAATATTTGTGACTGCGTTGCAACTACATCTTTTTAATGAGAAACTTAATTCTGTTTTGAAAATGTCATGAACCATTAGTCTAAGAAAATATAAGACAGAGTATGAGTCACTTATAACTTCAACCCAATATCCTCTTAGGACTTGAATATTTATGCCGCAGATTTATGTAGCATCAAACATTCTGTTCATTAGTCTGTGTCATTTAAAAGTAGTTTCTAGGGAGTGAATACATTCTGCACAGTTTTAGAATTGAAATATTTTTTAAAAGTTAGGAAGTTTGTAAGCAGTCACAGAATGTTTTTCCATTTTTCTACCTTCAGGGATTTTTTTCATCATTGACATATCTTCCATAGAACTCTAGGTCATTATTGTTGTTGTTGTTATTTAGATTTGTATACTGCCCAACTGGCAAATACCCTTGGGGAGGTTTACAATAATAAAATCAAACAACGACAATAACAACATAGCTAAAAAGAAATAAATAAAAATATCACAATTCAGATATCAAAATAAGAATTCAACGTCAAAATGTTAAGAATATTAAAAACACTGAAGACACTGAGGAGCCATCAGTAAAATTAATAAAGCAACAGACTAAAGGTTAAATGCCTGCTTAAAGAGGAGGGTCTTAACCTGGCATCTAAATGTATTCAACCAAGATGCCAAGTGGAACTTCCTGGGAGGAGCATTCCATAGATGGGGGGAGGGAAGAAAGAGAAGGCTCTTTCCCTGGTAGCTACCCATTGCACCATTGTGGGAAGTGGCACCCAGAGAAGAACCTCTAAAAAGGATCTTAACAATTGGGCAGGAACATATGGAAGAAGGTGCTCCTTCAGGTAGACTGGTCCTAAGCCATTTAAGGATTTAAAAGTCAGCACCAACACTTTGATTGGGCTCAGAAACATACTCCGTTTCCATGGAGTGGGCCAGGCTTGTTGGACCTTTCCATCACTTTGAGTGAACTGACAATGCACCCTAAAACACGCCCAACATTTTCCTGTGGCTGCATATTGCAGGAAGCATTGTATGTGACAGGCAAGTATCTGTCTTTCAGGGATTGCCCACAATTTATTATTTTTCATTGTGGAACACCTCCTCTGGCGTGGCTGCTAGAGGAGTTCAGAAGCTTTTGCTTCCATTTTAGATTAACCACAGTCTAGTGTGTTAACTAAATCCTAAACTGTGGCTTCTCTTAACTATGGTCTATTTGAACTAGCCAGTTTCATAACCCATGTTTGAAATTGGCTTGCTTCAAACAAACCATACTTAAGATTAAGCACAGTTTGTCAAGTTCAGGCTACACGACAAGCTGCAGTTAAACTACAGCAGAAACAAAAGCTTCTGAACTCCTGCTTGCACTTCACTCTACTCACACCAAACTATGTTTTAACATGTATGGATAAGGCCAGCTTGTATAACACATTTTAGCCAATGCCTTAGGTTGTTGTTGTTCATGTTCAGTCGTTCAGTTGTGTCCGACTCTTCGTGACCCCATGGACCATAGCGCGCCAGGCCTTCTTGTCCTCCGCTCTCACTCGGAGTGTGCTCAAGTTCATATTCTTTGCATCCGTGATGCTATCTAGCCATCTCATCCTCTGCCGTCCCCTTCTCCTTTTGCCTTCGATCTTTCCCAGCATCAGGGTCTTTTCCAGGGAGTTTTCTCTTCGCATTAAGTGGCCAAAATATTTGAGCTTCAGCTTCAAAATCTGTCCTTCCAATGAGCAGTCAGGGTTGATTTCCTTTAGGACTGACTGATTTGACCTCCTTGCAGTCCAGGGGACTCGTAAGAGTCTTCTCCAGCACCACAGTTCAAAAGCATCGATTCTTCGACGCTCAGCCTTCCTTATAGTCCAGCTCTCACAGCCATACGTTGCCACTGGGATCACCATAGCTTTGACTTTACGGACCTTTGTCGACAAGGTGCTGTCTCTGCTTCTTACTATGCTGTCTAGGTGTGCCATAGCTTTCCTCCCAAGGAGCAAGCGTCTTTTAATTTCATGGCTACAGTCACTGTCTGCAGTGATCTTGGAGCCCAAGAAAGTAAAATCTGTCACTGCTTCCATTTCTTCCCCCTCTATATGCCAGGAAGTGATGGGGCCAGATGCCATGAACTTGGTTTTTTGAATGTTGAGTTTCAAACCAGCTTTTGCATTCTCCACTTTCACCCTCAACAAGAGGCTCTTTAGATCCTCTTCGCTTTCTGCCATTAGGGTGGTATCGTCTGCATATCGGAGGTTGTTGATAATTCTCCCAGTGATCTTAATTCCAACCTGTGATTCATCCAACCCAGCAGCGTTTCTCATGATGTACTCTGCATATAAGTTAAATAAGCAGGGCGACAATATACAGCCTTGTCGTACTCCTTTCCCAATTTTGAACCAATTCGTTGTTCCATGTCCGGTTCTTACTGTTGCTTCTTGACCCTCGTACAGGTTTCTCAGGAGACAGGTAAGGTGGTCTGGTACTCCCATCTCTTTAAGAATTTGCCAGCGTTTGTTGTGATCCACGCAATCAAAGGCTTTAGTGTAGTCAATGAAGCAGAAATAGACGTTTTTCTGGAATTCTCTTGCTTTCTCCATGATCCAGTGAATGTTGGCGATTTGATCTCTAGTTCCTCTGCCTCTTCAAAACCCAGCTTGTACTTCCCGTAGTTCTCGGTTCACATACTGTTGAAGCCTAGCTTGTAGGATTTTGAGCATAACCTTGCTGGCATATGAAATGAGCGCAATTGTACGGTAGTTTGAACACTCTTTGGCATTGCCCTTCTTTGGAACTGGAATATAAACTGACCTTTTTCAGTCTTGTGGCCACTGTTGAGTGTTCCAAATTTGTTGGCATATTGAGTGCAGCACTTTAGCAGCAGCATCTTTTAGGATTTTAAATAGCTCAGCTGGAATACTGTCATCTCCACTAGCTTTGTTGTTAGTAATGCTTCCTAAGGCCCACCTGACTTCACTCTCGAGGATGTCCGGCTCAAGTTCAGTGACCGCACTATCATGGCTATCAGGGACATTAAGATGTTCCCTGTATAGTTCTTCTGTGTATTCTTTCCACCTCTTCTTAATCTCATCTGCTTCTGTTAGGTTCCTGCCTTCTTTGTCCTTTATCATGCCCGTCTTTGCACAAAACGTTCCCTTGAGATCTCTGATTTTCTTGAAGAGATCTCTAGTCTTTCCCATTCTATTGTTTGCTCAATTTCATTGCATTGTTCATTTAAGAAGGCCTTCTTGTCTCTCCTTGCTATTCTCTGGAAATCTGCATTCAGCTGGGTATATCTTCCCCTTTCTACCTTGCTTTTCGCTTCCCTTCTTTCCTCAGCTACTTGTAAAGCCTCATCAGACAGCCACTTTGCTTTCTTGCATTTCTTTTTCTTTGGGATGGATTGAGTTGCTGCCTCCTGAACAATGTTACGGACCTCCGTCCATAGTTCCTCAGGCACTCTGTCTATCAGGTCTAATCCCTGAAATCTATTCCTCACCTCCACTGTATATTCATAAGGGATATGTTTTAGGTCATACCTGAATGGTTTAGTGGTTTTCCCTACGTTCTTCAATTTAAGCCAAAATTTTGCAGTAAGAAGCTCATGATCTGAGCCACAGTAAGCTCCAGGTCTTGTTTTTACTGACTGTATAGAGCTTCTCCATCTTTGGCTGCAAAGGACATAATCAATCTGGTTTTGATATTGACCATCTGGTGATGTCCATGTGTAGAGTCGTCTCTTGTGCTGTTGGAAAGGTGTGTTTGCTATGATCAGCGTGTTCTCTTGGCAAAACTCTATTAGCCTTTGTCCTGCTTCATTTTGTACACCAAGGCCATGCTTGCCTGTTATCCCAGTGATTTCTTGACTTCCTACTTTAGCATTCCAATCCCCTATGATGAAAAGGACCTCTTTTTTTGGTGTTAGTTCTAGAAGATGTGTAGGTCTTCATAGAACCGATCAACCTCAGCTTCTTCGGCCTCAGTGGTTGGGGCATAGACTTGAATTACTGTGATGTTGAATGGTTTGCCTTGGATTCGTACTGAGATCATAGCCTGAGAGATAAAGCAGTGCAAATGACATTTTACCATCATTAGTATTTATTTGACACTTTGTTTCAACAACTGTAGAAATAATATCACTCTTGCTTTTCACAATCAGCAATTTCAAACCAGCGGTGCAAAAAGCAGTTTGGAAAATGGAACTTCTTGAGTATTCGTGCTTAGAACTTAATTCTTACTGTAAAAAAAATCTCACTAACCAAGATAAACCAACACTGCTCTAAATGAAAATCATAATATAAGTCACTGACAAATGTTCTTGTCTTTTGTATGGCACCCAATAAATGAAGTCCATTTTCTGAAACAACAGTAATACTTCTAAACTGCTGTCTTCAAAATCTCTCCATCTTTATTAAGGGGACTTGTTTCAGCAGAGGTATGAAGGCTGTTATATTTGTTATCCACAGAAATGGGAGGGAAAGAAGCCTCAAGCCAACACTGTAAGATATATTTTTGTCTGCTCCATCAAAACTAAGGGT
Organism: Heloderma suspectum; assembly: GCF_057233095.1. Lineage (NCBI taxonomy): Eukaryota > Metazoa > Chordata > Lepidosauria > Squamata > Helodermatidae > Heloderma > Heloderma suspectum. The sequence continues at coordinate 92,743,031 of NC_139461.1, forward strand.
AGCTTCACAGATGATATTTTTCTTTTTACCTGCATATTGTAGAATCAGCTATATATGCATGTAATTTTACACAGTATAAGATATTTATTTATAAGAAATCTTTGAGCTTTATTTTCTGTTTTTTAATTCAGTCTTTGAAAAGCTTGAATATTCATACATATAAAGTCTTTTTAATAAACGATTAAATCTGAACTTTTATAAGACTCATGCCACCCACTCCTCCCGAGTTTAAATTCACAATCTTTATCTATCCACCAGTCATTCAATCAAATGTAATGTTGAAACTATAGATCATGGCACAAAATACCTTCACTCTTTTGCTCAGTGTAGCTGGAGGTTTCTGAGGGGTTTCCAGGACTGAGTGGCAATTAGGAGGGAAAACAGATATATGATGTTCACTTTTGTTCTAGAAGGTAGGATGAAGTCTGAATTCAAGAGCTAAATAAAGCCAGGCAGATGTTAGCAGTTCCAAACATTATATGGGATGAATGGATTACAGTGGGAATTATTGGACTAGAATTATGCAAACATAGAATTCATGGGGAAAATATGTGATCATTAAATTGTCCTTACTGTGAAGTTGTACTGGATTTCCTTGTGTCTAAAACAAATACATAGAAAAGGTGATGGAATGCAGTTGCTTTCATAATAGTCACCTTATTTAAGTCTTTGACACCAGCCTAACCCTCATGCGCATCGCATGGGGATGGACTATTATAATGCGGTGCACATGGGACTGCCTTTGAAAATGGACTAGAAACTGCAGCTGGTGCAAAGCAGGGAAATGCTAATTTCATTGGGTGATATTGAGTATATTGCACCAGCACTGTCTTGCTTGCACAAGCTCCCAGTTTGTTTCCAAGCCCAATTCAAAATGCTGATTTTGAGTTATAAAGCTCTTCACAGCTTGGGACCATGGAAGCTGATGGAAAGCCATATGTGCGTACCCATACCCTGGGTACAGAGTGTCATCTCTATGTCATCTACAGAGGCCCTCCTCGGAGTGTTCCCCCCATTCTGAAGCTCAGAGGGTGCTTACTGGAGAAAGGGCATTCTAGGTGGTGGCCCCACAGTTATGAAATGCTCTTCCCAGGGCAATTTGCCTAGCACCATCATTATTTTCTTTCATCAAAAGGCACTTTTGTGACACCCCTTGAACTGAAGTTAAATTCATGCCTCTGATTAAATAAACTGCTTCCTCCTCACAGCAATTCATGGACTATCTTTATCCCGTGGAGACAGTGTCATTATACATACACACATACACATGCACACACAACTGTAGGATGTTTGCTATTTCAAAGAGGGAGAATTTCTTTGTAAAAATTAAGCAAAAAATCTGTTGAGCACTTGGTCATCAATATATAAATATTGTCAAGAATAGGTTAATTGAGTAAAGCTTTTTGAGAGCTATTGGGATAGTCACGTATACCGAAGCACCTGGAGGATGAGGAGTTTGGGTCGTTTTTCAGCCTGGCAGCTCAAGGCCATGAGTTGCTCTGCCTAATTGGGAAAGTGATAACAGCCGTGCCTGGTGGGAAGATGCAGCCTCCTTGAGAGGGTGGGATGGGGTGACCTGAGACTGAATTTAGATTGGGTGCTCCAAATCTGCCTAGAGTTGCTAGGGCTAGACAATAAAAGGAGAGCAAAGGAAGGGGCGGGTGTCTCTTCTGGTTCTGGCCCTGATGGTACTAGGGTGTGCTGCTGGTCGATGGCTATCCTGAGAGGCCCATGCTTTAGTATGTATAGGATAGACTAGCTAGCTTTATTGTTTTACTCTTGGGAGTGTGTGCCTCGAGGTTTGGCGTTTTTGGTTTTGTTTGGAGTTTTGTACTTGTTTGTCCTCGCTTGTAATTTCCTGTGTAACCTACCACCTCTCCCTTATTTCTTTCCCTTTGACCTTTCCCTTTTCAATAAACTTTTATCCAACCTTCAGTTGGTGTGGTCCTTCTGAATAACTTCAGTGCTAAATACAGTGCCTGTTGGCCTGGGTGAGAGCTACTGGGTTACTTTGGGGAGATTTGTGGCCGAGTTAGGCCTGTCCTAGCTTGCAGGGTTGTTGGGGTGAAACCAACAATCCTTCACAAATACATTTTAATTCTTAGCCTAAAATTGCACTTATTTCTTGGAGCAGAGCATTTGGACCACAAACTTTCAGCCCCAAGGGTTGTGAGCAGCACACACATATGCATGCACACGCAAACATACACACACACGCAGCCCTAGCCCACATCCCAGCAATCATACTCAAGATTAGGGATGGGAGAGGCTGCTTTATTTTATTTATAGTGGTTTCCTTTTCACACAAACAACCCCCTCCACTTCCACTGTAGTACATATGTTAGACCACACTGTAAGACAGACATCTGCAAGTTTAGTGTGGTTAATGGAATGTTCCATTTCTGTTTAACTTGCAAAAATGATACCCATAGATAGGGATGGCGGAGAATTTCTCCCCGAAACTTCGGGGGGCCGAGCGCCAATGTGTTCGGCCCCCCGAACAAGTTTCGGGGAGAAATCCTCCGAACCCCCCCCCGCACCCCCCCTGGGACGGGACTTACCTTCACCGAATGTCCCTCCCGGTGGCAGGTCCGGCCAGTGGTTCGGCGGGTGTTCGAGCGGGGCGGGAGCGGCAGCCGGTCTTTCGACCGGCTGCCGCCGCCGCCATTGCAATCAAAGAAAAAAAAACGCCCCCTGATAGGCTACGTGACGATTCACGTAGCCTATCACGGCTAGATTTGCAAAGTCAGCCGTGATAGGCTACGTCAATCGTCACGTAGCCTATCACGGGTGACTTAAAAAAAAAAAAAAAAGCGCGTACGGATAATGGCGGCCCCCATAGGGAGCTGCCATTCCCCTTCCTTATTTGGTCGCTGTAGTCTACGTAAATGTTTACGTAGACTACGGCGAAAATAAGGGCAACGCTATGAGTATTTGAGTGTTCCAAATTTGTTGGCATATTGAATGCAGCACTTTAACAGCATCATCTTTTAGGATCTTAAATAGCTCAGCTGGAATACTGTCATCTCCACTAGCTTTGTTGTTACTAATGCTTCCTAAGGCCCACTTGACTTCACTCTCGAGGATGTCCGGCTCAAGTTCAGTGACCGCACTATCATGGCTATCAAGGACATTACTATCATGGCTATCAAGGACATTAAGATCTTTCCTGTATAGTTCTTCTGTGTATTCTTGCCACCTCTTCTTAATCTCATCTGCGTCTGTTAGGTCCCTGCCTTCTTTGTCCTTTATCATGCCCGTCTTTGCACAAAACGTTCCCTTGAGGTCTCCAATTTTCTTGAAGAGATCTCTAGTCTTTCCCATTCTGTTGTTTTCCTCGATTTCCTTGCATTGTTCATTTAAGAAGGTCTTCTTGTCTCTCCTTGCTATTCTCTGGAACTCTGCATTCAGTTGGATATATCTTCCCCTTTCTCCCTTGCTTTTTGCTTCCCTTCTTTCCTCAGCTACTTGTAAAGCCTCATCAGACAGCCACTTTGCTTTCTTGCATTTCTTTTTCTTTGGGACGGTTTTCGTTGCTGCCTCCTGAACAATGTTACGGACCTCCGTCCATAGTTCCTCAGGCACTCTGTCTATCAGGTCTAATCCCTGAAATGTATTCCTCACCTCCACTGTATATTCATAAGGGATATGATTTAGGTCATACCTGAATGGTTTAGTGGTTTTCCCTACGTTCTTCAATTTCAGCCGAAATTTTGCAAGAAGCAGCTCATGATCTGAGCCACAGTCAGCTCCAGGTCTTGTTTTGACTGACTGTATGGAGCTTCTCCATCTTTGGCTGCAAAGTACATAATCAATCTGATTTCGATATTGACCATAGGGTGGCCACTTACGGAACTCCAAACAAGAAAAAACACATCACCAAAAAACAGACATAAGAGATGCCAATTTGCATAAAAAGGTGCACATGCTAATTTAGGTAGATAGATAGATAGATAGATAGATAGATGCAAATTTAGAAATAATTATTGCAATTTAAATAGAAATATAGTACATCTCACCATAGTGTGGAAGACTGTAACCAGGTGACTTGTGTGCCTTGCTCAATGTGCTGTCGAGATTCTGTTGATGGATAACTTCATGGCCCAGCTCTTCCTTCTGATAGTACTTTATACTGGACCGGACTTGGACCGGACAGCCCTTCAAATAGAGGACTGTCCTCAGTAAAAGAGGACAACTGGCCAGATAATTTGCAATTAAACAAAATCTACCACTAATGAAGGACAGTTTTATTTTATATCAACTTCAATGAAACAAGGAAGCTGGAATTTAGAATAATCCTTGTTTCAGTAACATAAACATACGTGTTGTTCAGTCGTGTCCGACTCTTCGTGACCCCATGGACCATAGCACGCCAGGCCTTCCTGTCCTCCGCTCTCTCCTCAGAAATGAACAGGTTCAAACAAACTCAGCAGTATTGTAGAAAACTTGGATTTAAAATATATATTGACATTGGACCAGCTTGGATGTGTTTGGTATTACATGAGTGAGCTCCAGATATGTTATTTTCTTACTGCAATTTACATAATAAAGATGAGTTTAGATCACCTTTTTCTCTGTGCAGGATGGAAAGATCCATATGCGGTTCCCAAAATGTCTAATGCATGACATTCTAATAGTCTTGTTTTGGCAAAATTATGGTGGTTGTAAAATCAAGCACATGAAGTATTCCTTCAGATAATAGGAGGGAAATAGCAAACTAAAGCCAACCTTCTTTTTTTGACCATGACAGAAACTGTTTGTTTGTTTGTTTGTTTGAAAAATGACAAACCTTAGCATTTAGCGCTAACCCGTTCTTTTCTCCTCCCTGTAATTATTATTTCACCCACATGCCAAACATGTTCAATACATCAGGTGGCAGGACAATTAAAAAGTCATAGGGAGGTTCTGTGTTCCCGTTGCAAAACTGATCTGGGTAACAAACATGGATAATGTGAATTTACCTTCTGAGGACAAAAATGATATACCTTAATGGCCCAAATGATCAGGTTTCCAGCACAGCAAGCAAACTGCAATTAATTTTCACTTGCTCTTAATCAATTTAAAATCCACCTCATGTTTCTGACAAAAAGAATACTAAATTAAGGGGGGGGGGGCGTGTCTGTGTTTTCTTCCATTAAAAATGGAGGTTGTTCAGTTATTAGCTTGTAAGGAAATGCTGCTGTCAGCAGGCACTTTCTTTTAAATTGAATTAAATGCTGCAGTTACTTCATGGTTATTCTTGATTGTTCATTAATTGGTTGTTGTGCTTTTTTATTTCAGAACTTGAGGCAGAAGAGTGGTGCAAACATCTTTGTATAGAATGTCTAGGAACCAGACTTAATGATATCAGCCTCGGTGAGCCTGATCTACTTGCTGCTGGAGTTCAGAGAGAACAAAATGGTAGGTGTTCAGGTCGTCTGATCACATCCGTTTAGATGATTCTAAATATTCTTGTCTCAAAATAAAAAAAAAATCTCTGTCCATTTGCAGCATTTTGGCTTCTTGGATTTAAAAAAAAAATACTTTCAGACAAAATCTTGGTATGGGATTTATAGCACTGAAATGCTACAAATCGCTAACCCACGTATGCATATTTGCATATTTGTTGCATGACTATTGGATTAAGGTTGCATGAATATTGGATTAAGGTTGCACTGCAGCATGGGATTTGTAAGGTTTATGATATGTTTATGACTGTTAACCCAATATTGTCACAAAAGGAGAAGTTGTGGGATTTGATTAGTTTAGAGGAGATGGGTTGGCACCAATATTCTCTCTCTCTCACGCTCACGCACGCACGTACGTGTGTGTGTGTGTGTGTATATATATGTACATACATACATATAATCACTAGAATACAGAACAATCATTGCTGTAGTGTTAAAGGAAAAATTCTTCCTGGATGAATATGCAGTGAAATTGAGAAAGCACCAGGGATTTCTGTAAGGCTTTTCACAGTAATATTTGAACTTGAATTGCTGGAACTGCAGTGTTTGGACCTGATTTCTGCTTTTGGCAAACTTTAGAGGCAGAATTCCCCGAATGGGCCTGAGTCAACAATAACTATCACAGCTAGCAGATGAGCAGTGATGGAAGCCTACCTGAATGTGCCTCATAATTCTTTGTTGAGCTTTCCGGATTTACCACCATGTTCATCATGAGGAAACTGCTGATAATCCAGGCTAGTCAGATAACACCATCTGAACATGTTTGGACTGAATTTTGTATTGATGCTTCAGTGCAGCATCTGACTATGCTGATGGTTGACATCTGATAGAAATGAACATAATTAGCAAGTTTGTTGCCTTGTAGTTAATAAATGGGATGAAACAAACACAACTAGGCCAGCAGGCATGGGGTCTCCATGCAAGGTGCACCCATAAGAAACCAAAGAGGCATAATTGGCAGTATCACTTAAAATGTAAGGAGTGAGTGAAATTGATGTTTCAGTAATATTCTGTGATGAATCATTAGGTACATTCCCTCAGATACTGCAATTTTGATAAATATCTCCAAATGGAGAAATTTGCATTTAAATTAGCAGAGGTAAAGCTGTCACCCTAGCTATAGACAGCAAAGCAGACATTGTGGCTGTACATGGCAAGAGGACATGATGTGAACTGTTCATTAATAAATTGGTAACTCAGCAAAGATATGCACATTCTCCTATAAAGCCTTGTAGAGCATTAATCCAAGAAATGGAGTTTTCTATGGCCGTTCAAATGTGTAATAGAAAGACTCAACTCAAACCTTCAACAATCAACACATCCTTGATAGGTTAAAAGCTGTTTTTTTATTGTTCTTATCATTGGTAAATGGTTGTTAATACACCCATTCTGAATATCAGAGCTCCAAGGCTGCTTATGTACACCAGTTGCTGCCTATGTACACCAGTTGCTGGGGAACAACCTGCCGTGGGCAACCTTACTGGCGCTTCTCCCAATAGGCAGGATGTTTGTAAAAAAAAGAAAAGAAAAAAAAGTGGAAGCCACATTGCCCTGCAGCCCTCCTACCCAGCTGGAACAAAGTTGGAAGGGAGTGGTTAAATGGGCGCCACTGGGCCACTTAGAATTTTTCAGGGGATGGGCCAGCCAGCCTATGAAAATGGCTGGGGGACTGGCTAGGGTGTTACAAAAATTGTGTTCTTTTCCCTGGTAGACTTTCCAATTTGTTTACCAAGAACGAGAGGAGGCAGAGATCTGGTCCAACACGATTTTATTCTGCAGAATAAGGCAACCCTTGGGGCTAACGTTCCAACAAAGGTTACAATCAAGTGATGTGATCCAAAAGTTTATATAGGCAAGACCTCTGGGGGCTGTCTTACTCTTGCGCTGTACTAATCTCTTTGTCTAGCTGAGAGGGAAACAGAAGACAGGCAGCACCTTTGACATATCTAGGCATGCACAGAGAGGTAGCCTTGTACTCTAGTAAACACATTCTTGGCATTCCTGAGTCTCTGATAAGGCGCTGTGTCTTTGTTTAGCATGGCAGTCTCACACTGAGGTAAAATAGACATAGCCTAGCTTATAAAATCATGGGATAACAGACATACTACAACTGAAATTTCTATAACAAGGGGAGCAACTTACTTTCCTTTTGTGGTGCTTTTTCCCCCTTTCTTTTTGCTGAGTCCATGCCATGGATCAGTTGCTTGTCTTCCCCATTCCTCAGAGTGTATTAAAACCAAAAATTACTTTTGTGTGAGTGAGAGCGGGTGTATATGTGCCCTTTTTGTTAGCAAAGTTTCTTTTCAACTTTTTCTGCCCAGCTGAGAAGAGCCATCCGGAAGTGTATGCAAAGTTATTTTCTTCCTTTTATTTGGTGGGAAGAGGAGGTAGTTTACTGTTATTGCTGTGAGGCATTGCATTTTTCTAAGATACGGTAGTTCTGTGTCATTTTTTTTTCCTGAGGAAGATGTGGTGGCTATGAGTCATTTCTATTTTTCTGTGCAAGATATGGTGGCTGTGGATCATTTTCTTTCTTTTTTCTGAACAAGATGTGGTTGTGGGGCAGTAGCATTTTTTTCTCAGCAAGATATTGCAGTAATTTGGGAATTTATATCAGACCCTTATCTTCTTGCTGTGGAGCTGTGTGTGTGTGTGTGTGTGTGTGTTTCTGTATGCATGTTTTAGTGGGTCTGGGGTCGCAGAAAAATAGCTGTTTTTTTGTTTTTGTCTTACAATCTATTTGGGTTTGTGATTGCATAAAAGAAAAGCAATGGATGCCCTGTTGCTTTTGCGTAGCAAAACTAAATGTTGTTGGCTCTGCCTCTGTTGGCTCCTCGGCCCTGCCTCTACTGACTCCTGGCCCCTTGGCTCTGCTTCTGCTGAACTGTCTTCAGCCCCACCATTGATTATCAGGAGAAATAGTCTGTCACAGGAATATGAGCAATGAACATTGGGCAAATCCACTACAATCTCTTCACCTGTGCAAGGCACACTTAATGGATGGGAGTTTGTGCAGAAATTCTCAGTGAGTTGTGTCCCTTGTTTGTTGCCAAGCCCATGTATAAGGATTGGGGCTTAAGTGCAAAGCCTTAAGAGGAGTCAGTTGGGATTAAAACAATAAATTTCACCCTGCTCTTTTCATTCCCTATTTGTCTGGCCTGGGAAACCTGTTCTGGGCTAAGAGAAACTTCGGCAATATATCAGAAGCTGCTCTCACCTCTTCTATCCTTCCCCCCTTTTCAGTCTATTTGCACATCAAAGCAGTTCAGTGATGCAGCATCTGGTTGACAGCCTAGCTGTGCCTTGTATCCAGTTTTCCATCTGGAATGATTTATGCAAAGTGATATGATTAGAATCTGAAATCCCTTTGGCTTCCAGTTGTTTTGCTTTATTGAGGTGAAACAGTATACATAGATAGAGGATTTAAAGACAGGATTGAGGATTGGGGAGGGCTAATAGCTGTTGCCAAGTTTTCTTCATAGTCAAAGTGCTTAATTCAGAAAACATCACCCTTTTTATTCTACGCTCTTAGGGTCAGCTTTTACCTGAGCTTTTTCATCAGGATGATGGACTTGTGTTGTCTGACGCTGGCCTCCAAATTTGAAGCCAGAACCAGATTAAGAGGATTTCAGGGTAACATGCAAACATGCATCACTCTTTATTTATGAAAAATAAACGTGTATAAATGTAGGTTTCATCAATCTAGCCAAATTTATGTGATGAATACTTCAGTGAGGGAGAGAAATTACATCCAGTTTTAAAGCACCAGTTCAGGCACTGGTCTGTACACTGCTGCTCCCCCTTCACAGATGGGGGATGGAATATATTGTTCATAAAAAAAGAAATAAAGGACTGATTATTACACTCATGGCCCCCCTGATAACCCTTTCATCTGTTGCCAACTGACTCATTTAGCAGCCAAGTCTGAGGGCCAAAACAGACATGACATTATTCATGTAAACCGTAATTGTGTGATTTTTTTTTTCTAAAGTTGTGGATGGACCATGGTGTGGTAAAGGGCCTTTTAGCCCCAGCATCATCCTCATCCAGGGGGCACATGGCTGTTCCTTGTATTGTAAGGCAATCTCCCATTGTTGTGGATGGACCATGGTGTGGAGAAGGGCCTTTTAGCTCCAGCATCATCCTCATCCAGGGGCCACATGGCTGTTCCTTGCATTGTGAGGCAATCTCCCATTGTTGCTTCATCTTTCACTTCAGAACAAACTGAAGTTCCACATTATGTCCGAACTCAGGGAACTGTGGTTTGTTCTAACCAAAGTTAATTAAGCATGTCAAACTAATCTGATCCTGGTTATTTTAACAACCTTCCCCATGCCTATATGTGATGCAGAATTATGGTTTGCTCTGAAGTGAAAGCAGAAGCTCAGGGTTCACCATGGCATGTTTATGATGATCTACGTCATGGCTTCGGTGACTATCTGAACTAGACTATCATTCTTAAAAGTATATTTGAAAATACACTACATCTGACTAGATCTGCCAACCAGCCATTATTAACCTGGTCTTACAGTTAAAATTACGTTCTGACATGCAACCAGGTATCAGAGTCTAAAAAGCTAGTAACCTTCAGAGTAGCTCTGACAAGAATATTTTTCTTTCCATCTATTAGTTGTTAGATTTAGGGCGAGGGGGTCAAATTCTGCCCCAGATATACCATACTAGGTCTGGGTTCTGTCCAGGAAGCCAGATTTAAATTTTTAGAACGTTAACAGTTGGTCTGAACTGGTTCAAGGGGAACATTGCACTCCCAAACAATTCTGAAATAGTCCAAAAGCAAGTAGATGGCCTAACTGTCTGTCTTCCTCTCCCTCTACCTGTGGTAGGGAGGTTGGCTCTTGATGTATACTGCTGAGAAAAGGGGTGAATGGCATTTGGATCATAGTTAAAACTCGTTCATTCACAGATTGTTCAGTTCCATGGTAGTTACTTGTTAAAACATTTTTCCTATCAAATAGTGGCTCAACGCTTTCATTCTCATTTTTTGTTGCTCTCTTTCTACCAAGGGGAACACAGACAATATTTTTGTTTCTTTGTGCATACATGTCCATTAGCATTACTGAAAAACCCACAAAACAAAATACAGAAAGATTTTGTACAGAATCTTTGCCTTGTCAACATTTGTCAACATTTGTCAACAATTGTCAACATTTGCCTTGCCATGTTGACAATTATTCATTGCTATTCAGTATCTTGTTATGCGAAGAGGATCTCAAGAGCCTCTTGTTGAGGGTGAAAGAGGAGAGTGCAAAAGCTGGTTTGAAACTCAACATTAAAAAAACTAAGATCATGTCATCTGGCCCTATCACTTCCTGGCATATAGAAGGGGAAGAAATGGAAGCAGTGACAGATTTTACTTTCTTGGGCTCCAAGATCACCGCAGATGGTGACTGTAGCCATGAAATTAAAAGACGCTTGCTCCTTGGGAGGAAAGCTATGGCAAACCTAGACAGCATAGTAAGAAGCAGAGACATCACCTTGCCGACAAAGGTCCGTCTAATCAAAGCTATGGTTTTCCCAGTAGTAATGTATGGCTGTGAGAGCTGGACTATAAGGAAGGCTGAGCGCCGAAGAATCGATGCTTTCGAACTGTGGTGCTGGAGAAGACTCTTACGAGTCCCCTGGACTGCAAGGAGGTCCAATCAGTCCATCCTAAAGGAAATCAACCCTGACTGCTCATTGGAAGGACAGTTAATGAAGCTGAAGCTCCAATATTTTGGCCACCTAATGCGAAGAGAAAACTCCCTGGAAAAGACCCTGATGCTGGGAAAGACTGAAGGCAAAAGGAGAAGGGGACGGCAGAGGATGAGATGGCTAGATAGCATCACGGATGCAATGAATATGAACTTGAGCACGCTCCGGGAGAGAGCGCAGGACAGGAAGGCCTGGCGTGCTATGGTCCATGGGGTCACGAAGAGTCGGACACGACTGAACGACTGAACAACAACAACAACAATCTTGTTATGTGAAACCTTTTATTTTCTGTTCACTTTTTAGTCACTAGCTCCCATTCTTCTAATCTGCCAATGCATAGCTTTTTGTCTCCAGTTTTGAGTAATCTCGGTTAGTTCTGTTTCTTTGCCTTGTAGCTGATGTTCAATTTAATCAGGAACATTTCTTCTTAATTCATGACACCTTACCTTAGATACTGACCTCCAATGCAGAGCCAACAAATGTCTCTTGACATTTTGAGTATATCATTTCTGCTGAACACCCTTTTTTCCAATAACATTCTCAAATAATTCAAGGAAGATATGGGTTTTTCCCCTTTCTGTTGAACCTTTAGAACATTTCAGCTGTATTTTTTCCTTTGAATGTTAAAGAATTGGTTACTTGTACTCTCCAATAAATCCTAAGCTTGTTTAGTATTGTTTCTCAACAGATTTCTATAAATTCAAAGCCTTGTGATGTTTTGGGAAATAAAAGTTTGACACCTTTTCCATTAAGTCAGACATCATTTTGCCATTGGCATGGAAAGTGAGAGTGAAGGCAGACTAAGAGAACAAATGTATAGCCCCCTCCACAAACTCTCCTTGTACAAAGCAAAAGACTCATCGATCAGGGCTCATAGATCTCTGACATATTAGCTCTTATGTACAAACAGGAAAGTGGAATCATTCATGAGTAACTGCTGATTCATATGTTAACTCAACTGTGTCTCTTACGCATTCAGTTACACACATGTAGCCAACTCTGATGAGCAGTGTGAGGTAAGAGGAGGAAATTCACAAAAGGTCACAGGTCAGGTTCTGTGGGAGGAGATATCGAAAGCATTTCCCATTTACAATTCTGATCTGCAGTTACTTGGGGGTCCCTCATCCCAATATTAAAGGACTCCCATAAATAGGCATCACAGCAAAGCCATCTGGGAGGGCAAAGCCAACTAGAAGTCACATCAATCACAACAGTGAAATGGAAGCTATGAGATTGTTGGCAGTACATTATCCATTCACCCAACCATTCTGATGAGGCCTAGCATTCCATGCTAATCTAGAGGGAAAGTTTACACGTAGATGATCTAGCTTTTGCTATTGTACCATGCTCTAGTTTGGGGGTTTTTAACTTACTGATTATTTATTTGTCATTAATTTATTGCATTTCATAGTACATATCTCTGTGTTAGCTTTTTATACTCGTAACAGCTTTTTAAATAAAAAGTGAGTGTTGGGCTTTGTTTGCATAGCTGTATTCCTGAGCATAACTATAAATGGTGCTGCTAACATACGAATATCCTGTATGGCATATATGGAATATCTTATAAGGTATGTGAGTTATGATATTCAGATGAAACTCTGTTGTCTGGATTCAAAGCACCATTCAACTAGTTCTCCATGCCAAAGGGTGCTTTCAGTTTGTGTTTTTCAAAGAGCAGCCTATCATGCAGCACAACAAACCTTTTTTAAAAAACTGAAGGCCGTTCATGATAATGGCATCTGGATGTATTGTTCAAAGGAAAAAACCTTAAAGCCTATAGGACATGTGCAAGCTTTTGGGTGTGCCTAAAGTTACTGTTTGGATCCTGCCTGACTTGTCATATTTAAAACAGTTCTGGATTTTAGTGGACAAGCAATATTCCTTCAATTCACAGCATCACAAAGTATGTGCAAACTGAATTTCCACATTTACCCCAGATTCTCCTGTTTAACATGGATAGAGCTGATCGTATTTTATCTCCACTGTTGTACTTTTTCTGTTCTCCCTTTTACGTGTTTGTTTTACAAAAATTAGTTAATTTAGTGGGTGGTAGACAATCACACTTCACAAGAAGCAGCTAGTTACCAACATAAACTGATGCTTGGAGGTACAAGGAGAAGAAAATGCTCATCAAAGATAGGACAGATGGGACATTTGAAGGAGCAATAAACAAATGTGCAGAAAACAGTGAAAACTGGAAACTGAAAGCTTATATGAAATCAGAATATCCTACACTGGAGACATAGCCTTCATCACTTGGGATTTAGCCCTAAAGTACTTGTTGCAAGACTGACACACATTAGTATGATTAATGAGAAATATAGCCTTGGAGGAGAGGATGGATAGTTGTGACACCAAGTGAATCACCTAAGGAGGCATCAATGGGACAAAATTAAATGGAAAGGTTCCTCCTGTGCAAGCACCGGGTCATTACTGATCCCTAGAGGGATGCCGCTTGCGCTGGCGTTTTCATGGCAAACTATAGCAGGGTGGTTTGCCATTGCCTTCCCCAGTCGTGAGCACCTTTCCCCCAGCAAGCTGGGTACTCATTTTACCGACCTCAAGAGGATGGAAGGCTGAGTCGACCTGAGCCGGCTACCCAAGACCCGGCTTCCGCTGGGATTGAACTCAGGTTGTGGGGAAAGTTTCGGTTGCAATACTGCCGCCTACCACTCTGCGCCACAGGAGGCTCTCTAAAATTAAATGGACCGAGACAAAAAAAAAAATGAAGATGACAAGTTTACTTATAGCCATGTGGGATCTTTAATCTTACCATATACAGAATTCCTCAAGCAAACTTTTCTCAATTTCTCTTCTCTCTGTAGCATTTTGTATTAACTATCTGGCTTATTTCCAGCTTGTTTTTCAATCACCGTGTCAAAATGTTAATAATTTAAAGATAGGCTAGTATGGAGTGTTGCTGGTACACATAGAGCAAAACGAGCTATGTGCTGTCTGCATATCATTTTGAAATGAACACACTCCTTTGTAATCCTTAGTATTGGTTTTGCTGCTTCTGTATAACAGCCTTATAGCCACCATTGGCCTGGTTCGCACATAACAATAAACCATGGCTTGTTAAACTGTGGTTTGTTGTGAATGAAGTGGGAGCAAGTGAACATGCTAGTTCTCATTTCCAAATTGCTTCCGCTGCAGCTGGGTGAAGCTAAACAAACCAGAGATAATCCGTCCCTAAGTCATTTATCATGATGTGCAAATCTGGAATTGTGGGTTGTTGTGGGAGAGACATTTCAAGTTAGAACCCAAAAACAAACCATAGGTTCTAGCTCTGGGTCATCTCTCCCCTAACAACCCACAATTCCAGGTTCAGATGTGATGATAAGCAACCCAGTGATGGAGCATCCCTTGGTTGTTTAACTTGGTTGTTTAACTGAAGAATCCATCTGGAGGGAAATGGCAGTGATGAATGGCTGTGCAGAGTGGCTATAGTACTGGATCAGAGTCGCCTGTAACTGAAATGGAGCAATGGAAACCACAGTAGTCTGTCAAAGGCAAAGTCACTTGTTCAGTCATTGGCAAAGCCTACCTTTGCATTCTGAGAACTAATGCCATGTTTGCCAACAGCAACAATAACTTTTGTTATTGGGCACATTAAAATATAATTAAATAAATCAGAAATAAAACAAGAGGGCTGGGGAGGGGCCTTTTTACACCATGCTTCCCCGAACACTTCCAACTTGCATCTCTGCTGAGAGTTCTGAGAGCACCAACACTGCTGATGCCATCTGCCTGATGAGGCCTACAAGAAATGAAGGACATCCTGTTGGGGAAAGAATGCAGATGAAACTGACATGAAAATTTCAGAATTAAGATGTCTTAGGGTCTTTTAATTGTTGCCCAGTTTATTATGCTTTGAGAACTTTTTGTTGAAAAGTAGCATATAGGTAGTCCAACTAAATAAAGAAATGTTAAATACAGTACATGAGCAAAAACCCAATTATTGCCTATAGGAAACATTTAGGTGGAAAGAATTTTCTTTACAATATAAGATATACTGTATATTTCATAGAACCATAGCTAATGGTTAATATACTGATTCTTAGTACCAGCATTCCTACATTCAAATATTCTTGGGCTCAGGCTTGCCTGCATTTGTATGAAGAATTATGTGAACTAAAAGTACATAAATACCTGGTACATGTGGGATCTGGGACCACCACGTGTTGTCACATCAGAAAAAAGAAACACTTTCAGACAGTGTATCTCATCACAAAGGAATTACACGAATTCCCTTTTTTGGATGTGACACCATGCCAACAATTGGAAAAATTAAGGGATGTCTACAGATACCATCATGGAGTTTGAAGGGATGTGACCCTTCTTCCCCACCTCTATCAGTGAGGATCAAATGGATGTGATGTGGAAAGGCCATGATCAGGATCTCCTGGGTTTTTAGGGTGGGGGTGGGGGGAATAGCTGGTTGGAAAGGGAGAATTTTGATTAGAACTGCAGCATGGGGTGGGGGAAGTTAATCCTTCCGCCTTCATTGTTTTCTTGATTAACCCCCTCCCTTGAAGATGCTATTTGTCTGCAAAGGAAAACTTACCAGTGTTATGCCTGACTCACCAAAGGGAAAGCTTAATTTCATTTTTGGGGTGGAGGGTCTTCTGGGTTTTTTCTGTTTTGTTTTCAGGTTTTAAAGTGTGCATATACATTTGTTAATGACATATGTTGTGCTGGGTTTTTTTTTCTTTTGCTTTGAAAAAAATAGGTCCATCATATTAAAGAAACTCAATAAACGTACAGTAGCTTGCTAATTGAAATTATGAATGCAATACGAGGAAGCTAATGATATCATTTTATAAAGGTCACTGACAATAGACAGTGTTTAACTATTTCATTATGTCATTGAGCATCTGTTACTAATGATAAAGAGGTGTCAGCTGTGTTTCCAGATATACTATGAATAACACACAGTCCTGTCTTCTGAGCAAGTTACCCTGATGTATTTAAATGGGTCTTGTTATTTATGTACTCCTGTCACTAAGCAGAATGGGTTTTATAGTCATTGTTCAAGCTAGCTCACAAGTTTCACCATGATTTCATTATTTTTTTCTCTCCTACCTCTCACCCCCTTTAGAGCGATTCAATGTATACCTTATGCCTACACCAAATTTAGATATCTACGGGGAGTGTACAATGCAGATCACACATGAAAACATCTATCTCTGGGATATCCACAATGCTAAGGTGAAACTGGTCATGTGGCCTCTCAGTTCTCTGAGAAGATATGGGCGTGACTCAACTTGGTTCACTTTTGAATCTGGAAGGTAAGAAAAAAATATGCTAAGTAGACTTACGCACATACAATTGTGTATTATTGGCAGGGTCAGCCTTGTTATAATGCAATGGGACACACTTGCTTCAGATGGGATATTCAAGAGCAGTCACTGTTTTCCTGCATCTAGCATAATGTCTCTGTTGCCAGGGGGTGAGGGGGTGATTAAAGAGCTCCAGTCCAAACTAGGGGTGCTCCTTTGATTTTTCACTTCAAGTTCAAAAATGTGGCACTGTATCCTGATCCTAAACATTTGGGTCTGTTTATCTGTCTGATGCCATTATAATATCCCTGAAATGTCAGCATGATATCAGTGTTTATGCTGCGTTGGCTCTTGATTTGTTATATCCGATCCTGGAACTGAGCTATGGATGAATAGTCCCATTTGCATTATTGTGTAAGAAACATAATCAAACCCAAGACTATGGTATCTATGGACATAGAACTAGATTTAGATTCGGACAGAAATTAAGTTTTGCATTACAAATAAAAGCATGGTTAAATGCCACAGCCACAAGAGTAACAACCCTTATGCTAGTTTTGCGAACCCAACCCCCCACCCATTTCTTTTTCTATGGATGTTGGTTTTGACACACTATCATTGAGCTCAGAATAATGCAAAACCTCCCAAATAATCCTATAACTAGCTAGAATTAGATCTGGGTAGACACTTAATTTGAAAGACTAAAAAAAAGAGGCATGAATCTGTTTATCTTATCAAATGGTGATTCTTTTATCAAATCTTGATTTTTTTCTCATTTTGGGCTAGCAGATATTTTGGGAATTTGAAAGATACTCAAAGAAACGTAAGGGTGGAACTAAATGTAATAGAGCAGTGCATGGAACAAAAGATGACCGCTTGCTGAAGGACAGCTACTTTTGGAGGGGACAGTTTGCAAGGACAGCAAGATGCTTAACTCTTTCCTCACCCATCACTTTTCTGTTGCATCTCCTCTTCTTGAAGCCACTTTTCTCGCTCCACTACCACCCTGATACAAGTGCGATCATATACATGCAACCTAAGGAGGAGGGATGGGAAGTAGCTTCTAGAGGTGAGTTCCAGTGAAACACAGTGGGTGCTAAAGCAGGGGTAGAGAGCCTCTTTCATCCTGAGGGCCAAATTCAGTTTTGGAGAAGCTCTCAGGAGGTGCATTCCAGTGGTGGGTTGGGCCAAAGGCAAAATGAGCAGGGCAAAGGGGGTGAGGCCAAAAATTCAAAAGATACCAGCATATTTTAGCTTAAAGCTCTTACTGCTGGCAAGTACTCCTTAAGAGAGACATTTCAATGTTTTAGAATGGGAAAAAAACTGCACAAAAGCCAGGAAACCACTAAATGATTGGTGGTTGGGGGAAAGGGGGCATGGTCTTCTGGGCAATCCCAGAGGGCTAGAAGGGGGGTGGGCACAATCCTATTCAAAAGGGTTAAGTGCCAACACACACACACACTCTCTCTCTCTTTTGTCCTTTGAAAAATCACCTCTTCCCTAAGCTGTACTCCCTTAGCAACAGTGCTCATCAGTGCTTTGTCACATTCATTTGCATGTGATTATACATATAAAAGAATAGTCATGTATTCTACACTAACATAGCAATACATTGGAAGCTACTCAAATCAGTCTCCTTTTTGGTTCTACATTTTTAAAGTATTGTAATTAAATTTAGGTTTTGTTGACGTTTTTGAACACAAGACCCATTTCCATGGCTGACAAAATATTATCACAGGTTATCAACCTTGTACTGGACTTGTTACATATACGGAGCTCTCAATTATTATTGAAAGCATCTGTACACCAGCCTAAAATCCTGCATTTAAAATGGGGCTTTCTGCTTCTGTTTTAAAGGCAGGATCATGGCGGACTCCCTTTACATGTGCTTCCTTCTCCCCCTCCTTTTCCCCCTTATCTGAGTCTTTGATATGTTTTATTATACAGCCACTAGATGGCTCTGTGGTCTAGCTCTTCTTATTGCAGATTTTCTTTTTTCATGAGAGAACTCAAGCGGAACTCAAACACTGTAATTTGATAGCTCATTATCTCAGATCTTTTAAAAACTGGAATAAAGGTCATTTAGTGTGGGAGACACCCTTCAGGTTAACGACATCACCTAAAGGACCCGCAAACTTCCATGAATAACCGCTCTCCATAGCAGGATAAAAGCTCCACGCGAAGAAGCCCTGAATCTCTTTTCACTTGAATGAATATTTGATGTATTCCTTTCCTTAACAGGAGATGCACAGATCTCAGGGTTACATAAAGGAAAAAGTTCCACCACCACCACCACCACCCCTGGCTGATCTGAGAAATGTCTTTTATTTGCCTACCATTGTACTGCAGGGAAGTTTTGGATAGAGTGGAATGCAGTGGTTATTTAAGCCTTACAACAGAGAGATGGAGAAGTCTCCTAAATCTTTGTCATGGTTGAATGCTTGAGAAAAGAATTCTAAATCTACTAGCCTGGATTAGTGCAAAGTAGTTCAGTTCATTGATACAGTTAATGCTGTTCATATTAGTAACAGTTGCTGTTTGAAAAATCTGCCGAGCTTGAGACCTGGTCTACCCATACACTACAACGAGGTAGGAACAAACCGATAAGACTTCTTATTTATTTATTTATTCATTCATTCATTCATTCATTCATTTCATTTCTGTACCGTCCAATAGCTGAAGCTCTCTGAGCGGTTCACAAAAATCAAAACCAAAGAGCACACAATAAAACATTATAAAATATATAAAACATTAAAACCACAGTATAACAATACAACCAGAATACAATCAGAATAAAACCTAGGAGCAGTGCAGGGATTTAAAATACAGATTTAAAAAAGCAAAGCTAAAAGTCTAGAAAGCTAAAATGCTAAAATGCCTGGGAAAATAAAAAGGTCTTCACTTGGCGCCGGAAAGAATACAATGTAGGTGCCAGGAAAATCTCACTAGGGAGCTCATTCCACAGCCGGGGTGCCACAGCAGAAAAAGCCCTCCTCCTAGTAGCCACCCGTCTCACTTCCTTTGGCTGGGGCTCGCAGAGAAGGGCCGCTGAAGATGATCTTAAGGTCCGGGCAGGCACATATGGGAGGAGGTGATCCTTCAAATAACCTGCCCCCAAGCCGTTAAGGGCTTTGAATGTTAATACCAGCACTTTGAATCGTGCCCGGAAATGGACTGGCAGCCAGTGCAGCTGGAAAACTACTGGCGCAATATGAGCTCATTGGCCAGTCCCTGTTAACAATCTTGCTGCCCTATTTTGGACCAGCTGAAGTTTCTGGACCCTTTTCAAAGGCAGCCCCACGTATAACACATTGGCTTCTGAGGTGGCTCATACTACATGTTGAACTGATCACATTCTTGAATGCTTCATTATGTGTAAAAAAACCCAAACACCTCCCTGCAAGTGCAAAACTAGAAGAGTCGGAAATGGGCTGGACTAGAACCTTTCTTCCTACCATAATACATATATTACTTGCAATGATTTTTTAAATATAGTGCAGTTTTCAAATTGTGATCCTGTACTGAAGTGATGCAGCCCACTCTGCCCCATCCTCCATGAGCAAACCAGGCCTAAGCTGAGCTGGGAAAGTTCATTTGGTTTATTTGACCTTTTCCTGCAGACTATATGTATACATTGTCTTACTTGTTTCCAAAGTCATTTCCCCCCAGTGTTTTGAGTTATATATGTAGGATAAGACTTTTTTCATACTCTGTTAGAAGCAGATCTACCGAGAAGAGTTTGGGGTGCTGTAGAAAATCTGAGGGCTTAGTACCCTCCTATGAGCTCAGCACCCCTTCTCATCTGAACCCCAGTAAACTTGTAGTATGCTCAAAAGGCACTGGTTGTATTTGTTTTTAAGTAGGAAGGGAATGGGAAGCCACAGAAAATGTGTCAGGTGCTTGCCATGCTCCAAACAGAGGGGCTGTCTTCTGTAGCATTGCTTGGATCAATCTCACGTGACATCTTGAAAATGAAAAGTAGGAATAAAATACGAATCCAGTTAGAAAGGTGGTTCAAGCATGTGCACTAAGAACCTTATCAAACATTCTGAAGAGTTTGTGGTATACCTTCAAAACTGTGCCTCCTCAGAATTCAGTTACAAATGCAACATGGAATGTAGCCTTCAATAAGCTTCAAAACCTAGGAATCTACATTCAGGCAGCAGCAATATCACAGAATAGTAGGGTTGGAAGGGTCCTATAAGACCATCAAGTCCAACCCCCTGCTTAATGCAGGAATCCAAGTCAGAGCATCCCTGACAGATAGCTGTCCAGCTTCATCTTGAATGCCTCCAGTGTGGGAGAGCCCACTAACTCCCTAGCTAATTGGTTCCATTGTCATATTGCTCTGTCAGGAAGTTTTTCCTGATGTTCAGCTAGAATATGGCTTCCTGTAACTTGAGCTCATTATTCCATGTCCTGCACTCTGGGATGATTGAGAGGAGATCCTTGCCTTCCTCTCTGTGGCAACCTTTCTAACACTTGAAGAGTGCTATCATATCTCCCCTCAGTCTTCTCAAGGCTAAACATGCCCAGTTCTTTCAGTCTCATGGGGCTTTTGTTTCCATTCACCGGATCATCTTCATTGCCCTCCTCTGAACCTCTCCAATTTGTCTTCATCCTTAATGTGTGGTGTCCAAAACTGGACACAGTACTCAAGATGAGAGCTAACCAGTGCTGAGTAGAGTGGAACTAGTACTTCACATGATTCGGAAGCTGTACTTCTTAGCATTTGCCTTTTTTGCAGCCACATCACATTGTTATTCAGCTTGTGATCTGCAATAATTCCAAGATCCTTCTTGCTTGTTGAGCCAGGTATCCTCCATCTTGTAACTGTGCATTTGGTTTCTTTTTCCTAGGTGCATCACTTGGCATGTTTCAGAGCTGACTGCAAGATCTAGCTCAATATATTTATACATGAATTCTGCATGACTAAGTCCATAGTGATATGAGTCATTTCAATTCATAGTCAATGGTAAATCCATTAAAGGTCAATCCATTTCTTTCTTTCCTCTATTGGCCATATTCATTAGAGTTTTCCATCGTCAATGGCTTAATTTTCAACTTAAACTCTTGCTCATCCTTTCAGTTCCAACTGTATTTAATTCCAACAGAGGACATTTTAAAATGAAAACAATAACCAAAACTTCCTAATATAGTGTACTTTTTATTGGATCACAGGATTTTTTAACCAACTTAAAACTATTGAAGAAAATGTGCTCATTGAGAGAAGGTGCTACTAAACATACAAGTCTTATGAGGCTGGGAATAGTTTTGACAGTTCATTATGGGAGTGGGGAATCTAAGTTTTTACATAAGCTCTTAATAGAAAGTTGAACCATGTGCTAGTAGTGATATTTAGAACTTATTTAGCAGTTTAGCATGTTCAGACATCAGCAGTTTGTATAATTTTCCTTTCCCGCCCTGCCCTATACTGAGCCAGAGGGTAACTCAACCCTTAAGAATGGATTTGGGGGGCAAGCAGGGTGCTATAGCAGGAAGGAAAAGGTGAGAAAGCCTAGTGACATCAGAAAACTATTTTTGGGGGCTATTCACTTCCATTCTGTTATTTGATTACCAATGACATGCTCATAAAATAGTGGAAATATTTCTGGAAATACGTCCATGAAGATGGACTGCATGAGTTGGTGAGTGTCTTCCCTGTTCCAAACTGCCTCACCTCTCTTTGACTTGCATTCTGCTTCTAGAAGTCTTGTTCTGTCAGTCCTTCTTCCTGTTCCCTTTCTTCCTTTTAGCCCCCTTGCCCTTGTTTCCTTACCTTAGGCCCCTGCTGCCCTATTTCCTTCTCCCCTGTGCTTCCTTCTTCTTTCCCAACCCGCCCATGTGGTCTTGGCCCAGCTTTCCTTTTTGGCCTTTCCATACTTACTTTGCCTAGTACAGCTGCTGATTACTTTCTGAACGTAATCAGCATTCTATTCCAAGATGTTATATAATGTTTTTAATCCCCAGTCTCAGAATTGGGTAGCAAGCAGTTCCCTTAGAGCTACAGAACTGGCTTTAGGCTCCAGCAGATATGAGCTGGTTAAGCTGAGCATGCTGGCATTTCATTGCTTCCTTCAGCTTTTTTTGAATCAAAAAATATTTTGTCAGTTCTTGGAATTGGAATCATGATGATAAGTATGAGATTAGGGTTATAAATAGGTGTATTGGCTACTGATGTCAGAAAAGAACCGAAGCTTGAATTGCTCATCCAGCTTTTCTATGGCTTTTACCTCTGTAGTGCCTAGAGTGAATTTGAGGGAAATTCTGATCTACTTGGTCACAAAGATACCAAAGCCAAACATTCATTTCATCTGCGCTTTCCAATAGTAGCTCTTCTGCCCAGGCCTTCAAAGTGTCAACAAAGGGGACAAACAGGCTCACACTCACACACTTGTTGAATTATACAGATAAGCAGATAATAGGTACATTTGACTGCCTGGCTTCTATTTAATGGAAGTGCAAAGGGAGACTATAGTCTTAAACTGCTGATTTAGAATTTATCAAGTAGTTTGATTCTGTCACTTGAAGCATGAATGAAGGCAGTGGTTCCCTATCCCACTACAGATGTTAATCAGCTTAGCCTTACTAGGAGGATTTTGTCATCACCTGTTACTGTTGTTGTGAGTGGTCAGTGTGCATGTTTTGCGTATAGTTAAGCTTTAATTTTTTACAGGCTGTACTTTTTATATAGCATTTCCACTTGACCCTCTATTTACCTTCCCCCCACCCCTGTACACCTATGGTGTGTGTGTGTGTGTGTGTGTGTGTGTACACACACAACTGAAGATAATACATCAGGCAGCTGATGAAGTGGACTGTGGTGCATGAAAGCTTATGGCACAATAATTTCTTTTTTAAGGCGGCACAAGACTCTTTGTTCTTTTTGTTGCAACAGATCAGCACAGCAGGAATGGCTCCAGAGAGGGTTCCCATTGCCACAGACAAGTTACTCCACCTGTCCCCATTGCTGGACCCCAAGAATAGCCCTTAGTTTGATACAGCGAAGCCTACAAGCAAACGTACAAAACTGTCAGAGTTGGACAAATTGTGGCCACCCCGTCTAAGTGAGGCCAAGCCGGCTGGCACTGCTAGGCATGGCTTCTGCTATGGGGCACCTCTGTAGCCCCCTGAAGGAGGGACCTGCCCTCTTCATTCCCCTGAGGTGGCTGTCCCACAGTGGGGGTGGGCAGGCATGTAACTCTGTCCACAGACTCCTCCCCTGTGGTGTCAGACTGTATTGACTTCAAAGCTATGCAATGGTTAAGGAAGTCTTCCACCTAGTGAATGAAGATGGTACTGCAGGTTTCAAACTCATGCACACATTTAAAATAATGCATTTTAAAAACAAAATAACCCCGATATGCACACCCCTAGGATCCTGTTAGTACGCATGCTGACATTCAGATGTCTAGAACTCATGACCTTGGTCTGTGGTGCTGACAGACACACATTTTATGTTATAGAAAAGCAGTGCTCAAAAGGCTCATTTCCTCCAGTTGGTGCAAGAATGAGCTGGGGAGAAAAGTGGATATGGGAAACTATAGACCAATCATCTTGACACTGATAGCCATGTAAAATTCTATAACAGATTATCAGGCAGTCGGTTAGCAAGCATCTAGAAAATAACACATTGATTACTACAAGGATGGTGGCATGTTCTGTCAGCATGTTCTGCCTGCCTAATTTGTATATCAAGGAAATGTTTGGATAAGAACTCCAGTTTGTTTCAAAACATTTTTCTTTATGTTTTTTCTTATTGTAATTTGAATTTGGCTGGTTAATACTGGATAGATAACAAATACTTTATATCACCTAAATTAACTTCATCAAGTTAATTAGACTTATTTTAGGATAGGAGTGTTAATGTGAAATATCCATCTGCTTCTCTCTCAGAAGACTAACATGTGACACACAGCTTGCTCACTCAGAAATTCATTGCCCCTTCTGTGCTCCCCTAAAAAAAACTGCCTGGTGCTGCCACTGCAACATGGCCACCCTCTGGAAATTGAAACCCCTATTTTCCTCACACAAATATGCCAACTTGCCAACCAGAAAACAAATTAGTCTGTTCACCTGTCAATTTAGCAGGGATAATGTGCTTGTTAAGAGGCCTTCTCCAACCTGGTGACCTCCATGCTGGATGGGGATGATGAGAATTCAGTCCATCACATCTGGAGGGCACTAGGTTAGGGAAGGCTGTGCTCCTATATCACAAAATGGGATGTAATGTAACACATTCCAGATTACCTAAAACAGTAAGGGGGGGACCTCTTTGCGGGACTGGATGATGTCAAGAGGGTATGTCCCTTCCCCCAAAGCCCCTCCCCTCCTGTAATGTCATTGACATCACCCCACACACTTTTTTCTGTGCATGGAAAGTGACTTGGTCAGAGCCAAGTGACTCTGTCCCACCCTGCTCACATTCCAAGCAGGACATGAGCAGGGTGAGAAGGTATTCGGCTGGTGCTTGCAAGAGCCGGTTCCTGCAAGGACTGCCCAAGTCAAGCACCTCCTTCCTGCCCTGCTTGTGACACAAACTGGTACTTGCAGGAGATAAGGGAATAAGAGATAAGGGAATTCCTCTTCCTGGGCCAGGAAGTGGGACTTGGGGAAGGCCCCATGGAAGGTACCCAATACTCAACAGGCTGGATTAGGTAACTCCATAGGCTCAATTAAACCCTCAGGCTGGAGGTTGCCCTCCCCTGACATAAAAGTATGGCTAACAAGCAAGCTTAGGTTGGTACCACACGTAAAATTATAGGCGTTGTGCTTTTGAACACTATATGTCTTCTCTAAAAACAGTACAACAAATGCGTGTCAAAAATACGGTTTCTGTTCTTAACTTTATGTTTAGGTGAAGAAAGGGGAACCATTTCCTTGTTCTGAGCCCAGAAGATGGGCTCAGGACATAAAAGCCTTTTTCAGGCCTTCAAAAATAAATTCATGAGGAAGCAATAGTTTGGTGGCAGACTCCCCCTCCCCTTTCGCTATTTACATGCATTCACTAGAATGTCTGCAGAGGGCCCACTCATACAACTGTGCAAGATTCTCTGCAAATGACTAGCAAACATGCCTTTGCAGCTGCATGCGTGGGCTTTCTACAAACGTTATAATGAACATGCAGAGGTTGGGGTCGGAGCCTTCAGCCCACATTTTGAAGGCCTGAAAAAGGGGCTGTAGATGTCTGTCTCTTCCTTTCTCAAACTATAACTCTGCTCAGAGCAGAAATCAATTCCATTCTTGTGTCTCGCCCCTGAATGTGTCTAATGGTTTCATTTCCACCAAGGAACGACTGTAAAATTGGCACCCTAAAAATAGGCACAAAAAATATAAAATGCAGTTCACAAACCTTAGCAACCATGTATCTGAAGTCAACTCGTGCTGTACCTCATACAGATTCAAATACAATGTTTGCAGTTGACTGAATCTAGGTAGATGAACTGTTATCCTGAGTCAAAAATAACAGACCAGCCCGTAGCTATAAGTGTGAGTTGTCATGTTTAAGTTAAGGAATGGATACTTGGTAAAAAAAAATATCAACAACTGATAACCAATATGTCATATATTTTTCCCTTCCCAGCTTGTTTCCTTTTGTTCTGGAATTGCCTGAGGTGATAACAGGAGATGATTAAATCACATGATGATCGATGACAGCTGTTTCTCACATTCTTGGTGTCAGGTGATAACTAATATTATCACGTGACTTGTAGTGTGTGAACTCATTCAATAGCTAAAATAAGAACATAGTGTAAAAGATGGCTAATATTTGATATCCAATTTTAGACCTCATAGACCTGTGTCCAATAAGTAATTTCAGAAATCAGTAATTTCAGGCAAGATCAAACATTTTTAAGTTTTGCTGATTTAAATATGAGAGAGTTAAGCATGTGTTTAACCCTGCTTTCCCTTTGACATCAATGTAAGGCATTAACTCAGGGTAGTTTTCTTAAATGGTTCCAAAATAAGCACTATAATTTCCCACATTAGTAAACTGAAAGAAAAAGCCAACATGAAAATAATATATGTTTGATTTTAAAATGTCTGTCTTATTTATAATGGGTAAGGTCAAGATAAATGTGTGTATACTGGGGCGGGCGGAAGCTGACTCCCACCCTCTTCCCCTGGCAGCCTCCCCCCCGCCCCGCTCCAAAGGGTGCTGAATACTGTGGGATGTAACTCAAGAACTGAGGAAGGAGGGGGGAATCTCTAAAAATCAGCAGAAGTAACCCCTGTGACTGAAGTTCCTGCTCCTAATGAGGCTTGCCCAGTGGCTACTTATCTTTCTTTTCAGTGGCAGGCAAAGACCTCCCCCACCCCTCCCCCAGGTTTTCAAATACAGTAATAGATCCTGCTTTCATATTGCTTTTGGGATTTTTTGCCTTTTAGACTTTGTTTATGTATTATTTTGCATTTATTATGTTTGTTTAATTTGTTCAATTGGTATTTTAACTTCTTAGTGTATCTCCTTTTGATGTAAACCACTGTGGGAATTAATTGAATTAATTAGTTTAATTCATATAGAAATAATTTCAATAAACAAACAAGAATTAAAGGAGCCATTCTTAAGCATCTTCAGAAGCCAAGAACCAAATGTTTAAAGCAAGGGTGCACAACCTTTTCCACCCTGAGTGCTACTTCGGATGTCTGCTGGGACATACTCATTCACACAGTCAGACATATACATACATATACATATACACACACACACATTTACATTCCCACACACACACACATTTACATTCCCCCCACACACATTCCTCCCCACCCCCAACCCACACACACTCTTCTCGACAGGGCTTTCCTCATAAACAGGATAGAAAGAACCTTCCCTTATCTCTGATCTGTCCTCCTAGCACTAACTCTGTGGGCTACAGTGGAAGTGGCCACGGACCTCATGTGGGCCACAGGCCATGAGTTGTACATTCCTGGTTTTGAGGCTCCTCAGGTTTCATCAAGGAGATTGGCATATAGGAGCTTCCTAAGATCTTAAGTTTTCTGCCTTAACTCATATCTAGAAAATCAGGAATTGGTTCAAGGAAACAAAAGGAGCACAGTTTCATTACAAAACACCGTTATGGGCCTCTCACCCTGGAAAAGTTTTTACAGAAATTTATCATTGCCGGGTCATCATATATACTAGGAAGGTTGCAAAGAAATCAGATGCACAAAATGAGCCTGCAGGCAAAAATAATGAAGTATGAAATAAATAAACCATATATAGAACACTATAATAGCTTAAAAATCTAAAATATACTGACAGTGTATCTGCTAAGCTGCATGTGAATTTCTGTATTTGTATAAATGACCATGAAAAGTTCGAGCTTAGTGACCTTAATTGTTTCTTAATGCACTTAATTAAGGTTGCTTAAGGCTACATAATAGTGCAGGGCAATTGCATCTCAGCAAAGTTAAACGGCAGCAACAACAGGAGGAGGAGCACGCTAAGTTTTTTTTTAAAATAAGTAATGCTTATTTACAGTGCAGAAGGAACAGGAATGCAATTGCTTTATTTAGGACTACATAAAATGCAAACTAGTTACGTATGCTTGGCTTCAGAGAGCCCTTCAAAAGATCACATTTGCATGAAGCACTTCTGTTCACAGAAGGGTCTCCAATTTTCTACTGATTCCTTCCTTCCAGATTCATTCCACCTTTGATCCTCAGAAGAAGCTTTGGCAGGGAGGGGTTGTGGGGGGTAAAAAGCACTGTTGTAGGAAGGGTATGGCATCTGGATCTAAGCCTATGAAAATAATTGTCTAACAATGCCAACTGGATCAGATCTGACAGCAGGCACTGCCCCAGATCCCTAGCAGAGACCTTTTGAACAAGGTTAGTCCTGTCTCTTGTTACCATGGCTATTGTAGGTTGTTTGCCATGGTTTACCAGTCATGATAAATGTTAATTTTAAGTAATACAGACAAAGAACTATAGATTACAGTGACACCATCCTTCTGTTCTATGATTTGATCAAAATGTAGTATCAGCTCACATAGCATTTAGCAATAATTGCAGCCATTCTTAAACTCAGGCTCACACACTACATTTTTTTTTAGCATACACATATGGCCACATTCTTTTATATACTAATAAGAGATGTTTCCTTATGTGTGTACAAATATAGTATGTTTTGTGCTTCTGATGGTTGTTCAAAAGCAGTATGAATAAGGGTTGAAATAAAGGGCCTGCCATAATCAACATCAGGCTGGGAAGAAAGATACCTCTCAAACTTCTTTTTCCCTTTGGAAAATATTTGTTGGACAGATTTTGCTTCACATTCAAAGTCTCATTGCTATATTCAGGAAGGAATGTTCCCTAGGTCAGTCTAAAAGCTTCTCCACACAGAGCTTTTATCCTGCTATTGAGATTGGTTACTCATTGAAGTTTGCGGGTACTTTAGATGACGTCATCAATGTCTAGGGTGTCTCCCACACTAAATCACTTTTATTCCAATCTTTAAAAAGATGGGAGTTGATGAGCTATAAAATTACAGTGCTTGAGTTCCTCTTGAGTTCCCTTGTGAAAAGAGGAAAACTCACAATAAGAGGAGCTAGACCACATCGCCATCTAGTGGCTGTATTATGAAACATATTGAAGACTCAGATAAGGGGGAAAAGGAGGGGGAGAAGGAAGCACATATAAAGGGAGTCCGCAGTGATCCTGCCTTTAAAAGAGAAGCAGAAAGCCCCATTTTAAATGTGGGATTTTAGGCTGGTGTAGAAATGCTCTAACATTAGTTCATGCCCTTGAGAGGTAATATAGAAGCTCATCACATTGGCTTAGCTCATTTGCTTGAATCACGTTGGTGTGGTTAAACCATGCTTGCTTCTGCTCTCTGCTTGTGGCACACTATGGCGGAAAATAATGTGTAGGAGTGCACGTTGTAGGGAGGGAAAAATGTACAGAGGATCATGCCTCGAATCCATGAGTTGGATTCTGGATATCTTTTCTGTCATACAATTTTATGGTTCTTTAAACAATTAATGATGATGGACTGGGATCAGTAAATGGCAAGAAGCAAATGTCTTTCCTGACACCAGCAGATATGTGATTGATTGATTTATTACTGTATTTATATTAACTATTCCATGATAGAAGTTATCTGATGGCTCAAAAAATACAACATTAAAATACACTAAAAACCCTGGGAGCACGGACTGTTGTCAGTGGGTGAGTGGGGGAAGAAATTGGGAAATTGTAATTAAAACGTTTTTGTTAAAAACCTGAAAAATCAGAAATAAACTTTTAATAGTAATACCCCAGGAAAAACTAATTAAAAACTCAATTGAAAAGCACGGGATTTTTTAACTGAGTTTATCAGGTAAACTCTTGTATATGAATGCATTTGATAGCAGTTGGTAAGAGCTTTGGTTCCTACATTAAAAATTGCTATCATTATGCTGACCCCCTTTGCTCTGCCTTGCTTCAATGACAGGAATGCCCAAATGTCTTCTGTTCAATTTCATGTATCCTAAGGAACATTTGGCAATCAAGGTTTTAAATGATGGCTTAACACCAGTTCTAGCCTTGTGACTTACAAAGCTAAATGTGTTGCAGTTTTGATACATTTCAGTAGTAATGCCATATTCAGAGCTTTACTGAAAGTACTAATACTGCTTTTACAGTAGTAGCAAATGGCTAAGTTAGAGATATCAAAGCAGTGTGGGGTAATTTCAAATGGATGAGCAGAGAGCACTGTTTGACATCCTACACTTACACTGGGGGGGCTTAAAGTCTGCATTGGCCTAGGCTGAAAAACCTGGGCGATGAGATTGGTAGGGCCCTGCAGTGATCAGCTACTTTGGGAATTAGGGCCATGGCTCAAGGCAGGGCAGGTTGAATGATAAGGTTATCTGTGGCATAAAAGGATTGAGAGACTCTCAGTGGGCATCCATCATCTGTCAGGTGTAGCCAATATCTGAGATTGCCACTCATGAAACCCGGCCATCTGCAAAAATCTAATAGCACAGCACATGCCATAATATGCATGGAAGTCTTAAAGTGATTGCTCATTCCATTTACCATCGGCACCTCATCCTCATCTACAGAATGTGATATATCTAGGTATCTTTTGCTTTGTAATGCATGTATCAGATATGTAGTGACAAGCAGTGGAATGTATAACATTTTTGTTTGAAAATGTTTCATTATCCTAGCAAAAAATCATGGCAGTGGACAAAGAAACAGAGATGAAAGAAAGAATTAGAATGGGAAAAGACAGTCACTACCTTTTCAAGATAGAGGGAAAACTAAATACATCATTTCAATGCCATAAGCATCTGATGTGGTATTTTCACTTCTAAGCTTGCCATGCCAGCCTTTTGCTGTGCTATTGTATTTATCATGTTGTCCCCCCACCCATCCTAGAAAGAGAATATAGGACTCAAGTGAAACCAAAATCTGGTCTGTCAAGTGTCCACACACTAAAGGTCCATGGGCTGCTTGCAGCCAGGACTCAAACAGGATTTGTTGTTGTTGTTGTTCAGTCGTTCAGTCGTGTCCGACTCTTCGTGACCCCATGGACCATAGCACTCCAGGCCTTCCTGTCCTGCGCTCTCTCCCGGAGCGTGCTCAAGTTCATATTCATTGCATCCGTGATGCTATCTAGCCATCTCATCCTCTGCCGTCCCCTTCTCCTTTTGCCTTCAGTCTTTCCCAGCATCAGGGTCTTTTCCAGGGAGTTTTCTCTTCGCATTAGGTGGCCAAAATATTGGAGCTTCAGCTTCATTATCTGTCCTTCCAATGAGCACTCAGGGTTGATTTCCTTTAGGATGGACTGATTTGACCTCCTTGCAGTCCAGGGGACTCGTAAGAGTCTTCTCCAGCAGCACAGTTCGAAAGCATCAATTCTTCGGCGCTCAGCCTTCCTTATAGTCCAGCTCTCACAGCCATACATTACTACTGGGAAAACCATAGCTTTGATTAGACGGACCTTT
The DNA here is from genome assembly GCF_057233095.1 of Heloderma suspectum. Lineage (NCBI taxonomy): Eukaryota > Metazoa > Chordata > Lepidosauria > Squamata > Helodermatidae > Heloderma > Heloderma suspectum. The sequence goes on from NC_139461.1 coordinate 92,774,408, forward strand.
GTCGGCAAGGTGATGTCTCTGCTTCTTACTATGCTGTCTAGGTGTGCCATAGCTTTCCTCCCAAGGAGCAAGCGTCTTTTAATTTCATGGCTACAGTCACCGTCTGCGGTGATCTTGGAGCCCAAGAAAGTAAAATCTTTCACTGCTTCCATTTCTTCCCCTTCTATATGCCAGGAAGTGATGGGGCCAGATGCCATGATCTTCGTTTTTTTAATGTTGCGTTTCAAACCAGCTTTTGCACTCTCCTCTTTCACCCTCAACAAGAGGCTCTTTAGATCCTCTTCGCTTTCTGCCATTAGGGTGGTATCGTCTGCATATCGGAGGTTGTTGATAATTCTCCCAGCAATCTTAATTCTGACCTCTGATTCATCCAACCTGGCATTTCTCATGATGTACTCTGCATATAAGTTAAATAAGCAGGGTGACAATATGCAGCCTTGTCGTACTCCTTTCCCAATTTTGAACCAATCGGTTGTTCCATGTCTGGTTCTTACTGTTGCTTCTTGACCCTCGTACAGGTTTCTCAGGAGACAGGTAAGGTGGTCTGGTACTCCCATCACTTTCAGAATTTGCCACAGTTTGTTGTGATCCACACAATCAAAGGCTTTAGCGTAGTCAATGAAGCAGAAATAGACGTTTTTCTGGAATTCTCTTGCTTTCTCCATGATGCAGCGAATGTTGGCGATTTGATCTCTAGTTCCTCTGCCTCTTCTAAACCCAGCTTGTACTTCCGGTAGTTCTCGGTTCACATACTACTGAAGCCTAGCTTGTAGGATTTTGAGCATCACCTTGCTGGCATGTGAAATGAGCGCAATTGTGCGGTAGTTTGAGCTCAAACAGGATACAAGTTCATTAATTAGGATTATGTCAAAGCTGAGTCATTGGCAGCGGTCCAAGATGAGTCAAGAGCCAGGAGTTGTGCAAGATATGAAGTCAGGACCAGAGAGAACATCAAACCAAAGAGCAAACCAGATGTCAGGATTGTTGGACAAGCCAGGAGGTAGAACTAAAGATTAAACCAGAAGTCAGGACTGAAGAACAACAATACAGGAATACACCAAAGCTTAGGAAGACCGCGTTGCTCAGGTAAGGCTCAGCTGGAACAGGAAGCCCTTTTTTTAACACTTCCAGTTCAGGAAAATCCAGTGGTGAGCCTGGATAGGTTGAGCCACTCAAGGACCTTTGGGTAACTTCATTGTTTATGTAAATGCTACAGTTTGCAGTTTGGTGTCTCACCACACAGGGAAGTCCAGACAGCTTATTGCAGGATAGGAACATCCAGAAGTAGATACTTAATTTCATAGTTTTATCTGCAGACAGCACGGTAGTCTTACTAATGTATTTAGAATGTTCCTTCCTTGCGGATTCTGATCCCATTTGGCATTTGATCACCTTGCCAATGATATCTCTTAAACTTCCTGTTTGGATCTGAGACCAGTAGAAAGCTAATGCAATATCCCTTCCTGTATGGAAATGTGAACCTATGAGCTTTGTTTTGCTCCCAAACTGATTGAAGAAACAAAAGCCATTGCCTGTTCTGGCAAACGGAACTTGATATCTACTGCAGGTGGAAACAGATCGCTATTCTTTGCCTCATTGCATAGGGTCCACATGGAACTGGTTGCTTGACTATATCAAATTTGTGCCTAATTCTGATGCTAACATTTTTATTTAGTAAAAGAGTGGTAGCAGTGAAATTATGACATGCAAGAGGACCTCTTGAGACCACACAGTTCTTCATAAGTCCCACCACAACATGACTACAAAAACCAAAGGGTTAGAAGTGATCCCTATGATCTATATCTTTCCTAGGAAATGGAATTAGATTTAATTTCCTGTTGTAGTTAGTAAAGTCAGCTGTTCACAAACCTGTTACTTATTAACATGAGTTGCTGCTGATCTTTAAAAACAAGTTACTTCGCTATGTTTCTGGTGGGAAGGATGCTGTTTTTTTCGTCTTCTGAGAAATATCACCTTTGAAGAGTGTGTAATATTAGCTTAATAAATAGTTATGCCAGCACAAGATATAAGCTCAGATTTTGGAGTGTGGCATTATCTCCTGTGTTCTAAAAGTTGGAGACTGCTAATAACTAACCTTGCTGAATGAAAAGCTGCAATGAAACAAATAAGACCATATGTAATCTCTCTGACCTCATTTTCTCTTGCTACCACTTGCTGGCTTATAAATCAATGATTTGCAGTTGTATTGTACAGCGTGTCATTTTATAGTATGTGTCTGGCAAAAATTATGTTTCGACATGGCTGTGTTTGTACGTGATTTAGCTTCTGTTAAGCCAGACAAGGTGTGCTAAATCATATGTATAATTCATTGCATTGAACTGGGTTTTATCAATCTAGAGGATTAATTATCTGACAACATTTTAGCTTGCTTCAGTGCTTGCATCTCTGGGAAAGGTGGATGCGTCATTAAAACTGCATAGATAATTAGCTTCACCATCCTGCTTTTGTTTGTGTGTTTATATTATTATTCAGTGCAGCATGTAATGTAGATAAGTTGAATAAGCCTTCTTAATGAATACCTGATGGTTCTTGAAAAAGCTCTCCTCAGTGTATGTTCATGCTTTATTACAAATATGCTGTGTTTTTAAAGTAAACCTAACATTGGAAGGTAATGGGCTCTCTCTCTAAACACTTCATTTGTTCATAATCATGCAGTATATGCCTCCCTAGTCAATCAGGGAATAGTGCAGTTAGCACAATTTATTTTGGCCAAAGAATTTAGGGCTTCAGATTCAAAGCTCAGATAGCATATTTGCCAAAGTGCCAGCAACAGTGGAGTGCAACAGTGTCCAAAATGCTGCTCCACAAAAGTACCTTCACTGGATTCTCTGTGCTGGGAATGTTGATAGGCAGCCCAGCACAGAAGTGGTGTGTGACTCTTATGTATGTATTTATTTATAGTATTTCTGTAACACCTTTCTGAAAACCACCAAGGTGATGTATAACAATACATCAACAATACAAAAAACAATACCCAAACTGACATGATAAGAATAAAGCAGTGACATCCATCCTAAAATATTCAAAGCAGTATTAAAAAAACTAAAACAACAAAAAGCTAAGTTTAAAAGATATGTTTTCACATCCCTTCTTAAAGCAAAGAGAGGGGACCAACTCCAAACATAGCGTGTACAACATCGGGAACGACACAGAAGAAAGCCCTTTCACATGTGCCCATCAAGCAGGCACCTGTAAATAATGGTATCCTCAAAAGGACCTCTCCTGCAGATCTTAATAACTGGGCAGGTTCATAACAAGACAGGTGGCTCCTTAGATGGCCAGGCCCTAATCCATTTAAACTTTAAAGGTTAAAACTAACACCTTGAATTGAACCTGGAACATAACTGCCATAATCAAAACCATGGTATAACTGTTATATCAGGACATGGATAACTGTTGCCAGACCAACTCAGGAAAAGTCGCAGCTGGTGCACTAGACATAGTTGTGCAAATGCATTCTTTGCCACCACTGCATTCTGAAGATCCAGGGATAGTGTGGGATCAAGTACTCCAAAGCTACAGACCTGATCTTTCAGCAGGAGTACAACCCCTTCCAAAACCCCAAGTCAAGCTATCTGCTAAGAGCACATTCCCCTTACCTGGTTTTAACCTCAGCTTGTTCATCCTCATCCAGCCCATTATCAGTTGCTTCCTTGGAGTTAGGTGACAAAGACCAACAATACTGGGTGTCATCATCATACTTGCGGCACCAGACTCTAAAGCTCCAGAAGACCTCTCACAGAGATTTCATGTAGGTATACAAGATAGGGAACAAGATAGAACCCTGTGGGACACCATAGGCCAACAGCTCTGGTGTCAAACAGTAATCCCATAGCAGCACCTTCTGGATCTCACCCAACAGGAAGGACTGGAACATGTGTAATACAGTGCTTCCAGACAGTCCACCCTACTATGGTTGAAGGTAGAGAAAGCTACTGGGAGTTCCGTATGGCTGCACTCAACTCATCCAGTACTCAGCATAGGGCTTGACCAAGGAAAGCAAGCAGTCTGTGTCCCTTATTTCAGCCAAAAGCTCAGTTGAAATGGGTCCAGATAAGCAATATCATTCAGATGTGTCTGGAATTGTGAGGTTATCACCTTTTGTTCATCACCTTGGATAAAAATTGTATGTTTGAGACTAGCTATTTCCCAGGTCTGCTGGGTGGAGGGTCAAGGGAAAGCTTCTTTAATGATGGTCTTATTTCCGCCTCCTTTAAATAAGATGGAACAAGCATCTCCCACAAGGAGACTTGATACACTGCATCGACATTGGATAATACCACTTTCTATGGCCTTCCGGAAGGAACCAGAACCGCCTGTGCTCATTTTAGAGTCCCTGATAGTAGTACGCTTCTTCTGAGCTGGGCTGTCTTTCCCATTTGAAGTTGCTGAAGGAGTTCTACTGGCTACCACTTGTTTTCCGGGCCAAATTCAAGGTGTTGGTTTTGACCTTTAAAACCCTATGTGGTTCCAGCCCAGCCTATCTCAAGGAACGCCTCCAGCAACACCAGACAAGTTGCTGAAATGGCCTGAAATTTCTGAAATGGCTGGCCAGTGACCTCCTCAGCCTTTGCAGTTCTGTTGCTAAAGGGAGGAAAATCTCTGGGGCATCTTTACATTCTACACTGGGAAGGCAGAGGGCCAGATGGCCAATTAGTAGACGGGTCACATGCAGCCCTTGGGGCATCTCCCCTGAGGCCCGCAGGTACCCTAGCAGTCCCTCTCCACTCCTCTCCTGCTGTACCGTTTTTTTCTTCGGAGGCTTAAAATGGATGCTTTTGCTGCTCTAGCCCACCAAACCCTATCATCTCTGTCAAGAATAACATTGAGAAAGAAGTCACAGAGTATGGAAGGCTAGAGCAACTTTTGCCATCCTTAACCATGAAGTTCTGGTGGCCTAGAATGTCACAAGATACTCTTGCCCTTCAGACTGTGTGCTTTCTCTCTCAGTAATGTTTTCCTTGACAGGGAAACCACAGAGTTTAGCAGGCTAAAGTTTCCCTAAGGAAGGGGGAAGAGTAAGATCCTGATGAAGATTCTGTGCCCCCCCACACACACACACACACGCCTGTGGAAGGAAAGTGGGGAGTGTGTGTATATGTTGGGGGAAAGGGAGGGGTGTGTGTGTGAGAGAGAGAGAGAGTCTGTATAAGTGTAAGTTAAGAGAGAGACTGAGTGGGGGAAGGGTATGTGTGTGTCTGAAGTGTAACCATCATACAAATAAAGAACACACACATGCTAAACCCACAAAAACTTTGACTAGCTCATATGTCTTCATCTTAATATTATTTTATATGCTTGGTTTCATCTCCTTACTGAAGCTGTTTTTCTTTCTGTATTCAGTTGACTTTTCTGATGGGAGTTCAAGAAACCTGCTAAACTGACATGGTTTTCAGCTTACCAGTGTATACAAAAGTGGGTTTAAAGCTTAGCCTTCTGAAAACCAGTTTGAGAAATGTCCATTCAAACTGACTATCAGCTGTCTAATGAAAACTTATTTGAATGACTATTCTTCAGTTTTCATACTCAGCCCATCTCCAGAATGAGTCTCTTGTGTTTTCCAATTCATAAATAACATGAAAATAAGATTTTACTGGTGGATTCATTTATCTTGTGGAAGTAAAGAATTCTCCTTTTCCTTCTTCAGGGTGGAAATCAGGGAGAAGCAAGCACATTTTGCTAAGGCACCTTGAAATAAATAGGACATGCAGACCAATCATATGCATGTTTACTCTGAGATAAGTTCTACTAACTTCCAGTGGAAGACTGCATAGGATTGGATCTTTAAGCAGACCTTATTTCCTCTAAAATTTAAGAAACTTGTTTTAGTACAATGTTCTTTCATAGTGACTTGCATGGACAGAGCTGGAGCAATGTACAGATGGAACTTTCACACATTCAGCTCTGTTTACACATTCCTCTGGGCACACTTTCCATTGAACTCTGTCAGCTGACCCTTTTATACAGGAGGCCCATAGGTATTTTGGAATAGTTATGGAGCTCTCTATCAGGAGCATATGTTCCTGATAAAATAAGTTTCTTTTAGACAAAGAATAAACTTGCTCCTTGCACTGGCCAAAGTATGAAGCAGGTTTCACTGCAAAACCTGCAGTTCCATAATACACCACTATCTTACAAGGACAGTGTATGCTAACTATAGTTAGGATTAAAAATATAGTAAAACAATACAGTATAAAAGTATACTTTGCATCCATTAAAGAGAATGGAAAATACTCTATTAAAGTAATGGGATACCATTTTTGCTGTTGCAGCCCTGTGATCTACATGCTTCAGTACGCTAACTGAGGTGAAGGCTATTTGAGAGGAGAAACAGGGCAGCCATGAAGGAAAATAATGAATTTCCAGAAACACTATTAGCACAAATTAGGAGAGAGAATAAGAAATTGCTTAGTCTACATTCAAGCCGGGGGTGGGGGGTGGGGAAATCTTCATTATTATAAAAAACAAACTACTTCGTGTGTATTTCTTATAGAGTTTATTAGTTGGATAGAACCCACTTTAGTCATGGAACTCTTGATCTTGTCTAGTACAAGAAAACTTATTGGATGGCTCCAGTCTTTTCCCTTCCTCCTCTCCTCCTCCTCCACATGTGCCAGGTCCTTCCTGTGTCCATCCTCCAACATAGGTGCTGAGTCTGGATATCAGGTTCTGAATGCACTTCTCACCAGTGGTGGTGATGACAATGGCAAGTTCCATTGTCAGCCTGAGCTTCCACTGGCCAAAGAAGCTGCCGTTGAAGCTGCCATGCCTTATTTGCTCTGGCTGTATTTGGTGTGGAGTGCCACTTTTGGCAGGACGGAAGGAGACTGTGTCTTCCCAAGTCACTGCACAGCTTTGTGGAATGCAGCCTGGTCCCCCAGGTCATGCTGTGCTTGGAGTAAAAATTGGTCTCCTGATGATCTTACAAAAAAGAAGAGAAGACTCTAGAAGTTGGACTGTTACCTGAGAGCAGCATTTACTTTTTGCCATAGAAACAGTGGTAACAAGCAGATAAAAATAAACAAGACAGAAGAACCTTCCTATTGTGAAGCCAGCTGTACAGTGCAATTAGCCCACAGCATTTGTATTACAAGTAATCAAGCTTAGCGAGGATTGTTCTAGGCCAGGCCAGTTGGGTTTGCCTTAGTTTACCCATGTGGTTATCACCTAAACAGGAATGTGTGTGTTTAGTTCCAGTATCCCCAGTCATGTAGTGTTGCACCAATAAGTTAAACGTTGAACCAACTTCCAACAGGGTGGTTTCATCTCTCCAATTTTGGCATCAACCTGATGGACCTCAAAGCACCTATACAACTATGGACTTATAAACTGAAGCCCACAGAATAATGGATTATGGAACCACCAAAAAGTGGGGGAACAATAAAAAATAGTGACTCGAGTCCTGCTTCCAAGTTAGATTTTTTAAAATATTTTTGTGGTAATTTCAAATATGCATCATGTGGATAGAAATTCATTGTGAAGCAGTAAAACTTTTAATCCCTGTGGAATACTCCTTGATTTTAATAAAACTGGGAGTCAGTCGAGGCTAACTATATCAAACCTTCTAGAGCAGACCAAACGTTGAACTCCTTTATCTGTGTGTTCTTTCTGTTGCCCTTTACTTAGTCTATGTTCTTCATGTTGTTAATCTTTATTCTGTGTCATTGCTGATTTACGGGGCTTCTCTAGTTCTTCTGTGACCTTTTTTTTCACCTTTAGGGCTTGACTGCTGTCACAATGTGCTACTTTGATTAATTGTATTTCCTGCCCAACTTCTGCTGGCTTCAGTCTTATCTTTATTTGTTAACCTTTACTAGCTTTTATCGTGAACTTTTACATTCTTTAACCTTTTCTTTATTGACTATCCCACCCTACCAGTACAGCCTCAGTGCACTGCATTTTATTTTATTTTTCCTCATATACCTCTGGCTTTTTCCTGTCATTGGAGCAGTATAGCACCAGTGTAATTGTGTTTCCACAACAATGTAGGTGGGAAAGTTCCAAGCAGAACTCTTTCCACATTGGGTGGTGGATGACATAACAGGGCTTAAAGTTTTCCAGCAGAAGTCCGTGGAAATAAATGGGACCTGCACAAGAGCATAAATGTACTTTTGGACTTTTGAAGTTAATTTCCATGGAGCATATGCAGGAGATGTTTCCTGATGGACCGTGGCCACAGAGTTTGCCCATGCTTATCCATGCTAACACTAGTGAGCTTTTTGTAGTCAAAAGATCTGCTCACACAAATCTATAGGACAGAGCAAAGCAACCTGAACCTTCTGACTTCCAGACAGAAATCCACAAGTCCTCAGCAGTCACCACTGTTTCTCCTTACTCTTGCAAGTGTCTCTTCCCTCTTCTCTGATTCAAGTGAATGAATCTATTACATGAGGCTCAGGGCATCTTTGAAGTTTGTTGGAATGATTAGCACAAATTCTTTTCTACTATTTTCTTTTTCTTCAATTCAAAAACAAAACAAAAGCAGCATAATACAATAAGACAGCAGCAACACAAACATAAGTAGTAATTTAAAAACAAACAAGAACAAAACAACCCCCAAACAATCATATGTCCACCTGTGTTTTGCTCCGTCTAGTTTCTAAGTCTAAATATATGGGCCAAAAGTCCATGTGTTTGTCAGGACAGGGATGTTGGTGATAATATGTTTTTTCATAAGTTGCCAGTTATGAGACTTTCTGTCCAGTGTATTATGGATAGAGTGGATTTTTCTATACAGCCTTGAAGGATCATCTTCCTGGCTATCATGAAGGCCTGTAAGATCCATTTCCTTTTACCTTTAGAGAGTTTCCACACTACTGGAAAGTAATTAAAGAGTACATGAACATCCTGGATTTCTAATGATGCTGAAGGTATGGAGACAGACATTTGAGGAGATGGGGCCAATTATCTTTTAATATAATTATTGCATTGAGCAGGGGGTTGGACTCGATGGCCTTGTAGGCCCCTTCCAACCCTACTATTCTATGAATCTATGAATCTAATCTTTGGTAAAGTGAACTAACAGGGATTCCATGCAAAGAGCAAAAGGGAGGGGACAAGGGCCTTCGGGCTGAACTTGATGCCTCCCCCCCCCCTTTTTTTTTTTTTTTTAAGGTGTGCATGTCTCTCCAGTCACAAGTTAGACTTAAGGAAGTCTAACTTAAGGTAGACTTCCAGTGTTGATGTTTCAAACTGCTGGCCTGAATTGTGAGAGGCAAAATATCAAAAACAATAAAACTTTTTAAAATGACTGAAGAACAGAAACATGCAGGGCCAGGCTGGATATTTCTCTCCCTTTATTTGGCAGAGTTCTTGGCTCAGACTAGCAGTTTAAAACTTCTGAAGGATAGAAGAAGTATTTTGAATAAGACTTTTTTGCATTGCAGACTGCTTTGGTACATTCTTTTGTTAAGTGGTATATACATTTATAAAATAAAATTTAAAAATAAATAATAAAGCTTGTTATTATAAATGCAAAGGCTGCAGTACAGTGGGCAGGAGAGTCTTTGTTAAGCAAATGCTCAGCACATTTTACATCATCTTATGCATGCTTGCTTAGAAGGAAGTCTACAGAAGTCAATGGAGCTTACTCTTAACAGTCTTCAGACAACAGAATTCTTCGTCCTTTTTACAGATACCTTTTCTCAATTTTTCAGTAAAACATTTTGGGCCATTCTGGTGGCCCTAAATGGAAGATCTAACATGCCAAAAATCTGGTTTCAACATAAACCTTGGAAGATCCTACATTCCAAAAATCTGGTTTCAACATAAACCTTGAATAAGAAATAGCGCCACAAGTATACTTTTTCCAAACCCCATGGGCAGAGCGTTTCATTGATTTCGCTTGAAAAATCACATTTGAGAAGTAGACTCTAGTCTAGCTTGTGAAACCACATTCCACAAACAAGCTTGTTATTCTTTACAGTCCTGCATGATTCTCCTTATTTAATTATTTATTTCTAAATGCAGAAAATAGACACATTCTTTCTTCACTTTTGTAATAAAATGTATTGGACAGGAAGTTAAAATAATTATCTTCCTGGCCATAACCCATGCATTTCCCACATTTTGAGTTATGTACCAGCAAATAACAATATTATATAATATTTGAGCTATTAATGGAAATCAATATAATTATGTGGAGGGGAGGGAGAGTATTTTTAAAAAATTAGATTTAAAAAATGAGCAAAAACCAAATCACAGATTATCAGTTGCTGCTATTAGCACTGGGGAAACAGTGATCTGCACCAAGATTGGTAGGAGGAGGGTGAGGTTAAACTCTGTCTTTCCTGCCAGTGATCCTGGCATTGCATGCAGCCCCCAAGGCCAAAAAGGTTACCCACCTAGATCTAGAATGTAAAACCATAGGTAAAAATGTTTACAGGTAAGTTAGCGAAAATAGTTAATTTGTCTAGAACAGGTTAGATTATTCTAAAAGTTGGAATAACAACGGTGGAAAAATCGACAGCAAGAACAGGGGTAGTTCTTATGATGGTTCCTGCAACACAAGGAAATCCCTGTTTGTGGTGAAACCCTGGCTACCCTAGCTGAGGGCTAGATATAATGCCATTCACAGAATTATCAATTGTTTGAATAATTTTTTTCAGTTAATAGCAGGCACTGGGGCGGGGCGGGGCGGGGGTTGACTCATGTAAGCCATTTGCACCACTGATGCAAATGGAAGCTTTCCTTCCAATACAAATAGGCAGGGGGGAGCAATTTGACTGGGACTCTAATGGGGGACAAAGCATTAAAGCCCAGCCCCCCCCCCCCCGATCTGGATCAGGGCCTCTGTGCTTGCTGCTTACTTAAAACAATCATGAATGCAATTGCTAATCATCTTAATGGTATCTCATTTAGTTTGGCCCTCCTTCTTTTAATTGTCCTTTAGCAAATGCTTGCTAGCTTCAGGTGTCAGGACAGTCGTGATGACTTAAGGCTGCAGTACATGCGCTAACTACCCTGTTATAGGTTTATATGGGGGGGTGTAGTGAACGGATCGGCTGAAGTACTTAATGCCCTTCATGCATTTACCAGGGAGCAAGGCCACACCACTGCCCCTGAAGTCTCATTGTTTCCCCCATCCCCACTGCCCATGGGTTAGGATGTGGTTGTCTGTAGGAGGAAAGTCTACATGCAGAGGCTTCTTTGGGAGCTGGAACCTGGTAGCTCTGAAGAACCCTACAGACATAGATCTGTGCATGTGGTCTTTTCCCTTGTAGACTTCTACACCTAAGACATGGACACCAGGGGCAGAGGAAGCTGTAAAGCCTCAGGGGCTGGGGCAGAAGCACAGACCCACTTTCCAGTATTCACATGAAGACCTTTTCACATGTGAAAGGGGTTCTTTAAACAGGGCTATTCAGTTCAGATGATCTGATAGGCACACGTTGTGTTCCTGCTCTTGAGAGCCAATTCTAGGGATGTCAGAGAATTCCGCCATGGATCTCAGTGAGGCCGAATGCCAGTGCATTCGGCCCCCTGAAATCTGTGGTGGAACGAAGCCCCCTGCCCCACCACCCCGCGAAAGGCGTGTGAAACGGGGCACTTAGGTGCCGTTTGCGCTGCTTTGCGAATGGTGGCCTGCGGCCACCATTCACTTCCCCATTTAGGCCGTAATAGGCTACGTAAATACTTACATAGCCTATCACGGCTAACGCAGGGACATCATTTGCATCCCAGCGGAGGCCATGATAGGACTACGTAAGTATTTACGTAGCCTATCACGGCAAAAAAGGGGAACGCAAATGGCGGCTGCCATAGCCGCCGCCATTTGCGTTCCTGGTTTTTTTGCCGTGATAGGCTACGTAAATATTCACGTAGCCTATCACGGTAAAAAAAACAGGCGCAAATGGCATAGCGGCCGCCATAGCTGCCGCCATTTGCCTCCTCAGGCTCCAGACGCCTGCGAATGCACCCGGCCGGCAACTCTGCGGAGTTGCTGCAGAGCGGAGCTGGCCGGGTTAGGATTTCAGGGGGAGGTGTGGAGCGCCTCCCCCCCCCACCGCGAATCACCCCTGCGAAAGGTAAGTGACTTTCGTACATCCCTAGCCAATTCATATTATTGACTACCAGTCACCAAAGACATAGTACCTACATTCTCTTCTTAACAGCTTAGTTTCTTTAAAAGCACACTAGAAATGCCAGGGACAGTATTTCTAAAACTGTAAAATTGTTAATGTTTGAACATGCCTATGTGTATGGCATCACTGTGAACATACCGAAAATGCAATTATTTAAGTGTGTCTTATTAAAGCAGCCTTAAGGTCAAGATTGCTTTTGCTTATGCCACTAGGAATTAATTTATCCTTTTGCAAAATAATAATATCCTACACCAGCTGCCATGGTGATTCCAATAGCAATATGCATAACTGGAAGAACCAGCTAGGCATTTTCTTTTATTTTGTTGTAAAACAAAAATCCATCTTTAAAAAAATCTTTTCCTAGGATGTGTGATACGGGAGAAGGGCTGTTCACCTTTCAGACAAGGGAAGGCGAGATGATCTATCAGAAGGTCCATTCTGCAACACTGGCGATAGCTGAGCAACATGAAAGATTGATGATGGAGATGGAACAAAAAGCACGGGTAAGGACCTTTCTCCAATATTGTAAAAGGCATTTGCTGCATTAGGAAGGCAATAATTGTGAGATTAATCAAAACACAGACTTATTTAAGAAACTTAATGCCAGGGCTGCATTAACAAGATATTGAAAAATTTATATTAGTTATTTTAGACTGAATTCTCCCTAGGAGTCAATATTTTACACATGGAGTGAACTCTGATAGGTGTATGAAAGCATTTCCATGTGCCCAGCAAGGTGTTATTCTTTCGTCCTAATAGATGCACATGTGTGCATGCACACACAGACCCCTTCCTAATGCTACCCATACATTGCAAACTGGTTTTGAAGCTTCCCAAGTAGGAAGCTCCATCCTACTTTCATACTCCCTCCTACTTAAAAAGTAGAAGGGAATGTGAAAACCTTTTTGTAAAACCAGATATGCACTGGTCTGGAACATGGACAGTGACGGTGAAGATTCTGTGAAATGAAGAATAATTTTTGCTTTCAAGATTTCCAAGTTATGCTCTTCTGTTTGGTGGATCACCAGTTGTACAGACCTAGGCCTGCCTTACTTATTCAGAAAAGAAGAACAAGCACATTGTATCAAAAACAAGAAAAAGTTTTGTATCCCCTTAAAAGTGAAGAAATTAAAGACTGACAAGAGCCACAGTACATTTCTTAGCCGAACAGGTTTGTTAGTCTCTAAGGTGCCACAAGACAATGTGTTGTTTTTATTCATTGTTTTTTAAAGAACACATTTTGAGGTAGTATTAGTGAAGTGAAAATTGGCAAGTCATGAAGATTTCCGATCATAGTCTTCTGAATCACTTCGTCTTTTTCTAAGGCCACTTCCTTTAGTGCACCAGGCAGCCTTGCAACAAATTGAGAAGGTGTGGTACCTTTATGGTTGACTCCCAACAGGCATTTTCTCTCCCACTAACTTTAGCTGAGTGCATTAATTCCAAGAGAACAAGGAAATTTTCAATGGAAAAGCCTGCTTCAGGGAAAGTCAGTATTCTCAGCAGAGCTATATATTACCACACATTAAATTACATTTGATTTCTTTTCATTTTTCTCTTTCCAGCTGTTAGGTAATGATCTAAAGGGATTAAATAGGAAGGGGATCTCCCTTTCCCGGAGAGTTTTATTTCAAAGCAACATTTTGTCCAATACCTGTAGACATAAGTAGTTGCTGTCTTTCTGCTGAGCTTTAATTTGTTCATATATTACACCATGTCTGTACTGTATTATGTTGGAAAGTATGGACTGAAAGTAATAAAGGGATGACGCAAGTCCACTTTAGAAATCTGTTGTGAGTAATTAGTAGTTTGCATATTTATTATGTTCGTAGTTGACACAAAACGTGCAAGCTTGTGGTAGATTCCAGGCCACAGATGGTGCACATGCTGTATTCCTCCTTTGCAAGAAGTAGGGGTGGATGAGAATTTTATTTCAGTTAGGTTTTGATAAAAATTTACCAAAGTTCTCAATATTAGGGACAAAAAGAATTTGAGATTTTTAAAAATTGAATGTAGAAGAAACCAAAACTGACAGATTTGTCCATCCAGGCCACGGGCTTTTCAGAGTGCTTAGCTCTTAAAAGTCTGGGTTTGAATCCCTGTGTATTCAACCATGCTTGTGGTGCTGAATTAGGGTTGCCACTTCTTTTTTCTGACAAGCTCCGCATCTTTAACAGCTCTGTGGAAGGCAGGCACATCATAGACCTCTCCATACTGGGAATAGTCCTATCTATTGAATTTGGCTGGTGCAAATGGGCGAGAGCTTAATTTCAGTTCATTTTTGATAAGAATTTACCAAAATCCACAAAGTTCTTCATGTTCAAGAAACATGTTCTTCATATTCAAGAACTTGCAATTTAAAAAAATCAAATTCAGGAAAAAGCGAAACTGACAGGTTCTCCCATCCCTAGCCAGCACATGAAATGCTAGGGAAGTATTGCTGTGACCATAAGCCTGATGCGTTATTTCAAAGTGAAGTGGTATTTTATGGTAATTTTGGCTTGTTCCATCAGGTGAAATATCCAGGCAGTTCAGACAAGTAAGAACTTTAATATTAGCAACTGGTCCAGTTCACAATCATAACAAGTCACAATAAATATTCAGATAAAGTGTTGGAAAAGAGAGTGAACTATTGGAAAATAGAGTGTTTTCTAAAAGGATGGAACCTCACTATTATGAATAAAATTACATTTTATATCCATGTAAAGGAAGGACAATAAAAAAAATCTGCAAAACCATGGTCGTGGCCTAAAAGTGGAATGGAATTCAAAACAAGTTGGCATTAAGGATAACCCTTTCTCCTTGTTAAAAAGGTGTATACCTTTGCTATTCATAACAATTCATATTATTATGAATATTATGTTTTTAGTGTCACGTATTAGTTTATAATCTCTTTATGTTTAGTTATAGTCTTTTTTGTGTGTGACATGGTGAATTGTATGTTATGGTATATACAATAATATTTTTTTTAAAATCACAATCATGTTGAATAGAACAGTAGAGAAAGCAGATGAGCTATTCCAGGGGTAGGGTAGGCAACCTGATGCCCTCCAGGTATTTTGGACTACAACTCCCATCAGCCCCAGCCAGCATGACCAGTGGTGAAGAATGATGGGATGGTAGTAAAAAACACCTGGAGGGCACCAGGTTGCCTAACTATTATTATTTGATTTGTGAGCTTTTTTGACATTCATCTGACAAGGATAACAGACTTACCATCCCAATCACAAGAGCTACATATTTATTTATTTTAAACAAAAGAAATCTTTATCAGGGCCTTCAGGCAATGCGAACGTGCCTTGTGTGCTACATCGGAAGGCTGCATGGAATGCACTAGCCTTTTGTTCTCCACTCCTGACATAAGGGTTGCTTTTGATGTAATGAAAACTGAAGGAGCCACTAAGGAAAGGACTAGGCTCAGGATGCAATCCTATGGGGATAGTCAGCTGCCTCTGAACTTGGAGGTGGCTGACTATCCAATGCAGGGAGGGTGAAGCATGGAGGGGATCGTCTCGTCCATGCTCCAGCTGCCCTGCATTTGCAGTTAGACAGCCTATTTTGGCTGTCTAACCAGGGAGCTTCAGAGCAGGGCTGGGGGGAGGCGGGACAGCACATGGGAAGCGTTGTAACAGCACTTCTGTGGTCCCCTCCCTGCCCCCGGGAGCACTCCCTTTTCAGCTGCTCCGCTCTGCGCTGCTCTTCTGAGAGATGGAAGCAGAGAGACAGATTTCTGGGAACCAAGCTCGGTTCCCAGAAACTAAAAAATCCTATGGCCAGCTAGACTCTGTCTAGCTGGCCATAGGATTGCACCCTAAGAAGATTTTATTTTTCAGCACATTGTTTTAAAATGAGAGTGCTGAAACTTATAAATGCCTGAGAGCCCTTTCCCCTGATGATCTCTGAAGTTTTAGAGTTGGCTAAAGGGAATGTACTCTGTACATGCTCAAAGGCATTCTAGTGGGGGGGTCTATTTTTGTTAAGAGAGCCAGCGTGGTGTAGTGGCAAGAGTGTTGGGCTGGTAGCTGGGAGATCCGGGTTCTAGTCCCTACTCGGCCATGGAAGCTCACTGGGTGACTTTGGGCCAGTCACACACTCTCAGCCCAACCTACCTCACAGGGTTGTTGTTGTGAGGATAAAATGGAGAGGAGGAGGATAATGTAAGCCACCTTGGGTTCCTTGCAAGAGGAAAAAAGGCGGGATATAAATACAATAATAAATAATAAATAAAATAAATAAGATATCTTATGCTCTGGTTTTGATTCCCTAGCACTGAAACAGGTTCCAGGGCCCTGGTGAGTACTAGCATAAATAAAGCCCTGGATATTTAGGCTGCAATCCTGTACCTACTTAACTGGGAGCAAGCCCCATTGAACTCAATAGGGCTTACTTCTACATAGTCATATATCGGATTCTGCAGTTAATAGATGTGCAAGTTAAGCAGGCCTGTTGTAAGCAAAGAACAGGTGATATAAGGAGTTGTATGTTTCTCACTGACACCCTGTGCTATAACTTACATTTGTATTCCCTCAGTTAACCTCATGACTGACCTGTAATAAAATATGTTTGCTCCAGCAACTATTCACCCTGTCAGAATCTATTTCTATAAAAGTGGCTAAAGGGCAAGTTTCCAATGAGACCAAATGGCTGACTGGGCAGCCCCACTGCACACTTTGTAATTCCGATGGAATCATGTTGACAAGATAGCATAAGCTCTTAACGTTTTTCTCCTTACTTTTTCATCATCCTTTGCATTGTAGCTGGCTTTATTAGTGTTGTGAGGAATGATAGCAGAAATTGTAGCAACACTAGGTTTGGAAAGAAATCTACAGTTCGTATTTTTCCTGTAAAATCTGCTACCAGATAATATCTGTAATGTTCTCCATATATGCCCAGCTCTTGTCTATGTATATTTCATAATCTGTGAGAAGGAAAAATCTGCATAAAGTGAAGCTCTCCATGGTAACAGGTGCATTTTTTTATTGGCTGGCTGAGGCTGAAACAGAGTGGCATTGCTGTAAGGATTGTTGAATTTAAATTGAGCAGTGTTCTTTTTAAAATAAATACACTAGCCTAACATTGTCTACTATGGACAGAAAAGGGGTTAATTATTTCATAATGTAGGGAAATGTGACAATGGGATATCATATCTATTGTTAAAGGCCATGGAACTTATGCTTGGAACATTGAAGGGACAGTCTTCATTGAACTGAAGACAGCCCAAGTCCAAAGTGCAAAAGTTACTTCTGAGGCCAGGTAGAAGCAGAGACGTTGGTCTCTGAAAATTGTGATATGCAGATTGGGAGCCAGCCTCACAAGTGCGTAATACTTATTCCCTCTCTATGGCATGAATGTTCCCAGCTCCCATTTCTTGTTTGCTGTAACCGTGGTTTAGTGTTATTTCTGCACTGAAGGTCGCCATTGTTCCCCTCTCAACTAGAGCTTGAATTAGTGATGGGTGAACTCCCCCAGTCAGGCCCACAATTATACTGAACTGTTTTCTGGAAAATAGCTCACTTCTTTCAAACCGAATTCCAAGCCTGTTTGGGACCCCATTGCATTCCTGGTGATATCACTAGTACTATAACAGGGTCTGATTTAGAGCTGGACCAAACCTTTCAGCCCAGCCTTTCTTGACCCACAAAAGTGAGGGATGATGTTTGGACCTTCTAGTCTGATGCCTACCCAATACTTCCTCACCTGCTTACCTGCCTTTCATCCCTTCCCAGCCCCTTCCCTTCTCTACAGTTATCCTTACTGTTGCTCCAAGGAGTATTGGGTAAGGTAGGTTTCCCAGCATGCCATATATCTGGCACACAACCATCACAGTGTGCCAGTCATTAGAGAGAGGAGTGGGAAAAGAAGGAGAACCTCCCATTATTGACTGCCAGAACAGCAAAATGGTGGGATGGATCCTATAGAGTGTGTATGGATGAGAGGCAGTGATGATGGGAAATAGGGACTGGTTGTATTGCTTGCCTCATATTGAGGCGGGCATTACAAGAGCACCTGGGTTTGTTGTCCCACTTGTGCTTAGATAATAAGTCGGAACGTCACAGTACCTGGTTCAAACTGTAGCGCAGACTGGAGAAGGGAGGTGAAGGGAGCATATCCTTTGATTTGCAGTCTGTGGTCTGCTTCAGGCTATAGTGGGATTCATTTGGTTGCTACAATTTATAAGTCTATATTTTAAAGCACTGCCAAACTGTCCTTTCAATTCATATGAATTGTGCAAGCTGGAGAAATAGGCAGATATACCTAGATGTTATAAAATGCAGATTTAAAAATGCAGCATCAAGAAAAAGTTGCAGTAAATTTTTCTAGCTTTCATTAGACAGAGAGAACTGGAAATCAGCCAAGAATAGGCATTTTGAGCTTCTGTATAAACAAAAGTAGCATCCTAGATTTTGATTTTTTAAATTTGTTTTACTTTTCAAAAAACTATTTTTATTCTGATACTGCTAAATTTAAACACTATTATTTTTATGTCCTGTCTGAGCCAGAAATTTCAGCTAATTAAAAAAAACATGGTTTCAGGTGCATTCCTCCCCCATACGTGTTCTCCAGAGGGAGCAAAGGTGTATCAGCACACACATTCTGAGTCATGTACAAGTTCTCCCATGTACATATATTATACCTAGAGTTTAATCTGCAGTGACATTCTTCCACAACTACTGATGTCCAAAGTATATCTTCTTTGCATGTTACACATACTGTGCAGCTTTGTCAAATAAATGTCTCTCTGCAATACTAGAAAAAACATGTTCTCCATCTCCTATAAAACATGTCATGTTTTGTTTCCATAGTAATAAATCACTCACTTGGGTCTTTGGTGAAATCTCATATGTTTGCTAGATGATCATTTACATTTACATCTGGTGGTGGTAACAATATGGTGAAAAAAAGTGCATCTTCCTGAATAGGTGGCCTAAAGCAAGATTATAACTTTTTCCTACCCATGTGGTAATAGACAGTCAATGCACTGATGCAACACATTCAGTAGAAAATGTAATACACCAGTTTTTATACAGAGCCTTTTACACACAGGTAAAGATTTGCTTATGTCTTTGGCATCAGGCCTCTTAGAAAATATATTACCTAGAAACAGCTGAGGCTAGAACGACATCATAAACAGCATGTGTGGATACCTATGAAGGCAACAACCCCATACATCCACCTCCTTTCTTCCTTAGTAATATATACTATTACAAAGCATGTGATTAATGTCATTGTGTTGCAAATTACTTTGGAGTCACAGAAAATTCACAAAATGTCACATGACACATTTTGTATTAGTACAGTAGAAATCAGGAATCATTGGGGATCTACGCAGGACTATTGCTCTCAATGGCATTTGTATATGTTCCATATCATCTAGTTCTGGCCTGAGTGTTCAGATATAGCCTTGACTACCACAGTATTCCCCTTCGTGGATCACTGCCTTGTTGTGGCGAAGGGGCTTGTGTAACTCAGTGAAGCCATAAGCTATGCTGTGCAGGGCCACCCAAGACGGACAGCTCATGGTGGAGAGTTCTGACAAAATGTGTTCTGTTGGAGAAGGAAATGGCAACCCACTCCAGTATTCTTGCCAAGAAAACCCCATGGAACGTATCACAAGGCTAAAAGATATGACACCGGAAGATGAGCCCCTCAGGTCGGAAGGTGTCCAGTATACTACTGGGGAAGAGCAGAACGAATTTCCAAGTAGCGCCAGAAGAGTAAAGCGGCTGGGCCAAAGCCGAAAGGACACTCAGCTGTGGATGTGTCTGGTGGTGAAAAGAAAGTCTGATGCTGTAAAGAACAATATTGTTTAGGAACTAGGAATGTCAGATCAATGAATCAAGGTAAGCTGGAGGTGGTCAAACATGAGATGGCAAGATTGAACATCGACATCTTGGGAATCAGCGAACTAAAATGGACAGACATGGGCGAATTTAATTCAGGTGACCATTATATCTACTACTGTGGGCAAGAATCCCTTAGAAGAGAAGGAGTAGCACTCATAGTCAACAAAAGGGTGAGAAAAGCAGTACTGGGGTACAATCTCAAAAACAATAGAATGATCTCAGTACGAATCCAAAGCAAACCATTCAACATCACAGTAATTCAAGTCTATGCCCCAACCACTGAGGCCAAAGAAGCTGAGGTTGATGGGTTCTATGAAGACCTACAACACCTTCTAGAACTAACACCAAAAAAAGATGTCCTCTTCATCATAGGGGATTGGAATGCTAAAGTAGGAAGTCAAGAAATCACCGGGATAACATGCGGGCATGGCCTTGGTGTACAAAATGAAGCAGGACAAAGGCTAATAGAGTTTTGCCAAGAGAACACGCTGATCATAGCAAACACTCTTTTCCAACAGCACAAGAGGCAACTCTACACATGGACATCACCAGATGGTCAATATCGAAATCAGATTGATTATGTCCTTTGCAGCCAAAGATGGAGAAGCTCTATACAGTCAGTAAAAACAAGACCTGGGGCTGACTGTGGCTCAGATCATGAGCTTCTTATTGCAAAATTTCGGCTTAAATTGAAGAACGTAGGGAAAACCAATAAACCATTCAGGTATGACCTAAATCATATCCCTTATGAATATACAGTGGAGGTGACAAACAGATTTCAGGGATTAGACCTGATAGACAGAGTGCCTGAGGAACTATGGACGGAGGTCCATAACATTGTTCAGGAGGCAGCAACTCAATCCATCCCAAAGAAAAAGAAATGCAAGAAAGCAAAGTGGCAGTCTGATGAGGCTTTACAAGTAGCTGAGGAAAGAAGGGAAGCGAAAAGCAAGGGAGAAAGGGGAAGATATACCCAACTGAATGCAGAGTTCCAGAGAATAGCAAGGAGAGACAAGAAGGTCTTCTTAAATGAACAATGCAAAGAAATCGAGGAAAACAATAGAATGGGAAAGACTAGAGATCTTTTCAAGAAAATCAGAGATATCAAGGGAACGTTTTGTGCAAAGACGGGCATGATAAAGGACAAAGAAGGCAGGGACCTAACAGAAGCAGATGAGATTAAGAAGAGGTGGAAAGAATACACAGAAGAACTATACAGGAAAGATCTGAATGTCCCTGATAGCCATGTTAGTGCAGTCACTGAACTTGAGCCGGACATCCTAGAGAATGAAGTCAAGTGGGCCTTAGGAAGCATTAGTAACAACAAAGCTAGTGGAGATGACAGTATTCCAGCTGAGCTATTTAAAATCCTAAAAGATGATGCTGTTAAAGTGCTGCATTCAATATGCCAACAAATTTGGAACACTCAACAGTGGCCACAAGACTGGAAAAGGTCAGTTTACATTCCAATTCCAAAGAAGGGCAATGCCAAAGAGTGTTCAAACTACTGTACTATTGCGCTCATTTCACATGGCAGCAAGGTTATGCTCAAAATCCTACAAGCTAGGCTTCAGCAGCATGTGAACCGAGAACTACGGGAAGTACAAGCAGGGATTTGAAGAGGCAGAGGAACTAGAGATCAAATCGCCAACATTCGCTGGATCATGGAGAAAGCAAGAGAATTCCAGAAAAACGTCTATTTCTGCTTCATTGACTACGCTATAGCCTTTGATTGTGTGGATCACAAGAAACTGTGGCAAATTCTGAACGAGATGGGAGTACCAGACCACCTTACGTGTCTCCTGAGAAACCTGTATGAGGGTCAAGAAGCAACAGTAAGAACCAGACATGGAACAACTGTTTGGTTCCAAATTGGGAAAGGAGTATGACAAGGCTGTATATTGTCGCCCTGCTTATTTAATTTATATGCAGAGTACATCATGAGAAATGCCGGGTTGGATGAATCACAGGTCGGAATTAAGATCACTGGGAGAATTATGAACAACCTCAGATACGCAGACGATACCACCCTAATGGCAGAAAGCGAAGAGGATCTAAAGAGCCTCTTGTTGAGGGTGAAAGTGGAGAGTGCAAAAGCTGGTTTGAAATGCAACATTAAAAAAACTAAGATCATGGCATCTGGCCCCATCACTTCCTGGCATATAGAAGGGGAAGAAATGGAAGCAGTGACAGATTTTACTTTCTTGGGCTCCAAGATCACTGCAGATGGTGACTGTAGCCATGAAATTTAAAGACGCTTGCTCCTTGGGAGGAAAGCTATGGCACACCTAGACAGCATAGTAAGAAGCAGAGACATCACCTTGCTGACAAAGATTCGTATAATCAAAGCTATGGTTTTCCCAGTAGCAACGTATGGCTGTGAGAACTGGACTATAACGAAGGCTGAGCGCCGAAGAATTGATGCTTTTGAACTGTGGTGCTGGAGAAGACTCTTACAAGTCCACTGGACTGCAAGGAGGTCAAATCAGTCCATCCTAAAGGAAATCAAGCCTGACTGCTCATTGGAAGGACAGATACTGAAGCTGAAGCTCAAATATTTTGGCCACCTAATGCGAAGAGAAAACTCCCTGGAAAAGACCTTGATGCTGGAAAAGATTGAAGGCAAAGGGAGAAGGGGACAGCAGAGGATGAGATGGCTAGATAGCATCACGGATGCAATGAATATGAACTTGAGCACACTCCGGGAGAGAGCGGAGGACAGGAAGGCCTGGTGTGCTATGGTCCATGGGGTCATGAAGGTCCATGGGGTCATGTCCATGGGGACACGACTTAACGACTGACCAGCAACCACAGTATTACTAGCTGTATGGTTCTTTGCATCCCATCCGTTCTTTATTTGAATTAATCTCACCTTTGTTGTTGTTCAGTCGTTCAGTCGTGTCCGACTCTTCGTGACCCCATGGACCATAGCACGCCAGGCCTTCCTGTCCTGCGCTCTCTCCCGGAGTGTGCTCAAGTTCATATTCATTGCATCCGTGATGCTATCTAGCCATCTCATCCTCTGCCGTCCCCTTCTCCTTTTGCCTTCAGTCTTTCCCAGCATCAGGGTCTTTTCCAGGGAGTTTTCTCTTCGCATTAGGTGGCCAAAATATTGGAGCTTCAGCTTCATTATCTGTCCTTCCAATGAGCACTCAGGGTTGATTTCCTTTAGGATGGACTGATTTGACCTCCTTGCAGTCCAGGGGACTCGTAAGAGTCTTCTCCAGCACCACAGTTCGAAAGCATCAATTCTTCGGCGCTCAGCCTTCCTTATAGTCCAGCTCTCACAGCCATACATTACTACTGGGAAAACCATAGCTTTGATTAGACGGACCTTTGTCGGCAAGGTGATGTCTCTGCTTCTTACTATGCTGTCTAGGTTGGCCATAGCTTTCCTCCCAAGGAGCAAGCGTCTTTTAATTTCATGGCTACAGTCACCGTCTGCGGTGATCTTGGAGCCCAAGAAAGTAAAATCTGTCACTGCTTCCATTTCTTCCCCTTCTATATGCCAGGAAGTGATGGGGCCAGATGCCATGATCTTAGTTTTTTTAATGTTGAGTTTCAAACCAGCTTTTGCACTCTCCTCTTTCACCCTCCACAAGAGGCTCTTGAGATCCTCTTCGCTTTCTGCCATTAGGGTGGTATCGTCTGCATATCGGAGGTTGTTGATAATTCTCCCGGCAATCTTAATTCCGACCTCCGATTCATCCAACCCAGCATTTCTCATGATGTACTCTGCATATAAGTTAAATAAGCAGGGTGACAATATGCAGCCTTGTCGTACTCCTTTCCCAATTTTGAACCAATCGGTTGTTCCATGTCTGGTTCTTACTGTTGCTTCTTGACCCTCGTACAGGTTTCTCAGGAGACAGGTAAGGTGGTCTGGTACTCCCATCACTTTCAGAATTTGCCAGAGTTTGTTGTGATCCACACAATCAAAGGCTTTAGCGTAGTCAATGAAGCAGAAATAGACATTTTTCTGGAATTCTCTTGCTTTCTCCATGATGCAGCGAATGTTGGCGATTTGATCTCTAGTTCCTCTGCCTCTTCGAAACCCAGCTTGTACTTCCGGTAGTTCTCGGTTCGCATACTGCTGAAGCCTAGCTTGTAGGATTTTGAGCATCACCTTGCTGGCATGTGAAATGAGCGCAATGGTGCGGTAGTTTGAACACTCTTTGGCGTTGCCCTTCTTTGGAATTGGAATGTAAACTGACCTTTTCCAGTCTTGTGGCCATTGTTGAGTGTTCCAGATTTGTTGGCATATTGAATGCAGCACTTTAACAGCATCATCTTTTAGGATTTTAAATAGCTCGGCTGGAATACTGTCATCTCCGCTAGCTTTGTTGTTAGTAATGCTTCCTAAGGCCCACTTGACTTCACTCTCGAGGATGTCCGGCTCAAGTTCAGTGACCGCACTATCATGGCTATCAGGGACATTCAGATCTTTCCTGTATAGTTCTTCTGTGTATTCTTGCCACCTCTTCTTAATCTCATCTGCTTCTGTTAGGTCCCTGCCTTCTTTGTCCTTTATCATGCCCGTCTTTGCACAAAACGTTCCCTTGAGATCTCCAATTTTCTTGAAGAGATCTCTAGTCTTTCCCATTCTGTTGTTTTCCTCGATTTCTTTGCATTGTTCATTTAAGAAGGCCTTCTTGTCTCTCCTTGCTATTCTCTGGAACTCTGCATTCAGTTGGGTATATCTTCCCCTTTCTCCCTTGCTTTTCGCTTCCCTTCTTTCCTCAGCTACTTGTAAAGCCTCATCAGACAGCCACTTTGCTTTCTTGCATTTCTTTTTCTTTGGGATGGATTTCGTTGCTGCCTCCTGAACAATGTTACGGACCTCCGTCCATAGTTCCTCAGGCACTCTGTCTATCAGGTCTAATCCCTGAAATCTATTCCTCACCTCCACTGTATATTCATCAGGGATATGATTTAGATCATACCTGAAAGGTTTAGTGGTTTTCCCGACGTTCTTCAATTTCAGCCGAAATTTTGCAAGAAGCAGCTCATGATCTGAGCCACAGTCAGCTCCAGGTCTTGTTTTTACTGACTGTATGGAGCTTCTCCATCTTTGGCTGCAAAGGACATAATCAATCTGATTTCGATATTGACCATCTGGTGATGTCCATGTGTAGAGTCGCCTCTTGTGCTGTTGGAAAAGAGTGTTTGCTATGATCAGCATGTTCTCTTGGCAAAACTCTATTAGCTTTTGTCCTGCTTCATTTTGTACACCAAGGCCATGCCTGCCTGTTATCCCGGTGATTTCTTGACTTCCTACTTTAGCATTCCAATCCCCTATGATGAAGAGGACATCTTTTTTTGGTGTTAGTTCTAGAAGGTGTTGTAGGTCTTCATAGAACCCAACAACCTCAGCTTCTTCGGCCTCAGTGGTTGGGGCATAGACTTGAATTACTGTGATGTTGAATGGTTTGCCTTGGATTCGTACTGAATCTCACCTTACAGCTACTTAATAGGGATGAATTCAGATCAAGACAGGATGGGATGTAAAGAACCACATTGGACGTTGTGCCTGCCTAAGGGTCATATTATTTTAAAAACAGGCCCTCATCCCAGATAGCAATCAACTTTGGGAAGTGAGGAGATTTTCAGAAACAGTTTGTGATATGCCTTGTGGACTGCTGTTTGAAGAAAAGAAATAACAAACATCTTTCCGGGCAATTCCAAGCTCTTGGGTGACTATTAAGTTGGCTCCCATGCATAATCTTCCCTTAAAGCAGTAGTGGGCAACTTGTGGGCCTCCAGATGTTTTGGCCTATAACTTCCATCAGCCCTCACCACTGGCTTTGCTGGCTAGTGCTTATGGGAGTTGTAGGCCAAAACATACATGCATCCATTATAGTTTGAGGAAGTTGTCTTACATAAACAATGAATACATGTAAATTATGCAAAGTATGCCCTTAGTGGTACCTTTCCCAGTTTGTGAATCTGTTGCTAATTTGATAATATTTTGGTGTTTTCAGTGGTGAACAATGGTGCAGATATTAGTATTATATAATATCAGCCAAAATGGCACTAATGACTTGGCAAGCAGGCAGAAGCATTGTAATTCACAGGTGTTTGGTATAAATGCCTCTTAGCGCAGCGAAATAGCAGAGCAAAACACTCTTTGCTGTTAAGCTGATAAATAGGCAGCCATTAGTGTGCTTTCAAAAACAGTATGCTTTTGAACAAACTAACATGAGCAAAAGACAAGCCCCTGCCCTGGGGCTCTTAGAGGCTGTGGTGTGGGTGAATGGAGAGAGGAAAGGCAAAATGGGAGGAAATACATTAACATATACTTCATTCAGATGGAGAGGAGTCCAGAGTTAAGCCAAGCATATACCAGAGCAATAGCAGTTAAATGTCATGGCTCCAGCACAGCTACATCAAGACAAACATTTACAATTGGGAATGTTAGCATATAGCACTTCACTGTGAGTGCCTTGGTCTTATGCTTAGACCAAAAAAAAAAAAAGCATAGCTACTCAATGCAAACTTAATAAGGCAGAGAATTGGTACTGATCAGATTTGGTTCTGAGATAGAATTCTATCTATCTCAAAGTAAAGACTTCTGCTGCTGCTTTTGAAGGAAGGTTCTTGGAAATTTTGTTTTTCTTTCTTAGAAAAAGGTCTTTTGATCTCACATAACATTTAGATGTTTGAGATCAAATAGCCTTTTCCAACAGAAAATGAAGCTCTTAAAACTTCAAAAGCAGCCCTGGAGGTTGAGGTACTTTTCCCTTATTTGAAGTGAAACCCAAAGGGCATCTGTGAGCAGCACTCCCAATACGTCTGTATTTTACAGTCCTCTCAATATGGGCTCTAATAAAAACTTGTAAGTGAGCTGGTTATGTGAAAACGTGTTGCAGTACAAAAATACAAGCGGATGTCTATAAAACTGCATCAGTAGATACTCTGTACACATTTTTTGTGGCAAAAATGGTGTATCATGTTCGGTTGCTTGTATTTATTTTTACTGAAAATAAAGTTTAAAAAGTTAAATATATTGCCAAACTTTACATTAGATTTTTAAAAATCAAATACAAGAAATGGGAACATACAGCTTACAGAGCTGTATGAATCAAAATGTAACGGGCCCAATACAACCGTGCCTGCATGCAGCTGTAGGGGCAGTGCACACAGAGCTCTTTAAAAAGCAGCTTAATAGCTGTTGACCGTGAATAGATCTGAGATAGCTCCATCTCAGAGAGGGCCTTCTCAGTGGTGGCCCCCAAGTTATGGAATGATCCCCCCAATGCGGCCTGTCTGGCACCAACATTGTTATCTTTTCAGAGCCAGGTTATGACCTTTCTCTTCTCCCAGGCATTTGGCAGCATATGGTAAGTTTTAATCGATCCTGGAATGTCTTAGGGTTATGGTTGTTTGGTTTTGAGATTGTTTGAAGTTGTTTTAGATATTTGTTTCTTTTGTGTATGTTGTCTATTCATGTGATTTTTATGTAAATGGTTTTTAATCTCTGCATACTGTATTTTTAATGTTTTTAATCTTTGTAAACCGCCCAGAGAGCTTTGGCTATTGGGCAGTATAGAAATGTTAATAATAATAATAATAATAATAATAATAATAATAATATAATAATATCAAAAAGATCATTGAAAAGGTGCAAAGAAAGGAAACTTGCTCCCTGCCCCTCTACCAGCTCCCGTCCTCAGTGAAGTGCAATGAACAACAATGTGTTACTTCCGAGTAGACACGTTTAGCCAACACCTCTTCTCGTGTCCATCCTTTCTCCGCGGAAATAAGGGTTATTTGTGGGTGATCACCTTTAAAGATCGTTAAAGTTATATGTACCTTCACTCTTCCGTAAGAGTGGAGATTTAAAACAACAGGCTTGCTCCCTGCCCCCCTCCTCGGTCCCGTGCTTGCTGTAGTTCAGTGGAAGACAATGAGTTACATCTGAGTAGACATGTTTAGCCAACACTTCTCCTCATGTCCACCCTCTCATGATGCAACTTTCCCTTCTGCCTATCAGCCCTGCTCTGCCCACCCTACACCGAAGCCAACTGAGGTCACACAGACTCTCAAACTGCACTGAAGGCACCATGATGGGAAAACCTGGTGCAAAACGACTTCACAAAAAAGCAGCTTTGGGGCAGGAAAAAACACACTTGATGCGGAGTGAGGGTAACGTCATCTGCTGTGATCATCTGTTAGGTGCAGTAGAACCGGAGTAAATCTCCTGTGTAGATGGGCCCCAGGTGTTTTGAACCATACCTTCCAAGATTCCTGACCATTTGCTATGCTGGCTGGGGCTGATAGGGGATGAAGTCCAAAACACCTGGAGGGCACCATGTCAGGGAATGCTGGATTAACCATTTGGGGCTCTTTAGTTCAGAAAAAAAGGCAACAAAAAGGGGACATGGCAAAAGCTTAAGATTATGCATGGTATGGAGAAAACAAATAGGACTTTTTGTTTCTCTCCCATAATATTAGAACTCGGCGTTGTCCAGTGGAATTGTCAGCAGACAGACAAAATGAAGTACTTCTTCCCCCAGTGCATAATGGGTTGAATCCAGATTTAGTCATATTTTCAAGTAGTTCCATGGAAATTAATGGGACTTAAGTAAGTGATGACGAATTTAAAACCCATTGATTGCAATGGGTCTCTTGGAATATGACTAAATCTGGATCCAACCAATGAATTCATGGAATTTGCTGCCACAAGATATGGCAATGGGCGCTGGCTTATATAGCTTTGAAAGAAGATCAGACAAATTTATGGAGGATAGATCTATCAATATCTATTAGATGCAAGGCTCCACTTAACCTCAAAGCTGAGAAGCAGTATGCCAAATACATACATACATACATACTGCTTCAAAGTTGAGAAGCAGTATGTATGTATGTATTTGTTAGATTTATTAGCCGCCCATCTTGCCAGCTATTGTTGTTGCTGTTGTTCAGTCGTTACGTCGTGTCTGACTCTTCGTGACCCCATGGACCATAGCACGCCAGGCCTTCTTGTCCTCCGCTCTCTCCCGGAGAGTGCTCAAGTTCATGTTCATTGCATCCATGATGCTATCTAGCCATCTCATCCTCTGCCGTCCCCTTCTCCTTTTGCCTTCGATCTTTCCCAGCATCAGGGTCTTTTCCAGGGAGTTTTCTCTTCGCATTAGGTGGCCAAAATATTTGAGCTTCAGCTTCAGTATCTGTCCTTCCAATGAGCAGTCAGGGTTGATTTCCTTTAGGATGGACTGATTTGACCTCCTTGCAGTCCAGGGGACTTGTAAGTCTTCTCCAGCACCACAGTTCAAAAGCATCAATTCTTCGGCGCTCAGCCTTCCTTATAGTCCAGCTCTCACAGCCATACATTACTACTGGGAAAACCATAGCTTTGATTATACGGACCTTTGTCGGCAACATGATGTCTCTGCTTCTTACTATGCTGTCTAGGTTTGACATAGCTTTCCACCTAGGGATGTACGAAAGTCACTTACCTTTTCACAGGGGTGCTTCATGGTGGGGGGGAGGCACTTCGCTTCTCCCCCCGAAGTTCAGGTGAGGGGGGGGAGGCACCCCGCCTCGCCCGGCCGAAATTCAGCCCGGGGAGAAGCGCCCCGTCTCCCTGGCTGCAAAACAAAAAGTGTAAAAAACAAAACAAAAGCGTGATAGGCTACGTAACGATTAACGTAGCCTATCACGGCTAGATTTCCAAAGTCAGCCGTGATAGGCTACGTAAATCGTTACGTAGCCTATCACGGGTGACTTTGAAAAGAAAAAAAAAAGCGCGTACGCAAATGGCGGCGCCCTATGGGCACCGCCATTTGCGTTCCTTATTTGGGCCCGGTAGTCTACGTAAAGATTTATGTAGGCGTAAATCTTTACGCAGACTACCAGGACCAAATAAGGAACGCAAATGGCGGTGCCCATAGGGCGCCACCATTTGCGTACGCGCTTTTTTTTTTTTTTCAAAGTCACCCGTGATAGGCTACGTAACGATTTACGTAGCCTATCACGGCTGACTTTGGAAATCTAGCCGTGATAGGCTACGTTAATCATTACGTAGCCTATTACAGGTTTTGGGTTTTTTTACACTTTACTTTGTAATGGCGGTGGCAGCAGCCGGTCGGAAGACCGGCTGCCGCCCCCGCCCCCGACGAAAGGCCGACGAACCGCTGCCGGGACCCGCTGGCGGGACCCACCGCTAGGAGGGACATTTGCCAAAGGTAAGTCCCATCCCGGGGGGGGGGGCGGGGGGGCAGAGAATTTCACCACCAATTTCAGGGGGCCGAATGCGTTGGCGCTCGGCCCCCTGAAGATTCAGGGAGAAATTCTCCGCCATCCCTGTTTCCTCCCAAGGAGCAAGCATCTTTTAATTTCATGGCTACAGTCACTGTCTGCAGTGATCTTGGTGCCCAAGAAAATAAAATCTGTCACTGCCTCCATTTCTTCCCCTTCTATATGCCAGGAAGTGATGGGGCCAGATGCCATGATCTTCGTTTTTTTAATGTTGCGTTTCAAACCAGCTTTTGCACTCTCCACTTTCACCCTCAGCAAGAGGCTCTTGAGATCCTCTTCGCTTTCTGCCATTAGGGTGGTATCGTCTGCGTATCTGAGGTTGTTGATAATTCTCCCGGCAATCTTAATTCCGACCTGTGATTCATCCAACCCGGCATTTCTCATGATGTACTCTGCATATAAGTTAAATAAGCAGGGCGACAATATGCAGCCTTGTCGTACTCCTTTCGCAGTTTTGAACCAATCGGTTGTTCCATGTCCGGTTCTTACTGTTGCTTCTTGACCCTAATACAGGTTTCTCAGGAGACAGAGGTAAGGTGGTCTGGTACTCCCATCTCTTTAAGAATTTGCCAGAGTTTGTTGTGATCCACACAATCAAAGGCTTTAGCGTAGTCAATGAAGCAGAAATAGACGTTTTTTCTGGAATTCTCTCACTTTCTCCATGATCCAGCAAATGTTGGTGATTTGATCTCTAGTTCCTCTGCCTCTTCGAAACCCCGCTTGTATTTCCGGTAGTTCCCGGTTCACATACTGCTGAAGCCTAGCTTGTAGGATTTTGAGCATAACCTTGCTGGCATGTGAAATGAGCGCAATTGTACGGTAGTTTGAACACTCTTTGGCATTGCCCTTCTTTGGAACTGGAATGTAAACTGACCTTTTCCAGTCTTGTGGCCACTGTTGAGTGTTCCAAATATGTTGGCATATTGAGTGCAGCACTTTAACAACATCATCTTTTAGGATTTTAAATAGCTCAGCTGGAATACTATCATCTCCACTAGCTTTGCTGTTAGTAATGCCCACTTGACTTCACTCTCTAGGATGTCCAGCTCAAGTTCAGTGACCACACTATGATGGCTATCAGGAACATTAGGATCTTTCCTGTATAGTTCTTCTGTGTATTCTTTCCACCTCTTCTTAATCTCATCTGCTTAATCTCATTTTGCCAGCTACCCGGCCACTATAGGCGGCGTACAATACAAATAACAACACAAAATACAACAAATTTACATAATCAACTGAACAACATTGCTCTAAAAAAAAAAAAAACTAGCCCACCTCGAATGCCCACCTGAACAGCCAGGTTTTCAAAGACCAGCAGAAGCACATCAAAGAGGGGGCATGGCAGAGGTCACTAGGGAAGGAGTTCCACAGAGTTGGGGCCACAACAGAAAAGGCCCTCTCCCTAGTCCTCACCAGCCTAGCTGTCCTGGCTGATGGGACAGAGAGAAGGCCTTCCAAGGTGTTGTTGGTGGTGCTCCTTAAGATAAATTGGGCCAGAACCATATAGGATTTTAAAGGTCAATGCCAACACCTTGAATTAGGCCTGGAAAACAACTGGTAAACAGTGCAACTCTTTCAGCACTGGAGTGATATGGTCTTGCCAATGGCTGCCTTTAATCAGGCGGGCCGCTGTGTTCTGCACCAGCTGCAACTTCCGAACCATCTTCAAGGGCGACCCCTCATAGAGAGCATTACAGTAGTGTAGGCAAGAGGAAAGACCAGGGCATGAACTACCAATGGGAGCAGATAGTTAGGGAGGTAAGGGCACAGCCGTTGTATCAGATGGAGTTGGTACAACGCCGCCCAGCTCATGGCTGACACCTGAGCCTCCATGGACAGCTGGGAGTAGAAAATGACCCCCAGGCTGCAGACTGGTCCTTCAGGGGCAGCCGCACCCCATTGAAGGGGTGCGGCTGCCCTTCCCATTGAAGGGAAGGAGCCTGGGGAAGGAGGACCAGCCAGCAGCTGCACCGGGTGATCCTGAGCCTGAGCCTGCTTCTGCCCCCGCCCACAGGTACTTAAGGCGGGGCTGCCAGAGGCTGCTCGGGAAGGAGCCTGGGGAAGGAGGACCAGCCAGCAGCTGCACCGGGTGGATCCTGAGCCTGAGCCTGCTTCTGCCCCCGCCCACAGGTACTTAAGGCGGGGCTGCCAGAGGCAGCGCCTCGGCGTCACGCCAAGCGCGACGCTAAGTGCGCACTTAGCGTCGCACTTGGAGTCGCAAGATCTACCCACCTGCCTCTCCAGAGACACCAGCAGCCACAACACCAGCAGCAAATAGCAGCAGCAGCAGAGGGCAGCAGTTTTAAAGACCAGGGGAAGGGGCAAACGTGGACTATCTGCTCCTTCTTCGCTGCTGTTCTCTTTTATCTCTTTTATATTCTTTTAAACTGTTGTATATTTTATATCTTAATATTTTAATATGTGCCTGGGAGGACTATTGGACAACTCAGGGGGTGGGGGAGGTGCCACCATAACTGTGGTCACGGGCAGGGGGAGGTATGGCGTTGGGGGATTAACAGGCCAGCTGAGGAGAAGAGGGGCTAGACACCTTACGGCTGTCCCCTCTTCTGGTTCTTTCCCCAACCTGATGGTTCCTGGCAGCCTTACCAGTCTGCCCTCGGGTCTGGTGGTGCTGCTGCTGAATGCCAGGTCGGCCCAAAATAAGACCTCCCTCATCCATGATTTGATTGTGGATGAGGGGGCTGACCTGGCATGTATTACTGAGACCTGGGTGGGGGAACTGGGAGGGGTCACTCTCTCCCAGCTGTGCCCTGCTGGGTACTCAGTGCAGCACCAACACCGACTTGAGGGTCGGGGAGGGGGGGTTGCCGTGGTCTATAGGAATTCAATCTCCCTCTCCAGGCTTCCTGCTCATTCGAGTGCAGATCTTGAGTGTCTGTACCTTGTGTTGGGTACCCCGCTGCCCATCGGACTCCCTGCCTGAGCTGACGGAGGTGGTCTCGGACTTGGTGTTGAGGACCCCCAGGATGATGGTCCTGGGGGATCTCAACTTCCATGCCAAGGCTGCTGTATCCGGGGCGGCTCAGGACTTCATGGCCGCCATGACAACCATGGGGCTGTCCCAACATGTCATCGGCCCAACGCATATAAAAGGACACATGCTTGATCTGGTTTTCTTGACTGGGCAGGTGGATGGTGATCTGAAAGTGGAGGAATTAACATCTGTCCCTTTGTCATGGTCAGATCACTTCCTGCTGAGGTTTAGACTTCTGGCGGCCTTTCCCCTCTGCAAGGATGGGGGACCTATTAAAATGGTCCGCCCCCGGAGATTAATGGATTCCGATGGATTCCAGAGGGCTCTGGGGGATTTTCCTGCTGGTCTGGCTGGTGCTCCTGTCGAAGCCCAGGTCGCTCTGTGGAATGCAGAGATGACTCGGGCGGTTGACACGATCGCGCCCAAGCGCCCTCTCCCTCTGAGCAGAGCCCAGCCAGCTCCTTGGTATACACCTGAGCTGAGGGCAATGAAGCAAGAGGGGAGACGGCTAGAACGCAGGTGGAGGAAAACTTGTGCTGAGTCTGACCGAACACAGGTAAGAGCCCACTATCGAGCCTACTCTGTGGCGGTGAGGGTGGCAAAGAGGCAGTTCTTTTCCACCAGCATTGCATCTTCTCAGTGTCGTCCGGCGGAGCTTTTCCGAGTGGTTCGCGGCCTCTTACATTCTGGGCCAGGGAGAGAGACGGTGGAACCCTCGGTAGCACGCTGTGACGAGTTTGCGCAGCACTTTGAGGATAAAGTCGCTCAGATTCATCATGAATTGGACACCACCATTAATGCAGTTCCATTGGTAGAGGCGTTCAGAGCACCGTCTGGTCCAGTTTTATTGGATGAGTTTCAGTTACTGAGGCCTGAGGATGCGGACAAGGTGCTTGGCCAAGTCCGATCGACCACTTGTGTGCTTGACCCTTGCCCTTCATGGCTTATTAAATCAAACAAGGAGGGGTTGTCCGGCTGGGTCCAGGAGGTTGTAAATTCCTCCTTGAGAGAGGGAGTGGTGCCTGCTGCTTTAAAAGAGGCAGTAATTAGACCACTCCTGAAAAAGCCTAACCTGGACCCAGAGGATGTTAACAATTATAGGCCAGTGGCCAACATCCCCTTCCTGGGCAAGGTGCTTGAGCAGGTGGTTGTAGGACAGCTCCAGGCACTGTTGAATGAAACGGATTATCTAGATCCATTTCAATCGGGCTTCAGGCCTGGTTTTGGAACGGAAACTGCCTTGGTCGCCCTGTGGGATGACCTCTGCCGGGAGAGGGACAAGGGGAGTGCGACCCTGTTGATTCTCCTGGACCTCTCAGCGGCTTTCGATACCATCGACCATGGTATCCTTCTGGATAGGTTGTCTGGGTTGGGAGTTGGAGGCACTGCACTACAGTGGTTCCGCTCCTACTTGGATGGCCGATTCCAGAAGGTGGTGCTGGGGGATTATTGCTCTGTGCCATGGCAATTGTGCCATGGGGTTCCACAGGGCTCTATTCTATCCCCCATGCTGTTTAACATCTACATGAAACCGCTGGGGGAGGTTATCCGGAGGTGTGGGCTGAGGTGCCATCAATATGCGGATGACACCCAGCTCTACCTCTCTTTTTCATCAAAACCAGGTGAGGCAGTGGCTGTTCTGAACCACTGCCTGGGCACGGTAATGGACTGGATGAGGGCCAATAAACTGAAACTCAATCCAGACAAGACGGAGGTACTGTTAGTGGGTGGTTCGTCTGCCCGGCTAGGTGATATTCAACCTGTTCTGGAGGGGGTTGCACTCCACCTAAACGATCAGGTTCGTAGTTTGGGGGTGCTCTTGGATCCAGAACTGTCACTTGAGGCACCCGTGAACTCAGTGGCACGGAGCACTTTTTATCAGCTTAGGCTGGTATACCAACTACGCCCTTATCTGGACAGAGATA
This sequence comes from Heloderma suspectum, assembly GCF_057233095.1. Lineage (NCBI taxonomy): Eukaryota > Metazoa > Chordata > Lepidosauria > Squamata > Helodermatidae > Heloderma > Heloderma suspectum. The sequence continues at coordinate 92,809,536 of NC_139461.1, forward strand.
GCCTAGCTACAGTTATCCATGCTCTGATAACTTCTCGTCTGGATTACTGCAATGCGTTATACGTGGGGCTGCCTTTGAAAACAGTCCGGAAACTTCAGCTGGTCCAAAATAGGGCAGCAAGATTGTTAACAGGGACTGGCCTGCGAGCTCATATTACGCCAGTACTTTTCCAGCTGCACTGGCTGCCAGTCCATTTCCGGGCCCGATTCAAAGTGCTGGTGTTAACATTCAAAGCCCTTAACGGCTTGGGGCCAGGTTACCTGAAGGATCGCCTCCTCCCATATGTGCCTGCCCGGACCTTAAGATCATCATCAGCGGCCCTTCTCCGTGAGCCCCTGCCAAAGGAAGTGAGGCGGGTGGCTACTAGGAGGAGGGCTTTTTCTGTTGTGGCACCCCGGCTCTGGAATGAGTTCCCTAGTGAGGTTCGCCTGGCGCCTACATTGTACTCCTTTCGGCGCCAGGTGAAGACCTTTTTATTTTCCCAGGCATTTTAGCTTTCTAAATTTTTATCTTTGCCGTTTTAAATCTGTATTTTAAACTCCTGTACTGCTGCTAGGTTTTATTGTGGTTGTATTGTTATATTGTGGTTTTAATGTTCTATATATTTTAAATTGTTTTATTGTGTGTTGTTTGGTTTTAGTTTTTGTGAACTGCCCAGAGAGCTTCGGCTATTGGGCGGTATAGAAATGAAATAAATAAATAAATAAATAAATAAATAAAATTGAACACCAGGTCAACATCCCCCAACCTCCCCTCATCTCTCACAAAAAGTACTTCAGTTTTGTCAGGGTTCAGTTTCAACTTAGTCCTTTCCATAGGGCTCTTCTTGTGATTATTTGTTCATTTATTTCAGGTTAGGTATATATACCCCACTCTTCAGCAAGTTCCAAGGATGTATTACAAAATAATTTAAAATTATATTAAAAACCACTTAAAAACACATCAACTTAAAGAACAACATAAAAGCAGCCCGCAGAAATAAAACACATACAAAGCAGCATAAAAGAAATCCACAGACATAAAACAGATCAAATTTAAAAGCCTCAGAAAATAAAAAGGTATTTGCTTGTTACGCAAATTACATCAAAGATTTAGTGTGTCTCCCCTGCTGCCCTTATGCACAGGACCTGTTCACCCACGTTGTTCCTTATCCAGCTAGGAATATGCACACAAGAACTGGTGATTGTGCTTAAATGCTATATAAAATAAAATATGGTCATTCGACACTTGAAATGTTGGTTTTCTCATTTTGACATATTTGCGAAAATGTAAAAATCAAAGTACACAAATTGGCTTCAAAATTCTGGTGTTGCTGAAGTGCTGAATATGGTTGGATCAGAGTTTTGTGTTTTTCAGTTTTTGTATCAAAAGGTGCATTTTCAAATAGTATATTTTTTATCAATCTCATAACAAAAATTTCCAAATATTCAATGCATGGTTCAGAATCATTTGGTTCCATTTCTTTCACAACAATTTACCTCATGCTCTGTTTTCCCTTTTTATTCATGGGGACTATATGGTAACATTTTATGTGTTTAACAATATTTCCAAAAATGTGCCTGATTATTTAGTTATTTCGATAAATAAGATCCTATAGTCAAACAGATACTTTGAAGTTCATGGAAAGATGTTCTGTAAGGATATCATTAATACTTAGCTGGTACTTATACTGGGGGGGAGGAAATGGTAACTTGCATATATGATTTTATCCAGTTTTTTTATTATTTATTTATATTACTACTACTACTTCTCACATTTATATCCCACCTTTTTTCCTCTTGCAAGGAACCTCAGGTGGCTTACATTATCCTCCTCCTCTCCATTTTATCCTCACAACAACCCTGTGATGTAGGTTAGGCTGAGAGTCAGTGAGAGGCCCAAAGTTACCCAGTGAGCTTCCATGGCCGAGTGGGGACTAGAAAGTGGATCTCCCAAGTCCCAATCCACTCTAACCACTATACCACACTTGCTCTCTCAGTTACGTTGCATATATTAACATTTTCACTGGCTAGCACTGAGATGGAGACATGTCAAAGGCAGTTTAAGGACAATCATTTCTTTATTTGAAAAGCAGGGTTTTGCTTTTTAAATTATCTGATATATAATTACCAAGAAATACCTGACAAAGTGGTAACTGTCCTCAACTATGTATAATAATGAAATGGAAGGTGCTCTTAATGGAAGTGTTTGCAATTACAAATCACTTATTCCAAAGTTGTTACCCTGAATTTCACAAGATCACTCTGAAGTGTCTTGTTCGCAGCAATTCTTTGTATAAACATATAAATGATTATTTCCTCTCTAATGCAAAAGAAATCAACAGGGATATATCTAAAGTGGGCAGTATTTCCATATATTAGTTATAGCCTCATATTCTAGTGTTTTCCGAGGACTGGGTGTGCATCGTTGCGATGTACAAAGAGCGCTGTTCATTATGTCCCTTTCTGACACGTCCCTGTTGTCCTTTAATCATTGTACAATAGCCGCTGTAGAGGAGCCACATGAGAATTAATGCTGTTTTTCTGAATCATTACCTCCTAATGAGATTGCTGCTTGCAAACCCATGAACTCTGCACACAACACTGCATCTTAGGGTAGCTGATTTCCAGTTCTGTTCAGCCTTATTCCCAAATCCAGCTAAGTCTGGTTTGGGGAGGTGGGGAGGAGAGACACATTTATTTTCTTAGCACAAAGAAGAGGATCAAGAATTTTCTCTTCTAGAAAGGGAAAGGCAGTTTTTATGAGTTCCCCCTGCAGCCCTCTGTGCCCCTTGAGAATCTGCTGTGGAGAGTTGGGGGAACCCCTGGAACAGCATGGATAGTGGTGCAAGTGTTTGCAGGTTTCCATTCACAGGAACCTCTGCTGGATCAAAGTCCTTCTGCAAACTGAAGAATTCCTCCCATGACCAGAATGGCACCTTTGGGTATCCAGTGTCAAGCAACTGTTATTGTGCTATCCCCATCAGCTCATTATCTGTTTCTCCTTGCTCGATTGCTACTGGAAGCAGAAAATAATTTATTGTACACACTCTGACAATTTGCATATTATTTGCTTACACACCCCAGTAACTTCTATAGCTTATTAAAACCTTGATCTGTCTTACTACTGATGCAAAAACCTTGAATTTAGAAATATTTGTTGTGCAAAGCATTAGATTAACCTCTCTGACCCTATATACTTCATGGCATGACCTGGGACTCATAGGGTAAACCACACTCTTTGATTGCAGTTGAATTACTCTGGAATTGCAGTTACATCCTGGTTATGTGTTTGCAAAGATTTTTTACCTGTTTGCTCCAATAGATTGCTAGACCTATGCTTTTATCTAGTGGTATGTACAGTGTGGACTGGGCTCTCCTTCACTGCCAGGAGAGAGGGATACAGACTATAGAAAGCACAGGGGATATGCTTTACATGCACTAATGGCTGTGCTATATGAAACTAAAGTTCACAGTTGTGCTGATAGTTTTTCAGTGTTTCTTTCTGGAACATAAGGTGGTACCTGTTTTCATTGTGAGAACACAGAGCAGAGGTAGGAAACCTGGTACCCTCCAGATGTTTTAGACGATTGGCCATGGTGTCTGGTAGTGAAGGGAGTTGTAGGCCAAAACATTGGGAGGCCACCAGGTTGCCTACCCTTGACCTAGAGGATAATCTGTATTTTACTCTTCTGTTGTCCCAACAGATATTTGATTATGTCGTTTCTTTAAAAATAACGCATTATTTAATGTTCATACACACTGAATATTTTAGTTACCTGTCCAAATGAGGTTTTGTCCACCTCTTCTTCATTTTGTTGAACATAGTAGACTTCTACCATGACATGCCATCCTGGCTTTTTCTCCATTATCTTAAATCACTTACTTGCAAGATTATCTCATTTCTAACTGATATTCTATTTGTGGCTAAATCAGTCAAGCCAAATCCATCCTTGTCCATCAAAGGTAATATAAGAAGGAAGCATCTGTGCACTCATCATCAGCTGTTTCAGGAACCACACATGTAGAACTGTACTGAAGACATGGTTCCCAGAGCTGTGAATCCAACAATCGGGATATTGCATACAATTCCGAATATTGGATTGGACACTGGAAATGCAGTTCTGAACAAATAATTCATAGGTGAAGGGGAAGACTGCATGCAAATTTACCATCCTTCCAGACGATAGGTTGAATCCGATGGTGTCATTCTACCAATGGAATGGCTTCCATCAGTGGAACTGGGAGGGGGGCAGTTCCCCCTCCCTCTGTAGCCCCCCCCCCCCGAAAACCTTCTCATTAGGGATGGGAAAGCCTCCAGAGCAGGTTTTTGACAAGATTAGTCAATTGTGAGTGAAATATATCGATTTAAGATGCTGCTCATGATCATAATGGCTTGAAACATGAAGGGCAGGTTGACTGGGGAACATGATTTGACATGTTTTCTTCATCTTTGCAGCTTCAGACCAATTTGACTGAACCAATGACATTACCCAAGTCAATCTCACTTCCTCGTAGTGCGTACTGGCATCACATCACTCGGCAGAACAGCGTGGGAGAAATCTACGGTTTACAAGGTAAGACACTGGAGCAATAGAATGGCATGTCCATTAGCTTCTCTCACATTGAGCAAAACTCATGCAAATTGGTTTCATCTGCGCCGGCAGTTTTCTCTCCATTTCAATTACTAAGGCTTGTCATCAAACTCAGTAGGGATCACAGATAGGCTTTCTCCTCACCCACCTTTTAACTTCATAGTCTAATAGTGAATATTATTACCAGAAATCTTGCATAGGCTGAAAAGTCAATTTGACAGTTCAGTTTTTAAACAGAATACATGTATAATGTGTGGCTTCTCAGTATCTAATGAGAAAGGGTTGTGTGGATTTTCCCAGAGGAAACCATTTTCTGTTAGAGGAAAAGGTTGTTTAAACTGGCACATACCCCACAGAGTTTTTGCCATTTCCCAATGGCCAATAAATAGGCAATTACTGGTAGTGTCTTGTCAAGTATAGAAGGGAAGGTGGGAATGTTCTATATGCAATGGTGTCTCTGGTGAAAGCCTAATGTCAGCCCAGATGTTACGCATTTGGAAAGGACATTTTCCTCTAGTGTATACTGAAACCTTGACAGTCAGAAGGGACTAGGCTGCTAGGCAGAAGGAACCTGCCAACTCCATCAGGTCTGCTTGAAACTCTTTAGCGAAGAGGCATATGATAGCCAGTTTCTTTTCTGTGAGTGTTCTGCTTAGTCATCCGCTCCCAGCGGAAGCAATGTTTTATTGGGCCAGAAGAAGTGGAGGAATCCCTGGCTTATTTTCTTTTATTGCAATGCACTCGGATGATCCTGAGGCCAGTGGACTACTCTGAAGGTGACAGATAAATTAGGCAGCTCATTTTGCATGTATCTTCACTTGTCTAAGCCAGATTCAAATAATGAGAATTTACAATATGAATTTCCCTCCAGTAGCATAGGTTGGGCTGAATGAATTGACCTTTTTCTCTTTACATACAGAACTGTCACTGCATATCCTGCAGAAACATTCCTCCTGTATTCCAATTTAGTTTTTTCTTCTTTTCTCTTTCTCTATGCTCTTTACACCATGCCGTGTGTAATATCTGACTAGTGGGGTTGATCTCCTTCATTTATTCTGAGGCATCCTGTCATACCTTCCTATCAAGACTACTATCTTGATTTCTTCTCCCTTGGGAAGTTGATATAACAGTCAAACAGCCAAACTGGTATCTGTCCCAAATAGAGATGTGAAGGCCTGGGAACAAAAACAGAAAAATTCTGAAAATCCCCCTCATGTTTTCCTAGATTTTTCCTACAGGCAAAAGAAGTCCCTGGGGGGAAATTGGGGATGGACCTGTTTTTAGATTCCCCCTTTTCCCTGTTTTTCCCCCAGTTTTTTTTTCGAGGCCTTCACATCTCTAGTCCCAAATCTAGCCCTTTTCTCTTTTACAGATGGGTTTACTCTTTTAACCATAGTCATGTACTTATTCATATACTAACATTTCTACAATGGAAAGTTTAGATTCTGATAACGTATGCTTAATAGGATTGGTATGTCATTATGTGTAGTAGTGAAAGGTTGGAGGTTGTGTGAGAAATATCCATGGGCTGTTAACCCTCAATTAAAAGTGTTTCTGTCTAATGTGTTTTTGTCATCAGAGGATGGGAATTACATGTTACAGAAAAGTGGGGCAATGTCAAAAACAGTGTCTCGGAGTCAAGCTTGGCTGTTCTGTAATAGCCTGTGTCATTAAGTCATCACATTATACACTTCACACCAAGGCTATGGCAATCAGGGACATGCACAACTTGATGAAATAAGGGCATATTACGAAGGGTGAGAAATTGACATGAGAAGGTTATTTCTCATGGCAGCCGTGTGTTTCTTTAAATGTATAGTTCTGTTCAAATTAATAGGCAAAATAATGCTGAGAAGAATTGGACCCCTCCCTATCCTCAGAATACAAAATTAGGGACATTTTGGCAGTTTTGCAAAGTGAGGAAAATGTTTGTCTCACTTACCACTGCCATTGTTCACACTCCCCAGTATTACTGGGTGCCGTTTCTTCTATGCGTCCTATGCAGACAATGTCAGAGTGAAGGCAGAAACGGGAAGTAATTCTTCTTGCCCATTACCATGCATCTTCTGCGTAGAAAGGAAGCACTGAAGAAATGATGTGCTGCAGTGAGTAGTGTGATCACTATTGTTACTGCTAGAACCGTATAAACACCTGGTGGCTGGGTGAAAGGGTGGATCATAATTTCATGAAACCTCTTGAAACTAGCTTCAAGTCAAAAAGGACTTTGGGGTCATCCCAAAAGATCTTTGGGCTCATCTAAATGGAAAAAATGAACTGTCTTTGGTAGCTGATTCTAACAGATGTTAGGAAGATGTATTGTGGTCTCAAGGGAACTGGAAACCTTACAAGTTAACAAAATTACTACATGAGAGGAACTTCTGTTTAGAAATTAGAGTGAAACCTGCGTGACAGTTGTTAACGCCTTACCAGCATGAATTCAGTGCTTATAAGCTATGCTGTGCTATGTTCGTTTGTGCATAGGAATTTTGCAGTATTTGCAGAGTCCTTAAGAGACATATTAATTTTATCTGTGTGTTGGTTGGCCATTTCCCTTCTGTGTTCTCACTTGCTTCCTGGATGTTTTAAAATTAAAATTGTCAGCTCTTCAAAAGAAGGTTGGACTACAAGCATTGCCTCATTAACAGGCATTCACATTAGCTGCCCTATTTAGATACACAATACTATGAATAATTCCTTCAATAATAAGAAGTTTGTGATTTTCTGGTATTTTTATTTAATTTGATCATAGTACAGTCAGCCCTTCAGCACCCTCTGCATGACTCAGATCTTTGTACCTAACTTTAATGCTCAGCTAATGGATGATTACTTCGTCATGATAGATGAAAAAAACTTGCCATCTCTAGACTCTGCCTCAGCTTTTAACCCTGTATACATTTGTGTCTGTGTTGTGATTAATTAATGTAGGATGTGCATAAACCACTGGTAGTCACAAATGACTACCAAGTTGTGCATACATAAATAATGGCATAGAAAATGCACACCAATTGACAGCATAGAGGGCCGATGCAGATGTTAAGCTTATTTATTCAAATTTCTAAACTGCCCTTCATCCAAAATAGATTCCAGGATAGCATAGAAGACATTTAAAAAAATCATAATTGCCAAGAAAAACAGGGTGCCAGCACAGAAAAGGCCCTCTCCTTTGTATGTACATAATGTACTTGTTCTACTGATAGTATTCAGAGAAGGGCTTCATCTGAGGATCTTAATGCACAGGCAGGTTGGTATGGAAGGAGCTGCTCCTTCAGGTATTTGGGTCCCAATCCCAACCCATTTGTTTACTTATGGTTAAGGAGACATATGACATTGTGCACTTCCTGCCTTCACATTCTGCCTTCTGGAACACCAATTCCTACTGTCCCCTTGGTTTCTGGTAAGCATTATGTCATCAGAGATATTAAGGTTTAAACAAGATATCATTTTTGCTCATAAAACATGTCCAATTCAAAGCCCCAAATGCGAGCATGAGCACATGTCCATCAAAAATATTTGCACATTCTTAAAGATGTGCTCATGTTCATCTCATTCCCTATTCCCACTTTGATTTACACAGATTTCCTAATTTGTCTAAATTTCCTCAGTAGACTGAATCAGCCCTCTTTAGTCTATGGGGGAAATTTGGACAATTTGGGGAGATTTGCACAAATTCAGGAGATATGTGCAAATCTCCCATTTGATCGCTGCTGTATTTGTACAAGTTTCCTGTTCATGCAAAGCGAGCACCGATTGCAAACTCGAATGGGAATCAGACACAAGATGAGCAGTGAGACAATGTTCACAGAATCCTAGTGATCTCGAACATCGCTCATTTGCCCCTTCCTAGTGGCAACCACATCGGGTGAGGGGAAGGTTTGAGCCATCTGTGTTTTATTCCTTCCAGTCCACCTCCCAACTTGAGTAATTTTGGTGGCTTGCCTGGAGTCCCCTCTAGTTTGAAGTGCTCTTGATGAATGCGAGATCGGCTAATGGAAAAGGTTGACCTGATAGCTGAAGAGCATGCCAACCTGGCCTCTGTCACCAAAACCTAGTTGAATGAAGGGGGAGGGGTTAACGTCTCCCAAATGTGTCCGCCAGGGTTTCTTATGCTCGGATGGAAGGGTGGTCTATAGGGATTCCATCTCCCTGGTCAGATACTCCATCCACCAGTCAGCCAGTTTTGAGAGTACACGAGACAGGATTGGGATTCTGTTGGTGCCACACACACACACACACACACACACACTCCACTTCATAACAGTCTCCCTGCCTGAGCTGACTGAGGTGGTTTTGAGCATAGTATTGAGAACCCCAAGGCTTGTGGTCTCTGGGAACTTTAAATATTCATCCTGAGGTTACCTTGTCCGGAGTGGCTTAGGATACCATGGTCACCATGTCAACCATGGGCCTGTCTCAGATAATATCTGGCCCAACACATGTGGCAGGTCACAACTTGGACCTGGTTTTCTGTGCTGAATTGGCAAAAAATGATCTGTGGATGGGAGAGCCAGTAATGACTCCATTGGCATGGACAGTTCATTATTTGATCTGTTTTGACCTTCAGGCTACCTGTAACCTCTGCAAGGGTAGGGGATCAAGTTTGATTGTCTGCTCCTGGAGGCTGATGAATCCAGATGGATTTTTTAGGTCTCTTGGGGATTTTCCTATAGGCTTAGCCAGCGGTTCTTCCATGGTCCTGGTCACCACTTGGAATGCAGGGTTGACTCAGGCTATCGATATGGTTGCTCTCAAATATGCTCAGTGTAGTCGTAGAAACATACCAGCTCCCTGGTACTCCGAGGAGCTGAGCATGATGAAACAACTGTGTTGATGATTAGAGTGCAAATGGCAGAAGACTAGTAACAAACACAGTCTGATGGGGTTGTAGCTGCAATTGTGTGTTGTAGGTTTTGTCTTATGCTGGTGTTTATTGTTTTTTAGAATGTCTGTTGTTCTTATTACCACATCTGTTTTTATTATGTGAACTTTACTGTTGTATGCTGTCTTGGGAGGGCTCCTGCCTTGAAAGGCAGCCAAGAAATATTTGAAATAAAATAAATAAATACCCTTCAACATCATTTGAAGACTACGCTCTTTGACTGGGCAATGTGTGAAATATTATATTTAAGCTGTCTGTTTGTTTACATTCTGTGCCTTCATGTGAATGCAAAAAAATCCCCTTGCTTAAGCACATTCTACTCTCCTTAGCCAGGACAACATACATACACAGACATGTATGCCCTAGGCATGTTATACAGTGTATTTGTAAACCAGAAACTGGTTTTTAGAAAATATAGGGCGTATGGGTTATGTTGCCCAAGGGAATGCTTAACTGCTTTTGATTAAGCCAGAGCAGTGTGAAATAAGAAGAAAGGGGTGGGGGGAGGATGTTTGTTTCCTTTTATAAAATCCTTTTTCTAAAATTAAACTCAGCAGGTGGGCAGCTCGTGAAAATATTTCAAAAGACAGAATGCATGTGTATGGTGAAACATGTGGTTTTATATTCTGAATTCAACAGATAATGTAATGCGCTGGGGTTTATTTTAAGAACACACCTCTAAAGTAAACACAACATGTGAACATCAAGGCAAGTTAAATTGTTTCATCCCCCACCCCCCACTACAACTCTTTTGAATAAAAAATACTTCTGTGTGGTGGTGGGGAAATATATTGCCCTCATTCCTTGATTGGAAATTGGCCAAGAATTTAGGCTGTAATTTTATACAAATGTACCTGGAAATAACTCCTATTGATCCCAGTTGATCTGAGTAGACATATATAGGATTGCACTGCTAAAGACACAAATCCTTTTAAATATGAAATTCAAGCCAATGATGAACATATTTGTGATTCTTAGTGCAAGACAGCAAATAAATATATTATGAAGACATAAAAATAGTAACAACCCCAACACACCACTTACATGTGCCAAGACTAGATATTTTATTCTACATTACATTAATCATGTAATGGAATCCCATTTTTTAAGTACAACACATAGATACAATGTGCCTACAATGGTATGTTAATGGATAAATCTGTTAGCCTGCCTACACTACAACCAAATTTTGAGTTTTTCTGCAAATACTGAATGCATCATAGAGGTACAGTCTGAGATTGCCTTTGAATAATAATGAACCAGCTTGAATGCCATTTTCTTCAATGAGTGCAGAAAAAAGCAGAACTAATATATCTCCCTAGCCAGCTAGCTGTTGCACACACTCCTTGTCAGATCCTTTCATTTTTCTCCTTTATGTTTAAAATCTGTTATTACATTGTTGATTTCTTTGGCATTACAATCATATATAATGCTGAAGCTGACATGGGGGGAAAAGCAAGGAAATGGTTGTCCAGAGCCCGCCAAAGCCCCAATTTTCTTAAATTGCTGATTTCCCTAATGCAAACCCAACTCTAATGGAATATAGAAGATAAAGTGAGGAGGAAATAATTGTTGTACATAACAACTGCCTTTATGGGGCACAATTCAGTAGAAAGGCTTGCTGCCCTGTGCCCCAATAAAATGGGTGAAAACTGCACAAGAGCAGTAGAATGTCAGTGCACCTCCTCTAGAACCATCAGGGGATATTATTTTAATAGTGTGGCATCCCCCCCAAAATGCAGTCGCATAGTTCTCATGAGCAAGAATAAAAATGTGTTCTAAGCTTTTTAAAAATGTTCCATTCTCTGGCCAAAACTTAAGGAGGAAAACAGTACTACAGAGCTTAGTAATGGACTGTCATTTTCCCCATTACTCTTTTGAATGGTTAGAAAATGGATGGCTCTAAAATACTGAGTGCAAAAAGCATGAATAGTTATAGTGGGTTTTACTTAAAACAAAATGTGCCAGTTAATAAATGTATTCTATTGCAAAATGTGTTCCATGCTGGCTGGGGAATGCTGGGAGTTGTAGCCCAACACATCTGGAGGTCACCGGCTTGGGGAGGGCTGTCGTATAAGGATGAGTAAATGACATGTGTTGTTGTTGTTCAGTCGTTCAGTCGTGTCTGACATAATTTCCCATAATTCTTTCTAGAAATAGAAGGAGATAAGTAGAACAAAGTTTATGAGCCCTTTTCACTGAACAGTAAAATGGCTGATGACCAGTCCATTGATATATCCACCGAATATCATCAGTAGAACATAAGATTGGGCTTGGTGCAGACACAGTGTGACTAGATTTCTTGTCCTTCCATCCAGTACTGAAAGCCAATTTTCCATTCTGTGCTAGGCAGCAGCAGCGATCAGAACCACAATGCACCAGCAAATGCTTGTTGTAGGATTGCTGCCTTGGGCCAGGGATGTTCAGCACAATGCAAAGGGAGACAGAGAGATCACCAGAGACAGATAGCCTCTCTACATGATGCTTTTATCTTGCAATAAAGATGGTTACTCACAAAGTTTGTGGTTCCGTTCATGACATTGGCAGCCTCCAGGGCTTCTCCCATCCTTTCTGACCTTTATCCTGGGTTGTTTTTTTTAAGATCGAGGACAATGAGCTATCTATCACGAGTTGAATTTCTCAGTGAAAAGAGGAAGTCGCACTTTAACAGCAGCCATATCACAGCACCATCTAGTCCTATATGTTTTAATGAAACACATAGGACTTGCAGATAAAGGAATTCCCTGAGGGAAAATAATGGGAAGTATGTGGAAAGGGCTCGCAAAGAATCTGGAAGCAGAAGCTACAAGATAAAAAGCCTCTATGTAGAGAAGCCCAGAAACATCACCATATTTCTGTCTAATTTCCATCCACTTAATGTTGTTGCTTAATTACAGTGCCTTTTTCTTAAACTCACTCACTGAAACCAATCTCCATCTTTCAAAATCCTTTTGTGATGCTATCCTTATCCCATTTAAAAAGTACAAAATCTGGTGGTTCTTTTCTGCAACATCCTGATTCTGAATGTCAGAATCCTCTAATATTACCCTGTCTCTAAATTAATTATTTGGTGTAATATTCCATATATTATCTTCCAGATGTCTAACAGTTCAACCCTAATCCCCTGATGTTGACAGCTGGATGGGATGAATATGGCAGAGGTACCCCTACACTGGTAGAGGAAAGCTCCATTGGCAGGTGGGGAGGCTTCCACTGTTCTGCGGAGACCTCTGCAGGCTGAAAGCTACCAACAGTGGTTTTCCGACTGGTGGTAGCCAATGGGAACCCTGAAGCAGGTTTTCCAGAGTGGAGAGGAGGCAGTTTTGGATCCACTGGATCCAAAGTACTTCTGTGCCTTTGAGGGGCCTTGGGATCAGGACCCTCAAGTACACCAGCCTGCTGGAAGAGGACAAAACACCACCACGACCAACACCCCTGCTTCTGCTCTGGCTGGCGTGAGCTGATTCCACTGCTCCACTCTTCCCTGACCTCACTTCAGTTGCTCTGCCCACCAGCATTTAGCCATCATTTAAGACAAACACCCAGAAATGGCAATACCAGATGGCAAAACCCGCGTAAGTTGTTCTTCATGGAAAATTAACTTGTAGAATTCTGATGTCTCTTGAATGAAAAATACAGAATACTTGGTGATTTGGGTTGTGTTTATTATATACAGTAGGTTGAGGGGGCTCAGGCTGATATTCCAGAACATTTCAGTTAATGCTATTTGTCTTGATTACAGTACACCTTAAATTCTTTACTCTGATACCTCTGTGTGTACTCCTAAATGGTGAATGAAATGGATCTACGGTACTCATTCCATTAATGTCTCTATGCAAGCAGTGTTATCAGGCATCTATTTTCTTGATGTTTATTTTATTGTTGACATTTTTGTTTAATTCTCGAGTGCTGTTATATGTGTGCCTAGAACAAAATAATAAACAAAGTATGGTAGAAAAATAATATTCCTAGACCTGTGTGAATCTTTGAAGTTTTTAATTTAAAGGCAGACTCCTTGGAGATACATCCCAATTTTCCCCCCAATCTCAATCGGTAGAGATGCATTCTGCTGTTTGGTCCCTGCATCTTACTCTGCCAAGATCTCCCTTACTAGCTAACACATAACCTGCCTAGCTGTTATTAAGAGCAAACCACATCCCCCAGTATAAATCCTCCTGACAAATAGGAAATCATGTGAACATTGAATTATTTGCCAATCCCCTGCTGGTTACCTAGCTGCTCACTCCATTCAGGTTTGTGCTAAAATATTTGAGTGCACTGTGGCACATCCCATGAGCATTGCCTTGTCAAAATAATAAGTTCCATCAGAAGAGGAGAAAAGCTAGTAATTCAAAAGTCCTGAAGGTGCACTGAGAAGAGGAGGAATGCAGGTTCTATACTGCTCTTAGCAAATTCAGCCCCAAGCTGCATGGTAAAGTCAGATGAGGCACAGTATGTAGAGAAGAAGGCAGAGTCAACTGTAAGCATCTCTACACCAGCCTAAAATCTCACATTTAAAGCAGTGCTTTCTGCTTCCGTTTTAAAGGCAGGATCACAATGGACTCCTTTTACACATGCTTCCTTCCCCATCTTTCCCCGCTCCTTTTCTCCCTTGATATTTTCATTATACAGCCTCTAGATGGTGGTGTGGTCTAGCTCCTCTTATTGCGGGGTTTCCTCTTTTCAAGAGGGAGCTCAAGCAGAACTCAAGCACTGTAATTTGATCACTCATTATTTCCAAGTTTTTAAAAAAATGGAATAAAGGTAATTTAGTGTGGGAGATGCCCTGGAGGTTGTCAGTGTCACCTAAAGGACCCACAAACTTCCGTGAGTAACCAATCTCAATAGCAGGATAAAAGCTCCATGTGAAGAAGCCCTGTATCCTTCAGCAGCCCTTCTATTTCCTTTCAGAATGTTCCATTATACATCCTAGAAGTAGCAGAAATTGACGAATTACCTGAATAGCTCATCTGAAGATCAGAGAAGGCAATCCTGAAATGTTGTTAGAATATTAGATCCCCTTTATTAAAATCTGAAATAAATTCTGTCACAGACAATATTGCTGTTGTTCTTTACTTTTGGGGATGGTTCTTGTCATGATTGTACTTGTTAACATAGTTGTATACTCTTCCAGCTTTTAATTGCTCAGTCTTTATTGCTTTTTTGTATGTTGTGTATTCTGAAAGAAATAGACTAAAAAATATGAAATCATAATACATCTGTTACCAATAAACATAAGCTTGTTCAGATTTAGTGGTATCACAACTGAAGGAGATAAAATATAAGACATGAATTATTTCACCCAGGTGTGTGAAACCCAGATTTTACAAAGCAGAAGGAAAACTAATTGCAGGATCATGACTAGATATTTAAAATTACATTTATAAAACATTTAAAAGTTTTCCTGAGTCATTCTGTTCAGTCCTTTTTTAGGCTAATCCTGTGGGCATTTCCTTTGTGCATTTATAGTTTTTTTCAAATTAAAATGTGTTAAAAGAATTGTAGGAGCATTAATCATTTTCGCATATCCAGTATGTATTCGTATTCACAGTGACTCTGCTAAACTTACTCTTTCATCTTACTATGACACTGCAACAATGAAATTAATATAAAATATTGCACTATGGCTGCATTCAGACATCACAATAAACCATGGTTTATCTTGACAGGAAACAAGGCACAGCTCTCCTTGTTTCCTGGCTCTCACGCTTCCCCCTCTTCCAGTGTGGCCATATTTCTGAAGCTTTCGCTTCCATTTTTTATTAACTGCAGCTCATTGTTTAATCTGAACCCAACAAACTATGGTCAATTTTAACTATTTTTTTATTTTAAACAATCCAACTACAAACCATGGGTTATGAAGCTGGCTTGTTTCAACAGAAACATTTCTAGTTCAGCAAAGTAATTTATTGGGATGTTTTGTGGTTAAGATAAAGATAATGGAAATGGTCATCATACTGTACACTGTGCCTAATCTAAGGTTTCTAGGAGCACCACCAAGGGCTTCTCATTGTTTTCTCTCCCCTCGCTCTAAATGTTAAATTGAGTAATATAATATTGACTCCAATATCTTTTCTTACTCTTTTTTACACTGCATTCACTACTGTTGTAGCTGAATGCATTCCTGCAGTTCTTCTTAATATCGGACTCATTGTCCAGTGCCTATCCACACACTGATTATTATCATAGTTTCTGTTAATATGTGAAAAAACCTAAATCCATAACATCATACAAGCTCATGGATAATAGTCTGTCAGTGGTACTAGTCATGATGGCTATAATCTCCAGATTTAGAGACAATATTATACTGAAAACCAGATGCGTGTGATGAACCCCAACATTCTGACATGCCCTCTAGAATGTCTGATAAGTTGGCACACTGCTGGAAAGCCTGCAAGGTTACCAAGCTACCCCCTGTGCTCTTAGGATTTTTACAAGATGTTTCTTAAGTTCTGTGAGCAGTTTCCAAAGGGGCAGTTACGTCTCTGCCGATTCTCTTTGTGACCCAGCTGATTCTCTTGCATAAATGGTGGGTCCTTCAGATTCCGCTGTGCTAGTAGAACTCATGTCTTGTGCAACAGAGACTTAAAGCTTCCTAGAAGAAGGCCTGAAATGAGCAGAAACTACATATTCTACATATTCTGGATAACAGTTATATGTACAGATGCAGAGTGAGAATTTACAAAAAGAACTAATACAGCTTTGCAGCAACAAAAAAAGAGAAGGTCTTAGTGAGGGCCATTTCACATCTGCTGTAGCAGAGAAGTACATTAAGTATAATTTTTGTGAACTTCCCGAAGAGCTTCAGCTATTAGGCAGTATAGAAATGTAATTAATCAATCAATTAAGTAATTAATCAGTCAATATAAATGAGCTGACCTTCCTCTCCGTCCCACTTCCAGGTTTTGTGTGAAGGGATGAGGAGCCTATTCTTCTAATGGACAGCACATCATCTGTCCAATTTAAATATTTATTATTTGTTAAGTTCCTAGAAACCAGGACCTGTTGAAGACATACACACAAAGGACAGATCCTGTCCTTTGGCTTACCAATTAATTTAGGCAAACATCAACAAAACAAAACATTTATAAACATGGAAAGAAAAAGACTTGGAAATGTAAGAGGAAGCACCAGCTCACTTATGCTTTCAATCTTGCCACGTCTCAGAGGTCTTGGAACAATATGAACTGCTAAGAGGGGTTAAGCACTTGAACAGTGTTATTTATTAAGTGTGGTGACATGAGAAGTGTATCATATATTCAGGTTTGATCTGAGCTGCAAATGTGTGTGAGAAAGATTGAAATTTTGTATGTACATGGTAAGTTGAGAACATTGTTTTTTATCCAGAGATGAATAAATATTAAGTAGTGAGGTTGTTCTACTGTATCTCCATTGGAGCATCTTTTTATCAAATCTCTTTTACCTCTATTTGCTTTATTTGTTCGCTTGGCTGATTCCTTTCCTAAGAGAAAAAGAAACCATTTCATTCTTAACAACATTGCTCATTTCTCCTATTCTATATG
This sequence comes from Heloderma suspectum, assembly GCF_057233095.1. Classification (NCBI taxonomy): domain Eukaryota; kingdom Metazoa; phylum Chordata; class Lepidosauria; order Squamata; family Helodermatidae; genus Heloderma; species Heloderma suspectum. The sequence goes on from NC_139461.1 coordinate 92,826,508, forward strand.
AGTTTAATTTCCAAAAGTACTGGGTTTGGGGTTTTGTTTTACCCTTAGGTATATTTTCTAGTATAAGATCAACAAATGGTGTCTGCTCTAAGAGTTAAAAGAGAAATCCACCAAGAATGCCTATCGGTTTGACCATGTTTTGTTGCTTTTCTGTGTTCCCATAGAGGCCTGTCAACAGTGCAGTGTTTTTGTTTCTTATTTCATGAGAAATGTATATCATGACTGTGAGTGTGTATTGTTGAAATCCAAAGATGGTTCTCTAGGTCAAGGAGATGGTATACAATCAGTTCTGGAAGGAGTTACAGGTCCCTTGAAGGAATAGGTTTCCAGCTTGGGGGTGCTCCTCAATCCAGCCTCAATCCAGCCAAGGTGACCTCTGTGTTTGTCATCAGCTTCAACTGGTATGCCAGCTGCAACCTCTCCTGGACAGAGATAATCAGTGCACGGTTATCCATGCTCTGCTAACATCCCGTCTGGATTACTGCAATGCACTATATATAAGGCTACCTCTGAAAACGGTTCGAAAGCTGCAGTTCATGCAGAATGCAGCAGCCAGGGTTTTGACTGGCTCTGCTCGCACAGATAATGTCTCTCCAGTCCTAAAAGAAATCTACTATTCACTTCCAGGCCTGGTTCAAAGTGTTGGTGCTTAAAACGGCTTGAAACCCAAGTGCTGGATTGGGTGGAACATTTTGGAAACTTCAGCTGGTGCAGAATGCATCCACCCAAATGCTGGTGGAGGTGAGGTAGTCAGATCATATGACACCTATACTGCAGCTGGGGTACTGGTTATTGGTGCATTTATAAGCCCAGTTTAAAGTGCTAGTTTGGGGCTTTAAAGCCTTGAATGGTTTGGGACCAAGTTACCTGAAGGACCACCTTCACCCGTATCAGCCTGCCCTCCAACAGAGGTCCTTCTCACTTGGCCACCTTTGAGGGCAGATAAGTGGAAACATACATGAGAAATGCCTTTTCACAGTGGCCCTTCACCTCTAGAATGGGTTGCCATCGCTTGTCCATCAGACCCCATCATAGTAGGAAGACCCTGGAGACTTGTTTGGCCTTCCCTTATCCTGAGTATGTTACATTGGATTGTTCTGGGTTTTTAGATACAATTGTGTTTCAGATGTCAATACTGTTTGGGCTAGTGGGCTAGGTGGTTTATTGCTGGTGTTCATAGATACGATTATTTTTTGCTGTTTTATCTCTGTATGGGATTTATTGTGTAAGCTGTTTTGAGAGGGCTTTTGCCCTTAAAAGCAGCCAAGAAATATTTTAAATATACACATAAATGCATGCATACCTCTTTGAAGGACTATTTCTTCTCATGCCAACCTGCTCAGATGCTTAAGTGATTGGCCGATGCCCTTCTGCAAATACCACCCCCATCAGAGGTGAGGTGTGTTTCAGTGAGGGAGGGGGACCTCTCCAGGGAGATATGCTGTCTTTTAGGTGCCAGGCAAACATGTTTTTGTTTAGCCATGCATTTAAAACATTTTCACTTTCATAAGTGTCAGAGGGAGTAATCCTATGTCCCCTAGACAGCCTCTGGGGGACATAGGATTTTTCAGATTCCTGACTCTGCGCTTCAAAGACAGGGCTCCGAGCTTGGAGCCAGGAAACTGTGGTGTGTCCCTCTCCCCCTTGTAGCTGGCACAGAGTGAACCGCGCCAGCTGCGTCTCATACATAGAGTGTGGAAACAGGGAAAAGGAGGCATTTCTGGGGGCAGGGAGAGGAAGAGGCCAGGGCAGCTAGCTTATGCCTTTTCGTATCACTGCCCCAGCCTCCTTCCCTCCCTCTCCCTGAAGCCTCCACTAGACAGGCAAAATCACCCATCTAGCTAAAACGTAGCATGGGATGCACCTCCCTCTCTGCATAGGATACTCGTAAACCTCCGAGTTTGGGACCTTACGAGTACCCAGGGCACAACCCATAGGATTGCACCCATAAACTCCGACTTTTAATTGCACTTTTTAAATGGATCTGCTAGTTGTATGTGTTTTCCTTGTTATAAGTTTTGTAAACTGGCTTGAAATCATTGATAGAGTGTAATTATATAAAAGTTTTTAATAAACAAATATGGCTTATTTTTAAATGAGGTTTGTGTACTGTATTATGAGGCTGTCTGATGTGGAATTCATTATATTTTCTGGTTTCCTGGGCACAGGCTGATGACATCAAACCAGGGAAGAACATACAATGAATCTCTGAGTTTGCTTTCATAAACATAAAGAATTAGTTTTAATTGGAAGGAGCATCCCATCATATATTTTTCCATCAGTGTGTCTATATACATTTGTTCAGATGGATAGTTACAGGCTTTAGCTGGTATTTTCCACTGCTGATGTCCAATATATAATTCATTAGTGTCTCAGCAGTTTTTGCAAGGCTTTTTATTTGCAGAGATACTTCGTCTGTTATCACTCAGTAAGCTGTTGATGTCACAGGTGGTTTGCCCTAGATGAGATGACCTGTTTCAGGTTAGGAAATGGAAACTCTCATCAATCTTGTCAACTGTCACATTTTTCTCCATTCATCAGAGCAGTATTTAGTTCTGAGGAATAGCTCTACATGGCTCTCCCACTCTCTCTCTCTATGCCTTTTTTCATGCCACAACTGATATAGTTTATTGTTCCGTCTGTATTCTGCTTGCCAATGTATATTCTAACAAACTTTTAAAAAATCCTATATTGATTCTTTAAGCAAACTAGAATGTGTTATAATCTCCCCCCAAAGCTAACACATTGACCTGGTTCGCGCAACACGATAAGCCATAGTGGGTTGTCATCGTGGGTTGTTTCAGGGTAGCTTGTCATAATGTCCAAACTCAGAGCATTTTTTTTCATCATGGGTTGTCTTCCATGAATAAGTCACCCTGATAACCCATGGCTTGTTGTTGGGTAGCTTGTTTTCACGTTGGTTTGTTGTGACCTCTGAACCTGGCAGAGCAATTTCATCATGAGTTGTTGGAAATGGCTACAGAGCTGCCCAAAAGAGTGGCAAAAACCCTTGCCACTCCCCGTGATCCCATTTAGTGCCGCCACCATCCTCCCTCATCCCTTATCAGTGCCCTCACCCCATGCTCCTAAAAATCAAGAAGAGGATTCCAGAAAGTGTCCTGAATGCGTTCACAACCTTTTAAAAAAATGATTTGGGGGGGGGTCTTGTGCAAGTGCATGCATTTGAAAGTATGCAGCTATGAAATCTGCAAAATTTCTCCCGCCACTTTTTTTTCCCCTGCTCTGCCATGAAATTTGTGTAAATTTACCAATCCACCTCGCTGGTCTGCCTTGCAATTTGCTTATCTTTACTGATCCCCATCATTGCTCTGTAATCCATATGTATATCTGACAGCTAACAATGGAGACCAGTGGAGAGAAGCAACAAGCACGAGGTGGGTGGGGGAGCCAAAAGTATCTGGCGACTGCAGAAGGCGCTTTTTAGCCAGGTTTAATTACTTCAGTAGCATGTGAAGCAGACTTTTTTTTAAAAGGCAAAGGAAAGCAGGGAAGTGGAGGCTGAAATTGACAAGGACATTGACATAGGGGGATATCCCTATGCTGGGCTAAATAGTGGACAGGTGGTCTTATGCTCCTGTGCACTTGCACAAGGCCCTGAATAAAATAAATAGAAATTTAAAATGTTTGCGAATGCATTATTGCCCTCATAAGGGCTCAGAAAATTATACACATTTGGTGATCTCATGCAAACAGGAAGGAGTTTCCCTCATGAGCCAGCAACCCCAGCAGACCAATTCCAGAAAGGGTGCTGACATAGGGAACAAGGAAAAAAAGGTTTTCTGCTGCAAAGGTGTCTGGGATATGTGTTGAGAGCAGGTGGGAAGACTAAGGGGGAAACAACCTATGGCAAGCCGCAGTATGCCTGATCATCTGTCAGGCGTAACATGGGTTAACTTCAGGGTGGCTTAGTGAACTCTCCCACTGGTAACTTTTTGTACTGCCCCACTACTGCCCATGGATAAATTATGTTTGGTAGGTTTTTCATGCAAATAAGGGATTGTTCAAATACATTTAAAAAAGACCTTTTTTGTACAACTCTACTTTTCCCAGCAGCTAGTATAAGGGACATATTCAGTGGAAGTAGAGGAGAGTCCCAATGTCAACAGATTAAATCAACAGACTTCTAGCATGGATGCATGAGCCCAAATCCAGAGAAAGGCAGTTATGCCTGAGGCCCAATCCATACATACAGTACTTGAGCCGGTGACAGACTTTGAAAAAAAAGCAGAAAAGCAACATACCCATGCAGATAACATCAGTTGTGAGTTGGGTGCTTCACGTGAAGTTCTTCACTTGATACTTCCTCCTCAAAAAAAGGGGGACATGAAATAAAGACTTCCATGCCATTGAACATGACATTCATGTGGAATGCCCAGTTCACAGTTGACAATTGACATCATCTGTATAGTGAAGCGGAGGAGTGTTCGCCCCACTCCACTGTCCGAAGGCCATCGCTATCCAAGATATGTATGAACCAGGTCATCATTCCCTTGAAATCAGTGGCACTTAAGTTTGTCATGTTTTAGTAATATACAGTGCAATCCTATCCTTGCTTCTTCAGAAGTAAATCCTACTGTATTCAGTGGGGCTGACACCCTAGTAAGTGTTTTTTTAAGACTGGAGCTTTTGTGAAACTTCTATTTATAAGGAATATTTACATAACCTTGCTTATTGAGGGAATACTGCTCAAAAGACTAGGTTTTCCGCATGCTGGGATGCTGTGTGTGTGATGTATGGCTATATGCGATTTTAGTGAAAGACTAGGAAAGAAAGGAGAATTAGAAAAATATACAATAGATTCCGAATAGAAAATAATGTTATTGAGAATATCAGGAAACTGTCGACTAGGGCTGTGCACTGCCTCAGTACAAAGCCCGAATAATGAGGCGAAGCAGACTGATTCAGAGGTGCCTCGTCATGATATGAAGTGGATCAGACCAGCACCAAGGTGCCCTGAAGCAGCTCCTCCACAAAGTGCCCACCTTGTATATTCGGAGCTCTTCTTATGCCTTATGCCAGCAGCCTAGACAGGCTGTCTCCAAAATGTATCAACTTCTGAAAGATCACACAGAGGGGCAGGAAGAGGAGGAGGGAAGGTGAGAGGAGAGGGAGGAGGAAGGATTGAGTTTTGCTGTGAGTCAGCCTCCATTTGCTCATTGGTGTTACTGGAGAGGAGAGGACTGTCTGAACATTATTTGGCTAGAGCAGTGGTCTCCAAAGTGGGGTGCATGCATCCTGGGGGGAGAGGCACAAGACAATCCATTGGGTTGCATGAGCCACCTGATAATTGAGCAGCCTCCCACTGCCCTGACAAGCTGCCCTTGTGTGCAATGATGGCGGCGGCAGCAGCAGGATGGGAGGGGATCTGAGAGGGAAGCTCCATGGCATTTCTCTCTCCACTCCAGTCCTAGCCACTGGGAGCAACTGCCCCAGTCTCTGCCAGGGATGGCAGAGGAAGCCTTTAACCCTTCCCACTTTCCTTTGGCAGAACGAAGCTGAGAAGAAAGCACGTGCTCTGAGGACTGGGTAAAACGAGCATCCATAAAATGAAAAAGGGATCCTCATGATTTCATATGATTTTGAAAGGGGAGACCCACAAAACCAACATCCAATCACAGAGCACATCTGCCTCTGTAGACTGAACCAGAAAAATCACGGATCCACCACTTGTGGGCACAGCCACAGCACAAAAACATGGATCCTTGGCAGGGATCCTCTTGATTTCATATGATTTTTGCAGAGCAAATCCCCCAAACCAGCAACATATCACAGAGCACATCTGACTCCATGGACTGAACCAGAAAAATCATGGATCTGCCACTTGCGGGTACAGCCAGGGTGCAAAACCAGGGGAAAATGACTCCCCCCATTCCCCGGAAGAAGACAGCTGCCGGCACATGTTTAGAGGGCCTAGGGGCTGGTGGCAGCAGCTCCTCCACCTGGGCGCCCTCCCCTCCTTCCAAGGAAGGAAGAGAGCGCAGTTGAAGGGCGACTCCTGCCCTTCTGCCTATCAGCGGTTGGCAGGCTACGACAGGCAGCATTTTCCCCAGCAGCATTTTCCCCGGCAGCAGCTTCCCCGGTGGCACCAGTGGCAGTGCCCCGCCCCCGAACAAGGGCCCAGGTAAGGTGATGGGGGCTGGGCAGCATGTTGCGGGTGCTGAAGCAGTATTCGGATATCCGAATCCCGCTTCGGCTTCATAGGCTGAGGTGGGTTGGAGACCCCCCAAATCAGCCCAAGCTGAATCAGGCCCACCTCGGAAGTGCGAAAGCGGCTTCTGAGTCAGATCAGGGGGTCCATGCGCAGCCCTACTGTTGACCATTCAGAACCCCTTTCTCAATGTCATCATCCAGCATGAAATTGTCTCAATACCATACAGTCCAGAATAATACCCAGAGTTGACACATGCTGTTGCATTAAAAGTCAGAAATATAATATTCAGATTCTTAGGCAGCAGGAGGGTATTTTTTCTCTGAAAGTGGTTTTTCAGCACTGGGAGCCAAGCTTACTGATGCATATTGTCAAACAGAAATGAAAATTAGAACACTGACTTTTCCACAGTTCTAGCTAGTAGAAGTATTTCTGTCTGTCTTCCACACACGTGCATACACACCTATCCCAGTAGGAGATAATTTTCAGCTTCTACACAGGTATTGGAACCCCCCAATACCTGTGGCCAGTTATAACATGCTGTGTCCATCTACACACAGCATGTTCTAATGAAGTGGTAGTTCCTAAACTTTATCATAAGGCACCCACGACAAGCAAACAGAAACAAACAGTCACTCTCTCCCACAAATTCACTGGATGCCAAAAACATTTTCGTGGCCCATTATGCTCTGCCCTTGCTGTACTTTGCATCTCCCTTTTACCTGTTTACTGTCAGGTCAGTCTGTTATTCTTAAAGAACAGTGCTGTTTGAGCTCTTGAGGAAAGACCAGCTATACTGAAAACTGTCTGGAAGATGTGTGTGTGTGTGTGTGTGTGTGTGTGAGAGAGAGAGAGAGAGAGAGAGAGAATATCACAGCTGTGTCAAAAATTAGATCACTGCTGAAACATTCATTATACAATTAGGTCAGTGGTTCATGTCACTGTTATCATTCTCCTGGCCTACAAATGTAGCAGTTTGTTCCTTACTGAGAAAACTAGAACTTCAGTCATAATTATTATGAACATGTTTCCTGACCTGGATGCTCACAGAGAAAAAGAATTGGATCAGTGTAGATCCCTCTGAGCTGTTAAGATATGAAATGTAAGTGTCCTTGACAGAGCTTTGTTAAACTGTGAAACTTGCTCTACATTTCAGAATAGAGAAGAATGGCCGGGGGGGAAGTTTACATACCAAGCTTTGTGGAATATTAATGAATGAGTTTGTTATCCATAAGAGCTCTTCTGAGTTTTCCCAGGGTGAGGCTCATCCATTGCACTCCGGGTGTGCTGACCCCTGCGATTTCCCCAAATGCGGGAAACTCGACTGCATAATTTGTGGTAGTGAATATTAGAATATTAGAATATTAGAATATTCTTCTTATAGTGAATAATTCCTTGTTTCTTTTTATCATAGAGACATGTATCCCATGCATATATTATCAATGCAGAAAATGCAAATATATGTGAGTAAAGCATCTCACTGGTGCTTGATTGCCTATGTTGGTGCCACCTAAGTGAGAAGTAAAAAGGGTGCATTTTGTAAATATGATGTTTTAAAAATCAACCTCCCATATTTGCCTCTTAAGGGATCGAGCCCTTTGCAAGTGTTCTAGTGAAACACTTGCAAAGGGTCCAAGGTTCTCACCTCCTCCTTCCCCCAAATCCAAAATTTAGCCTGGTTGTCCCAGTCCCCACCAGGAAAAAGATGCCCCACTGAGGCCATGGAAGCACCATTGCCTGTCCCTGCTCTAAAGATAAGTTCTAGCTTTGCAGGGACAAGAAAGAGGGAAGGCACCTTGCAGGATCAAGGCGAGCATAGTATTCTGTGAGCAGTGCTGTGTTCACCTTGAACCTGGTGACAAGCATTTGAGCAATGGTGCTCACTTCTGTGAGTGCCTCTCAAATGCTCAAGACATCCCTATTTACTGGAACTGAAGAGGGATGCTGTGTACTTATAGCTGGTCCCAGCTGCAGCTAGGGTTGCTAGATGCAATACAGAACAGAGATTTTAGGTCTTCAGTTGTTGTAGAAAAGGGATGATTTGAGGACATTTGTGGTTTCCTGCAGTGGTTGGAGAAGCTGTACCTATCCCTTCCACTCCACTCCAAAGGGAACATAAGTTTGTCCTGCATTCTAAAACTCATATCAGAGGACCAGGCTTTTAGGTAGGAGGTGGTCAGCTTCAGTGCCATGGTGTGATGTCATCTTGCACACTGATATGTGCAACACTTTTGACTACAATCCAAACAGATGTATGGACATTTACATTCATTTGTTTTATTGGTATGTAGGGCTGATGATGCCAGAAAAGTGTGTGAGATAGATATAGATATATATATACAGTATACTCTGTGTGTGTGTGTGTGTGTATGTATGTGTGTGTGTGTGTGTGTGTGTGTATATATATATATATATATATATATATATGGTATACATCCAAGGTAGCCAGAGACACAAGGTTCTGGTTGGCCAAGTTAATGTAACATACATACACACATATACCCCTTCTTCTTTTTTCTTCTTTTTTGTGTGACCTACCATAAATTGAGATGCAAAATACCAGTATTGCCTTGAAACATGAACAAAGCTTCGTTAAATATGGTATTTATAATATCATAACCTTATCTGTGCTGTGCTTCTTGCCATCCCGCCATCATCACAGGCACGCCTTGTGGGAACGCGGGAGAGGGCCTTCTCGGTGGCTGCCCCAAGGCTCTGGAACTCCCTTCCCAGGGAGGCAAGAGTGGCACCCTCTTTGATATGTTTCCGTAGGCATGCAAAAACTTTTTTGTTCCAGCAGGCCTTTGGGGATAACTAGTCTGGACCTGTGAAAATGTGACGTATGGATATTATTTTTGTTGTTGTGGTTGTCTTTTAATGTTTTAATATTTTTACAATTTTAATATTGATGATTTAATTATATTTTTAACTTTTGTACAGTTGTATTTATATTTATATTCATAGATTTTAATTGTAGAAGTTTTAATGTTGTAAGGCCACCTTGAGTCCCAGTATTGGGGGAAAGGCGGGATATAAATAAATATAATTAATAGATAGATGATAGATAGATAGATAGATAGATAGATAGATAGATAGATAGGCTGAAAGTACATAATGTGACTAAGCTTAACCATGGGGTTTCCATGCATCTTGTGTTGAAAATCATAAATAGCTAGCTAAGAACTAAACAAGCAATCATGAATCATATTGATGGAAAAATGTTAGAAATTAATAGAAGAAAATCCTTGTCTGTCTTTATTATATCAGAAGACCTCATTAAAGCATGTATCTAGTTTAGTATCATAACTTTGAACTATGTCCAAGATTAATTTATAATTGCACAGTGCTTTTACCACTGATTTATGTTGCACTTCATGCCCTGTGAAGCATAATTAAAGTAGCAGGTTGCCTACACATGGACCTCTTTGCTAGATTGTATTCTGCACTTATAAAATGTCATGTAAGAGAAAACCCCAATAATTGTTCAGTACCAGGGTTGATTTGTGCTGTGATTCCTATAGGTCTGTAACCACATCTGCCAGCCAAATGAATTCAACATTGATAATTATAATGAGAGTAATATAAAACAATTGTTTGAACTGGCCATTGAGACTATTTGCTCACCAGATCTTGAAATAAATCAGGCATTGTATTAGCCACAAACCAAGGCATAAGTAAATGTGCTGAAGGCTTGTAGAAGTCCCAGTAGGGGTTAACTGAATCTGCGTTCTGTGCTGGATTGTGACCCTTGTAATTATCCCTTGTAAGGCTAACTATAAAAACAACAACACTGTATTTGCTGAAAGGTTCAGATTGGATCCAGACTTAGCAATACTTAGAGTTGATCCATTAAAATCAATGGGACTTACATTAGTCATGACAAAGTTATGTCCTATTGATTTCAGTGGGTCTACCCTAATATGACTAAGTCTGGATCCAACTCACAGTGTAGTAAACTGAGGGATAACACAACAATAAGCATTGATATCATCCTCATCAAGTAAGATTTGTAAAAGAGCTGCAATGCAAGTGGGACCTGAAACAAATGTTGCCGTGGGGAGAGCTCCCATTCAGGGTCCCCACCAGCCATGCCCTATTCCAGAAGACTCCATTCTGCCAGCACTCTGCACTCTGCACACAGTTTTTCATTTCCCCCCCCCCAGCAGTGGGTCAGCATTCTGTACCCACTCAGCATGCTCAGTCCTTTCTGCATGGATAGTGCCATTTTGGCTATATAAGGATCCATATGTACTCGGAGAATGAGCTCACTATTAGTGCTAGGTTCTGTACATAGGTAAAAGCAAACTAGTGTCACAGACTCTCATTCTAAATGCTTGTATTCTGCTAAAGGATTTTCCATAACACATTTGTGTGTTACATCGTAATTAACACAAACATGGAGATGGGGGCGGGGGGGGGGAGATGTGGCTGAAATAAAACATACTTCAAATGTTTAGCTGTTGTTGTTGTTGTTGTTAAGCTTTGGTTTTGTTACAAAGCTTCATATCTGGTTCAGAGCATAACGAGATGTCCTGGGTGAGTGGGGTTCCCTGTGGATTTCAATGTCAGAGGCAGATCTTTATGTGCAAAGGCAATGCACGCCTAACACTGAAGTTAGCAGGAAAGTCCTAGTGTGCATGCGTTAACTGAAGTGAATAGAGGTTTCATGGTGCTTCTGTTTTGCCACCATGGGCATCTTTTTATAAAAGAAAGAGAAGTTCTTCGTGTTATTTTATTTGATATGCATCTTCATCATCCTGAAAATACTAAAATTGAAATGAGATGATATAACATCCCCTGAAGTGTTGTAAGATTACAGCCAGTCATCAAGATTTTTTTTAGACTTCAGTCATAAATGCAGACAAAATGTGCTTCTTGTGCTGGGTTCACAATGCAACTTGATTATAGCTCTCAGAGGGCTGAAGTAACAAACGGCTTAGAAAAAAGGTAGCCAAATTTTGCCCCAGTAATGGTCATACTGGAAATTTATGAGGAGCCCTAGAGAGACATACTGAGTTCCTTCAGATGGAGCCAATAGCCTGCGTAGCTCAAGAGGGTGCACTGCATATTGGTTACAATGATTTCCGTAGATTTCATACGAACAACTAAGCATACCGAAGCCACATTAGAGGACTCTGTGGATTCCATTTTCTGTTGTTACATATTTTGTGTGCCAGCAACCTGTTAAATAACCTATAACAATAAAGCAAATGTCCTTCCACCCCTGAAAATTGCATAACCAGTATTACACAGAGGGGAAAACAATCCCTATTGCCTGGCAGTAAACTTTAGCATGTATAATTTTTTAGAAGAATGCAGAATAAGCAAGAAACACTTCCTTGGTGCAGCACTTTTATAAAATACTGCATCTTTTGCCACTTTTTAGGGGATTGGAGTAAACACAAGCCCAAAAGGCAATATATGTTATAGTTTATCTATTTAGTAAGAAGGCAGTATATTTTGTACTTATCACCTCGCAGCACGTGTACAGGTCGCAGGACACACAAGTACTTGGTCCATATTGTCCCTGGGGTTTACCAGCGCTACTTATGATTTTGACCTATGACAGTTGAATTAGCATCTTCTGCTTTCCTGGCACATACATTGTCTGCTGTGTATGCTCAGACTCCCACAGTCCCTTACACAGGTCACAGAGACTGGAGATGTGTGCTGATGAGTGATCAGGAAAATAAGACAGAGGCAGTGGTGGCTAACGAAGATATGCAGAAGCACAAATGGACAATGTGGCAACATTTGAATAAATTTAAATGTTAAAGTCAGCCAAATACATTTTACATGTGTATGTGTAATTATTTATTTGCTTATCCATTTAGACTTCTGACATATTCAGAAGGTTGGATAAGAACATTTTAAAACCATAGCAATAAATTATAGATGGGGTGGGGGGAATTGACAGATTGCAGGTTTGCAGCTTGGTTGGTCTTGATGGAATGTTTCCATTTTGCTGCTGTCTCGTCATCTCCAGGGTCACTGATGAATATTCTTTCATTTTCCCATAGTTTTGCGAGTGAAATCAGACAATATAATTATGGGCTTAAAAGAAAAAAGAGTTAAGGCTGCAATCATGTGCACACTTGCCCAGGAGTAAACCCCACTGAACACAGTAGACATACTTCTGAGTAACCATTACTTGGAGCTTCTCTTCTCAAACTGGTACAAGGTTGTCCACCTAAAACTCAGTTGTACAGATGGATGAGTCACCTCTCAGGGTTGGGCAGTCTGCATCTTGTAATATCTCACTTTCTTATGGATAAGCGCAGCTCAACAGAAGCCAGAATGGAAGGACGTATTTTAAAGACCATCTGTCCTTGTAGATAGCAGGAACAATAAAGAAAAGAAAACGGTCAGCAAATCAACCCAGACAAAACCCTTTCAGTTGGGCACCTCTTTTATCTGGCAAAGCTCACTTTGACTTTGTCGTGGTGGGTGTGTGGGGTGCGGTGTGGATAGCCATGCCTCATACATTTATTGTGGTACTTAATAAATTTTTGCACAATCTGACTTCAAGTAATGTGCTTACAGGTAATGGCTGACAGAGATAAAGTGACCCCTGGTGTTGAAAATCTTTATATGCAAGCTGAAATCTGTGTTACCATAAGAGGACTGGTGTAACAGGGCACTACTCCCTCTGAACATTATTTTGCCTTTCCTAAAGAACTAACATTTATTCCATGTTTTTTTTTCCTTAACATTAAGGCATGATCCAGAAAAGTTAAGCATTTTTACATCCCATTTATTGCAATGAGTGAGTTATATACATGCTTAATTTTCCACTTCACTGGAGAGATAGAAGAATATTTGCTCTTATATGGATTGTCTGACTTTTTTTTTTACTCCCCCCCCCCACTATTAAAATGCTTTATTTCTGAACTTCTGAATTTTCTGAAAGGAAAACTATATTGAATTCTGACAGGCATATCTTCCCTTTTCTCTACCCTAAATTTAAGGTAAATCAAATGGATTTTTTTAATGTTTTAATGAGAGCTCAGTCTCATGCTTTGATTTGCCAGTAAAGAAGCTATAAGCAGGTAGTTCCCCAAATCTACCCTGTCAGTGCATTGCCTGTAGAATTCTGCTGACACCAGAAGCAACTCCAGAAAGATGGCTAGTGGTCAGTATAACTACTAGCAACCACATGGGCAGTAATAGAGAAGCACACCATAGTCACATGGTACAAATGATTGGTACCTTAAATATATTTTGGCCATCACTTCAGCTATGATCATTCCAATCCAGAACAACCTCCATGAAGCCACCTCTGTGAAGACAGAACTTGATGTTAGTAATAACTTGTTATATGGGCTGTGCACTCAGAGCCAGTGTCAGGGTAGACATGGTTGAGCACCTGCTGAGAGCCCACACCCCAGCAGGGCCCCACTGACAAGAGCACCCTGGACTTGCCCCTCCTCTTCACTGTTGCAACCTGCTTGTTCACCTGCCCCTCGCTTTGTCCCACACGATGGTGGTGGTGAGAAGGGAAAGCAGTAGATGCCAATCCCTACTTCAGGAGTGGGCAGAAAAGAGATCTCCAGATGATGTTGACATCAGTTCCCAGAAGCCCCTGCCGGCATGGCCAATGGTCAGGGTTGCTGGGAGCTGAAGTTCAAAACACCTGGAGCTCTACTTTCTGCCCACCCCTGCTCCCTGGCTTGATGCCTTTAGGTGAGAGCAATGATGAGAAAGAACATGAGGAGCAGCTGGTGACACTGGTGATGAGAAAGTAGACTCACTGGAGGAGGGGATCCGTTGAAGGTGTCTTACCCTCAAAAACCTGGAGCCAGCACTATGTGCACTGACATACAGCATGTCATGACACCCATGCTTTGCTTGGTATTCAGCTATAGCTGCACCAGTACGGTAACTTTCAGCATTGTATATATCTTCTGGCTCAAGGAACCAGGCTCTGATATAATGCATGAACAAAACGTGATCTGTTCCTCTCCTTTTGCCATTGCCCTAGCTGAGGACCCTCGTAATAATGGCATTTTTATCTCGTTTGGGGTAGTACTTTGCCTGAGAAATTACTGTAATGGTTCTTCTTCAAAGTTAATAATCTTTAGTGATTGCTTATCCCCGCGTAGCATTACGTTGCAGTTATGGCTTGTTGACTATAAAATTTCCTCCTGGGATGCTATAATGAGGCATCCATAATAAGGTGCTACGGCTTCAGTAGATGTAGAATATATAAAGTAGTTGCAGTGGAAAAGGTACTCCTTGCTATGTGACTGATGGTGCCCATGATTTTGCTATCTGGAGCTTTTGAGGGAAAGTATAGTAATACAGTAGCATTCCACAACTGTTGTATGATCATCAGAATGCATTTTATTGCTGTGTCATGGATGGATGTCTTACCTTTTGATAGACAGCTGGATCAGATTAAGAACTGCACTGGTATAGGTTTTGCTAAAGTATATCAGGTTTGTGTCAGTGGTACAGTTTAAGAAGGACAGCCATAGTTCTAAAAGGCCAAGGGCCTGCTCAAAAGATTGTAAAAAGACCTGATTGTTCCTATGGGCAATCAAAGGCTGTGTCACTCAAAGCAAGACAGACACAAAAATAATGGATTCCATGGCCCTGAATTGTATTCTGGTCCCAGTTGTAGATTCTGTTGCAAAGAGTAGATTCAAGCAACTGCTTCCCCCTGCCTCTCACCCACCCCAATTGCATGGTGATACATGTTGAACCCGGTTGTCTGAAGCAATCTAGTGGATGACACTTCAGTGCCATCATCACAGTATCAGAAAGCACGATTTTTGACCTTGTCATGTGGCAGCATTTGAAACAACCAGGCATTAAACTCCTTCAGACAAGTCATGGTTTAGGGCCAAACAAAACTTCATTAAAACATGCACGCTAGCTTTCTCTACTCTTCTGTAAGCACATGGATGGGGGAGAAGCTTAAATCCATCTCTCATGGATCATCATGGTGCCAATCTGAATTGGGACTGCATGTGCTTACAGAACAGTAGAGAAAGCTAGCATGAATTGCTCCACTACATTTCTTTTAATGACTGTTTAGTTCGGCCCTTAGTTGTGGTGTATCACAGAATGAAAAAAAGTGTCATGAGAAATATCCATGCAACCTGCTCACAATTGCTGCATATTTACTCAGTGGGAAGTGTGCATAGGGTAGGAGCCATTGTCATAAAGATAGGAAGGACAGAACAGAGGCAAGGAGACTGAGCCAGATTGTCAAACATATAGCATGTTGTCCAAATGGACCAAAAATTATGGCAGAGAAAACAGCCAGTACTTTTGTCCTTATGTAAATTATAAAAGGGAAAATATAGTTTAGACATCACACCTAATAAGTGATGTTTGAAAGGCCTGGTTTATTTTATGTAGATTCAGAGAATTTAAATTGGAAGGTACCTTGGAGGTCATCTAGTCCAACCCACTGCTTAATATGAGTTCCACAATGCAGTATGTAACCACAGCATCCCTGACATATGGTGGTATAGCCTCTGCTTAAATATCGTCAGTAAAGAAGAGTCCACCACTTCCCAGTGCAGTCTGATCCATTGCTGAACAGCCTCTACTGTTAGGAATTTTCTGCCAATATTTAACCGAAATCTGCTTCCCTGCAGTTTCCACCTACTGGGGCTAGTTCTGCCCTCTGGGGCAGCAGAGAACAAGTCTGCTTCAACATCTGCATGACAGATATTTGAAGGTAGCTGTCATGTTCCCCCTAATCATCTTTCATCCAGGTTAAACATACCCAGGTCTTTCAGATATTCCTCATAGGACACGCCTGATCATCTACCTTCCTGACTCTGGTACCAGATAGTATTAACTAGCTCAAGAAGCTATGATTTTGTGCTATGCATTTTGTGTTGTACAGCCAATAATATAAATAATATAATTCAAGCTATGATTATTTATTATTTAATGCCACTGTCTTGGTCCTTATGTATATTATAGTTTGGGGGGAAATTATACTAATATTTGTACAGCACCATCAAAGTATACAGCACTTTGCAGAGTTTTATAAGCACAAAAGAGGCCAGGTCTCTGCCCTGAAGAAGTTTACAAGCTAAATAATATCAGAGTGGGGGAAGGAAAGGGTAGCAAGGGATGAATGTGAATCAATGCAATTACACAATTGTAGGCTATATTACAGAATGTGCAACTGTGTTTGCTCCAATTTTAGCCTCAGTGTGTATCTGAGAATAGAGAAAACAAAATGTCATACCAATTATATCAGCCACAGATAGTGTAAAGAAAGCTGGCTCCTATGTGAAGTTGTGGCTGGAGTCTCAATTATTGGATTAGGCAGAGCTTGCTTCAAATGTCTCTTTGCTCTGCTGTCATGCTTCTCTGTGCCAGTGGCTTGAGCATACTTAGAGGTGAGTCAAGTGTGACTCTGAGTAAACAGACATTGCCTTGAAAAGTGTGTTTCCGATTACTAACAAGCACTGTGTGTATCAGCCTTGGGGTGCCTCTTTCTATCAGTTCAGGTTGCGTCTCTTAAAGCAACCTTCCCCATCTACATGTGCTGGACTACAACTCCCAGCATTCCCTAGCCAGCCCACCAGGTTGGGGAAGGCAAAGTAACTCAGCTGAAATACAGAGTCAACCACAGTAGCTGTCAAACAGAGAGTACCGCCATTGTGAAGGAAGATGGATGACCTCAAATGACTGCCAAGCCATCTGGATAACCACTTAAAGCTAAGCTTTCCATATGACACTTGCACCATGTGGAGGAAGTGGTTAGCTGTAGCCTCCGGCCTTACAGTTGCACCCATTAGGCTGGATCTAGACTACATTAGCTGGAGCTGCATCATGGGCTACACTGACAAATCACAAATGTGAGCAAGCTATAAGTAATAATTAACTATTGTTTTCATTAAGTTTAATGAGGAAGCTATTTTATATTGTGTTGAGCACCCAAAATATTAAATCAGATCAGAGCCTCCAATGCCAGTTGCTCAGGATTACCTGTGAATCTCTGGGGGCTTTGTTGATTCCCATGGTACTCGCTCCATGCAAGTATATCAAGAGCTGTTGCTTAGAAGTAACCCTTATTGGCCTACAAAGCAAATTAAAACAAGCCTATCAACATAATGCAGTGTGATGCCCTTTCTTGTGAAGCCACCCCAATTTTTGAAAAGAAAATTAAAAATGCCAAGGCTGCAATCTTATGGCCCTTGGAAGGGTGTCCTAGGGGATATAGAAGGGGCATTGAACCTCTTTCAGTCTGAGGACTGAGGGGTTCATCACACAGGGGCAGAAATCCTCATCAATACCAGGGCTTTCTCCATCCAGTTTCATCGCAGGATTAGACTGGGCTCCTTTACACAGTTGTTTCTATCTTGTTATATTCCGTTCCTTACCTTTTCATGGGGTGGCTACTTTTCTGCAAAAGGCCATTACTGGGGGCATCGTGAAATTTCCTCCCTTGATCCTTCCCCTTCCCCTCCCCTAGCAGATTACTGGTGGTCTGGCCATGATTGACACGCAGTGTGGGTGGACAGCAACCTCCTGCCTGAACCCTGCCCCCACAGGCACTGGCTTCCCAGTGAACTGCTGGAATGCTGGCATGCCAGCATGCGGGCCATTCTGTGTTGTGGAGTAAGCTGAAGTCGGGAGCAAAAGTCGGGGCATTGTATTTAGTCACAGCATGGCAGCAAGCCAGCAGGTCAGTATACTGACACGCCCACCACCCTGATGTCACTGCTGTCGTCATCATGACTGCACCCCCAACAAACCAAAACAACCGCCCACAGCCACACACACACAGCGGTTTCTTCGTGCTATGGGAGAAATACACAGGGAGGTTGTAGTGCTCCTGTTGCGTGGGCTGAAAAATTAGTGCATTTTTTCTGTTTGGGGATAACATGGGATAGGCAGGGGGAAATGGCAGGAAAATCACTGGAGGATTATGACGTCATGTAATGGACCCGCAAACTTCCGTGACTGGCCAATCATGAATGTGAAATAAATTGCAGGTGTAGAGATGCCCTGAATTTCCAGCCTTCATGGAATGTTCTGCATCACTTGCCTCCTCAATGTCAGAACAGGGATTAGGATATGGATGACGGAGCACTCCGAATCTAAAGACAGGATTGCCCTGCCTATGATGTCAACACATCCACATGTTTTGTAACTATCCAGTAATGTTGCCATTAATGTTCCATTAATATTTTAGACAAGAAGAAACTCTGGTCTGGCACCTGAGACTCCTCTAATGAGAATAGTTTTGATTAATGAACTGGGATACTAACCTCTAAATCTTAGAATCTAAGGTAACAATAACATTCCAGGTGATACAAAATCACAAGTCTTCAGGAGAGCAGAAGAAGTGGTAATTATCTGGAAGTGAGTGTTTGCTTTGATTCCACTGACTGCTTTGATATTGTCCTTTTATATTGTGGCATTTTAAAGTTCTTGTTAATGTTTTTGTTTTAATTTGTTTTAATTTAATTTTTTGTATCTGCTACCCTGGGAACCTGTTGAAGGGTGGGGTATCAATTGAATAAATACATCAAGTTTAAAAACAAAACCCGAATAATTAAAAGCAAATGAGAGATTAACAAATAAGCACATATTACCAGGGGCCCTGGCAGCAGGCCCTCATCATTCTTGGTAATCCCTGGGCCATTATCAGATTCAAAGGGACAAAATAATTGGCAATGCCTTCATAATTCCAGTATTCAAATATCCTTTATCACTGCTTATCACTATGGTAAAGGTTGAAGCTACTGAGAAGCAGTTCCCAATCGGTTATGGTAAGTGTGAAGGAGGCCAGACTAATATCAGAATGTGTGATGTTACAGTGCAAAGTGAGATGCCTGCGGATGTTACTCATCCATGCTAGTGTTTCTTCATGCTGCTGCATCAGCAGTGGACATGGCATATTGGTAGCATGAAAACTCCAGCAAAGCAGGATTATGGCAGGACAGGAACAGAGGCAGGTCTAGAAATGACACACAACCCTAAAGACCTTTCCACAACAATGGAATCTTTTACATTTACGGATCATTGTGCAGCTGAGATATTGTAGCAGCTTGTTCTAAAAGGACTGCTACTGACAGGCAGTAAAGCAAGATCGTCTTGATGTGACTGTAGCGGCGTTGATTTAAGCTCCTGTTCACACCACTTATTTATAGGATCAGGCTGCGTTTAATTGTCAGAATTGTGGTGGTGGTTTTTCCCCGCATAGAAACAGAAATCAAGTTGCAGATAAGGTTTCTGAAACCATGCTAATTTGGAACCTCATTGTGCTTAAAAGTAAGCTCATCTTTGAATGTTATATTAAGTAGAAATGAGATTACAGCATGCTGAAGTGCTGTGTTAATAGTGAGTTTATCTTACATATAATTACTATCTAAATACATTACTTAAGTTGGGGGAAAAGATATTGCTTCATAGTCAGTAAATGGCGACATTATAAATATTATCTTCTGAAAATTACTACATCTTGTTCTAATAACAAGAATCAAAACCATCCCCCTCCTGCAGCCTTTTCAAATACCTATTCTGGTTGTCAGTGGATTAGGGAAGGTATTAAACAGATGGGCCAGCATGTTCATTAGCGACCGCTGTGGAAGAATCCAAAAAGACATATTAGAAAGAAGCAGGTGGCAAGGGAGAGTGTGGACAGATTTTAAAGACCTTTACTCTCACGAATGGAAGCTTTTCTTCTTAAAATTGTGATATTAGCTCACAATTATAAAATGAATTGTGAGGATTTTTATAAAATAGCATCTCTAGATTTAAGTAATACCACAAGGCAAGAAGAGATATGTAGCAAAAGCAGATACAGTGTAAGACTTCTTTAATGAGTAATGTTCTCCTTCAGGGCAAAAACCTGAAAAAATATAGTTGCATTATATTTCCAGAAATATAGAAATTGTCTTAAACCCCACTGCAGTTTGGCTTCTTCAAATGTTCCTTGAAGGCACATTCTTTGTCTGTTGTGCTAAGAATGTGTTAATTCAGACACTTTAGCTTACTTGTGCAAAGTGTTATGCTGACAGTTTGCATGCATGTCTGTAACTTTGCATGTGCTTCTGAATGAAATGTCTCTGTATCAGTACATTCAAATCGTGGAGCCTCAGAATGAATCTATGTGTGCATGGCTTGCTGGTTCGTTCTTCCAACCTCCTTGTCACAGTAAACTGCTTAGGGCTAATAGCTTGGGTCTCAACGACTGGCTTTTTGTCTTCCTGAGTTTTCCAAGTAGATTTACCAGTAGGTTTCCAGCAGCATCATAATAGTTTCATTGGTACCAGATGAGAAAAGACAACTTAATGTTTTGCCTGGAGAAGAGGAGACTGAGGTGGGAAATGAGAGCAATCTCAAATATCTGAAGGGTTCTTCTCTATTACACCACAGGGGAGGACTAGATCTAAAGGGCTTAAGCTACAGGTGGATAGATTTTGCTTGAATGTTTGGAGAAACCTCTTAATTATAAGAGGAGTTCAACATGGAACCAATTCCCTTCTGGTGTTGTGGCTCTCCCTTGCTGGGCGTCTTCAATTTTCTTCATCAAGCAAGGGGTTGTACTAGATAGGCTACAAGGCCATGTTCAACTGTATGGTTCTATGATTAAAATATTAATATATAGCTTTTCATATAATGTAACTGTCTCTAATTACAAGGGGTAATGGTTAGATTCTAGTACTTGACCTAGTAAATTACTGTCCGTGTAATTGCTTTGTTAAAAATGGGTTACTATGAGTTCCTCAACCCAGAATTTTTCAGGATTCAGGTCCTTCCCCAGGTTCTCTGGGCGCGAAATCTCAGAGTGGGCACTAGATGCGCCATCTCAATGCATGCACATGTACGCTAAGGAGCCATGTGATGAACAGCCTGCCATTTCACACAATGCAGCTGCTGAATTATACTTTGAACCATTGAGATGATAGGCAATTGCAGAGTAAATTAATGCAGCACACAGAAAGCAGAGGCACTGTGAGCAGTGTGGTATCAGAGTATGTCTCAGTTTGGGGAATATTGGAAGATAAGGCTTAATTTTTTTTAAGTTTCAAAAATATGTTTATAAAGTCCTTGTTCCACATATCCCCTTAAGATATAATATTAAAAGGAGATGGTTGTTTTACATGTTATTGTCTATGTACGTAACTGTGAACCTGTGACCTGTGAACCTGTGACCTGTGTACATTTTTAATGTATTCATTAAAAATGTACAATATTAAGGGTGGAAACCGCTTCTGAGTTCTGATTTTATTTTTATGCACTGTGTAAAAGCATACCTTAAACATTTTTAAAGTTATAATCCATGAGAGCTAACCCTTGCAGCCACTTTGAGCTGTTACTATGTAATTGTTCTTTATAAGCTCATAATTCATTTAATATGATTCTGGCTTTTGTAGTGCAAAACCTAGAACCAAGACTGCAGCCTTCCATTTTCCCCTAGTACTATGATATAAATAAAGTAGGCTGTTGTCTTTAAGGTACCACTGGACTCTCTGGCGATATTGTCCTGGTGCAGATATAAAACTAATTTATCTAGGGCTGGGGTCTCCATCTCTCTTGAAACCCAACAAGCTCCCTGCCTTTTTTTCCTCAAGATTTTTAATCCCCCCCCCCCCAATTTGGGTTCAAAAGAGTGGTTTTGTGTTTTGGAGCTCAAACCCCACTTCTGCCTAATATTTAAATTCTTGGGCAAATTACTTTTATTTTAGTCTCACCAGTTTGTCTTCTGGAAAAAATGAGTGTTTTGTTACCAGCCATGCCCACCATGGCAGCCATTTTATGTATGAGCAAGGCCCCAGCAGCCATTTTACTAGACCACCCATGACAATCTCTTAAAATTCCAGATCTGTTCACCATCCCAAAAGGATTGGGAACCTCTGATCTAGGGCCAAAGTAGACAGGAAATGAGAGTTGCATAAACTTTTTTATTTTTCAAAAAAAATCTTGTGGGGGAACATGCAATTTGGATCAGAGCTGCAGTGCGTGACAGGAAAGGTTTACTCTTTTGCCCCTGTGCCAAGGCACTGATCTAGAATGCCTCATAGAGCTGCTATTAACCATGGAGAGGAAATCATACAGGCATAATTTATGCCTGTATATTTTTCCCTCCACAGCTATCAGTTCTGGAAAGCAATCTGGCTGAGTCACATGTGGACTATACACTCTGCAGCCCTGATCCAGACTGGGGCCCCTACAGCTGCTTTTTGAAAAAGATGTCAGGAGGTTCAAACTATGCAACTCCAATATCACATCTAGTCTGGCCAAAATACATCACATATCAGATCATCTAAATTATGTATGCTAAGACTGGATTGAGAGATCCTGTGATGTCAGACGTTCCCACAGTGAAATAACTGCTTTTCCAATCAAGGTTTTAATTGACATGGCAATCAATGCGCTATTTCCTGTGTGGCTGGAGTTCCAGATTCCATAGAGTTGTGCAAGCATAGGCTGCCCCTGTTCCGAAAGCCATGTGGAGTTCTATTTAACTTGATATGCCAGGGATATGGACTTCCTTCTTCACGGTACATGTGTTATCACTAATCTTTAGGCACTTCTCTATATCTGGAAAAGATGGAATAGCATATGATGCAGCATGGGACATCCTGAGACTCTAAATTAAGAGTAATGAAATATCTGGCTGGAAACAGAAGTTTTTAAAAAACAAAACATTATTTAATAGTAAAAGGTTGGAAGTGGGATGGTGTTCATCATGCAGAATCAATAATCAAGGTGGTTTAGTCATTATTGGGCTGAGCTCTATTATAATAAATTCTAGATGTTGTTTCAGTAGAAATCATTTGTGCATTATCACTAATGGCATTGTTATCCCACACTTCAGCTGTTTCATCTGCAGTCTGATGCATTCAGCTGAATACACCACTTAGCTTTGTTCTCCGATTGATTTGGCGTTAACGAAAAGTGAAATATGGTTATTACAGCCAAATTACTTTTAGACAGCCTTATTTTCCAAGAAGACAAACTGTAAATGCAACTGTTTCTCATTGTGACTTTGGGGGATTGTTTGCTTTTTCTCTTCTTTATAACTGATTTTACGCTCTTTAAATGAGCATTTCTTTAGCTTTTGCTTGCTGTTTATACTGGAAAACCAAAACTGGCATCCATAAAGTTTATTGTGTATATTTGCAGTGGTGTATTGTTGTGTATAACAAAGAGTGGATTACCATTTTCTTCTTGCTCACTATTTTCTAATGTATTAAAACTGTATTCCAGATTCTACTATTCTTTGAGTAGGAAGCAATCCCAAACTTGAATAATGCTGTCTGTATCACTTCTATCTAGAAGGTTGCTTCCATTCATTCCATTCACTGTAAACTATGCAATCTATATCAACGTTTGCATCTTTTCTAAGAATTGAAATTTTCCAAAGTATCTAACTACTCAATGTTCAGTCCACATGTTTTAGGTAATTTATGGCTGGCTGAGGGATGCTGGGAGTTGTAGGACTTATTTTGCTCTAAACATGCGTAGGATTGCACAGCAATTGTTTGAATGTATACCCTTCATGGAGCTCATGGTGTCTTGCAACAGTTTAAAAGTGGGGGGGCGGGGGCGGGAGGCTTATTCCACCTCATTCCCATCCGTGAAGGGAAACCATTTTCTATAGCCAATGTCTTATGCTTGCATGTTAACCCCTTCCCTTTCATCTACTTTACTATTAATCTCATTGATTATTAAATGGGGGGTCGGTTCCATGAAATTATTTTGTCTGGAATAAACATACTGAGGAACACAGCCTAAATGAATAGCATGATAGCCACATACACACTGATTTGTTTCGGTCTACATAAAGCATGGGAATATTCCTTCTGTATCTGCAGAGCTTAGATACAGATCTTCAAAGGCAATTGTTGTTGTTGTTCAGTCGTTTAGTCGTGTCCGACTCTTCGTGACCCCATGGACCATAGCACGCCAGGCCTTCCTGTCCTCTGCTCTCTCCCGGAGCGTGCTCAAGTTCATATTCATTGCATCCGTGATGCTATCTAGCCATCTCATCCTCTGTCGTCCCCTTCTCCTTTTGCCTTCAGTCTTTCCCAGCATCAGGGTCTTTTCCAGAGAGTTTTCTCTTCGCATTAGGTGGCCAAAATATTTGAGCTTCAGCTTCAGTATCTGTCCTTCCAATGAGCAGTCAGGGTTGATTTCCTTTAGGATGGATTGATTTGACCTCCTTGCAGTCCAGGGGACTCGTAAGAGTCTTCTCCAGCACCACAGTTCGAAAGCATCAATTCTTCGGCACTCAGCCTTCCTTATAGTCCAGCTCTCACAGCCATACATTACTACTGGGAAAACCATAGCTTTGATTAGACGGACCTTTGTCGGCGAGGTGATGTCTCTGCTTCTTACTATGCTGTCTAGGTTTGCCATAGCTTTCCTCCCAAGGAGCAAGCGTCCTTTAATTTCATGGCTACAGTCACCGTCTGTGGTGATCTTGGAGCCCAAGAAAGTAAAATCTGTCACTGCTTCCATTTCTTCCCCTTCTATATGCCAGGAACTGATGGGGCCAGATGCCATGATCTTCGTTTTTTGAATGTTGCGTTTCAAACCAGCTTTTGCACTCTCCTCTTTCACCCTCAACAAGAGGCTCTTTAGATCCTCTTCATTTTCTGCCATTAGGGTGGTGTCGTCTGCATATCGGAGGTTGTTGATAATTCTCCTGGCAATCTTAATTCCGACCTGTGATTCATCCAACCCGGCGTTTCTCATGATGTACTCTGCATATAAGTTAAATAAGCAGGGTGACAATATGCAGCCTTGTCGTACTCCTTTCCCAATTTTGAACCACTCAGTTGTTCCATGTCTGGTTCTTACTGTTGCTTCTTGACCCTCGTACAGGTTTCTCAGGAGACAGATAAGGTGGTCTAGTACTCCCATCACTTTAAGAATTTGCCACAGTTTGTTGTGATCCACACAATCAAAGGCTTTAGCGTAGTCAATGAAGCAGAAATAGATGTTTTTCGGGAATTCTCTTGCTTTCTCCATGATCCAGCGAACGTTGGCGATTTGATCTCTAGTTCCTCTGCCTCTTCGAAACCCAGCTTGTACTTCCGGTAGTTCTCAGTTCGCATACTGCTGAAGCCTAGCTTGTAGGATTTTGAGCATCACCTTGCTGGCATGTGAAATGAGCGCAATTGTGCAGTAGTTTGAACACTCTTTGGCGTTGCCCTTCTTTGGAATTGGAATGTAAACTGACCTTTTCCAGTCTTGTGGCCACTGCTGAGTGTTCCAGATTTGTTGGCATATTGAATGCAGCACTTTAACAGCATCATCTTTTAGGATTTTAAATAGCTCAGCTGGAATACTGTCATCTCCGCTAGCTTTGTTGTTAGTAATGCTTCCTAAGGCCCACTTGACTTCACTCTCGAGGATGTCCGGCTCAAGTTCAGTGACTGCACTATCATGGTTATCAGGGACATTAAGATCTTTCCTGTATAGTTCAGGCAATACTAGACTACAAGTACTTCTTCAATTGGAGTTGGTGCTTATGTGTAATCTTTGTCTTTGAAAAGTTTTCCCCTAGTTCATTGGCTCTCAGGGTAAATCCTCTTACTTATTCTGAGTCATCCTGCTGGCTTTTCTAAATCCAGTTTTACATTTGTGTTCCAGCTTTAAATTCTGCTGATTTTAATGAGACCATTCCCATTTATACAGTAATGCTTAAGGCAGAAATCTACAAGTCCCTTTCAGGGTGACTTTGATTTCAACAGGACTGCTCCCAGGGCCATGGATTGTACATTAAGCCAAAGATATAGGGAATGAAAAAGCCTTAGGGTAGGGTCCTAATCAACTAAAAAGGTCTTGAATTTTGAGCCTGAAATCCTAAACTCACTTATCATGGCAGGCTTCAATTGGGGATTGCTTTTCCAAGTGCAATAAAGAATACGATTTAAGCAAAACAGTTTCCCCGTTTGCAGCAACAGAAATCCCTTGCTAGGACAAATCAGACTGATAGCTTCCTAAATTTTAGTGTCTTTTGAATGTAGCACATAAACTCTTTAGCTCTTAAGACACATAATCATTTTGTTATAGGTGAATGTTATAGAGAAGCTCAGCCATGATGGCTTTATGTACAAGGGTAGTTTGTATTTTATATTTCTGTTCACATCACCCTAGCGCCTGGGCTTAATTATCCATTTTGTTCTGAGAAAGGCAGAAAGGACAAGAGACTTGAAGGCTGTCAGTCAGGACAGCCCTAGCAGGGAAACTGTTAGCTAATTACCTGTATGTGTCCTCTATTGGTTACATTAAAGGGAGTTGTCCCCATAGGAACTTTAAATTCATCAAATACCCACCAGATTACCAAGTCACCACCCAGCCAGACAATCCATGAGGGTAACTTTAAATAGGCCAGTCAAGACCCTTAGCAAGAAGCATGTCCCAGTCCTAAAGCGTTCCCACCCCAAGATAGATCAGCTGGTTAAAGCACTACCTGGGCATCCCTCACGATGGCCCTTTGTTTTGTATACCTATAATTTATCTTTCTCCCAGAGGTGTGGCTTTTGTAATACTCAGTCAGCTAATTTTAATTCAGTCAAATAGCCAGGAACCTTATTGAAGTTCCTGTTTATTCCCCAGAGTCAAGCAACTGATCCCTTTGTTCTACCCCATCCTGATTCCAGCCCAGAGCCACTGATTACTGTGTACTCTTTGTTTTGAAGTCTATGGGTGTGTTTCCACCTGCAATTTACTCCATTCTGGCTGCACAATGAGGTCTCTGTGCTTCCATGACGTTGTGGCCATTCAGCACCAGCCCTGCATTTTAACGCAGAAAAACTGCTTCTTCTGAGACTGGTTATAGTCAGACTTTTCCAGCTTACTTTGTGTTCGGTATCATAGTCCTGCCCATGGAGCATGTAGCCTGGCTTTTGTGGGTGTGTCACTTGTGACCTCAGTGACCCAACCCTTTCCCTCCCTGTTTTCCAGAAGTTTCATCACCGTTTTGGAGCAGGATGCCAAGGGACCAACTTTTAAAGCATCATTGAAAATAAGCACTAGAACACTAGTGTGTATAAGTCTGCTATCACGGGCAAGCAAGTACTCCCCTTACAGCCTGAAAATCAGGTTTATCTCAGGTCGCTTCCCCAGAACTACACATGGGGAACATCCACGGCTAATATTCCTTTGTTTCGTTTGGACCAGGGAAACGATGCCACAAGCATCATAGTCTGGAATGATATTACAGGCTAAGTCACTATCTCATTATCACATTATTGTGCAGGTCTTCAATCAATATGCACACCCTCTGTGTCAGTATCTTCCTATGTCTCTATCACTCAATCGTGAAATAGCACTAACGCATTTGCACTATTGCGCGATAGCACATTTTATTTATTTATTTATTCATTCATTCATTCATTTCATTTCTATACCGCCCAATAGCCGAAGCTCTCTGGGCGGTTCACAAAAATTAAAACCAAACAGCACACAATAAAACAATTTAAAATATATAGAACATTAAAACCACAATATAACAATACAACCACAATAAAACCTAGCAGCAGTGCAGAAGTTTAAAATACAGATTTAAAATAGCAAAGCTACAAATTTAGAAAGCTAAAATGCCTGGGAAAATAAAAAGGTCTTCACCTGGCGCCGAAAGGAATACAATGTAGGTGCCAGGCGAACCTCACTAGGGAGCTCATTCCAGAGCCAGGGTGCCACAGCAGAAAAAGCCCTCCTCCTAGTAGCCACCCGCCTCACTTCCTTTGGCAGGGGCTCATGGAGAAGGGCCGCTGACTATGATCTTAAGGTCCAGGCAGGCACATATGGGAGGAGGGGATCCTTCAGATGACTTGGCCCCAAGCCGTTAAGGGCTTTGAATGTTAACACCAGCACTTTGAATCGGGCCCAGAAATGGACTGGCAGCCAGTGCAGCTGGAAGAGTACTGGCGTAATATGAGCTCGCAGGCCAGTCCCTGTTAACAATCTTGCTGCCCTATTTTGGACCAGCTGAAGTTTCCGGACCGTTTTCAAAGGCAGCCCCACATATAACACATTGCAGTAATCCAGACGAGAAGTTATCAGAGCATGGATAACTGTAGCTAGGCTATCTCTGTCCAGATAAGGGCGTAGTTGGTATACCAGCCTAAGCTGATAAAAAGTGCTCTGTGCCACTGAGTTCACCTGTGCCTCAAGTGATAGTTCTGGATCCAAGAGCACCCCCAAACTACGAACCTGATCCTTTCGGGGGAGTGCAACCCCCTCCAGAACAGGTTGAATATCACCTAGCCGGGCGGACGAACCACCTACTAACAGTACCTCCGTCTTGTCTGGATTGAGTTTCAGTTTATTGGCCCTCATCCAGTGCATTACTGTGCCCAGGCACTGATTCAGAACAGTTTTCTGGAACAAGTCCCCTTGTCCTCAACAGGAGTCCGCAGGCACCCCTGGAGTAATGCGCTATTGCATGATAGCGCAAATGTGTGTTAGTGCTATTTCGCTATTGAGTGATAGAGTCCTAGTGATATACTGATGTGGAGGGTATGAGTATTGATGGAAGACTTGCACAGTGGTGTGATAATGGGATAGTGACATAGCTTGTGCCTGCTAATGCAGTAGCCTTAGGGGTGCCTTCTAATGTGGTAGCCTGCTATTCAGAGGGAAACGGGGGGGGGGGAATGGGTGGAATCAGGCATCCGAGGAGTCCGGGAGTCTACTCAGAAGTAATTCCCATTGTGGTCAATGAGGCTTGTTCCCGAGATTGCCATTAAGAGGGGTAGAGCCTGGAGGGGGAACCTCTCTGATTGGTTCAGCAGCCCCAGTCTGATGATGTTCACTTCCAATCCCCCCACCCCACCCAGAAGTATGTTTCTGTCAGCGAAGGGGGAGAGGGAGGAAGGACTCAGCAAGAGGAGGAGGCGGGAACATGGATGAGGTAATCATACCCAACCAAGACTCCACCCAGCCATCAAGAAAATAATTCTATTAGTGGAAACAGCACAGAGCCCCAGGCTACAGCAATGATAAGCCGGGACTTGAAGCAGTGTGGAAAATGGAAAAGGAGCAGATACTCCCAATCTGTTATTTAAATTGTGAAGCTGGCCAGGTGGCGCTGAAGAACCTGCTGCAATTTTCACTTCTTTCTTCATCCTCTGTGAGCTTTCTTCATCTGTAACAAATTACTCAACTGCTTTGTTTTTTAATTCCTGACACTAACTAAAGACATTTATGACTGAAGGAAAGCCACTTCAGGGACTCACCAAAGCTTGGAGTCCTTGCAAAACCTTTTCATCTGAGACGTCATTAGTGTCTGGGGAGAAGCATGAGATACTTTTAACTGGTTTCCTTCTACTACTAATGCTTAGTGCATATCTGCATCCAACCAATTCCAGCCAATCTGTCAAGCAGCACAAAACTCACCATGTTTTCTTGGAAATGCATTGAAAGTTTTTGTTTTGTGCTGCTGAAATTATTAGGGTTTTATTTTTGTTTTGTTTTTTAAATTCTATACATTTGAGGTAAATGATTGTATTTAAGTTATGTTGTAAGCTGCCTTGAGTATCTTGGACCAGGGAAGAATAAAACTATTTTACTTAAACACATAAATAAAGCCCCACACATAAATAAAGCCCCACTCAGGTTCAGTAAGACTTACATCCAGGTAAAAAATGCTTAAAATTACAGCCATTCTTCTTCATGAATAGTGTGTGTGCTCTGACCCTGGGCCAAGCCCCTTATAATGTAGGTGCAAAGCACCATGTTATATTTCACCAGCACCAACGATATATCTATTGTCCAGCTTGGTTCTGTCTGCATAGGGCAGGGGGCTACAAAGGAAGCAAATCTGGGGGCAGGAGAGGACAACAAAAGGCCTCTACCACATCCTTTGCTGAAAAATAGTCCTTCCCTCCCGCAGATCACATGCCACAGTAGTTGATGCATACATGTATCTGCAGCAGAATGTTCACAGCAGCTGAAGCTGGAATGAGCATCCTACCTAGTATAGGCATGAGGAGGAAGGAAGATAAGTAGATTGACAGTTGTTTAAGTAAATACTTGCCAATAATCCAACCAGAGCCCATGCTATCCGGTTGTGGGCTAGATCAGTCCCCAAACAGTCGCAGCCATATGGTCTTAAAGTACAGGGATTTATTGTTTCTTCCAAATCCAGGGGGTTGATAGCAGCAATTTATGTATTTATTCGATTCATAACCCACCTTTCCACCAAGAAAATGGCTCCCAAGGAGGCAACAGATCCCTATAAGATCAGGCAAGGGCAGAGGTTGCCTCAATTGCGCTCAGGAAGAAAGAGCAGCAGCCCAATCTCTGTCTTCCAGCTAGAACCTCCTGGTACCTGCTTGTAATCCACCACTATACCTTTCACAGATTTCCATTGTTTAAGAAACATTTGCCAGTACAGAAGTATATAGAGGCAGATAACATTTATATGTTTATATTGCTTCTTCCATGCAATTTAATTGCCATCACCTGTGAGTGAATACAGTAGCATAGATAAATATACAGAGAACTTTTTAGACTATTTGGTAAGGGTACATCTGATGAATTATAATGGCACGATAGTCTGAGCGACAAGAAGAAAATGCAGTATAAACTATCAGAAGAAAAAATAAAAAAGCCATCACTGCTCATAGGAGGTGCCTTTTGGACATAATGAGAGGTAATCTTCAAGGATATAAAAGAAAATTGTCTTCTCAATCTGTTTAGGTGTGAAATCAGCAATATACTGATTCATATAATGATTTCTTGTTATATTGATAGAGCTTGGACTGTGCTGGGCACCACTGTTAAGCTCTTTTTGTTTCGTTGGTTGTAATTTTATATGTTTCCTTCTTCACATCTCAGGTCATTCAAAGTTATTCGAATACTTATTTTCCAAATGTTTCTTTATAGTTCCTCTTACTTGTTAGTGCCCATAAAGCAAATTCGCTAGGCATTCCCTCAAAAGGGTGAATCATTATATTCCTGCAAAAGTGTTGGCTTCCTCTTTTCTTGCCCATTTTACATCAGAGCCATTTTTTTTGTCCATGTCCCCCGACCCAGCCAATTGGCTTTAGCTCAGACTAAGATGCCAAACATTTGTTTTAGTGAAAAAGACCACATTTTCAATATTCTGGTTGGATCTGCATTCTGCAACAGGAAGGGCTCTGCTTGTGAAAGGTCCCTCTTTTGGGAGATTGCCTCCCCACACACCACATCTCACCCCATTCAGCAGGGTCACATGAGTTTCTGTGTAGCATTGTCAGCTGGAGGGGCTGTTGTGGGAAGGAGGGGTTGGGGGGTCAATATTTTTATTGTGCTATCCACCACAACCTGAAGATCCCTTTCCTAGTCAGTCAGTGCCAGCTCAGACTCCATCAACGTATATATGTGAAATTCAGATTTTTTCAGGAATGTACATCACTTTGCATTTGCTTACATTGAACTGCAAGTGTTCATTGTCCATTTTAATGCCCACTTCCCCCATTTGGTGGGATCCTTTTGGAGCACTTCACCATCCGTTTTTGTTCTAACCACCCAAAATAACTCAGTGTTATCAGCAAACATGGTCACCTCACTGCTCACCCCTAACTCCAGATC
Organism: Heloderma suspectum; assembly: GCF_057233095.1. Lineage (NCBI taxonomy): Eukaryota > Metazoa > Chordata > Lepidosauria > Squamata > Helodermatidae > Heloderma > Heloderma suspectum. The sequence continues at coordinate 92,858,195 of NC_139461.1, forward strand.
ATTTCTGAACAAGTTGAAAAGCACAAGTCCCAGATCACTGGGGAACCCCATTGTTTACATCCCTCCATCATGTGAACTGAGAGTAGGATCCAGTGGTACCCTTGTGTGGGCAGCCAGGTCCATTGGTCCTGGGGTACACGTGGCCCCTACCACTGGCAGCTGCAACATAGCGCTTCCAGGGCAAGCCCTGAAATGAGCAGAAACGCTCATTTCTGGAAGGGGTATGGCCTGTCCCTTCCAGAAACGAGCGTTTCCACTCATTTTGAGGCTTGCTCCTAGAAGTGCTATGTCATGGCCACCAGTGGTAGGGGCCGCACACGCGTAGGGATGTTGGAGAAATCCTCCACGGACCCCAATGAGGCCAGATTCAATAGAATCCGGCCCCCCGAAGTCTGCGGAGGATCGGATCTCCTACCTGCGCTTCCAGGAGGAATCCTCACCGGCTGGATCCTCCCCGCTGGCCAGCTCCGGAGTGCCAGCAATACGGCCGCCATTGCCGTATCACTGGCTGGGTGGATTGACTGAGGACGCAAATGGCGTTAATCAAAAGCACGTGTTAATCAAAAGTGCGGCCGCAAACGGCATCCAGTATGCCATTTGCGGCCATAAAGGCCTTAGTTTAAGGTAAATGCAGCCATTTACTGCTGCATTTACCTTAAACTAAGGCCTTTATGGCCGCAAATGGCACCCCGGGTGCCATTTGCGTCCGCGGGCAGTAGTCCCCTTCAGCCAGCGATACAGCATGGCGGCCATATCGCTGGCACTTTGGAGTCGGCCGAAGAGGATTCCGGGGGGGGGAAATGGATCGCCTCCCCCCCATGCGGATCCCCCCCCCCCAGAACAGCAGGTAAGCGTTCCGCCTATCCCTTCACTGGGGTAGGGGACAGTGCTGGGGACAGTGGAAACAGCCACCTGTGCACCAGGACTAGTGGACCTGGCCTCCTGCCCAAGGGTGCCATTGGACCCTACCCTGACTATTTATTCCTAGTCTTTGCTTTCTGTTCTTTAACCAATTACCAATCCATAAGAGAACTTCGCCTCTTATCCCATGACTGGTAAGTTTGCTCAGGAGTCTTTGATGGAGGAACTTTGTTTAATAATGTGTTCCACCAATTTCCCTGGAACAGGGCCAACAAAGTAATGAACAAATTCAGTTATTATGCAGGATGTCACATTTGCATGAGCCTGAGCTTGTTTCACAAATTATCCTTTTTAGTCTCTCTCATGTTCGTTGGTTGGTTTTTTTAAATGAATATACTAAACTACTGATTGGGTAGGAGAGGAGATGAACTTATCCAAGCTCTCTCCTCTACTTCTGCCCAGAAAGTTGAAGACTCAAGAGATGGGGAGAGGTTTCTCCTTCCACATTTGCACTCCTCACTTCTTTAGCCAAGCAATAACCAGTGACTGTAGACTAGAGACTGGCTCCCTGGCACTGCCTTTCCTAATGGAAAGAGGCAACCTCAGACCATTTAGACAGAGGAAATAGTTTGATCCTAATTTTATGTTATTTTATTTTTTTTAGGCCCAGTTGGACATTCCAGTATGTACGCATGCTAGAATGCATGCATGCATTAAAAAAAAATTCAACATGACTAAAAGGTTGAAGGGCAAAAGGGACCCTGGGAGTAGAGGGTAGAGGAAGTCATCCTGCCCCCAGAATGTCTAGGCAAAAGTGACTGGTGTTGTAGTCAAGGCTAACTGGTAAAGAAGAGGGAGAGGTGCGGCCCATTTTGTAGGACCCAGCAACCAATTGCACCATCCTGCATGCTGTGCCTTGGGAGCAGAACGCTTTTCTGGAGGAAAGATCTGAGCTGAGTACTAATGTGTGGAGAGGGAGGGAGACCAAAGCCCCATTCAGGTGTTCCCCTCAGACAACTAACAATCACAGTGTGTGGGAGTAGAGGGGACGATGCCAGCTGGCCCCACCTCTGCCAATGCACCTCCTGCCAGACACAGCTTGGGAGAATGTCTGCAGTGGGGAAGCCTGCTTGAACTTACATAGGCTCTCCACATCATCTGCACAGTCAGGCTAACAGATCATGGGGAAAGCCTATGCATGTTGGGCAGGCTCCCTTGCTGCAGACATTCCCCTAACGGAGGTCATCAAGAAACCAACCAGCATGGGTCCTGCTCAGCCTTCACATGATTGCAAATCATGTGAGGGAACTGCCTGAAGGGGACTAGAAGGGATGAGAGTGAAGAGGCAAAACCCTCAGTAGTGAACTTCTAGTTCTTCTAGTATTCTCTAATGGTGTCTTTTCGATACAGTTGAGAATCCTTTTTATTTTACTTCCTGATTTAATATTGCACTGCCTTGAATCCCACCGCCACTATCTTAAAAAAAACAACACACATTTCGAGAATGTTATAAAATGGTGGATGTTGTTTTATTAAAAGTAGGACAACATAACATCTGAATATGTATACTCCAGACTGATGTGATGTCACTGAAGGTGACACAAGGAATTCATAATTTGTTTTGAAAGTTATCTTGTGAAAGGCACAAAAGCATGTCCTGTTAAGTGTGTGAGAAGGTGGCTTTGATAGAATTATCAGATCACAACCCAACAGACCACTAGTAAAAAGAAAAACTTACACCAGGGAATGCCTTTGGTCCTGGAGTAAAAAACTGGTACCTTCCAATCCTTTAATATAGAGCAGGAACAGCCCTACCATTAGGTAGAGTGAGACAACCACTTCAGGCAGCAAATGCTGGAGGGGACAACAGCAGCCACTCCCCACTCATTCCTCCTGAGCCCCCCGCCCCCCACCATTCCCCTCTGTTGGTGAACAAAGCTGTGTGTACCACAAAACCTGTTGTGCATCCCCTAAACTAGCCCCCTGCCCTCCACTGTGGTGGAGGTCACTGGCCCATCACCACGGTTGAAATAAAATTCAACCGCTAGTCCAGTTTGCGTCTGTATATGGAACTAGGCTGTGTGTGTGTGTGGCCATCTTGTCCTGTGCTTCAGGCAGCAAAACATATTGGGATGGCCCAGGTATGGAATAATAAGTATAGTACAATACCTAACATCACTAAAATCAGGCTTCCTACCAGAAGATTGGAAGATACTAAATATAATACAATTTGGGTTTTTTTAAATTGATATATTTCAGGCAACCTCATCTCAAAAGGGGATATCACAGAGACAAAAGTCTACAGAAAAGGGAAGCTAAGAGCATGGTCTTTCCTCTTTCTTATGTCTACTTAGCTGCTTATTTTCTTCTGAGTAGCCAGTCATATTCCCTTGCTCCTCTTCTTCCAAACGTAGGGAGAATTTACCCCAAGGACAAGTGGAAATAAACAATGAACTGCCCAGTGTCACCCATGTATGTTTAACTGTGATACTGTGCAGCTTTCTGTGCCTGTGGATAGACACCCTTCAGAATCCTCAGCTGACACAACCAGACCAATGATCACACATGACATGGTGAGCTTAATGTGTAGTATGGCACTAGAAAAATCAAGGGACTGGAGCACTTTCTTTGCAAGGAAACGCTAAGCCATTCAGGACTTTTTAAACTTAACAACACCTCCCCCCGCCCCCAGCCCGGGCCAGTTCACACTACACACATCACTTGATTATTCAGTACCAAGCTGAACGTATGAATTGACTCCATTATAAATTGGCATCCCTTATGTATGAATGATGTGAAAGTTTCATCATTGATGTTTGTGATCCATAATGGATCATGCAAGTCAGCACTTGATGCTTCAAGGAAGTATTTGGGATATTTTCCAGATTTCAGATCTTATTAAGTATCGACTTACAGCTGCAGTCCAAACTCCATTTTGGATCAGGATCTAGAAATAGATGGGGAAATAGTATTCCCTTTGCTGCACTTCTAACCATGTTGCTCTGAAAACTTTCATATTTCTTTGCAAACAAATTGTAAAAGGATTTTTTTTAATGTCCTTAATAGCAGCAGCAATAATAATTGATTTTCCAGAAATGTGTTTCATTCTTCCCAATGGAAATTAAGTCTGGCCGCAAGACTCTCTTCTATTGTGTCACATTTCTTCACAAAGCTACTGCCCCCCAAAATAGAATCTGATGCACCTCTGAGACACACTTGCCACAAAAACATCAGCAGTGCTATCTCTGTGTCTGGCCGCAAGTATATAGGAACTTTCAGTGACAACGGAAATATCCTTAGAGGGAAAAAATAAAGATAAAAACTGTTACCAGCTTTATGAACTGTTCTGATTAAAGGGATCACTTTCACAGTCCAGTGAGATCTAAGTGAGAAAATAGCAGTAACACCCTTTCCCAGCCTTAATCTTCAAACATCCATTAATGTTCTCCTTTCAGTTCCCTAATAGCATCTGATCCATCCCAATTCCCCATTGGTTCAGTTGCCCCTACAGCTTGCTTGCTTGTTTGCTGTAGCACCCCCGCAAACAGCTGTTCAGATAAAAATGGTCTTTTGGTGGCCATTTAATTTTACCTTATGGTGCTAGGCTTTCCCCCTTTATAACTTACTAGAGAAAAACATATAGAGGGGGGGAAAGGAAAGGATGACTGTCAAGAGAGCCAGCGTGGTTTAGTGGTGAGAGTGTTGGACTGGGAGAGGGGAGATCCGGGATCTAGTCCCCACTCAACCATGGAAGCTCACTGGGTGACTTTGGGCCCGTCACAGACTCTCAGCCCAACCTACCTCACAGGGTTGTTGTTGTGAGGATAAAATGGAGAGGAGGAGGATAATGTAAGCCACCTTGGGTTCCTTGCAAGAGGAAAAATGGCGGGATATAAATGCAGTAAATAAATAAATAAATAAATAAGATTCAATAGGAATAACCCCACCCCCACCATTGTTAGAGAACTAATTATACATGCAGGTTGATAAAACATTGCCTTTCTCTGGGGAAGCATTTCCAGTGAGGTATCCACCAACCTCAAGATCCCTCTTCTGTCAGCTAACATCCCAGAAGCTTATATGTAAAGTTAGGAATTATTTTTGCACCAATATGCATCACTTTACAATGCTTACTTTGAACAACATTTGCCACTGTAATCCCATTCCCCTTTTGTCTATCTTGCTGTTATGTCTGATTATGAATGACAAAAATTTATAACAATTTCTAGGGGATGTCCCACTGTTAATTATTGCAGCAAAAACAACAAAGGTCTTGTGGCACCTTAGTCTGATGCATCTGATGAAGTGGGCTACAGTCTACAAAAACTTATGCCAGAATAAATTTATTAACAATGTTAGATGCTGTGATACTTACACATAGTATACCTTTGCTTTGCATTGTTTTTGCCTTCCAGTGTTTTCTTCTCAGTTTATCAATGCATGTGTACGATGAGAATAATTTTAAATATGAACTTTCACTTCTTCAATTTACACCTACATTTATTTTACATTTATGATTTCAAAATAACTGACTTCAGTGATATTGGCCTCTAATGCCACAGTTTTGTATACAGTGGCAAATTCACATAACCAAAAAATGAATGTTTTGCTAACTGGGTCTCTTTGAAAAGAACCAATTACCTAGGGAGGTAGTGGGCTCTCCCACGCTGGAGGCATTCAAGACTGGACAGCCATCTGGAGGCTGAACAGCCATCTGTCAGGGATGCTCTGACTTGGATTGCTGCACTGAGCAGGGGGTTGGACTCAATGGCCTTGTAGGCCCCTTCCAACCCTACTATTCTATGATATGATTCTATGATAAGAGACACGTTTGACCTGAACCATTCATTATTGTGTTATTATTCGTATTATATAAAATTCCTTTTCTTAAACATACATAAACGTAGGATCAATTAGAACAACATTTGCTTCCCAGTTTCAGACTGCAAATTGTTCTTAATTGGAGTTACAATCCTATTTCTAACTCCTGTTAAATTTTTGACAAGGCATAAACTATCTGTCACAGAAACTCATGAATCAAGCATACATTTTATTCCCTGTCTGTAGAAAAAAGCAGTCATATGCATTATTTATAAATGTCTTCACTGCCAGAAGAGCAAATCCTATACTGGGAATTAACTCTTGCTCGAAATACTTGTAAGGCATCTATTGCTAGATGGTGGTATTTCTCTCCAGTGTGAATTGGGAATTGCAAGGGGGAGGGAGTCTACAAGTCACACCTAGAATTAAAAGGATGAAAGAATATAGATTCCACTCCTTGTCAATGAAGGCTTAATTTGCAGGTTGGGAGGAGGAAGAGGAGCTTCAGATGCAATTCTTGTTCTTTCTTATAAAACTTCTATAACTGTTTTTTTCCCCATTCACTGCCGTGGGAGGGAAATGATTGTGCCAGCCCCAGGGCTGACACAGCATTAGCCCATTATTTGGGGTGTGCTGGTGGGGGGAAATAATGGGACTTTGGATCTGGTAGATCTGCGCATGCCCCTGACTTGCCTAGATCTTCCCTGCGTTACATGCAAAACATGGCTGGTGGAACATTTACACTGCCAGATTCTCTCTGGTTAGGCTTCTAGTTGTCACAATGAAAAGAAATAGAGGCTGAACGTGTGAAAGCATTGTGTTTGGGGTCATAAGAAAGTTCGTTGGTGTTATATCTGTGAAGGTCCCTTTGAAACATGCAGATATTACAGTCATCAAGTGATGACCATGCATCTGTGATCCACCTATCAGATAACGGGGATAGAGCATTCAGCAGGATGTTAAACCTGTCAGTCATCTAGTGTAGAAAAATCAAGTGATTTGTGAACTGGGAAAAGATGATTCCCTATCTGCTATCTTCCTTTTCCTCCCTCCAAGCCTGCACTACCATCCAATCTTACATAATTTTTTGGATTTTCTTTTTGACAAAAGGCAAAAACACATCACTCAGTTTCTGAATTTGTTAACTACTTAGGCTTATGCTATGCCAGAGATTATTGTTAATTATGACTGTTATTAATTAGAGCAGCCTTCCCAGTCCTAGTGCCCTCCAGGTGTTTTGGGCCTCAACACTCACCATTTCTGACCATTGGCCACGCCATACTGGCTGGGGCTGATGGGAGTTGAAGTCCAAAATATCTGGAGGGCACTAGCTTGGGGAAGGCTGGTTTAGAGGATTCCTGTCAGCAGCATGAATCTAAGTTTTCTGCTTGATATTATGGCTTGGCACCAAAGAATGTTGTGTGAAGAACTGAGTTGGCCTCTTTAATGTGTTTTGTCTTTGTGACCAGGAAAGGCAGAGAAATAAAAGCTGCCTTGTTTCCTTGTGAACTTGTGTAGTCCAAATAAAATGTAAACATCAAGTGTCCACTGGGAAATCTTAAAAGAGTCAGAGTAAGAAGGGGACAAGGTTTGTATCTTCAGAAGGACACTGGCGTATCTGAAAAAACAAGCACAAAAGTGAACGTCAGGTGACTTCTTCATAAAGAAGGTAACATTACGTTCATAGGGCATTGTCATGCAGCCTCCAGTTCATTATAAGCACATCATGTGGAATCTCATGGGTAAGTAATGCCTGTTAGGAGCAACTTATCAACGGCCACTGGAATTCCCAAAAAATGTGTATATTGATGCCTTCATGTTCATTACTCATCTGCCAGTTTAAATTTAATACAATTTAATACAAAGGCTTCTTAAACTGAAAGGCATCTAAGCAGTGACATTTCATTCAAGGTTTCAAAAGCTAGTGTTAATATAACCCAGCTAGTAAATTGTGAAGCTATATGTGCATTCTCTCTTCTCATACAATATAGTCGATTGTCTGATGATTACATTGTCACTGGAAATACAGTCTGTGGTTTCACTGCCTTGTCCCATTACTGTTTTTTGTTAGTGCTGTTGCTGCTCATAACATTTCTTGATTGGTCTCCTTCTGTGGATTTGCTCAGCTTGTGAAACAGTGGATTTAAGCAGCAATAACTCAAGAAGACCTTTTCACAAGGTTGTTGGCCATGCTGTATTTTTCCAATAACTTGGCTGAAGCAAGATAGTCACAAGATGTTTGCAGATGCAAAAGTGCTAATTTAACCTTTGGTGATTTTATTATCCAAATGCAGGGAAAACTGAGTACTAATACTGTATTGGAATAGCTCATCATTGTGCTAATATTTCCATCCAAAATCATCCAAGCTTGCTGCCATAGATCTCTTTGCTCCAGCTTTGACCAGAGGGAGGGGAAATTATGCTAGGTGATATGGCTGCATTTTGTCCTAAGAAAAATGTGAAGGGCTTGCAGGCAGGAGGTTGGGACTTATTACGGCTGAGCTTATAGGGTTCTTCCAGACAAAGAGTCTGGAAGAACCTGTGCAAGTGGTGGACTTGCCTTCCTTTCCCTATGCCTTTGCCTGTTTGCAGTGTTGTATATAAAAATGTACGGAGACAAGTGGGCAGGACCACCCAGTCTGTCGCTCTAACCTTACAAAAACAGACCTCTAAGAAAAGAGGTCACATATAGGATGAGTGGCTGAGTTGCCTTCACACATAACATGCTTTACCTTACCTTACCATAGTCCTATAAATCAAGGATACCACTTTTGGAAAGTCAATGCATGTTCTTATCATCCAGAAGCTGTGTGATTTGCAGCAGTCAAAATGTAACAAACAATATTCCTAAAAACGATCTTCTTTCCCTCCCCGCTCCATCCTTCCTTCCTTCCTTCCAGGTCACAGTCTCGGCTCAACGAAGGTGGCTCGTGCACAGACATTTCCCAGCTACACCTCAGAGCAGGGTGAGGAGCCACGCCTGTCACTGTCTAGCAGCTATGGATTCAGCTACAGCTCAGGCCTCATCCAATGACACACACCTTGTGTTTGACCAGAGAGACAGTCTAGTGTGGAACCTGCCTGCAGTTCCTGGAAGCCACTGGTCCTTTCCTATGTGTCCAGAGAAGACAGTCCGTAGTGAAAACTGAGGACATACGTCTCCAGGCTGGTGCCAGTGAAGGTGAAAGCTTGGATCGCTGCTTCCCCAAGGCAGAATCTAAGTGTTTTCTTTATTTAAATTTTATATTTGTTTTTGTCCATATGTTGCTGTTTTTTAAAAAAGAAGAAAAAAGAATTCCCTTTGAAATGTTGATGCTGTGCAGGTGAGATTTATGCATGACCACAAACACAATCTGCTGTGGTGGGTTGAGCATAACATTACATTTTCAATATGAGGCTTCAGCCAGTCAAGCAACCCTGTTGTTGAGTTTGCTCATCCACGACAGTAGCCACCTTTATGTCCTAAGCATCAGCCTTCCAGCTGAGGTCATTCTTACAGAAATGTTATCAGATGAACAAAGCTTTAAAAGGTTCTTCGGAAGGAAGAATGTAATCCTACCACCAATTACGCACAGTTTAGTCCCATTGACCTCAATGGGATTTATGCATGAGTAATTTTAGGACTCTAGCCTAAAGCTGCAGTTCTGAGAAAGAGTCAGTGACTCTTAATCAGATTTTCATAACTACAGTTAATACACAAGATAGATAAATAGATAGATACTATCCATGGGATGGCATGGCAATGCATAGTAGCCTTTCAAACATTAGATTGTGTTGTGTATTAAGAGGTCCTTTGCCTAGAATATTCCCCAAATTGGATTGTTATGCTCAGATTCTGCTCTTATCTGTGTGCATTCTGAACCTAATAATCCGCAGCTTCGCATCGGGAAGAGTGATCATAGATGTCAAGGGAAGACTGCATCATAAGGCATTGTCAAAGTCTTCCCGTTGTAGATAATATTCAAATAGTGAAGTCTGAATTTATAGTCAGTATACTTTTAACTCTGTATACTGTGCAGGTGAGAATTGATGCTACATGGCTGGATGGCAGCCTCATGGTCCATAATTTTATAGGGCAAGGTGCTGTGCCAGTAGAATAAGTATAATTTCAAATTCAGTTGTTGTTCTTGAAGTCTAGTAGCTAACAATATGGATCTGTTCTCCTCATCAGCATTAATTTTTTGTTCTAGGTTCCTTTTCCCAGTGTCTAATCCAGCTACACCTTGGATCAGGTGTACAGCCATAGATCAGTCCCAATTAAATTTCACATCAGTTTATCCCCTTGCAGTGTTGACCTTTTAACAGTCCCCTTACAATAGACAACCACATGAACCTGAGTTGTGCAAAGCTGATGTTTGACTCTTGTTGGACACTTATTGGCCCATTGTGCCAAAAGGTTGTAATCCTTTCCCAAAGATGGGGGGTGCGGGCGGGTGGAGAATGGTAGCACCAAAGGGTAGAAGAAGAGCAAGAGCAGGGGACTTCAACAAGTGCTAGGAAACAGCATGTTCAGGAGAAACGCTGTAGCCTAACACGTTCCTCCATGTCAGTGCTCTCTTCAGGGGGAAACTATTATTTATTCAATTCTGTCTCAAGATAATATTGCTTTTTGCCATCTGGTAGGAATTTCAAATATTGTTCCAGGTCTGGCCATAACTGGCCCCATACCTGTCCTCCTATCATGGCATTATTTTTTAAAATAAATATTTTTGAAATTTATAAACTGCTTTTCAGTGACCCCCGCTCCCGCTCCACAAAAGCATACAATTATGAATAAAAACAATACACTATATTTAACTATATATATTAACACTATACACTGTATAGTGTTATATCACTATAACAAGAGCAACATGGTAAAATCTACCATCTGCAGTAGCCCAGCACAATCCATCATTCACGGTACAAAATTATTCCAAATTGAAGACCTGCTTAAGCAAGGAAGAGATTTGACCTTTGCTATGACTTAGGAGACCCTGTGTGTCTGCTTTATTTATTTAATAATATATCTTTTATCTGCTTTTTAAACATGTTCCCAGGGCAGCTTACAAAGTTACAAGACACAACTACATACTAAAAGTAGCAATTCATAACAAGCTGCGAAAAACAATAACCAACTAAAATAATTAAAAATGCCTGGAAAAATAAAAGGGCTTTAACCTGGTGCCAAAATGATATCAACATAGGTGCTGGGCAGGTGTCTCTGGGAAGAGCATTCCAAAACCAGGGCACCACCACTGAGAAGGCCCTCTCACCTCAGACAGCAAAGGAATGCTAAGGATGGTCTCCACTGAGGTTCTTAATAGCCAGGCAAGCACATGTGGAGACAGGCAGTCCTTCAGATTTCCTTGTCCCAAGCTGTATAAAGCGTAAATGGTCAAAATTAGAAATCTGAATTGAGCCCAGTGTACCTGGATTGGTACCAACCATTGTTCAGAAGGACAAAGGATATAGAGCAGGGCCCACCAGCTATTCCGAAGGGCAAGCAGGATCATTCAGGGTCCAATTTCTGTAGGCTTGATTGATGATAACCAGCACTTTGATCTCCTTCCCCTTTTTTCTGAGCGCCATTCATAATAGAAGCACATGGTCCAAATAACAGGTACCCACCAGCAACTGGCAGCAACATTCTGCATCAACTGTAGTTTCTCAACTGCAGTACCAGCCCTCAGTCTAGGAGCGATCCTTTTCAGCCCTTTCCCACAATCCAGTTCCATGTGAATTTCCACTGCTAGATGCTACCCATAAAAAGAAGAAGCGGTATTCAGCCTACATTGGGAAATGGACATGTTAATGCCCCTGTAACCTGAATGTAATTTGACTAAGGTCTCACCTTTGAAACTGTGTGAATAGCAGGACTCAGTGCTGAAAATGGCAAGGTAAAGACCTTTGCTTGCATCCAGGATCTGCCTTCCATTGATGGAAGGGCTCCACTCATGGAAGATGCTTCCACCCAGTTGAAGGTCCCCCCTCCCCCATAGCTTACCCCATTCAGTAGGGTCCTTTGACCCTCTGAGTAGCATTTTCAGGGCTCTGCCAAGGGGAGAAGAGGCTGGGGAAGTCCTCTTCCACGAGCCCAGCTGTGCATGACTAAATCTGGATCCATCCCAGTACCTCGGAGCATGTGCAAAGTAAGCATCCATTCAATTTCAAATTAGGCTTCAGGATGTCACTGTCAGAGGATGTTACTTTCAGTGAGGCTTGAACTACTAATCATAATGACTTATGAGTAAGTTATATAGAAAGGCATCAGGTAAGTGTTTGTCCATTTAAGAGATGGAAACCCACATGAAACCCACTGCAAACAAGCAAGATATGTTAGAAATCAGTACATTCCTAGACACAATGAAAGACAGAAGGACAGACATAATGAAAGACATCAGAGTAAATGTGAAAAAGGAATTATTCTGCCCTGTGTCCTTCACTCTCCATAACGGTCATTATAATGAACGTGTAAGGAACAATCCTCATAAATGCAAGACACTGAAAGAAATAAAATGCACTGCGAATAGACTGTTTCGTGGTAGAGTTTCCTGCCTTTCATTGTTTTATCAGGCCAGCACAGGATGTGTTGAAAGGAAGAGAGTCAGAGTCTTCTCCCCCTCTCACTGCCCCTGTAAGACCAAGTTTTTATCTATTGCAATTTGAAGAACGGAAGAAAAGATTTTTTATAAATGGTGTGAAAGAAATGTCTGCTTTGATTAAACATTTATCGATACATTAGGGTGGGAGATTTTTCTTCCCCCAAGCCATTCCTGCAGTCTAATAGATTGCAGGCTTATACACCTCAGTGAACAGCTGCTGAATGAAACCAGTGTGTGATCTGATGGAATTAATCACCCCACCCCACCCGTCTCTGTCACTTACTTTTCCTTTATCTCACTCATCATGTTTCCGCTGCCCAGAGTATGCAGCTTCCTCTGCAAAGAAATGAGGAGCTCCCCATCACCACAGTGCAAAATTACTGTTCCTGGGTATTGCCAATGTGCAGCCAGTCTTTTTGTGGATCTGTGATCCATCCATATTTCTCAGTTTAAATATGAAATCACATTCATACCTGGCATGTGAGAAGACTTTCCCTCCTGTTCAAAAATTCTTTATAAGAGAACAGATCTACAACGGCCTTGATGCTTACATAATCTTCATCATTATAAGCAAAATTTTACACCAGGTAAAAAAAAAATTCCCCATATTTTCACTAATGCAATTATTAGCGTGTACTGGAAAGTTACACATGTTGCCTATTAATTTAGCTGCTCTGGGGTAAGTAGCACAAATAGTTTGTCATTGTTTGTTTATTAAATGTTAAGCACATTAGCATTCTTGGATTTAAAAAACAGAATCCACTTCTCACCCCCTTACGGGTGCAGTCCTAATCAGCTATGCTGGCTGGGGAATGCTAGGAGTTGTAGGACTTCTTTCTGCCTAAACCTAAATAGGATTGTGCCCTAAAACGATTTTGTGTTCCATAAATAGGAGTGCCCAGTTTTTCAAGTAATTCCAGGTTGCTGCTGTTTCCTTTGCTGCTGTTTCCTTTACTACTGGCAGCCAATAAGGGACTATTAACAAAAGAAAAACTGTCCATTATAGCGTATATACTAAAACAACGCATCAGGTATACTTCTCCTCACCCAGAGAAGCTAACATGGCAATCCTAATCATGTTTACTAAGAAGCAAGTCCCATTGAGTTCATTGGGGCTTACTACCTTGTAAATGTGCTTGGGATTGTAGTCTTAAATTTACATTGCATAAATTCTGTTAGTCTGTGCAATTTAGCCTGATTCAGTCTACCCACTGCTCACACTTTTAAGGTTAAAGCAGCTCCTGCACAGGAGCAGTAAATTTCAGCTACAATCCCGCAAGAAAAACAACAACGATAAAGCAGGAGCAGAAAAAATATAAATATCACTAATGCAAAGCTGTTCGTATACGTGTGTGTGTGTGTGTGTGTGTGTATAGCAGCCCTTCCGGGAATGTTTTAATTTACTCTTATTCACAGCATATCATGGAGGAGTGATAGTTCACAAAAGCAAATGTGTGCAAGTCCTATAGGTTACCAAAACAAACATTCTTTTGGTTCTCTTATGTGAGCTGTATCCTAAAGACTACAAGGCCTTTCAGGAACTTGTTCAAGCCTTCAAAATGAATGTATTGAAAAAGAAAACAAAATATGTGCACCAGGATTTAAATGTGAAGGATAGGTAACAGCACATATCATAGCTATCTTTATCATAAATCTTGCCAATTTAATGTGAGGCTTCCATAATGCACAGCATTGCATGTCTAATGCAGTTTTGCAATTTGCCATGTCCCCAAGGTGAATAACAATTTTTCCACTGCAAGTAGCTTGCCAGACCAGCTGATCAAGCTGCCGTTTGACAGACGGGTAGATGCAGCTGTAAGGGCACGCTGGTACAATGTTTTGTACTTACCTGCAAGTCTATCCTATATACAAAACATTCCAAAGGGATGCACCCAAGTTAATTTGGGTAGTCACTGTTATTTTCAGTATTGACAGCATTGCATAACTGGTTCTATTGATATAATAAAGCCAAATTATTATCTGATGCATTACAGTATAAAAAGACAAAAATAGTACAATTATAGTATACCTAAGAGGTTCCTAAATCTGCAAGGGCAACCAGTGACAGCATTTCATCATTTCTTGTAACGGCACAGAAGATTCTGTGCCCAATGTGGAATGTACCAGTATACTCCAGATTTAGGCTGTAATCCTATGCCCACTTAACTGGGAGTAAGTCCCATTGGACAGAAGGAGCTTCTGAGAAGACATGCGTAGGATTGCACTGTTAATGGCTCAACAGACTGGGGGTGACCAGCCAGTTTATGGAGCAGTCTGTGGAGGTGACTTTGATCTTTTGTTGATCCTTTAGCTCAGAGATCCCAAGCCAATCCCAATAAAATCATATAAATGGAAGGGTTATAAAAGAGAGTAAGGATCAAGCTATAAGTTACTTTAAAGACATGGTTAGGAACGACATCTCTTTTTTCTTCTTTACTCAAAAGTAAGTGCAGGGGCCCCTGCAGATTGAAACAAATGGAACACTTTTTGATAGTATAAATTGCAGGCGTGGGGCCCCTGATCTAGATTAGGAACGCAGTAGGGGAGAAGCATTAAGGCCTCTCTAGTACATCCACATTGGGTCCCCTGTGCTCACGTTTGAGTAAAACAGTGAGAAAAAACATAGTTACTAGCTATCTCTTTGGAGTAAGTTGAAGCCTGGCACTAATTTTTTACCTGATTTTTAATAGTCACAGTTAGAATTGTTTATGTAGTAAAAGGATTTGGGATGGAATATAACCTGAGAAAAAATCCAGGAACAATAGTTATTCTTGGTGAACTAGTTATGTGTGATTTTCTCTTTGTACTATGAAATGTGAGTAGTGGGCATTCGGTAGGTATAACACAAACTCACTTCTTACCTCTTTGCCTTGCCTGATATTTACTGTTATTTGATTTGGCCCAATGGTTAAAATGTCAAGCAACCCTAGCTATTCCCCACCGGCCCCCTGGTCATCTTGTCTCCCTGGTAATTTTTGAAGTCCTAAGAGCAATGTGGTCATCAGCCAACTCCTGCCCTCTCCTTTCCCATGTCAATTTGCTTCTTTATCAGTTTCACTGCCACTGGCTATAGGTGTGTTTTTTTCCCTTAGTAAATTTCATTTGAAGAGTCAGATTCTCTAGGAATCCCCAATTTTAACATAGTTACCCATTTTGGGCTGGGGGGAGGAGTGATCCATATATATTTCTGTGAGAAGCAGCCTCCACTTGTATCATGGATAGAAAGTAATTTAATAAGTGTGGTGTGGTGCAGAGTGGTAGGCGGCAGTATTGCAACTGAAACTCTCCCCATGACCTGAGTTCGATCCCAGCGGAAGCTGGGTCCCAGGTAGCCGGCTCAGGTCAACTCAACCTTCCATCCTTCCGAGGTCAGTAAAATGAGTACCCAGCGTGCTGGGGGGAAAGGTAGTCACGACTGGGGAAGGCAATGGCAAACCACCCTGCTATAGTCTGCCATGAAAACGCCTGCGTAAGTGGTGTCCCTCTAGGGGTCAGTAATGACCCGGTGCTTGCACAGGAGGAACCTTTCCTTTCCATGGGGCAGAGGTGGTTTTTAGTGGTTTAAAATGGCATTCAGCTGCTGTTCACTGATGCTCTCTTTTGACTGAATGGTACATTTACTGTTGTTTCTTGTTCTATTAATGGAAAGAATTAAATACACTGCTCTTCTGCTCCGTGTGATGTGATGATCCATTTTTCCCTGTGAACCAAAGCATTTATGAAATTTGAATTAAACCAGATTAAACAAATACGAAGATGTGCTGTATACTTCCCCCCCACCCCCCACCCTCAATTTGAAATGTTCGGGCTAGAACAGAACATCAAAGCATCTGAGACATGAATAAAAATATAAACGATGTTTACTAAATACAGAACAAAATAATTAAAAAGTACAAGAGCTATTGAAGCCCAAAGTAATCCATTTCATCCTCTTTTTGACAACATGTATACTTTCTTCCAATGGAAAGCTCTCCTACTCCCAAAAACAGAAATACAGAGTATTATGCAGTGTTCCAAGTGGGTAGCACTCAAATTAGTAGGTATAACTCTTCTTATGAAGGGGAACAAGAAGTGCATATAACCAGCTATGTACTGATCACTGTACCAGTACAGTACATTTGAAACGACGAGACACTGTTGGGCTATGCCGTAAGGATAAACAGACTGGCGGCTTAGAGGAAACAGTAAGGAACAAGCTACATCAGCAGAGACAGGTGAACTGTTTACAGTTATCTGTGCAAGCATGCTCTCCCTTGCCCACATCATAGCCTTCCTTTTCCAGATCTTCTGTGTGATTAACAGGAGCAACCTCCATGAGCGGGTGAGAAGGCCAGGTGTCATGCCCTGGCATACAGTTCAGAGTCTGGCTGGGGATGCGGGTTTTCTGGAAAAGTTCAAATCAGAAAAATCTTTGGGAGAATTTCCTATACAAGTTAGAGTAATTAGGGTCATTTGAAAATTAGGGCCATTTGAGTAGGAAATTTTCCAGTTTGCATCAGAAAATGCACTGATTCCCTAGAGCAGGGGTGAGCAATTTGTGGTCCTTCAGATGTTTTGGCCTCCCATCATCCCTCACCATTGGCTGTGCTGACTAGGCTGATGGGAGTTGTAGGCCAAAATGTCTGGAGGGCCACAAGCTGCCCCTCCCCACTCTAGGGAGTGGTTTCATTCAACATGTTTGTTTTACTTGTATTTAGTAAACAACAAAGTTGATAAAAAGGACCCCATTTAAGTTTTTGCCGCAGTACACGACAGGTATTTTACTGGAAATATTTGAGGCGGGAAATTAAAGCACATGTAATGTTATTTAAATATCATGTAAAATTTGTTATTGGGAAAAAATTAAAGACAATAGCATGTGCGTCCCTTATATTATTTATATTGATGAAAAAACATAGGTACTGAAAACTGTTGACAATTAATAAATTTTAGCGATCCAAAGAACTGAGCATGGTATGCTGACAACCACTCATCTATAACCTTGAAACTACCAGGCTTGCCTAATATTGTATTTGAAATTGGCACCCAGTCATTATTACTAATTAACTTATGAAATGGAAAAATTTCCATGGAAAAATAAAGCACTGGAAAAATTTCCAACTCACAGCACTGTGTCTAGCATGGAGTTGCGGGGGGCGGTGGGGGGGTCCACATTTGTACACATGGAGACCTCTAAATTCTGCATGCTCTGCGGGATGCTAATCAACTGGATCATGCCTGTTGTGTTGGCATTTCAACATTGATTTATCAGTGGGAACTCCTTCTCATAGGTCATTAGTGCAGGGTGTTTTTTCTCCTTGTAATATTGTGCACCATTTAGGATTAATTAATAATGCATTTGATAACTCAGATACATTTCTGTATATCCTCCTGACATAATACTGTTTTGTGGTTCATGTTTCAAACCATTTACATTTCCTGAGCTCTTTGGCTGGTGGAAAAAAGTACCCCTTGTAAAATGTATAGGTGTTTGTTAAGGAGGTCACAACTGCCAAAAGAGATGGTTTCTAAGCATATGATGATGATGTCAGTAATTAAACTCTTCAGATCTTGTTGACATTTATTTTGGGCATAACTAAGTCTTACAATAATTTATTCTGATTGTTACCTAGAATTTCAGAAGGCTGTCAATGGCTACTAGTCCTGATTGGCTGTGTGCTACCTCCAGTACCAGAGGCAGTAAGCTTATGTACACCAGTTGCTGGGGAACATGGGTGGGAGGGTGCTCTTTCACTTGTGTCCTGCTTGTGGGTTCCTGGTCAACAGCTGGTCGGCCACTATGTGACTAGAATGCTGGACTAGATTGGCCCTTGGTCTGATCTAGCATGGCTCTTCTTATGTTCTTAATTCGCCAGTAAGAGGTCTTGTGTTTGGTCTTCCCCTGTGCTACAGAAAACAAAGACTTGACATCTTGTTAATTAGTTTTCCACTGTCTGAAGCCTGAACAAGCATCTTATGAGGATGGGCGGGAATGTCGGCGAAGGCACTTCATTCTGGACAGAAGGAAGGCTGGTGTTTTTGATTATGTGAACTAAATTGTGTTCAAACATACACATGCATCAACAGTAGCCAGCAGCAGGCTCACTACACTGTCAGCCTTTAAAGTAATAATGGGGGAGGTGCTGTTTGATCTGCTAAATACCTTGCTGTAATACAAATATCAGTCTCTCATCGTTCCTGTAGTGCACCTATTTTCAAATTTGGAATAAGCACAGAACAGCTCTGCTGACAATGCACAGTTGCATCACAGCCAATTTGTCTCCCTTGAACAACCATTATTTGTACCTCTCAGCCTATATAACTAACATTTCACACATTTTTTTATTTTATGTGGGTGAGGAATGTCTTCAGTCCTGAGTGAACAAAAGGGAACTGGAGAAGGAAAAAATTACATCAGCACAATCAGAATGTCATTCCAGAGGTAAAGCCAACACATGCCATTGTAGCTGGCTCATTCATGTACAAGGCAAGAGCTCACACTTGCATATTCTTTCTGCGTGAAAAACCACTGCAGTTGACGTAGACTTGCCCCTCTGTTTTCTCAGATTTTGTGGTATTTTGACTTCTGCTTGCATTTCCTTTGCAGCAGCCTGGTTTTCTACACTTGTGTGAGGGCTAGGAAGGAGAAAAAGTAGGTAGAAGATGGCTGTGAAGAACAATGATTCAGTAAAGACAACCACCCTCCAAATAAAGATGATCTCAATACAGGCCAAGCTGAGGGTTACTTCTCATATCACATTTTAAGGCACAGAATGACTTCAGTGGCAGGTTACAATGTCTATGCATGTTGCATCTGTGTATTCAGGAAACAGTTTTTCAGATCCAAAGCTGGGGAAGGGGCATGAGAGATAAAATTCAAAGGACTCATCCAAACTCCTACCCCAAGCCAGAAGCCTCCATGCACCATCTAGTTTACAATGTACCAAAACTAAAAAACCAGAACAATCAAGTTGCCTTTTGCAAATATGAACAGCATAAAGACACAGTTGTATAAAATTGTATAAAACCATCCATAGAACTCAGTCCTGTACATTATTGTTACTGGTAGTGCTGCACTAAATAGTTTTCAGTTCTTACTTTGGAATTAACATACTTGACCATACTTGAAATGGCCAAACAAAATACCCCAAAATAGTCATCTTTCACCTTGTTTTGATGCTGTTTGGTACTCTTTTGTTCTCCTGGCTGCTACCTCTCAGCACTCTTTTCCATATTTCTTTTCATTGTCCTCAATCTCATTTGCCCCCACTAGCAAGAGAACAAAAAGTTCATGGAAAAGCATCAAAACAACATGAATATGTTTAGAACGAGTTCATCAAAAGAATTGTTGAAAATGGGAACATTCTGACTCTCATAAAAATGAATCCTACTTTTTAATGTAGTAGTAATGGTAATTTATAAAAACACTGAAGACAGGGTGGACAACTTGTGGCCCTCCAGTTGTTTTGGCCTACAACGCCCATCAGCCTTAACCAGGGAGTTGTAGACCAAAACATCTGGAAGTTGCCCATCCCTGGCCTAAGATATGTTTTGTGCATGTATTCATTCATTTGCACTTTTGTAGACAGAAATGAATTATTTGCACCATCCTGTGCCTTTGAAATGTAATATGATAAGCAATTCTCAGGAAAATGTATGTCTCAGATCCTATGACCCTAGCTGTTGGACACCATTTCCTAGCAATACTTAAAATCACCTTACCCAAAAGATCCTTTACATGTCCTCCACTGTCACAAATCGACAGTACTTAATAGTGCCTCAAGAGTGGAAAAGAGATGTCCGTTGTAGCTAACTGATTCCGCCCCCCCCTTTTCCTCCCCTACTGGAAATGAAAAGGCTAAACAAAGAAAGCCAAATCCTCAGCCCCTCAGACTTCTAGAGCTGTGCAGATATGCCCCAGCCAAGCATCAAAAGCTGAGTGTTTAAGCACATGATAAAATGAATAAAACAGGATTAGCTCAGCCAAGGCTTGCTCTGGAGGGATAAAAACAACAACGTATGACATTTTCTCTGTGACCCACAAACACTGGTTAATTATGACGCCATTAGGATCACATAGGAGCAATACCTGGTCTGTAAGTATCTTAAACAAAATTACCTCTGGTCAGTTCCAAGTCAATAATAGTGTTATAGGTTTGCTACCTGCTCTTCAAACAACTGTTCCCCCTTCAAAGTGTTGATCCTAGTGTGGAACAGGTCAGCTGATTCAAAACATAGAATTTTGTTTTTGCAGTCCATAACTGTATTCTAAACAGAGTAGTTAATCACAGATCCCCCTTCCCTCTCCCCAAAAGAGTTATCTTAAAAAGTGTGTAACTTGGCAGCTGCAGAAAATGTTATTTCCATGTGGATTGGACCCACTGTGTGTTACCAACATCTTCCTCAAAAAGAAATTCTCTAAAGTGGCAAGAGAGTCTCCAGTTATGCTTACCTGGATTCGAGAAGCATAAAAGGTTTTCATCATTGTGATTCTTTTCCTTTTCTTTCTGGTGACACACAGAAAGAGTTCTATTGTCAGTTATACTGCCAAGACAAGGGGCCTGTTTCCACTAGTGATTTTCTCTGAACTGGCTGCATGTGAAGGTCGTTAGGGATACATAATGTTGTGGCCATCGAGCAGCCACACTGGAGCTCATCATGGAAAAACCCAATTTCCTGTCACTGCATATAGTCCGATTCTTTTCCTTAATTCGGCTTGTCTGTACTTCTGTTGTGGTATACACCAACACTCCACATTTATTCCAGTATATTCGCTCTGCCCAGAGGTGTGCCTTTCACCGTGATCCTAGTCACGGGGTGTTTCCCCAATGTTTTCCCTGCCTGTGTTTCCCTGATGTTTACGCTATTTCCCGGCTGGCAACCAGAGTTCTTCTTCTTAAGTAACAGATTAAACCACAACAGTGCTCTAGCATGACTTCGTGAACCCAAAGTAAGCACTCCACATTCACCACCAGCTGCTGCCCGTGGACTGCAAACTGTACATTTAAAGGCCTTGCTCCATCAGGGGCTAAGGCTTACACTACTAAAAGCGCCGTGGGGTGGCATATACATCTATAAATCCCCAGCCAGAGAGTGCAGTTTCAGAGGTAGTTACTGCAGAATCCTCAGTTGTGCATGTAGAAAGCATCATTATCACATGAAAGCGAAAAAAGCCCCAGTCTCCAGCACACTTCTACCCCTGTCACTATCTCATTTTAACACTATTGCACATTTCCCCAGAAATACGCATACCCCCTATGTCAGTATCTCACTCTCTATCACTCTATCACTATAGAGTATAACTCTATCTCAAAATAACACTACCATGCATTGCGCTATCACACGATAGTGCATTATTTCAAGGCTTCTTGCTAACTCCTGCTGTGATCAATGAGGCTTGTTCCCAAAATTGCACTATGACACATTTGTGCTATCGATCCACAATAGCGCATTTATTCAGGGGTGCCTGCTCATGCGGAAGCCCGGCTTTTAGATGGAAAGGGGGCAAAAATGGGCGGAATTGGGCATAGGTTGGGGAAGTCTACTCAGAAGTAACTCCCACTTTAGTCAATGAAGCTTGTTTCCGATTGCCATTAAGCCAAAAACACTACGTAGACGCAGGTACATCATGTATTCATCAGGTGAAAGGCATAGAAACTCCCCTAATGGCTGTAATGCTATTTCCAAAGCTGTGTGTCTCTGCTATTTGGTTCAAGGCTTTTCAGGAGTAATTAATGCCAGCTTCAATCCTTTGCATCATTGCCTACCCAGAGCTTCAGGGGGCCAAAGAAAGGGGAGTAGAGCCAGGAGGGGGGAGCCTCGCTTATTGGTTGAGCAGCCCCTGCCAGTCT
This sequence comes from Heloderma suspectum, assembly GCF_057233095.1. Classification (NCBI taxonomy): domain Eukaryota; kingdom Metazoa; phylum Chordata; class Lepidosauria; order Squamata; family Helodermatidae; genus Heloderma; species Heloderma suspectum. The sequence continues at coordinate 92,880,291 of NC_139461.1, forward strand.
GATGATGGTCACTTCCAATCCCCCCACCCCACCCAGAAGTATGTCTCTGTCAGTGACTTATAATGGTGTGGTATACTCCTTTGTGGAGCCCTGCACAGAGCCATGGTGATTCCATGAAAAATCCAGTATTCCTTCATTTGTTTCACCCTTCTGTTGTTGTGGAAACACAGTTCAGGTATTTTAAGAATTTTGATATATTAACATGGGGTCTGAAAGGGGTAAGCTCTGGGCAAAATCCACATTTTAAATGTGTGCCTAATGATTCATTCACTCACCCATACTGTACCTCTGAAAGGCACAAATGCATGTCCTGTAAGTGTGTGAGAAGATGGCTTGGATAGGATTACCAGGTCACAATCCAATAGACCACTAGTAAACATAAAAATGTATACAAAAAAGTTACAGAAAAAAGGAATGCTTTTCATCCTGGAGTAAAAATTGGTACCTTCCAATCCTTTAATATAGAGCAGGACCGGCTCTACTATTAGGCAGAGTGAGGCAACCACCTCAGGTGGCAGATGCTGGAGGAGGCAACAGTGGCCACTCCCCACCCATTCCTCCTGAGCCCCCACCTCCTCAGCCATTCCCCTCTCTTGGTGGAAGACCTGTGTGTACACCTACTAAACTAGCCTGCAGCCCTCCAGTGTGGTAGATGACACTGGCCCATTGCCACAGTTGAAATAAAATTCAATTTCCATTTCAGTTTGCTTCTGTATGTGGAATGTGTATGGCGGCGGGGGGGGCTACTATCTTGTCCTTTGCCTCAGGGAACAAAACATCTTGGGCTGGGCAACTGCTCTCAGCCTACTAGCAACTGCCTCTCTCTCTCTCTCTCTCTCTCTCTCTTCATGCCAATTATGAACAAGGTCTGAGGCCAACGACTTCCAAGGAGTGAAAAGGGAATATAAAAATCACCCACACTTTTCAGATCACTGCTCATATGAAAAATCAGCACTAATTTAACCTGGTCGTGTACAGAAGAAACTTTAGAAATCACGTCAACAAACAAATATGAGGTACATATTTCCTGTCCTCCTGCTTACTTTTTGTAGTGAAGAATCATCACAACAACGACCAGGATTATTATTAATGGTAAAGTGGCAGCTCCAACAATGAAAAGGAAATGATGCTCAGAATCCAAAGCAACTAAAAAGAAAGGAGGATAAATATGATCAGCATAGCTCAGGGAAAACAGGTTATTTTCCAAGAAATTGATTTGTTTATTAAATGTATGTCCCGCCTTTCCACCAAAAATAGCATTCAAGGTGGCTAGCAATAATTTATTTTAAAATCTTAATTAAAAACATAAATAAAAGAATAACAATAAAATAATAGACACAATAAAAAAAGAAATAACAGCACCCAACCAGTTAAAATGCCCTGAGCAGAACAAGAAATGTTCAAACGTGTGTCAGTTGTTGTTTTTTCCTTTACAGTATAATACACACACTTTAAAAATCAGATTTTTCATTTTTAAAAATTTTGTGAACTCTCCCTGCCCAATTTTGAATGTATACACAAAATCTGTTCAGATATTCTGAAATTCAGAAGCCCTGCTGGAATTCAAGAAGAATGGAATCAAGGGGATGTTGGAATCTTGGAACAATTGCAGGAAGATCATAAGGAATCCATTTCTCTCACCTGCTCTGGCACATTGCAACATGGCAAGCTAGTGTACCAAGCCTAGGCAGCAATGCGCTCCAGAATAGTGTACTGGATCTGGTGTCTAACTTGAAGAGCTTAATTTTGGTTCAGTGGGTTACCTCCCAAGACATAGGAATCACTTCATTTAAGAATGCCCTATTTTAACAACTTTAGAAAATCAGGCTAGACAAGAAGCCTGGCTCACATTAGCTGACATTCTCTCAGGAGTGCCAAACATGCAACCATGGAGTGCTAATGCTGGAGGCTCCATGAAGCAGTCAATACCAGTGGAGGCTATGTATATAACAGTTCACTTTGTGGAACTGCAGTGGCTTGGCTTCTCAGAACACATTTTTCTTGGGAAAGTCCTGAGAGTTTTCTTATCCTCCTGAAAATAAAAGGCCATTTTGCAGAATTTTCTCCAAATTTTTGTTCACCATATGCATATATGGGGGGGGGGGGCTGTCACTGGCCACCTTCCTCCCCCTGCCATCCCCCAGTACCCTGGAATGATGCCATGTATGGGGCATTGTGAAGGATGCAAAATGGTAGCCAGGGTGTCAACGTGCTGTTGCCACTATAGTCCCTCCAGTTTCTCTGCTCACAAATACCGTGGAGAACTTTAAGAGACACTTGCGCACAGCTGTATAATCAAAATACGTTGACTGTGTTGATATATGAGTAAATATGGCTCTGCACCCTTCTGTGGTCTGCCTATCGTACCACACTCATTTTGGAGTGTGACTCAGCCATAATATGCAGTATAGCGTGCATGCTGGCAATGAACAAAGTGGCACTGAAAGCAAGACGGACAGCGTCAAGCACAATATTTAGTTTTCTTCCACAGATAGGATTCAAAATATGCTCACCATCTTATCCTCATTTCAAGATGTTTTAGACAAAGACACGCACGCGCGCGCGTGCACACACACACACACACACACACACACACCACTCAGTATCAATAACCTTCCCCAAGCAAAAAGGGATTCCCCCCCCCCCCAGATTATCATCTGTGGAGAGCAGGATATTGAGCCTCTTAGGGCTTTATACTGTAGACAAATAATAAAGCCTGCACTTTTTATTAAGAGATGGTATCTGAAGTCTGGTTCAAAATATACACTTCTACAGCCATCTACAACACCTACATAAAAGTTTCTAAAAAATGGGTGGGGGGATAAGAAAAAGCATGCTATGAGATAGTCTATCATGTGGCTTATATGCAGAGATCAAAATGTCTATGGTTCAGGGAGGATAACAACACTCTCTAAAGGCTTTATCACATTCATCCTCAAAAAAGCTAGGTAAAGCAGATTATTAATATTCCCATTCTGCAGTCTTGAGACATAAGGTCAAGAGACTGAATGTAGATTTCTTCAAGGTCATATTCAACATAGAATTTGAATGCTTCGCTACCTCAACAGTCCAAATTGAGCACATTGTCTGCTGAATTGTCAACCTGAAAAGGTGGGTTTTGCTGTGTTCATAATCTTCAATAATCAGTTGGGAAGCATTGGCACTCCTCACTTGTATACAAAATTAATCCCCACTTCATCTTTTAGAATGTATTTGCTACCAGCAAACAGCAGATGCTCTGTGTAAACTGGTGCTTACAGAGCTAGTGGCTAGGTTCACACAACACCACCCACACTCAAAGTTGAGTATGGGTTGAGTGTGGGTTATCGTTAAGCTATGGGTTGTTATATTGTGTGAACCCAGCTGCATTAACAAACCATGGTTTGATAACCATGAACAACCTACGAAGGGAAACTATGGTTTGCTGTTTGGTTATGAAGTAGGTTCATGGTTAACAATGGCTGGTTTCACACAACACAACAACCTCACAGTTCAGTGACAACCCACACACAATTTTGAGTGTGGGTTGTCCTTTTCTGTAAACCTAGTCAGTGAATCTGCCCTCACTGTAACCCTCACTGTAATCCAAGGACAGAACAATTTCAGAAGAGGGCCTAGAGCACCCTGCTTTTCAGTGGAATCTGAACTAGACTTGGAAAAAGCTTTGGGTGCAGGTTGTGTGTGTGTGGGGCGGAGGGGGTGTTTTTTTTGTTTGGGCCTTTCCAGCATATCAAAGTTGTATAATGATGTCTGTCAGCTTGCTCACCCCGGGCTCCCCATCGCCAAGGATGCAACAGCTGGATGGTGTCTTAGCCAAACCTTCACAATATCTGTGTTGAGCTTCAGAGCCCTAGCACTCCCCATTGATGGGGGGGGGCACAATCTACAGCCCAATACAGGTGCATCCAGGGGGCAGTTAAAATACCACGCCCTTGGCAAACCATCCACAGAACCTTTTCCACAGCGCCTCTGATTTTCACTGGTGGAGCACAGTTAACTGGCTAGTAATAGCTGGTGATGGTGCCTCTAGTTCAGGGTAGACAACCCAGCATCTTCCAGATGTTTTGGATGATAACTTCTATGATCTCTCACCATTGGCCATGCTGGCTGGGGCTTAAGGGAGTTTGTCCAAAACATCTGGAGGGCACCAGATTGCCTACCCCTGCTGTAGTTACTGAATGATCTTGCCTTTGAGCAAGGGATTATATTACCTGGCTTCATGGTCCTTTATTTTTATTTAGTTCAGAGACTATGAATTTGAATTAAAAAAAAAAATGACAGGTCTAGCTTCAAGCAATAACAGTGCCTGGGAGCTCTCAGCTTCTCTGTAGTAGCAGATGCCCTCCTGCTATTTGTGCATCTTCAATATTTCAAGTCTAGCTTAACTACCACCTGTAATATAACAGCCATGATTTCCAAGAAACAAGATATACAAGTCAGAGGCACATCACTTGTCTCCATCTGCCCTGTCTTCAAGGGCACTGGGGGGCAGGGGGAATAAGCAGCTAGGAGACTTATTAAACATGTTTTGAAGCTTAGTTTTATTTTTAAGCCTTGGACAAAAATACAGTGGCTTTGTATTGATGTTTCTTCTTCACAGGATTCCAGAAATTTTGTGGGTGAGTAGTTTCAGCCTTCACTGACCTGACTGCAGGTCTACAGTAGAAACATTAACAGCCTTGACAGTTATAGTGCACTAAAACCTAATGAGTGGTTTGAACTGCTTGTTATGTGCCCTGCCACAAAGGGGTTTACAATGATTGCTAAGTATACACACTGTGCAGGAACAGGTTGTGACAGTGAGAAACCACAGAGGCACATTCAAGTCCAGGCAAAGGAGCTTGGTGCCCAAACAGATGTCACATCTCTGATGTGGTTTCCTCCCACATGTTTGTTTTTCCATTAAAATATGTCATGTGATAAGCTTTCAAGCATGCTACCACTTCGCCTGGAGCTCTGCTCTCCCCTCTGCCTGTCATTCTAGAATAAGAATCCATCAGAAACCCAAGCATTCTCTGCAGACCTGGAGAACATGCTGCTTCATGTGACACAAACTAGATGGAGTATGGAAATAACAACCACTGTTTATGTTACAAGTGTTTTTGAAGAGCTTTGTGTTCAGAAAATTGGGGGAAAATCTTTTTAACACATTCAAAGTATGACCAGCGATCATGGCACTAGCAACACTGGGAAATAAAGTTATATGGTCCTGGAAGCCAAATCTAGGATTGCTAGATAAGAGATTGAAATCCAGGGCCTCCAAGACAGCATTTTCAGAAAGGACACACATTGCTGGACCATATAAAACAGAGCTATGAGCTTCGCCTGCAGTATCTTTCTTGGGCTTTATAGCCACTTTTTCTAACCCATGGTCCCAGACATTGCTGGATTACAATCTCCATCATGCCCAGCCAGCATAGCTAATGATCAGGAGTCCTGGGGTTGCAGTCCACCAGGATGTGAGGACCCTATGCTGGAAAAATCTTCTTTAGGGTGACACAAGACTGTCCATTAATTTAGCTGCAACACCCCGCTGGAAAATACAAGCTAGAGTCAGGATGATATCCCAATTTTAGATAATAACACATTATGGATAGTACTGTAAACCCAAGCAGACTGCAGAAAACTCCAAAAGGGTCTATCTCTCTGCTCAGCAACCAGAGATCAGCGCAACAAATTATATTCAAAATAAGAGACACACTAGAGGGGAAATCCTGACTTCACATGTACACTTTTAGGGGTCTGAATTTGGGTTGGGTGCTTGGTTTTAAGGAAGAATTTAGATACAGTGGGCATAATGGAAACCTGATGGAATGGAGAGATTCAGTAGAATACTGTCATCTCTGAATACAAACTCTATAGGAAGAACAGGGAAGGGCATACCAGAGGTGGTGTCACTCTATATGTCAAAGAGGGCATAAAGTCAAGGAAACTAGAAACCTTAAAAGGGGCAGACTCCTCCTCAGAGTCACTGTGGGTGACAGCGCCAAGCTCCATAAGAAATTTAGGACTGGGGACATGCTATCATCCCCCTGTCCAAAACACGCTAATGTTGAGACAGAATGAAATCAGGGAGGCATCCAAAGGACCAAGTGTTGTAGTAATGAATGACTTCAATTACCCTCACATTGACTCACATGTTCCAGTCATGATGAAGAGGTTACATTTCTCAATACCCTAAATCACTCTGCCTGAGAAGAGTTGGTCATGGAACTGATCAGAGGGCAGGAGCCCCTAGACTTAATCCTAAGTGGTACCACCCAGGACCTAGTGTGAGATATGAGTGTCATTGAACCAATTGTAAACAGTGACCACAGTGCTAACAAATGTAATTCATATTAAATTGCGTGAAGCAGAATGGTGGGAGATTCAGGGCAGATAAAAGGATGTACTTTCCACAAAGCGCATAGTTAAATTATGGAATTCGCTACCACAAAACATAGTGATGGCCACCAATTTGGACAGCATTAAACAGGGATTGTTAGGCAGATCTATGGAGGATAAGGCTATCAATGGCAACTAGTCATGATGGCTATATATTACCGCCAGAATCGGAGGCAGAATGCAAATTACTAGGGAACATTAGTGGGAGGTGCTAGTGCACATGTCTCCTATTTGTGAGCTTAGCACAAACATGGTTGCCCACACTGTGAACACAACGCTGGACTAGAAAGTGTTACCCCTTCAGTTTTTTTAGCTGGACTGCTGACTGCTTCTCTTCCTTACCAGAATTTCTGGGTGATGTGTATAGGAAATGTGAGAGTGAAGGAGGGAAAAGAGGTGAGTACTGGGGCAGGGGAGACCTGCCCTTTTAAACTGGGTAAAGGAACAGTAACTTTTCTCTGGACACATTTGCAGGTTTGAGGCTATTCAGCAGACCTATTCAGCAGTTGTGTCAGCTCTTCCAGACAGCAGTCAACAGAAGCCCAGCAACATGAGAGAAACCTGCATAAAGCCTTGCCAGAAGAGCCGCACCTCACAGGCAATGAGACACCACATAAAAGAAAAAAACAGATATTTCCCTTATGTTCCTATGCTCTCCTGGACTGGGGCTGTAACTCAGTGATGGAGCAGTTGCTTTGCACACAGGTTCAATCTGTGGCATCTCCAGGTAGTTAAAATGGATCTCTGGTAGCAGGGAAAGAGGAGTGCCTGACATCTTAGAAAGTTGCTGCCAGTCAGAGTAGACAATACAGGACTACATGGACCATAGACCTGACTCGGTATAAGGCAGCCTTCCACAACCTGGTGCCCTCCAGATGTGTTGAACTACAAATCCCAGAATGTAGGGATGCTGAGAGATGCTGGCTCCTCGATGTTTTAAATATTTCAGTGTTTAATACTGTATTATTTTGATACTTCTAATGTACTTTTATTTTTTAGTTATGTTGTTGTTTTGGTTTTATGATTGTAAACCATCTGGAGGGCATTTGCCAGTTATGCAGTATACAAATCTAACAAATAAATAAATAAATAATCCAATGCATCTGAAGGCCACAAGGTTGGGGAAGGCTGGTATTAGGCATGTTTATAGGTTCAAATATTCTTTTACACTGCATCCAAGTGGATGCATCTACATGAAAAAGTGATGGGAAAGCCACTCCTACAAACATGTGGTCACATCTATTTTGGCCCTTCCTTCATTTCAGTACTAGAATTCAAAAGACAGAACTTCAAACATTACATCTTCAGTGTGACTTGTGTGTGCCAGTGTCATTCAACGACACATATCTGTTTTCTTTCCTCTCCTTTTCCTATTAAGTAAGAAAAGTAGCCTCCAAAAACTATCTTCTTCAACTTCAATCTGTCCTCTCTCTTTCCTACCTAGGTTTTAGCCAGCCTAACCATGGTTCATGGTTTCCTATGACTCCACGCTTCTTTTTAAAACAAATATTTGGTACTAGGCAATGGGCAATTTTACATACATTTAAGTGACAATAAATACTAATGGAAGGTATGCTAATGAGCAATGGCAGAACTTCTTAACATTTCCTTTTCAGAGTAAGCACCATATCCCTTCCCTCAACTTACCAGTGCCATTAATGGTCAGTTTTATCCAGCCAGTTTCATTCTTGCCATTTGCTCCAGTGTAATAACAGCGGTACATCCCAGAGTCAGAAGCTGTGATATTCCAAAGTACAATTGTGCTATTTGCTTGAGTGGCACAATCTATCTCTGCACGATCTTGGTAATCTGAACCATAGATTGGCATATTAGAATTAACACACTGGACTATGACATCCACACGGTCAGCTTGGATCCTTTCCCACATCACTTGATTCACAACCATGTCAGGGTCAAAAGAATGTGTAAAGGTAACATTTTCCCCTGGTTCAGCAACCACATGAAGATCCAACGAGACTTGCGGTTCAAAATCCCCTATAAAAAGAAAATTGAGAGAAAAGCTATTTGTAATAATAGATGTAACAATCATAACTATTGACATATCAGACATGGCCCCCACAATAGGACATTCCTTGGGAAATGCAGAAAGTTCATCCAGCAGGATCAGCTGGAATGTCAGAAGTTCCAAAAGTAAAGCACTGTCTATAACCACTACATCAGCTAATCTCAAAGAACAGAAGAGAGTCAAATTAAAATTAAGGTTAATATGAATAATGCATTTTCTTCCTAAAACATCATTGTTACTTCAGGAATCACAAACAATGTGATGTGGCTGCAAAAAAGGCAAATGCTATTTTGGGCTGCATTCATAGAAGCATCGCTTCCAAATCCCGGGAAGTACTAGTTCCCCTCTACTCAGCACTGGTTAGGCCTCATCTGGAGTACTGTGTCCAGTTCTGGGCACCACACTTTAAGAAGAATGCAGACAAACTGGAGAGGGTTCAGAGGAGGGCAACGAAGATGATCAGGAGACTGGAAACAAAGCCCTATGAAGATAAACTGAAAGAACTGGGCATGTTTAGCCTTGAGAACAGAAGACTGAGGGGAGATATGATAGCGCTCTTCAAGTACTTGAAAGGTTGTCACAGAGAGGAAGGCCAGGATCTCTTCTTGGTCATCCCAGAGTGCAGGACACGGAATAAGGGGCTCAAGTGACAGGAAGCCAGATTCCGGCTGAACATCAGGAGAAACTTCCTGACTGTTAGAGCAATACGACAATGGAACCAATTACCTAGGGAGGTGGTGGGCTCTCCCACACTGGAGGCGTTCAAGACGAGGCTGGACAGCCATCTGTCAGGGATGCTCTGACTTGGATTCCTGCATTGAGCAGGGGGTTGGACTCGATGGCCTTGTAGGCCCCTTCCAACCCTACTATTCTATGATTCTATGAATCCCAAACCTTTTTGGGTTTGTGGTCTTATCTGAAATTTTGTGTGTGTGTGATAGATGTTCTCACAAAATGGCTGCCATGTGGGGTGTGACAAAATCACAGCGCTTGCCATGTGAAGCCTACATTAATGTTTCTATGTGTTTGCTGTGGTGTAGTGGCAAGAGTGTTGGACTAGGAGCTGGGAGATCCGGGTTCTAGTCCCCACTCGGCCATGGAAGCTCACTGGGTGACTTTGGGCCAGTTACAGACTCTCAGCCCAACCCACCTCACAGGGTTGTTGTTGTGAGGATAATGGAGAGGAGGAGGATAATGTAAGCCACCTTGGGTTCCTTGCAAGAGGAAAAGAGGCGGGGTATAAATGCAATAAATAAATAAATAAGTAGAACCCAGGTAAGTTACGGTTAGAGGCCGCGGTGGCTTAGTGGTTAAGATGCTGAACTGCAGACCAGAAGGTCGGCAGGACAGCAGTTCGAGACCGGAGTGCTGCGTGATGGAGCGAGCCCCCATCTTCAGTCCCAGCTCCTGCCAGCCTAGCAGTTCGAAAGCAAGAAATTGCAAGTAGATAAATAGGTACCGCTTCGGCGGGAAAGGTAACAGCGTTCCGTGCACCTCGGTGTTCAGTCATGCCGGCCACATGACCACGGAAGCATCTTTGGCCAGCGCTGGCTCTTCGGCTTAGAAATGGAGATGAGCACCACACCCTACAGTCGGACACGACTGGTTGGGGACACCTTTACCTTTTTTACCTTTAAGTTAGGGTTGTTTGGTAGAAAGTGAGTGAAAGGTGGGAGGGGCGTGCGCGCGTGTGTGTGTGTGTGTGTGTGTGTGTGGAGACTGAGTTTATAAAAGGCAGTTGCAGATAGTTAGTTGGGTAGATAGAGATAGGGTTTGGAGACAGGACCTTAGGGTTTGAAGGTACATCTAGATAGTAGGGTTATGGGAATAGGAGTTAGAAGGGGGAGAGTAGGCAGGGTAAGACCAAAAACTGAGTGATTAATTACAGGATATAACATCTCTTGTATTAAATAAACTTTAATTTGTTTGTTTTAAAATTATAAAATCCCACGTCTTGTTCATCTTTCTGCGCTACCAATGGTGTTCATATTTCTTGGGTACTTCTCCTGGTTGTGTAAAGAACACCAATTAGGCATATTAGGCATCAGCCCCTGGTGAATTTACGGGCTGAAGCTTGTGGGACCATGAGGAGAGCTGTCCCAAAGCGGAGGCAGGCAGACCTGAGGGAGGGTTACGACACATGGGGCTTGGCCATTCACAAAATAGCTGCCATGGTTTGCATCACCAGTCACTATAAAAACATTTCCCAGAAGGCAAACTGGTGAGGCTAAAAGAAAAATAACTTGTTCAGGAACATATATACAAGGCAGAAGTGAGGTCTGAGTTTCAAGACACTAAACCAGTCTATTGAACCCACAGTTTTCTGCTCCATTTCACAATAGGCAAACTGGTAATGCTCAGAGAAACATGTACACAGCACAGCATCTCCCCTCTGTCTTTTCTAGCCCCCCCCCCCGGATGTTCCCTACAATCCCCCAGTTTTTCTTTTTTCTGAGTGGCTGAACATGCTTCAGAACAAAGCACTGGGCTGCAGGCACCCAGAATTTTTACTTCCTGTGGGCCAGAGGCCTTCTTGGGAATAAAAGATGGTAATGGGGGCCAGCACTTCACTTCCCAGCATGCCAGCTGCCCAGATCAAAAGCAAATATTCAAGAAAAATCAGAAAGGGCAGGGAACCTGGTTGGCATCAACAGGGGGTTTCCATGGTGCGGGTTCACTGGCCCCCATATCGTGAATCCCAGTTTTATGTAATCCAAGATACAAGATTTTAAATTCTAGTTGTAATTCCTACATATGTGGCTGTTTAGTGTGAATAATCTAATAGATGCTTTGATGGATCGAAGATTGAATAAAATAATTACGTGTGTGTGTGTGTGTAACTTTTTAGTGTCTAGAGTTCACCAAATAATAATGTACTGTTTATGTGTTAAATTTGTGTGCTCCTTTCCATAAAGGCACCTAACAGCAATACGACACAAATCCAATACAATCCAATGAAATAGTAATAAAATACAGAGTAAAAGAGATAAGGCAGGTAAAACATACTAATAAATAAAAACAGTTATCTGGTTTGTTTCAAAGTTGGTGGACTGCACCCAACAGAGTCTTCCCTCCAAACTAACTTAGGGTGCAAACCTATGGCCGCTAGTCAGCGGCTAGATAGCCATAGGATAGGTTGGTTTCTGGGAACCGACCTCAGAGCCTGCCCTCCATGGTCAGTTCCCAGAGAACTGACCCCCGCCGCCTACTACATCGCCTCATAGGCAGCGCAGATTGGCCCCATGCTCTGCGCTCATAAGAGCAGCAAAAATGGGGTGTTCCCGGGAGCGGGCCAGGGCAGGGAGGTCGGAAATGCCGGTATGACACATCCTATGTGTTGTCCAGCCACCGCTTCCCGCGCTCCGAGGTCCCGCAGCTAGACAACCAAAATCGGCTGTCTAGCCATGAAAGCAGGGCTGGGGGAGCGAGGAGGAGATCTGCTCCTCACCACTCCTCATGCCCTGCACTGGATAGGCGGTCACCCCTGGGGTCTGAGGCGACCATCGATCCAGATAGGATTGCTCCCTCCTAAGTTTTATTCAAACAAAGCTTTTCCACTGAATTCTCTCAAGCTGTGGCCTCTCTCTCCCCATGCCAGAAGCAGTGGGTGTTGCTCTTAACTACTTCCTGGTTCCTTTCAGGAAGCACAACCTGCTCAGGCTGAATCCAGCAGTCCTGTAATATGGTTACATTGTTACTTGCTTCTTTGGCTGTTTCGGTTTTAAATGGGCTTTTGTCTCCTGGAGCATAGACTCTCCTCCTGTAAAGAACGAGAGCTGGAGGGGCGATAGCAGGAAGACTGTAAAATGGTTCTCAGCATTCTTCATGCAGATCTGTGTTATTGTCATGGAACAGTGGAAAATGTAGACAGCAATTTCAGCCCCTCCAATGAAAACGGCATAGTACAGCCTGCATCCATCCTCTGAGCTGCTTCGTGGCACCGTGACCTCCTATGACACCCTTTTAGCAAGATGGGGGAAGGCACATTTTAGATCTTCTAGCGCTTGGGCAAGTGCAAAAAACTGTAGGGAAGCAACGGGGGGGCTCATTAGAGCCCAGAGTTATAGCAAATTCATACCACTTTCCATCCCTCTCATTTTCCTGCTCACCTGAATAAACCAGCTGGAAGATCCAGAACTATGTTAGCATCTCTCCTCACACCTTGTCCAGTGGTGAAGCTAGGGCTGGACCTCAGGTCAAAGTCCAGGACCCCCCCCCCCAAAAAAAAAAAACCATCCAGAGAGTGACAGGTGATAGGATAGAGGCCTGGTATAGAGCACCTGGACTGGCATGGGCATGCTGGGGCTGACACTGGTCACTGCAGCATCCTTTCTTATTTTTGAAAACATCATCAAGGGCTAGCCACGCATGTACATAGTTACAGATGCTTATTTTATTTTTTCTTAAAAACCTTTTCTGCAAAATCAAAAAAGTGCTTATCTCCAAGTCAATGAATTTAGCATCAACGCAGCTGAAGCAAACTCCAGTTTATTCTAGAGCTGTGCACCAATGGCCTCTTGAAATTCTCCACCCTATTTGTTTGCTGAGAAATTGGGGGGACAATTTCACCAAATTTATCCAGGGGGAGAAGAAGTTCTCAACAATTTCTCACAGGGAGGGCTCACCATTGGCAGGGTTTGTGGCACAGCTTCTTTCTTTTTCTTTTTTTTTTTGTAAGGGTTTTGCGGGGGGGGGGGTTGTGCTGCCACTGCAAGTGGCAACTGTGTTGACAGCCTCCCCCCCGCCTCCATTTTGCATCCTCCACAATGCAGCCGTGGGGGGCAGTGTTGTGTCTACCTCCAGGGAAGAGGTGGAGCTAGTCCTGTGCCAAAATCTGTCCTTCGATTTCCTGAACATTTTCTTCCCTCATGAAAGAGGCTTCCGTTGTTCTGCCTCTTTCTCACAGCATTTTATAATTTATGATTGTGGTGTTCTTGAGCTTAACAAACCAATGTGAGGCCGCCGAGAGTACTGTCTCTTTTCTTTCTGTTACTCAGCCTCCTAGACTACCTGTGCTTCCTGATCTGAAAGAAAGCCCTATGGGAGGAATTACCTCATGATGTTTTCCCTTGGGCACATTTTATTTTTCAATTTTATTAATTGAAGTGTGGGAAGCCAAGGAGGCTACAGGTTGCCAGGAAGATAATTCTACAGTGAAAAACAGGGCACTCATGCACACTCTTTGGCCACTTCCTAAGCAATATAAGCCAAAGAAACCCAAACCCAACCAATGAGAATTTCTCCGAAATTTTCTTCATCACTGAATTTCTTTTCAAAAGCAATTTCTTTTCTGTCAAATTGAATGAGAATGGTCAGAAAAAATGTGGGAGAAATTTTAGGCACAGCACTAATTTATGCCTGTAGTCATGACAATGCTATGATTTCAGTGAGTTTCAAGTGTGAAAATGCACATGGTGAGAGTATTTCTTTTTTTAATCAGAGTTCGAAAGCAGTTTTTTGCTCTATCAGGAATGAAGAACCAGTTGTGAGGCGTGGGGATGGGGGGCAAGGAGAAGAGAAATGTGAGTTGTGTGTCTCACAACTAAGTAATACACATGACCATCTAAAGAATGGGCTCATAAGACCATCAAGTCCAGGGTTTAAAATTACCAACCACACCACTAACATTGTCACCAGTCCTCCCTGGCCCATCCGGGTTATCTCCTCCGCCAATTTATTTTTTATTTATTTCATTTCATTTCTCTACTGCCCAATAGCCGAAACTTTCTGGGCGCTTCACAGTTGATACATTTCTCTGGTGCAGGTAGAAGAATCCTCGCTCTGTGCTGACACTCGTGTATACAACACCTCCACCTATTAGAGTCTGTGCTGATACAGCAGGCTGCAATTTGTCAGCAAAGCACCTCTACCCAGTGCACTGTTTTTACTTTAATTAGTGTCAATATCCAAGGCTCTTAAAGTAATGTTGTGACATGTGTCAGAAAGGGATTATTCTAGTCTGAAGACAGGTTTTGGCATAAGGTTATTTATGCACTTTTTATTATTACATAATAGCAGTCCATATGAGCTTTTCAGCAAATTGTATAGATCTTTATTTCAGATTAGAAAGCTGGCTCTTTTTTTCTGGCATTCATTTCTGCACATGCTAAACACAGGATAATTAATAACATAAGTGATTCTTTCAATTATGTTAATTTGGCGTGTTGGCACATCCAATTTCTTTCTTGTTTAGAAATACAGAGTTATCTAGTCCTTCCTTTTCTGTCTGTAATTTCTGGCTGGGTAAAGAGGGTGTGAAAGGCAGGCAATGCCATTCTGCCAGGCAATCCTTCACACCTATCTAGCTTGAGTTGAAAGTCCAAGTGTTCCAGAAATACACATTTAAGGCTGAATTTTAGATTTGTCTAGCTTGCTCCATCTTTATACAACAGTGTTAGAATCCTGCTTTTGTTCTTGTGCGTGGTTTTCTGTAACTAAATAATAAATAACTTCCTCAATAACATGCACACATTGAACAAGAGAATATAGATGCTTGCATACTTCATAGGCCTGAGGTTAAGAGCAGATTATCATTGGATAATATCATAAAAACAGTGTTTGCAATCCTTAAATCATGTTAACATGGATAGAGTCCGTAAAAGCATACACCACCTAGTATAGTTTTAATACGTTGCTAGATCATGCAGTTTTTTTCTAAAGCCAAAAGTGAGAACTTCAGAATTTAACGGCTGAATTATCTGTCCTACAGAACTGAGATAACTGAAAATGATTGTTCCTTATCCTGAACCCTGACCGCAGGAGTGATCAGACATTTCATAGGAATGTGCACCCATAAATAGCTAGTCTCAACAGCCGCCACTATATCTGCCTTCAAGTGCAACTGGTCTCTTACCCTGCAGATAGTGGGATTGTGGAGCAGCTGCAGGAATAAGATTAGGTTCTCATGTGCTAGTTCTGGCAAAGCAGAAAGGACAACAGAGAGCTACCCTAAGAAGCAGGGAATGTGGAGATTCTCCTTTTATCTCACGTAGCTTTCAAATTCTTTCCTGCTCTGTTCTGTGAATAGATCCTGCTAGGAATATCTTTTGCAGCTACTAAAGATAAACTTAGGCCCACTTTGCACGTCACAGCAAGCCAGGTTTTATTTCACCCTGGGTTATTATGAACATGGCAGCATACTCGATTGTTCCCACTGCAAGTGGGAATGGCTAAACAACCCAGGGATGCCCTGTCTCAGGGTTGTTTGCTGTGATATGCAAACCAGACTTGTCTGTTTCCCAACAACCCAGAGTTGGAATCCATTTTTTATTTTAAAAACTGGTTTGTTGTAGCATGAGAACTTGGTTATCGTTAACAGAGGTATAATAATAGAAATGTGTCTTTTCCCCATTCATTGGAGTATTAGAACTCAGGTTTTGTTTCTTCATCAGCAGATAGTTAGAATAGCAAGGATGTTCATGCAACTTGTTCATCACCCATTTGAAAGTATGCATGTCATTTTTATGGCTACCTATCACAGGTTTCACTACTGCCAGATTTATGGCTTCTTAAGCTACAGATCCAGTTTCCCTTCTGTCATGTAACAACCTCATATTTCTATCATTTTAAACTGCCTTTTAGTGGAATGTAACAATTACAGTGACTTGAAATGCTGACACATTGCACATAAACCATAGCTTCATAAAATTAAAAAAAAAAAAAACAGAGTGGAAATTATATGAGCACACTACATGTGGTACTTTGATTTTCTACGTGGTAATAGAGATTTGATTATCATTAGCACTTCAGACCGATTTCCATGTCACCCAATTCTGTCATTCCAATTTATTCCATTATTCCAATTTATTCCATACATCTGCCATCGTATATGCAGTACGTATAGGGTATGTCACACAGCTGTGTTCAGCATGATGCAGTAGTTAGTTGTAGTTGAGAGAACCCAGGTTTCAAACCCCTGTTCAGCTATCACACAGTCACAAGCAGCCTAGGACATCTCACAAGGCTTTTAGGCTAAAATTACCCTGAGGCCACAGGGCAACAGAGGAAGAACAACTCGGTCCCCTTACTTACCAGACCAGAGGCTTCTGGGAATGTTACTTCCTCCATTTCAGTGAAGACCTCTACGCAGCCAGGCTCCAGGTATTGGCTAGCTAATAGCTGCAGGGTAGAGAATTGTTTTCACTTATCTTTCCAGAAAGAACCGTGCTGCCACTGGTCTTTCCCCGCTCCAAGCAAGAGCTCGAGCAAGGGAAATGATTAAATTTAAATGCATCCTAAACGTCCTAAATTGAATTTAAAACCATCGTTTTGAAAAAGTAAACTCTTCACTCTGGCCTTTTCAAACTGATCTGCTCTTCTGATCTTTTCCCTCCACCACTTTTTAAAACTGGATTTATGTTCCACTCCTGGTTACTATAGACGCTCTAGAAATAACAACGATTAGTAATAATATTTAGTAAGTGTTGCCATGGCAGGATACAAGCATACAGTGGCAGTAAATCACTTTGCATACCATTTCCAAGCTCTGGTTATTGTGGTATTCCTTGAGGTAGGCAAGTATTTTTGCATAACTATGGGGGATTTTCTCTCCAGCAGTTGCCAGCACCTACAGGCAAACTGCTCTTTCACTGGGCCATCCCACCTATGGGGTTTCTTATCTTTAGCAAATTCTTATATTTATTTCAGGGCCTAAGGAACTCTAGAGTTCCACAAGCAGAGCCTTTTCCACTGCTACCAGTTCTCTGACAATACTTTAAAACCTCTTTGTAGCTGGTGTAAGAGGCACAGGCATGAGATGGGCACCAACAATAGAGACAAGATGAACTATTAAGCAGACTAATTTATTAAAAGGATATTTTGTAAATAAGGGAGTACTAATATTTCCTTAAAACTTTCTGACACTTCTCAAGACTCAAGACAAGAGACACTCTTGGGGCCAGTCTTCACAACAATGGAATGATAAGCCCTTTCTGTTTTATCTGATTTTTCATGAAAGTATCTTATTCCATTAGGCACACATGAAGAAAGAAAAGCAGAGTATACACCACCTAAAAACCCACTTTCACAAGTCACACAAGAGCACTTGAAACTGCCTTATTTTGGGGTTGTGTGTGTGGGCGGAGTCCCACAAGTAGAACTGAACGTCATCAACCAGATAGAAGCTTCTCAGAGAATGAGAGGGGCTTGCCCACTGCCCCTGTCCTTTCTCCCCTGTTTAAACAGGGAAGTTTGGTGGAAGAGATGACTGTGGTCCCCACCTCTCCCCTCGCATCCACCATTATTGAATGCCCTGTTCCGCACAACCCTGCTCCCACCTGCCTTGCTTTCCCAAGTTGCTTTGCCATCGAGAGAATCCCACTTGAGTTACTTCTCCTTTGAGAGAATTAACGATATTGAAGCCCTGCACAGAGGGAGAGGGCTGGCTGGAATTGCGTCCCCCTGCTTAGCACTCTGTGGGGCAGCTACCGCTGCTGCTGCCGCCGCCTCTGGCTCCTCTCCTCCCCCTCAGTGCATTCTTTAGTTCTCAGTTTATCGCAGTATCGAAACAGTGAAATACCACGGCTGCACGCTCCCGCTCCTGACCACCTCCTCTCCTTCCCCTCTGTGGGTTCTTCATTCTGCACTACATACTCCAGTATTGTGAATGAAACTGCTATTGTGAAAAAGGAAAAGGAGGCTAAATAGTGTGAAGCAGCACAGCTCAGGTTTTCTCAGTGGGGAAAGACGCTACAGATTCTCAATGGGTAAATCCTTGTGGATGGGAAGTGGGAAGAAGCCTGTGTCCTAAAAGAGGGAATGGGGGTGGGGGGGAAGGGACAGCTCCACCCCTTGACTAGGTCACTGCCATGTCACAGCAGGTCACAGGATTTAATGTGGGGGGAAGTTTCACACTGCAGTCGAAGCGCTCCAGAGTCACGTTTAAGAAAAACAACGCTCCAAAACGACTTTCTGAAACAGCACCTTTTCCTGAGAGAAGCTGCAGGAGGCGGGGGCTGCAGATTGGCGACAGTGTCATCTGCTGCGAACGACCCTGATGTACTCTCCCTCCACATTAAATTGGCCATGTAGATTGGCTTTTGCTAATACAAGCCTCTTTTGGGAGGTGTTTGGACGATCACATCAGTAAAAGAAGCCATCATGGCTTCTCCCTCCGCCCCTGTGTGTGCCACTTGCATGACCATCATTTGCATAATTCCTTGCGATACAACATGGGTTGGCATGTCGTCCAAACCCAGCATGTTGTGGGAGTGGCTTCGTACCCACCCTACAACCCCTACTGCAAGTCATGGGGGGTTGTAGGGTGGCTTTGAAGCTTCCACCACCACGCCATGTGCTGGATTCAGATGACACGCCAACCCATGCTGCATTGCAGGGAATTATGCAAATGATGGTCGCAAGTACAGTATGCGCAGGGTGGGGGGGAAGCTACAATAGCTTCTTTTACCGATGTGACCATCGGAACCCAGTCAATGACTTCTTTTAACTCAGACCGAATTCCCTTAACCTCCAGCCCCGCCAAATATACTCACAACCACGTCCAGCTCTTGGGTTCAGCCTTCCTCTGACTCCCAAAGCTCCTCCTGTTGTCCCACAGCCTGCTTGGACAGTCTGAGTTTTTTACTGCCTGCTTGAGTAACCTTCTCCTGGCAAGATTTTAGGGCAGCTTCCTGGCACAACACAGCCACCTGCTCCCTACTCCTAATCTTCACCAGTCACATATGGTTATCCCACAGACAAGAAATAGCTTAATATTCATGCCTGAGCTGTTCACTTTCTCCGCAGCTTCCTTCTAGTCCTTCTATAACATCACCCACAAACCAGCAGACTTTCCTCCCGACTCTCAATAGACAGACTGACTTCCAGCTGTCAACCCCTGAACTGTCAACAGTCATTTACTAGTTGCTCTTTTACAGCTAGCTAGAATCCCCAGCCAATCGAAACTGAACTTATTTGATCCGGATCTCATCTAAAAATATTACAAGTGATCATCTTCTCTCCCCCTTCAGCACATCACCAAGCAGCTACTACTAAAACAGGCGTTCAGCACAGTAAGAACATTAGGCCTCAGGCCTACACAGATACATCATAGCCTCTCAAAGGCCACACAGAGGATTTACAGAACAACAGCAGTTACATACATGGCATTTATTCATAATAACCATTGTACAAATGGACAGAAGGAAGGTATACTGAGAAATAGTTGGCCAAGTCCCCACAGGGATCTGAATATTAGGCTAGTAATGGGAATCTAGGTCTTCCACTTAGCAAGGCTTGCAGCCTACTCCAATCCAAACTCCTGAGTCACCACAATCAAAGATAGAAAGTCTTCTCTTAAAATTAGGCACAATCCAAAATGCTAAGCTCAAAACAATGTTAAAATCTACACCCCTCCTTATTGGTTTAACTGCCAACTCTAATTAGGAAAAAAAAATCGTATGATGCATCTGAAGTGTTCTCATGGTCAAGGGTCAAACTTCAGCAAGTCTCCAACAGAAGGGATTTCTGTAACAACAGGACAGCCATTCAGAATGCTTCATTCTGTGTCCTTAGCTTATTTACATAGCAGATAAAACCAACTGCTAAGCAAATGCTTTTAGCTGGCCTGAAATAGGATAAGGAAGCTTCTTAGCATACTCATAGAATCATAGGGTTGGAAGGGGCCTACAAGACCATTGAGTCCAACCCCCTGCTCAGTGCAGGAAGCCTGATTCCCAGGCGGCCTCCCATCCAAGGACTAACTAGGGCTGACTCTGCTTAGCTTCCGAGATCAGACAAGATCAGGCGCATCCAACCCTTTAAAAGCTGCACTGCTATAGCCTTTTTCAGAGAATCAAAGCATCAGGGCCAGAGTAGATGTATCATAGGCAACCTGTGATAAGATATCTTGTCTTTTTGTCTGCTTAAAATCAGCTTTGTGTTTTAAGCAGAGATAAAGATGTTGGGAGGTCTGATTATGAATCTGCCATGCCACATCCAGCTTCATTCTAAGTGATGGTTCCAATGGATCTTCTATTCAGCTCCCTGTCTGAAGATGGTTATCTCATGCCTAAAAATTCATTAACAGGCTCCTGTCCCCTTTACTTCTGAAAACAGACAAACAAAGAGAGAAAGAGAAAGAGAGAGATCCTGCAGCTTATATAGTTGTTGTCGTTGTTTTGGTAACAATTACCCTGATTCTAAATCCTTAATTTCACATCTTCCTTTTAAAAATACAGAAAATCTCAAATTTCTGATTTTGTGCCACTCCAAATCTGCATTTATGTGTTACCCTCATGCTACCATGGAAAAACCCCTTCAGTTATCTCATAACCACAGGTAAAAGTACAGTATTGTGTCAAAACACAGCTTCTATTACTGGCTCACAATTACCTCCGGAAGTGAGAAGCCTACACCATACACCATATGAATATTTTTGCTTGCACAGGAGTATGATATGCTGTATTCAGAACGAAATTATCACAAGATTATCCCATGACTTCCATTGGTTACTCTGGGTCTCTTGTACTTGTCAGAAGCAAGTTACTGACCACAGTTGAAGAATGACAGGCGACTGAATTAAACACATGGCAATTATTACGTCTGTCAAGCAGAAGAACATTAAGGAACAGCTTTGACTTCAGCTATCAGAGGCAAGAGACTAATCCCTGTTGCCTTTCAGAAACTCAGTGTCTAAAACAGCTTTCCCCAACCTGGTGCCCTCCAGATATGTCGATCTACAAGTCCCATCATCCCAGCCAGCATGGCCAATTACCATGCTGGCTGGGGCAGTAGGAGTTGTAATCCAAGATATCTGGAGGGCACAAGGCTTGGGAAGGCTGCTCTAGAAGTTCAGTTATTCAAAGTCCAGAACGAAAGGTGACACAAATTTTAAACTAGGCAGGAAACCTCTGAATAAAAAGGTTATAGTTAACAAAGACTGTCTGTTTCAAGATTGGTAACATACACACAACAGCTTCCAAAATCAAATGCTCCTAGAACATGGAATAATTGGAATGGATGGCTACTGTAATTCACCTGTAGCAGCTACACAACAAAAAAGCAATTGTCTTAGTAGTGCTATTCTTCTTCTTTAGCTAAAATAGTTTTGGGATGAGACAGGGAGAGCATCAGTATGCATCAAGTCATGGGTTCAGTCAGATCTTACCATGAACCATCTACATCCTCTGAATCACTGGCTCATAATACTGACAAAATCAGTCTTGAAAGAGCAAAGATACTTTCAGATGAGAGGAATAGGCCAGTCATTATAAATCAGACATACTCATTTAAACTGAAAAATGTAAAATGTTCATTGTTAAGGAGGATATGGGAGAGTAACACTTTGGATTGTACATCTCTGACTGAATCAGTGGCCAAATAAAAGGCCCCAGATGCCATGAAAAAATAATGTAGAACTCCTCAAGTGTTTTGCAGGCCAATATGGCCACTATGGTATGTTAAACTGAAGCATATATGTAGTCAAAATTGAAAGAAACTGAAGTATTGATTTCCATTTTCATCCCACTCTATCCCATAGTCTCAGGATATAACTAAATGTAACATGCAAATCTATGTAACTAAACCCAATAAGGGCACAGACCTATGGCCATCTAGACAGCGTCTAGATGGCCATAAGATTATTTGGTTTCTGGGAAGTGAGCTCGAAGCCAGGGCTCTGAGCTCAGTTCCCAGAAACCCGATGCCACGCCCCCTCCCCCACTGCCTTGCACGGGGCACAATTTGTCCCTGGCTCCCCGCTCGTAAGAGCAGCATGGAGTGGCCAAAAAGGGGGCGTTCCTGGGGGTAGGGAGGGGACCACAGAAGCGCCATGACGACACTTCCTATGTGCCATCTGGCCTGCCACCCCTCACTCCAATGTGCCCTCGCTAGACAGCTGAAATCGGCCATCTAGCTGCAAATGCAGGGTGGCCGGAGTGCGGAGGATCCCCTCCACATTCTACCTGCCCTGCATTGGATAGTCAGCTGTCTCCGAGTTCGGAGGGGGCTGACTGTCTCCATAGCATTGTGCCCTTACCAGGGGCATTGCTAGTTTCTTAAAAGATCAGGGACACAGGCCCATAACACAAATGTGTGTGTGTGTGTGTGTATGGGTGCTTGCATGTGTTATGCATGTGTATAGATTACATACATACACAAGATGTGTGCACTGACCCAACCCCCACCCCACTTCAACTCAGACCCCAATTCAGTGTTTCGGAAACCATCCCACTTCTGTTCAGGCCAACTTGAAGTCGGCTTAATTCAGCTCAGCACCAAACCTGAGTCAAGGTTTGGAAAAATGAGTCTTTATGCTTCCTGCAGACTACCATGGGAAATGAGGGGGAAAAAACTGTGACTTTTTTCTCTTGGTCAGAACTGGATAATTTTAGGCATAGTAGCCCCCTAGAAGGGGATTACACCTGCCCAATGTCAGAAAAATAGGTGTAGGGTTTATATTTTGATTTTCTTTTAAAGGGAACTGCCAATAACATTTTTATTCCTTGGAAGAATTGGATAAAAAATTCAGGGTTCATTGCCCCATCATAGAAGATCATATCTGCCAAATTTCAGAATGATAGCCACAGGGTATGGGGGGCAAGGGTAGCCTTGACATTTTGAGATTTCCAAAAGAGGACATACTTATCTCCCTATTTTCCTTGTGGACTACTGTTCTGAAAATTCCAGACAGCCCAGAGGTGTCCCTAAGTAAGAAACCATCAAAGTTTCAGAAGGATAGGTGCAGCAGTTCATGTGGAAGGGAAGTTCTCCAATTTGGGGGAGAGAGTGATTTGCTTTCCCTTCCCTTCACACCCCCCCCCAATAGTTTTTGGGTACATTTGTATGCAAATGCACAGGTCATTAGAGGTGTGCCCCAGGCAAGAAACTTGCAAAGTTCCTGAAGGATATACATGCATGCAAACTTAGAATGACTAGAATTTATTTACATTTCACCCATGTTAGCAGCAGGGGAACATGGGTGGGAAGGTGCTATTGCACTCATGTCTTGCTTGTGGGTTTCCTGTGGGCATCTGGTTGGCTACTGTGTGAACAGAATGCTGGACTAGATAGACCTTGGTCTGATGCAGCACAGCTTATGTTCTTAAATAGAGAGTGCCTCTGAGCATGTGCAGAATGTTTTTCTTTCACCACCAGGCACTTTCATTCTCCCCCTACCAATTCTATTCCCCTCCATGCAACCATCCCTCCTCATCCTACCATCCTCCAGCAACTCTTCATAAAAACAGATGTCTTGTTTTGTGCAACTCCTCTCTACCTCCTCCTTGTTATGCACAAGCTCTCATTGTATCTTCTTCCCCATAACTTCATTTGTGCCAAGACTTCACCAGGATTCAGCCAATGAGTCTGTTTTCAAAACTAGGGCTAAGTTATGGAGAAACTCTGAGCATGTACTAAGTGCCTTTCCCTCACCACTGAAGCTAGAGTTCATGCAAAAAAAAACAACCCCAAACCTACAAATGACAAAACATGCATAGGACTGAGCTGAGAGGGTAGTCAATTCATTAGACAGAATTGGGTAGGCACTGTATTAAGCCTGCAGTACCAGGCTCACAACTCAGGACTTATTTCTGAGTAAACATACAGAACATCAGGGCGCAAACCTCCCTGCAAAAGTAACTTCTGCTGGAATCCTATGCACATTTCCTGAGGGTAAGCCTCATTAAACATAATGGGGCTTCTGAGTAGGCATACATAGGCTTGTATAAATGAGCAGCATTTATCTCCCTTCCACTTAAAAAACAACCCCCAAACTCCTATTTTTATTAAAGCTTTCCGTTTATAGGAACATAGCAAGCTGCCTTATACTGAGTCAGACCCTGGGTCCATCTAGTGTAGTATTGTTGACACTGACTGGCAGCAGCAGCTCTCCAGGATTTCAGACAGGATTCTTTCCTAGCCCTACCTGGAGATGCTGGGGATTGAACCCGGGACCTTCTGCATGCCAAGTATGTGCTCTGCCACTGAGCTGCAGCCCTTCCTATTCCTGGATAATGGCAACTGACAAACAAAACAGCCCCAGATTTGTTTCTCTGCAACCATGTGAACCCACTCTTCTCAAAGACTTGAGTGAGGAGAAGGAGAAAAGCCAACCCTCTTGCCTGTTTGTATAAAGTCAAATACAGTTCAGAACTTCTCTTGCCCACTGAAGAGAATTCTCTTTAAGAATTCCTCAAGACATGCTCTGAGTGGAATAAAGAAGAGAAAGAAAGGAGGGAAGAAGAAAAGAAGAATGGTGACTGGAAATGCGGGGCGGGGGGGGGTAGAGAGAATTCCCTAAGCCAAGTGGCTCCTTTCAGAGAGTGGGGTGATTGAGAGTGGGGTGCAATCACTCCTCTATAAGGAAAGGCTTCAGTGTTTGGGCTATTTAATTTAGAAGACAGGCAAATAAGGGGGAGGTTTATACAATTATATGGAGTAGTGAAAATGGAGCAGTGCAATAAATAAGCTGAGTTCAGTGTGACTTTTCCCCAAGTAATGTGTATTGCAGCCAGATATTTAACTTTTTTCTTCTTTTAATGAGGAGCCTCAGGTTGCAACTATTCAGTGAAGCTGAATAGTTGCAGATTCAGGACAGACAAAAGGAAAGTACTATTTGCACTTCCAAAAAATCTACACTAGAGATTATGGATAGTGCCCTCCTAATGGTTATCTTAAACAACTTCTGATTAGGATCTCTAATCCTCTATGTGGCTTGACACTTTTTACTTCTTGTTTTCGTCTTTGAAAAAATGAAACTTTTACATGGCTAGCACAAAAGCCACTGGGCCTAACTCTCTGAAATTTGGCAGGTTCAGTCAGCTCCATGGGGGCTGTCAGGCCTCCAAATTCTATGCAGTTTTGTGGAACAACAACAACAACAACAAAATACAGCTCTTTGCTTTGACAGATTTTCTTGAAAAAAGCAAATTTTATCTGTGGTTAGCACAAAAGCCACTAGACCTAACTGTCTGAAATGTGGCAGGTTCAGTCAACTCTATAGGGCTGCCAGGTCCCCAAATTCCATGCACTTATGTGGAAGCACAAAACAATTATACCTCTTTGCTTTGGCAGGTTTTCTTGAAAAGAGAAAATTGTACCTGTGACTAGCACAAAAGTCAATGGATCTAGCTGCCTGACATTTTGTAGATTCCAGCAGCTCCACGGGGACTAGCAGCTCTCCACATTTCATGATTTTATCATACAAGCTAAAAAAAAAGTTATGGCCATTTCTGTTTTCCAATGCAAGTCAATGGGAAAATGTAAAAAAAAGAAAAAGAAAAGGCAATTAGGACAGCTCAAAAGATCCAGGGCACAGCTCAGAAGATCTGGGTCCATGCCCAGGTAGGCCCTTTTATTATGACATCCCTGGCCCTAATTATTTTTGTTTTGTTTAGAAAACTCATTTCCTGATGAAGCAATTCAGATTAATTAGAGAAACAGCGGCAGTGGGATTATTTAACCTTTTCCCCACTTGAAACATCTCCATTCCAAATCTCTCCTCCAACCACTTTCTCTCACATGGGGTTCCAAATGCATGTTCATCCTTGCAAACATGGATTCAGAATTCCATTGGGTGAGGAAAGAGTCACTTGACCAGGGATAAGGGAGTTTTTTTGTGTCTTCATTTTTTAAAATGTTCTTAGAACTTTGTCACATGCAAATTATGTTATTTCCTTCCTTCCTTCCTTCCTTCTTTCTTTCTTTCTTTCTTAAATTCATATACCGTTCAACTGGTAGATGCCCTCAGGGCGGTTAACAACCATATTCTCCACACACACGCACACACACAACAATAAATTAGGAACCAAAACAATAAATACAACTATAAAAATATAAACATATTAAAATATTAAAACTTTTAAAATGTTAAAAGTATTAAAGGGACAGCTAGTTTAATAATCAGAGCACCAGATTAGAAATTAAATGTCTGCTGGAAGAGGATGGTCTTAACCTGGTGTCTAAATACAGACAGTGAAGACGCCAGGTGGATCTCCCTGGGAAGTGCATTCCACAGATGGGGGGCCACTACAGACAAGGCTCTTTCCCTAGTATCTGCCTGTCAAACCATGGGGGTGGGGGAGGGCAGGCACCGAGAAAAGGGCATCTGAAGATGATTTTAGCAATCAGACAAGAACATATGGGAGAAAGCACTCCTTCAGGTAGACTGGTCCTAAGCCCTTTAAGGTCACCACCAAGACTTTGAACTGGGCCTGGAAACTGACTGGCAGCCAGTGCAGTTGACACAGCACTGAAGTAATTTGTTCAAAAACGCCAATTCCAGCAATCATCCTCGCTGCTCTGTTCTGCACTAACTGAAGTTTGTGGACCGTTTTCAGAGGTAGCCCCATGTATAACGCTTTGCAATAATCTGGGTGGGAATTCACCAGTGCATGGGTAGCTGTAGCCAGATGGCCTCTGTCCTGGTAGGAATGTAGCAGGTATATAAAGCAAAGCTGATAAAAAGCACTCCATGCCACTGAAGCCATTTGGTCCTCAAGTGACAGCGCTGGATCTACAAGGACTCCCATGACCTTCTCTTTTCGGGGGAATGCAAGTCCATTTTGAGAAGGTTGAACGCCACTTCACTCAACACATGAACCACCTGCTATTAGAACTTTCATTTTGTTTGGATTGAGTTTCAATTTATTGGCCCTCATTCAGCTCATCACTGAGTCCTAGCACTGGCTCAGGATAGTCACTGCCTCACCTGCATCTGATGAAAAGGAGACATAGAATGATGTATAATGTGTAGTCAGGCCCTGGGGGGGGGGGGGGAGAGAAACATATCTGCAAGTGAACGGCAGAACTGAAAGGCGGTGTTTTACTCTTTTCCTCTAAAACTGTAATGATAAGAAACAAAACAAGTTGTTTTATGGAATTACAGAATTGGACGTGACCTTGGAGGTTATTTAGGCCAAACTCCCCTGCTCGGTGGAGGATTTAACAAGGTAAGCCTTTTGGTGAGGAATTTGAAGTGACTACCAGGGAAAGAGTTAAGAATTCCCTTTCCCTCCACACCTCTACTTCCAGATGCTGCCTCTCACTGACACGTTGCAAAGGAGAAGGAACCATCAGTGACTACTAGGCAATGGGTGGTTTGCCTCTGAATCACTGTCATGCGGTATCGGGGGGACTGGAGTGGGGGCACTTCATCTAAGCTGCATCCCCAACAATACCTGCTTCGCTTTTAACCATAAAAGTTCATCACTCCTTCAGATACATTCCAAGTTTGTGCTTACCAGTAATTAATAAAAGATAGTAATAGAAACCATTTAGCTTACCTGATTGTACAACCTCTATTCTCTTTTCCCAGCGTCCATATGGATAGGCTTGAAAGGAACATAAATAAAAGCCAATATCTTCCTTGGTAGCGCTGCTGAAAACCAAAGACTTGTTGTTTGTGGTATCATTACCAACATGGACTCTGAGCTTATATCTGCTTTCAATATGTAAAAGATAAGGCAATTTGAAGACTGCAATGTTCTCTTTGTCATTGTCCTTTTCCTTAATCCATGACATCTGGGATACAGTTGCAATCTTTGGGTAGACACATTCAAGAGTCATAGCACTAACAAGTTTCACGGTTGAGTCCACATGTATTCTTTTCACTGTGACAGAAACACAGCCTGAAAAACACAAAAAGTGTAAACTTCATTAAAACACTGAGCCACAATCACACAGCTGACACCTGGACATCTACTGACAGACCAAATGCTTCCAAACAAAACCCCTTACAGTGTAAAGACAAGCCCAGTGACACTATTACTTGTAAGACAGGGTTATTTCACTTATTTGGCATATCCTCAGCTGCACTCTTATACACACCCAGGAGCAAGCCCCGTTGAACATAGTAGGATTTACTTTTGAGTAAATATACATAGGCTGTATTGCATATAGAAACAAAATCTTTACTTGTTCCTTTACCCTGAACAAATTACTTAGAAATGAGTCCAACTGATTTCAACAGAGCTTGCTACTTTCTTGCTTAGGATCAGCAAGTAAGAAATTAAAGAAAATACAGATTACACCTAGTATGTCAGGTAAGAAATCTATCTTACTTTTATATGATTGTAGAACAGCAATAATGAAGAAAGCAAGGTAATCCATCTTCAGCTATACTGAAAAGACATACAATACAATTTCCTGCAAGTTTCTGCTATTTCCTGGTCACATGATGTGACTGGTGGCATTTTTATCCTCCTGACATGAGGAAGCAAGACAAAAAGTGCTCTCTCGCTCTCTCTCTCTCTCTGCAGGAGTATATCTTTGAAGTAACTACACTACACAAAGAAATATTCCACAGTTTTTGACATATAACAACGGAGTCTCTAGATCTTGCAATAATTCTGTGGCAATCTAAGACGCTTGATTTATTTACAGTGCAATCCTATGCATGTCTATTCAGAAGTAAGCCCCATGGAGTTCAGCTGGACTTACTCTCAGGTAGGTGGGTATAGGATTGCAACCCTATGTTACTGTCCTACCTCTCCCAATTGCTCAGCTCATTTTCAGTACTATTTGGCACAACTCCATAATATTCATCCCCAACTGAAACTAAGCCTAAGTGAGTGTAACCTATTGCCCTTTTCCCTTGAATTCATTTTCCTTCTTTCCTACTGTTGGCTACTCTGTGTCACATGTTAGATGTTAAGCTTCTCAGGGCATGGACCTGTCCAGGGGTGTTGTTATTAAAACGCCTACCTGGGCACGGGCCCCGGATCTTTTTGAACTGTCCTAATTGCCTCTTCTTTTTTTTACATTTTCCAATTGACTTGCATTGGAAATCAGAAATGGCCATAACTTTTTTCTTTGATAAGATAAATACATGAAATTTGGAGACCTGGTAGCCCCCGTGGAGCTAATTGAATCTGCCCATTTTTAGGCAGTTAGGTTCAGTGTCTCTTGTCCTAGTCACAGGTAAAATTTGCTATTTTCAAGAAAATCTGTCAAAGCAAAGAGCTACATTTTTTGTGTGCTTCCACATAAGTGCATGGAATTTGGGGATCTGGCAGCTCCCATGGAGCTGATTGAACCTGCCCATTTTTAGTCAGGTGCAGTGGCTTTTGTGCTAGCCATGCGTAAAGTTTCCTTTTCTCAAAGACTAAAACAAAAGGTAAAAACTGCCAAGCTACACAGCGGATTAGAGATCCTAATCAGAAGGTATTTAAGGTGACCATTAGGAGGTCACCATCCCTAATTTCTGGTGTAGGTTTTTTTGAGGCACAAAAAATCTTTCTCCCCCTACTTTTCTGCTCTTACATGCCCACTGTTGGGAGCTTGCTTGCAATGAAATTTTGAAGAGGGAGAAGGAAGGGAAGAAACAGCTGCATGTGAAATTCTGGTATTTCACAAAGCATCAGATTTTACTGCCCCAAACTGGAACCTTTGGATTCTGCAGAAGTTTAGTAGCTTCAGTACAGCAAAGGATCCAATCAGCCTCCACAAACTTCTTTCTCCCCCTCCACTGTGATTTCTCCTAAAGAGCTGCAGGATTCAAATTATTTCAAAAGGAAGGTTAGGACTATGTGGCATCATGATCGAGGAACTGCTAAGGCTTTTAATTTAAATAGGTTCTACAGTTTTTAAAAAGCTAGAAAAAGCCCTCAGCCACCTCACCTCATAAAGTTAATTTAAGTACGTGCAATCCTTACAAACCCTCCACAGCCTCTGAAATTCCTCTAAAATACTACCTCTCTGAAAGGAGCCACTTGGCTTAGGGAATTCTCTCTACCTCCCCCCCTGCATTTCCAGTCACCATTCTTCTTTTCTTCTTCCCTCCTTTCTTTCTCTTCTTTATTCCACTCAGAGCATGTCTTGAGGAATTCTTAAAGAGAATTCTCTTTGGTGGGCAAGAGAAGTTCTGAATTATATTTGACTTTATACAAACAGGCAAGAGGGTTGGGTTTTCTCCTTCTCACTCACGTCTTTGAGAAAAGTAGGTTCACATGGTTGCAGAGACACAAAACTGGTTTTGTTTGTCAGTTGCTGTTATCCAGGAATAGGAAGGGCTGCAGCTCAGTGGCAGAGCACATGCTTGGCATGCAGAAGGTCCTGGGTTCAATCCCCAGTATCTCCAGGTAGGGCTAGGAAAGAAGCCTGCCTGAAATCCTGGAGAGCCGCTGCTGCCAGTCAGTGTAAATAATACTGCTCTAGATGGACCCAGGGTCTGACTCAGGACAAGGCAGCTTCCTATGTTCCTCTGAACAGAAAGCTGTAATAAAAATAGGAGTTTTTGGTTTGTTTTTTTAAGTGGAGGGGAGATAAATACTTCTCATTTATACAATCCTATGTATGCCTACTCAGAAGCCCTATTACGTTTAATGAGGCTTACCTCAGGAAAGTGTGTATAGGATGAGTTACTTTTCCAGGAACGTTTGCACTTTGAGATTCTGGATGTTTACTCAGAAATAAGTCCTGAGTTGTGAGCCTGGTACTGCAGGCTTAATACAGTGCCCACCCAGTTCCACCTAATGAATTGACTACCCTTTCAGCTCAGTCCTATGCATGTTTTGTCATTTGTGGTTTTGTTTTTTGCATGAACTCTAGCTTTAGTGGTGAGGGAAAGGCACTTAGTACATGCTCAGAGTTTCTCCATAACTTAGCCCTAGTTTTGAAAACAGACCCATTGTCTGAATCCTGGTGAAGTTGGCACAAATGAAGTTATGGGGAGGAAGATACAATGAGAGCTCGTGCATAAGGAGGAGGAGGTAGAGAGAAGTTGCATAAAACAAGGCATCTGTTTTTGTGAAGAGTTGTTGGAGGATGGTAGGATGAGGGATGGTTGCATGGAGGGGAATAGAATTGGTAGGAGGAGAGAGTAGTTGCGTAAAACAAGGCATCTGTTTTTATGAAGAATTGTTGGAGGATGGTAGGATGAGGAGGGATGGTTGCATGGAGGGGAATAGAATTGGTAGGAGGAGAATGTAAGTGCCTGGTGGTGAAAGAAAAACATTCTGCACATGCTCAGAGGCACTCTCTATTTAAGAACATAAGAAGAGCCATGCTGCATCAGTCCATCTAGTGTAGCATTCTGTTCACACAGTGGCCAATCAGATGCACGATGGAAACCCACAAGTAGAACATGAGTGCAATAGCACCTTCCCACCCATGTTGCCTTGCTGCTAATATTGGTGAAATGTAAATAAATTCTAGTCATTCTACATTTGCATGCATGTATGGTATATCCTCCAGAAACTTTGCAGGTTTCTTGCCTGGGAGACGCCTCTAATGACCTATGAATTTCATACAAATTTACCCAAAAAACTATTGGGTGAAGGGAAAGCAAATCACTCCCTCCCCTAAACTGGAGAACTCCCCTTCCACATGAACTGCTGCACTTCTGAAACTTTGCTGGTTTCTTACTTTAGGACTACTCTAGGCAGACTGTAATTTTCAGAACAATGGTCCACAAGGAAAATAAGGAGATTAGTATGTCCTCTTTTGGAGACCTCAAAATGTCAAGGCCACCCTTGCACAAAAATCCTTGTGGCTATCATTCTGAAATTTGGAGACATGATCTCCTCTGATGGGGCAATGAATCCTGAAATGTGTATCCAATTCTTCCAAGTAATAAAAAAAATTATTGGCAGTTCCCTTTAAAAGAAAATCAAAATATGAACCCTGCACCTATTTTTCTGACATTGGGCAGGTGTAATCCCCTTCTAGGGGGATACTATGCCTGAAATTATCATTCAGTTCTGACCAAGAGAAAAAAGTTACCGTTTTTTTTTAAAAAAATTCCAATGGTAGTCAACAGGAAGCATAAAGACTCATTTTTCCAAACTTTGACTCAGGTTT
Source organism: Heloderma suspectum (assembly GCF_057233095.1). Classification (NCBI taxonomy): domain Eukaryota; kingdom Metazoa; phylum Chordata; class Lepidosauria; order Squamata; family Helodermatidae; genus Heloderma; species Heloderma suspectum. The sequence continues at coordinate 92,912,437 of NC_139461.1, forward strand.
CATGCTGAGCTGAAATGGTCTGACTACAAATTGGCCTGAGGAGAAGCAGGATGTTTTCCAAAATGCTGAATCGGGGTCTGAGTTGAAGTGGGGGGGGGAGGGGGTCAGTGCACACTTCTTATGTACATATGTAATCTATACACACATGCAAGCACACCATATGCACACACCACACACACACATATTAATGGTGCACTTAGACATGGATAAAGATAGACTTGGATCTATAAAGATAGACAGACAGACAGACAGACAGACAGACAGATGCAAATTTGTGTTTTGGGCCTGTGCCCCGGATCTTTTAAGAACCTAGCAACACCCCTGGGCCTGTCCCTTCATTGCTAGTCTGTAAAGCACTATGCATGCCAAGAAACATATATCCTTACCTCCATTTTATTTCATGGCAACTGACCTGGCTGAGTGCCTTGCCTAAAGTTCTGCAGACAGCTTCAAGGCAGAGCAGGATGAATAAAAATCCAAACCAAAAGTTATAAGTGCACATTTTTTTCTGAGGTAAACAGACCTCCCTGCCATCGAAACTTGCTTTCCCTCCCAGTCTCTTGCTTACCATTCCAATGTCTTGCTAAGCAGGATGGCTTGTCACTCTAGCAGAGCAAAAGGCACACTAATTCACTTTGCCCTCATCAATTGAGTTGAATCAATAAAGCCCATAAATATTTTCTCAAGTGAGCAACCACGGCTGTCACTGGACCAGAGACAAAAAACTTCACTATGTATTCATTAGCCTTGAAAGAAAAGGATGTCTTGTACAGACACTAATGAGCAAAGAGGGCTGTTTCAGGGCTTCAAACGATGCGATTTAGCTTGATTCTTTTCTTTAAAAAACCCTCTATAGAAAACCGCCCTGATAACTCTCTCCTCCCAAGCACACACACAAAATATATCTAAAAACACCATTTGCTTAGATTATTCAATCCCAGCCTATCTTGCATCACAGTACACTACAAATGATGCCCGTATTTTGTGAAACGTAGGGCAGCATATTCTTCTTCTCCCTTATTTGGGTGTATTACGTCCATTTCCTCTTACTAAGCATTTCCCACATTTTCAGGATTTGCTCTCATAGAAAATGATACCATATCTAGAATTGTAAGTACAGACAGTTGAATATCATGTTCTTGTGATATGAAATTTTGCACAGTGAACAAGATCCAATGACTGCTCTTCTGCCACAGGCTGTTGTAGCAGTTGGATTATATAAACTACTGTGTAGACATAAGAGTCTCAACACTAATGGTGACACTGTGTTAATGGCCGTTCCAAAACCATGGCTTTTACATATAAAGTCAATGGGCTGTTCAATGCTGGATGGAAACCACAAACCTAATTCCTGTGGAGTGAGGGTTATATGGACCTGCCAGGAACATGTCTTGAGAATTAATTTGGCCACAGCTGTGTGTAATTAATACAGCTATAAACTACCATGATATTAGAGCGAAAATATGGTTGTTGTGCTTATAGGAAATAGTTTTCAAATTCTTATTAAGCTAAGCGAGTCACGGAAAGCAGTCACCTTCAGCCTACGTCCCCCATCTATACAATGAGACTAGTAAGGAAGATCAGTATAAAGATTTCAGTTTCCATGTTAAACCATGATCATCATAATACTCCAAAGAGGACATGCACCACTTCATCATCTTAATTTAAAATCAGTATATAAAATGTCACATGTGTCATTTGCATCTGTGACGGCCTCTTTCGAAACAGGACTGTAGCAAAATGCACTGGCTACGTGAAAGAACCACTCTCTTTTCTTACATCAGATGCATTATCCAAAGGCTGCAAAGCGTTTTGCCAACCTAAATTAAGACTTGCAACATACCACAATGAGAGGTACATAGTTATTGTGATTTAAAGAGATGAGTAAACTTGGTACAGAGTGAGCCAGTGGCAGAAGCAGCATGAGGACTTGGCTGTAACTTACAAAACATTAGAAACCCCACATTTCACCCGCTTACCCTATCGTTTGTATTTTATAGTCCTTAAATCAGATAGCTACCCTTGCTTTCTCTCTGAAAGTTCTGATTAAACCTGGCAATGAGTCCTGATTGGAGGCTGCAGATACCCGAAGAGAAGGAAAGCCTCTTTGCTGTTTGATATTTACTTCTTACATTTGCAGCCCCATAGAGACTGCAGTAAAATCTGCTTGATAAAAGATAACGGCATTGTGTTAAACGAGGGACATTAAAACATTCCTACAAAGATAAATGTGGAGACTTCTTGCTAATATTTTGCTCAGAAAGAGATCTCTTTCCTTCCCAGTGACAACACTGATCATGTGTAATTTTTGGAAATTATTTTAGTTTTAGTTTAGATCAGTTTTGTTCTCAAAGACAGATAACTTGTTGTTTTTTTACAGTAGTTCCTCAATAAGGACATTTTTCCTATTGACTTCAAAGAAAGATGGCCATTCTTTTTAGTGTCTTCATGGGTTGCATTAAGGGAGGCATAGGATGCAATAGTATTGCTCTATACACTTCTGACACCTCTTAAGTGGCGTAAGCTGTTCTGTTTTGGCAGGCACATTTCCCATAAGATGCTGAAAGAGTAGTTAGCATACACAGGAATGTGACAAGAATGATCAGAGAGCTTCGGCTCTTGGGCGGTATAGAAATTAAATGAATGAATAAATAAATAAATCAAAAGTTTAAGTTGATCATGTTCAGATAGAACATTCTTCATGTGAAAATCTGTAGTACTGATATACTCCACTTCCTTATGTCATCACTGACTTGATGTATTTACGCAGCCCCTGGGCTGTGGGTGGTGGTTTAGCACTAAGCGGTTCACCTGTTCTGATATCACACTGTGATTGAAGGGCAAAGGTGCCTGGCTGTCATAGTCTAGGTTAGGAGTCCCCAAGATTTTTGGGTTGGTGGACACATTTAGAATTTTGAGAGCTGTGGATGCTCTCTCAAAATGGGTGCCATGGAGGGGGACTCATTCATTCATTAGATGCCTACCATGGTGGGTGTGGCTGATAAAAACAACAACACTCATTTCCCAGAAGGCAAACTGGTGAGATGAAAAGTAATTTGCCCAAGAACCTAAGTACAAGGCAGGGGTGGGGTCTAAGCTGCAAAACACAAAATCACTCTTTTGATCCCAAATAAAGATAGCACTGGAGGGCAGCACTTTGCTTTGAAGCATGCCAGCCACCCAATAAAAAATAATGGAAAAATATCTTAAGAAATAAATCTTAAGAAATAAAAATCAGGAGGGGCAGGGAACTGGGCAAGTGCCAAGAAAGGTGTTTGTGGGCACATTGGTGTCCATGGCCACCACACTGGAGAACCCAGGTCTAGGAACCCAAGCCCTAAGGAAGAGACAGGGGCAAGCTCAGAATTTGAATTCTGGGACCAACAAGGATGACATTGACTTTTTAATGACAACTTTGGGGTATAAATTGTTTTGGGTTGTTTATTTATTTGAAAAGTTTAGATAGCAACCTTCACACACACACGCACACACCCACGCACACACGAGTCCCACAATGTAATTAAAAGTACAACCCCAATGACACCATAACATTCACATCAGACACAGCTTACAGATCTAGCATACTTACGAAGCCCAGTGCCTGAAAGATAATAATGTTGACATGTGTTGTACAAGACTTTACAGATAACTGTGTGCATCTGTGTTTTCACTAGGTAGTGATACCTGTGATCCCAGGGGCACAAACTAGTGATGCCATTTATCCATGGGATCCCTCTCACGAGAACAAGGCCACATAGACCAGGGGTGGGCAGCAGGCAGATCTCCGGATGTTTTGGACTTCAACTCCAAGAAGCCCCTGCTAGCATGGCCAATGCTCAGGAATGCTGGGAGTTGAAGTCCATCATATCTGCAGATCTACTTTCTGCCCACCCCTGACATAGAAGAACAAGCTGCTTGTTGACTGTGGGAAACAATCTCCTGGTCTTTATGAACACATAAAACACTGGCTACTGTTACTGACACATACAAATCGGATGGTTGGATATTTCTGTATTTGACGCAGCATTGTACATTAGCAATTATATGTGATATTTAATTGCTGTTTGATGACTGAGTGTCATCTAGCTTCATGAAGTTGCCCTCTGTCTTTAAAACACTTTTTTTTTTCCTTTTGGCAGGAAACATTTATAGTTTGCTCTACTGCAGTAGCAGATAAATGATCTCCAGATCTGTGGTTTTCACCTAGCAACCCACAGGTATGACTTGTTATTTCCACAGTGTATGGAAATTTTCTCAACAAAATGTAGCTTTCCCCCCACATAATAGTGACAGCACTTGCTGTTCTTCCTAAATTAGGAACCCTGAGAACAGAAGATACCATATTATTTTTGGCTCTTCTATTTTGTTCTGCCTTTGGTTGTATCTTAAAATTGCTTTTATCATTTCATAATTAAAACAAAACAAAGCAGCCTTTGGTTTAAGACAGGAGTTAAGTCACATGGGGCTGCCTTTGAAAAGGGCCCAGAAGCTTCAGTTGGTCCAAAATAGGGCAGCAAGATCATTAACAGGGACTGGCCAATATGATCATCTCATGCCAGTACTTTTCCATCTGCACTGGCTGTCAGTCCATATCCAGGCCTGATCCAAAGTGCTGGTATTAACATTCAAACCCCTAAATGGCTTGGGTCTAAGTTACCTGAGGGAACATCTCCTCTCATGTGCTTGGACCCTAAAATCAACTTCAGTGGTCCTCCTCTGCGAGTCCCCATCAAAGGCAGTGAGGTGGGTGGCTACTGAGAAGAGGACTTTTTTCTGCTGCAGCCCCCAGGTTGCGGAATGAACTTCCCCCACCTACGTTGTATTCTTTTCGGTGTCAGGTGAAGACCTTTTTATTTTCCCAGGCATTTCAGTTTTTCAGTTTCTGTTTATCTTTGCTCCGCAGTTAGGTTCTATTTGGTTATTATTTTTATTCTTATATTGTAGTTTAAAACTTTTGAATTTTTATTTGGCATTTTATCATCTTGTATTTTATGGTTCTAATTGTTGTGAACTGCCCAGAGAGATTTGGCTATTGGGTGGTATAGAAATGTAACAATAACAATGCACTTATAATTTTCACTTGTGGTCAAAAAACATAGAATGGGAAAGCTAAGATTCAGGCCTTCACTACCAACAACACAGACCAGCCTTCTCCAAGCTGGTTTCCTTCAGATGTGCTGGACTGCAACTCCCATAATTTTGGCTAGAGATGGGAGTTGCAGTTCAACACATCTGGAGGTCACTCGTTTGGGGAAGGCTGATATCGGATTTGTACAGACATGCATATTATGCTCATTGACAAAACGATGCCTTATGCAACTACACTTTGCACTGGTCTTTGCAAGTTTATCCTTCGGCTAGGCATCCATGCAGAAGTTAAGAGGTGCAGCTCTCAAAACACTCCCCACTCCCCCACGCACATATAGAGGCATTTCACACATCTATAAAATGCAGACTGCTCTCCTACCACAGGGACAAGCATAAATGTCCAGATAGAAATTCTACAGGTGCAGCAGTTTCCCTTATCACTTGCTACATCTGTACCTGATATATTTCTGCCCAAACCACCTGTACAAAGCACAGCCTCCCCCGCTCCCCACACACACAAAGCTAGTATAGTACCCTGAAGATCGGTTTACACATACTTCCTTCTTTACAGCACTATTAGTTTTTGTGCCACCTATTTGGACCGTGAGCAAAATTCCAGAGCTAGTTCCTGTTGAGACAGAGAGGCCAGAATGCAGCAAGTCTTGCTATAGACATCGGATGGCCTATTATCTGGATGCATTTCTGTTGGGGTTCAGACCAGGTTTTGGCACAGGAACAGCCTTGGTGGCCCTGTATGATGACCTATGTTGGGAGAGAAACAGGGGAAATGTGACCTTGTTGATTCTCCTTGATCTCTCAACAGCCTTTGATACCATCACCATGCTATCTTTATGGGATAATTGTCTGAATTGGGAATAGTAGGCACTGCAGTGGTTTCGATGCTACTTGGATGGCCAACTCCAGAAGGTGGGGCTTGGGGAATATTGCTCAGCCCCATGGATTCCCTAGTATGGGGATCTGCAGGGGTCAATTTACCCCCTATGCCATTCAACATCTACAAGAAACCAGTGAGTGCAGTTATCTGGAATTTTGGAGTGCGTTGTCATCAATATGTTGATGACAAGCAGCTCTGTTTCTCCTGTTCATCTTCATCAGGTGAGGTTGTGGATGTGCTAGATTAGTGCCTGGCTGTGACAATGGAGTGGATGAAGGCTAATAAACAGAAACCCAATCCAGACAAGACTGAGACGCTGTTAATGGATGGTTTTCTGACTAGATAGTGTTGATCTTGTTCTGGAGGGGTTGCACTCCCCCTGAAGGAGCAGGTTCATAGCTTGGGAGTCGTCCGGAGCCATCTCTGTCACTTGAGGCTGAGATGGCCTCAGCAGCATGGAGTGGTCTACCAACTTGGTGGCCCAGCTACACCCCTATCTGGACAGGGATAACGTGGCTTCAGTTGTCTATGCTCTGGTAATTTCGAAGTTAAATTACTGCAATGCACTCCACGTGGGGCTGCCTTTGAAGACAATTCAAAAGCTGCAGCTTGTGCAAAATGTGGTGGCCAGATTGAAAACTGGAACAAGAAGGTCTGAATACATACCACTGATTCCAGATGCTTGCACTGGCTTCCTGTATGTTTCTGGCCTGATTCAAGGTGCTGGTTTTGACCTATAAAGCCTTATACGGCTTGAGATGACAATGCCTGACAGAGTGTCTCTCTTGATATGAGAGACACTCAGACACCCAGACACTCCAATCAACGTCTGAGGCCTTCCTCCAAGTGCCTGCTCTGAGGTGTCTCAGGTGGTGGCAACAAGGGAGAGGGCCTTCTCGGTGGCAGCCTCCAATTATAAAATGCTTTCAGCACTGAGGTCCACCTAGTGCCAACACTGTCATCATTTCGGCACCAGATTAAGACTGTCCTATACTCCCAAGCATTCACAGTTTATGATGGGGCATTTATGTGAGTTAATTTTATCAGGCCCAGTATCTTACTATAACTGCGCTTACCTGTTTTTAATTGTTTTTAAATTTTGTATGTTAAATATTTGTATGTTAATATTTGTGGCTTTTAAAAAACTTACAAAATTTCAACAAAAAGAAAGAAAAGACAAATGTAGCCACATAGATTTGAATATATCAATTTCAATGCATGCATATGAAATGTATGAAAATACAAGTTTCTAAGAACTATACATAAATTTCAACAAAAGCAGACCAAATATCCAAATAAGTATCCATTCCCAGGTGGCATCTATACACCACCCATTCAAATGTTGAAAGCGTTGTAAAGTCTACAATCCACTGTACTATATGAGGTGAGCATTTATCCTTCCAATGTTGTAATATCAGTCTTTTAGCTGTCAGAAGGGTGCAGAGAATCCATTTGCACTGACCATGCATTAACGTCCAGGAAGCAGGTAGATAATTTAAAAGAGCATGTACATCGGTAAATATTAAGGAGTGTTCCAATACAAAGTCTGTCTGTATAATGACCTCCTCCCCCAAAGGGGCAACTACTGGGCATTGCTTAATATACGCTTAGAAGTAGTATTAGCTGTGTTACGCCTCCAACGATTAGCTGACTTGGACAAAACCTTATTAAAGAGACGTTGCGGCACATGAAACAAAAGGTTTCATTGACTAAGATGTAACCTGAGATCCATAGATGCATCTGATACAGATGCCAAGGCAGCAATCCATTGATTAGGCAAAATGGGACAATCCAGTTCCCTATTCCATTCCTGTAAGACCCTGTATATCATGTTAATTCAACAATAAGTATTTATAGACATGGATCGTAGGTCGATTTGCCTGATCGGCCTCAATAAGTGCTTGCAATAGCTAGGGAGATGCTGAAGCTAAAAGCAGGAGGGCCAAACTTAGATACTAACAAATGTTGCAATTGTTAAGTATTGCCATTCAGCTATAGCTAGCAAATCATACTTAGCCTGCAAAATCTTGTATTGGTGGCTTGTAATTGTTGTGAACCACCCAAAGAACTCTGGCTATTGGGCGGTATAGAAATGAAAATATAATAATTAGTTTCCATTTACTACTCTCTACAAAAAGGGTGATGTAAAACAAGTGAAAGAACTGAACACTGTGGGGAGGGGAGAAGAGTAATGTTTATACTTGCTATTTATTTGGCATGTAATTTACAGAATAATACAATAGTTATACAAAGACAGACATGAAAATATATGGATTTGCAGTTGATGCTTACTGTTGTTAGAAAATTCAGATGGGAAACATCTGAGACATGATCGCCTACTAGAGAATCAAAGGAAGGGTAATCAACTATTATGCTGCATTGTTGCTATGGACACCAATTATTCAAAACCTATTCTGGAAGATCCTAGATAGGCACACAATACTTAATACTACCAAAACAAGTCTTAGGGTGCAATCCTATGCCCGTTTAGAGGGGGAAAAGTCCTACAACTCTCAGCATGCCCCAGCCAGCCATTCTGGCTGGGGCATGCTGGGAGTTGTAGGACTTTTTTCCCCTCTAAACAGGCATAGGATTGTGCCCTTAGCCTAAGTTTACTTTTGCCCTCTGAAGCTATTTGGAGCAACAACATTTTTAACGCATGTTGATTGAAATTTCAGGATCATAAATGTGTTCTGGGCACCACACTTTAAGAAGGATGCAGACAAACTGGAGAGGGTTCAGAGGAGGGCAACAAAGATGATCAGAGGACTGGAAACAAAGCCCTATGAAGACAGACTGAAAGAACTGGGCATGTTTAGCCTTGAGAAGAGAAGACTGAGGGGAGATATGATAGCGCTCTTCAAGTACTTGAAAGGTTGTCACAGAGAAGAAGGCCAGGATCTCTTCTCGATCACCCCAGAGTGCAGGACACGGAATAATGGGCTCAAGTTACAGGAAGCCAGATTCCGACTGAACATCAGGAAAAACTTCCTGAGTGTCAGAGCAATACGACAATGGAACCAATTACGTAGGGAGGTGGTGGGCTCTCCCACATTGGAGGCGTTCAAGGCGAGGCTGGACAGCCATCTGTCGGGGATGCTCTGACTTGGATTCCTGCATTGGGCAGGGGGTTGGACTCGATGGCCTTGTAGACCCCTTCCAGCCCTGCTATTCTATGATTCTATGAAATTCATAACACAGTTCTAGCATTATTATTTTTTTTAGAATGACCTGTTTTAGCTAGATGTATACACCCCAGGGTTGTCAGTTCTCCTTTCCTTGTACATTTTCTTGCCATGATGTTTCCCCTTTAAATTTTTTGAAAATACCTGTCTAGCGCTGATCTCTCACCGAGATTCCAGTATTTGACTGGTGAGCAATGGGCTACAATGCTTGAGTGCAGCATTGTAAGAATGAGGAAATTCTTACTGGGAATTTCAGTTTTCTGAGTCCCACAGAGAGCATTCTCCACCTCGGGAAGGCTCCTCCTCCTGGAGTTTGTAGGCAGGGTCCACATCTACACTTTATCTCTCCAGGGGGAGGAGCCATCCTATCTTCCAGACCGGACTAGAAAAAGCGAACGCTCCTCACCCCTCATTAAGCTAGTAGAAAAATGACAAACGAGCTACGCTGATGGAGCATGTAAGACCACACACAGATACTCAGCATAATCGAAGAAACAGAGGTTAAGCAGAACTCCCAGAAGTTGCCTACCACCCCACATGTATGGCAGTGGCAGAAGCCCCTAAACTATCAATAATTTAAATATTTTACATTTAACTATCCACATTCTGTTCCTTGCATGCCTGACAGGAAGTAGAGGTGGGCTGAATGCCTTCCGTGGGACTCAGAAAACTGAAATTCACAGTAAGAATTTCCTCTTTTTTCTGAGTCACACAGACAACATTCTTCACCTCAGGATATTTCAGAATTGTGTAAACTACAGGTGGGCTTCTGAGAATGACATGCTATGTACTATCACCTTCTGGAGTGCACACCTCCCAAAAGCTACTGATGTAGAAGCACATCTATCAACTTTATATTGGTTTGCAAAGGTATGTACAGAAGCCCAAGTGGCTGCCTGAAAAATCTCTTCAATAGAAGAATTTCCTCTAAGGGCTGCTGAGGTAGCCGCTCCCCTCAGAGAATGGGCTGTGATTCCCTGTGGCGATAGTTTCCCCAAAGCCTTATATGCCTCCATGATACATTCCCTCAACCATCGGGAAATGGTGGACTTGGAAACCTTATTCCCCATGAAGTTTCCCTGAAAGGGAAATAGGGCTTCTGATTTTTTAAAGTCTGAAGTCCTGTCCAAGTAAAATCAAAGCACCTGGCACACACCTAACCTGTGACAACTTTTCTCCTGAGGATGAACAGGATTTGGACAGAAAGAACATAAGGAAACCTCTTGGGCTCTATGGAACAGGGAATTGACTTCAGGAATAAAAGAGGGGTCTGGCCTAAGAACCACCTTGTCTGAATGAGAGATACCCAGTTGTGGATCTGATGAAAGAACCCCCAACCCACCTGGTGGAGGGAATAGCCACCAGAAAAATTACTTTTAATGTCAGATGTTTCAAGGAACATGTAGCCATTGGCCCAAATGGAGCTCCCATCAATGCTGTTAATACCCAGTTCAAATTCCAAGTGGGGAATCTGTGCACTGTAGGTGGATTTAACAACACCACTTCTCTTAGAAAGCACTTATAGTGAGGGTGAGAAGATAGTGACATCTTTCCTCGACAACCCAGGATGCTGTTGAGGGCTGTCACCTGCCTCCTGATGGTGCTAGTGCTCAGACCCTTGTTTAATTCTCCTTGGAGAAATCCCAGGATCACTTTATCTTTTCTGGCAATGGAGTCTTCCCTGTCTTTGTGCACCATGCTAAGGAAGTCTTCCAGGTTATCTGTAAACATTACTGGTAGAGGGTTTTCGCGATGACAGCAGAGTCTTCAGTACCTCATCCATATATCCCATCTGCCTCAGCCACAAGCGTTCAACTTCCAGGCTGTCAGATGGAAGAGTCTTGGCTGTGGATGACATATTGGTCCCTGAGTCAACAAGTCCCTCCTGACAGGAAGTTTCCAGTAATTTGCCCCCACCAATTCCAGGAGGTCCGAGAACCACTAATGGCGAGGCTGGTGAAGGGCAATTAGAATGACTGTCCCCCTTCTGTGTTTAATCTTCTTGAGCACCTGTGGAAAGATCAGCATAGCAGGGGGAGGCGTAGCGTATACCCTCTGGCCACTGCGATGTGAGGGTGTCCATCCCCTTGGCACCAGGGTTAGGAAGCCTTGTCATGTACTTGGATACTCGGGCATTCTGTCTGGTAGCAAACAGTTCCATGATTGCAACCCTGAACTGGAATGTGACTGACCTGAAAATATGTGGACTGAGTGTCCATTCCGATTCCCTGATGGACGTCCTGCTGAGCCAATCTGCCAGCTTGTTGGAACTCCCTGCTTAGTACTCTGCTTTCATGGATTGAAAATGTTTCTCTGCCCACATCAGTAGCTTGTGGGCCTCTTTGTTGAGAAATTTTGAATGAGTTCCTCCTTGCTAGTTCACTAGGCTTTGGCCGACACATTGTCCGTTCTGGTAAGGATGGGCACCCCTCTTAACTCCTGACTGAAGTTCTTTAGTGGTAGCCAGATGGCTCTTAGTTTGAGCCAGTTGATGCTACACTGATGTTCCTTTTGGCTTCAGATCTCTTGAGCAACTCTGTGTCCCAGATGCCCCTCTCAACCCAGGAGGCTGGCGTCCATTGTTATGGTGACTCTCTGTGGATCTTCTAGGCTCATTCCTTCTTGGAACCTCATCTGGTCCAGCCACCATTCCAGTTCCTGATGTATTAGCTCCAGAACATCACTTTGTCTGTGCATGCAGGAGGTAATATGGTTCTGGAATAGAAACAACAAGCTATGAAGTTGGCATGAGTGAAATCTTGACCAATGCACCAAACCCTGACATGACACCATCCCCAATAGTTGAGCCAGGGCCATCAGGTCTGCTGTTTTCTGAGAGCAAATGGACACTGCCAGTTGAGATAGTTTCCCAATCTGTTCTTGTATAAGAAACATCTTGAACTGAGTGGTGTCCAGTATCACCCCCAGGTGTTCTAGTTGCTGGGTGGGGCATAAGGCACTCTTCTTCATATTCACCAGAAATCCATGGTCCTTGAGGCATTTCAGTGCGAGTTAGGTGCTGTCTGTGCACTGCTGCTCCGATGACATCCTGATTAAAATGTCGCCTAAGTATGGGTCGAAGGTACACCTTGCTCATTCTCAGATGTGCTGCAACAGCTACCAGGAGCTTGGTAAACACTTGGGCTGAAGTGAGTCCAAACGGCAGAGCCCTGTACTGAAAATGTTGGTTGTTGTAGCAAAAGTGCAGATACGTTTGGTGCTTTCTCCTGATCAGAACATGCAGGTATGCCTCGGACAGGTCTATCAATGTTAGAAAACCTGCTTGTTCAGAGTTGCTGCAATCAGTTTCGGAGTCTTCATTTTGAAATGTCTTTTGATGGTGTGTTTATTTGAGGTCCAAAATGGCTCTTATACCCCCATTCCTTTTGGGAACTAGGAAAAAGATGGAGTAAATACCAGTTTTGATCTTTCTTATTGGGACTGGTTCTATAGCTTTTATCTCCAATAAGTGATTGATAGCCTTGAGAAAGTTCTGATACTTGGAATGCTTGTGTGAATGTGGAGAAACTATAAACTTCTCTCTGGGAAGAGAGGCAAATTCCAGGACATAACCCTTGGTTTCTGTGTCTCTCACTCACTTGTCCAAAGTAGTCTGGAGCCAAGTGGGAGCAAAGTTCAGCAGATGCCTGCCCAAAGTACCCTCTTTTGCCGTTTGATGCATAGTTTGGGGATGCCAACTGCATCGTAGGATTATCAGAAGACCTGTAGGCTCTTTGCCATTTGAGCTTGTAACTACCCTGTTGGTTTGGTCTGTGCATATGTCTGGACAAAAGGACAGCTGTGCTTTGGCTTTCTGTTCTTCTTTCTTTGAAAGAAGCACATTTTCTTTTTCCTTATTTTCAACCAAAACCTTGTCAAGCGGTTCCTCCAAAAGTTGGGCACCTGTGAAGGGTGAAGTGGCCAGATCAATCTGGGAGCCTGGGTCTGCATCCCAGTTCCCAAGCCACACGTTACCTCTCTTGACTGTTTTAGCTGCCATGGCTTGGCTCCAAACTGGAATACATCCAAGGAAGAGTAAGCAAGCAGGGCTTATGAATAACAGATTTTCTTCAACCCATCCTTAATCGGTTTGGGAATCAAATCTGAGCCTGCCAATTCTTCTGCCCACAGGTAAGTTGCCCTAGAGAAAAGGCATTAGTTTTCAATGCCTTGAAAGCAGCAGCAGTTGCCTCAAAACCTCTGTGTAGAGCTGCTTCTACTCACTTACTGCAAGGATCTTTAGGCCCATTTTCCCCATCAGGGGGGCAGGGCTGCTAAGGAGGTCAGTGCAACTATAGGGGCATCAACCACCGGGACTTTCAGCTAATCCATAATCTTAGCTGGCAGAGTATCAGCCAATTGGTGTTTGCTTTTCCCCAGTGAGGCCCACTCTGCCTTCCAGACTTCTGAGACGGCATCAGGGAAAGGGACTGTGAAGGGTTTGTGTGGTCTAGGTAGAAAGAATGTCTTAGCCCCTGCAAAGGTAGAGGGGGATGTAGAATCACCTGGTTTAGGTACATCTTCCTTAATTTGAAGCATTCTACTCACTTTAGCCCCCTTCATGGATCACTGCCTTGTTGTGGCAAAGGGGCTTGCTTAACTCAGTGAAGCCATAAGCTATGCCGTGCAGGGCCACCCAAGACGGACAGGTCATGGCAGAGAGTTCTGACAAAATGTGGTCCACTGGAGAAGGAAATCGCAACCCACTCCAGTATTCTTGCCAAGAAAACCCCATGGAACGTATCACAAGGCTAAAAGATATGATGTCAGAAGATGAGCCCTGCAGGTTGGAAGGTGTCCAATATACTACTGGGGAAGAGCAGAGGGTATTTCCAAGTAGCGCCAGAAAGAGAGAAGCGGCTGAGCCAAAGTCTGGTGGTGAAAAGAAAATCCGATGCTGTAAAGAACAATATTGTTTAGGAACCTGGAATGTCAGATCAATGAATCAAGGTCAGCTGGAGGTGGTCAAACATGAGATGGCAAGATTGAACATCGACATCTTGGGAATCAGCGAACTAAAATGGACAGGCATGGGCGAATTTAATTCAGGTGACCATCATATGTACTACTGTAGGCAAGAATCCCTCAGAAGAAATGGAGTAGCACTCATAGTCAACAAAAGGGTGGGAAAAGCAGTCCTGGGGTACAATCTTAAAAACGATAGAATCTCAGTACGAATCCAAGGCAAACCATTCAACATCACAGTAATTCAAGTCTATGTCCCAACCACTGAGGCCGAAGAAGCTGAGGTTGATCGGTTCTATGAGGACCTACAACACCTTCTAGAACTAACACCAAAAAACGAGGTCCTCTTCATCATAGGGGATTGGAATGCTAAAGTAGGAAGTCAAGAAATCACCGGGATAACATGCGGGCATGGCCTTGGTGTACAAAATGAAGCAGGACAAAAGCTAATAGAGTTTTGCCAAGAGAACACGCTGATCATAGCAAACACTCTTTTCCAACAGCACAACAGACGACTTTACACATGGACATCACCAGATGGTCAATATTGAAATCAGATTGATTATGTCCTTTGCAGCCAAAGATGGAGAAGCTCCATACAGTCAGTAAAAACAAGACCTGGAGCTGACTGTGGCTCAGATCATGAGCTGCTTCTTGCAAAATTTCAGCTGAAATTGAAGAACGTAGGGAAAACCACTAAACCATTCAGGTATGACCTCAATCATATCCCTTATGAATATACAGTGGAGGTGAGGAATAGATTTCAGGGATTAGACCTGACAGACAGAGTGCCTGAGGAACTATGGACGGAGGTCCGTAACATTGTTCAGGAGGCAGCAACTCAATCCATCCCAAAGAAAAAGAAATGCAAGAAAGCCAAGTGGCTTTCTGATGAGGCTTTACAAGTAGCTGACGAAAGAAGGGAAGCGAAAAGCAAGGGAGAAAGGGGAAGATATATCCAACTGAATGCAGAGTTCCAGAGAACAGCAAGGAGAAACAAGAAGGCCTTCTTCAATGAACAATGCAAATAAATCGAGGAAAACAGAATGGGAAAGACTAGAGATCTTTTCAAGAAAATCAGAGATATCAAGGGAACGTTTTGTGCAAAGACGGGCATGATAAAGGACCAAGAAGGCAGGGACCTAACAGAAGCAGATGAGATTAAGAAGAGGTGGAAAGAATACACAGAAGAACTATATAGAAAAGATCTTAATGTCCCTGATAGCCATGATAGTGCAGTCACTGAACTTGAGCCGGACATCCTAGAGAGTGAAGTCAAGTGGGCCTTAGGAAGCATTACTAAGAACAAAGCTAGTGGAGATGATAGTATTCCAGCCGAGCTATTTAAGATCCTAAAAGTTGATGCTGTTAAAGTGCTGCACTCAATATGCCAACAAATTTGGAACACTCAACAGTGGCCACAAGACTGGAAAAGGTCAGTTTACATGCCAATTCCAAAGAAGGGCAATGCCAAAGACTGTTCAAACTACAGCACAATTGTGCTCATTTCACATGCCAGCAAGGTGATGCTTAAAATCCTACAAGCTAGGCTTCAGCAGTATGCGAACCAAGAACTACCGGAAGTACAAGCTGGGTTTCGAAGAGGCAGAGGAACTACAGATCAAATTGCCAACATTCGCTGGATCACAGAGAAAGCAAGAGAATTCCAGAAAAACGTCTATTTCTGCTTCATTGACTACGCTAAAGCCTTTGATTGTGTGGATCACAACAAACTGTGGCAAATTCTGAAAGTGATGGGAGTACCAGACCACCTTACCTGTCTCCTGAGAAACCTGTACGAGGGTCAAGAAGCAACAGTAAGAACCAGACATGGAACAACCGAGTGGTTCAAAATTGGGAAAGGAGTACGAAAAGGCTGCATATTGTCACCCTGCTTATTTAACTTATATGCAGAGTACATCATGAGAAACGCCGGGTTGGATGAATCACAGGTCGGAATTAAGATTGCCGGGAGAATTATCAACAACCTCCGATATGCAGACGATACCACCCTAATGGCAGAAAGCGAAGAGGATCTCAAGAGCCTCTTGTTGAGGGTGAAAGAGGAGAGTGCAAAAGCTGGTTTGAAACGCAACATTCAAAAAACGAAGATCATGGCATCTGGCCCCATCACTTCCTGGCATATAGAAGGGGAAGAAATGGAAGCAGTGACAGATTTTACTTTCTTGGGCTCCAAGATCACCGCAGACGGTGACTGTAGCCATGAAATTAAAAGACGCTTGCTCCTTGGGAGGAAAGCTATGGCAAACCTAGACAGCATAGTAAGAAGCAAAGACATCACCTTGCCGACAAAGGTCCATCTAATCAAAGCTATGGTTTTCCCAGTAGTAATGTATGGCTGTGAGAGCTGGACTATAAGGAAGGCTGAGTGCCGAAGAATTGATGCTTTTGAACTGTGGTGCTGGAGAAGACTCTTACGAGTCCCCTGGACTGCAAGGAGGTCAAATCAGTCAATCCTAAAGGAAATCAACCCTGAGTGCTCATTGGAAGGACAGATACTGAAGCTGAAGCTCAAATATTTTGGCCACCTAATGCGAAGAGAAAACTCTCTGGAAAAGACCCTGATGCTGGGAAAGATTGAAGGCAAAAGGAGAAGGGGACGGCAGAGGATGAGATGGCTAGATAGCATCACGGATGCAATGAATATGAACTTGAGCACACTCTGGGAGAGAGCGCAGGACAGGAAGGCCTGGCGTGCTATGGTCCATGGGGTCACGAAGAGTTGGACACAACTGAACGACTGAACAACAACTCACTTTAGCTAACAGGCCTGGAAAAAATTCTACTGAAAACAAGCATTTCTGAGCAGCAGGGGACTCCAGTTCTTCCTCTGACAATTCTTCCTCCTCATTATTTGAACTAGAGGAGTCCTGACCCTCATCTGAAAGGGAGATGTGGCTCTGTGTCATTTTTTACCCCGGTTGGATGGTTTACATGCCTTGGAACCCTCCGATCTGCCCCCATCTGAGGCCTCAAGGGCTTGGGGTGAAGGTGCTACCTTTATGGCATCTGGGTGAAGAAGGGAGGAGGTGGAAGGTGATGAAGATGGGCTGGAAGCTCTGGAATCTGAGGAAGACTCCCTAACCGTCTTCCTTCCCCTTTTTTCCTTGTGTTCAGTGGAACTTAGAGACTCATGTCTGCTCCTTTTTCTTTTCCCTTTGTGTTTGTTACAGGGGGGAGGGGATTTATTCCTGGTGGGCCCCTTCCCTTGGCTTTGTAATTCTTAGGATATAATTTGTCCCAATCACTTGCGAAATTCCACCTCCTCCTGGAGGAGGAGCTCCGTGGTGGGGGTTTGCAATACTGGAATACTCACCCCCACCTTGCTCTGGTGCTCCATGTTGCTTGGAGCTGACAAGCTGTGTCTCTCTTGTGGCTGGTCCCTGGCCCTCTCCATATTCTTTTGAAGGGATCAGGCCAGGACCGCAGTTTACCCTTTGTTCCCCCCAACCCTGTCTGTAAGGGAAGGGACTTGGAACTGGGTGTGGTGGCGGCAGCAGCAGAAGCCTGGGTCTTCCGTGGCCCTGTGAAGCAGGAAGGACTTGCATCTTGGGAATCTTCCAGCTGAGCCATGCCTAAAGCTGAATGCAGGCTGTACCCTGCCCTGGGGCCTGGCAAACGCTGCTGTGGCTCACTCTTTTTTCCTGCTGACAAAGCATCCACACCTTACTGGAGCATTTGTTGCAGACTGTCCCTACTCCTCAACAGAAAAGCTGAGGAAGCTTCCTCTCCTGCTAACATGTTTCCCCCAGCTCTAGCTATTGCTGGATGGGAGAAAGGGTAGGAAGAGAGAAAGGAAGGAGAGAAAGAGAGAGAGATGAAAACAGAGAATAAAGGGAGGGAAAGGATTTTTCCTATGTGGGAAACTAAAGTGAAACTAAGATGTAGGCTGAAGCTCTCGAGCAGGACCCAACCGCTCTGCACGCTAGGCTGGTCTGGGAGGTAGGATGCTCCTCCCCTGGAAAGATAAAGTGTAGATGTGGACCCTGCCTACAAACTTCAGGAGGGGCCACCTTCCTGAGGTGGAGAATGCCTTCCACGTGACTCCGGAAAACAGCCTTTTTCTTCTGTCTTTGGATTGGTCACTGTATGGTAGCATTCATGATACAAGTAATAAGACAATCTTTTGGTAACATCTTTATTTATACAAGTTCAAACATTGTGAAAAAAGTATATTTACATAATTACAATTTACATAATTAAAAATCAATTCTTTCCATTCTATTTTTCCATCTGCCACTTATAGCAGCACAATATTGGAACTGTGTTTCCAGAAAAATGAACACATTTATTATAATTTTTTTGGCACAGGATATTCAAATATTAATCCGAAGAATTAGCATTCTTCTTCAATGGTAGATTTCCTCTGAACAATAGATTTAAAACTCTATTTGGGCTCTTCAGAGAATCAGTCCTATGACATGCACTGCATCTACATTGCATTTGTTAAGTGCTGAGAAGCTGCACAAGGGTTTCCAGACATTTTAAGTGATAGGCATCCTGCTGGCTTTCTTGTTGCTGTCGAAGAGCTAAAAAGGGAAGGAATGCATCAATGCTTTTAATATGAGATAAATTGCCAACTCATAAAGATAAAGCAACAGTCATAACTTTGTAATAAAAATGCAGTTCCATCTACCCTTTCATAATTTTGTTAGTAGTATCAGGATTGATGTTTCATTATTAAGTATTTGGTTTCCAAAAGCATACTAAAATATTTTTTTTAATTGGAGCATATACAGCTGCCTTATACCAAGTTCAACCAATGATCTATCTAGGCCAGTATTGTTTATACTGACTAGCAGTGGCTCTCCAGAGTTTCAGACTCTTATCATTTCCAGACCCTACCTGGAGATGTCAGAGTTCGAACTTGAACTCTACTCCACTAAACTCGCTCTTTCCCAGTTACCCAGTAGCCTTGGGTAATTTATATAACTAATGCTAGAATATGTGAGGAACATTTGAGCAGGTGAGGAACATACTGGTACTCTGATCAGACTCTACCTCAGCTGCTATTCTCTCCCATCAGCTGCTTCTAGATGTGTACTTTATATTGCACTAAGGATACTACATCCTTGGGTCCGTCCATCCTATAACAGAAATACCTTCTAGGTTGCTAGCAACTGGCTCCAGATACCATCTTTACCCTAAGCCTTGCAGGCTTTTTCTTCAGCTAAACATCAAAAACACAGAGTAAATAGAACTAGTGTACACATTTGTGTATGTATTTCTTTGATTGGAGAACTGCATCACAAAATTCGGAGAAGAGAACTGTGATCCAATTTGCATATTAGTTCAGCAAGTGCAAATTAGGTCAGTTGTTATTAAAATTCGCTCAGCATACAAAGTTTGCGAATTTCTTATTTAATTGCATGCTGATCAGTACACTGAAAAAATGACATATGGAACAGCCACGTCCAAGTTAAGAACTTTTAAGTCCTATTTATTTCTATGGAAGAGACTCAAGTACATCTTAACTCTTAAGAGTTTAACTTTGGCTGGGCTGTGCCCATAACAATCATGCAGCCAAATCTGAACGATGATGGATTTCAACCTACATCTGGCCCTGGGCGGAAGGTTATATAAGCTGACTTTTGTTCACATTGTGTTTTTCAGTGGAATGCATGTGTGTCTGCATCATCTAACTGGCAGGAATGTAGAAATCGGTAGTAAGATTTTCCTTAACACTATAGGGGAAACCTCTAGTTCTAGTGTATGCATAGAAGAACTTCTAAAACTGATAATGTTGACTACATTTTGGCTTTTCTTAAACAATGTGGGATGAGGAAAAGCCACCGAAAACTTCAAAAATATATGTAACATTCAACTCTTGACAACCCTAAGCTAAGGTATTTCCTTTAAAAACTTTTGCTTTTTTAAAAGCACATATGGATTTCAATAGTACAATACAGAGCTCATAATGCTTCAGGAAGGTTGTTGACTTGTGTTACAATCCTACGCACACATTCTTGGGAGTAAGTCCCACTGAATTCAACAAGACTTACTTCTGAGTAATCATGCTTAGGATTGCATTGCAAGATACTTAACAGAAGAGGAGCCATGCTGGATCAGACCAAGGTCCATCTAGTCCAGCATTCTGTTCAAACAGTGGCCAACCAGCTGCCTGTGGGAAACCCACAAGTAGGACATGAGTGCAATAGCACCCTCCTAGTCATGTTTTCCAGCAACTGGTGCACTGCCTCTGATACTGGAGGTAGCATATAGCCATCTGGACTAGTAGCCATCGATAGCCTTATGCTCCATGAGAGGATACTTGTTTGTTGTTTTCTTGGCAATGTTGAATATTACTCATCTCTTCACAGAACTATTATAGCATCAGCTGCTGTTCCTTAGAGATGGAAACTAAGTTTTTTTCGATGGAAACATACTTTTCTTTATTGAAATAAAAGCTTCATCTATTCTTCTTTTTATTGATGGATTCTTCAAAGTCACTTTTGCCTGTAGCACAAAGAAAGAATAATCCAATGACTTTATTAATTCCCCCGTGCTGATGCTCAAGATCATTTCTTCTTCTTGCACTCCTTTACTGGCAGCAGGCCACAAGGCTATGACATTCAGAAACTTAAGAATGCAACATATGAGCATACCATTGTGAATAGTGCTGTGGGGTGGGGGGGAGGAGGGGAGGGGAAGAAGACAGAAGAGTTCAATGAAATATAGCAATAAAAGGAGGCACAATTTCCCAGAACATGTCTGTTTGCAAAGCTCAGCATAACAGAAAGCTCTCAGTTGAATATTAAGCTCCTTGTGAGTGACATACCTGCAACTTCTTTCAGAATTCAACAGTGGTAGAACAAGCATAGACTGTCTGCTGCATGGCAATAAACAGCTTATTTTAAAGCCATGCATCACATAACCTACATAAAAATTTATTATGCTAACATGTTCCAATATTAATTTTCTTTGCATTCATGTATCTCAGAGCACCCATATAGAATCTGGGAGCAGAGGAAGAATACACCTTTTAAATAGACACACCACAGCATATTTCCTACTTAATATCATTAAGACCTTCATTAGCTAACTGGCTTCAGGACAGAAATGTGGTCATGAGGAAATATGTATTCAAAAAGTAGTTGCCAACATTCTGTCATACTCCACCATAAATAAGAAACAGAACCTAGATCAGGGTTCTGAAAAGAGGAACAACTTGGTTCTCAATGGTTCCATCCATTGACCCAGACCTCCTCCAACTTAAGTTGAGGCTTCGTAAGGTAGTGAAGCCTCTGACAGCAATTGCTTAAGCTTTGTGATGTGCCAAAATATCCACAAATATTCCAGCTGCTCAGGGAACAAAGTTGACAGTGAGAAAATGTTCCTAGAACAGCTTCTGTGAAAAGAGAGCTTTCATTTTGGCTAGGATAAAAACAACATAGAGGCTCTAGAAGAGCCTTCCCCAGCCTAGTGCAGATGTTTGGACAACAGCTCCCATCACCCCTGGCCATTGGCCATACTGGCTGGGACTGATGGAAGTTCTAGCCCAAAACATCTGAAGGGCACCAGGTTTGGAGAGGCTGCTATAGAAAATGGGCAGAGTAAGGACTGGAAAGCTAACTGACAGGAAATGTCAGAAGGCAGGGACTCTCAGGGCACGACAGGTCATAAGTATGGTGGCTGAAGAAAAGGGGAAGAATAGGTGTCAGTGATACAGAAAGTTCAGAAAAGGGCAGACAGAAAAGAAAGATGCCTGAGGAAAGACTGTAATTCATGGGAGAAAAGAATATAATTGCCAAGTCTATATCTAGGGAGGGATCCTGAACCTTTATGCATTACAGGGAAAAAACCCAACAACCTCCATCTTTTGCCTCCACTTTCATGAGCATTGTGGTCCAGTAATCCCAAGGGGGCCATGAGGTGCTGAACTAAGATCAGCCAATTTTGCTTTACACTTCCATCTTTAATTAATTTACAGAGCGTTGAGTTTGTCTGTCATATTGGCCATGCTAATGGAAAGGCAGGATATATAACACAATACATAAATAAAACCTACAATACTTGTGTGCAAACATGTGAGAAGAAAACCACACAGTTGAGAAAATACCAACCTTCTGATAATTGTGAAGCAAAGCCCAAAGTGCAGATGCTCCTATTCTTTGAGCTACAGGGCTATCACTTTCCAGACAGGCAGATAGCAATGCAATGGCTTTATCTGTGAGGAAGACAAAAGACCACACATATACCTAAGAATAGGCCATTATATCACAACTGCAGCTTTGCCAATGCGTTCCTGTGGTCATTTGTCTCTCTGTGATAAATATTACAAGAGACATAATAAATAAAGCCAAGACATTTCAGGTGTCTTAAGTTATAAACAAGGTATACCTTTTGACTGCTGTGTGCTAGCACAGAGAAACAAAAGTATCAGAACAGAGATGGCTACAACATTGCATTGATATTGTACCAAGTGTAGTACATACTTTAGTGAAGCATAACAAGGAGGTGAGAATTAAGACACCGATAATCTTTACCAATCCCCATGATTAAAACTATATTACTTTGCTTCTCACGCTAGCTCTTCTGGCAGTGTGTCCGAAATATACCTACCGTTGCACATGGCGTCCCATTAACATTTTGTTCAGAAGACCACCAGACAGATTATGCTCCAGTTCAATTATATTCAAGAAAGATTATGCAGTTGAATAGTGATTGCTTAAGAAAGGTGTCCAAGCACTAAGGTAACTGGCGATGGAAACTGCTCAGAGTTCTGTTGGAAAGTAGTATAGCTTCTTACTATGGCAAACCTAGACAGCCTAGTAAGAAGCAGAGACATCACCTTGCCGACAAAGGTTCGTATAATCAAAGCTATGGTTTTCCCAGTAGCAACGTATGGCTGTGAGAGCTGGACTATAAGGAAGGCTGAGTGCCAAAGAATTGATGCTTTCGAACTGTGGTGCTGGAGGCTCTTACGAGTCTCCTGGACTGCAAAGAGGTCAAATCAGTCCATCCTAAAGGAAATCAACCCTGACTGCTCATTGGAAAGACAGATACTGAAGCAGAAGCCCAAATATTTTGGCTACCTAATGCAAAGAGAAAACTCCCTGGAAAAGACCCTGATGCTGGGAAAGATTGAAGGCAAAAGGAGAAGGGGACAGCAGAGGATGAGATGGCTAGATAGCATCACCGATGCAATGAATATGAACTTGAGCACACTCCAGGAGAGAGCGGAGGACAGGAAGGCCTGGCGTGCTAAGGTCCATGCGGCCACCAAGAGTCAGACACGACTTAACGACTGAACAACAACAATAGCTTCTTATCCCTCCTAGACAGAAACCTTGCAACATGTAAACATTCTGTTTTGATAAATTAAGCATTTATACGCCTTGTTCACAGAGTGTGTGCAGGTTTCTTATGAATCCATTTAAAGAGAAGGAACAGCTGGGGCCTGATTTGCAAATGGACTTGAAGAAAAAACAATTTCTCCAATAATAAATCACCCCTTCTTAAAAATTCAAAATAATCTCACTTTACTAAATTAATAGTAAGACAGCTGATATGAGGAGGAGAGGAAGGAGAGAGGAAGGAGAAAGGCAGAATCCCTACATGCTTCACCAGCCATGACACGTGTCCTCTTCACTCAACCATGACACGTCATTTGCCTCACCACCTATGACATTCCAGGAGCTAGCCAGGCTGCTCCTACTTTTGATATTTCACACCAGAAAACAAATTGTGGTGATTATACCACAGCATAGTATTTTGCTGATGATACTAAGCTTTATTTCTCCTTTTCATCAGATTCAGGCAAGACAGTAGCCCCATCACACATTACTCACATGGTAAATGTTGACATGATGAAAGGGATAGCAGAGCTGTGCTGCGGGCCCCAATCCTTATGTTGAATACCTTCCTCAGCCCCACCCCAGCGTCCGCACAGTAGGTATAGATGTCTGAGGCAGGGAAGCCTACCTGCATGGATTTCCACAGGAGCCAGAGCCCCAATCACGTAGGGTCGCAGCTCCCATAGATATCTGCATGCTTAGGCTTCTTCAGTTCAGCTGTCCACATATGGATGCCAAGGAAGCTGTGTGGCACCAAGGCAGGGCCAGCACAGCCCTCCCTGCCCTTGCAAAGTGCAGACCCCTCTTCATACAAATAATGTATAAAGGCCTAGTGGAAGTTCTGAATCTGTATCTGTATATTGATTCTAGTCAATCCAGAGAAGACAGAGGCTCAATTAGTAGGTGAGTCATCTAATTAGGTTGGTAGTTTTCTACCTCTTTGGGCTTACACTCCCCCTAAAGAACCAGGTTCGCAGTCAGGGGATACTGATAGATGCAGCATTGTCACTGCAAGAGCTAGTGGCATCTGTGGCATGCAGTGCCTTTTACTAGCCAAGGCTATGTCCGCAGCAACCCCTCCTGGCCACCATTATCCATACTCTTGTAACCTCTAGACTGGATTACTGCAGGGGCAGACAACCTTTTTGGGCCATGGGCACATTTGGCAATTTGAAAAACTATGCTGAGCACCACCACAAAATGGATGCTATGGGAGGTGTGGCAAAGGACAAGAAACCTGCCGGAAAAGTACAAGGCAGAGGTGGGCACTGAGCACCAACACACTAAAGAACTCCTTTGAACGCACAGTTTTCAGGGCCAACAGAAATATTTCTCAGCAATCCCAGCTGTCAGTCAGAAAATGCGTTATTTAACAACAACAAGAAGTGGGAGGGGTAGGGCACCTTGGTGGGTGTCAAGGAAGGTGTCAGGGGGTGCATTGGTGCCCGCAGGTGCTACATGACCTACCCCTGGACTACTGTAATGCACTGTATGTGAGTCTGTCTTTGATAGACTTCCCAGAATGTCAGAAGTACAAACATAGTTGCTATGCTGCAAACTGACTGGCTATAAAGGAACACAGGAACATAAGAAGAGCCATGCTGGATCAGACCAAGGATCCATCTAGTCCAGCATTCTGTTCACACGGTGGCCAACCAGCTGTCGACCAGGAAACCACAAGCAGGAAACCATGTATTTTGCTTGTGCTTAAAACAACTATAGTGGCTACCACTAGGCTCAATTCAAAGTGCTGGTCACTGCCTATTAAGCTGTGGGGCCTAGCTATCTGAAAAAACTGTCCTCTGTCACTTGAACCTGTCCAAAACCTTCATTCTTTATGAGAGACCTTCTTCTGGGTCTCTCATATGAAGATAGCCCTCTACACAGTCACCCCCTGCCTTTCTCAACTGTGGAGCTTCACATATGGAATGACGTCCGCAGAGAAGCTCATCTGCTGCCAACCTTGACATCTTTTCGGTGCCAAGCAAATACTTTGTCTAAAAATTCTCCGGGTAGTCTAGCATGTTCTACAGCTGGACATAATTGTGCTTTTATACTTTTTGTTGGATTTTACTGACTTTACTGATTTTATAGATCTTGCTCTACAATTTTATGTTTTTATTTTACTGAGTTTCATTGCAGACGTTTTATTTCGAGCTGTACAGAGCCCAGAGTCTTGTACTGAAGTAGGGTTTATAAATTCATTAAATAAATTGGGTGCAGTGCCAAAACATGTAATCTGTTAACTTCAGTGGGAAATACCTTGGCCAGCTCCCTGAGTAAAGTTACAGGATTCACTTGAATGGGAATTCCAAAATGTTATGTTACCAAATACATCAAAATTTATTTTAATATATACATTAATATATAAATTAAGTTTGCTCATATACAAAATCTTACATACCGAGAGTTTGTCAACAACCTACATTACCATGAGATAGCAGTACTGCATCTTGGCAACAGTCTAAACAAGAGAATCAGTACTTACCGTTAGCTAGTATCTTTGGTTTGTTTGCTGGACTAAAGCAGGTGTTGTGCAGAATCAGAAGGATGACGTCTGGATTACTTCGGTGTTTGAACTTGGCCATCTCTATAAGTTGATCTAAGCTACCATTCAGCTTCACAATCATTTGCTGTCCATCTTCTCCAAATGATAAATTCAATAGGAGCTTTAGCCAAGCAACAGCCAGCACACTAAGGCTTTTATTTCCTCCTTTGGGCAATGACAGTGACAAAAAGTTCTGCAGGAAGTTATTCTGGAGTATGACAGGGGCAAAATATACATTAAGAAGCAACATCCTTCCACAGTTCTCCTATGAAAAAAAAAAGTTTCCTTTGGAAGTACAATCTTTTCTCTGGAAATATTGAACATGACATTGATCTAGAAATTGTGTTTTAAAGTTTTGATAAATTAGTTGAGCAACCCTTCAAATTGTAGCATTTGTTTCCCACTAACACATCAGCTTCAATTCATAATGTCATCCTATACAAAACATGTCATTTGCCAAAACGTCCTGACTCTATGGAAATTCAACACGACTCTGAAACCAGAATGCTGTTTTCACAACAATTTCAATAATTCAGTCAGTAAAAAATTAAATAAAATCCTTGTCTTCCTACGCTAATTAGTCAATCCAGTTTGTGCATAGTAATCAGTAAAAGTAATTAGAATTGGACATGCTATTACAAGGTTATATTCAAGCTGCCGCCCACTGTAGATGTGCATCATTAACAGATAATTAGGAACTAGACTGAAACATATAGGCTTGGATCCATACCACTATACATGGAAGGAGAACAAAAACGTATGAGTGCTCTTCCACAAACTCTTGAACAGGCTAGTGAAAGATTTGTCACAGTGCAACATGGCAATGCTTGGGGGCTGTGTTATAGTATGAAAAACATGGTGAATAAGGAAAGATACAGCATATAAACTCTAGTGTGCTTTAAGAAGGTCTTAAGAGCTTGCACAAAATCTTGTGCAAATGGAAGAACTAATCTAGATTGGGGATAACTGTTCTCACACAGCCTTTTTCTGCAAGGTCAGAAGCAGCCCTTCCTTAAACAGAAGAGGCTGCCTGAAGGTAGAAGGGGACCTTTGGATCCAAGCCATAGCATTTACATCATGAGTGGTGAACCTGTGACCCTCCAGATGTGGTTGGACTCCAAATTCTATCAGCCCTAGCCACCATGACCAATGGTGAGGGATAATGGTACTTTTAATGCATCATCATCTGGAGGACCACAGGTTCCCCCACCCCTAATTTACATAAACAGTGCGTGCTCTCTTTTTTGACAGGCAAAAGTCTCTTTATTCTTCCAGCTCTTTAGAACGTTTAGACTTTAAGGCTGCAATCCTATGAATGTTTAGACAGAATAAGTCCTACAACTCCCAGCATACCTAGACAGCCATGCTGGCTGATGGATGCTAGGAGTTGCAGAATTCCCCCCCCCCCATCAAAACATGCATAGGATTGCGCCTTAAGTCACTGTAAATTTTTAGCTCTCTCTTACTTGCGGTCTATTGATTAACTGTTTTATTATCTTCCTTTATTTTAAATATTTTTTAAAGAACAAAATGATTGTCCAAGTATGTTGCTTTTAGTGGTTTGTTAGCTGCCCTGAATGCAGTTTTGCAAAAGTTGTGGAATATAAATTTAGTAATAAAATCAGTCCACACACATTGGCCTTAAGTGTTCAGCAGCTGTAATGTCTCATTTTAAGTCAAAAGTAGTTTTAATTGCTGAAAGCTGCACAATGCCAGCACAAACTTATCAAGACACAAGGAAGATGATAATCAGTCCCTACTTCTACTCTGCTTGCTGGCTAAAAGGAACAGAGACTGGGAGTTTGCCTTGCTCCACCCACTGTCTTGCCTCAAGAAGTGGGAAAGACATGAGCTCGCAGAAGAGGGAGGGAATTGTCTTAATGATGAAATGCTTTGAGAAAGTTTCTGACAGCGTTCATCAGACATATGCAGGAAATTACTGCGCTATTCAAAGAAGAATTATTGCATCAAAACAAACCAATCATTTCTGGAGAAAGGCACATTCCATGCTTTTCGTTTACAAGATAACTGAACTGACATGAGAAAAATATGCAGCAAAGAACATAAATAAAGATCAGGGTATTAAGACCCACCTTTCCACAAAGAGCAATGCTGAAACATGACAAGGTATATTTTGTGATGTATATAATTAATGTCTAAATGTACTGGAGCTGTATCCACAAATTATGCTAATAATTTTACTTTAAAACATGCAACACTGACAGCTGGTGATGTGGCACAAAGGCAGTAAAATCAGCTAGGAGAACAGAGAACAGACAATGTAGTCATTTGGCTGATAAGAACATGCTTGTCTGGTGTATCAGTGTTTGCACCCATACCTCTATGCATCTGATGTCAATTGTGGGAAACTATACATACTTAAAGGCACTTGCTTTGATCTATTTGTAATCATGGGCCACAATCCAGAGGCAATGCTTCAATAAACATTAATTTATTTTAATATGTAATTGTATAGAGTGCAGACTCAGCCATAGCAAAAGCAATACCTGTAGGATAAATTACAAGGTGGAGCACATGAAATTAAGAATGTATAGGTATAACGTGCAAGGTTTTATACATATTATCTAGGGCAGTATCCAATACTGGCACACTGCTAGTACAAACCAATACTAGCATAACGTCATTAGCACTTCCTGGGGAAAGGGAAAAAGCAGCGATTTGCTACTGAAATTTGGTCCTCTACCTAGTAAGAACTAATGACGTTGTGCTAGCATTGGTTTATGCTAGCACAGCGTTATTAGTGGTAGTGTTATTGGATACTGCATATCACTGGATGCTGTGTATCTGTCTCTGTCTCTGTCTCTCTGTCTCTCTCTCTCTCACACACACACACACACACACACACTCACTCACCTTTTCTTAAGATGGTGTTTGCCATTTTTTCATACATCTGCATTTTGATCCTATCATTCAATATCATCGTAACCCTCAATCTTCTATTCACATTTTTCACCTTGGTCTAGACCACTTGGGCGTCATAACTTCTTTACTTGGGTTTGCACAAAACCTAAACCGCTTTCTGAGCTTTGGAAATAAATTCAAGATGGTATATACCTACCTTCTGAAGAACCCCCTTACAGTCATGAGATACAACCAGGTTAGCCAGTAGATTAAAGGTCATCTGCTGAATTACACTGTTCTCTGCTGGAGTTTGAGATGCTAACTTCACAATGCTATGCATTAGTGAGTTCCCAGCCGCAGTTCTTTGGGCTGTTTGAAGGGGAGACAATCCACCACTGGACGCACACATAGAGCCACAGCCTTTAAAGATTTAACCATAAGTATTAGGAAAAATATACAGTACTAGTATTAGGAAAAATATACAGTACTTCATAATTTCCATATACACAAGTATCTTTTCAATTTCATTCTAATTTGTAAAGATGTATGTTTAAAAAGTTGAATGTCATTTAAAACAGTAGGAAATTGCCTTGTTTTATCAGCTTTCATATTATAGTTGATTAGAGAAGAGAAATCCTGTTTCAAGCTTCTTCACAATATGAAACATATGATTACGGGTTAGTACAAATAACCAGAAATGTTACACATAAGTAGATCTGTAAACACATTCATTTACAACAGAGGACTAGAATTACATGTGAAGAAGTGTTCATGTATAATACTAGTCCTTGTGCAACAACCTTTTGCTTTTATTTACCTTTCTCAGCTGCAAGTATTTAAAAATTCAGACAGTCCATGGAGTGAAAAAAGCCAAGATTATAGAAGAGGTGTGTGTGCTTTTAACAGCTACTTACACAGAAATGGTCTCCACATATAAAACGTTACATATGGGACCTGCAACAAAACGTTGCCATATTTCCTCTCCTCTTAAGAGCAGTGATCCTGTTTAGGGGTCCAGCCAGCCATTACCTTCAAACATGGCATTCTACCCCCCTCCGCCTCCCCCTCCCCTGGGTTTCCTTTTTTCAACTGATACTCAACATTCTGTGGCTACTGAACATACTTATCAGTTGTTTTGTTCCCTTAGGAAATTTTAAATGATCTTTTTTTAACTCCAGCAACCTCTGGGGTTCCCTGAGCATGCTGTTACCTCCTGTTCCCTCTTTCGGCTTTAATCCTGTCAGCACTTACCATCTGAGTTTGCTATTAGGAGTGATTCATGGTTTTTAGAAGTGCTGGATGTATAACAAGAAAGGCTTTGCCACACACAACACATAATTACAGAATTCACTGCCACAAGATGTAGCGATGGGATTAGACATTCAAGAAGGACAGATCTACCAAAGGCTACATATTTTATCTTTCTAAAACATGCTGTAAGAAATACAAACATTATTATTTACTACCATCAAATGCTGGAAATCTAATCATGTAAAGCATATTAAATAAAAAACAGAGCCACTAAGGTATGATTTCTTAAAGTGACTGCAGCACTTCAAGCTGTATGGAATGCACTGGGCTCTTGAAAAAAAAACCCTTCGTTTTTGAGGTTGGAATCCACCCACATCTTATTTCTCACTCTATATACAATTGATCTGGCATGGGTACTAGCTTTTAAAACACTGATGCCAATACAAATAATTACTATTAATGGGTATGGTCATATCTCTGATGTATGGTCATAACTTTGTAGCTAACAATCCAATCTAAACATTCAGTGCATCAAATTATAGGAAATGACTTGGCTAATAAATATGTGATAGGGTTAAAATAGCTGTTTAGGATAGTTAAAATAGTATGCCATTCCACAGCCATGTTCTTGCCAGAATTTCCGGAGTTTTTTGTTTGAGCCCTTATAGCACTTATCATCCATCAAAGTTAGACTTCCACTGCTATTGTGTTTGGTAGCATAGCTCCTTACCTTCAGTTTGGTGTACAGTATGTCCAAATGGGTCTACTACTTATAGAGCTGTGACAGTTTTCCTGAAAGTAGCCTAACCCATGCCATTCAAAAGACCTTGAAAATGACCTTGAATGTAATTTTTTGAGGGTGGCATCCATCCACATCATCTTTGTTTACTATGTGTATAACTGATCTGGCATGGGTTCACTGCTCATATCATGCCAACTCATTCCTTAAAGCACTTTCTGGATGTCGGCTGGCCTACTTGAGAGGGGAAGAGACAACACATACATCCCTACTTCCCACCACCAGGGCAGTAGCAAGGTAAACTATTGGACATTTGGAAGACATGTGGATGGGTGGGGAGGGGATAGAATTGAGTTCTTCTCCAGATTAGATTAAAAATACAAACCAGGGAAGAACCTGTGGGTTGTAATACTCGCCTCATATTTGAGGTAAGAATTATGGAGACTATCAGGAGCGCCCTAGCTGCCTCTGGCAGTCCCCTCCAATAGCCAACTCAGGACACAGACAACGAGGATTCTTTCTGAGGCTTCATTCCTTTAATACTTTATGACTCTTTCAGAATACTAATCGCTAGCGCCAAAGCAAGGAACAGCACTGGGGAAAGATAGCAGAGTAGCCTAAGCTTCAGGTAAGGCAGTTGGTCCCCGTTTGAAGGGGAACCATGGGAAGACTCTGAACTTATGGGCTATGGAGAGATCTTCCCTCTTTCCCTTGGGTCCCCAGGACGCGACCGTTGTTTGAGCGCCAAACAAGTGGTACGCCTCCTTTCGGCGCCCTCCATCTGTCGTCGCTCCCTGCGTCTGCGCCAAGCATCCAGCAAGCCCCCCTCCAACACTCTCTCACTGCCAGGGTCACTATCTATCCCAGGAATGCTGACAGGAGGAATCTCTGCCAGCTGCTGTGCTTGTGAGAGGTGAGTGAGCTCCTCTCCCACAGATTGCTGTTCCTCCTCAGAATCAGAACTGCTCTGGGGCTCTATGGGCTCAGTTTCCACCCTGACAGAGACATCTCTACTATTAACGATTGCTCATTGATAGATTTTTTCACAGGAAAAGTGCATGCATATGCTGGGAACCATGAGGAGCTTAATTTGATTGAATGTATGAATAAAACTGGTGTGCAAACTTTGGATCCTAGCCACAGCTACAACTCTAAAAGCTATTGCAGGCATGCCCAAGGACCTGGGCATGCCTAATTTAATTGACTGGTTATTTTCTTTAAACATGTCATGTCATATTACAAGCTGCTTTTCTATGTCCCCTTAAAAACAGCATTTTGTGATATGACATATAAGGTTGCTGTTTGAAAACAATAGCCCAAAGCCTGCCCCAAGCAGGCAGACCCTTGGGGACGTATAGTTCTTTGGATCATCATCAAGATATATAATTTAAACTGATGTCATGTTTTATACTATCAGGAAATTAAAGCTACATCTGTAATGGTGCACACAGTAACATATCTTCAGAATCTATTCACAAGAGAAATTACAGCTTTCATGGACACATGTCAAACTGTTTTTAAACACAAAAACTCATTTGCCTTCCATGACAACTTGTTATGTTTAGAATCAAATTTTCCATTTGCCCCTAGAATGCTTTCGGTTTAGATATACTCCTACATTAGAACTTGTAAGTAGAAATAGAACCATTAACCTCATAACTACTAATGATATGTTAATGCAGAGAATTTCACCACTGGAGACGGAGTCACTCATATATTCACATACTGTAGATTTCAGTGAACTAGCCACCCACATTAGAAGCTAAGCATTGGTAGGTACAATAGAGATCACTGCCTTTATCTCCCCCCAAAACATCTGAATCTTTTCTAACTTTTCCTTCTTTGCTGGAACAATGCAGTACTAACGGAGCTCTTTTTTCCTGTAACGCAAGGCCCAATCCTGGTAGGTGTGGGTAGAACGTTAAAATCAATTCCCTGATACTCCATACAGATGCAGTCACTTTGATATATACATATCAAAGAAATCTTAGTGACAAAGCATACATTTGGTTAATTGATAGGACGCAACTATAAATGCTATATAGATAACACTGTGCTGGTATTACTATTTAGAGCTTACACCTAAAAGGCTTGAAATATATTTGCTAGGAGAAAAAAGGGTGGATACATAAAGAGAACAAAAACGAATGCTGTCAAAGGATGAATACATTATATAAAAACACTGCTTAAGGAGTTAGGCATGCATGCTATATCAATTTTCATTCATATTTGACAGGGAAGTGGTATGAGAACTTTCATTTGAAGAACACAAGGAGGAGGGATAGAGAATACAAAACAAAAGCTAACTGTAGTTACTCATGTATTTTTCTTTCTTCATAGCTTTTTCTCCAATTAATGCTTTAGGGCCACTTGCAGTATAGGAAATAATGTCTGAAGCATCTCCCACCTGAAGGATAGTTTGCAGTGTACACACAAAGCAAATTCAGAGCTGTTTGCATCAGTGCATCATCCATTAAAAGCCATGGCCACAGAGAATGGAAAACAGAGATCAGGTGAGTTCCAAGAGCTGCTGCCTGCCAGACAAGGACAAGAAGACAACGCAATACTCAAAACTACTTGTGTAAGTGAAATTGTGAGTAAAACTTAAAATCTGATGGCTTACAAACAACAGCAGTATGACATAGATCTTAGAGTCAAAAAAATTGCCTCACCTTGTGGGTGAGGAACTTGCAGGCACTATTTTTTAACCTAGTGCAGTGCGATGATACCATTTTGAGGCACTTAGCAAGCTCAGAAACATCATAAGCCAGCCTTCCCCAACCTGGTGCCCTCCAGATACTTAAGACTACAACTTCCAGCATCCCTGTGAATTGCTGGCAGGGGCTGATCGGAGTTGAAATCCAAAACATCTGGAGGGCACCAGGGACAGAATCCAACGGGGCACTTACACCACTGCTGATTCCCTTCCGCCTCATCAAGTCCCTTCTGCAAGCTGGGGGTCCCACTGATTCGGTGGTGTGAGCGGAACCACTCCTTACACTAAAGAGTTTTAGTGATTCCTAGAGGAAGCCCTGGGCAGAAATACTTGTTTCTGGAAGAAGGCAGGTTGGCAGAGCTCCCTTATGCAAGCTCCACCAACCCGCCTTCTTCTAGAAATTAACGTTTCCGTTCGTTTTGAGATGCCCTGGAAGCGCTCAATCAACGTCGCACAAGCAGTGGGGGCCGCTTGCGCAACGGAATCGGCAGGGTGCAAGAGAATCGGCAGGGGCATAAGCACTTTGGATTCTGTCCCAGGTTGGAGAAGGATGACATAAGTTATAGGTTGAGATCTGCAGAAACAAAACAAGGGTCCAAGCTGCCACTCACGTTCAATAAACAGCCTCTCCCCCACCCCCTAATATCTTTGAATAATTTAATCTTTCACAGTGTGGAATCCCCTGTACGTAAAGTCAGGAGCAGAATTGTTCCTCAAGCTTCTGCCAGCAACTACATGCTCAGTGAGAGAGGCCTCCAACCATATCGCAGTTGAATGTTGCACGTCTCCTTTGTCTCTTACTTTGCAGTATTCGTTCCGAAAGAAGCAATTTCTTAGGAGCTGCATGACAAGCCTTAATTCTTTGCTGAGGTTATCATCCTAGTGGAACAAAAAGTGGTTTAGCTCAGTACCCAAGCAGAATCTACCGTGTAGGACATATATAGCACTTCTTGCTTCTGGACTTAAGTTACTACACTCCAATTGCGCCTGACCACCTTGCCTTTCAAGCTGCTGACATTCTAAATGCTCTGTGATAAAAAATATTGAATTTCAATGTCCATCCAATGTAGAAAAGTATCCCAATTCTATCACTCATAAAGAAACAGACATACGATACAGGATCCATAATAAATGTTATGTTTTCAATCACAGCAAATCTATTGGCTGATAATAAAAGGGACTGGTCTCAAAAGAGCAATGACAGGGGTAGGGGTGAGGTGAAGAAATGGGTGGAAAAAACACAAGCATCACATTTGCAAAAGGCTCAGAAAGTCTGCCCTTCCATATGCAAGCACATGTTAGCACAAAGTCCTTTGTAATTAAACGGTTATATTTTTGAATACTAAATATTATCTAAAAAGATTCCTTGGCAGAAAGCATTTGCATATTCATACAACTGGGTTTCGTTACAAAGTGACCTCGTTTATTTATTTATTGCATTTATATCCCACCTTTTTCCCTCTTGCAAGGAACCCAAGGCAGCTTACATTATCCTCCTCCTCTCCATTTTCACATGAAATAAGCTGTGGTGGGTGCCGGCCACCATTGTGAATATTCAAGCTGCGGCGGGGTGGTTCCTGAGGCTTACTGTGACATGTGAACCCGGGCAGGGCGGCTTGTTGCCATGCTTAAGGAGCCACCCCAGAACCCTACTGCAGCCCATGGGTTCTGGGTGCCAGAGTTGCACATAATAAGCCGTGGCAAATGCCCGCCACGGCTTGAATATTCACAATGGCGGCCACCATGTGCTACAACTGTTTGTGGCTTATTTAAGCCATGGAGGGTGCCGTTGATCCTGAGAACCAGCCCTGTGTGTGGTGACTGACCGATCACAATGTATTCTGGATGTGGACGGCATGATGATATAAACAAATCATTTTACATGGTTTCATATCCCAGTGCAAGCTAGGACCTATAGCTGGAGAACAGGGGTTTTTTTTTGGGGGGGGGGGGATGGCCTAGTCCTTCAGAGGCTGCAAGACACCAGAGGATGTGGCCAGACCTCTGATGTCATCTGGTCACCGTCTAAAGTTCTGGCTGCAACTCCAGCCGACACTTTGGCTGGAGACTGGTTTCACTGTGCATGAGCTTTCCCTGCCTGGGGAAAGCTCGCATGCAGTGAAGCTGTTCCTGCTGCCTCCTCGGCCAGGGGACGCTTCACCTGCACTGCATCCTCCCCAATGGGGGAAGGTGCAGTACAGGCGAGATCCTGGCTTGTGCAGCATGCTTCGTCCCTGTGGGAAATGGACTCAGCTGGCACAGCTCCTCCCAGAGCTGGCCAGGCATCCCACTGCCCAATGGACACACTTGACGAACAGGTTAGATTGGACAGATGTATAATAAAGAAAATTCCTGTAAAAATTAAACTGTTCAAGGCACAGGAGTCAACAACTGACCAATCCCCTACCTTGAAGCAAATTAACGTTCCTAAGGCTGGAAACTTACACAGGTTTACTTAGGAGTAAGCACCATTAGCCACAGTGGGACTTACTTCTAGGTAAATGTGCAAAGGTTTGTGCAGAACAATCTGAATGGAAGGAATGAAGTTCAGAGGATTCCATACTTTCAATATCGAGTTTGCAAAATTTGTTTACCTTTTTTCTTTGGATTGCTTTTCCAGGCCTCAGGAAATCAAGGTTCAGTTGTGCATGAATGTGTTTCATCTGTTCCAAGCAGGTCTCTATGAGGTTAGCTACAATGAAAAATGCACCCTATCAAAGTTTGTCCACACTCAAAAATAATTGCAAAATGTGCAAGAAAGACATCAGGCATTATATTTAAAACCATTAAGTCACCTTTTTGCCTTTATAAAATTAAGGATGCAATCCTATGCATGTTTAGACAGAAAAAAAGTCCTCCAATTCCCAGCATTCCCCAGCCAGCTATGTCTAAGCATGCATAGGACTGTGTTCTAAAATATTTGTATTACTTATATTGTATTAGCCAGATCAAATGACAAGCTTAAGCACCCCAAGCCTGATGTAAGCTTGAAGATACCGTGTTGATTTTAACTAAGCAATCACTCCCTTGAATAGTGAACTCAGTGCCCCTGTGCCAACAGAAGCAGAGCCAAAACATAAGGGAGCTATTAGTATTCGCAGGGGACCCTGACATTTGCAAAAGTGAAAAAAAATCCTTTAAAAACTAAATCAAAAGGGGGAACCACTCCAAAAAGCAGCCTAATGAGGACTGAGCATTCTTATTGGCCGCCAGGAACCATGGAATCCTGAGCATCAGCAGGAAAAGGAAAATGGAAAACTGAGGGGGATGGAGAATAAGTTGCCTTCCTAGAGCCTAATAGCTTATAGCAGCCTTCCCCAACCTGGTGCCCTCCAGATCCTTTGGACTACAGCTCTCATCAGCCCCATCCAGCATAGCCAGTGTCAGGGATAATGGGAGTTGTAGTTCAAAACACCTAGAGGACACTAAGCTGGGGAAAACTGGCTTATAGTATTTTGAAGAAAGGCATGACTGATTAGCTGGCACCCTGAACAATCCCGTTAGGAGATGAAGAAACACTTCAATCCCGTTAGGAGATGAAGATACACTTCAAACCGTTTGTTACATGTCCCACATGTTTAATATAACTTGGTAGCTTAACACAGTGTCTTTCATGTCCAGAAAACTCAACTGCCACTAATACACAGTAAGCCCAAGAAAGTCACTGGGGAGACAGAACTGGGATGGGACCTCCATGCAACTCAGAGCAAAATTAGAAGTGATGTTATTCATATCTTTAGCCCTGATGTGCAAGATATTAATTAATAAGTAGGTGGGGGGGGAGAGCCTGATCAGTGTCTTGGTTGGGGGGGCAGTTTTGATCAGAATCACCACCAAGCCACACCTATGATTCACAACAGGAGCTAAAATACATGCTGACGTTGATCTCACATTTTTCCAAGGCTGTAGTATATATACTGTATATTAATGTCTAAGTGGAAGGTTTTCTGATCTGCAAGATTTTCCAGAAGGGATTTATTCCGAATATCAGTATCTCACAGGTTCAAGGGCATTCTAATGACAATGCTTTGCTGCTCTCATCATCTAGGTCTTTATGGTATGTGTCTAGGTTATATGGGCCAGGGAGAGAGAATGAACACTTAATATTATAAATACAAATATATTCTAGACAGAGTTTACATACATAAATACAAAGTAAACCAATATGAATTCTTAGCTTGTGGTAAAATTGTGTGTGTTTTCACTTCACTGGCTCAAAGTGGGTCCACCTTGGGAAGATGGCAGAGCCTGTTTAGTGGTATGTAGAATAAAATTAGGCAAAATGGTAGGCTACTGTTTAATTTTGGACTTGATTTCTCTAGCAGTAAGCATAAGCAGCAAACCACATTCTGACTGAAGTACTCTCTGCATTTATGAGTTTGACATGTCATAGAAAGTAGACCTGAAAACATCTGCTTCCTGCCTTACATGTAGGACATATAAAGGTGTTGCAATATTGACAACCCAACTTTTCATGTTAATTACACAATAAGGGCCACCTAATTTAAAGCATGTTGCTAGAACATGACAGGAACTCACCTTCCAAAGCACATTTCTGGGCACTTTTACTGACAGCCAAAAGAGGAAGCACAGCACTTGCAGCAACTCGTTTCAGCACATCTTGGAAAGATTTTCCTTCATAGCTCTACCAATAAAGCAACATTGGTCACCAAATAGAAAAATATAAACACATACTGCAGAAATGTCCACATTTTCCATCTGCAATTTTTACTTATACCTGTCTTGTTTAGAGTTTGGATTCCAATTATACAATTCTCTCTCTCTCTCTCTCTCCCCCTCTTAATCACCCTGCATTAAAATGGTACATTTAGGGACACATTAGACATTGCAGAGACATCTTACCCATATGTAAGAATGTGGGCTGTGCTAAATTCCTATATTGTAACACACAGCATGAGCAGAGAGGGAGGGAGTCATTGAACTATTCCCCGCCCCACACCTCCCCCTCCCCCGACATCTTCTCTATAGCTGTTTTTTCTCACTGCTAGGATTTTTCTCATTGCTTGCCCCACCATGAGGGAGAAAATTGCTAGGGAGAAGTGATGTCAACACCTCCTCTTGCCCATGGGTTAAACTGTGTCTACCACTCCTGTTAGGATATCAAAGGCTTGACCTTTTCCTTGTATCAAGATGCCTTGATGAGCTTATGTATTAGCCTGGCCTGCCTATAGTTTGCTTATGTATTAGTGTGGCTTGCCTGTAGTTACATTATCTGATATACAGTACTGTGCAAAAGTCTTAGGCCACCATTAGATTTGTTGTTTTAGCAATGGTATGATGACCATATATAATTATTTCTCAGTCTCTTCATTAGAATACAACCAGAAAATACAGGAAATTTGTATGTAGTATTCAACAATAGAAAAAAAATCAGAAAAAACAGCTTCCATAGGGTAAAGTGGCAAGTATTTAGTGTGACCTCCCCTTACACTAGAGTAACAGCAGGTGCCTGGCCAGGAATGGTCTTCGTGGAAGGATAGCAGCCAAGAAACCACTTTTGCGGAAGGGGAACAGGGTGAAAAGGCTAAGATATGCTAAAGCTCACAAAGATTGGAATGAGGATCAGTGGAAAAGAGTATTATGGAGTGATGAATCCAAGTTTGAAATTTTGGGGCCCAATCGTTGACAATATGTGAGAAGAAGGGTTGGAGAGAGATGGACGAATGAGTGCTTGCGGCCTTCAGTGAAACATGGTGGAGGGTCTGTCCTGGTTTGGGACTGCATTTCTGCCAGTGGTGTTGGCGATCTTGTCCGTATTGATGGGATCATGAATGCTGAAAAGTACAGACCGGTTTTAATTCATCATGCCATTCCTTCTGGAAAGCGCCTGATTGGGAATGGTTTCATTTTTCAGCATGATAATGATCCCAAGCACACTGCTAATGCAATGAAATCATATTTAGCGAGGAAAACAGCTGATAAAACACTGACAGTCATGGACTGGCCTCCACAGAGTCCAGACCTGAATATTATAGAGGCAGTATGGGATCACCTGGACAGAGAAAGAAATAAAAGACAACCTACACCTAAAGAAGAACTCTGGGAAGTGCTGAAAGAAGCCTGGTATAATATACCAGAAGATTACTTCAGAAAACTTCAGGACAGTCTCCTCAAAAGAGTTCAAGATGTGCTTAGAGCCAAGGGAGGTCACACTAAATACTAACTTTTGCTTGTACATATTTCCTGTATTTTCTGTTTGTATCTTAATACAGAGACTGAAAAATAATTACGGATGGTCATTAAAACTTTGCTAAAACAACAAAGCTGGTGGTGGCCTAAGACTTTTGCACAGTACTGTATATTCTTTTTAACGAAATAGCCCTCTTTTTATCATTTGTATGAAACCGCGAGTGAGAAGGGAATGAATTTTATGAGAGGACACTCAGCTATAGGTGAATAAGTAAGACATTTGGGACAACACACAGCTTCATAGTTTGAATATTCTAAGCTTTTACACCAAAATAAACATTACAAACAAGTGAGCATAATTGTGTGGTCAGTAGAAAACTGTAAGATAAGAAGTGTGTGAGATGAGAATCGGGTGAAGACAATGGCATATTTCAAAGATGCAAATGCCTAATTGCCAAAGTCCAGGAACAGCCCTCAGGCAGATGGCTAAAGGATGCAGCCTGTGCAATTTCTGAAGACATCCCAAGAACAGACCACTGATAATTACAGAACTGTCGTCATTCTGGCTAGAATCTGGCAACTTATGGTCAGGACAACAAAAGGTGTAAGATAAAGGGTGCTTGGCCAACCCATCTCCCAAAGAGTAAAAAAAAAGACTCAGGGAGAAGCATCTTTAGGCAAAACCTCTGCAATCCAAGAGCAGCATGAAGCTTTTGCCATCAGCCGGGCTCCATCGCTTCTGTACTCCTAAACTGGCCATCTAGGATTCAGACTACTTGTAATTGGGAACTATATTCCTCCCTTGCAGAGAGAAAGAGAACGAACACACATGTACACACTATTTGCAATTTTCAACTTTGTATTTAACAAATGTGGTGTTCCTTGCCTTTCCCCTATAGAAGAGTCTCACTGATTTTTTAAAGTAGGGTTGCATACACAACACCCATTTTCTTTATAAGAATTCAGTGTCAACCCCATTCTAACATATGGGTCTGCAGCTGCCATATTTAATTTCCCCTTCAGTAATATCTGCAAATTAACCCAATATCTCCTCAAAAGAGGCTGGATGAACAGATTCTTTCCATTCTAAAGTAGCATTCTTCTTTGCTCCCACTGATAAGTCATTTCACCTTTTCACTGACTGGTTATCTTTTTGTCATGACAACTATCAGTTCTTCAGCTTAGATGCTTTCAAGCTATTTTTGCTCCTCTCAATATATAAACCTTGGGCCCTCTTTTGTCTCCTTTGTTCTATGTACCTGGTTCTGAAATCTGTGTCTGCTTTGATTTTGCTACTACAACTCCTTTCCCTGCAATTATATGCCTTTTAAAAAGTAGCAAGTGAATTCAGCTGCTCCAATAATGCTATGTTACCTTTTCAGGAGTTGTCCTTCACAGAGAGATAGAGTTATTACCAAATTGTCAAAGAGCCTGTCAGTATGACAGGCTTTATTTTCATTCCTCCCCCAAATCTCCTTCTTGACCTCCGACTTCTCTGCCTGTTCTGCTGCTCAGTGTCTTTTGTTGATCTGCTCAGATGCCACAGTGAACAAACTAGCCACAATTTTCTAAGCAGCTAAGGGGAACTGTAGCATCAGATTTGAATTCTAAGACCCACAAGCTCAGAAGAGGTGATGTTCATCACAGGTACCACAATCATATGGTGGAAAAAGATCTTTTGGTGAGGCCTTAAAATTGGCAAAGGCTAGTCCCAACATGCTTAGCATTTATGCCTGCATGCAGTTTTGTCTGTTCTTCAATACTTGATATTTCACTTATTACTCTTGGTATTTCTTGCTCTCCCTTTCTTTTGCTACTCTGATTCCCCCATTACAATGGGCTGGTTCAGATGTAATGCTAAGCCACAGCATCAAGCATTTGGGCTCACATGTTCACCTCCCTGTGGAGTGGCAAGGAGTTTGGAAGCTTTTGCTTTGGTTTTAGATTAAACACAACTTGCCATGTCATCCAAATGTAGACAATCTCCGGTTACTCTTAACTATGGTAAGTTGAAACGAACCAACTTCAAATCGCAGTTTATGATGTTGGCTTGTTTTAAAGAGCCATAGTTAAGCTTAGCCACAGTTTGTCTGGCTTCAGACAAAACAGTAAAGTTCCATTAATCTAGAAGGGAAGTGGACGCTTCTGATAGCCT
Source organism: Heloderma suspectum (assembly GCF_057233095.1). Classification (NCBI taxonomy): domain Eukaryota; kingdom Metazoa; phylum Chordata; class Lepidosauria; order Squamata; family Helodermatidae; genus Heloderma; species Heloderma suspectum. Next base: position 92,954,308 of record NC_139461.1, read on the forward strand.
CACAGCTGTGCTATAAAAAGAGAGATGGGACAAGGGGAGGACTTGAAATCAAGGCTCATTTTCATAACGCTAAACTGTGGTTTAGGGTTATGTCCAAATACAGTCAGAGTTTCTTCTACAAATCTGTTATTTTTTTCTCTTTGCTGGGAGGGAAGGGCATTTGCATGAACCTGTTCATTAGCCCTGTGCAAACTCCAACCCATACACACAGGAGTGGAATCAGGACACATCTCTGATACCCATATGACAGTCACACGTGAGGTTTAATGTTTTCATAAGAGCCCAACATGTGCAGGTTCCATCCATGCAGCCTCTGCATTGGCAGATTCTTGCCTGTGAGTAGGGCAGCATGAGTCAGATCCCCAGCTGTGGCTGCGGACTGAACATCTGTTCAGGGCTCCTCTCTCTCTTCTTCCAGTTCTTTTCATTCAGGCTATTCCTCCCTGCTGTCTCCTTAATTGCCTTTGTGATAAATAGATCTACTGTTCTTGATTTTCTCCTCTGATACATTCATTCTTTTGCTTTTTACTGAAACTCAGATTTTCTCTTCTGAGACCATTATCCGTGCTATTGTATCTATTTTTTCCTCCTTTCCAATCTGAGTTATGGTGACAGAGCTAGCTAAAATGCTATCAATTTAATATTTGAGTCACTACTTGAGATGCCTCTCCCAGTTATCCCCTTCCTTCCTTCCTATCAGACTTGAAATCTTGGCTCTCCTTTGCTTTCTTTCAGTTTTCCTTGAAAACACATATTTTGAAACTTGCTGGGAAATCCAATAACTAATTTGTAAATAAACCGTCTTGCACCAATTATCTTCACCCTCTTTTCATTCTTCTGCTGTGTCATGTTGCCCTCCTTCTGTTTGCATTTTTCAAGTGGTAACAGACCAAATCACCAACATCAAGCAAGCAAACAGTTTTCCATGTACTTTTCAAATAGCAGGGAATAAGTAAGCAAATACATAGACAAGAGATGCATTCTCAATAGAGTACAGCTAGAATCCCAGTTTCCATTAAAGTAATTTGTTAGGCACCTTCTCCTTCAATATAATTAAGACCACCATTAGACTGAAGTTGGCCTGTGTTGAATGGATCATTATAAGAAGGCTATAGCACTTCTATAAACTGAAATGGAGGGAAGTGTTAGCGATTCATATTAACTGAAAGAAATCAGAAGAAGAACAAGCTTGAGGCCATAGTTAGTTGATGAATGCAACATCTTAAATGAGATTCACTTATCATCTGGACCTAGGCAGTAGCTGCCTGGTATATTTTTCAACCCTGTAGTTGAGTGGTAAAAGTAATACTTTCGCCAGAGTCATCAGCTACAGAAAAACTCAAGGCAAGAACAAAAGACTCAAAAGAAATTATTAGAAGCCTAATATATTTGGGCACAGAGGGAAAAAAAACACAGAACTGTGGATAACTGACCTGGAAAAAGGACATGAGAATACCAAGGCATGAAGTGCTTCAGTATTTATTGCTAATCCAAGGCTTAAGATGAAGATTTAGATGACAGTAGATCAAATAAAAACATTTTTTACAAGAAAATGGAAAAATGAAATACTTTGGGAATTGAATTTCTGCAAAGACATTGAGGTTCTGCAAAGACATTAACAGTGGGTGAGAGGATTTCCTTATCAAGATCGCATGAAAAAGAGTGCTTCAGAACAGCTATAACGTCATCAACAGCTTAAACAACGCTATGACTAAGATGGGATCATAATATATCTGATGCAACGTGTATTGAGAGTTCTACATAAATAAAACTATTTAGGAGAGATAGGCTTTGATATTTTGGATCACTGCATATTGAGATATGGGTAAACAAATCTAATCCAACCTCTTTGAAGAGTCTCAGCAAAACTACATTTCAAAAGAGAAAGAAGATGTAGGGATTAGAGAATATACTTCCCGCTTAAGTGTAGTTGAGATATATCAACACCCATTGAATGCCAAAGAGTGTGACACAAAATCTGTTCCCTGCGCTGCCCCCAGAACAGAAGTTATTCTAAAAGTGTGATCCAGACTTAGGCTGCAAACTCATGCATATTTATCTTCATTGATTATAGTGGGACTTGCTTCTGAATAAACATGTCTAGGATTTACAGAGTGCTAGCATACGTGACCTCTAGTGCTACAACAACAGCATAAGCTCGTGCAACAGGTTTCCCTGGAAAAGTAATTGGCCCAGCTTACGCTATTGGTGTAGCACTACAGGTTGCTTACATTAGCTCTACATCAACTGTGTAAGCAGAGCAATAGTGCTGGATACTGCCCTAAGTTATGGAGAATCCAACATTCACATATTTCAGTACAATAACTACACATACAAGAAAGAAAGGGCATAGTCATGCTAGAAAAAACAGTTATCCTGGATCTGTTTTTCTCTATGAAATATATTTAGTGTTCGGAGTGCTTTTTAGTGCTAGACAGTGTGTAAAATATATGAATTATGAAGTCCCTGGGTAGAAAATTTAGAAAGGCCCAGTATGTACCCCTGGAAGGAACTTATTGCATTGTTCTCATGCTAGAGGCCACTGCCACTAATCCATCTTATTTCTCCCTTCCTCAACAATTCCTCCTTCCAGGGCTGGCATCAGCAGCTGGCAATGTGTGGCAGTGCCAGGGCCTTGGCACTCTAGTAGGGTCCCATTGCGGAAAACCACCCCTTCTTAATTCTTTTCTTGGTCTGAAACTCTGAGCAGTGCCAGGTAGTTGGATTGAACCAACCTTTTAATTTATCACCAAGCCCAATTTAGCATCACTGTCAGCATTGTGGGAAATTAAATGGGTGACTAAACCCATCAGGTTCCACTGACAGAGGAGAATTCCAGAGGACTCTTTGCCCAGGGCTTCCTCAAATCTGAAGCCACCCCACAATTCTATTGTCCCTACCTTTTTCTCCCACCTTCCTTCAATACTCCCATAACTCTGGCTGTACTGCTTTTCTGTGTCAACTGCCCTTCCTTCCAGCTTTTAAACTACTTCAGTCAAACTTCCTTTACCTCCCCCTGCCTGGTGACACCAAGGAACAAAGGTAATCATCAAGTTTATCTGGACTGCCAATGTCTTTTTGATTAAGGCAACAATCCTATGCATACTTACCTAGAGCAAGAGCCACTTAAGAGCAGGAGCCAAATAAACCAGCATATGACTGGGCTGCAACTTTCTTAAACTATCCTGGGAGCTGTGCAGCAAAACATTTTTGAGAAATAATTAAATAATGAGAATGCCCTACATATATCTTGCTTAGTTTGAGGAAGACACTGCACAGTAACCATTAAGACTGAGAAACAGTACACTGCAACCAGAAGGTCACAAGGTTCTACCTGAATTAATAATTCACAAAGTTTGGCTACAGATGATTGGCTCCTCTCATCTTCATCTAGGAGGAAACCCACTGTTGGGTAGTAGCAAGCATTGTCTTTATTGCTGAGCTCTCTCTTCCCTTCTTCAGAAAAAAGAACAGCAAGGAACTGTAAGCAGGTCATGTACAAGTTAGGGCGTTTGACGGAGAGATGCACACATTCACATACTGTATCTAAAAGGTAAGAGAAATATGGATTTTATACTGCAGTATTTACACAAATAAACGTATCAAACTACATTTTGGGACATTAATTTAAAAAGTATATGCAAGGTAATATGATAGCTTATGGTGACTATATGTAAAAATATGGACTATAAGCCATATTGAATATTAAGCTTCATTTGTAAACTAACTCTTGGACTCCAACACATGCTGTTAGCAACCGAACAACTTGTCCAAAGGAATTGTTCATCCAAGTCTGCATTCCCATAGAAGCAGTCAGGGTAACATGAAAGCCAATTATCCTGGGATAAGCTGAGAAAATATTTCTGTATGCTTTAGATCTAACAGAAAAACTATTAAGCATCATGAAGGGAGGCAATGCAGTGCAATGGACAAAGCAGAGGTAAGCAACCTAGTGCCCTCCAAATGTTTTGGATTACAGTGTCCATAATTCCTGACCACTGACCATGCTGGTTGTGGTTTATGGGAGTTGTAATCCAAAAAATCTGGAAGGTACCAGGATGCTTACCCCTGGGATAAAGTGTTGGCCTTACACCAAGGTGACCCAACTTCAAATCTGTACTGTAAGAACTCCCTCTTCTGTGCAACTACTAAAAGTTACAGGAATGCTGTCAACATCCTTCCTGTTCGATAAATGCAGATGGCAATGGCCCATTTAATCCCTTCATCATTGAGGACCACATAATATCATTGTAAAAATGGGAATTCTTCGTTAATTTCTGTTCTCTGAGAGTCACGACATTCCACACCTTGGGATGGCTCCTCCTCCTGGCAAGGTCTACTTTTAATTCTTGCCTCTTTAGGAGGAGGAGCCATCCTGTTCCCCAGATTGCCCTGGAAGAGCTGGCCCATTCTGCTTTCCAGACCTGGTCAAATTTTGGAAAGGGAACGGTGAGGGGCTTAGGTGGTCCCAAGGTGAACACCATCTGAAATCAGTTTGTGCCTGGTGGAGACGACTCACCTAGCTGCGTCTGATCATCCTTCATCTTTAGCACCGAGCGAGCCTTTCCTACAGAGTAGGAAGAACTTCCTGAGGAAAAAGGCACACCTGCTTTGGCAAGGCTTCCATGTCTTCCTCAGAAAGCTCCCCAGACTCCCTGTCCTTGGAATCCAGGGAATTGTCTGATGCCTCAGGACTGGGTGTGGCTTTGGCCCGATACCCTTGCTTGCCTCTCCTCTTTTCCCCTGGGGCTTGCCCTTGTCTAGAATGTATGGTTTCTGGGGTAGTGACAAGGAGAATGGGAGCAGAAGATAAATCAGCTGATGAAGAATCGGGGCTAGAAGACTGGGAGTCTGATGAGGAGCCCCTGGAGGAAGACCAAGTGGTCCTTCTACATTTTTGTTTGGACCTACCCCTGGCCTTAGACCTTTCTTTTCCCTTTGTGTTTCTTCCAATGGGAAGGAAACCTAGATTCGCTGTGGGGTGATTTATTTTAATTACAATATTTATATGCCACTCCACATCAAAAGATTTCAGAGTGGTGAACAACAAAGATAAAAGAATAAAACACCATATTAGAACAATGGAAACATTGTAAAAGAAACAAATTTTGAATTTAATAAACCATGGCTGGTCAGTCAAGGAAGGCCTCTCGAAATAACGATGTCTTCAAGAGGATGCCGAAAGCAACACAATGTTGCCGCCTGCCTCCAAAGGCAGGGAGTTCCTCAGGAAGGGGCCCACCACGCTGAAGGCTCTTTTCCTGGTGGACTCCAGCTGGGCCATGGGTCCATCTGGAACCACCAGGGACATGCCCTCTGATGACCTCAGTGACTAGGCAGGTTGGTAAAGAAGAAGGCACTCACTCGGGCATCCTAGTCCCAAGTTGTTTAGGGCTTTGTGCACTAGTACTAGTACCTTAAATCTGGCCTGGTAGTGAATAGGCATCCCACTATTTAGCTCCCCATTTGGCATGGCCCTTCTTATCTCCTGAGCTTCCAGTTCTTTTACCAATTTTGGGAACGGTGGCAAGGCTCCCTGACCAGGTAGTTGCAAATTTGGGATAGAAGCTAAGACACTCACCACCGCCTTGCTCTAGCATCAATCTGGATTTGGTGACAGAGTTATGCTGGGCCCTGCAAGCCTTCCCTGTCCTTGTGCATCACCAGTGCTGGAGTCAGAGCTCCCCATTGCTCCCACAGTCTGTGATGTAGCCTGTTTCCCCTCCCTCCCCTGTAGTGGGGGAGGGAGTCGGGACAGCTTGTGTCAGCGGCATACGCTTCAATCGGCCTAGATGTGGATTTGGCCCCTGTGAACTCGCTGCACTGCAAAAGGCTGCACCAGGCCCAGCAGAACCAGATCAGTGTTTCCTGTGGCCCCAGACAGGTTGCAGGCCCCACCGTGATTGGTGCTCTGGCGTGCTCCATACTCTGGCTGTTGAGGATGGAAGACAAAAGGGATCTATATGAAACTCCTGTCTCATCTGCAAGCTGTACTGGTGGTGGTGGAGGGAAGTAGCAGAGAGAAGGGGGAAAGACAAAAGGAGAGAGAGAAATATAACCCTGGAGGAGCTCCAACCTGGCCCAACCTCTTTGCTCACTAGGCAGGGCCAATCTGGGGAAGAGGACAGCTTTTCCCACTGGAGAAACAAGAATTAGAAGTGGATCCTGCCTACTTGCTCTAGGAGGAGGCACCATCCTAAGGTATGGAATGCCCTTCATGAGACTCAAGAAATTAAAAAAATGACCACAACCCTGCTTTGTTCAACAGCTAAGAAATACTTTTGCTGAACCCTGGAAGAGACAGACAAAAGTTACAAAGTGCAACGTACAATGAAATACTACACTACCTAACTGCTACACTCACACCTTGGAACACTGACTATTACGATCAGTCCCTGCTTCTGTAGACCCTGCAGATATTAGGGCAGTTGAAAAACAGGTGTTACCTATTACTGCAGTCCAATACTTTGCAAGAGCTGCAGTCACAGAAGGTAGAGCGGCAGGACCACATTTTCTTAATAGTGTAGCCAAAAAGCTGAATAAATTTTCCCAAGCTCGGTGAACTGCAGCTGATAACTCAGGCCCTGCCAATTATATATACAAATAAAAGAAATACAGAGTGAACATACAAGTACCTATGTGGCTTACAATTAAATGAATACAGAAAACTTAGAAGGTATTCCTAAAGTCATATGTCATAAGTCTGCTTAGATAAATGCAGATGACTAATGTAATATATTAAATTATGAATGCCACAATTAAAATATCAAACTGGACGACATCTGTCTTTAATAAGTTTTGTTTTACCCCATAGTCTGTTTATATTTAGGACAACTTTTAATTTCATGCTGATGGGCTCTCACAGGTTTTAGAAGAGATTGACACACTGCAGAAGTGAAAGGATCCTGAGAGTTTCCATCTGCAATCCAGAGGGCACAAGAGACTTGTAGCACAATCCCATACATGCCTACGCAGGAGTAAGTCTCATTGAGTTTAATGGGGCTTACTCCTAGGTAAGTGGGTATAGGATGGCAGCCTTAGGCTCTTGATGCATCTGCATAATGCAAAGTCCTCATTTGAGGAAGTTGGAAGTCACAGAAGCATCTGGGGTTCAAGACCCTGCTGTGTCCTCTAGGCTGTAAATGGCAGCCCCCTATGCCTATTTCCAGTTAAGTAACCCAAAGAGAGGAGGGGCAGCAGGGGCAGCAACCATGTCCAATCCCTTCTCTTGGGCACTAGGAGAGTGCACATGCTGATGATGTCATCACCACTGCTAAGGCCTGGGGGACTCTATAAACAAGACTGCATGGATATGAATGCTTTGAAAGTTCAGGAAAACACCACGATTTTGAGACAATCAACTGACATTTCATGTTTCAGTAACATACTCCTTACCACACATACATTACCTAAGCCATCTTTAGAGCTAATGGAAAGAACCACAAAGGTATTTTCTAAGAGAGGTGTCAGTAACTCATCTTGCATCACAAGACGAGTGTCTACCAACAAGCATGACTGCAGGAGTTGGGACAACGATGATACAAACTGCAGTAGAAACAAAATCTGTTTTAAAAAACACAAAATGATTTGGTTCAGATATACTTGCAGAACATTTCTGCAGCAATTCATTCTTTTAAACAGTAAACAGTTTCAAAATCAAAGTTAACAAATCAAGCTACAGAGTTGAGAACGTTTTTAAAATATGAATCAGGTGTGGAACATATTCACTGCTAATGATGTGCTGTTCTTAGGCTGCAATCCCATTCACACTTACCAGAGAGTAAGCAGTACTGAACACAGTGGGACTTACTTCTGAGTAAATATGTATATGATTGCTCTGTTAGTGTCCCTCTGTATAATATCAGGCTACAATCCTATAAGTATTTGGAATTTAGACTAGGGCTGTGTACGGACCCCCCAATACGACTCGGAAGCTGCTTCATGGCTTCAGAGGCGGGCCCAATTCGGCTCGGGCTGAATTGCCCCCCCCCCCCGACCCGACTCTGAACTGGGATTCGGATGCCAAACCCTGCTTCGGGTACTCCCCTGATGCCCCCCGCGCACCCCCCGAGCTCCTTACCTTGCCGCCTCTCCTCCTCCGCCGCCTCTTCTGCGGCTGTCTTTGCTGCCGCCATTGCCGCTGCCTTCTCCGCCTTCAGCTCCTGAGGCCTGGACATTGCCATTTTAAAAATGGAGACTCCCTGCAATAACAGTCAGTGTGCGTCCAGGCCTCAGGACCTGGCGGCGGTGATGATGGCAGTGGTGGCGATAACAGCAGTGGCAGAGACGGCAGCGGAGGAGGTGGCGGCGATGGCGATGATGGCAGAGGATGAGGAGTAGGCGGCGGCAGAGGAGGTGGGTGGCTCAGGTAAGGACCTGGAGGCTCTGGCGCGGCTGGGCCAGGGGTGCCAAAGCTCTGAAGCACACCAAGCACTTCAGAGAGCCCCCCACCCGCTCCAGGTCGCTTCTTGGCTTCTCTGCTTCACCTCGGAAGGGGCTCAAAGTGACCCAAAGCAGCCTGCTTCGACTTGAGGTTCGAGCCTCCGGCCGAAGTGGTGCACAGCCCTAATTAAGACCCATTGAACTTATTTCTCCATGAAGATGTATGCAGTTGGGCTGTTTGACCAGAGAGCAATTTAGCAAAAAAACATCATGCAATATTTTGACTCTATTACGCAGAGGGCATTATGACAACCAGTCATTACCACCTCATTAATAAGTTTGCAAGTTTATGAGGAAAGATCCAAAATGAAGATATTCATATGAATAAAACATGAATAACTGCCATTAGTCACTGAGAACTAAAATATATTATCTTTCTTTTTTAAAAAAGTCAACTTCTGTTCCACAAAGGAAGCAATGGAAATATATGTTTTAAAACTGTGCAAAACCCATATATTTAATCTCATGTGCTTGGTGTACAGTATCTAGAATTCTATAGTTTTTAATGTCCTGTAGTTTTAATTACTGTGGCACTGAATTTTCACAATGTTACATTGTCACAAAAATGGGCACTGAACAGGTGCAAACAGGCGTCTTAGGTCTTCCTTTTTTCTTTTCTGTTTTTTTGTACCATTTATCAGCCCTAATATGCTGTTGCTTGTCTGCCATTTTGAAGGGCACTTTCTTCTTTACACTATAATCCCAACCAGTCAGGGATCACATAGCAAACATTCCAACACAACACACCCAATCAGATTTGGTTCTGTAATGTGAACAAAACCTTCTAATTGTCTTCACTCTGGATGTGTGTGCACCGCCTGCCCCCCAGGCCCTGTAACGCAAGGTGACTCTCCTTGTTTTGCTATATCACTGTGGTAGTTTCTTGCCTGCAAATTCTGCAAGGCTCTTGCCCCATTCTGGCCCTAACCACACATAGTTTACACATGACCAGCTGGAGCAAAATGTTGATGGAAATATCCATGTGTACTGCCTTATTTTAATGTGATATGTATTTAAATGCATAATGTCCATATTCTGCTCCAGCCACTTGGCAAATGACTGCATTGGAAGAGAGAGCAACAGCCCAATTGCCATGGGAACAGGGATATATGCCATCTACTCTCTGACACCTGCCCCCTTGAGAACGGTTTTGCGCCCTTTCACAAAAGGAGATATAGAAAGAGAGCCCCTGTTTCACTGGGAGCACAAGGAAATTGTTCATGAACATGCATTCTATTCTCAGTTCTCATCTAGTTTCCATATTTTTTGTTTCCATATTTTTATTTTGCATCCATCACTTATATGCTTAAGTATGTGTATCCAAGGATATATTTTAAAACACATTTTATAGAATATTTCTCATATCTTATTTCTGAGAAGCAAAAAGATTGTTATCCTGTTAAAACAGCCGATAAAACTGCAGTTAACATGGAGTATTATTGATATAGCTCACACTTTATCTTTCCTTTCATTCACAAAAAGGTTCACACAGGGAAGTGAGATCAAAAAAGCTTTGATGCCACTGCTCTGTATTCAGTTGCACCACATAACTGTTACTGGAGTTTTTCAACCACACTGCACTCAACCAAGGCTCCGAAATTTCTGAATAATTGATGGAGCTGAGATTAGAAGGCATAGACATACAACCATGCTAGCTCATTCCTTCTTTCACCAGTTTTGATAATGCTTAAAGATGATCCCTTACCCCACCCCACACACACACAGCAAGCAAGGAAGCAAGCATCTACGTTTCCTTTCAGGGCAAAACCATCATCGTTTTCCTGATAGCAGAAGCATCTCTGGTAACTTAAGCCAACAGTTGCCAATACATAATTTAAACCTCAATTTTGCAAAAACTGGTGAAGTTTGAACTCGCTATTTTTTTTTAAGCTATTTTGGTTCTGAGAGATTACGGTAATACGAAATCACCAGCCCTATAAGTAAAGTGCCTGCCCTGCATGTGAACATGCTGGATGCCAACATGGCCCAGGATGAGGGCTGAAGCGAGTTAGAACGTATCAAGTAGGCCTTTGGTCTGATCCAGAAGCACATCTACTCCAGCATCCTGTTTTCCACAGTGGCCAACCAGATTTATACGGTGATATCCTATGTTAACAGTGAGTTGAATGAATCGCATTCTGTCATTATAACCAGAAATCAGGGAGGCAATAGGTTCTACAGCTTATACTCAGAAAATGCCTCACTGGATTGATCTGAAATCTGGCAGTGGAGGAGAGGATGGTTTGAGGAAGGGATGTCCCAATTCTGAGGCAGAAAGGCTGAGAAATGGTTTATTTATAGGAGTTTAAATTTGATGAGTGACCTCCAGCAGTTTGACAGGTATTGTCTTCTTTTTTCATACTTTGCTAGGGTTAAAATTTATTGACTGAATTCTCTGTTTGTACAGCATCTTTCAGGGAACAGTTTGTTAGGTTAGCACGTGCTGTGCCTCACTAGTAGTGTAACATGTTTGTAGGTTATTGCTAAAAAAAATAATAGCTCCAGCCCACTTTATCCTCTGGCAGTTCATAAGTTCTTCCCCCAGGCATGCTCAGGATGATCCTGCAGGAGGGAGGTAGAATGGGAGTGTGGCTGGTTAACAGGCAGATGGGATAGAAGGGGAGGAGGGAGTTTTCATGTCAGTTAAAGTTAGGCAGTTGGGAAAGAGAGAGGTTCTGAGAAAAAATAGGAGCTGTAGTTTTAATTCTACTTTCAACATGTAACAGAGCAATACTATGGTCCTTGGAGAGCATCTATCTAGCTACCATGGCTAATAGTTGCTGATTGAGCCCTCCTATATGAATTTGCTTTTTTAAAAACAGAGTCATCTTAGCTAGTGAACATCATCACAATTTATTTGTGTCGAGTACTTCTGATTGAGAGTGGCCTCCTTCTTCATTTGGCTTAATTGTACCTCACAACTGCTAGGCCTTAGGGCTGCTGTTTGGCTTTTACCAACCCTCCAACCTTATACCTCATACAGGGAAGGGGCTGATGAGTTCCTTGTCAAGGGGTAGCAGGCCCAGTACTCTTTACCAGGAGCATGACAGGCAGAAATTCAATACGTGCAACTTTACCTAGCATATGAGGATAGAAACAGTTTTCTATCTGTACTTCAGCTGCAGGGCCCCTGGGAGAGGAATGCCACGTCTGGCTTTATTTAGTAGCTCTTTTGGTTAGAGCAACATTTCTCAGAATTAAAACTTCCTTAAAAGTATAAGTTAAATGTTAACACACTCTGAGATCTGGCCTTTCCAGAGTTTTCCCTGACACAGCCACTGTCCAGGACTGTATAAGCATTGATATTTCTTTACTAAACTGTAGGATTTCTTATTTGAGAGACAGAGGGTAGTGTCCCTCAAACACTATGAGATATGGTCTCTTAATAACTACACATCCCAGAGTTCTTTAGGGCATGCTGGTATTTTTTGTGCACCTGGAAATCAACAAAGCAGCCAACAGTATGATAAAAAGTTATTTCAGAATTCTGATATTTTAAAAGTAATGCTAAATTTCCTAAAATAATAATCACCATTTCATATTAAAATACATACATCACAATATTTCTTTACTGGATTAAATGTGTGTTTTTAAAATGTATGGTAAGTACCACTGTGTGAATTGTTACCCTTCTAAATGGTGTGTGATTTCAAATTAATTATGATGTTTCTTCCTTTTTCCACTGAGTTTCTCATTTTCAATTTCAAGTTTGCCTGATCAGGGCGTTGGAGGCACAGCCTTGTCAAAATGCGATCAAATTCAATTAACAAATACCTTTTAACATGTTGTGTTAAAGGCTTTCCATGTTCACTCAAGCTCCAAAATTCTGGGTGGGAAATTACAGCTGTTAAGAGCCTCACCCTTAACAGATGTGTTATTTAGGCAATATGGATATGGCCCATATTTGGGCCCAGTGCTCTTCAACATTTTTATTAATGACTTGGAGGAGGAGGTGCAGGGAATGCTGATCAGATTTGCAGATGACACAAAATTGGGCGGGATAGCTAATACTTTGGAAGACAGAAACAAAATTCAAAGTGATCTGGATAGACTGGAGCGCTGCGCAGAAAACAACAGAATGACATTTAATAGGGATAAATGCCAAGTTCTGCACCTAGGAAAAAGAAACCAAATGCACAGTTACAAGATGGGGGATATGTGGCTCAACAACACTACAAGCGAGAAGGATCTTGGAATTGTTGTCGATCACAAGCTGAATATGAGCCAACAATGTGATGTGGCTGCAAAAAAGGCAAATGCTCTTTTGGGCTGCATTAATAGAAGCATAGCTTCCAAATCCCGGGAAATACTAGTTCCCCTCTGCTCAACACTGGTTAGGCCTCATCTAGGGATGGCAGAGAATTCCACCACAGATCTCGGTGAGGCCGAATGCCAGTGCATTCGGCCCCCCGAAATCTGTGGCAGAACGGTCTGCCACCCCCCCGCGGATCCCCCCCGGGACGAGACTTACCTGGGGCGGATCTTCCGGGCAGCGGCTGCTGGTCTTCTGACCGGCTGCCACCGCCACCATTTGCAGACTTGTGGGTTTTTGATTTTTTTTTCAAGATGTGATAGGCTACGTAAAGATTTACGTAGCCTATCATGGCTGGGTAAAAAAAAAAAAAACCGTGTACGCAAATGGCGGCGGCTATGGCGGTTGCCTTTTGCGTCCCTTATTTTTGGTGTCTTAGTCTACGTAAATATTTACGTAGACTAAGACAGCGAAAATAAGGGGAACGCAAATAGCGTAGCGGGCGCTATTTGCATCCCTTTTTGATTCACCGTTTTAGCCTACGTAAATATTTACGTAGACTAAGATGGTCAAAAATAAAGAATGCAAATGGCGGCGGCCATAGCCGCCGCCATTTGTGTACGCGGGTTTTTTGGGGGGGTTTTTACCCAGAGCCCTCCGCGGCCGGAAATCCGGCTGCGGATGGCTCTGGCCTGGGCCTGGCTGGCTGCTCCGCAGAGCCGCCGCAGAGCACAGCCGGCCATCGAGGATTCCGGGGGGAGGAACGGAGTGCCTCCCCCCCTGTCGAGGATTCCGGGGGGAAGGACGGAACGCCTCCCCCCCCATAAACATAATCCGCGGAAAGGTAAGTACATTTCATACATCCCTAGCCTCATCTGGAGTATTGTGTCCAGTTCTGGGCACCACACTTTAAGAAGGATGCAGACAAACTGGAGAGGGTTCAGAGGAGGGCAACAAAGATGATCAGAGGACTGGAAACAAAGCCCTATGAAGAGAGACTGAAAGAACGGGCATGTTTGGCCTTGAGAAGAGAAGACTGAGGGGAGATATGATAGCACTCTTCAAGTACTTGAAAGGTTGTCACAGAGAAGAAGGCCAGGATCTCTTCTTGATCATCCCAGAGTGGAGGACACGGAATAATGGGCTCAAGTTACAGGAAGCCAGATTCCAGCTGAACATCAGGAAAAACATCCTGACTGTTAGAGCAATATGACAATGGAACCAATTACCTAGGGAGGTGGTGGGCTCTCCCACACTGGAGGCATTCAAGACGAGGCTGGACAGCCATCTGTCAGGGATGCTCTGACTTGGATTCCTGCACCGAGCAGGGGGTTGGACTCAATGGCCTTGTAGGCCCCTTCCAACCCTACTATTCTATGATTCTATGGCATGGTGCCCTATCCCATGGCTAGTTCCAGCTTCATCAGTATCTTGGAGCCAGGGGGCTGTCAGTGGCAGAGTGGTGGACCTAAGACCAAGATTTGTCTGTTTACTGGAATAGACTCATGTATCCGGTTAATGAACCCTTGGGGTGCCATGGCACATGCTGTCTGCCGTTATGAATACGCAAGGCCCAGTTGCTGCAGCTTGTCATGTCATCTGAACCCAGGCTGTGGTGGTTATTTGAGCATTAAACAACCCTCACATAACCCACAGTCTGTTTCAGGGTTATGCGAGGGTTGCTTAATTCTCAAATAACCCCCCTGCCACCCAGGTTCAGACAACACAACAGGTAACACCCTGCCAGGCCTTGCATATTCATAATAGTGTCCAGCATGTGCTGCAGCTCCTCACAGGTAAATTAACCCACAGCGGGCTGTCATGTTGTACGACCTGGCGCATGGAGTCTACACAACTGAACCTACCATGCAACTGAAGCTACCATTCCATGTTACAAGTACTGAACTGGCAACCAATACCATCCACAAAGAATGATAGTGTTGGAAGAGACCTTGAAGGTCATTTAGTCCAACTTTGTCGCAGGTGAAGATTTTTTAAAGATTTTTTTTAAAGATTTCCTTTTAGCTCATTAAGTAAGAGAAAAGACAGGACCAAGACTAACATTGTGCTAGTGCCAGCACAACATTGCTTATGATATACAGATATTAAAAGATAAGACAGTCCCCTGCTCACAGGCTTGCAATCTAATAGACTTGGCAGAAAAGGAAAAGAATGTGGAGGGAAGAGGAAAGCAGCTTATTATGATGTTTTTTCTGGGAGGCGGGGGCGAATCCCTTTGGTGGCCCATGGTACCCTGGCCAATGGCAGAGTCTAGAGTGCGCTTTCCTTCAGTTCTGCAGTCCCAGAGTACCTGGCAGAATAGAAATCTCAGGGGACAAACTACTGGTCTCTGCACTGGAGCACAAATGTCCAGTTTGAGCACAAAGGCATTAGTTTTTCTCCTATGGGTATCTCCTTATTTGGCTTTGGGTGAAGTAGTACATGGGGATGGGAAGGTAAAAGGAAGAAACATTTCTCTTTTTTGCTCTGCCCCTTTCTCCTCTACACACATATAAACTGCACATTGCTGTTTAGTATACAAGTGTAAAACTACTAGTCTAGATTCCCCCCAATGGACAAAAAATATTTTTCCTTTCTAACAAGTTGTAGCTTTTTCTTACTAAAACCTAATTTTTCGCACTTGAGAAGCCACATCCTTTTCAGAATTCTCAAGAAAAAAGCACCTATGTTACCGTTTTACTAACAGAAATCATAATTAAACTGAACCAGAAAAATCCCAGATCACTGAATCTATTAAGAAAGAACCCGCCTTTCAGCATTTAAACAGTCTTACATGCAACAGATGTACTTCAATGTAATGGAATTGAAAACAAACATGTGTACAACTAACCTGGATCTTTGCATACTCCATATGAGATGGCTGAGGCAGAGGCGCTTTCATTTCCAAGATACATCTCTCTATTAAGCCAGAATTTACAAGACTAAAACAAAACACGGATAACTGGGTCAGGAGAACAGACATGAGCTTAAACACAGAATGTCAAAATGTAGTCTAGGCTGTCTGCATATTTGAAAAAAAATGGGATACTATAGCTATTCCAGAAGCAAGTGTTTGCACACTCAGATTTCCCCCCAACTCATGTTAGCTGACGCCTTCCCTTGGTGGGAGATCAATGCGCCCTCTCCCTTCCATTATACAGATGACATAATGTGAATGGGTACTCCTTGTGAACATGACAGCCTGATCATGTGAAGTATGTATTGATGCAATTTCTCCCCCTCAAAAAAAAATGTAGGGAGGAGAGAACAAGCTCTTCCGACTTTAATCTGGAGACCATAGTTTATATGACTGTGAAGGTCCTGAGTAACACATCCAGGACTGAATGCAAATTTTTGCCCATGGAGAAAACAGCAGACAGAACAAGGAGAAGGTATGGGATTTCTAACTGGGAACACGATGCAAGGAGAGCTAGTGTGGTGTTAAGAGAGCTGGATTGCAATTTGGAAGACCCAGGTTCTAGTCCCCACTTGGCCGTGAAGCAAGCTGGGTGACCTTGGGCCAGTCACTGACTCTCAGCCTAACCTACCTCACAGGGTTGTTGTGAGGATAAAATGGAGAGGATGACCATGTAAGTCACTTTGGATTCCTTGGAAGAGGGAAAAATGGTGGGAGGTAATAATAATGATGATGATGATGATAATTTAAAAATACTAAAAAAAACTTCCTTGTCCCTTCACTGCTGCCTCAGACAAAATTGACAGCCCCCCACAACTGCATTAAACATTGTAGGGAGTCTAACCATAAATATCCTGCTTAATTTGTAGTTGGGCTCTTATTTACAATTTAGCAATGGCAGGATATTTAAGAGACCCATTTAAGTTATGATCCTCAGGATCTCTCGAGGTCTCATTCAAAGGAAATTGATCCTGGAATAACTGCCCTAGATGTCTTTCATTGAAGGGGACTGCAATATATTGCTGTCAGAAATAGGATATTGTTTCCTTGGAGATTAAGTGTAAGCTGCCATGGTTCAGCCAGGTTGATAAAAATTGCAGCACTTTCAGCACAAACTCATCTAGCCATCAGAAGAATCTGTGGTTGATATGAGTTTGAACCAAGAACTTCCACGTTCACACTTCTAACCACTATATAAACACCTCTAACATCCTATTAGTGTTCAGACTAATCTACCAGAATCTTTCCTGACCTTTCCTCTAGTACTCAGAAGACAACAAGGTATAAATATATCACAAGCCCATTTAATATAAAAACTACTTTCACTACACATAAACACCTTAAATACTTCTACCAATGTATCTGTCAATGTTTGCAAAATGCACTGTTTTCTGGTCTTGCAGTTAGTACAACCTGTACTTGCTGCAGGAATGGGACACAAGCACATTCCACATACAAATCTTGGGTAATGGATACGCAGTACTACTT
Organism: Heloderma suspectum; assembly: GCF_057233095.1. NCBI lineage: Eukaryota > Metazoa > Chordata > Lepidosauria > Squamata > Helodermatidae > Heloderma > Heloderma suspectum. Next base: position 92,971,407 of record NC_139461.1, read on the forward strand.
GTATTTATTTGAAATATTTCTGAATGAGTGCTAGAGGCGATTTATAATAAAACCAAACACAGAACAAAATACAACTAAAATAAAACTGGTAAAATACATAACAATAAAACTGGAGAAACTTTTAAAATCAAACAGCAGCCTTACTCAGTAAAAGATCAGTGGAACAGTACAGTTTTATTAGCCTTCTAAAAGCCAATGACAAGGAAGTCGTCCTAACCACTCTGGGAAGGGAGTTCCACCAGGGTGCTCCCGCATGCAAGTCTCCATTTCAGGTCCCCACCAACTCCACTTCTCCAGGAGGTGGGAAGTGTAACAGGGCCTCAGATGAAGAACATAGGCTCTGGATAGGTTCATAGAGGAGGAGGTGGTTTCTCAAATTTCCTGGTACCAAAGCTGTTTATGGCTTTATAGGTAAAACCTTGAACTGGGCTCGAAAACAAACAGGAAGCCAGTGAAGCTGTTTCAAGTCGGGTGTTAAATGGTTTATAAATCGCGCACCAGACACAGGTCCGTTGGTCACATTTTGCACTAGCTGTAAATAGAAGTATATTTCTTTTTGTTAGTCTCACTTGAAGAAATAACTACTTATCGTTTTGGTAAATGCCCAAGTAAAAGTAGCGGAACTATCAGATATTCCAAATTTGCTCCATGTTTTGAAAGAAGTAACGGCTCTCATGCTTGATTTTAAAAGTTCATTTTGAATTCCCTGAATACACAGCAATTGATCAATATCTGTAACCAAGCTTTGGGTGTTATTTGTCCTATTCAGGCTCTTGTCTGTTTGTAACCTCAGTAGTTATTGATCTCTTACCTACTGAGAACAGTTAGTGTATGTGCTCGCTGAAGAGCAATCCCAGTGTCTTTTGGAGTGACAATCAGCAGGTTGTCCAGCAAGCTGCACATAGCTGAGAGAAGAGGAGGTGTGACCACTGCACACTGATTAGGTCTAATGATAGACTGTGGGGAATCATGTGGACTTGAAGATGCTGTTGTGGTTGTGTCACTCTGACCTAGAACACAAAATTCAGAGAAAGAATAAACATTTAAGTAATATGATTACTTAGAGATGAAGTGTAGATTTTTGTAAAGCACTGGCGTATATTTCTCACCTAGACATGACTAAAGGGGGACCGGTCAGTTTCATTAGATACATGAAACTCCGCAAGAGCTGTTGCATCTGTTGATTCCATACATACACAAACAGCCAGATGTGCTATTGTCAAAACTGAGTTCTCCTCCATTGGGGCAAATAATATGAGAAGATATAGCAATCTATGTAAAAGGCATCAAGAGTGGAGAGTACATACAAGTCCAGGGCTTTTGGAAGTAGTAATGTATGGCTGTGACAGCTGGACTATAAGGAAGGCTGAGCACCAAAGAATTGGTGCTTTCGAACTGTGGTGCTGGAGAAGACTCTTACGAGTCCCCTGGACTGCAAGGAGGTCAGATCAGTCCATCCTAAAGGAAATCAACCCTGACTGCTCATTGGAAGGACAGATACTGAAGCTGAAGCTCAAATATTTTGGCCACCTAATGCAAAGAGAAAACTCCCTGGAAAAGACCCTGATGCTGGGAAGGATTGAAGGCAAAAGGAGAAGGGGACGGCAGAGGATGAGATGGCTAGATAGCATCACCGATGCAATGAATATGAACTTGAGCACACTCCGGGAGAGAGCGGAGGACAGGAAGGCCTGGCATGCTATGGTTCATGGGGTCACGAAGAGTCAGACACGACTTAATGACTGAACAACAACAACAAATGCCAAAATAGGGGGTAGAGTGTGATAGTATAGTTTGTAGCTCTTAAAAATGTAACTGTTGATAAGTGCAAACTAGAAATACTAAAAGTAAACCTGTGTATACAGCTGGATTTGTTTTATCTTCCCCCCACCTTGAATACTGAGAGAGTTTCAAAACTGAGCTACTATGTGATGTATGGAGGCTGCTATTAGGAACAGAATGGGAAGGAAGGCCCTATCCGAGAAGCCCTTTCATATGTATAAGTGGCACTGTGGCTCATGGCCATGATCATCACCCCCCCCCCCCGAATTGTTTTCGTAAGGGTCTCAGTATCGGCTTACCTTGAGCCATGAGTCGATTAACTGGCACTTCACGAATAATACTAATAGGTGGTGAGATGGGTGCTTGTAGTTCCACAGCACACCCCAGAGATGGTGATGCTGAAATAATCTAAGAAGAAGCAGAAGCAAACAAATGAATTGATTTTCCTCTATTAACAAATAATGTTTGCACGGACAATCCTTATTAGCTGGAATCCAAACTGCACCATGTATGAACAAAAAGCACTCTTTGCAGGTAGTGGAGTATTTTAGATTGAACACAGTAAATCCTGCAGGGGATATGCCATAGTGTTTGAGGCCCATAAGGCTCATGGGAAAAAAAAAGATTCCTGTGTGCCTCCTTAGGCAATTTTTGGCAGCAAGAATAGAAGTCAACTGTATTACTCTCTCAAGCAGAGAAGGCAGAAACTGGGGGTCCATATTGGAGAGCTGACTGCCACAACTCTGACATTTTTAAATGGGACAAGAAGAGGAAAGACAACCTGACTGAAATAAAATATAGAGTAAGACATTAGGGAGAAACTGACCAAAATAAGGCAGGAGAAGGGCCTCCTAGTTTGCTCAAATCAAGTTACAGGACTTACCAAAGCCAGCCAACGAGCAAAACACTCTTCAGAGAAAACTCCTCCACAATGCTGCCGTTGTCACGGGGCTTGCCCTGCCCAAGGCATGCAAGAGAATCTTTCTCTTGTGTCATCTCTTAGACCTTAGTTATAATACATTCCTGATTCTGCTTTACATAAGTACAAAAACCATATCTATGACTGTGTAGAGACCATACAGAAAACATTTTATTGGCACCTTTTGTTTTGGATTTCTCAGGCTTACACCTCTTTAATAAAATATACTTTATTTTTTTATTTGTTACCCCATGTGATAGTGACCACCTCTTCTCTCTATCTGTAGGAAGGAAAGGCTCAACAGGTTCTAGAAAATCTACCAAATGTTGCTGGCGTTCAAGTCTGATAAGCTTCACAGTCCTCACCCAAAGCAAAGTACTCTCCAACTGGGAGAACTCTGCCTCAGAGGCAGTATAACTGCATCACAGGAAACTATTGCACGAGTAGGGAGGTGTGCCTGCTTGGCTTCATAAAGCCCTTCTGCATAGAATCATAGAATAGTAGGGTTGGAAGGGGCCTACAAGGCCATCGAGCATGATGCAAGAGGCAGCAGCAGCCGAAAGGCTCTTGGACAGGGGAGTGGAGAGCTAGGAGCTGATGCTCAGAGGGTCAATAAGATCAGGGAAACAAAATGCTTCATAAAGGCAGCACCACAGACCTGCCAATTCTTAGAAGATTTGACAAACTGTAGGAAGAAGGGAAGGTAGGAGGGAACAACAAACTCACCTGTGTTCACTGATCTTTGGATTGCAGCCTATATAAAGTGATTACCTCTATGAGTTTAATAGTTATCAAAACAACAACCTTGCCTTGCCCCAGTTTGTGCTGTTGATAATTTAGGTAATTAAAAGAAGAACTGGGAATTTCAAGAAATTATTTGTAGAAAAGCCCTACTACAGGAAAACATCATAGAAGCTATCAGGTTCTTTATTCCTAAATTGAGCTGCCCAGTTGCTTTAGATTTTAGAACTTAAGAAAAACAAGCTCTTGGAGAAGTAAAAATCAATAATTAAAAATCAATTTCAACTACTTATAAAAATATAGCTTGCTAAGTTTCTCACACCAGCTAAGCCCTTTCCAGTAATGGCTTCCAGTGGGATAGTGGTTGAGCCCGGCCTTTTTTGACATCTAAACTAGAACACTTACAATAGGCATGTAAATCCTACTCAGTACTGGTGGAAAAGAATTGCCTGTAGGCAAGCACACGGGAAGGCTTTCCTGAACTGCATGCAAATGCGTCCTTTTGTTTTTTCAAGCTGCTGATGTATAACACAAATGACTTATTAGTCTGTATAAGTGTAAATTGTTTGTGGACTTCTTTACAAGACTGGTGTACACCAATACAATTAAGTCATTTTGAGAATGATGTTTTTAGAAAAAGAAAGCACTTTTCATTAATCCTTTCCAATAGAAATTACTGAATGGCTTAGGAACATAGGAAGCTGCCTTATACACATTGGTAGCACATTGGTCTATCTAGCACAGTATTGGCAATACTGACTGGCCGTGGCTCTTCAAGGTCCCAGGCAGGACTCTTGTCCAGCCCTACCTGGAGATGCCATGGATCAAACCTGGCACCTTCTGTATGCAGATAGGTTGCTCTACCATGGAGCTATGGCCCTTCCTTGAGTATTATATCTCATACAATATTTTTAGCATTACCTGGGGAAAACATCTCTCTGAGTTTGATTGAACGAAGAACAAAAAAAGATTAAAGGCTAAAATGAAATGTGAAAAAAAACAGAGAAAGTACAATGGGATCCAGTTAAGCAATGTTTAGTTCTGATTACACTAGCAATTTTACTAGGTTTGAACTCACCACAGTGTCAGATGTTGACTGGGAACTTGGAGATTGGCTTTGACTAGATTGGATTCTCAAAAAAGAGAGAGAATCGTCAACATCTGAGGAACAAAAACAGAGAAATCCAGCTTTTTAACAACTCATTAGTCACCTCTTCCTGTCCACTCACAATTTTCCTTCCATTTCTTGGAATGGGGAACAAAAACAAACACGCGCGCGCACGTACACACACACACACACACACACAGGATAAAGTATTCATTATATGCCTTTTCCATATTTGACTACATTTTGAACATTCAGGAAAAATTCTAAGATGTTCTGCATCTATACAAAGATTATAAAAATGAAGAATTATATTCAGCGTGGTATGAAACCGAAGTAAGCACAGAAGGATACTACATTAATGCAAGGCATAGGATCACTACTGTCATGATGAGCCATTTAACGTAGCCTCCCATTCAAACACAGCACTGTAATCAAGAAAACTACTATCAAGAAGATTAATTGCTTTACTGAAGCTTAGGCTCTCAGACTTCTGTATCAGATGACCGAGGGTAGTATCCTATTGTGCCCATGTATTCGTTGGACAGACCAGGTGCGCAATGGGGCTTTAGCAGTTCTCAAAGTAACCCAAAACAAGCTATTTCCAGAATGGGGCAGGTCAGTTGAGCTCACAGAAGGGAGCTCCACTGACCTGTCCTGATATGGAACCAAGCATTTCCGCTCCTTTCCAGGGTTCTTTTTAAAAATACAAAAGCTCCGTTGTGCAAGCAGTGGGTCCTGCAAGCACAACAGAACCAGCATAAGCAGAGTGGCCCTGTTGGATACTACCCAGATTCTGAACCGTTATCAAATTTCAATCATCGATATCGGAATGCTCATCCTCCTCCTTTTCCCTATTAAACATCTATGGTTTGGTTCCAGAGATCCTGTGGTGCACATGGAAAGCAGTTCTGCTCATGCAGGGAATGCCCGTTTTCTCCTCCCCTACCTGTCTGCAGCTCCCACACTGGGCTCCAGAGAGTCACAGGACCCATTGGAGCAACTTTATGTGTTCTTTTTCTCTAAGCAACAACCTATAGTCATCACAGTACCAATTTCTCTTCATGTCCCATTTAGCATCATGTTTCATAGCCATAAGGGCTAGAATCAGGCATTTCCATTTCCACTTGTCATGGCAGATGTCCTTTTGTCCTCTAGGGAGCAACCACCCTTCCTCTCAACTTTAGAGCTTCAGGAGATGAACAGAGATTGCCCTAGCAGTTGCACAGAAATCCCCACCTTCTCCCCAGCTCCAAAGATGGGAGCCCCACCATCCTTTCCTGCCAGGAAAAGCGGAAGTGGGCTTCTTTGGCAACTGAGGTCAAGGCACTCCTCAGCTGAGGATCAGCAAACCAGGTCCAGACCATCACAATATATTGCATGCATAGTTAGCAAGGCCAGCCGAAAATTTTGGCCTTAGCTAGAAAAACTTGTCAGGTTACTTTTAACTTTTCAACACCCTCCCTCCAAAAGGTCACAATGCAAGGAATTCCATATGAGAATTATAAAGATACTTCATCATACCTATGGAAATCATTGACCACATTCTACAAGGAAGAAGTGTTTTCTGAATGAGCTTCTTCCTTCCAGCATTCCTTGCAACTTCAACCTCCTGAGTACTGAAGCTCAAGTGTGGTCCAGGCCTCATAAAGCCTCACAGATAATCAGCCTAGGCACTGGTGCCACATTATGAAGATATATTACTTTTTTTAAGCTGGCTGGAAGGAGCAAAGCCACCAGGCACCCACTGTCATTTCATATAAGAAACCTGGGGTTGCCACACGTTTTAGCAAGGTGCAGACAGTCTGGCTGTTCTTAAAGCATGCCTGTACCATGCACATGTTTTCAGACACCTATTTGTTGCATTCACAATTTATATTTTTCATGGTGTCCACTCTGAAGTGTACATATAAAGTGACCCAGGTTTCCCTTGGAGTGTCGCCATCCATTTCCACAAGTTGAAAGGAGAATGTTTCATGATCCCAATATGGAATTCCTCACAATGCATTACTAAGACAACTGCTTAGAAAAGAAAACTGAAATGCTCACATGATCATAACAGCCCACATATTGCCTTTTTCAGTGTCTTTTCCCCATCATACTAAAGATTCATGCTTTTTGAAGTTCTAATTAACGTTCTTTACATTTCTCCCATACCTCATTATTATCCCTTCACAAAGGGAAGGAATGAATATCCAAAACCTCATAACTGCTTCTTGGATACTGAACCAGATCCAGTTATTTTTTTTCAAGAGACTATTTTAACTTTACTCATAAAAAGGTAGTAATTTAGAACAGTCACACAGTTTAACACATCATTTAAAATTAGAAACTGTATTGACATCACCTAGAATTGAAGCGTCATTTACCATTTATACTATTCTTTTCTGCAGCCAGGCTGTCTCCCAAGGAACAATTCAGATCAAACGTATACCGACCTAGGTAGCACTCATTCACCATCTCATTCAAATGCTCATAGAAGTGGCAATGATATAACAGGGCCTGCAGGGCAGGTTTTCCAGTCAGAGATAGACCAGATTCTTCATCATGCACACAGGGACCCTGGGAGGGGGAGAAGAAGAAAAAAAAAAAACCTTGTCAAAATGTTTCCTTACAGCACTGGTTGTCAGACTATGGGGTGCCCACCCTTCCCATCAGAGTAGGTTTGATCAAAGATCTGTATGTCATGTATGTGTGAAAATGCTACATTATGCAGCTTATTCACAGAATTCAGCTCCCTGAAAACCCCAGCTGTTATTTTTAAAAAGCAACTTTCTCGCCCTTATTGTTGCTGAGATATGCTTGACAGTGTGTGAGCAATCTCAGCTGAATCTCAGAAATCAGATGAACTGCTGAATAAGACATCCTCTGAATAAGGTTGCAGCTCATTGTTCCTAATGAATAACGGAAGCAATAATTGTGGAAACTGGTAAAATCTGCAGAAAGGTTCAACTGCATAAGAGAAATCAAGCAAATGCGGATAATTTATGCAGTTTTCAGAATTCATCACATCACGTAAGCATAGTGTTGTTTCCCCCACCCCACCCCTTTTTTTGCACATAGAAAACATAGTCCTGTGTATGAGAGACTTGCAAGGATATACATGAAAACAACTGAGTAAAATGTGTTTGGTGAACTCAGTTGGCATGCATTGATTTTTTGGCATTTTCGGGACTTTGAAGAAAGGGAGGTTGGTCACAAATGCTTGCGGTTGTTGTTTTTTTTTAAATACTTTTTATTTATTTTTGTCTTTATAAATGAAATAAACAATACCAACAATCTGATCAATAACTACAATTTCCCAACAATACAATATTCTTAGGAGGACACAACAATAATGAAAAGGAGAAGAAAGGAAAAGAAAAAAAGGGATTTTTTTCTTTTTCTTTTTTAAAGGATTAAATTTAAACTCCAATACACACAGGCTTCAGATCCCATTCTATTTTAAAAACTATATTTATAACATTAGCAATATTACAATTTAATAATCAACCTTACATTTAAATATCATATCATCAGTCTTATAGCAAGGAAGCAGGCCTACAGTTCATTCCCAGTAACCATATATTGCCCTTAAGTTAAAATATAATAGTAATAATAAAGCTTAACAGTTTAACCAACCAAAAATCTTACTAAATAGTCTTATAATAATGATAATAATAATAAAAAGATGAAATTATAATGTTATATAATAATAAAGCTTGGAAGCAACAACAATCAGTGATATATTTTATACTAGATATATAAATGAGTGTGCACAATACACCGCCAAACAATATATTTGAATACAGCATATCACATCCATTTTAGAGAACGAAAATTTAAAGAAAAATAAAAAAAAGAAAAATGAAAGAAAGCAAACGAATATATGTATAATCAGTTATCTCTGGCCTAGCCTGAATCACGCAGACTAAACATAGACAGTTAACAAAACTTGTTTAAAGATTCCAGTTCATGGGGCTGGAACAGAAATCTCACACATTTTTACATTTATCCATGCCTCCGCCATTTCATGATTTAGGAACTTCATCTGACCTTTAGAAACAATGCAAAATGTAGCAGGATAATTTAAGTGATATTGTAAGTTCATTTGTTTTGCCATATTTTTCACCTTGGTGAATTGCCTTCTTTTAACAGCCACCTCTTTGATGTAATCTGGAAATAACATAACTTTATCTTGTTTCCAGGAAAGGCTTCTACCCTCTCTTGCCAAATGCAGGATATAATACTTTGTGGAGATTCTTGCAAATTGGACTATAATTGTATAGTCAGTCCATTTAGCATTTGGCACACGAAATGCCTGCTCAATATCCAGTAAATAATCAGATGGCACAGGGAGTATCTCATGCAAAAGCTTGTCTACAAAGGTAGGCAAATTTACATCACTAGGCAAATTTTTAATACCAATAATACGTACATTGGATCTGTGCGTGAAGGCCTCCAGTTGGGAAATTCTGACAGAGAAATTTTTGAAAAAAGCTTGTGTCGTAGTTTCGTTTGTTGTCAGCCTATCTTGTAGCTCGTTAACCTTCGCCTCCATTTTTACCAAGAAGTGTTAATTAAATCTACAGCGCCTTGCAGGGCAGTGATGGAATTTTGAATTGAATCCAGCCTCTTGGCTTGCTCTGCAAATTGCGAAGATAAAGTTTTTATCAGAATAAATAATTCCACTATATCTTCTGTTCTCTGAGCTTTTGCCAAGGGAGGTACGGGAGGAGTGGATGGTGATGCAGTTCCTTTCTTTCTCCTCGCTGTAGCCATGTTTCTCTTCAAACAAATCTTGCAGGTCCTCAAATATTCCCAAATATTGTTGATATTTCTTAAACCATCCCTTAGATGTTGTTGGTATTTCTTAATCCATATATTACAATGGAACACGTCAGCCCTGTTTTCTCCTATTAGATAGGAGTTTCAAAACAGCTTTTTGCGATGGTTAAGCTCTGGGAGGGTAGTCTTGGAATCCAGCCCCCCCCCCCCCGCTGCCTCGTGGAGAGTACTTTTCTCCAAGATCTTATCCAGATGCTGCCTTGCCCCCCCCTTTTAATTCCAGAAGGGAGATGAAAAGGGTTTTCAACCTTTTAAAAAGCTGTTTGAGATAGCGTCCCACGGAGGCTCTGCAGAATGCTGCGAGGGCAACATTGGTTCCAACCGGAAGTCCACAAATGCTCATGTATTGAAGTGCCATATATTCTTTTCAGTTGTCAATATAAAAGCTTTACTTATTTCCATTACTATACTTTGAAATAAAACACAATGAGAATAATTAATCATTCTGTGCAGTTTTTGTTTTCAGTTTTATCTTACAGGATGACAATCCACATGCAGAACATATCAGCAATATGCATTGATTAAATCAAGCATGGCAACTGCCTCCTCTGGGAATTTTGCAGATGTTAAGCGTGATGACATTGAGTCAAAGTTTTGATATTTGGCTCTGTTGATGCCAATTTATGATTTCTTTGCCAGCACTTCACAGCCACAGGGGTGTCCTAAAACCCACTGGAGTCAGTTGCATGCTACAGTCTTCTGTGTGCAGTGACTTCAACCACCTTGAAGCCACATAACATCTTGTGACCTGATGACTTGGAATTACATGTGCTGCTTTACTGACTACAAAAAGGATTTCACTTCCAAGAGCAGGGAAGCTAAGAATCTACTGAACAGTAATATCAGCAAAATAACCACTCCAACAGTAAAGTATTGATTTCTTATTCTTTTGTATACTATTTAGTACATTGCTTATCTTCTTAAAGAATTCAGTACAAATATGTTACTTTTTTTCTTTTTGCAACATCCTCCATTCAGATAAATGCTGTCCACACTGGTAAACAAATAATGAGAACTAGAATGTAAAACTTTTTTTAGGCAAACCACTGCATGGTTTTCAATCAAACTTTAGCCTTTATTCACACATTACTGGCATGAATAGGAAAAGTGTCGTGAAAGGGATAGTATTTTTAGCCTGCCACCAATGTTGCACCACTTCTCTCACCATTGCTGTGATCACGGTGGAGCCTTCTTGTGCAACCTAGAACACTGATTATGCAGAGTTCCAAATTGCACGGTGAGCCTACTTGAATATAGTATAACTCCCCAAGTTATGCCAAACAGCAGGTGAGGTGTATCTTTGAGTACAGGGCTAAACCTGCGGCCCACACATGAATAGGACTTTTGTCAACCTTTAAAGAAATTTTGCATTCTCTCAATACTGGTGACATCTTAAGAATTAAATTATATCAGAAATCCTCTCTTTCTGTCTCTGTCTCTTTCACACACACGTAAAGAATTTGCCTTCCAAAATCATTTCAAACTATTAAATAATGATACAAACCATTTGTTTACAACCATGGCAATTGCATCAATACCTTTCCAAAGGAATAGTCTGACTAAAAATTGTATACATCCAATCTTCAATAAACACATATAAATCACTAATCTAATCTAACACCTATTAACACTTTAAAACTGTACTATCACACAGAAGCCTTGAGCAAAGTTGGTGTTATGTGTGTATATTAGGAGAGGGGAGGGCCGAAAGATATGTGACAAAATCTATTAGTGAAACATAAAATGGTGATTTAGCAGCAGTATCCTGGAATGTTAGGACAGTGTTTTTCCTTTTTTACAATACAGTACTTATATATTTCCTTAAAAATGAATTACACAGTCTCAAAAATCATTACTGATAGTTTAGTTCTAAAAGCTATCGTGTAGAAGCTCATTTTGGCTACTTCACAGTGGTCAAATTACCAGCCGTAGTGTACTTTTAAACCTTTACAAGAGCATAAGGGAACAACCCTAAATGCATATTGCTATTAAAATTAAAAGTTTATGGTGGCTCGCTTTACAGTTCTAAGGGACTTTTGGTAGATTTGACAATCCTTTGAAACATGTGAGAACTGCAGCTAGGAGAAAATGGATGTGTCTTGATCTGGAGGCTCTACTATGCACTGAACTTTGCATGGAGAGGTGGCTTTCCTCTTTTCCTCTCTCTCTCTGACTCTCTCTCTCTCTCACACACACACACACACTCCTCCCCACCCAATGATGGGCGATGCTTCCCTAGTATGCAGGTCATAAGCAGCATTCCCCAAATTGGAGAGAGTACAGTAGAATTACAGAATGAATCCAGCAGAGACCCTGCAATGCTTCTGATTTTGGCATGTGCCTTGGCGTCGCACCAGCACTTAGCGTTGCACTTCGAGATGCATGGAGGAGCATATGAAGACCCACCCACCACCTCTCCAAAATACCAGCAACCAGAGATACTAGCAGCAAATCGCAGCAGCAGAGGGCAGCAGCTTTAAAGACGAGGAAGAAAGGGGCAAACGCAGATCTTATCGGCTCCCTCTTAGCTGCTGCTCTCTTTTATATTCTTTTATACTGTTTTATATTTTACATCTTAACATTTTAATATGTGCCTGGGAAGTCCATTGAGCAACTCAGGGGGTCGGGGAGGTGCCACCATAACTGTGGTCACGGGTAGGGGGAGGTATAGCACTGGGGGATTAACAGGCCAGCTGAGGAGAAGAGGGGCTAGACACCTTATGGCTATCTCCTCTTCTGGTTCGTCCCCCAACCTGATGGTTCCTGGCGGCCAGTTTGCCCTCGTGTCTGGTGGTGCTGCTGCTGAATGCCAGGTCAGTCCAAAATAAAATCTCCCTCATCCATGATTTGATTGTGGATGAGGGGGCTGACCTTGTATGTATTACTGAAACGTGGGTGGGGGAACTGGTAGGGGTTACTGTCTCTCAGCTGTGCCCTTCTGGGTGCTCAGTGCAGCACCAACACTGACTCAAGGGTCGGGGGGGGGGGTTGCCGTGGCCTATAGGAATTCAATCCCTCTCTCTAGGCTTCCTGCTCATTCGAGTGCAGATCTTGAGTGTTTGTACTTGTGTTGGGTACCCAGGACAGATTAGGGATTCTGTTGGTGTATTGAGCTGATGGAGGTGGTCTTGGACTTGGTGTTGAGGACCCCTAGGATGATGGTCCCGGGGGATCTCAACTTCCATGCCAAGGCTGCTGTATCCAGGGAGGCTCAGGACTTCATAGCTGCCATGACAACCATGGGGCTGTCTCAAAATGTCACCGGCCCAACACATATAAAAGGACACACGCTTGATCTGGTTTTCTAGACTGGGCAGGAGGATGGTGATCTGAAAGTGGAGGAATTAACATCTGTCCGTTTATCATGGTCAGATCACTTCCTGTTGAGGTTTAGACTCTTGGCAGCCTTCCCCCTCTGCAAGGGTGGGGGACCTATTAAAATGGTCCACCCCCGGAGGCTAATGGATTCCAATGGATTCCAGAGGGCTCTGGGGGATTTTCCTGCTGGTATGGCTGGTGCTCTTGTCAAAGCCCAGGTTGCTCTGTGGAATGCAGAGATGACTCAGGTGGTTGACATGATCGCGCCCAAGCGCCCTCTCCCTCTGAGCAGAGCCCAGCCAGCTCCTTGGTATACACCTGAGCTGAGGGCAATGAAGCAAGAGGGGAGACGGCTAGAACGCAGGTGGAGGAAAACTCGTGCTGAGTCTGACCGAACACAGGTAAGAGCTCATTATCAAGCCTACTCTGTGGCGGTGAGGGTGGCAAAGAGACAGTTCTTTTCCAACAGCACTGCATCTTCTCAGTGTTGTCCAGTGGAGCTTTTCCAAGTGGTTTGTGGCCTGGTACTGTTACATTCTGGGCCAGGAAGAAAGACTGTGGAACCCTCGGTTGCACACTGTGACGAGTTTGCACGGCCCTTTGGAGACAAAGTCGCTCAGATTCATCATGAATTGGACACCACAATTAATGCCGTTCCATTGGTAGAGGCGTTCAGAGCACCGTCTGGTCCAGTTTTATTGGAAGAGTTTCAGTTATTGAGGCCTGAGGATGCGGACAAGGTGCCTGGACAAGTCTGATAGACCACTTGTGTGCTTGACCCTTGCCCTTCATGGCTTATTAAATCAAACAAGGAGGGGTTGTCCGGCTGGGTCCAGGAGGTTGTAAATTCCTCCTTGAGAGAGGGAGTGGTGCCGGCCGCTTTAAAGGAGGCGTTAATCAGACCACTCCTGAAAAAGCCTAACCTGGACCCGGAGAACGTTAACAGTTATAGGCCAGCAGCCAACATCCCCTTCCTGGGCAAGGTGCTTGAGCGGGTGGTTGCAGGACAGCTCCAGGCACTCTTGAATGAAACAGATTATCTAGATCCATTTCAGTCGGGCTTCAGGCCTGGTTTTGGAACAGAAACCGCCTTGGTCGCCCTGTGGGGTGCCGGGAGAGGGACAGGGGGAGTGCAACCCTGTTGATTCTCCTGGACCTCTCAGCAGCTTTCGATACCATCGACCATGGTATCCTTCTGGATGGGTTGTCTAGGTTGGGAGTTGGAGGCACTGCACTGCAGTGGTTCCACTCCTACTTGGATGGCCGATTCCAGAAGGTGGTGCTGGGGGATTATTGCTCTGTGCCATGGCAATCATGCCATGGGTTTCCACAGGGCTCTATTTTATCCCCCATGCTGTTTAACATCTTTATGAAACCTCTGGGGGAGGTTATCTGGCGGCATGGGCTGAGGTGCCATCAATATGCGGATGACACCCAGCTCTACCTCTCTTTCTCATCAAACCCAGCTGACGCAGTGGCTGTTCAGAATCAGTGCCTGGGCATGGTAATGGACTGGATGAGGGCTAATAAACTGAAACTCAATCCAGACAAGACGGAGGTACTGTTAGTGGGTGGTTCGTCTGCCCAGCTAGGTGATATTCAACCTGTTCTGGAGGGGGTTGCACAGGTTAGTAGTTTGGGGGTGCTCTTGGATCCAGAACTGTCACTTGAGGCACAGGTGAACTCAGTGGCACAGAGCACTTTTTATCAGCTTAGTCTGGTATACCAACTATACGCCCTTATCTGGGCAGAGATAGCCTAGCTACAGTTTTCCATGCTCTGATAACTTCTCGTCTGGATTACTGCAATGCATTATACGTGGGGCTGCCTTTGAAAAGGGTCCAGAAACTTCAGCTGGTCCAAAATAGGGCAGCAAGACTGTTAACAGGGACTGGCCAACGAGCTCATATTACGCCAGTACTTTTCCAGCTGCACTGGCTGCCAGTCCATTTCTGGGTCCGATTCAAAGTCCTGGTATTGACATTCAAAGCCCTTAATGGCTTGGGGCCAGGTCATCTGAAGGATCACCTCCTCCCATATGTGCCTCCCCAGACCTTAAGATCATCATCAGCGGCCCTTCTCCGTGAGCCCCAGCCAAAGGAAGTGAGGCGGGTGGCTACTAGGAGGAGGGCTTTTTCTGCTGTGGCACCCCGGTCATGGAATGAGGTCCCTAGTGAGGTTGGCCTGGCACCTACATTGTATTATTTCCAGTGCCAGGTGAAGACCTTTTTGTTTTCCCAGGCATTTTAGTATTTTATCTTTCTAGACTTTTAGCTTTGCTTTTTTAAATCTGTATTTTAAATCCCTGCATTGCTGCTAGGTTTTATTCTGGTTGTATTGTTATACTGTGGTTTTAATGTTTTATATGTTTTATATTGTTTTATTGCGTGCTCTGTGGTTTTAATTTTTGTGAACCGCCCAGAGAGCTTTGGCTATTGGGCGGTATAGAAATGAAATAAATAAATAAAATAAATACATTGTGTTTTGACACCCTAGCAGCTTAAATATATTGGCTTCAATCCAACAGAATGATAGTTTTATTCTGGTTTTAACGGGTGGTGCTTTACTTGTTGTTGTGTACTTTGTGTTTTATTATTTTAATTTATTGTATGCCACCCAAAAAACTATGGTTATTGTGTGGTTTAAAAATATAAGAAATAAATACAAGTTCACCAAAGGTATATCCTCTCTGCTCTAAAGCCACCTGTTTCCATTGAAAAGCCTTTTCAGAGAGTCAGAGGCCCCTCTTGAACAACATGGGATGTGGCATGGAGAGCGGCTCTGGAACATGGAAATCATCCAAAATCAAGTAGTTGCAACTTCTATGAACTTTTTTAGGATCCAAACTGATTGACCAGTTCACATAACCCTAGAAAAAACCCTCACATAACCCTTGAACAGGCCATGGGTTATGCAAGAGTTGTTTAACCCTCACACAACCCCTGCCGCCCAGGTTCGCACCAAACAACAAGCCATAGAAATTGCCAGCTGTGGCTTGCATGTTCAAAATGGCAGATGGCCCACACTGCGGCAGCCCACAGTGGGCTTGTTGTGATGTGCGAACTCAGTCACTGCATACTTGGATCTTTCTGTGCAATACAACCTAATAGGCATATTAAATAGGTGAAGAGCTATAACACTGTACAACGTTTAATGGGTTTAACAAGAGAGAACACATTGCATGGTGCAAACCAGGTCGCTGTGAAAAGTGGAAAAAAATACCCTACCCCAAACTCATCTATTGCAGAGAAAGGCAATAGACCTATCATCAGTGAGAGAGAGCTTATCAGAATCCAAGCTAATTTTTCACGCAATCAGACCTCCATTTGAGAAAATCCTCTCTCTCTTCAACAGTATCCCTTTAAGGTATTTGGCACACATTTTTCAGAGCTACACTGGTCACTCTGCCAGAAGGAGGTTCTAAAGATACAGTTCATGTAATTATGGAACTAGGAAACAAGACTGAGTATGACTTGTGTGGTGCACTAACCTCCTGAGGAAATCTGTTCTAAATCACTTCTGCCAAGTTCATCTTGGCTAAAACACAGGATGATATCTAGGCTACTGATATTTGTTTCAACTTGTTAGCAGCCATTTTAACAATGAGGCTTGATCCAAAAAATGCCACTCTGCATGCTAAAAGTATCTTCTGCTTACAGAATGATCATTTAATGGATTGCACTAGAACACTAGTGAGTTAGAAAAATGAAACAAAATCCAAAGATGTTGCTTCTGCTTTGCACAACCTACACAAATGGAAGATGGGAACTGCTCTATAACCTTTCTGTTATAGGCAGTTGTGAACTGCTGTGGCGGTGCAGTTGAAGGCACACTTGGAAGAAACTGATTATCTAGACCCATTTCAGTCGGGCTTCAGGCCTGGGCATGGGACAGAAACGGCCTTGGTCACCTTGGTAGATGATATGAGGAGGGCTCTGGATAGGGGTGAATGCTCCTTCCTTGTTCTCCTCAACCTCTCAGTGGCTTTCGATACCGTTGACCATGGTATCCTCCTGGACTGCCTGGAGGGGTTGGGCATTGGGGACACCGTATTGCGGTGGTTCCGGTCCTTCCTCTCTGGCAAGTACCAGAGGGTAGCACTGGGAGAGGAGGTTTCGGACCCGTGGCCACTTACTTGTGGGGTGCCACAGGGTTCCATCCTCTCCCCGATGCTATTTAACATCTATGTGAAGCTGCTGGGGGCTATCATCAGGAGGTTTGGGGTGCAGTGCCATCAATATGCGGATGACACGCAGCTCTACCTCTCGTTTAAATCTTCACCAAGGTTGGCCGTAGAATCCCTGTCCAAATGTCTGGAGACGGTGAGTGGCTGGATGGGGAGGAAAAGGCTGAAGCTGAACCCTGACAAGACCGAGGTACTTTTGGTGGGAGACAAGAGGAGGCTGGGGGATGTTGACCTGGTGTTGAATGGGGTACGGCTACCCTTGAAAGACCAGGTCCACAGCCTGGGGGTCATTTTGGACTCCCAGCTGTCCATGGAGGCTCAGGTGTCAGCTGTGAGCCGGACGGCGCTGTATCAACTCCATCTGATACGGCGGCTGCGCCCCTTCCTTCCCGACCACCTGCTCCCATCGGTAGTACATGCCCTGGTCTCCTCTCGTTTAGACTACTGTAATGCGCTCTACGTGGGGTTACCCTTGAAGACGGTTCGGAAACTGCAGCTGGTACAGAACGCGGCGGCTCGCCTGATTAAAGGCAGCCGCCGGCGAGATCACATCACTCCAGTGCTGAAGGAGTTGCACTGGTTACCAGTTGTTTTCCGGGCAAAATTCAAGGTGTTGGTTTTGACCTTTAAAACCCTATATGGTTCCGGCCCAGCCTATCTTAAGGAGCACCTCCAGCAGCACCAGACAGGCCGCTTAACAAGATCAGCCTCGGATGACCTTCTCTCTGTCCCATCAGCCAGGACAGCTAGACTGGTGGGGACGAGGGAGAGGGCCTTTTCTGTGGTGGCCCCCACTCTGTGGAACTCCCTCCCTAGGAAACTCCGTCATGCCCCCTCTTTAATGAGCTTCCGTCGTGCATTAAAAACGTGGTTGTTCAGGCAGGCATTTGGGGTGGGTTAGGGTATTTTAGAAAATGTTTTTATTGTAGAATTTTATTGTTTTAAACTGTTTTTATTTTATGTTGTACATCGCCCAGAGTGGCTGGGTGACCAGCCAGATGGGTGATTAATAAATTTAATAATAAATAAATAAATAAAAACTCTTCTGCTAGCACTTGCAGAATAAGACTAGTGTCTTATTTTCCGTCTGCCCACTGTTGGTTGGATCCATTCCATTTTTAAAAAACGTTTACATTTTAAAAACATTTTAAAAAAATGTTCATGAGACATTTTAAAAGTATTTCGCAAGCATATTAAAAACCATCAAGGTACAGCTTCAAAACTGACAAACTCAAACAGGCAGCCTACCAATTTTTCTATACCAATCTATGTTGGCATTGTTTTTACCTACAACAGGAATTCCATTTCCCTAAATCATCTTTCTGTGTCCCTGAAGCAGCTGTATTAAGATGCTTTAAAACTAATTATTCAAACAAGTCTTTAGAACACTGAGTACCTGCAAATTTCCAACTGCTTCCCTTTGCTACTGCTACCTTTCGAGGGGAGCAGAGGCAGGAGCCACAACAGTTGGACATCAGCCTGGGTGAAAATGCCAGCCATCAGGAAGACTGAAAACATCTGGCTACTGTAACAATGAATTTCCCTCCTTGGGCCAATTACTGTAGCCGCAAGTTTCATTACAGAGCATAAACCTCATATATTATTTCTGGAGATGCCCTGTTTCTGCCATGGCAATGGCTGGAGACCTGGAAAGGCCTCAACACCAGCAAGATGACTGGGATGGGAACTTTAAAGGTCACTGGTTCCCCACTATCCCAGTGGCTACAAGGAGTTCTAAGGCTTGGAACAGTTGATATCATGGGTACAGAGCAGCAGCAGTACTGGAAGCAGGAACCTCTGGTGATCAGGGAAATGCTCTCTGAAAGACATCTGTTCCCTAGTACCTCCCTTTTGCTGCTGCTGCTACTGCCTTTGAGGAGAACAGAACCAGAAGCCACAAGATACCATCATTTAATATCACTGACAGCACCTGGTATTCTGAAAACAGGCAGCTTTAAAGAGGACACTTGTTTTTCTTTGCCTCAGGAATCCTCTCAGAGCAGCAGGACAACAATATTTAGGAAGCATCTTCTCCATTGTTGGGATATACTTCATTGGATCCATCCTTGTGAGGACAATATCCAACCATAACTCAGATTTTACTATTGTGAGCCAGTTTAAAAACAATGATAATTGAAAAGCAGTATACAAATATTGTAATATAAAGTACATAACATAAATTACATGCATCAATTACCCCAAATTATGCACAACTCCATTATGTCGATGGGAAAAAGATTAGGAACATGCTTCATATTGAAGTGAGTGGGACTGGGAATGCTCTTTAGCTAGATGATGTCCTAGGTTAATTTACTAGACATTTTTACATCCATTCTGTAAGGTTAGCATAACTTAAGAACTATAAACTTCTGTCCAGTACACAAAGAATACTTTAATAATGAATATAAATGTGTGCCTCTTCATGGATCACTGCCTTGTTGTGGCGAAGGGGCTTGCGTAACTCAGTGAAGCCATAAGCTATGCCGTGCAGGGCCACCCAAGACAGACAGGCCATGGCAGAGAGTTCTGACAAAATGTGGTCCACTGGAGAAGGAAATGGCAACCCACTCCAGTATTCTTGCCAAGAAAACCCCATGGAACGTATCACAAGGCTAGAAGACATGACGCTGGAAGATGAGCCCCGCAGGTCGGAAGGTGTCCAATATAGTACTGGGGAAGAGCAGAGGGAATTTCCAAGTAGCGCCAGAAAGAGTGAAGCGGCTGGGCCAAAGCTGAAAGGGCACTCAGCTGTGGATGTGTCTGGTGGTGAAAAGAAAATCCGATGCTGTAAAGAACAATATTGTTTAGGAACCTGGAATGTAAGATCAATGAATCAAGGTAAGCTGGAGGTGGTCAAACATGAGATGGCAAGATTGAACATCGACATCTTGGGAATCAGCGAACTAAAATGGACACGCATGGGCGAATTTAATTCAGGTGACCATTATATCTACTACTGTGGGCAAGAATCCCTTAGAAGAAATGGAGTAGCACTCATAGTCAACAAAAGGGTGGGAAAAGCAGTACGATAGAACGATCTCAGTACAAATCCAAGGCAAACCATTCAACATCACAGTAATTCAAGTCTATGCCCCAACCACTGAGGCTGAAGAAGCTGAGGTTGATCGGTTCTATGAAGACCTACAACACCTTCTAGAATGAACACCAAAAAAAAGATGTCCTTTTCATCATAGGGGATTGGAACGCTAAAGTAGGAAGTCCAGAAATCACCGGGATAACAGGCAAGCATGGCCTTGGTGTACAAAATGAAGCAGGACAAAGGCTAATAAGAGTTTTGCCAAGAGAACACGCTGATAGCAAACACGCTTTTCCAACAGCACAAAAGGCAACTCTACACATGGACATCACCAGATGGTCAATATTGAAATCAGATTGATTATGTCCTTTGCAGCCAAAGATGGAGAAGTTCTATACAGTCAGTCAAAACAAGACCTGGAGCTGACTGTGGCTCAGATCATGAGCTGCTTCTGGCAAAATTTCAGCTGAAATTGAAGAACGTAGGGAAAACCACTAAACCATTCAGGTATGACCTAAATCATATCCCTTATGAATATACAGTGGAGGTGAGGAATAGATTTCAGGGATTAGACCTGATAGACAGAGAGCCTGAGGAACTATGGACGGAGGTCCGTAACATTGTTCAGGAGGCAGCAACTCAATCCATCCCAAAGAAAAAGAAATGCAAGAAACCAAAGTGGCTGTCCAATGAGGCTTTACAAGTAGCTGAGGAAAGAAGGGAAGCGAAAAGCAAGGGAGAAAGGGGAAGATATATCCAACTGAATGCAGAGTTCCAGAGAATAGCAAGGAGAGACAAGAAGGCCTTCTTAAATGAACAATGCAAAGAAATTGAGGAAAACAATAGAATGGAAAAGACTAGAGATCTTTTCTAGAAAATCGGAGATATCAAGGGAACGTTTTGTGCAAAGACGGGCATGATAAAGGACAAAGAAGGCAGGGACCTAACAGAAGCAGATGAGATTAAGAAGAGGTGGAAAGAATACACAGAAAAACTATACAGGAAAGATCTTAATGTCCCTGATAGCCATGATAGTGCGGTCACTGAACTTGAGCCGGACATCCTCGAGAGTGAAGTCAAGTGGGCCTTAGGAAGCATTACTAACAACAAAGCTAGCGGAGATGACAGTATTCCAGCTGAGCTATTTGAAATCCTAAAAGATGATGCTGTTAAAGTGCTGCACTCAATATGCCAACAAATTTGGAACACCCAACAGTGGCCACAAGACTGGAAAAGGTCAGTTTACATTCCAACTCCAAAGAAGGGCAGTGCCAAAGTGTGTTCAAACTACCGTACAATTGCGCTCATTTCACATGCCAGCAAGGTCATGCTCACAATCCTACAAGCTAGGCTTCAGCAGTATGTGAACCAAGAACTACCGGAAGTACAAGCTGGGTTTCGAAGAGGCAGAGGAACTAGAGATCAAATCGCCAACATTCGCTGGATCATGGAGAAAGCAAGGGAATTCCAGAAAAGCATCTATTTCTGCTTCAATGACTACGCTAAAGCCTTTGATTGTGTGGATCACAACAAACTGTGGCAAATTCTGAAAGAGATGGGAGTACCAGACCACCTTACCTGTCTCCTGAGAAACCTGTACGAGGGTCAAGAAGCAACAGTAAGAACCGGACATGGAACAACCGATCGGTTCAAAATTGGGAAAGGAGTACGACAAGGCTGTATATTGTCGCCCTGCTTATTTAATTTATA
Organism: Heloderma suspectum; assembly: GCF_057233095.1. Classification (NCBI taxonomy): domain Eukaryota; kingdom Metazoa; phylum Chordata; class Lepidosauria; order Squamata; family Helodermatidae; genus Heloderma; species Heloderma suspectum. Next base: position 92,993,032 of record NC_139461.1, read on the forward strand.
TGCAGAGTACATCATGAGAAATGCCGGGTTGGATGAATCACAGGTCGGAATTAAGATTGCCTGGAGAATTATCAACAACCTCAGATACGCAGACGATACCACCCTAATGGCAGAAAGTGAAGAGGATCTAAAGAGCCTCTTGTTGAGGGTGAAAGTGGAGAGTGCAAAAGCTGGTTTGAAACTCAACATTCAAAAAACTAAGATCATGGCATCTGGCCCCATCACTTCCTGGCATATAGAAGGGGAAGAAATGGAAGCAGTGACAGATCTTATTTTCTTCGGCTCCGAGATGCAGACGGTGACTGTAGCCATGAAATTAAAAGATGCTTGCTCCTTGGGAGGAAGCTATGGCACACCTAGACAGCATAGTAAGAACCAGAGACATCACCTTGCCGACAAAGGTTCGTATAATCAAAGCTATGGTTTTCCCAGTAGTAATGTATGGCTGTGAGAGCTGGACTATAAGGAAGGCTGAGCGCCAAAGAATTGATGCTTTCGAACTGTGGTGCTGGAGAAGACTCTTACGAGTCCCCTGGACTGCAAGGAGGTCAGATCAGTCCATCCTAAAGGAAATCAACCCCGACTGCTCATTGGAAGGACAGATACTGAAGCTGAAGCTCAAATATTTTGGCCACCTAATGCAAAGAGAAAACTCGCTGGAAAAGACCCTGATGCTGGGAAGGATTGAAGGCAAAAGGAGAAGGGGATGGCAGAGGATGAGATGGGTAGATAGCATCACGGATGCAATGAATATGAACTTGAGCACACTCCGGGAGAGAGCGCAGGACAGGAAGGCCTGGCGTGCTATGGTCCATGGGGTCACGAAGAGTCGGACACGACTTAATGACTGAACAACAACAACAACAAATAAATGTGTGTGTGTGTGTGTGTGTGTGTGTGTCCTTTTGCCACTCCTTCCTAATTTTACTGAAGATATGGTAAGAATTTGCATTGATTTACACATCTAAATTTATCTAAAGTAGCTTGCACCCTTTCTTCCTTCTAACAAGGTTATAAAATAGTGGACATAATTATACTGACGAACAATGGCAACAGATCAAGTCAACTAGTCACCTGCCAAATGGGGTCTTTAACCTCTTCAGTGGGCAGTGGAATCACCAATAGATTCTGAAGAATAAATGCAGCCTACAAAGAGAAATCAAACATCAACAGTGCCATCTGGCTGCAGTTAAATAACCTAAGCCAAATAGCCAGCTTCAAATATATACTAAATCATTATAAGTGAAATGACTATGTGCAAGCCACTATTATTCTTCTATTTTAATAGCAATCTTCCAGAAGATATTTGCACTTTAATTTTTTCAGCTGGCATTAAAGAAAAAGTCAAATGTCAGATTGTATTGTAAAGTTGAGGCAGCTATATTGAGGCAAGAAAGAAAACCTTCCCATTTTATTTTTTAGAAGAAATTCTTATTCAGATTCTTACCCAGAACCATAGCATAAATAGCTGGAATTCAATTACAGAGAATAGGTGCATGCATAAAACATATTGTTAGTAGTAATAACTTTAATTGTTGATACTTCAGCTAATTCTCTGAATGTTGCCTTCTGCATATTACTCTCACCTAGTACAGAAACAGTTGGCTTCCTTTACATTTAAAATAATTATGGGGACTTTTCAGTGATGTGTACAGGGGCTGAGATGGGGGAGAAGGGCAAGTCAAAGACTGGCTATGCAAGCTGCCTTCCCCTCGCACAACTACTGTCTACAATACAGTTATTAAAAGCGCAATCTAATTAAAATTTGCCTTTGAGAACACTACCACAAGACATTTCAGAAGGAGCAGGATATGCCTACCTCTCTTCGGACCATACTGCATTCAGATTTGTCCAGAAGGATGTTAATCACCGTTCCCCATAAGCCTCCTGATATATCCCGGCAGCTTTCAGCTAAAGCAAAGGAACCTGCTTCAAATGATGTAAGTGCTGATCCTATTGCAAGTGAGGTGAACTTCACCTAGAAATAATGAGAATCAAATACATTTACACATTAAAACCCAACATTGCACTAACCTAATACTTACATTTTATAAAGCATTTTCACCACTCAAAAGTGCCTTGAAAAATTACGAATCTGTTGTTAAGGCCAATAACATGGTTTTAAAATGTTTTGTCTCAAACCAGTTTGTTAAAACAGTAAGAAAAAACGTTTGTTGGTCTAACTTCTCATGCAAGCGATTTACATTCTTGTCCTTGCCCCCAAAGTAAAAATGGCACCTTTTACAATAGATTCATGTTTCTTCCAACCAGATTGAAGTTACTGATTTTGGCACAGCACCCAACTGTTTAACGTTTTAAACAATAACATCAATTGGGACTATATCCCTTCCCCACCACTGCACTCTCAAATGAATTCTAAGAACAAAACGGCTCAAAACAAATTATCAGATGCTTTCGTCAGGAAGCATTGTGGATGCACAGAACCAACTGTGTAAGAAAAGGCAAGCAGCTATTTTTCTTGCCTTCAGGACAACTGTATGTTCCCATATATAGGATATTCTCAAGCTTAAAAAGAATGAACAAGGAGCCATTAGGGTGAACAATGACCCTAACATCTACTAGAGAGAGGGCTTGCTTGTGCTACAGCAAAATATTTAAGAATCCTTTTCCAGCAATAGGGAATGTACTACAGCAGAAAAGGTGAACAAGGCTTTTGTTCTGTAGTTCATGTTTCTCACATTGATCCTTACGCTGAGAGGGGAAAGAAGCTGTTAAAGTAGCTGTTCTGACAGCCATCTTGGATTATAAATAGCAAGGTACTGCTGGAACAGAAGAGCTCATTTCACCTCAGCCCCCTCCACCTTTCCTCCTTCCTGAAAAAAGAAAAAAAAATACTTCTGCAATGATAATTCCCCCCCAGCTACAGTCTCCCCCTTTTCTCCCATGTGCACTGTACCCAGAGGACAAACGTTTTCAAGAACTAAATGCCTTTAGCTTTCGTTACCCATTGTTGTTATACTCCAGGGGTGAGCAATTTGGTCAGCACTGAGGGCCACATCAAAAATACATCATGAGCCAGAGGGCTATCTCAAATTGTATATAATTTAAATTGTTAGCTGCATGTAATTAACACATTTGCATATCATTTTAATGAATACCCACAGATGGCAAGCTACAGATGGCGGATATGCTGCACTTATTAAAAAATGTACTTATTCATTCATTTCCCTTTGGCATATTTAAAATTGGATCTGGAGACCAGGCCTAGTACAGGTGAGTGCACAACTGGTTTTGAAGTTTCTTGGTGTCACCTTCCTACTCCAGATTTCTATGCTGGAATGGCAAGATAATTTCACACTCAGGAAGAGTGCTGGACTTGAGGCAAAGTACACTTCTTGTACTCCAGCTGGGTTTGGCAGAACAAGGCAAGGCAGTTCCTCCTAATTTTTGCTTTAATTTTCATACGGTGTGCCATCTTCTATGCCAGTCTTCCAGCACAAAGCAAAAAGACCCTCCCTGCTGGAGTACTCTATGATTTGGAAAAAACCTGGCCAAGGGTTTACTTTGCACTCAGCATCCAGGGGCAGGTGGTAACCACAAAAATTTCTGGTCACTACTGGCAACTGCATTTGTGGACCTCAGATTCTCCATCTGATCTAACTTGCATAGAGAAAGACACAGCTCATGCCTGCCCAGATGCAGCCCATGTCCCATTTCAGGTTTTCTGAAATACTCAAGACCAAAAGAAACAGGTCAGCTTTGCAAATGTACCTTTAGTAACAATTTTGTTATTTTATACTTCGGTTTGCTTTATCTTATGTATATAAAGAAACACATGCCTTTGAACAATCAATATTCATTTAACAATACAATCCCGAGGAGAACATCAAATATACATTGTGGTCACTATAGGATTCTGCCTCTCTTTTCACTGGGCTTATGCTGCACCTCCCTGTGAAATCAGGTTGTTCCCTCCAGCTCCAAATCTGGAGCTTAAAAGGGTAGCAGAAGGCATGGCTCAGGGCCTCCATCAGCAGTGCAGTGGCCAAACCACCCACAGCTTTCCTCCCTGACATGGAGGTAGCCCTGAAAATCACCTCACAACTGTCAGGATGATCACTGCTCATCTCTGCAGCTCCAAGGTTGGGAACAAGGCTGGTCACTTGTGATACCATCAGAGGAAAGTGGTACACTTGTCACAGGGAAATTTTGTACACTTGGAGAGGTGATCCCACAGATTTGCAATATTAAAAGTATGAAGACATAATTCCAAAAGACAAAAAACTGACCTCTGGGTCTCTATCTACCCATAACGGAATCAGCCAAGCCAAGCCTTGTCGAGAAAGAATTTGTTCTTCACTATTATCGTATGGCAAGAACCAGAGAGATACCCAGTCCTAAAAAGAAAACACTTTTTATCAACAAAAACAAAATGGAACCCTTAATTCTCAACCACAAGTCAGTCTTCATATAATGCAAATTATTTCTATTTTGCTTCCAGCAATTAAAATTGTGCATTTTTGTGCACCAGAGTGATACAGCTTTTAAGTAACTACCATTGTCATACTATAAATAAGGCAGACGAGGACAGTAATTTCTACCCTAAATATAAGGGTGCTGTAAAGCTCACCAAAGCCATATATAATGTGATAATGATAGGAACACTGGGAGTAATTTTTTTAAAACAATTCCTCAATCTTTGTCCCATGCATTGAAGAGTTTTCATTTGAAATCTAACTACTTAATCAAAGTTTAAATCTTCCCGAGCCACAAGAATGCCAAGGCTCTGCTTTGGTTGAAAGCTGTTGCTGATCAGATTAGGGTGGGTATATGATTTAATGCAAGGGGAGTGTAGAAAATAAAACAGAAAATAAAAAGTCTGCACAATCACAAGGGCCTCGCTCAGCTGCTCCAACCCCACTTCCTCCAAGGTAGAAATGGCATAGCTTAGTTGGAAAAGGGTCCATTATCCTTGAAGTATGGCCTGTGAAGGGAAGAGCTCTATTGCTGAGCCATGGAGTTTTATTTTTTAGGGGAAATGTTCAGGCTGTGGTTACTATGCAGTGTTTCTAACTGTTCTTCTCATTTTCAGTTCCTCCCAACATTTGTCCACTTGTAATACAGTAAAATTGCAAAAAATATAGGTTTCACAAATTAGACAGTTAGAACTGTCAGCTACTTCACACTATCTGAGGCAAGGACTGCATTTAGTTCTCTTACCACATTTGGGGCTTGAGCCATCATTTCATGGGACAAGTGAAGCAGGCAAAGGATGGTGCTCTTTGTGACACCTTTCCCCATGAAAGACATGACGTTTCCTCCCCATTCAACATAAAAAGATGAGATGACCTGGAATGATGGGGAAAGACACAGAACAATGACATGACAGCTTTACCACAAGCTGTACTTTGATAAGTGAACTGCAGAAATGAGCTGCTGACCCTGGCAAAAATTACAAGTTCTTAACTTCACTACATATACATACAACAGCTGTAATTAACTGGTCCATAATAATTTCAGATATTGTAAGCGGTAGTATTTTTCTGTGAAAGAAATACACCTGCAGGAATGATATTCTGTCTGAAGATTCTGCTCTTGTAATTTGGTCCCTTAAGCTATCACATTTTCTCCTAAAGCAGACAGGACGCCAAATTATATGATACTAGTAACATTCTGTGTTATCTGCCAATATGGTTCTGGTTTTGTTCTTTTTAGGAAGCAGCCACATCAGGCCACCAGTCTGAGCAAATGAACGATGGCAGGGAGAAGCTACTTCACCTTCTTCCCTCTGGTAATTTTTCAGCTCAAAATTGGCCTCTCCAAGCTGTTTTTCTTCCCGCTAGGAAAAGTAAAAGAATCCCACAAAAGGCAAAAAGGGAAAGAGGTAAACAGCCCCTATACTGGTCCAACTGAAACCTCTGGGCCTGCTTTTCAGGAAAATGCACACACACAAGAGAGGGAAGGGGGAGAGAGAGAGAGAGAGAGAAGAGATGTGAGGGCCTGGAGAAAAGAAATGGAAAAATGTGGGAAAACACCTCCCCCAACCTCATATTTCCCCCAGGTTTTCAAATGGAAAAACTGAAAATTTTGGAGAACACAGATCCCATACCCCAATGCAATATTCTCTTTTGGAATGAGGGAATTGCTGTTTGTCTTCTTCTGGCCATCTTTGGTCTAGTTTGGAGATACTAGACGTAAGTACCCTGCAGCTGCTGTCCTTTTGTTTGTACAAAACTACAGCTGCAATCCTGTACCCACTTACCTGGTAGTAACTTCCACTGAACTCAGTGGGGCTTACTTCTGGGTAAACATGCATTTGATTACACCGTAAATTTTATAAACACATCAAATAGTACAATTTTACATATTAATACAGTTTTATGTGCGAAGTAAATGATGCATTTTATGTTATTAAAACAGTTAAGTAAGGTTAGGTTTGGCAAGTAAGCATTGCATATATTTCAATTTCTCCCCAAATTTCCATTTTTCCTCCAGGGGATCCCTGAGCCCCAAAAGCAGTTTTTTCCATGCCTTTGAAATTTCCAGAAACATTACTTCTCTAAGTAAGAGACATAAAATCCTAGGGTCATGTCCACTTCAGACCTTTGGCATTATCATTTGGCTCCCTACTGCAACATCTTTTTGTCAACAACTTTTTTTTTTTTGTTAAGAGGCAAGCCTTTTTCTATGGTCTCCATCAATAATCTGGGGTCCAAACTGAAATAAGCCTCAACCAAATGGCTCCAAATTATTTTTCCCAATTCAAGAGACATGCTACATTGAGAAATCATCAGAAAGATCAGCTCTATCAGGATCCTCCTCTCCCTGAACTGTTTCCATTCCAATTGGTTATCATCAGAACTGCTATTTCACTTTAAGAATTGGTGCCCGAGTTTCCTTGTTTTCCTCTTCCCTCCTCATCCTTTTCCCTTTTTGCCTTGTGTCTTTTAGACTGTAAGTCTGCAGGGAAGGTCTTGTTTTATTGATCATATGTCAGCTGTTTGGCTGAAGACACGGGTAAAAATGCTTTAAATAGTGTTGCTTTAGAAAAAGTGCCTCATCATTCAAGCTTTCTGTTGGAGATAGGAAAATGCCAATATTAATAGTGCTTTCTTAAAAAAAAAAATTCTATCCTACAAGTCAGTGTGTGAAAATGCAAGTTGCAGTCCATTTCTGGTGCTTGTGCAGGTGAATTGATTTGAGGATTAGGCCCACACTCAGCAATAACAGGAAACATGGAAATTATTTTAAATGTTGTCTAGATAAATAAATTCTGCTAGGGTAAATATAACTTCCACACTACCATACAAAGGGTGTATTTTCCATAATCAGAAAGAAACACATGATGTATTGCTCAGAAGTAAAAAGGTGTCAGAAAACAATGTTTGATGATGAAGATATTCATTGATCAGTACTTGCTAAAAATCACTATGCTACAGTATTTAAAAATATTCTTATTTCAGTTAGTAAAAGAACAGAAACAAGGGGATAGGTCTGGATCCAGAGTTCCTATGAGTGGAACTACTCTTGTGGGATACACCCACTGGAAGAAGGGGGGACGCCAACACCACATCCCCCCTGCAGTTCCCTGTAAAGCTGCTCCAGAGTGTCAGGGGACCCTCCAGAACAGTAAGGTGCTGTGAAATTCATCTTCAACCCCTTCTCCTAGTGGGAGCCTCTGCTGTATCTCAACAGAATGACATGAATGGAAGGGATACATTGTATCCAAGGCATTATATTTTGCTTCCCGGTTACATTAAAACTAGTATTCATAATTCACTTACCTCAAGAAGCCCTGCTAAGTATTTCTTGCAAATTGTGAATGGCTCCATTGAAACAGAGTATGAACTCCAACCTGGCAGTGCAGTAACATGAACCATTCCTCTTAATGTTCTTTCCAAGGAAGGTAACCCGTAGAAATGAGGGGCATCTGTTACTCGTAAATACTGCAGAAGTTTCAGGGCTAGTTCTGTTCGGAAATAGCCGGTAAGTTCTAGGTCTTTTCTGTAGCAAACACAGAAGATTGATAACTCAGGCTTATATTGCTTGAATTACAGGATAGCAACAGTGATTTATATCTATTTATATATATAGTTCGCCAGATTACAGTTAGAATAGTTAATCAAAGCTAATGTAGTAGGAGAAAAAGGGAGAGTGGGAGGGAGGGAGACTGGGGATTATGGCAGAGCAGAAGTTGTACCAGACAGGATTTACAACACACAGCCACTAACAACCAGCACATATAACAAATCAATAAACTACAGAGCAAAACAGAAGTTTAAGGTCTGCATAAGGGCAGATACAGAGAAAACTACACACACTCCTCTAGGAAGAGAATTCCAGAGATGTCTCTACCCTGTCTCTAGTACCAAGTCAGAAAAGGGGGCGGGGGAGAAGGAAAATAATTTTAAGGGATTTAAGTCAAAGAGTAAGAAAGTGCTCAGGGATCTAGTATTTAAGTCAGAGAATGAAGTAAAAGGAAGGGGCTATGTCTTGGGCAAAAAGCAGAGACGAACTGGGGAGGAGTTTACTGGTACTCAGCCTAAAGCAGAGACCTGTGTCGCATGATAGCTGTATTTGCTGGGCAATAGGAGGGGTTAAGACATTGTTAGAACAAAAACACCTTACTCTTAGTCACCACCCATCACACCTAAGAAGGCTGAAGGATCTGGATCAATTTAAGAATCAAACTGTTGTATTGCTAACTTATATGGACACCCCTTTTATACCATACCTGTCAGAAACAGACATGAAGCTGAGCAGAAGTGTATTAAAGAAAGAAATCAATTCTTTCTGCAGGTGTTGTCTGACAGCAGTCTTTAGGTCATCTATTTCACCCTGTGCCTGGGATTCTGGCTGCACCACAAGATCTAGCAGAGACTTTGGATTCTGTACAGAAGATCAGTGAAACACCATCAGAACAGAACTAATATTTCATTACCTATTCACTGCAAGAGCTGGGATATCAGCTTTGCCACTTACAGTATACAGTGTGCTATTTCAAACTATAAATCAAGAAGCTACTGAAGTTCAAATTTTCTTAGCAAATTACCCAGAATATGCTGTACTGCAAACCTGCACAATAAAGAAAGCAGGTTATTCAGTAAGTTCTTTTCAGTCAAGTATAAATTTCAAACGACCAGATGGTGACAGATTCCTGGCAGAGAGAGCACAGATTTATGAACTATCTTATCACCTGGATATATCTTTTTAAACACAATGGACCTTTGAGGAGATTCTTTTTGTGAGAAATAAATACACATTTATCACTCATTTGTGGCAAGAGATCTAAATTCTGTGTCATATGCATCAGATTTATCCTGAGCACAAAATGCAACATTTTGTTGTTGGGAAAACATGATCCGTCTCCCATCTTGCATGTTTGTTGTGACCATATTTTGTGGAAAGTTCTTCTATTAGGACTAGATCTTGTGCAACAGTTTATACAAGACCACTCAGTACTTTTCTATGATTACATCTTTGTTTATAGTTTAAATCCCTTAAAACCTGGCAAAACTAGCTCTAGTGGCTGGAATACAAGAAGTTCACCCTTTGTAAAGCATTGCAGTGGGGGAACTGCATGAAGCCCGGCCATTAGGGTTTACTATAAGGAGTTGTTTGTGCTCCAGCCATTAGGGCCAGCAAGTGAACTCATTTCATTCATGCTTCTTTGAACCAATTCACTGGAAAGCTCTAGAGAGGATCACCTGCTTCTCACTGCTTCTTTCTCAGTAACCTCTGTAGGAATTCTACCTATTTAGGGACCACCTGCACAAGCTGGGTACCTGACACAATGGTACTTTGTTTCAGTGCAGAACTAAATTATGAACACAAGAGCAACCATCCGTAGATCACATTGGATCAGGGGTAGGAACCTGGTCTTCTCCAGATGTTTTGGACTACAATTCCCATAAACCCCAGTCAGAATGGGCTATTGTCAGGGTTGTGGGAGTTGTCATACAACACATCTGGAGGGCACCATGTTGCCTACTCCTAAACTAGAGGTTTGCCTAGTCCAGCTGAGACTTGAGAACCATTGTCAGCACAGGGAATAGCAGTATGGGGTTAGATCAGGGAAAGGCAACTGGTGGCCCTCCAGATGTTTGGGACTACAGCTTCCATCAGCCTTATTTATTTATTTATTTATTGCATTTATACCCCGCCTTTTTTCCTCTTGCAAGGAACCCAAGGCGGCGTACATTATCCTCCTCCTCTCTATTTTATCCTCACAACAACAACCCTGTGAGGTAGGTTGGGCTGAGAGTCTGTGACAGGTCCAAAGTCACCCAGTGAGCTTCCATGGCTGGAGACTAGAACCCGGATCTCCTGGCTCCCAGTCCAGCACTCTAGCCACTACATCACACTACACTACCCTAGTCAGCATAGCCAATGATGAGGAATGACTGGAGTTGTAGGCCAAAACAACATCTGGAGAGTAAGTCTGTTGTTAAAAATTAGTTGCTTAGCAGACCCTTACATTCTTCAGGACTACATCCAAGATCCATTTTAGGTGTTCTACCTCCGAAGTACCCTTCTGTTCCTTTAGAAACTTGTTTAGAAAACATATGACATCAGCGAGAAGTTTCTCATCTTCAGTAGAAGCTGGAAGCACCTGAAGAAACCTTCAGCATAAACAATAATTTCATATTTTTTACTGGTATAACTTAAGCTTATAACTTGATTGACATCCTTCTTCTACTCTACAGCCTTGAAAGAGCAAGATAAATTTAGAGCTGTAAAGAAAGCTAGAGTAATGTATGGATAGCAAGTGAAAAATGCTAGGAACACGAAGTGGCTGAGTGCAAGAGATCAAAAAAATAAAATTAAAACAGGATAATTATTTACAGCCATGAAATCAGTGCAACATTTTAGCAGACAAGTGGGGACCTGTGAAACCTCACAGTGTGTGGAATAACAAGACAAAAGGAAGAAAAGAAGGCTGTTCATCCCTTTGTCCCTCTCACTTCCCATTGCACGCAACCTTCTGCCATGACCTCTGTGAGCGACATTATGTGCACAGACAGAACAGAAATAATCACCACCACCGTCTAACTGACTTAGGAACCACATGGGCCAAACAGGCTGGAAGAAGTATGCACAATGTGAAGAGGGACAAGCAAAAGGGCAAGCCACCCGCTTCTCAGCCCAAAACATTAGTGCGAGCTGAGCATAAATGATCTGCTTGGGGCTTTGGGCTGAGCTGGGGATAGGAATAAAGTTGAAGTGGGGGGAGCACTCAGACAGACGTCTTCATATCATTTCGTAATAGTAGACATTATGGGCAGAGAAAGAGGAGAGAGACTGAGCCACACATGCTTTGTAGTGTCACATTCCATCTCAAGTCAGCCTATGAATTGGAAAACTCTCTCTGCCTCCTCGCTGTTCAACACAGACAGGTTTACCACTTGAAAGGTATTTGCTCCAGTGGCAAATGCTTCGGAAGAGTCCAAGGAGACTGGATATCTTTGAAAGTTTCAAAGCCACATCTACTGTGACAGATGGCTTTGTAGCCAGTTATGTACCTTGCACTTACACACTGACCTGCTTAATGCTGTTTGCCAAGCCAAGCACTTCAAAGTGGCCCCACAAGGGCCACTGCTGCACATTAATGCCAGTCTGTCATTCAGAATATAAAAATTCATTCTTGTGACAGCAGCCCTAACTTCCCTGTGGGACACTGCTTGAATGATGGAATCAAGACAGTCTTGCAGTCCGCTGGTTGCGTGCGTTGTCTTCAGTGTAACAATATCCTCTGCGGAGAGCTTTAATGTGTCTAAAAATCTGAAATGAAAAAGGAAATAAGAATAACTAGGGATGATTTTTTAAAAGAGACTAATTAATGAAGCAATTAATGTTTTCCTCTTTCTTCCTTCATCAAATGAATTCCAATTTAAGCAGCATGTGTCTTGTTTTAGGGGCTAGGTATGAAATATTATTATACTACCTATGTTTTTTTTTAATGCTTTTAATTTGCCAACTACTACTAATAAAACAATCTTTCACTGCAGGTTCCAAGATACATAATCAATAACAAAAGGAAATGATGGGCAAAGTAATTTGGGCTTAACCTGAAATAAGTCAACTCAAACAAGTTGACATGGGCTGAATTTAGATTAGGCCCAAATCAAACTCATCTAAACTTGGGCTGGATTTCAAATCCAGCCTGGGGAAGCTGCCAATCACATTCCTTCCCACCATTTCTATCCCCCTTTCACAAACTTACCCTGGTGAGTGGAGTAGGTGGCAATGGGGAACCATTTGTTAAGCCTCATATTTAAAGCCTGGGTGGTCCCGTGACTGTAGGCTGGAATACCGCTGATGCCAGGAAGCATTGAGAACTATATTTTTCATGCTTCACAGTGTTAATGGACATTCCTGGGCATGCTTGTGGGTTTATCCCAAACTTAAACAGGAGACCCTGCTGCAGACAGGTCTTGCCACTGCCAATTGCCCCTCTCCAGAGCAAGTTTGGGAAACGTGGGGTTGGTAGGAAGGACCCCACTGCTGGGCTTCATGGTGCTGACTGAGTCCCTTCCAAATCAATGCTGAAACTTTTGAGGGAGCTATGCCGAATTCAGAAGGGTTAGGAGCAAGGAAATGAACTCCTGATGACGCCACATTGAAGTGCCGTACCCCTTCTGATATTTGGCATAACTAGGAAAGCTAGAGAATCCTCTTATAAAGAAAAGATTACATAGACATTTCTATTGAGATGGTTGTTAGAGTAAGAAATGGGACTCACTTTAAAAAAGGAAAAGAAAAAATAGATGCAAGCGGCTGCTAGGGAAGGCACAATCTGCAATATGGGAATTCCTTCATAATAGGCAAAGTGTTTCTATCCAGTAACTACAGAATGGTGTTTGCTCTTCTCTGACACTATTAATGTCAGAGGGGAAACTGCTGCTACCTTCCATCAGAGAGGGACATGATACTATTTTGCATGAGTTGGGGCAAGAGTTTTACTGGTAGTTTTACTACCAGTCTGGCAGGTGCAGAAACCCTGATTAACAATTGTTGCTCTTGTGTTTTTACTTATGACAGCAGAGCACAACTGTGTTTGAGACGCCTACAGCCTGAAAAGCTTCCAATTCTCCTAAAATAAATGGACCAAACATCCAGAGCTAAGCAATCCTTTTACTATCCTTCAAAAGATCAAGCTGTTACATCTACAGTAAATAAGAAGAGACCTTAGATTATGGATTGCAGTATGACACACTAACCCCCCTGACAGTATTCCTTATAGTTAGAACATAATATTCCACCCAAAATAGAAATCTTGTTTCAAATTCTAGCACATATAACGGGATTCAGAGGGAGGTTTAATACTATGAAAGTGAATAGCTTACTGTTCTGTTTCTGTCTCATAATTTGTGAGTTTTAGTAAGTGGAGTAAGTTATCAACTCCATGGAACCAAGACAAATTCCAAGACATTTTAAGCATGTCTGACACAGATTTCAAGGCCCAGAGTTCACCAGAAAATGGTAATACCACTGAGTTAGGGCTCACAGCATGATAAGCAGAGACTCTCACAGGCAGATGATACCTTTAAGGAGAAAAGGGAAACAGTAAATGTTAAAATAGTTGCCTGATTTCTGAGAAACTCTAAATTTGGAATAATGGTGACAAGTAAATACGTGGCTTAGATATGATCTTTGAAATGTTTCTTGTGTCACACTTATATCACTCTTACATGGGATTTACAGTGGCAATGACAGGCCCATACCTGCTTCACTTCAGCAGTGCTATAGCATCAGATGACCCTATATCATGGGCGGCTCAGGACTTCATGGCCGCCATGACAACCATGGGGCTGTCTCAACATGTCACCGGCCCAACGCATATAAAAGGACACACGCTTGATCTGGTTTTCTCGACTGGGCAGGTGGATGGTGATCTGAAAGTGGAGGAATTAACATCTGTCCCTTTGTCACGGTCAGATCACTTCCTGCTGAGGTTTAGACTTCTGGCGGCCTTTCCCCTCTGCAAGGGTGGGGGACCTATTAAAATGGTCCGCCCCCGGAGATTAATGGATTCCAATGGATTCCAGAGGGCTCTGGGGGATTTTCCTGCTGGTATGGCTGGTGCTCCTGTCGAAGCCCAGGTCGCTCTGTGGAATGCAGAGATGACTCGGGCGGTTGACACGATCGCGCCCAAGCGCCCTCTCCCTCTGAGCAGAGCCCGGCCAGCTCCTTGGTATACACCTGAGCTGAGGGCAATGAAGCAAGAGGGGAGACGGCTAGAACGCAGGTGGAGGAAAACTTGTGCTGAGTCTGACAGAACACAGGTAAGAGCCCACTATCGAGCCTACTCTGTGGCGGTGAGGGTGGCAAAGAGGCAGTTCTTTTCCACCAGCATTGCATCTTCTCAGTGTCGTCCAGCGGAGCTTTTCCGAGTGGTTCATGGCCTGTTACTTTCTGGGCCAGGGAGAGAGACGGTGGAACCCTCGGTAGCACGCTGTGACGAGTTTGCACAACACTTTGAGGATAAAGTCGCTCAGATTCGTCATGAATTGGACACCACCATTAATGCAGTTCCATTGGTAGAGGCGTTCAGAGCACCGTCTGGTCCAGTTTTATTGGATGAGTTTCAGTTACTGAGGCCTGAGGATGCGGACAAGGTGCTTGGCCAAGTCCGATCGACCACTTGTGTGCTTGACCCTTGCCCTTCATGGCTTATTAAATCAAACAAGGAGGGGTTGTCCGGCTGGGTCCAGGAGGTTGTAAATTCCTCCTTGAGAAAGGGAGTGGTGCCTGCTGCTTTAAAAGAGGCGGTAATTAGACCACTCCTGAAAAAGCCTAACCTGGACCCAGAGGATGTTAACAATTATAGGCCAGTGGCCAACATCCCCTTCCTGGGCAAGGTGCTTGAGCGGGTGGTTGTAGGACAGCTCCAGGCACTCTTGAATGAAACGGATTATCTAGATCCATTTCAATCGGGCTTCAGGCCTGGTTTTGGAACGGAAACTGCCTTGGTCGCCCTGTGGGATGACCTCTGCCGGGAGAGAGACAGGGGGAGTGCGACCCTGTTGATTCTCCTGGACCTCTCAGCGGCTTTCGATACCATCGACCATGGTATCCTTCTGGATAGGTTGTCTAGGTTGGGAGTTGGAGGCACTTCACTACAGTGGTTCCGCTCCTACTTGGATGGCCGATTCCAGAAGGTGGTGCTGGGGGATTATTGCTCTGTGCCATGGCAATTGTGCCTTGGGGTTCCACAGGGCTCTATTTTATCCCCCATGCTGTTTAACATCTACATGAAACCGCTGGGGAGGTTATCCGGAGGTGTGGGCTGAGGTGCCATCAATATGTGGATGACACCCAGCTCTACCTCTCTTTCTCATCAAAACCAGGTGAGGCAGTGGCTGTTCTGAACCAGTGCCTGGGCACGGTAATGGACTGGATGAGGGCTAATAAACTGAAACTCAATCCAGACAAGACGGAGGTACTGTTAGTGGGTGGTTCGTCTGCCCAGCTAGGTGATATTCAACCTGTTCTGGAGGGGGTTGCACTCCCCCGAAAGGATCAGGTTCGTAGTTTGGGGGTGCTCTTGGATCCAGAACTGTCACTTGAGGCACAGGTGAACTCAGTGGCACGGAGCACTTTTTATCAGCTTAGGCTGGTATACCAACTACGCCCTTATCTGGACAGAGATAGCCTAGCTACAGTTATCCATGCTCTGATAACTTCTCGTCTGGATTACTGCAATGCGTTATACGTGGGGCTGCCTTTGAAAACGGTCCGGAAACTTCAGCTGGTCCAAAATAGGGCAGCAAGATTGTTAACAGGGACTGGCCTGCGAGCTCATATTACGCCAGTACTTTTCCAGCTGCACTGGCTGCCAGTCCATTTCCGGGCCCGATTCAAAGTGCTGGTGTTAACATTCAAAGCCCTTAACGGCTTGGGGCCAGGTTACCTGAAGGATCGCCTCTTCCCATATGTGCCTGCCCGGACCTTAAGATCATAGTCAGCGGCCCTTCTCCGTGAGCCCCTGCCAAAGGAAGTGAGGCGGGTGGCTACTAGGAGGAGGGCTTTTTCTATTGTGGCACCCCGGCTCTGGAATGAGCTCCCTAGTGAGGTTCGCCTGGCGCCTACATTGTACTCCTTTCAGCGCCAGGTGAAGACCTTTTTATTTTCCCAGGCATTTTAGCTTTCTAAATTTTTATCTTTGCTGTTTTAAATCTGTATTTTAAACTCCTGTACTGCTGCTAGGTTTTATTGTGGTTGTATTGTTATATTGTGGTTTTAATGTTCTATATATTTTAAATTGTTTTATTGTGTGTTGTTTGGTTTTAGTTTTTGTGAACCGCCCAGAGAGCTTCAGCTATTGGGCGGTATAGAAATGAAATAAATAAATAAATAAGTATCATTCACTAGGCTCTGGCTTAGAAGTGACTTAAAGCAGAAGACAAGATCACATTTTCTAATTCCCAAAGATACAGACAGAACAAACAGCAGCAAGGTCTTCAATCAACAGAAGGATCATGTAGCATGAGAATACCCAAATTTTATATTGTGTGCATATGAGAAGGCTTGCTCATACAAAAGGTTGTTTACTTTATCCAGTCAAGTCTATTTATTCCAGCCTAATGGCTCAGTAGGACTTGAACACTGAAAACTAACACATTCCTATCATTCAGCTTATAGAGCAATAACAGAAGTCTGCCTAAATTGAAAGATCTGACAACGCTTCTGAAAGATTCACAAGCTTCGGGTACTCCAACAGGCTTCCAGAAGAAACAAACTTCAACAATTATGGGCAAGTCAATGGTCTTATAGGCCCCTTCCAACCCTACTATACTAGTTTATGAAGTCACCAAGAACTGCTCTACATGGCAAGCAGAAATCCAGATAGAGCTTTTGCTCTGAAAATTTGTGATAGAACAAATGAAAAACATGTTGGCTTGGACGTTTTTGCTCCATTAATGCAAAACATTTTCATTCACGGAAGGATAATTCCACTAATGGAGCAAAGAGTTAAAATCCATTTAGGGCCTTAAAAAGAGAACAGGACTTGCACCTTGGAATTGTGCCAATAACACAGAAGGATCCCAGTGGAAAACCTGAAGCTTGGGTTTAATGTAATCAAGTCAGAGATGGGCCATATTCTGTAACAGCTGAAGTTTTGAAATTGTGAACCTACATAACTAGGAAAGACTATCATGCATAGGCCTCATGCCCTACCAAATATCTTTAAGCATTATCTAGGCATTAGCTTTTAGAAAGGGTATTTGATTCACAGATCAACATTTTTGCATGGGTCACTCACTCTTTTGGTATGAACGTTATACAATGATATTTCAAATATACGACAAGGATTAGAAACATCTTCCCAATTGAACAGTCTACCACAATACCAGTGATATTGATACCAATGATGTAACATCTTTGTTACAGATACAAAGAAGAGAGACTTACCGTCTCACAATAGCAATAGGCAAACTAAAGGGAAGAACACTACTAGAATCAGAGGAAACGGTATCAGCCCTATAAAAAAGAAAATATTTGTATATAAGAAATACACAATAGGTTAATCAGCAATGTATACTTAAATATCCTGTCATTTATGCATTCCCAGTGTTCTCATACTTATACATTATGATATTCAAGATTCTCTACAAGAAGTCTGATGTCTCAGCTTTGTGCCAGCAGTGCAGACTGAGGGAGAGGGGGCATGGAAGCAAGAAATACATATAGGCTGAAGTGAGGTTACAATGGCCACAGCTTTACCGGTTAGAGAATCTGAGGGTCAGGCCACCTATACATGGCCTAGGACTAGACCAGAGAGAAAAGGCTCTCACTCAGGTCCGCTCCAAGGCCCCATACTCTGGAGCTGAGCGGCAAAGCTGATTGGCTCCTGAGACAGGGCCTGAGCTACAGCACGGCTGCCTGACACCCAGAACATCAAGCTGCCAGCCTAGAGCTGGAGCAGTGTTTCTTCCTGCTCCCCACCCCCACCCCCCAAACACATGATAGCCAAAGAAAGGGGCCATGACAAGTGTGGTTCCAAAGCTTATGTTTATGAACACATTTAAATAATTTACTACATTAATAGAAAAATTAATTCACTTTTAAATCACTTTTACTGTGAGAACAAAGAAGAGATACCAACTCTCTTGAAAGAACACAAGGGTGCAAAGCAAATGTATTTCACTGAAAAATTCAAACTATACTCCTAAGAATAGAAAGATGAATTGAATCCGAAGAGGTTTACTATTAAATATGTTCCTTTATTGAAAAAGTTATCAAAAAGAGCTTTTGCAATATCACTACAACTAATAATGCACAACATGTTATCTGTGACAATACATTTGACCTACATGATCAAAGGAGAATATGTACCAAGCTACTATAAATAATTTCTGTTAATGCATTAGCAGTTAATGCAGGATCAAAAACACCTGGCTCTGGTTTCAATTTTGCAATTTATTGCACAGACCCTTCTTTAGTAGCATGGTAGCCTGAGGAGTCGCTCTGGATAATGGTCGCAAAACATTTCATCTAATGCAGGCAAAACACTTAGGAGGCCTTGGATTAAAGCTTTCTGATGTTAGGTTTTTAACATTAATGGACTTTAGCCTATTCACAGACTTGGTGAAGTCACTATTCCATTTTCTCATATATATATATACACACACACACACACACACACACACACAGAGAGAGAGAGCGAGAGCGAGAGAGATGCTCTCTAAATATCTAAATAGTGCTGGGGTGAAGGTTAAGAGTAAGATCTTTGCTGATGCTCCAGATTATATTATGTGATAAATATAATAGAAAGGTGTGTATGCACACACATGCGCACACACAACTCTAAAATCAAAGCTCTGTTTATAATTTACATTTCTCTTAACTGGCACCAGGAACAATAAATATTTGCTTGGTAGGAAAATAAAGGTGCACAAAACCAATCACTGTAAATTAGCCTACCACATCTCTTTTCTTGCTGCTTCATCGAACAGTAGTAGGGAAAGCAATGCTGCTGCTTCACTCATGACAGCACCATAGTCATGGAAAATCAAGGAAACTAAAAATAGAATTTAAAATGATTTTCTAAGCATAAACACTGGGTAATAAAAACCTACCAGACTGCTGACTACTAATTTCAGAAGAACAATGGCCAAGTTTGGATTTGCTTTAAAAATGTGTTGCCTCATCAAGATATACTAGAAATACTAATCCATTATACTTATCTCCAGGCTGGGTAGGCACAGATATTTAAAGTTTTTAGAAATAAATTATGTTTTGTCACACAGGGATGGTTACGTTTTCAAATGTTTAATCTGAGGTTCATGTAAACAGTGAATAAATTCTTTCATTTGTTAACAAATTTTGTTAAAATTTGTCTGGTAAGGAATTGCAGACCATCTGGAATTATGGTCAGTTGTTTAACCCCTAAGCAACCCACAGTATCTGGGTTCAGACATCATGCTCATAACTTATGAATGAGGCAATCGTAGGTTGTTTACTGACAGCAGAAGTGAGGAACGTGCCAGAGGCAGTGTGCTTGCTCACTCCCACCAATTCATGGGTTAAGTAACCCATAAATTGGTGTTCCATGAGAACTGGGTCACTACCTCAGTTCTATTGTACAAGCACTTAAAAAAACTTTTTGATAAACTAGTTCTAGGATGTATACCTGCTTCCTCAACAGAATGCCTAGTCTGGATAACAATCTTACAGAAAATAATAATTTTAGCGGATTGCTAAACTAACCAGAAATAAACCAATGGATTTTGGAGTTACTGGATTTAGCTGCCAAATAAAAAATAGTGACTTCTGCGTAAAGTACCAAACTAAATATGACTCAATAGGGAAATCTTTCTTAAATATCTGTGCAGAATACATAAGGCTTTTGGATCTACTAACTTAATATGTTCCTTTAATTTCTTCTTGACAATGGGTAATGGATGGATAGATTGCAGGGACTCTTATTGTAAGAAAGAGCTGTAGCACAGAGATAGAGCACATGCTTTAGCATGCAGAAAATCCCAAAGGCAATCGATGACATCTTCAGTTAAAAGGATTTAAGGAATAAGGAGTGGAAAATACCTCTGACTGCCAAACTGGAAAGCTGGCAATCAGAATACAGTCTATGTGGGCCAATGGTCTGATCCAGAAGGCAGATTCGTGTGTGTGTGTGTACACACACACACACATATATATACATACATGCAGACACTGCATTTTAGTGCTTTGCAATACCTATTGTGTAATTCTTTATTCTTTATATTGGAAAAATCTTTACGTTAAAATACCTTGATATTAGAAAAAAACGTGTAAGGCTTCTATGAATATTCTATGAACAGACTGTCCCAGCATTAATTCTATCTAAAGCAGCAGTACACTTTAACAAAATAGTTAAATAAATAGAACTACACCATTTTATAATGGTCCTACTAAAAAGTTATACCTTATTGTGGCTTTTGGATTTTTTCCAATGGACCAGTAAGGCTCCCTATACTTTTTACTATACTTTTATGAATTTACCTTGAAGTAACATGAGCAAGACAGATGGCTGGTAGGCTAACGCCAGACGTTTCACTGGATCTGCGTATACAAGTTTCCGTAAGAGCATAAGACATGGCAACATCATACAGTCCATAATCTGTCAAAAGAGAAAACGGTTTTGTTAACAGAGGTCCTTTACTGAATACTGCACTCAATGGAGCATTTCCTCCCAGCCCTTTCTGCTTCCTTGGCATCCATATTCTTTAAGAACTTAGTGGGGTTTCAAAGGAAAAGAGAAGAAGCAGGACTATGCTTCCTGCTCCACCTGTCGATGATCCCAGGTCCAGAGAAACCTATGCTAATTTTAAAAGCTCATATCTGAATACTCAGTTACAAAGGCATACGTTTAATGGAAAGACTACACAATGCATCTTTCATCTCTCTCTCTCTCTCGTCCTTAGGGCATCTATTCCGCTTCAACACTCGCAAAGCTAATACAGATAAAAATTTGAGACACATTAAACTATTCATCCAAACTCAGCCTTTGATTATAGAATGTAATAATACATTCTATAAGCTCTTCTTGCTGCATTGGAGAGTGTCTGCAACTGGGATATGCCCCAGCCAACAGGGCAGAAGGCAGACATTGCATGGTTGGATGGTACCCTCTTGAGTATATGAACTATTATGAAGAAGAAAGAGTACTCACACTCCTAGATGTATTCCACTTGAAACAAGAAAGCAAATGTTACTCAGCTCGCCACATAAAAGGAAAGAACTTCCCCTAAATTCTTTCTCTGATGTGATCATTTATATGTCTAAAGGAATAAAAGTCTCACACATCATGACTTCATTTCAGACACAATGCTAAGCCATGGACCTGTTTTCATATCTATGTTAACCAGCCGCGATTTGTACAGACCACAGTTTCCCATTCTTTGATGAAATGGGGAACGGTGGTTTGTTCCTAACTGCAATAAGAAACTTCAAATGTTTTTAACACTGAGACAGGAAAGAAAGGGTAGGGGGAGCATGTAAGCCTGAGGTTCACTCTGGCTTCTGAATGTATCAGAAAAAAAGTTACGAAGGCTGAGCAAATCCTCTGATAAGCTATGTGTCATCTTTGATTTGGTTCCTTTCACCCCGATTGCATTTTATGGTAGTGCACTATGTTCTGTGGTTTGGCACTGCTCTGTACATGTGTTATGGTGTGAGGACTAAAACATACATTCAAAGGGCAGTATCCAATGGGATGCAACCGCTAATGTAAATTACACTGTGCTAGTGTAAAGTACTCTAGCACAATGCAAATAGCGTTGCACTAGAGTTTAACTAGTTTACTTTAGTGGTCAAACCCCGTTGGATACTGCCCATTACATTCCTCAAGACATGCATGTTCCCAGACTTGAAAAGTGTACCATGAGTTAGCATAGGGGTGGGAAATCTGTGGTCCTCCACATCCTGTAGGACTCCAACTCCCATCGGTCCCAGCCAGAATGGTCAGTGGTCAGGAATGATGGCAGCTGTAGTCCAACATCAGCTGGATGGCCACAGGTTCTCTACCCCTGGTTTAGCACTATGCCCACAAGCAAAAAAAGAGCCTAAGCAAAGCCTTGGGCTCACACACTCCACCCTCACGTCTCCTCCTTCTGTACAGCCAGGAGGGGGGATAAATCAGAATTCAGTTTCACTTCAGCTGTTTCCTGGCATGCTGTTGTATGTGAAGCAGGAATCATGGTTTAAAATAAGCTATAAAAGAAACCCTGGATTGTATAGCAACTGACTAGTTTACTTGAAACCATGATTCCTGGTTCACACATAGCAACAAGCCAGAAATTAGCTAAAGTGAAATGAAATCCTGCTTTATTTCACCTTCCAGCCACATGGAAGGAGGAGACAGGAGCCCTTGATCCCTGCACTTCTCTTTTCTGCTTGTGCATGTAATGTTAAACTATGATTTAGTGTTAGGCGTCAATGTGTTTTAGCTGCTCATAGTACTTTATTAGATCAACAAAATTTGTCTACCATGAACACAATGCACAAACTTGGGATTGCTGATTGAAAACATTGGTGTGGTTACCTTTTAATTGCTAGTTCCTTGACTGAATTTAGAACTACGGTCAATGGTTACTTACTATTAAAAAAAAATGAGTAATGTTGGGTTAAAGATAACACTGTTGAGATAAGAGCCAAACAACTCTAAATTATTTTAGCTAATTAAACAAAACTATGAAAGTGTCCTGTTGTATAGAGTAGAGCTGCATTTTGGTAGAGCACAGCTGCGTATTTGAAGTATCAAGCATTTAATTTCCAGCCAAAATAATATTACTGAACATACAATAATTTGATCCAGGGAGTGTGGGGTGTTGAGAAAAGAGTCACATCGTATTGTTTATATGGATTACCTTGCCATCCTGGTCAACACATTCAGTAAAATAAGCAAGTATTCTGTCTATCACACCCATCTTTTTGATAATGTCATGCATTTTAGAATCTAAAAGAGGAAATAAGAAATAAGTTCTGTGAATGTGTATAAACATTTAGCAACATAGCACTAGACTGAGAACTACTTTGCCTACGTTATGGTACAAGTCCCATAAGTGTGTCTCTTCCCTACAGCCATTAAGCAAGAATTAGATGTTATACGAATCACTAGTAGAACCTCCAACAAAATGTTGCAGAGTGGAGCTTTCCTGGTCAGAATTGCAGATATTCCATTCCATTCCATTCCCACCCTGCTTTGTTTTCCATCATCCCACCCCAGTCAGTCAGCATTCTGTGCCCACTCAGTCTGCTCAATCCTCATTGGGCTGGGGGTTTTGGGGGTGGAGGGGGAGAAAGTTATCCCTCTAGGAGTTTCTTCTAACCATTTTTTGTACTTCTGCAAACCTTGGGGGTCTCCTGAGCATGCTGATGTCTCCATCTCATGCACAGGTGAGGTCATTTGTGTCATATAAGGACCAGCATTCAGAGAACTGAGATCACTATTAGTATACACAAGTGGGACCTCGAACAAAATGTTGCAGTGTGAAAAACTCCTGTTCAGCATCCCAGCCATGCAGCCAGCCAGCCATGCCCACTTCCAAAAGACTACATTCCATTTTCCCCTGGATTTCCATTGTCTTCCGCCAACAGGCAGCATTCCGTGGTCAGTGAGCGTACTCAGTATTCATTGGCCTGTTTTGAGGGGGGCTTTCCCCCTCTTATGGTTGTTGTTGTTTTTAGTTCTGCAAACCTTGGTGTTTCCACAAGTGTGCCAATTCCTCCCTCTTCTTTCTTTGTGGCCCCATTTTGGATGCAATCCTGTTGGCACTCATCAACTGAATTCACTATTACTATATATAATATGGTTGCTACTAAAAGCAGCAGCCCTGCCTCTCCTCTTCTTCCCTCTTCCCCTCTTCACAAAGCCTGGTAACATTTGTCATCCAAAATGTATGACATGACATCACCATGCACAGAGGTTCCGCATTTCATTGGCTGCTAACTCACAGGGGTGGGAAAACACCAAGAGCAGCAAAGTGACGTTGTCCTTTTCAGATGAACTAGGACCAATGGACATTTGCCTCCTTCTCCCCCAGAACTACGCCTCAGTGGCCATTCCACCTGCTTAATAAATACAGATATCATTTTATGAAGAGACAGTACCTTAATTTTATTCTTTTCCTGTTTTCTCCCTATTCTTTTCCCTTTTCTATTGTGTCTATTAGATTATAAGCCTGCAGGCAGGTGGTTTATAAATAAAAATAAAACATTATCAACAACAACAAGTAGCATTAATCAGTGGGACAGGGTTTTTTTTAATGATCCCACAGGTGCATACCTATGAAAACTCTGTCAGGATAAATCAATCATGAAATAATTTCAAAAATTATCCAGGTCACGGGGTTATATCAAGAAAAAAGAGTTGCATGGATCATTCATCCTGAAATATAATATCACGATTACCCATAAGTAGGAAATAACTCCGTAACCTACTGGTAAATAGATGTTTGAAAGGACTTTACCTTGCATAATTACAGCTAACTGTTCAGCTGCAGACTTCCTCAAAACTAGATCAATAGTGTCAGAGATAAATATATTATACAGTTTTGCAACTGTTTCAGCCTAGAAATAAGACAAATGCACAGTGTTATTTATCTAGAACAATATTTGCCTTTGTCATCCCCCATGGGGAACGGAGCACTTCAATCCCTGTGTCTTCAGTGAAATAAGGCAAAAGAAAGGACACTGCCAGTGATTGTTCAATGAGAGGTTGCTTCCTTCTCTCACAGTTAAGTCACTACAGAGTATTCTTTTAAACATATTCACAAGATCAAGCCACAGTCCTATAGTATTTTAAGTTACAGATTGCTGGCGTCCCAGATAGGGCCTGGATAGTCACAAACGTATATATTGGCAGCTGCTTTATACTTTCCTGAGTGTCTTTTGGAAGCTTCTTGCTCACATCTCTCGGGGGTTGAAGGGCTCCCAGGAGTTCCTCCTGGGAGTTATTGGTGAATACTGGGTTTTAAGCAGGAATGTAATAGGAAGTTGGACTGTCCTAATTAGTGGATTGCTGCTTTGTTTAAACCTGTCGCATCTATGATTTTTAGGCTGCGCCTTATTCAGCAAGAACTTTTTGTTTTGTGTCTACTGGATGCTGCAGACAAAAGAGTTTGTCCAAGCAAGCTAATTGCTGGCAATGAAATGCAGTTAGTACTTCAGTGTCCAATAGTTGCTTCTTTGGGGGAAGAGGTAATTATACAGATAAATTTCGTACAGGAACAGTCTTTAGTATTCACTGATATACATTCTCTTTAACATTATTTACTTGCTTCATGGAAATTAACGAACCGTCAACATAAATGGATTCTCCATGCCCTTTTGACAGCTAGAAGACTGATATTACAACACTGTAAGGAGAAATGCTCATCTCCTATAATGCAGTGAATTGAGGACCTTACAATGCTTTCAGTATTTGAACTGGTTGCATATAGATGCGACCTCTGAATGGATACATTTGGATATCTGCTACACTTTTGTTGAAGCTTGTGTATAATTCATAGAAAGCTGTATTTTCATCTATATGCATTTCGTATGTATTCATTGCTATGTATATGTACAAATCCATGTATGTGTATTAAAAAAATGGAGAGGGGGAAGGGAAAAATGTACCTTACCATTAGAGCTTGAGTGTTTCAGGGCACAATCCTATGGGATTGCTGCCTGTTAGATGGAAGCCTCCAATCTTGGAGGCTGCTGAAAATCCTGTGCCTTGCTGGACTGTTGCCAACAGGGCAGGCGGAGGACAGAGGCAATTTTGATCGCTGTGAGAGGGCAGGGAGAAGGATCTGATGTCAGATCCCCCCTCCGAATGTGTTAGAAGCGTCTATGGCTTATTTTACTTTACTGTACTTATTTTACATAGACCAGACTTTAAACATTTCCAGACTTTAAACATTTCCAGACTTCAGTAGTATTGAGATCTTTTCAGACTGGTTAATTGGATTTGTTACACAATTAAAGACTGAGCTGTTCATTATTAGAAACTAACTTGTCTAAGGCAACATGCCCCTGAATGGGTAAATTCTGAATGTAGTCTGCCATGGCCAAGACTGACAATCCACTGTATCACATTAGACCTTCCACATAAGTCTTTAATTAAGTTTCTCTCAAATACTTTGAATCATTTATTGTTAAAAAAAAATCTTTAAAGCTTTTCCCCATTCAAAACTGAGACAGATTACTTTCAACGGTGTCATCAGCACTGCATCTTCTTGCATAGGGGATATTTGCAGTTCAATGCTATCAACACTGTTAAGTGGTTTCTTTGTTCACCTTAAAAACTGACTCTCTTGCATCATCCAGTTTGAGTTCAATAGGCTTTTCCACAATAAGTAAGTTGGGAATGCTGGAAAGAGCACTACCATGCAGTAGTGGGCGCTTCAGGTTTGCCTCTTCTTCAACCGTAAGATGAAACATTAAATGTTTGAGTGCCATGGAACGGACTCTGAAGAAATAAAGCAATTGGTTACTTATATTTTCTCCTGGGAAACCTTTCTGCTCTGTAATGCAGTTTTAAATATACACATGCACAAAATCCAAAGTCCTTTACATCAAGTCCTATCCCTTTCCAAACAGGATGGAATGTTTTCAGTCTGCCTGCTCGATAAGTCTTGTCTATTTTAGTTTCCCCAACATCTTATGTGTCCAGATATTCCTGTTAATGACTGGGAGTTCAGTTAAGAGATAGATGGCTTGTCCAAAATTACTCATCAATCCTATAATGTATTTGGCTGAAGTGAGGTAGTTCGAATGTATACATCTCATCTGATAGTACTGTCTCCCAAATGATAATCTTTATAAGCCTTCAGAAAAATCTAAAAGACCGCATAGACCAGCTACCAATGTTGATTTTTAAAAGTTACACTAAATAGAGTTTTATCCCCATATTTTACAAGTTGATTTTATTATCATCCCCATGGAATCTCCTAATTTCTATGCCCAGTCTTTCATACTGAAATATGCATTTAACCTCTTCTTTGCTGTTCCATCATCCCTGCCAGCCAAATTCTGCTTGTACATGGCCTAAACACATCCCTACATTCTTCCAAACTAGTGTCTTTCAGATGTTCTGCAGCCCTCTAAGGATATGCCTAATTTATTTAAACATCCAGCACCTTGAGAATGTTATTTCACTCTGAAAAGCTTTACCTAGGAGGAGGGTTGTCACTTCTACTTTATGTCCTGCTCTATTTTTCTTAAAATAAGCCATATGAAAGTTCTGTGAAAATATTGCTATAGGAGCACCCAGTGCATTGAAAAATAATAGTTTATATTCAGAGTTCTGATTAACAGGCAAGCCATGATGATACAAATAATATTAACTCTTCACATACACAGAAATTATTGTAGGTTTACTCACAATGCTTTTTTTGAGAACAGAAGACGCAGGGCAGCCCTAAGTCTAGTAGTTCTTGGGAGAATCCCTTCTTTTTCAGCAGTTGTTTCACTCAGTGTGAGGATGCAGTTACCCAGCGGTTCTTCTGTATCCGCATAACCCTAAGTATATATTTAGATTACACAGACAATTTAATGGAGATAAATCTCCTGCACTGCAATAGTTTTGGTGGTAACAGTAAATCAAACATTACCTCAGTAATTGGCAACTGGAAGTTCATAGGCCAAATCCAACTGATGGGTGACTGCCAAAATGCACACATACACTAATATTCACTACTATGAACTAACGCTGTACTGAATTTTTAAAACCCTACCACTTCTGCACATCTATCATGCCTGTTCACAGCCATTGTTCCCCGACTGGTTGTTGTTTCAGGGGGCTGTGTGGAAGGTGATACAGTCCCATTTCCCCATCAATCCTGCCTTGTAATGCTGTGATGGAAGTTTCACTGCCTGCCAGCACTGGGCAG
Source organism: Heloderma suspectum (assembly GCF_057233095.1). Taxonomy (NCBI): domain Eukaryota; kingdom Metazoa; phylum Chordata; class Lepidosauria; order Squamata; family Helodermatidae; genus Heloderma; species Heloderma suspectum. The sequence goes on from NC_139461.1 coordinate 93,020,856, forward strand.
CAAAACTTTCACTCCAATCCACATTTCATGGACAGGTGTGGACACGTCAAAGTATTTGGCATGTGGAATAGGCCCTCTCTGTTTTGACTCAGCACAACTATTCTCATGGTCGTAAGATGCCTGAGAAGCTCATGTAGGAGAGACTTGGGCAATGATTCTAAGGCAAATTATCCTGACATTTCTTGCTACTTCATAAAGGAAAATTTATGATTTTTCCCCTGAGTCATGATCAGGAAGGATTTAGGACGATTAGGGACAATAAGATTCTGTTCAGAAAAATGCCAGGTAATCCATTTGAAATCAATCTTTTCTAAGAAGCCTAATGCTACATAGTTCTCCAGCATTCATCCAGAACATTCAAACAAGCATATTGATTAATTCTCTGTTTCTTATTTGCCTGGTTGCCATGCTTATATATTTTCCCCTATTGTCTAATGTCAGTGCTGTTCCTATTGGCAAAGCAATTAAGCTTAGCTCAAGATAAACTGTGCTTCAACAAGCTGAGATTACCTGAAGAATTGGAACAACGGGATAAAGGGCCTCAATAAACTTGTTCCAGGTCACTGCTGCCATCATCAATCGGCCCTGAAGAAGATACATCAGTATAAACGTGGCAGCTGAGCATACCTGTTTTAATGAGAGAAGGTAAGATGGTGCAATAAAGACTGGCCAAATCAATTTGTTGGTGTCAGAAAAGGAAATTAGGCCGTGCTTTGGCACTTCATGCCAAATAGTTTTTGTGCTTTGCAAAAAACCACCACCACCACCAATGTCTGTGGTGAAATACTTTCATGAGTCTACTGCCCGTTAGCAAGGAGAGAGTAAGACTCAGCTGCAAGAATTGCCTATAGTAAAGCATCAACAAGGAATGGCAAAAATAACTTCCTCACCTTAAAGTTTAGGATATGTTTACAGCTTATGGTTTGCTTTGCCCACTCCCACCCCCCATGGTTTTCTCCCAAAGAGTAGGGCTGACTGCATTAGGGAAGGAGGACTCAATGCAATAGTTAAACTTAATTTCTACTTCCATGTAGAGAGCAAGAAACTTGAAACAGAATTTTTACTCCATAAAAAATCTGAGCTTTGGGAGGGCAGTAGTAAGATGGGAGTTGCTTTCTCCTTGTTCTTTCTTTTTTTGCCACATTACCCATCTGCAGGATTGGCGCCTTGGGTTGGATCCAATGCTGCCCTTGCATGGGTGGCCTAGGCCCTCCAGCAGCAGTGTGCATACAGCTGGCCCACCAGCAGCCCCTACCACTGGCAGCCGCGATGGAGTGCTTCAGCGCTTGCCTCTGGAAGCGCTACATCGCGGCCGCCAGCGGTAGGGGCTGCTGCTGGGCCAGCTGTACACACACCGCCGCTGGAGGGCCTATGCCACCCATGCAAGGGCAGCATTGGATCCAACCCATGAAGGAAAGAACAGGCTAGAATATTGTTGCACAACTCTGACTTCCAGTGATGTCCCCTTTAAAAAGAACTTTCCAGCCAAAGTATGAGTTGATTTTGAATTCTTATTTGGATAACAACATATGATCATACAAAGGCATTTTGGCTAAGGAAGTTCCAGTCAGTAACTCTTGCTGCTGTATTTCTCATATTTTGTTCTCTCTTTTCCTTCAATAATTGTACACTTTGGTACTATAAATTTTATGGTGCTGACAGACTTTGAAATTGTAGACACACCTTTTTAATGATAATGAATTAGACTAATTAAAAACCTGTACTTGTACTTTACGACATCTTCAATCAGCTCCAAGGGTGTCTTTTCTCTATAAGATTGATTGTTTAAACTGGACTGCTGTGTGCGGGTTGTGGTTTTTCCACCTGATCTTTAAGTGATCAGTTTATTAAGGTTTTAAATATATTATTGGGGTTCTGCCCCCCCTTTTTTTTACTGAATTACGTTTAATAATTGGAAAACAGGTTTTGAATATTCGACATTCTTATAGATTCCTAGGTTATGCAATATTGTTAATTTGAATATCTAGGTATTATAGGGAAACAAACTCAATGAAAGGAAAAAAAGATCATTATTTCACTATGCCTCCCCCACCACAAAGAGATTAGAAATTAGAAAAAGAGGATGGAGGATGAGAACAATTTTGCACAGAGAAGTCTTAATACAAGAAACAAGAGCAATTATTACTAAAGAATTTAGGGAAAAAGAGAGAAAAGAATACATAATCTCAGGTTACAGATTAAACAATTAAATGTCAACAGAAACAACCATGTTCCTTGGAGCTATATGGAAAATTGGAAGCTTCTAGGAAACAGATCTCCTGAACTGCTATCCAATAGAGGATTCTTTGAAATTTTTGAGATAGTGTATATTTGAGAGAGGGAGAAAGCCAGATAAATTGTTAGCTACTCAATTAAAAAAGGAACAGTGGCAGAATATAATAACTCAAGTAAATGATGGAGGTAGGATAGTTTCTGCTGCTAATAATACAGGAAACAGATATGTAAATTACAAAGAATTATACTCATTGCATAATCCTTCTGTTCTGATAATAAGATGATGATGATGATGATGATGATGATGATTTAGAGAAAATACTTTTCCCAACTTGACCTCTAAGGAAGAAGATAATTTGAGAAGACAATAACTATGGAAGAACTTACTAAAGTTGTGACGGGGTTAAAGAATAACAATGTGCCAGGTCCTGATGGTTTCACAGCTGAATATTACCAGACTTTTTGCTACCCATGTCTTTTGCTGCCCTATTATTTATTCAATTTATTTATTCAATTAAATACTCAATTATATTGTGCAGAATAACATGTTTCCAAAGACTTAGGAAGTGGTTTAAATTATTGTTATCCCTAAGTGGAGGGAAAGATCACATGATACCAGAATCATACAGGCATATTGCCTTGTTAAATCAGGATTTTGAGATCTGGACCAAAATATTTGTGAATAGGTTAAGTAACATCATGGGTCACTATATAAAGGAAGATCAGAGTTCATCAAGGGACATACCGCATCAACTAACGTTTGTAAACTTTTGAATTTAATATTTAAAATTAAAAATCAGGATTAAAGCGTTTGGCTTTTGAGAAAAAGTGTTTGATAGGGTAAAGTGGAGTTATCTTTATCAAGTATTATCACATTTGGATTCGGTCAGGAATTTATTGGATGGATCGGAATGATATATACTAATCCTACAGTTTTCATTTGTGTCAATGGGGAGAAATCGGAAAGTTCTCAATTGAGAAGGGGCACCTGTCAGGGCAATAGAACTTCTTGGAGAAGCTGTTTGTTTGGATCACAATATTTTGGGCTTAAAAGTGAAGATAACACAACAGAAAATACACTTGTTTGCAGATGATATTGCCCTAATTGTACTTTTGTAGGGTTCTTGGATAAAAAATTAACTTAAATATAAATGGATGGGTTTTAAGTTAGATAATAGAACCAAGGGTGACACAGCTGAAAGGTACTTACTCAGTTCCATGGAGGGACACTCTAATAAGATATCTTGGAGGTTTGATTACTCATAAATTAGAGGATATAAATCAAATTAACTATAATAAGTTATAACAGAAAATAAGGATTTATCAAATTGGACTCAATTAAGATTCTCTTGGATCAGAAGAATTTCAATGAATAAAATGAATGTTCTTCCCTAGATTTATTTCTATTTTTGAATATCCCTCTGCAAGTAAATACTGCAATAACTAGATGGCAAAAGCTTATCTTGGATTTCCTATGTGATGGGGGAAACAATAATAATTAGAGCAAATATACTTTAGCACGCAAAAAAGTATCAACTGACATTCCTTTGTGTAAAATTGTACTCAGGTGGCCATCCTATGCCATTTAAAAGCATGGACTAAATCTGATATTCTGCCACTTTTGGAGTAATCCATCATATCCTATGGCCCCCGGGACTGGTTATTATTTTTCATTAGATCCACCGATCATCTTATTCTATTTAAAACAGTACATGTAAAAATACTGAATATGCATTAGTGGCGGCCTATCTATTAACAGCAGCCCATATAGCTATTGCTCATAACTGGGAAAAAGCTGATCCACCATTGATTGGAGAATCAATTAACGGAATATGGGACATGACTTAGATGGTGAAATTGACAGGCTTGGCAAGAGTCAGAGAGAGGAAGCAGCAGGATAATAAACTTACAGAAATATGGAGTTTACTTATTCTATACTGGAATTATAAGGCAGTATCCAACGGGGCAAGTGTGCTGCCTCATGACTGCTTGCCAGTTCTGCTTTATTCGCCATGATGTCCTGGAACTCTGGGTTGTTGATAGAGAAAAACCCAGAGTTTTAACTCAACAACAAACCATGGGTTTAAACACCCATGAGTATTTGTTATATCTGAACTGGGCCAAAGACAGCTCAGGGAGATGATTACACAGCTTGGGACCCAGGTAACTAAAGTAACAGATTTTCCATACTAACCTGCCTGTGAACCTAGATCATCTGCTGATTCTTCTGAGTGCCTTTGATATTACAACCACGGAAAGAGAATTTTTCATTGTAGAAATTGGAGGAATTTCCCCTCCAGGGAGGTTCACCTGGTGCCTGCACTATCTTTTAGGCAAAGATCTTTTGATTCTCTCAGGCAGTTTTAATCAATGATTTGGTTTTTATGCTGCTTTTTATTGATGTTCTATTGTATTTTATAATAATATATTTTTATTCCTATAAACCACCCTGGAATGTTATGACAAACACAGTATAGAAATCCATTATTTTTAAAAAAGTCAATAAACAGCCATTGTGTAGGATGCATTGCAACTACATAAATCCAAGTATTCAAATTGCAAATAGCACCTTTCAATTCTCCTTCATTTACCACCACCAAGTTACTTTATTCCCATATAGCCACTATGATAGCATATATGCCCTACCTGAAAGAGAACAGTATGAAACTATGGGTAGCAGCATGCCACTACTTTTGACATGCAAGTGGCTTCAAGTTTAAACAGAAGGTGCTGATGGGGAATCTCCGAAAGGGCAAAAAACAGATACTTATTAGCCCCAGGGATTCTCTCTATTCACCTCGCAACCCCTCCCACTCCCAACAATAACGGAGCACTTAAGACAGCAAAATGAAACAAAAAAATGCCACCTGGTCAGGCCCCTTCTTCAGAATCCCAGAAGAAGGATTCTTCTTCAGAATGCGGGAAGGGGTGGACTTTCCTTCTGGTGAGGCCTCGGTGATACACAAAAATGTGCTGTATTTTTTTCCTTCAAAAACTTTCTATACATTCTCTTTCATTCTTCTAATTCCTTTGAAACATTCTAAGGTAAGACTTGCTGCAATTCTAAGCACGCTTATCACAGAAATATGTTCTACTGAAGTCAGGGAGGCTTACATCTAAATAAATCTGTTCATGATGAAGGTCCACAAGGCTTAACCTGGGATTTTAAAAAGTTCGAGGCCTTCAATGTATACAGTTCCTTTTAACCAACAGATTAACTCACAGATGATATAATATACAAAATGCCGTACCTCATGTTGGGAGTCTTGAAGGCCAAAACTACAGATTTCATAGAGAACTTTGGGATGAAGCAGGAAATGTATTCCATAACTGACTGAAGAAACAGGTTTAGTGATATTATGAATGCCTAAACATTCCTAGAAAGAAGAGGTAAGAGTTAAATATTGTACTGACAATACTGAAGTAATGTTACCATGCTTCTTGGACTATGCATAATAGTCAAGTTATTTCCAACAACATAATGTGGCATTAACTAAAATCAAGTGTTATGTGCTGGACTGTCGGCCTTATTTATCTTCCTTAAGATTTTTGCATATCCTGAATATGAAGAACTATAATAAGATATGATTTAGTAGGAAGATTGGGCAGGGGGAGGGGGCTGGGACAAAGAAATCACATAAACATATCCTCTTCTCTGAAACACAGCTAAATCTAAACGTGCTCAGGCATCATTCATACCAGGCAAGCTTAACTCGTACAGCAAAATGCTAGGCTTTCAGCGCAACACTACTAAAACAAATTTTCAGACTATTCCATCTGCATTCCTATGACATTGCTAAGTGGAAGAGAAAGTAACTAGTTTAAAAAGAATAAAATATTTCTTTGTTTTGGAGAAACTACAAGCCATTTAAAGTGCTAACCTTAACCGTTCTGAGACAGCAGAGATAAGCTTCAGTTCTTATATTCAACAGAGGATGGGACAACAGATGGAGGAGCACCTTCTGACTTTCAGCCTGCAGAAATGGGCTAGCTTGGGCAGACTTCCAGCTACAAAGAGAAATAATTTAATACAGAAGACACAGTAATTGGTTTAAGACACAGGCAGCCAATTCCTTAAGCCTGGGGTGCAGATTCTCCCTAGCCCAGGCACTCAGGAGCTTTTGACTAATTCAGTTATTTGTTCATTGTTGTCATTACTTGTTTAATTGTTAAACTGTCATTTACAAAGCTGATATTCTGAGCTTATTTATCAGATAGTAAAATCCAATGGCCCTTTCTTCTGAAGAAAACTGTTTCTGAGTAAACATGCACTAAAATACCCTTTCCTGTGTTGATTCCACCCATTTTCTCCCCAGCGGTCAACAGGTTTCGGAATTGTAAGGTCTTCAGGGCAGGAGCCTATTTTGTTTTTATTTGGTTTTGGTTTTGCTTACACTGCTCTGCAAAACATTATTTAAGAAGTACTATAGATATGCATAACAGGTCACCCAATAAAAAAGAGCACCCAAAAGCATTTACTTCTTAAATTTACCCAACATGGTTTTTTAAAAGAAACAATCCTAATTGAATGTATTATACTGCCCTGTACTTTCTCTCTATAGGGTTTTTTTTAAGTCATGCAAATTGAGATGTCATACACTTACATATCTGAGCAAATATTGATGAATTCCTGAAGTAAAATAAAATACTGATGATATGGAAGGCTTTTCAGGGCCTGTTCTGCCAGCTCCAGTAAATCAAGATGATTTTTTTCTCCCTAAAAATAAGAAGGCACACAGGTTAACACAATATCCAAAATATGAAAAAAAAAATCTAGAAAAACCATGTAAGCATAATGCGCAACTGCTTGCGCAATGGAAAGATTTGGGGGAGCTCTACTAGCACTATTTCAGTTTGCAGAATGACACCATTGGATACTGCCCAACGTGTTTTGGACAATGTTGGCAGCAGCTAAACAGCATAATTTTTAACTGACAACATACTGACAAGCCCTTTAAGTTATTACTCATTATCATGAAATATTCTCGTTATATCTTATGAACTAGGCCTGTTGTGAACATGAATGTTTCCTACCTCCTTGTGGACATCCAGCATAAAGTTACAGGTGCACTCAATTGAATATGCAGCCTCTGCAGCTTGTTTATAAATACTGTAGTTTTCCGAATTCATTTGTTCCAAATAAGCTGTGACAGATTCGTGAATACTTGGGTATTCCAAAGAGAAAGGCATGTCCACAGAAAGGACAAATAAAGCAGTCACTAAACTCTCTGGTAAAACACTGCTGGCCTTGAGAAAGAAAAACCAAAAGAGTTTACAGGAAAAACTACTTGAAAAACAGTATGAATTAGATATTCAGCTTATCTTTTCATTATTTGGAAATAATTTCAATATACACAGGGCAGAATCCAACAGTGTTTCTGCCATCCCTGATTCGCTTCCACCCCACCGACTGAGTTGCACAAGCAGCCCTCACCACTTACACAATGGCAATTTGGTGCTTCCAGGCAAGCCTGAAACAAGTGGAAACACTCGATTATAGGCTTCCTCTAGGAAGCACTAAATCTCCCTTGCGTAAGCCATTGGTTCCACTTGTGCAATGGAATTGGCAGGACCCACTGCTTGCGGAAGGGAATTGGTGGGTTGGAAGGGGATCCGGGGTGTGTGTGGCAGCATAAGAGCCCCATTGGATTATGCCCACAATCTCCTCAGAAACTATGAAAATTGATCTGTAGATGCTTTACACTAGTTTTTATTCAAACTGATAAACATACTGTTGAAGTTGCTGTAGAATCTAAGCCAAAATATATAATGAAGAATGCAGAAGTGATCCAGTAGGCTGACACGCTCCTGTTATGGTTGTCATTGTTGAGCTAGGTTGAGCTACCCCTAAACTGTTCAGAAACTGAAGGACAAAATGTAGCAACCCCTAAACTGTTCAGAAACTGAAGGACAAAATGTAGCAACCACATCTTTATGGGAACAATGCACCAAGGGCACATACAATTAGCCACTAGTAGTGAGCCTCTGAGCAGAATTCAAGGTAACAATTGCCACCTTTCAAATCCTCAGCCTAGGATGCACTGTGGGTTTCATCCTGTCTTATTACTTTCCTCCAGATCATCAATCCAAGGATTCCAGGTTCTATCCATCTATCCATCCATCCATCCATCCATCCATCCATCCCAGAGGTGCTTAAGCAGTGGAACATTTTCAGTAATGGTACCCTAATGATCAACCTTCCCTCCGCCTCCCACGCCCTGGCCTCAAAACAGCTCACCATACCCCTAACTTAGAAGTATTCAGAATGCAAGGACTTCTTTGATTAAGGGAACTTTGCTGAAGGAATATCTGTAGATCTGCCTAGATTTTAGCATATACTTTATTTGCTTTATAATGTTATATTGTATTATTATATGGAATGGGTGTTAAGGTTATTTTATTGAAGTGTGTTTTTATGAAGTTGTATTCTTGTTAGTTACCTTGGGCTAACAAGATGGAAACACAAAGTATACATTACAGAAACAAAGTGATGTCTATAGCAACTAAACCCCCGATACTGTTTAGGAAGAGGGGTGTGTGTGTGTGTGTATATACACACGCACATAGCCGCTACAGCCACACAGTGACTAGCCAGTGTCTCTACTGTGCTTTTGCAGCTACACCAGCATCCACTAGCTAAGCATCAATTGCCCTTTACCATTACCAAGCTACTTCAAAATGCAGAGGTAGGGCTACCTACCCCACACAGCTGAAAATTTACCTTGTGTGGGATATATGTTCTATGACACAGATTAACAGGAATGTAAATTGAGGTGTAAATTTCTTCTCTAACCACCAGATGGCAGACACCCCACTTAATCTCCATTTCTATACTAAACTGTCCCTTTATAAGGCTGTAACACCGCAGGCTTCAAAACATAGCATGGCATACTTTCTTTAACTCCAGCTATCTGCAACAAATGCAAAACTCCAGCAGATTTATTTTGATACTTTTAACTAGAAACACTACTGTATTCAAAACATAACACTGAGGGTACTTACTGAAAGCAACCCAGTAATCTGCTGATCCCATGAGAGATGCAAAATACTGGCCTACATGTTTTTCAGGAACTAGGGTCAATATGCATTTATTGAGCTATCACTTATGAATTTGTGCCCGCTGGTGTGATTTAATTAAGTTCACCTGCTTCCTGAGATGCATTTTAACCTGAAGTGACACTTCAAGGAAATATTGTTTTCAGTATATTTCCCACTTAGTTTCAAACACATGCACACCCAGTTACCAAATGTGCATGTACATGCTGTCCCAGGCTGGCGATTTGTCCCAGGCTGGCAGATAAAGCCGCAGTGAAGGTTCAAATATGATGCTATTATTATTGTTATTGATTTATTTTTTCTGTGAGAAGTAAAACTATCTACTATTCAGAAGTATGACTACACCGCATAACCTATTGATGGGCATTTTTAGTGATTTTTTAGAATATATTTGAAGTAAAAGGACCTGCCCCTCCACCTACCAAAATCCTATTTCACACATACTGAAAGATTTTGTCAGTAAGTGCCAAACCACATTTTTCCCTAAGCAAATTACAACTTTAATTACAACCAATTAAGAAAGGTTTCAGTTTCCCCATCTTACAATACTTTACCACTGAGTGTCTCTTCCAAGTGCCTCAATCCATTGGTAGCACCCATGCATACATGCCAAACTAATTTTGTGGCATAATCTAGACTTGAGAAAATGAAATAACTTCTGGATAGGGAAGGTGAATTCAAGTCATTTCGTGATCTGTAAAAGGGATTTGGCTAAAGAAGTTACATTAGCAGTTTTTGCAACTTCTACATCTACTCATTCCCGCTTTTAAATGTGCACTCCCAAATCTCCTGGAAGACTTAGTTGCCTCACAGGGTGGCAGCCTATTTGCATTGGTGATGCTCGCATAGCACCCTTCTCTATGAGACGTACCTCCCTTGACCTGAGGATACATCTCATCCAACAAATGCTAATATTCCAGACCTATTGGACAACATAGAGGCTCCATCACAACTGGATATCTCCCTCTTCAAGGTGCTGGCAATGTGGGGTGGAAACTAGATACATCATTTATATGCTGTGAAGCTGCTCAGTTATCAGCTTCTTTTGAGGCAATGTTCTGTAAGTATTGCAAACTTAGCTGTATTTTAAAGATGTGCATGTTTTATGAAACTGTATTCCCATTATTTGGAATGTAACACCAGGCCACGAATGTGCAGTAGGTCTTGCATGCAATAGGGAAGGCTAAGCATACAATACGCCAACACTGGAGAGAGAAGACAGCGCCTTCCACACAACAATGGATTAATGATTTGCAGTCCTCATCCTTATCTGAGTCAGTGTTGTATTGACATGAGCACAAAGAGGACAAAAAAGATACTTGGTCACCTTTTCTTGAGACTCACGTTCAACAGTCATCATGTTGTTCACGGTTTCTTTTTCCATGTTGGTTTAGTGTACATTGTTTCTTCTTCCACATGCCTCAAACTATAACCCACCTTCCCCTCCCTCTCCTGTATTGTATTTTATTTGTATTGGGTGTTTTCCCAGTCCTTCTCCATTATTTGGGATTAACTGAGAAGTTGTAATTAAAAATCTACAACCAAACATAACCCTTTTAAGCATCCCCCAACAAGTAGCCTCTTGCATGCAGGGAAAGTGGTACATCTCACCTTCTCTACAGGCAGAAGTGCTTGCAGTAATCGAACTGTGAAAAGTGAAACACTAACAAATGCGATTCTGTGGTGTACTGTCAGAAGCTTGGGCTGCTCTGAACTTGCATTACTGTTATGGTAGGAAATGGTTTCACCTAATGAATCTAGGATTTCAAGCAGCTTTTCCTTCTGCAATTGAAAAGAAGTTATCAAGTCAACATTCATGAACAGAAGATGCCAGGAATATACCCAGTGACTAATAGAGGTACCTTTAGAAGAAGATAAAGACACTCTGGCAAATTCCTTCCTCGGGAAGGAAGGAATCAGACAGATACGCTTACTTGTGCTCTTATATTTCTTAAGACTCACACACTTATTTGTGCTCTTAGATTTCCTTCAACTGTGTCCTCATCCCACAAGACGGTTCTATATAGGTTCACAAGAAATTCACTATGGACAGCGTTCAAGTGTGTCATTCCACTAGCACAAGCGATGTTGCACAAGTGGAAACTAGGTTCTGAATTATGTGCTAGAGGAGAATCCAACAAAAGTTGCGCTTGCGCAACCTGTTGCGCATTATGCCTGCACAAGCAGTAGCACAACTGCTTGTGCAATGGGAAGGCTCATCGGAGCTCCGCTAGCACTATTTGAGTTTGCGGAATGATGTCGCTGCATGCTGCCCTATAAATCCATTTTAGCCTCCCCAGCTGCTAAGAATCTATAGGAAAAATGTGCGCCACATCCCTTTTGCTAGGAAAAGCTAGATCTGCTACAGCAAGGCTCCCTTAGAGGTGGCACCCCAGTTGTAGAAACCCTTTCCCTATACAAGCTCAGCAAAGGGCCGTGCTACCTGCTTTTCAAAGTTAAAATGTTTGGTCAAGACATACATTCTTATGTATTAGTTTATGGATGAATTTTTGCTTTAAGGATGTTCTCATTCACTATTTGTTGTTTTATATTTTAAGAATTTGTCAATTATTATAATATTGGCACACACAAAAATCCAAGTCTGACAGCTGGAAATAGAGATCTACAGCACAACTGCTAGCCCAGACCCCAGAAGAGGGGAAAGGGAAGCAGCTCTAACAAAACAGGGGAGACTCAAGGAATAGTTGGAGCAAGTGGGGAGATGCTCAACAAAGGCAGGTAGGAGGGGACAGTGCAGCATTCATGTAACAGGAAATAAAAGGATCATCCTCAACTCCACCAATGGAATTTCATGGGCATTTCACTCATATTTTAAAAAATCACATTCACTAATTATGCAATATATCATCTTATAGATATCTATAAAGACAGAAGTCTGGATATTAAACACACTTTTTTTGTAAAGCTGTTGCCCACTGTAAATTATTGACATGGACTAGACATCGATCAAATAAATGCAGTACATTTCTGACCCATTTATACAAAAACAGACTATTAAATATTGTGAGCTGAAATCTAAGACATTTGATATTCTCACAAGTTCTAGCCCAAAGAGACTGCTGTCTTCCCAAACATCTCCAGACATGGCATCAGCAATAAGCAGAAGATCTTCAGCAAGCAACTCCAGAACTCGCATGGTCACTCTCCTACCACCTGGGAATTTACATGAGATGGATATTAGATCAATGAAGTGCCTTGCTATAAAATAATGCAATAAAAGAGGAAGTATTGGAATGGTGAAGTCTGCAGGTTTTCTTGGGCTTTAATGCAAGTTACTTAGCATGAAATCTCACTATGCTTAGTACTAACAATAACTTTAAAAATATAAGTAAATATAATATAAAAATAATACGTGTTTTCTTGCCAAAGGGAAGCCTTTGAAAATCTTCTAACAGAATAGAAGAATGAGATATAAAATTCCTGGACTATTACAAGCAAAGGATAATTAATATATAGATATATATATACATATATACCTGTTCTTAAAAGAGGCACGGTATATTCCAAAACAGCAACACAGAAATGGGGAAGACTAAGCTGTTGAAATTGTAACTCCAGTGTGTCCTCATTTTCCAGTTCTGGCAAGTCAATATGACCCATGTCGAAAGGTGATGGAACAGATATCCTGGAATTTGTGTTAGCATGAGAATCGCTTCCACTATAAAAAGCAAACGATGATATAAGCATATAAGATAATCTTACTATCTGCAAGTAGCACTCAGCTAGCTGCATGGGAAATATGGCTTGGCAAATTCTTTAGCTCAAGGCCACACTAGTGGATACTTGAGAGCCAGCGTGCTGTAGAGGTGAGAGTGTTGGACTCAGAGCCGGGAGATCCGGGTTCTAGTCCCCACTCGGCCATGGGAGCTCACTGGATGATTTTGGGCCAGTCACAGACTCTCAGCTCAACCTACCTCACAGGGTTGTTGTTGTGAGGATAAAATGGAGAGGAGGAGGATAATGTAAACAGCCTTGGGTTCCTTGCAAGAGGAAAAGAGGTGGGATATAAATGCAATAAATAATACTGTTGTAGTTCTGCCTAACTTCTTTATCTATAACAAAAGAGGATGTGTGATTGTCAGCACTATAGCACCAAAACCGTGAAGCCTAGACACCTGAAGCTGGACATGCATATTAAGGGGACCCTACATATGTGAACCTCCAGGTAATTTGGTTTTAAAAACACATTAATTTAAATATGTCCATGTGTTTGAAGCCTGCAGTACCACCTTCAGTCACTAGGGGCAGACACCCCTAACCACCATATAACTGAATTAATTCCGCACTTTGGAAAAAAAATGCCACCTGCCAACTTTCTTACCTGGAAGATACTGCATCCCAATCTTGACCATCACCTCTGGGGCGCTGACCTGTACGTCCTATCACAGATGGCCTAGGACTACTACTTCCAGGAGATGGATTCTGGGAGTGAGAGAGTCTTCTGGCATCATGGCCATGTGACATTGAGGAATTCTGGGAAATGGTACCTTTAGTAACAATAATGATATATGTCTCCAGCATGCCACAAGCACAATACTACTTAAAAAAAAAGAAATATTTACTATTTATTCTGCTGTATCAAAACAGTCCAGTATAAATCATGAATTAGCTCAACATTCATATTGCACTTCAACAAACACTAACAAGACTCCACTGTTTTTGATACTAGAAATTTCGCCAGAATAATTTTAATTTTTCTAGACGTCCTTCTGCTAGAACTAGAAAAAGCAGCAAAAAAGGTGCTAAAATATGTAAAGAATATGGTTTATTGAATTTTGCAGTGAAAATTGATCAAATATCTGTCTCCAGATGTATTACTTCTGTATCTAGGGCAAGTAGTAATGCCAGCACATGTAGGTGAATCTATAACTGATAAGGCATAGACAGGCAGCATGATCATATTGATGGCTTTAGTTGCAAATAGAGTTTTCACTACAATGGCTGCATCAGTTTCCTACATGAAGCAAACAGAATAGAACCAGTTATCTTTGAATGAGTTTGGATGACACACCAACGCTTTGTGGGTGAGCACCCACAATGGGTTAGCGTGTTGTCTGAACCCAGAAAGCTTCCTGCAGGATGGGTTAATTTTTTGAAACAAGCCATGGCAACAACTAATGCCTTGCTCTAGGGGTTGTTTTACCCACAATGGATTAGCGTGTCGTCCAAACCTGGGACACTCAATCCATTGTGGGTTGAGGGAAGCAGTAAACGAGTCACTCAGCAAGAGTGAGAAAAACCTCTGCCAATCTTTCCGATCATGGCCAACCCTTTTCAAGCTTCATCAGTGGCAGACCCTCTAAGAGTACTCAAATGACACTTTGGAAAGTCTGTCTCTGGGTCCCTACCTTTTATAAAAAAAAAATAAATCCGTGTTCTAGCCATTTGCACAAATGAACTTCTTTTTTCTTTGTCTGTCTTTTGCTATAGCAGAATAGTGTTATAGCACTATGAAGAAACACAAAAAGGGGAAAAAGTAGCAGAGGAGAGCAAGGATGAAACTGGCCAAGACATTGACAGACTGGGAAAACCGGTGTAAACATCACATAGGAGCAGTACAATGTGGAGGGAATTGAACAGGAACACCATGTCCCCGGCAGCTATAAGTTGCTGCATCGGAATAGCACTATAGCACCATGAAGTGTGTGGGGTTTTTTTTAAGGGAAAAGCACATTACCAACTTTGCAAGCAAATCCCTGTGAGTGGGTCTTGTGGCAAAGGTACATCAAAACCTCCTTGGTCCATTGACTCCAACAGAGACAAAACAGCTAGAAATAGGCTTTAACTCAACAGTTTAATAAGAAAGATTCTCCTAGTTACAACACTAGTAGTATTCAAACAGAATATAAAACAACTGGGGAATCGCTCATTCCTTAGGAGAATTCTCTCCACCTTCATCTACGGCAGGGACTGATGCCAGGCAGGTAAATAATCCCCCCACAGTTTGTTTCTGCCATATGCATGAGAAGTAACAAAACCCACCTTTGCTCAATCTTTCTCTGCTGTTTCCTCCCGGTACCTTTCCTAGGGAAAACACTGACTTCTCCAGTCTTGAGCAGCAAAGTCCAGTGCAACATTTTTGGAGCTTGTTCTTAAATGGGCAATGGAGGAAGGGGGTTAGACCTCTTCTCCCTCCAATACATTAAGCAGCCCCTGAGGAGCAGACTTCTTGTTTCCCAGGTAAAAAGCTGTTCCTCATTCCTGGCTTGCATCTCTCTCTTTCTGTTTGGGTCTCTGTTTGTCTCTTCTCCTCCTCCTCCCCCTCTATCTCCCTTTTCCGCTTTTTATCCAGCGTCAGCCTTGAGCATGCCAGCTGGCGCTGCTATTCATTTGCACTGCCGCCGCTGCCCTGGCATAACCAATCTCCTCGAGCCCAGCATTTGGAAGGGTGCAGGGCACCCTGGCAACGCCTTGATGGGTCTGAAGGATGCTGGTAAGAGACAGCGAGCTCCACCGATCCCTCACAATTCCCAAAATTTTAAGGATGCATCAGACCCTTGGGGGTGTCCTCCTTCTAGTGCACCCTTCCCTGAGTCAGCATACCCTCTTTTTCATAGAAAAGTACGTACCACCCCAATCTCCCCTTTTTTGTGAAGGCCGCCCCCTCCTAAATTTCTTCATGGTGCTATAGCGTTATTCCGATGGAGCGACTGACAGCTGCTGGGGACATCGTGTTCCCGTTCGATTCCCCCCACATTGTACTGCTCATATGTGATGTTTTCACTTTTCCCATTCTGTCAATTTTTAGTCAGTTTCATCCTCACTCTCATTGGCTGCTTTTCCCTTTAAAAAAAAAAATCTACATGGTGCTATAGTGCTATTCTGCTATAGCACTACTGGGAAAGACCGACGAAGAAAAAAGAAAAAAAAGCCAGTGACCGAAAAGGGGTAGCAACTGGAGCAGGGAGGGGGCTGGGCAGACGAGATGGGTGATCCTGTACAGGATGCAAGGATACCAGGTGGAAGACAGAGATGGAAGGAAGGGGGAAACAAGCTGCAGCAAGCCCGTTTGTCTCTCACACAAATCACACACTGTGGGTTGTTTGCAAAACAAACAAGTACATGGCTTGTCACTCATGATGGGTTGGCATGTCCCGCAAATATATCCTTTCTGCCATTTGCCTTTCAACAGCCCCTTCTTCTCCACTGCACCTTTGTGCCAGTACAGTTATGTAGCAGCATAAGGTGGGCAGGCTCTCTCTTATGGTAGGTAAATATTTTCATTCCCAGATAACCAGCCTGGAACGTGTATATCAATGATTGCTGGTAGCAGTACACCAGGGGTGGACTGAAAGTTGATCTCTGGCCGACTTGCTGTAGATTGGCAAGTTTCTGACTTCCAATCACTTAACAGAGTGGTTTTTCCCCCCAGCTAAATTTGGCTGCTGAAATGAGGAAAGCTTAGTATAAACAGGAGCAGAATGCTCATTTATTCTGAGTTACGCATTTTGCACATGGCTCTGGTTGGTGGATCTTAGGGTTCTAATAAAAGACAAAGCAAACTCAACAAGACTGAAGTTTGTGCACCTGCAGTCCACCACGCCTTTTGTCTGTTTTGGTACCTATTGTAGCCACTGTCACATTTGTTTCAAGTTAAACTCTCAGAAGGCTACTTAGCAGTAGGAGCTAAGCAGAGCATAAATCCTGAGCATCTGTGTTCTGTCCCTTCACATCCCCTCTGCCTGGCAAGAGACATGTCGGCTGAATAGCCCTATATCCCTCTTCAATGGAAAAACAACACATTTGGCTGATGCTGAATGAAGAATCTGCTTATCGTGATTTAGCTATATACAGACCTGTTTCACTTGAGACAAAACTTGGATCTCTATGAAAATTAAGTCTGTTCCTTAAGAAGACACATAACTGCTGCAGACATAAGACAGCCTGTAAAGCCAAACGGTGTTGTCCATCTCTCCCAAGAGCCAGTGTTGTTAGAGACAGAAGACTCTGAAGAAAACAAAACTGTGCATTATTGGCATAATATGATTATATCAGCACCTTTGATGGAATGGGGTAGATTTTTTAGATATGTGCATGCATGTCTGTCCTATGCTCAATATAGCCTGTGGGCTAAATCCAATGTTACATTAGTGGATTTCTGCTCACACAACAGGAGTGTCTCTCTTCCTCTTCCCTACAGCCCGTACACCCTCTGGAGCTTATAGGGGTGCAAAGGAGGCTGCAGTGGAGAGGGGAAATCAGTCTACCAGCACTGTCTGGCAGAAGGACAGTCTCGGATACAGCCCTATAAATGCACAGATTTACCTCTCACACCTAGTTTTATCTATATTTTACCCTTCCTCACAAGGAGCTATAGCAACAACTGAGCATTTCACCGAGGACACACACAAAAAGCAGAAAGAGCAACATTAGAACCCATGGTATTTTTGCTGTGCTGAAATAGAGGTGCCCCTACAATTGTTTAGGACTAGGGTGTAAAACAGTTCTGACCCCCAAAATTGCAGAGCTTCATTCTTCATGTGACGCTTGCAAATATAGGACCTTTGCTTCTCTAATAGCACAATCCTATGCAAGCTTATTCAGAAGTAAGTCCCACCGTGTTCAGTGGAGCTTACTCTCTAGTAAGTGTGTTTAGGATTGCAGCCTAAATTCTTCTGTAAGGGTGAAATCCTATGCATGCTTGGAGGACTTTTTTCTGTCTAAGCATGCATAGGATTGAGCCTTAAGAGCATAAAGAACTGCCCTGGGAGCCTTACATGGAAGAACAGTAAATAAATATACTAAATTACAAGCTAAATATTAAATGCATGATACCCATTTAAGGTGCAATCCTATAGAGATAGTCGTCAGCCTCCTAACTTGGAGGCTGATGAGTATCCAATGCAGGGCAGCTGGAGCATGGAGGCAATCCATGCCTCTGTGCTCCGGCCGCCCTGCATTTTTGGCTAGACAGGCAATTTTGCCTGTCTAGCTGGGGAGCGGGAGGTGGGGAGGCCATGTGACATGTAGGAAGCCGTGTAACACAGCTTCCTCTGTCTCCTCCCCTCCCCTCCCCCCGGGATTGTCCCCTTTCCCCTGCCTATGTGCTCCTTTACTGAGCTCAGAGATAAGGCTGGTGTGGAGAGAATCGTGCCAGCTACAACAGGGGTAAGGCAGGGGAGCATAGTTTCTGGGTTCGAAGTTGGAGTCCTGTTTCTGACCTACAGCCCAGCAACTGAAAAATCCTATGTCCCCCAGACGCTGTCTAGGGGACGGAGGATTGCTCCCTCCAATTGCCATTTGGAGAATGAAGTCAGATGACAATTTTTGCTTCCTTGATGTTTTTCAGATCATAATAAGTTGTACACAAGATAAACCTCCACAAGGCAAACGTTACAAGACAATGAGCCTGTTCAAACATCACGCTAAGCCATGATGGTTAGGAGTTTTGAGCTAACTATGGTGGCTTAGTATGACATCCGAACAGGGGTCAGACCCAACCATGGTGGTTTATTAACCATGCACAAACCACGCTCACTAACCACCTGCTGCAAGAAGGTTAGTGTTGCTAACCATGGCTTAGCATGATGTCCGAACATGTGTGCAAATATGCATTTTAGCGACATATGGGGATAATGCGCATTTTAGTGATATACAGCAATTTTTGCACAATTTTCCACCATTTTTATTTATTTTTTGCTTATTTCTGTACAGGAAGCAGAAAGGAGGAAGAAAGTGGCCACCAACAGCCGTCAGCAGCACCACTCCTGTAATAGCCGTGTGAGCCACAGAGGCTGCTGGGATGTGTGAGAGCGAAGTTGGAGTACTGCAGGAGGGAGGGTGGTTGGAGAGCAGTTAGGCAAACCATGCTGCGAGCCACGGTTAGCTGCACGTGTGGCAGGAGCTCTTGCAGTGGTTAGCGCTGACCACCTGGCACCATGGTTAGCCTAACCACCCTGCCCCAATGTGCATCTGAACAGTCTACTTTACTATGTACAAATAGAAAGAACCTCAAAAACTATAATGTTAAACAAGCCGAAACTCTTTATATACAACAGAGTTCAATAGTCTCCCATGCCAGGGCAAGAGGCTTCCTCCAAACCTGGAGCTAAAAGACAAGAGGACACAAAATCTTCCCCCTTCCACAGCCCAGAGCCATATCAAGCCTCCACATCTCCAAGCTGAAAAGGGGAAGAAGAGGCTTGCTCTGCCCCTGTGCCTCACCAGTGCTCCCAGTTCAATGGTCCCAACAAGTGCAGAGACAAAGCAAGCCTCTGCTCCTGCATCTCTGAACCGTTGTGGGGTAGGGTCTTGTTTTTTGCCCCCCGACTCCTCCTGGCACCATCCCAACTTGGAACTGGATATTTTCCAACTTCGTGCTACATTTCAGAGGGGAAGATCCTGGCAACATCAAATTTTTGGTTAGTCAGTAAGGCCAGTCAAAAATGTGTTGACACCTCCCTCAACCCAACAGGTTTTAGTTGAAAGCATTTCTAACCTGAACAATCTTTGGTCTCTGGAGAAAGATCTCAGCAGGAAAATCTTGCATGATAACATCTTGAAGAAGTTCACAAGTATTCCAAATTAACCTATGATTTTTGCTTCTCAGTGAGCTGAAAAGTACATTTAAACATTGGTAGGTGGAAGGTGCATCGTTTTAGATGAGATTTGATTATAGCCCACCCTTTCATCAAGACTCAGTATAGCTTAAAAAAAAAAAATTGAGGAGGAGGAGGGGGAGGAGGAGAAATAGGGCTTCTGCTTATCATTCTAGACACAGATCCAGAATAGCCAGACTCTTCTGCAGCAGCTTAGCGGACCCAGCTCTTATAGTATTTGCAAGCTCCTGAAAATTGTCATTCTCACATACTATCTTTGCCTCCCACTGTTGATGAACTTTCCTAGGAAGGAGCCTATACTCTCAACAGCTACTGGTCTGCATAGTTGCAACTGACCTCACTACCCCAAAATAAATCCTTGACAGGACAATCAATTACAAGCAAAATGTATTGTCTGTCATAGGATGGAATAAAGACACAGTTAATTTCATATACCTTTCACTTGAGGAAAGAACATGCCTATCTGTTGTGGTCAAGGATAACCAAGGAAATGTAGAAAACTTCAAGCACTTCACTCCATGTTTCACTGGGATGGGAAAGAAAAGCAGTTTTGTTGTGTGCCATTATGCCCAACATAGAAGAAATAAACATTCGTTCAGTGAACTGATTGTAGAAACTAACTGTGCTTCTACAACACATGAATCTGATCCCATTTACTTTTTCACTGTGTAAAACAATTTCTAATATCACCAATAATCAAGGGCTTACAGTACATGTTAAAAAGTATGTCTCAAAGCAGTATTTGAAGCTAGAATTTTTATTTTTTTCTTTGCCTCTGAGCAGTTTTCCAACCCTGAAAATAAGAATGCAATGCTAAAAATATGTGAGCAGATGGCTTAGGCCAGGGTTGGGCAACTTGTGGCCCACCAGACGTTTTGCCCTACAATTCCCATCATGCCTCACCACTGGCTAAGCTGGCTGGGGCCTATGGCAGTTTTGGGCCAAAACTTCTGGATGGCCATAAGTTACCCACCCCTGTCTTAGGCTATTTGCCTAAACCTAAGTACCAGATTCTTCACAGCAGTCTACAAGAAAGATAAATTGATAAATTCTTTTTGAATCAAATTCAAGAACCAAATTATTACATCTACTGATTCCATATGTTAAACATGACTGGAATTTATTTTATTTTACTTATTTATTCAAAACATTTGTATCACACCCTATATCATTAAGATCTCAGTGCGGTGTTCAGAATTAAATAAACTCCTTTGACTGATGCAATTAGATTTTTATTTATTTTATTTTATTAAAAAATTATTAATTTTTAAGTAGCTGGTTACTTTGAATCAATATTTGAAATTCAGCCCTCTTCTCTCATTAATCCCTTTTTAGTTAAATTTCCTATTTCTCTGCATTTTTCCTTAAGTCACCCACTTTTTCTTATATTCCTTATTCTCAGTCTGTTGCCTACTCTGTACCATTCTTCCAGCCTCTTTGGCTCTTAAGCTCCCCTATGTTCTATAATCTTTTTTCCCATCTTCACCCTGCTTCATCACAAAGCTCCACCTCTGTGATGTTTTAATCCCAGCCAAACCATCCGTTTCCCTTACAAAAGCTAGTAGCTTTATTCCTCAAGAGCCTGGAATGATCATGAACATTCCATGCCATCACATCAGATCATCCAATCAGTGTCAGACATCGATGCCATAACTATAGTACAATACAGATAGATTCACCTATTTAAAAATCAAACTAAAGAGGACCATTTTTAGGCAATGTGGAAACTTAAATGCTTCTAGTGTAACACAGTAGCACTGACATATTAAAACAGAATTCTTCAAACATATGTTGACTTCCATAAAGGTATTACAATTACCTACCAGCTAGTTGTTTTGGTGGTGTTTCTGTTTCTTGTAAATGACTTTTCTCTTGTTGAAAGTATCCAGCATGAGCTTCTGGAGACAATACTTAAAAATATAAAACCATAGTAACAGTGTTCTTTGTAAAATACAGTTTCTCTCTTAACTGTGTATGTTATTTGTTTCCATCCAGGTTTTTTTTCAGTGTAGCCCTGCTTCCTCCTGCCCCTTCCATTTTTGAAGATTCATATTCTCAAATTACTTTTTCTTTATCTGGAAGTTACTTAAGGGATCATCAGTAACAAATATGAATGCCATTATCAAAAGTGAAGTATCTGGCTGTAAACTGGCAGTCTTCAGTGCAAAGCTTGCACTTATTAATAAATATATTGTACACAAAAGGGAAACTTACCAGAATTAGCTGTGGTTGGCAAGGGTTGAACTTGATAAGGCATTGCCTGATAATCAGAAGATATTTCTGAAGGTAGCACAAATAGTCCATCCAGAATCCCATCAATCACAGTCTGCAGATTTGGATCTACATTTGGACGAAGTTGGGAGAAGAACTCCACTGCCCCAATTCCAACCAATTGCTCCACAGCAGATGGGTGCTAAAATTACAAGGCTATAATGAGTTTGAAATGAACAATAATGTTTCTGAGCTTTTAGGAGGTAAGAAAGTACAGGGCATTTAATTCAAACCACCTTTCAAAAGACTCAGCTTTGCCCTGTTTGCAAATATAGCATGATCTAGCACATTGGTTCCCAATGTTTTTTTCATTAACAACAGAACTGCCCACCAATCCAGAACAAATATATCCTTTTAGTTGTTTTAGGGTTTTTGTACCAGAGTAAGATTTAAACTGTGGGCCAGCATACAACTAATTTTTAATGTAGGCATGGATGTTAGTTAAGATAGTTCGCTATTTCTAGGCTTTGTTAATGAATACCAGTATCAAAGAAAGCCATACCTTCACCAAGTCGCTCACTAAATTGAGAACTTCTTCTTTCATTGGTACTACAGGAAAGTTGAACCACTCTAAAAGACTGAGAAATAGCAGCTTTTCTTGAACCAAATCAGCATATGTAATCAAACTGTGATCTAATTTGCACAAAATATTCTTAAGAGCTCGTTCTCTAATCTCAGTCAGCTGATGACCTGTTCAAAAACAAAAATGAAACACATTTCAAAATAAAGTTAGGGCACAACCCTATCAAGATAGGCAGCTGCCTCCGAACTCAGAGGTGCCCGCCTATCCTAAGCAAGGAAGGAGAGGCACGGGGGTGGGGGGATCATTCCCTCCATGCCTCTCCTGCCCTGCTATTTTCCTCTAGACAGCTGTTTTCGGCTGTCTAGCCGCCGCGGGCTGACCAGGAGAGGAGGCTGCGTGTACAACACATAGGATGTGTCGTACATGCAGCTCCACTCTCCCTGCCACGGAACGCCCCCAGCCCTGCACCCTTTCAGTCGCTCTGCACTCCTCTTCCAAGCGCGGAGGACAGGGCTTCTCTACACTGCCTCCGAGGCAGCGTGGACGTGGGGGGAGGTCAGTTTTCCAGGGACCAACCACAGAGCACAGGCTCTGAGGTCGGTTCCCAGAAAACAGCGTATCCTATGGCCCTCTAGACGGTGTCTAGTGGCCATAGGATTGCTCCCTTACAGAATGTATGTTGTAGTCCAGATGGATTGGTTCCCATACTTGCCTGCTGTTAGGTTCTTCACTTTTAAATCCTATACACACTTTTAACTGTATACAAACTTATCTGGCAACAATAAAACTCAATGGGACTCACTTCCAAGTAACCATGTATTAGAATTGTATTGTCAATTATGCACATGATATAAACCACGTTTTTAACCACTCTGAGTTTCCAGGTATATGTGTCCCAGACACTGTAATATAAACAGGAAAGCAACATAAGACCAATACAAACATTTCCATACTGCATAGTATCCAAACAAGTATGAATGGAGAAAGCTAGAATCCCATCTACATCCTCACAAAAAACAGTTTGGTTCTGAGGATATATTTTCTCCCAGCTCAAAATCAAAGTCCATTACATGTACCCAGTGGCTAGAAGTGAAAGTGTTAGCAGAATGAATCAAGTCCCAATGCCAAATTATGGTTCTGAAATATTATCAGAACCTACATTTTGGTCAATGAGTATGTATAGGATTGCACCTTATTGCTCATGCCTACAGTCAGGTATGCCAAAGCCCACTGAAACCAATGGTCTTACATGCACCTAACTCTGCATCTCAGTCATAAAGCTATTAGATGCTGCAATGATAGGTGAAGACTAAGATGGCAAACCTAAACGCATTTCATACAAAGTAATCCCTACTGAACTCAATGGTGGTATTATTATCATCAATGTATATACTGTTTACCATATCAAATGATATCTCTTAGCAGTTTACAGAAACAGATTAAAATACATAATTACAAATACAAAAATCAATTAAAATGTTAATCCTATGGCTGGTAGACAGTGGCTAGACAGCGGCTAGACAACCATAGGATATGATGTTTTCTGGGAACCAACCTTGGAGCCCATGCTCCGAGGTCGGTTCCCGGAGAAACAAACTTCCCCCAATTCTGTGCTGCTTCAGAGGCAGTACGGAACAGCCCTGTCCTCTGCACTGACAAAAGGAGCGTGGAGCGGCCAGAAAAGGGCGTCTCTGGGGGTGTTCCGTGCTCCTGCAGCTATACAGCCGCAATCGGCTGTCTAGCCAAAAAAGCAGGGCAGGAGGAGTGTGGAGGGAACGATCACCTCTGTGCTTCTCCTGCCCTGCTTTGGATAGGCGGTCACCTCCGAGTTCGGAGGCAGTCTCCATAGGACTGTGCCCTAAAATATTTAAAAATATTTAAAACCAAAGCTAAAAGAATGACAATAAGCAGACAAACAGACCAGCACACTTGAGTAAAGAAATTGGTCTTTAACAGGAGCCTAAAACACCTTTCATAAGGTGGGAGCCACCACAGAAAAGGCCCACTTCCAGGTTGCTGGCAGACAGAAATCTGAAGTCAATGCACAACCAGCAAGGCCTCCCCTGATGATCTTAGCAATCACACAGGTCTACATTGGGGAAGACAATCTGTCAGGTAACCTGTTCAGGGCTTTATATGCCAAAAGTAAAACCTTGAACTTGTATAGGTAGCTAATAGGTAGCCAGTGCAATTACTTTAACACCAGTGTAATATGTGCTTAGCCAAATGTGCCCCTCAGCATCTTGGGCACTGCATTCAGCACTAGCTGCAGCTTCCATACCAAGGAAAAGTGTAGCCTCACAAAAAGCATATTACAGTAATCTAAGCACAAGGTTCAGAAGAGCCTTCAGTGTGGCGGCCCCCTTTCTTTAAAATACCCTGCCCCTGGAATCAGGCAGGCACCAACACTGTGTTGCTTCCGGTCCCTCCTAAAAACAGTTCTTTTCCAGGAAACATTCCTTAAATGACCAACCACGGTTTTTATTGGCATTTTATTTTTAATAATTTTAATATGGATAAAAAATCTTTTATCTTTTTTACTATTGTACTTCTTGTGTTCACTGCTTCAGAATCTGCTTGGATGGGGAGTGGCATACAAATGTTGTAAATAAATAAATACATGGATTACAGTGGCCAGGCTATCTCTGTCCAGGAAAGTGCACAGTCAACATACGAACCAAAGCTGGTAATAGGTACTCTTGGAATCTAGGAGTACCCCCAAAATGCAAAGTCCTCAATTCCTGGAACCAGGGAACCACCCACCCATAAAGTCTCTGTCTTATCAGGATTCAGTCTCAGCTTTGGCCCTCATCTAACACATCACTGCATCCAGGCACTGGTTCAGAACATGCACAGCCTCTCACAATTCAGATGTCACAGAGAAATACAGCTAGGTGTCATCGACACAGTGATGATGCCTCACCTGAAATCTTCTAATGACTGCCCCCAACAGCTGCATACAAATGTTAAATAGCATTGGGGAATAAGATGGCATCCTGCAGCACCCCACAGAATGATTGCCAGGGTGCTGAGGTACAGTTGCCCAACATTACCTTCTAGAAACCACCCCACAAGTAGGAGCAGAACCAATGTAAATAGTGCCCCCAATTCACAGACACGATCCAAAAGAATACCATTGTCAATGGTATCAACAGCTACCAAGAGATCAAGCAGGATCAAGGAGTCACACTCCTTCTTTCTCTTGCAAGAGGTCATCCATCACAGCGACCAGAGCTGGTCCTGTCCCAAAACCAGGCCTGAAACCAGACTGAAATTAGTTGAGATCAGGGTTGATTTGATGTAATTCAGACTGATTTAAATTATGATTTAAAGCACTTTTCTGAAGGACTCAATTTTATTGATTTAAATCAGTTTAAATCACTAGTGAGGAAGATTCTATGTAATCATCATTTTTTAGTAGAAGTACATTATTGTTTAATATAACTTTAATACATATCAGAGATGTAGGTTTCATTACAAGGTAAGGTACACAGTGGAGGTTACATGTAGCAGAACTTTCCTCAGGAGTCAGGACTGCATGAAAATGTTCTGTTCACCTTTGGTTTGACTTTCTATTCCCCTCCCCTATCCCTTGCATTTATATCCAGAGTCCTTCTCCTTGTTCAGATCTATCCCATCTCACCAAATTCTCTATTCACTGACTTTCTCTATCTTTGCACTTGAGAGGCAAAGCCTTGAGAGAGTGAGCATGCACGTCTGTACACCACCTACAGTGGTGTACAGAACTCCCATTTCCATAAACTGCTGTTTACATAATCATAGAATATAATTAGAAGTTATATAATTAGTATTCATGATGATATCATTGACCTATGTTCATTTTTATTCATTGGTTTAAGAAAATTTCAACATTGGATTTAAATTTTTAAAATCTGATTTAAATTTTTAAAAATCCATTTTTTAAAAATCAATGATTTTGTTTTTATCAACCCTGGTTGAGATAATGTCCTCCAAGAATGCCTGCATCACCCTTTTTCATTCCTGCATCATTCACTGCTTTATCTTATATTGTTTTAATTTATACCCTACATCATCTAGAAAACCTGGTTCTAGAGTTGGCTGTAGCTAGACTAAAACTTCCAACAAATCCTTTTACATACGGTATGGGTTAGTAGAGGTGGGGTGCGGGAAGAGGACATACATTTCAATGAAGAATACTTTAACTATTCTGGAAACAGCCAGATTGTTACCAAAACTAAAAGAAAACAAACCAAACTAATCAAACATTTCTGAGATACAAGAAGAGCAAGTGTATTCCAAATAGAGCACAATTACCTCAAGAACACAAAAACCAGTTCCCCCTGAAAACAAAGAATAAACCACTCTTCATCAGATAGGAGTCAAGTTAGTGCAAGCAGTCTTGTAGCAGCACTATGGAGTTAAAAGCGACAGCCAAGAATGACACAGTGTGATTTTATTTTTCCTATTTTTGTTCAAGTTGTCTTTCTAATGTCTCCTCATATCCACTTATATTTCCCATATCTTATATTATTGCTTTTATTAATTTCTCTTATTTCTTAAATCCACCTTTACTTGTTTTTTGTCAATAAAGATTGCTTCTCTCTATAACTTCTCTCCCTGCTTCTAGTAGATAACCTTGTTGACTTCAGGCGCCACAGTGTACTCTTGCTTTCTTTGCAATGTAACAAATGTGGCGTGAAAAGAAATGGAATGCAAAGTTTGACCCTGAATACAAGCCTGAATGATAAACATGCTGAAACTTATTTTGTAACCCAAAACATTGAAGCGTCAATTGAGAGCACTATGAAACGTAAAAAGGTCAACATTCTAAACCAGTCCATGTCATGTGAATAGCCCAGATCAGGAAGGGGAGGTGTGAATGGAGAATGAATAGTTTTATTGCAGGAGGGCCAGATGAGGGTGCTCTGGTATGTGCTGAAGATTGCCAAAGTACCAGTTACAGAAGATGGAAATGGCCCAATAAAAGAGGAGGACGGTACATTATGACCACAGACGCGACCTGGAGAAACGCTGGGGATTTGGAAGGAGATGTCAATCTGTCAGTAACAACGTCAATCCTGGAATTTAGGACATGGTGCATTACCAACAAAGAACATACTGAACCCCTTTGATCTCATGAGCCCCGAGGGAAAAGGGGTATAAAGCCCCCGAGTCTGCCATTGTTCGGGGGGGGGGGGGGCGTGGCTGCATCTGGATCGTTTGTATGTGCACATGCCAACAGCACCCTCAATGACTACAACCGCCATCAGCCCAAATCAGGATTTATGGGAGTTGCTGCCCAAAACATCTGGAGAGCACCAAGTTAGGGAGGGCTGCTCTACTGAATGCAGACGGGGCTGTAGACGAAGGCTGCAGTCGTATACAAACGTAGTTGGCTGCAATGGGACTTACTTCCGAGTAGGCAAACGCAGCTACGTCTGCGGCGCTGGAGCTGACACGCCTGAGAAGCCCCTCCCGCGGGTGCCCTGCCTCCATTCTCCCTCCCCTCCCTTCAAAAGCTGAGATGTTTATGACCCTTTCATAGGACAGAGGTCTGTTCGAAGTGCACGCGCTCAAAGGGGGCTCGTCTGCCCGGCAAAGGGGGGAAATCAAGCACTTACGGAGCTTCCGGATGAGTGGCGACAAGGACAGCTCCGCCTGAGGCGGTGCAGCCGCAACGTGCCCGGCCATCGCTGCCACCTTCCCTCACCGGCCTTGATTCAACCGCCGCGCCGCGAGCGCGCGGGGACAGACCCGGCGACGATCCCGCGAGAGCCGCGGAGCGCAAGAGGCGGCTGGGAAATGTAGTTCTGACGCGGCCCGTCACTTCCCTTCCTCATGCGTGTGTAGGCTGGGGGGGGAAGTACTACACCTCCCAGCATCCCCCAACAAGCCTCGCTAAACATGCATAGGAGTGTGCCTTAAATCCATGATCACGTGCAAGGTCTTCCGGGTGGCGGAAGTGAAGCGTGTCGTAGGCCAGCGTCCATTCTCGCGAGGCCTGAGCTGGGGCTTCTGGTTGCCTGGGAAACAACCAACCCGCCCTTGCTGTGTGTGTGTCTCTCTCTCAGGTGGGCTGGGGCGTGGGGCGGTGCCGAGGTCCCGCCGCGCTTCCCGCGCTGGCCCCTATAACGGGTGCCAGGGTGTTTCCAGAGGGCTTTCGGCGGTGCTCGTTCTTAGCGCAAGCCTGTGGATGTTAACTCAGAAGTAAGTCCCGCTGAGTGCAATGGGACTTACTCTCAGGAAAGTGTGTACAGGATTGCAGCAGAAAGATAGTAAAACTAGAGCGATTAAAACCTCGGGAAACCACCTTTGGTTTGTAACCCATTCTCGTTTAAACCCCCGTTATCCCCTTTCTCTCTGCCAGATCAGGCACACTTTCTTTTCTAGGCATCACCACAGCTCTCCTGGAAATCCTCTCCCGTTTGTTAAAACCAGTCCTTTCTCCCGCTCCAGGGTGCTCTCTGCTTTCCTCAGTCTCTCTGCAGCCCTCTATATTTGTTGTTCAGTCGTGTCCGACTCTTCGTGACCCCATGGACCATAGCACGCCAGGCCTTCCTGTCCTGCGCTCTCTCCCGGAGTGTGCTCAGGTTCATATTCATTGCATCGGTGATGCTATCTAGCCATCTCATCCTCTGCCGTCCCCTTCTCCTTTTGCCTTCAGGCTTTCCCAGCATCAGGGTCTTTTCCAGAGAGTTTTCGCATTAGGTGGCCAAAATATTTGAGCTTCAGCTTCAGGAACTGTCCTTCCAATGAGCACTCGGGGTTGATTTCCTTGAGGACTGACTGATCTGACCTCCCTGCTCTTTTTCCGGTTCCCTACCTGCCTGCTCTCTGCCCTCTATACCCCGATCCCCCCCCCTTTTTCTCTTTCTTACTCCATAGGCCTCTCTGTTCCCCTCAGCTTTCCCTTTTTCTTTTTTTAGTCAACTTGTACCCTCCACGCTGCCTTTATCTCTACTTCTGGTGGAGGCCGGAATAGACAAGAATTTCAGTCTGCCACTAATCCACACACAAAGGCAGGTCTGCAAACTCCCTTTTATGTCGAGAGCTGCATTCCGGGGGGGGGGGGAGTTCCTAGTGTACTAAAGGATAGGCAGAGTTTATGGTGAGCAGAGTTGGTAGTAGGCCACCCATTTTGTTTCTGCCAACCCTACCTTGCTCTTCTCCCCCCCCCCTTATTTCCCTCTCTCCTTCCTTCCATCTCCTCCCCCTGGTGGCAATTAGGTTGGGGGGGTGGTGTCCCATTTGCACAAATTGCTTTTGAAAAAGGATCAGAGGTTTCCGAGATTCCCGAGGAGCGGGGGACGCAATCCTTGCCTGCCAATCACCTTAATTTTCGCTAGACGGGCTTTTCAGCCTGTCTAGTGAGGGCACTTTGGAGTGGGAGGGGAGGAGGCTCAGGATTAATCATATCCTGGCCTGGATGGTCTCTGCCCTGCCCAGCCCACTGGAACAACCCCTTTCCCCCTCTCTGAGGTTGGTTTTCCAACCTTGGAGAGGCAGCCGGCACAGTTCTCTCTATGCCAGCTGTGAGGGGTCGGGGGCCAGATGTCCAACTCCCGCTCCTGAGGTTGGAGTGCTCTCTCTGAGCTTGCAAAGGATTTCTGAGCCATCCTATGGTCCCTGGGAGCTTGCCCAGGGACCATAGGATCAGTCTCTTAACTGCTGCTCAGAGTGTAGGGCCAGGAGAGGCCATGGGGCAGTGGTTCCTGGGCTGCAATCTTATACATGTTTACTCAGCAGTGACTTAAATGGTACTTGCTTCCATATAAATGTATACAGAATTGCAGCCTCAGGATATTTGGAAGCAGTAGAATCAGAATAAGTAGAGCTGATTTATTATTTCTTGATGGCTGCATGGATTTTAATTGCACAATATTGGAAGACAAGAGATGCTATAATTGTGGTATGTGAAATTAAGAACTTCTCTTTAATTAAATGTATTAAATTGGCTCACTGGGTGAAAATGAGGGGAGGAAAAAGTATTGTAACATTTTTTAGATAATATTTTTCAGTGTTGTAACACCAAATTAATGAGACTGAATTGGATTGAGTTGATGAAGGATTAATTGCTATTTATGATTGTTAAGAGAAGACTGAAGTGGTCAGATTTTTGTGGATAAATTGTTAAACTATATAGTTTTTTTCTGTCAGTTGGGGGATTGGTAATGAGTAAGATATTTAAAGAGCATGTTTTAGTATGTTAATCAATTTTTGAAAACCAAATACAGTTTCTTGATTAAATATGCCTGCCAAAATATTTATGGTTTACAAAATTTTACCATGGCTTAGGGAACAATCCTGTGGCCCTAGACATTGTCTGAGGGGCCATAAGATACTGGGGGTATCCTAGTCAGAGGTCAGAGACAGCACTCTGATCTTGAAATGGGGAGTTGGAGATCCAACTTCCCGCCCCCTCGCAGTGGGTGCAGAAAGAACTATGCCAGCTGCTCTCCAAGGTTGGAAAATCAACCTCAGAGAGGGGGGAAAGGGGGCATTTCGGTGGGCAGGGAGGGGAGGAGACCAGGATACAATTTATCCTGAGCCTCTGCCATCCTCCTTCCCTCCCCCTCTGAAGCGCTGTTGCTAAAAAGCTCATCTAGCCAAAATATGCAGAGCAGGAAGGCAAGGGAGGCGAAGATTGCCTTCACTGCTCCTTCCACGCTACATTGCATGATCTGAAGCCTCCAAGTTCAGGGGCTTCTGACCACCAAAGGCGCAATCAATAGGATTGTGCCCTTGCTTGGATAATTAAAAAAGATTAGCAAAGTATGGTTAAGTTTGGATCAACCCAATGTGTTAAACAAGAACTGAGCATAAAACTATGCACAGTGTCTTTCAATAGATCCTCTTATGTTCCTTTTTATAGTATGAAACTATGACGAATAACCACATTTATAACAACCACATTTATACAGCTTCTTTCTAACACGTTTTATTTTATAAAACTGTGGGCCACTATGTGCAATTGACTAAGGCTGCAATCTAATCCTACCCTTTAGCAAATTCCCCCCAAGTGACTTTCCAGTAAGTTTCTAGCCTTTGCTGCCCCTATGGTAGTTTTGATAGTATGTAGGCAATATAAGATGAAATCTCTCAAGATGGCTGTAGAAGTGAGTTTGAACAGAATATCCAGTAAGGGGCAGCATAATACAGCTCAGCATAGCTCTTTAATCCCTTCATACGCGAGTGAAAGTCTTGGAAGAACCTGTAGTAGTCAGGTACTGTTGGACCTCACACAGAATTGCCCTCTGTATCGCCCCTTCAGTGGGCGTTGAACTCTTAGGTTAGAGGTGCCAAGATAGTGATACATCAGATCCAAAGGTTTACTTACAAGGAGACTTTATTGGGTAACTTACAGCACACAGGTGTACCCAATGGTTGGATCAGACAGCTTCTCTGAACCCAGAGCCATGGGGTACAGTGGGTTTTATACCATACATGTTAGCAATAAGGCAGCACAACAGCAGCAAGCGCCATCTAGAGTTCATTCCCAGCATAGTCTAGCAGCACTTGGTTCTCAAACACAGCCACCTGAAAACAAACTTTGCTTCCCAGGCAGAGTCCTTGATAACACTCTCATTACCATGGAATATGTTAGGCTGCGCTATTGGCCCTTTGAATCATCTTCACATGCTCAGAGGCTTACTAGGAAGGC
The DNA here is from genome assembly GCF_057233095.1 of Heloderma suspectum. Taxonomy (NCBI): domain Eukaryota; kingdom Metazoa; phylum Chordata; class Lepidosauria; order Squamata; family Helodermatidae; genus Heloderma; species Heloderma suspectum. Next base: position 93,053,164 of record NC_139461.1, read on the forward strand.
AAGTGCACCAATAATGAACTTAAGCAAGCATTATGGATCTCTAGGCCCCTCTAACACTATAAATGACTTGGCTACGCTCTTGGGGCCAATACACCCTCCCTAGTTGAAGTATGTTTCTTAAAATGTTTACCTTTTATTTAAGCAATAGTATGTAAACCTGGATAAAAGTCAAGTGGATTATCCTTAGAATTCACCCTTGTAGATCAATGGGCTGCTAAGCTTTTAGACAGCAAATAAATAATCACATATAAAATAAGAGGTAGCCCAGATAAAGTTGACTTGGTTTGGAAGCCCTAAGATTTCTCTGATGGCTCCCATCTGTCTGCAAGTGGAAACCTTTATGCTCTTAAAATATGTAATTTTGGTAATATTTTGCACTTTTGTTCCTAATAAACTGTTATTTTTATACATATTTTTTTTATCTAAACATGCAGATATGATTAAGACGAGCCATGCCGGATCAGACCAAGGGTCCTTCTAGTCCAGCATTCTCTTTACACAGTGGCCAACCACAGGAAACCCACAAGCTATATAATAACTGAATTATTTCAGTTTTATTCTTCCTGTGTACTAATGTCACCATTTCTAACATAGGGTTGAATCCAGTTAACTCATTCCACTGGTGGAACAGCTTCTGTGTTTGGAAAAGGCAGAGAATGATTCTCCCTCCCCCCTGCAGCCCTCATGCACCCTCAAAACCTGCTCCAAAGGGGTCGGAGGACCCTCTGGAGAATATTTTGGGAGGGTGTGGGGGTCTGCAGGGTAGAGGAGAAAGTCTAATTGCACAAGCAGAAGTCTGTGATGTTAGATTCCACATGTTCTAATCTCTGTTCTAAGTGTTAAACTTCAGAAATACTGATAGAAAATTAGCAATGGCAAATGTCTTAAAAACTTCTGAAAAGGATACTGAATATTTCAGGCTGATTAATACACATTGGGTTGGATCCAGACTTAGTCATATGTAAAGTAGACCCACTGAAATCAATGGGACTTAAAGTAGTCATAAGGTTGTATCCAACCAATACACATCTAGTTTAGATGTGCTAGTTTAGATGGGCAGCAGAAGCATCCAGAGCACAGGGGAAGAGATTGACCACCACCACCCTTGTCTCTGTTGGAGCCTTGGGAACTGCGAGAGTGGAGCATGGGAGAGTTCTGCTGCAGGCTGTAAGAAACCTGGCTGCTATTTTCTGAACTTTGTTTTCCTGGCATAGCTGTTGCAGTTTGTAGTGTTTATTAAAGCCTTAATGCATAGGAAAGATTTAGTTTACTGGGCTCTGGTTTACACAGTACTGAAAGATAATAATTGACATTGTGTTGCAATGTTTGATTTTGCCTATTTTGTAATTAACCTGAAATGTTATGTTAGTATCAGTGAAATGAGTTGTTTTATTATTGTAATATGGTCCTATTATAATGATGTATTGGTATGGTTTTTTGTTGTTGTATTGCTGTTTTGTTAGCTGCTTTGGGCACTTTTTGTGGAAAAGCAGAATATAAATTAAATTATAATAACGAACCAATACATTATGGTGTTGAATAGTTCCTGATTATGCATATTCTATTTTATACATGTTGCTCCTTCTTTATGATAGATAATTTGTCTGCACTGTTCCATTTTGTAGGCATTCCCTCACAACAAATTCCTCTTTCTCTTGGACATCAATCACTATTCTCCACAGAAGCTACATGCATGCATTTATTCATAATAATCTCTCATCATATATCATTTTTACCAAGCTCTTTATCTTCTTGTTACTTTTTCTGTATGCTGACAACATTTTATAATTGTAGAAAATAAAATTATGCACTGTTTCCAAAATATCTGTAACTGTATACAAAGCACTTACTATGTTTCCATGAATAAAATGTGTCAGACTTAACAGGAATTAGCATAGTTTTGTTAAGTAACATGTACTAAAACTGAGGCAAACTATTTTGAACTTACCCACATGGGACATAGCGTAAGTATAGTTAAGCACTTGTTGCTTTCAATAAGCAAGTTTAAGCATGTTGGAGTTTATAATTTTCAGGATTGTGCCCAAGGTCTTTAATTTCCTTTTCATATTAAACTTACAGTAGACCCACCTGATTATTACTCAAAATCCAGGGGAAACATTATCGTATCATTTTTACTTGTCTGTTGATATAATTAAGACTTTTTCTTCTATATTTTGTGTAAAATTACATCACATGTGCATCTTTGTGTTCCTATGTTCATTCCCTGTGTTCCACAATCTTTGTTTCATTAGCAGCAAAGTCACATTCTATTCCTTCTAGACTTTCTCTTTGCTAATATTGAACCTATTATTCAGTTGGGTCTGAAGTGTTTACCTGCCTTGGGGAGCACATCTTCTGATGATCCATGCACTGCTGGCATGAAGAAATCATATTTACTTAGTGTGAGTTTGGATTCTTATATTTCCAAAGCAGCAGCACTCACGCAGAAGAGGAAGATATGAGCAGGATCAGGGAAGCCTACAGTTTGCAGAAGTACAATCTTTAGAAAAAAATCTTGCTGATGCAAAACAAAATGGTGAGCTGGCTTCAACTACATCAGGTGGTACACTTAAGTACTATATCCACAGTGAACAGAGTCTTAACAAACTTTGGAAATGTAATATGCCACTGTAATGATAAATCCAAAGGTTTAGTCTCCCATATATGAAGGGCTGGTTTGCACATCATGATAAGCCACCATGGATTAATTAACTAGCATGACTCAGATGCGTGTTGGCCGCCATTTTGAATATGCATGCTGCAGCGGGGGGTGGCTGGCGCACACCTCGGAGCCCCATGGGTTAATTAACTATTAATTATTGTGATGTGCAGACAGAGTTGCAGAGTCTTGGTTAAGGAGTCCACAAAAACAATGGATGGTTTGAAAATAGTATGGGAGAAAGATTTAGGAAGAAAACTAGACCCTGGAGCATGGAAAACAATTATTATTTTAAAAAACTGCACAGATCAGTGTTGATACATATACTAGAACGTTTCCTCAAAGTTGTACATAGGTGGCTTTGCAACACACTTAATCCTAAATCATATTCATCAGGATAGTCCAAGAGCCCATGTCAAAATACTTACATCATAAGGTACAAAAGGTTTGACTATCTGGATATCTTACAAAAATTGTGGCATCTCCAAAACTGCCAGTTTTACAGTCAGGGCCAGAAATTGGAACAAGGATAACTGTTTTGGCAGTTGGCCTCTGTACACCACCACATTGAAGTTGAAAGGAAACACACCCAGATGGGAGCGAAGTCAGGACTTTCAGCTGTAATTCAAGGGGTTGGACAAAAGTGGGGCACTAACCATTCAGGAAGGACAGCCAGTGGCATACACACACACCCATCGTTGGTGGCTCACAAGTAATGGAACAAACCAACATCATTTCAAACTTAAGGATCACCTTTAATACTTGGATGGAAATCCTTTGCAGTCGATGACTGCCTTAAGTCTGGAACCCATGGACATGACCAAATGCTGAGATTCCTCCCTCGAGATGCTTTGCCAGGCCTTTACTGCAGCTGCCTTCAGCTGCTGCTTGTTTGTGGGTCTTTCTGCCTTCAGTCTTGTCTTCAGGAAGTGAGAAGCATGCTGTATTGGGTTGAGATCAGGTGACTGACTTGGCCATTGAAGAACATCCCACTTCTTTGCCTGGAGAAACTCTGGGGTAGCTTTTGCTGTATGTTTGGGGTCATTATCCATCTGCAATATGAAGCGGCGTCCTATCAGTTTGGCAGCATTCAGCTGAATCTGAGCAGAAAGTATAGCCCTATACACTGCAGAATTCATCCTGCTGCTTTTATCAGCAGTCAGGTCATCAATAAACACCAGTGACCCAGTTCCATTGGCAGCCATACATGCCCATGCCATAACACTGCCTCCACCATGTTTGACAGATGATGTGGTATGCTTTGGATCATGTGCTGTTCCTTTCCTTCTCCATACTTTTCCCATCATTCTGGTACAAGTTAATCTTGTTTTCATCAGTCCAAAGAATCTTATTCCAGAACTGGGCAGGCTTTTTGGGGTGTTTGCTGGCAAAGGCTAATCTGGCCTGTCTGTTCTTGAGCGTTACCAGCGGTTTGCACCTTGTTGTGAAGCCTCTGTATTTACATTCAAAAAGCCGTCTCTTGACTGTAGATGTTGACAATGACATGCCTACCTCCGCAAGAGCAGTCTTGACCTGGCTAGATGTTGTGAAAGGGTTCCTCTTCACCATGAACAGAATTTTGCGGTCATCCACTTTAGTTGTCTTCCGTGGTCTTCCAGGCCTTTTGCTGTTGCTGAGCTTGCCAGTTAAGTCCTTCTTTTTCAGGATGTTCAAAACTGTTGTGTTGGCCACTTCCACTGTTTTTGCTATCTCTCTGATGGGTTTATGTTGTTTCCTCAGCCTAATGATGGCCTCCCTCACTTGCATGGACACCTCTTTGGACCTCAAGTTGGGAGTTCCAGTGAACAGCTACCAAATGCAGATGTAACACTCAGAACCACCTCCAGGCCTTTTATCTGCTTGACTGGTCATGGGGTGCCCAGGAAACAGCCACACCTGGCCATGCAGCGGCTTGCCAGCCATTCGTTCCATTACTTATGAGCCACCAACGATGGGGGTGTGTACATGCAACTGGCTGTACTTCCTGAATGGTTAGTGCCCCACTTTTGTCAAACCCCTAGAATTACAGCTTAAAGTCCTGACTTCGCTCCCATCTGGGTGTGTTTCCTTTCAACTTCAATGTGGTGGTGTACAGAGGCCAACTGCGAAAACAGTTATCCTTGTTCCAGTATTTCTGGCCCCGACTGTATATGCACATTGGTCCTTTCTGAGCAAGGAAAAGTGACCTTTGTTACTGAAATCAGTTTTTAGAGAACCCAAGCAAATGGCTCTGCAATGAATGTTTGTATTGACAAGAATTTAAAAATTATTTTTGGACGATTAAGAGACAATTCCGTCCATTCAGATCAGAACTTGGTAGGAATTGCATAGCTCAGTTGGTGCTCAAAGCTGCAAAATTAAAGGACCTGTATGACAACAGCGGCAGCTTACTGATGGCATAGCTACAAAAACAATTTTCTGAGTTTAGATTTAACCTGTGACACAAAACAAACATGGGTTTTTCTGCTGAACTTTGGACAAATAGATGTGGAAGTAGCCTACTGCAGTGAAATAACACATGTACCTTTTGTTTCTACTTCCTGGTTATTCCATTTGAAAAATGCTTTCCGTAAATGGCATAAAATAAAAAGCAGTGTAATGTTGAATAGCAAAAATTGATTTTTTTTTCTCCAAAGGACCAGCAGATAGTAATTTTTGTGACTGAAACAGGGAAGAGGTGGGAGACTCGTCCTTCTAGCTTTGTTTGACTCCATTGTCCTTTAGAAGAATGTCAAACGTCCACTAATTTTCTCCTTTGCACAGCAGAGAATTTAGAAGACAACAAGTAAACGTATACATTTGACTAGGTGAGTTGTTCAGTTGGCCCTCAAGGATTCATCTTATGGGACTGAAGGCGCTGCAGACTGAATCATCTGATTCTTGCTAGAAGTAGCTTCTACAGATCCACAGAAAGAAAGTTGCTGAACTGAAACAACATTCTCATCTGGTATGACAGCACATGACCAGACTTAAGAAAGCAAATGCTAACCCAGTTGTGGTTGTTACTTACATTTCTATACCGCCCAATAGCCAAAGCTCTCTGGGCAGTTTACAAAGATTAAAAACGTTTTACTTTTTTAATGTATTATTAAAATGTAATACTCATCTGCATTATTATCTTCAACTGTATTCCATGCAGTTTTGAAGTTTCAGTACTGCAGCAGTAATCCAGGGTTCTTAAAAACAAAAACCAATTCTATTTGGTGACCTCTGACTCATGGAAAAATGTAGGCACAGCAGCTTTCTTCTAACCATAACACTGGGCATTTTCACACAAGAGGCATAAATAGCTTTTCAGCCTCTCCTTAGTTTTCCTGGAAAGATAGCAGAATGGAGGCATTTGTAATGTGAGTTAACATTCTGGACATTGTAGGTTTTACATTCACATTATATCAAACCCTATTAAAACAAGCTGATTTAAAGCCTTATGTGTGAAAATACCCTATTAGAACTTTCCTTTTTGAGGAAGTTAAGAATATCAGCAACAGACATTGGCCCATATTAGTTAAATTAATAAGCACCATTAAGTGAAGCAATAGAAAATAATTCAAAACTTCTTATACGTAGTTTTGCAATGTTGGTCGAATTACGTATTATTCCCATCTATTACCTCTTCTTCGCCTTCCACTGGTGTGCTTTTGTTCGCACCTCTTTCCCCGTAGTTTCTATTTTCATTCTGATGAGCTTGATGTATCCTGTGCCTCTTTACATGGAGGCTGCAAACCTATGCCTACGAATAAGCCCATTATACCCAATGAGACTTCTGAGTATACATGCCTAGGATTGTGTTGTGAATGTACTTGCTGTCTTGAATGACTGTAACTTCTTTATCTAGAGTGATCATTCCTATTTTTCAAGCACGAGCTATTTTGGGGCCTGCACAGTATACCACTGCAGCTAGCCAATCATGCTGCTCTTTCTTCTTGGGCTCCTCCCCCACCCCAGCTAATCTACTGATTGCTCCTGTGTTCTTCTCCCCAGCCACATTACGGCTTACAGGCAGTCCTGACTCTCCAACCCTGAAGTCTCATCCGTTAGCCCAGAGCTTAGACACTGGCCTCATAACTATGGGTGCATTCCTATGGATTGTGCCCTCAAATTTTATTTATGTATTTATTTATTACATTTCTATACCGCGCCATAGCCGAAACTCTCTAGGCGGTTTACATCGTAAGCCCCCGAATCTGAAGGCTTACGATCATCCAGTGCAGGGCAACAGGAGTGGCAGAGGCGATCTTCGTCTCCCCATCCTCCCACCCTGTGTTTTTTTGCTAGACAGGCTTTTTTGTCCATCTAGCTGGGGTGTTTCAGAGCAGGAGGGAAGGAGGCTGGAAGAGGCCTCAGGATAACTCATATCCTGGCCTCTCCAGTTTCCTCCCCCCCCACCCACCAAAACATCCCCCTTCTCCGAGGTCGAGTTCCCAACCTGGGAGAGCAGCCAGGTTCACTGCAAAGCCACTTTGTCCCCGTCCCCCGCACACACACACCAAGCAATGTTCCCCCCCTAGTTTCAGAGGTGCAGATATAAGGGGGACCCTTCAGACAGCCATGTGTAGTACTACAGTTGTGAAGTACACAGTTAAACTTTCTCTTCTCAAACACTGCCCCAATGTAATTCTATGCTTTACAACTGCTTCTACATTTCTTATATATCAGAGCACAAACAAAACAAAAATGCAACTGTTTGCCAGCCCTGATAAAAAGAGAAATAATCTGAGAATGTGCAGGGTTGTGTTTTTTTGAAAATAAATTCATTTAAATCATAGCACCATCATAATTGCAGGAATAAAATGGACATTGCTTCAGTTGCCCTGATACTAAACATTTATCTGGGAATAAGCACAATTTTGATGTAGAAAAGGATATGTGTTTGAGATCAAAATAATAAAATATTCATCTATAACAATACATGCCAGACTCCTACTGTCTTGCTTATGAAATATTATTTAGGGTACAATCTTATGCATGTTTAAGCAGAAAAAATCCTATGACTCCCAGCATTCCCCAGTCAGCCATGATGGGAGGGGAATGATGGGAGTTTTAGGACGTTTTTCCTGTCTAAACATGCATAGGATTGTGCCTTTAAAAGACAAAAGAAAGTAGTATTGGCCCCAGTAGGCATGCAGGCCCATGTGTGGATGGCAGGCCTGTTTGCCACTGCCTCCATCATCTGCTGCTCACTGGATGGTTATTTGGGGCCCCTTGAGTTGTGGAGCCCTAGACTTTGGCCCTGGGCTCCAGCCCTACTGCCTTCTTTGGGAAACTGTGGAAGGCTTCTGAAACTTTGTGAAACCTGAAATGGGAACATAGGATAGCCTGCCTTCAGATGTGCTCCAAATACAGGGCAAACAAAACACCATGGAACCATATGCTTACTCAGGAGTAAGCCCCACTGAATAGTGGGAGTTACTTCTGAGCGATATGTTTAGGACTGCTGCCTTAATTTTTGAAACTGTATTACAGTAGCTGACCACTGATAGTTCTTCATGTGGCGCACACTGCATCCTTGCAAAGATACTAGGAATAGAGTTCTATCGCATCTAAAGTAATATGGCTTTTAGATGGTACCAGCTGAATATTTTTTAATGTGAAGTCACTTCCTCATTTCTCTATAGCAGCAGCCAAACTCCTGTGCCAAGCTGCCAAAGGCCATTTTGACCAGAAGGTGCAACAGAAAACTGCTATAGTTCCTTTGAAAACTTTGTACTTGTCAGTACTGAAAATTAATGTTTTATTAGGAGCACTATAGTCACATGGTGATGACTGTGCCATGTCTTTAAACCAATGCTCTTTTTGTCAGCTACCAGTCAGATGATGATTCAGCGAGACCCATGACAAGAGAAACCAGATTCAGCAAAGAATGCTAGAGAAAACAACACAAATCTTGAAATTCCTGTCCCCAATTAGCTAGTTTTTTTTTAATTTTTATTTTATAATCTGCAAGTTATGGTTGGCCACTAAATGTATAAAAGTTAGTATAGGCTAAGATACAGAACTTTCTGATGGTAATATAGTATACATGTCTCCTTAACCATTGTGGACAACTGTATATGTTTTAGTACAATATCGACATGAGCAACTTGAAAAGAAATGCTCTCCCTTTACAGATAAGATTGGTCTCTACTCTCTCAGCTTTTCGGAAAGTAGCTAAGATACATCTCTTTAATTTAGCCTCTTAAATTGTGAGTAGGGATTTTAATGTTGTGTAAGTGTTGCTTTACTGTTTTAATAACAGTTTTACTGCATTTATGTTTTGTGTATTAATCTTCTTTGAAGTGTTGTACACAGCCTTGGTGACATTTGTGAAAAGGAAGTATCTAAATATTACTACTAAATAAATATTTAAAGTGGTTTGACTCTGGCTCCAATAGTGCACACAGGACTAGCTTCAATGGGATTTAAGCAGAGTTCTATAGCCTGCCTGTGCCTCATCTTTTTCTTGTTGTTTGTCTGATTATGTTGGGGCATGCTGGGAGTTGTAAGACTTTTTTCTGTCTGAACATGCACAGGATTACACCCTTAAGCATATAAATTCTGTGGCAACAGCACTAGCTACCAGTTAGCATCAAGATCTAATTCAGGATGCTTGCTTGACTCTGACAGTCTTTCAAGGCTTGGGATACGCATATTTTATCTTTATTTATTTATTTTATAAATGTTTATGCTGTCTTCCAGTATGTATAGTTTTTCCAAACCAACTCATAGATCTAAAACAATGTTAAAATAATATAAATATCTAAAATACTAAAAAAGAAAAAAAAGAACTGTGGCAAATTGAAGACTAACGAATTTATTCTGGGATAAGCTTTCATGGACTATAGCCCATGAAAGTCCTCAAAAGTGTATGCCAGAATAAAACTGTTAGTCTTTAAGGTGCCACAGGATCCTTCGTTGGTTTTTCTGCCACTGACTAAGATGGCTACCCACTGGAAATTTAAGGAGCAGTGTAAAACACATCAGACTAGCAAATCAATATAAAACCAACAGTAAAGAATAGTCTTTGAATACATACCATTACAGTAGTCTGGTCTGGATGTAACCAAGACCTTGTCCCATATTTGGAAATGGAGAAATTGGGTGCTACACGTGGAGCAGTCAAAAGTAATCCTATCAGAGATTCACATACACCTGCCTCCTGTGATGATATCACATCTTGTGGGTTCTTATTGACTAGACTGTGGAGTGTTGTGAGCAGAGCTGTTTGTCAAATGTGGATACAGCTCTTATGTATTTTTCCACATACCTTTCGAGCTTTCATACAATGCAAAAACTCCAAAGCTTCATTTCAGTGGCTTTTTAATGTCACACATACATAGAGGTGCAGACTTGTAGCATGTTATACATACTGTTTCACTACATAACAATCTTGGTGAGTTTTGTTACTTTGTTCACGTGTTATACTCTTGGTCAGCTTTCAGCTCTCATTTACATTGTTCTTGCTAAAACAACAATCATCCCAGAGAGCTGAAATAGCATCACTGCAAATCCTTTGCCCGACTCACAAAGACGAGTAGTGAACGCTCACAAGCGGCATTGTTTTTTAATTTGTAATGTGGCAGTCACATATAATGGAATCTGACCTCTGATAGTAAGAGGAATTACCCATATGCCATTCCCAGAACCACAAACAAAAGATCTACACATAAACTGAGACTTCTGTTAAATGCTGTTGCAAAAAGAACAGCTTCTACTTTATTTCTTTGTTTATTTGGGGAATTCCCCACCCCTCCAAAAACCCCTCTCAATTACAGTGTAGCAACAAAATATCACCATTACTTGCTCTATACAGAAAAATGTCCAACGTGCCGCTGCTCCTTCAGGCTGAAATAGAAAACAAAAAACTGAGCCCACGTGACATGAAATGTTCTGCTCATAACAGATAAACTTGTCTGTCTTACTAAGTATTAAAAAGGTTTCTCGCTCAAGAGTAGAATCGGTCACTTTTGTTTCAGTGATGATGGATATAAACTGTGGTAGTTTTACAATGGCTTTGCCTCTGTGGACAAAAAAATTGGTTTCTATACATGCACTGCTACACACCCAAGAGACTCCTGTGATGGCATAATCCCCTCCCTTGCCAGCCAATCAGTTTGTCCACACAGAGGACCCACCCTCATGTACATCTGCTTGTGCAGTGGCAGGTGCTGTGCCAGATGATGAACTCATGGAGCATATGTCTTTTCCGTAGTTGGGATGAGGAACCTTGTTCCCCCACTGATAATTTGTTTGGTGATTTTCCTGTGTTTGAAACTGCGTGGACAGCTTCCACGGATTCTGTAAGTTCTCCCCTTCAGAAAGTCTCTCTCCATGCATAGAAGGCAATGGAGTTGATGATGGAGGGGGTGGAGCGAATGCACTGCCATGTTTATCACTTTCAGAATGTCCAAACAGGGCTAATGTCTGAAAGTAATAGTAAGCTTACAGTACTATAGCTGAACAAACACTTTCAGATTTATTTATGATCCATTCCACCTTTATATATGTTTTTCAATAGTCTTGCTCATTTTTTCTTTTCTTTTTTCCAAGTGAAAGCACTATTTCTTTAAAAGATCCCTTTCAGCTTGAAAATCATTTTTCTGTGCTAGCTAGTACATAAATAAATAATGGGCACATTACAGGCACTAGAAGGTGGCTCTCTTCAACTCTGTTCTTTGTGGCTGGAATGCTACCTATCTTGAATAGCACAACACGATAATGTCAGACTGAGGATTTATAGCAGTTTCAATACTTCCAGATACTAGCTGTCAAATTGACGCTCACTGAGTTATCGTTTATACAGCTTCCTCTGAATGGTTAGCCTCATATTGCCAGTTGCTCTCAGTATAACGAGCTTTACTAGGATGACTATTCTTTCTTTGCAATTTTCATGCTTGCTGGAAAATCTCTTTGATCCAAGTCTAATGCAATTCTTCAGCAGTAAGGCTGTTTATGAAAATACAGAAATGTTCGCATTAAAAAACTTATGGGTTAAAAAATACTTAGCAAGAAAGTTAATCTTTGGAAAATAAACACGGAATAGGAATCTTAAAAATAAGAATCATATGTAAACTATTCAGAATAATTTGGCCAGAAGAGACGAGTGAAAGGTCATCCTGAACAAGGGTTCTCAAAGTTCATCAGGCCTCCCTAAGACTAGGAAAAAGATATATCAAAAGCGCTCCAGATGTAAGAAGATAAAAAGAAATGATGGCTTGGTTGATAGCTCTTCTCATGTTAAATTTCACAGCCTTTGAGTCGGGGAAACTCCTTAAGGATGCAATCCTATGCATGTTTAGACAGAAAAAAGTCTCTACAATTTACAGCAATCCCCAGCCTGCATCACAGGCTAGGGAATGCTGGGGGTCCTAAAACTTATTTCTGACTAAACATGCATAGGACTGCACCCTAAGTTAAAGTGAGACATCCATATAAATATTTTTAAAAATAGTTACTAATTGACCCCATAACACAAGAGAGCTTCGGCTATTGGGCGGTATAGAAATGAAATGAATGAATGAATGAATGAATAAATAAATAAATAAATAAGTGGAAGAGCATGGCTTAAAGTATGAAACTGTAACCACACCTCCTGGAAATCACTGTGAATTAAGATTGGGATGTAAATTAGTGTCAAATCCCAGGTTCCTCTATGAATTAAATGTAATTTAAAATGACAAGAATGGACTAATTTTTCCTTGTGGTTACAGTGCATCATACATACAGTCTGGCCCAGAAATACTGGAACAAGGATAACTGTTTTGGCAGTTGGCCTCTGTACACCACCATATTGAAGTTGAAAGGAAACACACCCAGATGGGAGCGAAGTCAGGACTTTCAGCTGTAATTCAAGGGGTTGGACAAAAGTGGGGCACTAACCATTCAGGAAGGACAGCCAGTGGCATACACACATACCCATCGTTGGTGGCTCACAAGTAATGGAACAAACCAACATCATTTCAAACTTAAGGATCACCTTTAATACCTGGATGGAAATCCTTTGCAGTCGATGACTGCCTGAAATCTGGAACCCATGGACATGACCAAATGCTGAGATTCCTCCCTCGAGATGCTTTGCCAGGCCTTTACTGCAGCTGCCTTCAGCTGCTGCTTGTTTGTGGGTCTTTCTGCCTTCAGTCTTGTCTTCAGGAAGTGAGAAGCATGCTCTATTGGGTTGAGGACTTGGTGATGGACTTGGCCATTGAAGAACATCCCACTTCTTTGCCTGGAGAAACTCTGGGGTAGCTTTTGCTGTATGTTTGGGGTCATTATCCATCTGCAATATGAAGCGGCGTCCTATCAGTTTGGCAGCATTTGGCTGAATCTGAGCAGAAAGTATAGCCCTATACACTGCAGAATTCATCCTGCTGCTTTTATCAGCAGTCAGGTCCTCAATAAACACCAGTGACCCAGTTCCATTAGCAGCCATACATACCCATGCCATAACACTGCCTCCACCATGTTTGACAGATGATGCGATAGCCTCTTGTGAAGCCTCTGTATTTACATTCATAGAGCCGTCTCTTGACTGTAGATGTTGACAATGACACACCTACCTCCTCAAGAGCGTTCTTGACCTGGCTAGATGTTGTGAAAGGGTTCCTCTTCACCATGAGCAGAATTCTGCGGTCATCCACTTTAGTTGTCTTCCATGGTCTTCCAGGCCTTTTGCTGTTGCTGAGCTTGCCAGTTAAGTCCTTCTTTTTCAGGATGTTCCAAACAGCTGTGTTGGCCACTCCCACTGTTTTTGCTATCTCTCTGATGGGTTTATTTTGTTTCCTTGGCCTAATGATGGCCTCCTTCACTTGCATGGACACCTCTTTGGTCCTCATGTTGGGAGTTCCAGTGAACAGCTACCAAATGCAAACGTAACACTCAGAACCACCTCCAGGCCTTTTATCTGCTTGATTGGTCATGGGGTACCCAGGAAACAGGCCACACCTGGCCATGCAGCTGCTTGCCAGCCATTTGTTCCATTATTTATGAGCCACCAACAATGGGTGTGTGTGTATGCCACTGGCTGTGTATGCCACTGGCCACCGCCCCTGGAGGCTAATGGATTCCAGAGGACTCTGGGGGATTTTCCTGCTCCTGACAAAGCCCAGGTCGCTCTGTGAAATGCAGTTGACACAGTTGCGCCCAAGTGTCCTCTCCCCCTGAGCAGAGCCTGGCCAGCTCCTTGTTATACACCTGAGCTGAGGGCAATGAAGCAAGAGGCGAGACAGCTAGAATGCAGGTGGAGGAAAACTCGTGCTGAGTCTGACCGAACACAGGTTAGAGCTCATTATCGAGCCTACTCTGTGGCAGTGAGGGTGGCAAAGAGACAGTTCTTTTCCACCAGCGTTTCATCTTCTCAGTGTTGTCTAGCACAGCTTTTCCAAGTGGTTTGTGGCCTGTTACATTCTGGGCCAAGAAGAAAGACTATGGAACCCTCGGTAGCACGCTGTGACAACTTTGAGCACCACTTTGAAGGTAAAGTCGCTCAGATTCGTCATGAATTGGACACCACCATTAATGCAGTTCCATTGGTAGAGGCGTTCAGAGCACCGTCTGGTCCAGTTTTATTGGATGAGTTTCAGTTATTGAGGCCCAAGGATGCAGACAAGGTGCTTGGCCAAGTCCGGTCGACCACCTGTGTGCTCAACCCTTGACCTTCATGGCTTATTACATCAAACAAGGAGGGGATACCTGGCTGGGTCCAGGAGGTTGTAAATTCCTCCTTGAGAGAGGGAGCGGTGTCGGCCTCTTTGAAAGAGGAGGCAATCGGCCACTCCTGAAAAAGCCTAACCTGGACCAGGAGGATGTTAACAATTATAGGTCGGTAGCCAACATCCCCTTCCTGGGCAAGGTGCTTGAGCGGGTGGTTGCAGGACAACTCCAGGCACTCTTGAATGAAATGGATTATCTAGATCCATTTCAATCGGGCTTCAGGCTTGGTTTTGGAACAGAAACCGCCTTGGTCGCCCTGTGGGATGACCTTTGCCAGGAGAGGGACAGGGTGTGTGCAATTCTGTTGATTCTCCTGGACCTCTCAGCAGCTTTCGATACCATCGACCATGGTATCCTTCTGGATAGGTTGTCTGGGTTGGTAGTTGGAGGCACTGAACTGGTTCCGCTATGTGGATGGCCAATTCCAGAAGGTAGTGCTAGAGGATTATTGCTCTGTGCCTTGGCAATTATGCCGTGGGGTTCCACGGGTCTCTATTTTATCCCCTATGCTGTTCAACATCTACATGAAACCACTGTGGGAGGTTATCCGGAGGTGTGGGCTGAGGTGCCATCAATATGAAGATGACACCTGGCTCTACCTCTCTTTTTCATCAAACCCAGGTGAGGCAGTGGTTCTTAATCAGTGCCTGGGCACAGTAATGGACAGGATGAAGGCCAATAAACTGAAATTAAATCCAGACAAGACAGAGGTACTGTTAATGGGTGGTTCGTCTGCCTGGCTAGGTGATGTTTGATCTGTTCTGGAGGGGGTTGCACTCCCCCTAAAGAATTAAGTTAGTAGTTTGGGGGTGCTCTTGGATCCAGAACTGTCACTTGAGGCACAAGTGAACTCATTGGCATGGATCACCTTTTATCAGCTTAGGCTGATATACCAACTATGCCAACTACAAAGATAGCCTAGCTACAGTTATCCATGCTCTGATAACCTCTCATTTGGATTACTGCAATGTGTTATATGTGGGGCTGCCTTTGAAAATGGTTATGAATGAATGAATGAATGAATGAATAAATAAATAAATAGCTTCTTGAATGGGGCTCTGCACAGGCGCAAAGCTGTTATGTATGAATACACAGATGACCACTCAAAGAACTACAGGTAAGCAGCCTATCTATTTTGATTGTCAGATGAATGTGAAAATTCTTGCACATGATGCTTTATTAAGCTCCTTTCTTAAACTAAAAAAAAAATCATTCCAAATATTTTTCCTATCTGCTCATGGCTATAACAGTAAAAACTGTAAGAGCAAATTACCATATGCAAATTAGGTTTTGATATGAAAAAAGATCTTCAGAGAACCTGTAAGAATTATTTGCATATAAACAAACTATGATACCAATGAATTTTTTAACTTCATCTAGCAGTTTGCATAAGTATGCATGCTTATCTTATGTTTTCACACCAACTCAAATCACAGTTTATATTGATGCCCTCACCACCACAGTAATAGACAATCTAAATGCTGCAGAAAAGGCAACAGCTGGATAATGCAGACAGGGAAGCGATAAAGCAATGGCATCTGACATAATCAGGAATGAATGCTGCACACTGGTTGTTTAGCCCTACCCAATCATAGTGAAAATCAAAGACTAAGGACTGATTAAAACATGCAGTTTCTAAGGCTCCTATAGGCCGTATCACTTCAAAAATCACATGGAGAGTTATAGCTGCCCCATGTGCAGATTGCACCCCATGTCAAAAGTTTAATGTTTCCACTGCTCTTGCTCATCCACTCCAAGCAGTGCTCAAATTGGGGTCAGATGCCATCCCACTTAGTTTCAGAAAAACTTAAAACCACCTCACTTCTTTTAAAAGGATATGTTGTTGTTGTTGTTTTAAAACAAAACCTGGGATGCTACTCAGAGAGCAGGGTTATACCAGTATTGTGAAAAGTCATGACCTCAGGCCAGAGTTGGGAGAGGCAGGCACTTGCAAAGTCAGCTTCCTCTTCCTCTAAGAACTGAAACTCCAGGACCAGCAGAACCTCTGCTGAGAAGGGGACTGTCCAAATGCCTTCCTGCTGCCTATTCCAGTCCCACAGACAGTTCTGGCCTGGTATGACTCAAAGATGTAAATAAGGCCTTGTCACAAGAGGCTGCTCAGACCTTGCCTGCACCCCATTTAAAGTTGTTTTTTTGTTTTTTTAAGTTTGGCATTCAAGTTTTTAAAACTTTCCTAAACTAAGGAATCTACTTCTCCATAGCAAAGCTCACACGTATTTCCCATACTTCCTTTGCATCCACAAAGGTGAACCTTAAATGCTAAAACTTCCACTAAAAGGGAACATGCTACCCAAAGGTACACCTTGCCCTCCTGCCTTGCAACAATAAGCATCCCAATTGCCAAGCTTCTAAGAACTCAAGCATATGTAATACTCACACCGATTGTCCTGTTTCATTGGTTGGACTCCTTTGAGCTGTCAGTCACCCTCCTGCACCCCAAGATAAAGATGGGATAAACCCTAATAGTTTTGTCTTCATCTGAACATTGTAGATATCCACACATACAACACGGAAGAGAAGATGTTAGCTTGTGCAGTTTCTGGCTAGCTAAATACTAATTTTATGTTTTGTCTTACTCTATACTCTGCTTCTCTCTCTCATTACTTTTAAATGTATCTCTCTCACAAGCCCAGCAACTCAATAAAATCTCACATTCTATGTGCTTCTAAGGTTACAGAACCATCAGCTCTAGGATTAACTATCCAGAATTGAGGTTGCATATGAAAGTCTACATATTACCAATTGCTCTGCTGGGAAAGAAGATACAGCACAACTGAATACTCCATTATTTGAAAGAACCTTAATATTCAATTGGCTTTTATGCATTTCTTTGGTAGCTACATAGGAGCACATTAGGTATTCTACTTTTCCCCATTTGATACAGGAATTGCTTGATGTTTTATTCCAAATATTCTAAAGGTATATTATAAGCATCCCAGAAAGCATTAGAAAGGGGGAAATGAAAGGCATTTGTTCACAGTATCTGCAGCATCATGTAGAACTTTTGATGTAACATTGAAGAAAATTACTACTTGATCAGCGCAGTGTAGTGGAAATCAGAGATCTGAAATGCCAGATGAAACAGTCTTAGATTGAAAAATGTAAGCTGTGTTTAGTCTGTGTCTGGAACTTAAAACACATGAGTTAAATTCCCATCTTCACTGAAGATTTCCCATGTGACTTGAAATAAATCACCTGGCTTCTTTTGGTAAAATCCTTACCCGGTAGAGTCAGTAGAATATATTTCATTTTCATTAACTTCAGCGTGGCTTTAACTGAGTGCATCCCCAACTAAGGTCTCAAAAACTGGCTGCCTCAGCACATAGTATCCATGCATGGTGTATATGTGTCATCTCAGAGCATCACAGATCTTAATAGCTTCAGATCTTTGAGAATATTGTAACATGATACTAATCCATTTCCAGCAGTCCACTCTCTGCACCACCATGAAAAACATTCATGTTGATGTGTAAGAACAGAGATGAAGCCTCTGGGAGGGGGAAGAGCAGAAGAAGAGCTCCACTACTCTGGATGTTTTCCCCTGTTTACAAACAATGGAACCTGAGAAGGAAGGACTTAAACCGCAATGAGCTGCCGCAGCCATCTCTTCACTCAGTAACCCATCCATCCTGTACTCCACTTCCCAAATCAACTGCATAAAGCTAGAGTTGGGAGGTCCATTACATTTTATCTATTTGAATGGAACTACCTTCATCCCCCAGGCTTTTAATCCTTCTGTTTTGTTTTTCAATGCATTACTGTGTTTTAGATTTTTACCCTGCTGCTGGTTTTTACTTTGGTTTTATTCTGTTTTAAACCTTTAAAGACTTTATATTTTTATCATGTTGTATTTCAGGTTTTAATTTTTTGTGAGCTGCCCAGATAGTTGGCTATCAAGCAGTATAGAGATGTAATACATACATTCATAAATACACACCTTGAACAAACAGCTGATGTGATACCACTGCATTGCCAAAAGGTGACCAGGATATCCAACTACAAAGTGTAGTTCAAAACATTCAAGCAAGTACTTTGTTTAAACATTGTATTAAAATGCTGTATATTTCAAAGTCCCCAGAAAAATAAGTATTCTAATAAAATTAGTCCTCCATCAGATAACTTTTAATTGGTTCTCCCAATGTTCTGTCGTTATATAGTATAAATGCAATAAAGCAGCAAACAGTCTAATTATTTACAAATGGATCAGAGAACATAAAAATGTTATAACGCCAGAGTATAGCAACTGCAATTTCTAATCCATACTCAACATAAGTAGAAAAATAAGAATTTAAGGCTAATTAAGATAAACATATACTGCTAAGAATACCAAATCCATCAGATTTAAAATTAAGTGAAAGTGAAGACAGTAATAATCGATGTTAATGCTGCTTCTGAAAAATAAAAGTGTCATATAACTGTGAAGTTTGCAGAATGTGATATATATTTGCAAGATAAGAAAAAGCTTAAGCAATATTCTTTGACTATGTTGCTATTTTGAAGAAGCAAAAAACTTCTGCATTAAGGGGCCTTCTATGACTGGCTAATAGCCTACTCCTAAAGGGTATTGTTTCAGGACACAGAACTGTATTTCAAGGCTAATAAGGCTAAATAGGCACTTGTTGACAGCTGAATATGTGGTAAACTATTCCAAAGAAGAGGTTCCATGTGGCTTTCTGCCATGAGATCATTCTGCCAGAAAGTCATTCTTTAGCAGAAAAAGGTTGTGTGACTTGACCGTAATTTTTGCTGTATGTGAGGATGCACAGCAATACATTTATTTAAAGCATTTTTACCCTCCTCTTCAGTCAAAAAGGCTCCTGAACAGGCTTACATAAGATCAATACAAGCAATAATAAATAAGACAAGTGTGCTACAGGCTTACAATCTAGGAGAGTAATCTTATGGTCCCTGGGAGAGTGTCCCAGGGACCATTGAATACTGCAGAGTTCCTCCTCCGGGGTTGTAGACACTGCTATGACCTCAGGAGGGAAAATCTTGCCTCTCCCACCCCTTGCAGCTGCCGCAGAAAGCAGCACCATAAATTTCTCACCTGAGCTTTGACCTCAGGTGAGGATGCAAATGAAAGGGGGTGGGAGAGAGGAGGTGCCAAGGATCCGCAGGACCCTAAAGCCTCCCAGCTCCCATCTGCGACTCCACCAGTTGGTATCAGCAGAAAGGAGGTCGGAGAAGTGAAAATCGCCTCCGTTGCTCCTCCTGCTCTGCTGGGCATCTGCCTGGAGAGTATAGGATTTTTGGAGCACCCTGACATCAGAGCACTCCCTGGATGCCCATAGGATTGCTCTGCCCAAGGCACAACACAAAAGTCATAACACATCTTTGATCCAGCCCAATATATTCATTTCAAAGTCAAAACAACTTAAAATGAATCTTTTAATGAAGCAGAAATATTTTCTAGGACAAAAAAATTCTACTATCCTAAGTATTTTTAAACTATTCACACTGTGCCCACCTGGTCTGAATGAAGCCAAGCCAGTGGCACCTCTAAGGGTAGTCCCTACCATGGTGCACCCATATAGCCCCTCAAAGAAGGGGTCTGCCAACTCCATTCCCTTGGGGAGACTGCCTCACAGCAAAGGAGAGGGTGCAGGTGTATAACTCTGTCTCTTGGCCTACTAATCTCCCCTGACTTCAAACAGTATGGATTTCAAAGCTATGTGCTGCCCCTCATGGCTGAAGATAGCTGCAGGCTTCAACCTCATGGACACATTTAGGGCACAATCCTATGGGAATAGGCAGCCGCCTCCAAACTCGGAGGCGACCGCCTATCCAATGCAGGACAGGAGAAGCACGGAGGGGATCACACTTCTCCTGCCCTGCAGTTGCAGCGAGTCAGCCAATTTCAGCTGTCTAGCCACAGGAAGGCAGAAGCAGGGGAGGAGGCTGCCAGACAACACATAGGATGTGTTGTACCGGTATTTCCACCTTCCCCACCCTGGAATGCCCCCCAGAATCCCCCATTTTGGCCACTCCACACTCCTCTTCCGAGCACGGCATGTGTGACCATTCCACACTGCCTGCGAGGCAGCGTGGAAGGGGGGGGGAAGGTCGGTTCTCCGGGAACCGTCCTCAGAGTGCGGGCTCCGAGGTCGGTTCCCTGAATACCACATATCCTATGGCCGTCTAGCCACTGACCAGCAGCCATAGGATTGCTCCCTCCAATTAATTAAAATTAATGAGTTGTTTTTAAAAAAAAAATTACTCCAAGGTGCTCATTCCTTGTGTCCCCTTAGCATGCATGCCAAGTTTCAGATGTCTAGGTTTCACAGTCTTGGCACTATGGTGCTAACAGATAGACAGATGAACACTGGGCACTATCTAATGCTGCTTGTATGCCAATGGGACCCACTGGCGGCACAAAGAGAAGCTAGTGCTTTCAAGAGCAGCCAGAAACAAGCCAAAATGTTAGTTTCTGGAACAAAAAAGGTCATTCAAGCTAGCAGAAGGAAGCTCTGCTGACCTGTCCCATTCCAGAAGTGAATGCTTCAGTTAGTTTCTGGGGTTGCTCTAGGAAGTGTCAGCTTTCTGTTGTGTTGGCAGTGGGTCCTGCTGGTGGAAGATACTCAGTGGAGGCACAGCAGCATTGGATACTGCCCATCCTCTTTTATTATTATATATCAATGGGGACAGAGACAGAAGGAATCAGATTTCAACTAGTATTCTAGTTCAGGTTATGTTCCACCACAATTCACTCTTTCTTGAGCTGGCCTTTACCTCAGCTATGTAAAGGCTTGGGTGGAAATTGAATGAGGCGGAAAGAGAAATGTGTGTGGGGACTCCCCCCCCTCCTTTTTGAGAAATCCCTGGCAAAGCCTCCTGTTTTAAAAACAAAATTCTGGCTCCCCCCTCCTATTTATTCTCATCACACACAAATATTTTTAATTTAATTTGTTTAATGTTTAATTTTTTTTAAAAAGCCACTTCAGAACATCCATGTAAATCTAGCCCATACATATTCCCACAAAATAGAGCATCATTCAACATTTTTCTTGAACGTTAAAGTCAGCCACCTATCACAATGAAGCATTCTCTCCCAGAGACCCACTGTCTCAAGTCATTCATCATATGGGTAGGGGGACAGCAGCAGGTGTCCACCCCGCCGCCACCCCCCTGCCAAAAACCCTTTTGCCTTCAAAAAAACGATGAGAGTGCATGCATGTACCCTCTCCCCAAAACAGTGATAGCTTTCCAAAGGGAAAAAGTACAAGGATCCCTCCTCAGAAGGCCAACAAACCATAAAAAAGGGGTGTATCACACAGCTATATTCCATACACCCTCAAATGCCATCAGCAGCAATAGCCACACTGAAAAGTCTATAGACTGGGCCATTTTGGAGTAAGGAGGGCCACTTTTGAATGTTCCATACATGAACACCTTCCTGCAAACAGAAACCTAGTACATCACGAAGAACAGTTCTGGCCTAGCCCTTTGCCTGCTATGCCGGTTTTCTATTTGCGTAGGTGTGTTTTTTGGGGTTTTTTTTTTAACTCCTACTAAAACAAATGACATGCCTTTCACAGGGCAACTTTCACAACTGTGATCCCCCAACTACAATATGGAGAGCTGCAGTCTATGCTAGCACCTATGCTACCATGCTGCGTGTGGTGGACCGGGCCTTTGTGTCCCCCAAACCTCCCCTGGCAAGTCACATCCCCTCCCCTCCCCTCCTTCCCCACGCTTGTCGTTTTGCTTCTCCCCTCCCTCGCTAAAGAACCTCCTACGGCCCCCGCAATATCCTCTAGACTTAACCACTCCCCAGCATCCAAATCCCCTGACCACACCAAACTTATCCCGGGCGCCCGCTTGCCCCATCTTTCCTACCCAAACGCTTCCGCACCCATCTCTACTCTTCTCCGGTTTCTGGTAAGCTGTGCTGCCGAAGCTGGCAACCTGTAGCGAGTTTGCACTCGCCACAACGCGGACGTAAACTTTGTTCCCCGTGGCCCTGCCCTCGCCACTGTACCCTCTCCGCCTTACCATGCGACGACCCGAGAGAACAGTTTCTTGGGGCGCAATCCTATGCGTGTCCAGACAGAGAAAAAAAAAAGTCCTACAACTCCCAGCATTCCCCAGCCAGCACTGCTGGCTGGGGAATGCTGGGAGTTGTAGGACTTTTTTTTTTCTGTCTGGACACGCATAGGATTGCGCCCTGACTCCGAAGAACTGAGTATGCTTACTTCCAAGGCAGCTGGCAGCAAGTCCCACCGACACTCGGGAGGCCGGACATGCATGGGGACGGATGGCAGCTCTAGATTATCGCAAGGTGCGTGCGCGCGTCCCCTCTCCAGCCCCAAGGGGGGATGATAAGGAGCCAGTGAGCGTGCACCGGAGAGCCTGCATCTTCTTCGCCCGGCTCAGAGTTGGGCGGATGAATGTACGCCGGCCGCGCTGAAATGTGCTGACTAAAGTGACCCCGGCTCCCCACCAAGGGGGGGGGGGGAGGCGAGAAACAAAAGGGGGCGGAGAAGGGGGCGAATGTCTGCGGGGAGCAGGAGCGGGGAAAGAGAGGGGGAGCGGGAGAGGCGACGAGGGGCTTCCCCGTGCATGGGTGTGGGGAGGGGGTGTCAGCCAGCCGGCCCGCGAATAGGCTGAAGAAGAGGCCGAGCGAGAGCAAGCGCCGACTTGGGCTCCGTCCCGTCGGCCGGGCTGCTGCAGGCGTGCGCGAAGCTTTCGTGCATGCGGGCTGGCGGCGGTAGCGGCCTCGCTGCCCCCCTCGCGCCCCTGCGAAGACGGGGGGTGAAGAAGAAGGAGGCGGAGGAAACTGCAACGCCAGGAGCAGGGAGGAGGAGGAGGAAGCGGCGGCGGCGGCGGAGGAGGAGGCGGTGGCCGACGACGAGAAGGGATCCTGGCGGAGGCGGAGCCGGCGCTCTAGCCCGGCCGGCCTGGACTCCCCGCAGCACCGCCGCCGCCGCCATCCCCATCGGCAGCAGCTCCCGGTGAGTCCGATGCACGTCGCCTGCCCTAGGCCCTTCCTCGGAGCCTTTCCTCCCAAGGCAGCGTGCGTGCGTGACGCAGAGAGAGGAGCCGGGCCTCCGTGGATCTTGGGGGAACAGGCCTGGAGCAGGGGAAGCTGCGGCCTCCAGTGAGGGAATCTGCCTGCCTGGCCTGGCTCTGCCCGGGTTCGCCCTCCGGTGGTCAGCCTCGCGCGCTCTCCCTCCCTCTCTCTCTGCCTTCTTTTGTTTCATCTGGGGCTTGCATTTGCACGGCCGGCGGGGCCTGTGGAGGGAGGGAAAGGGAGACGGGGCTGCGCTACGGCCTGCAATGGGACGGGGCGGACAGCGTGATGGCTCAGCCAGGGGGCTCTGCCCGCAGTTTCATCCCCGCCTCAGCGTAGCGGGTGGTGCCTCAGACAGCCTCCGCCTCGCTAACAAATGACCCCAGCCAGGAATGGCGAGATGTCTGCTCAAGGGCCACCCCATTCGTCCCAGATCCTAAAGGACCAGGTGCTGTATCTGGATCGGTTATCCTTTACAGTTCAGGGGCATCGGGGAGAGTCTGGCTCATAAAACTTCCCCACAGCGTTACGCCCTCCTTCCACCCAGTGTTTGTTTGTGTTTAACCCCCCCCCTTCCCCTTTCGCCACCCTTTCCAGTTTCAGATATTCAAGAACAAGGCTAAAATGCCATGTTTTAGCTGCTTCTATGTAGTTTTTAGACTCTCAGCAGGAAGGAGAAATAACATGCTGGGAGGAGAGGGGAAATGTTGAAACTGACGATGAGGAGATCCAAAGAACTCTGACACATCGAAGCTATAGCCCCATACTAGCCTCTTTTCTTCTTTCCCACGTTACAAACAATGAAAAGTCTAGACAATTGATACTGTCTTGAGGTAGGCCTCATACTTTCACAACCAACATGAGTTTAATGATTTTTCGGATGTAAACACTCATTAACAGAGCACATCATTCTCTCATTCCCCTCCATCTTGAAAAGTGTCTCTGACTTACATCTGAGTAGACAGTGGCTGTCAGGCTGGTCCCAAAGAGTAGACGGTTCAAAATATATATATATCCATTGGACAAGCTTCAGTGTTTATAGTAGTATGCAAGTTTTCCAGTTGTACAAAACTGTTCAGGCAGAAGGTGATCTAATATTTTTTAAACCATCTTTGTATTTAAACTTTTACTAAACCTCTTTTTCACACTGTTTGCTTTACTTTCCATCCTAGTATCCTACAACCATCCATAATATATGTTATGTATCAAGGTTCATAGATTGACAACATTCTGATAGTGGAGGGAAGGACCATTGATCAAAATAGGGAAAAATGTGACAAATGATGTAAAACATGTTTTTTTAAAAAAAAAAGTAACATTTTTTGCATGCTTTCTTGTACCATTAATACTTATTTCATTTTCTAAAGTAGTACCATGATTCCTCTTGTTCTAATTCTAAGGGCATTGTATCCAAGTAAATGCACTGTACTCACAGACTTTCAAAAATAGCACAGCTAATAGAGAATATTTTTGTACTGAATATTAAAAAATGGCTTTAAATGTAAAAATGGATGCTAAGACCTTCTGCGAAGTATGTAATTTGCCAAACAGCAACAACAAAATCCATTCTCAGTAACGGAGTAATCAGTTATGGGTCTTAAACAAGATTCTTCACCCTACCTCTCCTTCCTGAGCACAATGGCCCAATTTATCAGTAGGGTGGAGGACATCTGTTTAAGATTCTGTGCTTTCAATATGGCCTTTGAAGGAGTTTCGTTTAGGGATACTGACAATCTGATTCCCTGGATACTGGCCTCCTGACATAGATGCTGCTTATTCTGAGTGTTGATGCCCTTAGCAGATAAACAGTCTACAGAGAGCTCTTTTTCAGACATCTTAAAAAAACTGAAAACAGATTGTATTCTTGATGCTATAGCTGCATTCTCCCAGATCAGTGCTAGTAGAGCAATATCCCATCCTGTTCCCATGGTGGGAACAGTAGGGGTGAGAGAGTACCTTTGTGCAAGATGGGCTGCCTCTTTGCCTTCTTCTTCTTGTGTTTTAAAAGAGGTATGTAACATTGTGCTAGAAAGAACGGGTGCACAGCCTAAAACTAAATGTTAGTCAAAAATAAATAAATGATAGAAGAATTTTCTGCAAGGAAGAAATTGTATTAGTTGGTGTTCACCAGATTCCCACCCCCTGCCATTCTCAAAATGCTGTATGAGGTGCTCCTGCTGCTGTGGCAGAATCGTGAGAGCTTAATCTCATTAAAAGAAAGAAACCTTAAAACGTCTCAAAGTGACATGGAGGGAGTTTGTCACTTGCCACCAGTGATGTCATGAGTGCCTATGATGTTGCATAAGCACAGTACAAATGTCACTCTAGAAAGCAATGAAAGAGTTGAGCGGGAATCACATTTTTTCCATCAACAAAATATTGCAATGTTGATTTGCTGCAAAAACTAAGTAACAACTTTGCATTTATTGCACAGTTGAATAATTATCTTTAAAGGTGCTTAAGGGCGCAATCCTATGCATCTTTAGACAGAGAAAAGGCCTATAACTCCCAGCATTCCCCAGCCAGCAAAGCTTTTCTCTGTCTAAACATGCATAGGATTGCACCCTAAATATACTTGGGCTTACTTCCCTATATATTTCTATTGTCATCTTGTACTCTACTCCATTCTTGTACAAGCAATGTATTCTCCCCTCCTTTAGAATTAATTTCCCTCTTCTGTGTTTGCACTTCCTATATATAGTAAAAAGTAATACTCTTTTCTGTACTTCACTGCATCATGATCCAGTATGCTATATCAGTTACTTTCTGTTCTTTATATCGTCAACTTTCATAATTACCCAGCCCCCAAACTTGCTTATTTTATATTGCACTTCATTAACTTGCTAAATTTATTGACTTCCCCCAACTTCAAATGTAGAGATTGAAAGCAGCTGACATATTGATAAACTGAACATAAGGCGAAAAGGTACTGGGATATACTAATTAGTTATCTTTTTTGGAAAGGCTACAATTTTATATTTTTATATATTCAGATAAATAGAGGCATTTGATTTCATGTTTAGTATATGAGCAGTATCCAAAGCTGTCCTTGCATTTGCAAGAATGACTGCTAGCACAGTGGGGAGCTAACACTTCCTAGAGTAGCTGGAAACTAGACAAAAGCAGCATTTCTGGTCAGCAGAGCTCGCAAAAGGGGGACCCGCTGACCACTAGTTCTGGAAACTCTAACTTCAGCTAGAGTTGCTCTAGGTAGTGTTAGCTTCCTGGTGTGCTAGCAGTTGTATCAGCTAGTACATTCTAATGAGTGCTGGCAAACTGCCAGCTTTGGATACTACCCCATGTTTTAATTAAATCCTAGACAAGTTTGACATGAGACTGCCTGTTGGTACATCAGGGATTTTAGACGTATGAATTCTCTCTCCCCTGTTGAGCTCAAGATCCAGTGTACAGTATTTAAAAGCTGGAGTCTGATCATATGCGTGTTTAGGTAGAAAAAGGTCCTACTAGTTTCAGTGGGACTTCTCAGTATGTGTGCATAGGATCGCAGCTTTGTCTGTAATATGTATATGTGTGTTATTAATAGCACAACTCTGTGCGCATACATCTGGGCGTAAGTGCCATTTAACATAGTGGATATGTGTGTGTGTGTGTATACATAGACATATGCCTTTTCTGTAAAATACTCCAATGGGGTTTACTTTTTCAACTTAATGGCAGTATAAAGAACTAAACAGTGACCATAAAACTTTATCAAAGCATTTAAGTGAAATAATCATCATTATATGGCACTTGAAATTGTGTGCCTAGAAATACACATAAGAGGCAGCATTAGAAGACAAATTTGATTTGTTGTTCACCAAGCACTCCAAGTGAAGTACATAATGCATTACATTTACAGTAGCATCAAGCAATAAAGATACCCTAAAGGAAAATGCAGCTGATGTCATGTAAGTGACTTCAGGTGACAAGTTACATGTGCCTCTTTTTAACAGAAGATATGAAGTTATCAAAATAAGTCTCATTGAGTTCCTGGAATGAAATATTCATTAATCATGTTGAATAAGGCAGTGATGTCATTCACAAAATGTATGCCTCTGATCTTCCAGCAGGTAACCACTATGATGTTGGGCATGTTGTATTTCAAGTAGTAAGAGGAACATTCTAGTGAAAGTATTTAATGGGTAACAATTTGGGTGATAAAAGATGCAGGCTGTTTTAAGGCTGTAGAATCCTGGTCAGGGTTAAATTTAACAGCAGGCATAATTTTGAATTGACCAAGTGCAGGAGGGCCAGCTCAGCAACATTAGATCCATCTATTGACTTGTTCTTGTGTAAGCTGTGACACAGGAAAAAAAGCCCCATTACCTTTCTTTCTCTTGTGAACAGCAAAAGAGGTTTTGATAGAGCTCCTGTTACTTTTCAAGGGAAGGCATTAAAGTGTCCTTTGCTTGTGTGTTACAGTGAGCACCTAAGGCTGCAGTCCTGTACACAGTTTCCTAGGGCAAAGCCCCATCGAATGCAGTGGGACTTACTTCTTAGTACACATGCGTAGGATTGCACTGTAAGGTGTATTATGGGGAGAGGTTTGCCAAAACATCTCTTACTCTATCCTGTGAAAAGGTTGCTTGGGTTTTCAATGTGGTACCCATGGGTACCAATGTGCCACACACAGACACCTTGTCTTGACACCTGCCAGGTTCTCTGCCCTTCCTGATTTGTATTTTATTCATAAGTCTTTATAACATTAAAAATACTTTTCTTTTAACTGGGAAGCTGGTATGCTGCAAAGTTAAGTGCTGCCCTCTAGTGCCATCTTTATTTGGGTTCAGAAGAGAGAAGAATAGTTTTGGGGTTTGTAGCTCATCTCTGCTTAGTCTCACCAGTTTGCCTTCTGGGAAATTAGTGTTTTGTGACTGGCTTTTTCCACTGTGGCAACAGTTTTATGAATGGGCAAGCCCTCCTCCATGGCAGTCATTTTGTGAGAGCACCCATGACACTCAAAATTCCATTTGTGCCTACTGACCCCAAAAACATTGGGGACCCATTAATGAGTCCTATAACAGAGGGCTGGTTTTTTTACATTACTTGATGCCTCATTATTTTACTGTTTAATAGTTGATCACGCACAACTGAATGTATGAACTAATCCCATTGTATTAATATGAAAGGTGATATGAAAGTTCTACATGCAGTGCTTGATCTGTGATGGCGCATTAGTCACCACGATGCTGCAGTTATCAGGTATATATGATATATATCATTCATATATATATATATATAATATATAGCAATGATATATATGAGCAAACTGGCCTTTTGCGTCAGCTTTATAGAATAAAAATGAAAGTACGCTGTAGTAATCTTTTGGCTGCTTTGATTCTACAGTCAGTAGAAACTGTAGGGCTTGAAATAACAGAGAATTTGAACTCCAAGAATGTGTATTGATGTTCCTGTTAATCTAATGGGTTAAAGACTTAGGGCTCAATCCTATGGCCGCTAGTCAATAGATAGTTGGCCATAGGATAGGTTGGTTCCTCGGAACCGACCTCAGAGCCCACACTCCAAGGTTAGTTCCCTGAGGACCAACCTCCATGCCCACCCACACTGCCTTGTAGGCAGCACAGATCAGCTCCGCGCTTGTAAGAGGAGTGCAGAGCAGCGAAAATGGGGCGTTTGGTGGGGTGGGCGGATGTGCCTTTCCGACGCTTCCTATGCGTCATCCGGCATCCCCCCCCCCCCTCCGACTCCTGCGGCTAGATAGTCAAAATTGGCTGTCTAGCTGCGAATACAGGGCAGCTGAAGAGCAGAGGGGAAGATCCCCTCTGCGCTGCTCCTGCCCTGCATTGGATAGGCAGTCGCCTCCAGGTTTGGAGGTGGCCGCCTATCCCAATAGGATTGCACCCTTAGGAAATTATACATATGCATTATTGTTGTAAAATGCATGGAGGGACTTAATATTTCCTTCATAAAATATGTGTATGTTTATAGAATGCCATTAATATTGGTAACATGTTCATATGCATAAAATGGGGAGTAAGGCTGTTTCCACTGTTTAGAATTATAGTGCATGGCACTTGTAAGTAAAGAGCTGGAATTTGGTGGCACTTTTCATCTGACATTTTTTTAAGGTTTTTTTTTTAATGATAGGGAAAAAGCTGGGATGGAGAAAACCATGCCTATTGTGTAAGACACAGATGAGAAATCTAAAGTGATGGGGGCTGCTGATGGGGGCTTGCACAACAGCCAGTTTGGGGGTCTAGACTAGGCTGTGTGGGAAGGGATATGACAGAGCAAGAGAAATAAAAAAACTGAAAGCAGGCAATAAGAGGAAGTTGGTAAGAGGAAGTTGGGTCTGATGCATAGAAAATGGAAGACCACGTTGAAATGTGAAATTAGTTATTGTTGATAATAGACCTATAGCTACATAATTTGCTGGTTATTTGGAATTAACATGGAAACTTGGTCTTCTTCAGCTCTGTAGGATGTAGTGGACATCAAGCCACAATAAAGCTCTGCAGTGTACATACTATTGGCTGGAAAGTCCAGCCACTCTATTTGTAAAAAACAACAATATTCCTTCGTAATCCCCACCCATGTATTCCTTAGACTGCCTACAGATGCAATCCTAAGTATATTTACTTGGAAATATTCATCAGTGAACTCGGGGAGACATCTCCAGATCAACATACATGGGATAAAGCTGTGTGTATATTAGAGTACATTCACAGCATCACTAAGATTGCAATCCTAGACATACTTACCTGGGAGTAAATCCAGTTGAACTCAGTGGGGGTTACTTCTGAGTAGACAGATATAGAATTGCACTATAAATTTGGTGTACTTGCTTCTTAGCACACTTTAGCCACCTTTTGTATTCATAATCATAATGTTATACTTCTCCCACATATATATACCTATCTGGACCCATGAGAGATCAAGTACACAGTTGGGAAGTTCTGTACTTTGTGCGAAGTGGAGATGCTCAGGTGGTGGTGGTGACCAAGAATGCTTTTTTTTTACCAGCCTGGGCTGGTGCACCAACTGCAACCCTATCTGGAGAGGATGGACTTCGCTTCAGTTATCCATGCTCTAGTGATATAAAGCCTGGATTACTCTAATGTGCTTTATGAGGCGCTACCTTTACAGATGATTCAGAAACTTCAACAGATCCAATTGCAGCTCCTCATGTGCTGGTGGGTACCAGATCGTTGGATCATGTGACACCTATATTGTACCCATTCCACTGGTTGCCAGAGCATTTGTGGGCCCAATTTAAAGTACTGGCATTGGCCTTTAAAGCCCTAAGGGAGCAACCCTATGTGGATTGACGGTCACCTCCAACCCCGGGAGTGACCACCTATCCAGTCCAGGGCAGGAGGAATGGTGAGGAGTGGATCTCCTCCTCACTCCCCCTCCCTGCTTTTGCAGCTAGACAGCTGATTTCAGCTATCTAGCCACAGGGGTGTGGGAAGCAGTGGCCAGATGACACCAGCATTTCTGAGCTTTCTGCCTTGCCCCGCCCCCAGGAATGCCATGTTTTCGCTGCTCCATGCTGCTCTTACAAGTGCTGCCTACAGGGCAGCGCATGAGGGGGTGGGGGGTTGGTTCTCCAGGAACCGACCTTGGGGTATGGGCTCCGAGGTCAGTTCCCAGAAACCTGTGGCCGTCTAGCCACTGACTAGCAGCCATAGGATTGTGCCCTAAATGGTTCTATCTGGTTTTAATTGTTAGTTTTGATCTTGTTGTTGTTTTGTTGTTGTTGTTGTTGTTGTTTTATTATTATTATTTTATGGTTTTGCTGTATGCGACTTTGCAAGGATTCTTTCAAAAAGATGGCTTATAAATCTTTCAATGGTTTAAAATATGCAGCGATGATTTGTGTTCAGTGGAGCTTCCTGCCTTTTAATTGTGTTTAGGATAGCAACCTTGGAAATCAGTCTGTTTATGGTTATTTCTATATAATGGTCAGAAAATTATAGGAAATGAGTACAAAATCAGGACCGCTAGGGCAGCCTTAAAAAGAAAATCCCACATTAATGCAGGCTACTAGCTTTCTACCAAACAGATTGGTGGAGGAAGGATGGAGCTGAGGTTGCAGCTGGTGAAGGAAGGACAGGGAGATCCATCCTCCACCAGCCGACTCCCTCATATGCATGGAATTCCTTGTTGCCTATGGCTGCCAGGCAAGTTGTTAAACACAAGGCTAGTATACTAGCCTCTCAGTGACTCATCTCCATCAGAAGGTGGTTTTTCCTGCCTCCTAGGGCAGTTTCACATACATTTGTCTAGCCTCAAGGTTATGTAGGCATTAAGTATTCAGATGGGGCCTGTATAGTGAGTAAGTATGTTTCAGATGGTTGAAGAGACAAAGCTTGACACTGTAAATTGATTTTGGTATAGGATCCAGTTGTATGGCATCCCAGTGAAATTGACTGAGTATGCACACAGATGCAGGCAAATTTTTTGGACTTGCATTAGATTGCAATTATGGCCAAAAAATTCTGTTCCACAGCCAATTGTCTCAGCTGCATTGTCAGTCTTACAGATCTTTGTAAGCATTTATGGTAGCAAAACCTCATTCGTACATTACTAAATCAAAATGGAATTTCTTTCTCTAATATCTGCTAGTTGAAGACTGCAAAATATAAAAATATGACATTGAAACCTTTGTTCTCTTTTGGAGGGGTGATTAACTATTCATGTAATAGTGCTGACATTGCATTCGCATCACTTGCGTTTTATTTTTTTCCTTTAAAGAAAAAGACAAAAAAATAATTGTGAGGTTTTGTTTGCACAGCTCTCAAAGTCAGTCGTCCACTCTGTCCACATTACACAACTCAGTGAGTTTCAGAGAGCAATCCTAAGGGCTTGCCACTTTATAGACCGAGCACTCTGAGATTGGAGCCTTCTGTCTATCCCATGCTGTGCCAGGCAGGGCAAGAGGCACAATGGAGCAAAAATGCCTCATGTTTCTTCTGACAGCCATTTGCCTTTGAGCCCATCCAGCTTACTGGCTGATCTGGGGGCATGGCTGGGAATGGAGAGGCTTGTGGAACCTATGGACCCATGGCCTCTTCATTGTCTGCTCCCCCTGTCCTTCAGCATGCCCCCTACCTACCCTCCGTGACACTCTTCTGAGATCGCAACAGCAATATTGGAAGAGAAGCTGCAGCAGAGCTTACTGTGATGGGTGGGAGGGGTGATGAGAAAAAAAATCCTCATTCAGATGTCCTCTCCCAAAGTCATAGCAGTGTGTATTGCTTCAGGAGGGGAAATCTGCATTATCCTATCGTCCCTGTGCGGGACCATAGGACTGCTCTGTAAGAGTAGTAAGAGGTTCACCCTGGAAAAATTACTTTTGCAGAACTTTGTATTTGCAGCAATACCAAACTTGTCATGCAAGTTGCTTAGATAAAGTGAATATTTAGGTTTAGAGCAGTGCCCCAGACAGTTGTTGGGTTAACTCTTTTTAGGACTAAGCCTCTTGTACAGCTTCTGTGAGCATAAATTTACTAATTCCATCTGTTTACATCTGCAAGTATTTATAGGATTGGCAGATTAAGCATGTTTACTCAGAAATAAGTTTCACTGAATTCAGTGGGGCTTGCTCCCTAATATGTGTTATTTAGGAGAAATAAACACTTTTGTGTTCCTACACAACACATTTATACGGAAGTGAGGACAACTCATTGATTATACTTTGTCATGTCATGAAGATTGGTTCAGTTGCCTTCAAGGTTTTTCCAGAGCAAACAGAGCCATTTCTCAAATTGATTGCTGCTAACTATTTTAAACATCTTAGATAACAGCAGTGTGCCAAAAGCTGTACAGAAGAGACTTATAGTGTAGGTAGCTATGTATAGGACAAAGAGAAAGAGAGACAATATAATGAGGATGCATGGTTCTGTTGCTCTAGAAATCAACCTTGTGAGTGGAATTGAGGTGGCAGAATGCCCTTAGAAAATAAGTTCTAGTAATTTTTAGCCAGTAGGTAGAAAGCAACATAATAGTTAATGCATTGGAAGCAAATTGTTCCTACAGATTTTGTTAAGAGTTTTATGTAGTCAAATTCATTATCTGCAATGTTAAAAGGCAAGTAATTTCTGATCAAGAACTGAATTCTGTAAGTCACTGTTTTGTTTTCAATGGGGTATGATATTATGCTGTGATATCTTTAAATTTTGTATTATAAGTTATACATGGGTACTTCCAACACTTTTGGACAAGAGGAGGAACATGTGGCCCTCCAGATGTTGTTGGACTGCAACTCCCATCCGTAACCAGCATAGCTAATAGCAAGGGATTATGGGAGTTGCAGTCCAAGAACATTTGGAGGGCCATACATTTCCCATCCCTCCTTTAGGAAGTAAGAATAGTTAATGATTGAATCCTAGGGTTTTTGAGGAGAAACCATGAATCCCATTTTGGAAGCTCTTTTGGGGTATCCAGAACAGCTATATTTCCTGGGATATGTCCTTGGAACAGTTAGCTCAGTCTAGAGGATGGTGTCCTTTATTCTTGTCCTATCTTTTCCCCCAGAAAGAGGCACTCACTTCCCCCATAGTGTTCTTCATGATGTCTGGAGAGACATTACTAGAGAAAACTTGTTCATACTTTTGTAATTATTCCTTCATACAAAAGCTAAATTAGCTCTCTTGGGATTGAAATAATCCCATTTAGTATTTTAAAAGCAAAGAGTCACCTGCCTCCTCAACCCCTTTCAACAGATTGACCCATATGAATACTACAATTATGTTATAATAGTTACAGCATTATAGGTATTTCCTTAGTTCTGACAATAGGTTTCACATTGCCAGCTACCAAAATGGTTTTTCAACGACATTTTCATGAGTGAAACTGACCATGTACCAGGAAATAACATCAAATAGTCAAGTAAGGCTGCAGTCCCATAATACTTACCTGGGAGTAAGTCCAGTTGATCTCAGTGAGATTTACTGCTGAGGATTGCACTGTAACAACATTTAACAATTAGTAATGTCAAATTATTTCAACAGGGGTAATAACTCCTTTACTGCAAAGTACCTATTGCATCCTTTGAAAACAGATGCATGTCTACACAGGTCAATTAGCACTATTATTTCGATATATATGTGGAATCTATTTCCCAGTTTCATATACCAGTATCCTGTATATGGTTTTTGATTTTGACATATTGTCATCTGAACCACATTGTATTAAACTCGGAGTATAACTTGATATAATTGCTTAACAAAGCACACTTGTGGATATTTCTCTTCCGAACAGTTCATGAGTATTTTAAAATATTTGCAAATTAGTGGCACCTTGTAGCACAACAACATTGGTGTTCTCAGACTTTTTTTTTTTTAAGATGTGATTTCACTTTGTATGAGATGTAGTGTGATTGTAAATACTAAGGTGACATACGTTGCTGATTGTTAAGTATCACTTATGATATATGTATCACTTTTAACGGTTCTTAAAATACATAATGAGGATATCTTCATGTTGTAACACTTAAGGAACAGAGGCCTTTATGCTTCAAGTTTAATTGCAGATCTTAGGAAGAAGATGATAACAATATGACCTTTGCAAATTTGAGGTAACTTGTAGAAATGCTTGAAGTCACTTATCATAGACATTTCAACTTTTCTTCCCTAGAAAAAAAGTGTCTTTAAAACCTGCATGAATGGGAATAATTCATTTGCTGTGTTTTCTCCATCACTGTAAGCTAAGAAAGACTTCACTTGCTGAATTACTACAATTTCCTAAACTGTAGCTCCCATCCTGGATTGTTATAGTTGAGTTACTTGTGCTTTGTGTTTATTATGTGGATGCCATTGAAATAGCAATGTTTTCTAAATTCCTGTGGTAGGACTAGGTAAATGTTTGCGCATTAAAGGCACAATCCTGTGCATGTTTAGACAGAAAAAAGTCCTACAACTCCCAGCATTCTCCAGCCAGCATTGCTGATTGGGGAATGCTGGGAGTTGTAGGACTTTTTTTCTGTCTGAACATGGTTAAGATTGCACCCTAAGGGCAGCAAGTGCCCTTAGCATGCCCAGCATGTCCCACCCTAAGATGATTTTTCAAATATATCCTTGAAAATTATTTCTCAACCAATATATGCAGTTTATGGGAACTATCTAGCAATTGCAAAACAGATGTGTCATTGTTTACTTATTACATGCACAGCAGTCCACAACCTCATAATGTCAGAATAGTAATTTGAAACTCCTTCATAGAACTTTGTAGGAACCTGTAATTAAAAACACAAATAACAGGCTTTGTTGCTAGGTAGTAAATTCAATAGCACTCATACATACACACTTTTTTCCTGAGATATGGCAGCTGACCATGTCCTTTAACAGACCTGATTTGGATGTGAAATCATGAAAATTTCAGTATATTTGTTCCGTATTTGTGCGCCAACAGAATACCAGGAGTTTTCATAACTATATAAGAAGAGCCATGCTGGATCAGACCAAAGGCCTACTAGTCCAGGGTTTTGTTCACACGGTGGCCAACCAGATGCCCATGGGAAGCCCACAAGCAGGACATAGATCAGCAGCACCCTCTGTCTCACGTCTCAAGGGTTTTTTAACCCTTACATAATTCACGGTCCTCGGGTTTGGATGATACAACAAGCAGCAGCCCGCGGCTTGAACATTAAATGTTAAACAAGCCATAG
This sequence comes from Heloderma suspectum, assembly GCF_057233095.1. Classification (NCBI taxonomy): domain Eukaryota; kingdom Metazoa; phylum Chordata; class Lepidosauria; order Squamata; family Helodermatidae; genus Heloderma; species Heloderma suspectum. The sequence continues at coordinate 93,089,173 of NC_139461.1, forward strand.
TGGCCAGTGGTGATTGTGAGAACTGAGTCAAAATATAGCCATCTTGACTAATAGCCATTGATAGCCTTATCCTGCATTAATTTGTCCAATCTCCCTTTAAAGCCACTTTTCTCTCAGATTCCCCTTTCTCTAATTTTCTTTGATTCCCTCTTCCCCTTGCAATCCCCAGTGCCACCTCCCATGCACTTTCAGAGAGTTGGAGGAAGCCTCCGCCAATCCCAGTTTCCTCTGTGAATCGCAGAAGCTTTTACGTTTGTGGAAGGGGCAAGTCTGGACCCAACCTATAATCTTCAAAATGGAGATGCACCTTTTGACAAGCAGTCTATTTACATAAGTGATCTTTAAATATTTTTGTCAAGCTGGCTGAACGTGACTTTATATCATTTGGTAAGATTTGCTTTGTTTTGACTTTTAGCTCTTAAACGCTGTCAATATGCCAAAGGATATTTAGTTGAAAAGAGGACAACAGGAGATTTCTATAATTAGATATTTCTAGTGTAGTTCTTTACTGATATAATTGACCGTATGTTACCTGTATAGATTCTATACTGAGAACTGAAGTATACTTTATACCCAAGGTCAAACACACAACCTCCCTGGGAGGCAAAAGCAACTTGCAAAGGATTTGGGGCAGGAAAATGGTGGGCCTTTGGGGCCTGTTTTTTTTTTTTTTTTTAAACCTGGGCTAACACTAGCATCTTAACAGGGTCTGTAAGCTTAGTTCCTAGAACCTTCATTCTAGCACAAGAATAAGTTATTTTGTATTTGGCTGTCATTTTGTGTACGAGCTGTTTTACTATTTAATGATGCAAAATGTTTTCATACATGATAAATTTTTGTGGTCTTCCTGTCACTTTCATGCCTATTCGCAAAAGTGAATCTTCCAGCAGGTTTTATAAAAGGTGCTAAGAGTTGCTGGTTGTGCTGAAAGAGCATGTGTTGATAGGCAGGTTTTCCTCTTGAATCTAGATGTTTCTGTTTGATTTGTAAGTATGTGTCAGTATGTCACCGTAGTATATATCAGCCTAGGCTGATACACCAGCTGTGATCCTATCTGGACAGAGAAAGCCTAGCTACAGTTATCCACTACTCTTACTAACCTCTCATGTGGATTGCTGCAGTGCATTATATGTGGGTCTGCCTTTGAAAATGTCTGGAACCTTTAGTTGGTAAAAAAAATAGGGCAGCAAGATTGTTAATGGGGACTGGCCAATATGATCGTGTTATGCCAAAGCTTTATGATCTGCACTGGCTTCCAGTACATTTCCAGTTACTGTATTTATTTTTAAGTGTTGTCTTGTAAAGCGCCCAGAGAGCTTCAGCTAATGGGGAGTATAGAAATGTAATAAATAAATAAAATAAATACATTAAGTTGGGCCCTGAGATGTTTGAAGCAAGAATGGGAAGTTTTCAAATCTCTTTAAAATGTGAGATGGCAAAGGATTGCATTTTTCTATTATTTTATGGTCTCTCGTTATTTCTTTTCTACCCATTAACTTCTCATTGTTTTATTAAATTTGTATTTCACTTTTCCTCCAAGGAGCTCAAGGCACAATACTCTAGCCCATTTTATCATTAGAAGAACCCTATAAAGTAGATTTGGACGAGATATTGTGATCGCCATCAAGTGAGCTTCATGACTGAGTAAAATTTGAACCTAGGTCCCTTCAGCCCAAGTCACTTTAGTCAGTCTGTTTTATTTTGGGATATAAATCCATATACAGTGGCAAAAATATAGACATCTAAATAAGAGTAAGAGGAATAAGAGTCTTTAGGGTATAAATTGTATCTTTATTTGGAAATAGTATTAGGGAAATCCAATCTTGTTTTTCTCTGAGTTCAAAGAAACGCCGACAAGCCATGAAAAGTATCTTAATAGGACTTAATGATCCCTATATATCATTCAAACCATTGTGTGGGTTCTTAAGGTTAGTATAAATCAGGGGTGAAGAGCAGGTAGATTTCTGGGTGATTTGCAATTGATCAGCAAGGATTACTGACTCCCAACTGTTTAACTAACAGCAACAAAATGACACTCCCACCTTATATATACACACACACACACACACACACACAGTGTTATACTGCTGAAATAAAGTTTTTGGTAGGTAAGAGTGGATGTTTGTGTACATGGATTATGAATCCTATTCAGTTCTAGAAGTGAAAAACAATTTCCCAGTCTTAAAATTCTTCAATTCTAAGTGTGTGTCTTTTGCACCAGTCTCCAGGTAGGAGATCCTGCAACCCTAAAAACTGTTCATCCCTGACATTAAATCATATTTTGGCATGATGTCTGAACTGAGTCTTTAAAATTATGTTGAGGTTATCATCATACACAGAGGCCTGGTTCAAATGTAATGACAAACCATGGTTTGTTGTTATGAAGATGAGCCTGGGCGAGCTTCAGACTCATGCATTTCCTCCTCTCCATGTGAGAGAAGGAGACTGAAATCTTTTACAGTTGAACTAACCCCAGTTGACCATTAAATCTGAACTCGGGAAACTAATTCGTTCCAAGTATGGTTAGTTAAAACAAACCATGATCAAATTGTGGCTTCTATCCACAGTTGAAAAATGAAAGCATTCAGTTACCTCCTATTGCATGTGAAAGGGGTGTGTGAGTGGTTGATTATCGAAAAAACTTATGAAGACCAAAGTATTGTCTGTTGACTTATTTGACCACAACAGATATTGTCAAGTATTCTAGCAAGCTTTGATGCTCAAAGAATTGGCCTTCTACCTACTTAGCACAATTGCCTTTTAAAAAGGTTTTTAAAATAGCTATTGTTTTGCTTTATTTCTGTTTTGTAATTCTAGACTGACCTTGGTATTCTAGGTTAAATGCCTAAAAGTAGACTGTTTAGTGAACCATTTACACTTATGGAAAGTACCTAACGTTCTGCATTCAAATGGATCAAGAATGAGCAGTAGGCCAATTCTTCAAGCATCATGGAATGTTTGAAAATAACTAACTGGCTGTGATCAAACAATAGCTGGTCAGTTGACAATAAATGACTAGTCAGTTGACCAGTGTGCCAATCCTAAGCAGGATATTCAGTATTGAAAGCAAAAAGAATAATAGATAAGATCTAAAAAGCCTTGGCAAATAAAACAATCTTTAGTACTGAAAAGACTTCACACCAGATTAAACTTCCATGAAGAAAGCATCCCAGAACTGCGGTGCAGCAACCTAAAAGGCGGATGGGGAGACCTGGTGAAGGGCCTCCGAGGAAGATCTTAATAGTCAAGCAGGTTATGTTGGAGAATGCAATAATTAAACATCTGGAAAGAGGTTCAGATGTAGTGAGAAACTCAGCTTAATTAGAATACAAAATAGATGCTTCCAATCTCCTTTCAACTGTACCAAAGAGGAGGGAGGCAGATGCGAGTCCAACCTCTGTTGCTGCTTGGAATGCTGCTTAGCATACAATGGTAAACTATGGTGTAGTGTTACATCCAAACGGGGTTATTCTCTGTGATCATACTTCCTTTTGATGATGTGGAATTATGATCTAAAGCATAATGTTTGGGGCTGCACCTCAAACTTTCCTTAAATTTTGCAATTGATGCATTCGTCAAAAATTTTTGCATTTAAGTTAAGCAGGAAAGTACTGATGAATTTCATTGTAGGAAATCAAGTCATAATATTTCTTAACCACTAGATGGTTGTTTTAATTTGAATATAAACACATAATTTTCTAGGCATATGTTTAGCTGTTTACTATGGAAGGTCAGTGGGACCTTAATATTAATCTCAAGGTTAAACAGTAAGTCAGGGGCTGATCACTGCAAGGCCAGAGCCAAATCTGATGAAAATAAGAGAGTCTTCTCATTGAAATCAGTGGCTTTAGATCAGCTGTAATTGATTAAGTGACATTGTTTATCTTTGAGCAGGCACTTTGGTACTTTACAGCATACACAAGGTTATTCTGCAGATAGATACTTGCTTATATTTTCAAGGACCTAATCCAGAGTACTTTGTCATGACTCTTTTTAGAGCCATTAAGTATGAAAAGCTGTGTGCATGCAAGTACTGCATGTTAAGTGGTTTGTGGATCACGCTGTAAATGCTGTAGTAATACATTTGGTAATATTTTTTGAATCTTTTCCATTAAATAAATTGGCTGGCCAGACAAACTAATATCTGAAAGCACTATGGTAGATCTCAGCATTTATAAGCTTATAGATAAGGTGTAGGAGGAAGATATTCTGATGGGATAATTCAGTGACCTTTACACACTTTTGAAGTGCTTCTAATTGACCTACAAGTGTTGGAAAACTGCTTAGTTTGATACAGTGCTAAATACTTGTGGTAGACATTTTATTTACAACTCAATGTTTGTAGTTTCACTTTCTGTAAAAGAGCCTATGTTATGGTCTTGATCCTCATTAGGTCCAAGTTAGGTATGTTGGAGAAATCCGCAATGGGATCAAATGAGTTTGGATTTCTATGATCCAGCTTTTTCCAAGTTGCACGGATTCTGCGGACTTGCGGACCATTTTTTTACTTTCTGGAATTTTATGCAAATTTAGTCATAGAAAAATACATAAAATTTAAAAAACCACTGGTCAAAAATATGCATTTCTGCCATAGGCTAAACTTGAAAATGCACATTTGCTGGGGAGGATTTGCGCCCTTTTGCAAATGTGAATTTGCACAATTTCGGGAACTAGGGGGGAAAATCTGATTCTGTCAGTGAGTGGAAGACAGAACAAAAGGCACCTGACAATCCACGACGGAATGTATTTTACAAAATCCATACATCCCTAGTCCAATTAAGTTCTAGTGGGTGAAAAGTAACAGGCTGCAGGTTGCAAAATCATTGGGAGAGGATAAAATCTACCTGAAGTAACTGGGTTTACCCTGTGGGTTTTCTTGAGTATACTCTTTTATTTACTCCCCTCTCTCTCTCTGCTCTTAATTGTGGACATTTTGATAATCAGCAAAAGCCACTTCTCCCCTTGTGTCATGTTTGATCAGTTTCAATTATTATTATTTTTTAAGCTGTATTGGAACTACATAAGAATGTCTTGCTATTCTGAAGAGCTAGTATTTCAAAGCCTAAGTTAACCACAGTGCTGTGTGCATTTATTAAGATAAAAAATAGCAGAGGGGTAGCTTTGTTAGTCGGTTGTAGCAAAACAACAAAGTCTTAAAGATCAACAAATGTATTCTGGTTCCTGGGCTACGGTTTAGTCTTGTTGTTTGAACAAAAATAATTTTACCAGAAATTGTAACTGAAAATGAAATGCACAGATTCAAAATTTTCTTTTGTAAAGTATATTTGTTTTGAATAACATATTTTGGAATTTTCAAATTTTACTTTTATGAAAAATCAGACATGCACTCTTTTCAGCTGTTTATTGGGCATTCTCCAGAGCAGTTTTTTAGGAGCTGCCATATGGACATCTAAGTAATAAATGTGTTAATCTGAAACCCATCAAAGATGGTTCTCAGAGTTCTAGACATGCTGGAAATCTGAACGTTGTAAGCCAAAGCTGCATGAGAAAGCTTGTTCCAAGGATATAATTAAGATCTTCTGGACAAAAATATATCAGGAACAATCTAGGCTGCTGTCTGTTCATCATACAGAATTCTCTCAGTAATGCTCTGGAATATTAATGCTTAGTCTTAATGAAGCAGTTAGTAAGAACACTTGACACAAGTTCAGAAAATGAGTATCTTATGTGGCTGCATTAATTCAATTATTTTAGCTAAAGACATTTCATCATACTATTGAGTGACAGGTATTTAATTACAGTGACATGTGTTTCAGTAAGTCTTAGGCCATAAATACTAGAAGATCCAAGTCATGAAAAATAGTTACCTAGACACCCACCCAGAATGTTGCTATTTAGATTTGCTTGTTATAGCAGTTCTAAAGTTGCATTCCCTTCTCCTAGTAACAGGGTAGGTCTTGTCAGCCATTACTGCATGGTGAAATTTGGCTACATGCTCCCTTTCCACATGCAGGCAAATTGTGCAAATTATCTGACTCTGCATGCACAAATCTATATAGTCAAGTATTACTAGCTTACTTGTTTGTACAATTTCTCTTACAGTTTTTCCCAGTTGCTGGACATTTCAGTACCACAGTTTGTTATATAAACCTCTGATGAAAACTAGTGTGCACAATGTGGGTTTTTAGTTTTCTCTGGCCTTGATTGATGATAAAAGTGAAGATAGATGCTGTTCGTACAGACTTTATTTTGGGCTTTTCTGTAGACTCTAAAGCGGAGTCTATGGTCAGCTCACACAACATGATTGTACTCAGTTACCAGCATCAGAGGCACAGGTAGAGTTACATGGCTGTTGCATGTGCTGTCAGTCATATTGCATGATGCCCACCCATGTGTTAGTTCCTTTATCACACACTGGTAAAAAGCCTGCAAGTACAATAGCACATATTGGGCAGGTTCGGATGTCATTTTAAGCCACGGTGGCTTAATAAGTTACTCACAGTAGCTTATTTTTGAAGTAGTACACACATGCAAACTAATACGTTACTGTGTGTAGCTTATTAACCTACTGTACATAATCTGAGTAATTCCCTCTGTCCCGCCACAGTCTTCCCACCCTAACAGTGGTGCTGTTTCACCCATTGACAACATAGCAACAGCCTGCTTTAACCTTCCACAATATCCCAATGAGAGGGGAGCGGTGTACGGTGAAGTACAGGGGCTTGATTTAGCACTTCCAGCATCACCTGGAGAAGGGGGATGTGGGTCGAAAGCACTGGAAGTTTGCAAGATCGGGACCAAACTTCATACACAGCCTCTCCTAGTTGGGAGACACCTGATGCATCATCAAAACCCTGCACAATTCCTCACAAAGGAGTGAAAATCCCGTGTGCACCACAAGATGTGGGCCGCACTTGGCCTGCGTCAGGCAGCAGAATCCAATGCTTTTCCCTGTCCACCTTTCCTGGCCCAAAGTAGGAAAGGCCAGCAGGGGGGAAAGGGAGAGGGTGCTGGTTTGGCCCTGCATGGCTTGGGGCGCCTTTGTCACACGGCTACCAAACAATCCCAAGCCTTCCTCCCCAGCTGGGGATTGGTGGAGATTGCTGCACAATTGTTTGGACAATACCACCCACCTCTGCAGCTTCAAAGTTGGGAGGAAAACTAACAATCTCATATGTGCCAAGAGAGCAGCACTATACTCCATGGCAAGCAAATTTGCTGAAGCTTGCCAAGCATCCAGTCTTTTCTACTCATTCTGTATAAAGGGGAAGGATATTAAAGGGAACTTTGGAGTCTGGAAGCTTTGAGCTGTTACATCACATTTACTTGAATTAAAGCTTTGGCTGCATGTATGGTATCTCATTTTGGAGTTTGTTGTGTGTGTAAATGTGTACCCTATCTTTTAAAAATTGCTACCTGAGCAACTTTGAAAACACAAATAGTCAAACTAGAGTTAGAGAAATCTTTGGAAAAAAATTAATAGAAGCGCATTTTTAATATCAAGCTTTCCTTGGTTTTTCTTTATCTTTTGTGAAGTTCTTTATAACTTTTTTGTTCTTTTTTAGAATGTATACAAGAATAATAGTTTGTAGCAGCTAGGTGACATGCAGATGTATACTATAAAAGCATGAGATTCACTTAGAGCACAATCCTATACATATTTGCTCAAAAATAAGTCCCACTGAATTCAATGGGGGTTACTTCCAACCAGGTAAGTTGGCATAGGATTGCAGCCTTATGGCAGAATCCTGTGCATGTTTTGACAGAAAAAAAGTTCTATAACTTCCAGCATTCCCCAGCTGGCACTGCTGGCTGGGGAATGCTGGGCGTCATAGGACTTTTAAAACTTGCTTAGGATTGTACCTTTAGTGACTCAAAACATTGTTTGTTCTCTCATTGTCATTTTTCCTGTTCATTGAGTTAAGGAGCTGACACAGAGCCTGTACTCCCTTGTGTAACCACATAAAGGAAGATTTGTTAGTGCAATTTTTTTTCCAGTTTCAGTCTCTGTAATTATGTAGTGTTCTCCCAGTTAGAAAGATTTTTTTTCCTCCCCCCCCCCTTTTTTTTCTTTACTACAAAAGACTTGGCCTCAATTTAGTGCTCAGTGCAAACTATAAAACCGTATCCTCTTTTAAAGCCCTCACAGCACCAGCACCCTACTCTTTCATGCAGAGAAGGACTGTGGGTCCTTAGATAAGAAATTCAGCTCATCACTGTGGTTTTACTTTAAGTGGTGGGAGCAGAGTTGGCAAGAACAATTCTCCTCCGTCCCTCCATTACACTACATGCCTGGTTGACTGGTCTATTATGTACACTATGGAACACACACACACACATATATATACTGTGTGTGTGTGTGTGTGTGTATATATGATTTAATTATGTTGATTTTTACATTTTTTGCTTTTCTTTTAAACATACATGTCTTATATATTGCTCTACTGTAAAGAATGTATCTTTTGTGAAATTTATTTATTATTTGTTTGTTTGTATTCAGGAAATGGGTCTTGGAAGTTAAATGAGACTGGATATGGCACATCAATGAAGAAGCTCCTGCGTTCTATGTTTTAAGGGCAGACCTCTAGCAGAGTTAATCCGCCAGACCTGCTGTACTTTCATAATGAAGAAAATTAGTCTCAAGACCATTCGTAAGTCTTTTAATTTAAATAAAAGCAAAGACGAAAGTGACTTCGTTGTGGTCGGACAGCCATCACTGAATGATTTTGGAAAAGATGATTCCTTGTTTGGTAGCTGTTATGGTAAAGATTTAGCTACCTGTGACATCAACAGTGAAGATGAGAAAGGTGGCAAAAACAGATCAAAGAGTGAAAGCTTAATGGGTACGTTAAAAAGGAGACTTTCAGCAAAACAAAAGCAGAAAGGTGGCAAAGGTAGTACACCATCTGTGAGCTCTGCTGATGATGACACCTTTTCTTCTTCTTCTGCTCCAATAACCTTCAAAGATGTGAGAGCTCAAAGGCCTCTTAGATCTACATCCCTCCGAAATCACCATTATAGTCCAACTCCATGGCCCCTTCGTCCAACAAACTCAGAAGAAACATGTATAAAAATGGAAGTGAAAGTAAAGGCCTTGGTCCACTCCTCAAATCCAAGCCCTGCACTGAATGGTGTTCGCAAAGATTTCCACGACTTACAGTCGGACAATGTGTTCCAGGAACAAAACAATGCATTAAAAAGTACAGAATCTCAGAATGGAGATTTGCATCTCCATATTGATGAACATGTGCCTGTAGTTATTGGACTTATGCCTCAGGACTACATTCAGTATACTGTGCCTTTAGATGAGGGAATGTATCCTTTGGAAGGATCACGTAGTTACTGTTTGGATAGTTCCTCACCCATGGAGGTTTCAACTGTTTCTTCTCAAATGGGTGGTAGTGCATTTCATGAAGAAGAAATTCCAGTTAGTCAAGATGTTGTAGTTGCTCCAGATATCTTTGTGGACCAGGCAGTAAGTGGTTTATTAATTGGTACCACGGGAGTCATGTTGCAAAGTCCAAGAGTTAATCATAGTGATGTTCCTCCACTCTCTCCATTACTACCTCCAATACAGAATAATCAAATCCAAAGGAACTTTAATGGCCTGAATGGCACAGATGTCCATGTGGCTGAAAGTATGCGCTGCCATTTGAACTTTGATCCTAACTCTGCGCCTGGAGTTGGAAGAGTTTATGATTCTGTACAAAACAGTGGCCCTATGGTTGTGACAAGTCTCACAGAAGAATTGAAAAAACTTGCAAAACAAGGATGGTACTGGGGCCCAATTACGCGATGGGAAGCGGAAGGAAAACTGGCCAATGTTCCTGATGGTTCATTTCTTGTACGAGACAGCTCTGATGACCGCTATCTTTTAAGTCTGAGTTTCCGTTCCCATGGTAAAACTCTTCATACTAGAATTGAGCATTCAAATGGTAGATTTAGCTTTTATGAACAGCCAGATGTGGAGGGACATACATCTATAGTTGATCTAATTGAACACTCGATCAGGGACTCTGAAAATGGAGCATTTTGCTATTCAAGGTCTCGATTACCTGGATCTACAACTTACCCAGTCAGACTGACCAATCCAGTATCTCGCTTTATGCAGGTGCGCTCCTTGCAGTATCTGTGTCGCTTTGTTATACGCCAGTATACCAGAATAGATCTAATCCAGAAACTGCCTTTGCCAAACAAAATGAAGGATTATTTACAAGAAAAGCACTACTGAAGGCTAAATGGAAACCTTGCATCTTGCACTTTGGGAACAACAACAAAAAATTAAAGGAGAGAGATTGAAATACCGTTTACAAACTTTAATTTCTACCAGTTTTTTGCTGCCATAATTTCATTTTTGTGCGTAAAGAAGGGTAATGCATTTTTATTTGTTTAATGGGGTGGTCTGGGGTTTTCTTTTTAAAATAATTATCTCAAGGTTTTTTTAGAAGAGTGAAATTGCTGTCTTTTATTCAGTGTGCAAAATAATCACAATGTGAATGATAAAGGTTTTCCTAAAACTCCCCATCTCCTTTGCTGCTAATCCACTGTGATTTTTATGCATTCGAAGCACATTTCATGTGTTTTCAACCATAAGTAAAAGTTGAGACTTGATGGGATATGTTTTGTCTTCTTCAAATAGCCTGTTTTGTTTCTTCTTTTTTTAATTAAAAATGTTGTGGATAAAAAGTGCTGGTATACAGAATTTAGATGTATGCTTAAAATGATTTCCCAGTATCCTGATTAAAAACCATAAAGTTAACTGTGGGCTGAAGAGAATGTGTGACGTAACACAGTTATACAACATATTTTTGAAAGCCTCCTCTCCTAAACAGTTTCAAAGATTGTAGATATTGTTTTGCTTTTTTGTTAATTTTTAACCATTTTTAAAAGTTTTTAAAATGGCCTTTCAGAACAGACTTGGAAAATAGATATCGATATGTTCATGTTAATATTTAGACAAAGGGTAAAATGTAAATTAAATCATTCAAAATTATTTGATTTCCCTTTAGAAACTCTGATTTGGACTAAGCTATGGTAGCACATGGCAATATCATGGAAAGCTGTTTTTTCAAGATAATTTCAGTATTTTAGGTTTGTCAGTGATTTTTTTTTTTAAAAATTATTTCACTGAAGCTAAACATTACCCCATAATTGCTGTAAAAATAGGACGTTATCCAACCAAAGTTAAGCACATTCAAGTTCCATTAATTTCATTGGATGAGTTAAACATACGCTTAAATTTTCCCATAGAAATTGATGGGATTAAGAATTACTTAATTTTGCTGGATATGCCCTTAGTTTTAAATGCATTTTTCTTTTGTTCAGCATTAATTTTCCATAATTATATATCATTTTAATCAGTAAGGGGGGGAAGTTAAATTTATCTCTGAGTATGATTTTTTAAAACCTTGCATGTTTAAAAACAAGGATGAATTGATTACATCAAAAGCATCACCATAGGAAATGTTTCTGTGCATTACCAATTTCATTTCTAGTTAGCCGAAACAAGGAAAACTAGTTCCATTTAAAACGATTGGGATGGGAAAATCCATCAGGAACTGATTCTTCATTAGTATTTCTAAAACCTGTGTGCTCATGTATATCTCTCTTTCCCTTCAGTAAGCCTTGCACAGGGGAAGTTTCCAATGAATTGAAAGGGCTATAGATAGCCTAGTTTACACATCAAACCCAACATAGAGAAAGCTGGTCAGTGGGAAACACTGCAAATAATTTGAGCCCTGTTGATTTCAGTGTGGCAAGTGTAACTAACAGCGCAACTCTACATGTCTATGCAGAAGTAAGTCCCACTAAGTTCAGTGAGACTTGCTCCCAGATAAGTTGGTACAGAATTGCAGTCTAGCTTTCTCTGAACTGGGGCCATTATGATTTGTATTCATGGGACTGCTTCTTCAGGATGTTCCCAGGTTGAACATTGTAGTGTGGAAAAGAGATATACGTATTTTTATTAGGAAAGATCCTGTGAATCAAAATCTTAACACATAGGCAACCCAACTCTTCTGAAAGAAATTGTACAATTTGGGATGTGTTTTTAAGGTTACAGAATTAATTTCATGCCATTTTCATGTGTTACCTTATTTTTTGCTACTCCCTGAAATTTATAGGTATGAATAATTTTCTTTTTCATTTTCCCATCTAAATAATTTGAATACATTTCTGTTTAGTAAATAAATAAATAAATAAATTAATAAATTAATTAAAGGGTGATGAAGTTTTGAGAAATCTTCGTTTTTGGATAATTCTCTCTTGCTTGTTCTACCTAGCCTTTTTTTTTTGTTGCTCTGAATGAGTTTATAATATTAAAGTACAGTGTTGCTGCAAAGTGCTGCAATGGCACTACATCCTGGGTTGCCTGAATCAATATGCTAAACTTCTATTTTTTAAAAATTTATTTTTAGATCATAGTGTTTAAAAATAATATCAGAGGCAAAGCATGTCTTTTGCTCTGGGAGTTAGAGGTGGAAGTGTCTCTCCTGCTCAGTTAAAATAGATTTTGAAATTAAAATAGAGAGAGTGATGTATTCTTAAATTCCTGAGCAAAATGTTTGTGTGTGTGTGTGTGTGTGTGTAAGTCACTTCTTGGCTTTGCCATTCTGATATTTATGCAAAATCTTCATGTTGTTTTCTGTTTTTTACCCCCAAATCAAGATTACAAATTTTATACATAAAAGGCACAATAATATATACTATGGTACCGTGTTTTGAGTCTGAGGAACAAAGAGGAAATCCTTTTTATACAATAGGAAACATAACTGCTAGGGTAAAACTCATGGGGGATAGAGAAATCCCCCTTCAAAAGTAGAAAAAAAAGTTGGGGCACAGGAAGCTTCCTTGAACAGTAAAGTGTATTATGGCAAAGATTTAAAGTAAACATTATCCCAAAGTTTAAGAATCTAAATCATGATTTTTGAGACCATGATGGTATTACAGTTCCATATGAATTATATTTATTTAGATCATTACTGTCCCAGTTGTACTGCTGTTTTGAGACAGTAGACAATAAATCTGCATGCAGCATTTCTTTCCATGCCTTTTCATCTTCCCTTCATCAGTATTGAAAATAGGTTTTCTGAGGTGGTCATTCAATACTTGGAATGCTGTCCTACCTTGTCTTCCTTTTTCTCTTGCTGATAGCACAGAGGATCAGCTGCTGTCTCCCACCGTACAGTTTAATTGACTTGGGGAAGGCAGTGTGACCCAACAAATGGCAACATATTGACTTAGTTTGCAGAATTGCTGGCGCCCACCATGACTTAACTAAGCCACGGTGGGTCGTGGCACATGCCGGCCACCATTGTTAATATTCAGACTGTGCTAGGTAGTTGCTGTGGCTTACTGTGATGTGCAAACCCAGGCATGGAGGCTTGTTGCCGTGGATAATAAGCCACCCAGAACTCATGGGCTGCAGTAGGGTTTTGGGTTCGCATGATCAGCAGGCAGTCATCTGCCTGCTGATTAACAAGTCATGTAGTTAACAAGCCACGGTGGCTTGTTAACTACTCTGCACAAGCTGGTTACATGCCAGGGGGATTTGCACAATTCCCCTTGGCACTGTGGCCTGTCATGTTGTGCAAACCTGGTTAGGGTGGCTTGTTGCTGTGGCTAACATCCATGGGCTGTTGTACAGGGCAACAAGCTACCCTGGCCGGGTTCATATGACCCAACAAACTGCAAATCCCCCGGCATGCACAGCATAGTTAACAAGCCATCGTGGCTTGTTAACTGCCTGCCGATTGTGTGAACTGGGCCATTGCTGTGCATCCCAAGAAAGAATAAAATGGATAGATCTCTCTTTTCCCCTGCTTAACCTTCCCACTGCCAGTGCTTCATTTCCCAGGAAGCCATCAAACTAATACCTAGAACAACAGCCAGTTGCCATGTACATGTCCTCATCCACCCAATAAACAAACAGTGGTAAAGTGGCAACATGAAAACACCTTGAACCATCTGCATTTGGACGGAGCAAGCATTTTAGCAGGTACATTCTGTCTTGCTGCTGTCAGCCATCTGGCAAATCTCTGTGGGTGGATTAGCAGGCAGGATTGCCACAGTGATACTCGCTTTTATTTCTGCTTGGGATGTCCTTGAAGCGAGAGGCTGGCTTGGTTAAATGGTGGGGAAACATTTGATCTGTATCCCAATACCATCTGTGCTGGAGGGCTCTCGCTCTCCCTCCCTCCCTCCCTCCCCCCTCCCCCTCCCCTAAACTGCTTAAGGTAATAAGATAGAACTTTTGGCAGCTGCTTTGTCCAGGCTTCAGTTTGCCATTTCAGGTAACTGCTAGCTGTTCGATACAAGTGGCAAATTGCATGTATATATTACATACATGAGCAGATACATTTTGAAATTACTTTTGAATGCTTTTCTTGCTCTGTTCTTTGAATATCATGGAAAGTTCATCCCTTATTGCTACACAGATTTATATGTTTTCTTCAGTCAGGATTTTGTTGTTGTTCAGTCGTTCAGTCGTGTCCGACTCTTCGTGACCCCATGGACCATAGCACGCCAGGCCTTCCTGTCCTACGCTCTCTCCCGGAGTGTGCTCAAGTCCATATTCATTGCATCAGTGATGCTATCTAGCCATCTCATCCTCTGCCGTCTCCTTCTCCTTTTGCCTTCAGTCTTTCCCAGCATCAGGGTGCATTTTAATTGTGCACATGACTGGCCTGTTCATGTGTTCAGTGTAATGAAATAACTCATGCAACACTTCATAACAACCTCTGTGAACATAGCCTACTGGAAAGTGGAAGTCCCTGTTCACTGACATTGCTGCAGCAGTATTGCCTGAATTCCCTCTTCCCATGTTGCACCGCTTATGCCAGTAGACTGTTCATGCAAGCTGTTACACTGAGTCATTTAACATGTAATAGGTTTCAGATGAACAGTTTATAGCATCGAAGAAAAGGGAGCCCCCAAGATAGGAGAGAACTAAATCAGTGTCATTGTTTAGCAGTTCTTGTAACCATGTGAGGTAATTTCATCAGGTTTTATTACCATTCTGTAAACCAAACTGCACTGATGATATATCAGCATTTTTGTGCTACTGAAACACAAGCGGAGGGAAAAAAAACTTAATGAATGACCTCTGATAGTATTGGACTAATACTTATTGCTGGTTATTATAAAAATTGCCATTACCTCTACATTCACATAACTTAAGTAATAAATGCAATTGGAAAACGTTTTTACTGTAACCAGAAAATGTTATTGTAGATTGACAGGAAAATAGTATAAAAATAGCATATTACAAATTGGATTATTAAAAATAGGATAATAAACTAGGCTGGGGTTTCTTTGTACTCAGCAAACCCCCCATAACATTTATACTTGAATGTATCCCTTGAAAAGAAAACTGCTGATTTTAGTCTTCAGAAGATAAGTTCTTTTCAGTGGGTATCTTGTGAAAAGTGAGTATGAATTACAGCAGCAATTTTTGGCCTACAATGGTAAAGATATTTGGATGGAACCTGGTGTAAGAAACAAAAGGCAAAGTACAATCTCAAGGACCTGGACATAGACAGTAGGATCTATAATGGTTTCAATAATAAAGGGAGTAATTCTTTTGAAGATTGGCCTTTAATTGATTTTTTAAAATTTCTGTTGTTGGAGAAGAAGTATCAGACCATTACAGTGCTGCTGTGATATACCTGCCTTGTTTCTTTGCCATCTTTAAATGGCTATGAAATAACACCTATCAACTGGAGATTTTCAAACATGGTATATTCAAGACTATAAAGATGTAACTAGCATACATTCATTTTTTCACACTTCTATAATATGCAGTTAAATCTATCAGTGTAGCAGTAGTTCTTGTGAAGCACCAGCAAGTTTCCATTTTCCTTTCTCTACCTGCAAGCATTGTCCACTGCTTTAAATCTTCTGTCTTCTGTCACTTTTTTTTCACACACCCCGCAGTCTCCTACATTACTCATTCCTACATCTTCCTTAAGCAGTCACACACATACATACATGCTCAACAAATGTTCTGACAGACCCAGTGCTAAGTGCATTTACATGAAGCCTCTAAGACCATCCGATAATCTCTGATTTGTGTTATTTCAAACACTGGACACAGTGTCTTACAGGAGTTCACTGACAGCAGGCAAGGCATTGATTTTTATATTCCCAAGGATCACAGTTCATAGGTTGGTAGAAGAGCTTGTAAAGGGTTGTGGAGTATCATGCAATACCTGCAGAAAGGGTTCACCCCAAATCCAGCTCTTTGCTGTGGTGAATATAACAGTTCTTTCATGTGAAATCTACTTATATATTTTGCAATTGGAAGTGAAAGTAATGCAGTGCAGCCCTGAACCCAACAGTAGGTGCAGCAGAGAGAACAAAGCTAGTGTTTAATCTTCACATAACTGTTTCTTCCACATTGGATTGCTGCGAAAGAGACAGGGAAGGCATGCTCAAGTTGCTAGTGTCGGGGGGGGGCAGAGCTTCTTCAATAGTTGTGTAGAAGGGAGACCTTTGACAAGACTGGGAATCCAGATGAAGCTTAGAAGTAAATTCCCCTATATGGTTTGAGTAAGCTCCACTTTTCTAGTTTTAGCCAAGTGCTCCTTGGGCAGGGGAGAGGATTTAAGCTAGAACTTCACTCATCCCCAACATTTTTTCATTCTGTTGTCAGTATTTACTTCTCCCAGGAGATCAAATCTAGCAAACCCAGGGGTCTGCTTTTGTTTCTAACCGCCCCAGGTGTCTTTAATATTCATGTCAAGGTGCTTATTTCCATATGAACTCTTACTGCTGAACTTCACAAAACATGAACTTTTTCATACAAATGCATTTCTTAATGTGTAAATATTGGAACTGTAAAATGAAACCAAAATACCAGCAATATACTGACTGTGAATTCCAGTAAATAAGGGTCTTTAGCTACATAACATTGAAATTTTAATCTAAAATATTGGTCGCATCAGCAGTTGCTAATATTGTATCTTTGAATACTATAAAATATATGAATGATACATTCTTTAACAAAGTTTGCATAGTTCTTAAAATGACAAATACTGTAGAGTTTGATGTATTTGGAAAATGGTCCAAACTCTTTATGCCAATAATGGGGTAGGGGAAAAAATTCTTATAAAATTTTGTATTACTATGTATTGGGTTAAAGAATTTTTATAGTGGTGATGGAGTGCCATGAAATTAATACTTAAAATCCAGATTGCTGTAGTTTACACTTTTCTGTATGTTTCCAACTAAGTGTGCGCTATTTGTACTAAGCACACAACAGAATGAATTATCCAAAGTCCATTGTTTTTAAATGTGTTTTGGTTTGTTAAAAAGATTATAGTAATTTCTTGCACATTTTTTGAAAAATTGTATAAGGATTTATGTATCTGCTTCTAGATACAGTATGTAAATAAAAAAAATCATTCACAAAAATCTGTGGTGTATATTTTAGTGAAACACTGAAAAACATCCAGTAAAACTGGTATTTGTGTAGAGCAAAAGCATTTGAATAATGAATAATCAATTTTCCCTGTTTGCCTGCTCTGCTGTCAGGGTGGAAACTGAGCCCATAGAGCCTCAGAGCAGTTCAGATTCTGAGGAGGAACAGCTATCTGTGGGAGAGGGGCCAGCTCATCCCTCACAGGCTCAGCACCTGGCAGAGATTCCTCCTGCCAGCATTCCAGAGATAGATAGCGACCCGGGTAGTGAGGGAATGCGGGAGGGGGGCTTCTTAGACGCTCAACGCAGACGCAAAGAGCGACGAGCAATGGAGGGTGCGGAAAGGAGGCGTAGCACCCGTTTGGCGCGCAAGCAACGGCCGCCTCCCATGGACCCAAGGGAAAGAGGGAGGATCTCTCCCTAGCCCATAAGTTCTGGGTCTTCAAGTGACTCTCTTTCAAATGGGGATCAACTGACTACTTGAAGCTTAGGCCTCTCTGCTGTTCCTTGCTTTAGTCACTGGTGATTAGCATCTGAAAGAGTCATTAAGTTGTAAAAGGATTAAAGCTTTGAAAAGAAATCCTTTCATCTGTGTCTTGACTTGGCTATTGGAATCTACTGGGAGAAGCCGCCAGAGTGCTCCTGACATCTGGGATGCGCCTTAAAATGGTAAAACCTTCTCAGTTAAAAAATTCTCAACCTTGTGTAGATTCATATTTGTCTAGGTAAAGTAGGTGTGGTTAAAAAGATATTAGGAGAGAATAGCAGCAGGAAAGAGGCACAATATTGCAACCCCGCAAGAACCTAATAAAGGGACGCCAGGGGGTTGTCTCCACCGGGGATTTGCTGTGAGCTGGCTGCAGCTGGAAGTCGTTTTGAGCACATGACATCATAGCCATCCCGTAGCCATCCCAGAGATTTGCACAGAAAAAAACATTTTTTTCTGAGACTACTTTTAGTCCTGTTCTTTTTCTTGATTCAGCTTGTCTGCACTTCTGTTGAAGTGTATACCAACCCTCCACATTTACTTCAGCATGCTAGCTGCCTGGGGGTGTGTCTTTCACCGGGCTATGACCTCACTGACACGAGCCAACGGGTGTTTCCCCAGTGTTTCTGCCATTTTGCAGCTGGCTGTTCTGAGCTACCTCATGGTATTTACTTCGCCTTGCCTACCACTTGCAGCCATCCTCCCAAAAGTACAGGTGTGCTCTGCTCAGCAGCCTCTAACTTTTAAAAAGATTCTCTTAAATCGATACTGCATAAAAACGCAATGTTGAAATACACATTGCTGCTACGTCATGAACCCAAAGTAAGTGCTCCAGTTTCACCAGCCACAGCCACCTGTGGTTGGTGAATTTACAAGCAGGTTATGGGTTGGGTGGACATAGAATTAAAAAAAAAAAAAGTGGGGAGACCAATGAGTGGGGCTTGTTTCCCGACCCTGTCCAGCCTCCCTGCTGCTACTCCATTATGAATGGAGAGCACCTAATTTTCCCTGTGTGTGCAGTTTTCCTTGAAGAAACTAAAATCCCAAGTCTTCCAGTGCAGCATCTCAAGACTCCTGAGAGCTCACCTGTACCCCAATTTTGCCATATCCCAGCAATCTGCTGCGGAGTTATTGCTTCCACCCCATCTTTCCCCATGTGCTTACTTTTGCCTATTGCTTCCAACCCCCCTTCCTTTCTCCTTTTTTCCTTCCCACTGCTCTCAGTGAGAAGTTCCCATAAACCAGAAAGAACATTACTGCAATAAAGCGGAGAAGGGATTTTACATAACAGCACAACATTGCAATAGCGATTTAAGACAGCATCAGAGAAGTGAAAGAGTGCTTTAGGATGAGTTACTAAAGTTGGCCTTTAACCCTTTCACTGCAGGGGAGTGAGATTTATTTCTTACTTCTGAGTAAACATGCACAGAAAGGGGGGGGGATATGTTAAAGATTGACAGCAGGCTACCGAAAGTAGTGTCGCTACTGCAGTGAAGTGAGGGGATTTTGTGCTTCTGGGGATTTTCTCCATGGGAAAGGGAAAAACTACTTCCATTGGGGAAACAAGAGAGAATGGGGAATCCCAGGACACTGCTGGGTCAAAGAGGCATGCCCAGGATTTAATGGCGGGGGGAAGGGAACACATGGCCAACCCCTTCATTCTTTAGTAGAGATGCACTATAGCAAATCTAGGACATCATAAATTGAAAAAGCACACTTGGGGGAGAAGTCTTTACTTTGCTGCTAAGCAGAGACAAGGCAAAGTCCCCCAGGAAAGAACTACTCTACCTGATGGTTCCAGCACCCTAAGTAAAATGAAATCAATGGGCCTGCACGTTTAGTCCTTGTGCTATTGTAGTTTTAGAGGGATTTTTTTAAAAAAATGGGTGGGTAGAGTTGGACATAGGATAGGGGTGGGGGCACTAACACACACACTGGCCAGAGAAAGTAGAAGGGGCAGAACAAGGTGAGAGTGGGAGGGAGGGAAGAGGCTCTCTAAATGATGATGTGGTAGATGAGACTCCACCCAGTAGCCACCCAAACAATTCAGTAAACTGCCGTGTAATGTGCCGAGAGCCCCAGGCTAGCTTTGACATAATCTGGGTTTTCAAGCCCCGTGTATCCCCAGGCCGAGCAGATTCAACTTCAGTAAAAAGTGCAGCAAAGTAGAGAGCAAACTAGATCCGTTGCTGTGGAGATTCCCCAGGATATCATTCCTTCTAATAGCAAACTCGGGTGGTTGAGTGCCTCTCAGTTTGGAAGCGAAACAGGAGCACTCAAAAATAAGTAAATAGTTTCTATATACCAGGTATGCGGAAGTATTTAAGTTTGTAATTTAAAATAAAGGTCTCTTAAGTGGTTCAGAACATTGAAACTGTGGAGGTGAGGAACAGAAAAAGGGAGCTGGTCTTCTCAAGCCTGTAACAACTTGTAATATCCTGGAGGTGAGGATTAGGGTTGGAAAAATGTGTACTGTGTCAGGAAGCAGGAAACCATTTGACACAGAAGACCCTCTTTGGAGGAAGAGGCTTGGGATTCTGTGAAATATCTCACTTCAACTGAAGACCAGGAAGAACCTGCAGGAGTCCAAAGGCAGCCATCGGAGGGATATGTTGCCTGGACATCCCCCTGCCCCCGATAACCCCTCCAACCCTATCCCCAGCCCTGCCTTGAGCCCCAAATCTTTCATCTAGCCCTCAAGAATGAAGAGAGCAACTGGAAGCCCAGAGGCTCTGTTGGAGAACACATTTAGTTGCCAGAATGCTCTGTTGCCAAGAGTCTAGGGAGGAGGGACAAGACCCAGCTGCAAGCAATGATTCAGCTAAGAAGGGTCTGGCAGGGAATATATAAGCCTCTCAGCCATTTCTAGACCTTTGTTGGGTTAACAACTCCCTTTTGAGCTCATTCATGTCCAGTCCCAGAACTTCCCAGCTCTGCTGCTGTTCCAGCTATAGCTCTGGCTCCTGCTCTGCCACCCGGAGTGGGCCATGAACAGTAGCCAGCTAGCTCCAAACCTGGCCCCTCTAGCACTATGTACTACTCCCTTTCTGGAACTCCTCCCTATGTACAAGGCCTGAGCAGTATTATAAGGCCCTTAGAAGTTGGCTGGAGCCAAAGAAGGAGTCATTCCTCTTGGTGGTGGGGAGTACACTGCAACACTTTGTTGTAGAGCCCCACTTACTTACGTATGTCTGTATGATACTTTATGGGCAGCATCCTATATAGCCACTGTGCCAGCTGAATGGTTCCCTAATGCACCAGGAACTACCAGTTCCTGAGAAAAAATGGGTATGAGCAGCAATGCTTGCTTCTGTAACAGGGTAGCTCGGGGAAGCTCAAAGAAGGGAACTCCGCTGACTTGCCTCATTCTGGAAATGAGCATTACCACTAATATCCATGCTTATTTCAGGAACTGCTAGTTGCTCTTGCGCTAACCGTCTGTTCTGCTAGTGCAACAGAATAGTGGAGGCACACTTGCCCTTAAACCACCCAGTAGCCGAAGTTCTCTGGGTGGACCGCAAAACAAAAAAGCCGAAAGGACAAAACATAAAACACAAATGATATAGCATTAAAGAATAACACATAATAAAACCAGAAGCAAAGAATAAAACATGGATCACTGCTTGTTGTGGCGAAGGGGCTTGTGTAACTCAGTGAAGCCATAAGCTACGCCATGCAGGGCCACCCAAGACGGACAGGTCATGGTGGAGAGTTCTGACAATATGTGGTCCACTGGAGAAGGAAATGGCAACCCACTCCAATATTCTTGCCAAGAAAACCCCATGGAACATATCACAAGGCTAAAAGATATGACACCGGAAGATGAGCCCCGCAGGTCAGAAAGTGTCCAATATACTACTGGGGAAGAGCAGAGGGAATTTCCAAGTAGTGCCAGAAAGAGTGAAGCGGCTGGGCCAAAGCGGAAAGGACACTCAGCTGTGGATGTGTCTGGTGGTGAAAGGAAAGTCCGATGCTGTAAAGAACAATATTGTTTAGGAACCTGGAATGTAAGATCAATGAATCAAGGTAAGCTGGAGGTGGTCAAACATGAGATGGCAAGATTGACCATCGACATCTTGGGAATCAGCGAACTAAAATGGACAAGCATGGGCGAATTTAATTCAGGTGACCATTATGTCTACTACTGTGGGCAAGAATCCCTTAGAAGAAATGGAGTAGCTCTCATAGTCAACAAAAGGGTGGGAAAAGCAGTACTGGGGTACAATCTCAAAAACGATAGAATGATCTCAGTACAAATCCAAGGCAAACCATTCAACATCACAGTAATTCAAGTCTATGCCCCAACCACTGATGCTGAAGAAGCTGAGGTTGATCGGTTCTATGAAGGCCTACAACACCTTCTAGAACTAACACCAAAAAAAGATGTCCTTTTCATCATAGGGGATTGGAATGCTAAAGTAGGAAGTCAAGAAATCACTGGGATAACAGGCAAGCATGGCCTTGGTGTACAAAATGAAGCAGGACAAAGGCTAATAGAGTTTTGCCAAGAGAACACGCTGATCATAGCAAACACACTTTTCCAAAAGCACAGCAGGCGACTGTACACATGGACACCACCAGATGGTCAATATCGAAATCAGATTGATTATGTCCTTTGCAGCCAAAGATGGAGAAGCTCTATACAGTCAGTAAAAACAAGCCCTGGAGCTGACTGTGGCTCAGATCATGAGCTTCTTGTTGCAAAATTTCGGCTTAAATTGAAGAACATAGGGAAAACCACTAAACCATTCAGGTATGACCTAAGTCATATCCCTTATGAATATACAGTGGAAGTGACAAACAGATTTCAGGGATTAGACCTGATAGAGTGCCTGAGGAACTATGGATGGAGGTCCGTAACATTGTTCAGGAGGCAGCAACTAAATCCATCCCAAAGAAAAAGAAATGCAAGAAAGCAACAAATTTGGAACACTCAACAATGGCCAAAAGACAATATACAGTTTACATTCCAATTCCAAGGAAGGCTCAGATCATGAGCTTCTTGTTGCAAAATTTCAGCTTAAATTGAAGAATGCGGGGAAAACCACTAAACCATTCAGGTATGACCTAAATCATATCCTTTATGAATATAGAGTGGAGGTGAGGAATAGATTTCAGGGATTAGACCTGATAGACAGAGTGCCTGAGGAACTATGGACAGAGGTCCGTAACATTGTTCAGGAGGCAGCAACGAAATCCATCCCAAAGAAAAAGAAATGCAAGAAAGCAAAGTGGCTGCCTGATGAGGCTTTACAAGTAGCTGAGGAAAGAAGGGAAGCGAAAAGCAAGGGAGAAAGGGGAAGATATATCCAACTGAATGCAGAGTTCCAGAGAATAGCAAGAAGAATAGCAAGAGACAAGAAGGCCTTTTTAAATGAACAATGCAAAGAAATAGAAGAAAACAACAGAATGGGAAAGACTAGAAATCTCTTAAAATCGGAGATCTCAAGGGAATGTTTTGTGCAAAGATGGGCCTGAGAAAGGACAAAGGAGGCAGGGACCTAACAGAAGCAGATGAGATTAAGAAGAGGTGGAAAGAATACACAGAAGAACTATACAGGAAAGATCTGAATGTCCCTGATAGCCATGATAGTGCGGTCACTGAACTTGAGCCGGACATCCTCGAGAGTGAAGTCAAGTGGGCCTTAGGAAGCATTAGTAACAACAAAGCTAGTGGAGATGACAGTATTCCAGCTAAGCTATTTAAAATCCTAAAAGATGATGCTGTTAAAGTGCTGCACTCAATATGCCAACAAATTTGGAACACTCAACAGTGGCCACAAGACTGGAAAAGGTCAGTTTACATTCCAATTCCAAAGAAGGACAACGCCAAAGAGTGTTTAAACTACCGTACAATTACACTCATTTCACATGCCAGCAAGGTTATGCTCAAAATCCTACAAGCTAGGCTTCAGCAGTATGCAAACCGAGAACTACTGGACGTACAAGCTGGGTTTCGAAGAGGCAGAGGAACTAGAGATCAAATTGCCAACTTTCTCTGGATCATGGAGAAAGCAAGGGAATTCCAGAAAAACGTCTATTTCTGCTTCATTGACTACGCTAAAGCCTTTGATTGTGTGGATCACAACAAACTGTGGCAAATTCTGAAAGAGATGGGAGTACCAGACCACCTTACCTGTCTCCTGAGAAACCTGTACGAGGGTCAAGAAGCATCAGTAAGAACCACACATGGAACAACCGATTGGTTCAAAATTGGGAAAGGAGTAAGGCTGCATATTGTCACCCTGCTTATTTAACTTGTATGCAGAGTACATCATGAGAAACGCTGGGTTGGATGAATCACAGGTCGGAATTAAGATTGCTGGGAGAATTATCAACAACCTCAGATACGCAGATGATACCACCCTAATGGCAGAAAGTGAAGAGGATCTAAAGAGCCTCTTGTTGAGGGTGAAAGAGGAGAGTGCAAAAGCTGGTTTGAAACGCAACATTAAAAAAATGAAGATCATGGCATCTGGCCCCATCACTTCCTGGCATATGGAAGGGGAAGAAATGGAAGCAGTGACAGATTTTATTTTCTTGGGCTCCAAGATCACCGCAGACAGTGACTGTAGCCATGAAATTAAAAGATGCTAGCTCCTTGGGAGGAAAGCTGTGGCAAACCTAGACAGCATAGTAAGAAGCAGAGACATCACCTTGCCGACAAAGGTTCATATAATCAAAGCTATGGTTTTCCCAGTAGTAACGTATGGCTGTGAGAGCTGGACTATAAGGAAGGCTAAGCGCCGAAGAATTGATGCTTTTGAATTGTGGTGCTGGAGAAGACTCTTATGAGTCCCCTGGACTGCAAGGAGGTCAAATCAGTCCATCCTAAAGGAAATCAACCCTGAGTGCTCATTGGAAGGACAGATACTGAAGCTGAAGCTGAAATATTTTGGCCACCTAATGCGAAGAGAAAACTCTCTGGAAAAGACCCCGATGCTGGGAAGGACTGAGGGCAATAGGAGAAGGGGACGGCAGAGGATGAGATGGCTAGATAGCATCACTGATGCAATGAATATGGACTTGAGCACGCTCCGGGAGAGAGTGCAGGACAGGAAGGCCTGACGTGCTATGGTCCATGGGGTCACGAAGAGTCGGACATGACTGAACGACTGAACAACAATTCTAACCAAGGTCTGCTCAGGAAGTATCACTGCCACCATTTCGTGTTTGCCACATTACCCTGCTCCAGTCCCACCCCTCTCCTCCATTGCATTTGTCATCTCATGGAGGGTAACTGTCTAAAGAGGAGATCCCCTTGTATTCATGGAGGCAAAGGACATAATCAAACTGATTTCGATATTGACCATCTGGTGAAGTCCATGTGTAGAGTCGCCTCTTGTGCTGTTGGAAAAGAGTGTTTGCTATGATCAGCGTGTTCTCTTGGCAAAACTCTATTAGCTTTTGTCCTGCTTCATTTTGTACACCAAGGCCATGCTTGCCTGTTATCCCGGTGATTTCTTGACTTCCTACTTTAGCATTCCAATCCCCTATGATGAAGAGGACCTCTTTTTTTGGTGTTAGTTCTAGAAGGTGTTGTAGGTCTTCATAGAACCGATCAACCTCAGCTTCTTCGGCATCAGTGGTTGGGGCATAGCTTATGGCTTCACTGAGTTACGCAAGCCCCTTCGCCACATCAAGGCAGTGATCCATGAAGGGGTGGTTAGAATTACTTATGTATTAGTACTGGAAAGCCTCCTAAGTTATAGGGATGCAGTAGGCATCACAGCCCCTTCATGGATCACTGTCTTGTTGTGGCAAAGGGGCTTGCGTAACTCAGTGAAGCCATAAGCTATGCCGTGCAGGGCCACCCAAGACAGACAGGTCATGGTGGAGAGTTCTGACAATATGTGGTCCACTGGAGAAGGAAATGGCAACCCACTCCAGCATTCCTGCCAAGAAAACCCCATGGAACGTATCACAAGGCTAAAAGATATGACGCTGGAAGATGAGCTCCTCAGGTTGGAAGGTGTCCAATATGCTACTGGGGAAGAACAGAGGGAATTTCCAAGTAGCACCAGAAAGAGTGAAGTGGCTGGGCCAAAGCCGAAAGGACACTCTTTAATGATGCTGTTAAAGTGCTGCACTCAATATGCCAACAAATTTGGAACACTCAACAGTGGCCACAAGATTGGAAAAGATCAGTTTACATTCCAATTCCAAAGAAGGGCAATGCCAAAGGGTGCTCAAACTACCGCACAATTGCGCTCATTTCACATGGCAGCAAGGTTATGCTCAAAATCCTACAAGCTAGGCTGCAGCAGTATGTGAACCGAGAACTACCGGAAGTACAAGCTGGGTTTCGAAGAGGCAGAGGAACTAGAGATCAAATCGCCAACATTTGCTGGATCATGGAGAAAGCAAGAGAATTCCAGAAAAACATCTATTTCTGCTTCATTGACTACGCTAAAGCCTTTGATTGTGTGGATCACAAGAAACTGTGGCAAATTCTGAAAGAGATGGGAGTACCAGACCACCTTACCTGTCTCCTGAGAAACCTGTATGAGGGTCAAGAAGCAAAGGTATGAACCAGACATGGAACAACAAGCTCAAATATTTTGGCCACCTAATGCGAAGAGAAAGTCACTTGAAAAGACCCTGATGCTGGGAAAGATCAAAGGCAAAAGAAGGGGACGGCAGAGGATGAGATGGCTAGATAGCATCACTGATGCAATGAATATGAACTTGAGCACGCTCCGGGAGAGAGCGGAGGACAGGAAGGCCTGGCGTGCTATGGTCCTCGGGGTCACGAAGAGTGAGACACGACTTAACGACTGAACAACAACAAGGCATCACAGAGGACAAAGGAGGATTCCAACCAAGTCCCTAAATAAATACAACTAGGTAACCATGCAAACCAAATAAAATGGAGTGGAGAACACACACACCTTCCATCAGCCAAGGGATTCCTTTAGAATTCAGTGAGGCGGGGGGAAATGTTGTGGGCACCACTACAAAATAGCTGTTGGGGTGGCCAGTCACAAAACTTTGGGAGCTTTATGTGCATGTGCATGCGTGTATGCCCTGTCAGTGTGTGTATGCTTTCTTTTACTGTCTCTGGCTGCATGCTCTCTCTCTCTAGCTGCTTTCTTTCTCATGCTTTCTCTCTCTGGCAAACATGGAGCAGTGGCAGTGATGCTAACATACATAACAAGCCTTCACCCATATCAGCCTGCCCACCCTTTAAGATGATAAAGAGAGGCCCTTCTCATTTGCCCACCCGTGAGAGCAGTCAGGTGGGTGATCACACGTGAGAGGACTTTCTCTGCAGTTGCCCCCACACCTTTGGAACAAGCTGCCATCAGAGGTCCACCATGCTTCGTCATTGCAGACATTTAAGAAGGTCTTGAAAACATATTATTTTACCTTGGCCTTCTCGTGATATGACTGCTATTGTTGCTGTTACTGCTGTTAACATTGTTGCTCGTTTTATTGTTGGCTTTAAAAAAAATGTTTCTATCACTTTTAATATTTTAACTCTTTTTATGTATTTTATTGCTGTAAGCTGCCTTGGGAGGGCTTCTGCCCTGAAAGGCAGCCAAGAAATACTTTAAATAAAAATAAATAAATAAATGACAGTGGTCCTGCTGCTGCTGTGTGAAGACAGAAGACTCTTTCCTTCACAGCCTTCTCTGGGTGATTCCTTCTCTCCTCTCCTCTGTTATCTCCTATCACAATCTATAAATAATTTATTTTCAAAGATTGATCCTGGATCTAAAACACTATGAACAACCTCTGCATTGTCATCCTGGTCATTAAGATGTCAGTTGAACTTTGTTGACACTGACATATACATATGTATACACACTTCTCACAGGGACATTTCTTCTTCCACCGGCAGAAAGCTAACTGTGAATCCCATGCAATGAAGCATAAAGTGCAATTTCTTTCAAAAGAAATCTTCCAACTAACTCGGAAGTTCAGAGGTGAAGGACAGGGTCATGATTAATTCCAGATGAGGCATATGCAAAACATTACCTGCTGTCAGTTTAAATAATTGGGACTCTTATGTTTGAAGACTAACAGCTAACAATCTTATGAAGCTGACAACCATCCATCCATGACTAAGGCTCTTACAAAGCTTTCATCTCAAAATCACAGATGTGCATTTATATTCTGGCCTGTGTCCCAATACTTACCAACCCATAGGAGGGGGTTTTTTTTTAAGCCTGAAGTGAATTCATGGTGTAAAAGGCAATTCCTTTGATTGTTTAAGAACAAGCTGAAAGATAAGAAGCCAGTCACACATGAATGGTCAGTGCTCACTCTGTGGAAAAAAGAAACAATGAAACACCCCCCAAGGACCCTGGTTCTCCCGCACTCTAGTGGGTCTTGTACAACTGTGCACTTGCGTGATACCAAAATAGAATCAGCACGGTTGTTTTCAAAGTCACAGTGACTTATGACACAGCTTTATGGAGGGTATACAAGCTGTATAACGTATGAGCAAATGGAATAAAACACCATGAAGCGGGTGGAAAAATATTTGCTTTCTTGTGGCCATTACTGTTGTACTGACAGGCTGGGCGAAAGGAAGCAAAGGGACAGATAAAGACCACGATGACACTACTAGAACCACAGGTGTATATCAGCAGGAAAACTTCTGTATGTGCAAATTTTGCTGAGCTGGAAATGAGGACACACAGTTCATTTTCTAACTCTTTTTAACATGGTAATAGTTATGGCCACACTCATCCCACCTGTGGCATCTTAATGGCACACAGCTGGAAAGTAATGTTGAATATTCATTCAATAGATTTTTTTGTGTAGTAAGCCTCCAGGCAAGTAAGGCCGCAAGGGGGCAGTTAAAAGAATGAGCAGTGAAATGGCAGATGAAATGTAATATTAAGTGCAAAATAATGCACACTGGAAGAATAACTTCAAATTGACTTACGCCCTATTCCATTATGAATTACCTATTGCCATTCAAGAAAATTATTTTGGAATCATTGTAAAATGCTCCCTGAAAATATCTGTGCAATGCACTGCTTAGAGAGAGAGAAAAGTCAAAGTTCTTGCTTTCTATCCCTTTCCAGACAACCTCTGACAGACTCCAACGTCTCTATTTAGCAGAATGTTCTTGTATATGATCAACATTAATCAGCACCTTGAGTGGGGATTAGACCAATTCATGGAGGATAAGACTACCAATTGTTCTTAGTCATGATAACTATATATATTACCTCCAGTATCAGTGGCAATATAGCTCTCAATACCAATTTATGGAGAACGGAAGCAGGAGAGGGCTAGGGACGCTCATGTCCAGCTTGTGGGCTTCCGATAGGCATCTGGTTGGCCATTGTGGTAAACTGGACGATATACATCTGGTCTTGTAACCATCATAACTAGAAGCCATCTATAGCCTTGTCCTCCATGATTTTGTCTAATCCCTTTTGATGTCTTCTAAGCTGGTGGCCTTCACCACATCTTGTGGTAGGAAATTCTGTAGTTCAACTCCACACTGTATAAATTACTTATTTTTATCTATCCTCAATCTCCCAGCATTCAGCTTTGTTGGATGACCCTGGGTTCTACTATGAGAGAGGGAAAACCCTTCTCCCTATCCATTTTCTCCACACCTTACTTCTATCATACTCCTCTCACTTTTTTTCCTTAACTAAAAAAATCCAAAATGTTTTGACCTTTCCTCATAGGGAAGTAGCTCCAGTCCCCTGATTATTTTGATATTCCTTTGAGATGGGAATTGTGCACAATATTCCAAGTGTGGTCTCACTACAGATTTGTCTAAAGGCATTATGATATCAGTAGTTTTATTTTTTATTATTTTGCTAAAGATCCCTCACATGTATTCACCATTTTTACAATCACCACACATTGTGTTGATGTTTTTATTGAACTGTCCACCGCAACACCAAGATCTCTTTCCTGATCAGTCACTGCCAGCTCAGACCCCATCAGTGGAGTTAGGATTCCCCCTCCCCCCGCCATATGCATTACTTTACATTTATTTACACTGAACTGCATTTGCCATTTGATTGCCCATTCACTGAGTTTAGAGAGTAGGGATGGACAAATCTGTCTGTTTTGCTTTCTCCCACACTTGATTTTTGTAAATCTCAAGTTCTTTCCATCCGTTATTTGAAGACATTTGAGAATTTTTGTAAGATCTGATTAAAAAAACCCTGAAGTGAACGAAATTCTCACCTACCTACACTGGCCAAATTCAACAGATACAGCTATTTCCAGCATGCAGAAGACCGTGTTGTGCCTGTCTGCTATGGGGCTGTCAAAGATGGGGAGCTTGCCAGAAAAAAAGAAGCGTAAACACTGATTCAGCACCACAAGCATGGTGGAATATCCAGGGATTCAAACCTAGACTCCTAAAAATGCAGCACTTAAAACTCTCTGCGTGGATGGGTGAATCTGTCAGTTTTGCTTTTAAATCTCACGTTCTTTCTCTCCTGTTACTGAAGAAATTTGTGAATGTTGCTAAGTTATTAGAAAAAGCCTAACTAAACAAAATTCTTACTCATTCATATTAGAGAGATCTTGGAGCTCTTTGCAATCCCTTACTGTTTTTATCATCCTGAATCATTTGTTGTCCTCGCCAAACTTGGCCTCACCCCTCACTCCAGATGGTTTATGAACAAACTAAAAATAACCAGTCCCAGTCCACTCCATTTCTTACATCCCTCTGTTATGAGAACTGTCCATTTATTCCTCCTCTCCTGTTCTTTACCCATTTACTGATCCATAAAGAAACACATTTTTTTATTCAATGACTGCAAAGTTCACTCATGTCGAGGCTTTTTTGAAAGTCCAAGTATACAGTGTCTACCAGGTCACCCCTATCCACTTGTTGACCCACTCAAGGAACTCTAGAATTCTGCAGAAGGCAGAAGCTATGTTGATTCTTCTACAGCAAGGCTTGTTTTCCTATATGTTTGATATTTTTCCACCAGTTTACCTGGAACAGATACTAAGCTAACCAACTTGTGATTTCCTGGAGTCTTCTTCGATCCCTGTAAAAAAAGTAAATGTTACACATTAGCTGCTTTTCCAGGCCTCTGGTACACCAGTCTTATAACATGTTTTATATTTTGTTAAAAGATCAGCATTTTTACATGTAAAAATGTAAAATCTCAGGTGGATGTCACTCAGACCCCCTTCCTGAAAAGTCAGTTCAGGCACGGGTATCTGCCCTACATCTTCCTCACTGAGAAGACAGATGAAAACCCCCCACCATTCAGCTTTTCAGCATTTCCCAATTCTCCTTTAGCATACCTTTAAGCTACCTTGAGAAGGTTAAGTATTTTAAATAAATAAAAAGTACAAAATGTAACTTCCAGGATGTACAGATCCTGATTTCCTGCTTCTGAAGTATTTACATAATTTTCTATGGCTCGTCTTAATGTTATTAAAGGTATGCTTTAATAACAGATACTTATTTGTATCCTTTATTGTCTGCTTGCATTTCTTGTGCCAAAGTTTGTGTGCCTTTTTGTTCTCATTTAGGCAAGACTTCTATTTTCTGAAGGAAGCCTTCTTGTCTCTAATAGCTTCCATGACTCTGCTGATGTCCTCTTGAACTTGGTGGTACTTTTCCTGATATGCAGTATTGTCTAGTTGAGCTTCTATTATTGTGGTTTTGAATAACCGGAAAGTATTCTGAAGAGATTAGACCTTCTTGACTTTCCTTTTCAACTTTCTTTTCAACCAATCGCCTCATTTTTTTTAGAAGTTTCCCCTTTTAAAGTAAATTCTGATTGTATTGGACTTCTTTGGCAATTGTCTGCTTACATACATGTTAAGCTTGACAGCAGTGCTGGCATTGTTTCTGAACAAATCAACAACAGAGAGGTCACACAGCCCTCCTTGGGACAAGAGTTCAAGACCCACAAAGGGAACAAAAGAGGGTTTTCTGACAAGCATTCTCATCCCATTTTTATCTCTGCAGGCTTTTTCTAAGGGAGCTATGCAGATGCTGTGTTGTGTGGCTTCTACTTCCATATGTTCATGTGTTATGTTCAAAACTTGTGCTTGTTAGCAGTGTATGGTATAAGGGGACTCAAACACTTGCCTGCAGGAATACCTGGGGACTCAGAGCAGCTGGGTCATTGCTGCCTGTGCCACAGGATCTCTTGGAGTGTGGGGCACTGTGGCATTTTGTGTGTGTGTGTATGTGTGTGTGTGTGTGAAGTGGAGCATGCAGCTGTCCTTGAAACATATCTCCATCAACTAGGCTCCCTCTATGTGTGAGTGGCATGGAGGTGTCATCACCACAATGGTCCATGATTGGTGGCTCCTGGCTCCATCTTTTTCTGAAGATTTGTGTTTTTCCCTTCTGTCCTGGGTGAGCATAGGGTATGAAGGCCATTCCACTGGTATAGTGGTGATGTATTTCTTTCCCCAGTGTATTTGGTGTGTAGTATTGGCTTTTGCAAGCCCAGATTGCAATGAATGGGAGCTGTGTGAAAGCAGCACTCTGCTGGACTGTGCCCTTTGAGAAGTGATCAAAATTGTAGTCACTGCAATTGCTTGCACTGCAAGACATAATAAAGATAAGACAGAGTTGTCAAACCTTATGATTCATTCCATTATTTTCTGATGAAAGATCTCTAAACTTTCCATTCTCAGCCCTACCTTCTTTTCGATTACCAATTTAATGTCTCTTGTCCTAACACCAGTTTCAACAACTGTAATGAGTTACTCATTCTCCAGGGTGTTTCCTTTCTTATCAACAAGGGGAGTAAGGTGTGGCATGCTGGTTGGCAACAAATGTAGGAAAGTATGTTCCTTTCCCAAAACTAGTTAGCTATATTCATGTGGATGGGCAAGCACCAAAAAGAACTGCAGTACCAAAGGGTATACCTGAGCCAAAGTGAAGCACGTTTAAGTTCCATTGATTTCCGTTGGAGAGTTGAAATTACTAGGATGGCAACACTGTGTCATTCTAGGTGCTAGGATTGTGACACCCTAGATTGTGCTAGGTTCTGGAAGGGGTTGCACTCCCCGTAAAAGATCAGGTATCTGTGCTCTGATAACCTCTCGTCTGGACTACTGCAATGTGTTATACATGGGGCTGCCTTTTAAAATGGTCCACAAACTTCAACTGGACCAAAACAGGTCCAGCGAGATTGTTAACAGGGACCAGCCAATGATTTCATATTATGCCGTACTTTTCCAGCTGCACTGGCTGCTAGTCCATGTCCGGGCCTGATTCAAAGTGCTGGTATTAACATTCAAAGCCCTAAGCAGCTTGGGGCCAGGTATCTGAAGGATTGTCTCCTCCCATATGTGCCTGCCTGGACCCTAAGATCATTGCCAGAGGTCCTTCTCTAGGAGCCTCTGCCAAAGGAAGTGAGGCGGGTGACTACCAGGAAGAGGGCCTTTTCTGCTGTGGTACCCCAGTTCTGGAATGAGCTCCCTAAAGAGGTTTGCCTGGCAACAAATATTTAGCAACAAATTAGAGACTAATAGCAATAGCATGCTGGCAGAGCTGACCCTCCCATGAAGCAGGATGAGGAACCCACATCAGGTGGTGGAGCGGGAGGAGTGGCAAATTGCTCCGCCACCTTCAGCCAGCCCTCTTCCACCATGGCATTTGCCACAATGAGAGAAGTCCCCCTCCCTCTATTTCCCTCCCCTCTGAGAGCCACACAGCCAGAAGAAGGGACTTTCGTGAGAACCCCTTGGCCCCGTCTTCTGGCTGTGCAGCTCTCCACATGTTGAGATGAATGGGGTGGGTGGGCAGAGGCAAAAGTAAGGTGTGTGTGGGAGAGTGTGATATGGCAGCACGTGTTCTTTCCTGCCTCAGGTGCCGAGAGAGCTTGCGCCAGGGCTGCACATTGGTCAGTTATTACTTTGTGCTCCACTTTTAACATAGATACTCACTAGTGACAGCTCCTTGTACTAGATAAAAACAGGTGATCATTTTCAATGATTGGTAATTATGGAATCATACAGTCGAAAAGGACCAGAAGCGATCTCCTTCAGAAGAGAAACCCATTAATACGGCAATCCTAAGCACGCTTTCTGTTGGGAGCAAGACTCACTGAACACGGTGGGACTTACCTCTGAGTAAATATGCATAGGACCGCACTGTCATACACACACATAAACCCATGTGCTACTTAGTACAGTATGAGACAGATCAGGTGCACTGCAGAACAGATACATGCAGAGTAAATAGTCCCTGGTGGTTCATGCAAATAAACCCCTGCACCCCTTAACAATTACTAGCCAATCTGGGTAGGGGAGAATCTTTCCCAATCAAAAATATGGTGATCAATTAGACCCTGAATAAGTCCAACACACCCACATACTGGGAGATCTTAAAAGAAGTTTTATAGTATCAGACTAAGGGAAGTTTGGCAACCTTTCCCAACCGGGTGCTGGGGATGATGGGTGTTGCAGTCCAATACATATGGATGGAGTTAGCTTGGCCACAATTACCTCTGGGGAAGGTTGTTTTATAGTAGATTTGGGAAGCTATGTATAGTATCAGGCAATATTGTCTGTAGATATGGCAGTTCTTAGTGCCCAATAGCAAGTGGGTGAGTGGGGGGAAGTTACAGTAGAAGAACAATTCTTGTGAGAAAATGAATTATATTTCAACTAGGCACCATGTTTCCACATTTTAAACCTAATTTTAATCTGGCTGGTTGCGCTTAGAAGAAGTTGTTTGGAGGATCTTAAACCAACTAACACAGCGAACTTCATACTTTGTCTATGACAGGTGTTTTCACATTTTATATTTTTGACCAGTCTAAAATGTCCTGTGTACGCATTAAAAGAGCCAAGAAATCTCCAGGGAGGGAAATAGAATCCCACCCTCATTCCAAACTTCCATTATATCATGGGTGTGCACTGCTTCCTTATATTATGCAGACTGCACAAAGGTTACAATAGTTCAGCCTAATTAATTTCTCATGGAAATACTTGAGAAATGAGCATTTACCTAATGCAATTAAGATCATTTTCCAAATAGTTATTCAGAAAATTACATGTTTTGAGTACAGACTTTTTTTTAAAGAATTAAAACATGTTAATATTGCCTATCCTTCTGTTTAGAATTCTAGAGTGATGTACAATCCATTAAATCACAACGTAAAATACAACAATTCAACTAAGACAAAGGTGTTGCCTTTAACAACCTTCGTATTTGAACAAAGCTGAAGTTTGGTTGCTAATAATTGTTTATCTTGAAGAGGAAAGTTCCCCAGTCACAAATATATATGATATGGGGTAATCCAAAGTATATTTTGGGGTGCAGGTGCATATAAACTTACTCAGTTTACGGATTAAACTCTGTTTCAAACACTTCTGTAAATAAGGAACTGTAGCCAGCTTCAGCATTGTAGTCTTTGATGTGATGGAATTAATTTTGATCTAAATAGTCCCATCTCCTTTTCTGTGCAATTAAAAAAAGATCCAGAACTGGGGCTTCTCTACACAAGGGTTTTGTGGTGCAATTGTCATTCTTCAAGCACAGTATTTTCCAGGTGCTTTACACAACATCATTCTCCTCCAGTGTTCATCCTGTGGCTTCTACCTGCTTTCCCCCGTGTTTCTCTGATCAAGGGAAGTGTGTATTTTCTGCAGTTGTGGAATGATACTGCAACTGCCTGCCCATGTACTTTTTCCATTGTGTTACATCTGATCTGTGTGGCTGGGGTGTGATGCCAGTAATGATGAAGCAGTGGGTGTCTCTCCTGCCTCCTCCTCCCCCATCAGCCACTTCGGCTGCAGCTGCCTTCACTTTACAATGGGATCGGGAGATTGCTCTGCTCTGCAGTTGCTGCCCAGAAAAGTTTTAACCCCACACACGCACAAATGAAAAAAGCATAACTGCTTGCTTTGTGTGTGTGTGTGTCTGTCTGTCTGGGGGGGTGCGGGGAGCAGACTTCTGAAGTTGCGAAAGTATTGTGGATTCTCTGTAAAAGTGGCTGGGGTAGGGATCAGAGGCAGCAGAAGTGAAAAGGGGAGGCAAAGAAGTTGAAATGGAAACGTTCATGCCAAGACAGAGGGAGAGGCTACCCCAGAGAGGCTGGACAGAGGGTATACAACACTGCTGACATCAGATAACAT
This sequence comes from Heloderma suspectum, assembly GCF_057233095.1. NCBI lineage: Eukaryota > Metazoa > Chordata > Lepidosauria > Squamata > Helodermatidae > Heloderma > Heloderma suspectum. The sequence goes on from NC_139461.1 coordinate 93,125,093, forward strand.
CCTGCCAGGCTCCACCCACCTGTGTAAAAAGAAGGTAGTATTATGCATTTAAAGAAAAACTGGCTGTGTAAAGAACCGAACTTAAACCCGCAAAGAATCCAGAAACAGAAGCCTCAGTAAGTTCTGGGATAAAAAGCCTAATGTGGAGAAGCCCATAGTCATGCTTAGAGTAGAACGAATTATCTCACTGGGACATAAGTTAGTTATGACTAACTGAAGTCTCATTAATTTCATTGAGCCTTCTCTAAGTATGATAAATCTGGATCCAACTCTGCATTATTATGTGTGTGTGTGTGAGAGAGAATAAAAGGGAAGCACTGCTTAGCTGTATAGCAACTGAAGGATATATTCCTCAACCATTTCCATCTTTTTATGTCCATGGCTGGGACTGGACGGTTGTTCTAGTGGAGGTCCAATTAACAACTGCTGTGGGGAGGATGGAAAGAAGTACCTAGACTACACCGGTATAATTATCTTCACTCCATTTACTGACTTCACACGGTTTAAATTTGGCTCCCCAAATAATCTTGTAACCATGTCAGCAAGTGGATCCCACCATAGATTACTCTATCACATTGGTCAAATAATAATTCCATAATTTTGTTGTGAGTCTACAGAATTTAATCAATACAAATTCCCACATGAATGCATAGGGGTGTGCATTCATATAACCAACAACAGATCACAAATTATATCTGAATGTGTATTTTTCTGAATGAAGTATTTTTTTCTTACTTACTTCCAATATATATGCTAGGGTCCTGAGAACCATGGATGGAAGGAAGCTTGTGGAAGGGGATTTTCCTGTCCCTTCATCCCTGCTGTAGTTCCCTGCACCCCTGAAAATCCTCTCTAAAAGTTGGTGGACCTTGCTGAACAATATGAGATAGGACATGGAAAACTACTGGGGGAGGGAACATGGAAAAGTCTCCTTCTATGAGCTCCTTCTTCCACTTGTGATCCAAACCATAGTCTTTTTATTATAAATAAAATCATTACAATTAATATAATTAAATAAATATTTAAATATTTGCATTTCAAGGTACACTGTTACAAATTTTATTATCATGACTGGGTTTCTTTTAGCATGGAAAGAAAAACTGTGTGTGTATGTGTGCATGAGAGAGAGAGAGAATCTTTAGTACTAAATAATTATCTCCTTACTGGCATATTTATTTCAACAGCAATGTATGATTCTTCCATTCTGCTGAATAAAGATAAAAACCAAATTCCAACAAAGAACCAGACTGAAAAATCTGTGGACTTAACATTCCAAACTCTGTTTTGGAATGCGGCTTGAGACGGGAAACAAAAAGATATGTGAATTCAACTTTTTAACTTATGTTATCTATACACCTTGGTCACAATGCAAGACAATTTACAGGATATATAAAAAAGGCTCAGTCATAGCACATGGACTGTTATGCTTACTTATTACAAGTGTGATTGCTATTCTTTTAAAAAGAAATTTGAACTATTGTTATAAGAGTTTTCAAGTCCACTTCCACTGTCCACAATCTAGTTGTTTTCCACTTAGGTTGTGTGTGCTATAGTACATTTTGGAGTGCTTAGGGACAAAGCTCTGCATGTTTCAGTCCTTTTATCAGTTTCATCACTTCCATTCGGTCTTTTTGCTATTACCTGCATATCTATGAGTTCAGATTCTTTGGATAAGGGGCTGAGGGGAAAAATAAATTCCACTCTCTTGAGGATTACTCCATCTGGTGGAAATTCTTCAGAAATGTCATGTTCTAGGCTTTTGAATTTACAACTAACTTCTCCTTTTGAGCTAAAGATTTCCCATCAGCTGAAACAGTATCTTAGGTGTCTGAATGGGCTGGAACAAATTCCAGCACTCTTTAATGGATATTCCAAGGGAAAGGCTTCCTCGTCAAAGAAGCAAAACGTCAAAGAAGCAAAACTCTCTAAAATGTATGGGATCATCAGTTTTGAAGGTGGAAAGGTAGTGGAGCTTTTCTTTGCCTCTGGCTTTCAAAACCTTACTATGAGATATATTTAACAGAAAAATATTGTATGATTTCAGAAGCAGCGGCTTCAAGGAAATAAGGAACTGAAAATCTCATTCCTATTCTCCTCCAAACTTTGTAAACGATGTGATTCATCACTGTTGCAACAAAGACTAAGGCTATAATCATAAAGACATTTACTAGGGTATAAACTCCATTTAACACAGTGGGACATATTTCTGAGAAAACATGCATAGGCATCCGCTATAGGATTCCTAATTCTATGTATATTTACACAGGAGTAAATTCCACTGAACTCAGTGGAACGTAAGAATAAACATGTATAGGATTGGGCAGCATGTTTAACTTCAGCTCCACAATATCTGGCCTCTACTCCTTCTTGAGTTTGAAATACATAGTTCCCACAGCAGATGTGAAATAACTTCTCTTTTCTATATTACGTGGGCCAAGATCTAAACTTCTACTCAGGGCTCCTTCACACTGAGCTTTTATCCTGCGATTGAAATTGCTCCTTCACAGAAGTTTGTGGGCTGTTTACATGATGCCATGATCATTCAAGGCATCTCCTGCACTAAATGCCCTTTGTTCTGTTTTTAAATAGATCGCAGATAATGAGCTATCAAATTACTCCTTTGTGTTCCGCTTCAGTTTCCTCCATGAAAAGAGTAAAAGCTGCAAGAAGAAGAGTGAGATCAATGGAAGACTCAGTAACAGGGAGAAGGAGGGGGAAGGGGTGGGGGAAAAGGAAGCACGTGAAAAAGGGAGTCGTCGTGATCCTGCATTTAAAACAGCAGCAGAAAGCCCCGTTTTGAATGCAGGATTTTAGGCTGGTGTAGAGATGCCCTCAGATTCATGCCAGGGGCTTGCAGAGTGACAGTGATTCTCCTCCCCAGTCTGATGACATACCACAAACTGTGTCCGAAACTTTCCCCAGGTTCGGACATATCTTGCCCAGACATGTCCTAAGAATTACCTGGAAGGAAGTTACAAAATTGGGAGGGGTGGCAGGGAGAAATCTAAAATCCACGGTTAAGCAATTCCCTTCTTAGGACCAACCAAAATGCCACAAAAGATTGTGCAAGGTTCAGAGGCTATTCTTGTTTTTTCCTGAATGGAAGTTTAGTCTAGGGCCTGCAGGTTTAGAGCCAGGGCCTGCAGGAGAAGCTGCCAGCACCGGGGAAGAGGTGTGCCTGCTGTTGCTGCCACCACCACCAACACCAGGCCTTCCCTGCGGACTTCTGCCTGGCAGACCGCCAGTCCGTGCAGGACCAGGCCCCCAGGTAATGAGCCAGCTGTGCTGCTTCCACCTGCCCCTTCCTGGAGGGGCAACATAAGCTGGCTGGCTGAGGTGGCCTGGGAGAGCCAGGGCCTGCAGGAGAAGCTGCCACCACCGGGGAAGAGGTGTGCCTGTTGCTAGGCCTGCTGCTGTTGCACTGCTGCCACCACCACTATCACAGCTGTGGACTCCTGCCTGGCATTATTTTTAAGGGGATTTTTTAATTGTTGTTGTTGTTGTTGTTGTTTTTAAATTTCTGGGGGATTCTGTTGTGTTTTTAGGGGTGGGTAGCCTGCCTGATAGGTGGGAGCGAGGGGGCATGTGTCTATGTGTCCACCTGATGAAGGCAGTGGGGGAGTGTTGGGGGCCAGAACATACCGAGGCTGGGCGGCAGGCACTGGTGAAGTGCTAGGGGCAGGCCATGCCAGGTAAGGGGAACAAGGGAGAGATGTGTATTATCTGTCCCCTGCTCCGGGCCTGTCCAGAGCCAAAGGATGGCTGGGGGAGGCGTGACTCCACCTTCTGGCCTTTGTTTGCTGCTCTGCAATGCCAGGTCTGTTACCCAGAAAACCTCCCTCATCCATGACATGATCCTGGATTAGGGTGCAGACCTGGCATGTATTATGGAGACCTGGCTGGCCGAGGCTGCTGCTCCAACTCTTGAAGCCATGTGTCCAGCTGGATTTTCGTATGCACAGCAGCCGAGGGCTAGGGATTGGGGAGGGGGAGTGGCTGTTATCTACCAGGAGTCCTTGGTCTTCACCAGACCCCCTCTCCGAGAGACCAAGATTGCTGAGTGCATGTACTGGAGGTTAGGCCCGAAGGGCAGTCTGGGGATTCTGCTTGTGTACCGTCCACCCCGATGCATGACTGACTCCTTGGCTGAGGTGCTTGAGGTGGTCTCTGATGTGCATGTACAGTCCCCTAACTTATTGGTGTTGGGGGACTTCAACGTACATTCAGAGGCCATCTTCACAGGAGCACCTCAGGACTTCATGGAGACCATGGCTTCCTGGGAGACTCACCATATTCTAACCAGGCCCACCCATGTAGCCGGTCATGCACTAGACCTTGTGTTTGTTTCTGGAGAAGCGGGGAGTGATCTGGAAGCTGGGGGTATATTCACCCCCCCCCCTTGTCATGGTCAGATCACTATCTGGTTACATTAGACTTCTCAGTCCCACAACCCCTCTGCAAGGGTGGAGGACCCATTAAAATGGTCCGCCCCAGGCGTCTTATGGATCCGAATGGATTCCTGAATGCGCTTGGGGATTCCCTGGAGCACGCCAACGGCCACTCGGTCGAGATCCTGGTGGGTGGGTGGAATGCCGCAATCACTGGGGCATTAGATCGGATGGCCCCGAAACGCCCTCTCCCCCTGAACAGGCCTTGGACTGCACCATGGTTCAATCCGCAGTTATGAGCTCTGAAACAGGAGGTGAGATGGCTAGAGCGCCGGTGGCGGAAGTCTCGCTCCAAAGACCATCAGACACAGGCTGAAGATACAGCTATAGCCCATCACATGGCAGTGAAGGCAGCAAAAAAGGAATATTATGTTGCCTCTATCGCATCCACAGAGTGCTGTCCCAGGAGGCTGTTCCAAGTAGGGATGGCGGAGAATTTCTCCCCGAAACTTCGGGGGGCCGAGCGCCAATGTGTTTGGCCCCCCGAACAAGTTTCGGGGAGAAATTCTCCGCCCCCCGCCCCCCCCCGGGACGGGACTTACCTTTGGCGAATGTCTCTCCCGGCGGCGGGTCCGGCCGGCGGTTCGTCGGGTCTTCGTCTGGGGCGGGAGCGGCAGCTGGTCTTTCGACCGGCTGCCGCCGCCGCCATTCCAAGAAAAGAAAAGAAAAAAAAACCCGCCCCCGTGATAGGCTACGTGATGATTAACGTAGCCTATCACGGCTAGATTTGCAAAGTTAGCCGTGATAGGCTACGTAAATCGTCACGTAGCCTATCACGGGTGACTTAAAAAAAAAAAAGCGCGTACGGATAATTCCCGTTCCTTATTTGGTCGCTGTAGTCTACGTAAAGATTTACGTAAACTACAGTGACCAAATAAGGAACGTGAATGGCGGCTCCCTATGGGGGCCGCCATTTGCGTACGCGCTTTTTTTTTTTAAAGTCACCCGTGATAGGCTACGTGACGATTTACGTAGCCTATCATGGCTGACTTTGCAGATCTAGCCGTGATAGGCTACATTAATCGTCACGTAGCCTATCACGGGGGAGTTTTTTTTTTTTAACTTTTAATTTCGCGGCCGGCGAGGCGAGGCGCCTCCTCCCCGGCCTGAATTTCGGCCGGGCGAGGCGGGAAGCCTCCCCCCCGGCCTGAATTTCGGCCAGGCGAGGAAGGAAGCCTCCCCCCCCAGCCTGAATTTCGCGGGGGGAGCAGCAAAGCGCCTCCCCCCCACCGCGAAAAGCTGTGAGACCAGGTAAGTGACTTTCGTGCACCCCTAGTTCCAAGTGGCCCTTGGCCTGGTCGGTCCTGTGGCTCTGGAACTGCTGGAGCATTCTAAGGCCTCCTGTGAGGCCTTGGCAAGGCACTTTGCAGATAAAATTGATCAGATTAGGAGTGTTATTCCATGTGCTGTGGATACAGTTAGTGAGCAGGAGGTGGCCTGTGGCAAACCGGTTTTGTGGGATCGGTTCCAGCTTCTTCCTTCTGATGAAGTGGACAAGGCGCTTTCATCTGTAAGGCCAGCCACCTGCTTACTTGATCCTTGTCCATCTTGGCTCATTATGGGCTGCAGAGAGAGACTGGGTGAGGGGATCAGGGCGGTGGTGAACGCCTCCCTTGAGGAGGGAGTGATGCCATCAGCCCTCAAGGAGGCAGTGATAAGATTGCTCTTAAAGAAGCCCTCCTTGGATCCCCAAGTTCTGAACAACTTTCTCCCAGTCTCAAATCTGCCATTTTTGGGCAAGGTAATTGAGCGGGTGGTGGGGATGCAGTTGAAGGCACACTTGGAAGAAACCAATTATCTAGACCCCTTTCAGTCGGGCTTCAGGCTTGGGCATGGGACAGAAACGGACTTGGTCGCCTTGGTGGATGATTTGAGGAGGGCTCTGGATAGGGGCGAATGCTCCTTCCTTGTTCTCCTTGGCCTCTCAGCGGCTTTTGATACCGTTGACCACAGTATCCTCCTGGACCCCCTGGAGGGGTTGGGCATTGGGGACACCGTATTGCGGTAGTTTTGGTCCTTCCTCTTCGGCAGGTACCAGAGGGTAGCACTGGGAGAGGAGGTTTCGGACCTGTGGCCACTCACTTGTGGGGTGCCACAGGGTTCCATCCTCTCCCCGATGCTATTTAACATCTGTGTGAAGCCGCTGGGGGCTATCATCAGGAGGTTTGGGGTGCGGTGTCATCAATATGCGGATGACACGCAGCTCTACCTCTCATTCAAATCTTCACCAAGGTTGGCCATAGAATCCCTGTCCAAATGTCTGGAGACAATGAGTGGCTGGATGGGGAGGAATAAGCTGAAGCTGAACCCTGACAAGACCCAGGTACTTTTGGTGGGAGACAAGACGAGGCTGGGAGATGTTGACCTGGTGTTGAATGGGGTACGGCTACCCTTGAAAGACCAGGTCTGCAGCCTGGGGGTCATTTTGGACTCCCACCTGTCCATGGAGGCTCAGGTGTCAGCTGTGAGCTGGACAGCGCTGTATCAACTTCATCTGATATGGCAGCTGCGCCCCTTCCTTCCCAACCATCTACTCCCATCGGTAGTACATGCCCTGGTCTCCTCTCGTTTAGACTACTGTAATGCGCTGTATGTGAGGTTACCCTTGAAGACAGTTCGGAAGCTGCAGCTGGTATAGAATGTGGTGGCTCGCCTGATTAAAGGCAGCCGCCGGCGAGATCACATCACTCCAGTGCTGAAGGAGTTGCACTGGTTACCAGTTGTTTTCCAGGCCAAATTCAAGGTGTTGGTTTTGACCTTTAAAACCCTATATGGTTCCGGCCCAGCCTATCTTAAGGAGTGCCTCCAGCAACACCAGACAGGCCACTTAACAAGATGAGCCTCGGATGGCCTTCTCTCTGTCCCATCAGCCAGGACAGCTAGACTGGTGGGGATGAGGGAGAGGGCCTTTTCTGTGGTAGCCCCTACTCTGTGGAACTCCCTCCCTAGGGAACTCCGCCATGCCCCCTCTTTAATGAGCTTCCGCCATGCATTAAATACGTGGTTGTTCAGGCAGGCATTTGGGGTGGGTTAGGTATTTTAGAAAATGTTTTTATTGTAGAATTTTATTGTTTTAAACTGTTTTATTATATGCTGTACATCGCCCAGAGTGGCTGGGTGACCAGCCAGATGGGCGATTAATAAATTTAATAAATAAATAAAATAAACAGTCATCTTTTTGTCCTACTAGGCCAAGGGCTGGGGGCCGGCCTGTCTTGTCATTGGGGAGGGGAGTGTCAGACTTTGCTTTCTGCCGGAAATCCTGTGGCACTGTGGGTTTCCCTAGACAGCTGATGGAGCACAGGAATCTGTTGGGATGCTAATGCTGTGAACCCGCATCTTCTGCTCAGCCTGTTTATAAGGGTAAATAAAGCTTATATCACCACAATATCATAAGTGTCCACTGACTAGGCTGACCATATTTCCTTGAGACAAAAATGGGATATTGGGATGACAAAAACGGGATGGGGTTATGTAATATTCTGTATTCATGAAAAACAACCTAAACTCACTGCAAAAGAACATGGAAAGTGGTGCGAATGAATAACACTAATTTATTGCATATACACACTAAAAACCACTCATAAATATACATATATAAAATACTTATAAAATATCACAAGCAGTAAACAAATCTGTATGACAGACCACACTGAACACTCTAATGCAGGACTGCAGTGGCCAGATTGCAAAAAATCATTAACATATGCCAAAAAGGAAAAAAAAAGGAATGAACACCCTGACAGCTATCACAAGCCAGTATATACGAATGTCCCACCGGCGAGTTCCGCTGTAATAAAAAAATAGCTAACAGCCTGTTGAACCGAAATATGAGTCTGAAAAGTCCAAATCAAACTGAATGTAGGGCAGAAAGAATCTCTATGGGCGGAGTGATGGTAGAAATAACAGTAACACTCACCCTCCTGGCTCCCACATGCTGAAAGGGGCTTAGCGACCACCTCTTGAATTCCCCGCCACTGCAGACAAGCCAGGGGGCATCGTCTGATCATCTGATCGTCGCTAGCTCAAGAAGCCTGGCCCTGACTGGACAAAGTAAATGGAACTTTCTCTTTCGTCACACTAGTAGTTTTACTGCACGCATTGATTAGCATAGAGCCTTGTGATAAATGCATTCAGTTTTTTACAAAAAATTAAAAACGGGACAAAATTGACATTTATATTAAAATGACGGGATGATCGGGAAATATGAAAAAAACGGTAGTGTCCCGTTTGAAATGGTACGTATGGTCAGCCTACCACTGACCCCTTCTAAGGAAATAGAATCCCGGGTAAACAATGGGACCCCTGAAATGCCTCACTGCTCAGAAGTGCGGTGCACGTGTAACACTTTTCTTCAGGGTCTCTAAAGGAACTCGCAGTAAAGGCCTTGTACAGGGACAATTAGCATATATAATTTTAATTTCTTAATTAAAAACCATAATAATGCACATGTAATAATTTTACATGCATAACAGTTCACTTATCACTAAAACAATAAAACAGAGCACAGCCACCCCAAAGTTCTGTCTTTAGCTCGTGTCCACAACAAAAATATAAATAAAACTTCTCTCTGAGGCTTGATTTTTCTGCTGGCCCAAGAAAGAAAACAGTCTCTATTCAGTTCACTCCAGCTCCACAGCAATCTTCTCAAGGTGGATGAGTCCAGTAACACAGGAGCAAACTTTGCAAACTGCCCTTTATATAATATAAAAACATAAACAACAAGGAACTCATAGTGTTTGAAAAAAGATCACGGCTCTTTAAAAAAATTTCAAAAGGAAATCTCCCTACTATCCTGCCTCAAGGGTTCAGGGTCTTATAGGGAGGAGAAAGCAAGATTCTTCCACACTGCATTTGGTAACTGCCTAAAATGGTGGCCACTCCCTATCTCACTCCTTTACTGAGCATGTGTAGGAATATTCCCACTCAATATTTTTAAAGAAAAATATACCAGTGGGTTACACACGCACATAACAGTACTTTGTCATGAGACATGTTGATGTTGTGTGTGTGTGTGCATGTGTGGCAGGGGGGCACTACTGCTGTTTAAGAAATACAGTTCTATAGCCTCTGGCTTGCAGAAGAAAGGTAGTTTCACTGAAACCTCTCTGCTTTTTAATTTCCTAATCATGATGGGTGAAGTCTAAAAGTGACTTTGAATCTTCTGACCAGAACTGAACCAGGAAGCATGAGAATGACACATTGACCATTTTTGTTCCACTGCACTGGAAGATTCACATTTTGTCCTTCCATCAGGAGGAGGGGTAGGGGAATTGGGGTGGAGGGACATGAACGATCCATTTTGAACATGAAGAAGGAGGCAAAGAACCAGGAAGTGAAATTGTTCTTAGAACATGTTACTACTAAAATGTATGTATGACGATGATTTTTAGCTGGTATTCTCTGACTTACTGCAGTTGTTTCTGTCACCTGGAATTGATCTGCATGGACCTTGTTGTAGTACATTCTTGTTCACATCCGTCCTCTGCTTGTGTGGCCTGGATTATGTGGGCTAATCCTCCATTGGAGGAGAGGAAATGGACTGATGCATGAACAATTGGCTTTGGCATGCCCAGCTTTGACCTTCAGGTTCTCTTTAGTCATTTCTGCAGCACTGTGAATATGAAAAGTGCTTTTTACAATCCTTTCATTCTTACTATCCACACTCCAATCAGATAAGTCATTGTTATTCCTTAATCTGAAGATGATGATGATGATTTTTATTGTAAGTAACCTTGAGAGCCTGTTCAGCTGAAAAAGCAGGGTAAAAGTAGAAGTAATAAAAATAATTTCCGGTTAATGGGCTGGGCTCTGAGGCTGGGGCCTATTTAAGTCTACCCAGTGAGTGCTGTATTATGTTTTCCGTGTTTGTTGTTAGTTTCTCCCTTCTTTTGTTTCGTTATAACTGCATTTTTTTTAAAGTCCACCCAGTGAGTTTATAGTTGGGAGAAGCATTTGAAGATGGATCGAAGCCCAGTACTCTACAGCCCTATTCACACCTTCAGCATCAAGACAGGATTTCTCCACATGTTGATCCATCATTGTACATATGCACAAGTATGCACCCAAATTATCTCCATGCGACTGGGAACCAGGATTCCCAGTCACACACAAAGTGGAGGCTGGAGGAGGGGACAGTGGATATGACCTTAAGTCTCCTCTTCGTGTTGACCTTTACATACTTTTTGAATAGATCTTACATCTGTGTAATTCATGGGTGGGCAACTTGTGGCCTTTGAACAGAGTGGGCAACTCAGTGCCCTCCAGATGTTGTTGGACTGCAAGTCCCATGATCCCTCACCATTGGCTATGCTGGTTAGGGCTGTAGTCCAACAACATCTGGAGGGCCATGAGTTGCCTACCTCTACCCTAGAGAATGCTTCCAGGCAAGGCTTTTATTCGCAATTACCCTGCTGCATTCACATAATTTTATAGGGGAATTCTGCATCCTCTTCAGTTTGTAGCCCTACTGTGTTTTCATACCACTTCTTCCACCTTTTTGTCTTGCCAGTTGCACAGTGCCTCTTGACTGGTAGTGCTAGGAATCCTCCATCTAAAAGCATCCTCAGGAAGAGAAAAAGGAGGGTCCCCTCCCACCACTGGCATATGAATCCCAACAGGTTATCCCTCAGGGAATGTGGCCCTTGACAGAAAAAAGGATTCTCCACCTCTGCTATAAATCTATGAGTTTGAAGGATGTGAATGGACCATTGAATCTAGTCTGCTGCCCTGGGACACCTGCATACAGTACATGTTTGTCAAGCTTATCTAGAAGACTTCTGAGAAATAAAGTAACACAATCTTCCTAGAGATCTGAGAGGATGTTTTTCCTAATGTCTGATATAAATCCTATTCATGTCATCTAAACCCACCTCTTGTCTTAAGACCAAAGCATACATCATCATCATCAGTGCCCCCCTTGTGGTGAGTTATCCCTGTCCTGGTAGTAGATTGACAAATACGAACTAATATAACACACTCCATCCTGTTGTGAATCTCCAAGCCCAAACAACCATGCCTGGGTGGTGTGTGGCAGAGGGGGGATGGGCCACATCCATGAAGCTTCCAACAGGATGGACAGTGGGAAAGTCACACGGTGTTTGAAAAAATTAGCAGTGCCATTCACTATAGGCAGGCTGTTTTTAGCAGCCTCACTGCCTTGCACATGTTCCAGAACCCATTCTCTGGGTAGGACAGGCAAATTAATTGGATGAATTCAGCCATTTGATGGTGGTTTTATATTTGGCTGCATGGTGACCAGCACACCCCTGGAGCTGCTCACATGGCTCACAGTGCAAAGCCTTCAAGCATCACCACACCAGCCTCCAAGCATCACCATGTGGGTTTGTGACATATACTGAGGATCAAGCAGGACTATCTGGTGGAGATGTGAATCTAGGGCAGTGGTCCCCAGTGCAGTGCTCAAGGGTGCCATGCCATGGCATCTGTGGGGGACTCCAACAGCCCCCACAAAGCTCTCCCCTCCCTGCCTCCTTAAAAAAAAATGTTTTAAGAAAAATCTTGGAGAATGTTAGGGCAGTCTTCTTTCTCTCCCTTTCTAGCCTTGCTCTTTCTCTGCGCTCTACCCTTTTGCCTTGCTATTTTCCCCTCCCTCCCAGCCTCTAGCCTCACTATTCCCCCCTCCTCTTTAGCTCACTGTTTCTCTCCCTCCTAGCCTTGCGCCTCCTCTGCCCTTTTGCCTTGCTGTTTTCCCCTCCCCTCCTTTCCCCTCTAGCATCACCATTCCTCTCCCCACCTTCTTACCTTGCTGTTTCTCCCCAGCTTCCAGCCTGTAACCTTGCTCTTTCTCTCCACTCTACTCCATGCCTTGCTATTTCTGCCTCCCTCAAAGCCTCTAGCCTCACTATTTCTCTCCCCCGTCCCCTTTAGCTCACTTTTGACTAGCCAGGCCCCATGGCAACCATTATGTGACTAGCCACATCCTCCGTGGGCCATTTTATGGTGGTGCCCTCAACAGTTTCTCAAATTCCCAAATGTGTCCACAGGTCCAAAAAGGTTGAGGACTCCTGACGTAGGAGGATCAGTCTTTAAGTCAGGGGTGCAGAAGCTTTGGCTCTCCAGATGTTGCTAGACTAAAACCTCATCATCCCTGACTATTGGCCATGCTGCCTGGAGTTGATAGGAGTTGGAGGTCAACAACATCTGAAGGACAAGAGGTTCCCCACCCATGCTTTAAGTGTTTAGGTTTAAGGTGGGCATCATATGGCTGCTTGGCAGTCCTCTGGCTTTCTCTAGCTAGCACAACTGGCTTATTGTTTTGTAACCAAAGGACTTGCTTACATTGGCAGCACTTAAAATGATAGATAAAAGGCAGTGCAGATCAACACATTGCTAGTTAGTGATATGATTAAAGTGCAGTTAAAATAAGCCCACCACTGTTTTTAATTTTTTCATACTTACTTTCCCAAGAGTGGCTTCTCAGGTTAAATGGTAAAACTTCCCCAAATTTGTGCCCATCATTTACAATGATTACTTCTTTATTGACCTCATTTCAGTGCTGATCTGTTTGCTGAAACTTAAATTAGCCAGAGACCTTCTTTGAGAAGTGAAGCTCGATTCATCATTTGCCAAACCTGAACCTGCATTACAAACACTTTGCCTATTTTCCTAGAGATCGTAGAGCTAATGCAAGATGTTTTCAAATAAACTGCTATGGAAAAATGATAGTGAGTCAATGATAAACAGTCAATGATGAATGCTTTTAATACCTCCCATAGCATAAGAGAGGCTGTTATCAAACTATTTTTTTTATATGAGCATGCTCCATACCCTTGAAAAAAATATTATACTGAATACCTGAAAACTAATATTCAAAGTCTGCAATGTTGATTTCCTGCATTCACCCATACATGTCTTAGCTGTGTTAGGATGCAACCTTAATAAAATGCTCAGGTGAAGAAGGTTGTTTGGAGGCAGACTGCTTCAATTCAGGATTCCAGATACTCCATTCCAACTCTTTCCCCTGGTTTTTCATCTCTAAGAACATAAGAACCTAAGAAGAGCCAGGCTCCATCAGACCAAACGTCTGGTCCAGCATTCCGTTCACACAGTGGCCAACCAGCTGCCCACGGGAAACCCACAAGGAGGACAGGAGTGCAAGACTACCCTCCAACCCATGTTCCCCAGCAACTGGTGTACATAGGCATACTGTCTCTGATACTGGAGGTAGCTTATAGCCATCAGAAGTAGTAGCCATTGGTAGCCTTCTCCAGAAATTAGTCTAACCCCATTCTAAAGCCATCCAAATTGGTGGCCATCACTACGTCCTGTGGAAGTGAATTCCATAGGTTAGCTATCCCTCTCCCAACAATCAATCAATTAGAATTCCATGCCTATTGAGCATGCCCAGTTTGCATTTTCGCTCTCTGAGGTGTTATGTTTTCCTGGTGTGTGTGTGTGTGTGTGTGTGTGTAATTCTGCAACCCTTGATGGTGCCATTTTGGGTTCTATCTATCTATCTATCTATCTATCATCTATCTATCTATCTATCTATCTATCTATCTATCTATCTATCTATCTATCTATCTGGGGTGTGCTTGTGTAGCTATATGAAGACAATTGGTTTACTAATGGCACCCTCTAGTGGTAAATTGTATTATTCTTGGGTTAACACTGCCTTTTTTGAAAAGCTAACTAGCTGAAACAAAGGATTTAAAAACTCTTTTTTCTAAAGGGAATCCTAAGAAAAAAAAATATATATTTTAAAAACATGTGTTATTAGTGACTAGTGCTTTTTTAAAAACTTATTTTTGTCATATAACTCTTTTTATTTTTATAGTTTCTCAAAAATACATCAAAATGAATGTCTAATGGGGTTTCCGTTATATGGACCTTGATAGTCTACATTCAGTGTGAATCATCATATAGATCCTTTTCTGTGAATATAATCATATGTAAAACTCATTTCCACCAAACCACTAAAATCAACCTGCTCTTTTTCAGTTTGGGACCAACACCAAGCACTGTTTTGTCCATTTGTCTCTTCCTGTCATCTGTGTTTTGACAACAGCAAAATGAGTTGAAATGAAAAAATATGTTTAAAGAATATACAGTGCAATGTAAATGTATGTGGTGATCCTGTCCCTTTGAGACTGGTCAGAATCTGTATATATTTTTGTAAAGTATTTGCCAGGCCTTGGGGCTAGATTCCGATCAGGCTGACTTTGCCAGAAGCTGTCAGGAGCACCCTTGCTGCCTTCTGAAATCCTCAAGTAACCCAGAATCAATATGCAGACAAAAGGGCTCTTTTCCAAGGCTTTATTTCCATTCAACTTAATGACGCTTACAGATGCTAATTGCCTTAGCCTAAGAGGAAAACTTAAGAGGGAGCAGCTACCAGGGGTTTCTAGCCTTAGGGAGTCAGTTGGTCTCCATTTGTAGGGAAAGGGTGGGAAGCCTCTGAACTGAAGGGCTAGGAGGAGAGAGTCCACCCCTTTCCCGTGGGGCATTGGGGTGCAGCTGTTGTCGCCTTGCCAAGCAGGCTGAGTGCCTCCTCTCGGCCCCTGCAACCTCTCGCTTGTCCCTGCGCCGGCACGTTGCATCCAGAAGCTCCAGTTGTACCTCCCTGTCCTTGCCAGGGTCACTGTCACTCTCAGGAATGTAATCAGGGAGGGACCCTCCCTCCAGCTGCACCTCTGAAGAGCAAGCGGGTTCCTCTCCCACGGTTTCAATCTCTTCTTCAGAATCAGAACTGCTTTGGGGCTCTATGGGCTCCGATCCAACCCTGACAGAAGCTAGGGTCAGCTTCTGGCAATGTAGATAGTGTCAAATAGGCCACAGACAGATGTCATCATCAGAAGATGAGATAAGTTAAGAGGTTGGACACTGGCTTGGGCAAATGAGGGCCAAGGACTGGAAGCAGAGACTGAGGTACGGCAGTCTGTGCTGTTACTCAGTCAGAATCAGTTTGACCTGGCAACAGTTATCCATGCCTCATTTTCTTCACATTTAGACTACTGCAATGTGCTCTAAGTGGGGCTACCCCTGAAGAGTGTCTGGAACCTTCAAGTGGTGGCCGGTAGGCTTCTAACCAGTGCATGGTATCAATGTTAAATGTGTCCTGAAAGACCTACACTGATTTGCACATCGCTTTCCAGGCTCAATTCAAGATTTTGGTCTTATCCTTTACATTCCTAAATGGCATAAGACTTGGCTATCTAAGGGACCATTTGACTTGCTATGTGTTGTGTATCCTGGAGGCGGGATACCGTGGCTTAGTTATTGTTTTGAACCTTGGCAGCTCCTGTAGAGTTGGGGGAAGCAATAGTGGGTGGAGCTTCTGCTGAGTTCTTCAGTTCTGTGTGTGATAAATAAAGGACAGTTGTGTTTGAGGCTTGCAGTCATTCCCTCTACCTATATAACACTATGAACCTGCCTGTGTATTAAGATCTGCAGGAGAGGGTCTTTTGAGGGCGCCTTTACCTGCAGAGGCCTGTTTGTCTGGTATGCGTGAAAGGACTTTCTCCTGTATTCCTCCCTCAAAAACGACGATTTGCCCTTACTCTCTTGGATTTTGGAAAGGATGTAAAGACTCATCTTTTCAATTTAGCCTTTTAAAATGTGTAGTTTAATGTTTTGATGCTTTTACCATTTTTAATGTTCCTGTTTTTATGGTTTTATTGTCTTAAATTGTCGTACACTGCCTTGATGGCTTTTTGGAAGATGAGGCGATATATAAATGCTAATAATAAACAAATACAAAATTGCCCAGACTGAAAAACACAGTTTGGAGAAGGGGTTATATAAAGCCAGCCAGACCCCTATTGGTTCCTTATGTCACATCATCCTGGCTGACTAAAAAGCTGCAGTTCGAGCTCTGGCCAGCATAAGGGTGATGCTGCAATATAACAGAGATGCCTCAACCCAGGAGCTGTCTCAGGAAGACAGGTGCCTGGACTCTGTTGCCCATGACCCTGATTTGAGGCCCTGGTCCCTTACATCAGTGCAAGACTTCCCTGGTTACATTGGCTTGTTCTGGCCGCAGTTAAATTGGCATGGATTGACACATTTATTATTTAGTGTAACTCAAATTGTGTTGCACTAAATAACACATGTCAGGTTAGGCAAAAAATATGTTATATCTTAATGGGATTCTATCTTATCATAATAAAATGCCTGTCAAAACACAGTCTGAAGTGGGAGGAAGCCAGGGAGGTGGGGAAAACAGCAGCTGCCCAAACAGGCTGTCCTGTACATTGTATCCCGTTCCCCTTTTCTAGTGGCAGCTTTACCTTGCCTTGCTATAGGATAGTCTCTTGCACTCAGTCCTGTGACCAGCTGCCTCAATGCCTTTAGGAGAAGGTCTATAGCTCAGCACCTTCTAAGCAGACAGAAGGTCCTGGGTTCAAACCCTGGCATTTCCAATTCAAAGGATTGGGTAACAGGCGAAGTGAAAGAGGCCCACCTAGTGAATAGATAAATAAATAGTCTGGCCTGGAGTAAGGCACCTTCCTATGTTCTAGTGCAGCCACTCCTAAACGGAGACATGATAGAGGTGTACAAAATTATGCGTGGTGTGGAGAATGTGGATAGGGAGACATTTTTCTCCCTCTCTCAAAATACTAGAATCCAGGGTCATCCCATGAAGTGGATTGGTGGGAGATTCAGGACAGATAGAAGGAAGTACTTCTTCAAACAACACATAGTTAAACTATTGCATTCGCTAACACAGGATGTAGTGATGGCCACGAATTTGGATGGCTTTAAAAGGGGGTTAGACAAATTCCTGGAGGAAAAGGCTGTCGATGGCTACTAGTCCTGATGGCTATGTGCTACCTCCATTACCAGAGGCAGTGGCCCAGTATGTATACCATACATACGTATGAGCCTATGTATACCAGTTGCTGAGGAAAATAGGCGGGAGGGTACTGTTGTGCTTGTATCCTTCTTGTAGGTTCCTGGTTGGCAGCTAGTTGGCCACTGTGTGAACAGAATGCTGGAGTAGATGAACCCTTGGTCTGATCCAGCATGGCTCTTCTTATATTTTTATGTCCTAGGATCTGGTTGGCCAAATGAGAATGTGGCTTGTAGCATCCACTATTCATAACAAAACTTTAGAAAACCAAAGTCCTCTTAAGCATACACAGGGCCAGCCCAAGTTATTTTGGTGCTTGAGCAAAGCAGCAACGATGCTGTCTCCCCGCCCCCAACACACACACAAAGCAAGCAAGTACCCAAGGCCTGCCGTGTTATTTCGGCACCTGAGGCAGAAAGTCCCAGAAACATCTTTCCCTTTTCTTGGCAGTAAAAATTAACAACAACAACAACAACAAAACCACCACCACCATTTGCTGCTCTTTTCACAGCCTGAATAAAACAACATTTTTGAGCAGATGTTCTATGCTTGATCTGGTTGCCAGTGGCCACTTTTTTCTCTCTCCCTCCTGCTTTGATGCCAAATGTGCACTTTGCTTCCACATTTCTGCTCTGCCTGTTTCTCAGCCTGCATGTGTCCTGCAAAATTTAGTTATAAATTAAGGCAATCACCGTAAAGAAACAAATTAACAAAAGTTGAAAAACAACACTAGCCTATAGCACCTAAAATTGTGAGCCACCTTGGAAAGAACACGGCCTTGAAAGGCAGCTAAGAAATAGATTTAATAATAAATAAATAACCAACTGACAAAACAACCAACCAACCCTTTATTTCAAAGAAAACCAGCTCTTGAACCACAGTGATTCCCCGCCCCCCCTTAGAAAGTTAGGGTGGTTTTGCACATACAATTTTCGATTCTTTGTGTTTTATGTGGCCCATGACACAGAGAGGTGAATGTGTGAAGGGGAATAGCATGCCCATTTTCAGTCTCTGTCCTGTTACCACTCCAGTGAAAAGTATTCTGTATGCTGCCAAAATGTACATAGTATATTTATTTTATTTAAAACATTTCTTGGTTGCCTTTCAGGGCAGAAGCCCTCCTAAGGGGGCTTACAGCACTAAAATACATAAAAACATATGCCTTTTAACATGTACCTATCTGCATAGTATGTATGGGGCACCATGCAGATAGAATATGGGAAAGGACCATAGCTCAGTGGCACAGCACATGACTTCCATGCAGAAGGTACCAGTACAGTTCTTGGTAACACCAGTTAAAACATGCCAGGTGATATGAAAGGCCTCTGTCTGAACTCCTTAAGAGCTGCTGCCACTCAGACAATATTGGACTAGATCAGCGATGCAACCTTCAAGCCCGGGACAAAATCCAGCCCTTCTGGGGTCCCAATCTGGCCCTCTGGGGTTCCCCATATGTCCTGCAAAGCACATGCTCTGTCTCTGAGCTATGGTGCTTCCCTGTGGTTTGAACATGACCTCATGCCACCGTATGATTATGATAAGCAAGTTGTTGTTCGGTCGTTCAGTCGTGTCCGACTCTTCGTGACCCCATGGACCATAGCACGCCAGGCCTTCCTGTCCTGCGCTCTCTCCCGGAGCGTGCTCAAGTTCATATTCATTGCATCCGTGATGCTATCTAGCCATCTCATCCTCTGCCGTCCCCTTCTCCTTTTGCCTTCAGTCTTTCCCAGCATCAGGGTCTTTTCCAGGGAGTTTTCTCTTCGCATTAGGTGGCCAAAATATTTGAGCTTCAGCTTCAGTATCTGTCCTTCCAATGAGCAGTCAGAGTTGATTTCCTTTAGGATGGACTGATTTGACCTCCTTGCAGTCCAGGGGACTCGTAAGAGTCTTCTCCAGCACCACAGTTCGAAAGCATCAATTCTTCAGCGCTCAGCCTTCCTTATAGTCCAGCTCTCACAGCCATACGTTACTACTGGGAAAACCATAGCTTTGATTAGACGGACCTTTGTCGGCAAGGTGATGTCTCTGCTTCTTACTATGCTGTCTAGGTTTGCCATAGCTTTCCTCCCAAGGAGCAAGCGTCTTTTAATTTCATGGCTACAGACACCGTCTGTGGTGATCTTGGAGCCCAAGAAAATAAAATCTGTCACTGCTTCCATTTCTTCTCCTTCTATATGCCAGGAAGCGATGGGGCCAGATGCCATGATCTTCATTTTTTTAATGTTGAGTTTCAAAGCAGCTTTTGCACTCTCCTTTTTCATCCTCAACAAGAGGCTCTTTAGATGCTCTTCGCTTTCTGCCATTAGGGTGGTATCGTCTGCATATCTGAGGTTGTTGATAATTCTCCCGGCAATCTTGATTCCGACCTGTGATTTTATATTATTATTATTATTATTATTATTATTAAATTTATTAATCGCCCATCTGGCTGGTCACCCAGCCACTCTGGGCGATGTACAACATACAATAAAAACAGTTTAAAACAATAAAATTCTACAATAAAAACATTTTCTAAAATACCCTAACCCACCCCAAATGCCTGCCTGAACAACAACGTTTTTAATGCACGATGGAAGCTCATTAAAGAGGGGGCATGACGGAGTTCCCTAGGGAGGGAGTTCCACAGAGTGGGGGCCACCACAGAAAAGGCCCTCTCCCTCGTCCCCACCAGTCTAGCTGTCCTGGCTGATGGGACAGAGAGAAGGCCATCCGAGGCTCATCTTGTTAAGCGGCCTGTCTGGTGCTGCTGGAGCCGCTCGTTAAGATAGGCTGGGCCGGAACCATATAGGGTTTTAAAGGTCAAAACCAACACCTTGAATTTGGCCTGGAAAACAACTGGTAACCAGTGCAACTCCTTCAGCACTGGAGTGATGTGATCTCGCCGGCGGCTGCCTTTAATCAGGCGAGCCGCTGCGTTCTGTACCAGCTGCAGTTTCTGAACCGTCTTCAAGGGTAACCCCACGTAGAGCGCATTACAGTAGTCTAAACGAGAGGAGACCAGGGCATGTACTACCGATGGGAGCAGATGGTCGGGAAGGAAGGGGCGCAGCCGCCGTATCAGATGGAGTTGATACAGCGCTGTCCGGCTCACAGCTGACACCTGAGCCTCCATGGACAGCTGGGAGTCCAAAATGACCCCCAGGCTGTGGACCTGGTCTTTCAAGGGTAGCCGTACCCCATTCAACACCAGGTCAACATCCCCCAGCTTCCTCTTGTCTCCCACCAAAAGTACACCTCGGTCTTGTCAGGGTTCAGCTTCAGCCTGATTCATCCAACCCGGCGTTTCTCATGGTGTACTCTGCATATAAGTTAAATAAGCATGGTGACAATATGCAGCCTTGTTGTACTCCTTTCCCAATTTTGAACCAATCGGTTGTTCCATGTGTGGTTCTTACTGTTGCTTCTTGACCTTCATACAGGTTTCTCAGGAGACAGGTAAGGTGGTCTGGTACCCCCATCTCTTTCAGAATTTGCTACAGTTTGTTGTGATCCACACAATCAAAGGCTTTAGCGTAGTCAGTGAAGCAGAAATAGATGTTTTTCTGGAATTCTCTTGCTTTCTCCATGATCCAGCGAACGTTGGCGATTTGATCTCTAGTTCCTCTGCCTCTTCGAAACCCAGCTTGTACTTCCGGTAGTTCTCGGTTCACATACTGCTGCAGCCTAGCTTGTAGGATTTTGAGCATCACCTTGCTGGCGTGTGAGATGAGCGCAATTGTACGGTAGTTTGAACACTCTTTGGCGTTGCCCTTCTTTGGAATTGGAATGTAAACTGACCTCTTCCAGTCTTGTGGCCACTGTTGAGTGTTCCAAATTTGTTGGCATATTGAGTGCAGCACTTTAACAGCATCATCTTTTAGGATTTTAAATAGCTTAGCTGGAATACTGTCATCTCCGCTAGCTTTGTTGTTACTAATGCTTCCTAAGGCCCACTTGACTTCACTCTCTAGGATGTCCAGCTCAAGTTCAGTGACCGCACTATCATGGCTATCAGGGACATTCAGATCTTTCCTGTATAGTTCTTCTGTGTATTCTTTCCACCTCTTCTTAATCTCATCTGCGTCTGTTAGGTCCCTGCCTTCTTTGTCCTTTATCATGCCCGTCTTTGCACAAAATGTTCCCTTGAGATCTCCGATTTTCTTGAAGAGATCTCTAGTCTTTCCCATTCTGTTGTTTTCCTCGATTTCTTTGCATTGTTCATTTAAAAAGGCCTTCTTGTCTCTCCTTGCTATTCTCTGGAACTCTGCATTCAGTTGGATATATCTTCCCCTTTCTCCCTTGCTTTTCGCTTCCCTTCTTTCCTCAGCTACTTGTAATGCCTCATCAGACAGCCATTTGGCTTTCTTGCATTTCTTTTTCTTTGGGATGGATTGAGTTGCTGCCTCCTGAACAATGTTACGGACCTCCGTCCATAGTTCGCAAGTACTCAGGGTCAATCAGCAGGCCACTGATACTGCACCACTGGGAGGTGGTTCATGTCCTGTTTGTTGTGTATAAAGGGGCCTCAGCTGAGCACCAACTACAAGAAGCGAAGTAGAAAATGCCCAAGGACAAAATCAGAAGAAAAAGGTGTTCATCCTGTATGACTGTATCAGGAATCCTTAGAAGTTAATGGGCAGTATCCAATGTTAGTCCTATGTAGAGTAGATCCATTGAAATGAATGAAGTCATGACTAACTTAAGTCTCATTCATGTCAATGGGTCTACTCTATGTAGGAATAACATTGGATACTACCCAAAGAATGCACAAAATCAGGGGTGTCGAAGCTCTAAAATGTTTGTAATGGCTCTCTGAAGGCATATAGTTATTTGCAGCAAAAGCTTTAAGTGAAAAGATGTTGGTATTTTGGGCTCCACCCACCACTGGAATGTGGCTCTCAAAACTTTTCCAAAATGTAATTCAGTGCTTGGAGTGAAAGAGGTTCCACACCCCTGGAAGAAATGAACAAATAGTCTGACCTGGTATGAGGCAGCCTCCTGTGCTCCTTGAAAGATGTACAAAAGCACATCGTTAAAGTCTTACAAAAGGGTGGAAAAAAAAAAGATACATTTTTTTCCCAGTAGGGACAGTTACTTTACCTAAAATGGTCTTCAGATATTTTAACTCAAGTTGCTTGGCATCCAGTCTGACTATTAATTCTGACTATTAATTCTTTGACTTTCATCTTGAATTTGTCTTCCATCAATACTGGCAATGAATGAGTGATAAAGAGGCATGCTACACCCTCTGGTGATCAAACAGCTTTATGAACCTCTAAGAAAAGGAAGTGCGTAAAGAATTGACTGCAGTCATAGTATATATATGGCACAGTTAGGTGAACAAATAGTGGCACAAAAGTGGCATGATATGATAGGATGTGGATGAACAACCTGTGGCACAAGTGGCAAGGGCAGCAGGAGTCTGTGGCATACCCGGGCAGGAGCAGGAGGCCCAACCATTCCTTTTGCCTCTCCAGTGCTGTTTTGCCGTTTTGCAGAGTAGAGCCAAAATAATCACAAAGCCTTAGGGACAAGAGTAGTGTACAGTAGGCTGGCCTTGACAGGGTTCAGAGGATCGCGTGGGAGAAAGAAGCCATTGTGAGTTCTTCCTCCAGTCCCGCACATGTGTGTGCAAGCGTGATTTGCATAATTACCCGCGATGCAGCGTGGGTTGCTGTGTCGTCCGAACAGGGCTTCTTACCCATGCCACAACCCATGGCTTATAGTAGGGGTTGTGGTGTGGGTAGAAAGCCACCCCTGCCACACACACACCACCCCGGGTGTGGACAAAATGGCAGCCTGCGCTGCATTGCGGGTAATTATGCAAATCCCCGTCACGCATGCGGCACACGCAGGGCTGGGGGAAGAAGCCATGATGGCTTCTTTTGCCCCCATGATCGTCCAAATGCAGCCACTATTTCATAGCATTGGCTTGACTTCTGGCACTCTTACCAAAATGATTGGCTGCCGCTGTTATACTACAAACAAATACAGGTCTAATACCAAGGATGAATACTAAAGAATCGTATAGAGCAGGGGTGTCAAAGCTTAGGCCAAATCCAGCCCACCCGGGGGCCATTCTGGTCCTCTGTGTTTCCCAGGTGGCTACACCCTCCTCCCCTTCCCATGGCCCCACCCCATTGATCCCTGGCCTCTGATCATTTGGCAGCTTCCTGGCTTTTGTGCAGGTTCTTCCCCATTCTAAAAGGTTGAAATGCCTCTCCGAAGGCTGAGTTACTGGCAGTTCGGAGCTTTAAGCTAAACTATGCTGGTATTTTTTGCCCAGCCCCTTTTGCTTTTGGCCCCACCCACCATTGGAATGCAGCCCCCGAGAGCTTCTCTGGAACTGAACTTGGCCTTTGCGCTGAAAGAGCTTCAGCACCGCTGGTATAAAGACAAAGGGTGGGGTCACTCTCCAATGGTTCCAAAATAAATGTGAAAAATCAGGAGCAAAGAAAGGAACATAGGAAGCTGCTTATACTGAGGCTGTCTTCACACGAGGCATTTATTGTGCACTCGTGGCTGGCCACACACAGAAGTCTGCGGGTCCATTACATGATGCTGTCATCATCCAGGGCCCTTCCTGCGCTATCTCCAGCAAAAAGCATAGTTAGAAAAACCCAGTTTAAATGAAGTATTTAAATAGGGCTGTGCACTGCTACGGCCCAAGGCCTGAACTCCGAGTCGAAGCAGCCCGCTTCGAGTCACTTTGTGCCCCTTCCGAGGTGAAGCGGAGCGGCATGAAGCAGCCTGGAGCGGGTCGGGGGCTCTCTGAAACACTTGGTGTGCTCCAGAGCTTTGGCACCCCCGGCCTAGCCGCACCAGGTCCTTACCTGAGCTGCTGCCGCCCTCGCCGCCACTGCCTCCGCCATCCTTGCTGCTGTCCTCGCTGCTGCCGCCGCCTCCATCACTGCCATTCTCGCCTCTTTCTCTGCCGCCGTCCGCGCCGCCACCAACTCTGAGGCCTGGAAGCATGTGGCGATCCTTACTGCCAGGAGTCATCATTTTTTAAATGGCAACTTCCAGAAGGTGGCGAGGGCGGTGGCGGAGGCAGTGAGGATGACGGCGGTGGCGGAGAAGGCAGTGGAAGAAGCAGCAGTGGTGGAGGCGGCAAGGTAAGGGGGTTTGCGCGGGGGTGTTGGGGGGGACCTGAAGCAGGGTTTGGCATCTGAATCCCACTTCAGGTTCGGGGCTGAGTCAGGCTGCCCCCCCTGGATCTGCCTGAGACGAATCGGGCCCGTCTCTGAAGCCACGAAGCGGCTTCTGAGTCGGATGGGGGCGGGAGGGGCGTCCCTGCACGTAAATACTATGGGGTGCACTGCCATTTTTCAGCCACTAGATGGCGGTGTTTTTCATTGAACGATATACAGGCTGGTGAGAAAGCATGTTTTTGTTATGGTCTTGGTTTAATGAGTCAATTTTCATTGTGCCACAGAGATGGAAGAAAATGCTCCAGCGGGCTCCTAGATTTTCCTTTAATGTAGAGATGTCCTGAGTCAGACTGCTGGTCCACCAACTTTCCCCAGGAGCAGTAGCTTGCCAGGCTTCAGACAGGAGCCTTTCCTAGCCCTGCTTGCAAATACAAGGGGCTGGACCTGCTTGTATGCAAACATATGATGTTTCAAGACAGGATAGGGGGATAACCTATCCTCCTGGTGAACCCCCTCTTTCTGTGGGTTCCCCAGGAAAAGAATCTCTGATAGGCTGCCGGCAGTCAGGATGAACCTCCTGACACACCCTAGTTGGTCCAGCTGCTTAGGAAGCTTCAGGGCCCTGAAGCCAAAGATCTCTCCCTTCAGGCCAGACCTAGGAAAAAAGAAGACAATGGTACTTTGGACTTTCCATTCCAAAGCCAAGAAACAGAGGGTTTACCAAAACCCTTAAAGAAAATTGTAAAACAAAGTGGCAGCTTTGTAACCATGAGGTCTTTCACATGGGGAGTTCAATGAGAAATCTCTTTTAAAACAACACCGCCACATTTCCAAACATAAAAAAGGCGTTTATTTAGAAGGAAAAGAAGAGAAACAAGGGGGGAAAACAGGGAAGGCAACAGTCACACACACACACACACACACACACACACACACACAGAATTCCAGATACAAGAAAAAAAGCAAGATAAGTCTAACTTATCTAGTCACATTACCTACTTGAGTGGAACTTTGGGTCCCAAAGCCTATGCCAAGTTTATTGCAGAGAGGATGGTATGAGAGAGAGAGAGAGAGAGAGAGAGAGAGATCATCTGGTTTCCAGTTAGATGGCAGACAGGGAGCTCCAGAAGGCCTGACAGTATCTTCTTTTTATTTTGCAGGGATCTCAGTTCCATGAAAGCCAGGCCCTTTGTGGAGACTGATGGTTGGTCTGTCCAATGACGCAATAGGCTCTATTTCTGATGTCAGTAGTCTAGCCAGAAAATAAGAAAAATACCCAGTAGCTGCCTGGACCCACCTTCTTAATGACTGTAACTTACATCTCAAAAGCCCAACATGGTTGGGATCAGTCAGCTTATTCAAGAAGAGGGATTAAGGTTTTGTTCACATTTTGGAGGGCAAAGAAGTGAGATAAGGCTGGTTGCCCAGCAGGGTGCCAACTGACCAGATGCTCTAGGGGGCACTGTGGATCTATATCAGAAGTGGGGGTTTCTGTAGGGGTGGACGAAAGTGACTTACCTGTCCTCGAAGCTTGTTCGTGGTGGGGGGGAGGCGCTTCGCTGCTCCCCCCGTGAAGTTCAGGCCGGGGGGGAGGCTTCCCGCCTCGCCCGGCCACGAACTCGAAAGTTTAAAAAACAAAACAAAAACGCCCCCGTGATAGGCTACGTGACGATTAACGTAGCCTATCACGGCTAGATCTGCAAAGTCAGCCGTGATAGGCTACGTCAATTGTCACGTAGCCTATCACGGGTGACTTAAAAAAAAAAAAAAAGCACATACGCTAATGGCGGCCCCCATAGGGAGCCGCCATTCGCGTTCCTTATTTGGTTGCTGTAGTCTACGTAAATCTTTACGTAGACTACAGCAACCAAATAAGGAACGGGAATGGCGGCTTCCTATGGGGGCCGCCATTATCTGTACGTGCTTTTTTTTTTTTAAAGTCACCCGTGATTGGCTACGTGATGATTGACGTAGCCTATCACGGCTGACTTTGCAAATCTAGCCATGATAGGCTATGTTAATCGTCACGTAGCCTATCACGGGGGCGTTTTTTTTTCTTTTATTGCAATGGCGGCGGCGGCAGCCGGTTGAAAGATCAGCTGCCGCCCCCACCCAGGACGAACACCCGCCGAACCGCCGGCCGGACCCGCCGCCGGGAGGGACATTCAGCAAAGGTAAGTCTCATCCCGGGGGTGGGTGGGTGCGGGGGGCGGGGGGTGTGGAGAATTTCTCCCCGAAACTTGTTCGGGGGGCCGAACACATTGGCGCTCGGCCCCCCGAAGTTTCGGGGAGAAATTCTCCGCCATCCCTAGGTTTCTGTTTCTCACACATGTTCTCTACCACTAACCTACAGCCCTAAGATCATCGCAAGAGTTAAATAAATGTATAAAGAGTGCCTTGAGTATTTTATTCTGGCATTTTCCACTTGTGGCTGAGAAGATCTTTCTTCCATATGATCCTGGCATGTTTTCTTTTTTTTTTTGCCTATTGGCAGTGCCAACACAGGACATTGAAGCTGTGGAATTGTGCCACCCGACACCCTCCAAATATCCTTTCGGTGGATAGTTTTCAGTCATGCGGAGAGTCTGACCTGGGCAAAAAATCATTTCCAACTTTTTTTCCTTTTAAACTCAGTGGCCAAGGGGTCAGTAGCAAGTCTGGCTCACTGTAGGCACCTGTAGGCATCTTTCTGTGAGATGCGATGTCAGCGTTTTGCTTGTGGCACAGTGTGTTCTGCATTATGTAAGTAGATGCATAGGCACTGGACAAGTGAAGTGTCCTGCCTTTTGATTCGATCATCTTTTCATCCCTTCCTTGAGATTCTAACTGAATTACAACTCAGATAAAAAGTTAAATCTTGTTCAGACATATGGGCCCTGACATTTCAAATATGACATGTAAAAAGTGCTTTGACCCAAGAAACATTGTACGGTTTGTTCTTATTAATGGTCCATTTCCACCAATTACCTTATGAGTGATCAGAGCTGCCATCAGCAATCGAGAAATGGCTAAAGTGAGTTCAGGTCAGACAATCACCTGGGGAGAGTCTGAGGAGAGTAGGACGTCTACAGTACTTACACTACTCTTTCAGTCATTTCCCCTAGTTTCAGAAGTTTCATTTCCTGGTCCTTTCAGTGGGAAAGATGGACTTTATGGCTATGTTAGCAAAGTGTTTTTTAAAGACATTCTGGAAATATAAAGGGGAAAGATGAACATAGCCCAGGCTGGCAACAGTGCGGCAAGAAACTATGAGCATAGGGTAGGGATCTTGACCATGTTATACTTGCAATGTATTGAACAATTATTTATTTTATTTTATTTAAAATTATTTTAAGCCATCTTCAAGATTGAAACCTTTAAGGGTGGAATTTGTGATTTAAAAAATAACAGTGCAATACTATGCATGTCTACTCAGAAGTAACCCCACTGAGTTCTTTGCTTCCAGGAGAGCGTGTAAAGGATTGCAGGCTATATTTAAAGAAAAGCACACACACGCATCTCTTCCTCCATTTATCAAACGCTTCATGGTCTTTCTTTTTTTAAATCTCTAGTGCCATTTTACACTGGTGGGATGGTGCATGTCCAAGCTACTTAATGAATTACCTTTTCCAACAAAGGGTGATTAATGTTTGTGCATATATAAATATTGTGTGTGTTTGTACACAAATACATACATACACACATACATACATATTTGCAAGCAATGAAGTGTCTTGTCTTTTCTCTCACAACAAATAAATAGCAGCCCCTTTGCCTCGGCTCTGGGCCTGATTGGAATTGTCTTTTCCCCCACAATTGCTTGTTGCACTGGGAGAATGTACCAACTGGGTGTTGTGTAGGGTGTAGGATGAACATGTATGTGCTCAGGCAACATGTCCTCTCTTGCGCTGCAATGGCAGAGTCAATTGTTTTTAGAATTGAGCTCAGTCCATCTCCTTATTTTTCTTCTCATTCCATGACTTTAATGAAATGGATAACTTCTTCGCACTGAATCGTGGGTGGTCAGTCTTTTTGCCCCTGAGGGCTGAATGCAGCAATGAATCCAGTCACACACAGACACACAACCTTCTCCCTGCACCCACTCTCCAACACACATAAGTAAAGCTTCAAGCCTTGGAGCCTATTATTTCTGTGCATTTCAGTACCCAGATACACAAAAGAAATGCACCCCATCCTTTGAACAGAGGAAGAAACACTGATAACTCTCAGTGAAGGTGCCATGTTTATTATTAAAAGTGAAGTATCAACTCAGTTTTCTACTGTGTCCTGACTCCAGCTGTTAAGTTCAATAGTGCTCATTTAAGGGTTAAAGAGCTTGCAATAAAGCTGATAAATGGCATGCAGTAAATGGAGAAAAATGTTAACAAACAAAAATGTCCTATGAGTACCTTCTATCAATTTACCTCTAGAAAGGTTAATTTTTCTGTTCTGTAATAGCATTATATTGTGAATACCTGTTGGGCATATATAAAAGTATTCTCCAGTATACTTTCACATACAAGTAGAAAATGTTGTCTTGCCTTTTAAAACTGCATATGTCTTTCTTGGTGTCTTGATGTTACGAATACTCATTATCTTTATATCTATTTTCCCATCATAATCATATTATGGTCTCCCTAAAAACAATGAAACAATACTTAGTCATGAATGAAGTACATATCATTTGTGTTGTTGCTGTTGTTAGTTTGTTTCAAATGGAGTCAAATGAAAATGTAAATGGATTAAATAATATGTATGAGCAGAGGTGTTTTTTTTTTTTTTAAAGAAAAAGAATATAAGGAAATAACTCATGTAATACTTGAACAAAAACGTGTAAAAATGCAGATACAACAGTGACTGGTCTACTCTGCTTTTACTGTATCTTACTTTTAACTCTCCTAAAAATACCACTAACAATAATATATGTATATTAGAAAATTTGGGAACTTATTTTCAGCATCAAGAAATACAAAAATCAATGATGTGCCTTGCTACTTCAGGAATTTTAAAATTTGAGGCTAAGGAATATATGTCATGACAAGGCAGGTTATAATATTATTATAATTATTATATTATTATAATAAAATATGTATTTTTAAAAAAGAAACCAATGATTGGTTATATATATTATATCTCCAATTCAGAGCAAGGGCCCTTCTTTGAGAAGTGTTACAGAGGAGCTCAGACATGCTGGCTTGCTGGGCATGTGTATTGTGCACTATGTCGTTGACATTCCTCTGACACTTTGGCTCAAGAATCCATTCTGGTTCCAGAAGCAGCAGCATGGCAAGGTGGCCAGGAGCATCGTCATTAAGGCTCTGGATGGTGCAGAGGGGTATGAGTCACCGCATGCATGTGCTTCCTCCATCGATTAGATTAAAGGAAATTCTTCCTTGTAACTGCACAAACATGCATATGCCTGCCTGATCGGAAACCTTGATAAATCAGGGTTTGCAATCATGGAATCTTTGTAAGCACATTCAGCTGAACACACTTACGGAACCCTATATAGACCATCGTGCTCAATGTGCAAAGGTCTACCCAGAAGCCAGATGCATGAGGATGTTGGAGGCAGGGCTTACGTGTGCATCCATGTCCTCCTAAACATTTTCCCCCTACATGTGATCAGGCCAACACCTGCATAGGGCTTTTCTTAGCATGATTCCCTGCTCCACTCAGCATCTATCCCATGTTTCCAGGGCCAGAGTTCTCTGCTTTCCTACTGAACCACCTTATTGTTACATTTGCTTAGAGAGATCCATTACTTTTCCACATTGGGCCCTTTAGCACTGCTGGGGCATCTCTTTTCTGCAATCTGCTGAAAGTAGAATTAAAATAGTGGATCTACATGGTGCGTAATATAGCACTATATTATCCAGCATCACCCTTCTCCATTGCCAAGATTTTGTTTATTCACAAATAAATCTGGTTCTGCAAAAATTACTGGAAACATTTATTAATAGCTTTCTCCTTGTACCATCTGTCCCTTTTATTGCTTCCCGTTTAGTACAGGTAGAGGATTACTCAAGAACTGCCTGCTAATTAGTCAGCTACTGTGTCAACTACTGGTTTCTTTTCATTCTTTTCATTAACAATATTTCACTATGAAAAGAAAGCAATGCATAAGGTCACCCTGTTCCAGGTAACAGAAGCTGTGCTGAACAGGAAGCAATAGAAAGAACAGAAGTTGCAAGGAGGAAGCTTTTAGTTAAAGACACAGTAGCCCTTAAGAGTCTCAATAATAATTTGGCTGTTGACACTGAACAGAATGGTGCTGCAACTGCATCTTATTGCAAAGAACAAACAAACCCCCAAACGGACAAAAAAGCTGCAACAGAGCAGATTTGATAAAACACTGGATGACAACATGGAAAATATTGCCAGATTAAACAGTAGTTTTCTGATATTATCATCTGGATTCTCCATGAAAAATAAGTGCACAAATTGAATTGCAGAGAAAAGGGGTAGTGTGACAGTGACCATAGTGTGCTTTATGCAACTAAGGACCAAAGCAAATGTTCTGAAAATACATGGCATACTTATCCACTTTTGATTCAGGTAATTACAGGTGTGTATGAGTGAGAGAGATCTTTATCAAAAATACTTAATGCAAAGAGGAAAGGAAATACATCTTTAAACCCCAGAGCAATGGGAGTCTAAATCATCTCCCTCACCCTGGTGCGGCTACAATGCAGAGAAAAAAATTCCATTGGTGCCAATGGGATTTCCCCCCTCTGCATTCTACTTGCACTCTGTGTGTGAGTTAGACTCCATTGGCATGGAGGAGTAAAGACATATGCCTCCTCTCCCTGTAAACAGGATTTCCAATAAGGACCTCTCCCTCCCACCACACACACTCATAATTAGTTTAATCAAAAGCTCCATGCTACCTATTTTCAGAACATCTGCTTTGCCCTTGAGTCATGTGATAGAAGTGGTTTGAAATTTGACTGCACATTGACTGCACTCTAAGACGTTTGCTTCCAGGCTCAAGAATTTTATTCAAACCACTTCCATCACACTTAGGCTGGAATCTTATACAGCAGCCTGCCCCAAGCTGGTGCCCTCCAGGTTTTTTGGATTTCAACTCCCATCATTCCTAGCTAGTCTGGCCAATGGTCATGAAACATGGGAGTTGTAGACCAAAACATCTGGAGGGCACCAG
This sequence comes from Heloderma suspectum, assembly GCF_057233095.1. Classification (NCBI taxonomy): domain Eukaryota; kingdom Metazoa; phylum Chordata; class Lepidosauria; order Squamata; family Helodermatidae; genus Heloderma; species Heloderma suspectum. The sequence continues at coordinate 93,156,629 of NC_139461.1, forward strand.
CTTGGGGAAGGCTGCTATACACACTTACCTAAGTCCCCTTAAACTCAATAGGACTTACTTCTGATATATACAGTTGCAGCATCACAGTGTTATGTCTGTCTTTGCCCTTCACTTTGAGCTTTTCTATACAAGGCTGTTAATCTGCTGCATCTGTTTTTGTTTTCGTTGCAGAATTGAGATCCGAGCAGCACATGAAGAGCATTTCTTTTCCTGCTTTTCTGCTACATAGCCCCTAGGTGGCACTATGTTATAGGGGAATAGTGCAAATATACAAGAGGAAATCACACTTTCTTTCAGTTTCACAATTAAATGCTGCATTTTCCCTGCTTTGAAAAAACTCACCAAAAATGCTGGTTAGACACAGAAGTGAAACTGGAGGGTCACGTCATCATCCAAAGAACCTATAAACAACTGTGAGTAGGGAATTACGACTGCATGATTAGGGATGTACAGATTCTCCTTCGTCCATTCCAGTGGGGAATCTGCCCAGGGGCGGAGGGGAGGCGATCCATTCCTCCCCTCCCCCGGAATCCTCCGGAGCGGCTCCACTCCATGAGGATTTGAGCCATTCTCCTCCGCGCCGATCGCCATTTTTTTTTAAATGGCAATCGGCAGGATTTGCTTATTTTATAAGCAAATAAAGCCATGAATCTTGCATATAGGTCTATGTGTCATAGGCTTATATGGAACATTCACGGCTCTATTTTGCATATAAGTCTATGGGCACATCCTGCCGATAGCCTTTCTTTTTTTTTTTAAAGGCGATCAGTGCGGAGGAGAATGGCTCCGGCTGAGCATGCAGCCGAGTGCCATCCCATGCGGAATCCTCGCAGAGTGGAGGTAAGTGGGGCTGATCTGCTCCAGATTCCAGAGGCTGGATTCCAAAGAATCCGGTCCCATTTGAATCCGTGGCAGATTTCTCTAACATCCCTATGCATGATAAATGACTTATGTAGAAAAGCCCTATGATAATACAAGCAAAGGAACTATAGTTTCAAGGGAACTATAATTAATTAAGAATTGCAATGAAATTGCTAAGAAATAATCATATGTAATATGTGAAGTCCTTTAGAAATCTTCCCGTTATGCATCCACTTATGAGTTCCCAATACCAACAGTTATCTTCTTTCTCTTTTCATTATTGGTAAAGAGAAGGCACAAGCAAGATCTATGTCTCAAACACCATGAACTGGAAATTATAACAGTGTGGCTTTCTATGATTTCTTCTTAATGAATAGAGAGCTCCCTGCGTGTAGGCACTGGAACAGTACTGGAATAAATTCTGATATTTCCATACAGTTGTCTGGAATCATTTTAATGTATCAGGAGGACTCAGCATATAGGTCAGGATAAAATCCTCATTTTGATTATTACAGAGGAAGATGGATATATCTTCACAGAATATGTAGGACAAGCATCTTTCGGCCTTCCGATGTTGAGCTTTTAATTGTTTTTTTTTTATACAAAGAAAAACATGTCTGTCTCTGGTATATAGATTTATTTAGATGCAATTAGAACTATCATTTGGACCAATTCGGGTGCATTTCTATGTTGTCAGTTACTCTGAAAAAAAAAATGGCAATGGTATGCTATGGAGCTAATTTTCATGGGTTTATACAAATCTAAACAGAAACTGTTTCAGGAACCAGAACCTGACAGAGGAGCATTCTAGCAAAAGGGGAAGGAGGAGAGAAAAAAAAAATCCCAGCTGATTCAAGAGAAGCGGATATCAACTTAAATCCAATTTATATCATAAAATGCAGGAGGGGGAAAAAAAACACACTGCCTACCTAAATAAAGAATTCATTTTTAGAGGTTTTTTAGCCATTCACTGTTTCCAGCTCATCCTCTTGTTTCTACTTGCTGAAGCACTAAAACTTTTTTGTGGCAAAGTTTTAATGAAGGAACCTTGTAGAGAGGATGTGACTTTTCCAGGTAGTGATGTCTTGCTTGAAACTTTCAAAACGGAGCTCACACAGAGCAGTAGGAAGAAAAATCTAAGGGAAAACCCCCCCGTCTGTCATTTAAATCTAGTTTAAGTTTAAAGATCTTCATTCTGCTGCCTGAAACTGAGCAAACGCATGCCTAGGATATTTTCCAGCTTTGCTTTGTCTGGCTTTTGCAGCCAGAGTTGATGACATACAGTCAAGAGCCCAACTCAACCACAGGTAAACATTATAAATTCCACTGATTTCAGTGGGAGAGGCTGATGCATGTGAATAATTTTATCAATAGGAAAAAAAGAGAATTAAGACTGCATAACTTTGGCTGGATGGTGCCCTCAGATATGCACTCTTCACTTAATTAGACCTGGGCCCAATCTACATGCAAACAGAATGAGAAGCACTTTCTGGTTATATCTGTATTTTCATGAAGTTGCTTTGGTCTGTCAGCAGCACACGAAGCAAAGAAAGAGGAGTATACGTGTTTTGCCAAAGGCAGAAAGGTTCTTTCTTGGATTCAGAGCAATGACTACTAGGGATGTTGGAGAATTCTGCCACGGACTCCAGCGAGGTCGGATTCTTTAGAATCTGCCCCCCTGGAGTCCGTGGTGGAACAGGGCAATCCCCCCCCCCACGGAATCCCCCCAGGACGGAGCCTACCTGGCTCTGGCGGTGGCTGCAGCAGTGGCTCTGGGTCGTTTCCCGGGCTGCTGCGGCCGCAAATGGTGTCCTGCATAGCGGCCGCCATTTGTGTTCCCACTTTACGAAGCCTATCACAGCTAAAGCAGGGATGCAAATGGCGTAGGGGATGCCATTTGCATCCCTGCTTTAGCCGTGATAGGCTAGGTAAATATATACGTAGCCTATCATGACCTAGCATAGGGATGCAAATGGCATCCCCTACGCAGGACGCCATTTGTGTCCGCAGCAGCCTGGCAGCGGATGGGGGCCTTGCTGCGGATTGGCCTGGCTGGTGGCTCCGTGGACCGGCTGCAGGGCGGAGCCAGCTGGCCAGGATTCCGGGGGGAAGGAACGGATCACCTCCCCCCTGTCGAGGATTCCGGGGGGGGGACTGGATCTCCTCCCCCCTGCCGCAGAACCCAGCGGAGCCAGGTAAGTGGGGTTTCGTACACCCCTAATGACTACACAAGGGAGTAAGAGTCCAAAAACTTTGTTAACTCTAGCAAGCACAGTATTACACTTAAGCAAATGATGTTATAAAGCTAAACTAAGCAAAAGACCTTACTCCTTTGTTCTGCTGACGGGAGCAGAGATAACGACAGCAGAGAAACTTCAGTCAGCTGACTCGCAGCACCTCCGTGGTCCCGGTCTGCACTGAAGCTCAACTGAGTGACGCACTGGAAGGACTTCAAGTCCACTGTGTCTACGTGCTGTTTTTCACAGTCCCCTTAATCAATCACACCTGTGGATGGCCAAAACTTTAAGACCGTCGAGTCCAACCCCCTGCTCAATGCAGGAATCTAAGTCAAAGCAGCCATAACAAATGGCTGTCATTAGGGGAAAAGGTATATTCCAAATAAAGCGGTATCATTTAATGGTGGCAGCAGAAGTGAAGGGAGGGATTTCCCAGTGGTGAGGAGTGATTGACCACATTTGGGGATCATAGAATAGTAGGGTTGAAAGGGGCCTACAAGACTATCGAGTCCAACCCCCTGCTCAATGCAGGAATCCAAGTCAGAGCATCCCTGACAGATGGCTGTCCAGCCTTGTCTTGAATGCCTCCAGTGTGGGAGAGCCCACCACCTCCCCAGGTAATTGGTTCCATTGTCGTATAGCTCTAACAGTCAGGAAGTTTTTCCTGATGTTCAGCCGGAATCTGGCTTCCTGTCACTTGAGCCCATTATTCCGTGTCCTGCACTCTGGGATGATCGAGAAGGGATCCTGACCTTCCTCTCTGTGACAACCTTCCAAGTACTTGAAGAGTGCTATCATATCTCCCCTCAGTCTTCTCTTCTCAAGGCTAAACATGCCCAGTTCTTTCAGTCTCTCTTCATAGGGCTTTGTTTCCAGTCCCCTGATCATCTTTGTTGCCCTCCTCTGAACCCTCTCCAGTTTGTCTGTGTCCTTCTTAAAATGTGGTGCCCAGAACTGGACACAGTACTCCAGATGAGGCCTAGCCAGTGCTGAGTAGAGGGGAACTAGTACTTCCCGGGATTTGGAAGCTATGCTTCTATGAATGCAGCCCAAAAGAGCATTTGCCTTTTTTGCAGCCACATCACATGGTTGGCTCATATTCAGCTTGTGATCTACACAATTCCAAGATCCTTCTCGCTTGTAGTGTTGTTGAGCCATGTATCCCCCATCTTGTAACTGTGCATTTGGTTTCTTTTTCCTAGGTGCAGAACTTGGCATTTATCCCTATTAAATGTCATTCTGTTGTTTTCTGCCCAGTGCTCCAGCCTATCAAGACCACTTTGAATTTTGTTTCTGTCTTCCAAAGTATTAGCTATCCCACCCAATTTTGTGTCATCTGCAAATTTGATCAGCATTCCCTGCACCTCCTCCTCCAAGACATTAATAAAAATGTTGAAGAGCACTGGGCTCAGGACTGAACCCTGCGGTACCCCACTCGTTACCTCTACCCAGTTTGAGAAGATCCCATTGAGATTCAAGATCCTCCTTGAATCTGATTCTGTAGCCAGTGGTGGATCCACCTGACCGTTGTTTCATCTAGTCCACTTTGAGCTAGTTTGCTCATCAGGATATCATGGGGCGCTTTGTTGAAAGCTTTGCTGAAGTCGAGGTATATTATGTCCACAGCATTCCCACAGTCCACAAGGGAGGTTACCTGATCAAAAAATGAGATCAGGTTAATCTGGCAGGATTTGTTCTTGACAAATGCATGTTGGCTTCAAGTAATCACTGCATTGTTTTCAAGGTGCTTACAGATGGATTGCTTTATAATCTGCTCCAGAATTTTCCCAGGGATTGATGTCAGACTGACTGGTCTGTAGTTCCCAGGTTCCTCCTTTTTGAAGACAGGGACAACATTAGCCCTCCTCCAATCATCTGGCACTTTACCCGTCCTCCATGATTTCTCAAAGATAATAGATGGTGGTTCTGAGAGTTCTTCTGCCAGTTCCTTTATTACTCTAGGATGCAGTTCATCTGGCCCTGGAGATCTGAACTCACTACCTAAAAACCTGCTTTCCCAGTTCACACAGCACTTGAAACTTCAACTTTGGGTGGGCGAAGTCCAGGGAGTAGAACTGAACATCATCAATCCCTTAGGTGCTGCTTAGCAAATGAGAGAGGCTTGTTCCCCACCCCTGTCCACACTCCCCTACTCATGGAAGTTTAATGGAAGCACTGAATTAAGCCCCTGTAGTTTATCCCACACCTCTCCTCTCTCATCTACCATTGGGGCATTGTGAATGCTTGAAACAGTACTACTGCGCTATTCTGAATGGAAAAAACAGGCCACAGCCTGTGAATACTGTAGGTAAAGCAGCTACTGCGCTGTGAATGCCTGAAATAGCACTACTGCGATATTTTGAGCGGGAAAAACAAAAAAATGTGAATGCTTGGAACAATATGGTTTCAATACTTCAGTATTGTGAATGGGAATCCCAGATATCACTAAAAGGCTACCAAGCCACTTGGTGATATTTGAGGGGCTTTTCTGCTGTGGCATCCAAGTTATGGAATGAGCTTCCCAGATAGGCTCAGCTGGCACCTACATTGTGCTCTTTCCCACGCCAGGTGAAGACCTCATTTTCTGAGGCATTTTAGGGTGCAATCCTATGCATGTTTAGAGAGAAAAAAAGCTTACAACTCCCAGCATTTCCCAGCCAGAGATGCTTGCTGGGGCATGCTGGGAGTTGTAGGCCTTTTTTTTTGTCTAAACATGCATAGGATTGTGCCCTTAATCTTTTAGCTCTGTTGCTTTAAATCTGTTATTGTATTTTAAATCTCTACATTGCTGCTTGGTTTTTTTGGGTTTATTTGATACAGTAGTTTCAAATCTTAAATTTTATATTGTATTTTATGCTATATTTTATGGTTTAATTGTTGTGAACTGCCCAGAGAGCTTCAATATATAAATATAATATAATAAATAATAAATAAACCACTCCTTTAGCACCATATTTCCTGCAATGCTGTGTTATGCCATGCTCTGAATTGCTGCTGTCTGCCCACAGGTGTCTCAAGTTTGCCAGAACAAGAGTAAAAACAAATTTGCAGAGCCTCACAAAGAATTGTGGTTGGCAACATGGTTCCCTCAAGATGTTTTGGACTGTAACTCCCACCTGCTCCAGTCAGCATGGCCAATGGTTAAAGATAATGGGAATTGTAGTCAAAACTATCTGGAGGTTGGCTACATTGATGTCTCTGTCCCTGTATTTTTACTGTGTTGTTTTGAACTGAATGCTTGGCTTTATATAATAGCGTAGTTTTAATTGTGAGCTTGGTGGTGCATGGGCACTAGAAGGATGGGATATACATTTCTATATGCATTTTTTTTAATGGCATGGAATTTGTGGTGATTGCTGCTACCTTGATTTTATTTTATTTTTTAAGTAATAGACACATTTGTGGAGGATAGAGTTATCAACGTCTAGGAGTTATGATAGCTCAATGCAACTTTGAAGTTCAGAGGCCATATGTTTATTGAAAGCAAGTTGCTGGGAACAAACAAGAGGGGAAAAGCTATCTTTTCCATGCTATGCTTATTAGCTCTCAGAGGCATGCAGTTGGAAACAGAATACTGGATTAGATGGTCTGACCCAGGAGGGATCTTTTTATATAACAACCAAACCCAATCACCACTCTTCGGCCTACAGAAACTGGAAGTATTTTCTCTCTTTACACATTTATTTCTTTTCTAGATGCCCTCCTTAGGTTCATTCCCTTCCAAAACATTCATTTCCCATCCCAGTTCCCCCAGTTCCATTGTCTCCAAATTAATTTCCGTTTCTAAAAATTCATGCTCCACAAATGTCTTCCATCTTAAGTTCTTCCCAGATATTGCAAATTAATGCTTCTTCTCTGTGCCATCCCCATTTTGTTTTTTCTTGTGCCACCAGCTGGTTCTTCCAAAGACCCTTCCGTCTTTGCAGCCCAATCTAGAATACCTCTGTCCACCTGAATGGAAGAAAAAAGGTGTGGAATTTAAGGTAGGGGGCAACGTATGGTGAATAAGGACTCAATAAGCCAGCCTTCATTATTGCCCCACTTGCCTTCCACAAATCCAACCATGCATCTAGGCCAGGGGTAGGCAACCAGGCGCCCTCCAGTTATTTTGGACTACAACTCCCATCAGCCCCAGCCAGCATGGGCAATGGTATAGGATTATGGGAGTTGTAGTCCAAAATATTTGGAGGACACTGGATTGCCTAAGCCATGGTGCAATGTTCCAGTTTCAGGCCACTGCAGGCAGGGAATAATCCTGCTGAAAATGCTTTGTACCATGCTGTGCACCACATCCCTCCACCCGCAGTGTTCACTCACTGGTTATGTGTTATTTATTTAGGTTCTGCACATGTGTGGCATCATCAGAGAGGTTAGATACTATGCATGCACAGCACCTAATCATTTTATCTATTTAAGTTATTATTTAATGTATTTGCCCTTCATACAAGGTTCATCATAAGAATGGTTCACTTTAAGAATTTACAGTAAAATACACAACAAGAATTTACAAGAATGTGCAACAGAATCCAACTGCATCATTAGAACACTACAAAGATGCCATCACAACAAAAGCACTTTCCAAATTCCTTGCAACTTCGGAACTAACTGAGACAGTAGAATGGATCACCCAATGTGTTTCAAATACAGCAGTTGTTTTTTTCCTCCCAGACCTAAAAAAAGGAAAGAAATAATTTCATTCAAAATGTCTGAGAGAATAATAATTTAAACTGTCTTAACGTGGTGCCTAAAAGTCAACCATGTAGGCACCAGATGAACACTTCTGGGGAGGGAATTCCCACAACTGGGGCACCACTGATGAAAAAGTCCCCTCTCTTGTCACCCACTGACTCTATCTTCTGATAGAGAAGGACTTGAGTGGAAGATCAGAACTCCCATGCAGGTTGATACAGAACAAGGTGATCCTTGAAGTATGTGGGACCCAAGCCATGAAGGCTAAAAGCAGCACCTTGAATTGAGCTCAGAAATGAACCAGCAACTAATGAGTGAGCACCTTCACCTCCCTTTCACAGCTCCTCAAAAATTGCCTAAAAGGGAAGGGGGTGCTTTCTATGGCTGTTATATCCCTTTTGGCTGAGCCTTATGCAGTACTGTGGAGATATATATATATACATATATATATATATATATATATATACATACATACACACACACACACACACACACACACACAGCTTGCAGCTTTATTGGTATGAAAGAAGCACTCTTGAGTTTTCCCTGGTGGGTTGAGATGTGTCAGACACATGGAGAACAAGCAAATTGGAAGCATTTTCTGAGGCTATGGCTGTGTCGCTACATGGTCATATGTCAGTATGTTGCTGAACACATTGCTTTTGAATGTAATTTCTGGCTTCTTTTGGAGCCTGCCTGGTGTGTGGAGAAAAGGGCTTTAGTGCTCTTGTTTCTGATGTTAGAAGGTTGCAAGCCTTATAACATCAGAAACCTTGGGGACGTTTACGCTCAATTTGATTTTTATTGTTCCACAAAATGGGAATTGTTTTCTGTCAGTCAATAAAACTGTAGGTGATAGTCCTTTTATAATAGATTTGAACAGGCTATTGCTATTTGTTATAGCGGTTTAACTCCAGGACAACCCTGTAAGGGGCGCTACTGGAGAAACACACTATTTCACCAGACTCATTTCTTATATTGCTATATAGAGCAGGACTCAAGACTCACCCATTTTGATGGGGGAAAGCCAGGAAGATATTTAAGAGAGTGAAAGCATCCCTGTTCTAAATGAAGGTGCACACACACAACACACTATCCACGTACATGGTTCTGTACAAATAATGAGAGGGCAGGTCCCTGCATGAAGGGTCTTACCATCTAGAACAGACACAAGGGAGAGAACAGATAAAGTGCAGGGAAATGAAAGCTTGTGTAAACAGGGGAAGCATATGCAATCGTTTCAGTTACACATACAGACACACACCTATCTCTGTATATTAGGTATAAACACTGAGGGCTAGTTCACTCATGATCCCTCTTGTCATGTTGGCTGCAAGTTCATGTGAGTGTGGGAGGGAGATTCTGCTCCTGTCCACTTTCTTTCCTTCCAATGTGGTGCCCTCCTCCACCATATATAGAAGCTTGAATGAAAACCAGATATTACGCAAGTACCGCTGGCTCACACAATTCAGGGGTGGGGAGGAAGAGCAGATGGTTTATCCAAGTGGGCCCCATGGATCCAGATTTAGATGCGTGAAACTAGGCTGGCAGAAGAAGACGTCCCCATCTGTTGTGGCCACAGCAGCCCTTCCTGCCCCCTGAAAATGCCACAGAGAGGGTCAGGGGACCCACCAGAATGGGGTGAGCTGTGCTGCAGAGGGAAGGGGGATCCCCCAAAACTGGATAGAGGCACTGTCTATAAGCAGGTTCCTTCTGTCAATGGAAGGCAGATCTTGGAACCAACTGTGGGTAGGTAGTTTTCAGTTCACATTCACAATTCTATGCACTGAGATGCTGGGCGTGGGTAGGTGGGTGGAGCGTAGCTCAGTGGTAGAGCACATGCTTTGCATGCAGAAGTTCCCAGGTCCAATGCCTACCATCTCCAGCTATGGCTAGGAAAGAAGCCTGCCTTGAAACCCTAGAGGACCACTGCCAGTCAGAGTTGACAACACTGGGCTAGATGAACCGATGGTCTGACTTAATACAAGTCCTATTTCCCTATGAGGGGCGGCAAAATGCATGAACTCAGTTCTGTTATATTGGTCAGCAGTACTGGAAAAACTACAATCCCCAGCACTCCTTGAGCCTGGCATGTAGCCATAGCAGCATGACAGATGTCAGAGATGGGGCTGGGTAAAATCCCTCCATTCTCTGCCATTGCACCAAGAAAGTTGGGGTGGGTGGGAACAGGGTGGGTTGGTGGATGGGTGGGTAGGGGAAGGAGAGAAGGCTTAAATTTCCTTCTGGCTTGGTGTAAAATATTTTGGTGTTGTATTTAGTGATACCACCAAATTTTGTAAATAAAATTAATGTTCACCTTTGTAGAGAGCCTGGATTGATATATTATGAATTTGCTATTAAGTTCAGAACTGATTGCAAGCTTTGGAGCATGCACAGTAAAGTGGCATACAGATTTCACCACCACCGCCCCACTAAATTTTCAGTTGTCCAGCTACCTAGACCCCCACAATTTACTTGAAGCAGTCTCCTTAGCTACTTCCCTAGTCACTGGCACTGCCACAGCTCTGGTTTTGTGAGGAGGATTCGATTCCATGGGTCCATCTTCATACCAGTGATTGGTGATGTTGAGTAAGGTTCACATATCACACAGGCAGGCTACATAAAAATGACCAGTCAGAAAGGGGGCACATTTGTGGTGACGCATGGCATCATGCTGCACTACATGATTTCAAACTACAGCTCCCAAGATGCATGTAAATATTGCGCATGTGCAAAAATGTGTATAAATGGAACGAGAATAATTTTGTATTAAAGAAGAACTCTTATCCAAGCTCACATGGATGAATTTGTTACTTCCTGAGTAAATAATGAAGTCACTTGGGATAAGTTCTCCCATCACTAGTCTTATGTAGATTAGACTCACTCGGTATACCTAAGGGTACTTAAATTAATTTTAAGTTAAATCTGGTGATGGTGAGGGAAGCATTTTGAATGATTAAAAACTGGGATGAATCAAGAAGAGGACTTTTTAAAGCTATCACATCAATGGTACCTAATTCTTTATCTATTAAAATTGGTTTACAATTAGTTGAATGATGATTGTTGGTGTTATAGTCAATGAGATGCCAGTTATATGCACATATTTTGTTAAGGTATGCAAAGAATGAGATTTTGTATTAAAGGAGAACTTTCATTGAAGCTCACATGGATGAATTGGTGTATTGGATTTCCTAGCTCTGCTTGGATAATATTCGGCAGCCTCGCTAGTTAAAACTCAAAACAAATCAAGTTAGTACACGTTACTGTATTTCATTTTATAAGAGGTTCCTATCCAATTGCACACAGGCTATGCTAGGCTCACGGAGTACCCTGGAGTAGGGCAGAGAAGTAGCTTCACTTTGCTCAATCCCTGATGAACATAACTTCTTCCTTTCCTGGCGGCCACTTAATTAGTCAGGTTAGTTCCACTGGGCTATGGATAGCACCACAGACTCTAGATAGGGAAAGTGGCCATTCAGAAGTATAGTTTGGTTTTCTCTCCAGATTTCTGTTGATGTGTTTTGATACACCTGAGATTTCATAAAATGCTTTTCAAATGTACTATGCCAGTATTAAAACAAACACAAAAAACTTTGCTCCAGCATGACTTTGAAAAGTTTTCAGTCCACACCAAGACTTACAGGTCATCTAATGCTATGGGAGATGACCTATTTTACACCACTTCAGGCTCAACGTTTTCACCTCACCTCACACTAACAATAAATTCTTACAGTATTGCACAGGGTACTACTTAAAGGTTCTATCAGGATTTTTTAGAGTTTTCTTCAGTCACAACGGCTAAGTGTGAAGTTCTATATTTCCTCTTCGTTTTGCTCACTGGAGTAGCTGTGACAGATAAGTGCCTGAGAGGATAAGTCATCGTCAAAATTGCTCCAGCGTGCTTGTGTACGGTGCAATCTATGTTTCACATAGGATGTTCACTCAAAAAATAGGAGACAATAACATGAAGCAAGCACAAAAACCACTTATGACTCAAAATGGGGGAATGTGTGACAGAGAAGAAAATCAATCTACACTTTAAAAATAGTAGAATAAAAATCTCCAAAATGTCACAGCCATATTAATGGCAATGAATCTCTTCTGAATAAACATCTTCAGAGCATTGATTAAAGTATACCAAGTAATTAGCAGGGTTGCATTATGTCTGAGAGAGCACATTACAGGCTGTGTTTAAATTGGGCAAAATTGCCTGGTGCTCATACAAAACAAGGCTGCAATCTTAAGCATACTCACAAGGGAATGTGTTTCCTTGAACACAATGCAACTTACTGCTGAGTAGTAATGGGACAGATTTCAACTGGGTTTAAAAGCAGGCTGCACAAGAGCTCCACACAAGTGGAAAAAGAGTTTGACTTCCATGCATTTTTGCAGGAAATGGCCACTAAGCAAATGCTGCAGCCACGTTATAAGGTTCAGATTTTGCTTGATGTAATTATATTATGAAATATAAGTGGGGCCTGTAATAAAATGTTGTAGTATGAAATGCTGCTGTTCAAGATGCCAGCCACTCAGTGCTATCCCTCCCCCAAGCAGTCAATCAGCATTCCATAGCCACTGAGCATGCTCAGTCCTCTTTGGACTGTTTTGCCTAAATATGTTTTGTACTTCCACAAACCTTGGGGTTCCGCCAAGCCTACCACTGCCTCCCTCTTGTGCAAGGACAGTGCCATTTTGGCTACATAAGCAACGGCTGTCACGGCCTGGACATCAAAAATAGAGGGAATAATTGCATCCGCTCAGTGACTGAAGAGACAGTAGGTGCAATCCAAACACTGTCTGCAAGGGGAGTTCTAGTTGCACCTATGGAGATAAAATCCACCCATGTGCACAGAAATTCTCCATTACATATGAAAAACATCATTCTCTATGATCATATAATTCCAACTTGCTTGAAGGCAGCCTGCAGCCATCTTTGTTCACCACACCAATACTGAAAAGATCAGTGCCCTATTCTTTCCCTTGATACGTGTGATTAATATGTCCACTCTAATGTGAATAAGAGTGTTGTGTTTCTTATTCAATGACTGATAAGGACACATGTGTTACACGCAGAGATTAAATTACACAGTGGGAGTTCTTATCCTATCCAAAGGACACTTTCAACATTTCTTCATATTGTGACAAGAAGAGCTGCATACTGTGCATACACTGAAACTGCATTTCATTACAAACTCTTCATCCAAAATCAATGTAATATAACCACATTTTGTGGTCACTGTGACACAGCAAAAAAAGCCCCAAGGCTGTAGAGAGAAAAATGACAGTATTATCCTCCAGCATGGCTTCAGCCCCAGTTAAGACTTTGTGTCCCACTAGCTTGGTCTGGCTTTAAATGCTCCAGGTCAGGTCTGAATCTTTGCCTGGGCAACTGGGGAAATGCTGCATCTCAGTGGCACAGCACATTTTTCTTCAAAAAGGGTAAAAAGGAGGAACCTGGGAACTACAGACCAGTCAGTCTGACTTCAATCCCTGGGAAAATTCTGGAGCAGATGATCAAGCAATCCATCTGGAAGCACCTTGAAAACAATGCAGTGATTACTCGAAGCCAACATGGACTTGTCAAAAACAAGTCCTGCCAGACAAATCTGATCTCACTTTTTGATCAAGTAACCTCCCTTGTGGACTGTGGGAATGCTGTAGACATCATATACCTCAACTTCAGCAAAGCTTTCGACAAAGTGCCCCATGATATCCTGATGAGCAAACTAGCTCAAAGTGGGTTAGATGAAACAATGATCCGGTGGATCCACAGTTGGCTACAGAATCGGACTCAAAGAGTGCTTATCAATGGGACGTTCTCAAACTGGGGAGAGGTAACGAGTGGGGTACCGCAGGGCTCAGTTCTGGGCCCAGTGCTCTTCAACATTTTTATTAATGACTTGGAGGAGGAGGTGCAGGGAATGCTGAACAAATTTGCAGATTACACAAAATTAGGCGGGATAGCTAATACTTTGGAAAACAGAAACAAAATTCAAAGTGATCTGGATAGACTGGAGCGCTGGGCAGAAAAAAAGAGAATGACATTTAATAGGGATAAATGCCAAGTTCTGCACCTAGGAAAAAGAAACCAAATGCACAGTTACAAGATGGGGGATACGTGGCTCAACAACACTACAAGCGAGAAGGATCTTGGAACTGTTGTCGATCACAAGCTGAATATGAGCCAACCATGTGATGTGGCTGCAAAAAAGGCAAATGCTCTTTTGGGCTGCATTCATAGAAGCATCGCTTCCAAATCCTGGGAAGTACTAGTTCTCCTCTACTCAGCACTGGTTAGGTACTATCCAGTACTATCTGGAGTACTGTGTCCAGTTCTGGGCACCACACTTTAAGAAGGATGCAGACAAACTGGAGAGGGTTCAGAGGAGGGCAACAAAGATGATCAGGGGACTGGAAACAAAGCCCTCTGAAGAGAGACGGAAAGAACTGGGCATGTTTAGCCTTGAGAAGAGAAGACTGACGGGAGATATGATAGCACTCTTCAAGTACTTGGAAGGTTGTCACAGAGAAGAAGGCCAGGATCTCTTCTTGATCATCCCAGAGTGCAGGACACGGAATAATGGGCTCAAGTTACAGGAAGCCAGATTCCGGCTGAACATCAGGAGAAACTTCCTGACTGTTAGAGCAATACAACAATGAAACCAATTACCTAGGGAGGTGGTGGGCTCTCCCACACTGGAGGCATTCAAGGCGAGGCTGGACAGCCATCTGTCAGGGATGCTCTGACTTGGATTCCTGCATTGAGCAGGGGGTTGGACTCGATGGCCTTGTAGGCCCCTTCCAACCCTACTATTCTATGATTCTGTGCCTTGCATGCAAAAGGTCCTGGGGTCAATCCCTGGCATCTGGAAGTGGGCCTGGGAAAGACTCTTGTCTGAAACCTGGGCCTATCTGGGGTGGGGTGCGGTATGGGGAGAAAGCAGGTAGACAAGGCAACTAGGGAAGTCTGAGCGGCCCCAAGGGCATCTTGCCCAGAGACCCATCAAGCCTGGCAGTGCCACTGAGAGCCTCTGCCAGTCAGAGAAGACAATATTGAGCTAGGTGGAGCGGTGGGATGACTCAGTATAAGGCAGCTTCCTATGAAACAGAGCTCATGGTTGCAATCTTATACCCACTACTCTGGTAGTAAGCCCCATCACACTGTCTACACATTCTGAGTAGTCATGGAGAAAATTACGCTGAATTGTTGGTATTTCAGAATTCACCTTACATACCTTTTCAGTTCAGTGCTCTCTCTCTCTCTCTCTCTCTCTCTCTCTCTCTCTCTCTGAGAGCTGTTTTTAGATCCAGTTCCTTTGGGTTCAAATCCCTTTTCAAATGTAGTTTCACTGGGTGGCATTAGACATCTTACTATTTCTCAGCCGCCGTTGTCCAACTCTTCAAAAGGGAATATTACTGTGTCGTTGTGAAGGCAAATGACTCTAGTATTTAATCTTCTGTTTTTTTCAATTGTATGTGATTTTTACCATTGGCTATGCATCACTTTGTATGCTTCTTGGGGGAAAGTGGTCTGTATGTGTGTTATTCTTGTAGAGTATGTTGCAAAGAAAAGGGCTCAATGATCTAATCAACACATTATCTCCATCCTCCTCTCTATATGGATGGATTGCTGATGTCTGGAAAACCAACAAGTGAACTTAAGAAGAAACAGATTCAGAGAAGTGCAGATGAAGCCAGTGGTATGACTAGGTAATTTTAGATCCTGGACTTAAGGGTCTTATGAGGGCCTCCCTTTAGACTGCCATGTGTATTACTTCAGTTGTGAAGCACAATACCTACCATTTTGCTTCCCCACCACTACCCCAATCACCATTCCATGCTTTACAACTGCTTCTACATTCCTGATATTTTAAAATATTTGTCAACCTTGAAACACATTCAACATCATCATCAACATCTGAGCACATGCAGTTTTGCATTTTAAGCTGACTTAAATCACAGGACCACCATGACTGCAAGAATAAAATGGAGTTTGCTTCTGATGCCCACATAAACTGTTGCTCTGTTGGTATGGAATCTGGGCTCCTGCTAGCTTGTTGGGCTCTGGACTTTGGCCCCAAGGTCCTGCCCTCACTGCACCACTGGATGCAGCAGGGTTGTCCCAATTGTAGAATACAAAGATCCTGGAGTGCAAGCAGTGTTGGTGGTACTCACCAAGAAGGCTGACGCCCACCCTCCATTCTTCTGGGTGGAAGACTGCCAGTGTATGCACAGAACTCCAGAACTGCTTCTCCACTCATTTCAAAGCAAGATCTCCAGTGTGTGCAAGAGATTTATGTGTGTATCTGAGCAGCGGGCATCTCTTTTATCGGAAATATCATCTCTGAACTCTTCAGCAAAGTTAACTGGCTTGGGAAAAAGAGAAGAAGAGAGCCTCTAACAACTCTTTCGAGTAATAAAGCATCACTTAACAAACCATGCAGCTCATCTCCCCATGTGCTTCACTGAGCTTCGCTTCCAGGCAACAACTAATAACACTGTAGTCTATATAAATTCCCACATGAAACGTTGGCAGCTTCAATGTGAAGTCAAAATGAGAAGCACTGTTGCTCTCAAAGCATTCAGCAATTGGCAGAGCTTCATCAGCCCTAAGTTAGATTAGTTTCAGACCTAAATGTCCATAATGGATACAAAGAGGCTGTTGAGAATAAAAAAATCAAAATAAAAAAAAATAATGTTCCTTGTCATGCCAGGTGCACCAATTCTACATCTGTCTAAACTGAGGAGATGGGCATGATTCCTCAGATAAATGACAGAAGCCTTTAAAAAAAGAAAGAAAAAGAAAGTACATCAGTTTCTGAAGTTATCCCATGATGCTCTCTCCTCCTTTAGAGATGAAGGCCAATTATGTCTCTGCGTTGCTGTACTTGCAGACAGAATAGCCCTATCCCCGTTCAGCCACCTCACAGCAAGGGGATAAGGTGATCACACAATATACTGAAAAGCCCACTTTTTCTGACTGAGTTATTTTATGCCACATAACCAGATCATCCAGAATTATTAATTCAGAATGTCTATCACCATGGTCAGGCCCAGGTTATTGTAGGGCAAAAGGCAGGAGGATACAATCAACCCTCCTGCCTCCACACACACACACACACACACACACACACACATGTCTGAGTCCTATGCAAAATATTCTCACTTCAAGTGATGTGCCACACAGGTCATAAACAGTACATGCTGTCTTTGGTATGGGCAGGCAGTACATAGGCAGGTCAAGATGGTGGCCATGGGTTTGGCTTGACTACCCCCCAAACTGGTTGAGCAAATAATGCCCATCGTTGATGACTTCATACGTAGTATGCCTTTGGATTCAAATCCAACCATAAAGGCTGATTCAAGTGTTTTGGTCCAAATACAAAGCCACTGAAAGCCTCTGCCTGTAGTACCACGCCACATGCCGGCTGTAACATTTGGAAGCTGGTCCCAGTTAGGGCTTGCCAAGACTATGCTGTGCTTGGCACAGAGAATCTTGAAGCAGCTAAATCATGCGGAGAGCAGTTTCCCAATGCTTCCATGTCTCCACTGAACAACCAGGCAGAAGTAATGCCAGACAACTTTCCCAGGGCGCTGCTAGGTATGACTTGTCCCATACATCGTCCCCATGTATGAATTGTCCTGAGGGAAATATCTAAAGGTCCCTACTGAGGATCATTCTGAAGTGATTCGTTACCTTTTGAGCACTGCTGTACTCCCAATCAAAGAGCAGTAAAAGGGTGGGCTCTTCTGACTTCTAAGGCCTTTGAAGATACACTTGCACTGTAGTCTGCTGCTGGTTTATTAAACGAATGCCAGATGTCTTAAACGAATGCTAGACGTCTTCCTAGGGCAGTTATATTTGCATGTCACCAAGGCGGGTTCTTGTTAAGTTAACAATAGCAGTTCCAGCAGTGGTTCCAATGGGAAACTTTGGTTAAAAAACGACACAAACACAGAGTTCATATTGATGGGGTTCAGAGAAACTCTTTCTCCACTCCTGGACAGAAATAGTTGGATAGAATTGTTGGTTGGTTGGTTGGTTTTGTTTTTTTTAAAAAGACATCCTCCATACTTGCTCGCTCAATCCAAGAGAATATAGAAGAAGACTTTCTTCTTGGCAAGGCAAGGCAAGGCAAATAAGAGTTTAAACCAGACAAATTTAACAGCCCAGAGGTGAAATACTTTACTTACTCCCTGCTACTTCATAAAGTCTACTCCTGCTTGAAAAACAGGCTTTAGAAGCTCACGATCAACACACTGGGTTGTATCTGATGACATCCCTCTGCTGACAGAAGGCTTTTTTATCCAGTGGAGGCATCTGCCAGTGGAATGGGGTGGGAGGCAATTTTTGCCAATCTCCTCCTCTCACATGCAACCCCCATTGCCCCCCCTTTGGATCCTTATAAACAGCATGGGTGGTGGCATGAGGGATGAGGTTGCAGAAGAGAGGAGGAATTGGCAAATATTACCTCATTCTCCATTGTGCTGATGGAGGCCTCTGCTGAGTCAAAGAGCCTTCTGTCAGAGGAGGGACACCATGGGATATGGCCTACTGTAACTAATTAGAAGAAGGCTGGATCTACACTTTCCACCTTTTTTCACTTCCAGTGAGGTTTCACCACCCACCTTTCACACTACACAGTACCCGCCTTGAATTGGAACCGGAATTTCCCACTTCTGTGCTCCCGCTTTCAATACCCTAATATCCCGGTATTTCCCCTTAATGTGCTCTGATTTTCCGCCTTCGCTACTGTATCTGGTTGTAGTCCCCTCCCCCACCTGTCCATATATGGCAGTGTTTGTATTTCCCTCCTGTCCAATCACAGCTCTCGACAGTGCCATGTCTTCTTCCAGCTAGTGATCACATAGCTTCCTCAGCAGCCCCCATTTCCTCAGCAACAAGCAAAGGGCTGGATGTGCGCGTGCTTGTCTGATCTCGGAAGCTAAGCAGGGTCAGCCCCGGTCAGTAGTTGGATGGGCGACTACCTGGGAATCAGGCTTCCTGCACTGAGCAGGGGGTTGTTCTATCCCTTCAAATGAGGTTAAGTTTTACCCCCTCCTATCCCCTGCTCTGGATGTTTTTTTAAAAAATTAAGGCATTATCCTCGCAGAATCGGGGCTTCTCCACGATTTTTTTCCCCTTCTAATTCAGGCATGATCTTCGAAGATTCGAAGTTGTGAAGCTTCACAACTTTGAATCTTTGAAGATCATGCCTAAATTAGGAAAAAAAAACATCGTGGAGAAGCCCCGATTCTGCGAGGATAATGCCTTAATTAAAAAAAAAAATCTGGAGCGGGGGATAGGAGGAGGTAAAACTTAATCTCTTTTGAAGGGATAGAACAACCCCCTGCTCAGTGCAGGAAGCCTGATTCCCAGGAGGTCGCCCATCCAACTACTGACCGGGGCCGACCCCACTTAGCATCCGAGATCAGACAAGCATGCGCAGGAAAACAGCACAGCGCTCGAGTGTGAACTGAGTTCACACATTCGATGAAGCACTGCAATGGGTAACATGGGTGAGTCTGAATAATCACGTTTTAATGTGAAAGCGTTTAACCCGACGGGACACTGAATTCATTGCGATGGTGGGCGCAATGTAGATCGGCCCGAAGTGTGAGTTCTGTTTACTCCTAGGAGAAGATTTGTTTTCCTGCCTCTTGTACCAAAGAACACTGTATTTCAGGGCATGGATATCTTGTTTTTGAAGATAATGTAGACTCTGCCCACCATTAAAACTTCATACATGTAGCCATGACAGCTGCTGCAGCAAAAACAATAAAGAGTCCTGTAGCACCTTCATTATAAAACTAATAGTCTTGGAAGGTAGTAAAGCATTCGTTGTTTTTCCTTGTAAGAATCTAGAGCATCCACGTGTGTTAATTTAAAAAACCAGCAGAGGGCACTATGCACTGATTTTCTTCATGCTTTGGTTGGTTTATTTCAAAACAGGAGTTCTGATCTTTTACAAATCTGTTCTTTTTTAGAACTGTGTAATATTGGCTCTGTCAGCCAAGTGCCAATCAAGATGTATAGGTCCAGAAAGTTACACAAGAGGGGAGATAATGGAGAACAAAACAAATCATATGAAAAATAAATCCATCAGCACTGATAACCAAAAAACAAAGCAATTATATATTCTTCTTAACTTTTTTTTTTTTTAACAAAAGATGCATTAGGCTTGTTAGTAAGATATAATGTCACTGTTATATGTAAATTTAACTTGAGGCTCTAGAGAATTTCCCCCTTTCAAGTGGTACAATAAAATCCACCCTGAGCAATATACAAGGGGAAATCCTATAGTTTAGTGTTAGAATGAAGGATGCAGAAAGCCCCAAATTCAATACCTGGAATCTCCTGTTAAAAAAAAGGAAACTAGATGGCAGGGATGGGAAAGGCTCACATCTGACAGTTGATGCCTGCCAGAGTAGAGAGTACTGCCCTAGCATGGACTGCTCTGATTGGCAGGGGCTCTTTAGCCACACCAATAGTCTGACAGCATAAGGCAGGGAAAAGCAACCTGTTCTGCAGAGTGGTAGGCGGCAGTATTGCAACTGAAACTCTCCCCACGACCTGAGTTTGATCCCAGTGGAAGCCGGGTCTCGGGTAGCCGGCTCAGGTCGACTCAGCCTTCCATCCTTCCGAGGTCGGTAAAATGAGTACCCAGCTTGCTGGGGGAAAGGTAGTCACGACTGGGGAAGGCAATGGCAAATCACCCCACTATAGTTTGCCATGAAAACGCCAGCATAAGCAGCATCCCTCTAGGGGTCAGTAATGACCCGGTGCTTGCACAGGAGGAACCTTTCCTTTCCCCCCCTCCAGATGTTTTGGACTACAGCCAGTGATGTGGTGGTAAATTTTGGGGTGCAGGCAATCATCATGGCAGTCCCTGTTGCGACACCACCAAGGAGAGAACTAAAAGTCGGGCAATTGTGTTGACCCATATCAACAAACCAGTTCTAGCATCATCTCTACCAGGAGCAGGTCTTTCGCAAATCAAATGGGTCTTAATTGCCCATTCCAGACCAAGCCACCCCAAAATACTTTGCATTACAACAGAGAACACTGCTCTTGTTTTGTTGTTGTTGGCTGCTAGTTCTGCCCTCTGTTTTTGCTTTGTTTTGTTTTAACCTACTTTATTTGAAGGGTTTTTTTTTCAGTTACAAAAGAGCAGTACGTTAACCAACATTTCTCACACATGCTCATTTCAAACATAACCATCAATTTTCACTTAAATGATTTCAGAGTTATCAGAGATCTAATGTAGTAAAAGTATAACACAACATATATTACAAATTTGTATCACCTTCTCCAGTATCAATTTAAACTCAGGTGGTTATTATTATTTTTTAATAGTATAAAGTATAGTATTGAACCTATCAGACCATTATACATCCCATTTTTAGAGTTAACATATACCAGAAACAGAAACCATGGCCAGATCTACACCTTGTGTCATATCATTACAATGCCATCATAGTAATGCGATATTCCTCTTGTGCATTTATACCTTGTAGGACACACAATGACATTTTTTGTGGTATTTTGAATAATGTGGTATAAAAAGCAGGAAATAATACTACGATAGAGGTATATAGAATGTGTAATGTGCCCCAACAGTTATCAGTGCACTTCAATACCACTACAAAGCAGTATTGTAGATCTACCCTGAGGTTTCCAAGTTATCATCCTTGAATTAGGGTGCAAAGTATTCCTAATTTGAATAGATATTTTCTCCATTACAAGCACATTCCATACTGTCAAAACTACCCGTTACTACCACGATGGGGAACCTCAAGCCCAAGAACCAAATCCGACCCTCTGAGGTTCCCACTTGGCCATGCCTCCTTCCCCTTGCTGCAGCCCCTTTCCATTGACCATCAATCATTTGATAGTTTCCTGGCTTTTGTGCAGTTCTTCACCATTTGAAAAGGTTGAAATGCCTCTTCTAAGGCGTAAGGAGCAATCCTGTGAGGAGAGGCGGCCGCTTCTGAACTTGGAGGCGACCGCCTATCCAATGCATGGCAGGAGAAGTGTGGAAGGGATCCTCTCTCCTGTGTTCCAGCTGCCCTGCATTCATGGCTAGATGGCCAAATTCGGCTGTCTAGCTGTGGGACATCAGACCGTGGGATGGGGAGGCCAGATGAGGCATAGGAAGTGTTGTACCGGCACTTACACACTCCCCATCCATGGGAACACTCCCTTTTGCGGGGAGGTAGTTCTCTAGGAACTGACCAATCCTACGGTCACCTAGCCGCTGTCTAGTGGCCATAGGATTGCACCCTTAATTACTGACAGTAAGAGCTGTCAGCTAAAATATGCCGGTCTTTTGGGTAATATTGACCCTGCCCCTTTTGCCTTTGGCCCCACCCGCCATTGGATTGTGGTCCCTGTGAGCTTCTCTGAAATGGAATTTGGCCCTCGGGCTGAACAAGGTTCAACACTATTGCCTTAAGAGGTGGTGCCTGAGGGGACGTCCATCTTAAATACAGTTAACAAAAGGCCTATTATGTCACATCCTGTACTTGGGATATTTTCTATTTCCAAGTAACCTGAGAAAGCCATATGGGACCATGAGCTGCCCCTGAACCACAAACAAACAAAGAAAGCACACGATTACCTTTTAGTACCCGGGTAGTAAAAGCACGTAAGTGCATTCTTTGTACAAGCCCTGTTGTCTGAACAGGGCTAGAAAAGCATCAAGGACCACCTCGCCAGAAGGTTTCCCAACTGCCAAACCAATATGCACAAGTTATAGAATAGAAATGGCAAAGGAGAATACCTTGGTTCTGTAGTGTGCAATTACAGGCTTAACAGAAAAACAGCGACTCTGTTTCTAGACTTTCCAAACAAACCGTCAGATACTCGGCAACCATCTCCAGAGGTGCCTGAGGGACCACCGAAATGGGCAGGATGAATAAAACAATAAATGCACATGGTGAGCTCCTCTTCCATTCTTTAAATTTTGCAGCAAGTCCCTTTAAGAAGCATTTCACCTCCTGATGAATGTTATTAACAGAGGAAAAAAATTATGCAGGAACTGACACCATTATAAATAGTATGCATACAAAATCCCTTTTAAATTACTGTAATAGGTACCTAAATCAGCCCTGGTAATGGCCTATGAATCACAAGTGTCCCTGCATCCATCTCGGCATGTCGTCTCCTATGACTCAGAGAACCATTTGCATATGTGCGCACGCAAATGTGTATTTGTTTTTCAGTCTCCTTTTGTCTCCCCACTTCTTTTGTGATTCTTTTGCATTTGTGCTCCCTCTGTGCTGTGACTTGGTGTTTCCCCTCCTCTCCTGTTGCCTCTTGCAGTGCTTTTCCTTCTCAAATATGACTATCTATCTATCTATCTATCTATCTAGAGATGTGACTGCATGCAACCCTGAAGTAATGCTGGTTTAGGCCTTAGGTTATGGAGCACTAAAGTGAATTTAGATATATAGGTTGGAACCTGACAAACTCTCTGCCGTGAATACATAGACTGTAGAAATGTAGAAATGGTCCCATAGGATAGATCAACTGCTCAGGATAATACAAGGACACACTTCGAACTGTTTCCCATGGACAGTCTCTCTTTGCTGATATCTGTCCCGGGTTAAATGTTGCCTCTGTTTTGCCTTTTGCGAATCACAGAATCATAGAACTGGAGGGAGCTTCCTGCTCTGTGTAAGAAATGCAGAGCTAGAACCCCCACTGCTCTGCTTGAAGCAAGGGAAGATGCTGGGCATGTCTTCATAAAAAATGTTGTTGGTATGTACACACATGCACTAGGTTGCGACTTAATACAGTTGTTGAGGGGTGTTATTTGTTTCTTGATTTTAGTTATGGCTCCTCATTTTGGACAGGGCTGGCTGAACCATGGAACGAAGTGACATGAGCTGCTTCAGGTGGCAGAACCAGGGTGCCTTTCAGGGGGCAGCATTCTCTCTATGATTTTTAGAGCCCTATCCCATGGAAATCACTGCTCTCCCAAATGTAGACAGATACATGACGGCAGAAGCTGAGGCCTGAAGCAACAGCCCTTTGTGAAGAGATGGCCATAGAATACGGAATGCCTTTGCTTTACAGCCCTAATCTGGCCCATCGACTTTCTCCACCAGACCCATGGAGGTTCCCTCCCAGGCCCTTCCCCCTCCATAGGCCCCACCCTCTCCTTCCAGGCCCTACTAGGAATCTCCAGTCACTGACTGGAGGTAGCAGTGGGGATTTCCCTTCGCACTTTACTTGCGGTCCCAGTTGGGTTGATGAGCAACATGTGAAGCAGGCACAACACTTGGCTGGTACTTGGAAGAGGAGTGCTTGGAACTCCTCTTCCAAGCATCAGACAAGTCCCTTTCTCCAGGCAGAGAGAGGCAGGGAGCTCTGCGCCTCTCTCTGCATGGAGAAAGCTAAAATGGGCATTCAGGAGAGGGTGGGACTTCAGGGCAGAGGCCTGCCCAGAGGCCATCTGGTCCGCTGGATTGGTCTTGGGAGCAATGTGGCTCTGAGGACCAGAAAGGACCACACCTGCCCTAGAGGTAGGATTTAGTGCCAGACAGAGGGAGTTGCTTCAGGCAGCAAAAAGTCTTGGGCTGGCCCTGTTTTTTGGAGGAAATATCCCTTCTGCTATTAAGAAAGCTTGGCTTCTTAAACCTGGGATCCTAGAGTGCTTCTGTCAGCCATAGGAATGCTTGGCATATTATAGGCATGGTTGAAACATCCACAGAGAATTCAAACATAATAGCAGAATTATTTGAACTTTTATAGTTTGTTCAAACATGAGTAATTAAGGTATCTTTGGACATAGCTCCTGAAGTCCATGCATAGTAATGAGTAGTTGAATAGGATTTTTTAAAACTCAAATTAAAATGTTGCCCTTTTATGTGATGCTGTGTGGATAGCCTTCTAATCACACTATTAATATCGATATATATATATATATATATATATATATATTTATATATATATATATATACACACACACACACATATGAATGAGATTGAATATGAAAATGGCTGCAGATGCTGTGAAGCTGGTATGTGTCCCAAATGGAATAGCCCTGGAGACATTTGTTATCACAAACAGGGTAGCTTTATCGATATGAAAAGAGAATTCTTATGTGTGTAGATATATTGCATTTTGCAATATATGTACACTTGTACTGGAGCATTGAATATTTCTCATTTTAAATAGCTGTTTTTCTAGCAAAAGCAGAATCAACAGCAGTTCCTATGTAAGTGTGAGGAGTAGATCACAAGTCCTTAGTGAGAAAAAAAGCGTGCATATGTAGCATTTGTTTCCCCTCTCCTGTCAACAGTTCTAGCAAGATAACTATTTATATTTATTTATTCAATGCATTTATATCCCACAAAATGGCTTCGCTGCTTACCTCCTCCTTGTGTACACATGTGGGTGGGGCTTCATTATTCTTTGCTTATGTATGTATGTATGTATTTATGGTATTTATATGCTGCATTTTAGAGACAAAGACCCTCACAAAACATTTCACAATTGAAATAAAAAAACAATTCAACACATCAAATAAAACACAATACTAAAACCACAAAATACATAGGAATATCAGCAGTTTAGCACTGTAATTATATTTCTTATTATTTATTTTAAATTTTGTGTGCTTTCCTTAAGGGTGGAAGATCCTCTCAAGGTGGCTTCCAAAGAAGAGTGCACGTAATAATAAACTTAAAAATTTCAACATTAATAAGAATCAGCAAATACCAATAATAGTAACAGACAACTTCTGAAACGAGACATACTATAATTGTTCAGGCCAGAAAGCACTGAAACAACAAAAACCCAATAAATAATATAGCTAAACAAGAACAACTGATATCAATCTGACAAAATCTGTCTTATGAGAAAGTCAATGAAAACAAACATGTCTTTAATTCTTTTCTAAAAGTCTGAGATCATGGGGCCTGACAGACCCCAGCTGGTAACGCATTCCAAAAATGTGGGTTCCTCTCCCTCATGAGAAAATCATAAGAACATCAGAAGAGTCAGACCATAGGTCCATTTAGCCCAGTATTGGCTGGCAGTAGCTCTCCGGGGTTTCAGGCAGGGCTCTTCCCCAGCCCAACCTGAAGATGTCACAGATTAGACCTGGGGACTTCTGCTTGCAAAGCACGTGCTCTACCACCCATCCACCGTCTTCTCACTCACACTTGCTAACAATATAATTAAAAGCAGGACATAATAGCCTAGATATGGGGGCGAAATGTATTTGGTTCACATTTAATAAGAACCAACCTAATTCACAGCTCCCAAATTAATATGCAGACTGGAACACAATTATCCTCTAGTTTTCTCACATCTCCAGATTTTGTGATGGAGTTCTCCGATCACAAACTGCATACAAAAATTCACACATTAGGGAAACTGTGTACAAAAAGGCATACATGAGGGAAAGCGCTTGCAAAAACTGCATGTACTAGAGAAAATTGTATACAAAATGCACACAAATGTTCATGCACACAAACATGCATATGAATATGCATTCAGACTTTAATTTTTTATTTTTGCAAACTGATGAGGAAACATAATGGACTGAACTTGTGTTTGAAAAAAAAACATGTGAATGTTAGAGAAAGGTAGATTTGTCCATCCCTAGAACAGTCAGTTCTTTTAAAACTCACCGATGGGGGAGCTAACCATGCATCCTGTGGGAAGGAGTTCTGTAGGGATGGAGCCACCACTGAAAAGGCTGTGCTGTCATACCCAGTGTCAGGGTGGACACTGAGCCCCATAGAATCCCAGAGTAGTTCTGATTCTGAGGAAGAGCAGTCGCTCCTGGGAGAGGAGCGCGCTCCTCTTTCCCAGGGCCAACAGCTGACGGAGATTCCTCCCACCAGCATTCCTAGCTTAGATGGCAGTCCAGGGAGTGACAGAGCGCGGGAAGCAGACTTGATGGATGCGCGACGCCGACGCAGAGAGCGACGCCAAATGGAGGGCACAGAAAGGAGGCGTAGTGCCCGGTTGGCGCGCAAACAACGGCTGCACCCAGAGGATCCAAGGGAAAAGGGGAGGGTCTCTCCCTAGTCCTTAAGTTCAGGGGTCTGCCAGTAATTCCCTTTCAAACGGAGACCAACTGTTCCAACTTAGGGCATAGGTACTCCGCTGCTCAGATCTAGTTGCTAACAGTAGAGTTGTTAAGTTGTAAAAGAAGAATAAAGCTTTGAAAGGAATCCCTTTGTCTGTGTCTGGACTTGGCTACTGGATTAGACTGAGAGAGGCCTCCAAGGAGCCCTTGACACCCAGTAACCTAACAGATCTTAGTAGTGGGCATGTGAGCAGGGCCTCTGTCACCGATCTTAGGGCTCTGGCAGATTCATATAGGTGTTCTCATAGTATGGTCCCAAATATGAAGTAGAAAAGGGGATGATAATAAAAGTGTGGGAAAATTTTGTAGCTAAGACAGTGGGGAGAGGGTTGTGTGTGAGGCTTAAACATGGAGGGCAGAACCTGTGTATACCCCACCTGGTTCTAAGGGAACCAGCCACACAAATAGGGTGGCCATGTGCCCTACATTACAGAGGGCAATTCTCTATTTGAAGGCACTCTCCAGTTGAAGGGTGCCCAGTGCCAGTCCAGTTTAAAGAACCATAGGAAGGTAGGGGAGGAGCTTTGATGCTGCCCATGAACAGTTAGAACCTGGGCAGCAGGCTAAGCAAGCACACTTGGTCACAGTCTTCCCCACTATGGTAAGATGTACTGTATTTCTATTTCAAGCACAGTAATGATTTCTAAATTTGCATCTAAACATATAAATTTGCAGATGGCATTGTTATGCAAATATGTTCATCTGAACAGAGGAGGACAACAAGAAAGCTGATGGAGGAAATGGTGCAGCTCGCGTGCTCATTCTTGCTCTCCCGCCTTACTCGTTGGTTTCTGAATGCCTGAATAGTGTTATGGCTCTGGAGAATATATTGACATTTATTTTCACTAGGCTAGAGGAGCAGAGCTGGAGGACCGAGACTGACAGGGATTTACAGGCTGAAGCTAAATTTGCTAGCAGAAATGAGGCATTCCCTGTCACTGAGCCTGGAAGCTGGGGAAACCCCTACCAGTAAACGTTCTGGTGGTGTACAGAGTACTACAGAATCTGGAGTAAAATGGTGGCACTCGTGTTTATTTACTACATTTCTATACTGCCCAATAGCCAAAGCTCTCTGGGCAGTTTATTTGAAAGAGGAGAGAAGTTTTATATTATTTATGTATTTATTTCCAAGATTTCTACCCAGTCTTTTAATTAACACCCCCTCCCCACCAAAGAGGCTTACAAATGATAAAAACAGCAAAAACACACACACAACTAAAATAACCTAAAGAAACCAAAGGTAAGATCAGCATTTTGTCATCAATGTACACACACTCTCCAAACTAACTTATGGCTTTTGTGGTCAAATTGAGCCTAGAAGGTGGCAAGGAGACAAAAGTGCACATTTCTGGAGTGCCTTTGTTAGATAAAAAGTCCTTGCTTTCGGTTTAGAAGAAAAGAATGCCAGGCAGGCAGCAGTGGATCCAACACTATTTTATTGAACGTTTTGCAAAACGGGTGCAGAGCAGTCTGGACCCCGAGACACGTGTGCAAAAGCCTTTTATATCATATCGCTTCTATTGTTCTCACCAGTAACCAATGAAACAGTTAGTACATCGGCTCACTAAGTTAATATCCAATAAACAGTCACTATCAGCTTACCAAGCCGTTAGTCATGAGTGCGTCAGTATGATTCCCTTTTTGCTCCGCCTATATTTTCCCGCCACTCGGGCTCTTACGTAACTTGAGACGCCAATGGTTATGGAGTCTCCTTTTTCTAACAATTCCCTCCTTTAAGTCTTTATTCACGTCTTAAAGCATTTAAAACGGAGTTTCTTTATCAGCACAATAAAGCAAGAGCATCTGTTTTGACAGAGCGGTTTCAATTAACCGCTGGGATAAGCCTCTAGCGCAGGGGATAATGCAACAACCAAATAACACTAAAACTCCTATCATCACTACAAGCGAAATAAGGATTGAGGCTGCTAGGTGTTTCCATTTTCCAAACCATCTCTCCAACCAGTCAGTCACGGGGTTGTTAATCCCTGAATTCTCGGCTAATTCTTCAGACAAGGCGGTGAGACCCTGCAAAGCCCTTGTTACCGTGCCATCTGGGGCAGTGTTGTTAGGGATGAAGGTGCAACACCGTCCACCTAGCATGACACAAACCCCTCCTTTTTCTGCTAACATCATATCAAGAACACGCCGATTTTCCCAAGCCATTTGGCTGGTGGCATCTAGCTGCTCAGCCAATCCTTTTACAGCATCTCGAGTATAGTTTATAAACCTCTGCTGATTATAATAAACGTAATTGATCCAATCTACATTTTTGTTAATGGTCACCCACCAAAACAGGGTAGATTCAAATCCTGCAGAAATTTGATTTCTTCCTTTGAACTCATCTGGCACTCCCCTTGGTACTCCTATGGAGTCAATATATATTTGATCATCAAAAGGGGTTACTGATCGTTTCTGCCGGGGTTGGCCAGTCTTCTCTGCTGGATGGTATGCAATTGAAAAGGGGACTGCCAACTGAACTAACCCACAAGCTCCGGACCAATTGGAGGGCAATACCTCATACAACTCTAGGCCACCACAATACCACCAGAGATCAGCTCGTGGGATTGAAAGGGAATTATTCTTAAAGCGGGTAGAATTAACACATCTTACTTTACTCGTCAGGTTCCCTATACGCCCCTCTGTGTCTGCAAGGTTTCGGTGTATGCATCCGGTATGGTTTCTTCTTTGCAGGAAGACTGTGGAAGGTCTGACACGATCCTTTGATTTGAGTGGGGGGTATAATTTATTGAGGGTTTGGCATTCCTCCTCTCCCCATGCATCAGGGTGTTGGAACAAACGGATCACGCAGGTGAGGAGGGAAGGAGTGTCCCATCCCAGTGGAAAGGGCAGCACCTTTGCCACAGATCTCCCTGTGGCACAAACAAAACAGTCAGACTTATTTAAAGACTTGGCTGTATACTTTATCCACTCTAACCACACATTATCAGTTTCCTCTGTTATTGGGATCCCTAACCTGGTTCTCCAGGGACGCCTCTCTTTCTCAGGGATCTGTACCAGAAGTGGTCTGAGGGGTGTTGGTGTGACATTTCGGGGTTTTATCTTAAAGCTGTCAAGCCCAAGTCCTTGAGGTATCACCATCCACGTTAATATTTCTTTAACCAACATTACCAACACCACCCACAATACTTGCTTCATATTACAAGTTTTTTTGTAATTCGAACCCGAGCTTTTCCCAGATGTTGTGACTTGTATATTACAGGCGATTGTGGCTCCTGGATGGCTTCTTCGCCTGTGTCCTTGGCAGCTTCCAGAGGGGTGCCAGGGAGCAAAGGACCGTTGCCTGTGTCCTCCTGTTCTTTCCAAGTGACAGAAGGAAGCGAGGGTCGCTTAAATGGCTTTATCCGGCTGCAATGTGTCCATTTACTAGAACCCACAAGCTTTACACACGAGTGGCTGGTTGGTCCCACCAAATAAGGCCCCTCCCACCCTTCCTTTAAAGCTTCTTTATTCCACTTTTTCAGCAACACCTCGTCTCCCGTCTGGAAGAGATGGATAGGTGCATCTAACGGCAGTCTCTGAAACGGAACGGAATAAGCTCGTAGCTGTGAAAGAACAGACTGTAGAGAAGTCAACTGATCCCTTAGCATCTGATTACCCACCTCCCACTTGACTTCCTCCCTCCTTCCGCAGTGTACCCGAGGCGGGAACCCAAACATCAGTTCAAAGGGGGACAATTTTATGTCCTTTCTTGGCATCCTTCGAAGCTTCGTTAAAGCTATTGGCAGAGCCTCAACCCAAGTGAGCTTCACCCCTTGTTGGAGTTTGGTTAAAGTTTCCTTGAGGCTCCGATTGATTCTTTCAACCTGTCCGCTTGCCTGGGGCCTCCAGGGGCAATGTAAATGCCACTCTATTCCCAGAGCTTGTGCCAGCCCCCGTGTAATAACTGAGGTGAAATGTGAGCCCTGATCGGACTCTATAACTTCGGGCAGGGAGAACCGGGGCACCACCTCCTGTAACAATTTAGCAACAACAGTTTTAGCTTGGCAGTTCCTACATGGAAACGCCTCTACCCACCCTGTCATTTGACATACTATTACAAGCAAATACCTGTAACCCCTACATGGTGGCATCTCAGCAAAATCAATCTGCGCCCTCTGGAAAGGATAGTAGGCCCATGGTCGCCCTCCTTTTGGAGGAGGGGGTGCCCTGGGAGGGTTGGTTTTCTGGCAAACTTCACAGGTTGCGGCTAGTCGGTGGGCGCATACAGTTAAGCCAGGGGAGACAAACAGCCTCTTGCAATAGTCGATCATGGCTGATGCTCCAGGGTGTCCAAGAGAATGGTGAACTTGCTCTAGAACAACCCTCTGCAGGGTCTGTGGAAGAAGCAGTCTTCCATCTGTCATCTGGATCCATCCGTCATCACAGGGACTTATTCCGTGTTCTTGTGCCATTCGTAACTCAGCAGGGGAGTATGTGGGGCGCTCTTTTCTTTTGGGTAGAATGAGGAATGTTCCTTGGATTCCCTCTCTGGCTGCTCTTTTTGCGGCCTCATCTGCCTTCTGATTTCCCTGTCTCCATTTTTCCTCTTTTTCTTTCCCATGGGCTCGGACGTGGACAACAGCTACTTGTGAGGGTAGCTGGAGGGCATCCAGAAGATCCACTATTAGGCCGCCATTAGCCACTGGAGATCCGTTTGCTGTAAGGAATCCCCTCTCTTTCCACAGTTGCCCATGAGCATGCACAACGGCGAAGGCATTTTTGCTATCGGTATAAATATTTACTCGCTTTCCCTTGCTGGCTTGCAGGGCTCTTGTCAGGGCTACCAGTTCAGCGGATTGGGCGGAGAAATGAGGAGGCAGCCTTTCCTCACGCACACTCTCCTCTAGATTAACGACAGCCGCGCCTGTGTAGCGCCTTCCATCCAGCATATAGCTAGATCCATCTACAAACAGATCTCTGGCTCCCTCTATTGGTTCATCCTCAAGGTCCGGTCGGCCTTTGGTGTCCAGGTCTAATACTTCAAGGCAGTCATGATCTGGGAGTCCTGATCCGTTTGTGCCCAGTAATGTTGGCAGCAGTGTGGCGATATTAAAGCTGGAGCAAGCCTTAAAAGTGAGGTTTTCGTTTGTTAGTAAACCTATTTCATATCGGGAATGCCGGGCTAGGTTGAGAAATTTGCTTCCTCCTCCTGATCCCAAAATTTGTGGCACTCCATGCGGCACCCAAATTTCAATGGGTCCTCCCATTGTCAATTTTTCCGCTTCAGCGCAAACCAGAGCCGTTGCCGCTACTGCCCTCAGGCAACTTGGCCATCCTCGCGCTACGACATCTAGGACCTTGGAGTAATATCCCACTGGTCTCCAAGAGGGCCCTTTTCGCTGGCAAAGCACTCCCGAAGCTATGCCCTTATTTTCATGCACATAAAGTCTAAATGGCCGGCTGGGATTTGGTATGGCTAGAGCAGGTGGTGACACAAGAGCAGCTTTAAGACTGAGAAAAGACTTATTCATTTCCTTAGTCCATTTCCATTTATCCAGTCTATCTTTCTGCAGCGCCTCATACAGCGGCCGCGCTGTCTCCCCATAGTTTGCTATCCATAGTCGGCAGAATCCGGTCAACCCCAGGTAGGCCCTCAATTCGCGGGGGGACTTAGGGACAGGAGTGTCACGGATGACTTCAACTCTTTCTTGCCCTAGGCTCCGAGTCCCCTTAGTTATGTGGTAGCCTAGGAATTTTACAGTTGGTTGGGCCAACTGTACTTTTTCTTTTGACACTTTATACCCCCCCCCCCTGCTAGATAGTTGAGGAGGGAAACCGTCCCACTCAGGCACGCATTCTTGGCCTTGGCTGAAATCAAGAGGTCGTCACAGTACTGGAGGAGATGCACCTCTGAGTGCTGCTGGACCCAGGGTTCGAGATCCTTTTGGAGCTGCTGGCCAAAGACCACCGGTGAGAGATTCAGCCCCTGAGGGATGACTGTCCATGCTAATTGAACTTTTGACCCCCCCCCTGGGCTTTCCCATTCAAAGGCGAACAAAGGCCTTGAATCAGGGTGGAGGGGGATGCTGAAAAAGGCGTCTTTTAGGTCTGTGACAGTGAACCAGGCGTGCTCTTCCGGAATTCCTACAAGGAGGGTGTGTGGGTTGGGGACCACAGGATGGGGGGCCTCGATCTGCTGATTAATGAGCCGGAGGTCTTGCACTAAGCGGTAGCCCTTGCCCCCCCCTCCCCTTTTTGGCACAGCGATGATGGGCGTGTTATAGGGAGACATTATCTCAATGAGCCGGCCTTCTTCTCGGAGCTTTGTTATTACTGGTTGTAGGCCTTCCTTTCCTTGGCGGGAAAGGGGATACTGTTTCACATGAACAGGCCTTGCTCCCTCCTTGAGGGGAATTTTGTATGGTGCTGCCGACTTGGCACGAGAGGCCCCTCCAATCCCGGCCCAAGCTAGAGGGTTGACTCTGTTTTCTATTAAGCTCCAGTCCTCGGTGGCCTCTGGGATGGATTCTTCTGCAACCTTCAAAAGGGCCATTTGGTAGTTACTACTCTGCTGTTTAGGGAGCCGTATCTCCATCCTTCCGTCAGGAGTAAAAGCAATCTCAATTTGGAGTTTAGTCAATAAGTCCCTCCCTAGCAATGCCACCGGACAGGAGGGGGTACAGACAAATGCATGTTCTAGGTGTGTTTTCCCAACCTTGGTGAACAGGGGACGAGAGAGGGGCACTTGAGTTGCCCTTCCCTCGACCCCCATTATGGTGGTGAACCCCCCACCTCCCGTTGGGGGCTCACTGAGGGGGAGGACGGACAGGGCGGCCCCTGTGTCCACAAGGGCTTTGTAGGAGTGGCCCCCAACCTTTATTTTGACCATGGGGTCCCGTCTTGCCTCAGAGACGGCTAAGAGGGGGCCGGGCCCCGGTCTGTCCTAATCTCTTTCCTGTTCATACAGAACTCTCTGCGCTTCTCCCGTATTTTCCCCTCTCTCTTTCTGCTTCAAAGCCTCACAGTCACGCTTCCAGTGCCCCATTTTCTTACAAAAGGCACATTGATCTTTCCCCAGGGGAGATCCTTTCCTTCCCCCTTTCCTCCCCTTCCTAGCTCCCTCCTTGTCAGGTTTAAGAACCGCAGCAAGGAGCTTGGCCTGCCTCTTGTCTTTTTCTTTTCCTTCTTCTTCTTCTCGCCTCTCATAAACCTTTTGAGCTACTTCAACTAAAACTCCTAAGTCAGCTGCCAACCCTCCTTCAACTTTTTGCAACTTCTTTCTGATGTCCTGGCAGCTATTTCCCACGAACTGAGTCGTGAGGATCCTTAAATTATTTGGATCATTCAAGTCAATGTCAGTATATTTAGCGAAGGCTTCCCTCAGCCTTTGGAGGAACACAGCAGGAGGTTCGTTTTTGTCTTGCTTTAGAGTCAGGACTTTTTGCAAATTGGGGGCCCTTCTCGCGGCTTGCTTCATGCCTGCTAAAATGAGTCGAAAATAGTCAGCATGTAAGCGTCTATGTGCCGCTGTGGCCACCCCCCAATTGGGTCGCCCTGTGGGCAGAACCTCCGCCGTCTCCTCCTCAGTTGCTTGGGGATTTTCCTCCCTATACTTGGCTCGTGCCCCTGCAAGGATGGTTGGCTTTTGGCTGAGAAAACAGGTGTTCAATAGCATTTGTGTATCGTCCCATGTGGGGTTGTGAGTAAGCCTCACATTCTCCATCAGAGACAGGAGTGGCCCGGGATCCTCTTCAAAGGAGGGGTTAAATTGTTTCCAATTATACAAATCAGATGTTGTGAATGGGACATAAACAAACATCGTCCCTTGAGGATGTTGGGCGGTAGGGTCGGGGACTTCTCTGATGGGGAAGGTGAACTTCACCGGTGGTTGGGGGTCCTTTCGCAGGTTGTAGTTAGGTCCCCCTTTTGCCTCTCTCTGTAGGACCTCCAATTTTTCCTCTAGGGAATATAGACGTTCTTGGAGAGTGTCCTGGCGTTCAACTAGAGGGGTGGGGTCCTCCGGTACTATTTCATGAGAGGGGTCCTTCTCGGGGGCATCTAACCGCTGGGCGGGCCCCTCAGGAGAGGGTGGTGGTTGCAACGAGCGCCCTGCGACGGCTGTCCCGTAGGGAGGAGGAAGCAGTAGGTCCTCCGGTGCCGTGGCCATGACCCTGGGTGGTCCTTCTTTTGGTGGTTTCCTTTTGACCACCATGGGAAGGGCAAGGGACATGCATTTAACAACCCACGGAGCAGGCCTGCCGCCAAGGGGCACACAAGTTGCCCACGAATCAATATAAGGGAACTGGTCCCAACTTCCCCTCTGTGCTACTATTGTTCGCACATCAGATACCAAGGTTGGGTCAAAAGACCCCTCGGGTGGCCATTTGGGTTCTAATATTGGCCATTCCCGGGTGCAAAAAAAGACAAGACGATCCTTTGTCATCTTAGTTCCATAATCCTGCTTAAAATGTGACCAATTGCGCAAACAACACTCCAAGGGCGTATGGGACTTCTTCGCAGACTTAGATTGGGACCCGCCCATGACGGTGGGAATTTCAGTCAGCAATTCTTGCGCTTCGCCCTCCTCTGACCTAGCCCGTCTCCGGGGTAAGGAAATGCAGATCGGGGCTCCTCACTCGCTTCGCCCGTAGGCGTCTCACACAATCACAAACACACCACCGTCCCGCGTTTATCCCCTGATGTAAGCTGTTTCACTTACCCCAAAAGCCTCTTCTGTCCCGCCCGCAGCTGCGTCCAGCTGCTTTATTGATCCACTGCCGGTGCCTAAAAGGAGTGATCACGTCTCCCTCTTCCTCTGGCGTTGGTCCCCAGGCACTTCTGCCGCCACCGTCGTGAGGAGAAGGCAGTATAAAACAACCGCCTGTGGCCACTTCTCCTCCGCGGCCCCTCGGCTCAGCGCGAAGGGGACGCGCCCCGAAGCAGGATCCGAGTCACGGCACCAAATTGTTAGATAAAAAGTCCTTGCTTTCGGTTTAGAAGAAAAGAATGCCAGGCAGGCAGCAGTGGATCCAACACTATTTTATTGAACGTTTTGCAAAACGGGTGCAGAGCAGTCTGGACCCCGAGACACGTGTGCAAAAGCCTTTTATATCATATCGCTTCTATTGTTCTCACCAGTAACCAATGAAACAGTTAGTACATCGGCTCACTAAGTTAATATCCAATAAACAGTCACTATCAGCTTACCAAGCCGTTAGTCATGAGTGCGTCAGTATGATTCCCTTTTTGCTCCGCCTATATTTTCCCGCCACTCGGGCTCTTACGTAACTTGAGACGCCAATGGTTATGGAGTCTCCTTTTTCTAACACCTTTGTAGCTTTCTGATGGCTGAGCTTTCCTCAGGAGACAAACCACCATGTTTGTACCAGATGAAGCACTCCAATAATCTTTTTAAAAATCTCCATTTAAAATAGTAAGTTTCTTCAGTATAATACTGCTGTCTAACAGTGTAATCCTACACAGGTTTATTCAGAAGTAAGCCCCAATATGTTTAATAGGGCTTACTCTCAGGTATATGAAGATAGAATTGAAACTTAAGTAAAGCAAGGTTGCGCTTGTTGTTCAGTGACAGAATCCATGACTCAATGGAGTAAGTTTTCTATGAGGCTGGAGGAAAACAACAAGAAAATTCCTTGCAAGTTACTCCCATCTTACTCATTCACTCGCTCATTCATTTTACTCATTCAGATAAGCATCATCCGCATTCAAAGCAGCATCCAGAAATGGTTTATGCCACTGAGATACTTGGTGTAAATATCTGAATTTTGAGCCTGGCTGCAATCTGAATTTTATGGCCTTGCTTGTCACACCAGCCGAGTCATGGACCTGGAATTAGCATATTCTTGGATGCTCCAGATGGGCTTGTAACAGAGATTTACACGATTTTCTGTAAGCCAGGTGGTTGCTTGCATCTCACCAAGGAATTTTGTTGGGGAGGGGAGAACACAACACAATAAATGCAATCAGAAGGCCTACGGGTTCTCTTTGAAAGATTTGGATGAAAGGGGAACGTTTGCATTCTGGTCAGGATAGATACAACCCCAAACAAATAGGCTTGTGGCGAAAACAAGCTAATTAAGCATTCTGCAGCCCCAAGATCTACAATATATGGCAGATCCCCTTACTACTGAACTGTATGATCTCCTGGCACAGTGTTCTTCCTCCTAATTGTGATGATTTATTTTCATTCCAGAGAAGTTAAACCTTGTTGTTATGCTACTAGCTCCGTGCAGTCCTTGCCTGGAGGTAGCTGTAGCTCAACCCTCAACTATGTTAAATAAAAACCCATGAACACTAACAGACCTTGGGAGAACAAATAATAGGGAAGAAACATTACAGTTCAAAACAAGAGACTGTAAATCAGGGCACAGACAGTTTCTAGAGGATGTTGTAGAACGATGCCTTGCTGATCTTTTTGTCTTCCATTAGAATGTCAGTAGTAAGCATGAATTGTGTGGGCCTTGTGTAATAAATTTCAAGCAGTTTCTCCTACACATTATCAAAAATGTGTCACAAGATCAAGAGGAACCTAAACACTTCACTGAATAATTTGGCTGATGGGTAAGTCATATGAGAGGCTGCTCCCTGCCTCTGTACGTCCTGGGAGCTTGTACTATAGAGGCAGTATATACTGGGTTTTGATCCTGATGGAGCAATGAAGTGGCTGAACTTAAGGCTGAGCAAAAAAGCCTCCACACTATTTGTGGGCAATGAAATTGGGTGGGTGGATTTCTCCGAAGTAAAGCAGAATTCTCTAACTGTAGGGACAGGTAAAGAAAATTCTTTGCTAAAGAAAATTCTCTGCTAAAGTTCGGTGCAGTTGTTACTGAATGAAATTATACTGTTATTTCATATTGAAATAATGGATGAAAGGAAGCAACAGGGTGACAGAAGGGGAGTGAACCGAGTAGAAGCCAAGCCCATTGCTTCTTTCATCAGTTTTAAATAATATTTAACAGGACCCACAGCTGCAGCCTAAATGTTCTACCCAATTTAGTTAAGGTTTGATATTGCAACTGAGGGCCAAACTACATGAGGTGTGCAAGGATGCCGTATGGGCCAGGGCCTTAAAACTTTTAAGTGCCCAGCAACAACCCTGCCCCCTGATAATTATTGGTATCACAGCAGGTGTGTGTGTGTGGGAATTTAACCATTTCTTCCCCTACTATGGTCCTGCTGGATATTTATTTAGATGATAGACGCTTTCTCCTTGGGAGGAAAGCTATGGCAAACCTAGACAGCATAGTAAGAAGCAGAGACATCACCTTGCCGACAAAGGTTCGTATAATCAAAGCTATGGTTTTCCCAGTAGCAACATATGGCTGTGAGAGCTGGACTATAAGGAAGGCTGAGCGCCGAAGAATCGATGCTTTTGAACTGTGGAGCTGGAGAAGACTCTTATGAATCCCCTGAACTGCAAGGAGGTCAAATCAGTCCATCCTAAAGGAAATCAACTCTGACTGCTCATTGGAAGGACAGATACTGAAGCAGAAGCTCAAATATTTTGGCCACCTAATGCGGAGAGAAAACTCTCTGGAAAAGACCCTAATGCTGAGAAAGATTGAAAGCAAAAGGAGAAGGGGATGGCAGAGGATGAGGTGGCTAGATAGCATCACCGATGCAATGAATATGAACTTGAGCACACTCCGGGAGAGAGTGGAGGACAGGAAGGCCTGGCATGCTATGGTCCAGGGGGTCACGAAGAGTCGGACACGACTTAACGACTCAACAACAACAGTGCATTTATTTAAAGCATTTCCCCCTTGCTCTTCAACTGAAATGGCTCCCAAAGTGGCTTGCAGTGAGCCCTAATAAGAAAGTTCCTTTCCTCAGGCTTACAATCTAAAAGAC
This sequence comes from Heloderma suspectum, assembly GCF_057233095.1. Lineage (NCBI taxonomy): Eukaryota > Metazoa > Chordata > Lepidosauria > Squamata > Helodermatidae > Heloderma > Heloderma suspectum. The sequence continues at coordinate 93,195,337 of NC_139461.1, forward strand.
ATGATACAAAAGGAAAGGGATTGGGAGGAGGCGGAGGCAAAAAAAAAAGAAGCAAACTTGGGCACTGCTTCTTAGTTACAAAGTTCTTATAACGACCACCTGGAATTGAAACAGTTCAAAGAAAGGAGTAGCAAAAAGTTGCTGGTTTGTCAGCTGAGCCAATGGCGCATCCGTGCTTCCGATATCTCCCTCTGCTGCAGCCTGATGGAAAGGCTGCTGCCAGGTGACAGCTGGAGGAACCTGGTAGACCTGGCTGCTCAGCAAAATCCTTCTTTGGAAGCTGCTGTTTGCATTGGGAGGAGACTTGTACTGCATGAAACCTGCATGTTAACCACACAGACACATTTAATGTTATGCACAGTTTGGCCTGAAACATAGGGGAATAAAACCAAAAGTGCCACATTTCAGACATGCAAGTATTCCTAGTAGAAATCTCTCTCTCTCCCTCCCTCCCCCTATGTGTGTGTGTGTGTGGTTGGTGAAGATTGCAGAAAGTGTTACAATATTAATAAAGCCATATAATATTATAATTACAATATTAATAAAACAAGGACTAGTAAAGCAACAAGAAAATCCTGCTGTCACAACAAAGCAATTTAAGATGCAACTACAACAGTCTAATCTAAAAAATGCCAAAAATGTCGCTATACGTGGCCAGCAACAAACACATCATCAGCAAAAGTAGGCAAGACCCTAGAATCTGTCGCTCTGAATCCTTACCTGTTAACCCCATTAATTAATACACAGATGACAACTGTGCAATGGCTAATGGTGCAATGCTATGCATGTTTCGACAGAAAGAAGTGCTACAACTCAGCATGCCCCAGCCAGCGTAAGCCTTAAGGCTTTTATTGACAGCATTTGAAGGGGAGAGCTGGTCTGAAGTAAGTGGACTAATATCCATGCCCATCTAAAGAGGTACTTCCCATCATGCAGCTCAGAGTCTAAAATTACCTAACTGCAACACTATTGGGAAGGAACTGCAAGACAAGGAAAGGAAAATGAAAGGCATTCCTTTTTCCTTTGTATAGTACAATGCATAAATGAAAGTAAGGACAGACTGAAACTAGCAACAACATATTATAATTTATGGAAATATACACTGGGCTGAAAGAAATATAGCAAAATGATGAGCCAGGTTTTTAAATCAGGAGTGAGCAGAAGGTTGATCTCCAGATGTTTGGGACTTCAACTCCCAGAAGCCCCTGCCTTCATGGCTAATGGTTAGGAATGGTGGGAGTTGAAGTCAAAAACATCTGGAGATCTACTTTCTGCTTATCCCTGTTTTAACTTATAAGGAATTCACTACTTGTTAACACAGACTGAGCACACTGGGCATTTCTACACGAGACATTTATCGTACACTCTTCATTCCCTACTCATGGTTGTTTATGGCTTCTTTAGATAATGTTGTGACCCTCCAATTTCACTTCTGTGTCTAACCAGCACTTCCAGTGAATTTTTTTTTTAGAGCAGGGAAAATATGGCATTTAACTGTGCAAGTGAAGAAACGGCTGTTTTCTACCGGTGCATTTGTGCTGTTCCACTATCCCGCGGTGCCACCTAGATGTTATGTAGCAGAAAAGCAGGAAAGGAAACATTCCTCATGTAGTGCGTGGAGCTCAATTCCATTTGAAACCTAAGGTAGATACAGCAAATTAATGGTGATTAACAGTCTCGTGTAGAAGGGCTGACTGTTCATAGGAACACAGGAAGCTGCCTTATGTTGAATTAGGCCACTGGCCCATCTAGGCCAGTATTATCCACACTGATCAGCACCAGTACTGACTGAGCAACAGCCCTTCCATCTGAACAGACGTTGGATTGTTGGATATGTTACACTTCGTATGTTTTTATAACGTTAAAATCAACCAAAATATTTTTTAAAAGAGGAGTTGCGAGTAAAAGCAGGAGCCTAGCTTTCCAGCCAAGGCAGCCTTGCATCCCACCTGACTGGTTCCTGAAGTCGAAATGATGCTTCTGAGTATGCTCAGAAACATTGTTTCCTGCCAGCTCACGTGTGGACTGTAGTTACAGCCTACTCTTGTGCATATACAGCTGAAACCGCCCTCCGATGCATACTGAAGAAATGGGCCTGGGCTGCGGAATAGACAAATCCACTGACTTACAACTGGGTCAGTGCTAGCAATGTATGAGAATTTCATTTTGCTATATTTTTGAATTGAATTTGCCCCACTTGCACCTCCGAACATAAATGCAAGCACTTTTTTGGAGGGAAAAGCTCACACATCTCCAAACTTGTGTTTACATTTGAAAATGTGCCCTTAAAAAACTGCATTTTTTTAAATGCATTTTCAGGCTTTAGTCCATGGTGTGTGTGTGTGTGTGTGTGGGGGTGCACATTTGGATGCACACTTCCAAAAAATGCGTTCTGAAATGCATACTTTCCTTGTTCAAACAAAAAGAAAAACAGATCATAATTGAAAACAGAAGAGAGGCAGACTGAACTTTGAGGTGGAACTCAGAGCACCTTGATGAGCTCGAGCCTTGCTGATTCTCCCATTCCTAGCCAGTGCCTTGCTTGAAACCAAGAAACCTTCTTTTAATAAATATATGTAATGCACTGGTGGCTTGTTGGGGGGAAAAAACCTCTTTACTGCAATACTTTTAAGCATTCACATGTTTTCATCAGATGATATTAGGCCTGGAATCTTGGAGGCTCGTGGGTGTGTGTGTCCCATTTTATTGTCAGCAACTGCAGTGGCAGCTGGTGACTCTAGTTCCAGAGGGGTGATAATTCCATTCTGTGTTTTAGTTTTTGTTGTTGTTGTTCAGTCGTTCAGTCGTGTCCGACTCTTCGTGACCCCATGGACCATAGCACTCTAGGCCTTCCTGTCCTCCGCTCTCTCCCTGAGCGTGCTCAAGTTCATATTCATTGCATCGGTGATGCTATCTAGCCATCTCATCCTCTGCCGTCCCCTTCTCCTTTTGCCTTCAGTATTTCCCAGCATCAGGGTCTTTTCCAGGGAGTTTTCTCTTTGCATTAGGTGGTCAAAATATTGGAGCTTCAGCTTCAGTATCTGTCCTTCCAATGAGCACTTAGGGTTGATTTCCTTTAGGATCGACTGATTTGACCTCCTTGCAGTCCAGGGGACTCGTAAGAGTCTTCTCCAGCACCACAGTTCGAAAGCATCGATTCTTCGGCGCTCAGCCTTCCTTATAGTCCAGCTTTCACAGCCATACATTACTACTGGGAAAACCATAGCTTTGATTAGATGGACCTTTGTCGGCAAGGCGATGTCTCTGCTTCTTACTATGCTGTCTAGGTTTGCCATAGCTTTCCTCCCAAGGAGCAAGCGTCTTTTAATTTCATGGCTACAGTCACTGTCTGTGGTGATCTTGGAGCCCAAGAAAGTAAAATCTGTCACTGCTTCCATTTCTTCCCCTTCCATATGCCAGGAAGTGATGGGGCCAGATGCCATGATCTTCGTTTTTTTAATGTTGAGTTTCAAACCAGCTTTTGCACTCTCCTCTTTCACCCTCAACAAGAGGCTGTTTAGATCCTCTTCACTTTCTGCCATTAGGGTGGTATCGTCTGCATATCGGAGGTTATTGAGAATTCTCCCAACAATCTTAATTCCGACCTCTGATTCATCCAACCCGGCATTTCTCATGATGTACTCTGCATATAAGTTAAATAAGCAGGGTGACAATATGCAGCCTTGTCGTACTCCTTTCCCAATTTTGAACCACTCAGTTGTTCCATGTGTGGTTCTTACTGATGCTTCTTGACCCTCGTACAGGTTTCTCAGGAGACAGGTAAGGTGGTCTGGTACTCCCATCACTTTCAGAATTTGCCACAGTTTGTTGTGATCCACACAATCAAAGGCTTTAGCATAGTCAATGAAGCAGAAATAGACTTTTTCTGGAATTCTCTTGCTTTCTCCATGATGCAGCAAATGTTGGCGATTTGATCTCTAGTTCCTCTGCCTCTTCGAAACCCAGCTTGTATTTCTGGTAGGGATGGCAGAGAATTTCTCCCCGAAACTTCGGGGAGCCGAGCGCCAACGTGTTCGGCCCCCAGAAGAGGTTTCGGGGAGAAATTCTCTGCCCCCCCGCCCCCCCCGGGACTGGACTTACCTTTCCCGAATGTCCCTCCCGGCGGCGGGTCCCGGCGGCGGTTCGTCGGGTCATCGTCAGGGGCGGGAGCGGCAGCCGGTCTTTCGACCGGCTGCTGCCGCCGCCATTCCAATAAAAGTAAAAAAAAAAAAAAACGCCCCCGTGATTTGCAAAGTCAGCCATGATAGGCTATGTAAATCGTCACGTAGCCTATCACTTTTTTTTTAAAAAAAAGCGCGTACGGCTGATGGCGGCCCCCATAGGGAGCCGCCATTCACATTCCTTATTTGGTCGATGTAGTCTACGTAAAGATTACAGGCTATTTGCGTTGCCCTTATTTTTGCCGTAGTCTACGTAAAGATTTACGTAGACTACAGCGACCAAATAAGGAACGCGAATGGCGGCTCCCTATGGGGGCCGCCATTTGCGAACGCGCTTTTTTTTTTTTTAATGTCACCCGTGATAGGCTACGTGATGATTTACATAGCCTATCATGGCTGACTTTGCAGATCTAGCCGTGATAGGCTACGTTAATCGTCACGTAGCCTATCACAGGGGCATTTTTTTTTAACTTTTTATTTCACGGCCGGGCGAGGCAAGGCGCCTCCTCCCCGGCCTGAATTTCGGCCGGGCGAGGCGGGAAGCCTTCCCCCCGGCCTGAATTTCGGCTGGGCGAGGTGGGAAGCCTCCCCCCCTGGCCTGAACTTCATGGGGAGAGCAGCGAAGCAGGGAAGCCTCCCCCCCACCACGCAAAGCTGCGAGACCAGGTAAGTGGCTTTCGTGCACTCCTAATTTCCGGTAGTTCTCGGTTCGCATACTGCTGAAGCCTAGCTTGTAGGATTTTGAGCATCACCTTGCTGGCATGCGAAATGAGCGCAATTGTGCGGTAGTTTGAACACTCTTTGGCGTTGCCCTTCTTTGGAATTGGAATGTAAACTGACCTTTTCCAGTCTTGCAGCCATTGCTGAGTGTTCCAAATTTGTTGGCATATTGAGTGCAGCACTTTAACAGCATCATCTTTTAGGATTTTAAATAGCTCAGCTGGAATACTGTCATATCTACTAGCTTTGTTGTTAATAATGCTTCCTAAGGCCCACTTGACTTCACTCTCTAGGATGTGCGGCTCAAGTTCAGTGACCGCACTATCATGGCTATCAGGGACATTAAGATCTTTCCTGTATAGTTCTTCTGTGTATTCTTTCCACCTCTTCTTAATCTCATCTGCATCGGTTAGGTCCCTGCCTTCTTTGTCCTTTATCATGCCCGTCTTTGCACAAAACTTTCCCTTGAGTTCTCCGATTTTCTAGAAAAGATCTCTAGTCTTTTCCATTCTATTGTTTTCCTCAATTTCTTTGCATTGTTCATTGAAGAAGGCCTTCTTGTCTCTCCTTGCTGTTCTCTGGAACTCCGCATTCAGTTGGATATATCTTCCCCTTTCTCCCTTGCTTTTCACTTCCCTTCTTTCCTCAGCCACTTGTAACGCCTCATCAGACAGCCACTTGGCTTTCTTGCATTTTTTTTCTTTGGGATGGATTTTGTTGCTGCCTCCTGAACAATGTTATGGACCTCCATCCATAGTTCCTCAGGCACTCTGTCTATCAGGTCTAATCCCTGAAATCTATTCCTCACCTCCACTGTATATTCATAAGGAATATGATTTAGGTCATACCTGAATGGTTTAGTGGTTTTCCCTATGTTCTTCAATTTAAGCCGAAATTTTGCAACAAGAAGCTCATGATCTGAGCCACAGTCAGCTCCAGGTCTTGTTTTGACTGACTGTATAGAGCTTCTCCATCTTTGGCTGCAAAGGACATAATCAATCTGATTTCGATATTGACCATCTGGTGATGTCCATGTGTAGAGTCGTCTCTTGTGCTGTTGGAAAAGAGTGTTTGCTATGATCAGCGTGTTCTCTTGGCAAAACTCTATTAGCTTTTGTCCTGCTTCATTTTGTACACCAAGGCCATGCCTGCCTGTTATCCCAGTGATTTCTTGACTTCCTACTTTAGCATTCCAATCCCCTATGATGAAGAGGACCTCTTTTTTTGGTGTTAGTTCTAGAAGGTGTTGTAGGTCTTCATAGAACCGATCAACCTCAGCTTTTTCGGCATCAGTGGTTGGGGCATAGACTTGAATTACTGTGATGTTGAATGGTTTGCCTTGGATTCGTACAGAGATCATTCTATCATTTTTAAGATTGTACCCCAGCACTGCTTTTCCCACCCTTTTGTTGACTATGAGTGCTACTCCATTTCTTCTAAGGGATTCTTGCCCACAATAGTAGATATGATGTTCACCTGAATTAAATTCGCCCATGCCTGTCCATTTGAGTTCACTGATTCCCAAGATGTCGATGTTCAATCCTGCCATCTCATGTTTGACCACCTCCAGCTTACCTTGATTCATTGATCTGACATTCCAGATTCCTAAACAAATTGTTCTTTACAGCATCGGATTTTCTTTTCACCACCAGACACATCCACAGCTGAGTGTCCTTTCGGCTTTGGCCCAGCCACTTCACTCTTTCTGGCGCTACTTGGAAATACCCTCTGCTCTTCCCCAGTAGCATATTGGACACCTTCCAACCTGAGGGGCTCATCTTCCGGCGTCATATCTTTTAGCCTTGTGATACGTTCCATGGGGTTTTCTTGGCAAGAATACTGGAGTGGGTTGCCATTTCCTTCTCCAGTGGACCATATTTTGTCAGAACTCTCTGCCATGACCTGTCCGTCTTGGGTGGCCCTGCACGGCATAGCTTATGGCTTCACTGAGTTACGCAAGCCCCTTCGCCACAACAAGGCAGTGATCCATGAAGGGGGTGTTTTAGTTACCACCAGCCAAAACTCCAAAGGTGCTATCCAAGGTGCTGAACCGTATCCTCAAAATGGTTTCAGCACCTTGGATAGCACCATCAGAGCTTTGGCTGGTTGCAACTAAAGCCCAGAATGGAATCACCTCCCCTCTAGAATTGGGGATACCAGCCGCCACCGAGTGACTGCCTCTGTATTTCTTATCAGTTGTAGCCGTATGTGTTTGCATGGAAGTATGTATGAGAGAGGCTTTCTGCTCACGTACATATATCTTCAGAATGATCGCTTAGGGAAGGGGATAAATTAAAACTGTTTCTTGGTGGGAATCCACCTGAGGGGCTGGCCATGCATGCCCGGCACTCTTCATCTATCATGATCTATTTTTCTAAGCAGTGGATAACTGTGAGATGCAGTCCTCTGTGGCTCCCCACTGAAAAGCCCAGTTCTTTTCATTGTGGCGCTGTTATGTTTATTTATCATGATGCTGGTTCAATGTGCATGGAGCCTCTGCAAAAGAAAAGAAAAGCTCTGTAGAGATAATAAAACAACCAGAAGGCTTTCTCTGTATTTGTGTCACCTAGAAGGGGGTTGGGGTGGGGGAAGAAAAATAGAAACTCATTTCTTCAGGGCGATTTTTTTTGGGGGTGCATGACTTGCTATTTTGAAATCTGATTCAAACTACTTAACAAAATGTACAGTAGAATAATTTGTTTTGGGCGATAAAAGAGGGTGTGGCAAAGTAATTTCATTTCATTTGTATATCTTTTTACCCCCAAGGTTTATGCTTAAGGTGGCTTCCAAAGCAAAAATTAGCACAGATCATTGTTATTATTAAAATAAAAATAAAAGTAAGCATGGGAAGGATCCGGAGATTCCATGAGTGGAACTTTGCTCATGAGATGCTCCCACTGGTGGAAGTGAGTTACATGGTTTTCACCAATTTCCCCTTCTCCTGCAGTCCTTCCCACTCCTGAACATTTGCTTTGGAGGGTTGGGTGATCGTCCAGAACAGCATGGGAGGAGATGCAGGGTGCTGATGTGGGAAGGAAGAATCAGTAACAGATCTCCTCCTCCTACCTTCCACCAGTGGGAACCCCCACTGGATCAAAGACCCTTTTGTGAATGGAAGGAGCCCTTCTGTTTGTGAAAGAGCAAGTCTGGATCCAAGCCTATACCACAGTCAATCGAATTAGCCACCCGGCTAAAACTCATAATCCAACAACAAAATGCCTAAAGGAATAGAAGAACAATCGTATTTTTTCTTAAAGCAGCAGCCAGGGAAAATAAAATGCAGTCTCTACTAGGCACCTAAACAATACAATTGTAGGTGCCAAGTGAACTCTTAAATATGTCTTTGTGCTCATAAAGGGTGGAACTACAGGTTATCAGAAACCATGGAATGACCTGTATCAAGGTTCCGCCTTCCTTTCTGTAATGTGTACTTCACATTACAGAAATGTCTCCTGACATTATTACACCAAATGTTTCCTCGTTCCTGCCCATCCAATGATGGGGAAAGGTAACCTACAAGTTATGGAGAGGGAAGACTGGACTCTGGCTGTTGCTGATAATGTGCACGTTTGCCCTAAGAGACTACTCTAGATAAAACAAACTCATAGGGGATAAGGCTGTCAGAGGCTATTATTCATTATAGCTATAAATGAATATAGTTCATATATATATATATATATATATATATATATGAATATAGTTCATTTATATATAGTTCTGTCTTTCCTTGAATCAAAAGTAAGTCATATGTTGTTATTTCTGATATTGCCACCCATCATATATTTCAATGCCATGCAGGTAAGTTCAGGCTCCAGTTTTTTCCACTGCTGTGTGATTGTCTGGTGAGTGGCAGTTAACCAGAATGATAGTAAATCTTTACAATTAAGGAGATCTGCTGCTAGTCCTTCCTGATTCCACTAGAGATTGCTCTGTTAGTCTCATGTGTAAGTCTCAGAAGCCTTTCACCTATACAGTATATTTGTTCCCTTCTTGGATGCTTTCAGTGTGCTGATCTTTTATTTTCACATCAATAATTCTAAGAGGAGACCTTTGAAAGCTTTATTATTTTGGAGAGCTTGTTTGTGGCCAAAGGTTCTTAGTTGTCTTTTCATAACAAGCTGGCTGGTATAAGTGTTAAAAATTTAGGGGATAAATCCAAAATATGTTTCTTTCAATTTTTTTTATTTATTTTAAAGCAAAAGATTTTTTTTTGTAATTTCTGAATATCTGAGTGCATAAAGGCAATAAAAGGAAAGCCATATATTGCTGGGTGTCAAACACAGATTCCTAGTGTTTGGATAACATTGAGCATGCAAAGAACATCTGTAGCATGTCTGACATCAAAATGTTAATACACTCAGTAAAAACAAAATACAATTATTATTATTTTTCAAAGGAGACGTTTGCAGGACATTTTTGGGATTAAATTTATTCAAGTTCTATCCTTAAAAAAAGTTAAGCATCAGAAAAGATGGCTAGAATCATAGAATAGTAGGGTTGGAAGGGGCCTACAAGGCCATCGAGTCCAACTCCCTGCTCAATGCAGGAATCCAAGTCAGAGCATCCCTGACAGATGGCTGTCCAGCCTCGTCTTGAACGCCTCCAGTGTGGGAGAGCCCACCACCTCCCTAGGTAACTGGTTCCATTGTTGTAATGCTCTAACAGTCAGGAAGTTTTTCCTGATGTTCAGCTGGAATCTGGCTTCCTGTAACTTGAGCCTATTATTCCGTGTCCTCCACTCTGGGATGATCAAGAAGAGATCCTGGCCTTCTTCTCTGTGACAACCTTTCAAGTACTTGAAGAGTGCTATCATATCCCCCGTCAGTCTTCCCTTCTCAAGGCTAAACATGCCCAGTTCTTTCAGTCTCTCTTCAGAGGGTTTTGTTTCCAGTCCCCTGATCATCTTTGTTGCCCTCCTCGGAACCCTCTCCAGTTTGTCTGCATCCTTCTTAAAGTGTGGTGCCCAGAACTTGACACAGTACTCCAGATGAGGCCTAACCTAGCTGCTGGTTTTGATTGGCTAGTTGCTGTATTGATTGGGCTGGGAGTAAAGGAGAGGCACACATTGCCTAAAGCATCCTATATGGGGTTGTATCCAATGCTAGTCCTGAGAGTAGACTCATTAAAATGAATGGGACTTTAATTAGCTTAATCTTGGATACAACCCCGTTGAAGCCACCCAAGGCTGATTAGTTCAGGTTGTGGTGATTTGGCCAGGCAAATGTGTGGGCTGTGATGAGCAATGAGCATAACTGATGACTGCTTTGGGCCTTTGAACCAGGGATGTGGCTGTCCAGTTATGGGAATGAGGGTGGTACACAAGCTCTCTCACTGCCCGAGGTGGGAGAGAACACATGGTGCCATTGCACTGCACCGCTTCCTGCCGCATCACTCTCCTTTCCGCCACTGCTGCAATGGTGGTGGCAAAAGTAAGGGGAGCATGTGATGAGGGGAATGGGGGGGTGCTCCTGAGAGCCCTGCTAGCTGCTCTCTTGCTGCAGAAAATGCCATGGTGGGAGAGCAGTTGATGGGGCTCTCCAGAGCGCCTGCTGGAGGCAATAAGGCAATGGTGGCAGGCCTTCTGGTGAGGGCAGGGTGGTAGTGGCACAATTCACTGCTCCTCCCACTCTGCCACCTGATGCTGGCACCTCACCCTGCTTCATGGGAGGGCAGGCCCTGATGCTCCTACATTTTTATCCTATGAGAATCTGCACTGCAATTGGGAGTTACTGCTGGAGATCCTTTAATCTTAACAAAATTACGGCCTTTGTTTAATCAAAGACCTGGGTCATTGCTTTATTCCCAGGACCACATGAAAAGGATATCTTGCTTCAGCTTGACTAGCTGTCTTTGAAAGGAAAGAAGAGGATAAACATATATTCTGCTACTAATGCAGCCACATGACTGAGCAACTGTCAATATGTGGATTTTCAAAGTTTGTTACTGAGATTATGTACTGATCTTCAATTGTACTTAGTTCTCAGACATCAGCATTATCTGTGATATTCTTATTCCTTGATAGAAATTTTTAAAGTTTTAAGCTTGACGAATTACTAATGGTGAATGAGGCTGCAGTCCCTATACCCACTTATCTGGGAGTAAGCCCTATTGAAGCTGATGGGTTTGTCTTCAGAACAGAATATATAGGATTGCAGTGTAAAATACTTCAGAACTTTTCTTTCTAGAATCAGTATAAAATTACTGTCACATATGCCAACAAGTATTTAAGTGGTTCTCTTATTTTTTTAAATAAATTATTTATTTATTCTGCTTATATCCTGTATTTCCATCAATAGGTTTACAAGGGAGCTTACAACCCAAATATGAGTAGTATTGTAGTAGTCTCTTAAAATGTAGGCGTTCCATGAAATGAATGAAACATTGTATGTTATACAGTTTAACTCCCTACTCCTTCATTTGCCCAGTACTGTCAATAATCATAACAATGAATTGTGTCCACAGGGAAATGTACACACTTATGTGTAATTAACAGATGTCATTTTTACCTTAATGAAATCATGAACAATGGACCTGTCTCCCAAGTGGGTTTTGGTGGATTAAACTAGTGTTGTGAATATTTGCAGTTCATGATTCACCATGTCCTGGTTCAAGCCACTCTTTGAGTACATTTTAGAAAGAATCAGACTTTATTTTATCTATGAAAAGAAGATTTCAAGGCATGAGAAGGTACTCTGGTACCAGCCATTTAGGACTTTAAACATTAAGATTGGAATTGGGAATTGGCAAGATTGGCTTGGGAATTGATTGGAAGCCAGTGTAGTTGTTTTAAAATTGTGAGATGCATTTCATACATCAATTAATATTCTGTCTGCCATACTAACTGGTTTCTGAACTGTCTTCAGGGGCAGCCTCATGTACAATGCATTGCCGTAATCCAAATGGAATGTTATCAGAGTGTGAATCATAGTCGCAAGACTATTCCTGTCCAGGAGGGGCTGTAGGTCACATATTAGGTTTAGCTGGTAAAAGCTGCTTTGTGCCATTGAGGCCATGTGGGTAGGGTGGCCAGTTTGTTGTTGTTGTTGTTCAGTCGTGAAGTCGTGTCCTACTCTTCGTGACCCCATGGACCATAGCACGCCAGGCCTTCCTGTCCTCCGCTCTCTCCCGGAGCATGCTCAAGTTCATAGGGTGGCCAGTTATGAATCACTAAAAAGAGGAAATGCATCACCAATAAAGAGGATAGAAGAAGGCTTCAATTTGCATAAAATTGGCATAGGCTAATTTATATATAGATGGAGATTGAGAAATAATTATTATAATTTAAATGGAAATACAGTGCATCTCACCATAGTGTGGAAGACCATGACCAGTATGCCTTGCCCAGTCTGCCATCCACTTATGGTGGATGAAGAACTTCAAGGCCTAGCTCTTCCTTCTGATGGTTAAGAACATAAGAAGAGCCATACTGGATCAGAGCAAGATCCATCTAGTCCAGCATTTTGTTCACACAGCAGCCAACCAGAAACACAACTGGTGTATAGCCATCAGAACTATTAGCCATTGAAAGCCTTATCTTCCATGAATTTGTCTAATCCCCTTTTAAAGTCATCCAAATTGGTGGCCATCACTACATCTTGTGGTAGTGAATTCCATAGTTTAACTATGTGCTGTGTGAACAAATACTTCCTTTTATCTGTCCTGAATCTCCCACCAATCAGCTTCATGGGATAACCTTGGGTTCTAGTATTATGAGAGAGGGAAAACGATGTCTCTCTATCTACTTTGTCCATACAGTGCATAATTTTGTACACCTCTATCATGTCTCCCCTCACTCACCTTTTCTCTAAGCTAAACAGTCTCAGATCTTGTAATATTTTCTCATAGGGAGTTGCTCCAGCCCATTGATCATTTTAGTTTCTCTTTCTGCACTTTTTCCAACTCTACAATATTCTTTTTTTAGATGTGGTGACCAGAACTGTACACAGTATTCCAAGTGTGGTCGCACCATAGATTTGTATAAAGGGGTGGGGTACAATCTTGGAAGTCTTCTTTTCAATTCCTTTCCTAATTATGCCTAAGGGGGAATTTGCCTTTGTCACAGCACCTGCACACTGAGTTGACATTGTCACTGAGCTGTCCACCACAACCTCAAGATCTCTTTCTTGGTCTTTCTTGGATCCCCATTCTCCATGACTTCAGAGGACTGGGACACTACTATTAGGTCCCTGAAGATCTCTTCCTCAACCTCTATGCTCTCTCAGCTTCTCCAGGAAAGCAACCTTGGCTTCAAGGGAACAAACTTGTTACATGAGACCCAGGAGCTGATTACACTGAGCACTTGCCCACAATTTCTGTCCAGCTGGCAGATAGTCATACAGATGGTACTCAGTGCAATACGTTGGATAGCTCTCACACCCCTGCTGGCTTTCTACCTTCATAACTGCTTTTTATTGTTATTATTGGGTTTGTTTACCTGGAAAACTGAATTATTTACTAGTAAAAGGTGGGGAATTGCTTTATACTTATTGCTTTGTACTTATTCCTTTATAGTTACTTATTAAGAGAAGGTGTAGAAGAGTCAACTGCATTGGCCTCCTCGCTGTGTTGCTAAACTTGCACAGGTAGTTAACTTGCTTGTGTGCTGATGTTTTGTCACTGGGGCTGAGCCTACACTGAGCTAGCCTATACTTTTTTTTGTTTATAAGCAAACTCTTCTACAAGCTAGACCTGCACAGTGGCCCTTCTCGATATAGACCTATGTATTGCTTTTATTGCCCCTTTCCAAACTTGGGTTTAGTTTAAGTCTGTGGCTGAGGTTTAGATTAGTGGGCCTTGTTTAAAAAGCAAGGGAAGGTTCCTTATCTTTAAAGTGAACTTGGACTAGGCAGCCCTTCAAATAGAGGGCATGTAGCCACACTGAACATGGGCCTCCAGAGATAGGGGGAGATTGAATGACACCACAGATTATGGAACTTGTCTTTATGGGGTAGGGCAGCCAACCACCATCAGTGGTACAGGCAAACCACCAGCAAGAGGATTTTCACCTTATTGGGACAGAGTTCCAGTTTTTTGGCCTTAGCACCTTCACAACTCCACCCATATCAGATTAAAAAAGACAAAGAAAGAGACAAGTGATCTGGAGGCATATTGAAGCATTCCTAAGAATGGTGGACCCAGACAACTCATCACCCAGTAACACCTTAAGAAGCATTAAATATAAAACACCACAAAAACAAACTCACTCCATCTGCCTTAGTTCTAGAACATTTTTCTCCATATACCCAACATTTTAATATTGAACCACAGCAGGATTTCCCCCTTGGCAAGAAATCTTGAAATGATGCATGAGGCACACACTGTGTTTCAGTGGCGAGTACCGGGGGATTACTTACTGCTTGCAAATGAAGTGTTCAAAGACAGATGCTTTTTGTAGCTCGCAGATGAAGCACAGGTCACAACAGACTTCAAGCGTGTACTTCCGTCTAACCATTGGTTGGGCAGTTTTTCTGTGAAGAGTCAAACTATCGCTATCTAAGGGCCAGACTGGAAAATAAATGATATGCATGAATGCAGTCAATGTGTCTTTTTCTTCTTTTAAAATAGCAGCTATGGAGAAGGGAGATCAGGACCATGGTGAGTGAGGAGGATGAATTTTGTTCTGTTTTTAAACCCTTTCTCCAATGTCATGATCATGCTGAAAATTGCTTCCCAACGTTGCTATAGCAATCTCTGAGGGAGATTTTCATCAGCACCATGCTATGAGAGGGAGCAGAGATAACTCCCCTTCCCACATGAAATTCTGATCCTTAATCTGCTTCTCTGCCCCCCACCTCCCCGTGGTTACTTTTTTTAAAGGAAAGAAACCCAGATACACTCAGTGTGCGCACACCTTGGATATATGATCTAATATATGATATATGATCTTGGATATATATGATCTTATGCATTCAACCTGCATAGGCAAGGGTTAAAAGTGTGGTTGGAGCTCAGTTTACACAAAGGCCATTCCTAACATCCCTGCATGCCCAGCAACTCTTCAGATCATTGTACATTGAGCATGGAGGTCTGCAGGGGGGTTGTAAGGCTGTTCAACTGAACGCAAAAATAAACTTCCCTGTGATCAGGGACCCAGATAAGATCTTCAGAGGTGCCTGGAGATGTTGAGGGAGGGGCTCACATGCACGACCTTGCTCCCACCACACTTTCAGCTTTTACATCTACAGGTTGAAACCCTGCATGGGACTCTAGTTGGCCCTAAAGAGAGATTTTTTTTTTTGCAACCCGTGGAATCTATGGGCAGCAGCATAGCAGGTAAAATTTGGGAACATGGCTAAAGGAGAAGTATCAAACAGAAAAGAAGAATAAAAATATATTTCTGAAATTACCAATGGCCTACACTGGGGCTATTCTACCATACCCCAACCCCCCCACACACATTTGCTGTTTCTGTTTCCCCAGGATCAATGTCCCCGATTTAATGGTGCTTGTCCCACCAGTTGCTCCTCCCTATATATCATACAACATATAGTATGGCTTCACACATCATACAAATTACACAGCTATTTCTTTCTTTTTTTCTCCAGAGCCATAAGAGGTAGCAATGAGCTGGAGGAGATCAAGTCAGATCTTCTGTTTGCAAAAAAGTTTTCTGATATATTCTGTGTTTGTGTGTATTTGCGAATGTATAAAGAGTTTCCTAAAAGCATGTAACCTGAATGATTGGCTCTGGCACTGTTTTTCTGGCAAGTGAAACTTTTAGGCATCTCTGCTCCATTCCAGTCCAAGATCACTATTTTAATTGGCCATTTTACAGTTTTGCACCTCAAGCACAGCCATTTTAAGTCTCTCCCCCTAGTAAACAAGGCTATACCTGACAAAAGGAAATGGCTGGAGGTATATCTTCACAAAGCCCCTCATGATGTTCCCCTGACATGTGCTGTCCCAGTTTTATAAATTAGAAATCTGGTCATCTCATTTTAAGTCTCTAAGCGATGCCAGCTGTCTCCCATCTCCAATACTTCCGAGATGCTTTGAAGCTTTTTCTGTATTCTGTTGGCAATATTTGTGCAGAAAGATTTGAAGAATATAATAGCTGAAAAAGGTTACACAGGATCACATAATTGACAGCAGCAATATAAAATATTGCCTGCTTTCTGTTTTGGAACAAAGTAGATATTGCTTTCTTTTAGGTTAGAAAAGAAACAAAAAAGTACAGCCGAAATGTCTGTTCTGCTAACTTTCTTAACTTAAGAAGGAAATCTGTATTGTTAAATACCGTTCCTCTTGCTGTGTAGATGACTCATCATGCCATCCAACTTCTTTTGTTTCTTTGCAATGATGAAGGATAACTCATGGTTCTTAAAAAGAAGCTCAGGCAGGGATATGGGAAGATGAGGATGCATAGAGAGTTGGTGTTTATTGTGTCAAAAAACCTGCAACATTCACTGAGGCCATTAAAAAAAAATACATTACAGGCAAAGGAAAGGAGGGAGGAAACTGGGAGCTTGAGAGACTATTGCTCAGGTAATGCCACTTGTTTGCACATTTTCCAGCTTCAGGACACATCTCCACTCAAATGATTTTAAGTAACAGACACATCTAAACATCTGCCAAGGTCCTAGAGCCCAGAGAGGACCAGTCAGCACGGATGCCTTTCCTGGGCCGCACAAACCAGGTGCTGGGTGGTTATGAGCCACTGTTTTACACAATGTCCCAGAGTGCCTGACAAAGTGTCATTCTGGGACATTACAGGAAATGTAAAACATCGGCACGTAGTTTCCCTTTGCCTGCACCAGGTAAACCTGAAACTAGGGGGAGGGGACACATAGGAGGAGCCGGTGGAGGACATGTTGTCAGGAGCTGGCACGGAGCAAAGTAGTGACAAGATATCTCCCCAAGTTCCCAGAGAGTTCCTGGGCAAAGAAATTAGACAGTGCTATGAACTATTGGCCTGCCTGGTATAAGACAGTCTCTTTAATGTTTACATAGAAGAAAATGAGCCCAGTGGCAAGTCCTGTGCAAGGACCTTAATTCATATTTGTATTTATTTTATTTATTTACTAGCAAATGGACCCAGCTTTGCATGGGTTGGAATAGCCCTTAGTTCAATACAGTGAAGCCTTCAAAACAAATGTACGCAGCTGTCAAGAGTTGGACACTTTATACCTGCTCCATCTGAATGAAGCCATTCCCGCTGACATTCTGCTGGCCTTCATAGGCACAGCCCCTGCCATGATGCACTCGTACAGACCCCTGAAGGAGAGGTCTGTCTAGTCCACTTCCCTGAAGAGGGCTCCCCATGGCACAGGTGGAGGCAGGCATATATATTAGTGCCCCTTATCCTGCCCCTTATTTTTGGGAACTTTTTCTCTCCCTGAGAAAGAGGCATTGTTTTTTCTGCCTCTTTCACAGGAAGAGGGAGAATTTTGGAGAATTTTCTCCTTGGGGAAGGGGGACAAGGTTTCTACATACCTTTTTTAAATGTAGGCAATTCTTGAGGGGCCTCCTGTGTATTTTTTTTTTTTAAACACCCTCTAGATTTGCAGAAGCCCAGGACTGTTCTCCAGCAGGGAGTTCTTCCAGAATACCTTGGAGAGGATCTTCTGGGAGTTCAGAAAGAACTGCTGGATCGGAGAAGAGTCCTGGGCTCCTGCAAGTGCAGGGGTGTTTAAAAAAAAAAAAAAGTAAAGAAAAGAAAGAGGACCCCTCAAGAATTGCCTACAGTTAAAAAGGTATGTGGAAACCCTGTCCCACTCTTCAAGGAGAAAATTCTCTGAAATTCTCACCTCTCCCAGCCTCTTTTGCCAGAGTTCTTGTATTGCTCCCCATGGAATGCCAAAAATGGAAGAATCAAAATTTTTGGCACAGCACTAATACATATGTCTAATCTCCCCTGGCTTCAACCTGTATGTACTGCAAATAGGGATGTACGAATTGTGTACCCTCCATGCCGCTTGACTTCTGCAGTTTGTGGCCAGTGCTCCCTACCATCGTTTGCAAGCCCCCGGAGATCTCCTCTTTTTTTTCCGCTCCAAGAATTACAAAGATAAATCCGTACCGACAGCCATAATTCTGCATAACGTCTGTAAGAAAGGCTATTTTTCATAGATATTTATGTATTTTTCCCCCTGCCCTGAGACGTGCAGTAATTACTTTCAGCCAAAACACTTCCTCCTCCTCGGGGCTTCCCAAAACAAGGCTGCCCTAGGTGTGCCTGAGCGATGCACTCTTTGTTTAAAGCAACGCTGTTTGAAAGAAAGAAAGAAAGAAAGAAAGAAAGAAAGAACCTTTTAAAATGACCATGCTGGTCTGGAGCCCTGCACGAGGTATTATTCCCCCTGCTAGGCTTTCTATTTCCACATCCAGCCTTGTTGGTGACGTTGTGAGGCTAAAATGGAGAGGAGAACCAACTCTGTGCATGTCTATTTAGAAGTGAGTCTTATTGAGTTCAATGCGACTTACTCCTACACATGTCAGCACCCCACTTGCCCCCAGCTCAGCTTTGTATATCCACATCCAGCTCATGATCAAACCTCCTGTTAGTTATCTCACTGGGTGACTTTGGGCTGGACTCTAACCACTACATCATACTTCTGTTACATGAAACTCTTGAAGAAAAAGAGACAGTATAATGGAAAGTTATTTCTGAAGCAGTCACACTTGTACAAATGTAGCATGAAGGGAAAGATCAGCAACCTTCTCTTTGTTTGAATAAAAAGCACACTCTGCACATGCTCAGGGAATGGACAAAATGAGGAATAAACATACCAGGGAATATGAAGAACTATATTCTTCTAGTGTGTGTGTGTGTGTGTGTGTAATCTCCCTCCGTCCAGCTGTTCCCTGGAAACCCCCCACCCCATTCACCCAAGGGTCTTCTGAGATAACTAACAGGAGGTTTGATCATGAGTTGGATGTGGAAATACAAAGCTGAGCTGGGGGCAAGTGGGGTGGTGACATGTGTAGGAGTAAGTTGCATTGAACTCAGTAAGACTTACTTCTGAGTAGACATGCACAGAGTTGGTTCTCCTCTCTGCTCAGCTTTGTATTTCGACATCCAGTTCATTATCAAACCTCCTGTTAGTTATCTCAGAAGACCCTTGGTTGAATGGGGGGGGGGTTCCAGGGAACAGCTGGATGGAGGGAGATTACACACACACACACACACACACACACACACGAAGAATATAGTTTTTCATATTCCCTGGTATGTTTATTCCTCATTTTGTCCATTCCCTGAGCATGTGCAGAGTATGCTTTTTATTCAAAGAGAAGGTTGCTGATCTTTCCCTTCATGCTGCATTTGTACAAGTGACATGTTACTGCTTCAGAAAGAACTTTCCATTATACTGTCTCTTTTTCTTCATGAGTTTCATAACAGAAGTATGATGTAGTGGTGAGAGTCCAGCCCAAAGTCACCCAGTGAGATAACTAACAGGTCTGATCATGAGCTGGATGTGGAAATACAAAGCTGAGCTGGGGGCAAGTGGGGTGCTGACATGTGTAGGAGTAAGTTTTATTGAACTCAATAAGACTTACTTCTGAGTAGAGATGCACAGAGTTGGTTCTCCTCTCCATTTTAGCCTCACAACATCACCAACAAGGCTGGATGTGGAAATAGAAAGCCTAGCAGGGGGAATAATACTTGTGCAGGGCTCCAGACTGGCATGGTCAATTTAAAAGTTTTTTTCTTCCTTTCTTTCAAACAGCATTGCTTTAAACAAAGAGTGCATCACTCAGGCACACCTAGGGCTGCCTTGTTTTGGGAAGCCCTGAGGAGGAGGAAGTGTTTTGGCTGAAAGTAAACGGAGAATTTCAACTGAAAAACAACACCCAGTGGGCTTACCTGGTGGTGGCAGTGCTCTCATGTGCCAGTGAACCAAGTGACTGCTCAACTCCTTGGCCCATTGCCACACCATCAACTGCTTCTCCTTCCCTCTTCCTCACTGCCCAGTGGGCTGCAGGGAGACAGACAGTTCACTCAGAGGTCTGACGTGATTGCTTGCAGAACAGTCTTGAAATAAGGCTGAGGGCTGGCTGCATGAAATTCAGCCAAGGGCTACAAGTTGCTCACTCCTGCTTTACAGAAGTCATTCATCCTTCTCACCTAGGTCTCTTGGTTCTCACTAACCAGGTCAGACACTGCAGCTACCAATTTCTGGAAGAAGACCTCCTTGAAGATCATTTCTAAAGGAGTGATCAATTGATTGGTCAACCAGATTGCTGAGTCTTGTACAACTGGGATTCTACTAATGAATGGAAAGGATTGATTCCCTTATGGTCAGTTTTCTCATGCAGTTGGAGCACTGGAGTTTCATGATTCCCACTTGGCCATAATCTGTATCCTAGGGCTGGATTTCAAGAAGTAGTGCAGTCCTGATCTGTGTGCCTTTGTAGATGGTTCCTACAGAACTATGTGCAGGCCTAGCCACAGCCAGTCTTATCATCATCATCACCACCACCACCACCACCACCACCATCATAGATCTGCTGGAGCCTATTCAAATTCTCATAAATGCCCTAGAAAATCTATCCAACAATCTGTTGCTAAATCCCAGTTTGAGAAGAATTTTGCAGCAACCCTAACTAAAAACTAGGATGACTTTTGGAAGTCTTATTAAAAGGCTTACATATTGAAAGCTTTAAAACTGCAGAATGCACAGAATGAAATGGGGGGGAAAAGGAAAAAATGCATTGCAGCAATAAACTGTTAATCAAATGCTTACTTATATTCAGTCAGTCTTTTATTTGTTCTGAGCCTAATTATTTCTAAGTTTGTTGGTTGGAAGAATATCTCCTTTCATCATCTGTGTCCATCTGGCTCTCAGTATAAAGACGGAGGATAATAAGTTACAGGAACATAAGGGTAACAATATGCTTGAATGTATACAGACTACTTTCTCAAATCAGAGTTGAAGAAAATAATTCAGAATGGAATGAATAATTTGCTATCATTGTCAATGGGAAAAAGAACACCCCACCACATTAAGTAGAATTTACTTGGCCACTTGGTGATGTGGAAGTGCGTGCGTGCGTGCGTGTGTGTGTGTGTGTGTGTGTGTGTGAGAGAGAGAGATGAATGATGCACGGCAACTATATTCTTCAGCCCCAAGCCATTCTGAATCATATACTGCATTCTCAGGCATTGCTATTCTGCACTGCTAATCTGACAACCAAAGTGTTCTGGACATTATTGGGAGCACATTATTCTATCCTTTATTCAGGTTAGGCAATTATTATGGTTTTGGCAACTGATGTTAACAACATCAACAACAACAACATTCATATTCTGCCTTTCACCCAAGAAGGGGTTCAAGGTGGTTTACTGAACAGTAAACCAAAATGAAAATAAAATACCAAACTCAGCTCAAAGAAAAATAAAAAACAATGACAAAAAATCAGAAAAATAAGCTTGCCGCCTCTAAAAACAAAGAGAAAATTATACAAGATCTGTATACAAAAGACTACTAGCAGCATAACCACCCTTTTACAGCAGCAGATCAAGTTCTTAGGGGTCAGGAGCTGCCAGGGTAATTACACTTTCTAGCCTGTTTAGTGTGTGTGTGTGTGTGTGTGTGTAAGCGGCAGCAGAAGAAGGGTAGCTGAAAAGGCAGAGGCTGTACAGATCTGCTGGAGAGGAAGGCTTCTGAAGCAGTTCTGAAGAGGGGCTTCTAGCCAGATTGTCAATGGTTGGATAAGTTTCCCTTACTGGTGCAGCTCGAACAATGAATGGGCCCACCATGACTGAGCCACTTTAAGGCAGCGTTGCTTCCCCCCACTTGCAGTTCAAAGGTAGAAGAGGCCTTCTGCAAAGCCACCAGAGTTCAGCTGCAGATTGGAGATAAGAGCGTTTACCTCTGGGAGAGTGGGGGTGAAGCCAGGGGAGGAAGCTGCTAAGTGATTCAGTCCTCCTTACTTCTGAACCTTGTCCTGCAGAGGCCTGGCCTGCTTACTTCTGAGTGGATATGGAAAGGCTTGTCCTGCTTGCTCATGCTTGCTTTTGAGTTGACATGCAGAGGCTTTGTGTTTGGGATGCTATTTGAAAATGCTGCTTTCTGCTTACTTCTAAGTAGACATGCAGAGCCTTGTGCAGCTTACTTGTGAGTAGACATGCTGCTCATGCTTACTTCTGAGTAGACATGCTTCATACTGTAAACTGGCAACAATGGTATTTGGAGGGGAGTTGTATTTTTCAGCCCTGTCTGCTTTTTTTCTGTGGCCCCACCCATGCACCACTGGAATGCGGTCCCCAAGAGCTTCTCTGAAACGGAATCTGGCTATAGGGCTGGATAATGTTTCCTACCCCTGCTGTAAGGCTTAGCTGGTGCCCATTAGGAATTTTTGGTCCCCATGCTTACATCAGCCCCAGTAATGGAGCATTTTTGCCTACTCTGCACTATCACATCGGCTGGGTTCATGAATTGGTTTCACTTAGCCTTACACATAGGATACACCTGGTACAAGTACAGTGAGGGACTTAGAGAAAGGAAGACACAATGCAACGGCAATGAAACAGTTTCGACTGTGAATGAAACATATAGGCACAAAGGCATCCAAGGCCTTTACTTAAGGAGCCAAAGATATTAACATGAACTGACATATAGCCATGTCCTGCTGAAATCAGATTGGCAGCTGGATTATCTACAGGAGTCAATGGCACAAAATCAAGAAATAGAATTGCAACACAGAGGACCTCAAATTGTTTCCATGGAAATCTAAACATGTTTAGGCTGTGTCAGCAGACCACAGCAATTGTCATTTACATGTTGGCCTGTGATTAGGCCCATTCACATGAAAAGAGAGCAGCTGCTTTTGTGAAATAGGATTTTTAAAAAAATCCTTCAAAATAATACTCTAACATGAACATATTTGGCTAGAGCCCTTTTCTACAATATAATGTAATTGTCAGTCACTGGTAAAACACATGCTTTGCGTGCAGAAGACCCCAGGTTCAATGCTGCCCTGGCCTCTCCAGCTAGGCCTTAAATAGAGCTTGTCTGAATCCCTGGAGAGGTGCTTCCAGTCACTGTAAACCAGCCTGGAGTCTCCGGTTGTTTTGGACCTCAACTCCCATCAGCCCCAGCCAACATGCCCAATGACCAGGAATGCTAAGAGGTGTAGCCCAAAACATCTGGAGGGCATCAGGTTGGGGAAGGCTGGTGTAAACAAGACTGAGCTCGATGGACCCATGGCCTGACATGGTATAAGGAGGCTCCCAGGGCTGCTCTGTCCATCTAGTTGAGAAATTCAGAAGATCAGCAAACAGTATTCAAACAACACTTTGTACAATGCCCATCTTTGTCATGATGCTGAAAAGAAAAAACCTTCAATTTACTTTTTATAAGCTGTTCATTGCATTTGTCTGTGGGTCCCTTTAATAAACAGGGGACATAATCAAAATACTTGCCAGTGGGCATTTCAGGGGTGAAAGTGTTAAGCTTCTGAAGATATCCATACATTATTTATTAACATCTCTGCATTCTGCTCCAGATACATACCAAGGAGGGGGTGACAGTGATTAAAACATTCAGCATCTACCCTGATATCTGGAGCTTTATATGTACTGAATGTAGATTGCATGGCAAAGAATCCCAACTGTTTCCCTCCTTGTAGCTCTTCACAATGGGAGGGAAAATGAATACACTACATTCTTGTAGACAAAATGGAGACATTCTGCCTTAGTTGAGAAGGAGAGTATCCATTTTTCCCCTCTGTCTGTATATTATTAATATATTATTACTAAAGCTCTAGTTGGTTTTTGTCTTTTTTTCCCAGCTTGCCTGTATTTTTTGTTAATGGGTCATTGCTTAAAGGAATACATTCACATAAAATGCTGGGATGAATTTCATGCCTCCCCCATCACCTGAAATCCTCACTCCTAACTTGAGAATTCTTAACAAGAATTTTTCCTTAATTTCAGAAGGGTCAGATGAGTTTTGGATGACAGTAATAGGCTGCATTTGCATAATTCTAAACCATGGTTTATGTTAATCATGGTCTGTTACTTTAATCACAGATTGTCTTGCAGACAAACAAACAACTTGCAACTTGTTTTCCCTATTTAGGGTTTGTTTCTTTCCTACTCATTTTGCCAGCCTTCAGAGAGGACTCATTTTCAGGCTGTTCTTGCTAGGCACCTCTGTTTCAGGGCAGGCAGCAATGCAAACAAGCTAGGGATAAATTGCAGTTTTGGGTACAGGCATCACAAAAAGCCATGGTTTAAACAAGCCAGAGTTCATAAGCTTAGAACAACCAGTAGCTGGGTTAGCATGATCAGGGAAGGAAAATAAGCCACTGTAGCTTATTTTCCTGCCCTGCACGTGCTGGTTGCGCACCATGTAATTACCAGAATCATCCTCACTGGGCGCAGTTTGTCATGTCATCCGAACCCAGCGACGGTGGGTGGTGGGGATGGGTGACAAGCCACCCCACAACCCTAGAACAAGCCATGGGTTCTTGGTGGTTTAAACCCATCCCCACTGTCCACCCTCGCCGGGTTCAGATGACACAACAAAGCGCGCCCAGTGAGGATGATTCTGGTAAACATGGTGCGCAACCGGCACATGCAGGGCAGGAAAATAAGCTGCAGTGGCTTTTTCCTTCCCCAATCATGCAAACCCAGTCAGTGTCTTCTATTTGTGGTTTATAGCAGGCTAACAAACCCCCGTTTGTTTGTGAGCATGAATTCAGACATGACAACCTAGGTTTCAACAAACTACACCATAGTTTAGTGTTATATGTGAACCAGGCTATAGACTTGGTTTGCATGTAATGACAACCCAGAGTATGGGCAGAGTATGGGTTGTTGTTGAATTGTGAGTTGTTGCTGAATCATGGGTTGTCGTCATCTGGGAACCCTGCACTATGAAACCCATTTTCAAAATAAAACCAAAGGACTAAGGGCTTTTTTTGCATGAATTTTTATTGCATGCTCATCATTCCCTACTCAGGATTGTTTATGAGCTCTTTAGACAACGTTATGACCCTTCAGTTTTGCTTCTGTGACTAACCAGCACATGGTGATTTTTTTTAGAGCAGGGGAAATGTGGCATTTAATTGTGAAAGTGAAAGAAAGTGCAATTTCCTCTTGTGTATTTGTGCAATTCTGCTATACCACAGTGCCACCTAGAGGTTATGTCATGGAAAAGCAGGAAAGGAACCTCTCCTCATGTAGTGCCGGGATGTCAATTCTGCAACAAAACCGAAACTAGATACAGCCAATTAACAGCCTCATGTTAAAAAGCTCTATAAAGCAGTAGGCTGCAAGGGTTTACATCTCTCAGTTGTTTAACCATAGTAACAATTTAAGTACTTTTTGCCCCTACATTCGGTGGATTTCTGTGTGAAAGGACTTGTGAGGTTTGGTTATGTATTAATCATAAATTCCTGGGCTGAACATGTGCTCTGAGGCACCTGGTTCCTTGATTCCTAGCATATGCCCACCTGCTTGAGGTAGCATTTTGCACATGGCTCCAGTTGGTGGACATTAGAGTTCTAGTAAAAAAATGACCTAGATCCTGCAAGCCAAAGTCTGTCGATCCCTGTCCTAGAATATTCCAGGATACACTTGCCAATGCAGCTACACATCTCTCAGTTGTAACAGTATGTGGAACTGAGTGCATATTGAATAAGTGGAGCCCTTCTTTATCTCTGCAATGCATAGGAGGACACTTTTGCTGTAAATCTCAGTTTACAATGTTGAAGCTGAAGTGATAGTATGTGCTACCAGTCTTCTAAACAAGTAAGATAATTATTTGATATTCATATACTGTTTCTTCTCTCCCTTCTCTTGCATGGCCTGCATTTCAGACAAGAGAAAAATGATCCTTTCCTTAGCCTTCCATTCCCTCAAGGTATCTTGGTATTCTTCAGTAGGATTCAGTGACAAGATGCACATTGTAATGCTGGAATCTGAACCCCACTACAACTGCAAACTGGAATAATATACACCACAATTTGCACGGAGGCTGAATGTGTTCCCAAGTTGATTACCGTTCAACAATATCGATGTAGCTTCTTACTGGCCCTCATCCTGAAGTCAAGGCTACAATATTTTCGGAATGTAATGAGCAACACGTCATATTTCTGGAGAGCTTCCTTATCCCACATGGATCATTTTGTTTTTGTTTTTTGTTTTAAATATCCACCTTCAACAGCAAAGTGAGGGGAAACAAAGATGAACTAGCTCACATCAACTGTTATGGTTTCTATTACTGATGGTTACTTTTCCTTCATTGAGCTCAACAAGCAGAATTAGAAGTCTTACAGGTTTTACACAGCTGACATGTACATCTGCGCGTTCTCTCTCTCTCTCTCTCTCTCTCTCTCAATCTCTCCACACCCCCCCCCCCAGTTCATAGAACTGGTAAAAAACAATATCTGAAGCAGTGTCTATTTCCCCTGAGCTTATACAGCCATATGTGCAGGAGAATAATATGCACCATTTGTTATTTATTACCAAAGAAAACGTGGAGATTTGTTTCTTTTGCATAGTTCTAGTTACTGATTTGAACATATAAAAAAGATAATAAGTCTGGTCCAGCAGTTCCAGTGCATCCCTGTGGGCTTTGATATGCACATGGTCTGCTTTTCAGTGCTGAGGGAAACGCCATATGTGCAATGGAAATGTGTGTGCATATCATTACCTTACACTGAAGTGTGTGCATTAATATTGCAGCCCCATGGAGTATGTGTGTTTCAGATCCGTGGGCATGTTTATATCATCACATATTCTAGAATCATCAACAATAACCTCTGGATTTTTTTGTTTTTGCTGTGGAAAGGTGTAGCTACCACTGTAATCAATATTTCCATGGCAGAACAGCAACTGCCACGAGGGAGAGGCAAATACATCTAGGCATCATACTCTAGAGGAAACGAAGTTTTGGCTGGCTGGCTGGCGAGAACTGAATCCTGCCAGAAAGAAAATGTAGGCTTCCAGTGCCAGACTCACTAGTCACTACAGAGCATCGTTCCCAGCTCACAGCCTTTAACAGCAGCAACAGCCGCTAGAAAGTTCTTATATGTTTATCTGCAGTATTTTTACCCTGCTCTTCAACCAAAGAAGGATCCCAGAGCAGCTTACAAAGATTAATAATGAGACAGTCCCTGCCCTCAGGCTTGCAGTCTAAAAGACATGACACAAAAGGAAAAGGGATTGGGAGGGAGGAGGCAAAAAAAGAAGAGCAAAGCAGGCACCAGCTTTATTTCAAAGTCCTTACAGGTGTTCCTTCTGGCAGGGAAGGGCAAAGCAAGCTCCCAGCAGCTGTTCCTTCTTTGGCTGATGTATGGGGCTGGATTGGTCTCCCCCTTGCTGTGTTATTTATCCTTCCAGTGGCCCTTGGTTCAAATGAAGGAAATCAAAGTTCTGGGCTCCGTCCAATGTCACATGAACAGGCAGTCACACAATGGTACTTCCTCTTGCTCCCCACTGAAGCAGATTTGAGGGGGGCAGGCTCTGGGGGCTGCAGGGGGAGGGGGAATTCATTCTGTCAGTTGTTTCCATTCTGCTAGTGGATGGATGGCATTAGATACAAGTGTGTGTTTTGTGTTCCAGTATTAACTATTACTTTTTCAGTGATGTTACATATGCATGGTGTATAGATCTTGCATCTTGACAGTATACTTTTCAATAATTCTGCACCTGGACAAGTAACACCCTTTTTTTCCCACCCAAAGCAGCATAATTAGCATACCCAGCTTGTTGCAGCTTCCCAACATGTATTGAGTTGTCAGCAGAAATAATTCTGTTCAGACATCTCCCAGTTGTAACAGAGTCTGTTAATGTGATTGACAGACATTATAAGGTATAGACTGACAATCAAAGATAGGATTGGATCTAGCTCTGGTTTATATGGTGCTAAAATATCTACACTAGAAGTGTTGGTATTAAAAATGAACAATTTCTAATGACAGACTTTCAAAAGCAAAGAACTTTAAAAGCAAACATTCTGGTACATAATATTAGAGCATGTATAAGGTGTTGTCAGGTTCGGAACATCCCAGGTCCTGAGATTTCAGGGCCCAAACCTGAGACCTAGGGGTGGGCTCAAGTGATGTTACAGGGTGGCCCTGGTGATGTCATAGGGGTGGGCCCTGGTGATGTCACAGGGGGTCACCAGAGGTGGACCCAAGGACATGTATTTTGCTATATACAATCCTTTTGCTGCACGGTTCAAACGCCCGCCCCCTCCCCGCCCGCCAGCTGACATTTCCCCAGAATAACAACACAGAGAAAACAATTTGTGGCAGATCCCACTTACTGAAAGCCATGGGGGGGGGGAGAAACACATTTCACACACAGGCAAACTGAGGCAGCAGGCAATTAAAGTCAATGACTGTGAGAGAGAGAGAGAGAGAGAGAGAGTTTGGGTTACATAATCACAGCATACTAAGTTCACAGAACCAACAGAAAGCAGACTGTTTAAAAAAGTGGCTTAAAACACACACCCCAATTGATCACATGTATGTGATATCACAACACAGAGAAAGGCATTTATAGACAAGCCCACTTTTCCAAGATTTAAATTAAAGGGAGATGGGAGACCAGGAAACCCATTTCACATACTGGCAAACTGAGGCAGCAGGCAATTAAGAGTCAAGAATTGTAAGTGAGAGACTTCGGCTTACATTATCACAGGGTTGTTGTTTTTTAAGTGTGGCCCAGCAAACATTAAACAGGAGGAATTTAGCCAGGAATATATGTTAACTTGCACCACCAAAAGGAAAGGAAGGATGACTCAGATGCATTATATAGCAAAACAAAATGAATTCCAGGCCCAAATTTACAAACAGTGCAACCCCCCCTGCAAATGTATCCAGAGCAACAACACAGATAAAGCAATTTCTAGCAGAGGTGGCTTTTCCAACAAAGGTGGGGGCGGGGGGGGGGAGAGGGAAAAATCCAATTTCTCACACACATACACATTCTTACATGTAAGTCCCACTGAATTCAGTGTGGCTTACTTCTAAGTAGACCTACACAAGATTGCTGTATACATTCTATCATTTAAAAACACTTGGCACACACAAGCAAATAATGCTAATGTATATTATACCACAATAATAATAACAGCAGCAGCAGTAACAACAATAAGAATATGCTCAGCTCTGTCCTTTGAAAAACAAGCTCTGAAGTTCAGCTGTCTCTGAAAATGATCTCTGGAGGGTCACCTTCCTGGCCCTCCTCCAGGCCATTTTCTCTCTCTTGTTTCTTCTTCCCTTTTCTTCCTCCCATTCTTGCTTTTTTCTCCCAGTTCCCCACCTTCATCCCTTTCCTACTCTTTTCTCCCCTCTTTTCCTTCCCACTCTGCCCCGTCACACTACCAACCAGGCCAGCCCAACCGTCCTGGGTTGCCCTCCCCACCACCGAGATTGGGCTGGTGAAAGGAGAGTGCATGCTGAGATGCTGTCTGAGGGGACCATACAGGAGAAGGAGGACAGAAAGGAGCTGCTGCCACTGCTTCTCGCCTTGCACAGCCCTCCCTCTGTTCCCTTCCATCGCATCCTCCTGCTATGGAAACTCACAGCCAGCAGAGAGCTCTCACCTGGAGATTTCTGCCACTCTCCTCCCACCTGGAATCTCAGGGCAAGGACCAGAGACTTCGGGTGAGGACTGGAGACCTGGCAAGCCTAAACCTGACTTCAATAAGTATAAACATGCCTAAACAAGGGGACCCCAAACCTTTTAGATCCATGGACACATTTGGAATTTTGAGACAGCGTTGTGGGCTCTGTTGCAAAACAGCTGCTTTTGGGAGTGTGGGGGCATGCCCATTCACAAAATGGCTGCCGTGGTAGGTGTAGCCAGTTACAAAACTCCCACTTCACAGAAGGCAAATGAGTGAGGCTCAGGCACAAGTAGCTTGCTGAAGACCACGATTACTAGGCAGAGGTGGTGTCTGAGCCCCCAAACACAAAAGTGTGCCTTTGAACCCAGAGTTTTTTGCTCTACAGAACACACATTTCACAGAAGGCAACACACACTCTCTATCATTCTTTCTTTGCACGCCAACTCATCTCCCCAATCTCTTTCTCTCCCAGAACACACATGATCACATACATAGAAAGAGAGAGAAAAAACCTGACCCAGAGAGAGAGAGAGAGAGAGAGAGAAAGAGAAAAGGGTGGTGGTGGTAGTGGTGGTGGTAGGGAGGGAGGGAGGGTGGAATCAGACAGACAACAGAGAGAGAAAGAAATAAGGGAGGAAAACAGATCCAGACACACACACAGAGTGAGAGCATCTCTACACCAGCCTAAAATCTGACATTTTAAAGCAGGGCTTTCTGCTTCTATTTTAAATGCAGGATCATGATAGACTCCCTTTACACGTGCTTCCTTCCCCCACTTCCCCCCCTTATCTGAGTCTTCCATATGTTTCATTATACAGCTGCTAGATGGCGCTGTGGTCTAGCTCCTCTTATTGTGGCTTTTCCTTTTTCATGAGGGAACTCAAGTGAAACTCAAGCATGGTGATTTGACAGCTCATTATCTCCGATCTTTTAAAAAATAGAATAAAGGTCATTTAGCATGGGAGATGCCCTGGAAGTTGCTGACCAATAGCAGGATCAAAGCTCCATGTGAAGAAGCGCAAAGAAAGAGAGAGAGAGAGAGAGAGAGAGAAGGAAAAAAAAAAACCAGGCCTGGAGAGAGACAGAAAGAGAAATGAGGGAAAAAACCCACAAACCCAGAGAGAGAAAGGAAAACAAACCCCCCTACCAGAGAGCATAGAAAAACACAGTGAGACCCAAATCAGAAGGGGAAAAAAGAGACATGTCCCATTCTTTCCCTTCCCACTCCCAGTTGCTTCACTTCATTCCCCTCCCTTAACCCAGTTGAGATACTCTGCTCTTCCGCCGGCCCTGGACTTAAAACATTTTAAGAAGGTGCTTTCCCTCCTTCCATCTTGGACACTGTGCTTTCTGCTTGTTTACTAAGGTGCCAATCTCAGCCTGGAAAAGGACACAGAGTTGAGAGAGAAAGTGAGAGAGTGTTGCTCTTTCTGAATTCCTCTCTCAGCTCAGCTCTATGTACTTTTCAAGACTGAGATCTCTCCCTTCCCATTTCTGAAAGGGGAAAATGGCAGTGAGCAGGAGAACACAGACAGTCTCTGGGTGCCAAGGAAGCTTTTACTGGTGCTATTGCACCTAGGCCTGAACTCTGCATTGTGCTCAGTTATGACCCTTCCTCCAGAATCAGCTTGCTGGCTATTTTGTGTCTATAAATGACATTTTGCTAAGTGGAAACTACTCCCCATTGCTCTAGCTGACCTTTCAAGACAGTGCTATCATATTTTACATTTATAAAAATGGTGATCTTTGCACACAAAAATATCCTTGACTTTATCAGGCATTCAGTCTTCTCCCAAAAGAGGGTCTATGAACCCCCCCTATGAACCCTCTGACAAAGGTGAAGTACAGGCTGAAGGGGCAGGATTGCAGCTTGGGATCGACAGGCATATGGTCATGGAACACCTAATTACTTTGAATGAGTTCAAATCTCCAGGGCTAGAGTAATAAAGAAACTGGCAGAAGAACTCTCAGAACCACTGTCTATTATCTTTGAAAAATCATGGAGGACAGGTGAAGTGCCAGATGACTGGAGGAGGGCTAATGTTGTCCCTATCTTCAAAAAGGGTAAAAAGGAGGAACCTGGGAACTACAGACCAGTCAGTGTGACATCAATCCCTGGGAAAATTCTGGAGCAGATTATAAAGCAATCCATCTGTAAGCACCTTGAAAACAATGCAGTGATTACTTGAAGCCAACATGCATTTGTCAAGAACAAATCCTGCCAGACTAACCTGATCTCATTTTTTGATCAGGTAGCCTCCCTTGTGGACTGTGGAAATGCTGTGGACATCATATACCTCGATTTCAGCAAAGCTTTCGACAAAGTGCCCCATGATATCCTGATGAGCAAACTAGCTCGAAGTGGGCTAGATGAAACAACGGTCAGGTGGATCCACAGTTGGCTACAGAATCAGACTCAAAGTGTGCTGATCAATGGGTTCTTCTCAAACTGGGGAGAGGTAACAAGCGGGGTACCGCAGAGCTCAGTCCTGGGCCCAGTGCTCTTCAACATTTTTATTAATGACTTGGAGGAGGAGGAGGTGCAGGGAATGCTGATCAAATTTGCAGATGACACAAAACTGGGCGGGATAGCTAATACCTTGGAAGACAGAAACAAAATTCAAAGTGATCTTGATAGGCTGGAGCACTGGGCAGAAAACAACAGAATGACATTTAATAGGGATAAATGCCAAGTTCTGCACCTAGGAAAAAGAAACCAAATGCACAGTTCCATAATAATATATGCTTTAAGAAATATCAACAACCTCTGAGGGATGATTTAAGAAATGTTAACAATATTTGAGAACATCTGAGGACCTGTGAGATCTGTTTGAGAGAAACATGTCTGCGCCGAGGAGAAGAAAGGAGCTGGCATCAACTCCCCCCGCATCTCCTGTGTCAAAAGTTTTGAGAACTGAAGATTTAGGGGAATTATTTACTCTGATAAAGACTTTATCTTTGCAATTTATGGAGCTAGTCAAAAGGCTGGATTTAATCCAAAATTCCATCACCGCCTTGCAAGGAGCTGTAGATTTAATTAATGCATCACGGCAAAAAATGGAGATGAAAATTAATGAGCTTGAAGACCGAGTGGCAGGAAATGAAACTATGACACAAATTTGATTTAAAAATACCCTGATAGAATTTCTCAACTGGAGGCATTCATGAGGAGATCCAATGTATGTATTATTGGGATTAAAAATTTGTCTAATGATGTAAAATTGCCTATTTTTGTGGATAAACTTTTGCATGAGATACTCCCTATCCCATCTGATTATTTTCTTGATATTGAGCAGGCATTGCATGTGCCAAATGCTAAAGGGACTGATTACATGATCATAGCTCAATTTGCAAAAGTCTCCACAAAGAATTATATCCTGCGTTTGGCAAGAGATGGTGGAAGCCTTTCCTGGAAACAAGATAAAATTATGTTATTCCCAGACTACGTCAAAGAGGTGGCGAAGAAAAGAAGGCAATTTATCAAAGCAAAAAATATGGCAAAACAAACGAACTTACAATATTACTTAAAATATCCTGCTACACTTCGTATTGTGTCTGAAGGTCAGATGAAGAATTTTCTAAATCATGAAGTGGTGGAGACATGGCTGAATGTAAAAATGTGTGAGAATTCTGTTACAACCCCATGAACTGGAATCTTTAAAAAACTTTATTAACTGTTTGTGTTTAGTCTACATGATCCAGGCTAGCTCAGAAGATAAATGATTATATATATATTTGTTTACTCTCTTTCATCTTTTATTTTTTCTTGCTTTTCTTTATATTTTTTATTTCAAAATAGATAATATATCTAGTATATAATATATTACTGACTGTTGAAGGTTTATATTAAGTTTTATTATATATAGATAGATAGATAGATAGATATAGATATATATATATAATTATTATTACTAATAATATAGGTTTTGGGGAATGAATTGTAGACCTGTTTCTTTGATATAAGATTGATGATATGATACAGAAATGTAAGGTTGTTTACTAAACTCTTGTTAAGGTTGTAGATATAGTTTTTAAAATAGAATGGCATTGGAGGCCAGGGGGTATTGGAGTTTAAACTCACTTCCTTAAGGGGGAGTGAGAGGGGGAGGGAAGGGGAAATAATTTTCTTCTTTTTCCTTCACTTCCTTTCCTGTTCATTTTTTCCCTCTCCCTTTTTCCTTCTCTCTTTGTTATTGTGGTGTCCTCATCAGAATATTGTATTGTTGGGAAATCGAAGTATTGATCAGGTTGTTGGTAATTTTGGTATTGTTTATTTCATTTATAAAGATAAAATAAATAAATAAATATCCATATAAAAAAAGAAGGAAGGAAAAGACTCAGTATCAATCCCATAAGAATGCAGTATATGTCGGGTCAAGTTTATTCAAGACTTTTGGGATAAGGTCTGAAGTTGCTCTTGAAAGCATTTTTTTGGAAGATGGGAGTCACTCATATAAGCCAGGTTGAACCAATAAGGTAGTTTACTCACTTCATTGATGCTTACTGTGATTGGATGTTAATAGTTCATAGGCTACAAACATTTCCAGAACAAGGCACCGCTTTCCTCCTGCCACTGCACTGCTGCATTTTGGTGGCAAATTTAGTGGCCTGGCAGCCATTTTTGCGGTGGGTGGATTGGCCCTTGGACCCCAGGAAATGGCCCACTCCTTGATTAGAGAATGCCAGGTGTGTTGAGCTAACACACCTCGCACCTATGCACAGACAGTGCCATTGCTTGCACTAATGTCCAACAGTCTATCAAGGTCAGTTCAGTGCAACCATTATGCAAAAAACCCACTTTCCCAGTACCACTCCAACCTCCCTCACACTACTCTCCATTTCCTGTTTGGAACTACATGTGAAGCCATTTAGCTTCCTCACTTTATGGGAATGAATTATTTAGAAATGAGGAAACTCTACTACCACATACAATAGGAGGTGGCTTGCATTTTCTCCTTACATTTTAAATAGTAAAACTATATTTTATACAATTTTTTTTCTTACTTCACAATATCTGCCCCATCCTGATAGTGGTGCTTAACTGGCATATTAGGACAGCAGGCGCAATCAACACATCAGTACATGAGTTTTATATTGGTTAGCATTTCTAGCATTTGAAATAACCTTTTCCGCAATATGTGATCAGCTTAACTTTGGAAAAAAGCACGTCATCTGCTAATTGGATACCACTGGACTATTAAAAGGGAAGCTAAGTATCAAACATTAATGTGGCTCTTAAAAGTGACAGGGCCATTTGCCATGTACTTAGTTTTGCTACATAAGCAGTAAAGTAAATTGGTATGTTATTAAAGCTTTCATCTGAGGTTGTATGAACTTTGAGGAAAGAGTAAGGAAGGCTGTTGGGGGGCTACTCTGCTTTCCACTCCATGGTAGTTCTGTAACATGACTGATCCAGCAGGAATTAAACATGGTCCGGGTCAGTGAGAGGTGGAGTTGCTGGCACCCCAAAACATACCTTTGAAGGACATTAAAACTCCCCTATGGCTAAGCAAGGGGAGCAAGCAAAGCAGGAAGCCAGGTGAACCTGGAGAGCAACGGTGGTAGCAGAAAATATGCACACATCCAGCTACTCATCTGCTAGATGGGCCTTCTGTTTAGTATAGAGCAGCTGGGGAAAGGAAAGGAGAAGAACAGAGTTTATAGTGTGTAGGTCAATCTGTGCCATGGCTCAGCATGGCCAGTTAACCAAGTCTGTGCTGTTTGACATGTGGATGGGAGGCAAGTCAGGGTTCCCACAAACAAGACTATTGGTGGAGAATATGGCTGCCCTCCCTTGAGAGAGAATAATGAGGGGAAGGTGTCAGTAATGTAGCACTGGTTCTGCAAGGTACTTAGAGGCAGGATAAAAGTGACCATTCTACTGTTTTATCAGAAACAGCCTTGGTGGATACGGTGGTCCCAGGGCATAGTCTGAAGGCACATGAGGCAGCCACCTTGCTGAAGCTAAGCAGGTTTAGGTCTGGTCAGCGCTTGGTGGGGAGACCACCTGGGAACCACATGTAGCCACCTTGAGTTCCATGAGGGAAGAAAGGTGGGATAAATGTTTAACTAACTAACTAACTAGCTAACTAACTAAACTAACTAACTAACTAACTAACTAACTAACTAAAATATGCCTCAGTACGTCAAAGGTTTACCAGAAGCTGAGAGTGTCTTGAGTCAGAGACTAATAGAACAACAGAATGCATCCAAGGAATGGCTGGTACAGGCCTTGATACAGTCAACCTGGGCCTCTGGTGGCAGATCTCAGTCAACCAAGGATTATCTCATTGAGTGCTGTCTTGGGTGCTGTCTATTTCTTTTATAGTTTTTCCTGCACAGAGGGAAAAAGTGGGTGGATCTAGATGATGTCATGGGAGGGGACAGGCTATGTCCCCTTGATGTTATCCAGTCTGTTGGCCTGGCTTGGCTTGGGGGAAGGGGATGTAATCAGGCCCCTTGACCAGATGAGGTTGCCCACTCCTGTTCTAAAGTCTTCAGTTCCAAATTTCACCCCTCTTTACTCCAGTCTAGAAAGGCATGAATGGATAATGTATATACACCGTAATTGCAGGTAGCCATAGGGTACATCCTCCCTCTATTCTGGATTGTATCATGTCTAGATAAAGGGTTGGATCACCAGATATACCAAACACATAAAGTGGGAGCATGTGCCCTTAGCCAGATTAAGGTGGAGTGTCTGTTATGATGAGGCCCCAAAAGTTTGTCGAGATCATTAGTGTGTGCATGATCTCACAACACGAGCATGGGGATGAGCAGGCCTTTTCTGTAGTGCCCCCAAATTGTGGAATGACCTCTCTAGAGAGGTCTGCCTGGCACTTTGTTGACTTCTTGATGGCAAGCAAAGACCTTTTTATTCTCTTGGTCCTTTCAAAATATTTTTAAACTGCTGCTTGTTTTATTTTTAATGATTTGTGTAATGTTGCATCTTTAAATCATCTTTTTCTATGTTTTAGTTGCATAGATATTTATCTCTTCTTTTAAAATTATTGTTAATGCTTTTAGAACTCTAGAAAAAATATTTCAAATCAGTTATTTAGTGCATTTGTTTTTACTATGTATGTCGTCTTGAGAGGTTCAGCTATAAGGCGACGCATAAATTGAGTGAGTCAATGAATAAATAAGACATGGACTTAAGATGATACCCTTGCTATGATGACAGATGTACAACAGCTTGCTATTTTCACATGGGATGGAGTGGGATAATTAGCTATGGGATTTTGGACAACACCTGCTGCTATTTAGTTACGTCAACGTAGAAGTAAGAACTCTTGTCTTGTTTTTTTCTGCTTTGCCAAGGGCAAAGAAATTAGAAGTGAGAACTCACTTGGGACAATAGTGGTCCTCACATCTCAAGACCACTCCATTCCACATGTAATGAATTTACTGCAAGACACATTTCCCATTAACCAAAAGAAGACATAAGATAGTAGAGAACCATCTGTGCTTAGTTTGAATTTAGAGTCCCCCCAAGCAGGAGAGTTGGTGGAAGTCAAAGGACTATAATTTCTGAGTGTGGGTGAGGATTGTAAAGTGGTTATCTTTAGGCTTGAAGTTTACAGTAGACAACTAATCGCACTGACAAACACCATAGTTTAGCTTCTGCTTTTCAAAAAGGCTTTTTTCCCCTGAAACAAGCAAAAAACAATGTAAGACAGGGTTAGACCTTTTTTTGGCCCTTGTGTACATCTATTAGCCAGTCACACTTGCCCCTTAGGTATCAGGACTTAATTAGTGCAGTTTCTTCAGAACGACCCGTAAATATAAAAGCAACTGAGCTCTAGACTGATCATTCCTTCAGGAACACCAAATGGTGGTATATGTGCACATCATTAATATTGCTCATAAATATCTGTTTGGCTTCAGTGCATCTATTTGGGGTAACCTTGGCTGCATCTGTATGGCACTGCTTTGACCCCCCCACCCCATCGCAACTGCGCAGCAATTCAGCTTCAAGTTGGCGTGCCCTGTGATACACTCACGATATACTGTGTGCTTCCCTTACAAACTCACTGTGCCCCCTTTTTTTGCCATTTTACTGAAATGCGCAGCTGTGCAGTCCCATGAGTGTGGGGGTATGACACTTCAGTGGCTGTTTTGTATTTGAAGGGCTCTGCTATGTCTTTCCATCCCTTTTTAGATAAAAAGTGGGTGTTTTGTGTTCCTTCATTTCCGCATCATCAGTTTGTCAGTTCCCCAGCCCAAGACTCTCGCGATGGTTTGCACTCACAATACCAACATGGTGGCTGGAGTGATGTTGGTCCTTCCTGAAGACAGCCCCCCCCCCGGCCCTTGGGTACTGAGTCCACAACTGTTGCGAATACAGAAAGCTGCAAAACTGCAAAAGTATGATTAAATACATGAAAATGCCCCTCTGTGCCTCTGTAACTGCGCAGCTGCGAAGGGATGGGGGGAGTAAAGGGGCATCACAGAGTGACGCAGGCACTACACTCGCCTACAACACACCCACTGCGAAGTCAGTTCGGGGAAGGAACAGATGGCCTGCAACTGCAGGGTAACCCACAGCAACCCCCCCCAAATCATAGTAAAATGACTCCTTGGAATTCCACATTTTCTAGGTGAAAACCATGGATGGCTGCAAAGTGACAACTATGTCATCTATCACGAGGGACCTTGACTCTCACCCGCACCAGAGTAAAAGCCCAGTGTAGATGGGGCCCTTGTCAGTCAAATATAACTAAGGAGACAGTACGGGAAAAAGTGCACCTAGCTGCTGAGAAAGTCAGCAGGGTCAGGAGGCAGGGATAAGATCCCTTCCTTTTCTCTGGGCTGGACCTGGATCAACAATAGTAAAAGGAGCAGAAAGCCTTGAGTAATGTTCAACTGAAATCACGTAAGTGTCAGTTAAGAAAAATGAGTCCATCTTCTTGGGCCATTTCCTGACACATACATTCCTTTCAGGGTAATGCTTCTTTCAGTTTAGCAGCTTCTTGCATCCCCACTTTAATATAACATATAGTGATTTTTGACAAGAGCCCAAGCCCAAACAGCATTTAAAAATCACTTAAAGCCTGCATAGTTTCTGATCATTTCTCATATAAAGCATCAAGAAACTTCATGAAAGGATTGATTTCATAAGATGGCTAGTTATTCATTTATGTCAGGGCACTGGAACTCAACTCACATAAAATATCTTTCCTTAGACCTCAAACCTAAAGCTGTGTGCAAAAACTGGGTGCACACCTTAAAATCCTGGAGGCTGGTCATAGTAGTAAATTTGATATATTCCCCAGCTATTTTTAGGAGAGTGAAGGAAATTTACTTTGATTTTTCACACAATCAATCTAGTTTACTACTTTGATGTAGTCTTACCTTATGGTGTATGTCAATTGCTTCTTGAAAAATAAGCAGTGGCCATTTGTGGGTAAAGAGGTTTAAAATTCAGAAGGACACTGGAGCTGTCCTTGGTGCTGATGGTGAGCAAGTTTGCTATGCTGCATCTTTATTTCTGCATGAGACCAAAACTGCTTTCACCCTTAGAAATGTTGAACTGTCTGATGGAATAATGACACCCAGCTTCTCAAATGACACCAAATGACAACAGATGAGCTATTCCATTACAAATGAGTGCTGCTGCTGGAGATATCAAGGAACATGAAAATAGCTCTTAGGTAGGAAGGAAATGAAGAAAATAATTGTCACCTCCACCTTTTCTGGTGAGGGAGTGAAGCAATATAGGGGAGAAAAGCTACAACAGAAGCCCTAAGGGGAATGGGAGAATATGGGCTAGGCTGATTGATCAGCCAATGAAACTGAGTACCATAACACTCATGTTTCAGCATGGAATGATCTCATGCTGCTGGTACTGGGCCGTATCAAGTCTTCTGGTTGATATGATCTGGAGAATCAGAAGAAGAAAGTGCAGATCAGTCCCACACAATGACAGTGCAATGAAGGATGTAGGGGCTTTGCTAGACATGGGGAGTGCTCACTCTCTAATGTGTCCCACAAGGACTGTAATCAGCAAGTTACTTCCCCCCCATAAATTAGTGAATGTGTTGTGTAGTTATGTGTATCCTTCCTTTTTGTTGACTGCATTTTAACTCTATTTCAAAATAAAATTCCATCTTAAAAAACAAAGATAGAAAATACAAGAAGAGTTCAAACCTACGATATTCTCCATATTAAGCCAAAACTCGTGGATTGTATTTATAGCAGCTGGGATCTTTGGCTGACAACTGTCACTATTCTGCTAGATATATTGGCATTTTTCTTCTGAGGGCTGAAACAGACATTACTTCTAAATTGGTATCTAGCAGCTATGTCTTTTTCATGTTTACTCTAAAGTAGCTACGGGGTGCCGATTTGGACCCTAGCATGTGGGAAAGGGTGGCTTTTAAGATCTGGATTGGGCCCCCTGCACCTACTTTAGAGTAAAAATGGGGAAAAGACATAACTGCTAGATATTGATTTAAAGTAATGTCTGCTTTGGCCCCCAGACAGGATTGGATAATGAACTCTGAGGGCTGGTAAAAGCCTGAATAAAAGTAAACACATGTTTTAAAAGCCTCTGAATGTGATGCAGCTCCTGGGAGAACTACATCTCCTAAGGTCCTTTGGGCTTTGTGCTCCTATGTGCTCTGACACTGTGCATCAGGAAGTGGGAGGGAGGAAAGGGATATAACTGTCTCCTTTCCTCTCCCTATTTGCTGCTGCTGCTCCCACTGCTACCTGAGCTTATAGTTAACATACAGGGATGACCAATGTTCTTTGGTGGTGTGTATGAATTTAGGTGGGGACACTTAAATCTGTATTTTCATCTCTTTCAGGGCATTTTATTGCATAGCAACATCCAGACAGACCAACACACACATGAAATGTAATTGCTCCTGGGATACACTTTAAAATATTTTAAAATAATTTCTGGAGAAAATACCACTTGTTAAATTCTAGGAAGTTAGTCATTTGAACAACTACTCCATAAAGTACTGTAGCTAATGTAAACCTATATAGAAGTGTCTTTCATTTAATTACTGCCAGTTAGCCATGCATCAGTCACCACTATATATATATATATATATATATATATATATAGTGGTGACTGATGCATGTATAATACGCACACACACACATATACACCATGTTATTTGAATGGTCAAGCAACAGCAGTCAGAAGAGAAATGTTTGCTTAATTACCAGTGTAGATACCTTTTCTATAAGGCCCTTCCCACAGCATGCAGTAGCTCCCCCGACCCCCTGCCCACCACACACTGTAATGCTGCCACCAGGACCTTTACCTCAGGTAAAGCTATTTTAGTGCTGAAATTAATTCAAAGAAGAAAGTTTCTCCTTTGTTGCACTGAATTTGTACTGAATTCATATTCGAGTTGTATTGAATTTCCAAGATGTATACTATTTTAGTTTTTCTCACCAGATTTCCATTTACTTTCATGATGGGAATAACTCCACCCAGTAGATTTGAATCTGGGCTCAAGAATTCCCTGTTCATTCTGGGGAGACCACACACATAAGGAGAGGGAGCGTGCTAGCCTCACCTCCTCCAATGTCACAATCATCACCCTCTATTCATGGAGGATGAATTTCTGAAGAGGAGATCCTCCTGCATTTAGGCAGCACAGATGTTTGTTTTATGGCATCAAAATGGTTTATTGTTCACCATCAAAAGAATACATGGTGAGTACAGTCAAAGATCACCCCATTAGTGAGTGAGTATTGGAGAATTTTTGTATTGCCATATGCTCAGTAATGAGCCAATACTATTCAATACTGTCTCTCAGTCTACTGAAGGTTAGGGTGATATTTCCTCATTATAGCCAGTTTCTGATATTATTTAAGATGTGTTTAAGAAATTGGTTGTGTTTTCTTTACAGCTATGAGTACATAAAGGTTACTTTTAAAAGTACAATTCAGTGGTTCCATTTCTGTCACTGGAATTTTAAAAATGACAATAGAATAGGTAGCCTTGAATTAAAGAATATATGAAACAGCAAACTGCACCAGGAGGAAAGTGTACAATACCTAAGGTAAGTTTTAAAAATCCATCTACCTGAATGCAAGTGAGTTTATATATGTCTTTCTATGCAGCAAGAATGCTATGATCCTGTACACCAGCCTTCTCCAACCTGGTGCCCTCCAGATATTTATCTGTGACATCAAAGATCAATTGTTTTGAACTGCCCAGAGAGCCTTGGCTATTGAGCAGTATAAAAATGTAGTAAATAAATACATAAAATGCACCAACAAACCAATGGTTACACTATGTTGGCTGATGTTGTATTCACTCTCACCCTACCTATTCAACCTGTATGCAGAACACATCATGAGACGTGCTGGGCTTGATGAAGCCAAGGCTGGAGTTAAAATCGCTGGAAGAAACATTAACAATCTCAGATATGCAGATGATACCACTTTGATGGCTGAAAGCAAGGAGGAGATGAGGAACCTCATGATGAAGGTGAAAGAAGAAAGTGCAGAAGCTGGATTGCAGTTAAACCTAAAAAAAATCAAGATTATGGCAACCAGCTTGATTGATCACTGGCAAATAGAGGGAGAAAACGTGGAGGCAGTGACAGACTTTGTCTTTCTAGGCGCACAGATTACTGCAGATGCTGACTGCAGCCAGGAAATCAGAAGACGTTTACTTCTTGGGAGGACAGCAATGACAAATCTTGATAAAATAGTTAAGAGCAGAGACATCACACTGACAACAAAGGTCCACATAGTTAAAGCAATGGTATTCCCCTTAGTAACACATGGCTGCGAGAGCTGGACCATAAAGAAGGCTGAGTGAAGGAAGATAGATGCTTTTGAACTGTGGTGCTGGAGGAAAATTCTGAGAGTGCCGTGGACTGCAAGAAGATCAAACCAGTCCATACTCCAGGAAATAAAGCCAGACCGCTCACTTGAGGGAAGGATATTAAAGGCAAAACTGAAGTACTTTGGCCACATCATGAGAAGACAGGATACCCTGGAGAAAATGCTGATGCTAGGGAAAGTGGAAGGCAAAAGGAAGAGGGGCCGACCAAGGGCAAGATGGATGGATGATATTCTGGAGGTAACGGACTTGACCTTGGGGGAGCTGGGGGTGGCGCCGGCTGACAGGAAGCTCTGGCGTGGGCTGGTCCATGAAGTCAAGCAGAGTCGGAAGCGAACTGACCGAATAAACAACAACAAAGTACAAACATTTAGGATGAGAACATAGGAGGAACTGAGAACCTAACAGGAAATGGACTTATGGAAGCCTCAGAAGACATCTGAAGAAGGTGAAGCAAGATAAGACTATTAGAGGGAAGCCCACTGGCAGATTCTTGGGCAGCAGTATTGGTTATCCAAAGTTAATGCACACTAAGCATTTAGTGTGGAATTGCCATACTTCATTTACTCAGTTTTTATAGGGCACCCACAGAACCTCATCATCCTATCATTGTCATTCTGTAATTTTTCCCTGTGGTTCCTCCATCTTTTCTCATATTGTAAAAAAGTCAGAATCCCCCTCAGAATCCCTCACCTTTGAGACTGCTTGTAGCTTACAATGGAAGAACAATGGCTGAGTAGTGCTAGGAGCCACCCATCCAGAAGCAGTCCTAGAAACTGCATCTATACTTTTGAATGCCAAGACACTGGGGGACAATGCAATCATTGAGCTTCCTGCTTTGGTCCTCCATAGACTATTTTGCTCACCTGCTGTGTGGTAAAGCTAGCATCTTACTTGCTAGAGAAGGTGGGAGAGGAGTGCAGGAAAAAGAACCAGTGAAGATCAGGCAGGGTTATGAAGAGGCCGCATCTTTTCTTGTTGTTTGGGGGGCAGTCTCTAGGTTAAAACATAGAAATTATAGAATTAACAGCAGTGTGGCAAAATGAATCAATGGATTTTTAATTTAAAATAACCAGCATGGTTATGATTCCTTCAGAAGGTATCATGTTGACAAGAAGAAGTGCTGACACTGGTTGTTGATGACAGTATTAAACTCTCTTCCCAAACCTAGCAGATCACTCATGACAAATAATGACCACTCCTGTGTATTTAATGCCCCTAAATGTTGAAAGGGTATGATAGAGTCAAGACAGTCTCCCTGTTTCCCAAAGCAGCTTATCATTCTGTGCTTTTTACTAACTTTATTATGGGGCCAAAAGAAATTATTGAGCTATTAAGTCCGAGTATCTGACTAAAAACCAGGCTACATTTTGCACCTCATTTCTTTATCCTGCAGACCGACAGATTGAAAAAAAAATCCTTGTCGTGCTACTATATAGCTTGAGGGAATTGTAAGAACTCAGATCACACAAAAAGAACAAGTGCATAGGCTCTGAGGGTAGTATTTTTCAATTGTAACTAAAAAGATGCCAGTGCCCATGGTATTTAAAACTGGGAGCCGTGATCTTTTGTACTTCATCTGTGCAAACCCCATTAGCGTCAGCAGGGTTAACCCAACTGTAACTGAGGGCAAAGTTTGTTGGTTGCCAAAAGCTAGAACATCATTGATTCCAGCTCATTCTAGCTGCCTCATCTAATGAGCTGTTGGAATCTCAGAGAGAACAATATGAGGTGAGGGTGGGGCAGAATGGAGGGTTTGTTCTGTTCTTGATAGACCCAAGAGGCTTTTGTTCAGCATGCAGCAGACATACAAAAAAGAAAAAGAGAGAAAACGACTCAGTCACATGGCAGAAGGCCAGATGATAATTTCTACAGAAATGTCTCCCATTTATTTGAAGCAAGGTTCAATATAAAACAAGTCTTAATGAAAGAGCAAAGACTTGGATTTTCCGAAGTATCATCTTACATGGTATATATATTCCATGTACAATGGACAGGCTTACTAAATTGTGCAGCTCCTATTGCCCATCTGTCCAGACAGAATAAAATTTGCACCTATAAAATTGATGTGAGGCTATTCCACCTAAGATAAAAGTATCACAGGAAGCTGCCCTAAACAGCATGAGACTATTGGTCCATCTCACACTGTAATGTCGGATCTGACTGGCAGC
Organism: Heloderma suspectum; assembly: GCF_057233095.1. Classification (NCBI taxonomy): domain Eukaryota; kingdom Metazoa; phylum Chordata; class Lepidosauria; order Squamata; family Helodermatidae; genus Heloderma; species Heloderma suspectum. The sequence continues at coordinate 93,239,756 of NC_139461.1, forward strand.
GGCCCTCTCCAGTCTCTAGCAGTAGTCTTTCACATTGCATGCTACCTGACCCATTTATTGGGACTGAACCTGCATGTGTAAAGCATGTGTCCTAAGCACAGAGTTATATTCCTTCTTCCAAAGAATCTTCCTTTCAGCACAGAGATTTGACTACATAAGACTGAGGTCCTTGCCCTGTTTGTTCCCACAGGGTAAATTCTGACATGATATTTCAGCAGGTGTTTCAGATCAGTTTCCTTTGCACTTCTGCATTCCCACTCACAACCTAGTGTTAGACGGAACTCCTGATTAATGTTGTGGAAAAGATTAAGTGGAGCTGGATTTCCATGTCAAGGACCTACTGAATTCTGGCACAATGGGAGCATAGGAAGCTGCCTTATATTGAGCCAGACCATTGGTCCATCTAGCCCAGTATTGTTGACACTGACTGGCAGTGACTGCCCAGGTCTCAAGCAGGAATTTTCCCAACCCCACCTGGAGATACAAGGGATTGAACCTTGGACCTTCCGCATGCCAAGCATGGGTGGGAGGGTGCTGTTGCTAGTTGGCCACTGTGTGAACAGAATGCTGGATGAGATGGACCCTTGGTCTGATCCAGCACAGCTCTTCTTATGTTCCTATGTGCTCGACTATGTGTGTCTTGTATGCATGGAAGCCCCCAGGGGTTTGTGCATATCCATAAATTCTTATCCCTACTAGTGCATGATGTGCTGGAGGCCTCTCAGCATATGTGGTGAAGCATGGGGTGTTTTCCCTGCAAAAGTTTTCTGATGGGTCCTGGTGCCAGTTTGACTGCAGTCTGCCTAAGCAGAACCCAGATTGGCAGTTAAATTCTGGGTGAAACGGCATTTCAGGAGCATCACTACTAACGTAACATTCAACTTGCTAACATTGATTTCACTCTCTGTCATGAAGTGAACTTTGGAACACACTGATTTAACCGTGGCTGAGATCTGCATGTCAGCAGCAATGTTGTGGACATTAGATTGCTAATATAAGTGCTGATGTACAAGCTATTTATGCATCTGCATAATCACTAATAATGAAACACTTGACTCAGCTCTGAATGGTTATTACGGATGGCTTCAATTCTGTTTGCTTTTCCTCCCAGAGGGCAGGTAAGAAAGACCAGTGGGTATATTTTCATTTTACCTTACAGCCACTAATCATTCTTGTTTATAATTTAAAGAGCTCGGTATGTGTTAACTCTTGGGAACAGATTTTTAATCCAACATTTACCCTTCTATGTTTTGAACATGGCTAAATTGACCATAGCTAATTTTGACCACAACTAATTTCGTTTTCACTCAGCTGGCAATGGGGGTTATGTTTTGTATCAATACGTTAAGATGTTTCCATTTTGTATACTGGAGCTCTGCCTGTGTGGCTTGCGGTGCCAGCTGGCTCTTATCCAGTGCAGGGAATCAGCTCAGCCTTTGCATCTCTCAATTGTCCCTTTGGAAATGAAACAAAACAAATAAACACTAGGAAAGCTGGGTCTCAAACCACAAATGGAAAATAAAGATGTTTCTACCTTCCTCTGAGATGCCACTATATAGTGATACATTCTGCCTATTTAGTGAGTTTGGGGAAGCATTTTATTCTGGTTGCACTAGAACTTATTCCACCTAGTCTCCATAGCTCCATTTCTGGTAGGAGATGTTTGACTGAGAGGAAGAACATAGGAAGCTGCCTTATGCTGAGTCATTATTCTATCCGGCTCAGTATTGTCTACACTAGGGGTGGGCAACTTCAGGGGCTACTTTTATGGGCCACTTTTGACCCCACCACACTCCTTGTTTTCAAGCTAAATTTGTCAATTTTAGCCTTCTGTAGTAGTTTCTAGATTGGGAGGGGGGTTCCACTGCTTCCATGATTTCAGCAGTGCAGCAGCAATGGTGGCAGATGGTGGAGCCATATCAGGGTCAGCAGTGGCTGCATGTGGCCTGCAGGGTGTGTGTTGCTCAGCCCTGGTCTACACTGACTGGCAGCAGCTTTGCAGGGTTTTGGACAGTGTCTTTCCCAACCCTACCCTGCTTGAAGGTGCTGGGGGTTGAACCTGGGACCTTCTGCATGTAAAACAGGTGCTCTGCCACTTGAGCTATGGCCCTTCACTTACCACTGAGCTATGGCAACAGCCAATGAATGAACAGAAGTGGAAAACCACATATTGTAATATCATCACTGGCTAAGTTGAATTAAATGTTATGGAGGAAGTATACTTGAAGTTTGCAGGTTTTGATCTCATGTTGATCACACTGTGTACTTTCGGCCTTATGCAAATGGATGATGTGTCGGTCCTCACAGTTATGTCCCACATATGAGTAGCAGTAGCACCGAGATCAGTTGTTTTATGCAGAGAAGGCTGTATACTTCTATAACATGAGCAATTCCATGATTACACAAACCGTTATGGAACCGCTACATCCACTGAAACTGCTCTTGGCTATCTTTGAGTTGCTGAATGCCCAGTTTATGCTAGCGTTTGTCCATGTTATTGTGTTTGCCCAAGTGTAGCATGTTCTGACTGTGGAATATGCTCTGTATGTCCCATCTATACAGAATGGTTATATAGGTGGTGCTAGCCATTTTGCCATCCTCTGACTGGGACAGAAACTCAGATGCCATCAGCCAAATACAAAAGATAGAGTTGCAACCACAAAAACAGATGTTATATGGACTATTATTTTGCTATACTTCCAAAAATTCAAGGTCACACTCTATGTCAGGGAAAGACAACTTCCAGCTGGCCCATGGAAGTTGCCCATTGGGCCTATGGAGGCTTGTGCCCACTCTCTTCCTCAAGCCCTTCCCTTTCACCAAGCTCTGCCCCTGGCTTCCTGAGGAGGCAGGGAGAGGACTTCCCTTGTTATCTCTCATTGTAGATAACAAGGGGATTCTGCTGTGTGCCACTGCCATTCCCAATGGATCACAGGTTGGAGATAACAAGGGGATTTGCGATGCAGTGGCTTCTGAATCAATGTGCATGTCCTACATAATTTTGCATGGTGGCTTTTCCCATCTCTGATCTCAGGATATGTCTTATGTGGATAGTGCCGAGTTAGCCCTACATCCCAGTCTTCATTGGTTGAGCTCTTAAAAACTCATTTCAAAATCAGTATTGCCATGTTATTCCAATACGAACAAAATTTCTGTAGCTAGTCAGAATAAAGATTCATTAGTGAGCTTTACCAACCACCCCCTGAAAAGAAATAAAAAATACCAACCTATAGTGCTGAGTTTATGAGTACTATTAGTCCCTGACCATTCTTGAATGGTGAGTTCATTCAAAAGTTTAAGAAGATGGAGAAGCTTAGCTTAGCTTAAGGAAAGTCTTGGATAATAGGAATGTGTACTCTAAATGATATCTCTTGAGTCACTTTTTTACCTTTGATAAGGAGTATGTTTAACAAGATCCTTTCTGCTCAGTCAAAATATAATTTAAAGATGAGGCAAAAGAATAGAAAGCAGACATGCCCTTCAGCACACATTATGTTCTTAGGGGTCTTTCCACAGGTCTCATGGGAAAGTTTTAAGAAAGTTTACCAATTTAAATTAGGATTTTATGTTATACATTGTAGGTTGGCTCTGAATTTATTATAGGAATCTATACAATAAGTTGTTTGTTACATTTCTAGAATAATTTCTGTTCCTTTTTGCAAATGTCATAGAATCACAAGTTTGGAATGCACCGGACATCGGTGGAGTGTGGGTGAGGGGATGACAGACTCTATATTATCACAAGAGCTTACTTTTGTAATCAATTCTACCCTGATAATCTTATATAAAATCAGTATAACACTCGTGGATGCTCATGCAAAATCTGTATAATAGATTCACGTGTGGCCCCCTCACTATTTACAGTGTTCCTCTATTGATTTTTTTGGGACCAGGTCAAAAGGAAGGGTCCTAGCACTGAGACCCTATGCAATTCTTTCAGCAAATAGCTTGATACTATAAGCATGTAAGAATTCACAAGGTGCACACTGCATGTACAACATTTATGTATTTATTTATTAACCAGGTTAATATACCACTTGCCACAAAGTTTCAAAGTGATTTACATACAGTATCATACCATTAAAACAACAATACCAGTCAGTGTAAAACTGCACACTGTGCTGTGTGTTACGGACCACAGCTGGGTCACACTTCAGGAAAGCCTGTGTGAAGAGATGGGTCTTGACATCTAAATGTCAGAACTGTGAGGGCCTGTCCAGTGAGCGTAGCTGTGACGTCAGCTGTGACGTCATTCCTTAATGTCACAGAAGGACATTAAGGAATGGTGTGAGTCAATGTCTATTTGCGGTTGTGTCATTGATGTTATTTAGCTGTCGGGTTGGATATAGACTTAGACATGTTTAGGGCAGATCCATTGAAATCAGTGGGACTTAGGTTAGTCATGACTGACTAACTTAAAGCTCATTGATATCAGTGGATCTACTCTAAGCATGAATAAGTCTGGATCTAACCCATTGTTTCTGTACTCTGATGGGTTTAGTTATGAGATGTGCTTGTTTTACTACTTAAGAATTTCACAGTAGACATTAGGCAGATCTTGCCCATTCTTAAGTGTTTACACAGTGGCAGAAAAGCTGCCATTTCTCTATACATAATAAAATACTACAATAAAAATGTGTGGTCTTCTTTAGACTGTATCCAGCCTTCCTAGCCAACAGATCTGTTGTTCTTCCACTGGCGGGAAAATATGTTTTTATTCAGGCATATAACCTGGTCTGTTGCTAAAGGGATTTTTAATTGGTTGGGAGCTGTCTGTTTCCTTTATCGTTGTATTTTTAGTTGTGCTTTTATGCATCTGTTTCTATGCTGTGTTTTAATTGTTTTAAAGATGTAATTTTTAATCTTCATTTTATTGTTATGCACCTTGAGCCTTCCACTTTTGGTGGAAAGGCAGGCAATCAATCAATCAATCAATCAATCACATGTGCTGTAATAAAAATGCATGGCCTCTCCTAGCCAACTTAAGGACATTAAAAAAAAATTAAATGGAAGTACAAATGCAATTCCTCAAGCAAGCCCAGAAAGTTCATCATTTTATTTCTTTATGCTAATTCCCCTAGTAAGTCAGTACTCATGGCCATCCAGAAGGGAGGTAAAATAGTAAGTGGCCCATGGAGCAAGCAGCTGATCCAGGGTATCACAAACTATTTCAGGGCTGCAAAGGGTGATGCCAGCTTCAAACGGTATGAAAGGTGCTTCCCTCTGAAGCTGCTTTGGAGCACTTTGAAGATGAAAGACACCATATATTATTTGTGTTGCATAATACCAGTCACAGACTAATATGGCCATCATGCTCTGTTTCTGACCTCAAAATCTGCAAAGTCAGTGTATGTCAGCATCTAAAAAAAGACCTTGTATTGCACTCTGGAAGCCTGGCCTTAGAAATTTCTCTTAGCATAAATTCCCATTGGGGAATGTCCCTAAGGGAAAGAAATGCATTGAAAGATCAAATTTTAATGAATGGTGAATCTCAACAGGTTTAAAGAAAATGAGGTGTGTATGTGTGTGTGTGTGTGTGTTGGGAGCGGGGAGAACTCTACATTTAGAAATACATGTTTTTCTTGGATAGTACTGCATAGTGTACCATTAAGTAATCATGCAGAGAGAGAGTGAGAAGGATATGTTGCTATTCTATAGATCCCTATAGCTAAAATAAATCCAATTGACCATCAGAAGTCAGACCCTTTCTATCCACAAAATAGACATCTGGTTAGATTATCTTCGTGTCCCTGTTTTCCTTTAGAATATTCACTAAAGAAGAGAGATTCACACTGGTAAAAAAGAAAAGGAAAGAAAAGTTGGTGCACTCTCTTTGAGGAGGCACATTAAACGATTTAAGCCAGCAGTGCCTTCTAGCAATCTAGCAATTTAGTTGGTTCCCTGCTGCAGCATCTCCCAGTACTTTCTAAATATTGCATGAAGTACTTAAAGGTGAGGACACAGCTGTTGCGAATATCCATATCCATAAATCATCATTAATGACAAGACTTTAGTGACAGAGTTCTCTGGGTGACTGTTGCTTCAGTCTCAAATGGGACCGACAATCCCTTTAAAAATGCATCAGTTCTTTTGACTCTTTACATTGCATGGGCTTATCAAACATTATTAACCCCGTTGCGTCTTGGGCAGAATGTAATAAATGCTCCCTCCCCTTTCCTTCTCCCCCACAGCTGCTGCAAAAAACCTGCTTTGGCAAAGAGTGGCTGCAACAAATCTTCCAAATTAAAGGACTAGAAAAAGAAGAAAGAATGATAGCTGGAACTACAACTAGCCTTGATCTTCAAAGTAATCACCTTTATAGTACATTTTAGAGTGGATAATGCTCTGTAATACTTTTACATTTATTGCAGGATTCTCTCATAAGCCACAAAGTGCCGTCAGAGACTCGCCTACTAAAGGAGAAGATGTCATAGAAGATTGACGTTAAATAATGCATCTCCCTGGATTTGCTGAAGCTAACAGAATTAAACATTGGTCCATACAGACTTGAGACACATAGAGAGCACTAGAGTTCTCCCCAGGCATGGATTAGGGACATGGGGACTTTCTGCTGTATTACATTATACATCCTACATCTCTTACTCATAAAAGCCACACTTAACTATCTGTATGCATTCACACTCATGAATATATATATATGCGCTCAGATAACCTTCTTTGTGTCCATTCTATCCTACACCATATCCCTGAAAATCCATTTCCAAGAGCATTCTGCTTGCTAGTGATGGCCAGACTGCAAATATTTTAAATTGCCTTCCTTTTAGGAGGATACCATTGCTTCCCTATCTTATTCTTAAAGGTGATCTCACCTCATCTTGGAGATACAATAAATGTAAAGGAGTGCAATGCAAGGAATAAGATATAGCTGGGGCCCTACACTGCAGAGTATTTGGCATAATTAATAATTCAACCCGGCTCTTCCCTTCCAAAAATATGTATTCACTTAGTTCCAATTAAAATTATTTTTGGGATGAAGGGCAAATATTGGCTTCTGTCTGCAAAAACGTATGATATGGATACCCAAGGTTACAAAATGTATCATTGCTCACAGTGTGGACATAGCAATAGTGCAATCCTATCCATGTCTACTTGAAGTAAGCCCCTTTAAGTTCAAAGGAACTTACTCCCAGATAAGTGTATGGAGGATTTCAGCCTGGGTGTGTGTCTGTGTTGTTTTTAAACAAAATTGACTGTTACTTTCTGGATCAAGCACTTTCATAGTAACCTATACACAAATCATGTTTCTGGAAACTAATTCTTGGTACCCTTTATCAGGGGTGTTTCTGAGAGCAGGGAGTGGGATAGCAGTTCAGATTCTGAGGGAGAACCATCAGACATGAGGGAGGTGTTTTCCTAGGCTACTCCAGATATGAGTAGGCCTGCTTCTCAGGTTACAACCGTCCAGATGGCTGAGCTTGAGGGTCCCTCCTCGCCCCTCACCCCCCGTGAGAGGCAGCAAACAGGAGGTTGGCCTAATAGATGCCAGGCGCAGGCACAGAGCAAAGAGAGAGAAGGCAGGGGCAGAACTTAGACGGTCTACCTGATTGGCCTTGCATGAGAAGCTGCGCTTAGAAGCCTCATGAGAAGAGAGGGACTTCCCCCCCTTAAGTTAGGCTAGCTAGACCATCCCCCTCTTCAAATGGCGGGCAACTCTTGAAAATTCCATTTGGATCCCCTGAAGGCATTCCTTGTAGATGAAGACTTTCTCTGAGAGTTTGCATCTGTATGACCCTGTGAAGTAATGGATTAAAAGCTGTGGACTGAAGCCTCTCATCTGTGTATGTTTGGGCATTGAAGTGAAGTGGGGGCTAAGGGAATCATGACACCCTTTATTAAGTGTACACAGAATGGTTACATAGAGTCAGTGAAACAGGAACAAACCTGCTGATTTGTAGAACTTCTCCTATTCACCTTTCCATTCCACCAAGCCCACATGTAAATAGCAGCTCATTATTCTAGCCAGCAAGAGGGAAGGAGGCTTTTTCCATCTAAGCATCCTCCCCTGACTGAGGGGTCATGTTTCTATTCTTTGTCAGATACCTGGAGAAAACAGTAGCAGAAGTGGGTGAGGGTGAGGATTGTGGTGCTCCTAAATAGTCCATGCCCTCACCCCTTTCTATCATGAAAGAGCGGTGCCTTTATAGTGCTAAAGCTCTCATCCTCAGGTCCAGAATCGGTCATGTTGTGCCACCTGACCATGTCCAAGAAAGCCATGAAGGATTCTCTTTGTCTCCAAGTGACTTTCAGAGGCCCAAGAAGCAGCAGCTGGACATGGATGGGCCAGAAGACTATTGCCACCCTGAGTGTAGCTCCTGGTGTGGCAGCAGCCAATAATGGAGCTGGGGCTGGGGCTGGGGCAGGCACAGGAACATGCAACACCAACTGCTGGCCACAAACCTGTCATCTAGGGTCTATTTCAAGGACATATCATGAAAGACCTGGCACCAATGGCACTCTGGGTAACTCTGGGCTTGGATCAGTATGCCAACTATCAGCACTGCACACGGGGAACTATGCATCATGGTTTCAGGGTTCCATGGGCAGGCTGTTCTCTGCTACAGTGACTGTATAGAAATGTGGCACTTCAGGCATCTCTACACCTGCAATTTACTTCACATTCATGATTGGCCACTAACAGAAGTTTGCGGGTCCATTACATGATGTGGTAATCCTCCAGTGATTTTCCTGCCGTTTTACCCTGCCTATCCCTTGTTATCCCCAAATGGAAAAAATGCAGTATTTTTTCAGCCTGTGCAACAGGAGTGCCATGACCTCACTGTGAATTTCTCCCATAGCGTGAAGAAACCGCTGTGTGTGTGTGGCTGTGGGTGGTTGTTTTGGTTTGTTGGGGGTGCAGTCATGATGACGATGGCAGTGACATCAGGGTGGTGGGCGTGTCAGTATACTGACCTGCCAGCTTGCCGCCATGCTGGCTTGCCACCATGCTGGCTTGCCAGCACCATGCCGCTTGCCACCATGCCCCGACTAAATGCAATGCACCAACTTTTGCTCCTGACTTCGGCTGCTTACTCCACAACACAGAATGCCCAGCATGCTGGCAGGCCAGCATTCCAGCAGTTCACCAGGAAGCCAGCAGTGCAAGTTGCTTTCCACCTGCATTATGTGTCAATCGCAACCAAACCACCAGTAATTTGTGAGGGGAGGGAAAGAGGCAGGAACCAGGGAGGAAATTTCACAATGCCCACAGTGCGTATAATGGCTTATTGCAGAAAAGTAGCCACTCCATGAAAAGGTGAGGAACGGAATATAACAAGATAGAAACAACTGTGTAAAGGAGCTCGATCTAATCCTGTGATGAAAGCGGATGGAGAAAGCTCTGGTATTGATGTGGATTTCTGCCCCCATATGATGAACCCCTTTGTCTCCCTTGCCAAACCACTGTGGAGCATTGGTGAAACATAGCATGCCTCAGCCATGCAAGCACATGGAATTCTGGCACATTTTTCATGTGCTCCTATGTGCAGGGCTTCAGAGCCAAGGAACTCTGCCTCTGTCCTGACCCACAGTGCCTGGGTTCACACAACAGAGAGCTGTTGTGAGAACACACCATGATTTCTTAACCACAAACAACTGATGAAAAGAAGCCATTGTTTTTTGTTGGGTTGTGAAATGTGGGTTATTTGTGGTTGACAAGCCATGGTTTGTTATCACAGCTGGTTCAGACAACACAACAACCCAAGGTTCAACAACAAATCACCCTCAATGCATACGCAACCTTGATTGTGGGTTGTCGTGTTGTGATAACAATCAGTGAGTAAATGACCTACACACAGTAAGGAATGGGTGAGCTCAGCTCTTGCATTATTTTGCAACCTGGGGATGCACCTGAATACAAGTGATCTGTGTAGTCCAGGATCACCCCCTGTTCAGTGTAACTTTCCAGAAAATTCTTTCAAACAAGTGAATGATTGCAATGGAAAGCAGGAGAGAGTGTTTAGTTGCCCTGTACGCAACAACTGGTATTTAAGTAGACAGCATGTCATCATCATGACTAGTAGCCATTGATAGCCTTATCCTTCATATCCACTATGATAACTCAGGGTCAAACTACATGTTATGTAAAAGACATAGCTAACAGCCTTTATTTTTCTTTATTTATTTCACAGTTTGATTGAATATTTTATTGTTTGGGTGGGATTTTACTGGGACACATACACCGTCCATGGGGACCAGAGGTTTAATTTGTCCCTCTCCAGATGCCATTTTGCCTCCCTCTCTGCCTGGGACATGACAAAGTCCCCTATGGCACCAAAATGGGAACTTTTTTCACTAAGCCTCATAGCTGAATGTGGGAGGCAATTATCAATAAAAATGTGGTTGGGAAGAAAAGGATTAAGCCTTCCCTTCCCATGTGGGGATCCCAATAAAAGTCAAACACCCACCATAATTTAAAAAACAACAACACAACTTTAATGTGACATATAGGTTAACCCTCATTTGAGTTGAAAAGTGGATTCTGAAGTCTTAAATAATTAAATAATTAAATAATTGTGTAGAAATATGACCTAGATGAACTCTCCTGGCCTTCCTTCCTGTTTTGTTTTCTATTTAATTTTTTGCATTTTCAGTTTGTCAAAATAAAAAGACACAGCAGCCATAGGTCTGAGATGCCAATAAGTTGGTAACAGCACACTTTCCTGCTCTATGCAATGGTAGAACATCAGTTTGTTTATTATAGTGTACACATAGTACACAACAACTCTAAGGCATGATCATACTTCACTCCCAGAATGACTACATTTTAGGATGACTAAAATCATGATTTAAAGAGTGATTCATTGCTATGTGATTGTGTAAACATTCTAAAACAGCTTGTTTGATATCATTATTGTAGAATACAATTTGTATTGTCAACTGACCTGAAAGATACAGCCTGGCCTGCTTGTGAGTCTTCAATAGCAGCTGTAACAAAATTCAACAGACCTTTCTCTATTTGTGTGTTCAGATCCTGAGCAACAGCTCCTAAAATACATTAAGAACATAAGAAGAGAGAGACCTGCTCGATCAAACCTATCTAGTCTATCTAGTCCAGCATTCTGTTGCTACAGTGTCCAACAAGTTGCCTATGGGAAACCTGCAAGCATGACTTCAGTGCAATACCATACAACCATTCCTCTCATGTTCTCCAGCAACTGGAATTGAGGGGCATATTGCCTCTGCTACTGGGGTTAATATAAAGCCATCATGACTAGTAGCCACTGACAATCTTTTTCTCCATGAATTTGTTTAATCCCCCTTTAACTTTGTCCATGTGGGTGGTAACATCTTGTGGTAGCAAACTCTATAGTTTAACTATGTGCTATGTGAAGAAGTACTTCCTTTTATCATTCTGTCCTGAGTCTCCCATTATTTAACTTCATTGGATAACCTCAGGTTCTAGTATTACTATTATGAGATTTTCAAAATGTGAGTAGAACCAGGATTTGATAATGCCAGAGCTAGGATGGTTGGCTTTTCTTCCTAATGCTCCCTAACAAGGGAAAATTAGGATGTGAAGCTTCCCCTCTACTTTATGACAGGAAAAGTTTCATCTGTCTAATCTCTGTGTGTCAGGCAGCTATGAAAGGCATAGGACATGGCTAGTTTTTTAAGAAAAAGTCAGCAGCCCTATCTGGAACATTCACAAGTCCAATTACACATAAATCGGCTGAAAAAGTCATCGTGTGTTCCTTTCTAATTGCTGTCATGGGAGTCCTTAAAACTGATGAATGAAGGAAATTCTATCCAGAAATTGAAACATCAAAATGGCCACTTTCTAGATTAAGCCAACCACTTTGCACTACATTTTAAGGTTGCCACTTTTTTTACCTCATCAAGACTAGGGATGTATGAAAGTCACTTACCTTTTCAATGGGGTGATTCGCAGTTGGGGGAAGGCACTCCGCACTTCCCCCCGAAATCCCAATCTGGCCAGCTCCGCTCCGCGGAGATTCCGCAGAGCCGCCGGCTGGGGCTGCCCGCAGCTGGGCATCCGGCCACTGGGCAGCCTGCAGGGAAAAAAAAAAAACAGCATATGCAAATGGCGGCGGCTACGGTGGCAGCCATTTGCTTTCCCTTTTTTTCACTGTTTTAGCCAACATAAATATTTACCTAAGCTATTACGATGAGAAAAAAAGGAGTGCAAATAGCACCCACTATGCTATGTGCGTTCCCCTTTTTTTCGCCATAATAGCTTATTTAAATATTTACATAGGCTAAAACAGCGAAAAAAAGGGAATGCAAATGGCAGCCGCCATAGCTGCCGCCATTTGCGTACACTGTTGTTGTTTTTTAAGCTTGCCATGATAGGCTACGTAAATACTTATGTAGCCTATCATGGTCTCCGCAGGGACGCAAATGGCGTCCCTGCGTTAGCCGTGATAGGCTACGTAATTATTTACATAGCCTATCACAGCTATGATGAGGAAGTGAATGGTGGCTGCAGAGCAGCCGCCATTTGCAAGTCAGTGCGGATGGCAGCAGGTAAGTGCTCCGTTTCGTGCGCCTTTCGTGGGGTGGGGGTTCATTCCGCCACAGATTTCGGGGGGCTGAATGCACTGGCATTCGGCCTCACCGAGATCCGTGGCGGAATTCTCTGACATCCCTAATCAAGACTCTGTGCCTAAACAGTTTTATGAAAGGCAGAAACTTAGAAATAGTTCCCAGCAGGAAGATGCAATACTGGGGAAACATTACACCCATTAGACGTCTGCCTAATGCATTGTTGCGGAGAGGAAAGTGAGAACAGTGAGACCTCATGTTTCCAAGGGAATATCTTCAATATGAATTCTGGAACCACATGAGTTGATGCGCACTTCAAGTAGTTGAAAGATTAATTCAGTTTAAGAGATTTCACAAATAGCTTCTAAATAATAGCATCACTGACTGTTGAAAGATATACTGCCTTTTGTAGATGAGAAGGAATTGAAAAGTTCTGATGTCTTTACTTGCAGAGGATCACTTTTGAGTGCTTCTGGATAAACTCCCTTCTTGGAATTCAGGTGCTAATGGAACACAAACTCTATATGTTACAGTCAGCAGTAAATTTGATAATACCGTGCTTTATATTCAGGCTATTTCTACTGTTCAGTTAATTTATCTTGGCTGCCAGACAGGTTGACTAATTAACAGATGTTCAGGTAGTAAAATATTCAAATTCCAAGCATTAAATAAAATTGCTTTCAAATATTCAACAAAACCATCAAAACTGTCAAGGGAGAAGCAGGGGAACAGCCAAGGTTATGTGCAGTTTTGTAAGAGAAAAATTGGGCTGATATTATAGTGCATTTGAATGGATTAGTCTAAGAGCAGGTTACAGTACTTGTAAATTTGCCAGATGAAGGTAAGAACCTTTCCAGAAAGGGAAACCAGGAACAGAAAAAGAATGAGAATATGATTTAATACTTCTCTCTTTTCCTTATTAGTTTAGAAGCCAAGTGGTAGAACTGAAGCTAGGCAATTGAGGAGACAGGTGAAACAGTAATCAAATGAGCAGATTATGTCAGCAGTCTTCAAATAGCCTTTTCCAGGTTATTTCCAAATAACCTATGCTAGTTTAGCTAAAGCTGTTCTAGATTAAGGCCACAATCTAGCACAGAGTGCTTAAGGGACAACCTAGATGGGATGCTTAATGTGTAAGATGCGGTGCAGCCTTCCAATTTTCTTCAAGTAATTCAAGGAGGAGGTCACAATGTGAAGGAAGGGGAAATGTATCCCTTTCATCCACAGCCTTGCGTGCTGCATATTTCTCTGCTCACATAACTAGGAATGTTAGTTTAAAAAAGGTTTCCATTGGTGCCAATGGGTCGCCATTGTGTTTACTAATGTTTCTAGCCATATGTTAGGGGAATTTTCAGGGCCATACATGCTGTGACCCCTGCCCCCAATCCCCTTGCACTTCTAATTTCTTAAAGAAAATAAGGAACTTCAAAAACTGTGTGCTCTGCATTAAATGAGAGCCACTGTGGCTTAGTGGTTGGAGTGTTGGACTCCTGTTCTTGCTTTTGTTGAATAAGAAAGTTGGTTCCATGGAATTTTGCTCTTTTATGCATCCGGTAGAAGTGCAGAAATCTATACAGTATGTGGCAATTGGATAAAAGCTATGGGAGGTATCACCAAATCCTACTGCAAGATCAACCCAAATCTAAAAATATTTGACGGCCATAATTAGGTCAAGTAACTCTGACTTATACCTGCAAATAACAAGACTTCATGTCAGCTGCCCTGTGAAGTGATTAACTAGTTCATTGTCATGTAGAGAGGTGTCCTCAAGTAAGATATCAAGGTATGCAAATTGACTGGTTTGGTCCACTGGAGTGAAGTTATCACAGCAAATTCCATTCTTTCTTCTGGTGTATATTCTGCGATACCAGCATTCATCTCAATTTACACTGTCACAACAGTGAGAAGGTTTTGACCCATCAATGTATTTGCACCTAAGAATTATTTATAGCCTGTTGCTGAAACAGCATTATTTTTCAAAATGGGTAAGATGATGTTGCCCCCACTTTTCTTAGATGATGGATGGTGAAACAAACAGGGGAGGTTGGAAATGAATGAACATCAAGCATTTTAACATTACAGAGATATCCACGGAGCCTTGTGAGGCGCAACTCCATTTTGCTGCACAATATGAATCGATATTAAGAACTCCAATAGTGAAAATGTAGAATAGCCTTCAGAACTGCAGTTCTGTACCTATCATCCCATTGAAATTGTTCTTGCAAGGGCAGTATGTGACGACCATATTAATGTTTCCAAATCCAAACTCGGAAATTACTTATTTATCTTTGAAAATGTTATACAAGGTAAATTCTACCAGGTGCAACTTTCCAACCACTCCAGCACTCCCTGGGATGGGAAAAGTTATATATGACAAATATAATTTCTGTGTAATCCGTAAGGATCCTTCTAAGGCCTGGATCTCAAACAGCAGACATTCTTTCAACCTGGATTCCTGAATGACCTAAAGTCATTCCCCAGCCTCCACCATTGTCTGTTGCTTACCAGGTAAAATAGAGGGCAGGTCTTCTGTGTCTTTAAAGCAGCCTTTTACAACATGGTGCCTTCCAGATGTTTGGACTACATCACCCATTACCCTGCAGTCCACCAGCATAGCCAATGATCATGGACGGTGAGTTGTAGTCCAAAACATCTGAGGGGCACCAGGTTGGAGAAGGCTGTTTTAAAGCAAAGGGATGCTGGCAAAAGCAGTTTTGTATTTTATGTATGTATGCCACCATGGGCTCCTTGGAAGAAAGGTGGAATATAACTGAAACAAACAAATAAATAAATAGGTATGTTATGTATGTACGTATATATGTATTCCTATTATTATTATTATTATTATTATTATTATTAACAATTCTATATCACCCAATAGCCAAAGCTCTCTGGGTGGTTTATAAAGATTAAAAATATTTTAAAAATACAGTATACAGAGGTTTAAAGCCATTAAAAAAGCACAAACAGACAATATACACAAAGACAATATATATCTAAAATCAACTTCAAGCAATCAACCATAAACATAAGACAAATCCAGGATCGATTAAAACTCATCCTATGCTGCCAAATGCTTGGGAGAAGAGAAAGGTCTTAACCTGGCATGGAAATGATAACAATGTTGGTGCCGGGAAATAATTCCAAAATTGGGGGGCCACGACCGAGAAGGCCCTCTCCCTTGTTGTTGTCTTCCGAGCTTCCCTTGGGGTAGGCAGTTGGAGGAGGACCTTAGATGAGCTTAGCGTACAGGTAGGGTCATGTTGGGAGAGGCGCTCCATCAAGTAATGCAGTCCAAGTACACAAACCAAGCTGTGTAAGGCCTTATAGGTTAAAACTAGCACCTTGAATTGGGCTTGGAAACATACAGGTGGCCAGTGCAAGCTGGCCAAAGTCAGTCTTATATGTTCAGAACTTCTGGTCCCTGTTATCAATCTGGCCACCACATTTTCCACAAGCTACAGCTTCCAAACTGTCTTCAAAGGCAGCCCCATGCATAGTGTATTGGAGTCATCTAATTTGGAGATTACTGGAGCATAGACGACTGAAGCCAGATTATCCCTGTTCAGATAGGGGCATAGCTGGGCCACCAACTGAAGTTGGTAGAAGGCACTCCATGCCACTGAGGCCACCTAGCCTCAAGTGACAAAGATGGCTCTAGGAGAACCCCCAAGCTATCAACCTGCTCATTCAGGGGGAGTGCAACCCCATCCAGAACAGGTTGAGTACCCTCCATCCAGTCAGCAGAACCACCCACCAATAGCATCTCAGTATTGTCTAGATTGTGTTTCAGTTTATTAGCCCTCATCCAGTCCATTGTCACAGCCAGGCACCAATTTAGCACATCCACAGCCTCACCTGAAAAAGATGAAAAGGAGAAATAGAGCTGTGTGTCATCAGCATACTGATGATAAATACTCACTCTAAAACTCCAGATGACCACACTCAATAGTTTCATGTAGATGTTAAATAGCATGGAGGACAAAGCCAATCCCTGTGGAACCCCATATTGGAGAATCCACGGGGCCAAGCAATATTCCCCAAGCACCACCTTCTGGAGCTGACCCTCCAAGTAGAAGCAAAACCACTGCAATACAGTGCCTCCCACTCCCAACTCAGAGAGCCATCCCAGAAAGATACCATGGCCAATGGTACTGAAAGCTGCTGAGAGATCAAGGAGAATCAACAAAGTCACACTCCCCCTATCTCTCTCCTGACATAGATCATCATACAGGGCAACCAAGGTTGTTTCTGTGCCAAAACCTGACCTGAACCCTGACTGAAATGGATTTAGATAATTGGTCTAATCCGAGAGTGTTTGGAGCTGGTTGGCAACCACCCGCTCAAGAACCTTGCCCAGGAAAGGAACATTTGCCTCTGGCCTAAAATTATTAAGATTTTCCAAGTCCAAGGAGGGTTTCTTCAGGAGTAGTCTCAACACCACCTCTTTGAGGTGACCCAGAACCTCTCCCTCTCGCAAGTCGGTATTAATCACCTCCCTGGCCCAGCCAGCTGTTCCTTCCCTGACAATTTTTATAAGCCAAGAGGGGCAAGGATCCAATATGGAAGTGGTTGCATGAACCTGTCCAAGCACCTTGTCAATGTCCTCTGTACCAGCTGAAACTCATCCAGGAGAATAGGACATTAATGTCATTAATGCAGAGAAATTATATTTTTCAGTGCTCCTAGCACCTCATAGCTGTTGGGTGCTGGTGCCAGAGGAAACAGGGGGAAATAGAAGCCTCCTCTCCTTCCACTACCACCACCACACCAGCAGCGAAGGTGGGTGGGAGAGGGGAGACGATTTGAGGGTGTGCAGTTGGGTGTATACTAGGAGAGAAGCAGGGGAGACTTAACTTCTTCTCCAGCTTGGATTAACATGTGAGACAGGGCCAAAGCACACATTACTTTAATTATCCAGATTGTGGGGCCTGTACCTGCAATTTATATGGCCAATGATCTATTTGCTTTAATGGATCATTATTTGACAATATAAATTGCAGGCTCAGGGGGCCCCATCCAGATCACGACTACAGTGGGGGGAAGAAGGGGTAAAGCCCCTAGTCCCCATGCTAGGGTCCTGATCCAGATTGGGGTCCCTTGCACTTACTCTAGAATTTTTTTTAAAAAATGTAGCTGCTACTTTATGTCATTAAAGTAACACGTGCTTTTTGTTTCAAACAAGAATTTGGGGGTAGGGGGTCATAATACTCACCTCGTATT